>NC_133507.1:111352996-113852996 GCF_049354715.1 Callithrix jacchus
AAAGGCAAAAAGGGGAAAAGAAAACAAAATAAAAAATTAGAAAAAGATGTTACAAGATATTAATTTAAGATATATCATGTTAAGATATAACAAGGTAGACGATTTTAATCCGAATTTATCAATAATTGCATTAAATAGAAATGGTCTAAACAGTTTATTTTAAGAGACTCATAGAATTAAGAAAAAAGCAACTGTCTGCAATAAACACATTTTAAATATAAATACAAAAATAGGTTTAAAACATAATTACAGAAAGATAGATACCATGAAACAGTGACCAGAAGAAAGCTAGAGAAGCTATTAATATTTAAGAATATTAACAAAGAAAGAAGAACACTATGTAATCATAGGGAGGTTAATTATCAAAGAAATATAAACGTCCTAGATGTCTGTATACCTACAAAGAAGATTTTACTATGGATTAAGCAAAAACTGATAGATCTAAAAGGAAAAGCAAACAAACCCACAAATATTAGTGAAGATTCTTATATCTCAGAAGTTTATAAAATCAAGTAGACAGCAAATCAGTAAGAATATGTATGGAGGAAGATAGATCAGACATCCTGAAAAGCACTGGCAATCAACTTGAACTAATTAATATTCATAGAACATTACACCCTACAAAAATCAGAATACACTTTTTTTTCAAGGGCACATGGAATGTTTCCCGACTTATACCATAACCCAGCTGGAGGGTGGAGGGGAGGCAAATCTTAACAAATATGAAGAAATTTAAATTGTATAAAATATGTCCATAGATTATCGAATTAAGAAGAAATCAAGGTATCTTCAAATATTGGCAAATTAAATAGCACATGTCTAGACAATGGCTCGAAGAACAAATTACCAGGAAAATTAGAAAATGGTTTGAAGCAAATGGAAATGAAAATAAAACATATCAAAATGCATGCTGTGAAGACTGCTGTTGAAAGAATGATTAGAGAAAATGTTACAGCATTTGGTCTTCATGTAATTAAAGTAAAGGTCTCAAATCAATGATTAGGGTACCTCAAGAAACATAAAGATCAAATTAAATTCAAGACAAGCAGAAGAAAGTAAATAATATTACCACAAATTGATGAATTTGAGAACTCTTGCTTTCCTAAAATAGAGATAATCAATAAAACCAAAAGCTGGCTCTTTGAAAGAAGTTAATTACATTAATAAACCTCTAGTTAGACTAAGCAAAAATAAAGAAAACACAAATTTAATGTATCAGAAATGAAAGAAGCCCATCATGGCAAATTCTCCCAGACTAGCTAAAAAGGATAACAAACTCTATGCTCATAAATTTGACATGTTGGATGAACTGCAGAAGTGCTTTGAAATACTAAACTTGTTGAAGAAGACACAGATATCTTGGATAGTAAAATATTTATTAAAGAAATTAAATTGGCTGGGAGTGGTGGTTTGCACCTGAAACCCCAGCAATTTGGGAGGCAAACGTGGGAGGATCACTTGAGCCCAGGAGTTTGAGACTAGCCTGGTCCATACAGCAAGACCCCACTGCTACAAGTAAGAAAAATATTAGCTATACCCAGCTAATATTTTTATGGCACGTGCCTGTGGTCCCAGCCACTCCAGAGGCTGAGGTGGGAGGTTTGCTTGGGCCTGGGAAGTAGAGGCTGCAGTGAGCCATGTTTGCACCACTGCACTCCAGCCTTGGTGACAGCAAGACTTCATCTTTAAAAAGAGAAAAAAGATAGAAAAGAAAAAAAAAAGAAATTAAATGTCTAGGAAAGACATTTAGCAAAGAAAATTTCAGACTGTTGGTTTTACAGTTGAATTCTACCACATATTTAAGAAGTAAAAAGTACCAATTCTTTAGAAATATTTCAAAACATATAAAGTAAGGGCCGTTTCTCAACTACTTTGTTCATTTGGTGTTGTTACATTAATAAACTTCTAGCTAGACTAACCAAAAATAAAGAAAACACAAATTTAAAGTATCAGAAATGAAAGAAGCCCATCATGGCAAATTTGGAAATATTTCAAAATATATAAAGCAAGGGCCATTTCTCAACTATTTTGTTCATTTGGTATTATATTACCAAGATACTAAATGAGACAATGAAAGTACAAGAAAAAGGAAACTAAAGAATAGTATCCCACATGAACATTAATGCAAAAATCCTTGACAACATACTAGCAAACCAATTTCAACAATTCATAAAAAGGATAATACATCACCACCAAGTGTGACTTGTGAATGTAAGCCTGGCTAAACAAGTTAAATTTGATCAACGTAATTCACCCCTATTAACAGGAAAAAAAATAGATCTATAAATATAGGAAAAGCCTTTGACAATATATACACCCATTTGTGATAAAAACCCTCAGCATACTGAAAATAAAAAGCTTCCTCAACTTCCTAAAGATCATCTACAAAATAACCTACACTTAATGTCATACACAATGATGAAAGATTAAATGCTTTTCTCTGAAAATAATAACATCCAAGGATATCTGTTCTCACCATTTTAAGTCAGTTTTTTTTTTAATTTTAACAAGGCCTTTCTCTGTTACCCTGGCTAAAGTGCAGTAGTGTGATTACAGCTCATTGCAGCCTCAACCTCCCAGGCTCATGGGATCCTCCCACCTCAGCCTCCCATGTAGCCAGGACCACAAGTGTGTGCCACCACACCCAGCTAATATTTTTTTTTTTTTGTGGAGACAGGATTTCACTTTGTTTTCCCACCTGGTCTGAATCTCCTGGGCTCAGGCGACACTCCCACCTCAGCCTTCCAAAGTGCTTAGATTATAGATGTGAGCTACCATGCACAGCCCACCTTTTTTTTTCACTGAAGATCTTTGTCAGTAAAATAAAGCAAGGAAAGAAAAGGCATACAAATTTACAAAGGAAGAACTAACGCTGTCTCTGTATGACGAACTAACAAGTGAATTTACCAAGGTCCCAGAAAACAATATCAATGTGCTGATATTCTATATGTGATTTCACACATGGTTGACGAACTGAATCTAGAATTTATATAGAAAAGAAAAGAAACTAGAATTGTCAAAAGCTATTCAGAAAAAGAAGAGTTAGTGTACTCCTGCTACCTAATATTATAAAGTTGTGGTGATAAAGATGGTGTTACTGAAGAAAAGATTGAACAGCATAGAGTACCCAGAAATATACCCACACATCTATTATGAGTTTATCTTTAACAAAGGTAAAAAGACAATTTACTGAAGAAAGAATTGTACTTTCAATAAATCATGCTGGAGCAATTGAATATCTATGCCAAAGTAATTAAAAAGAAAGTAACTCTGAGCCATGGTTTACACCCCATTGAAAAATTATTTTAAAATTGTCATAGACCTAAATGTAAAATCTATGAAACTTTTAGAAGGAGACACAGTGGACAATTGATATAACCTTGAATTCTGCAAAGTTTTGTTAGAGATTATGTCAAAAATACAATTGAGTTAAAAAAAATTAAATTTCATCAAAAGTAAAAACTTCTGATCTTCAAAAGGCACATTTTTTTTCAAACAGAATCTTGCTCTCTTACCCAGGCTGGAGTACAGTGGTGCAGCCATAGCTCACTGCAGCCTCAATCTCCTGAGCTCAAGTGATGCTTCCACCTCATAAAAAGACACTCTTAAAAGGATGAAAATAACAAGACAACTATTTAAAAAATATATTTTTAGTTCACAGTTCTGATAAAAAAGTTACCAGACTATATAAAGAACTCAATAAACATATAAACCCAATATGTAATAGACAAATTTTTTGAATAGGCACTTCACCAAAGAGAATATATAGATTACAGGTAGCACATGCAAAATGGGCAACATAGTTAATCCTCAGGTAAAGCAAATTAAAATCAAAATGAAATACCAGTGAAAACCTACTTGATTGCAAAAACAAAAAAATAGAAAGAGAGAGGAAAGAAAGAAAATGGGAAGGAAGGAGGCACGGGAGGTGGGAGGGAAGGATGGAAGGAGGAAAGGAAGGAGGGACTGAGGAAAGGAAGGAGGGAGGAAAAGACAGAAGAAAGAAAATGAGGGAGGAAGGAAGGGAGGCAAGTAAGAAAAGGAAACGAAGGAAGGGAGGAAGAGAAGAAAAGAGAGAGGGAGTGAGGAAAGGAGGAAGAACAGAGGGAAGGAATGGAAGGGAGGAAAAAAGAAGGAAGGAATGAAAAAGGAAGGGAGGAAGAGGAAAAAAGATGGAGGGAGCAAGGAAAGGAGAAAGGGAGGAAAGAAAGAAAGGGAAGGAGGGAAGAAAAGACAAAAGGAGCAAGGAAAGGAGAAAGGGAGGAGGGAAGGAAGGAAGGTGGGAGGTGGGAAGGAAGGAGGGAAGGAGACAATGAAGGAAAAAAGAAGGAGTGATGATACTATTACTCCAGTAATAGCCCCAAAGATGTCCCCAAAACCTGTATTTTGTATTTCACGGTATGTGATTTTGTGACTCTGTTTTACCACAGAAGTAGAGTATAATTCCATCTCTTAACTTGTGTTTGGTTATATGACTTGCTCCAGTCAATGACTTGATAGTGGGCCTAAAGCAATCAAAGGCTTGAGAAGCAGCTTCTTGATTTTCTGGCCCTCCTTGGCCTTTCAGTCGCCAGGAGAAGAGCTTGCTCCAACTAACCTACTGGCCTCCAAAAGGGGATAATAGATGCACATAGCAGAGTTTAACCCAGATAAGCCAATCCACCCCAGATAAGACCCATGAGAAAAAGTATCTGTTTTAAACAATTTTGTTCGGGTATATTTTGTTGCACAGTGTATTTTTTAGTTAATCAGTAAAGGCAGAAGAATAACACTTTCTAGGAAGTAAGATTTAGGGTGGAACACTGCATTGTTAGAGTTAGAAATACCGAGCTTGGAATTCTGGCTCCACTGGCTATTTGGCCATAATCAAGCTTTTACAATTATTATTTTTTTAACTTTTTTAAATTGCAATTTAGGTTTTGGGGTACAGGTGAAGAACATGCAAGATTATTGCATAGGTACACACATGGCAGTGTGATTTGCTGCCTTCCTCCCCATCACCTATATCTGGCATTTCTCCCCATGCTATCTCTCCCCAACTCTCCACCCCCTGCTGTCCCTCCCCTATTCCTCCCCAACAGACCCCAGTGTGTGATGCCTCTCTCCCTGTGTCCATGTGTTCTCATTGTTCAACATCCACCTATGAGTGAGAACATGTGGTGTTTGATTTTCTGTTCTAGTGTCAGTCTCCTGAGAATGATGGTTTCCAGGTTCATCCATGTCCCTACAAAGGACATGAACACATCATTTTTTATGGCTGCATAGTATTCCATGGTGTCACATTTCCTCTGTCCATTCTATCATTGATGGGCATTTGGGTTGCTTTTAAAATTCTTTTATCTTTTGTTTCTTTGTCTGTTAAAATTGGGTACTATCATAGAATCATGTCTTATATGTTACATATCTCATGTGTAAGAGCCCACACTGCTCTAGGTGAGATTTATGTTTAAGATTTCACCTAGACCAGAGTGGGGTCTTATACATAAGATATATTTCTTTATATTGACAGGATTTAAGAGAACAAGAGAGTCCTTTGGATTTTATAAATACTATTGATAAATAAGGAAAAGAAAGAGAACCAGGAGTTTGTTGGCTTAAGTCAAATTGGATTTCTGTTTGACTCCCGGTAGAAGGTCAGAACACATCTTTGTCAATGCAGGATAATGTGAAATCATTCATGTATCAGTTATTTTTAAAAAGCAAGATCTCAAAGCAAGTATAAATCAACACTGGCAGCTCCTCCCATGGAGCTGAAGGTATTGACTTGCAGTAGCCACTGGTAGCCACCACCGCATAGCACATCACTGATTTCTTACTCTCATGCTGCCATTAGGCATGTTGAAAACACTGAGAACTTAATGAGGTATTTCCCAAAATGCGATCTATGGAACAACACTTTCTTCAGATGTTACTAGCTGTATCATGGGGAAAAATATGTTCTATATTCAAAGTTGTTTTAAAACTTGGGGGTTAAACAAAGTTCCATCTTTACTACATTAACACATTCTGTGCATCTCCAGAAGAGCAAGATAAAGAAAGACAGTGTATGCAGTGTACAGCATTACCCACATTCGCTGACCACAAACACATATTCACTAAGAGGCGTAGTGTGGTACTGTGCTCAGGTAAATGCTGAGTTTCTGAGAGTACCAGAAGGGGCACTCAATAGTACCTGAGATTAATAGTGGCTGATTTTCTCAATAGCTATAAAACACAAGAGCATTCCTGAAAAGAGATAAGTTTGGTCTAGTGCCACCATTATGGAAAGAAACAATAGCCTATGCCATTATTATTTAATGAGAAATCAGAATCAATCTGCAGAGGATTAAGCAGGGTTCTTAAGAACTTTGAGTGTAATAATATGCATAATGTATTGGGCATCCCTTAGGATCAAAACACATATAGGAAACTTTACTTATATTAGCTCTTCTATTCTTCCTCTGACAATGCTGAGAAGTAGAAACTGTTGTTTTTATTTTACAGACAAGGAAGCTCAACCAGAGAGTTTATAAAAATTTCCTGAGGCTATACTTAGTAAATGACAAAGGGTTGGCAGTAGCAATTCCATTAAAAATGTCTTTACTCATTGGGTCCCAAGCCATGTATTTAAGCTCATTTAAATACAGTTGTGCAGAAGCTTCTCACACTTCCCCATTAGCTAATTGTGATGCCTCCAGACAAACACACATATGCCACACACTCACACACAACAAATTGTGCCTAACAAAGCTCAAAAGATAGCCTTGAAATGAGCAACTTACTTTCAGGTTACTTTGTGATATAGCCGGCCTAGAGTTAGAACCTGTACAATGCCATTTTTATAACGAACTAAACTGTTTCCATTCTCCTCGCAATGACTGCTAACCTTGGCTTTTGTAAATTGCTAGATCATTTGCAGGATGCAAATTGAGGTAGAGCTGCATACCTTCTCTTATCTGTAAATGCCAGAATTACTGGCCTTTGTTTACCAGAGTAAGCACCCCCAGATAATTCCATCCTGGCGCCAAGTAATTAAAAATCTATAGATCCCACCCCTACCCAAACGATGTGTAAATGAATGTTAATCTCAGCATCTGTGGACCCCTTAAATAACAATCAGAATGTCAAATAGTCCCCTGGCCCTCAAAATGTCTGGAGCCCCCTCACCCTCCTCTCCACCCAGAAGGTGATTTGAATCCACTGGCCCTTGGAATGTCTGAAGCCCCTCACCCTCATCTTAGCCTGGAAGGTGATTGACAGCTTTCATTCCCATCTCCACCGCCACTCCCAAGGTGGTTTTGCAAGTATAAAAAGGTCTTGTCTCTCTTCTTTCAGGGCCATGGGTTGGAGAGACATGAGTGCTCCATGGTCACTGGCAATAAACCCTGCACTTTGGCACACTTTTGTTCTGGTGTTGACTTTCAGTTTGATATAACATTTTGGAGGTCCCACCAAGATTTTCTATTTTTCATCACCAGACAAAAGCCATTTCAGAGTCTCACCTGGGTGGCCGCACCCACCTCGGAAGCCTCTAGGGGAGGCGCCCCCTGAGCTATCTCAGGGCCCCGGAGCACCACTGCAAAGGAACACCCACCTGGCAGACATTCACCCAAAATTCTTCAGGGTCATAAAAGCCTCCGGAGGTAAGTTTGGTTCGGGCCTGTGTCAGGGGATTGACGAGTCACTGCAACTCTGACCTAGCAAGCCTCACCGAGACATCACTTGAGGCTTCTGGTGGCTGTCATAGTGGGTGGCAGCCTTCTGGTAGCTGGTATGGTGGGTATATCAGAGTCAGGTGGCTGGCATAGTTGGTGCCAGCCTTCTGGTAGTTGTTACAGTGGGTATCAGCATCGAGTAGCTGGTATACTAGGTATATCAGCATTGGGTAGCTGGCATAGTGGGTGCCAGCCTTCTGGTAACTGGCATAGTAGGTGTCAGCATTCGATTGTTTTCCGTAGCCTCTGTGTGAGTGAGAGAGTGTGTGTGTATGTATGTAGTCCCACGGCTGAAAGCAACGGGACTTGAGTGGGCCTCCACCCACGTTTCCACGGGAGCATCATAAGGCATAACGGTGATTCACCTCAGATCTGTCCTAGTCGGACTTCCATCCTGAGGTGACCAGGTCTGGGGGTTATACAGGTACATCTTAGCCAAGATGCATCTGAAAGACCCCTCCAGGGGCATGGCCGGGCAGGCAACTGAGTGGGCTCCCATCCCTTGTTCATCACTCTTTCATGTAGTTCTGTCTCATCTGTAAATTTGTTAGTTTTATTAGACTCCTGCTAGCAGACATACACTGGATGCAGGGAACTTTCATTGATTATACCCCTGCAGAGATTACTCTTTTCTCCTTCTTTCTCATTTTTTCTTCTATCACTGAGGCCTCACTCTTTCTTTCTCCGCCATGTGGCAAATAGTCTTAACTTTAGTTGTTTTCATTTTCTTCCTTGTTATGATCACTGTGGCCTGTAAATTCTCCCAGACACCTCCACTGGCAAAAGAGTATTTTTGCCCATGCTGTGTCTGAGTCCATGTTGGGAAAGCAGTTGTGCCCCCAGCACCTCAGAAGTAGTTTCTTTGAGGTTGTAGGAAACAAAGTCCTAGATCAGGGTCTATGAGAGTTCTTTGTCAAGTTGGGATAGAAAACTGGTAACTGCCTATTCTGTCAGAAAAGTGTCCAATGTTGTTATGGGCAGTGCCCAGTGGTGTATCACAGGGAGGCATACTGGCATCATCCCAATTGTTGGGAATTCGGGTGCCATAAACCACTAAAGACAGATTGGCAACTCTTTTGCTCGCTCTATGAATTGTTGTGGGTACAAAATACACACCCAGTTGATCTGTTAGTTCATCTCTTTTGCCATATCCCCACTTTTCCACGGGCTTTGGATAGGAGAGCCTATAATCGGGAGGATTATGCCCAAGCAGCAGTAAACCTCCATAGAGCTTATTCTCGTCAGCTGTGGTTGGTGGAGAGAGAGACCGCCACCTTACCCTGGCCCTTATCTCCTGTTCCTTTAGATAGGACTAGAGACAGACACAATTCAATTGTCTGGTCCTTGCAGGACCTGGCTATGGAGGCCTTACTAAAACCTGCTTTAGAGAGGGCAAAATTAGAATTGGAGGCTTTTCAAAATTGGCTATACCACAGAAAAAGAAAGACACGGGTAGTAAGCAAAAGTCCTGAGAGAAAGTAAAAGAAAGGAAGAGAGAGAAAGTAGGAGAGAGGAAATAGGGGAAAAGAGAGAAAGGAAATAGGGAGAGAGAGAGGAAACAGAGAAGAGAGTGGAGAAGAAAAAAAAAGGGAGACAAGAATTTAATGCTTTTCAGGGTCCCTGCGTAAAGGTGACAAAAAGCTGCAGGCGGGGAACTCGCAGCTGGCCCAGCAGCGGCTTGGAGCTCAGTTTAAACTGACACAAAAAGCATTTTTTTTCCCTCCTCTTCCGGCTGCCAGCCCCACCTGGCTTTCAGGCAGGCCACACTGCCTCAGAGTGTGGCATTTGCATCTAAAAACTGGCTTTAAGAAAAGCTTTCTAACTCTTAGCAGTGCAAATTATTTGTTAGCACAGCAATTAAAGTTGGGGGGGCCGCAAGCTGCAAAATTTTTAGTTTAAGTCCTCAATAAAGCCAGTCTTAAATTAGTAAAATCTCTCAAGGAAAAATTTAAAACTAAAAAAAAAAAAAAAAAAAAGACCAAATGGGCTCATCTCAGTCCCGACCATGCACCCTTCTCCAATGCATGAAACTTTAAATTAGGGTTCTCTGGCCAGTATGGTGTAAACTAGCCCCATAGAGGCTTCACACCCTTTGTGAGTTAAAGTGGCCAGGCTTTGGGGTAGGTTGGCCAGATATGGGGACATACGACCCCCAGATAACTCAGGCTGTTTGGAACATCGTGTCAGGGTCCCCAGGCCACCCTGATCAATTTCCATGCATCAATCAATAGCTGAGGCTGATCTAGCACCCCCTCTTTGGCTTGAAAAATGTACAAAGTGTGCTGGACTTCAGGTTATGCTAGCAGGCCCAAAGAAGGGCCCCTCAGCACCGGCTGTTCTTCCAGGCCCTGCCTAGGACCAAGAGTTGCCTTGACCACATTCTCGGCCCTCAGGGGCGGGGTCCCGACGCCCCTCCCCAGACAGTACTAATGACTAGCCCTTGTCTCCTCTCCACACTCGAAGCAGGGCCCCACACCCACCGGTGGTCCTTCCTCTCCAAGAGGCTCCCCCAACAGGAGAAAACAATTAGGATCACCCATTCTTTGTTCACTTCTTGTCAAGTGACTTATATAACTGGAAAGTGATAGAAATTAAGGGGAGGGCCAAAACACCAAGTGCTGGCACAAGCTTTATTGAGAGCAAGGAAAAATCTGCTGGGCTGCACCCAAAATTAACATGCAGCACCTGTGGCATGGCAAAGGGGCTTTCTATGGCCTGCAAGCCGGCAGATGCCTCCCTTGTGAGGGGCTGTGCAGGAGGGGAGGGGCTGGGGAAGTGCTAAGTTTAACAGTTCCTGGGAGGGCTGGGGAACTGCTAATATGGTGAGAGGGGGAGGGTTAGAAACATGCTGAGATGGAAAGTTCCCCGGGAAGGGGTCATGCTGGGAGGTGGTAGCAAGGTTTTACAATAAAGTAAGCTGTCAGAAAGCTCAACATCCCCCATCCTCTGAGAAGCCCCAGGCTTTGGCAGCGCTTTTAAAAATCTGTACTGCAGACTTATCGCCCCACTTAGAATAACTGCCAACAATTATTACTAAGTTTGTTCACCACAGAGGAAAGGGGTAGAATTAGACGAGAAGCCCATAAAGCAATACTTGGGACAGGGGGGAGGTCAGTACAAGACCACCAGGAACAAATTAACGAACTTTTCCCTTCCACCGGGCCCCAATGGGACCCAAACACCCCAGCGGGCATGCAGGCTTTGAACAATTTTCACCAGTACTTATTAGAAGGGGTTAGCCCGTAAGCCCACTAACCACTCCATAGTAAGGACTATAAGAATCAGTGGGCCATAAATCTTGCTTTTGTTTCCCAGTCTGCCCAGACATCAAAAGAAAGTTGCAAAAATTAGAGAAGTTCCAGGGAATAATTTTAGCTCAGTTGTTAGAGATTGCCCAAAAAGTTTTTAACAATAGGGACACCTTAGAGGCCAAACAAGATAAGGGAATTACTAAAGCAGTGATAACAGCACTCCAGGAAACCTGAATTAACTCACCGGGACCAGAAATCCAGCAAAGAGGCTGCTGCAAGGTTTTAAGAATTATGTTGAGCCAAGACCTTGCTGATTTCTGAGCTGAGTTATAACTTACTCTTTGCCACAAAAACCCAAGAGGACTGTAAAGAAACCACCCAGTCATTACTAAGGACCCTACAGACTTTAGAGTACCGTGTCTCAGCTAAAAAGGCCCAAATCTGCCAGCTGAAAGTTACTTACCTGGACTATATTATAGAGAAAGGCAGCCGGGCACTGGCACCCAGCTGAATCCAGGCAGTACTGCAAATGCCCACCCCCACCACAAAACGCCAAGTTTGAGAATTCCTTGGGGCACTAGGGTACTGCAGGCCATGGATTTTGGAACTTTCTAAATTAGCCAAGCCCCTGTATGCCTGCACTGGAGGAAATCAGCCCTTGACATGGACAGAGGTAGAGCAACGGGCTTTTGACAAGCTCAAGACTGCCCTGACTGCGGCTCCCGCCTTGGCCTTGCCAGACATCTCTAAACCTTTCCAGTTGTTTGTGCATGAAAAACAGGCAGTCGCTAAAAGGGTGCTCACCCAAACTCTGGGACCCTGGTCCCGGCCAGTCACCTATCTTTCAAAAGGACTTGATCCCGTAGCCTCTGGGTGGCCAGCTTGGCTGAGAGCAGTGGTGGCCACAGCCTTATCAGTCAAAGAGGCAGACAAGCTGACTTTGCGGCAGGAGTTAAACTTAGTGACTCCCCACGCGGTAGAGGCGCTACTCCGTGGAGCCCCCGGAAAATGGATGTCAAACGCCGCCACATTGCTACCTAACAGTGGTCCAGAGGAGCCAATTCATGACTGCCAACAGACAATAGATGTCCTCTACTCTGTGTGACCGGATCTCACCGACGCCCCCTCTGCGGAACCCAGAAGAGGTACTGTATACAGATGGAAGCAGCTTCATGGTCAACAGAGTCAGGTATGCTGGGGTAGCTGTGGTCACCCTAGAGCGGGTTATCTGGGCCCAGGCTCTCCCACACGGGACCTCAACCCAGAAGGCAGAACTCATAGCTCTAATAAAGGCCTTGGACTGGGCGGAGGGAAAAACCGTCAATATCTACACGGATAGTTGATATGCCTTTGCTACAGCCCATGTACATAAAGCCATTTATAAAGAAAGAGGGCTGCTTACCTCAGAGGGAAAAATCATCAAAAACAAAGAGGAAATCCTAGCCCTGCTAGAAGCTCTATGGAAGCCCAAAGCAGTGGCATTAATACACTGCAAAGGACACCAGAAGGGAGATTCACCAGAGGCAAGGGGAAATAGGGCGGCTGACCTGCAAGCCAGACAGGCAGCCTTGCGGCCAGTAAAACCTCTGACTCTTCTTGTGACTCTGCTGGCCCCAAATCTGCCTCCTACCCCAATGTACTCGCCTGAGGAAGAAAACTTTGCTAAAGAATGGGGGGACGGCAAGATTCCACAGGATGGTGGATTCTACCAGACACAAGGATTGTGCTCCCTGACGCTCTAGGAAGGGTTCTAGCTAAGGACATACATCAGGCTACTCACTTAGGGCAAACAAAACTAACTGAGCTGCTGAGGGCCAGATACTACATTCCACATTTATACAAGATTGTTAAGGAAACTTCTACTTGTTGTGACGTCTGTGCCAGAGTAAATCCAGGGGCCAGTAGGGCTAGTCAGGCAGATATAAGACTTAGGGGTGCCAACCCAGGGGAACACTGGGAGGTAGATTTTACTGAAATAAAGCCCCCAGCATGTGGCTATAAATACCTCCTTGTGTTTGTAGAGACTTTCTCTGGATGGGTTGAGACCTTTCCTACTAGGTCAGAGACCGCACTGGTAGTAACAAAGAGATTGCTACAGGACCTAGTTCCTCGGTTCAGCTTGCCCCTAACACTGGGATCAGATAATGGCCTGCCTTTATGGCACAAGTTTCTCAGGGCCTGGCCAAGGCCCTGGGCATATCCTGGAAGCTACACTGTGCCTATCACCCCCAGAGTTCTGGGCAGGTTGAAAGGATGAACCGGACCATAAAAGAAACTTTAACAAAATTCACTCTAGAAACCGGTGAAAACTGGGTCAACCTGCTTCCTTTTGCTCTCCTCCGTACCCGATGTACTCCCTATAAGAAAAGCTTTACTCCTTTTGAAATTATGTTTAGAAGGCCCCCTCCCTTACTTCCCAGACCCACGGATACTGTGCATGCTAAAGTTCACCTTGTTCATGGTCCGAATACACTCCTTAAGTCCTTGCAGGCACTCCAGTCTGTTCAGTCCCAGGTGCACTCGCTCATCAGAGGAGCTCAACCTACCTCAGGGGACCTCACTGACCAGCCGGTACACCCCTTCCAACCGGGGACGAAGTCCTGATGAAGAGATTCACTGCCTCCGGCCTGACTCCTCGCTGGAAGGGACCCTACACCGTGATTCTGGTCACCCCCACAGCAGTCAAGGTGGACAGACTGCCTGGATTCACCATCCACACGTCAAGACCTGCCCCCTCAGATGCAAGATGGAAAGTGGTTTCATCCTCAATGGACTCCCTAAAGCTAAGACTTTCATGCCATTCACAGTTGTCATCCTAATCTCTTTGATTCCTGTAACCACCCCCTGAAAGGGACCACCCTTAACGCCCACTTATTATCAATGGGTCATCACAGAGGGCTCAACGGGACAATTTGTTAGTACTGTACTTGGCACTGGAACCACGCTTGTCAACTTAACTCTAGAGTACATTTCCAGAGATTCCATAACCTTCTCCCTAGACCTCTGCACTCTTAAGCGAGAGCCTAGATGCAAATACTATAGGACAAATGAAGACAAAAAGATAAAGCGGGGAAATGCAGTGAAAGCAAAGGTGATGGGGTATAGAAACATAGTGGCCGAAAAACAGCTTCAGACAATGAGGCTATATTTATACCCAGGGTCCACACCAGATAAGAGGTGAAATTCTCATAGCACCCAATACAGACAGACATTGGAAACAGGCCCCCATAATTATACCCACATCAAATAGATGCAAATATTGCCCATCTGGAAAATTCCAATCAGGACTTCGTCCCCAGTTGGAAGGGGTGTACCAGCTGGTCAGTGAGGTCCCCTGAGGTAGGTTGTGCTCCTCTGATGAGCAAGTGCACCTGGGACTGAACAGACTGGAGTGCCTGCAAGGACTTAAGGAGTGCATTCGGACCCCATATTAGTGGGACTTGGAATAGCAGGGTCCACCGCTATAGAAATATCTGCCTTAGTCACTGGGGACCAAAATTTCCAAACTCTTTCACATCAAATGGGTGCAAATATTGCCCATCTGGAAAATTCCATCACCAGATTAGAAGGAAGGAGGGCTATGCGCAGCTCTCGATGAGCAATGTTGCTTCTATGCAAATAACTCTGGAATTATCCGAGACAGCCTTGCTATGGTTAGAAAAAACTTAGAAACAAGGAAACACCTCAGAGAGGCCTCAGGAAATTGGTACCAAAAACTATTCTCTTGGTCCCCCTGGCTGACATCCCTGCTCACTGGATTAGCAGGACCCTTAATGTTAGCGGTCGTAGGGTTGACATTTGGACCATGCCTTTTAAACATGCTCCGCAAATTTATCCAAGAAAGAAGAGATTCGGTAAAATTAATGGTTCTAAGATCTAATCATGGGCCCCTGTGTCAAGAAGAGGACACCTATTAAAGATTTAATACATGATTATAAGAACAGGGGGGAATGTGATATAGCCAGCCTAGAGTTAGAACCTGTACAATGCCATTTTTATAACGAACTAAACTGTTTCCATTCTCCTCACAATGACTGCTAACCTTGGCTTTTGTAAATTGCTAGATCATTTGCAGGTGCAAATTCAGGTAAAGCTGCATACCTTCTCTTATCTGTAAATGCCAGAATTACTGGCCTTTGTTTACCAGAGTAAGCACCCCCAGATAATTCCATCCTGGCACCAAGTAATTAAAAATCTATGGATCCCACCCCTACCCAAACGATGTGTAAATGAATGTTAATCTCAGCATCTGTGAACCCCTTAAATAACAATCAGAATGTCAAATAATCCCCTGTCCCTCAAAATGTCCGGAACCCCCTCACCCTCCTCTCCACCCAGAAGGTGATTTGAATCCACTGGCCCTCGGAATGTCTGAAGCCCCTCATCCTCATCTTAGCCTGGAAGGTGATTGACAGCTTTCATTCCCATCTACACCCCCCACTCCCAAGGTGGTTTTGCGGGTATAAAAAGGTCTTGTCTCTCTTCTTTTGGGGCCACGGGTTGGAGAGACATGAGTGCTCCATGGTCGCTGGCAATAAACCCTGCACTTTGGCATACTTTCGTTCTGGTGTTGACTTTCTGCGCTCAGTTCGATATAACAACTTAATTACATTTCAGAACAAATCATAGTAACATTTATATAAATATAATATATACACTACCCAACTGGATAAAATTTACAGTATCTTTTATACAATCAAAATTAGCAGGGATGCAAAGAAGCATGAAAGTATAACCCATGATAAATAGAAAAATTAATAGAGATGCAGAAATGACACAGATGATAGAACTAGTATGCAGGACATCAAAAAAGTTACATAATTATATTTTATATGTCCAAGTAGGAAGAGGAATGTTTTGGCATGTAAAATAAGCACCTAAAACATTAAAATAATTCAAATCAAACTTTTAGAAATAAAAAACTGCAATGTCTTGATTGACAAATAACATTGATGAAAAATAACAGTGGATGAAATTAAAACATACTAAACACTTTAGAACAAAATTATGCTTAAAGATAGAGAAATAGAAACTATGCAAAGTGAAGCACTGAGAGCAAAACGATTGAAAAAAGAAAAGAAAGAATCAACTGTGGGACAACCTCAAGCAGTGTAAACATGTACATTTGGAGTTTATGAAAAAAGGGAAAAAGAAGAAAAACTATTTAAATAAATAAGTCAAAATTTTTAAAAAAATCATAAATCCACAGGTCCAAGAATCTCAGTAACTCCAAATCCTAAAACATGAAGAAAACTATACCAAAACACATCATAAAACCAGTGGCAAGGATAAAATCTTAAAAGCAGTGATAATGTTTGGATATGTGCCCCCACCCAAAACTCATGTTGAATTGTAATCCCCAGTGTTGGATTAGCTCCTAGTGGGAGCTGATTGGATCACAGAGGAAGATTTCTCCCTTGCTGTACTCATGTGAGTGAGTGAGTTCTCATAAGATCTGCTTTTTCAAAGCGTGTGGTACCTCTTTTCTCTCTCCCTTTATCCTGCTCCTGTAGCAGGAGCGGCTGCGGGAAAGGATCCCTCGGACACTGAATACAGGAGGAAGGAATTCATTTCAGCTGGGGGCAAGGTGGCATAGGTGCCTAACAGCCAAGCTTGTCTAACAAAGGAAGGTTCAGCCTTTATATAGGCTTATACTTTAGATGTTACACGTGGAAGAATCTTAGGTTCATAGTTTTAGGACTCACGTGTGAAAAGGTTTTAATTTACAGTTTCAGGAATCACATATGAAAGGGTTCCAGTTTACAGTTTTAGGACTCACATGTGAAAAGGTTTCTGGGTTGATCTTGTTTTAAGTAAAAATAGTGCCTTCTGGAGAGTTTCCCCAAGACCTAGCCTGTTGTTTTCAGGAAAGAGCAGAGCAAGGAGGCACCAGCTGGCCTACTCTCTCTTCTATTGAGATGCACAGTGAATGACAGAGGGGGAGGGAATCCCAAATGCCTGGGTCTCCTTCCTCACTCCAGCCTTATAAGATGTGCCTCCTTCTGCCATGATTGTAAGTTTCCTGAGGCCTCCCAGCCATGCTTCTTAAACAACCTGTTTAACTGTGATTAATTAAACCTCTTTTTTTAAATAAATTACCCAGTCTTATGTAGTTCATTATAGCAATGCAAGAACATACTAATAAAAGCAGCTACAGAAAATAGACACATTATGAACAGAACAAGTAAGAGAATGATAGATGGTTTCTCACTGAAAATATGGCATGCCAGAGGATAGTGGAGCACCATCTTCAAAGTAATAGATTAAAAAGTCAACCTAGAATACAATACCTAGTAAAAGTATTTTCTAAATAAAGAGGGTTTTCAGTTGAAAAAACCTGAGAAAATGTACCACTCTCAGCCCTACACTCAAGAAATGCTTAATAAAGACCTTGAGATTGAAAGGAAAATAAAAATAGATCTTCAATAAATAATAAAGAGCAATAGAAATGTTAAATGCATACATAAATGCAAAAAGCTATTTTTCTTATATATTGTTAATAAATCTTATTGAGTGATAATCAGCTATTTAAAGAAGGAATATAGTACTGATACAAGCAACATGTTTGAGACTCAAAATTGTGCTAAGTATAAGAAGCCATATTTCCCTCCAAAAAAAGTGTAAATTGCCTGTTTTCATTTATATGAAATTCTCATGAATATACATACAAAAATGCTGCTGAACATAAAAACAAAATATTGGCACATAGGATCCAACAATGTATAGAATAAATTATTTACCACAATCAAGTGGGATTAGTCCCAGGTAGGCAAGGCTGGTTTAAAATTCAAAAACCAATTAATATAACCAATCATATTCAAAGGCTAAAGAAGAACAATTATACGATCAGCTAAAAAAAAGCATTTGACAAGACTCAACGTGTATTCATGATATGAATTCTCAGCAAACTAGAATAGGGGAAACTTTGTTCCCTTGATAAAGAACATCTACAGAAAAGCTACAGCTAAGACCACACACAATGGTGAGAAACTAGGTGCTTTCTGCCTAAGATTGGGAACAAAGCAAAAATGTTGCCTCTCACCATTTCAATTAACATTGTCTTGGAAGTCTTAGCTAAAGCAGTAAGATAATAGCAGAAAATAAAAGGTATACAGATTATGAAAGAAGAAATAAAACTATTTTTGTTTACAGATGACATGATTGCTGATATATAAATCTCAAAGCACTGACCAACAAAAACCCACTTGGAACTAGTAAGCAGTTATAACAAGATTGCAAGATACAAAGTTAATATTAAAACATCTATTTCCTGCATGTCAGCAATTAACAACTTCATTTGAAATTTAAAATACAATACCTTTTGCACTCGCATCAAAAATTTAAATACTTAGGCATAAACCTAAGGAAATATATACAATGATCTCTTTAAGGAAAACTAGAAAATTCTGAGGAAATAAATTAAAGATGTGTATAAATTAAGAGATAGTTGATATTCACATACAGAGAGACTCAATTTGGTTAAGATGTCAATTTTTCCCAACCTGATATACAGACTCAAAGCAGTCACAATCGAATCCACAGCATGTTATTTTGTGGATATAAAAAAACTAATCTTGAAGCTTATATGGAAAGATAAAAGGCAATACAAAATAGAAAATATCTTTATCTATGGAAAGATAGAAGCCAACACAATACTGAGGAACAAAGCTAGATCATTACCTGACTTGAAAATTTACCAAAAAGCAACAGTAGTCAAGACACTGTGATATTGATGTCTCATTTACTTACACACAAACACATATATGTCAAAATTTATTATTTTGTACACTTAAAATATATGCACTTTATTATAAGTCAGTTATACTTTAGTAAAACTGGAAGAAAGAATATCACAAAGCATATTACCCAAATATGTGAAATGGTGACAAGCAGCAGGAAAGTCACTGAAATTAAACATATATTGTCCCTCTGGCCCTGAGCAGGAAAAATATTTACATAAAAGAAAAGAAAATATTTTACCCCAAAGGGTCTTTCAGTCAAGCAATAATTTTAGCCATGATTTGTGAAAAAAATGAAATGAAATGAAATTGGAACCCAAAAGAATGAAGGACACTAGTCCAGCCAGAGTAGAAATAACACCACCAATAAGCAACATCTCATCTGTGACCCAGCCCCTAGAATGGAGAAAAATGCTGGTATCACGGAGATGAAGTAGAAAAGTAGCGAGGCATGGAAATGCCTGTAACTTAGAGGTATTTCTTATGAGACAAATTGGCCATGAGAATGCCAAAACTGAAAGATACTCCTGGGAGAGGGGAATAAACTATTTTCTAAAAGTGTGTTTGCAACAAGGTATCTAAAACGAAATTTATTCAAATATTACCTCAATGTTTAATCATTCTTGTTTCTTTTTTGTTCAATTAATGGTATCCTTGCCTCCCTGATTTGATTTTTCAGCTACTCTTGGTTAAATATTATGTTTACATCCTAGGCTGACTCATATGTTTGAGTCAGTGTTTGGCACCACTGTTTGCAGGGCTATGTCAGGCTGAGCTCAGTGGCCTCAGCATCTTCCTTCAGAGAGAGG
Source organism: Callithrix jacchus (assembly GCF_049354715.1). NCBI lineage: Eukaryota > Metazoa > Chordata > Mammalia > Primates > Cebidae > Callithrix > Callithrix jacchus. The sequence goes on from NC_133507.1 coordinate 111,372,490, forward strand.
CTCCTGAAATCACTTCACATAAAATGAGATAAGGAGATGATGTAGACCAGTGGAGAGAACACAGTCTTAGGAGATAGAAAGACTTAGGAGACAGAAAGAAAGAGGAGATAGAATTTCAATTCCAACTTAGTATTTGTCAACTATGATATTTGGAATATCAGGGCTTCGGCAGAAAACAGATTCTAGCTCAGATGTCTCAGTCACCTCAACAAAATGTAACTTACAGAATGTGGGCTAAGATATGGAAAACCAGGAATGTTGAGGTGTCCAGAGACTATGAAAATATGGAAGTCATTATCATCCCTCAGCCTAAAGGGCCAGGAAAGGGCCTATCAAGACCTGGAGTCACCAAAAGTGACAGTTGCGATGGTCATGGGGAGTGACTGCTGGAAATGTGACCAAAAGTAGGAAGGGAAGTTGAATAATACCAAACACTCCTTCCACCCTCGAACCTGCTGCCAGTACCTCCCACTGACCAAACCGACTGGAAACGAGCTGGTGTGGGAGCCCAGGTGTGGAAGCCCAGGTGTGGAAGCCCAGGTGCAACTAGCCACCTAGGGTACAGAGCAAGACAGAGAAGGGCAGAAATAGATATGGTGGTTGTGAGGGGGCCTAATAGTGTTCTCTAGAGGGAAAGAACTAATAGTTTTACACATATATGTGTGTGTGTGTATAAAACTATATATATAGGGGAGCTTACTAAGTATTAACTTACATGATCACAAGGTCCCACAATAGGCTGTCTGCAAGATTGAGGAGCAAGGAGAACCACTCCAAGTCTTAAAGCTGAAGAACTTGGAGTCTGATGTTTGAGATCAGGAAGCCCCTGGAACAGGAGAAAGATGTAGGCTGGAAGCCTGAGCCAGTCTTGTCATTTCACGTTTTTCTGCTTGCTTTATATTCTCTCTCAGCTGATTAGACTGTGCCCACCAAATTAAGGCTGGGTCTGCCTTCCCAAGCCAACTGACTAAATGATCATCTCCTTTGCAAACACCATGCAGACACATCCAGGGTTAATACTTTGCATCCTTCAATCCAATCAAATTGACAGTATTAACCATCAGACTTGTGTCTAAAAAGTAACAAATATGTCTGTTAGTTATTTGGAGTGAGTGTCTTAAATTATCTGAACTTGGATTCTTTCATGTGTAGAAAATGGATCATAGCACCTGACTCACAGGCTCTTTTAAAAAGAATAAATGAGCTTTGCAGTATAAAGCGTTTAGCACATTGTGGGACTCATAGAAATGATTTAGCAAATGTTATTTTCTTCTACAGCATCAGCTAGACATGCACACAAAGTAGATATTCAGACTATGCCTGAAGAATCCATCAAAACAGAAGTTTCTGGGGTTCCAAAATGCATAGTATCTGAGAGGACCTTGCTCCAGGTGTGAGATCACAGATGAGGGGTACAGAATTAGCATTGGGGCACAGCAGCCAGTGGGGGTCAGTCCATACCAATAACAATCTACTGTACAGTTTGAAACTTATAGCAACCAGATTTTACCAATGATTTCCTCATTCCAAAAGAGTAGTGTGAAATAACTCTTAAGATCTGATAAGTCAGCCTATACAATGATGCTCTCAATGTCGAGGAGAATATATGTGTTGGCAATTAGCTCATGATGACTGATATGTATTCCAACATAGTACGTTCAAACTGTTTGCAAAAAGTCTAGCAAGGAGCAGATGTAAGTCTCACATTTGGCATGTGTAACTAAAGCAATGTTTTATTGGCAATTGATGTCTATCTTAATGCAACCGGTATCAGATTTGTGGGTGGCTTGCAAGCCACAACAATATACCACTCAGGAGAGGGACAAAACACCTCTCACAGGAGTATACTCATAATATTTTCTGGCAGAAAAAGGAAATTAAGAAAACTAGACAAAGGAATTCCTACTCTCACTGGGACTCCCAAACTTCTTTGGTGAAACTCTACAGTTCCCCTCCAGACATCTTTGTGAGTGTTTGCCCCACTTACACCATGACACAGAATAGAATAACATCTGTTATATTCAATCTAAATTCCTCAGCCTGACTTAAATCCCTCTAGAATTTGCCTTGCCAATATATTCATTCGTTCATTCATTCATAAATATTTCTTGGATAAATTCTTCTGTCCCCAGAAACACAAAGATCAATGAGACATGATCAGTAATCTTGAGAAGCTCTTAGTTGTATGGGAAACCAAGCTGTGTAGACTAAGTATGTCCAGCAGTTAGAGGCACATTCAGTGTAGATTTGAACACAAAGTTGTGGTGAATTCTACCTGGAGAAGGTCTGAAACGCTATGTACCAACCTCCTTTCCCAAAGCATACCCATTCATTTAGATACCATGTCTGATTGGCCCCTGCACTAGACATAGGATAAGGCTGGGAGCACAGACAGCAGAGATATTATGTGTGCCTATCATGCTCCTGTGACAATTATCTGTGGTAATTCATATAAATATATATATATAAACCAGTTAGCAGAGCCAGAAAATTATTACGACTGAATTTTGAAGGAAGGAGGAGAAGGAGGATGACCAGAGGGAGGAAAAGAAAAAGGAAGAAGAAAATGTCTCATGGGTCCCCGCCGCTATACTATCATCCACAAAGGCCAGAATAGGGTGTGTTATGAGACAGTTTCCTGAAGTGCTAATCTGGTTTATAGTGCCTTTTCTCTGCCCAGCCTTTTTATGTGGAAATAAAATGAATCTCCTCTCAGAATAGTTTACAACACTGAAGTGACTGAAACAGAAAGGAAGAAAGAAGTTATTTTCTCTCAGCAAACGAGCAAAGTAGTCTTCATTGTAATGTTCTCAATGGATTCTCGAGCACTTTGTTCTTTTGAGTTTAATCACTTTACTTTAAAACCTCTATTTAATCACTTTATTTTAAAACCTCTATTTATATTTCTGTCTATGAACTAGGAAATTGGTGTCAATTCAATTGCACAGGCATTTTTTTTTAGCAGTTATAATGTCCCAAGCGCTGTTCCAGGAATCAGGTTCCATTCTAAGTGCCAGATTCCCTTGTTAAAAGTCACCACTGCCCTCAAAAATCTTCCACTCTAAGAGAGATGTTAAATTTAACAATTATAACTAAATTGCAATACAGTAAATACAGCTGGACCATGCAATAATAAGTCTATTAACAGGCATAAGGAATTCAGCAAAGAATGACCATCAGGAGAATTAAAGGAGGATTTCCAAAGGAAAACAAATAAAAACATCTGTCTGATAGGTTTAAATAGTGAGTGTGGAGTGATGTCACAGAAATAGTGGACTAATGCACTTCAGAAACTGGTTCTCCAACTGAAACAGTCACTGCAACCTGAAATAATCAACTGTTTTTTACTTTTTGTTTTTGAGACAGCCTTGCTCTGTTGCACAGGTTGGAGTGCAGTGGGGCAATCTCAGCTCACTGCAACTTCAACCTCCAGGATTCAAGTGATTCTCCTGCTTCAGCCTCCTGAGCAGCTGGGATTACAGGCATACGCCACCATGCCCAGCTATATTTTTGTATTTTTAGTAGTGATGGGGTTTCACCATGTTGGCCAGGCTGGTCTCTAACTCCTGATCTCATGTGATTCTCCCACCTTTGCCTCCCTAAGTGTTGTGATTAGAGGCTGATCCGCTGCACTCAGCCTGAGATAATCAACTTTTTCAGGATTCTGGAATCCAGTCAAAAACATACTGCAACCAAAGGAGTGCTTAATGAAGAAAGAGACTGCTAAAAACAGGTGATAAAACAACATGGCAGTTTTTGCTTCCCTGCCTGCTATCCTCCACTCCCTAGATCAGCAGTAATGGCGAGGGTGCTTGCGTATGTCAGAGAGGCAATATAGATTTTTTTTTCAAAACTTGTGGTTTTGCATTTTGACCTGTCTAGTGGTTGCTGAGGGATTGATGAATGGGCTTCCCATTGTTTGGCTCCCTTAAGATAAAGTGACTTTCCAGGCAGCCTCTGTAGAAAGCACTCAAAGGTGAATGACCAGCCAATGCAAGGGATGGTAGACAGACCTAACAGCTGGAAAGGAGGAAGCTGGAGAGGAATATTCTTATAGGAATTAAGGTGTTTGAAGGGCTAGCACAGCTGCTAGGGAATCTAGGGTGCAATGCACATGCCCAGGACCAAACACATGCTCCGGAGAGCTGTGAGAGGAACCTAGGCATACACCTTTAGCTGACTTTGGACTCTGCAAAAGTGAAGGCAGAGGTATAGGTGAATACACTTATCATTAAAGGTGCATTTTGGATTAGAGATCTCCAAAGATTCATGGGGGGAAGTCTTTTTGCTCAAGGTGTTTAAGGAAATTTTTGCCAGATCACTATTTGACTGCTAAGACAATGGAGCAGAGATTTCAATGACCACAGATGACAAAAAAATACACCCTTTTATTTCAAAAAAGTAGTTTGAAGAAATTACTAAGCAAATTAATAGCTATGGTGGCCCCACAATCAACAACAGCAAACTTTGAAGACAGATGTGAATTTGATTTCCACAGTCGCCACAGAATAATATTTAAAATGTTCAGTCTTCAACAAAATATTTCAATGCAAACAGAAATAGTGATTTGTCATATACAATTTATTCTCAATAACAGTAAGAACCAATTTCTCATCTGAAACAATGGAGGCTAAAAGGCAGTGTGATTTATTTAAAGTTCTAAAATGTTTTAAAGTCAATAAAAAAGTCTATATCTGGCAAAACTATTATTAAGAACTGAAGGAGAAATTAAGGCATTCTCAACTAAAAAAATGTTAAGGAAGTTTGTCACTAGAATATCTGCTGTACAAGAAATGCTAAAGGGAGTCATTCAGGCTGAAATAAAAGAACATTAGCACAGGACTTGAAGTTGTAAGAGGAAATAAGAAACTACAATAAATGTAAATAAATAAGTAAATAAAAGACAGTATAATTGTTTTTGTCATTTGTAACTCCTTTTTTCCTATATTATTTAAAAGGCAAATATGTAAAACAATAATTATAAGTCTATGTAAATTAACTCACAATGTATAAAGATCCATCTTGTGACAATAGCAGTATACCAGGGAGATTTGTGTATGCTACTAAATTTTGTATGCTACTGCAGTTAAGTTGTTATCAATTCAAACTAAAATGTTATAAATTTAAAATTGTTAAATTGTTAACCCATGGTAATCACTCAGAAAATAATTTAGAATTATAAATGATAGGAAATCAAATGATACACTAGAAAAAATCAACTGAACATGAAAGACATTACAAGAATAATTATTATAAATAATATAAAATATATTTAAAAAATAAAAAATGGAAGAAGTATGTCCTTCATTAGTAACCACTTTAAAGGTAAATGGCTTAAGCTTGACAACTAAATATCAGAGACTAAGAAACTGGATTTTAAAATAATCTACATGCTGTCTATAAGAGACTTACTTTGGATTCAGACACACAAATAGTTTGCAAGTAGTAGCCAAACAATATCTGTAGTAACTATTTAATAACAAACATTATAGATTTTTAACTCAAAAATTATCATAAGAAATAAATAACATTATTATATATTGTCAAAATGGTCAGTTTATTAAGAAGATATAACAATTATAAGCAAACAAAACAATCAAACATCAAAGCCCCCAAATACATAAACCAAACATAGTCAGAATTGACAGGAGAAATGGACAGCTGTACAATAATAATGGGAGACTTGAATACACCATTTCAATAATGGATATGACATCTAAACATAGGATAGAGATATTGAGAATATGAGTAACACTGTAAGCTAACTAGACCTAACAGATAATAGACAGATGATGCCTAAATCATATTTTAGCTGACAACAACAGATTACACATACTTCACATGAGCACATGAAGCATTCTTAAGCATAGACCATACACTAGACATAAAACAAGATGCAATAAATTTATTTATTTATTTATTTATTTGTTTGTTTGTTTAGATAAAATCTCTCTCTGTTGCCCAGGCTGGAGTGGAGTGATGTAATATAACCTCCACCTCCCAGATTCAAGCGATTATTGTGCCTCAGACTCCTGAGAAGGAGGGATTATATAACTATTACCTCTGCCTCCCTGGTTCAAGTGATTATTGTGCCTCAGCCCCCCGAGAAGCTGAAATTATAGGCACACACCACCATGCCCAGCTAATTTTTTTTAAATTTTTTATTGCATTTTAGGTTTTGGGGTACATGTGCAGAACATGCAAGACAGTTGCATAGGCAGTGTGTTTTGCTTCCTTTCTCCCCTTCACCCACATTTGGCATTTCTCCCCAGGCTATCCCTCCCCAGCTCCCCCTCCCGCTGGCCCTCCCCTTTTCCCCCCAATAGACCCCAGTGTTTAGTGCTTCCCTCCCTGTGTCCATGTGTTCTCATTTTTCATCACCCGCCTATGAGTGAGAATATGCAGTATTTCATTTTCTGTTCTTGTGTCAGTTTGCTGAGAATGATGTTCTCCAGATTCATCCATGTCCCTACAAATGACACAAACTCATCATTTCTGATTGCTGCATAATATTCCATGGTGTATATGTGCCATATTTTCCCAATCTAGTCTATCATCAATGGGCATTTGGGTTGGTTCCAGGTCTTTGCTATTGTAAACAGTGCTGCAATGAACATTCGTGTGCATGTGTCCTTATAGTAGAACAATTTATAATCCTTTGGATATATACCCAGTAATGGGATTGCTGGGTCAAATGGAATTTCTATTTCTAAGGCCTTGAGGAATTGCCACACTGTCTTCCACAATGGTTGAACTAATTTACACTCCCACCAACAGTATAAAAGTGTTTTTTTTTTCTCAACATCCTCTCCAGCATCTGTTGTCTCCAGATATTTTATGATCGCCATTCTGACTGGCGTGAGATGGTATCTCAATGTGGTTTTGATTTGCATCTCTCTGATGATCAGTGATGATGAGCATTTTTTCATATGATTGTTGGCCTCATATATGTCTTCTTTCGTAAAGTGTCTGTTCATATCCTTTGCCCAATTTTGAATGGGCTTGTTTTTTTCCTGTAAATCTGTTTGAGTTCTTTGTAAATTCTGGATATCAGCCCTTTGTCAGATGGGTAACTGCAAAAATTTTTCCCATTCTGTTGGTTGCCGATTCACTCTAGTGACTGTTTCTTTTGCTGTGCAGAAGCTGTGGAGTTTCATTAGGTCCCATTTGTCTATTTTGGCTTTTGTTGCCAATGCTTTTGGTGTTTTGTTCATGAAGTCCTTGCCTACTCCTATGTCCTGGATGGTTTTGCCTAGATTTCCTTCTAGGGTTTTTATGGTGCTGGGTCTTATGTTTAAGTCTTTAATCCATCTGGAGTTAATTTTAGTGTAAGGTGTCAGGAAGGGGTCCAGTTTCTGCTTTCTGCACATGGCTAGCCAGTTTTCCCAACACCATTTATTAAACAGGGAGTCCTTTCCCCATTGCTTGTTTTTGTCAGGTTTATCAAAGATTGTATGGTTGTAGATATGTTGTGTTGCTTCTGATGCCTCTGTTTTGTTCCATTGGTCTATATCTCTGTTTTGGTACCAGTATCAGGCTGTTTTGATTACTGTAGCCTTGTAGTATAGTTTGAAATCCAGTAGTGTGATGCCCCCCACTGTGTTCTTTTTGCTTAGAATTAACTTGGCTATGCGGGCTCTCTTTTGGTTCCATATGAAGTTCATGGTGGTTTTTTCCAGTTCTGTGAAGAAAGTCAATGGTAGCTTGATGAGGATAGCATTGATTCTGTAAATTACTTTGGGCAGTATAGCCATTTTCACAATATTAATTCTTCCTAACCATGAACATGGAATGTTTCTCCATCTGTTTGTGTCCGCTCTTATTTCGTTGAGCAGTGGTTAGTAGTTTTCCTTGAAGAGGTCCCTTACATTCCTTGTGAGTTTTATTCCTAGGTATTTTATTCTTTTTGTAGCAATTGTGAATGGCAGTTCGTTTTTTATTTGGCTTTCTTTAAGTCTGTTATTGGTGTAGACGAATGCTTGTGATTTTTGCACGTTGATTTTATATCCTGAGACTTTGCTGAAGTTGCTTATCAGTTCAGGAGTTTTTGGGCTGAGGCGATGGAGTCTTCTAGGTATACTATCATGTCGTCTGCAAATAGAGACAATTTGGCTTCCACCTTTCCTATTTGAATACTCTTTATTTCTTTTTCTTGCCTGATTGCTCTGGCTAGAACTTCCAGCACTATATTGAATACGAGTAGTGAAAGAGGGCATCCTTGTTTAGTGCCGGATTTTCAAGGGAATGCTTTCAGTTTTTGCCCATTCAGTATGATATTGGCTGTTGGTTTGTCATAAATAGCTTTTATTACTTTGAGATACATTACATAAGTACCGAGTTTATTGAGGGGTTTTTAGCATAAAGCACTGTTGAATTTTGTCAAATGCCTTCTCTGTGTCAATTGAGATAATCATGTGGTTTTTGTTTTTGTTTCTGTTCATGTGGTTAATTACGTTTATAGACTTGCCTATGTTGAACCAGCCTTGCATCCCCGGGATAAATCCTACTTGATCATGATGGATAAGTTTTTTGATTTGCTGTTACAATCGGCATGCCAATATTTTATTGAAGATTTTTGCATCTATGTTCATCATGAATATTGGCCTGAAGTTTTCTTTTCTTGTTGGGTCTCTGCCGGGTTTTGGTATCAGGATGATATTGGTCTCGTAAAATGATTTGGGAAGAATTCCCTCTTTTTGGATTATTTGGAATAGTTTCAGAAGGAATGGTACCAGCTCCTCTTTGTGTGTCTGGTAGAATTTGGCTGTGAACCCATCTGGACCTGGGCTTTTTTTGTGTGGTAGGCTCTTAATTGCTGCCTCGACTTCTGACCGTGTTATTGGTCTATTCATAGTTTCCGCTTCCTCCTGGTATAGGCTTGGGAGGACACAGGAGTCCAGGAATTTATCCATTTCTTCCAGGTTTACTAGTTTATGTGCATAGAGTTGTTTGTAATATTCTCTCATGATGGTTTGAATTTCTGTGGAGTCTGTGGTGATTTCCCCTTTATCATTTTTTATTGCATCTATTTGGTTGTTCTCTCTTTTATTTTTTATCAGTCTGGCTAGTGGTCTATTTTGTTGATCTTTTCAAAAAACCAGCTCTTGGATTTATTGATTTTTTGAAGGGTTTTCCGTGTCTCTATCTCTTTCATTTCAGCTCTGATCTTAGTTATTTCTTGTCTTCTGCTGGGTTTTGAGTTTTTTTGATCTTGCTCCTCTAGCTCTTTCAATTTTGATGATAGGGTGTCAATTTTGGATCTCTCCATTCTCCTCATATGGGCACTTATTGCTATATATTTTCCTCTAGAGACTGCTTTAAATGTGTCCCAGAGATTCTGGCACGTTGTGTCTTCATTCTCATTGGTTTCGAAGAACTCCTTTATTTTTGTCTTCATTTCATTGTTTATCCAGTCAACATTCAAGAGCCAGTTGTTCAGTTTCCATGAAGCTGTGCGGTTCTGGGTTGGTTTCTGAATTCTGAGTTCTAACTTGATTGCACTATGGTCTGAGAGACTGTTTGTTATTATTTCAGTTATTTTGCATTTGCTGAGGAGTGCTTTACTTCCAATTATGTGGTCAATTTTAGAGTAGGTGTGATATGGTGCTGAGAAGAATGTGTATTCTGTGGATTTGGGGTGGAGAATTCTGTAAATGTCTATCAGGTTTGCTTGCTCCATGTCTGAGTTCAAGCCCTGGATATCCTTGTTGATTTTCTGTCTGGTTGATCTGTCTAATATTGACAGTGGAGTGTTAAAGTCTCCCACTATTATTGTGTGGGAGTCTAAGTCTCTTTGTAAGTCATTAAGAACTTGCCTTATATATCTGGGTGCTCCTGTATTGGGTCCATATAGGTTTAGGATTGTTAGCTCTTCTTGTTGTATCGATCTTTTTACCATTATGTAATGGCCTTCTTTGTCTCTTTTGATCTTTGTTGCTTTAAAGTCTATTTTATCAGAGTTGAGAATTGCAACTCCTGCTTTTTTTTTGCTCTCCATTTGCTTGGTAAATCTTCCTCCATCCCTTTATTTTGAGCCTTTGTGTATCCTTGCATGTGAGATGGGTTTCCTGGATACAGCACTCTGATGGGTTTTGGATTTTTATCCAATTTGCCAGTCTGTATCTTTTGATTGGTGCATTTAGTCCATTTACATTTAGGGTTAATATTGTTATGTGTAAATTTGATACTGCCATTTTGATGCTAGCTGGCTGTTTTGCCCATTAGTTGTTGTAGATTCTTCATTATGTTAATGCTCTTTAGCATTTAGTGTGATTTTGGAATGGCTGGTACTCGTTGTTCCTTTCTATGTGTAGTGCCTCTTTCAGGAGCTCTTGTAAAGCAGACCTGGTGGTGACAAAATCTCTGAGTACTTGCTTATTCACAAAGGATTTTATTTTTCCTTCACTTATGAAGCTCAGTTTGGCTGGATATGAACTTCTGGGTTGAAAGTTCTTTTCTTTAAGGATGTTGAATATTGGCCCCCACTCTCTTCTGGCTTGTAGGGTTTCTGCCGAGAGATCTGCTGTGAGTCTGATGGGCTTCCCATTGTGGGTGACCCAACCTTTCTCTCTGGCTGCCCTTAGTATTTTCTCCTTTATTTCAACCTTGTTGAATCTGACGATTATGTGCCTTGGGGTTGCTCTTCTTGCAGAATATCTTTGTGGTGTTCTCTGTATTTCCTGCATTTGAGTGTTGGCCTGTCTTGCTAGGTGGGGGAAATTTTCCTGGATAATGTCCTGAAGAGTATTTTCCAGCTTGGATTCATTCTCTTCATCACATTCTGGTACACCTATCAAATGTAGGTTAGGTCTCTTCACATAGTCCCACATTTCTTGGAGACTTTGTTCATTCCTTTTTGCGCTTTTTTCTCTGATCTTGATTTCTCATTTTATTTCATTGAGCTGATCTTCGACTTCTGATATTTTTTCTTCTGCTTGGTCTTTTCGGCTGTTGAAACTTGTGCATGCTTTGCGAAGTTCTCATATTGTGTTTTTCATCTCCTTTAATTCATTCATATTTCTCTCTAAGTTATCCATTCTTGTTATCATTTCCTCGAATCTTTTTTCAAATCTTTTTTCAAGGTTCTTAGTTTCTTTGCATTGATTTAAAACATGTTCTTTTAGCTCACAAAAGTTTCTCATTATCCACCTTCTGAAGTCTAATACGTCATTTCATCACAGTCATTCTCCATCCAGCTTTGTTCCCTTGCTGGTGAGGAGTTTTGGTCCTTTCTAGGATGTGAGGTGTTCTGGTTTCGGGTGTTTTCCTCCTTTTTGCGCTGGTTTCTTCCCATCTTTGTGGATTTATCCACCTGTCGTCTGTGTAGTTGCTGACTTTTCGATTGGGTCTCTGAGTAGATGCCCAGATTGTTGATGATGAAGTATTTCTGTTACTTGGGTTTCCTTCTACCAGTCTAGCCCCTTCGCTGTACGACTGCTGAGGTCCACTCCAGGCCCTGCTTGTCTGGGGTGCACCTATAGCAGCTGCAGAACAGTGAGGGATGCTACCAGTTTTTTTTTCTGCTATCTTTGTCCCAGGATGATGCCTGCCAAATGTCAGTCTTTTGGATATAGAGGGGTCAGGGAGCTGCTTGAGGAGACAGTCTGTACTTTATAGGAGCTCAAGTGCTGAGCTGTGAACTCTGTTGTTCATTCAGGGCTGTTTAATTCTGCTGCAGCAGAACTCATAAATAAAAACCCTTTTTTTCTCAGATGCTCTGTCTCGGGGGGGTTGGGGCTTTCTTTGTGAGTGTCCATTGTGCTGTCCTGCCCAGCTAGGAGGCAGTCTAGTCACTATTTGCCTGCTGAGGCTCCACCCTGCTGGTGTGAGGTTCACCCTCTTGCTGCAGGCTCTGCCCTGCTACTGAGGTTTCTGCCCTGCTGCCACAGGCTACGCCCTGCGTCAGAGTCTCTCTGTTGTAGCAGGTTGCTTCGGCAATGGCAGGCTGCGTCAGCAATGGGCGTGTACCTCAGTAGGGGTGGATTGCCTCGGTAATGGTGGATGCCCCTCCCCCACGGAGCTGCACCATCCTGGATTTAGCTGTGCCCTCAGGGAACCTTTCCACTCGGAGTGTTTGGAATCACCATTTTGTTTGTCCCACTGCACTACCCCAAACACTGTTTCCCTGGAATCTCCTCACCTGGCTCACTGTCCAAGTCCCATTCAGTCTCAAGTTCAGCCCTCTCAAGTCTCAGATTGCCAGTTCAACAGGGCACCCGGACCAGTGCGCTTTGTGTGGAGCGCTGTGTAGCGCCGCTGCGCTACAGCATCGGCCACCAGCTGCACCGGCTGCCAGCTGCACCAGCCAAAACCTCTGCCTGGCATCCCGCATCTCGTTTATACCTGGGAATTTCCCCGTTCTGTGGGCAACAAAGATCCATCTGGAAATGTGGCCCTGACTCACCCTCTCTGCACATTCACCGAGAGCTTCAATCCTGGGTTGTTCTCACCGCACCATCTTGAGTCCGAACCAATCAATTTCTTTTTTGTTAAACTTCTCTGAGCCTTTAATAGGATGTTGACATGTGGGACTCTATATTTTGACCATGGAAGCCATTTTTGAGATGCATTGCCTTCTGGCAATGGACTCCTCACACATTTGCTGGGTGGCTGTGGGTGCATTGTTTACTCTCTGGTTTTGTTAATTCCTATATTTATAGTAGGCAGAGTCTTCAACACTCTCCTGACTTTTCCTCTTATGGCATCCTCTGTGATCTTAGGGCCTCTCATTACCTTCAGCCTGCAATGAGAGGATCCCGGGAGAGCCCCCGGGAGCCCACAGAGAGCTTGGCTGCTGCACCCAGGGTTGCTGCTGCCACCACGGCTGCTTGAAACTCCTCAAAGTTGAGAGCTGGCAAGAGGCTGCCGCCTGCCGGGAACCTGAGGGAAAGCTAATTTTGTATTTTTAGCAGAGATGGGGTTTTGCCACAAAGACCAGGCTGGTCTCAAACTTCTAACCTCAAGTGATCCATTCACCTCAGCCCCTCAAAGTGCTGGGATTATAGGCATGTGCCACCATGCCTGACCAAGATGCAATAAATTTTAAAAATTTGAAACCATATAAAATATCTCTCCAACCACACTGGAAAAAAGCCATAAGTTAATAACAGAAGAAGAAAATTAATGAATATATAAAAATCAAACAACTCATTTCTAGACAATCAATAGACCAAGAGAGAAATCAAATGGTAAATTGGAAAATACTTTAAGATGAATGAAAACAAAAACACAGCCTTCAGAAACTTATAGGATGCAGTGAAAGTCACTTACAGAGGGAAATTTATAGCTGTGAAGCCTGCATTAAAAAGAAAAAAAAAATCTGAAGTCAATAACCTAACCATAGTATTAAGTAACTAGGAAAAAAAAAGAGTAAACTAATCCCAAATCTAGCATAGGGAAGGAAATAATAAAAATTGGAGCAGGGATAAATAAAATAGAAAATAGAAAAACACTATAATCAAGAAAAGCAAAAGTTGGCTGTTTAAAACACAAATAAAATTGACAAACATTTAGTTAAACTGATAAAGATAGAAAAGAAAAGAGATGAGTAACTATAATCAGAAATGAAAGTAGGGACATTACTACAGAACTTACAGAATACAAAAAACACTTTAAGAGAATATCATAAACAATATCACATAAACAAATTAGATAACCTAGGTAAAATAGACATTCTTAGAAACACACCAATATCAAAAGTAACTCAAGAAGAAGTAGAAAATCTGAACACATCTGTAGCAAGACATTGAATCTGTACTCAAATACATCCCAACAACAACAAAAATTGTCTAGGACCAGATGGCTTCATTGATGAATTCTACTGAAAACCTAGAGTATAATTGATAACAATGCATCTCACATTCTTCCAAATAAAGAAGAGGTGGGCATACTTCCTAACTCCTTCTACAAAGCCAGCATTACGCTGATACCAAAGTCAGACTAAGAAAGATACCACAAGAGAAGAAAACTACAGACTACTATTTCTTGTGAATATAGGTGCCAAAACCCTCTACAAAATACCATCAAACTGAACATGAACACATATTAAGAGCATTATACACAATGACCAAGTAGGATGTATCTCTCTTTAAACAAGGTGGTTTGCAGTATAATAAAGTACATTAATTAAAAATAAAAACATAAAAGAAACACGATCATTAATCATGCAAAAGAAAAGGTATTTGGTGAAATCCAACAACCATTCATGATTTTAAACACACACACACACACACTCAGAAAACCAACAATAGAAAAGAATTTTCTCAGTATGCCAAAAGCATTTATGAAAAACCCTCAGCTAATGCCATACTCAGTTGTGATGAATTAAGTGAAAACTTCTTCACTAAGATCAAGAAAAGGAGGCCTGCTTTTATCACTGCTATTCAACACTGCATTGGAAATTGTAACAGAGCAATTAGACAAAAACAAGAAATAAAAAGTGGCAAAATTGGAAGTGAGGAAGGTAAATCATTTCTCCCATGCATAGATGATCTCAAAGAAACAAACAAAAAAAGCTAGAGTAAATAAATGAATTCAGCAAAATTGTAAAGAACAAAGTGACATACAAAAATCTATTGTGTTCTATACCTTGAAAAGGTAATAAAGAAAACAGTTACCTTAGTATTTATTTATACTATTATTATAGTATCTGAAAGAATGAGCTATCTAGTAATAAATTTTACCAAGGCAGTGAAAGACATAAACACTTAAAAGTAGAAAATCTCAATGGATTTTCTTCAATGGACCAAGGAAGAAATCAAATGAAATAAAATATTGGCAAAATAAATGAAGTACATCCCATGTTCATGGTTTAGAATGCTTAATATTGTTTAGATGAAAATACTACCCAGAGCATTCTATACATTCAAGGCAATTGCTGTCAAAGTCCCAACAGCATTTTGTGCAGAAATAAAAATGTGCATCCTCCAATTTATGTGGAATGCAAGAGTGTCTGCCTAGCCAAAACAGTCTTGACAAGGAACAAAGCCGTAAGGTTCACAATTACCAATTTCAAAACTTACTACAAGCTACAGCAATCAAAACAGTGTGGCACTGGCAAAGGATAGATATTTACCCCAGTGAAATAGAACTGAGAATCCATAAATAAATCTATAGTAAAGTAATTTTTGATAAGTGTGCTAAGATCATTTAATGAGGAAAGTATAGTCTCTTCAACAAGTGGTACTAGAATAACTAGATATCCAGATGCAAAACAATTAATCTGAACTCATACCTTATACCACATACAAAAATTAACTCAAAGTGGGTCAAATCCCCAAATAGGAAAGCTAAAACTATAAAACTATTGAAAGAAAACATGGAGTAAGTCTTCATTACCTTTAATATTTTAGTGGATTCTTAGACATAATACCAAAAGAGTAAGCAACAAAATAAAAAATATATAAAATGGATTTCATCAAAATTTAAAACATCTGCATCAACACACTAACAAGCAATTGAAAAAGGTCACCTACGGAATGGGAGAAAATATTTGACAAACATAAAACTAATAAATGTCTGGATCTAAAACATGTAAAGAACTCTTACAAGTCAACAATTTAAAAAATTCAACTTTTTTTTTTTTTGAGATGGAATCTCACTTTGTCACCCATCTCACTTTGTCATCTAGGCTCTCTGCAACCTCCGGCTCCTGGGTTCAAGTGATTCTCCTGCCTCAACCACCCAACTAGCTGAAACTACAGGCGTATGCCACCACGTCCAGCTAATTTTTGTAGTTTTAGTAGAGACAGGGTTTCACCATGTTGGTCAGGATTGTCTTGATCTCTTAACCTCATGATCTGCCCACATCGGCCTCCCAGAGTTCTGGGATTATAGGCCCTAACCACAGTACTTGGCCAACAATTCAACTTTTTAAAAGGGCAAAGGACTTGAACAGTCATTACCCCAAAGAAGATATACAAATGGCTAACAAGCAAATGAAAAGGTATCCAACATTACTAATCACTCGGGAAATGCAAATCAATGCCACTTAATACAGTCTAGGATGCCTATAATCAAAAAGATGGAAAATAATAATTGCTGACCAAGATAGGGAGAAACTGTAAACTTCCTTCCTTGCTGATGCAAAGATAGAATGGTGCTGGTTACTAAAGTTTAGACATAGAGTTACCATAGGATTCAAAAGTTCCACTCCTAGGTATGTACCAAAAAGAACTGAAAATAGGTTTTCAAACACATTCTTGTACATGAATGTTTATAGCAGCACTATGATAGCCAAAATGTGGAAACAACCTAAATATCGATAGATAAACAAACATGTTGTATATACATACAATGGAATATTATTGAGCAATAAAAAACAATGAAGGGCTGATACATGCTACACCATTGAGAAATCTTGAGGATGTTATACTAAAAAAAAAGGGGGGGGGAAGCCAAAAACAAAACATTATATATTATATGATTCCATTTATATAAAATATCCAGAATATATAAACCCACAGAAACAGAAAACAGACTGAAGGTTTTAAGCTCCTGGGGAAGGATGAAATGGGAAGTAACTGCTTAGTGTTTATGGGATTTTGTTTTGGAGTGATGAAATGTTTTGGAACTAGATAGAGGTTATGATTGTACAACATTGTAAGTGTACTAAATTACTTACTTTAAGATGGTTAATTTTGTTATGTAAATTTTGCCTCAATTAAAAAATATATTTTTAAGTAAATGAGACTACTTTAGAGGGAAAAAGGTGGAAAGGGAATTCCAGGCAGTCAAACCAACACAAATAATGATATGCAGTTTTAAAACAGGATGATGAGAGCAGGAATCTACGAAGAATTTAGTTTAAAACCTAAGATTTTCAGACCAGAATTGGAAATTCAAGAGACTGGAGAGGCAGGAGGAATAATGGAAGGCCTGTGTGCTGTGCCAAGAGACTAGGAATTGATACAGCAGAAGACAGAAACCCATTAGATGGCTCTACACAAGAGAGGGGCATGTCCAGATTTGGGCTATGTATGGAGGATCATGTTAGCCATTGAATGGAGGGTGAGTGGGGCAGGCTGCACCTATAAGTAGAGAACAATTGTTAGGAGGCCTTGTGGAAAGAGTCTAGCCAAGAGTTAATGGGATATAAGGACTAGGGCAATGTTAATAGAATTAAAAATAAGGAGAATATTTAAGAAATACTTGGGAGATAAAATGGGCAAGACTAGATGGCTGTTTGAAGGAGGAAGTAGAAGGAGTAACTACTCAGTGCTAATGTCCAGGTTTCTAGCCTGGGAGCCTGGGTGGATGCAGCCGCGACCATCTGAGATGGGGAGGAAATTTCATTCCAAACACACTCTGTCAGAATCCCTGAAGGGCTGGAACCTTAAGTGGGCTCTCCTGGGATAAACACTTTCATGTATCAAGAAGAGATGCATGTATCATCTCAAGCAGCTGGTACAATTAGCCAGGTCAGATACATGTATCATCTCAAGCATCTGGTACAATTAGCCGGGTCACTACTGCTCATCACAAGCCTGCAACTTCACCTCAACCCCAGTTACCCGATGCCCTTCTCCTGAGAGGAGGCCTTATTCTGGGGTTTACCAACAAAAATTCCTGTCTGCTTCACCCATCATTCAAATACTTATAGTTGACCACAAACATAAATAGGTTTATAACCTTTCTGTTGGATGAAATGACATCTGCTTTTCACTATGCTTAACATCTGGCTAATCCAACAAAGTCTATGATTTATTTAATGGATGGGAAGTGTCTGATGGATTGCAGCCAAGTATCTGAATAAGACAATAAAGCATAAGTACAATGGCTAGGGATTTGCCTGACAGGATTCCCGGGCAAGGGTGAAACGTGCTTTCTTTTCCATGTGTACTCTTTGGTGTTCATACCATACTCAGTTTTAAAAAATCAAAGTCTTAAGCCTCCACACCAAAATGCACACCATGTTATGTCCTGAGATGCACAGTTCTCTACCTTCTAAGAGCTGTTAATCCAGAAGGGAAGGCAAAGAAGTCAACAGCTCTAGCAGCATGGCAAAAGATAAGATAGGGCCATAAACCAAGGACTGTAAGAGCACCCAAAAGGGCCACTCAAATGACACTGAGAAGGTCGGTTATCAAATAAGCTTTGAAGGAAGAACAAGATTTCAAATAATCAGCAGGGTTGGATAAAACAAAGGAATGGGAAGGAAATCTTCAGGCAGAGGCAACAGCATGTGTAAAATCATAGAGAATTAAACAGTGTGATATTTCTGATGACTGTATGTAGTTTCATAGGGCAGGAGCCAAGTACACTTCCAGAGTCAGAGAAGAAGCCAGAAGATCAGCCAGGTTGGGCCACTGAAGAGCTTCAGGCCTGAGGAAAGACTTCAGAATCATATCCTGAAAGCCCAGTAACCACTGAAGGGTGCTCAGCAGAAGTGCCACGTGATAAAATTTGCTTTTCAGCAAGCCTGGGCAGCACTCTGAGGAGAGAGCAGAGGAAGATGCTGGGGAAAGGCAGACCAGAAGACTCCTGAGTGATCCAAGAGAGAAGTGGCAAGATGCAAAGGAGGCAGAGAGCTATGAGAGGCATCTATAGAACTGAGGAAGCTGTGGACCTGGGAAAGACACTTAACTAGTTGGAGCCTCAGTTTCCTTTTCAGCAAAATAAAAACAATTAAGTCCAACCCATAGGTTATTTTTTTTATATATACAGACTTTCACTCTTGTTGCCCAGGCCAGAGTGCAAATGGCACAATCTCGGCTCACTGCAACCTCCACCTCCTGGGTTCAAGGGATTCTCCTGTCTTAGCCTCTCAAGTAGCTGGTATTACAGGTGCCTGCCACCACGCCTGGCTAGTTTTTGTACTTTTAGTAGAGATGGGTTGTTACCATGTTGGTCAGGCTGGTTTTGAACTCCTGACCTCAGGTGATCCACCTGATTCAGCTTCCCAAAGTGCTGGGACTACAGGCATGAGACATCACACCTGGCCACTCAGAGGTATTTTTATGTTAAGCCCACCAAATGGCAGTCATGTTTATTTTTGGTGTATTCCATGAAAGCAGAAGTGGCTTAAGCCAGGTGAGCAGGGCCTTAAGAACTTATGCATGCATGAAATACACACACAGGAGAGATTCAAGATGGCTGATTACTAGCAGCTTAGGATTGTAGCTCCCAATGAAAGCACAGAGAATGAGAGGACGCCACACTTTCAGATGAATTTTTGTTGCTCACAGACCAGGAGATTCCCAGCAGAGGAGGCCCACGGGTCACCAGCACAACTCTTGTGACCAGCACAGCAGTTTTGCCAGCACCTTGGTGAGGTGGTTTGCAGTGCAGAGTAAACGGGACTGTGTCCCCTTCTGGTCGACGTTTGGAGCCCCGGGAAGGCAGAGTCACCCATTCAGCTGATTGAAAAAGGAACTCAAGAGGGAAGCCAGACTGGAGATTCCTGGGCAGAAAAGCACCATCAGTCTTAACACTGCTGTTTTGGCCGGGCACAGTGGGTTACATATATTTCAGCCCTGGGAATTAACAACTTGGACGTCCACCCAGAGACCTAATCTGAAAGTCGGTAATTACAAAGACGACAGGTGGATAAATTTACAATGATGGGAAGAAATCAGCGTACAAAGGCTGAGAATACTCAAAATCAGAACGCCTCTCCCTCTACAGAGGATCACAGTTCCTCACCAACAAGGGAACAAGGCTTGATGGAGAACGAGTGCATTCCATTAATAGAATCAGGCTTCAGAAGGTGGATAATAACAAACTTCTGTGAGTTAAAAGAACATGTTCTAGCCCAATGTAAAGAAACTAAGAACCTTGAAGAAAGATTTGACGAAATCCTAACGAGAATAGGCAATTTAGAGAGGAATATAAGTGAATTAATGGAACTGAAGGATACAATATGAGAATGTCACGAAGTATGCACAGGTTTTAACAGTTGAAATGACCAAGCAGAAGAAAGGATATCAGAGGTCGAAGACCAACTTAATGAAATGAAAAGAGAAGACAAGATTAGAGAAGAAAGAGTAAAAAGGAATGAGCAAAGTCTCCAAGAAACGTGGGACTATGTGAAAAGACCTAATTTACATTTGATAGGTGTACCTGAATACGACAAAGAGAATGAATCCAAGCTGGAAAATACTCTTCAGGATATTATTCAGGAAAACTTTCCCAACCTAGCAAAGCAGGGCAACATTCAAGTCCACATAATACAGAGAACACCACAGGATATTCCTCAAGTAGAGCAACCCCAAGACACATAATCGTTAGATTCACCAGGGTTGAAATAAAGGAGAAAATACTAAGGGCAGCTAGAGAGAAAGGTCAGGTTACCCATAAAGGGAAGCCTATCACACTCACAGCAGATCTCTCAGCAGAAACCCTACAAACTAGAAGAGAGTGGGGGTCAATATTCAATATCCTCAAAGAAAAGAATTTTCAACCCAGAATCTCATATTCAGCCAAACTAAGATTCATAAATGAAGGAAAAATAAAATTTTTCATGAACAAACAAGAACTCGGAGATTTTATCACCATCAGGCCTGCTTTACAAAAGCTTCTAAAAGAAGCATTACACACAAAAAGGAACAACCAGTATCAGTCATCCCAAAAACTTACCAATAGGTAAAGAGTATCTCCACAATGAAGAATCTATATCAACTAATGGGCAAAATAGCCAGATAGCATTAAATGACAATATTAAATTCACAAATATCAATATTAATCCTAAATTTAAATGGATTAAATGGCCCAATCAAAGACACAGAGGCAAATTGAGTAAAGAGTCAAAACCCATCAGTACACTGTATCCAGATCCATCTCATAAGCAAGGACACACAAAGACTCAAAATAAAGGATTGGAGGAAGACTCACCAATCAAATGGAGAGCAAAAAAAAAAAAAAAACAGGAGTTGTAACTTTCGTCTCTGACAAAATAGACTTTAATAGTAACAAAGACTAAAAGAAACAAAGAAGGACATTACATAATGGTAAAAGGATCAATACAACAACAGGAGTCAATGATCATAAATATATATGCACCCAATATAGGAACACCCAGATGCATAAGACAAGTTCTTAATGACTTATAAAGAGACTTGGACTCCCGCACAATAATAGCGGGAGACTTTGACACCACATTGTTAATATTTAATGGGTCAACGAGATAAAAAATTAACAGGGACATCTATGATTTAAACTCAGAACTGGAACAAGTAAACTCAGTGAATATTTATAGAATTCTTCACCCCAGGTCCACAGAACGTACATTTTTCTCAGTATCACATTACACCTATTTTGAAAGTGACCACATAATTGGAAGTAAATCACTCTTCAGTATTTGCACAGCATTTCACAGACTTAAATGAAATATTGGTTGGCTGTTTGTTTGTTATTTTCTTCCCTTATTCCTTCCTGTCTCTGCTGTTAAGCACAATTATCGGCATAAAAGAGGTTTTTAATACCTCTTTTTAGATTGCATTCCAGCCTGGGCAATAGAGCAAGACTCCTGTTCTCTCTCCCCCTTTTTCTTTCTCTTTCTTTCTTTCTTTCATTAAAAAAAAAGAGAAATACACACACACACAACAACAACAACAACAACAATAGGAAACAAAATGATTCAGAATCAAGTATCATAGTCAATTCATGTTCAGATCCTGGAGTAAACCCACAAATGGAGATCTGAAGGCAATAAAATATAGTGGTAAAGAGACTCCTGGAAACTCGCAGACTTGGGATTGCACCCTAGCTCCATCATGTAAAGGATGTGCTACCCTCTCAGGTCAGCTCTGAGCTTCCATTGTCTATTTTTAAATGAGAACATTTTCCTCATTATTTAAAATGTGGGGGAAGCTCTTACCATGGCCCTTGTTGCCTAATAAAGCTCAACAACCAAACTGAGGTCCATAGAAGTTAAACTTCATCCCCGACAAGAAGTTAGGAGCAGAGGGAGATCTTCCTGAACCATGTGGAAAGTTCTAAACCTAAAGGTGAAATGTTCAATTGAATCAAGTTCTTTTTACCTGAAAAATTATAAAACAAAGCAACATCAGTAAATCAGATGACTCAGATAAAATGGAAAACTTTCTAAATGGCATAACCTGTTGAAATTGACAAGAAGAAATAGAAAATCTGAATAGATTTAGTTATAAAACAGATAAAATTAGCAATTTGGCCAGGTACAGTGGCTCACACCTGTAATCCCTAGTCAGGCGTTTTAGTCAAGAGGATCACTTGAGCCCAAGATTTCCAGAACAGCCTAAACAATACAGTGTGATCCTGTCTCTACACAAAAAATTTAAAAGTTAACCAGATGTGATGGTGCATGCCTGTAATCCCAGCTACTCAAGAGGCTGGGGCAGGAGAATCACTAGAGCCCAGGAGGAAGAGCCTGCAATGAGCCACAATTCAGCCTGGGTGACACTGTGAGACCCTGTCTCAAAACACACACACACACACACACACACACACACACACACACACATAAATTTTTAATTCCAAAATTAACTAATGCATTCTAACAGATATTTAAACATTAATTCTAATATATACTTCCAAAAAATAGATGAGAAAGAAACACTGTTTAACTCATTCTTGGAGGCTAGTCTTACCCTGGCATGAAACCAGAAAGACATCTCTTATGAATATAAGCATAAAAGTCCTCAACAAAATACCAGACAACAAAATCCAGCAACAAATAGAAAAGATTATATACCACAACCAATTGGGATTCATCCCAGCAATGCAAGATTGTTTTAATCAATTAATGCAGCACTCTATATCAATAGAATAAAAGGCAAATACCATGTAATCATCTCAGTAGATGCAGAAAAAAGTGGTTAACAAATGACAACACGCTTTTATGGTAAACACACTCAACAAGCTAGGAATAGAAGGGAACTTCATCAAACTGATGTAGAGCACGTATGAAAAATCCACAGGTGATATCTCACCTAATGGTGAAGGACTGGATGTTTTTACCTGAAGAACAAAAACAAGGCAAGGATGTTTGCTTTTCCCACCTTTTTTTTCCAGTATTTTGATGGAAGTTCTACTCAGGGCAATTAGGCAAGAATATATATATATATATATATATATATATATATATATATATATGGCTCTCATATTGGAATGGAGGAAGCAAAACTCATCTGTGTGAATGGCATGAACCTAACTGAAAAGCTAAACTGTAAAACAAGATCTTCACAATCTTGGCTTAGGGAAGACCTTTTCTGATTTTGGCACTATAAGCTCATGACAAAGATAAAATAGATAGATATGACTTCATAAAAATTAAAAATCTTGTACTTTATAGGATATCATCAAGAAACCTAAAAAACGATGCACAGAATGGAGGAAATATTTGCAAATACTATGTGTACTTGGGAACTTGTTTCTAGTGTATATAAAGAACTCTTACAACTTAGTGATAAAAAAAGATAACACATTCTTCAATTTTTAAATGGGCAAATGATCTGAACAGATATTCTCCGAAGATTATACACAAATATTCAATAAGTAGGTGAAAAGGTGCTCAACATCATTAGACATCCAGGAAACACAAGTTAAAAAGGCCACAATGAGATCCGCTTTGCACCCACTAGAATGGCTGTGAACACACACAAACTCACAAACACACACATACATACATACACACACACACACACACACACACACACACCCCTGATGACATGTTTGCAAAAAAGAGAGGAAACTGGAAACTTCAGACACTGTTGATGGAATGTGAAATCATGCAGCAGGTTTGGAAAACACTTGGCAGTTCCTTAGAAAGTTAAACATACACCTACTATATGTCTCCTCAATTCCACTCCTATGTATATTCCCAGGAATAATAACAACATGCCTCCACATAAACACTTTAGAAGAAATTTTCATAGGAGCATTACTTATAACAGCCAGAAAGCAGACACACTGGTGAATGGATAATGGTGAATGGTGGTATGTGCGGTAATAGAATATTGTCTCAGCAACAAACAGCACAGTAAGTTCTCACTTAACGTCCTTGATAGGTTCTTGGAAACTGCAATTTTAAGTGAAATGATGCATACTAAACCAGTTTTACCACCACCTCATTGATATAAGACACGGTTAAGTTCCCATGGCGTATTTCCGGTCACAATAATATCACCAAACTTCTAAATAAGGATACAAAACAGGCCGGGTGCAGTGGCTCATGCCTGTAATTCCAGCACTTTGGGAGGCTGAGGTGGGTGGATCATTTGAGGCCAGGAGTTTGAGACCAGCCTGGCCAACATAGTGAAACCCCATCTCTACTAAAAATACAAAAAAATTAGCCAGGTGTGGTGGAAGGCCCCTGTAATCCCAGCTGCTCTGGAGGCTGAGGCAGGAGGGTCGCTTGAACCTAGGAGGTGGATGTTGTAGCCAAGATCATGCCAGTCCACTCCAGCCTGAGCGACAGAGTGAGACTCCATCAGAGAGAGAGAAAGACAGAGAGAGAGAGAGAGAGAGAGAGAGAGAGAGAGAGAGAAAGGAAGGAAGGAAGGGGAAAGAGAGAGAAAGAAAAGAGAGGGAAGGAGGGAAAGAGAATGAGTGAGAGAGAAAGAGATAAAGAAGGAAGAAAAGGAAGAAGTAAAGAGAAAAAAAGAAGAAAGAGAGAGAGAGAAAGAAAGAAGAAAGAGAAAGGAAGGAAGGGAGCAAGGGAGCGAGGGAGGGACGGAGGGAGGGAGGGATGATAAAGACCCAAAACAATTCTAATATTAAACACTGAAGTAACGGTGAGCTATATGTACATGTAAGAAAGATTAATAAAAAACCAAATGAGATAATTATTTACCAAATTACTCCAATTTAGGGTCGAGGGTGACTGTACTAAGTCTCAACAACTCAAGGCACAAGGCAGGAACCAGGCCGACAGGATGCTTTCCATTGCAGGGCACACACACTCAGGTCACACTTACTCAGATTGGGACAATTTAGACACCCATTAACCTAACATGTGCACTCCTTTGAGATGTGGGAGAAAACCTGGGATACCCAAAGAAAACTCATGCATACATGGGGAGAATGTGCAAATCCCACTCAGACAGTGGCCCCAGCCAGGAGGGCTTTCCTTTCTTTTTACTCATCAGCATCATAACGAAGTTACATTGGGTGGAACAATGTTATTCGAGAACTTTCTGTACTGACACCTGCTTCTACCTGGATAAACCTTGAAAGTATGATGCTAAGTGAAAAAAATCAGATATGAAAGACCACAGATGATACAATCCAGTTATATGAAAGATCTAGAGCATGCAAATTTTGTAGAAACAGGTATTAGCAATTGCTTACATGAGGTAGAAAGTAGTTTGAGGGGAAATGAGGAGTAATTGAACAACAGTTACAGGTATATTTGGGGATTAATGAAAATATTCTAAATCTGACTATGGTGATCCTTGTACAACTCTGTGAATACACAAAAAACCTTGATTTAATTTTATGGTATGTGAATTATATCCCAATAACACTATTATATTGAAACAATAACAGAAAAATTCAAAATTGTAGGCTAATTTAAATGAGTTTTATAAACTTTTATTTGACCTTAATTTTGACTGAAAGTATTCCATCCTCCTCAGAAACAAAACTTTACATCTGAAGACTACAAATTTTGGTGTTGTGAATATTAGAAATGCAGAGAAAATAAATCATATTTTGTTAAAATTACATATGATTTCATTAAAATTCTCGTTTGTGGCCTCTCCCTTAAAGAGGGTCTGTACTATGCAGCCAGCAGAGCTACAGAGTCAGGATGCTGAGCAGATGCCAGCTACAATGTGGGCAGCACCTCTGGGAGGCCACGAGGGGCTCCAGATGTGAGCGGTGAATGTGGAATCCCTGAAGCCAGGAGACCCTGCTCTGGACCTGAGGCACTGAACAAGCCTCTGAGCTTTTCTGGGTTTCCCATTCCTTTTCATTATTATGATGGCAAATGCTAAACCGTGGCCTAGCAACTTCACAGGACCACTGTGAAAGATAAAACCAAAGTGTGTGAAAGCAAGTTGAACACTTTTAAACTGCTTTACAAATATATATCCAGCTACAGGAAGTGGTGCCAAAGTCCTCATTTTACAGATGAAGCACAGAGGGCCAGGGAGGAGTTACTGGACCATATGGTGGCAGAGGCGGGTCTAAAATCTGATTTGCAGATTTGCAATCTGGGTCTGATTTGCAATCCTCTCCCTCCAGACAAGACTGCAGGTCATCCACAGGCCATTCTCAGGACATAGCCTTCATCCAGCAAAGTATAGGAATTGATTTCCTTTGCAATCCATGCATGTGGTTTTATAAGTCAATTAGTTTCCAAAACTTACTACAGGTTACCACATCTGCTACTTTAAAATATTGATGATTTCCGGATCAGAAATTCTTGGTGTTTGATGTTGGTTGACTGAAAAAGATTAAAGAAGTATCTTAGGTAGCCCCTACATTATCAGTGGGTACATTTTGGACACTTTTCCTACTTTTGTATATTGCCCTCAGGAGGAAAACAAATGTTCAGAAATCAGTATCAAATAAGATAATTGATGTGCAAAGTGCTTTATGGCTGTCAAATTTGCCAGGATAAAAATGTTATTTCAAAAGTCAAATTTGTTGTCTGTGGGAAAATGTATATACTTCTGCATGAATTCTTTTTTTGGGGGGGACGGAGTTTCACTCTTGTTATCCAGGCTGGAGTGCAATGGCGCGATCTCGGCTCACCGCAACCTCCGCATCCTGGGTTCAGGCAATTCTCCTGCCTCAGCCTCCCAAGTAGCTGGGACTACAGGCATGCATTACCATGCCCAGCTAATCTTTTGTGTTTTTAGTAGAGATGGGGTTTCACCATGTTGACCAGGATGGTCTCGATCTCTTGACCTCGTGATCCACCCACCTTGGCCTCCCAAAGTGCTGGGATTATAGGCATGAGCCACCGTGCCCGGCCCCTGCATGAATTCTTTAAAATAATAATTTACCATCAGGAAAAGTCTTCCACAAACAGATTTCCTTGGCTGTGAGCCCTTGTGGATTTTTTTGTGTGAGCATTTAGGCTAAGAGTCAGATATTTGCTTAAAAAGAATTGCTGGATTCTAATGGGTCTGATCAGTCCAAGCTAGATCTGCATAAGAAAGCAGGTCAACATTTCCATCTCACTTCTTTGTAAAGGAAAATGTAACTCATCACACAAGTTCACTATTTAACATTCAGTCCAACCTGACCCCTGACACACACACTCCTTGAATGCTCGGCGCCCTCTTCTCTGGCTGTACTTTCTGCCAAAGCTTCTTCACAGGCTGCTTTGTCATGAGTCAGGGACAATGCCCGATGCCAATGCCTAATTATACCCCCACTTCTCAGTTGCACACTTCTTTCTTGGGGTCAATCAACCCTGGCTTCCAGCCCTCATTGTCCCCCTACTCCATCCCAGCCACACAAGTAAAATAAGAACCAACACTCTGAACTTTTCTTAACATGGCAAGTCTTTCACTGTCTGTTTTTGTCTTGTTCTCGCTCCCTCTTGACAGTGGCTTCATGAGAACAGAGATCATGTTTGACGTGACTGTCTTTCACTTCACAGACTTTTTATTCTTTGACAGGGTCTGCCATCGAACAGAGGCTCCAGAGACATTTGACGGGTGATCAAATACAATGAAGGACTGAACGTAAAGGGCTAATACTTGAGAAAATGACACCCAGACTCTTGCCTTTGGGAATCAATTCTTGCCAGAAGAATAGTGCACACGGCAGGAGCATGTCCCTCTTGAGGCTGCAAGCTCCTCGACGCCAGAGGCCACGTCTTAACCCTCTCAGGCCTGGGTCCTAGAGAGGCACTTGGGAAGGGCTAGTACATGACTGCCCCATAAAATTTCCAGCACAGAGAAGGGTCACTCTGGCATGTGCCAGGAGGAAGAGCATGCTTGAGTTGACCTGAGTCATTTTCTAAGGCTGAGGGTTTAATGTTTTCTGGATGCTTACTACTGCTGATTCACAAATTACACACAGCCTTCCATGTGTGGAAACAAGAGGACCTCCCTCCTCCGGGCCCCGGAGAAGCTACAGGCAGTAGAGGCATCTAAACTGTGTCAGACGTGAACCTGGTCCCAGAACCCTGCGAGTACATGAGGATCTACCTGTCTAGGTCCTCAGTTTGTCTTTCTAGTCACTATTCTTTTTCCTCTTCTCTTTTATTATTTTGCCTTTTTGCACACTGGAGCCTCCTGTCTAATCTTCTCCCATGCTCTCTTGCCCTCCAGTCTCCACTGTCCTCAGTGGCCTTCCCTCTCTGCTTAGCCCTCCTGCACTTCCTCCTTATCTTGAACTGGTGCAAAGGACACCCCTCAAGGATGTGGATGCAGGTGCGGGGAAGTGAGTGGCTTAGAAACCACATTCTTCCATGCCTCCTTGGCCTGCCTGGCCACCCTCTTTCTATGCCTTTGCCCCAGTGCACAGTCTTTGGATTCAACTTGTAGAATGACCCAAATTGTGGTTATGCTTTCAAAACAGCCATGGTCCTGCTTTTGAACGTGGCATGGGGGTGGGTCTCCACTCTAATACATGAGTCCAATGCACATACACCAAGAGACTTGAAACAAACCCACTTTGGACTGTGCTAATCCTGCTGCTTATGATCTACCCTGGGGAAATTCGATCAAACAAAAAGCTTCTTTTATTCAAAAATGTTCATTACAGTTTTATTTGTTGTAAAGTAAAATTGTGTAAGCAATGTATGCACCTAAGGATAGTAGCCCATTTAATTTATAAAACATGTCACAAAAATATATACATTATGTTATGTTAAAAGACAAGATCCAAAATTATCTATTTATTGCATTCATAACTGTGTTAAAAATGCATAGAAACAAAGGAAACTGTAAGAGATCTCCCCTCATACTCAGCACAGGCCTAACGTACCTGTCTGATAAGCTGCCCCCCGTCAGAAGCAGGGCCTGGCTTTCAGGGTTGCTGAGAGGGAGTGAATGTGTGCGGAAAGGGCCTGCTCCATGCAGCCGACACGGGGCAGCCTCTCCTCACTGCTTCCTTGGCTGGTTTGGAAAGCAGACTTATTATCTGCTGTCTGTGCACACAGCAGGTATACACGTGGCCACGCTGAGCTTCTCATTCAGGACCAGTTTCCCAAAGCAGAATTTGCTCTGATTTAAATTTAGCATCCTGGAGCAGCATCCTCCCTTGCGGTGAATTCATCCACTCCTCAGACATTCATCCACGGCTAGTCCTTCCCTCGCAGAGCTCTCGGCTGAGGGGGACACAGGCACAAACTCCTTCCACTCTCATGGGATCCTCTGGAATTTCAAAAACTGGTAACACCTTCAGACATGAGCGTACCTCTTGGCAGCTGGCCATGCACAGAGGCCCATGTTTGGTTTTTGTCCTTTGACGTGACATCTTGACACTCTTTCCACTTCAGTATGAAGGGAATGTTTCACAACTGCACAGGATCCCAATACTTGGGTGTACCATTATTTTACCAATCTTCCATCAGTGGGTATTTAGGTTCTTCCCAGTTCTTTCCCATTACAAACAAAGCTGTAATGACTGTCCCTGCATACAATAGGCATATTTTTAATTCTTTTTTGTTTTTGTTTTTTCAGATGGAGTCTCGCTCTGTCACCCAGGCTGGAGTGCAGGGGTAGGATCTTGGCTCACTGCAACCTCCGCCACTTTGGTACAAACAATTCTCCTGCCTCAGCCTCCCTAGTAGCTGGGACTACAGGTGTGTGCCACAACACTCAGATAATTTTGTATTTTTAGTAAAGACAGGATTTTACCATGTTGGCCAGGCTGATCTCGAACTCCTGACCTCGTGGTCTGCCTGCCTCAGCCTCCCGGAGTGCTGGGATTACAGGCCTGAGCCACAGTACCCAGCCACATATTTTTAATTCTAACACATCATATCAGACTGTTTTCCAGAAATATTGAACTTACGTTTCCCCCAGGAAGAGCTAAGAGTGCAGTTTCCACAGTATCTCCAGCACTAAGTGATGATCTTTGGCAGAAGAACGAGCAAAAGAAATGGCTTTATTTACGTTTCTCTATTAGTGAAGTTGAGTATATTTTCACACTGTTTTCAGGCTTTGGTGTTTTCTCTGAGATTCCTATAAATCATGTATTCAGCATATGTTCCCACAAGCTGTACTGAGTGGTTTATCATTCTTTCAATTTGTAGGAGCTTTGGGTATATTACGCCAACTCGTCTAATAGTGCTCAATGGGTATATGTCACACATGGGTCGTAAGGATGCTGAAGGGAAGTGAATACTCCTCAGGCAGCCGGACAGCCTGAGGCACCATTCCCCAGGCCTTGTTGCTCAGGCTGCATGCAGTCCCATCAGTTTACCCCATTCATTCACACGATGCTAAGCTCCATTCATTCACACGATGCTAAGCTCATATTCTCTACTTTTAGATGTGTTGTGGTGTGAAGTAAGTTGGCAAGTGTTATTTCACACATAGATCTGTATTTGGCATACGGATTGCAATTTGCATGTGCTCTGTCTTCTAGTATTTGCCTTTGTTTGTGGTATCACTTAACATAGACTTTTCGTCATTACATAAAATGACATTTGATATTCCCATCTCATTGTTCAATTGGTATTGTCTTCACGAGGGCAAGAATTTGTATTTGTTTGCTCGCTGCATATCTTTAGTGCCTAGAATAGTGTCTGGAGTACAACAGATGCCCAATAAACATTAGTCAATCTAGTGAATTAACTGCAATGCAACGTGTTAGTGCAGTATAGTAGAGCTGCATATACCATGTGTGTGTGTGTTTTTCTCAAAGAAGTAAGGCTAAAACTTAATTGGGGATGGAGGAAAGGCTGTTGTGAATCTTTCCCAGTATTTTTTTTCTTAATGCATCTTTTCCTGTCTCTTTGCATTTCACATGGCAGCCTGTTCAGTGCCTCCCTTTTCTGAGCCAGAGGATCAGGGATGGGAAAAGATACAGGATGAGGCCAACCCTACGCTGGGGTTCAGTGGAGTTCACTCCAAGAACAAGCTTCCAAGAGACAGTCTGACCAGGTCCTCTCACAGCACTGAAGAAGACGCTGTTCGCAAATGCCAGACTCTCTAGACTTGGCTGCCCTGGTTGCCACAGCACTACACAAATCAGCCAGGCCCTGCCTTCCTCTAATAATACTTCAGATCCTCGACTACTACAGAGAAACAGAGAAAGCATAGGCAAGCAGGACACACAGAAGAGCTGGCTGTGTGTCGTGGTGCAGAGCACTAAGAGAGGTGAGTGAAAAGGAGGCAGGCATGAGCACAGGTCCTGCCTCTGCCCATTACTGAGGCAAGATCTCATGCTTTAGATAAGTTTTTTTTAGACTGGGGGATTTGGTATGTAAAATGGTAACAGCATAACCTACCATAGCATTG
Source organism: Callithrix jacchus (assembly GCF_049354715.1). Lineage (NCBI taxonomy): Eukaryota > Metazoa > Chordata > Mammalia > Primates > Cebidae > Callithrix > Callithrix jacchus. The sequence continues at coordinate 111,403,839 of NC_133507.1, forward strand.
TCATCATTACATGCCATAAAGTGTCTAAAACTTTTAGATGATCAATAATAGTTGTTTTTGCAATAGCACTATTTCTAGAGACACTTATCTCCATTTCTTCCATACAGGCTCTCTTTTGACAAAGACTTGTACATATTGCAAGCAGCTTCCCACCATGTTTTCAGTGCAAATACAGAGCTACCTACTACACCAGATGTGCTCTCACAAATTATTGTTGGATTTCCTCACCTTGTTTAGAGCATGTTTCATCAACCCCACTCCACTGCCAGGGTACTTGCAGACTGGAGGAGGTTCAAGGAAGGCTTCAGGTTGCAGATGCACTGGGGCTCAGCCATCAGGGATCCCGCTCTAGGACTCGGGGATGTGCCTACTCTCAGGGAGAAGCTCAGTCAGAGCTGCAGAGTACTCAGATGAGAGAACAAAGGTGAGGGAACAAGATTGTTGCTGTTTGTGCCTCCCCTGTTCCAGCAAGTCTGTGCTGGTCTCCTGCTGTTATTCATAGTACCCCTGCGTTCCCCAGTCTACCCTCACCTAACCTGCCCCTGCCCTTCATAGCTCCAATCACACTTCAAGACCCAGCCCACGTGCCACTTTCCACCTCTTCCCTTCTACCTCATCATTGACCTTCATCTTTCTTCTACTTTTGCAAGACAGACAGCAGTTCACGTCATAATGAGACTTTGTATCCAAGATGGTGGACAGGCACCCACATCAGTCTTGTGTTCTCTCCTAAGACTCTAAAATAACAGCAGAAGCATAAAAGGGGAATAAATCTACATTGAAACATGGACCGTGAGAAGCCAGTCATCAGTAGTCAAAAGATACCCAACAAATTTCTGGAAGATAAAGGAAGACAAATGGCAGCTTCTTATTACTTGGTCAGAGTGATGGGAGCTATAGCTCAGAATTCTGGAGATGAGCAGGGTCAGAGTCAGCAGGGTTGGGGAACAAATGGGAGGCAGGTAACATTCGGTTTGACATTGAAACCCAGGGAAAAACACACGCATGAACAGCAGAAAGGAGCTGAGGCTTCTAGGGTGGTTGCTGGGGCTGTGAACAGCCCAGCTGACTCTGAAAATGGGAAGGGGCTGCAGTGGATGGGAGAAGGTGATGAGTCAATGGTTGTCTCCCATTCACCATGAACCAAACCCTGCCAGAAACAGGCACACAGACCACCTTCCTTGCCAGGATGCTGACCTGTCTACCATCAGAGGATGGAAGAGAATTCAAATTTCAATGTTTATCCTAAAATTTTAAAATAAATGTTAGATTTAATTTTTTTTAAATCGGCTAGTATTAAAAAAAAAAGAAGAGATAATAAAAACAAGTTGTTGGAAAAAGAAGAAAAAAAAGATTGCCAAAAATATTTAATTAGGATGTCTAGAAAATAATGTCAGAAAATTGTATTTTCCAGGTGGTGGAGTTAAAGGAGTTGACAAAAAAGAGTCATTGAGTTTCAATGAAGGTGCTCCAGGAAAAAAGGACATAAAATAGAGATGGCATAATTGTAAAGAAATAATGGAAGAGTAACTTCCCAGAGCTAAAGAGAAGCATAAGTCACTGCATTGAAAGACTGCATTACACACTGAGCAGAATAGATGAAAAATAACTCCCATGTCAACACATGTTTCTGAAACTCCAGAAGACCAAGAATAATAAAAGATTGAAAAGCTTCAAGAGAAAAAAAAAAGAAACTCATTAAAAACTCCTGAGAATCAGACTGATATCATATTTCTCTTTAGCAACACTTATGTAAGACACAATGGTACAGCAGCACCAAGTTCTAAGGGAAATTATTTCAATCCCAGAGTTGATACTAAGTCAAAAACCAAATTATTAATCCAATAGAAAGACAAAATAAATATACTTTCAGACACAGAGAGACTCAGAAATTTAACCACACATATATCCTTTCTGAAGAAATTACCTAAAATCTAACAAAAGGAGGAATGAAATTCAAGATGAAGGAAAACAAAGAGTGCAATAAAAATGGACCTAATCCAAAGTCCAGTAAAAAGAAAGCGTAGGATTCCAGCTGTCCAGCTGTGCGGCAATCCATGATAGGAGATGGCATGGCAGGCTCTCAGCAGAAAATCATCCAGAAAAATAGAATACAGCCCACTCAATAACATGCACAAGCCAGAAGCTCTTAGCGATATGATGAAGGGAGCGTTGGTTGGTTTCTCCTTGATGAACATAATCATATGCACTTAGGAAAAACTCAAAGCAAGCAAATGAAATAGGATGGCAGAGTAATTCAAGGAGAGTAGACCCCTCTAAAGATGGAGGGAGGATAATGGAGGTTGGAGAGGTAAAAACAGAACTTCAGATGAAACAATAGCACTTACTTATTTTTAATCTGAAGCAAAAGAAAAGGCAATTGCATTTGGAAAATAGGACTGAGGGTGGGAAAGAATGAGGCAAGTTAGAAAGGGATGCTATTCTTTTCTATTGTAAGGCCTTCTGCAGCACTGGTTTCCTTCCCAGATACACATATTATCCAGGTAAAGTTTGAAATTAATCAACTTCATTTTAATGTATTAAATGTCCAGAAATTCTAAGTTGCTGTGGGTGGAATGTGAGACAGTTGCTTTTCAAAGGCCCCTTTGGTGCCTCTACTCTCAGCTCATCCTAGGGCTGGCACTGAGGAGTCTGCATTGATGAATTTCTCTCTTGGGGGGATGTCTTGGCTCATCTTTCTGCATATGGATGAAGAACTGGTGCACCCTCCTCACTCCCTCAGCAGTGGCTTCATGGCTGCACATCACCTTCTTGTAAAATAATGGAGATCTCTAGGTTCACCAGGATTGTGCCTTCTCTTTTCCCACAGCACTTCGGACTAAATGCATAAAAGGCGCTTAATTATTTCTCTGACTCTTAAAGTTAGAAAGCAGTTAAAAAAATAAATTGCCCAGGGAGCCATAAGATCCAGGGCACTCAAGACATGTGAACTCCCCATTTTCTCCCTCTCCAAGAACTCCTATTCATTCTTCAAAACCCAATACATTGGTGTCTTTTAGGGCATCTGATTCCAATTCCACTTAACACATTTTTGTACATGCAGTCAGCCCTCTGTATCCACAGGTTCTCCATCCACTGTTTCAACAGACCCCAGAACAAAAATATTTAGAAATCAATCAATCAATCAATAATAATACAAAAATTTAAAAATAATACAAATCTTTAAAATACAGCATAACAACCAATTACATAGCATTTACATTGTATTAGGTATCATAAGCAATCTAGTGATGATTTTAAGTATAGAGGAGGATATGCAGAGGTTACTTGGAAATACAATGCCATTTTTTATCAGACATTTGAGCATGGGTATCCAAGGGGGTCCTGGAACCAGTCTCCCTGTCCATGCTGAGGGACCACGGGAGTTAAGCCTCAATAAAGCGTATCAACTCTAATATGCTATGCAATAAAATTTTGCACAAGGGACTCTACAACATTCTCACATGGGCAGGTGAGTTTACCTTGGATTAAAGTTCCACTCTTACCATCCCCAAGCCTGCATTTGAACTTTTTGGAATTCTGTTACCAATCAGGAAGGGATTCATTCAGTAGTAATATCCGTTTGAAGTCAGAGTTGCACATCTGCTTACAAAATCTGTGCAGGTGAGGACAACCCTCAGCACATGTGCACCATGGGAGCCAAATGCTGGGTGCACTCTACATGGTGGCAGTCATGTGGGCAATCACAAGTGAAAAACTGGCAATGCTGCACTCTGCAGATTGCTAACACACTGCCACAACCTAAATATACTTATGGCAGCACAGAAATTAAGGCATGACCTCAAAAATCAGGGTTTCTGCTCAAGAAAATTAGAGAGAGGAGAAACAAATAGAAAAATATTCTATGCTTATGGATAGGAAGAACCAATATCATAAAAATGGCCATACTGCCCAAAGTAATTTGTAATTCAATGCTATTCCCATGTAACTACCATTGACATTCTTCACAGAATTAGAAAAAAAGCACTTTAAAATTCATATGGAATGAAAAAAGAGCTTATATAGCCAAGACAACCCTAAACAAAAGGAACAAAGCTAGAGGTATCATGCTTCCTAACTTCAAACTATACTACAAAGCTACAGCAACCAAAACAGTATGGTACTGGTACAGACACATAGACCAATAGAACAAAACAGAAATCTCAAAATAAAACCACCCATCTATAACCATTTGATTTTCCACAAACTTGATCAAAACAAACAATGGGGAAAGGATTCCTTATTTAATGAATGGTGCTGGGAGAACTGACTAACCATATGCAGAAAATTTGACAAAAACAAACAACAGGGAAAGGATTCTCCATTTAATGAATGGTGCTGGGAGAACTGACTAACCATATGCAGAAAGCAGAAACTAGACCCCTTCGTTACACCTTATACAAAAATTAACTCAAGATGGATTAAAGACTTAAACGTAAAACCCAAAACTGTAAAAACCTTAGAAGAAAACCTAGGCAACACCATTCAGGATATAGGCACAAGCAAAGATTTCATGACAAGAATGCCAAAAGCAATTACAACAAAAGCAAAAATCAACAAATTGGACCTAAACTTAAGAGCTTCTGTGCAGTTTGTGAAACTATCCTCAAAGTGAACAGACAGCCTACAGAATAGGAGAAAGTTTTTGCAATCTGTCCATCTAATAAAGGTCTAATATCCAGAAACTTAAACAAATTTACAAGAAAAAAACATTAAAGAGTGGGCAAAATACATGAAAAGACATTTCTCAAAAGAAGAGATCTATGTGGCCAAAAAGCTCAACACCACTGATCATTAGAGAAATGCAAATCAAAACCACAATGAGATGCCATCTCATGCCAGTAGTAATGGTAATTATTAAAAAGTCAAGAAATGACAGATGCTGATGACAGTGTGGAGAAATAGGAACTCTTTTACACTGTTGATGGGAACGTAAATTAGTTCAGCCATTGTGGAAGACGGTGTGGCAACTCCTCAAAGACCTAGAAGCAGGAATACCATTTGACCTAGCAGTCCCATTACTGGGCATATACTCAAAGGAATATAAATTATTCTATTGCAAAGATACATGCATATGTATGTTCATTGAAGTACTAGTCACAATAGCAAGGACATGGAATCAACCCAACTGCCCATCAATGATACACTGAATCAAGAAAATGTGGTACATACACATCACGGAATACTATGCAGCCATGAAAAAGAACGAGATCATGTTCTTTGCAGGAACATGGATGAAGATGGAAGCCATTATCCTCAGCAAACAACACAGGAACAGAAAACCAAACACTGCACATTCTCAGTTATAAGTGAGAGCTGAATTATGAGAATACATGGACACAGAGAAAGGAACAACACACACTGGGGCCTGTCTGGGGTGCCAGGCGAGGAAGAACATCAGGATAAATATCTAATCTATGTGAGACTTAATTACCTAGGTGTTGGGTTGATAGGTGCAGCAAACCACCATGGCACACATTTACCTATGCATGCTCTGCACATGTATCCCAGATCTTAAAATAATAAATAAATAAATAAAACAGTCAAAAATAGTCTTTTCCTAATTTAAAAAAATTGGTGTTTAATCCACATGGAGCATTGAACCAAACAATTGATTGTTTGCATATTCTAGATACTATACAGGAGAGAAGCAGTGAGAAACCAGAGGTTTCATGGAATGGCACTATTGAGCTTTAAGTAATATTTACATAATATCCTATCATGCAAGGAGGAATTACACTAACTGTGAAATCATTAGGATTGTATGCTATTTCTAGAAGTAAATATTATTAGTACATCAGCTTTAAAACAATGCATTCCTGTTATTTCTCTTCCAATTTCCAGGCTTGGAGACAAGTTTAAATGATCTGACATCACAAAGAAACATACTAAAAGGATTTAGCATTTTCAGTTGTTTATAGTTAAAAGGTTTAGATTTCCAAATAATATAAAACTGAGAAATAAATTAGATACTGAAGCTAATATAAAATGAGTAGTCACATTTAAAAGGCACATAATTTCAAAAGTCTATGATGGTCAGAATGCCTTATTGTTCACATACATTAATTTTACAAGTAAAATTGTAATATAGATTCAAGAAATGAGTGTATACCAATGCTACCTTCCCCCAGTTTTTACATATTGATGTTCTGTGGGAGATTTTTCCTGAAGACAAAGTTTACTTTACCTGGCATCAGCCTGAACCAGGTGGAATTCAGTCTCTGTAACTTACTAGCTGGGATATGCCTTCAACTTTCTAGAATAAGCCAGGGAATAAAAAAGATTTTAAGTTCTTTACAAGAAAAAAACAAACAACCCCATCAAAAAGTGGGCAAAAGATATGAACAGAGATGCTTCTCAAAAGAAGATGTTTATGCAGACTACAAACATATGAAAAAAAGCTCATCATCGCTTGTCATTGGAGAAATACAAATCAAAACCACATCAAGATATCATCTCACACCACTTAGAAAGGTTATCATTAAAAATTCAGGAAACAACAGAGCATGGAGAGGATATGGAGAAATAGGAAGGAGTATCAATTAGTTCAACAATTGTGGAAGACAATGTGGTGATTTCTCAAGGTCTTTCTAGAACTAGAAATACCATTTGGCCTAGCAATCCCATTACTGGGTATATACCCAAAGGATTATAAATCATTCTACTATAAAGACACAGGCACACATGTTTACTGTGGCACTGTTCACAACAGCAAAGACTTGGAACCAACCAAATGCCCATCAATGATAGACTGGATAAAGAAAATGTGGCACATATACACCATGGAATACTATGCAGCCATAAAAAATGATGGGACATGGATAAAGCTGGAAACCATCACTCTCAGCAAACTAACACGGGAACAGAAAAACAAACACCACATGTTCTCACTCATAAATGGGAGTTGAACAATGAGAACACATGGACACAGGATGAACATCGCACACCAGGGCCTGTTGGGGGATGGGAGGCTAGGGGAGGGATAGCATTAGGAGAAATACCCAATGTAGATGATGGGTCGATGGGTGCAGCAAATCACCATGGCATGTGTATACCTGTGTAACAAACCTGCACATTCTGCACATGTACCCCAGAACTTAAAATATAATAAAAAATTTTTTTTGATGATTTTAAAATAAATTTAGAGAAATGGTACAGCTTCATTAACTTTTGGAAACCTCACTGTGATAATGGAACACTAACACTTTCTTGAGTGTTGTGGTGAAAGTTCTGGGCCCAGCTTTTGAACTCAGACCAGGGCTTCAAGGGCGGCTCAATAGCTCACTGCCTGCCTGACCCTGGGCCTGTGAGTTCACCTGCCTTGAGTTTCACCTTCCTCCACAGAAAAAGGGTCCTCCCTCCCCCACAGCCTCACATGGCTGTGAAGATTAAACACCATAGAGACCAAAACATGCAATCCCAGTGCCTTGTTCTTAGCATGGAAGCCACAAATGATCATCTGTATTACCCTATGCTTTCTCTTACAGCCTTCTCAGTATGTTCTCATGAAAAGAAAGTCCGGACCTCAATTATCACTGTTGTGTGAGCACAAGTTGTCTTTGTGGGCCTCTGAAATCACAACTCTTACATTCCATCTCCTCCACACAGACATGCAGTGTATCCAGATGCAAGATTTCAGTATGCAATCCTCATGCCCCTCTTTACACCTTTAAGCAAAGAAACCAGACTGACACGAGATATTGCTATCACTATTATTATTATTATTATTCACCCTCAAGCAATAGTGATTAATGAAACACAAATAAATCTCACTGATTTCCAAATAGCAATACTTTGAGAACCAGAAGAGTAGCTTCCACTTTTTTAGGCACAAAAGTTCGTCCGATCCTCACTGAGAAATTGTAGGCTTTCTGAGACATATTTGACAATCACAAAAAAATAGAACTTCATATTTTAAAAAAACCAGATGAACAATATGTAATTTAAGCCATAGTTAGGTCAGAAAAAAAAAAACAAAAACATGTCTTCCACTCACTCATTATGTAATTCACTTTTCAACACCAGCCCCTGTCACCTGATATGTAAGTGAGAGATTAAATGGAGCTAGGAATGCACATGCCTGCTTGATTACAAAAGGAATAAAAACTTCCATGACCCCATTGGATACAAAGGCCTTTATTATTTTTAGAAACCCTTTGGTTGAAAAGAGTTTTGCTGGTTTCCCTCAATAAACTTTTAAAAAATACATCAGATCCCCAAAGTCTTTTAACCCAAACCCATCCTGAAACAAGTATTCTCAAGAAAACTCCCTAATTTCTACTCCTCTTCCCCTATTTGGGCCACTGGGATGGTAAAGGGCTGAAACTTTTTACCATCTTGTATGGTTACGTAGACATTAGGTCATGATGCCGCTGGTTGGCTCACTGGGGCAAAGAGTTACAAAGGGGAATCATAGACCCCAGGAATGCACATAACACTGTGGACTGCTGAGGTTGGGCCAAGCAGAGGTGCCCACCTGTCTTGAGAATCCCATGAGAAAAAGGTCCATGACCTGGCCAGCCAAGCAATGCCAATGCTAAGTCCATAAACTCACCAGCCAAGAAACAGCAAATGCTTAAAATGGGGCTAATGACCAAGCAGGTGAGGGGCAGTGAACACCAAGAGAATACTGCAACAGCCCCAAGGAAGTGCATGCCTCCCTCCCAAATAACATGAGGACACAGTGAGCTCTGCTCTGTACATAGGCCACATCTCAAGGTGGGTAAGGAGGAGCATGGAGGGTGAGTCATATCACTAACCTGAATGAATGCATTTTCGACCAAAGGAACACTAAACCAGAAGAAATATATATTTATATATATATTTAATATATATTTAATATACGAATAAAGTGGCAGGTGTAAGTTTTCCCACTACCAGGCCAAGTGGGAGCTCATGGGACATAACAGGTCGTAGATAAAGAGGCGACATTTGCCTTGCCCATCTGGGCAGTGGCATGTGTAAATATTCAACCTCACCAAATGCACATAATATGTGTGTCCAACGTGTCCATTGACATGAATATATAAGTGTGCATTTGCTACATTTCAATTGGTCAGTCCGTAGTGGATCATCATCATTCCTTCGTGATTATCAACCACATGTACAAGACACTGTGCTGCTTTTTAAACACAACCTTACCATACTGCACGTTAGATGGGACTACCCTATTTTACAGATGTGGAAACTGAGGCTGGAGGATGTAAGTGTCACATGCAGGGTCACTCCCCTGTAAGTGACAAAGTCAAGTTCCCAGCCCAAATTTGTCAGACTCCAAGGCATGTGTCCCTTTCCTATGCCAAGCAGAATCTAGAAAACCACAGAGTGGGAAAGAATAGAACAACAGCAATAAAGATTGGAAAGAGCCTCCCAGTTTAGGATGAGCAAACCTAGGACACCACGGCAGTGACTGGAGATGAAATTAGGGAAAAGAGAGACTCCAGGAAGGTTCTGGTGGGTTGAATCATTGAGGATACATAGACGGGGGCCATTGCAGGGAGTGAGGTTGCCAAAGGGGGCCGGATCCTGCAGACCCGCTTGGTGGCAGGCTGAGCATGGAGGCAATGGAGTGCCAAAGGGCCCTGTTTTTCCCTGTAATGGAAGCTTCCCACCTCTTATGATGACTACAGGGCCAAGCATCCCTCTACTCAGGAGGCAGAAGTATGTGTCACTTCACCCGCTGCTTCCATAATATAATTCCCCTACCTTGTACCTGAAACGTACATGCTCCCCAGGGGTGGGTTCTATGGTTGTCAAAAATAATCATTGAGGAATTTCAGCCCAGGCCTTCCTTCCAGAACAGTGTGTCTATATATACACCTGCTAAACCTATAAGACTGGCCCACCTTATGCTCCAGTCCTAAGGTAGGCAATGAGTCTCAACGGCGAATGGCTACCATGTGGCTGAATTCCACAAATCTGTGTGATGAAGTTCGGGGCATCTACCTGGACAAATCCCAGCTCCACCTCCACTTGTTATGAGCCGTAGGCAGGCCCTTACTTCCCTAGCTCTTATTTCTTCACTCTAAAATTGGAATCATAGCATCTATTTAATAGTGCTATTTATAAGGACCAAGTCAATTCACTCCTGTAAGATGCTCATTTTTCCTAGAAAACACTAATTTCATGTTAGCTTGTTAATAAGTTACTCCTTTTAGTAAATATGGCATTCATGGGAGATAATAATTCCTTCAAAACAGGAATGAGACTCCAAGTTACTGGCAGCAGAATGTGAAGGAAAGTGTGGGTTTTGATGGTTGGCAGCCCAAGTTCCCATGTGTGCTCCCAAGGCTTCAGAGGTATAGGGCCACCAATATGCAAGGGCAGCCTGGGAGAGCTTCGGGCACTTAACTCCAGCCTGTGATCTGCTGCAGCATGAATAGAGAAAGGGTCTCCGGAAGCCTTGGAGACCTACCCCCTACCCAATGTGTCCTGAAGGCAGGACATGGAGTCAAAGAAGATAATTCTCAAGGCTTCAGATTTAGTGTTCTCTTTGTTGGGTTTAGGCTAACTTGCGTCCTGTTCCTTCTTTCTTCTTGCCCATTCTCCCTTGTCTGTCCTATCCCTGTCGCATTATTCTATTTCAGAAGCCTATAACTTGCTTGATTTCAGATTCTCAGCTAAAGGAAAATTTGCCTTAGGATGAATCGCACCTTGAGTTTAACCCATATCTGATTTAGATGAGACTTTGGGCTTTAGACTTTTGAGTTAATGCTGAAATGAGTGAAGCCTTTGGGGACTGTTGGATAAAATAAATGTATTTTGCATGTGAGAACATGAACTTTGGCAGGCATTTCAGAGCCAGGAGCGGAAGGCTATGGTTCGAATGTGTGCCCTCCAAACTGCAGATGTTGGCAATATAGTAAGATTAAGAAGTGGGGCTTTTAAAAGGTGTTTAGGGCATAAGGACTCCTCCCTGGTTAATGGGACCGAGACCCCTATAAAAGAGGCTTCACACAGTATTCAACTAGTTTGCCTTTCTTTTCTTTAGCATGTAAGGCCCAGCATTCATGGAGCCAACCTGGAAGCAGAGAGCAGCCCTCACCAGACACCAAACATACCGATATTATGATTGTGGACTTTCCAACCTCCAGAACTGTAAGAAATACATTTCTTTTCTTTATAAATTACCCAGTCTCGGGCATTCTGTTATAGCAGCAAGAAGTAGACTACGGCAGTGAGGATATAGAATATCCATTTGGGTAGATGAAGAAAACTCTGGAGATGGATGTTGACAATGGTTTCAAAACAATGTAGTTATGATGACTACAGGGCCAAGCCTGTACTTTAATTTAATTTCACTAAATTGTATACTTAAAATGGTTAAAATGATAAATTTTATGTTATGTATGTTTACCACATTAAAAACACCTTCCAAAGTCTTCCCATGGCCAATAAAGCTCGAGTCGTCCAGCCGAACGCACAGCTGCTCTCATGGGCACGGGCACGTGTGCTAGTCTGGCATATCGCCACTCTCCATGTCCTACCCACAGTCCAGCCACAGTGAGTTCCCTGGTGTCCCTAGAGTGTACCCTTCCCTCATTTCCGTGCTTTGTGTATGTGCTTATGTCCACTGGGAATTTCCTTTGCTTGTTTTTTCCCCTTTGTCTACACTTACTCTTGGTGACTCAGCTCACGAGCCATGCTCCTCTGGGAAATCTTTAATCCTCGGGATGGATTGGCTTCACTCTCCTGGTGCTCCTGCTGCTCTGTGAGAGCACTGGTAACACTGCAACCTAATCATTCCATAACAATGCAATGGGGAACACCTATTAGAAAGAAATAAAGCCATCTCGCTTTCACATTTTAATGAGAGGAGAAAATTCCCTCTATAAAAATAGACCCAGAAGTGACATAGATAATATAATTAGTAGACAAAGATGTTAAATCAGTTCTTATAACTACATTCCATATGCATAGAAAGAAAGTGTAAGCATGGTAAGCAGAGATATGGAGCATATATAAAGGACTGCAATCATATTGTTAGGTACAAAAAAACATAACATTGAAGATTTTAAATGTAATAAATGGGATTAAAAGTACATTATACACTACAGATGAAAAAATGGGTAAACTTGAAAATATAAAAATAGAAATGACAAGATAGAAAACAGAGAAAAAATAAGATGAAAGAAATGAAAAGTGAATCAGTGAGTTATGGAACAACTTCAAGAAACCTAATCTATGTATAATTAGAACACATGAAGGGGAGAGAAAGAGAGTGGGAATAGAAAAACACATATTTGAGGAAATCGTTGCCAAAAATATTCCCAAAGTTGATAAAAACTAGCAACCCACAGATCCTAAAACTCAAGGAACTACAAATACAAGAAATATGAAGAAGACCACATCATAGTGTATAATAGTTGAAAATATTAAAGCCAATGGTAGAGAGAAAAATCTTAAAAGCAGTCAGTAAAAAAAGTCTTATTACATAGAAAATGGCAAGAATGACAGAAACCTCCCCATTGGTAAAAATGAATGCAAGTTAATAATAGTGAAATGTCTTTGAGGTATTAAAAGAAAAAAAGTCGACTTACTATACAAAATTCAGCAAAATATCTTTCAAAAATAAAACTGGCTGGGTGCAATGGCTCATGCCTATAATCCCAACACTTTGGGGGGCCAAGGTGGGAGGATTGCTTAAGCCCAGGAGTTTAAGATCAGTGTGGGCAACATTGTGAAACTCCATCTCTACAAAAAATAAAAATAAAAAATTATCTGGGTGTGGCAATGCATCCCTGTAGTCCCTCCCAGCTGGTGGGGAGGCTGAGGCAGTAGGATCATTCGAGCCCAAGGAGGTCAAGGCTGCAGTGAGCTATGATCATACCACTGCACTCTAGCCTGAGTGACAGAGCAGATCCTGTCTCAAGATAAAAAGAAAACAAAGATTTTAAGCACAAAAAAAAGCTGAAAGAATTTATCATTAGCTACCCTGCACTACAAAAAATATTATGGGAATCCGTTAGTCTGTTAGACAGAAAAAATGACATCAAATGAAAAACTTGATCCATGTAAAAGATCAAAGAACTCCAGAAATAATAAGTATGTTGGTTAAAAATATATATATTCTTCTCATTTTAAAAAAGTCTTTAGAACATAATGAATTGCTTAAAATAAAAATAATATCAATTTATTGCAGAATGCATAAAATACATAGAAGTAAAATGTATGACAACAGCACAACGGCCAGGAGGGAAACACAGAAATATATACTACAAATTTCTTATATTATGTGGGAAAGGGTGATATTACTTATGGGTAAGCAGTGATAGGTACAAGATTCTAACTATACATCCTAAAGCAAACATTGCCTCAATAGACAGATTCTTCAGGTGGCCCTCCCATCCACTCCTCTGAGTGTTCCTGCTTTTGTGGGATCCCTTCCTCTTGAGTATGGGTTGGACCTGTCACTTGCTTCCATTCAGTAGAATACGGGAAAGATGATAGAATGTACCTGATTATACAATATTGTAACATTCATCTTGCTAAAGTCTGTCTATAGTTTGGAAACAAATAATGGAGTGAATGTTTTCCCACAGTATCATAAATAAATAATATCTACTGTTACAAGTTTTATTCAACATTATAATTAATGCTTTACCCAATACAGCAAGAAAATAAATAGATGGCATAAGGTTGTAAGGAGGGAAAAAAATTCCCTCTACAAATTATTGATTGAATAGAAAATGATGAAGAATTAACCAAAACAACCACTAGAAGTAATAAGTGAATTTAGCTATGTTGCTGGACACAATGTCAGTATACAAAAAAATCAATTGTGTTTCTATGCACTAGCAATGAACAATTGGAAATAGAAAATATTAATGTAATTTATAAATTTATAATAATGCCAAAAAATGATACTTAGATATAACTATAACAAAAATGTGAAGGAGCTTTATAGTAAAAATTACAGAATACTGGTAAAAGAAATGAAAGATACCCTAATTAAATGTTAAGATATGCTTTGTTCATGAATTAGAAGACTTAATATTGGTAAGAATTCATTTCTTTCTAAACTAAAATGTATATACAACCCAATTTCAATGAAAATTCCAGCAGAATTTTTAAAAATAAAAAAAGCTATTCTAAAATTTGTATGGAAAGGCAAAGGGACTAGAATACCCAAGCAGTTTTTACATAATAGAACCAATTTTCAAGATCCAATCATAAAACTACATTAATGAAGATATGGAATACTGTCAAAATGTCAATTGAACATAATAAAGAGGCTAGAGTTAAACCAACATATATGTGATTAATTGTTTTTTTTTTACAAAGGTGTAAAAAGAAAAATAATCTTTTTCATAAGTGGTTCTAGAATCATTTATATGCAGTAAAAAAATCAGTCCTTTCCCCAAAGTACATATGAATTGATCAATTAGTCTTTATCTGACTTTAAAAATTAAAAAGACAATTTACAGATTGGGAGAAAATAATTGTGAATCCTGTATCTAATAAAAATCTTGCATACAACATACATGAGAGACTTCCAAAATTCAAAAGCATGAATAAAAAGCCCAGTTTTTTAAATGAGAAAAGACATTAATAGACACTTCACCAAAAAAAATATGAGAATGGCAAAATAATCATATGAAAAGATGCTCACTATTATTAGTTATCAGGGAAATGCAAATTAAAATCACAATGAGATACCACTATACATCTATTAGGATGGATGCTTTTTTTTAACTAAAAATGCCATGTTGTGCTAATGATGTAGAATAGCTATAACTAAACACTTTGTTGGTGGGAATGTAAAATGATAGACATTTGTAACATAAAGTGCTGGTATCATATAAAATAGAACATAGATTTACCATGTGGCTCAGAAATTTTGCTTGGTATTTACCTTAGTGAAACAGAAATTTTATTTGTACAAAAATCTATGTATTTGTGTTTACAGAGGCTTTATTTTGTAATCCCCCACACTAGTAAACCCCAATTTTTCTCTGAGAAACTAATAAATAAAGTGTGACATGTTCATATAATGAAATACCACACAGAAATAAAATAGATGTGGAATATCACTGGAGACATGGAAATTACAAAACAAAACCGAATAAAAAATTTGAAACTAAAACAAGCAATAATCTAAAGTGAAAACTGATTGGTTGTGCTCAACAACACAGTGGAAGCAAAAAATTTTTTAAAAAGGAATATATGAATTCAATCACAATGTGAAGGAAATTACAGTTTTAAAAAGAGCAGTAAAGAGTGAACAAAAATAAACAAAGCCTCAGGGACTGTGGGACAATATCGAGTAGTCTAATACATATAACTGGAATTCTAGAAAGAGAGAAAGAGAAGATTAGAAAAGATGTAAAGATCCTTAAAATTCCAAATTTGGTGAACTCTATAAACTTATAGATCTAATAAATGTAGAAAATAACCAGCATCATGACTGCAAATAAATTTATCTGTATGCAAAACAGTCAAAATACTGAAAACTAAAGATAAACAGGCAGGGTGCAGTGGCTCACACCTGTAATCCCAGCACTTCAGGAGGCCAAGGCCATCAGATCATTTCAGGCCAGGGGTTCGAGACCAGCCTGGCCAACATGTCTCTACAAAAAATATGAAAATTAGCCAGGTGTGGTGGCAGGCACCTGTAATTCCAGCTACTCAGGAGACTGAAACAGCAGAATGGGAGGCGAAGGTTGTGGTAAGCTGAGATTGTGCCATTATGCTCCAGACTGGGCAACAGAGTGAGACTCTGTCTCTAATAAATATAGATAGATAGATAGATAGATAGATAGATAGATAGATAGATAGATATAGATATAGATAGATGATAGATAGATAGATAGATAGATAAACAGAAAATCTTAATAACAGTCAAAGAAAAAATAATATTACCCACAAAAGAACAACAAAAGAAATTATGGGATCACTGCTTCTCAGCAAAAAATGGACATGACAATAAAATGAAATGACAACTTCAAGAGCTGAAAGAAAACTTTTAACCCAGAATTCTATGTCTAGCCAAAACATTCTTTAATTCTATATCTAGCAAAAAGGGATAGCCTCAAGTAACAGCTGATAGAATTTGTGTTCTAATAAATAATTCTTTAAAAGAAAACCAATAGTTTAAAGAAAAAAAATGGCCTATTGTTAGGTTGAAAGTATGCATAATAAAATGCAAGATACAGGACTATAAATGGAATTAAAGTCTTTATGTTACATGGGGTGGATGGGAAGATGTAGATCAAGGGCTGGAAGTTTCAGTTAGACAGGAGGAATCAGTTTCCAAGATCTATCACCAAGCTTGGTGGCCACAGTTAATAATAATGTATTCTATATTTCAAAATCATTAAAAGGATAAATTTTAAATGTTCTTACTATAAAAAAACTGGTATCTGAGGGGATGGATATGTTCATTAACTTGATATAATCATTATACAATGTATAAATAAATCAAAACAACATATAGCAGCCCATGAATATATACAATTATTTTGCAATTAAAAATAATTTGTTAAAAATAAAGTGTTTCAAGGGTCTTAAGACTTAAAAAATGTATTGTATTAAATCTAAAAAGAGCATGATAAGATTCAAATATATATTATAACTCCAAGAGCACTCAATAATAATACAAGTGACAGATGAAACACCATCATAAACAAAAGGTAAAATATTAAGATAAAATTTGAAAATTTCAAATATGTAAAATTTTAAAAATTTGAAGAAAATGTGTAATTAACTCAAAGGCAGTTACATACATGAAAACTTGCATGTAACATATAAAAAGAGATAGCAAGACAGTTTTCTTAAACTCAACAATTTAAATAATTACATAAAACATACATGCACTAATCTGACAGTCTACATCTAAAATCAGGACATAACGATATAGTATCAACAATAAAGAAACATTAAATATAAACTGGATGGACTGAGAGTAAAAGGATGGAAAATAGAGGTCTTCCTGCAAATAATAAGTATCAAAAAGCTAGCTTGGCTATATTATCACAAAATGTATATGTTAAGACAGTGATTATTACTGAAGAAACAAAAATGTGTATTAGATGCTTCTTTGAAGAGTTTACAATTGTTCCTCCAATGATGCGTGAATCAAAGATATCCTAAAAAGGAAGTCAGAGAAGACACTTGAGTAGCTTCCTGGCCTTTGACAATAAGAGTTAATTCACAAAGAAACATGCTTACATCCAATTACAGCTCTTCAAATCAAAACAGAATGAAAGGAGAAATAGCCATATCCACAATTATAAATTAGAGAGTTGAGCACTCCTCTCTTCAAAAAATGACAGAACAAGTAGATAGGAAATCAGTACAAAATAGAAGATTAAAATAGCATGTCAACCAAATGGATCATTCAAATACTATACCTGACAACTTCAGAATGACAATATTTTCAAAAGCACATGAAATGTTTACCAAGTTACACCATATTATGACATATATAATGGACCTAGTAAATTTTAAAATATCAAAATCTTAACACAATACATTCTCTAAAATAAAAGCTAGCATAACAAAAAATTACATTAAAAATCACTGTTTAGAAAATAAGCAATAAAAATTGTAAATAATTCATGAGGGGAAGGAAAAATAGAAAATAACTCAAAATTGATGGCTAAAACACAACATAATCAAACCTTATGGATTGCAGGTTAAGCAATATATAGAAAGAAAGTTATCTTTAAATGATTTCATTATAAACAAGAAAGATTTAAAGTGAGCAATCTAAATTTTCTTATTATAAGCTAGTGTTAAAAACAGTAAATTAAACCCAAATTAAGTATAAGGAAATAATAAAAATAAAATCAGAAATCAATGAAATAAGAAACTAAATTAGAAGATTTTTAAACAATTAACAAAATTGATAAATCCACTATAAGAATAATCCAAAAAAAAGAAAAAAACATAAATTATAAATTTCACAAATAAAAAAAGACGTCATTATATATTCTAAACACATTAAGAATATAGGCTGAGTGCGGTTGCTCATACCTGTAATCTGAGCACTTTGGGAGGCCAAGGAGCCAGATTGCCTGAGCTCAGAAGTTCGAGACCAGCCTGAGCAACACGATGACACCCATCAACGAATGGAGAAAACAGCCAGTTAATATCAAATGGCAGTAATCCTAAATTTAAATTGACTAAATCCCCCAATCAAATGATACAGCCAAACCCAACGGTATGCTACATCCAGACCCATTTCACATGCAAGGATACACAAAGACTCAAAACAAAGGGATGGAGAAAGATTTACCAACCAAAAGGAGAGCAAAAATAAATAAAAAGCAGGCATTGCAATTCTCATATCTGATAAAATAGATATTAAAGCAACAAAGATATAGTGGTAAAAGGATCAATGCAACAACAAGAGCTAATGATCCTAACAGACAGATACATAGAGACTTGGACTCAATGAGACAGAAAATTAATAAGGATATCAAGGTCTCGAACTCAGATCCGGAACAAGTAAACTTAATAAATGTTTATAGAGCTCTCCACTTTAAATACACAAAATATACATTCTTGTCAATACCACATCACACCTACTCATAGGTTTAAATGAAGTATTGATTGGCCATTATTAATACCTATTTTTTTAGAATAAAGCAACATTTCCATTCTCTCTCCCTCTTTTTCTTCCTCTTTCTTCCTCTCCTTCACTCCTTTTTTTTTCTTTCCTTTTCTCAAAAAAAGAAGAAAAGAAATCAACTTGTAGACCTCTAGATCCAGATCGGCAATGTCTCTCTCATTGCCTGATTTCCTTCCTTCCCTTCTCTCCCTCCCTCCCTCCCTCCCTCCCTCCCTCCCTCCCTCCCTCCCTCCCTCCCTCCCTCCCTCCCTCCCTCCCTTCCTCCTTTCCTCCCTTTCTGCCTTCCTCCCTTCCTACAAAATAAATAAAGAAAGTAATAAAAGAATAACATCATCCTGATACCAAAACCTGGCAGAGACACAACTGAAAAAGAAAATTTCAGGCCAATATCCATAATGAACATCGATGCAAAAATCCTAAATAAAATACTGGCAAACCAAATCCAACAGCACATCAAAAAGCTTATCCATCATGATCAAGTCAGCTTCATCCCAGGGATGCAAGTCTGGTTCAACATACGCAAGTCTATAAACATAATCCATCATGAAACAGAAGCAAAGACAAAAACCACAAAATTAATAGATGCAGAGAAGGCCTTCAACAAAATTCAACAGCCCTTTATGTTGAAAACTCTCAATAAACTAGGTATCAATGGAACATATCTCAAAATCATAAGAGCTATTTATGACAAACCCACGGCCAATATCATACTGAAAGGGCAAAAACTGGAAGCATTCCCTTTAAAAATTGGCACAAGACAAGGGTACCCTCTCTCACCACTCCTGTTCAATATAGTATTGGAAGTTCCAAGAAAAAGAAATAAAGGTTTTCAATTAGGAAAGGAGGAAGTCAAATCATCTCTATTTGCAGATGACATGATTGTATATTTAGAAGACCCCATTGTCTCAACCCAAAATCTCCTTAAACTGATAAGCAACTTCAGCAAAGTCTCAGGATACAAAATCAATGTGCAGAAATCACAAGCATTCCTATACACAAATAACAGACAAACAGAGAGCCAAATCATGAGTGAACTCCCATTCACAATTGCTACAAAGAGAATAAAATACCTAGGAATAAAACTAACAAGGGAAGTAAAGGACCTCTTCAAGGAGAACTACAAACAACTGCTCAAGGAAATAAGAGAGGACAGAAACAGACAGAAAAACATTCCATGCTCATGGTTAGGAGGAATCAATATTGTGAAAATGGCCATACTGCCAAAAGTAATTTTTAGATTCAGTGCTGTCCTCATTAAGCTACCATTGACTTTCTTCACAGAATAGGTAAAAAACACCTTAAACCTCATATGGACCCAAAAAAGAGCCCACATTGCCAGAACAATCCTAAGCAAAAATAAACAAAGCTGGAGGCATCATGCTACCTGACTTCAAACTATTCTATAAGGCTATAGTAATCAAATTTGTTTGGTAGCAAAACGAGATAAAGACCAATGGGACAGAACAGAGGACTCAGAAATAACAACACACATCTAAAAACATCTGATCTTTGACAAGCCTGCCAAAAACAAGCAATGGGGAAAGGATTTAATAAATGGTGTTGGGAAAACTGGCTAGCCATATGCAGAAAGCTGAAATTGGATCCCTTCCTTATGCCTTGTACAAAAATTAACTCCAGATGGATTAAAGATTTAAACATAAGACCTAACACCATAAAAACCCTGGAAGAAAACCTAGACAATACCATTCAGGACATAGGCATGGGCAAGGAGTTCATTACTAACACACCAAAAGCAATGGCAACAAAAGCCAAAATACACAAATGGGTTCTAATTAAACTAAAGAGCTTCTGCACAGCAAAAGAAACTGTCATTAGAGTGAACCAGCAACCAACAGAATGGGAAAAAATTTTTTCAATCTACTCATCTGACAAAGGGCTAATATCCAGAATCTACAAAGAACTGAAATAAATTTACAAGAAAAAAATAACCCCATCAAAAAGTGGGTGAAAGATATAAACAGAGGCTTCTCAAAAGAAGACATTTATTCAGACAAAAAACATATAAAAAAAAGCTTATCATCACTTGTCATTAGAGAAATGCAAATCAAAACCACATTGACATACCACCCCACACCAGTTAGAATGGTAATCATTAAAAATTCAGGAAACAGATCCTGGAGAGGATGTGGAGAAATAGGAATACTTTCATACTGTTGGTGGGAGTGTAAATTAGTTCAACCATTATGGAAGACAGTGTGGAGACTCCTCAGGGATCTAGAAGCAGAAATACCATTTGGCCCACCAATCTCATTACTGGGTAGATACCCAAAGGATTATAAATCATTCTACTATAAAGACACGTGCACACATATGTTGATTGTGGCACGGTTCACAATAACAAAGATTTGGAACCAACCCAAATGCCCATCAATGATAGACTGGATAAAGAAAATGTGGCACATATACCCCATGGAATACTATGCAGCCATAAACAAAGATGAGTTCATGTCATTTGCAGGAACATGGATGAAGCTGGAAACTATCAATCTCAGCAAACTGACACAAGAACAGAAAACCAAACACCGCATGTTCTTACTTATAAGTGGATGTTGAACAATGAGAACACATGGACACAGGGAGGGGAGCATCACACATGGGCCTGTAAGGGGCTATGGGGCCAGGGGAGGGATAGCAGGGGGTGGGAGATTAGGGAGGGATAGCATTCGGAGAAATACCTAATGTAGATGACAAGGTGATAAATGCAGCACACCACCATGACATATGTATAACTATGTAACAAACCTGCACATGTACCCCAGAACTTAAAGTACAATTTGCAAAAATTTTTTTAAAGAATAACATAGTATGATTAATTTGGACTTACCTCAGGAATGTAAGAAATGTCAGGTTGGTTTAACATTCTAAAATTGTTACTTTTTACATTGCAGAATAAATGGAAAATATATAATTATTTGCATAAATGGAAAAAATCATTTGATAAAACTCAATAATTTTTAATGATTAAAACGATCATCAAAATAAGAGGGAAAGTAACTTTTGTAACCTGATAAAAGGCATCTAATCAAAACTTGAAGCTAACATTAAACTTAATGATGCAAGACCAGATGATTTCTCTATAAGGTCAGGAACAAAGAAGCATGTCTGTCCTCATCAACTGTATTTAAGATTGAACTAGAGGTCCTACCTTGTGCAATATGGCAGAAAAATAAATATAGGGCATACCCACTGAAAAAAGTGAAACTACTTATTAACAGACAAGGTGTCTGTGCATGTAAACATTCAAAAGAGTCAACAACAACTAAAGTCTGCTTTAAAAAGTCACAGGATAAAGGGCCAATATAAAAACCTAAACTGCATTTCTACCAGCCATCAGCAATGCATGGTGGCCTTGAACTGTGTTATATAAGTGAAACTGATTAAGTCATAGACACCAAACAATTTTGTGTGATTTATTAAAGACAGAAATAAAAGAGTACCACGTGTAGATCCAGAAACAACTGAAACTGTTGTAACTCATACACATTGCTATTGAACTGCCGGCCTACTTCACAGGAGAGAGCAGCAGCTGCTCCAACAGCCCCTCTAGCTTCTGTCCAGTGTCTTCATTCAGCTTCTAGGAATCCTGGGCCAAGTCAGTGAGCAGCTACGCAGTGAAGAATGTCAGCCTATCCTGCAAGTAACTTGCATCATAAAGGTTACAGGTTATCTTAATCAGCTCAGTCTGCCATAAGAAAATAATATACACTGGGTGGCTTAAACAATATAAATTTATTTCTTACAATTTCTTACAATTCTGTAGGCTAGAAGTTCAAAATAAGGATGCCAGCATGATCAGTTTCTAGTGAGGACTCTCACTAGATCAGTTTCTGTTTCTAATGAGGACTCTTCCCAGCCTGAAGACAGCTGCCTTCTTGCTGTGTCTTCACATAGCAGAGAAAGCTCTCTCTCTCTCTCTCTCTCTCTTTCTCTTATTAAATGACCAACAATTTTAGGATCCCTCTCTTATGACCTCATTCAACCTTAATTACCACCTAAAAGCCCTATCTCTAAATACAGTCTTTGGGGGTTAGAGTTTCAGCATATGAGTTTCTGGTGGATACAGGGAGGCACAATTCAGTTCATAGCAGAAGTGGTGAGAGACAGACACCATTCTATTGTGTCATTACAGATTCTGGTTTGTCCTTAGTTCCTCCCACTTCTTGCTCATCTTCCTTTCCCAACCACTACAGAAACTGACGCAGCAATCCTAGAGGCTGCTTAATGACCTCTCATAATTACATAAAGTCTAATAACTATCATTAATCTCTCATTCTACATTACTTTCTATATGGTAGTTCTGCTTCTTTGATTAGACCCTATTACATGATGAAACGTGAAATTTAAAAATACATCATTTAAAATTGCATCAAAACACTTATAAATAAATTTAATGAAGGAAGACAAGAGCTCTACACCAAAAAATACACAGCATTGGTAAGGGATACTAAAGAAGTCTTAAATAAGTGGACAGTTCATGAATTAGAAGACTGACTATAGTTAAGGTGTCAGTTCCTCACAGACTGATAATGATTTCATGCAATTCTAATCAAAACCTTTATGAATTGTTTTATTGAAGTTAATATGCTGACTCTAAAATTTATTTAGAAAAGCAAAAGGCCTAAAAGAAACAAAACAACATTGGAAAAAATGGACAAGGTTGTACAACTCACACTTACTGAATTTGAAACTTCCTATAAAGTTTCAACAATATGACAGTATGGTATTGATACAAGGATAGACAATATCATCAATGAAATAGAAGAGTTTAGAAACAAAACCACACACATAACGATTAACCAATATTTCACAAAGGTGCCAAGGTATTGGAACAACCATATCCATGTCAAAAAAAATATTACTCTGACCCCTACCTCACACTATACACAAAAAAATTTAAGAAATATTATAATCCTAAATGCAAATATAAAAAGTCTGAAACTTCTGAAAAAAAAATAGGAGAATGTTTCCATGACTTTGAACTAAACAAGAATTTTTTAGAGAGAACACAATAACGCAAACTATATAAAAAGATGCAGTCCTGCATTGCTTAATGATGGGATATATTCTGAGAAATGCATCATTAGGCAATTTTGTCATTCTGTGAACATACTTAAATCCATAAATCTAGATTACATATATTTATACATATTTATCAGTATATATTTTTTTCATATGGGAAACCAAATGTTCCGGCACCATTAGTAAATATCAGTGATTTCTCACTTGATATGCAAAGCCAATATCAAGTGCCATATACAGGTTTCATTTTTTCTTAAATAAAGATAAGTTCTCACTCTGTTGCCCAGGCTGTTCTTAAACTCCCAGCCTCAAGTGATCCTCCTGCCTCAATCTCCCAAAATGCTGGGAGTATAGGTATGAACCACCACACCCAGCCTCAGGTTATCTTATGGAACCACTGTCATACATGTGGTCTGTCATTGACTGAAACACTGTTGTGCAGTGCATGACTATATACTCAAATTCACCACAACAAAAAGTTTTGTGCACCAAAAGACACAGTTTAAAAAATTGAAAGGCAATTCACAGTTTGAGAAAAAGTATTTGTAAAACACATAATTGACAAAGGGCTTTTACATAGAATAATATATAGAGCCTTAATATTCAATAATAAGAGAAACAACCCTACAATAATGAGCAAAAGTATTTGAATAGATACTTCAGAAAATAAGATATACTAACAGTCAGTATGCATATACCATTAGTCACAACGGAAATGAAGATTAAGATCACAAGGAGATACCAAGCTAACTAGGAAAGTTAAAGTTTGGCAACACCAAATGCTGATGATTCTATGAATAATCCAGTACACTTGAATATTTCTGGTACAATTTTTTTAAATTGTACACTTGTGTTGAAACAGTTTGACAGTGTCTTAGGAAGGTGAATACACAGTTATTATTCCTAGATGTTTAACAAAAGCAAACTGAAAATATAGGTTTATACAACGATTTATATAAAAATAGTGATAGCAGTTTTATTTATTATAGCCCTGAACCAGAAACGATAGAAATGTCCATCAAGAAGCAATTTAAGGTGCATTTATAGAATAGAATAGTTTTGATCAGCAGAAAACAAGTCACCAACACATGCAACAACGTATTTATAGCTATACCCACCTCCGCCCTCCCCTTCTTAATTCCTGGCAACCACTAATATGTTCTCCGTTTTCAAGTTTGTTGTTTGAAAAAATATTATTGTCATTTGAAAAATGCTATAAATCGAATCATAAAGTGTGTAATCTTTGGTTCTTTTGCATTTACTCATGATATATTCATTACAAAATGAAAAATTCCATCCAAAAGATTACACACATTACGATTCTATGCGAAAGAACCACTTGTGTTGAACCTTTGATTTTAAGAGGCCTGTGTCTAACATTTTTAACTTCTTCCAAGGTCTATTTTCTTTCCAAGGACTATCATTTTTTTTTTCAAGTCTGTATTTGAGTCAGAAATAATATTGTTTTTCTTGTAGCATGATATGGCCTAAAAATGAAGAGGTAAAGTTGAAATTATTGATTGTCTTTTGATGCAAATTGCCTTTTTTCGAATACTAATAGAGATTCTTTTTAACGTGACAGTTTAAAAAATGTTTAGATGTCTGAGAAGATCCAAGCCCTTGTTTCTCCATAGAAATATCAAAAACAACCAGAAACTGACTGAACAACTTTTATAAGAGCTCTGGAAAACAAGTGTCTAAAGAAACCATGTGAACGCCCAATTAAGAAAAAGCCACCTTCAAAATGTTGGTAAATGTCATGGTGTTTCTACTCACTCTTGCCTTACTGCCTAAGTTGAAAGACAGACGTTGTTGGTTTGCAGGAGGAAGCACCCCAGCTCCCAGCCCTCTCTCTCAACTGAAGCGAACAGAGCGGACTTTATTGACAGTATTTCAGCCTGTCTGGGAACTACCTAGGGGATGTTTCTCTGCCTTGTCTAACTCAGATCTCAGGCAGGGAAAAAGCAGCAAGCACAGCTCATGAAAGCAGTGCACAAATTCCAACCTGAGAAGCTGGGGCAAGACACTTGGGGCAAGAGATTTATACTGGAGACATAAAATAGACCATCTAAGGCCCTAGAGAGAAGCTGGAATGAGACCATTTGAGAAATTAAGACATTCAAAGTAGCCATGGATAAATGGGAATTGAGAAGGTCACATGAAGGCCCAGGGCTCAAAAAGGGCCTGAGTAGACGGTTTGCTTTTGTCTTGGACTAATCCCCAGGCTCAGGGCAAGCCCACTAATCAGTGAAGGACTGCAGCAGCAGCACAGAGCCCATCAGCAGAGACTGGAAGAGGTGGCTGCTTTCTCAAATGTCCAATTTTTAATAAAAATAACAAGGTAAAGAAACAAGAAAACATAACCCACTCAAATAAATAAAATTAATTGGCAGAGATACTATCCTTGAAGAATTGGAATTACTAGACAGAGACTTTAAAACAACTTCCATAGTATGTTCAAATGCAGAAGGAGAAAAATGAACCAAGGACTAAAGAA
Organism: Callithrix jacchus; assembly: GCF_049354715.1. Classification (NCBI taxonomy): domain Eukaryota; kingdom Metazoa; phylum Chordata; class Mammalia; order Primates; family Cebidae; genus Callithrix; species Callithrix jacchus. The sequence continues at coordinate 111,429,950 of NC_133507.1, forward strand.
AATCAGAAAAACAATATATGAACAAAATAAGAGTACCAACAAAGAAACAGAAATTATGAAAAGGAACGAAGCAGAAATTCTAGAGCTGAAAAATGCAATGACGGAATTCAAAAATTCACTGGAAGGGTTAAGTAAAATCTTGAAGCATAAGAACAAAATTAGATTTTTATATCTAATTTTACATCTAAATGTATATCAGGCTTCAGGACTTATTCTAAAGCTACAGCACTCAAGACAGTGTGCAATAGTTTAACTCTGATTTAAGAAACAAAATATCAAAAAATAGACCTACATGTAAGATAGTCACTTTATTTATAACAAACAAGTCACTGAAACTAAGTGAGAAAAAAGATGGTCTTAATAAACATTTATGGACCAATTGGACACCCAGATGAAAAAAATTTACATTGACTTCTACCTTGCACTATACAAGAACATTAATCTAGAATGTAACATAGACCTAAATATAAAAGATGTGTAAAAGATAAAGTAATAACTTGCTAGAAGAAAACATAAAAGAATAATTTTATTAACTAAGATTAGGCAAAGATTTCTTAAACAGAAACACTAAATATAAAAAGACAAATTATACATGCTAAATATATTAATGCATAGCTTCATTCAATTAAAAAATGTAACAAACCTGCACATTCTGCCCATGTACACCAAAACTTAAAGTAAAAAAAAAAAAAAAAAGACGCATTTGGCTGGAAGAAAAAAAAATGTTCACTAAAAGCCAGTATTAAAAGTGAAATAGTCAACTGACATTTGGCCATGTATATACTAAACCAAGGATTTTCATCCAGATGTATTCGTACCTGTTCCCGTATCTGTATCCTCTGGCCCATTCCATGCCTCCCTGACCCTAGGATCAATGTGTGACTTGCTTGGGCAGATGGGATGTTAGCAGAAGTGAAACAAGCAAAGACACAACTGGGTTCCCTCACTCTTTTCTCTGATAGGTGTATTGTAAAAATTAAGAGATTAACTTCATAGAGAACTCTGGACAGTAATTTGTAATCAGTAGATGTCCAATGAAGGAAAAATCTCTTCTATCTTGATTTCTTTACCAGCTAAGGCTGAGACAGTCCCAGTGGTCCTGGTGAAAATCATTAGCTTTTCCTAGTGGCCAGAGGCAGAGACTGCTGGTTTCCAGTTCTACCTGAAAATATGGAATAGAGAAAGAGTGTGATATTAAAAACCAAAAACAAACAGGAGATATTTTAATTTCACTAGTCTTCAGAGGCTCTGGAAAAAGAAATTTTCCTTTGGAATTCATCTTCTCATTTCACAAAATAAACAAAAAAGCAAATATGGAGGTGGAGGTTTCTCTTCCTGAGATTGCCTGAGACTGTCAGCAAATAGTGAGAAAGTGTATAGCTATTGCAAACAGCTAATTATGAACCCCTTAATGTTCATACTGCAATTAAAGACATTTGTTCTTGGTGAAAGCTGTCCCATAAGCTTGCACAAGCCCAGTCAGGAGGCTTTTCCTGGGCTCCTGAAAAACACATTCATAAATCAGGAGAGTCTCTTAATAAAAAGAGCCAATTAAAGTGATTAGTTCTCTATATAATATAATTATTTGCAGTCATGCCTTTCACTCTCCCTCCCTCCCCTCCACCAAGGACAATGCTCTAAAAGGTAAACATCCATATTTCAGTGCATGCCCACATGGCTCCAAGAAAAACTCCATTAGGAAAACAGAGGAAAGGGCAATTCTTTAGTAGTTTTCAGCAGTTTTTACTCATTAGAAAAAAAATATTGACTCAGTCAGGCCTCTTAACAAGCAAGCCAAAGTGTCACAATGTTTCCAATGACAAATTTGGTCTGCAGATCCCTTGGGAGGGAGGCAGGGTGTGAGGGGAAAGGCTTAGCTCCAGAAAGACCTCATCTGAGTCACCTTGCACCCAGAGCTGCTTATCCTTGCCTGATTCTCAGATCCCACTGTACCCAATGAGGACAGCATCATAGCACCTGCAGGATGTGGCACATATTAAATGGAACATGTGATGCCCATGAGTCACGTGCTCTTGCCCTCTCCTTCCCAGTAAAGACAATAGCCCCTCCTACATCTTGCACAGGGAATGTGGCCTGCATGGTGGGTGGCAGATGCAATCCCTTCTGTCATTCTCCATTGGGATAAGGGAAGCCTCTGCATGAATGTTTAATTTCAAAATGACCTTGCAAGAAGTCTGCAAAGCGGAGGAAAAACTTCACCCAACCCCACTTTCCCCATATGAGTTCCACGTTTAGTGTCATAACTCGTAGAGACAAGCCACCTGCAATTGTGTACTTTTTTTTTTTTTGAAGATGTAGTCTCACTCTGTCACCCAACCTGGAGTGCAATGGCATAATCTATGCTCACTGAAACCTCTGCCTCCCAGGTTCAAGCAAATCTCCTGTTTCAACCTCCTGAGTAGCTGGGATTACAGGCATGCACCACCATGCCCAGCTAATTTTGTATTTTTAGTAGAGATGGGGTTTCACTGTGTTAGCCAGGCTGATCTTGAACTCCTGACCTCAGGTGATCCACATGCCTTGGTTTACCAAAGTGCTGGGATTACAGGTGTGAGCTACTGCACCCGGCCACAATTGTTCACTCTCAATTATGTACTCTCAATTGTGTACTCTTTTTACCTTTTAGGTGAGTCATGTTCACAACAGTTCCCAGAAGCCCCCTGGGTTTCCAGCCCTATCCTCTCTGGTCAGCAGTCCGAGATGTACAGTGGTGCGGGGAAGAAGGCACTTAATGGGAGGCCTGACCCCAGAAAGGCCTGAGCTCTCTCTGTCTTCACATAGTAGAAGGACAGTTAGCTCTCTGGGGCCTCTTTAATAAGGGCACTAATCCCATTCATGAGGACTCCAACAGCCCACAAACCCCACCTCTAAATACCACCACATTGGGGATTCGGATCGAACGTGAATTTTGGGACAATGCAAACATTCAGTCTATAGTACCCCACTCACTGGGGAATTGTCATTTGTATCTCCCAACCACTTGCCCTCTGTCTTGCCTTAAAGGACAGACACATTCTTACTTCCAGGCCACCCATGAGTGATTGGACTCTACCCTTTGTGTCTCACTCTTTCCAGTTTCTCACCCTCTAATTCAGAAATGGCCAGACAAAGGGGTGTAAGAAAGCCAGTTAAGCAGATTCATTGACAACTGTATTTTAAAATGTAATATTTACATCTAGTTTGTGTGTGTGTGTGTTAAATGAATAACAATAGTCTTTACTTCAGTATGAGAATATGTCCTCTCCCATTTTTTAAGAATACTTGGCCCTCTCAGTCTTCTTTCCATATTCACAATTCTAATAGAGACATGCAAGTAAGAAATATTTTATAATTCCAAATTTATTGTAAGAAAAAGACCTGTGGAAATGTATGAAAACTAACACTTGCCTGAAAATAAGGAAGATTGGGACTTGGGTGGCTGGGGGAGCATTCTACACATTCAAAGGGACAGGTGCTCTTTACCCAGGTGCTGCTCTCCACCCAGGTACTTTCCACAAAAAATGCAAATTCTGGGTTCAATTACTTAAAAGAAGATGGCATCTGGATTTGTAACATGAAATTCACTGGTTGTGAAATGTACAAGTAATCCAGTGTTTTAAGCAGCCCAACATCTGCAGGACAACTGCTGGCTTAATTTGACCAGAGCCACTAGAGTGTGCTTTCAGCTCTGTCCAGCCTTTACATGGCTTTTCCACTCCACCACCCAATAGGCTGCAAGACAAATTCAAAACTCTATAGTCTGGTTTGCTATATTCACAATCCCACTCTGGCCTCATACTCAGTCTTACCTCCAGCTGCTATCCTCAGCAATTACTACTGCATAAGCGTGACTACAGCCAGGCTGTCATAAACTTACCTTCTGAATGCCCTTCATAGTGTCATTACCCAAGCAAGCAACATTCTCTCTCATCTTGCAATTCTGCCAGTGTGGATCACCCACAAGAGATGTGAAAGACCTCTTCAAGGAGAACTACAAACCACTTTTCAAGGAAATAAGAGAGGACAGAAACAGATGCAAAAACATTCCATGCTCGTGGTTAAGAATTAATATTGTGAAAATGGCCATATTACCCAAAGTAATTTATAGATTCACTGCTATCCCCATCAAGCTATGATTGACTTTCTTCACAGAATTGGAAGAAACCACCTTAAACTTTATATGGAACCAAAAGAGAGCCTGCACAGCCAAGATAACCCTAAGCAAAAAGAACAAAGCTGGAGGCACCATGCTAACTGACTTCAAACTATACTACAAAGCTACAGTAATCAAGCTGGTACAAAAATGGAGATATAGACCAATGGAACACAACAGAGTCCTCAGAAATAACAACACACATCTACAAACATCTGATCTTTGACAACCCTGAAAAAAAAAACAAGCAATGGGGAAAGGATTCCGTTTGATAAATGGTGTTGGGAAAACTGGCTAGCAATATGCAGAAAACTGAAACTGGATCCCTTCCTTACACCTTATACAAAAATTAACTCCAGATGGATTAAAGATTTAAACATGAGACCTAACACCATAAGCATCCCAGAAGAAAACCTAGGCAGTACCATTCAGGATATAGGCATAGGCAAGGACTTCATGACTAAAACACCAAAAGCAATGGCAACTAAAGTTAAAATAGACAAATGAGATGTAATTAAACTAAAGAGCATCTGCACAGTAAAAGAAACTATCATTAGTGTGAACCAGCAACCAATGGAATGGGAAAGAAAAATTGCAATCTACCTATCAGACAAAGGGCTAATATCCAGAATCTACAAAGAACTTAAGCAAGTTTACAAGAAAAAACAAACAACCCTATCAAAAAAGGGGGCAAAGGATATAAACAGACACTTCTCAAAAGAAGACATTTATGCAGACAAAAAACATATGAAAAAATGGTCATCATCACTGGTCATTAGAGAAATGCAAACCAAAACCACATTGAGATACTATCTCATTACAGTTAGAATGGCAATCAGTAAAAAATTAGGAGACAATAGATGCTGGAGAGAATGTGGAGAAATAGGAATGTTTTTACACTGTTGGTGGGAGTATAAACTAGTTCAACCACTGTGAAAGACAGTATGGTGATTCCTTAAGGATCTAGAACTTTTTGACCCAGCGATCCCATTACGGGGTATACCCAAAGGATTATAAAACACTTAACTAAAAAGACACATGCACATATATGTTTATTGTGGCACTGTTTACAATAGTAAAGACTTGGAACCAACCCAAATTCCCACCAACACATGGGAATATATGTAATGTGGCTCATATACACCAAAAAATGCCATGCAGTCATAAAAGAGGAAGAGTTCTTGTCCTTTTCAGGGACATGGATGAAGCTGGAAACCATCATTCTCAGCACACTGAAACAAAAACAGAAAACCAAACACCACATGTTCTTACTCATAAATGGGTGTTGAACAATGAGAACACATGGACACAGGGAGGGTCACATCACATACCAGGGCCTGTTGGGGGTCAGGAGGGCTAGGGGAGGAACATCAAGGGTGAGGAATTGGAGAGGGCTAACGTTAGGAGAAATACCTAATGTAGATAACAGGGGGATGGATGCAGCAAACCACCATGGCACATGTATACCTGTGTAAGAAACCTGCATGATTTGCACATGTACCCCCGAACTTAAAGTATAGTAAAAAAATTAAACCCTTCCAAAAAAAATCCCATGCTCATGTATAGAAAGAAAAACTATCATTAAAATGGCCATACTGCCCAAAGTAATTTACAGATTCAATACTTTTTCCATCAAATTACAAATGACATTCTTCGCAGAACAAAAAATTTTTTTAACTATTTTGAAATTCATATGGAATCATAAAGGAACTCTAGCAGCCAGGGCAATGCTAAGCAAAAAGAACAAAGCTGGAGGCAATGTGCTACCCAATTTCAAACCATACTACAGGGTTTCCGTAGCCAAAACAGCATGGTACTGGTACAAAAACAGACACATCAACCAATGGAACAAATTAGAGAGCCCAGAAATGAAGCCACACACTTACAACCATCTGTTCTTTGACAAAGCTGAAAAAGAACAGGCAATGGGGAAAAGACCTCCTATTCAGTAAATGGTGGAGGGATAACTGGCTAGCCACATGCAGAAGATAAAAACTAGACCCTGTTCTTACCATATACAAAAATCAACTCAAGATAGATTAAAGATTTAAATGTAAAACCAAAAACTATAAAAACCCTGGAAGACAATCTAGGCAATACCATTCTGGACATAAAAATGGGCAAATATTTCATGATGAAGCCACCAGAAGCAATTCAATAAAAGCAAAAGTTGAAAATTAAATCCAATTTGTCTCTACTTAAGAGATTCTGCAGAGCAAAAGAAACTATCAACAGAGTAAATAGACAACCTACAGAACAGGAGAAAATATTTCCAAACTATGCATCTGACAAAAGTCTGCTATTCAGCATCTATAAGGAACTTAAACAAATTTACAAAACAAAAAACCCAACTCCATTAAAAAGCAGACAACATATATGAGCAGACACTTTTCTTAAGAGACAGATGCAGTTAACAAGCATATGAACAAAAGCTCAGTATCACTGATTATTAGAGAAATGTGAACAAAATCACAATGAGATACCATCTCACCAGTCAGAACCACCTTTATTAAAAAGTCAAAAAATAACATGCTGATAAAGCTGTGGAGAAAAAGAAATGCTTGTACACTGTCAGTGAGATTGTAAATTTGTTCACCCATTGTGGAAATCAGTATGCTCATTCTTCAGAGAGCTAAAACCAGAACTATCATTTGACCCAGCAATCTTATTACTGAGAATACACCCCAAGGAACACAAATTTTTCTACCATGAAGACATATGCTTGTAAATGTTCACTGCAGCACTATTCACAATAGCAAAGACATGAAACCAATCTAAATATCCATCAATGGATAAAGAAAATGTGGTACATATACATCATGGAATACTATGCAGCTATGAAGAAGAATAAGATTGTGTCTTCTGTGGGAACATGGATGGAGCCGAAGGTCATTATCTTTGGCAAACTAACACAGGATCAGAAAAGCAAACACCACATATTCTCACTTATAGGTGAGAGCTAGAGGATTAGAACTCATGGACACAATGAAGGGAACAATAGAGAATGGGGCCTACTTGAGAGTGGTAAGTGGGAGAAGGGAAAGGTCAGAAAAAATAACTATTGGATACTAGGCTTAGTGCCTGGATGATGATATAATTGGTACAAAAAATGCCCTTGATGTGGGTTTACCTATAAAATAAACCTGCACATGTACTCCAAAAGTAAAATAAAAGTTATACAAATAAAATAAAATAAATATGACATCATAGATTATTATTTTGTGCACTTATAAGAAACTATCCTGCTAATTCAATAAATGTAAATGTTTATTATATAATTTTTATGCGTATATGTAAAATAAAATGAAAATGTAATTAAATGAAATAAAATAAACAATATTTAAAAACCCAATGGATGGTTTTAACTGTAACATTTCCAAAGCTAAAGAGATATTTAACAAAATTGAAGTTAAATTTTAATACATTATCTATAATGCAGTATGGAAACACAAAGATTCAATAAATTACAAAAGAGATTTAGAATACATGGAGGAGAGAAAGAAATCTCATGTTTGGCTAATTGGAGGATGAGAAAGATGAAATGAGCTGGGGAAAGATGATATTTGAAGAAATAATGACTAAGAAACTTTAGATTTATAAATGACATTAATACTTACATTACAAAAGCAAACAGAATAAGAACAAAATTAAATCCACCTTAGAAACATAACTGTGAAACTGCACAATACTAAGGAAAAACAGAGACATTCTTAAAAACCTTCAAATAGAAAAGACAAATAATAAAAGAATGACAAATAGAAAATGGAAGTCAGAGGACAGTGGAATAATATCTTGAATGTGCTGAGAGAAAACAGATCCAGTGAAAACATCTTTCTAAAAGTAGATGAAGGAAAAAAATCAGATTAACAAAAACTAAACACTGTGCTCAAAATACCTTTACTAAATGATATTGTAAGGTTATCCTAAAGACAGGTTGAGAACAATCAGAAGGAAGATCTCAGATGTGAGAATAAATTAAAAAAAAAAAAAACAGAAAAAGGGAAAATGGAGGTAAATTTATCAAAACACTGGCTATGTAAAACAATATTAATATTTTTTACCAACAGAGGAAAAAGCAATCATTGGCAATAATATATTATAAGGAGGTCATGAGGCTGCTGCTAATTTATTATCAGTCCTTGTATTGTTTAGGACAGATGTAAAGATAATAAGCATCTTAAATTTCTGAGGTGACCATTAACAGAACAGAAGACAGAATGAATCAGTTCCAAAATAGTAGAGAGAAAAAGGTGCAATGAGAAAATTTATAGAAGCAATCAAAAAGAAGGGGAAAAAAGAAAGTTAAAAAGCATAGGAAATGCATAATACACAAAAAGCTCAAAATAAATTATGTAAATAAATGTAATTATAATGATACTTAGAATGAATATAAAAGAACTACATTCAAGTATTAAGACAAAGATTGTCAGACAAGATGAAAAAACAGAAGCTAACTTTATGGTATCCATAAGAAACACTTCTGAATGATGACTATTAGAAAGAATAAGGCTAACAGAACAAAGAAAATTATACCATGCAAGTCCTAACCAAAATAATTATATAGCTCTCTATTAATAGTAAAAATACAGGAAGGCCTAAGCATTAACACTATTAATCTATTAGGGTCTAATATAAATATTATTGAACAGTTAAATGTTTTATTATTAAGGAATATATAGTAATTATAAAGTTGCATGTATATAACAACATAGTTTAATATATAGTAACCAGAAATTAAAAGAACGAGAAGGAAAAACCATCATCAACAACAAAAGCAATATCATAGGTGGAGATTTTGAAACTTTTTTTTATAGTAGATAATATATCAGGAAAATACACAGTCTGCACATGTAAAATTAAATCAATGCAGCTAACAAACTTAAACACACAAAGGTAACACTTTAGCCATGCCACTAGAAAATACAGATTTTTCTTCAGCACATATATAACATTTATCAAATTGACCAACTGAGCTGTAATTCAAACACTAAAGAATTAATAAAATTAGAGGGTTCCGCCAAGATGGCCAAATAGAAACAGCTCTGGAGTGCAGTTCCCAGTGAGAGCATGCAGAAGGTGAGCAATCTCCACATTTCCAACCAAGATACCAGGTTCTTTGCAATGGGACTGGTTGGACAGTGGGTGTAGTTGAAGGAGGGCAAACTGAGGCAGCGTGTGGTGCTGCCCCACCCAGGAAGTGCAACTGGACAGAGGGTCAGGAACTCTTCCCCTCTGCTACTCCCGTTCTCTGGTTCAGATACTGCACTTCTCTCATGGCCTTTGTAACCCACAGACAAGGAGATCCTCGCCAGGCTGAAAGGCATCATGAGTTACTAGCACAGATCTGAGCTGTAGCTCCAGCCAGGGCCACAGGTTGTTGGCACAGATCTGGGTGGACGTTTTGACTAGCACCAAGAATGCCTGCTGGACAGAACTTCCCACTCCCCAGAAAAAGGGGGAGTTGAAAGCAGGGAGACACATGATACTGCTTGGCAGGTCCCACCCCCACAAAGACCAGCAAACTGAAGCCCTCTTGATTGAGAGTTTCACAGCCAGCATATTTGTTAGAGCTCAGTGGGGGAAGGACATCCACCATAGCTGATCTTACCTGTGTAAACAAAAGTCAGAGGACACTTACATAGCAGCTGGACTGAGCCTGTGGCAGCCCAGTAGTGCCTCTGCAGGCAGACAAGGAACAGACTGCCTCCTCAAGCGACTCTCTGACCCCTGCATAACCAAAAAGACACCACATACAGGAAATCTCAGGCTGACAACTGGTGAGTACACTTCTGGGACAAATCTACCAGAGGAAATGTCAGGCAGCAATAGTTGCCGTTTTGAAGCCCCCATTGGTGATTGCCAGGCAAGCAAAATCTGGAGTGAGCCTCCAGCAGTCCTATAGCAGAGGGGCTTGACTGTTAGAAAGAAAACTAAAAAACAAAAAGAAATAGTTTCAACATCAACAGAAAGGACATCCACTCAGATACCCCATCTAAAATCACCAACTTCAAGGACCAAAGGTAGATAAATCCATGAAGATGGGAAGAAACCAGTACAAAAAGGATGAAACTATCAGAGACCAGAATGCCTCTCCTCCTCCAAAGATCACAACTCCTCACAAGCAAGGGCACAAAACAGGATGGAGAATGAGTTTGATAAATTGACAGAAGCAGTCCTCAGAAGGTAGATAATAACAAACTTCTCTGAGCTAAAGGAATATGTTCTAATGCAAAGCAAAGAAATTAAAAACGTTGAAAAAAAGTTAGACAAAATGCTAACTAAAATAAGAAGCTTAGAGAAGAACATAAATGACTTGATGGAGCTGAAAAACACAACACAAGAACTTGGCAAAGCACACACTAGTTTCAATAGGCAAATCGATCGAGCAGAAGAAAGGATATCAGAGATTGAATATCAACTCAATGAAATAAAATGAAAAGGCAAGATTAGAGAAAAAAGAGTGAAAAGAAATGAACAAGACCTCCAAGAAATATGGATTATGTGAAAAGACCTAATCTACACTTGATTGGTGTACCTGAATGTGACGGGGAGAATGAATCCAAGCTGAAAAACACTCTAGGATATTATCCAGGGGAATCTCCTCAGCCTTGCAAAGGCAGACCAACATCCAAATCCAGGAAATACAGAGAAAACTGCAAAGATATTCCTCAAGAAGAGCAACCCTAAGACATATAATCTTCAGATTAACCAGGGTTGAAATGAAGAAAAAATGCTAAGGGCAGCCAGAGAGAAAGATTGGATTACTCACAAAGGGAAGCCCATCAGGCTCACTGCAGATCTTTCTGCAGAAACCCTACAAGCCAGAAGAGAATGGGGCCATTATTCAACATCTTTAAAGAAAAGAACTTTCACCCCAGAATTTCATATCCAGCCAAACTAAGCTTCATAATTGAAGGAGAAATAAAAGCCTTTCAGGCAAGCAATTGCTGAGAGATTTTGTCACCACCAGACCTGTTTTACAAGAGTTTCCCCTGAAAAAAACTCTAAACATGTAAAGGAACAATCATTATCAGCCACTGCAAAAACATACCAAATGGTAAAGACCAACAACACAATGAAGAAACTGTGTTAATTAACAGGCAAAACAACCAGCCAGTAACAAAATGGCAGAATCGAACTCACACATAACAATATTAACATTAAATGTAAATACCCTAAATGCACCAATCAAAAGACACAGACTGGCAAACTGGATAAAAAGTCAAGATCCCTTGGTGCACTGTATTTAGGAGACCCGTCTCACATGCAAAGACACATATAGACTCAAAATAAAGGGATGGAAGAAGATTTACCAAGCAAATGGTGAGAAAAAAATGCAGGGGTTGCAATCCTAGTCTCTGCTAAAATGGACTTTAAACCAACAAAGATCAAAAGAGACAAAGAAGAACATTACATAATGGTAAAAGGATCAATGCAACAAGAAGAGCTAACTATCCTAAATATATATGCACCCAATATAGGAGAACCCAGATACATAAAGCAAGTTCTTAATGACCTACAAAGAGATTTAGACTCCCACACAATAATAGTGGAAGACTTTAACATTCTACTGTCTAATATTAGACAGATTAATGAGACAGAAAATCAACAAGGATATCCAGGACTTAAACACAGATCTGGACCAAGCGGACCTAATAGACATCTATAGGACTCTCCACACCAAATCCACAGAATATATATTCTTCTCAGAAACACATCATATCTACTCCAAAACTGATCACATGATTGGAAGATATCACTCCTCAGCAAATGCAAAAGAAAGGAAATCATAACAAACAGTCCTTCAGACTACAGTGCAATCAAATTAGAACTCAGGATAAAGAAACTCACTCAAAACTGCACAACAACATGGAAACTGAACAATCTGGATATTCAGGACTTGAATGCAGATCTGGACCAAGTGAACCTAATAGACATCTACAGAACTCTCCATCCCAAATCCACAGAATACACATCCTTCTCAGCACCACATTGCACCTACTCTAAAATTGATCACATAATTGGAACTAAATCACTCCTCAGCAAATGCAAAAGAACAGAAATCATACAAACAGTCACTCAGACAACAGTGCAATCAAATTAGAACTCAGGATCAATAAATTCACTCAAAACCGCACAACTACATGGCAACTGAACAATTTGACCCTGAATGACAATTGGAAAGACAATGAAATGAAGGCAGAAATAAAGATTCTTTGAAACCAATGAGAATGAACACACAATGTACCCGAATCTCAAGGACATTTAAAGTAATGTCTAAAGGGAAATTTATAGCAATAAATGCCCACTTGAGAAGTGAGGAAAGATCTAAAACCGAACCCTATCACTGAAATTGAAAGAGCTGGAGGAGCAAGATCAACAAAATTCAAAAGCTAACAGAAGACAACAAATAACTAAGATCAGAGCAGAATTGAAGAAGATAAAGACACAAAAACCCCTTCAAAAAATCATAAATCCAAGGGCTGGTTTTTTGAAAAGATCAACAAAATAGACAGACCACTAGCCAGACTAATTAAAAAAAAAGTGAGAGAAAAATCAAATATGCAGTATAAATGATATAGGGGATATTACCACCAATTATAGAGAAATACAAACTACCATAAGAGATTACTACAGACAACTCTACACAACTAAACCAGTAAATCTGGAAGAAGTAGATAAACTCCTGGATATTGGCACTATCCCAAGACTAAAAGAGGAAGAATTTGAATCCCTGAATAGACCAATAACAGGGTCTGAAGTTGAGGAAGCAATTAACAGCCTACCAACCAAAAAAAGTCCAGGCTCAGATGGGTTCACAGCCAAATTCTACCAGACAAACAAAGAGGAGCTGGTACCATCCTTTGTGAAACTATTCCAAACAACACTAAAAGAGGGAATCCTTCCTAACTCCTTTTATAAAACCATCATCCTAATACCAAAAAACCTGCCAGAGACACAACTAAAAAAGAAAATTTCAGGCCAATATCCATGATGAATATCAATGCAAAAATCTTCAATAAAAATCTGGCAAACCAAATGCAACACCACATCAAAAAGTTTATCCATCATGATCAAGTAGGATTCATTCTGGGGATGCAAGGCTTGTTTAACATACACAAATCTATAAATATAATCCATCACATAAACAGAATGAAAGACAAAAACCACATGATTATCTCAATAGATGCAGAGAAGGCCTTCAACAAAATTCTACAGCTCTTTATGTTAAAAACTATCAATAAACTAGGTATCGGTGGAATGTATCTCAAAATAATAAAAGCTATTATGACAAACCCACAGCTGATATCATACTAAATGGGTAAAAACTGGAAGACATAGACAAGGATGCCCTCTCTCACCACTCCTATTCAATATAGTATTGGAAGTTCTAGCCAGAACAATCAGCCAAGAAAAAGAAATAAAGTGTATTCAATTAGGAAAAGAGGAAGTCAAATTGTCTCTATTTGCAGATGACATGATTGTATATTTAGCAGACCCCATTGTCTCAGCCCAAAATCTTCTTAAGCTGAAAAGTGACTTCAGCAAAGCCTCAGGATACAAAACAAATGTGCAGAAATCACAAGCATTCCTATACACCAATAACAGACAAACAGAGAGCAAAATCATGAGTGAACTCCCATTCACAACTGATACAAAGAGAATAAAATACCCAGGAATACAACTACAAGGCATGTGAAGGACCTCTTCAAAGAGAACTACAAACCACTGCTCAAGGAAATAAGAGAAGACACAAACAGATGGAAAAACATTCCATGCTCATGGTTAGGAAGAATCAATATTGTGAAAATGGCCATACTGCCCAAAGTAATTTATAGATTCAATGCTATCCTCATCAAGCTAGCATTGACCTTCTTCAGAGAACTGGAAAAAAAACACTTTAAACTTTATATGGAATATAAAGAGAGCCCACACAGCCAAGATAATCCTAAGCAAAAAGAACAAAGCTGGAGTCATCATGCTGCCTGAGTTCAAACTATACTACAAGGCTACAGTAATCAAAACAGCATGATACTGGTACCAAAACAGAGATATAGCCTAATGAAACAGAACAGAGGCCTCAGGAATAATGCCACACATCTACAACCATCTGATCTTTGACAAACCTGACAAAAACAAGCAATGGGGAAGAGATTCCCTTTTTAATAAATGGTGTTGGGAAAACTGGCTAGCCATGTGCAGAAAGCTGAAACTGGACCCCTTCCTTACACCTTACAATAAAATTAACTCCAGATAAATTAAAGATTTAAACATAAGACCTAACACCATAAAAGTCCTAAAAGAAAACCTAGGCAACACCATTCAAGACATAGGCATAGGCAAGGACTTCATGACAAAAACACCAAAAGCAATGACAACAAAAACCAAACTAGACAAATGGGATCTAATTAAGAGCTTCTGCACAGCAAAAGAAAAAAATCATTAGAGTGAGCTGGCAACCAACAGAATGGTAAAAATTTTTTGCAATATACCCATCAGACAAAGGGCTCATATCCAGAATCTACAAAGAACTAAAGCAGATTTACAAGAAAAAAAACAAACAAACCCATTCAAAAATGGGCAAAGGCTATGAACAGACACTTTTCAAAAGAAGACATTTATGAGACCAACAAACATGAAAAAATGCTTGACATCACTGGTCATTAGAGAAATGCAAATCAAAACCACGTTGAAATACCATCTCACGACAATTAGAATGGCCATCATTCAAAAATCTGGAGACAACAGATGCTGGAGAGGATGTGGAGAAATAGGAATACTTTTACACTGTTGGTGGAAGTGTAAACTAGTTCAACCATTGTGGAAGACAGTGTGGTAATTCCTCAAGGATCTAGCAATAGAAATTCCATTTGACCCAGCAATCCCATTACTGGATATATACCCAAAGGATTACAAATTGTTCTTTTATTTATTTATTTTTTTGAGATGGAGTTTCACTCTTGTTACCCAGGCCTCCGCCTCCTGGGTTCAGGCAATTCTCCTGCCTCAGCCTCCTGAGTAGCTGGGATTACAGGCATGAGCCACCATGCCCAGCTAATTTTTTGCATTTTTAGTAGAGACGGGGTTTCACCATGTTGACCAGGATTGTCTCAATCTCTTGACCTTGAGATCTACCCACCTCGGCCTCCCAAAGTGCTGGGATTACAGGTGTGAGCCACTGCACCCGGCCTGATCTTTTATAAAGACACATGGCATATATATATTCATTGAGACACTGCAAAAGCAAAGACCTGGAATCAACCCAAATGCCCATCAATGATAGACTGGATAAAGAAAATGTGTCACATATACACCATGGAATACTATGCAGCCATAAAAAAGAATGAGTTCATATCCTTTGTAGGGATGTGGATGAATCTGGAAAGCATCATTCTCAGCAAACTGACACAAGAACAGAAAAGCAAACACCGCATGTTCTCACTCATAGGTCGGTACTGAACAACAATAACACATGGACACAGGGAGGAGAACATCACTCACTGGGATCTGTTGGTGGGTGGGGGGGTTAGGAGAGGGACAATGTGGGGTGGGGAGGTTGGGAAGGGATAACATTGGGAGAAATGCCTGATGTAGCTGATGGGGGGATGGAGGCAGCAAACCACCATGGCATGTGTGTACCTATGCAATAATAAGTGCAAGATCTGCACATGTACCCTAGAACTTAATGTACAATTAAAAAAAAAGAGCTAAAAGTAGAACTACCATTTGATTAAGCAATCCTACTACTGGGTATCTGCCCAGAGGAAAAGAAGTCATTATCTGAAAAAGACACTTGCACCTGCACGTTTATGGTGGCACAATTCACAATTGCAAAATTGTGGAACCAACCCAAACGCCCATCAATCAACAAGTGGATAAAGAAACTGTGGTATATACAGTTTGTGGTATGTATATATTACTGCATTTGCAGTGACCTGGATGAGATTATTCTAAGTGAAGGACCTCAGGAGTGGAAAACCATACATTATAAGTTCTCACTGGTATGTGGGAGCTAAGCTATGAGAACACAAAGGCATTAGGAATGATACAATGGACTTTGGGGACGTAGGAGGAGAAATGGAAAGAGGGCAAGGGATAAGACACTACAAATATGGTGCGGGGTAAAAGCTTGGTTGATGAATACACCAAAATCTTTACAAATCACTGCTAAAGAACTTACTCATGTAATCAAATGCCACCTGTACACCAATAGCTTATCAAAAAGCAAAATTTGAATAAATAAATAATTTTAAAAAGAACTTAATAAAATTAAATTAAAAATCACTAATAAATATATAAATTTTAATTCTCAGAATTTCTCATATAGCCTTATATTCTTTTTTTTTTTTTTTTTTTGAGACGGAGTTTCGCTCTTGTTACCCAGGCTAGAGTGCAATGGTGCGATCTTGGCTCACCACAACCTCCGCCTCCTGGGTTCAAGCAATTCTCCCACCTCAGCCTCCTGAGTAGCTGGGATTACAGGCACACGCCACTAATTTTTTGTATTTTTAGTAGAGACGGGGTTTCACCATGTTGACCAGGATGGTCTCGATCTCTTGACCTCATGATCCACCTTATATTCTTATAAATTAGAAAGCAATAACAAAAAGATAAATATTATTTTTTAAATATAGTTTGTTTAAATTACTTGTGGATCAAGTAAGCTATTATTATCTTAAAATACTTCAAGTTGAGAAATAATGAAAGTGCTGTGCAGTTTGAGTATTTCTTATCTGAAATGCATGCACCAAAAGCATTCTGGATTTCAGATTTTGGAACATTTACATTTACACAATGTATTTAGGGTTAGGACCCAAGTCTAAACACAAAAATCATTTATGTTTTACCTATACCTTATATATATAGCCTAAAGTAATTCTATACAATATTTCTAATAACTTTGTATATGAAAATAAAACGTGTGTACATTGAACCATGAGAAGCAAAGGTGTCACACACACCTGTGGTAACATGTCAGAGCTCAAAATGTTTCAGATACTGGACTATTTTGGATTTCAGATATTCAGATAGGGATGCTCAATTTGTATAACAAAATTGTGGGATACAGTTAAAGCAGCATTCAGAGGAAAATGTATAACCTAATAATTTATAATAGACTACAAAAAGTACGAAATATAAGGAGCTAAGAATCCAATCTGAGTGGCCACAGCAGGAATGAGAGAAAGGAAACACAGAGAGCAATTTCATGAAAACTGACAGTTCCTCTGCACAACTAATGGAGAGGGACGTCATCAATATTAGAAGTCATAAATGTATGCAACTACAAAGGCTGCACAAAAAAAAGGATTTGATAAATAGCCTTATACCAATACATTTGAAAACATGCAAAAATCCACAAATTACTTAAAAATATAAGAATCAGCCAGGTGTGGTGGCATACTCCTGTAATCCCAGCACTTTGGGAGGCCAAGGCTGTTGGATCACCGGGTTAAGAGATAGACACCATCCTGGCCAACACGATGAAACCCTGTCTTTACCAAAAATACAAAAATTAGTTGGGTGTGGTGGTGTGCGCCTGTAGTCCCAGCTACATGGGAGGCTGAGGCAGGAGAATTGCTCGAACCTGGGAGGCAGAGGTTGCAATGAGGCAAGATTGTGCCACTGCACTCCAGCCTGGCAACAGAGTGAGATTCTGTTCCAAACAGCAACAACAACAACAAAAATCGACACCAAAAAACCAACTTGTGTAAATAATCCTGTAACTATTCAATAAATTAAATCAGCAATTAAAAGTCTTTCTATTCAGAAAAGGTCTCAGATGATTTTCTCTATTAGGTCTAACTCTCAAGGAAAAAATAATTCTAATTTGACAAATATTCCAGATGATAAAACAGTGGAAATACTCTACAACTCATTTTGCAAGAGAAAAACACTATAGGCTCATCTTACTCATGAACTTAAATGCAAAAATATTTAAATAAATATGAACAAACCAAATAAAAATGTATGGAAAAGATAACACGCTACACTATTAGAGATGCAGGGTTAATCTAACACTAGAAATCATTTTATATAAGTTCTATATTAAGTTTAAAAAAGAATAATTCAGACTTTTTATTTGATAAAAGCAAAACTGACTTTATATTTTAAAAATACAGTCTTATCAAACTAAAAATAGAGGTGAGTTTTTTTAACCAGCAAAAGTTATCTGCAAACAATTTAAAACATGAATCACACTAAATACATGGAAAAATGGAAGCATTTTCTATATGAACAGGAAAATTCTAGGGTGCCTGTCATCACCATGTCTAGTCAACATTTACTAGTGATTTACCATGCAATAGGAATAGATAAATAAATGGAAAGCTTAAGAATATGAAAGAAAAAGAGAGAGGAAAAGAAAAGAGGAAGGAAAAAAGGAAATTTTATAAACAATATGATTGTTAAAGGAAGCATAAATTATTACAATTAATAAGTATATTTAGCAAAATTTTCTGATTTAACAATCATTTATATACAAAGATAGCAAACATTTTAAAACTATAAAGGGAAGATGCTACTTAAGCACCCTGAAATTATAAAGTACCTAGGAATAAATCTAGTACAAGTTTTTAAGTTTTTTATGAAGAAAATTATAAAGCTGTATTAAAAGACATTAAGACAAATTCAAATAAATGAAAAAACATACAATTTTCACGAATTAGAATACTCAGAGCTTAAAGATGTCAATTATCTCCCTTGATGAGTTCAGCATAAATCCAACCCAGATCTTCAAAGCTATTTTGTGGTACTTGACAAGTAGTTTCTACAAAAAGGATGAAATATAGTGAGCAAAGAATCCAATTTGAGTGGCCACAGTGTGAGTGAAAGGAAGGAAACACAGAGCAGAGAGCTATTCAATGAAAACTGACAGATCTGTATATGGAAACATAAGGAAAACGTTAGGAGCAGGAATCACCAAGATACTAGTGAAGAAGATATGGCGTAGGAAGTTCTACCCCACCAAACTTATCAAAAAGTGTTATTAAGCAGGAGGCTGAGGCAGGAGAATTGCCCGAACCCAGGAGGCGGAGGTTGCAGTGAGCCGAGATAGCGCCATTGCACTCCAGCCTGGGTAACAAGAGCAAAACTCCATCTCAAAAAAAAAAAAAAAAACCAAGTGGTATTAAGAAAAGACAGCATTTGTGCAGCCTTAGAAGACCGACCAAGCAGAATGAAAAGGCCATACACATACGTGCACACATGAGACAGACGTGTGGCATAGCAACAATGGAGAAAGCATGAAAGCATGAGCTTTATAATGATCTCAGACAATCGCTTATCCACATGTGGAAGAGAGAAAAAAATGAAAGAAACAAACTAGAATATTACCTCATATCATACATTAAAAATTAATTCCAGATGTTTTAAATATTTAAAACTATAACACAAAACTATAAACATTTTAGAATACCATATGAAAGAATATCTTTGACTTCAGAATAGAAAGGAGTGTCTTTTTTTTTATTGCACTTTAGGTTTTGGGGTATATGTGAAGAACACGCAAGATAGTTGCATAGGTACACAAGTGGCAGTGTGATTTGCTTCCTTCCTCCCCTTCACCTATATCTGGCATTTCTCCCCATGCTATCTCTCCCCAACTCACCACCCCGCACTGTCCCTCCCCTATTCCCCCCAACAGACCCCAGTGGGTAGTGCTCCCCTCCCTGTGCCCATGTGTTCTCATTGTTCAACACCCACCTATGAGTGAGAACATGCGGTATTTCATTTTCTATTCTTGTGTCAGTTTGCTGAGAATGATGGTCTCCAGGTTCATCCATGTCCCTACAAAGGACACGAACTCATTGTTTTTTATGGCTGCATAATATTCTATGGTGTATATTTTCCCTGTCCAGTCTATCATCAATGGACTGGACAGGGAAAATATACACCATTTGGGTTGGTTCCAGGTCTTTGCTACTGTAAACAGTGCTGCAATGAACATTCGTGTGCATATGTCCTTATAGTAGAATGATTTATAATCCTCTGGATATATACTCAGTAATGGGATTGCTGGGTCAAATGGAATTTCTATTTTTAGGTCCTTGAGGAATCGCCACACTGTCTTCCACAATGGTTGAACTAATTTACACTCCCACCAGCAGTGTAAAAGTGTTCCTATTTCTCCACATCCTCTCCAGTGTCTTTTGTCTCCAGATTTTTTAATGATCGCCATTCTAACTGGCATGAGATGGTATCTCAATGTAGTTTTGATTTGCATTTCTCTAATGACCAGTGATGATGAGCATTTTTTCATATGTTTGTTGGCCTCATGTATGTCTTTTTTCAAAAAAGGCAAATCATAAAAAAACAAACATATTAAAACTAAGAACTTCTGACTATTATAAGGAAACATGTTTTAAATGAAGATAAACCACAAACTGAAAAAAAATTTCAACATGTATCACTGAAAAAGGAATAGAACACAGAATATTTGAAGAACTAGTACAAACTAATAGGAAAGAGGTAATTCACAAAAGAGAAACACGCGGAAGACTTAAAGGAACACTTTGTAAAGAAATACCACTGGTTAAAAATACACGAAAAGATGCTCAACTCATTATTAGTTAAGAAAATGAAAGTTAAAATCACAGTTAAATGTTGTTTTTACATCCACCAAATTGTCAAAAATTTCAGAGTCTCACAATATCAAGTTTTGGTAAGGATGTTAGGAAAAATCCATCTACTGCTCTGATATAGCAATCTGGCATTTATTCAGTAAAATTCAAGATGTGCATTTTAAAAATGCAAGAACTCCTTTCCTAGGAACTCATGGAATGCTTTGCATACACGATGTGCTCTAGGGAATATCTACAAAATGTTCATAACAGCACTGTTTATAACAGCAAAACCTCAGAAACAAGCCAAATGCCCAATGACAAGAGAATACCTAAAGATTTGGGTACATTTATCCCATACAATACTGTATAGCAGTGAAAATAAATGAACTATAGCAGTGAGCATATGATGACTCACTCTCAGGAGGGTATGTTGAGTAGTGCAAAGCAAGTTGCAGATGAACGCATATGTTAGGATTCCATTTAAATGAAAATTTGAAATGTGCAACACTACGCACTGTCTTCCTTTTGGGCTGCTGCAAGGCAGAGCTGTGCTGGCCCTGTGCTAACCCCATCAGCAGATAACCCTTGATATTCTAGAGTGCATATTCTCTGAGGAATCACATAGTGGCCTTGTTATGGATTTAGCCACAATTGTTAAAACTACAGGAAAATCCAATATAATTATTGACAAAAAATGTGGTATAGTGGTTACCTCTAGGGAAGGTACAGGTATTTCCTGGGTTTCAAAGATTATGGCAATGTCTGTTTCTTAAACTATATGGGGATACACTGTCATTCATTGTAATGTATATTTATAAATTTATATAATAAAAAATATATATATACTATATATATTAAATACAAAATAAATATGATTATATATAATTTATAAATATACATTATATATAATTTATAAATATAAATGTATATTAAATTGAATGCTTTTATAAATACAGATTTATGTTTATAAATTATATATAAAGTTATATTTATTTTATATTTAATATACATATTGTGTGTATATACATATATATTTGTATCTAATGGACATGCAATAAAACCAATTTTAAAAATGACTTCTCTAGTTATGGCCTTGCTTGTACAATGTGACTCATGGTATTACCATTCCAATCCCAATGTCTTCCTGCAGGATTCCAGCTTTCTATCATCCCACCATGAATATACACTTTTTCAAAGAACCACAAAAACCAGTGGACACTTAGAGAAGTCCTCATGGCACAGAGAATGAAACCAAAACAAGCCCACCTTCGGAAGTTCTT
Source organism: Callithrix jacchus (assembly GCF_049354715.1). NCBI lineage: Eukaryota > Metazoa > Chordata > Mammalia > Primates > Cebidae > Callithrix > Callithrix jacchus. The sequence continues at coordinate 111,451,945 of NC_133507.1, forward strand.
CATTAGATTATATGATACCTGTGTGACTTATAATGATTCCTCATCTTTAAAATGGAGATGGTATTACATAATTTGCAATGTTGTGGGGAAGTGAACTACACAGGCAGAGGATGGGTAAATCAGACACAACATTTCTGGTGGAAAATTTGTGGAAACTATGAAAATATTAAATGTTATTGCCATTTAATCAGCAATTCAATTACTTCTCATCTATTCCATAAAAATGTTCTCCAAAATAGAAATGCTTTTACACTGTTGGTAGGAGTGCAAATTAGTTCAAACATTGCAGACACAGTGTGGCAATTCCTCAAGGATCTAGAACCAGAAATACCATTTAACCCAGCAATCCCATTACTGGGTACATATCCAAAGGACTATAAATCATTCTACTATAAAGACACAGGCACGCATATGTTTATTGAGGCACTGTTCACAATAGCAAAGACTTGGAATTAACCCAAATGCCCATTAATGATAGACTGGATAAAGAAAGTATGGCACATATACACCATGGAATACTATGCAGCCATAAAAAGGATGAGTTCGTATCCTTTGCAGGGACATGGATGAAGCTGGAAACCATCATTCTCAGTAAAATGACACAAGAACAGAAAATCAAACACTGCATGTTCTCACTGGTAAGTGGAAGTTGAACAATTAAAACACATGGACACAGGGAGGGAAATATCACACACCAGGGCCTCTTGGGGCATGAGGTCTAGGGGAGTGGTAGCATTAGGAGAAATACCTAATGTAGGTGATGGGTTGATGGGTGCAGCAAACCACCATAACACATATATATCTATGTAACAAACCTGCACATTCTGCACATGTATCCCAGAATTCAAAGTATAAATATGAAAGAAAGTTCTCCAAACTTTGCATAGATCTATGGGCAAGCTAGTTCATTGCTACATTGTTTTGTGTAGAAAAAAAATGTGAAGATACCTTCAGTATGAGAATTGTTAAATAAATCATGATACATCAATACTTTGGAATATATTGCATAACCATTAAAATGAATGAGGTAGATGATGCATATGATTCAATGAAAAATATTCATGTAGATAGAGTCTGCAACCCAGACAATTTTAGAGAGGTCTAGTTTTTACCAGCTAGTAGGAGGAAAAGCGGGAAATGCAATTCACATGTCATTCTCAAGTGAGAATTATTCCTGCTTCGACACACAGCCACCCTTAAGAAATCTTCTGTCAGCTATGTTTTGCTCTTTCTCTCTCCTAAAAGATTTTTTTTTAAGTTATTCAAAGTCACAACTGAAGCAACAAAAACCTGATGATTTTAGAAGCTTTCTGAAATCTAAAAATGCCACTTGTAAAGACAAGGTCTGTGAGACTAGGGCACCGTGTTCTGTGGGGTTTCGAGGAGAAGGAGCTGCTATATTTGGGACGTATGGTTGATCCATCTTCACATGGTCACCACCTGTCTGTGGTACTATTTTTTCTGGAAAAACTGGGTTGAAATGTCACTGAAAGGCCTCTCCAAGGCTCTTAGATGAATAATTTAATCACCCTCTAGTTGTCTCAATGGAGCTGAGCCTGTCTCTTTTCAAGCATAATCATAGGAGGGAACTCAGAGGTTGCACTGACCCAGCTTTCATCTGCCACCACCGGCACCATGCTTGTCTGTCTCCCTTGAAGACCGCCTCAGAGAGTGATTAGAAGAGTCCCTGGAGGGGGTTTGGGGCAAGATCACCATTACAGGTTTTCTTGAATGTGGAGGAGAGGTGAGCAAGGCCGAGAGAGCCATCTGTCCTGAGTCCCAAAAGCCTAGGTGTCCCCCCCAGGATTGGTAAGGTGATTAAGTTGGGGGGGGTACATTTAGGGCTTATTTTTTTTTATTTCTTGAGAGGCTGAACCATTTTCAAAATGAACTGTTATGTTGCCTAAAAATTTCCCCCTTGTTGACCAGTTCTTTTCCTAAAAAAGAAGTTAGAAAGGCATGGAGGGGTTGGTTTCTTCTCACATGTGCCTGGGCAACCAGGAGCCAGTGTAGAATCAGCCCATCACATCAACCAGGAAGCTGACAGGGCCCGACAGAGCCCCGCCCAGTGCTCTCACCCTCGGTCAGCCACCCTGTTGATGGTCTGATTGTAGGTGATCATCACCGCTGCGAGGTAATGACAAGCCTCATCAATGGTGAGCGACATCGGCACCAGGTTGCCCAGAGGACTTCAATGTGAGGACTCAGAAAGTGGAGCCATTGGTATTTACAAGCTCAGTATATACATAATCTCATAATCCTCTCAGTGATTTTACAGAGTTAGTGTTTATAACTCAGGTCTTATAGATAAAAGGCCTGAGATTCAGAGGGTAGGAAACTACCCAAGATCTCTTTATTTCTAACTGGCAAGATCAGGATTTGAACCCAACCCCATATAATTCTGAAATGCATGCTTTTCCCGCAAATTCTTCAATAGACACCAATGCAGTCAGAGCGGTTTGGGGCCAGCATGAATTAAATCTCATTTGTGGTATTTTCTGAAAATTCCAGCTAAGTTTGAGAATTCACTGAAGTCTAAACTTAGATCCCTAAGGATGGAAAGGCAGTTGAGGACTCATCTCAGCAAGTCCCACAAACAGGACTTCATCACCGCAGGTGAGGACAGAGGCTGCTCTTCTCCCTCTTCTGCACTGAGAGCCAGCAGGGATGTCCTATAGTAACCCTACCATGCTGCTCCTACTAGTCCAGGACAGATTTGTGAGGATGGTGGGGACACAGGCTACTTCTTGAAAGAAAAGTAAAAACATCGTTTCAGCAGTAACTTACAAAATGCCTACAACCACTGAATAGACCAGAAAAAAGTGCCTCGTACAAATCAGTACTCAAAATAGCTTCAGCTGGGCACAGTGGCTCACACCTGTAACCCCAGCACTTTGAGAGGCCGAGGCAGGCAGATTAACTGAGGTCAGGAGTTCAAGACCACCCTGACCAATATGGTGAAACACCGTCTCTACTAAAAATACAAAAATTAGCCGGGCATGGTGGCAGGCGCCTGTAGTCCCTGCTACTCTGGAGGCTGAGACAGGAGATTTGTTTGAACCCAGGAGGAGGAGGTTGCAGTGAGCCAAAATTACCCCACTGTGCTCCAGCCTGGGTAACAGACTGAGACTCCATCTCAAAAAACAAACAAACAAATAGCTTTCATATGCCAGGCATTCTTCTAGGGGCTTCATATAATTTAAACACCCCATGATCCTTCATGGTAAACATGATCCCTTTCATTGAACCTATGAACTCAAGTTCCACATGGCCATGTACAATCAATTCATTCCATTGTGTTCATCTACTGTGTGAACCTGAGCTGTGTACCAACAAAAGCCCCAAATGTATAGAGAAAGGTCTTATTCTACTCCTCATAGGGCTGGCAATCAGATCAAGGACAAAAGCAATATACCATGTAAGAAAAACAGCAGTGGGAGGTGATGAGTTGTCCTTGTCACACAGACTAGAGGTTCTCTTGGCAAGGCAACGCCTCCTCTAGAAAGTCTTCCCAGAGCCCCAGCTAATGTCAATCACTCTCTTCTGAGCGTCTCTGCCCACCCTCTGGATTCTAGGCACATTTTTGTCTTTGCACACATCATCTGTTTTGGAGACAATTTTCTTATTGGCCTATTTCCCTAGCAGACTCTGGGCTCACTGTGTCAGGCATTGTGATTTAGGCTTTCTTGGCAAAAACTTGGTGATGGTGAAAAAAAAGTGTTTATTGTCATAAAATGTGGATATGAGAGCCGATATTCTGGGTCTGACATAGGCTGGGCAGTCCATACAGAGCAATTTCTGTAGCAGAGAACAGTGACAATGGTCAAAATATCACCTAGAGGAAGTCCTCTCCTCTGCTTGTCTCTCCTGTCACCTAGCTTTACCTGTTTGAATGATAATTTACCACAGTGTGTGAACCCTTTTTTTTTTTTTTTTTTTTGTTAACCTTACAAAGAGTTATTTAGTGATAGAGAAGAAAAGGGAGCAGACTAGGCCAAGGTTCTGAGTTTGCATACTGGTTCCATCACAAACACCTTCTGAGAGTGAGGAGGCCCCAGCACCTCTCTGAGCCTCAGCTTGCTCATCTGTAAAATGACAAAGTTGAATTAGCCAAACCCCAAGACCCTTTCCAAAGTCCACATTCTGTTAATCAGAGAGGACAGATATGGAGAAGCCAATTAACACTCCTCAGGCCAGCGAACAGTGATACTAAGCCCAGACCTCAGGAAAAACAGGAGCTGTGTGAATAATGACTTTGCAGATAGGCATTGGGGCATCATAAACCTCCTTCGCCATTCTCCAATTTATAATTCCACCTCATTGTCACTACCACCCTAGTTCCTGCAGTAATTTCATTTAATTTTATGGCCTGGCTCCTCCAGCCTTCCTAGTCAGATAAGCAGGTTCAATAGCAATGAGGATGATGCCCAGCAGTGATTTGCAAGCTTGGGAGCAGCATATAAACCAGGCCGATCAACAATGTGGGTGGAGGCATCGATTTACCTCTGAAGTCAAGAGTCAAGCCTCCTTGCAAGCAAAACAATCAGGACAGTACAGGATGCTGCCTGGGGGGGTGGGGGCGGATAGGGGGGAGATCCTGATGATGGGCCCACAAAAGGCATATGGATAGTTGTTAGGTTATCACCCAGGTACAGAGATGAACCATTGCAATCTGCTTACGAGTAGAAAGAGAGATCCATCAACCAATTTCTCCCTGGAGGGGTCCTGCAGTGCCCAAGTACAAGAGCAGGACAGTCTGAAGCTGTGGGCAGAGTCACCTGTTATTGCCATGTGTAAAAGAGGTTGGCGCTGCTGTGTTAACTCCCTTGTGCAAGTCACTTAACCTGCCTGAGCCTTGGTTTCCCCAGGGGTGAAGTGGGTACCGTAATAACTATGTTCAGGATTGTGAGTGTGATATTCACGAGGAAGTCAGCAGTGACCCAGTCACAATGGCTGTGGAAAGGACACTGTACCCTCTGTTCTTGGCAGCTGTTTACCCCCAGAATTTCAGACCCAGACTGTAGAAGTGTTCAGTTGACAGGGCCTCCTGCTATAAACCCTGACACTTCCTTTTTCAGTGTGTTCTGCTTGTCTGTGACCTTCTTGGGTAATCATTGAGTGTGTCTTATTTTGCCTTGTTTCTCCAGAGTTTAGCAAAGTGCCTGACCAGGGATGACCCAGGGCAAACTTGAAGGAGGCATGGAGGCACCCATGACACCTGGGGGATCACAGAAAAACTGCCTGAGTGCAAACGAGAGAGAGGGAAAAGGCACTTTTCCTCTTTTCTCCTCCTAACTAGACCTGATAAGATGACATGCCAGCCTGGATCTGAGTTACCACTGAGTCAAGGTCAAACACACAAAAGGCTAACTGTACCTCACCAGAAGGCTGTGAAATGGAAATCAAGTACAGAGGAAAGAGGAACTGCCTTCCTCCTTCCTCACAAGTTTAGCTGAGCCCTGGCCAGGCTGGTGTGACTAGAGTCCACTGCAGAGTGACTACTACATGGGTGTGGCTGGTGGGACCCTGGCTCCCTAAAGGCCTAAAACTCCACCCAGGAATGGCGCTGTGGGACCAGCCGCTTGCCTGCTGGACACTGTTCTGAGCGCACTGCACGCATTCACTCCCGTAAGCCCCATGACAGCTGGGAGGCAGGTGGGAACCCAGTTGTAGATGAGGATGAACCCTTGGAGGTGAGCAACCTGCTAGGGAGCACCCAGCTAGCAAGCAGAGAGAAAGGACTTGGCCTTGAAGGAAAGCTTCTCCACTGTGGCACTACTGACATGTGGGGCCAGACTGTCCTTTGTTATAGGGGTGTCCTGTGCATTGTAGGATATTTGGTAACGTCCCTGGTCTCTGCCCTCTGGACATCAGTAACACCCCTTTCCCAGCTGTGACAACCAAAAATATCTCCAGATATTGTCAAGTGTCCCCTGGGGAGCTGAATCACCCAAGTAAACTACTGTTTCAGAGGGTAGCAGATACAGGCCAAGCAACAGACAATTTCCACGTACAAATTAATTTCTTGCTGTGAGGGAAACTGGAATTTGGGATAGGGCCACAAGGGAGGGGCACTACACTCACTCTCTTGGGTCAGAGGGAGCGAAAAGGTCTGAGGATAAGGAGTCATCTGGGGGAAGGGCTGGGAGAGGGTGTCCCAAGCAGAGGGGCAAGGATGGGAGTGGTAGCTGGCAGCATGTCAGAGCCATCTGAGAGCTTCTCATATGTAGAGGGTCCTATAACCAAAACCACTGTGTTAGAATCTCCAGGGTAAGGTCCTGGGACCACCATTTTAACAGGTGCCCCACATAATTTGTGTGCAGCCAACCAGGGCTGAGGTCTTGGAATTGCAGGACTTCAGTGTAGAGCACACTTAAAATGTGAGCACAGGCTCTTGGAAGGCTCCAAGTGACACAGGATTTTTTTCTGAGTCATTTTGCAAGCCAGGGACCTCCAGCCAGCGACACCCTGCCTGGTCCTTGCCTTACTACATTTCCTGCTTCAGGAGACTGCCCACCCACTCAGCCCACCTGAGCCAGTTCTGGCTTGTGCATAGGTTCATGAGTTCTTGTCCCACTCCCAAGAGGAATGAGGACACACTGACAATCAAAGAGTGAGCAAGGTGAGGCATTTCAATGAGTGATGAAACAGATTTCAGTGGAGAGGGGATGTGAGGGTAGTCTCCTACCCAAAGGGGTAAAGTCTTCCAAATGTGGCTGAGTCTAAGGCTTTTTATAAGCTCAGAATGAGGGAGGGGCAGGCCATAGGTAGTGTTAGAAAAGGCAACATTCTATTGGTTAAAAGGCATTGTTCAGGAAGAGTCAATATGGAAAGGGCGGACAAACAGGAACAGAAGTTTTCGCTCTTGATTGCAGGTTTCATCTGGGATCAGCAGTTTTGTCTTTCAGCCTTCAAACTGCTTTTGGCTTGAAGGTGGTGTTTCACCAGGGACTCTCTCCTATCAGCCTAGGCATTTGGCTGCCTCATGTTGCTATCACGAGGAGCCCCTAGGTAGACTCTGGGCAGTGAGAGGCACTGCATGTGCTGTTACCCCTGAGGAACAGACTGCACTTTATGTGAAATCTAGTCATTCCTGAGCTTCCTCACCTAACCCGACTCTACCACAGCTTTTGCATCAATGGACAAGAAAAAACATACATAGGTTTTGGAGTCAAACAGAACTGAGTGTGAATCCACCATCGACAGACCATCACCATTAGCCTCTTTAAGGTGTTTTTTAAAATCTATAATATGAGTACAAAAATATCTACCTCCTAGGCATTTTAAGGCTGGAATTGTGTATTTGAAGTGTGATAATATGGTTGACATCAAAGGTTGCTGAATGATTCAAGAGCTAAGTAGCTGCTCAACATGCAGACCACTCAAGTAAATGATGCTGCTGAGATGCATGTAGACCTTATTAGAGAGTCACCCAGAGTGTTCATTAAAACACAGAGATTAGGATTGGAACCAGGCCCCACTGCATGGAGCTATTCCTCCAAAATAAGTCCTAGCTGCCATGATTTCTAAATCACTCCCTGGATCTGTTCATGGCTGCGTAAGGTGTCAGATGATCCCTGAGCCGTACCTCTGCCTTGACAACCAGAGCCAGGTACCCAGCCCAGGCCTTGAATTCATTTCCACGAAGGCTGGCCTGGCTTTTCCATGGCCTGAGAGCCTTCTCCTGAACCACAGCAACCATACCACCACACACTACTCACTTCTCAGGATCCCTTAATGCAGTCACTCCCAATTGTTCCCTGAGTTTGAGCCTTTTTTCCACCAACGCTATTGAAAACCAGGATCAATGTCTATAAGTGGACATTATCACTGACTTTTCTCACTTCTTGGGGATTGCATTTTAATCAGGAGTTCTGCAATTCTTCCACACTAGGCCCTGTGTCCTACAGTCACCAATCAGTGGCCCTCTGTGGGCTGTTTTCTCCACAATAAATCCCAAATCTGCTGGTTGTACTCAAAACCCACATTTTAAACATACTTTTGATTCTTGGTCTTAAAAAAAAAAAGAATTCAGCACCTTCCTCTACAAACAAAATCACAGCTATCACATATAATACATGTTATTTTTTAGCTGAGCCTGCAATTTGTAAATGAGTCCATTGAAAATATGAAGAAATATGCAGTATTTGAAGCAGCTTGGAAAATGATACTACCAAGGTTGCTCTCCAGTTTAAACCCATTTGGGTGACTAAGTAGCATAATTGAGGAGCTGGTTCATTGCTTGTTCCAAACCCAGCAAATCCCTCTTCCCACAGTCATGATGGCAGAGGTTTTCCTCCACATGGAAAAATGATGGTAGAAGGAATTGATCCCTGGGCATGAAGGGTATGGGGATCAGGGAAGAAGCAGCAACACTAACACTGTCCAAGGGGCACACTGTGCCAGACAGTGTGAAGGCCTTGAAAACACATTAGGTGATGCTCACAGCCATAGCTCTCAACCTCTATGATTATGCCTCCTGGGCAACAGCAACACCTGCAGTTATTCTTGGTTGTCACGATAAGGGAAGGAGGGACGCTACTGGCGTCTTGTGGGTAGAGACCAGGGATGCTGCTAAACATCCTAGCCCCTGACCAGAAAGAATTATTCAGTCCAAAATGTCAATGGCATCAAGGTTGAGCAACCCTGGCTTTCAATATAGTCGTTGATGAAAAGAGTCACACTCTGTAAAATACTTGAAGAGATTTATTCTGAGCCAAATATGAGTGACCAGGGCCCATGACACGGCCCTCAGGAGACCCTGAGAACATGCCCAAGGTGGTCAGGATGCAGCTTGGCTTTATATATTTTAGGGAGACATGAAACTTCAATCAAATACACTTAGGAAATACATTCATTCAGTCCAGAAAGATGGGAAAATTGAAAGTGGCATTGGAAGGGGTAAAGAGGTAAGGAGCTTCCCATTTATAGGTAGATATTTAAAATTTTTGGTTAGCAATTGGTTGAGTTTATCTAAAGACCAGGAATCAATAGAAAGAAAACATCTGGGATAAGATAAGGAATTGTGGGGACCAAAGTTATTATTATGCAGATGAAGCCTTCTGCTTCAGAGAGGATAGATTGTAAATGCTTCTTAACGGTCTTAAGGTCTGTGTTCATGTTCATGCCAGAGGGGTATAATGAAGCATGTCCAACCCCCATTTCCCGTCATGGCCTGAACCAGTCTCCTCCGTTACATTTTAAGAGGGCCCTGGCCAAGGAGAAAGCCCATTCAGATAGCAGGGCATTGAGAATTTTATTTTTGGTTTACATAGTTATCACCATTCTTATTTTCCAGATGAGGAGACTGAGACTCAGAGAAAGGAAATCACTTCCCAAAGATCAGTAAGCGAAGGAAGCAGGGTTCAAGTTGAAGTGTAGCTGACCTCATAGCTCCATGGTCAACTTTTAGAAGTCATCATTTTAGTTATAGGTAATTCCTCACATCCAACATAAAGACGGTTGTGCGGCCTGTTTTTAGCACAATCTGAAGCTATGTAGTAAATCACACACCTAAATGAAAGCAGAGATGAACAATATCCATATACACATACAATATTTAAAGGTAAGAATCACTGATTTCACAGTTCTTTTCACAGAAAAGTTAAGAAGCATTTCACAGTTACTAAATTATCATGTGACGTTAGTCAAATCACTGAAAGTCTCTAAACCTGTTTCCATATTTAAATAATTCATACTGAGGTTATACTTATTGAGAATGACCTAATGTTGTCATCCTTATCTGAAATCTTTCTAGCTAATAAATTGATGTGAGGATTTATTAGTCTAATCTAAATTTTGATTTGCATGTTAGGAGGGGATTTGTGTGTTTCAGGCACCATGACAAATGGCAAAAGTCATTGTTGGGTGGCAGATATTCCACCTGTTTGTCCTAGAATTTCTACATTGACTTTGGTATCAAGTGGAACCAGCCTGAGGACAACGCAGTGGACTGAGGAAGGCAGAACCCCCAAGACTCCCAATTCATTGCAAACATTAAACCTACACCTTGATCAGCAGTGAGGTCACTACTGCCTTGGGAGGTCTCTGCTGCCTTGGGAGGTCTCTGCACCCTCTCTGGGATAACACAATGTCACAGGATGTCTTGCTTTGTGAATTCTTCTCCTTCTGATATGGAGACCACCATTACCAGGCCAAAAAGTTTGAGCTTTGACCACAAAGGGCTCTTGAGGTCTTGCAATTGGTGGACTATCATACATCACTTGTTTTCCAATAAAATGATCTAGAACATGTTAGATGTAAATAGGTTTGCAGATAATATTTGCGAACATAATTGTTTATGTAGAAAATCCTGATGAAACCACAAAATAAAAATTTACATATCTAATAAAACTAATTTAGCAAGGTTATAATAAAAATGGTCTTACACAAAAATAATTTGATTTTCTGTAGTTAGCAATAATTGGAAAAGAAATTTAAAAACAACTACAGTAACAATAGCATCAAAGAATATTTAGATACCTAGGAATAAAGTTAATGAAAGATGTTTAAGTCCTTTCCACTGAAAATTGCAAAACAGTTTTAAGAGATATTAGGGATTAAATAAATGGAGAGATATGTTCATGGGTTGACAAATTCAAAATACATAGTTTAATTCCCATCACATTTATCATTTTGAAATATTCCTGTAGCATTCTGTTCTGCCTTAAGAAAGGCCCTTCCACAGAAGAAACCACTTTATCAGAGTCTTACCTGACATGGGGGAAAGGCATTAGACAACACCAAGCCTCCACCAACCATCCTTTCTCACATAAAGAGAGAATAAAAAAGGTAAGACACGTGTCTGAAGGTCACAGCCCAAGGACTCAGGTCCACTAAAATAAGATACTGAGATTTAATGATATATAATGTTTTCCCTCCCCAGTATCTTACAACCTCACCAACAAGGCTCTAGTGCAATTAATTACAACCAAAAAAAAAAAAAAAACCCTGCAAGACACAAACTCTCTTTAAAGAGTTCTTAGGGAAACACAAAGACAAGACAAGAGAATTAACAAGAAAACTGAAGCCCTCTGACATCTATAACTTCAACAAACAATATATATTGAGTGAATCTCTATATTCACTCACTATGCATTGGACATTTCTGTGACCAAATATGTGGGGGTTTAATCATACACAAGGCAATTCTCCAATTCTCTGCAGATACCACTGAGGTGTCTCACAAGTAGTAGGTCCTCTAGTTACCCACGACTTCTGTCTAACTTGGCTACCAATCAGAGGTTCTCATGACCGTTTTCTTGGGTTCAACCATTGGCTAGAATGGCTGACAGAACTCTGGGAAACACTTCGCTAATGTTTAACAGCCAAATGGAAGAAATGCATAGGACAAGATATGGTGGAAGGGGCATAGGGCTTCTATGAGTTCCATGGGTATACCACTGTCCCAGCACCTCCACAAGCTCAGCAGTCCAGAGACCTTCAAACCCCATTCTTTGGAGTTTTTATGTAGGCATGATTGACTAGATGAGCAGTCGCCAACTTTTTTGGCACAAGAGACTTGTTTCATGGAAGACAATTTTTCCACAGACTGTGTGGGGGGTGAGGCGGGATGGTTTCAGGATGACTCAAGAACATTACATTTATTGTACACTTTATTATTATTACATTGTAATATATAATGAAATAATTACCCAACTCACCATAATGTAGAATCAGTGGGAACCCTGAGCTTGTTTTCCTGCAACTAGATGATCCCATCTGGGAGTGATGGGAGGCAGTGACAGATAATCAGGCATTAGGTTCCCATAAGAAGCATGCAACCTAGATCCCTCACACGCACAATTCACAATAGGGTTCACACCCCTGAAAACCTAATGCTGACATTGATCTGACAGGAGGCAGAGCTCAGGCAGTAATGCAAGCAATGGTGAGCAGCTACAAATAGAGATGAAACTTGCTCACCTACTGCTCATCTCCTGCTGTGCAGCCCAGTTCCTAACAGGCCACAGATTTGTATTGGTCTGTGGCTCAGGGTCTAGGGACCCCTGGTGTAGATCATTGATCACTGGCAATCAACTCAACCTTCAGCCCCTCTCCTCTCCCTGGAAGGTGGAACTGAAAGTTCCAACACTAATACACAGTTGTCAACCATCCCAAAGCTACCTGAGACACCCCCAGCCTCCTCCAGCAACCAGTCATTTAATTAGCATACAAAAGACACTTATTACTTCAGAGTTTCCAAGAGTTTAAGATCTGTGTGCCAGAAAATGGGAATGAATAACGAAAACCATTTTTTAATTGTATCACAATATTACAAAGGCAGAACAAAGACTTTTTCTTCTCATTTTTTATTGATTTAATAGTTCAAAGTGTTACTGAGCAAAAGGACTTGCTGCACTATGCACTAGAAGCCAATATTATGACATTGTGTTTTTGAGAACACAAAGCTTTTTGTAAAATCAATCAACAAGGAGATAGGAGTCCAGCTTAAAATCTGTCTCCCTATGCTTTAAGGCAATAATATTATTAGAAAACGTTTAGGGGGTGGATTCCAGGATTAGGAGGTAATTGGTGGAAGAAAAGGGGTCTGAAAAGTCCTTCAGCATGTGCAGGTATCGTTTTATGCTACCTTATGAATCACATGTGCAAATTCAAGGGGAGTTCGTATAAAACACTGTGGAAATTTGGGCTGTGCCATCAGCAAGCTTATTCTGCAGACTCCAGTTAGAGACATTTGTTCCAACTAATTTCAGCCAATTTTGCTATCTGACAGGCTGAGGGAGTTTCCATGTTTTAGCAAGTTGTTTCTTTTCTTATCTGCCATCCTGTGCACTCAGGAATTTCTGTTAGTCACTGATTTCTTTTACTTTTTGGGACACAGTTGTGAAAGTCATAATAGCAACAGTGTATTGGATAATTATAGCTTAAGAATAAGTAAAATGAAAAACAACATTATAAGGAAAAAAAGGGAGAAATTGGGGGCACCCCCATTATAAGGTAACTGCATTTCTCATAAAGAAGTACATGGTTATTTTAAAGTAAGCTTAAATTGGTTGTAAATTGCAAACATTAGCTCAACAACTTAAAAATAACATTAAAGATGTATAATGTGCTAAGAGAAGAGAATAATAGAATTATACGAAATCCTCAAAACCAAGAGAAGACAGAAAAAGGGTGAAAAGCAAATAAAAAGAATAAGTGCAATGAACATGGTAGATATTAATCTAACTATATCAATTATCACTTTGTGAATATTTCAAATACACAAAAAAGTCACAGAGAATTTTTAAAAGACCCAATTATTTGTTGTCTACAAGAAACCCTATTTTAAATATAAAGACATGCATACATTAAAAGCAATGAAATTGAAAAAGATATACCAAGATAACACCAATCATAGGAAAACTGGAGTAATCACATTAATTTTAGACAAGGCAAACTTCAGGAAATTATCAGGAATAAACATGGGCATTACATAGTGTTTAAGGGGCACTTCTTTAAGAATGTATAACAATTCCTAACATATATGTGTCTAACAACAAAGAACTAAAATATGTGAGGCAAAGCTCGATAGAATTGTAAAGAGAAATGAATAATTCCATTGTCATATTTGGAGACTTCAACATTCCTTCATCATTGACAGATCCAGCAGGCAGAAAATTGGTAGGGATATAGTTTAACTAAACCATGCCATAGATCTCCTGGTTCTATTAGGTTGGTGCAAAAAGTGTGGGTTATTTTTTCCTGACATTTAAAAGTAATAGTAAAGCTGTGGGTACTTTTGCACCAACATAATACTTGCCATTTATAAATTATTTTATTCAAACACAGAAGGATACAAATTCTTCCAAAACTCAAATTGAGCACTTGACATGGAAAATCACTTTTTGGCTCATGAATACTCTCTAACAAACTTTAGAAAATAGAAAACATACAGTGTCTGCTCTCAGACCTCAATGGAATTAAACTACAAATCAATAGCAGAAATATATATGGGAAATCCCAAAATATTTGAAGATGAAGCACATGCCTAAATAACGCACAGGTCAAGGAAGAGGTTTCAAGTTAAATTTAATACACCTTGAACAAAATGAAAATGAAAATACTAATTATCAAAATTTATGGGATGTAGCAAAAGTAGTGCTTAGAAGGCAATTTATAGCATTAAAATGCCTACATTAGAAAATAAAATTGATACAAAATTAATAATATAAGTTCACATGGTAGAAAACTAGAAAAAAATAAGCACTATAACCCTAAAAACAGAAGAAAAAATTAAAATAAGGCAGAAATCAATGAAACTAATAAAAGAATATCAATAGAGAAAATCAATAAAATCAAAACCTGGTTCTTTAAAAATATCAATAGAATAGATTAATAAACTGATCAATTTAATAAGCCTTTAATCAGGCTAACCAAAAGAGAGAGAAGTTGCAAATTAACAAGACTAGAAATAAAAGGATTATCACTACTAATTTTATAAATATTGAAAGGATAAGAGGAGAATAATAAACAGCTATATGCTCACAAATTTGATAACTTAGATGAAATGAAAAACCACAAAACTCTAATGAAAGAATTCTAAGAAGAACTAAGTAAATGAAGACATATTTCATGTTCATGGGTAGAAAGACTCAATATTGCTAAGATGTTAAATTTGATAACTTAGATGAAATGGAACAATAAAATATGGAGATGCCATCTTTCAAGAAAAAGGAGAGTAAATTTGAATTGGCCTATATCAAAGAAATTGAATCAATACATGCAGAAAAAGCATTTGACAAAATCTAACATCAATTCATGTTAAAAACTTTCAGTAAACTAACAATAAAGGGAAACTTCCTCAAACAGATGATAAATATCTATTTTTTTAAAAACCCTACAGATAACATCATATTTAATGGTAGAAAAATAGATGATTTACCCCTAAGATTAGTAACAAGGCAAAGATGTCTCCTCTCTCTACTCCTGCTCAACATAATATTTGAAGTTCTTTTAATGCAGTATGACAAGAAAAGGGAAAGAAAAGTATACAGATTGGAAAGTAAAAAAATAAAATAGAATTGTCTTTGCAGGTTACATGATTGTTTATGTAGAAAGCCTCAAAGAATGAAGAGAAAAAAATTTCTGGAACAGGGAAGTGAATATTGCATGTCTGTAAGATTCATTGTTAATATACAATAATCAATTGCTTTCCTATATATCATCAAGAAACTATTGGAATTTGAAGTTAGAAACACAATATCATTTACAATAACAACAAAGGATGAATAGTTCGATATAAATATAATAAAATGTGCACTAGATCAATATGAGGAAAACCACAGAACTGATGAAACAAATAAAATAAGAACGAAATAAATGGAGAGATATTTCATATTCATAGAGAGAAAGCCTCAATATTGCTAGGATGTCCATTCTTATGGGTTCAATGTAATCCCCCCAAACAAATCCCAGGAGGTTATTCTGTGGATGTCAATAAACTCTTTTTAAAGTTTATATCAAAATGCACACACATAAAAAAAACCAATAGCAAACACAATACTAAAGATAACGAAGTTGGACAACTGATACTACCTCAACCTCAATAATTACCATAAAGCTGCGGTAATCAGAACAGTGTAATATTGGTAAAAAAAATAGACAAGTAGAACAGAATAGTAAACAGACGAATGGAACAAAATAAACAGCTCAGAAATAGACCCACACAAATACAGTCAACAGTTCTTGACAAAGGGACAAAGGTAACACAATGGAGGAAAATAGCACCTTTTCAAAAAATTTTACTGAAACAACTGATGTGTCATATTTAAAAAATGAATGAATATAGACTCAAACCTTATGTCTTTTACAAAAATTTACTCAAAGTAGATTATACACTTAATGTAAAATACAAAGCTATAAAATATCTAGAACATAAAACAAATTCTCAGTGACCTTAGGTTTCACAATGAGTTTTTAGATACAACACCAACATCACCATCCATGAATGAAAATTATTCATAAGTTGTACTTTATTAAAATTAAAAACTTCTGCTCTAAAAAAGAAACTATTAAGAGACTGAAAAGATAAGAGTAGGGAAAAAATATTTGCAAAACACATATCAGAAAAAGGACTTGTACCTCAAAGATACAAAGAACTCTTAAAACTCAATTATAAGAATACAAACAACCCAACTAAAAATAAGTAGACAACCTATACAGGTACCTTACCCAAGAAGATACACAGGTGTCAAATAAGTATATCGAAAGTTGTTCAACATTATAGGTGTTAGGTTATTGCAAAGTACAGCAACTATATGATACCACTACACATCTATTAGAATTGCTTAAAACAAATTGACAATTCGAAATGCTGACAAGGATGTAAGGCATCCTGGCATGAACACAAAATAGTAGAGCCACATTAGCAAACAGTTTGGCAGTTTCCTACAAAGCTAACCATTCTTATCATACAATCTAGCAATTGTACTAACAGCATTTACCAATTTAATTAGAATGTTATATCCACAAAAAACCGACACGCGAATGTCCATAGCAGCTTTCATCATAATTGAAAATGAAATTGAAAGCAAATAAATGTTCTTCAATAGATGATATTGAATAAACAAACTCTGGTATGTCCATACGCTGGAACATCATTTAGTATACTAAGCTACAAGAGGACATGAAAGAACCTTAAATATACATTACTACACTTAAGAAGCCAATCTGAAAAGATGGCATTTTGTATTCTTCCAACTGCATGAAATTCTACAAAAAGCAAAACTATAGAAACAATAAAAACATATCTATGGTTTTCAAGGACTTGGAAGGAGGAGGATGAATAGATGAAACATGGGAGATTTTTATGGCAGTGAGACTATTCTTCATGAATTGTAATTGTAGATATATAATATTATGACTTGTCAGAACCCATAGACTATATAATACAAGGGGTGAGCCTTCATATTACTATAAACTTACAGTTCATAATAATGCATCTATATTGGTTTATTGTAACAAATGAATGTAAGTCAGTGACCTCACCTAAATACTGAGGCACCTGCCAGAGCCAGTCCTCTTTGCTGAGCTGTGAACTTCATTTTTCTCCCCGCCTCAAAAAATTGTTGTCATCTCTTCTCAGCTTTCTCAGCCACCATTTGTGTATGAGAAAATTCCTCTAGAGAAAAACTGGTACCAAATGTCAGAACTACTTTTCTGTGCTTCTCCTTTCTGTAGACTCTTAGCCCTTCAAGCCTTACTGCCACATTAGTTCTCCTATAACCTGAAACTAATTTTCTTAATTTTGTGTCCAAGATTTATGAATGTTCTTGGCTGCATAGTTGATGCCCTGTCTAATCCTAAAATTAATTGGTAATAATATAAAAAGCGAGATCAGTGGAACATAGTCAAATGACTATGATAGGAAGAAAATATTTGCATATGTAACAGTCAAATAGTTATATACAATATATAAAGAGCTACAATAAATCAATAAGAATAGAGAGAATCAACACAAAAGAGAAGTGGGCAAAGGATCTCAACAGGCCATTCACAAAGCACAAGTAGACTATATGTGAATAGATCTAGTAGGTATGCAGGCTTGCTTTTCATCAAGAAAATGCAAATTAAGCTAGCTATAAGATGCTATTTTTCATACATTGGAATTTTAATATATTACAGATTAATAATACAATACACTATTGACATGATGGTGAAATAAGGACTTCCATATTCAATGCAAGTGGAAGTGAAAGTTACCAATTAGCAAATATCTTTCTGTATTTCAAATTTATTTACCCTTGACTCAGCAATTTGATTTTTAAGAATTTGTTATTTAGAAAATTTCATAAAAATACACAGATACACTAGCTAATAAAATAAAAGCTGTTGAGAGCCCACTATTTGCCAGACATTGTTCTTAGTGCTTTACATGAACAAATTCGTACGATTCTCACAATGACATAGAGATGATAGATGTATCCTGGTCTGAATGGTAGTTGAAGTAGGAAACAAAAGCTAGAATAGAAATAGACTAAATTACTATAAACTATATAAGAGGGTACTGTTGTCTCAAACACATGCTAGTAGAAGCAAAATTAAAGGGAGAGAGAAATTGAGAGAGGTTGGCTGAATGTACCAGGCTCAGTTTTGGAGGGTGGAAATAGATCAGAAAGTATTGCCCAGATGTATCAAGGGGCTGTGACATGGAACCAGGTGGAGACAGCCACAGGCCTGAGCTGGCCGTGTCCCTAAAATGAGGTAACCATGGGAGACGGCACGAAGAGAGGCTTCTGGGAGCTGGCCATGTCCCGTGTCCTGACCTGGACGGTGCTTCCGTGGGGGATGATGTTGTGATAATTTATGGAGCTGTACACTTTTGTTTATTGCATATTTTGTATATATGTAATGCTTCACAATTTAAAAAATACAGTCAAGAGAGAAAGATAGAATGGGAGATGAATTGGAGATGGTAACTTTAGGTGACTTTTTAAGAAGTTTTGCTGCAACAGAGAACAAATGGATTGGTAGTTGGGGAGGAAAATGGAAGGGATTAAAGTACAGATGACCACAAATCCAAGTGATCCAGAGGGCAGAGGGGCGAGACAGATCTCCTTATCTCCTCATAAGAAAGAGGAGATGACATTATTGCCCCTGCTGAAAGGTGGCCAGAGACAGAAGCAGAACTGTGCTTCCAGGCCTGTGGAATCATAGATTCTGCTGTAAAAAGAGGAAGTGGCTGTATCCCAGTGGATTCCATTTTGAAAGTAAAAAGGCACAGGAAGGGCTTCAAGGGTCTGGAGAAAAAAAAAGAAGAGAAGTACAGTAGTATTCCCAGAGAAGATGTGAGTGACCAGAGAATACAGCAGGCCACTGGGCAGAGCTGGGAGTCTATATAAGTCCAGTGCTTATAAATTGACACAAGATCAGCAGCACGTACCGCACTGCGAGCGTGAAAGTACAGGGTAGGAGATAAGTGTTGTTCCATCAGAGTGGGCCTTCTGGAGACAGTGCATCACAAGGAAAGAAGGGCAAGGTCTCTAAAGAGAAAGGAGGAGCAGAGGTTGAGGTGGGGTGTGGTGTCCCATGTGGACTTCAGAGTCTTTTCTGGGTAAGGAAAGAACTGTGGACATAAGAGACGGGACAGGGTCAATGTGAGCAGTGGCAGGGTCAATGGATCGAGGGTTCCAACAAGCTTAGAGAATTGTCAGAACCAGCTCCAGAGACAGCGGTGGAAAGTCAGGGTGCAGACGGTCAGGGAGCCGGATGCGGCTATACTGGAGGCAGTGCAGCCATCACTGCAGGGGTCTGTCAGGACGGAGAAGATGGTTGGTGCTGGTGAACAGGTCACCGAACTGTGAAATCTGACTAAGGTTTATGTGGATCCTGAAAGGCAAACATAGTGCTGGAGAGAAAAGCACGAAGCTACAAGTATCCCCAGAAATCAAGAATGACTGGGGGCAGTGAGGCAGGGATGAAATCTAACAAAGGGCATTTCAAACACATGGGTGTTTGCAAGAAGAGGAAATGAGAACAGGACCATCCTCCTCACCCCATCGTATTGCCCCTTGGTTGATCCCAGTGGTAATTAGGGTGAGAAAAACCAGCAAACAACAACGAACAGTCCCCACTTGAGTGGGCTGAAGAGACAGCAATGTCCTCAGGGAAAGCAGAGATCCTGAAAGAGTACGAACATTAGGTCACATTTAGTGAGAACTTAGAGAACACAGAGAAAGTTGCTGACAGGACTGAGTTCCAGGGCACCAAGTGGAAGGGTTTGGAGGGGTAGAAGTAATGGGTGATGGACTTCCATGAAGGGCTATAAGAAGAGGCTGGGAGGCTTGGAGCTTTGGGTGGTGACTCCAGTAAGCAGGGATATTGACAATGGTATTGACCTGGATGCTGTATTGGGAGAAGGTAGGTTATCATTTCTACTTAGTCTCTGGAATTGATTGTCAGGTGGGATTGGGAAGCAGGGTCAGTTCTTATAAGGAGATCACAAAGCTGTGGGCACCCCCCATGCACCCCTTAACCACGCTGTAGGCAGAGTTGAAGCTGGAAGGCCTGGATGAGTCATTTCCTTGCTCTGTCCACACGCCTTCTTTGGTAAAAGGTCATTAATTTAAATTAATTACTGCTAAATTTCATCTTACTAAATCAAGTCCATATTCTCAGCCAGCTGAGATGTCTTTGACATTGTATGCTTTCCCTGTGGTTTACAAGTTTTTTTCAAGAATTAAAAAAATAGTACAAATAGTACAGAGAGCTTTTGTTTGAAAAGCAATCCTCTCCCACATACACCCCACCCACAGCCCTGCTCTCCAAAAGCCGTTTCACACTCTTTGATTGTAGGTTTCCAATTGGTTCCTTCATTTTTCTAGATAATATGCTTATGTTGGTAACTCTTCATTTACCCAACACAGATCCATTCTCCCCTACCCTGTGCCCAGGAGATGGGGGCAGACTGCAACAGCTTCATCAGCAGAACACGCAGGTAGGTTAGACCAGAGGGGGCCCCACCTGCCCCAACCTCTCTCTGTGGTTCTGCAGTGCTGTGGTCTGCTAAAGCAACAGGGGAGGGGAGGCCCCTCACCCAAGGTCCCCACCATGCCCAGCTCCATAACAACATTCCTCTACTGTCGCTTAAGATCTAAGGATGGCGCTCGTTTACAGGTGGCGCTCGTGTCAGGATGTGAGGCTCTTAACCCAGCCCACAGCTCTGAAATGAGTCCCCCTTAAAACACTCTGTGCCTCGTTCACCTCTTTGAGTGCATCCATCATCTTTCTCACTCCAGGATGCTGCCGACTCACCTCCCAGAAGAATGGCGGCAGCTCAACACTTTGACATCACTCCTCACGTCTTTTTCCATTGCTTTCTCCAAATACTGGACATTTTTATTGTTATATTCGCTTCTTCCCTGGGTTAATAGTCTTTGCAACTTTAAACAGTATGGTAAAGCACACACTCCTGCATGATCCAATGTCATCTGCCTCTCAACCTCCCTGTGCAGAGTGGACTATCAGCATCCTCCCCTTTCCTTCCACTTCTCACCTTCTACTCCTTCTATCTGCTACAGATGGGCCTTGACTTGCACAATTCGGTCTCACCAAAAATTGCATTCGGTTCGGTGACCCTGGTTGTCTTCAGTGTGTGTGTGTGTTTCCGTACAGGCTCATTCTAAACCCAATTACCAATTAACAGTGACAGCAAGTAATAGTATCAGGTTTTCCCACTGCAAAGCCAAGTGGGGTGAGAGGTTTGTCTCCTGTTCTTGAGGTTCCTCTTCTTGGCCCCTGCACTTCCCCAGGGAAAGCACCACCAGCCTGGGGCTGCAATGGATTAACGTGCCTCACACTCTGTCAGTAGCTCGAAGCAATGCTGTACTTTAGTTCGCTTCAGATTTGGCCCATGGCTTATTTGTACAGCTTTTTGTTTGTTTTCTGAGGTTTTAGCCAACATGTTTTCCTTGTGGAAAAACAAAGCGTGCATTCTCAGCACATTTGCAGGTGTCTCCAGCCGCTTGATCGTCCTGTTTCGCCTGTGGAGCCTCCTTTTCATTTTTCTCTGCCCCGCTGTCCCTCCAGAAGTTTGCCATCCTCCAGAACCAAAGCGAAGCCCTGCGATCCCTCCCCTGCCCTCCAGGCACACCACTGTGGCCCGACCCTGGGGCTCCTCTTCTTGCTGTTCTCCCTGCTCGAATGGATTTTCTTTTCCAACAGCTTTCTTCTGTGTAAAAAACTTTTTCAGTCTTTACATTTCCAAAGACGTCTTTATTCTTCTCTCATAGTCCATTGATCTTTCAGCCAGGTATAAGATTTAAGGTTCAAAGTCATCTCTACTCGAACTTTGAAAGCACTGGTCTGTTGTCTGCTAGCTTGTTCATTACTGATGTGAGTTCTAATGCCCGTTCTAATGCCAGTGTGAAAACTTTATTTTCTGTAGAAGCCTCTCTCTCTCAACCTCATTTGCAAAGCTTTTGAAACCTTTCTCTTTAAAATATTTGTTCTGTAGTTACCTTATATATATGTGTGTGTGTACATACATACATACAGATGGATGTATTCTTTTCTTTTTGCTGGCCTTATCTGCATTTATTTATTATTTATTTATTTTTATTATAATTTATTTATTTTACTTTAGGTGTATACTATATCTGGCACTTCTCCCCATGTTATCCCTCCCTCCCCTCCCCTCCCTCCCCATCCCCCATTGTCTCTCCCCTACCCCCCCAACTTCCCCCAGTGTGTGTTGCTCCTCTCCCTGAGTCCACATGTTCTCGGTGTTCAACACCCACCTATGAGTGAAAACATGGTGTTTGGCTTTCTGTTCTTCTGTCAGTTTTCTGAGAATGATGGTTTTCAGATTCATCCAAGTCCCTACAAAGGACATGAACTCATTTTTTATGGCTGTGTAGTATTCCATAGTATATATGTACCACATTTTCTTTGTCCAGGATGTATTCTTTAAATTCAACCATTTCAGTCTGAAGACAAGACATATCAGTGTCTTTCATTAGCTCTGAGACATGTTCTTCTGTTTCTACTCTTCATTCTTCTTTGTCTTCTTTACATAGATATATACATACATATATAGTTATGCCTACAGATATATATAGTTATATATATAGTGTAATATATATATAGTTATATAGCCATAGTTTTATATATATAGATGTCTCCCATTTTTTTCTGTTCTCTCTTTGGGAAATTCATGTTAGTTGGAGGTCCTTATATTATCTATCATTTTTTTCTCTATTATTTTCTCTTGGTTTGCTCTTAGTCTAGACTTTCTTCAGCTTTTACTTCCAATTCATTTTTATACTTTTATGTTTATTTTTGAGACAGAGTTTTGCTGTCACCTAGGCTGGAGCACAGTGGCACAATTGTGGCTCACTGAGGCCTTGACCTCCCGGGCTCTGGTGATTCACCACCTTGGCCTCCCAAGTAGCTGGGACCGCATCACACTTAGCTAACCGGTTCTTTAACTGTATGTTTATTTCAGCCATTATATTGTTCATACTCAAGAATTTCCTCATTATTTTCTTTACCTTTTTCATAGCATAATACTCTTATTTTATGGTTTTTATGTTTTCTCAGACCTCTGAGTGTATTAAAGTTCTGCTTTGTTTGTTTGCTTTAAATTCTCTTAGTTGTTCCTGTCTTTTTTAACTGAGGTGAGATTTTTCTTTTATTCAACTTCTCCTTTTTCTTCCGTGTTCAGACTTGGGTATGTGACTTGGTTGTTACCCACAGTTGTCTTTTAACATTTACACATAAAAGACCAGACTGATTATTCTAAAGGGTGGTTAAGGGTTTCCTCTTCAATTACCTGAATCTGTCTCCTGATCAGCCTCTTTGCTGAGTGAGAGTGTGGGCTGAGAGATCTGTTTCCAAACTGTGTGGTCTCTGTTTCGCGGAGCAGCATGGGGGGCTGACTGACAGGCCATGGCCTCAAATCCTAGGCTGTTCTTGCATTGCTATAAAGAATCACCCAAGACTGGGTCATTTATAAAGAAATGAAGTTTAATTGGCTCACGGTTCTGCAGACTATACAGGAAAGATAGTGTCAATATCTGTTCAGCCTCTAGAGAGGCCTCAGGAGGCTTCCAATCACGACAGAAGGTGAAGTGGGAGCAGGCATTTCACATGGCAAAAGCAGGAGCAAAGCCAGGCGCAATGGCTCACGCCTGTAATTCCAGCACTTCCTGAGGCCAAGGCAGCCAGATCACTTGAAATCAGTAGTTCAAGACCAGCCTGGCCAAAAAGCAGAAACCCTGTCTCTACTAAAAACACAAAAATTAGCCAGGCATGGTGGCACACGACTGTAATCCCAGCTACTCAAGAGGCTGAGGCAGGAGAATCGCTTGAACCTGGGAGGCAGAGGTTGCAGTGAGCCGAGATGGTGCCACTACACTCCAGCCTGGGTGGCAGGGCAAGACTCTGTCTCAAAAATAAATAATTAAAACAAGTAAAGCAGGAGTGAGAGACAGAATAGAAAGGTGCCACATACTTCAAAAGAGCTAGATCTCAGGAGAACTCACTATCCTGAAGACTGTACCAAGAGCAATGGTACTAACCCACCCATGAGAATCCCACCCCATAATCCAATCACCTCCCTTCAGGCCCTGCCTTCAGCACTGGGAATTATGTTTCAATATGAGATTTGGGCAAGGCACACATCCCAATTACATGAGGAGGTGTTTACCTCTCACACTAGTGGCTTTCTTACACAGTTTCTTAGAGACATCCACACTCTTCTGTCCCTGTGGACAAATTTCTGTGGCCTGCCTGACATTTTATACCCAGAGGTGAGGAAGTGGGGAGGATATATACTCCCGCTGCAAGCAGAGATCTTCAACCCTTGTCTTCATCCCAAGTTTCAAACCCCACCTTCCAACCAGCCATCTCTGAGCCCAGACCCCTGTGACTCTGGCAGGCTTAGACCCCCCCCCACCGACTCCGCAGACACATACACTCCTCCTCTAGGCTTCCTCTGGGCTACTGCCCCAGCTCCCTGTTGCCTCCCTCTCAGCATACCTTCACACCCCATTCAGCAGCCGGGAATTCCTGACCTCTCCCAGGTGGCTGGAGGAACCCCACACACTTATTTCTTCCAGCATTCCTTTGTATAACTGGAATGGGCTCTCAAAAGGGAGAGAGTACAGAACATGATAAATCTACTAACTTGAGCCAAATACTTAAAGGAACTTATACATGAGAAAATAAATAGTTAAGAGAATAAACAGTCACCCATGTCCCATGGCTTTGGCATGACCATTCCCACCTGCCGGTGGACATAGTTATATCTGGATGTGGTCATGGCACAGCTAATCCATGCATGTGTGCTTGTTTCACATGGTATTTTTTAGTTTTTTTCTACAGTGTTATGAAGGTGCGAACCTCCCAGGGGAGCCTGCCCCAATCCTTCCTTCAGAGCACATCAGACACAGATGTCATTAACCTATTTGGGGGCAAAGTCACTCAGCAAAGCAGCAGGTGGTGAACCAAGAATGAGAGGCACCTGACACATTCTAAATCCTGTCTGTGCTTGCTTGTGAGACCATTCCGGAAATTGAATGAAGTTACCTATGCAAAGCTTTTAGCGACAATGTGGCAAACACAATTACCATTCGGTTCCCCATTCTTGGTCACTGTTGGGGCTCAGAAAACAATACCCCAAAGTGTGAGTCCTGGTTGGACTTCCAGCTCAGGCATGGAGCCGCTGTGTGAGAGTCACCTCTCTGGACCTCGGCTTCTGTAAAATGAAGAGTGAGCAGGAAAACAAATGAAAACGAAGCAGCATCTGTGGTGACAATTAGCTGTGACAGTTAATAATACCCACATGAGAGAGGACTAGTAGAGCACATTCTAGGTGCTCAGGAAACTGGCTCTATAATCCTGTGCCTGCTGCTATGCATTTTTAGGGAAAATTGCAGACTTTCTGAAGCATCTGAATCACCCAGCTTGTCTATATGTTGTCTCCTTTTTTTCATTGACTCTTTTTCTAGAAATTCAAGCTCCTCCTGACATTTCTCTGGGCTCTTTTTTTATTCACAGACTGTAGCTTCCCAACTTTTCACAACCTCAGTCCATAGAGGTCGGCTTTTAGGGCCCACACCAGAAGTTGAGGCTGGCCTACGCATCACCTCAGTCCGCCCCAGACCACCCAGTGTTCCCATTGGGTTTTATGCTGTTCCTGTTCCCTTAGAGATGCCCATTGGGAAGCTTCCAGAAGAAAGCCATTCTGTATCCCGAAAGATCTACCCTTGAATGAGATGCTGCTGTAAGTCAGGGGAGAAGACTACAGCTCCCATAGCTTCACACAATGTTCGGGTGCTATTGGGGCTCACAAATCGATACCTCAAAATATGGCCCTTTGACATGCTGAACTGAAGAAGCCTCAAAGTCCCTCTGGCCTTCCCCTTTCTCATCTCCCCCTGCAACACCTCCTGTCTCAATCCTCTGTCTCTCCAAAGCCCAGGATGCAGTTGTTCTCTGAAGTTCCCTAATCTGCCTAAAATCTGGACCTTCCTATGAAGAAAGCAATGACCCCTGGTCCTTTCCCTGAGTTTTCATTAACTGAACTCACATGGCAGGAAGAAAGACTGAAGTCTGTCAATGCACCTGGGCAGACTTTTGTCACAGACTAGCAGGCACAACAATTTGTCACAGGCCACTGTATGTTCTTCAAGCCTATTTGGGTTTCCCTCAAAATCATCTACTACTCTCCTAAAATTGTCCAGACTTCCTGATGTGCTTTGGGTTTGTAATCCCCAATGTTGGATGAGTGCCCTGGTGGGAGGTGACTCAATCATGGAGGTGGATTTCCCCCTTGCTGTTCCTGTGATAGATTTCTCACAAGATCTGGTTGTTCAAATGAGTGTAGCACCTCCCCCTTCTCTCTCTTCCTCCTGCTTCAGTCATGTAGAACATGCTTGCTTCCCCTTCTGCCATGATTGTGAGCCCCAGCCATGCTTCCTATACAGCCTACAGAATTGTCTCAGGTAGTTCTTTATAGCAATGCGAGAATGGACTAATGCATTTCTCTTTCTCCTAAGAAGAAGGATATAGAAGCACCCCATTGGTTGACTGGGTAATCATTCCACAATTCTCCTATACTGTGCATGTTAAAATAAGCTTTTAGACCTTTTCTCCAACTAATCTGTCCTTTGCAAGTTAATTTTTCAGTGAACCTTCAGAGGGCAAGGTCGTTTTCTCTTGGCAACTTCAGCGATTTCCCATCCATCTGCCTTGCATGGTGAGAGCCAGCATATAGCAACTTTTAAAAGAAAGAGAATCTAGCAGCTCAGTCTGAGCAGGGATGATAAGGTCTCTTCTCTTGCCTGGAGGCACTCATTTGAGCCTTCAAACTGCCCCATTAATGAATCCTCAGAAAGATGATTCTGCTGGGAAAGAGGATAGGTTCCCAGTCAGGGCTGGGAGCTTGTGTCCACAGAGCTCTCTGTGTCTGGATCAGGTACAAAACTGTCTCTCTGTCCCCACACTCTCCAGTCCCCACCTCTTACTTGTCCACCTCTTTAGAAAGAGTCTGTGGGAGCATGAACAAACCAAACTCCTCCTTCTTGTCCACATTCGTCATAAAATATGTATAGCTGGACTTGGGTTTTCTTAAAAGCTACCAACTTGACAATTGTGTAAATCAAACTCTGTTTCTGTGTTAATTGGAAAGAACCAGATAAAGGCCAAAAGAGAAGTTATTTGAAATACACATGAAAAGGTGATATTTTCTTTTGTGTGTAAAAGTTCAAATAAGTCAATAAGAAAAATATTTGCCACTCCTATATTAGTCAGGGTTCTCTTAGAGGAACAGAACTAATAGGATATATATATATATTAGAGGAACAGAAAACCGAAGGTCCCACAATAGGCTGTCTGCAAGCTGAGGAGCAAGGAGAGTCAGTTCCAAAACTAAAGAACCTGGAATCTGATGCTCGAAGGCAGGAAGCATCTAGTACAGGAGAAAGATGAAGAGTGGGAGGCTAGGCCTGTCTCTTCTTTTCATGTTTTTCTTCCTGCTTTATATTGGTTAGAAGCTGATTGGATTGTGCCCACTAAATTAAGGATGAATCTACCTTCCCCAACCCACTGACTCAAATGTTAATCTATTTTGGCAACACCTACACAGACACAGCCAGAATTAATACTTTGTATCCCTGAATCCAATCAAGTTGACACTCGGTATTAACCATCATAAGTCCACCCCTCGTCAACTTGAACCCATGCACGTCTCCTGAGATCATACATAATCTCCAAATAAAGACAATAATAAGGTCATAATTACACCCAACATAATGCAACTACCCTTCACACAACCCAAAACATGCCAATCCCCAGCCCAAATACTATTACATACAGTAAACAATACTTAAATATTGATGTGAATTCAATAAACCCTACATTACATGATAAAGGAAAAGGAAATAAAATAAAGATATTTTCTTAGTACAAGTATATACTTGCACAAACATGTTTTTAGCAAAAAAATGAGGAAATACTCATGACAATTACAGTCCCCATTTCTGCAGCTGGTCACGTGGTCATAGCTGGTATTGATGACTCCCTTCTTCTACTACCCTTTCTGTATTCCTCTTGCTTTCAGCAAGTACCTCTGAAGGTCATGTTTTTTTTCCTAGTGGAGTGACTCAAACCTTCATTCCTGAAGGATCTGGACCATTTGTAGTCCTGCCTGAATTGGGCTGTTGTAGTTTCCCATTGACCTTAATCACAGGGCATGTTAACATCAAGACACCCCAGTGGATCTCTGTATTTCATGCATGCTCTTCCATACCTCCATTGTGAAGTAGTCAACTGATTTCATCTTGATAGTCTGGGTCAATCACCCCAGTCAACATGGTAACTCCATTCTTAGCCTGTTGGCTTAAAGGTAGGAGGAAGTGAAGATTGACAAACTATCCAGTTGGCAACCTTCACTTCCAGTTTAATGAAATCATGCTTGTCTCCTGGTGGCAGCATTCCTCCATCTGGTATTAAGACCTCTAGGCCAGCAGAACAGAATATCATGAGAACAGTAAGTAAAATTTTTGAGGGATCATGGTAAGTGGTGCCATTTCCAATTCCACCTTTTGATTTCTGGACCCATGAATCGTGGCTAGGGGAGAAGCAGCACCATATATTGGATGCTGATGCAGAGCATACATGGCCTTCTGGAGAACTTTGCCCCAGCCCTGCAAAGTATTGTCACCTAGTTGGCATTGTAATTGTGACTTCAAAAGGCCATCCCACCATTCTATCAATCCAGCTGCTTCAGGATGATGGGGAACATGGTAAGACCAGTGAATTCCGTGAACGTGAGCCCACTGCTACACTTCTTTAGCCATAAAAGGAGTGCTCAGTCAGAATCAATGCTGTGTGGAATACCATGATGGTGGATAAGACATTCTATGAGTCCAAGGATGATGGTCTTGGCAGAAGCATTGTGTGCAGGATAGGCTAACCCATATCCGGAGGGATGTCTATTCCAGTGTGGACAAACCTCTTTCCTTTCCATGATGGAAGAGGTGCAACATAATCAACCTGCCACCAAGTAGCTGGCTGATCACCCCAAGGAATGGTACCACATAGAGGGCTCAGTGTTGGTCTCTGCTGCTGACTAGGCACTCAGCAGTGGCCACAGCCAGGTCAGCCTTGGTGAGTGGAAGTCCATTGTGCTGAGCCCATGAGTAACCTCCATCCCTGCCTCCATGGCCACTTTGTTCATATGCCCATTGGGCAATGACGGGGTGGCTGGGGAAAGAGGCCGAGTGGAGTTCACAGAACAAGTCATCCTATCCACTTGATTATTAAACTTCTTTTCTGCTGAGGTCACCCATTGGTGAGCACTCACATGGGATACAAATATCTTCAGTTTTTGATCACTCAGAGGGGTCCATCTACATATCTCTTCCCCATATTCTTTGCCACCAATTTTCCAAACATGCTTCTTCCAAATTTCTGACCGTCCAGCCAAACCATTGGCTACAGCCCATGAATCAGTATATAATCACACATATGGCCGTTTCTGCTCCCATGCAAAGTACACAACCAGGTGCGCTGCTCAAAGTTCCGCCCACTGGAAAGATTGTCCTTTGGGGATGTCCTAGAAAGCTGTAGTGCCACAGCTGTCCACTCTGGGTGGTGCCTGCATATTGTGCAGAACCATCTGGGAACCAGGCCTTAGTCTTCTCTTCCTCTGTCAACTGATCCTAGGGAACTCCTCATAAGGCTATCATTTGCAGGCTGGGGAAAGAAGGCAGGTTGGCAGGAGTGGAGACCATGGACATTTGAGCCATTTCCTCGCATAACTTACTTGTGCCTTCAGGACCTGGTTAAGCCCAATCATGTATAAACCACTTCCATTTGATGATGGAATGCTGCTGTGCACAACCCATTTTATGGCTGGATGGGTCAGAAATCATCCAGTTCATGATAGGCAGTTCAGGTCACGTAATGACTTGATGACCCATAGTCAAACATTCACTTTCCACCAAAGCCCAGTAACAGGCCAAGAGCTGTCTCTCAAAAGGAGAGTAGTTATCTGCAGAAGATGGCAGGGCCTTGCTCCAAAATCCTAGAGGCCTCCTCTGTGATTCACCTATGGGAGCCTGCCAAAGGCTCCAAACAGCATCCCTATTTGACACCTCAAGTATCTGACACCTCAAGTATCATTGGATCTCCTGGGTCATATGGCCCAAGTCACAGAGCAGCTTGCACAGCAGCCTGCACCTGCTGTAGAGCCCTCTCCTGTTCTGGACCCCACTAAAAACTGGCAGTCTTTCAGGTCTCTAGATCAATGGACCAGAGTAACACACTGTTAAAATGAGAAATGTGTTGCCTCCAAAATCCAAATACGCCCACTAGGTGTTGCGCCTTTTTCTTGATTAAAGGAGGGGCCAAATGCAGCAACTTATCCTTTACCTTAGAAGAAAGATCCAACAGCTCCCACACCATTGGACCTGTAGAAATTTTACTGAGGTAGACGGTCCCTGAATTTTAGTTTATTTCCCAACCTCTGGCACACAAATGTCTTACCAATAATTCCAGTGTGTTTGCTGTGCTCACTGGATCCAATAAGCTTAATGTCATCAACATGATGAACCAGTATGATATCTTACAGAAGAGAAAGTGATCAAAGCATCTCTGATTAGGATTACGACGCAAAGTCGGAAAGCTGATATACCCCTGAGGTTGGACAGTAAAAGGATACTGCTGGCCTTGCCAGCTGAAGGCGAATTGCTTCTGGTGGGCCTTATCCACAGGAATGGAGAAAAAAGGATTTGCCAAGTCAATGGCTGCACACTACCTACCAGAGATGGGTTAACTTGCTCAGGCAATGAAACCACATTTGGTACAGCAGCTGTAATTGGAGTCACTTGGTTAAGCTTATGATAATCCACTGTCATTCTCCAAGATCCATGTGTCTTCCACACAGGCCAAATGGGAGAGGTGATCCAAGGTGTGGTGGGAATCACCACCCCTGCATCTTTCAAGTCCTTGATGGTGGCACTAATCTCCACACTCCTTCCAAGGATGCATTATTATTTTTGATTTACTATTTTTCTAGAGGCAGCTCTAATGGCTTCCATTTGGTCTTTCCCACCATAATGGCCCTCACCCTAACAGTCAGGGAGCCAATGTGGGGGTTCTGCCAGCTGGTAAGTATGTCTATGCCAATTATGCATTCTGGCACTCAGGAAATGCCCACAGGATGAGTCTGCGGACAGACTGGTCCCACTGTAAGTCAGACCTGAGCTAATACTCCATTAATTACCTGACCCTACTTTAACTGGAGAACCACAGTGACAGTTTGGGTCCCCTGAAATCAACATCAGTTCAGAGACAGTGTCCAATTGTTCCTGAAATGTCTAATTATTTCCCTTTCCCCAATGCACAGTTACCCTGATAAAAGGCTGGAGGTCTCCTTGGGGGAGGATGGGAGAAAGATTCACTGCATAAATTGTCAGTAACGTAGTGGAGTCCTTCCTTAAGGGAACCCAGCCTCCCCTTCACACAAGGGGTTCTGGATCTGTAAACTGGCTCAAGTCTGGAAATTGATTGAGAGGCCATGATTCTCTGTTTTTGTAACTCAAATTAGTCTTTTGTCCATTTGACCTAGAAGCTTTTCATTTGTATAATTTAAGTAGGAATGCAGTAGGCTTCCTATCCATTTCACTTCTAGGAACATCATGATTATTTAGCCAATGCCGGAGCTCTACACAAGTCAGACCATTCTGATTGCTGCTTTGCCTCTGTTGTCCATTATGGTAGCTATGCCCACCTTGCCTTTGACAGTTGAGTGCTGCCACTTGGCACCTGACACCTTGGGATCCAATTATTCCCATTGTATTCAAATTTTGTAGTTGAGTGACTGCAATTCCCACCGTTAGATCTGACATACAGAGAAAAGCAATACAGGGCTCTTCAAAGATGCAGATGCTACCCTCACAAATCTATTTCTAGAAGCATTTGTCAAGGATATATCTTCCAGATCATCCCAGCTGGGATGAGCAGGTCTAAAG
The DNA here is from genome assembly GCF_049354715.1 of Callithrix jacchus. Classification (NCBI taxonomy): domain Eukaryota; kingdom Metazoa; phylum Chordata; class Mammalia; order Primates; family Cebidae; genus Callithrix; species Callithrix jacchus. The sequence continues at coordinate 111,483,927 of NC_133507.1, forward strand.
TGACTAATCCACCCCACCATCCCAATCTCCCTAAGCCTTTGGATCCCTTCCTGTACATTAAACCAAGGGAGATCAGGCATTTCCAACTCACTCACAGTGGGCCATCTTTTAATCTGTATTTCAGATAACCAAGCCAATAAACTATTAGAACTTCTTTTTAACTCCCCAAGCTGCACCATTAAATGCAAATTCCCTACTTAGTGGGCCAAAATCAATAAATTCAGTCTGATCTAACTCAATGTTTCTTCCACCATTAACCCACACCCTAAATATCCATTCTCATGCCTGTTCTCCAGATTGCTGTATATATAAATCAGAAAACTCAAAACAGTTGTTTTCAAATATAGTGCACCTCCTCGTGGATCACACTCTCAACCTCACCTCTAGGGGCCTCCCAAGTCTTTAGTTATGGGTCTAGAATCAAACAAAGGTGTTGGGGGTGGCTTCTGAGGAAAAATCAACATTATTTTTCCTGGCAACTGCTTCAGGGAAGGCCATCACTGTTGCCTCAGGTAGCCTAGGGTTTATATCTTCAGACAAAAATGGAAAGGTTGATGGTAGCATGGGTCAGGGAGGGAATGTTGCCACTACTGGGGATGGGGAAGCTGTTCCTTCTGGCAAAAAAGTTTCATCAGCGTTTACTCAGTGTCCCCAGCTTCATCAGTGTCTTCCCACATGTCCCCATTCCAAGTTGGAGAATCCCATTATTTTCCAATCAATTCCCCCTCTATAACAGTAGACACCTGGTGAGGCTGTGCATGCATCTTTCATTGCAGGTCAGCCACTGGCATGATAAGAGCTTGTGTCTGTTTTCCACTGTTTCAGTTATTTCACTACAGAAGATAAGACTCTCACTCAGGGCAATCTTAGCAGATTTGAGGCTCAGTATCTGCTTCTGAAACCAGGAGACAGAATCCCTGAGTTCATCATTTTCTTTCATCACTTTGTCCCTGAACTTAGGAGCAACCAACCAGCTTCGTTATGTTCCCTGGTTCTCCACATTATGTATAGAGTCACTAAACTTCTTGCCTCTCATGAATGGTGAATTAGGAGTGTCAAATGCACTTATTTTACACAGCTCTCTAAACAGTTCACTCCAAGGATGATCAGTGTTCTCCATACTATTAGAAGTAGAGTCCTTAGCATTTTGGGGTCGAATCATATTAAGCAGCCAACTCCAGAAACCCCAAAACCAATGAAAGAATTCCATCTTTAATATTCTGTTCCTCTAGAACCACTCCTGGTACCAAAATCTTTATTAGTCCTGGTCCCTTTAGAGGGACAGAACTAATAGGATATATATATGTGTGTGCATATATATATGATATATATATGATATATATATATGCATACACATATACACACATATGTATATATATGTACACATATATATGTGTGTATATATGTGTGTGTATATATATATATATATATATTATATATACAAGGACAGAACTAATAAAATAGTTCTATATATATCTCTATATATATATATATGATATACATCCTATATAAAGTGGAGCTTATTAAGCATTAACTTACATGATCACAAAGTCCCACAATAGGCTGTCTTCAAGCTGAGGAGCAAGGAGAGCTGATCCAAGTCCCAAAACTGAAGAACTCGGAGTCCAGTGTTTCAGGGCAGGAAACATCAGGCATGAGAGAAAGACGTAGTCTCGGAGGCTAGGCCCAGCTCTCCTTTTCACGTTTTTCTGCCTGCTTTATATTCCCTGGAAGCTAATTAGATTTTGCCCACCAGATTAAGGATGGATTTGCCTTCTCCAGCTCAGTAATTCAAATGTTAATCTCTTTTGGCAACACTCACACAGACACACCAGGATTAATACTTTGCATCCCTCAATCTCCTCAAGTTGACACTCTGTATTAACCATCACACCTCCAAATGAGGAAACAGTGTGAACAAAATATTAACCTAAAAGAACCTGAGATTTGTAAATAAGCATGTGACAGCATGTTCAGCCTTTCTGGTAATCAAAGAATATGCTAACACAAATAACAACGTATGTTTCTCATGTGCAGAATTAACTATGATTTTAAATTTACTGTTTAATTCTGGCAAGAAACTCTGAGATAAGCACTGGTACTCTTGATTTGGAAGAAGTAAAGGTTATAGCCACAACTTATGAATGTATCAAAAGCTTTAACTGTACTCCTAACCTTTGATTGAGTAATTCTGCTTGCCAGAATATACAGTAAGGACAAAATTATGAAATCCAGATATTTATGTTCATATGGTTTATCACAGCACTATTCAACTAGCAAAGAAAATGAAACAACCTAGTAATTAAAATGAATTAAACAGCTTTTCTACTTTTATATTAGAAAATGTTCATGACATAATGTTTGGTCGTAAAAGCTCAGCACTTGAAATCACATATTCAGTAAAATCTCAAGAGTATAAAGCAAATATTCGTAAATGCATAAAAAGGGCTAAAGGTAAATAACTTTAATGTGCTAGAGATTGCAAGCAATTCTTAGGGTTTAGGTATCTTTTTGGTGTTTTCTCTATTTAATTGTTTTTTTTTTTTTTCACAAAGAGCATGGGTTACTGTGATGAGGGGCAAAACCTTTCATTAAAGGGCCCAAGTAACATCTACCCATTCAGTCTGTAGGGGCTCACCCAGGAGACAGCAACAGCAGCAAGAGACCTCCAACTTTGCTCCCAATAAGGGACCAGCACTGAGGATTCGGAGGGCAGTTTCCCATGGGCAGTTTCTTCCCTGGAGAGAAAGAGAAAATTCACCTTCAGGACTGGATCACAGCATCTCATACCTTGGATGGCACAGCAGTCAATGAAGAGACAGCTAGAACTGTCAATGCCGGCTGCACTGCAGAGAAAGTTCTTGTCACTGCTCTGAACCTCTGGGTTCTCAGCTTCACAATGGACTCTTGGCAATACTCCCTTTAAGAGTATTTATGGGAATTCGTTGAGATAAGAACTAGTTTATTGTTGCAAGATATAACTGAGTTTTTTTTAACTTCATGAAAAAATTTCCAGCACATGAAGACACACTAACAGTGCATTTCTTGACTTAATATCAGACTGTTAACATATAATCAAATTTTTCATATAATTATTTTTTCTTCTTAATATAATAGTCATTTAGTTAACATTAGGAACTTCCACAGTTAAATTTTCTGAAATATATCAAATGTTTCTAATTTGTTACACACTATGAAACACTATTTACTTTCTTTTTCAAATGATCTGGGGTCCTTACTATAAACAAAGTATGTGTTAGAGGAAGAAGGGGGCCAACATCTTTAAGTAACTCCAGTGTGCTCTCATTGTAATTGTCTCACTAATTATTATCAAATATCTTACTTACAACAGCCTAACTTTGTAGATTGCTCTAATTTCCAGGATAAGAAAATTGAGGCTTAGAGAAAGAAAGTAAATTGCTAAAGACTACCCAGCTCGTACGCAGTAACTAACGAAGATTGATTTCCAGAGCCCTTGCTCTTTAATAGTGCAAGGAACTGCCACATCCTCCAGTGAAAGTTGGAGCTGAGAATGCTTTAGTTCTGGAACAAATGCTACTTTATTCTTGTATCTGACTTTTGTAGTGTGTGGGGCTCTCCACTTTCGCTGTTTAGTTTATTAATTTTTTGGCTTCCTTTCTGTAAGGAATTTTCTACAACATTTTGATGCCTTCAGTCTGTCCTACCCTAAGAAATTAAGGAAATCTCTTATGATTATGTCTAAGGCTAGTAGGTTCTAAATCATGTCTAAGGCCAGTAGGTTCTATAAGCATGCTGCAAGGACCTAATGACTTGTTCTTTGGTTACCTGGAAGGAGTTTCTGCCTCTGTCCAATTCTCCAGTTGCATTTCACATAATTAAAGAGAAAATAACTTTAATTATTTGTGAAAATAACATTTCACAACTTTAATTATGTGAAATGCAATTGGAAAGTTAGAAGGAAGGGGAGGAGGACTATTGTCCCACCTAGACATTATTGTATCTATTACCAAAAAAAAAAAATGAAACTGTTAAAGTCATCGTTGCTCGTTAGTTTATTAAATGCCTTTTCTGTTCCCACTGGGATTCTACCATCACTGCCTCTGTAAAACCCTGGCATGCAGGTGATCTTGCCTCCATTTTATGCATGAGGAAATCAAGATTCAGGGCTTCCCCACCAGGCCGAAGGCATTCTGTGAGTAGTTTACTTCAGATCAGCATGCCCGTGCTGCACATGGCAGTTTGACTAAAGATCTGTAAGCAGTGGGGGTTCTTCACGACCTAACAGAAGAGAATTGTGAGTGCTTTCCCACTGCAGCAAGAAGGCCTGGAGCTTGTGCAGCCCACGTAGAGGGGAGCAAAGCTTCTGCGCTGCACATCTCTAGGGGTCAGCCTCTCATCGTATTCAACACAGAGCACAGCCCCAAAGGCACTGCTCACACATTGTACAGACAGCTGGCCTGGCTCTCTAGATTGTGCAGGACAGGCCTTAATGGCAGAAGGTAGAGGAGAGGAGGGAGTCACAGAAGTGCTTGGGAAACTATGAAGTAAACAATGAAAAGCAGCACAGGACGGTTCAGACGTCACACAGGAGAAGTACAGGGTGTTCCCCTGGGCGGGGTTTTAAAACAAGGGCCTCAAATTCCTGGGCAAAATGGGCAGATAATGCTATGATACATTTTTTGTAGGTGGTGACAGTTGACTTGCATTTAACGAACCAAGGTATGTATGGAAATCCATGTGGAGGTTTTCATGTCAAAAGTAGAACAAATTCACAAACTCCACTACTTCTGGCAGCTTCAGACAAAGGCAATGGGAACAAATCACCTGACACTTGCCCAGCAATTCTTCCTGTTTTGGAATAATCTTTGCTAAACAGGCCATCCATGGGTACAGGGCTCGCAAAGGCCAACAAGACAGGGACTCTCCCCAGGGACAAATGCCCCGCGGCAGGCTCAGAGAGGCCACCCAGCTATCCAGCGGCGGCGCAGCCAGCCAAGATTTCAACACAGTTCTGCCCTATTTGGTCACCATCCCCGACAGTGTTGGGCCAGGCCATCATTTCACATCAGGGAGTTTTCCTTGCACTCCAGGGGGACTTCTCAACCACAACCTCTGTATCCGGTAGTGGCAGATGGAAAGAGAAACGGTTAGAAAAGCGTGGTTCTTGCGCAGGAAAGTTGGAGTACAGAAGAGTTCAGAAGTGGGCGGGTGTGTGTTTAAAAAAAAAAAAAAGGGTGGAAACCCCACCAGCCAAGTCTGCAGAAAAAAAATAAATGAAGTCTGCCTATCTCCGGGCCAGAGCCCCTCCCCTCAGCCCTCGCGGGAGGCGTGTGACCCAAGTGGCCGCTTCCTCTAGTCGCTGAGGGTCAGGAGCCCGGGAGCGCGACCCTCCCTCGGCCCGGCCCGGCGGGTCTCCGCTGCGTCTGCCCGGTCTGACGCCCAGGACCGTGGGCCATGAGCAGCCCCAACCGCACGGCGCCGCCCCTCGACCTCGGTGAGTACCCGCCGTGGGGAGGGGTCCTGGGGGCCCGCGGGAGGCCGCGGCCCGCAGCAAGCAGCCGGGGGCCAAGCCGCTGCCACGTACGCCCGGGTGTCCCGATCCGTGCCCGGCCTCTCGGCGGAGGAGGCGCCCGCGGGGCTCAGATCCCCGACTCCAGCCCCCTGTTCCCGGCGCCTGGGCTGCGCCTTGTCCCTGTCCCGCGTCCCGGACACCGTCGCGCAGCGTCCACGCGCCCGGAGCTGGAGAGGCCTCCAGCCCGCTCGCCCAGGGCGCGTCGCCGGCTTTGTGTTTCTTTGTGCGTGGCATGTGAAGTGTCAAGGGCCAGAATCGTCCCCCTAAAGAACAGTTAGGAAAGAGTCCACAAGTTGTGTCTGTGCTTCTGCCCAGCCTGAGGCTGGCGGGCGGGCCCGGGTGAATTTCAGGCAACTCCAGCCTTGCCCAGGGACGTGCTGGCTCCGCTGGGCGCCGCAGGGGCACACAAACGCGGGAGAGTCGCGGGCCTGAATCCTTTGGGGATTTGTAATTCCTCGCTGCTTGTTTTCTTTCTCTTTTAAACCGTCACGTTTTCTTGCTGACGGGAAATCCAATGCGATGAAAGTTTTTATAGGTGCTTGGAAACATTGCTGGGCCTCTCTCTGCCCTTTTCCTCTGCCACTGGGCTTTTGCAATAAAAACTACCATTTTATTTAACCAAAAAGCCGAATGCATGCCCCTGTTATCCCTCATCCTGGCGTCCGATCCTGAGAGTCTGTCAGAGAGGAGCTATCCTGAGCCTATCATGTGATAACGTTACCTTACTAACATGATAACGATATGGGTATTGGAGACACCAACTCTCTTAGAAGTCTTTGAAATCCAGAGGGCTGTGAGGCCTCATCCCTCACCCTGCCGGAGCTTGGCATGGATAAACGTGGCTTCAGTCTACTTGTGTACGCAGCACTGCGTGTGCCCATGGTTCTGCTTGGGCCAGCCTGGGAGTGAGGAACATCAAAGGTGCTTGGGAGTAAGGCCCCTGAGTGTGCACTGGGATCATCTGCACTGCCTCTTAGCAAGGCAGTCTCTCTTAGCTCCAGATTACTCATCTGCAAATTAGGAATAATACCAGGAGAGTCCTCATCTTAGCAGTAAGAAGTGTGTATAAATGGCTCCACACAGAGACGGACACACCCTAAGTGCTGGATCCAGGCCGGGCATCTTCATATAATTGTACGTGGTTTCCAGAGTTCACATGCTTTAGTGTGTTTGCGTATGTGTCTAACTTGAGCATGTATTTGTGTGTGTGTATATGGCGGGGCCTGGGTTAAAGGGACAGAAGCCACTGTCCTTATTCCAATTTAGGCACTGAGGAGGTGAGACTGAAAGACATCCCCATGTCTGAAGAGGATGGGTTTGCTAGACCCCCGCCCCGTGCCCAGCCAAGCCTAGCCCCACAAGCAGTTCTCCAGGACTCAGGTTTCTGACCTTCAACACTTACCTTGGGAGACATACAGCGGTGCAGCCCTTGCTGGCGTGCTATTACACATTAGACTTCCGATTGATTTATGGCAGGATCCCTGCTGTGTGGGAACTGCAGGGGGGTGGGGGGAGGCAGCTATTTCTTGCTGCTAACTCAGGCAGGATGTGTCTATATCCTGTCTCAGTTTATGTAGCTGCTCATTAGATCCAGAGGTTAGAGTGGAGAGGACCCACTTCCTCCAGGCAGGCTTGCTCTGCTCAGGTGGACTAAGTCCCAAAGCCACAGTTACTATGCGTGAGTCATGCACAGCAATTCGTTTACCTTGACCTTGGATGGAAGGGGTCAAGGCTCAGTGAGGAGACACGGCCAGGTTTGGCAGCTTTATATAGAATTCACCACCTCTGGCAGAAGCAGAGGATTCCATTAAGTATCAAATGAAATTCCACCTCAGCCATTGCTCAATTCCTCCAGATGTCACTGGCACTGGGAGTCACATGGTGCTTGCAGTCAGCAGCTGGACCTTTCCAAGGGTGCCTGTAGTTAGGCAAGTATTTCTGGGGACTTGCAGAGCTCCCTGGAGAGCAAAGGGGTGGGAAGTACAAGGCATTCTACGCACTTGCGGTGGGAACAAATGAACCCCTCTGCAATGCTTAGGAAAAGGCCCCTCAGTGCGGGTGAGAGGTTGGAGCATGCCTCTTCTATGACTCAAGTGCCTGTGTGAGGCCGCAGCCAAACCGTCTTCCAGTAACTGAGGACATGCAAAGGGCCAGCAAGCATGCCGTAAACACAAAACCAAACAAACAGTAAAGTTAACAGTGAACAAAGAGTTAAAAATAGGAGAAAGACACCTTCTCCCTACCGCAAAAGCAATTGCTTTATTTCTCGAGAATAATCCTTCCAGAAGTAAATTTGCCAATACAAATATTTCTTATTTTGCATAATAAAATGTATTTGATGTATTTTAGTTCATCTTGTTCTTTTCCATCAGAATATCTCTTAAACATGATACCTCAACACCATATATAGACTAGCCCATTCTTCCCAGGACTGCATAGTAAGAATTGTATTAATATATGAATGACCTTGGTATTTTATTTAACCAATTCCTCTTCTGCTGGGCATTTAGGCTGCGTGCAAACTTCATTTAATTTTTTAAAGCAAACACAGTTTTCCTGTGACAATGAGTAAGTAGGGTTTATGTGCAAGTGACTGTAAACTGTTAGGATAAATTCTCCTACCTCAGCATTTAATGTCTGTATCCATTTAAAATATTAGTAGATCTTGAGTAACTACCTTCCTAAAGGTCATACCAGTTTCTCATGCTCAAAAATAGCCTATGAAAGTCACCATTTCTCTGCATCCTCACACTGCATTTTTTTTTTTAATCTTGGCCAAACTGATGAGTAAAAAAAAAAACACTGTCACTTTGGAATGAGCCTCTGTAATTAAGTGAAGCTAAGCATGATTTCTTACTTCCGTAAGAGGTTGTATTACTTTTCTGGGAAGTGTCAGTTGATGCCTTTGTTCATTTCCTGTCAGCACCCCACCCCTGTGAGGAAACGTGACCCAGAAGTGAAAGGATGTGTCCTCATCACATGATGAGTGACGGGCAGAGCAGAGGCCACAGCAACATCCGTGTTGTGGAGTCGGCCCTGGGTTTGACTGCACTCCAGTGTTCACCAGCTTTGAGAAAGATAGGAAGTACCTCAGCACCTCAGTTTTCCCATCTGTGAGTGGTAATAACTAGAATCACCTGATGAGCAACAGCAGAAGGGCCTGGCCCTGCGCCCATGGCAGAGGCTTGGGAGGTGGCTTATGTTAGCGGAATTCAGTGGAGCAAGCCTGGCCTGAGGATGCTGGTAATTTCAGGAGTGACCCTCCAGACCACTGTTGTTTTTAGCTTTTGGTAAAATAACGACCTTAGTACTTAGACACCAAGCCCTGGTAATGGCCTTACCTGGGTCTCCCCTGCACACCTGCTATGATAGGCATGCTCTTTTTTCTTTTTTCTTTTTTTTGTGAGACAGAGTCTTGTGCTCTATCACTCAGACTGGAGTGCAGTGGTGTGATTATGCCTCATTGCAACCTCCACCTCCTGCATTGAAGAGATTCTCTGCCTCAAACTCCCAAGTAGCTGGGACTACAGGCACTCATCACCACATCCGGCTAATTTGTGAATATTTTATAGAGACCTTTGGAAGAAACACCAGAGGTTCAGTGGGAGATAAGCTGCCACAGGGCGCCCAGGCACTGGGGATACAGCCAGGCTATAGACTTGGGCTGCCGAAACCCACAGGCAACCCAGGCCAACCCAAGGGGAGCATCGCAGGGTGTGTGGTCCACAACCTGTATAAGCCAGGCAGGGCACACTGCTGTGGCTCTGCACACAGAGGGATGCATAAGGCACAGACACTCAGGACCTGCCTGCCACCCCCAGCTCCTCAGACAGGCCTGTGACCCCTCCCCAGTCCACCATTGCACCCACGCTCTGCTCTCTGTGGTCAGGCCTGGACTGCACTGGGCTGCTGCTGCCCTTGCCAGCCTCAACAGCTGGCTCGGGGTGGCCCTCAAGCCCTCCCCCATGCACCATTCCAGGCCTGCTACCTTTCCAGCCTCACCCCTCACAACTGCCCATGTCAGGCTCCTCAACACACCGTGCGCCCAGGGCACAGGCACCTGCTGGTCTGCTAGGACTCAGCTTCCCAAGCCTAGAAAACTACCCATCATGGCCATGGGCACAGTTGCAGCCCTGACAGATTCCTGAGTCTGCCCTCGTCCCAGAATTCTGACCTTCCCAGGGGCTGTGTGACCCTACCTGTCCCCGACTCAGGGCCTGGCACAGAGAGGTGTTTGCTGAACCACTTTGAAGCTGGTGGGTAATTGCAGGGATGACCCCAAACCCACCCACGTTCCCGGGACTGCCACCATTCCAATGCCAAAAGAGCCTTTAAAAAGGCTTCAGTCAGAATCTCCCAGTGTAGAACTTGGCATGGACGTGGAGACCAGTAAATAAGAAGTTGAGATGGACAGGAGTCGAACACAAATTCCAAAGGCACAGTTGTTGGGCCCCAGGAATCCCACCTAGTCCTTCCCACCTTCTTTCCCAGCTGGGGTTCATTTTTGTATCCACTCCCTCTTCCTCTGTCCCTACCTCCCTCTCATCTTGGCCTGGGTTTTCTTCAGATCCTTACGTAATCTGAACTTCTGAGAGAATGCAGCTCCAGTCCTTAGTTACTATACATTTTCATTTTTCTACATTCTTCCAGAATGATGTTTCTATACAAAATCTTAGCCCACGGCAGAAACTGGCAAGAGGCCGTTTTCCATATGCAAGCAGAGTCTGGCCCACCAACACTGGGTTCCTTCTTGGGCAAGGCAAAGGTTGGGTGGGCCCTGACATCACTTCTCCAGCCCCTGGAGGGGCTGTGCATTTCTAACCCCTTCACAAGCGAGCACTGGGCTTGGGGAAGGGTGCCTGCCTCACCTGGGGCCCCACAGCTCCAGATGGGGGCAAAGCAGGGCTTGCTGCCACCTGCCTGGCTCTGTGGTCCCTAATCCCACCCCCGCTCTGCTGACTTTACCGCCTCTCCTTCAGAACTCTCCGTGGAGCTGCATTCTAGTCTCTCTTATTCCGCTTATCCATGTGAAAGCCAGATACACCTTCTCTTGTTGTGAAAACACTGAGGTCACACACTGCTTGGGGCCAGCAAGCACAATACTGACCACTTTCTAGGGTTCAGGGGAGGAAGCTCCATTTCAGGGCATGTAGAGCCAGCCCTGGGCAGGGTGGCCTTGGTTATCTCCCTGCATCCCTGTCCCACCCTGATGGCGCTATCTGCACTTTGCACATGATCCTCCTGACTGACACATCCTTGCAGAGAGTCACTGCCAGAGCACCTCGTACCCGCTGCTCCCACATGCAGTGGGCAATTTTATGAGGGACTCAAGCACAGAGCTTCCAACTGAGCCAGCACTGCCATCTTCCTCCTAGAACTCTGGAATGGTCAATCTTCATGTTTTATCAGCAGTCGATGGGCACATGTTCTCAGCAGAGTCTTAAAAGGGGGAAAATTATAGGTTGCCAGATCAAAACCTTATAAAAAATGATGCGTCTGGTACACCCAGCCAAGCCCTTCTCCTGTGTTCACTGGGCAACAGAGCCCACTGGAGGTGAAATCCACTTTCACTGGAGAAACTCACCCAACGCTCTTGCTGAAACCCACACACAGGCCTTAGCGACGCTAGAATCTTCAAGTTCAGGTTCCGCTTCTGAATTCTTTTAAAACTTTAGCTCAAATAGACTTTGTGTCGATTTGCTAAGTCATGAGGGGTTAGCTTTGAAATCTGAGGATGAGGTTTTGAATCTGGATCCGCCGTGAGCGGCTGTGACCTAGGACAAGTTGCTGGTCCATCGCCTGGCACAGGGATGGCTTCACAGGGGTGGAACCTGCCCAGCAGGGTCCTGCACTTCCTTGGTTTAGTGCTCTCCTGTTGCTATCTTCAAATTCTCTTGTGAACAAGGAACCTCATGTTTTTATTTTGCACTGGACTCTGCAAACTCTGTCGCTAATCGTGATCCTGTCAATGGAGCTAATAATAGCCAAATCCTCCACCTCGGGGCTTTGTTCGGAGGATTCGGTGTACGCTTAATTGCTTCCACTCACTGAGTGCTTGTGTGCGCTTAAATACCAGCTTCCTCCCTGCTGCCCCACTCCCTCCTTGCTCCCCAGACTCCTCTCTGTTTGCTCCTTGCCACAGAAAACCATCCATTTCATCTGTGTGGTCCCATGGAGCCCAGGGCAAGTCCCTCTCCCCATCGATGCTGCTCCATCATGTTTTTATCCAAGAGTCGGCACTGCGGTGGAGAGCAGCCCAGAAAACACACACAGGCCCTGCTGTTAACCACACGTGCCAGCTGTGTAACTAGGAGCAAGCCTCTTACCTTCTGGGGCCCCATTTCCTCACATCACCCCGGAGAGAGGTCATTTTTACCCCCACCTCCTCTGTGCACCAGCCCCTCAACCACTCCTACTTGGGCTGTCTGCTTCTCCGTGGAGAAAAGTAGGCTCTTTGAAAGCATCCTGTGCATGAAGGAGTGAGTGAATGAGTCAGCAAATGGCTGGAGAGATGTGAAGGTCCATCCATGTAGGCAAGCAGGGTCTAAGAGTGTCCTGGACCCCAGCAATCCCCATACCCTCTCCCCACCCTGGGTGAGGCTTGACCCTGATGTACTCTAAGCTCCTCTCAGCTGGGCCCTGACCTCTCCCCTGCCTGCCAGTGCCGCCTCCCCTGGGTGTGAATGGGGGGCCTCGTCCAGCGGCTCACCTGGCCCTAATGCGCTCAATGAAGACCTTTCAACGTCTTCTTCTGGCAGCCATTTCTCCTTTTTCCTTCATGCTCCCCTCTGGGCGAGCTTGGATCTGGATCTCTCTAAGGATCTAATCTCTCTCTCTCTCTCTCTCTCTCTCTCTCTCTCTCTCTCTCTCTCCCCCCCCCCCCCCCCCCCACAGAAGCTCCTTCTCAGCTTTTCCAAGTCCCAGACTCCTGGTAGGGGAGCCAGGCCTTGCTTGACCATGCCCTGGATGGACTTGTCATATGAATCCCCTTCCTTCTACTTCTGCCAAACGTCTCATTTTAGTGAAATTAATTTCAGTTATGGCTGAAAATCCTGAATATTCCCTTTTTAAATTTTTTCATAATCTTTTTTTTTTTAACTGATTCTCTAAACTCTCCTGAGCCATCCTTCTCTTCTGGTGACTGTAGCCCTGTCTCAGAGCAGAGACAAGGCTTCACTCCACAGATGCCATCTCATTTCACCCTCTGGCAGCCCCAGGGAAGTATTTTTATCTCCATTTTGCATGTGATGATACTGAAACTAGCAAGTAGATGTAACTTGCAGAGAGCCTGCCAGCCCCTCACACACCCTTCTCTTCCCCTCCTACATGCAGGCTGTCTGGAAGGCTCCATCAGGGCCTGACCCCCAGGCACACTGCTCAGAGCCCACAGTGCTTCTAGAGACCCACAATAGTGTTTGAGTTCCTTTTAAAATTGGAAAGGAGGAAATGAACCTTTAAGATCAAATAGCTCATTTGCCGTTATACCAATGCAGACATCAAATGTGATTTCTAATATTTGCTAGAAGGGGCCCATAAAGTAAAGCATCTTGGCCCATGGAAGTCACCCTGTGCCCTGAGCTCACCCCACTGGAGGCTGAGGGGACGGAGCCCACTGTCTCTGCTCTCCCTGCTGAACCTGCCCCCTGTTCCCAGGGCTCTGATCCTCCTCTGTGCGGCAGTCCTGGCTCCCTAGCAGTTGGATCTGTCACAGCAGGGTTCCCTGGGCTGGGCACCTGCCGGGGCAGCTCCCAGGCCAGCCTCTACCTCTTCCTGTGGGATTTCACAAACACAGCTGGAGTAGATGCTTGAGAGGCTCAGTGTGTGCACTACTTGCTGTCTTTCTCTCTCTGTCTCTCTGTCTCTTTCATTCTCTATCTTCCTTTCTCTTACTCTTTTGTCCTTTTAAGTCAGAAGATTAGGCTACTCTTCACTTACAAGTTTAAAAATAAGTTGTCTTTGCCCTACTTCATTATTGCAGAAGCAGTTCGTGTTTATTAAAGAATTGCAGGAACGAGATCAAGAGGAGGGATGTAGGTAGAATCTCTCTGGGGACGCAGGTGACTTTGATGGAGTCTCTTGTCCTGATCTAAGCTTTCAGTTACCTGAGGTACAGTGCAGTAAGACAGATAGAGAGAGAGACTGGTTCATTTAAGTTTTATACAGTACATTGTTACAATTGTTTTATTATTTGTTATTGTTGTTAATATCTTACCGTGTCCCATTTATAAAATAAACCTTATCGTAGGTATTTGCAGATAGGAACACCATCATGTATGTAAGGTTCAGTGGTATCTTTGGTTTCAGGCATCCACTGGGGGTCTTGGAAAGCATCCCCCATAGGTAAGGGGGAGCTTCTGATTCATGGGACAGATAGGTGATCACCCAATGGCAGCTCAGAGGGAGATTAGGGCACAGATAAGGCTGGAGGACCTCAGTCAGTGTAAAGAGGCCATGCTGTGAGGAGCCCAGAGGGGAGCCCTGGAGAGCCTCCGGGTGCAGTGATCACCTCAGATTGGGGCCCAAGGAATGCTCATGCAGGGCACAGCACTACAGCACATGCTCGGCACAGGTGCCTGAGGTTGTGCGCGCCCTGGCAAGCGCCCACGCTGCCCTGCTCCACACCTAGTGAGGGCATGTAACCCACACAGTGCCTCCTTTAATGCTGAAGGCGTCACACAGATGCAGATATCATTAATTCCAGTTTAAAAAGAGAGAAAGTGAGGTTCAAAGAGACGATGTCCCCAGGGTTTCCCTGAGCATCACTGACACACTCCCTCCTGGAAGCCAGGGTGCCTTCCTCCAGCTCTGGGACTCTGCAGCATGCCCTGCTGGAAGAGGCTGCCCATGACCCCTTACCCTTCTGCTCAGCTCCTTACAGCCCTGAGGTGGCTCTCCTGGTCTCTGAAGCAAAGGCCTTTCTTTGTTCCCCCCATACCCGGGACCACTTGTGTTCCCTCTGCCGTCCTCCGCAGGCACCCACCTGTGGCCCAGCAGCTGCAAATGCAGTGCTCAGAGTGGAAGACAAGGGCAGCAGGCCTACCCACTCTTCCTCCTGGGAAGCAGTGGGCAGCTGCCTCCCAAGGTCACTGCAGGGGCACTGGGAGAGAATAATGTCCCCACCAACTCCTGGCCAATTCCTGGCATGTCTCCATAGTGGAACCACCCCTGGGCTGGCAGCTTTGTTCTGTGTTAAAATATAACAAGCCAGCCAGAGGACCATTGGCACCGCATGACTGTACTTTCTGTTACACTTTGCTAGGCACTTTCAAATCTGTTTCTTCCCTTCATTCGAGAAATGCTGGTTTCCGTCTTCCACAGGTATGTAAAGCAGAGTTCAGGGAAGTTCAGTGACTTGGCAGAATTTACACAACCAGGTGGCAATGGACGGAGCCAGACTGGACCAGTCCCTTGTCCCTGACTCCTTTGTGAGTACACTGTTTGAGCCACAGAAACTCATTCTTCATTCTTAAGTGGAAAGGGCTGAGGCTGAAGAGTCGTTGGAAGTAAGAAACAGATGCTGGCCTTCTGTTCTCCTGCCCACCCTCCCCTCCCTCCCTGTATACACACATGCACACACACACACACACACACACACGCACACACGCGCACACACACATTTCTTCCTATACACCACTTTCTTGCATTTCTTAGCTGAAGATAGGTATCAGCCCCAGACCTGAGACAGACCCTTGGGGATCTGGTTTGGGACAGAGCAGACAGGCATTTGGTCCAGGGGTCCTACTGACCTCCCAAATGTAAGAACTGCTGCCTACAGCATCTTTTGGCCTTGGGTGTCAGGTGCCCTGTGCTTTTGAAACTTTTTCTACTCCACTATTTTGGGGACCCTGTTTCCATTTCTTTGTCTCAGTACAGAGCACCAGCCATGTAGAATATCTCCGCATGGCCTCCTCTGTCTGCATCTCACTCAAGGTCATCAGACCCCACCTAGCAGACAGAGACACATGGATTTTTAGAACTCAGCAAGGCCGTTTTGCTTATTTTGGCTTTGGGTTCAGCACTAACTCTCTCAGACTATTCTGCAAAGAATCCTCCCTGAGTCTATCATAAAGAAAACAGCAACAGCTTTCCCCAATAACACCCCAGTAGTCAAATATTTGGGTGTTTCCAAATATGACTCCTATGTGCATTTCCCCTTATTCCCAGCCTATCACATGATGCGGAGTCCTTTTCTACATTCCAAGTCTGCAGGGACCTCTTGGGTAGCAGGTGTCATGGGCCCCGAACCTTTAACGTTTCATCTACTTATAGTGAATACAGTCAAGAGCCCCACCGTTAGACATCCCAGTCCAATTAAAAGCTTTGCTTTTAATCCAGGGAGTCCCTACTGTGTGCAAGGCGCCACACAGCAGACACAAAGGGACAAAGACTGTATCTTCAACGAGCCTTCAGCCTAGTTAAGAAGAGGAGACCCAGGAGCATCAGAAAACAGAGCAAGTTGAAATACTGATCAGAGACACATGGCCTGGCAGACTGCTCATTGCACCTGGCTCAGGCACAGGTAGCAGTGCCAGGTTGCTTTGGGATGAAAGCCACATTTGTGTGAACTTTCAAAAGAAGGGACTCCTCACCTGGGATCCCACCCTAAAAGACACACACACAAGAGAGCATCAGAACTACAAACCTCTATTGCAGTATTTTTATTTTTGTAGCAGTGGCAATTTTATACAATTAATTCTTAAATGAAGTATAGAACTACATAAGAGATAAACGTCCATCTGACCCAGCCGAATAAGGAATAAGGCCTGGTGACCACACCCCAAGGGCCCCTTGTGATGACTTACTCCCGAGACAAGTTTAAGTCTCCTGCCTGGTGCCTCCCAGAGCCAGAGCAGTTAACTGATGCTCAGTTCACTAACTGCTGTCAAGGAGGACACTTTGAGGCCTAGATCTGAGGATCCCTTCATAGTAGATGTCTCCCATCCAAGAACTAACCAGGCCTGACTCTGCTTAGCTTCCGAGATCAGGCACGTTCAGGGTGGTATGGCCGTAGACACGTAGTAGATGTCTCTACCCCATGCAGTTGTAAAATGCATTCATTGTGGTTAAATACTTGCCTACAGCCAACTGCAATGAACATACAGCTGTTTATCACTTTACCAACTAATTCCATGAGAAAAATGCTTATCAAACTTCAGAAGCTTTATGCTCAAACTCCAGGAAGAAAACCTGAAATGTTAAAAAAGAGAATACAAAATTCTACTGTGAGAGCGATTCATCCACAACGTGATTACTAATCACTTTACACATCCCCGGTTCCTCCATCATTGGAAACTCCTGAGATTACGGTGGGTCTTCCCTGCCATCAGTCCTCAGAACTGAGAGGTGACAAAGGTGTGGGATGAGATGCCTGCCCCTCAAGCATTGCTGGACTTCGTGGGGCAGCAAGGTTCACATCACGACAGGAATAAGAAGCATCCAGTCTTCCTGCTGAGAAATTTCTTATCACACGAATTCAGGTTTCATATTGAATTGCCTATAACTTATTGTGATTAATTGCTGAAATGGCTAAATAGCTATCTAGCTATTTAGAGAATAGCTTCATGGATTATAAGTCCCCCCTGTGTAAGTGGGTGCTTTTCTAGCTAATATGAAATGATAGTAAATTTTGACCTAGCTAGATACAGTTTCAGCTTATTGAATTAAAATATTGTGCTTGAAAAGACAAGAAGTTGGTGATAAGCACTGACTGATGAGGATGCTCTAACTCTGGAGACTGAATTGGTAAAAAGTAGTTGCAGGGATATATAGCAGGAAGAACAGTGCTAATGTACAGAGCTCACTACATGCAGCAATGTTGCCTGGCGGCCTTTATCCCTGCCCATGATCCTGCGCTGCCAGTGGGTGCTCCAGGCAGTACCCCATCCTCAGGGTACAGGACATGGCTGTGAGCATCAGGGTTGTGATTCGAACCCGGGGTCCGATCCCTAGGCTATCTCTTAACCCTTACACAACACCACCCCTCATATGTGCGGAAACTGGGAGTTTCGGGGAAGAACAGGGTATCCTTTCACAGGAGGAGTCAAAGAAAGTTGGTTCGAGCAGGCTGCCGAGTACATTTATTTATAACAGGCTTTGGTAATTCGCCCTGGGTCATTTCTTATTTCAGAATCCTGGAGCCTCGGAAAAACCCTTTTGGGACAGGCTATTTTTAAACAATTTATTTGAGTGAAATGAAGTTTGTCACTCACTGAGAAACCCAACAATGCTAGGGGAAGTCAAAATGCCTCTTTCAGGACGTGGCGGTCACAGGCGGATGAAATCCATGGTGTTCTTCAGAGTTCCAATGAGCTAGTGTTTCCTGCTCATGGGCACTTCTAAGCCTTATTATTATTATTTCCTGGAGGCTTTTGTCCTCTGCCTGATTCGCTTCATGGTCCTTTTCCCCTCTGTTTCCAGGGTGGTGCTTTTGGTAAAAGGCTTCTCTGAGGTTGCAACATCTCAGAGGCACAATTATCTGAGTTTCTGGCCACATCTTGCCTTCCTCAGCCCAGGGCTATAGGAACAGATGCTGAGCTGTTTGTAATGAAAGGCTGGCCTCCTACTGCCCTGCCTCCTGCCCTGAGAACCCAAGTGATTCTTAAAGATGGTACTCCTTTGAGTTCCCTGCATGTGAGGCCCTCCCCAAAGAGAAACAGGTTCTCTCGGCTGCAGTTCATGATGTCTCCTTCTGAGACCATAGCTCCACTCAGGGAGTCTTGTGCTGCAACCCACCACTGCCCAGAGCTGCTCCAGCCTCCCTGGACCGAGCCCTAAGGGTAGCCAGGCTGTGGCCATTTCCATGACCCCCTTCTGGTACACCCCCATTGCACCCCAGGGTTCAGGATTGCCTGGAGAGTCTCCTGGTGCAGCCCCTCGTCAACCAGTGCACTCACAGACAGGCACAAAGAGCCCAGCAGAGCCACACGCCTCCCATCCCCATTGCTGTCCCGGCCCTGCCATGAGCCAGTGAGGGTGGCCTTGGGGTGCTGGTTTCACCCCTTTGGCCTCTGCTTCCCCAGCAATGCCTGTGTTCTCACAGACACTTCTGTAATCCCTAGCAGGGGCTGAGGCAGCAGGGATGTGCCTGCACTCTGACAAGAAGTGGAATACCGCATGGGCCACAGGCTTCGAGGGGGCCAGGCCGGGCGACAGGCACAGTTCAGCCTCTTGTTGGCCCATAGGCATCTTGCATGAGAGGCTGTGGACGAAGGTCCAGGCCTAGCACAGGGCACACACTCAATAAATGTTGACCAGGGAGGGACCAGAGATCTCAGAGACAGGGAGACTTAAACAAGAGCACTGCGGCTGGGCGCGGTGGCTCATGCCTATAATCCCAGCACTTCGGGTGGCTAAGGTGGGCAGATCACGTGGTCAGGAGTTTGAGACCGGCCAGGCCAATATGGTGGAAATCCTGTCTCTACTAAAAAATACAAACATTAACTGGGCCGTGGTGGCAGGTGCCTGTAATCACAGCTGCTGTTGAGGCTGAAGCAGGAGAATTGTTGGAACGCAGGAGGCGGAGGTTGCAGTGAGCTGAGACCGTGCCATTGCACTCCAGCCTGGGCAACACAGTCAGACATCGTCTCAAAAAAAAAAGAAGGAAAGAAAAAGAAAGGAAGAAAGAAAGAGAGAGAGAAAGAAAGGAAGGAAGGAAGGAAGGAAGGAAGGAAGGAAGGAAGGAAGGAAGGAAGGAAGGAAAGAAGGAAGGAAGGAAGGAAGGGAGGGAAGGGAAGGAAGGAAGGAACCAGGAGGGCTGCAAACAGAGACCCACTGCCAAATCCAGCTGCCTCCTGTCTGCAGACATGGAGTTTTCTTGGAGCAGAACAGCACCTATCATTTACGGAGTGTCCATGGCCTGTTTCCCTGCTACACTGGCGGCATTGAACCTTTGCCATTGAGATCAGTGGTCCCCAAGCCTAAACTATTTACTGTCTAGCCCTCTTTAGACTCCTGACTTTAACCAATGGGAGACTCTCTGATGGCACAACTTCTAGGCCCAGGACCACCTGACCCCATTGCACATCAACCCCATGAATGGATGGGAAGCCACAGAAGCAAAATCCACCCGAGGTCAGGGAGCAGGCAGCAGCCAAGGAGGCCCACTCGGGCCAGGACCCACTAACCTAGACCCAAGAAGAAAGCATCGGTTCCTGTTCCCTGACCTGCCACTGCCCAGGCTGCCAGGGGCTCTCATAGTCTTCCCCTTTCTCCTGCCCTCCTCCTACCTCCTCTGGAAATACAGGCACTTAGGGATTTGCCTCTGCCCTGCAGAAAATCCCCACCTCCCAAGGCAGGTGCAGGAGGGAGAGCCAGAGCAGGTGCACAGCATGCAAGGCAGGCTTCCCTGAGCCCCACAGCTAGGGGCAACCAGCTAGCACCGAGTTCAGAAAACAGCACTTCATCACAGGCATAGGCACAGGGGAGCCACTTCTCTACTCACCAGCCAGGCATCAGCTGTGCACCTTGCACACTTCCTTATTGAAACCCCTCCCTACCAAGAGACCACCATCAGATTTGGAGATGGAGCCTCGGGGGTCAATGTGTATCCACATTTGACCAGGTATAACCTGGTGGCTCCTGAGCTCAACCATGGTCCCCTGGAGTCCACAATTCTGCAACTGCCCCCAGCACACCTGTGGCCTGGGAGCTCACATTCCACAAATGGTCACTGAGCACCAGCCATGTATCAAGCCCAGGCCAAAGCCCTGGAAATAAGACAGTGAACAAATCAGCCAGAATCCCAAGAGGAACTCACACGCTCTTGTGGGGTGGACACATGAGTAGAAGGCTCAGCATGTCAGATGGCATTCAGGGCTGAGCAGACAATGAAGCCAGAAAGGGAGACTGAAGGTGAGGGGCGAGGGGCGTCATCTTATAGGGTGGCCATGGAAGGCTTCACTGGGGATGGTGATGTTTGAGAAAGTGCTGAAGGAGGTGAGTGATCCAGACACGGGGGCATCTGAAAGAAGCATGACAGGCAGAGAGCGCAGAAAGGGCAAGGGGCTCGAGGCAGGTGCAGGCCTGGGCTGACCGAGACACATCCAGGCCCAGGTGGCTGGGGGAGGAGGGAGGAAAGGGATGCGGTTGGACAGGTGAGGTGACAGAGAGATAAGGGGACCATCTCCCAGCACCTGTTACAGTGTCCAGAATGCCACCATCCCTCATGAATCTTGGAGTCTTCAAGCCCCCTCCAGAAGGCTCATGACTCTGAGGGAGGTGCCTTTCTGCATCTCACCTTATCCTTAACAAAGGACTGAGAGGGAAGCCTGGGCAACCTGTGATATGAAGTGGGAGCTGGGAAGGAGGAAGGGGATAGTGAGCCCCCCTGCAGTCCCTGAAATGGGGGGCCTTCACACAGCACCCAATTTGCACATGTACCTGCACACACACATACATACCGAGGCCAGCTTTCAGATGCTGTCTGAAATTGCCACTTGCCTCTTTCAGGCCCTGCAGAAATCAGTGTGAGTGTGGGCCCCCTGTCCCCCCGCACCTGCAGTCCACACAGCACACAGGAGCCTCAGGGAGCAGGGAGAATGTGCATGGGCCCCTCACCCACCGCTCGGGGTAAGTGCAAGTTCTGGGGGCACCAGCCCAGGAAAGAGCACAGAGCAGCGACCTTCTCCCCTTTGGGTGGAGGGGCTGGCCCAGCAGTGAACAGAGAACAGAATTGTGAGAGGGTGTGGATAAGGGAGGTCTCTTCCTGCCGCTTCTAGGTCCAAGCTGCCACCTACCTGGGGGAGGAAGGCCAGGAACCACACTTGGCCCCACCCACTCCTCCCTGGCACAATGAAAGTACAGCCCAGATACATGGCCTCCTTCTCTCTGAAATCAGAGAAGCAAAGAGAGCAACTCAGGCTAGAACCCAGGATTCCACCACCTCAGTCTCACTCACTCTAGGTAATGTAACTCACCCAGAAGATAAGTCACACTCAAAATCAGAATCTGAAGACCCAGAAGGGTGCTGGGAGGTGATTTCCGTCTGCTTACCGTGATGAATGGTCCAGGAAGGGCACGTGAGCGAAGCCCCTCCAGCCAAGCACAAGCGCTCCTTCTGTATGCCTCCTCTCCTCATAAATAATATGATGCCAGGACAAGAATTCAGTTGTTACAGAAGCAACTGACTCCTGATTCCTGCACTTCTCATCTTCACCTAAAGCCTTGAAAGTTGGCCATCTGTCTGTACTTGGAATAGCTCATGCATACCAAAACACATTCACATTTCTTCTCCTCTGTCCTCACCAGAGCCTGGGACAGTGGCGGGCAGGGGGTGGAGAAGGCGATCACGTTCACGGAGCCCTCCCTGTGCCAGGCGAGCTGCCAGTGTGCTCTCGGGAGGAGAGTGTTATTATGCCCTTGTTTAGAAGACAGAGTCTGGGGTCCAAATATAACTTGGTATCCTGAGTGTTCCTGAATAAATGAGATTGGAAAGTGTGAAATAATAGTCTGAAAGCCACAGCAATAGCAAATGGCAGAGCCACAACTAGATTTTAGGTGAGTTTCACAACCCCTGTCCCCCTCAGACTTACGGCAGGCAGACCATGCCAGCTTCTCTTCTCAGCCAAACCACATGCTTTAGGTACCATAATTTTAAGTGGACAAATGGTTTCATGCTTAAGCATTGCCAGATCCTCTCCACGACACGCACATGTGTACACACATACACACACATGGGCACAGCAACACTGTTGAGAGACTTAAATGATACCTCTTAAAATCCAAGAGGGTTAGACTCTTAGATTTATGCTCTAGTCTCTGCTGAGCTTGGACTCTGTGCTGTTTGAGGGCTCCCAGGCCATTCCTGAGCAGGGATGCCTGTGGCGCCTTGTCCTAAGAGATCCTGTCTCTGAGTAGATGGTGAGTTACCTGCCTCCTGTCGGCAACATCAGGACACAGAGCTCGGCCTCACAGGCAGGCAGCTTGGTGGCTGTGTCCGAGCATGCCTGATCACTGTATTATAATATTTCTTCCGAGGTTCTTTTTTCCTCCTCCTCTTATTCAACCTGATGGAAATGGCTCCTGCACCCAGGTCTGCCTCTGATAAGCCTCCAAGCGGGAGAAGCAGCAGAACTGAGCTTCTGTTTATCAGGCAGCTGCAGGGGAGTCTGGTGCCCTGTGCTGGGTGCCCTGGCGCTGATAAAGTGGTCTTGGGCCAGCTGCTCTCCAACTGCTCCCTCAGACCCGTCTTCAGGCCCCTACCTCGCAGAAATGGGAGCAGTGAAAGCTAGAAAACTTCTTTACTTTCTGACATACCAAAGCAAGGCAGGCTTCTGGTGGCCATGGGAGAGAGGACCTGATTGAAAACACATGGGGATACAGACTTGGCCAGGCCACAAGTGGAGAAACGGGCACTAGAGAGGCCCTCGGTCCCTGAACGTGGTGGTGGGAGCTGGTGCCTCCTACAGGCGTGGCAGGAGCTTGCGTGTGGTTTGCGCCTACTCAGAATTCCC
Organism: Callithrix jacchus; assembly: GCF_049354715.1. Taxonomy (NCBI): domain Eukaryota; kingdom Metazoa; phylum Chordata; class Mammalia; order Primates; family Cebidae; genus Callithrix; species Callithrix jacchus. The sequence continues at coordinate 111,506,931 of NC_133507.1, forward strand.
TGTGAGGCAGACACTGCTGCTCCCATGTGACGGCACTGAGACTCAGAGAAGAAGGAAGGGTTTTTTAAGTGTTTGTCTGTTTAAGGTATGATGTGGTATGGTCAGGTTGGAAGCCAGGTCTGCTGGTGCCAAAAGCCCAAACACCTTGCTCCTTCCTGGGAGCTCTGGCTGGAGGGGTTCACCCCTCCAAAACCCCCTGCCACACACATACACACCCTGTTTGACACAGCACATTTTACCTTCAGAAGTTAGCTTTTTTCCCTCAGCTTCTGTTGCTGTTAACCCCCTAACATATTTGGCGAGTTCACAGAAAAATCTGACCAATAGTCGAGCTGGCATGCAATAGTTGGAACATACTTATATTTAAACAATTTTCATTGCTTATCTGAAAGTCGGATTTACTGGCTTCCTGTACTGTGTCTGGCAGCTGCAGTCGAACAGGACATGAACATAGGTGTTTCTGAAAATGTTCTCAGATGATTCCAAGGTGCAGCCAGAGCTGAGCACCCGGGGAGAGTGGCTCCTGCTAAGCATGCCCACTTGCCACAGCCATGCCAGGCCCTGCTGAAAAGCCCAAGGTGGACAGAGCCTTCCTTGTCAGAAACATCCTCCGGGGGCTTTCCCAGATTCCCTTCTTCCCATCCTTTGCATCCATTTCATGGATTCTTCCCACAATGGACAGAAATCTATTTTGTATGTAAATGTGGAATCTGAGACGCAGCTTAATTTTTAATACTTTACTGTAATTGTGGCAGTGATTCAATAACCGGGCATATGGAAACATAAAACAATAAATGATTATTCACAACCCTCCTGTATCTCCCATCACACTGACATTCCCTTCATTCACTTCTACTCACACTCCTGCCTAACCCCCAAATTCTCAGACTGCCAGCCTCTCCCGCAGCTCCCATCTCACACCCAGACCCTCTGTCCATCACTCCACCCCTGTGAGCCTTTCATTGTGGATTCATCCTGATTCTTTCTCAGTAGCTTCTCAGTGCTGTTCTAAACAATGGACTCTCCTTTCCAGCACTCCCTGAGAAAACCCAGAGTTCTTAGCCTGGTCTTCAGGACCCTACATTGCCCATTGCTCACCCAAGCAGGTGAGAAACAAAATTTATTCTTGATATTAACCATAGTAGTGATGATGGAAGAAGTAATAAGACGAGGAAAAGAAAAAGAGAAAAATAAGCTAATGGTATCTACTGAGTTTAGCCATTTATATTCTTTCCACTTTTTCTTCCTACAACCATAGCTTTTATACTTCCCCAAACAACTCAGAAGTAGTTACTTTAAAAGTGTAAAAAAAAAAGTCATACATTTGTTTCATTATGAAACCATCCGTACTTTAAATTGATACAGTTATCTGAAATCTGTACTGTTATAGACAATCTGGCTTCTCTAGGAGCCTCTAATGCTGATTGAAGAGACAGATCCACCCTGCAGCTGCCTCGTGTCTTTGTGGACAACTGTCTTCACTCTGTTACTCGATTTGCTTAAGCAAACGCTTCTTGCCTTTATCAAGGAAATTAGCATACCAGTCTGACAGAAGAGGAGATTGTGTTTCTGCTTACCCTTCTTCTCCTAAGATTAAGTGTTAGCTTTCAAAGCTGCTTTTGAAAGTGGTAAGGACCCTGATGAGAAATGGCAAGCAAAGCCTCCTGCTTACATTGGAAGCATCAAAACAGGAGGACTGGGCCAATTCACCCATCCCTGTTGGTCATTAGACATTAATTGGTTGTCCAACTTCAACCACATCACCTACAAAACCCTGCAGTGAAACAATCTAAGTTAGTTGACTTTTCTTTGATTAGTCTCCAGCATATTTATCACTTCCTATGAAAGAAACATCTAATTTAGATGGCAGTTGATTTGTGTCATGGGATTTCATCTGACAGGAGGCAGAGTTATGTATGTGTTTATGGCTTCTTTGCTTTTAAAAGATTAATGTTGGGCAAATATAAATCACAAGACCTGGACAGGGGGCTGGGAAGATGGAGCAGGAGCTTGCCAGGGTGATGGATTGAGATGTATTTTAGAGGATTTTCATCTGCTAGAAAAACAGTGGGAAGATGGGGCTGAGGGGTGGTAGGGCAGGGACAGTGAAGAGAAATGGTTCTTTCTCCCTGAGCACAGATAAAAAACAGAACGGGGGCTTGAGCCAGGGCAGGTGGCTTCCTGGCTCTATTTCAGATGCAAAATGAAAGTGAATTGGTAACTTCCAGAAGCTCCTTTCCTGCCCTGATACCCAGAAGACTGGATTGGAGGACAAAGGAGGGCTCTCAGCACAGATGGAAGTACCCAGGGCACCCAGCTGCTCCAAGAGATTAAAGTGCTCCCTGCCTGCCCCAGTCACAGGAACTGGCCCTGAAGCCAGGCTCCCACACCAGACCCTCCCATAGAGCAAGTCTAGGCTTCTGTCCCCGAGGCTGTGTGTGTGTGTACATGTGTGTGTGCCTGTGTGTGCACATGTGGGAAGAGTATGTGTGTGAGAGGAATGTATGTGTGAGAGTGTGTGTGTCTGCATGTGTTTCCTGTGTGTGCATATGTGGGAGACTGTACATAAGAGGGTATGTGTGTGAGTGCGTGTTACTATGATTGTTAGTGTGAGTTTGTGTAAGTGCAAGAGCGTGTGAGTATGTAAGAGAGAATGTGTGTATGAGAGTGTGTGAGAGTGTGAATGTGTGAGAGACCATATTTGAGTGTGTATGAGTGTGAATGTGTGTCTGCCTGTGTGTGTATGTGACTGTGTGTGTATGTGAGTGTGTGTGTGGGTGTGTGATCATCCTTAAATATATGAGGACAATAAGAATAGCTACCATGTGCAGGGCAATGCCCCAGGGAGCCACACTCTGCTGCGTGTGTGTTGCCTGCCATAATCCTTCTCTAGGAACTAGCGAAATATCCAGGAGGGGTGCGTTGAGTGGGGACACAGGCCCCAGGACTTATTGCCAAATCTCTCTAGCACCAAAACCCATGCTCCCTATGCCACCTATCAGGATGCTCCCTTAAAGCACGTTTAAGATGCTTTCTCTAAGGAGCCATTTGTTGGTGTGCATTTGTCTTTTTCACTACCCCAAACAGTACCTGCCCAATATTCAGATGAAAATGCCCCCTGTCTTTCCTAGCAGGCTTTCAAACATGAGTCTGACATAAATGAAAAATCGGGGCATCTCCAATAGCAATGGCTAACATATACAATGTACACACTCCCCCCAGCCTCACAGGCATCCTCTCCTGCGAGCCTGGTCACCACCCTCTGCTGCAGGCTCCCTCCCCATCCCACAGAGCCAGTGTGCCTCTGGCTGACCTGTGCAGGGAGAAGGCAGTGGCCTTTCCTGAAGCCTTGCATTCTCGTGGAGCCCTCCCTGGCTGGGGAGGAGAAGCCTTGTAGGGAATGAGGAGAAGTGGCTCCTGCGTCCTGCTCCTGCACCTTTCCTTCCTTTCAGCATCCTTCACCACTGCATCTCCACTGTTTGTGCTATAAACCGTGGGTCCTGTGGCCTCCAGGCCACTTTGGCCTCCCCTCCCTCAGCACGTCTCCTGGGGAGGCACGGCCATCTGCCTTGGGAGGCAGACACAAACCCCCTTCTTGCAGCCAATCCTCCTGAATGTTCAAACTGAGGTTCCAGGCAGCAAAATGTCCTCCTGCCTCCAGCTACCCCTGTGGTTCTGCCCACTCCCTACATAGGCTCTGCTGCTCCTGCCTGTCAAACCCAGTGGAGGAAGGAGGTAAACACTTCCCACATCCTGCTCACCAACTGATGAGCCTTCTGGAAACCCAATAACAAAGCGTGCCTAACTAAATCATCATTATTTACACATGCAGCCCGATCAAGGACATTTAGTCATGTCATTAAGTACCTAATTATGCTGAAAATGCAATTATATGATTTTTTAAGTGAATTAAGTCCTCCAGAGAAGTGGTAAAGATTAGCACGCAGCATCTGTCTGGGGAGCAGGGACCTCAAAGGGCACCCAAATGTGACTCCAGTTTGCATAGAGGCCAACCGGTCTGAACCCAGATCACATGTGTGAGCACACAGGGGCCCACACAGGCTCACACAGAGGACTTCAGCTTCACCTCTGTGTCTCCAGAACTCTGCAAAGGTCTGCTGCACACCAGGAACTTAATAAATGACAGCCATTAATGTCATTGGAAGCATAGTATACATCTGTGGAGTGACTGTTGAGCGACTTAGAGAATCTTAGGGAGGTTATTTATCCAGCATCGGAGAGGCAGGTGTGTAGAAAAAAAAATAACAATGAGAGAAAGATCAGCCGGGACATGTCAGGATATTTTATGCAACATCACTCATTCATTCAGATGCTAGAGCAAAAAAAATACAGTCAGTGTCTTCTAGGAGCTCAAAAATGAGCGCAGAGACAGAGAAAGCATCTTAATGGTCATATGAACAGGTTGTACAGCAAACTACAAAAACATTAACCCCGTGGGCTAAATGCAACCTGTGGCCTGCTTTTGTGCAGTCAGCTAGCTAAGAATGATTTGTACCTCTTTAAGGTGCTTCCTCACCTCCACCTCATGCAGCTCAGGTTCCCAGTCCACAGTCTCAATCACTCACTGTACATCCACAGCTCCAGTGGGGGATCCAGAGTGCTCATTACATCCAGGAGCCAAACCTCATATTTCTTCACAAATATGGAAACAAAACTATGAAGCCAAATAGTTGATAAAAGCAAGATTCATTGTGTCTCTGAAAAGGAAGACAACAATGTGGATAAAGATGAAGAGGCTGAAGATGGCCACAGGGATTGTCAAAGGAGGAGATGGAGAAAGATGAGACCAAGAGGAGAAACTGAGTGTGCACACTTCAGTGTAGAGTTTCCCTCCATCAGGCCAAAATCCAAGGACAGCTTGGAGCTTCCCTTCAGAAAATCCTGGCAGAGAACTCGCAATGAGCCTGGGAAGTGAGAGGAACATTTGCAGTGTCTCTAGGAAGCTATTCACACTGGAGACCCCTGAGAGGACAGCTGAGTAGCACAGCAGCAACAAACTCAGGGAACTCAAGAAGGAAAGCCTCTGACCAGCAGCTGTGTGATTCCAAATGGCCAGCCTCTCACCTGCTCCCTGAGAGGTCAGGACCTCCCTTCATTTCCACCTGCAGAAGCAAGGGACTGGGGATGAAGCATGGCCTGAAACCACAGCCCACATTTCTCAATCTGCAATCGCAGCCCAGGGAAAGGGTGACAGGAGCTGTGGTCACTGAATGCACTGTCTCTTTTCTGCAACATGCATGTCTTTCCTGGAAATGAAAATGGCTACTTGGAGCATCTGCTGACCAGATTAGGCAAAGATTATGTGGGCACAACACTGAGAGGGCCATTCAGAGAGGGTGGCCAGCTTCCCACTATCCAACAACAGACTGACGCCAGCCCACAGGAGACACTGCCAAGTGGTTGCAGGTGGCCAGTGGGAACCTGGAGCAAGGCAGGCAGGTCAGGGCAGCAGGAAAGAACCTTCGCAGACCTTCTAGTTGGACACTTTGAAGAATCTTCAAGACAATAGCCAGTTCTGAAGATTCATCCCAATTTCTTCACTGTAAAAGTAGCACATGGTTTTGTAGATGACTTGGAAAATACAAACAGCAATATGTTAGAAGAAAACAAAACCACTCATAAACTGTCCACTACTTAAAAGCTGGCACTTAATATTTTAAGTGTATTTCCTTTCATTCCTTTGTCTTAAGACTTGGTGGAATATTTCTCATCATTTTTATTTAGAGAAATAACACCAGTTAACATCATACCCTAAACATTTCCTCCTGTTGCTAAGTTCAGGTGCACCCCTTCCCTAGTTGTGTAATACTAGGTCATAGGGGCATATCATAATTTGCATAACCAATGCCCGCATATGGAACACTTAGACTGTTTTCTCTCTTTAATTTTTTCATTTTAGACTGCATTTCAATCTACTTTCTGAGCATGGACTTTTGTTCCTGTTCCAGATTATTTCTCTAGGATCCATTACTAGAAGTGGATTGCTAGATTCTTAGGGTGATACATATGCCTGATAGTGTACCAGAGCATTGAAGGTACTTGTTTCTAGGAATTCCACTTTGACATAATTGACTACGTGAATAATTAATATTCAAATAGCCTGATCTATGTCAGGCACTGTGTACCACAAACTAGCTTACAACAAGGCTACACAGTCATGCCACTGGGTTTTATATGTGAAGAAACCGACATTTGCAGTGAGCTGAGTTTGAGCCATTGCACTCCAGCCTGGGCAACAGAGCAAAAACTCCATCTCGGAAAAAAAAGAAAAAGAAAAGCGAGGTAGCATTCCTCAAAATGGTCTGGCCACAAGTGTCCCCGCCCCATGAGTGTCCACAAGTGTCCACGCCTGTCCCCGCCATGCCTGGCAAGTGTGCTGATGTCACAGCGGGACGGCCAGATGCCTGGCCCTGAGCCTGGCAGAGGGTGACCCTGGGAACCCGGGAACACTGTGCTTCCTGAGCGCCTTCACTCTCCTCAGGGAGGTGTCTGTGGAAGTACGTGTGTCCAGGGTGTTCTGCGCTCCAGCCACCTCTGGTGGAGCTCGGAGCTGGCAAGTCAAGCAGACGCTGATTGGGATACCCAGGCCCTCCTGGATCCTCTGCACACAGCCATTTCCTTTGCCATTTTGGTACACCAAACACCTATTTTTAGAGAAGCATTTCCCTGCTACCTCATTGGAGCTCAGCTATCCTTAAATCAATCAGCAGTGGTCTGGTAGTGGCTCAGCTGGGAACCCTTGCTTAAGTGTTGCTGAAACCATCCTCATCCTCACTCTCAGCTCCCCTCCCTAAGCCTTCAGTCTGTGCCTGAATTCTTCCTCCTTTACTGGACCAGATGGACAATGGAAGACAGGAAGCAGGGAACTCCTTCAACAACTCCTAAGGCAGAGGGGAGCCATGAGAGATGAGCTGGGAAATGTAAAGACCGGGCCATGCAGGAAAAAAAAAGAGTTTTAGCACAGCATCATCTGAAAATGCAAGAGAAGAGAGGCTCTTGGTGGCAACAGAGGAGCGTGACTTCCAATCTCAGAAACTATGGAGCAGAAGGGCATTGCATGGACCAGAACCTGGCACAAGGACCCCAAATCCTCAAACCCAGCACTGTGGGGGCAGACAGGGGACAGGCAGAAGGAATATTCTGTCCTCCACTGTGCCCAGTCCCCATTTCCCTCAGGGTGGGGCTCTCTCGAGCCTGGATGCTGACTCATGCTCAGGTGGCATCTCCTGCTTCTCCCCCAGCTTCAGCTCTGTCTTAAGAACTCTGTTCTCCTTCTGCTGTGAAGATCCCTCAGCATGATGAAGACGCATCAGCAGGTCAGTACACAGTGGGGGCTGCCCTGCTAGTGTGCTGAAGACATGCCAACTGTTCAGGGCAGCTTCTCTGCTTCCAGGAAGAACACGTTGACTAGGTTCCTTCCAGCAGTCTGGGCATTGCCTTAAGCCTGAGCTTTTTCAGTTGCCTATTGACCCCAGACACCCCCCCAGTCCCTACCCATCTCCAGCAGCCAGATGCTGACCAATCCCCGGGAGCTTCTCAGACTCAAAAGCCACCCACTCTTCCTGCCTCTTTCAAATTTGATTTCCCTAGAAATCCTCTGGCAGAGTGTGTCTGCTGGGGGACAGGCCAGGGGAATGATGGTTCTGCTTTTCATCACGCTACGCCATGAGTAAAGAAGGATATTTGTGACCAGGCAAGATAGCTCACGCCTGTAATCCTAGCATTTTGGGAGACCAAGGTAGGTGGATCATATGAAGTCAGGAGTTGGAGACCAGCCTGGCCATCATGGCAAAAACCCATCTCTACTAAAACACAAAACTTAGCAGGACGTGGTGGCAGGCACCTGTAATCCCAGTTACCGGGGAGGCTGAGGCAGGGAAAATCACCTGAACCTGGAAAGCAGGGGTGGGGGGCGGAGGTTGCAGTGAGATGAGATGGCACCATTGCACTCCAGCCTGGGATATTTGCTGCTTCCCTGATAAACCACAAATGCCCCACTGACGACAGCTGACAAGGTCCTTCCCCTAGTGGTTGACAAGGGCAACTCCACCTTGTTCAACCAGCCTTTTATCCCCCGATTTTTCCCCTTCAGAGCTCCTTGCTGATTTCCGCTATTGTCAGCATCCTGCACTTAGGAGACAATGGTTTCGTTTTCGTATTCTTACCTCACAGTGGAGAAAAAACTCCCTTTCCTCTTACTGAGATGTTGTAGCTCAACTGAGTCAAATTGGTTATGGTGTTAGGGTTCTGTTTAAATTTGTTTTAAAGGCTTAGGGGGAATAATAGGGAAATCCACACAGAGAAAACCCTGGAACCAGACACTTCGAGTCTAAGTCACGGCAGCCTTGCGTTCTTTCCAGGGAGCACGTCCCAAAAGCAAATGACTAGGTATGAAAAATTCTTCAGCAAGACTCCAAGATGTACATAAGAAAGAGATGTCGTTTCCTGACTGCCTTCTAAGTGTTGAGCCTCTGCTTCATCCCAATTTACTGACGTGGGAATGACCGTCTTCTCCAGGGCAGAGAAGCCACCTCTCCTCCCCACCCACCCTTGCAGGCCTCCACACTTCCATGCAGATTGTGTAGTGCAGCCTGCGAGTTTCCAATCCTGCCATCCATGTGGTGTTTTGATACAGTGGCAGCAGATTAGACCGGATAAGGGTTAGAAGGAGGAAAGCGTTGCTGATCGTCTTATAGAGTGTCAAAGTCGTGCAGCTACATTACACAGCACCTTGGCAGCCCTGGGGACTGGGAACCAGGGGGCGCTCTTTGTAAGGTCACCCGTGAGGACCTTCAGGGCAATCATTTTAACCTGGAGATTTTTAGACAGGTTCTGAACAGGCTGGTCAAGTTCACATCAACCTTACTTGTGTATTCCATCTGAAAGACCAGATGAATGCACATGTGCTTTCTGCACAGATGGGAAGGGTGGCCACACCTGAGAGTGTGGGCAGATTGAAGCCCTCAAAGCACACATCCAGCAGGTCCCTGGAGCCCAGGCTCTGACACACACTGACCAGGCATCAAGGGAGGATGTCTACCTAACCCAGAAGCTTACTGACCACACTATCAACACGGCTTTTCCTTCATGTATCTCTCCTTACCACCATGCCCACTACCACATGGGCGCTGCCCACCCACCATCTCAGAAGGACAGACTTGGGACCACCTCTTCCAGGAAGCCTTTCCTGAGGACACTGAAGGTCTGTGGGCTCCAGCAGAGAGCAACCCTTTCCCCAGCTTACCAGCACTTGCCCTTGTCAGTTACACAGCTTGCTCCTGACTGTGGAGCTTGGCCTTAACGATGGAGCATATGACTGGAGCATAGGAGGCACTATAAAAGGTTTGCTGAAGGAAAGAATGAACCAACCAGCTCAATCATGAGCATCCCCACTGCCGTAGACTCCTAGAGTCCTGGGGCTCAGTCTCATAGTTGTGTCACCATGAGTCCCCCAAGCACCTTGTCAATGCTCATTTTGACACTTCATTACATAGAGACTGTGGGCAGCCTAACTTTTGCACCTCCCCAGCCAAGTCATATGCTTCCTGGGGACACACACCATGTTCTCCTCTTCCCTGTAACTCTGGGGCTGGATAAATGCTAACTGCTCAGCCAACACTGGCTGGCTTCTAGGAGAAACGGGTGGGTGGATAATAAGCTATTCATTTATTTCCTGGGGGCGCTTATATTCTGAGACCTTAGAGCCTGAACACTGCATCTTTCCCAGAAGCGGTAATGGCAAATCCTCAAGGGCAAGTAAATGCATTTGACCATTCCTACGAAAAAGAAAAGTTAGTTAATGTACTTCACCTCTCGTCTGATTTCTCCTTCACTTATGCAAGGATGCTGAGGAATCTGGAGCAGGAAGAAAAACCCCATTGCTAGCCAAGAAGAACTTCCCATGCCCATGAGGTTCCTGTTCCTTCCCCATAGCTCTTGAACCCCAAATCACACTTGCACAAAGCTTTGCTGCTTCAGAGTGCTTGATAAATTGACTTTTCTTTTTTTGGGTGGGGAGGAGAGATTCTCACTCTGTCACCCAAGCTAGAGTGCAGTGGTGCTATCTCAGTTCATTGCAGCCTGAGCCTCCCAGGTTCAAGTAATTTTCTTGCCTTAGCCTCCTGAGTAGCTGAAATTACAGGTGCCCGCCAACACACCCAACTATTTTTTGTATTTTTAGTAGAGATTGGGTTTCATCATGTTGGTCAGGCTGGTTTCGAACTTCTGACCTCAGGTGATCCACATGCCTCAGCCTCCCAAAGTGCTGGGAATACAGATATGAGCCACCACACCCAGCCTGGTAAATTGATTCTCCTACCAAACCTGTAGGTTCCTCGTAGTTGAACACCCCAGGTAACTGGCGCAGCACTTGGCCAACTGTAAAGCAGTCAACACTGCCGCTGTTGCATCACTGTCACCAACAAGGCTTGTCAATGTGGGAACTCTCCAAGGGCCCCCGTGACAAACCTACATGTCCTGTCATGATTTTGAGGCTAAAATCATCTTTCTCCTCCCAGAACACCTAGGTGTTCTAGTCTGAAGCCATCCTCATTCTCAATGCCCCCTCTCAAGCCCTCACTCTCTGCCTGAATTCTTCCTTCATTCCTGGACCAATTGGGCAGTGGAAGACAGGAAGTGGGGAACCCCTTCAACAACTCCCAAGGCAGAGGGGAGCCATGAGAGATGGGCAGGGAAATGTAAAGACCAGACCAGGCAGGAAAAAAAAAAAGAGCTTTTTAGCACAGCATCACCTGAAAATGCAAGAGAAGAGAGGCTCTTGGTGGCAACAGAGGAGCGTGACTTCCATCCTCAGGGCAAGCACCTAACCACTGCTCTCTGTCCACATCTGCGAAACACCACGGGCCCTGAGAATCCATTGCAGCTGAGATCCTGCATCCCAGGAGCTGCACTGAGGCTGCCAACTAAAGTAGAGAGCACTCCCTGCACTGCAGAGTCATGCCTGTGTGCCCTGCTGCCTCCAGGGGTGGCTGCCTTCCACCAGAGAATGGACAGCTGACATCCTGAGGACACAGAAGTTGGTAGAGTTTGACTGCAGTCAGCGGCAAATTCCATGAATGGAAAGGCATTCCCAGCTCCACAAAGATGAGCATAGTGAAGGCTGAAGTTTAGTTGATTCGTGGTTCCCCAGAAGGCTTTCAAACATTCAGCATTCGTCACTCAGTGCCAGGCACCCAGTCCAATGCCGCGCACAGAGTTGTGAGCAAGACAAGCCTGAACTTGTGGAGCTTCCTGTCTGGGGTGGGTATTTCAGGAGGTGGGTGGGTGGGGAGGAGTCCTTGCAACCTGGAGGAGGGCCAAAAAAGAAAAGTAGGTCTTTCCAAAAAAATGGGTCCTTTCATATCTGTCCAGTTGTGCTGGTTAATTGTCTGTTTCTGATACCAGAACCAAGCTTGGCCATAATTAACACTTACTCTGCCATAAACCCACCCCAAGGCTGCCCATGGATCACCCCCACCCCAGTTGCTGAGCTCAGCATGATTCTAATCCCAACCTCATAACTATCCCTCTTCTCCAGCAAGGGGCAGGCTCTTCCAGGCCCCTTAAGCTGGATGCAGATGAACCACCTACATTCTGGGCAGGGTCTGAGCTCACTGAGCGAGTCTTCTCCAAAGACCTGACATCACTGCTGCCAGCTGAATGGGCACAGGGCAAGGGATTGCACTGAGGGGGCTCTCACCCCCCATCTCCAGAGGCTTCTGTAGCCTTGGCACTATGGATGGCAAGCAGACACTGGGGAGAAAGCTGAGAAGTGGGAAGAGGTGCCTTGGATGCTGAGCTGTCTGCCTGGAATGCTTATATGCTTTGTGCAGCAAACTCCTGTTTGTCCTTAAAGGGCCAATCCTGATGTCACCGCTTCTGGAGGCCCTCTTTGCACCAGCGCTTCCCAGCCTAGAGCATGCCCCAGCATCTACTACAGTAATTAGTGGGTCCAAGTCCTAGTGTTTCTCATCAGTAGGTCTGGGCTGGGGCCTGAGAATTTCTATTTCTAACAGACTCCCAGAGGATGCTGTGTACCCAGAGACCACGCTTTGAGAACTGCTGTCTCACAGCATCCGCACCTTCCCAGACAGGCCCAAGCTTCCTCTCTATGATAATTCTGATCTATTAATATGTGGCGGCTCTGGTTGGGCTGAAATGTCACTTCCCTGGAGTCACATTGTGAAACGTGTGAATTCAGCTCCACACACTTGGAGGAGGTGGGGCATGGAGAGAGCAGTTCCCACTGAGAGACCTATCCTGCTCCTCAGTGGGCATGAGCTTGGTGGGAGCCCACATTGGGAAGCACAGCTGGCAATGCCTTGGAGGTCTCAGGTCCCACCTGCCCTCCCAGCCTGGCTGGCCTGCTGGAAGTGTGTGTAGTCTCCCAGTACACAGATTTGGATACAAGGTCCCTAACCACAAGCCAAGAAATGCGCCCCAAGTTCAAGCCAAGTACCTCAGCTAGAAACCAGCTTACCAAGGCTCTCCACTTGGCAGTGCCCTGCAGGGTTAAACACACTGACTCAAAGCTGCCTGGGCTTCAAATGATTGACTTCTGACTCTCATGGTAGTGCTACAAGCTAGGGAAAATAACACGTTTCTGGGACTCAGCTGCCAAATCTGTAAAATGGGGCTAATAATAACTCCTATTGAATGGAACTGTTGCAAGGACTGAGTTAAAATGCATTAAATATTCAAAGCAGCACCTGGTATCTAGTAAGCAATTATTAGTTGTTTTAAAGGAAGAGGAAATAACAGTCTATTCTAACCCTGATTGTGTTGGACAAAGTGTTATAAGAAATACTGGTCTTCATCTGGAAAATTTCTAAGGGCAGTTCTGGGTATTTGAGCTTCTATAATCATCCATGCTGACTTAAGCAAGGTTATTCTTGCTGTCTGAACTTTGAGGTGCTTAGTGATTGGAAAAGTCTAGAACCCCACCACTAAATCCATTCATTACATATGCATGCATTGACTCATGCATTCAGTGGGTATTTATTGGCTAGTTACTATCTGCTAGATATTAAATTGGAGGCTGCACTTGTTCACTCTGTGTAATAAAGTCTAGCACCCACTTGAACTTGCTATGGCTCCTGCTTCAGGTCTTGCTACTAAAGAAGCACTGTGAATACTGGACCCTCCACTCTGCCAGGTCCCTGGCTCTCCAGGCCCTGACTCCTGGTGTGTTCACTGGGTCCCTTTGCTGACTCGATGCATTACATTATGTTCTTCCCCACTTCTAAGCTCCTTACTGATTCCAGACTCCTCTAGCTTGGCCCACCTGCTTCCCGCTGTGGACCTCTAGCCTGGAGTCTGTTTTCCCCTCACGGAATACAACTCCTGACACCAGCAGCCAGTATCTTATAAGAAAGAGGCATCTGGTTACTGCACTGGGGAGAATGATCTCATAGCACTATAATTAAAGTGATTATCTGAGTGGAAATGACTATTATGAAGTATCCTTCTCTGTCTTATTATGTAGAGCCATTATAATGCAAACATGGAATTTCTCATGTTAACACTGATATTTCTGTGGTCCAATAAATCCTTCTTCACAATCACCTCCCAGAAGAGAGAAGGCATTCTCTGTGGTAGCTCTAGGAAACATGCAGGTCCCCGATGGAGACTGGCTCGGATGTCTAAGATATCAGGGACCTGCATGTTTCCTAGATGTGAAAAAACAAACCCAGTAACTTGGACAGTGCCATAAAGTGGTCTTTCCCACAGGAGAGTCGATCTAAAGACCTGGGAAGGGCTTCTCCAAGACAGAAAGAAAGGAAGTGCTCTCCAGAGGCAAGAGCACTGGCTAAGTCCTGACCTGACATTGGATGAGCAGTGTGATCATGGGCACATCACATCTCTGAGTCTTGGTGTTCTTCCTGTGAGATGGGCCAGTAACACCAGGCACCTCATAGGATTGCTGTGAAGACTGAATGATATAGTAGATAGAAGGGAGCTAAAGTAACACCTGGTGCTATGATTTGGATGTGGTTTAATCCTGCAAAAACTAATGTTGAAATTTGATTCCCAATGTGCCAATGAGGGGGTGGGATACAGGGGAGATATTTAGTCTTAGGGGCAGATCCCTCATGCATAGATTAATACCCCCTTGAGGGAGGGAGGGAGTTCTTTCTCATGGGACTGAATTAGTTACTGGAGAGCAGTGTGTTATGAAAGCACGCTCAGCTTTCTAAACTCTCTTGCTTTCTCTATCACCTGTGGTCTCTTTGCAAATGTCTCCTCCCCTTCTGATTTTTGCTGTGAGTGGGAGCAGTATGAGGCCCTCACCAGATGCAGCTGCCCAATTTGGACTTCCCAGCCACTAGAACTGAGAGCCAAATAAACCTCTCTTCTTTATAAATGACCCAAGTATTCTGTTATAGCAATACAAAATGGACTGAGACACCTGGTGTGAGCATCAGGTACTCCACAAATGGTCTGTCTTAAACACAACAAGAGTCCCTGCCTTCATACACACCACGGATATCTGTTGGGCATCTACCAGGTGCAGGCACCACCCTCAGTGCAGGCATACAGCAGAGAACTCAAATGGGCCTGGAGTGACCTGTTGGTTCAGGTTCATACAGTTCCCTCCAATCCATCATTGACCAAGCAGAACCTGGTTCCTGGTTTGTGCACCCCTGCCAGGAGTCAGTGGCTGCACCACACTGCCCCTGTCCACCAGGGCTCATTCACAGAGTTGCTCACACCTGAGCAAAGGATCCAGCTTGGGCCACAGTACTTCTAGGCATGGAGAGTCTTTCTGACCTCAGACTTTTGTCCTCTGTTCACAGAGCCTGATCCAGGGATGGCCTCTACCTCCACTGCAACAGACATTGCCATCATTGCAGGTGAGCTGTCACTGCAGAGCCCTTCAAGCAGCCAGGGTGAGGGGCCTTGATGAAAACATCCAGAGAGAACTGACCTAAGGACTTGGGTAGGGGTGGCTATGGCCATTTTTTTCTGTCCTTCAGTGGTGGTTTTGAATGTGGAATGGAGAAGTCTAGCCCTGGGTGAATATGCATGTATGTACATATGTACATATATTTATTGGCCCCTCATAGGAATTCAGGGGCTAGAGAGACAGCAGCTTTGGTGAGGGAGGTTAAGGGTGGAGGTGGGATGAAGGTAGACAGACCAGGCTTCTTGGACTTCTCTGCCATCTCCCTCATCTCACATTATTTTCTGCCCTGGGTCCATGTGCCCCAAACCTTCTCTCCTCAAGGAAATGTGAGCCTACTTTTACCTTGCTTTGAACCCTGGGCACGTGGCTCCCCATGGGTCATGGCTGTGACTGCGAACTGTGTTTCAGGAACAACCAAGTTTTGGAGGTGCTGTGTGTCCTGTGTCCTTCTTTGAGGTCCATACTTCTCAGCAGCTTATTAATAACTCAGGAAACATCTACAATTTAAAAAGAAAGAGAAAGCAGCAGCAGCAAGCAATCAAAGACACCTGTTGGACTCTGTGTAACCTGGCGTTTCCAACTCATTGCGCCGCTGAGCTCTTTTTCTTCTTAGATGGTATTATTAACATTATGCAGACACAATTGTTCCCCTGAAGGCAGTAGGAAGTTTAGGAAATTGTTCCGTAATGATGGCACTTGGGAGCAGTTTTAGACTTTCCATATTCTCCAGCAGTCCCTCCCCAAGGCCTCCAGATAAACCCTCATTCTAAGAAAAGACAGAGGCTTGTTCTGCAGCTTCAGAGTAAATGCCCAAATTCAAACACCCCACCCCATGAGACTGCTGCCCCCTCATTCTCCAGGCCCTGAATGATCTGATCCCTCCTGGGCAGCCTCACACTGTCCTTCCCCACCACTCTGGAGTCCCAGCAGAAGTGAAGGGTAACCACCCCCAATACATACCAGCTTGGCACCCTCTCATGACCCTCTCCTACTTTGGTCCTTTCTGTGGCCAAGTCCTGATCCTCCTGCAGATTCACCACAGTCCTCACTCCCCAGGAAGGAATGGGAGCAGGGTGGTGAGGAGGGGCCATCAGGCCTTTGGAAAACACAAGCTGTACAACCTGCCCCAAGCACAGTGAATAGCCTAATCCCCCCACCCACCATATACTGTATGTAGAGCAACAAGCGCTGCACTGTTTTCTGGGACTTTCCTGGTTTTACAATGGAAAACCTCCAAAAGAGTTTCAGTCCTGGGATAGGATCCTAGGCTCTCTGCAGAGTGCTTAGTAGCACAACTGTGGGGAAGAAAAAGAGAAGGGAGAGAAGGAGGGAGAGGAGAGGAGAGAGGAGGATCATTTTAGCAAGGCGGAGATCCAGGGCAAGCGCACAACAGGCTGATGACGCACGTGAAAGGAATGAAGTGGCCTGTCTGGGGTTGGTACGGATGTCTCCGACGTACAGTGGTTCAAACATATTCAGTAGGAACCGTACTTTGAATTTTGAGTTTTGATCCTTTCCCAGGCTGGCAATACATAGTGTGATACACTTTATTATAAAATAGTCTCTGGGCCAGATGATTTTGCACAACTTCAGGTTAATGTAAGTGTTCTGAGGCTGCTTAAGCTACTCTAAGCCAGGCCAAGTTTTGCCGCTCAGTAGGTTTGGTGTACTAATCGCATTTTTCACTTACAATAATTTTGACTTATTATGGGTTTACAGGAACTGGTTCCCATCATAAATCAAGGAGCATGTGTTTTGCTTGTGGCAGCGTATCTGTCCTCACACAACCCCTGTGGGTCCTGACCCCCATCAGGACCCAGGGTCCCAGGGCCCCTGCTCAGGCTGACTTTTGCACATCTTCCCACCTGCAGGTGTGATTGCCGCTGTGGCCATCGTCCTAGTCTGCCTCCTCATCGTCATGCTGCACTACATGTGCCGGCACAAGGGCACGTACCACACCAATGAGGCCAAGGGCACAGAGTTTGCTGAGAGTGCGGACGCAGCACTGCAGGGAGACCCTGCCCTCCAGGATGCTGGTGACAGCAGCAGAAAGGAGTACTTTATTTGAGGGGCAACAAACTTTACTTCCCCAAATGCCTTCAGCTCCATCAGGAAAAATGTACCCCACTGTCCAGCACCCCTACTGATACCACCAGGCAGCCGGAGAGAGCATTTGCTCCTTCCCAAGATTCGCACCTGGGAACACTAGGTGCCTGCCCAGGAAGGAATGGAGGAGGACTCAAGCTTCATCAGGCCTCGCCCAGGGACCCATGGAGGCAGTGGCCACCTCAGAGGCCACCCTTTGCTCCACCGAGGTGGGAGAAAGTCTGGGCACACAGGGCCCCTGGGCAGTGCAGGACAACATCATGTCACTAGCAGGAAAGTCCTTGTTGAGGATGAAGGGGTGCTGGGTACCCAGGGGCTGGGGAAGCAAGGAAATAAGTCATCTGTATGCTGACTGGGGATAATGGCATCAAATGTCAGCCCTTGACATTTGCGGGGAACAGCAGATGCCAGAGCTAAAAGGTACCTTTGTCTCCCATTGATCCAGCTCAGAACAATTGGAAATAAATTTGAAACGTAACCGAGCATTCAGAGTCCAACAGTATTACTATAGTTGTCTGGGGAAAGATAAACGCCACCCAGGGCTTGCTTTTCACCTGTCCGATATTATGTTCTCTGACGGGGCCAGGGCAGTCATTTCTGGCTCCTGCAAGGGCCAGTTCTCAGAGAGCACAACCAGTACAGGCAGCTCCCAAGCCTGCCAAGGGAGGAAGGATGAGTGATCAGCTTTCCTCTTCCTGCAGAGGCACCAGCTGTATGAAACAAAACGAAGGGTGATATGTCCCTCTAGAAATAGCCTGTCCCAGTGGCCAGGGCACTGGCTGAAGCACTGATTTTCCAAGATGCAGTGTTAGAACAAATGGACCTGATCCAAAACTGTGAGTGAATCCCACCCATCCTTCCGATAACAGTGACCATGGCAACCAGTGCTGGGAGCAGAGACTGCAGAGCTCCACTGCCTGATTTTGGATCCCAGCTCCCCTTTCCAGCTCCCAGAACCTTGAACAACTCTTTTGACCCTTCTGGCTTTGGTGTTCTCCCTCACATGGAAATGATGCTGATTTCCTCAACACTGACTGCCAGCGTTGAGGATCAAGTGCTCAGAGCTCCCTATCTTCCAGTGTCATCAACTGTGTGGTGCAGTAAGAGAAGATGAACTGGTTAACCATCACTTTCCAGGTGATTTATTCCAAGATTCCCAACAGCTTAGCTGTCACTTCAGGGACCAGCAGCTGTGAGATTAAAGACTGCACACCAGGTGCTGGGATCACCTAGGTACTTCCTGGGGCCCAGGCTTCTCAAGGCTGCACCATCTCCACCTGGGAGTTGGCAGAAAGTCCCATAGATCTCCCTGGGAGGATTATGGGCATGCAAGCTCAGTGGGATGTCCAGCAGCCAGAAGAGCTGACAGTCCTGGAGCCATGGTGGAGAGGATGAGTCGGGAGCTCACAGAAGCAGTGATGGAAGAAGCCTGGTCCAAAAGCGAGACCTTTCCCTGGTGACCCAAGCTTTCAGGCCTTCATCTATAAATATGTACAAGGCAGTTTAGAAAATGATGTATCATGCAAAGTGAAAACCGTGCAGACTCCTCAGCATCTTCACTGGCCCAGTGTGGACGCTGACGCTGGTGGGAGGGGAACAGTGCACACAGCCTTTTCCAAGTGTGTTGAGCCAGAGGCCCCATTTGCTCACAGGATACCTGCTAAGAACTCGTGGACCAAGTGGTCCTTGGAGCACATTTTGAAAACACTTGGCTAAATGGCTTCTAATAGCCCTTCCTGTGGCAATGCCATTTCAGGTTTTTGAGCACCATATCTTCCAGGTTTAGAAGCACAGATCACTGTCCACTAGGCACAGAGGAGGCACCAGAACCCACACGTAGACATGCATTGGGTTGAAAAGGCTCGAGATAGATGATAAGCCCAGAGCTCTCCAGAGCCCCTAGAGTGCGGGTGCCTGTGTGGAGGAAGGATGATGGTAACTCACCCCTTTCTCCCTCATTGGGCCCAGGAGCTGTCTATACTAAGCCTGGCTCCCTGGCCTCTCACCTCCCCTTCCTCACCTCCATTCATCCTCACCCTGCTGCCTGCCCAATGTCCTGGAAAACTATTGAAACACAGTTTGCTCCCAGCCCACTGGGTCCCCAGAACCAGCCAGAATCAGGCTCAGCAGCAGTGGTGATGACATGGAAGCTGCAGAGCAGGGTTGTCCCAGGTGGCCTAGCTCAGGTGCCACAAGAAGGGAGCTGTCACAGGCTAACTGCAGAGGCCAGAAAGCCACATCAGAGAGCAGGGCAACTTAGAGATGATGCCCTGGTGCACATGCACTTGCGCGCGCGCGCACACACACACACACACAGACACACAGGGAGAGTACACACTGGCAAGCACTTAATAATGCTCTCTTAGATTAGGGACCAGGTTTTTAAATCTTTGACCCTTTCTCCAGCAATGCTCTACGTCATTCCGCAGCATGCCTGCAACCATTGTTAGTTGGGGTAAATAATGCACACATTTGCACATACCAGAGTCAAAAAACTGTTAAGAAGGAAGAATAAGGAGAGGAAAGGAAGAGAAGGGATGGGCCAGAGAAGGGCTGGAAGAAGAAGGAAAGGGACAGAGCTCTGTAGAAAATCCCAGCTTCTTTGCACATAAGCCTCCTTTAATCCTCAAAATAATCCTGGCAAGTGGATATCCTTATTCTCCCTTTAGAGCTATAGAAATTAAGGCTCAGAAAGGTCAATGAGCTTTGCTGGAGGTCTCATGGCTTCTAATGGCAGAGGAACCATTTAACTCAGGCCCTTCTGGCCTCCCGTCAGCAGGTGAAGATGAGTCAGCAGGAGCCCCACAGGGAGCAGAGCAGGTAACATCAAGACTCATGGATATTGGCATGATTCATCAGTGCTGGGATCAAAGAATCCCAAGCCAGGTCTCTGCCACCCAGTGGTCCTGGACAATGATGGCCCAGGCACCTCTACCAGCATCCCCAATCCCAATCAGAGCTGCCCTGGGATGAGAGGTCGCTCTTCCTGGTGGGAAGAGATGATGCAGTGGAGCCTACCTGCCCTTGGTGGGATGATTAGCTTGTAGAGATAGCAAGTACTGCCAGCCCGGCACACCTGGTCCACACTTCCAGCAGCCAGGACACTTGCACCCAGGCCACTCTTATGAAAAGGAAAGCAATCATCTAGATTACATCATGCCAAAGCATCCCTACCAACCCTTCTTAGATGATTTGTGCTTCTTAAAAGTGCTCATTCCCAAACTAAGAGTATTTAGTGATTAAATTTCAGATCCAGAGACAGATTGATAATATGTGTGTGTGTGTGTGTGTGTGTGTGTGTGTGTGTGTGTGTGTGTCTGAATATATAGCTGTAATCCACAAACATTTATTAGGTACCATGTAAGTGTTAGAATTACATAGCTAAATAAAGCAGCCTCTGCCTTCAGGGGTCCATGGCTTAGTATATGGATGCTGTATAGGTCCAGGCCTAAAGTATATGGATGCTGAGAGAGAGGTGACACAAATCAATTTAAAACACTAAGGAGAGCAGGATCGGTTCTATCTCGGGAGTGAGATGGACTTAGGAAAGGCTTTAGAGAGGAAGGGAGGCTTGGGTCAGCTGCACAGTTTCTAAGGGCTTCACCACAGAGTGGCTTCTATTCCAAGCTAAGAAATTTGGACTTTGGTGCATAGGTAATCAAGAGCTCCTGAAGGAACAGGTCAGTCTCTATCATATGGATAAGACAGTGATCAAATTAAACAAGACAAAAGCTGAAAATGCAACATGGAAATTCACAAAAGGGCTTCAAAAGGCCTAGCAAGGCTCAGACCCAGGCCATGGAGCTGGAGGCCTCCCCAACCTGGGGCTCGCCTGCTCCTCCAGCTGCCCCATTGTTTAGTCTGAATTTCACATGACTCGGCCCATCCTGCCTGGAGAGAGATGGATCTCATCCATTCACCAGAAGCAGCAGCAGGAGGTCAAGGCTTTGAGCCAACTGTTATGTAAATATTAGAGAGAATTTTCCCTTCTTTTTTTAATGGAAGGAACTCCCCTTTGTGATTTTATCTTTTTATCCTCCCAGCAGAGAGGCTGCCCAATTGTTTTTCATTCCTTACCTAAATATTTTTATCATCATAGCAACGGGAACGATTTAGGGGCCAACAGGATTTTAACTGGCCCAGTGCCACAAGTAGAGCTACAGGCATTTTAATGCTTGCAATTTAGCATGTCAGCATGATGTTAGGAAAAGAGAATTGGCTCTGGAATTGGACAGACTTGGACAAAAATCTCACCTCAGGCACTAACTCGCTCTGGACTGGGAAGAGTTACTTAACTTCTCGGGCTCCAGGGTTCTTATCAGTATTATGATGACCAAAATATTTGCATTTTAGTGTTTTGAGTAGTAATTTAAATGAGGACATAGCTTGCCAAGAATTGTGAAAGGTCTGAGGCTTTGCCCTGCTTTTAAGTGAGCAACTCAGACTATACCAGTTTCACAGATGCGGACAGAAGACATGAGATTCCTGGGTCAGAGACAAAGGTTTTATTACTTACAGCCCAGCAAGCAGCATGACATCAGTGTAGTTGAATGAGATCTCCTCATCACCAAGTTCCACATGGGTGATGTGGGTGATCTCAGAGGATGTTTATCCATATGGTGGGTTGAGTTCCAGAAGAGAAATCTTGAACCAAGAAAATCAGAATCCATAATGGGCAGTAAAATGCCTGCCTTTTGCTCTAGAGGGAGCTACTACTTGGTCTTCCAAGACTGTTTAATACACTAACATCTTGGAAAAGATAGTCAAGAACACAGTGCAGTTCCTGCCTCACTCAACAGATGTGAAAAATGCGAGAGACCCATGGGGAACTGTCTCCCAATGAGGAAGCACTGTCTAACATCATGCCTGGTACCCATGAGTACTCAATAGATAGTTGCTGAATGAACAATGCAATGAACTAAATAACAGAACCCGTCGGTCTTTAAAGTATCCCAGCTTTCTCTCCAGAAAATCAAAAACATCTTCTGTTTCTTAAACCACATGCAAGAGTTGAAAGAAGAAAACTTTTCTCCATCCTCTGGCCAGTGTATGAAAGACCTCGATGCAGGCTTGGTCATTTTCATTGGTTTGCTATGACAGGAACACATAGAGGCATACAGCTGTGAGAATGTCTTGGTTCTTGGGTGGATCCATAAATCCAGAGGCCTGGCAATGAGGTTGGGTGGAGTTCACCAGCCTCTATTCTAAGATCATCCTGTGATCAAGAGGTCTCTTGCCAACATTATAGAGCTCCAAAGCTGATGCTTAAGATATGCAGATCTCCTAGTCTTTTTAGAACCAAATACATTAGCCACCTTTTGTTTTTCAAGTAGCTGAAATTATTATCATTTTTCTCTTTCAAAAAGTACTTAGGACCAAGTTCTATATTCGCTCTCTCAAGATAAAGCATCTCTGGGCTTACTGAGATACCCAGGGTCAGGCCACTCCTTTCTCCAGGGAAGGATCATTTTTTTTTCTTTTTTATTATTATACTTTAAGATATGGGGTACATGTGCAGAACATACAGATTTATTACATAGGTATACACATGCCATTGTGGTTTCCTTTTTTTTTTTTTTTTTTTTTTTTAGTGAGATGGAGTCTCATTCTGTTGCCCAGGCTGGAGTGCAATGGCATGATCTCAGCTCACTGCAACCTCTGCCTCCCAAGTTCAAGCAATTCTCCTGCCTCAGCCTCCCAAGTAGCTGGGATTATAGCTGCCCGCCACCACACCCAGCTAATTTTTTGTATTTTTAGTAGAGATGCGGTTTCACCATGTTGGCCAGGCTGGTCTTGAACTCCTGACCTCAGGTGATCCACTGCCTTGGCCTCCCAAAGTGCTAAGATTACAGGCGTGAGCCACCATGCCTGGCCCAGGAAGGACCGCTTTGCTCATAGCTGCAGTGCATGGGCATTGTCTTCCTAAGGTGACAAATGGAGGTGTTAGGGTAAAAGGATGGTAGGCATCCAGACCTCAGTTCCCAGGCAGAGATAACACCATTAGTTCCTTCATTCAGGATGCAAATGTTCTCTGCATTTACACCACAGGAGGTGCAATGTCAGAGACTTGGAGCTGAACAAGGCCTTGCTGGTGCCCTGGAGGACACTGGCTTCAATAAGAGATGTGTTAAAATAGCTCAAGGTGCAAAGAGTCCATCATGGAGGACCAATTGGCCTGAGGGGAGGTCAGGGAAGGACTGTTGGAGGGAGAATTCTGAGGTGGGTTTTTAAGGAGCTCTCTAGGTACGGGGATGACAAATGTAGAGAAATTGAGGTGATATTGGAACCTGCAAGTGTGCAGTTCTTCCTGAGCTTGAGGAATGGATGGAAGTAATCGAGGATGACTCCAGATGCAGAGACTGCAAAGAACCAGGTAATGAGGGGGCTGACCACTAGGCTGTGGGGCACTGATGTTGCTTTGAAGGTGAGCCCTTTACAGGAGGAAAGTGGGTGTAGATATGGTCGGATTCGCAAATCACGTTGCATCCAAACTGTGGGGCGGAAGACAGCCTAGAAATTAATGAGACCTGAAGAGGGAAAAGCACCTTATGAGAGATGACTCAGCATGGAGGCAAAATCCTCTTTTTTTAAAATAAAAATATGGAATGCTTTATGAATGTGCATGTGCATGTCATCTGTGCACAGGGGCCATGCTAATCTCTGTATCATTGCAGTTTTAGTATATGTGCTGCCGAAGTGAACACCAAAATCTTCTTTTAACACAGTTGTGAATCAATATGACCCTGAACTGGTTATGAAGCACCACATGTACAGAACACACAGCCCCTGGAGCAAAACATCAAACTAGACCTGTTTAGTTTGTGGATGAAGACCATTCATCTGCCTTTGTAACTAAAATCTCTGTGGAAGAAACCAAGTTTTTAAGTATCACATAGACACATCTGCAGCTCCTCTGCAACAAAAGATACCTAACTAGGATCCCAGAGAGAAAATGAAAGCAAAGGATTCACACAGGATACCTCATGAGACCTGCCCTCTATGCGTCTGGGAGGCCAGGGGAAGGCCAAGCTTTTGACCCCAAGTGAGTCAGAAATGCTATTTTCAGCAGGGGGTGGGGAGGGAGGGGAGGGTGGGGAAGGATAACATGGGGAGAAATGCCAGATGTACTATGCACCTAAAGCAAAATAAATAAATTAAAATAAAATAAAATAAAATTTAGAGGAATCACACACACACACACACACAAAGAAATGCTACCCTTCAAGTTTTCTTCTTTGGCAGAGTATTAGAAAGCTCTCTGTCAGGTATGTCCCTCCAGGCAGGGAGGATGCAGGGAGAATAGTGAGAAGGCCCACCACCTTCCCTCTTCATCTGGAGATGAGAGAGCAGAAAAGGTGCCGAGGCATGTGTGTGCAGTGTATGGTGGGATGGACACAGAAGGGAAGAAAACATAGATGACCATTTTCCCAGGCTCAGCTCTGACACCCTTCTCAGGTCAGAATGCCATCCTGCGCCCATGTGAGAACATGAGACAGAAAAAAGGGCTGTGCTCGAAGTGAAGCAAAATACCCGGAAGTGTTTCAGACAAGGTTACAAAATCCAGTATGGGACCTGTCTCCCACTTTCTCACTTTCTTAAAACATGAGGTCATGGAGATGCCAGAGGCTCCACATATGTTGTAAGTACTGGATACCTGTGCAATGCTGGCATCTGTTCTGTACTGGGCACCTGTGCAATGCTGGCTAGCTATGGAATACTAGCCACCTGGGCATTACTGGTGCTGGTACAGTGCTAGCATCTAAGCAGTACTGAACAGCTGTGTACCACTAGCATCTGAGCAATATCAACACCTGTGCCATACAGAATATCTGTGCAATACTGGCCCCTATGCAATACTGAGCACCTATGCAATACTAGGCATCTGTGTAACACTGGGCACCTGAGCAATACTATGGGCACCCATGCAATACTGGACACCTGTACAACATTAGTATCAAACAACATTTGCACCTGGGCAATAAGTACCTGTGTAATACTGGGTATGGTTGTGCAACACTAGCATCTGATCAATACTGGCACCTGTGAAATACTGGATATTTGTGCAGTACTTGAAACTTGAGGAATACTAGGCATCCATTCAACACGGTACTGTGCAATGACTGGACCCCCACAGGTGGACGTGACGATTGAATCTGTTGGTGTCTTACAGTTGATATTCACTAGGTGAATAAGACAAGGAGGATCCTGGGAGAGGACATGGAGCAGAGTCAGGTGGCTCTCCTCTTGGAGCTTTTTTCCTCATTAGTAAAAAATGGATGATAGGCTGGGCATGGTGGCTCACACCTGTAATCCCAGCACTTTGGGAGGCCGAGGCAGGCAGATCACTTGAGGTCAAGAGTTGGAGGCTAGCCTGACCAACATAGCAAAACTCCATCTCTACTAAAAATACAAAGATTTGCGGGGTGTGATGGCACGTTCCTGTAATCCCAGCTACTCGGGAGGCTGAGGCAAAAGAATTTCTTGAACTAGGGAGGTAAAGGTTGCAGTGAGCTGAGATTGAGCCACTGCACTCCAGCCTGGATGACATAGCAAGACTCTGTCTCAAAAAGAAAAAGGGGGGGTAATCCCAGGAGGCTGAGGCAGGAGAATTGCCTGAACCCAGGGGGCGGAGGTTGCGGTGAGCCGAGATTGCGCCATTGCACTCCAGCCTGGGTAACAAGAGCGAAACTCCGTCTCAAAAAAAAAAAAAAAAAACCTTGCTCCCGTCTTCTTCATTAAACTTAGAATTGGCCAAGGCAGTGAGATGCAAAGGTGCCTAAAAGTAAAGAAAGCTCTTTACCATGAGTATTTTTCGTTTTTATCAATACCCTGTTGAAATATACTGTAAGAATGATATTTTTTTGTTTGTTTATGTGGAGAGAGATTTTCCCCTCATAGACATGTTGATTTTTAAACCAAGGCTGGAGATTTTAAACAGCTGAGCTAAATTGGAATTCTTGGCAGCTAACTGCAGCTGCCCCCAGGGACGTAGAAGGAAGTTCTGCAAGTTGTTTATTCCACCCACTATTAATCACCTGCCATTGAAAAATGATTCCAGCAGGAAAAAAATGTGCAGCTGCATCACTAATCAAAAGATAAAAATATAGATATGTATACATAGCACACCGCTGATCCGTGAACAGCACAGGGTTCACTCACGTGTAGATTTTCTTCCACCTCTGCTACCCCCAAGACAGCAAGACCAACCCCTTCTCCTCAGCCTGCTCAACATGAAGGTGAAGATCTTTCGATGATCCACTTCCACTTGATGAATAATAAATGTATCGAATATATTTTCTCTTCCTTATGATTTTCTTTTTCTCTTCATAATGTTTTTAAGCCACAGTCTCTTTCTGTTGCCCAGGCTGGAGGGCAGTATTAAAATCATAGCTCACTGCAGCTTTGGACCGCTGGGCGCAAGCACCCTCCTACCTCAGCCTCCCAAGTAGCTAGGATTACAAGCCCAGGTCACCTCACGCAGTTCTTATGATTTTCTTAGGAATGTTTTCTTTTCTGTCACTTACTTTATTACGAGAACACACTATATAATACATATAACAATTGATTAAGATTATAGGTAAGGCTTCCACTCAACAGTAGTCTATTAGTAGTTAAGTTTTGGGGAAGTCAAAAGACTTATGTATTTCTGACTGTGTGGGGATGGGGGTGGTACTCCTAACCCTCACATTGTTCAAGGGCCAACTTTACAGTTAGAGACACAGATAGATTTGATTTAGATATAGATAGGTATATGCTTATGTATATGTTCATATATATGCATGTATGTGCATACATATGTGTAGTAAATATGGGTGTACATGTGTGTATTGCATTTTAACATATTAATTAGGGCACAGATCATTTAAAAGAATCTTACCCAAGGTCACTAGGCTCACACTGGCTGGTGAACATAAACATGGGCATGACTTCTCTGACAGTACACTTGGCAGTGTGCCAAGAATCTTATAAATGTTCATATTCTTTGATCCAGAACTTCTACCTCTAAAAGTCTATCCTGAAATATAGGCCAAAATTTCCGTTTGAAAAAGGCTTATAATAGCTCTATTTGCCATAGATAAAATACTACTAAATTTGCATCGTTAGGGGAATGTTAAGAGAATTATGATGCAGACTTCCAATTAAATATTCTACAGCAAGAAAACGGTATTACAAAGAATTTGTAATAATTTGAGGAAATGCTTGTGATATAATGTTAAGTGAAAAACATTAAAATACACAATATACCCAATATAAACTCAAGCATGCTACAAAAGCACATAAAAGATTGGAAATGTTCGCCTGCATATTAAGGGTAATTGCTCAGGGTGCTAAAACCATTAAAAGAAGTTTCCATCAAAATGAAGGAAGTTTTTTCAAGAGCCTACCCGCTTCAGAGGCCGAGACAGGAGGGAGCCTCAGGCTGCACCTCTTCTCTTTGCCTTCCAGGATCAGATAGCTTTATGGGTGTCTTTTGAGTCATTGTTTCTGGATCCCTTCCTATCAAGTACTTTTCCACATCCCCTATCAAAAATATATAATAAAAAGAATTTAAAATATTAGATGAGCCTCACCAAGAATTGGTACTTTTGTAAATTTCACAGTATTTTCCAGCCCACCCCCAAGGGGGTGGTCTTCAGAACCAAAAGAGAAAAAGTGAATCATCTTGATTATCTATGATAAGAGAGAGAAAACTGCAGGATGCTTCAATGCATGACCTGGAAGATGGCAAGATGGAGAGAGAGGAGTTGACCAAGAAAACCTTCTTAGAGGAAGAACTCTGTCAGTACCGAATGGGTAAGGAGGCATGATTGAGTTATCAGAGTTATCAGTTATCTGAGCTAGCGAATGGGGGATTTCAGGAAGAGGGAAATGATTAGGTAGAAATGGCCAGGACATGTCCAAAGTGCTATGAGTAGCTGGAGCTTATAAGTGGAGCGGGGACGGCAGCAGGAGGCAAGGATAGGGAAGGAAACAAGAAGATGCTCACTGACAGCCTTGTGGGTCCAGCTATGAAGTTTCTACTTTGCTCTGTAATCAGTAGGCTCCCCAGGAGGATTCTCAGCAGGGAGTGGCACCATCAGACTTGGAATTCAGAAACTCCACTTTTCATGTCATGAGATGGACTAGAGGGAATCTGCCTTCACCACAGGCCAGAATGATGGAAATTCCTGCCATTTTTCAAAGTCCCTAATTCAGAAGAACCCATTATCTCCAGAAAAGAAGTGAAGAGCATGAAAATTCGTTTCCTGGGTATCTCACCATACAATTCCTTAACATCCACCTACTAAGACATTAAGGCCCACAAACATGTGAACACTTACAGCACATGAACCCACACTCCTTTATCAGATTACATGACAAAGCAAAACTGGGAGCAAAGATCATGCAACAAAGGAAAGCTCATTTAATTTGTTTAACATCATTATTATCACTTTTTATATACTTTTAGAAGTAATGTTTTCTGTCAAGATAGCACAAGTAAACTTCCTCTTCAGATGCATCACTTCTGTTCTAAACATATGGTGATATGAGATAAAGCACAAAAGATGGAAAGTAGCCTCAAACTCAAGAAGGATGTTTCTGTGGACTCAGAAAAGAAGCAAAGATGCAGAAAGGCACCAGCTTGCTGACTCAGGAAGTAAAAGTATTTGCCTGGCAAGGGAGACCCAGAAAACCAGACTCTCCTAGCAAATGGGCTCCCTGAGCACCAAGTATGTTGAGCAAAACTAAGTCCATACTTGAGATGTGCATGAAAGATACGTGGACAACTCAGAAAGGAGAGCTGGACTACATCTAACCAGATTTCCAGAAGGGGAAGGAAGAAATGGTAGAAGGTGATAGATAACTGAGAACTTTCCAGGATTAATTAAAGACACCAATTTTCAGAATACAGAAATCTCAAAGACCTAAATAGGATAAATACAAAGAATTTACACCTGGATATATCATAGTGGAAGTGCTAAATAGTGATGAGAATAAGAATGTATTAGCAGTAATGTGAAAGGAAATATATGCTAAATTTTAACGTGTCAACAGTATTTTGGCAAACGTCTTCTCAACAGCAACAAAGGAAGCCACAAAAACTGAAATAATACTTTCAAGGAGAAAGTATAGAAAACTGTCAACCTAGAATTCATATTCATCAAGAACATGATGACAAAATGTAAGTAAATCTAAACAAATACTGATTTTACAAATATAACAATTATTATTATATTCAATAAGGTTAGAAATATGGTAAAACTGAAACACTGGGCAGTTAAAATTAGCATGTTCTTGGGTCCTGTATTGTTTGGGAAATTATAATTTTTTAAATTTTGACTTTGATAAGTTACACAAACCTGTTAAATAAGTAAGAGGAAAATATATCTGAATTCTAAATCAGAGCCCAAAAAAATGGATAAGAAAAAAATGTCTAATCCATTCAAAATAAAGCAAGAGAAACAAATACAGAAAAGATTGGACAGAAAGTACAAAGTGAGTTATTAGAATTATTAGAAATCAATCAGTTATATTAGAAATATAATTAATGGAATCTATTAAATTTTCCACTTAGAAGATTGTCATTGTCATAATAGGAAAGTAAAACATGCTATTGTTAAAAAATAGTTCTAAAACTTAATGCAGAAAGGATAAAAGTAAAAAAAAAAAGTGTGAATACCAACTCCCCAAAGCTAATATAAAAGTTATAAACTTGTATGCATCTAGAAATACAGTTTTGAAACATATAAAGCAAATGTTGGCAGGAACTTCACAGAGAAATAGACAAATCCACCATTATTTCAGGATATATTGACACAGCTATCTTTCAAAGAGGGAGTGAAGAAGGAAGGAAGGGAGAGAGAGAGAAGAAAGGAGACACATAACACTTGAAAAATACACCAGTCTTGATATAATGGAGATCAAGAAGGAAGGTAGGTAGGTAAGTGGATAGAAGGTAGATAGAGATGACAGAAGATGAAAAACAACAATGAACAGGTAAATAAATAATAGTTAATATCCATAGCATCCAACAGTAAACAAATACATACTCCCTTCAAAGTCTACATAGAATATTTACAAAACTTGGTCTGGGCACAATGGCTCATACCTGTAATCCCAGGACTTTGAGAGGCTGAAGCAGGTGGATCACAAGGTCAGGAGTTCAAGACCAGCCCTGGCAATGTGGTCAAACCTCATCTCTACTAAAAAATAAAAAATAAAAATTAGCCAGCCATGGTGATGTGCGCCTGTAGTCCCAGCTACTTAGGAGGCTAAGAAAGGAGAATCACTTGAACTAGGGAGGCAGAGGTTGCAGTGAGCCAAGATCATGCCACTGCACTCCAGCCCAGGCAAAGGAGCAAGACTCTGTCTCAAAAAAACAAAAAACGAACAAAAAATATTTACAAAACTTATTAACATACTAAGGCCAAAAAAAAAAAAAAAAAAAAACAAGTCTCAACTACTGTCAAAGGATTGGTATCTTGGGATCTTATAAACCCTATATTCTGGCCATGACGAAATTAAGTTAAAAATCAATAACATAAAGATAATATATACACACACACACACACATATACATAAATTCAACAAAATACTTCAGAATAACACATGAGTCAGAGAAATAATAATGGAAATGAGAAAATGTTTAAAAGACCGCATATGAAAATAAAATAAAATGCTAATTTGATTAAAAAATCAAAGGGTCTTCAGAGTGTTCATAGAAAATGCATATTATAAAAAAACTAAGCACGGATTTCAAACTTTTTTGCACCCAAATAAACTCATACTAACTTGTTATAACATGCAGTGAGGATCCAGTTTAAGGCATTAAGAGAATTCTGCAAAAATCGAAGCAAAAACAAAGAGCAAATTTGTAGTGAGGCTTACATGGAAGAAGGATGAAATAATTGATGCCTTATGAAAAGTCTGTGGAAACTGCCCCCCCCACTCCACAAAATCAGCAGTTTCCAAATGGATAACTTCTTTTAAGAACGGACAAGAAGACATTGAAGATGAAGCCCACAGTGGCTGACCATCCACGTCAACTTGAGGGAAAAGAATTAATCTTGCTAGTGCCCAAATCAAAGAGGACTGATGATTAACAGCGGAAACGAGAGCCAACACCATAGGCATCTCAAATCTTTCAGCTTACAAAACTCTGACTAAGAAATTAAAGTTTAACAAACTTTCCACTTGTTGGGTGCCCAAGCCATTGTGCCCAGATTTGCTGCAGACAGGACAGATCTCCCAATGGAAATTTTAAACAAGTGGCATCAAGATCCTGAAATATTCCTTCAAAGAATCACAACAGGAGATAAAACATGGCTTCACCTGAAGACAATGCACAATCAAAGCAATGGCTACCAAGAGGTGGAAGGGGTCCAGTCAGAGCAAAAGCACATGGGTCAAGAGCAGAGGTCGTGGCAACAACTTTTTGAGATGCTCAAGGCATTTTGCTTGTGGAATTTTTGGAGAACCAAAGAACAATAACATTGGCTTATTAGGAGAGTATGTTGAGAAAGGTAGCAGTTTCTGCTTTAGCAAAAAAATAAAAATAATAAAAATTACCTTGGGGTAGCTTCACCAGAGAGTCCTTCCCCACCACTGCAATGACCCTGCTCATTCCTCACATCAAACAAGGGCAATTTCTCAGAGTTTTTATGAGATATTATGAGGCATCTACTTTCCATCCTGATTGTGCTCCTTCTGACTTCTTTTTGCTTTCTAATCTTAAAAAGTCTGTAAAGGGCGCCCATTTTTCTTCAGCTCATAATGTAAAAAGACTGCATTGACAAGGTTAAATTACCAGGACCCTCCGTTCCTTAGGGACGGACTAACTGGTTGGCTTCATTGCTTACAAAATTGTCTTGAACTTGATGGTGCTTATGTTGAGAAATAAAGTTTATATTTTTAATTTTTATCTTTTAATTACATTTTCCATGAACTTTTTGAAGTTATCCTGTGTAGATGGAACTTTATATCCTTAAACATTAATAGTATGAACAAGAAAGTCTACAATTTAATGAACTAAACATCTTAAGAAAAACAACAGAACAAACCTAAAGAAAATAGAGAGTATACCAAAGATGAAAGCAAAAATTAATGAAAAATAAGCACATACAACAGACAAAAAATGCTAAAGCTGGTTCTTCGAAATGGACAATTTTAAAACTTCAGGCAAAAACAATCAAGAAAAACATGAGAGAAGGCATGAATAAATAATTTAGGAGTAAAAGAGAAAACATAACTTCAAATTCTGCAGCTACTAAGAAGGCAATACAAGAACAGCAACATTATACCAATAAACTTGAAAACTTCGATAATATGTGCAAACTCATTAAAAATGTAACCTACCAACACTGAGGAAAGCTAAAAAACAAAAAATCTGAATGGTCCTATAACCACTTAATGGAGCAGTAGCTAGAGAGCTCTCTTCCTGCAGAGAGAGCAGCAGGTCTGGGTTCCATAGAGAGCTATACCAAATACCCAAGAGAGGAACAATTCTAAATTTGCTGGGGATCCTCCAGAAAATAAATAGACAACGGGATCATTTTATGAGGCTGGCATACCCTGGATACCAAAATCCTACCACAACAGTGTAAGAAAATAAAATTACAGGCAATCTGTCTTTTATGAACCCAGATGTAAGAAAATCTTAAAATGAATTAGCAAATTTTTCTTCTGGCAATGTAAGGTGGATTTAACATTTTTGTTAAATAATGAATGAAAGTCAAGCATTCACAGTTCAAAGAGAAGGATTGTAAGAGTACCTATTAGTTGAAGAAAAAGCATTTGATACAACTTTACTTTCATTATAAAGTAGAAATAGCTAGCTAGAAATAGAAAGTTTCTCAACCCAGTAATGCAAACATCACATAGAAGAGTAGCGTGTTAAAAGCATTTCCTTAAAGTTAGGGGAGGTAAAGGGCCCACTATCACCACTTCCACTGAGCATTATATTGTGAGTTTCAGATGGCAAAGAAAGGCAAGGAAAAAATTGTTATGAAGATCAGGCAAGAACAGCCAAACAGTCAGTACTTACAGATAATAGGACTATTCATGTAGAAAACCCAGAGAATCCACAGGTGAATTATTGAACGAATAAGAGAATTTAGCATTACTCTCTTATTAATGAGATTACTAGTAGAGGTCACTTTTTAAAATTGCATTCCTTTACACTAACAACATTTTAAAATGTCATTTTTCAAAGTATCATTTAAAATTGTCTCCAGCTTATAAAGTCCACAAGAGTATATTTAACAAAAGATGTACCTGACCTATATAGACAAAATTATAAACTTGATTTAAAAACATTAAAGAATATCTGCTATGTCTTTAATGCATTCCAATCAAAACACAAAAGTGGTTGGATGTTAAAGAAAAAAACAAAAATAAAATAAAATTTAAAAAAATTTTTTTAAAGTGGTTGGATGTTTTGTTTTTGTCGTGTTATTGTTGTGGCTGTGTAGCTTGATCTGCTGCTTCTGATACTGACAAAGAGAAACAAAGAGTAAGACTAACCAAGACGGTCCTGAAGACGCAGACCTAGGCTGGAGGACTTACCCTGTCAAAGACAAGAATTATTACATGTCTCGAGTAATTAGGCAACAAGGTATTGGTGCAGAAGGGGAGAAAAGACCAATGGAAATGAGGAGGGAGCCAAAAAATAGAGCGGCACTTCCATTCAACCTAATTTGTGACAGAGCTAGATAGAACTTCTATGAGAAAACCCGGACTTTTGAGGAAATAAAGAAAATACGTTTTCTACAGGTCTCAATCCTTCTGTGAACTTTCTCATCTCTGCTACTGGTGCTGGTGTCTCTGTGCCCAGGAGGAACTGGGGCCCAGGACTCAGGAAGAGACCTGCTTGGGTGGTCCTGGTCCATCTCAGGGGAACAGTTCAGAGGCTGCAATGGAAAGGAACTGTCGCTACTGTGAGGAAGAACCAGGGCTGGGTGATTCTCCCAGGAACAGGAAGGCCACAGGAAACAGGAAGGCCACAGGAAACAAGGAGGATCCATTCCCACGCTTGCCTCACAGAGGTTCAGGGGCTCTCTACAGCCCCCAATTGGAGGAACCAAACAAAGAAAAGCTGGCAAGGCAGAAGGCTGGTTTGCAGTGTCAAGCTCAGCATTGCAGAATGAGTTGTAAAAGGGTGGAGCTGGGGCTGAGAAACAACAGCTTCGTATTAAACTGAAACAACCATAGGCTTCAAGAGCCAGGGGGACCTGGTGCCTGGGTCTCTCTTGTGGACTCCCTGTCTCTGCAGTTCTGACCCACATTTTGCTCCAGGCTTTTCCTCACTTCACGCCTCTACCTCAGGCTCTTCACCACTCATTTTCTTCCTCTATCCTACTTACTCTTCGAGGTTCAAGCCAAATGACAGCACCCTCCCCAGGTGGACCTCAGCCCGCTCCCAATTCCTTCCTGGACACCCTGAGAACAAGGCTCCTGCACGCACCACCTCCATCAGCTTTGCCTTGTCTGTGAGAACCCTGGGACACCAGCAGGCCAGAGCACAAGACCCAGGGTCAGGGATTCAGGAGAAAGTCCTGATGCTTGCCCAAGAAACATCATCTTCCACTTGTCATCCACACTGGCCCCAGAAACCAGAGTTGAATCAATCCCTGAGCTTTGCTCTGGCAGTGCAGGTGGACAAGGCTTCCCCTGAGACTCATCAATCAAAACACCCTTTCACTGTCAATGATGGTCCCGTGAAGTCCAAGCTACCTGAAACCTCTGATCCTGCTGTCCATCTTCCCAGAGTGCCATGGGACCATCAGCACAGTGATTGATACCATGTTTATGCCAAAGTAGCACTAAGTTAGCAAATGAGGCAAAGCAACAAATGAAGTAGATTCCTGTGGTCATTGCTGCCGTGTGTGAAAACCAAACCCCAGCTCTCCAGCATCAGCAAAAAAATGTCCAACAAAAGTCATGGCAGTAGTAAGAGTAAGAGGAACAACAGCTGTTATTTAACGTGCTAAGGGCTATCCTAGGCATTTATGAAGTATTATCTCATTTAATCCTCACACAGCACCAGGAGATCATTATAATTATCCCCACTAGAGAAATTCAAGCTCTGAGACTCAGGGAGTAAACAAGACAAAGAAAAACTTGCCCAAGGTGACAGAACTGATAAATGTCAGGGCATGGTATTAGCAAGGATGTCTCCAGCGATTAGTTCACGTTCAGGGAGATAACGGGGACGATTTTCCTAACAAGTGTCTAGTTTGCCTATGGCAATGTCTTAGTCAACTCAGGCTGCCACAATAAAATGCCACAACTGGGTGGCTTCCACAACAGACATTTATTCTCACAGCTCTAGAGGCTGAAAGTCCCAGATCTAGCCTCTGATAAAAGCTCTCTTCCTGGTTTGCAGACAGCTGCCTCCTTGCTGTGCCCTCACATGGTGGAGGAAGAGAGAGATTAAGGGAGAGAGAGAGAGCTCTCTGGTCTCTTTCTATAAGGGCATCAGTTCCATCATGAGGGCCCCTCATGACCTCATCTAAACCTAATCACCCACCAAAGAGCCCCATCTCTTCTTAATTCCATCGCATTGGGGGTTAGGGCTTCAAGGCATGAATTGGGGGGATGCATCCAGTCCATAACATACAGGGTCCCTCTGTTTCTATCTACTGGGGATATCTCATTTTCCTTCTTCAAGGACACACCCCTCCCACTGCTCCTCTGCGATTTACAGAGGACCCTCCTGGTTCACCAAGACATGCCCTCCAGCCACAGTTGATCAATCCAGGAGGAAGTGCCTGACCTAAGCTCAGCCAATCACAGCACTTCACACCCCACCCCATTTATAGTTGATTCCTTCCAAAGAGGGCATTTGACTCAAGTTGGGCTGACTCAGAGCCCTTCAGTGGGATTTTTCAAATTGAGTCCAGAGAACATATGCCTCAGTCCTCCCATGCTGGTGGGATGCAAGGTGATGTCAGGCAACTCAGCTGAAAGCTCTGGGCAGGCATGTTGACCTCCACGGACACAGTGGAGAAAATACTATTTTTAAAATGAAATCCTACAGAGGACCAGTATTATCTGGTCACAGATGCAGGTATCATATGCTCTGTCCTCCTCACGAATACCACTTGAAGAAACCAGGGGAAGGAAATTGGCAGTCTCCTGCTCTGATCCTCTAAAACAGAGCTCCACCTCCTACCCACAGCTATGTAGGCTTTCGATCTCGCAGTGCACCCCTGCATAGGGTTTTTAGAAACATTGGATTACCTGCCCACAGTTAAAAATTGGAAGACAATCCATAAATATCTGGATTTCTGGATTCTCTTAAAATATTAGAGAAGCTGGAAATAGTAGGTATTTTCCTTTGCTGCAACAATATGCCAGAAGCACATTGACAGCACCTGCTTCAGGCTGGGCACATTCTCCTGTTGACTCCAGTTCTCTCTAAACCCCGCCCCTTAGCCTACCTGGACTTACGTGTCGGCTGTGATTCCTCACTGTGTCGGCACTGTTCCTTTATGGGCGATAAAGAGCTGGACCAGGAGGGTCACGTACTTTGAGAAGTTTGGGAGAGAGTGTGTTACTTTGTGGGAGAAAAGAGTGTTCCTGCATGATTTACAAGAAAACAAAATCTGTCCCAAAATAATATGGCTGAAGAGGCCATTCCAAAATGAACAACTGTCATTTGGTGCCCATTTGGTGTCATTTGGTGCTCGTACATGGTGCCCAGTTCACTCAGGGTGAAGCTGGGTGGCCCTCCTGGGTGTGTGATTCTGCAAGAGCTGCTCTCAAATAGTAATTATCCTGAGTCCAGTAATCAAAACTCAAGGCCAGTGGCTAGGACAGGCAGGTTGTGCTATTCACACACAGAAGGCTCACTCCGGGATTTATATTCTACTCTCTTGGTTTTCTTTCTGTTGTTATAACAAATATCTGAGAATGGGTAATTTATAAGGAACAGACGTTTTTTTCTCACATTTCTGGAGGCTGGGAGGTGCAACATTAAGATCCCAGCAGGTGTGGTGTCTGCTGAGGGCCCAGCTTCGCTTCCATGATGGTGCTGCGTGGCTGTGACTTCCAGAGGAGAGGAGCACTGTGTCTTCTTCACATGGCAGAAAAGGTGTAGGGCACAAGGAGACCTACCTAGTTCCCACAGCCCTTTGATTGGTGATAAATTCCAACAGGCATCCCGACCAAATCATTTTCTAGAGGTCTCACTTCTTAATACTGCTGCACTAGGGATTAAGTTTCAGCATGAATTTTGGAGGAGACACAAACATTCAAACTATAGCATCTGTATATGGAAAATTAACACACGAGACTGTGTTATGAGATTCATGATCTTGCTTTGTGTCCCTTGAAGGTCTGTAGCCAGGAATATCAAACTCCCCATGCTTATGGGGAAACAAAACTCTCCAAGAAGTAGAAACATCATCTTCCAGGAAGGAGTTAATGTTCAAAAGGTACATTTTCATCAGTGGGACCTGATAGGGTGTGAATAAAAATTCACGTATCTTGTTTATCTGGCAATGCTGGCCTGCCCGCCCCATCAGGAATGCTCACAGTTTCTAATAAAACATTCAATTTACTAACTCACTTTTCATCTGCCATCCTGTGCCTCTCCATTCCCAGTCAACCATTTCATAGTCACCATGTCCCCTTGTCCAGCCCAGATACGTTCTACTGGCTGTCGGGAGTAGGGGGAGGAGGCTTTTAAAGGCAAAGAAGTGTAATCATAGCTCCTCATTTAGTGCT
Organism: Callithrix jacchus; assembly: GCF_049354715.1. NCBI lineage: Eukaryota > Metazoa > Chordata > Mammalia > Primates > Cebidae > Callithrix > Callithrix jacchus. Next base: position 111,544,672 of record NC_133507.1, read on the forward strand.
TAGTGTGTATAAAATATGTGTTGTTATGTCAGCATGGGCTTACTGCCCATTATCTCATTTAATCCTTATAATAACCATGTGCAGGGTGTATTATTTCATCTTGTAGTAAATAAGGAAACCCTGGTTCCCAGGTGTCAGAGGCTCCACCACACTAGTTCTTCTCTATTCCTCAAATCAGTCAAGCTCTTTCCACTTCATGGCCTTTGTGTCTGCTGACTCCTCTCTCCCGATCACTTCTCCCTGATCTTCCAATGCCTGGCTCCTTCTTATCCAGATGCCAGCTTCTCAGCAGTCTGCTCTGGTCATCACACCTGCTCTCCTCTTCCCAGCCTGCTCCCTCACATCACCATGTTACTCCTTCATGAGTGTCTAACAAGCATTCTCTGTCTGAATGACCCCTGATCCTGTGATTCTTTGGATTCTTCATGTAACTTTCTGCTCAGAAACCTCTCCTAACTCAAAAAGGTAACCTCAAGATCCAATTCACACTGATGCCTGTAGCCTTCAAGGTACCCCACTGTCTGGGGCCAATGAGCCCTTCCAGGGTCGTCATCAACCTATCTGCCTCTTCAACCACCCCCGACCTTGTCACACAAATGAGAGGGGCTTTAAATACACCCCAAAGGCAGTTTAGAAAGAAAAATGGAGCCCAAGGATGTGTGTGGTGCAGGAAATGGGCAGCCCGGCTCTTCAGACACAGTAAGTGATAGGGTGCAGTGCAGCCTGCAGAGGTGACCAGGGAAAGGGCAATGGGGAGGGGTGGTGCAGGACTCTTGGGGTTGGACTGGGTGCTCTGGGGGATGATGTGATGGCGAGTCTCAGTATTTGGGCTGGTGCTCCTGTTGTTGATGGTAGGGTGGTGATCTGCCAATCTTGGAGTTGGGATGGGGTACTAATGACAGTGGTGGTAGTTTTGAGGTTGGGATGGGGTAACGATAGTGACCGTGGTGGTTATTTATTTATTTGTTCATTCATTTACTCATTTGTTTTTCAGCTGACACCCACTCACTCATATGGGCATTTATTTTTCTTACACCATTTGTTTGGAGGCAACAGAGGTGGCAGTGGGGATGGATAGGCATGGGGCGATTGAGATGGAGGGCATCACATTGGGACCATTTGCATCTATCCCAGATCACTGAGCTGAGAGAGCTTTAGAGTCCTCCTTGCAGGTTCTTACCTAAGTCACTACCTAACTGGGATAATCTAGAGGTACCCCAATCCCAAGGCCCTTGGCAATCATCCCATCCCTTAGGACACCTGAAATGATGCAAATATGTTGGTCAAGGGACACATGATTTAGGTGTGGAAACCTATGACTCTGAGATTGAGCAGCTGGACAAATCCCCTATAGACAGATCCAGGCACCAGCCCCACAAACTCCTTCACCCCCACTCCTCCCAGGCATCCCCCCACCGCCAGCTCACAGGAAAGTCAGCTGAGGGATCAATCTGCTTACCTCACATTGTTCTGAGGCAGATGATGGCAGAGTATAAATAGCTCAGCGGCCCTGGCAACAGCCAGCCAGGAAAAGGAGGCAGATAATCTGGCTGTGGAATCTCGGGCCTGTGGGTGTCACCCTGAGGGCTCTGAGAGCAGAACAAGTCCAGGGGCCTTCTGCTAAGCCAGGGACCCAAACGGGCCTGTTTGCAGCTGCCTGCAACTCAGTCAATAAGAGCTCAGCAGATCAAGTCAAATCAAAGGAAGGTCATCCCCAATCTTAACCACTTTCTAAAGAGGGAAGAGGTTCAGGAAGGAAGATGAGAGCAAGTGACTGGGTTTGTGCTATTTTTGGAGGGGCGCAGGCAGGCAATGAGGTCTGCGATTCCTTATTCGTTCATTCATTTACTCATTTGTTCTTTCGGCTGACACTCATTCATATGGGCATTCATTTTTTTCTTGCACCATTTGCTCAGTCAATAGAACACTTGTCTGAGTGTTTCAGGACACAGGATCTATAAGAGGCAAGAGTCGCCTGGCTTTAAGCTGTGAAGTAGGATATAGCAAATGTGCATCCAGGAGCACAGTCCTTGAGTGATGTAGGAAGACGGAGGGTTGGGATGGGATTAGCAGGGAAGACTTCCTGCAGGAGGAAAAGTGCCAGGTATTCTAAGCTGAAAGAATGTCATAAGCAAAGGGGAGGTGGCGGACATGGAGAGAGTGTGATCAAGGTGAATGGAACAGACTCCTGTGGGACCTTGAGGGAAGTGGGAGAGCTGGCTAGAGGTGTGAGGATGAAGGAGGGAGTTGCCACATCCAGGCTCTCATCCAGCACCCAGACCAATCAACCCTGACTCCCAGCTGCTGAATCTTGTGCAATGGAAACAACGTTTGAGGATCATGGTCTCATGCATCTGACTCACCAGGGAGAATTTCAACACTGTCACAGCCAGTCCCCACCTCAGACCCCTGAATCAGGAACCATAGAGGTCGGCCTCAGCATGGCCATTTAGGGGAAATGAGTGCCAGGGTGAGCCTGAAGACACACATGATCAGGAAGCAGCGCGCTGCGGGATCATGGAAAAGCCAAAAAGGAAGTTGAAAGACAGCGTGTCTTGGGATGACCTGCTGGTCATCACCCTTCATCTTCAGAGCCTCACCCAACCCCTTAACAGACTGTGCAGTACCTCAGTGTCAGCAAGGAGCACCACAATGCGTTCTGAACTCCCTGGCTGGGCCTAGTGTCTTGCAGAGCTGCAGCCTCCATCTGAGAGCTGATGCCAGCCTCCACCTTTTCCTTCTGCACGCTGGAAGCTGGCATGCTCCAGACTCCATCCACAACTCCCTGCAGGGAGAGACTCTAGCCATCCTTCCCAAGGGCAATGTCCAAGGGGCTGCAGCATCTTCCAGCTGTTGCATCTCTACAGTGTTGGCCTTTTGTCTTGTCCTCTGCCACCTGCCCGATGAATACTCTGCAGTGACTTGAGCTGAGGGACCCCCTCCAGGCTCAGTCACACAGCCCAGGGAAGTCTAGAGGCCGAATCATAGGTCAGAGAATGTCATGGCCACCCTCCCAGATTCCAGTCTTTCTGGGCCAGCGGCACTCTCTGGATAGAGAAACTGAAGCTGCAGTGTCTTCTCCCTCTGACCTTCAGTGTCTTTGTGAGTAAATGGGCTGTTTGCGTACTGTCTCCAAAATCCCCCCCAGCTGCAAGACTCACCTTGAACCATAGAAAACTGCGGTCTACTTTCTTCAGTTGGCCTTTGGCTACTGAGCCTCTCCAAGCAGAGACCAATGCTTCAGTCAACCTCTGCTTATTCAGGGAAAGCCTAAATCCTTTTCTAAAAAAGTAGAGATTAAGACAAAGAGAGGTATAGTCCATAGTGATGTGAGAGGTCATCTGCCCCGGAGTAGAGGACCAGGCCTGGACGTTAGGATGGGGTGCCTTGGCTTTCTTTTTGGCTCAATAATGTTTTGGGGCCCTAGAGGCTCAGGGAAGGAGTTCAGGACAAAGGGAGACTCTCTGTGTGGAGAGGGGGCAGGATAAGCTAAGCCATGCAAAATGGGACAGCAAATGAGACAAAAAGGAAAGACCCTGTGAGAAGCTTCTAGATTATAGAAACAGCAATGACTAATGTGTGTTTATTGCTTGATTGATGGAATTAAAAAGGGGAATATATGCCCGTAATTTAAATCTCAAGTGCAAAATTCAACACCTTTCGGCCAGAAAGCAAATCTCCTTTTCATCTTTCTCTCCAGCAATCTAATCCCTACTATGTTGCAGGGAACCTGTACATCCTTCCTTAGATATTCTATGTGTGTGCATGAAACTCGGTGCGGAGTTGGCCTCTTTTGCATCGTCATCTCCCAGGTCATGGCCAAGCTTCTAAGGAAGGCTTGATAATGCCAGAACTTAGTGTTCGTTATGCTTTGGGCAAACAAATGAGGGTCCCATTTCCATACACAGGGAGAAGAGGCAGGGTGGAGCAGGACAATTATAAAAAGTGGTCAGAGCACAGCAAAGCTCATCAGCAAACCAGACACAGCTTCAGCGGGAGGGGATGAGGTACCCAGGTCCACTCTGCAGAACACAGACAGAGTCTCTGAGGACCCTCAGCGATGCTGGGCAGAGTGGCTCCCAGAGACTGGTGTGTTCTGCAGCTCAAACTCTCTACAAGGAGCAATTTAGCTGCCAAGAGAGCTGGACTCCCTACTGAAGACTGCCCCCAGTGCTTTTAGAAAGCACCAGTCATGGACCAAAAAAATCACAAATGGTGATGACTAAGTGGGTCCATGCTAAGCTCCTGGACCAGGGAGAACCTGGACTGAGAGCATGTTCCTCCAGGAATTCAAGCATCTTGTGCAAATCTGAAGAGTCACATGGGAGATGGGGGGCTATTGGCCAACAGCTGGAAACAGGAAACATTTATCCCTTATTGGCAAACTTGAGGTAATAATCACTGGCAAGATTAGGCCCAGGGAAAATGCATGCAAAGAGCTGACCACACTGCCTGGCACACAGCAACACTTCTTCCTGATCCATTAGTTCTTGCTTGTGGCTAAGCACTGTTCACTCCAGAATGTCCCCCGGTGACTGATTCCCCACGGGAATCGAGCCCCTGATTCCCCTAGAGTCTCCTTTCTTCCCCCCATAAGATCAGCCTCAGTGGATCGATGGTTCCCTGGGGATTTCCTGAGCCTGGCTGTGAAACAGGATGCAGATACCTCAGCATCCATGTTCCTACAAAAATAGCACTCCACAGTCATCATAATTTCATTGTGAATCCCAACAGAGAGACAACAGAAACAACCCCTCAGGGATTTCTATGGTATGTGGGATGCAGCATCTGCCATGGGCCTATCCATGAGCCCCTCCCATCCATGTGTCTGGATCACAGCCCACCCTCTACTCTGAGGCCGAGAAGAGCAGCCCTTGCCAGCCCGCACTGCCTGCAGGGTTTGGGGCACAAGTCCAGCCCTGGCAAATAGCACTGGTAGGAATTCTGCTATGGACTTGAAGGAAGAGGTTTTTCCCTACTGATAAGGCATGTCTGAGCAGGAGAACTCTGTTTTTCTGCTGCATAGAAAGGCTGCAGTCTTCCTGCCACCACTGAAAGTGGCGTCACCGCAGAGAGCAGTGGCAGGGAGGAAAGAGATGAAAAACGAGTGGGGTCCCTGAGGACCTCTGGAGCCACCACATCAACTCTGGGACCACCCATGCCTGTGCTTTTACTATGGTATATTATACATGTCCTTGTTCTTATAGCTATTTTACTTTGATCTTCTTTCCTTTCCATCCAAAGCATCTTGAATTGTTGTTTTTTAAGTATTTGTTTCCAAAGCCATCTTCCTGATCGTTGTTACCTGATTTCCCTGCTTGAGGAAGCCAGTGGAATGAGTTTCACCTCTGCTCCCTCTCTGAGAGGGTGACTCAAGCACACTTCCTGCTTGTCCTCCTGTCACAGAAGCTCAGGGTTCAAAGGAGTTAGATCAGAGCAATAGGTCATCCAGGACCCCTAAGGCTCAAGTGCTCATGTGTATCCCAATCGAAAGATCACTGTAAAATAAAATCTGTCCATGTTCCCTTCCCATGCTTACCATGCAAATGCTTGGAGCCTAACATCAGCAGAAACCATCCACACCCCAGGCCTCCTGAGTGGATGTTCCAACTTTTTCCTGCCAAGACTCTGGCTGCCGGGCCCCAGAGCTGCGCAGAGAAAATATGCTGTCCCAGGAAGGAGGTTCCAGGCTCTCTTCCATGGAGCGGTGAGTGTGGCTGATTGACCTGGGCAATGGTGAAGCAAAGGGACTCTGTGCAGCCCTTATTGTTGATTCATAGACATTTAGAATTTCTCCACATCTTGAGGATGAAGGTCCTATAGAGGCAGTAGCCTCAGTGAGTGGACCAGAGCAGAAAGGATGAAAAATTTTGTCACCTGGGAGGAACACTGACTCTAAGGAAGAGAAAGAGTTCCCTGTGGCAAAGCCTACCCGCCGGGACAAAAGCAGAGGCGGAGAGCAGGGCGAGGCTAGGAGGAAGGAGGAGGGGAGGACCCTCTCACTCTTGCCTGTTCCTCTCCACTTTTTCTCCTTCCTCCTCCTTCAACTTTTGTTTTCTCACCTTTCTCACTTCCTCTCCAGCACTTTAACCTCTCATTTCTTCCATTTTTTTCCTCTGCTTCTGTTGCTCTCTCCCTTTTGATGACTCCATCCTCTCTCTCACCCCATGGATGAGATGTCCTGAGATGAGAGCCCTAAGATGGTGCCATCCACAGTCTGATTTTAGGCTGCTGCAGCCTCTGCCAACTGTGGGGAATTTGGGGCTTTTATTAGATTATCTAGCCCTAGCATTGCAGATGCTGGTTATGGATGAGTATTCAGAAACTGTGTGTGCAGAAGGATTTAAATTGAAGGTTGTCTGATTTGCTGAAACATATAACAACCAAAAAGGGTGACATTAGCAATGTGGCAGAGTAAGATGCCCTTGATCCTCCTTTTCTCCACAAACACATTGATTCAGAAATAATTCTGAAATCAGAAATTATTAAAATTATTGATTTATTGAGCCTCACTGAAAGCCTCCAGCTCCCCAAGAGAATGTGAAACCAGACTCACGAAAGCTTGTGAAAACTTCCAGGAAACACTGCACCAGAAATTATGCCTCCAGAACAGGATTCTATAATTAGAAAAGACCCCTTAGCTTCCAGCTTCTCCCCAAAAGATCAGGGTTTGATTTTTCTGTTCAATGTCCCAGCCTCCTCAGCAGGGTTTCACAGAGAATTAACTTTGGTCCTGCCAGTCTTAGGACATGGATAGGTCCACCACAGCCACATGGCCTGGGAAATACTGAAGATGGCAGCTTGGGCTGATAAACAGCATAGCCCTCTTCCTTCTGGTTAAACACAGAGCAAGTGGACAAAAACCACAGCTGCCTGCTTCTACCTGGGGAGAAGAAGAGTTGATAAAAGCCCTCAGAATCTCTGACCCAGCTGATTCTGGGGAGTCTTCTGTACAGGGCCAGTCTGAGAGATACTGCTTTGTCTAAGGCACAAATATGAATACAGAGTCCAACAAAATGAAGGACCAGGCAAAGTGGTCCAAACAAAGAAATAAATATCTCCAGAAACTGGCCCTAAGGATAAAACAGAGTTATATGATTTATCTGGCAGATAATGTAAAATAGCTTTTTAAAGATGTTCACTGAGGTCAAGAGAACAACACAAAAACAAAGTAAGAATTTCAATAAAGTGACAGAAAGTATTTCAAAGTACCAAATAGAAATTAGGTAGTGAAAGAACACAATAATGGAATTGAAAAATCCACTAGAGGGGTTCAATAGCAGACTATATCAAGCAGAAGAAGGAATCAGCCACTTGAAGACAAGTTACTAGAAATAATTCAGTCAGAGGAGGAGAAAAAGAATGACGGAGAATAAAGAAAGCTTAAGGGCATTGTAAGACACTCTCGGGTGAACCAATACATGTACCACGGAAGTTTCAGGAAGCAAAGAGAGAAAGGATCAAAAGTTCATTTAAAAAAAAATGGCTAAAAACATCCAAAATCTGAGGAATGGATTAGATATCCAGATTCAGGAATCCCAAAGAACACCAAAAAAATGAATTCAAGTATATCCACACCAAGATGCATTGTATTCAAACTGTCAAAAGTCAAAAACAGAAAGTTTTGAAAGTAGCAAGAGAAAAGCAACTTGTCACATAAAAAGAAACTCTGATCATACTATCAGCGAATTATTCTGCAGGAACTTAGTAGGCCTGGAAACAATAAGACAATATACTCAAAGAGCTCAGAGAAAAATACTACCAACCAAAGACACCATAACCAGCAAAATTCTCCTTCAAGAATGAAGGAGAGGTAAGGATGTTCACAAACAAAAGCTGGGGGAGTTCTGTACCAGTCGACCTGCTGTACAATAAATGCTTAAGAATTTTTTCAAGTTGAAATAAAAGGATACTAAAGAGCAGTATGATATCGTTAGAATGTATAAAACTCACTGGTAAAGGTAAATGTACAGAAATATAAAATACTGTAATACTGTAGTAATAAGTGGGTAATTCACTTTTAATTCTGGTATAAAAGACAAAGTACAGAAAGTAATCTAAACAATGTTAAAGATTCACAGTATGAATCGATGTAAATTATGACAGCAATAACAAGGTGATCCGGAAGAAATTAAAGTGTACAGTTTCTATCTGTGATTAAACTTCAGTTGTAAACAGCTTAAAATAGACTGTTATAGTTGAAGACAGTTTATATAAGCCCCAAGGCAATCACACAAATAAAAATAGCTGTGGAAGTTACACAAAAGAAAAAAAGAAAGTAATTAAAGCATATCAACACAAAAGCAACAAAACACAAGGGAAGACAGTAAGAGAAAAGAAGGCAGAAAAAAGAACTACAAGACCAAGAGAAATAACTAACCAAAAAAATGGCCATAGTAACGTTTTCTCTATCAATATAAGTATCTAAGTTTAAATCTCCATCAATAATTACCTATGTCACTCAATAATTTTTTTAAAAGACATAACTATATGCTGTCTACCAAAAACTCACTTTAGATTTAAAGACACATAGGTTTGATATAAAGAGATGAAAAAGATACTTCATTTAAATGATAACCAAAAGAGAGAGGGGATGGTTAGACTCATAGCAGACAAAATAGACTTTAGCAAAAACTTTCACAAGAAACAAAGAAAACCATTTATAACTATAAAATAATCACTTTACCTGGAAGATATAACAATCATAATATATATATATATATATACCTAAAGTCAGAGCACCTAAATATATAAAGCAAATATTAATAGAAACAGACAGCAATGCAATAATAGTAGCAGACTTCAGTATTCCACTTTCAATAATTAATAGAGCTTTTATACAGAAAATAAGGGAACAGGGGACTTGAGAACAATTACAAACCAAATGAATCTAACAGACATATACAGAGCATTCCATCCAACAGCAACAAAATAAACATTCTTCTCACGTGCACATGGATCTTTCTCCAGGATAGATAACATGTCAGTTCACAAAAAAAGTTCTAACAAATTTTTTAAAAGTTCCAACAAAAACTGAAATCATACCAAGTGTGTTTTTTTCTAACCATAATAGAATAAAACTATAAATTAATAGCAAAAAGAAAACTAAGACATTGACAAGTATGTGGAAATTAAAAAATATGCTCTTGAACAACCATTAGTTTAGAAAAGATATTTTTAAAAGGAATTTGAAAATACCTTAAGACAAACAAAAAATGGAAACATAACATACCAAAATTTATGGACTGCAGCAAGACAGTACTAAGAGGGAAGTTCATAGGGATAAACGCCAAACTGAAAAAGAAGGAACATCCCAAATAACTGACCAAACTTTGTACCTCAAGGAACTAGGAAAGAACAATTAAGCACAAAGTTAGCAGAAGGAGGAAAGTAACAAAGATCCAAGCAGAAATAAATAAAATAGAAAATAGAAAAGCAATTGGGAAAAAAATCAATGGAATTGAGTTGTTTTTCTTTTGAAAAGAGTAGAAAAAAGGTAACAAACCCTTAACTAAGCAAAGGGAAGGAAAAGAGAAGATTCGAATAAATAACATGTTAAATATAAGAAAAGACATTGCAGCCGATACCACAGAAACACAAAGGATTATAAGATATTACTACAAATAATTATATGACAACAGATCTGATAACCCAGAAGAAATTGATAAATTTTTAGAAACTTACAACCTACAAAAATTAAATCATTTAAAAAAAATAGGAAATCTGAATAGACATTAAATGATATGGAGATTTAATCAGTAATCTAAAATTTCCCAACAGAGAAAAGCCCAAGACTAGAATGCTTCACTGGTGAATTCTACCAAACATTCAAATAAGAATTAATGCCAATCCTTCTTAAACTTTTCCAAAAAAGTGAGGAGCAAGAATACTTCCAAATACATTTTATGAGGATAGTATTACACTGATATGAAAGCAAGACAAAGACACCAAAAGAAAAGAAAATTACAAGCCAATATCTCTGATGTGTACAAATATTAAAATCCTCAACAAAATACTAGAAAACTGAATTCAACAGCACAGTTAAAGGACCATATACCATGACCAAGTGGGATTTATCCCTGGAATTCAAGGATGGTTCAAAATACAAAATTCAATTAATGTAATACATAAACAGAATAAAGGATAAAAATCACACAATAATATGTATCATGAATGCAGAAAAAGTGCCCGACAAAATTTAACACCCTTTTATAATTTAAAAAACCTTTTGACAAGCTATGAATAAAAGAAAATTACTTCAGTGTAATAAAGGCCATGTATGAGAAACCTGTAGTTGGCATCATACTCAATAGCAACACACTTAAAGCTTTCCTCTAAGATGAAAAACAAGGAAAAGGATGCCCATTCTGCCTATCCTGTTCAATGTAATACTAGAAGGCCTAGCCAGAGCAATTAGGCAAGAAAAGGAAATAAAAGGTATTCAAATCATAAAGAAAGTAAAGTTCTCCCTCTTTGCTGATGACATCGTATTATATATAGAAGTTTCCAAAGACTTTATAGAAAAGTGTCAGAACTAGTAAACAAATTCAATAAAGCTGGAGGATACAAAATAAATTTACAAAAATCCAGTTGTGTTTCTGTACACTAATAATGAACTATTTGGAAAGAAAATTAAGAAAAGAAGTTTATTTATAATAGTGCTAAAATGAATAAAATACCTAGGGATTAACTTAACTAAAGAAGAGAAAGAACTGAATAATGAAAACTACAAAATATTGGCAATAGAAATGAAAAAGATACTAAAAAATGGAAAGATAGCTTATGTTCATGTATCAGAAGACCTAATATCATTAAAATGCCCAATTACCCAATGTGATCTACAGATTTGAATCAATTCCTGACAAAATCCCATTGGTATTGGTTACAGAAATAGAAAAAAACAATTTCAAAATTAATATGAAATAAAAAACCATGAATAGCCAAATCAGATATGTGGTCAAACATTATTCTGGATGTTTCTGTAAAGGTGATTTTTGAGAGAAATTAATATTGAAATCCATGGGCTTTGAGAAAGCAGATTGCCATCCACAATGCAGACGGGCCACGTCTAATCAGTTAGAACAAAGAGGGACCATGCAAGAAGGAATTCTGCCAGCAGGTATCTTTAGACTCAAACTGCCACTCTTACTTGGGTCTCCAGCCTGCTGGCCCAACCTGCAGATTTCAGATTTACCAAGCCTCTGCAATCACATAAACCAATCCCTTAAAATCTCTCTCTGTCTACACACACACAAATACATGCACACACACCCTGCATAAGTTCTATGCCCAAAGATAGGCCAGTTCTATGAGGCTGGCAGATTTGAATGTAGGACAGCTCGAAACCCTCTTAGCTGCCCTGGTCCACAGCAAACTTCACACTGATCCTTTAAGAAAGGAGAAAGAGGAAAGAAAGAACATATCAGACATTTATTCAATTTTTTCAACGTAATTGATTGTCCTTTATTCTGAGATATTGTTTTCCTTCTCTTGGTGTCAAAAGGCACTTTCCTTGGAGAAGTGATAAGCTCTGATTAGAAATCGCTGACTTTTTTAAAGTCCTAATTTGGAGAACTGACAGGTGAAAATCCATTTAGTATACTGACTTTTAAAAATTTCATCTCAAAAAAAGTAACACTAGGATCTTACTTCAAGATGGCATGCTTGCTTAGACAAATGCACCCGACTAGAGGCTGTGGGTATTTCAGCAGCAGAGATGGCAGGGTACAGGGACACAGGTCCACGCCAGTCCCAGCAGAGGGGCAGAGCGTTTGTGCTCAAGGAGGGAGCAAGGAGCAGAGGCCCTGGGGCTGCAGAAGAGGAGGAACTGGCTGCCCAGGAAGCCTCACCTGCCTCTGTAACTCAGCTTCCATCTCCTCAACCAGTGCTGTGTATCCTGCAGCAGAGCCCGTGTGCTGCAACTGAACAAAACTCAATTGCCTACATTAACTTGTTCATCTCTTTGATACTGCACTTAACCTCTGAGCCCCAGATGTTTAATACGTCTAATGGCACTGCCGCTGGGCTTCTTTATTTTACAGGATTTCTTCTCCCAGCCTGTGCCCTGGTGTTGCTGCCCATAAAGGCCTCCTTTTAGCCCAGCCCATCCCCAGCCTTGTACTCATAACCATCACCTTCTGTTTCATCCTGAGATATTCAGGCTTTGCTCCTTGAGGATCTGAGGAATCCTGCAGCTCCAGGACCCCTAAACATTATATATATTTTATATATAATGTATATATATAATATACATTTATATATATGTTTTATATATATATACATTACATATACAAAATATATATAATGCTTATATATTATAATGGGATATATATATATATATATACACATATATATATATATATATACACACATATATATATATATATATATATATATATATATAGAGAGAGAGAGAGAGAGAGAGAGAGAGAGAGAGAGAGAGAGAGAGAGAGAGATGCCAGCAGTGTGGTCTTTGGACTGAGGGCCAGCTATGGGGTCTAGCCACATGGACTAGCTGTGACTCCTGCAGGTCCTAATAGTTCAAATGGAGATCTAAACACCTTTGCTTTCAATGTCAAATATGGCCAAGTGGAAGCCAAATAATACAAAGTGTTTCACTGATTCAAAATTTCTTTTCTCTTTTAATTTTACTGGTGGAAACATTCCCACACCGCCCTGCCTTTCAGCATCCTAAATGCAACTGAACACACCACTATGGCTGGGAATAGTCTTTCTGGGTTGCCATGACTGTGCTGTACTGCCCCGGGACATTTTGGGAACTAAGGGGCACTCTGGCTCCTCTAAAGGGACTTAGACTGAAGGTCCCCTTTCGCAGCAGCTTTTCTTTCTTTTTTTTTTTTTTTTTGTTTGAGATGGGGTCTCACCCAGTCAAACAGGCTAGAGTGTAGTGGCACATTCTTGGCTCACTGAAATCTCCGCCTCCCAGGTTCAAGCAATTCTCCTGCCTCAGCCTCCTGAGTAGCTGCGACTACAGGTGTGCACCACATGCACAGCTGTTTTTTGTATTTTTAGTTGAGACATGGTTTCACCATGTTGCCCAGGCTGGTCTCAAACTCCTGACCTCATAATCCACCCACCTTGGCCTCCCAAAGTGTTGGAATTATAGGTGTGAGCCACGACGCCCAGCCTCTCATCAGCTTTTCTTATGACCTTGTCCTGCCTGGTGAATCAGGGCAGCCTGGAGGTGGGGTTTGGACCCAAAGTGTTATAATGAAGGAATGTGAGTTCAGAGCCTGGCACAGACACAAGACCTGCAGGGCAATACAGGTGGGGATACCAATGGAGCCTGATGGGCTAAAGCATGAGGGAACCATGAAGGCAGGTGGGATTCCAGCCTGAGCTCAATCTGAGGTCAAGGGGCTGTGGCAGCTTTTTGACATTTCCCACTCCAACCACCATGGGTGAGTTGAGTACATTGAAAAAGCAGAGACAAGGGCATGGGCGTCTTCCTATTGTTTTTCTTTTCCTTTTTGCCAACCCTCAGGTGCACATGCCCACTGTTGTCTGAATGTCTGTGAAGGGCAGGTCCCCTCACCACAGTGACCACAAGCACCATGATTGCATATGCCTTCCATGAATCTGTTATGACCTGGAGATAAAAGAAATAGAACCTTCTTATATAACTTGGGATAAAACAGGAATAACTGAGCTTAAGTGAGAACGTTAGAGCCTTAAGAAACCTCAAGTACCTAAATTTTACTGCATGGCCCTTATGCCAGCAGCTTTGACTGCTTGCAAGCCTGTGGTTTCAACTGGAAGCCCTTCTCACATCCTCCGTCACCACTTGGAGAAAGCATTTACAACCGTCATAACAACAGCTGTTTATTGCACACTTGCCACAGGCTAGGCTCTCAGCCAGCCCACAGTATATACAGCATTTAACTCCGTTCAATGGCCCTGAGAGATTGGGCAGGCCAGCTCCACAGAACATGATGATGCAGCCTTGAGGCAGTTATGAAACTTGCTCAGGTCCCACAGCCAGTTAGTGATGGAGTCAGGATTCGATAAAAGGACTTTCTGGCTGCAAAGCCCTTTAATGTTTCTCCCAATACTTCCTATGACCTGCACATGCCTGTAAGAGCCACAAAATGCCTTACAGAGACAACTGGGGGATTGAGATTCTTGCTACAATTCCAATTAAATCTGAGGAAATTGGCTAAATCCACCACATAGATAGATGATAGATAGATAGATAGATAGATAGATAGATAGATAGATAGATAGATAGATAGATAGATATACATAGATAATAGATGATAGATAGATAGATAGATAGATAGATAGATAGATAGATAGATAGATAGATAGATAGATGATAGATAGATGATAGATAGATAGATAGAATGATAGGATGATAGATAGATAGATAAGAAAGTTGTTTTGGAAGACTGTTTAGCAGTCTTTACTGATGCTGAACATAACCATCCTACTTCTAAGTATTTTCCCAACAGAAATGTCTATCTATATGCACCAAATGATGTATTCAAATGTGTTCATTCCAGACAGTCTGTAGTATCTCCAAACTTGGAGCAACTGGATTCCCACTAACAGGAGCACAGATGTTTAAATAGTGTGTGTTCCTGCTACGGAATGCTGCTAGCTCCCTGCAGCAGCGCAGCAGAGCCTCCTGCAGAGGACATGGAGCCGTTGGGCAGGTCAGAACCCTAATCTTCCTATGTTGCTCCATCTTTGCACTGTGTGTCTTCCTGCCAGCCTGGGACCTCTTTGGGGATGAAAATTGGGCTCTATTTTTCCTATTTTTACTCCGGACTCACTCAGATGCTATCAACTTTGGGAACACGCCCTGGCTTAGTTAACTATTCCCTTTCTCTATCTCCAATAGATTTCGTCTTTCTACTTTGTTTATTAGACAGTGTCTTATTACTTGCCTGCTTTTTTTTTTTTTTTTTTTAGGCAGAGTCTCACTCTGTCACCCAGGCTGGAGTGCAGTGGTCAGATATTGGCTCCCTGCAACCTTTACCTCCAGGGTTCAACCAATTCTCCTGCCTCAGCCTCCCAAGTAGCTGGTACTACAGGTGCCCACCACCACGCCCTGCTAATTTTTGTGTTTTTAGTAGAGACAGGTTTCACCATGTTGGCCAGGCTGGTCTTGAACCCCTGACTTCAGGTAATCCACCCACTTTGGGCTCCCAAAGTGCTAGGATTGCAGGCATGAGCCACCACGCCTAGCCCTACTTATCTGCTTCTTAAGGGCTAGAATTAAATCTTTTATCTCTGTAATGTTTGGGCCTATAGGATCTGACCCTAGGGAAGAGCTCAACAGCTGTTTGCTGCATGGATGAAGATGATTAGTGGAACGAGTCCTGTACCTGGAAAAGGAGTACGGGAGCTAGAAAGGAATCTAAGAAGGAAGCAGACATCATCAATAGGAAAGGTCTTACAATAGTCAGCGATTGGCCCTCTGAGGAAAGAAATTGCAGCTGAATGACTAAACTTGTTCTCACCTTGGCTGGACTGTCACTGGTCCCACGGCCACCCTCACGTGGACACCAAGGGACCTCCTTTGACACATTGTCCCCACTATGTTCACAAGCTGGTATTCTGGAAGGTGGGCCCAATTGGTAAAGAAAAGTACTCTACAAATTTTACTAAAGCATAAGGGAAAAAAAAAAGCTAAACAAAGTTTTCTTTGAACAAAAATAGAGCTTGGCTCGCATAACACAGGCCATCTGGTCACATTCAAGTGAGCACATTCTCCAAAGCTCTCAAACCTGTACTATGCCATATTGGACACTAAAGATAAGAAGTTTTGCTTGGATTTTCTGTATCACAGTTATCTTTTGCTGCATAACAAACCAACTCAAAACTTGGTGGCTTAAGACAAAAACTATTTTTCATTTGCCCAAAATTCTGTGAGCCAACTATCTGGCCCAGATTCCAGTGGGAGATCCTTCTGTTTGTCTTGTCTGAAGTCACATATATGACAGTGGTCATCAAGTGACTTAAATAAAGCCAGATGTTCAAAGATGCCTTCAAGCCCATGTCTGGTGTGTTAGCACTAAGTAGTATTGGTAATTTAGGGAATCGCAGCTGGAAAGGATTATATCTGTTCAATATGGACTCTCATCCTATAGGAAACTAGATTAGCCCTTTTCTTTTGATGATCCCAGAGAAGTATGCAAAAAGAATGAGAGCAGAAGCTGTAAATCCTCTTGAGGCCTAGGCTCAGAAGTTACACATCACTTCTTCCACATTTTTTTGGTCCAAGTAAGTCACACGGCCAAGCCTGGAGTTGGTGTTGGAGGCCACTGCTTGCATATAGGAAAGGGTACAATGGCAGCCACATGGCAAATAATCTACAGGAGGCATTGCATGCTTGCTGTGCAAGCCCAGCCCCAGGCTGCTTCCATGAAATAGATACCATCTTTAATGCCCACCACCCAAGAAAATGCTGACCCTCTGGCAAATGTCAGTAACTAAGAGGAACAGACTCTAGGAAGTACAAACTTAGGGCAGAAATGAGGAGTTTGTCAGGCCTCTAATCCCAGCACTTTGGGAGGCCAAGGCAGGTGGATCATCTGAAGTCAGGAGTTCGAAACTAGCCTGTCTCTACTAAAATTACAAAAACTAGCCAGGCATGGCGGTGCATGCCTGTAGTCTCAGCTACTCAGGAGGCTGAGGCAGGAGAAATTGCTTGAACCTGGGAGGCAGAGGTTTCAGTGAGCTGAGATTACACCACGGCACTCCAGCCTAGGTAACAGAGTAGTATTCCATCTCAAAAAAAAAAAAAAGAAAATGAGGAGTTTGGATTAAGGCCCAATAAATTCCAGATGCAATCAACATGGAGATTCAATCAGGCATATATGAATCTGTATAAGAGAGAGGTCCCAGAAGGATATAAACATTTGTTAAGTCAACATTACATAAATAATGTTTAAAGGCACAGGACTAGGTAAAGTCACAAGGATGTGAGTATACGTAGAAAAGTGAAGCAGTCAAAAGGTTAAGCCTTGGAGCACTCTTACAATAAAAGAACAGAGAATTAAGGAGTATAGTATCTTAGAAGCTGCACACAGAAAATATATCCAGAAGTAGTAAATCATTTTGTCAAATATTACTTATAAGTCAAACAAGGACCAGCAATTTAATTTTTGGATGGTAAAAATCTGCCCCCAAATCTAGGTGGCCTTTGGTTTGATGATTAGTTTTTAGATACAATACCAAGAGTACAGTCCATGAAATTAAAAAAGTAGAAATTTGGACTTTATTAAATTAAAAAGCTTCTGCTCAGTGAAAGACAATGTTAACAGAATCAAAATGCAAGCCACAGCTAAGAGGGAATACTTGCAAAACACATACTGCATGAAAGACTTGTGTCCAAACTATACAAAGAATGCTTAATGCAACCCAATTAAAACAACCTAATCAAAAAATGGGAAAAAGATCTGAACAGACATCTCACTAAAGAATGTATGTATAGATATATATATGGCAAATAAACATATGAAAAGATGCTCAATATCATTTTCTCATTAGGGAAATGCTAATTAAAACAATGAGATTCCACTACACACCCATTAGAATGGCTAACACTCACAAACCTAACTACTCACTTATCGCTGCAGGGATGCAGAATGGTAGAGTAACTTTGGAAGGTGGTTTGACAGTTTCTTAGAAAGGTGAACATAGTTTTACCTCATAACCTAGAAACTGCATGATTTGGTTTGGCTGTGTTCCTGACCCAAATCTCATCTGCAATTGTAGCTCTTATAATTCCCACATGTTGTAGGAGGGACCTGGTGGGAGATAATTGAATCATGGGGGCAGTTTCCCCCATACTGTTCTCGTGGTAGTGAATAAGTCTCACCATAGCTGATGCTTTTATAGGGGGAAGCATTATTGCTTGGTTCTTATTCTCTCTTGTCTGCCACTGTGTAAGATGTGCCTTTTGCCTTCCACCATGATTGTGAGGCCTCCCCAGCCACATGGAATTGTGAGTCCATTAAACCTCTTTTTCTTTATAAATTACCCAGTCTCAGGTATATCTTTATCAGCAGCATGAAAACAGACTAATACACTGCACTTGTAGATATTTACCAATTGAGTTGAAAACTTATGATGACATAAAAATCTGCTTGTGAATGTTTATACCAGCTTTATTCATAATGACCAAAAACTTGAAACAAACAAAATGTTCTTTGGTTGGTGAATGAATAAACTATGGTATATGTTCATAGAATAAAAAATTATTCAACAATAAAAACAAATGAGATATTAAGCTGTGAAAGACATGGATAAATCTTAAATGTATATTGATAAGTGAACAAAGCTAGTTCTAAAAAAGCTATATATTCTATCATTCCAATCATATGACATTGAAAAAAAAAAACTATAGCAATGACAAAAAGATCAGTGGTAGCCAGGGAGAGGGAATGGTTGAATAGGTGAAACATGGGAGATTTTTAGAGCAGTGAAATGTTTTGTATAATGCTGAAATGGTGGATATGTCACATTAAGCATTTGTCAAAACTCATAGAACTTTAGAGTACACAGGGTGAGCCCTTATTGTATACAAGTGTTTTTGATAATCATTGTTTCAAAATGATTTTCATAAAATGGTTGAGGGATGCTGGGCTATAAATGCAAACCGGGGCAAATGAGTCTGACTTACAAATGTATGAAACAACCTCACTGAGGGAAATGGGAAGAAAAGGGGCTGACCTAAGTAACTTTGGAAATTAGTGTAGTCTGTAAGACTAAAGACAAAAGTAATTCTACATAAATGCTAGCTGATAAAGTTTTACCCCAGTGAGGCAATGTTTAATAATTCTGAAATCATGTCTAGGTATGGGTGGTTCATTCGTGTAATCCCAGAACTTTGGGAGGCCAAGATGGGCAGATCACCTGAGGTCAGGAGTTTGCAACCAGCATGGCCAACGTGGTGAATCCCCATCTCTACTAAATATACAAAAATTATCTGGACGTGGTGGCACACACCTGTAATCCCAGTAACACAGAAGCTAAGGCAGGAGAATCACTTGAACCTGGGAGGTGGAGGTTGCAGTGAGCCAAGATTACACCACTGCACTCCAGCCTGGGTGACAGAGTGAGACTCCATCTCAAATAATAATAATAATGATAATAATAATTCAGATATTACTACAGAGGTCTGTTGGAATTGAACAATTAAGTAAAAGAATGGGAGCTCATGGGAGCTATGTTTCTCACTGTCGGAGTGGGAGTTTAAAGATAAGGAAGAGAAGGAGACTAGAATTATTTATGTGATAATGGATTAGAGTCAGAGAATCAGTATGAACTCATGTTTAGCTTAGTATATGTACAGATGGTTACATATAGAAATAGGTATAGATATGTGTACATACACAACTTAATAGACGTTTAAAGCAGTGACATCCTAATAGCAGTGAGCACACCTAGTACCCAGAGCTTGGTTTCTACCATCATATTCCTGTAAAAGGAACCCAGAGATCTTCAAATAAATGGCTGATTCTAGGACTTGGACAGGAACATCCTGTGCTGTCCAAAACATCTTATAGGGCTAGAAAGTAAAAAAGTGCTCAACAAAAAAATGAAAAAAATGAAAGGGGGAAGAGCTTTTGATGGACAAATTTATATTTAAGCAACATGATAGTAATATTAGATTATAATTCAAAGTAGAAATTAAATGTTCAAATTGATTTACATAAATGATTGAATATATTAATAAAAAATGGTGGAGAAAAGGCAAAGAGGTCATGCAGAAGAATTCCAAATCATTTGTATAAATGTTCAGTTTCCAAAGGGCTAAAGCATAGCTCTCCATTTCTTTAGCGTAAGCCATGCAAGGTCACTTCCTTCTAAAAGGTACATTATATAAACAGGAAGAGAAGTTGGAAAGAGTAACTTTAAAAATTCTATTTGGAGAATTATTCAGAAAGGTCACTTAAAAAAATGGACAATTTCAGCCATCAACAATCAAACACTACCATAGCATTGATACGGATCTACGTCAACAGTGGTAAATCATACTGATAGCATGTACACTTGATATGATGTGTGAAAATCACACTTTCCCTCTACGTTCTTCCTTCCCCAAACCCATAACTCCAGTCTAGTCACAAAAGAAACGTCACACATATCCCAATTTAGAGACTTTCCAGAAAATATATAATCAATACTTCTCAAAATTGTAAGCAGGATCAAAAAACAAGGAAAGCCTGAAACTCTAGATGCAGTGACATCTAGATTGCACTAGATGTAATTGGTATCCCAGCCCAGGTGCAGTGGCTCACACCTGTAATCCCAGCACTTTAGGAAGCTGAGGCAGTAGATCACTTGAGGTCAGGAGATCGAAACCAGCATGGCCAACATAGTGAAACCCCATCTCTACTAAAAGTATAAAAATTTAGCCGGGCATGATCATGCATGCCTGTAATCTCAGCTACTCAGGAGGTTGAGGCAGGAGAATTGCTTAAACCTAAGGTGGAGGTTGCAGTGAGCCAAGATGGCACCATTGCACTCCAGCCTGGGCAACAGAGCAAGACTCTATCTCAGAAAAAAATTAAATTTAATTTAATTTAAAAAAATAATAATTATAGGCCGGGCGCGGTGGCTCAAGCCTGTAATCCCAGCACTTTGGGAGGCCGAGGCGGGTGGATCACGAGGTCAAGATATCGAGACCATCCTGGTCAGCATGGTGAAACCCCGTCTCTACTAAAGATACAAAAAATTAGCTGGGCATGGTGGCGCGTGCCTGTAATCCCAGCTACTCAGGAGGCTGAGGCACTCTAGCCTGGGTAACAGGAGCGAAACTCCGACTCAAAAAAAAAAATAAACAAAAAAAATAATAATTATTATTATTATTATATATATGTAATTGGTATCCCAGATGCGATCCTGGAACAGGAAAAAAAAACTTTAGGTAAAAAGTGAGAAAATCTGAATAACAAACATTGAATCAAGAAAAAGACAAATTAAAATGGTAGACCATTGTTGTTGCATTTCTACTTGTTGGCCCCATACCCTCTCCAGCTTGGTGGCAGTCTTGAATACAGCAGCCCATATTCCCAGCGTCGGTCCCCCAAGTCCCTAGTTTGGAGAGCAGAGCAGACCTTAATTCCAAATTCGTGTTTGTCTGTTCAAACACATTACAAGTGTTTGAAGGCTCAAAACATTACAAGTCAAATGAGAAATCTGCATCCTATGGGGGTCTAAGGTTAGAGTTGACATAGAGAGTAAAAGCTCTAAAGGCAGAGAGGAAAAGCTTCAAACAGCTTCCTTGAGAAACTGGAGCATTCAAAACCACCTGTGTATGCTGTGGAATTTAGAAAGCCATTTGCATGCCTGGAACAAGATGCATCTCAGAAAAAGTCGGAGAAGATCCTAAGCTTTCACCGCTGGCTGATCTCTAGGACAAGCAGGATGTGAAGGCTAAGGCAGAGGAGCAAGCAGCCTGGCTAATCAGTTCCACAGCACAGAGCCAATCTGCAAAGAAAGAGTGGTGGGATTTTGTCATTGTTTGTTTTCATTTTTGTTTTGGATCTTCTTGGTTTTGTTTCAAAATCCTAGTTGAACACAAGCTCAAGGAACAGACCTCAGAGACCACAGATGACCACACACAAAAAAAAAAATACAGTGTTTGCAAAACTTACCTGGAAAAGTCACTAAACAAATGGACAACTGCAGCCTTCAACAATTAAAAACAGCAAACTCTAGTGAAAGGGAAAATCAGACTTCCAGAGATGCCACCTTATAATAGCCAAATGTCCAACTTCAAACAAGAAATCACCAGGTCTAATAAAAAGTTTATGCTATTGGACACACAGTACATAAGGATGTGATTTCTGACAACACAAGAGGGGTTTAGAGCTGTAGGGGAGCAGGATTTCTGCTGTTGAGGCCAGTCAGTGTTACTTGTCCTGGACATTCTAACAGGTTAATACAACCTGTAACCAGCCAAGAGATTGAATCAGCAATAAAAACAATCTCCCAGAGTGCTGACAAAGTTGTGGAGAAATTGGAACCTTCATTCATTACTGATGGGAATAAAATGGCTTAGCCACTGTGGAAAACAATTTAACCTTCCCTGAAAAAATGAAACATTGAATTACCTGTGATCCCAAAACTCCGCTTCTAGGTATATTCCCCAAAGAACCAAAAACAGATACCCAAATTAGTACGTATGTAAGTTTGTTCATATAAGCACTGTTCACATGGCCGAAAGGTGGAAAGAGCCCAAATGTCCATGAAAAACAAATCATGGTATACATGTACAATAGAACACTACTCAGCCATAAACCGGAAGTACTGATACCACAACATTGGTAAGCATTGAAAACACTATGTAAGTGAAAGCCAGACATAGGGTATATCTGGGGAAAACTGCTTAAGGGTAACATATTTTTCTTTGAAGTGATGGAAATATTTTAGAACTCAATAGATGTGGTATTTAGACAGCATCATAAATGCCAAATAGTTAATTTTACTTTATGTGAATTCCACATAATTTTTTTTTTTTTGAGATGGAGTCTTAACTCTGTCACCCAGGCTGGAGTGCAGTGGTGCAATCTCGGCTCACTGCAACCTCCACCTCCCGGGTTCAAGCAATTCTCCTGCCTCAGCCTCCTGAGTAGCTGGGACTACAGGCACGTGTCACCATACCTGAATAATTTTTGTATTTTTGGTAGAGACAGTGTTTTGCCATGTTGTCCAGGCTGGTCTGACAAGTGATCTTCCAGTCTCGGCCTCCCAAAGCGCTGGCATTATGGGCATGAGCCACCGCACCCAACCACCTCAATTTTTTTTAATGGGCAACGTGAGAGATCCTTGTGCTGACCTGTTCTGTATCTTGACTGCAGTGGTAGAAACATGGACCTACACGAGACAGCATTGTACAGAACTAGATGCACACATACACACCTTCACACACACATGCGCACACATACGTGAGTGCAATAAAACTAGGAAAACCTAAATAAGACTTGCAGGTTGTATCAATGTTGATGTCCTGGTTATATTACACTATAGTTTTTCAAGATGTTGCTCCAGAGTCAGCTGGGTAAGGGGCACACAGAATCTCTCTGTATTACTTCTTAAGCTGCATGTAAATCTGCAGAAACTCAGAGGGATGGCCTGGTCACCATATCTCTCACCATAAAAGGCCAGATGTGCCTCTTCCTGACAGGTCTCCAGGAATTTCATAAGGCCTCTTCTGATTCACCATCAACTATACTGGTGCCTGTTCATTTGATACTGTGACCATTATTCCTCAAACTTCCTGATTTTACAATTTTCTCTATGCCTGTGGGTAAGCCTGAGCTCAAGACGTTATTTCCTCTTTGAGAATCAAGTATTTTAATAAAATTCAATATTGCAGCTTCACACTGCCCACCTCGGCTGGAGTGACAGCTCATCAGCCATGTGCACTCTTGGTGTTTTGACGGGGGGAGGAATACAATTTTCTTATATTGTCTCGATTTCCCACCTAGGGAAAAATAAAGCAGCAAGGGGCATCCATTTTTAGGCATAAGTCTCTTTTTTAGGGAGAAGTGAAGGAAGGCTGGTGATGCAGCCGCTGGCTCTGCCGGCCTGGCTCTCACTCTGCTATGGAGAGACTGCTCATCTGAGATCCTAGAGGACTGCGATTTAATTGCAGTGAGACCCTGGGAAGCTGCTTCCTCTCTCCTGAACTTGCTTCTCTCATTTGTACCCTGTGGAAGTTAGATTAACTCCTTTTAAAAAAAAACCCTTTCAACTCCAATGTTCTCTGATTCTTCTTGTCCCCATTATGAGTCCAAGCTCTGCCACTCACTAGCCTGGCACTGATGTAACCCCTATGAGCCCCAGACAGTACTATGCCCATCTCTACTAAATAAATAGATAAATCAGGCTGCTGGAATTTTGACTGGATTTTATCAAATTTATAGTTTGAGGAGAATTGGCATCATACTATTGAGTCTTCTGACCCATGCATAACATACCTCTCCACTTATTTAGATCTACAGTTCCTTTTAGCAACGTTTTGTAGTTTTTAGAGTACAGATCTAGCACTTTGTGGTCAAATTTATCTAAAGTATTAAAATTTTTGTTATTCAAATATGGTTTTAATTTCTGATTGTTTGTTGCCAGTCTACAGAAATGTAATTAATTTTTCTGTATCGATCTTCAATACTGAAAAGTTGCTAAACTCAGTTATTAGTTCTAGTGCACTCAAAACTAAAGGCAGATTAACTCTTTTCCTATTCAATCTGGATGACATTTATTTTGTTTTCCTGCCTAATTGAACTAGTTAAAACTAGCTGGATCCAAGATTTCCCCTGTGGCCTTGGGCAGGAATTCCCTTCCCAAGAGGAGATTTGCAGATAGCTCCTCTAAGAGGAGGAATTACTTCATGCTTTATCGATACCATATTTTCTTTATCCAATCATCCATTGATGGAGACTCATATTGATTCCATATCTTGCCCATTGTGGATAGTTCTGCAATAAACACATGAGTGCAGGTGTTTTTTAAAAATATAATCCCAGTAGTGAGATTGCTGTATTGAATGGTGGTTCTATTTTTATTTATTTAAGAAATCTTCATACTTTTCTCCATAGAGGTTGTATAGTCCCTGTTTTCCATAGGAGTTACGCTAATTTACATTCCCACCAACAGCGTATAAGCGTTCTCTTTTCTCTGCGTCACCAATACACAGTATGTTCAAGTAACAAAACTGCACTAGTACCCCCTATATCTATAGAGTGCTCAAGTAGATGAGAATTTCATTAATAGCTTTCTTTATTGTGAAATGGGAACTCCAGAAATCCCTTCCCCTTGTGGACCATCTTTGAAAAGCACTGATGACAGCAGGATGGGTAACACTGAAGGTGCAGGCACCCAGAGCAACTCGAGTCACGTGACGTCAGTGGTTGGGGCTGTAGAATTTCAAAAACCCCAGGTTATCCATCTGTAACAACACCTACATGGGCTGTTTAATTCAGTACTTTGTTGAGATAACATTGAGAATTGACTGTAAATAATTAAGCCCGTGCTTTAACATGAAAATGTGTTAACGGAAACACAATTCCTTGCTCTATATTGATGAAAACAATATTCTATATCCATGAAAATGATATGGAATTTACTCTGTGCCATTAGGTTATCCTGCTTTTTCAAGCTGGGGTTCAAATAATGTCACTCCACACCACACAGCTGCCCATAGGAAAAATAGAACCTCTGCATCCCCAGATTAGGTGGATGCCCAGGCCTGCAGGGCCATTCTCTCCAGGAATGGCATCCTTGAGATGCCCTCCTTTGACAACCCACAATACTTGGGCCACTCACTGTCCTCCAAAAGCCAAAGCCTGGCCATCTTAGCCCATCTCTGGAGCCAGCAGACAGGGCACCTCTGGGCACCCCAGGGCTTCCCCAGCCTCCTCGAATGCAGACTGACTTAAAAATGTGGTGCTGTCACGGCAACCTGGGCTGCTTGTCCCTTCAGATCCCACAGGCAGCTCGTCAGGCTGGAGGGGACATGCCTTCATTCAGGGCATCAATCAGCCCGGCTGTCACAGGCAATGTGACACAAACCAAATGCATCTGGGTGTCCCCATGTGATGGATGTAGGGCTCACCAGTAGCGCCTTTTCCCTGAACCCACCTTCCCCTCTTGTGGCTTGTCCTCCTCAGCTCTTGTGCCTCGACTGCAGAAAAGAGGCTAAGCAGTGGGGACTTTCCAGCTCTTAATCAAAATGTTTGCTTTTCCATTTAACTGTAATCCTTCTTGGTATAGCTCCCCTGGCTGGAGCCAAGAGAGGAGTAAGTAGAGGGAAATAAATCTATGCTGAATTGCTAGCAAAGGATCCTCTCCCTTTCCAGCAAAGAGGGTCCTTGGCTCTGATCCAACTGTGCCTCAATCAACTAGAATGTCTTATCTTTCTCTCCTCTCCTCTCTCTCTCTCTCTCTCTCTCTCTTCCTCCTACCCCATCACACACACACACACACACACACACACACACACACACACAGGAGCTTCAGTGGGTTGTATCAGCCTCCAGTGCCTTTCACCAAAACCCTGATAAGAAACCGAAGCAGAGATCCTGAGGACACCATGTGGGTCCCCAGCTGTGCTCACTCTGGGTGGTGGTCTCTCAGTCGTCCACTCCTCAGCTCACTCAGGTCACAGAGCTTCCTCAGTAACCAGTCCTTAGGGAGCAGTTGGCTTTTCAGAGGGCATGCTATCCTCCGGCAGGCTGTGCTGTGTGGCCAGGGGCTCCATGGTGGATGAAGTTGGTTCCCAGGGCTAGACAACCTGTCCCTCTGCAGAGCATTCACTTAGGAGCCCATCAGTACCATCTACATTTCCTCTACTTTCATCATAACAGGAACATTTTAAACTCCAACTGATCACACAAATCACTTCTGGGCTGCACTATGAAAACACAGACCCCTTTATGCTTCCTGCTAACCACCATTGGACATCCCTCTGGCCACACTCAACAGAGAATTGCTCTCTAATTACTTCCCGATTCACAGATTAATCTACACTGAGAGTTCCCATTGTAATAGAAATACTTCTACTCACTATCCTTTTTCCTCCTCTATTGAAAATGCCTAGAGGTTATGCTCCTCTTCTGATAGATTAGAAAGGTAAGAAATCAAGAAGTTAAGAAAGTGGCCCAACCAGAGGGTCTCAGTATCTCCATCTTTAAAATGGGACTAATATCACCAACCTGAAGGAGTCCATGTAATGGTGTAGGGAGAACAGCTACCACTGTGGCCAGCAGGTGGTGAGTACTCAGAATCATATCCTGGCTGTTGCCTGCATGTTCATCAGAGATATGGAGAGGCAGAGGCAGAAGCTCTGACTTGCCCCTGGGCCACAGTAACATCCAATCCTCTCCATCAGTCTTCTAAACATTGGGGATGCTGACCCCTAGCAGGTGTCTGGGAACTCTGTGGGGCATTTGGGTTATCAGTATGATGGGTGTTACTTCTGCAGTATGTGGAAGGGTCCCAACCTCACTTCTGAATGTGCTGTTGGACATTTGTGTGGATTTTAGGCCTGTTTATTATTTGAACTCTGTGTCATTTTACACATAAACACAAAGTATATTCGCCTAGTTTTACAATGAATCTTCAAATGCAACAATTCTGTGAATCAAAGGTAGAATTACTCCTTTACCAAGAATTGCTCTTCCTTCGAAAAAAACCCCATCACAATGGCAACGCCTTTCCAAGAATTGGAGTCATCTCCAGCCCAAAACACCTGGACACAGCTGCATCTGGGGCAATCCCACAAAGGAGCGCCTTCCACATAGAAGAACTTCTGCAGCTCGTATTTCAAAATGTCAAATGTAAAGAAAAACCTTCAACAAAATTTTTGTCTTCTTTCTCTCCATACACATTTATTCATTTTAAGTACATGCAAACATTTGATTACATTATTACAATTTCTAGTAAAGCCAGACCTGAGCAATT
Source organism: Callithrix jacchus (assembly GCF_049354715.1). Classification (NCBI taxonomy): domain Eukaryota; kingdom Metazoa; phylum Chordata; class Mammalia; order Primates; family Cebidae; genus Callithrix; species Callithrix jacchus. The sequence goes on from NC_133507.1 coordinate 111,572,113, forward strand.
ACAATATATTGTATTTTACTATAGATTACCTTCGTTTCTCTTCTCTGCTGTAATTATTATGCTCAAGGCTTCATTGTCTTCTGGAACAATTATGTGTACAGCTAAGTTATGCTATCTGTATTTCATTTTTGTATAATAAAGGGAATGTTACATAATATTTGATACAAAGCAGGTATTGGGTTTGTTGGTCTTGAGAGCACAATTCTATATTACTTAAGGCTCTCAAGTATTCTGCTCTGCAAAAAAGCTCTTTTAGTAAAGGAAGAATGGGATTACATTTTGATGAAGGATAAACTAACTTGGGGCTGAGGAGGTAATGTGAACTAGACACACATTAAATATTTAGCTGGATTTACAACCGAGTCAGCATAAACCTCAGGTCTCAGCACAGGTATCTGATGAGATCACACTGCCATCAGCCAGACAGCGGGGTGTCAGATCTCAAGCAGAAGGGAAACCATTTAACAAGATTTTTCTTTCTCATTACAGCTGAATTTTGAACCACTTTCAGAAAGGGTAAACTACCTTTTTATTATTAGGCATAAAAGAAAATTATTTTCTTCTAGTCATTCTCCCTATACGATTAACCCACATGGACCCCCTGAGATTGGTGAATTAGTCCTATTTTAAAGATGGAGACACTGAGATTCTCCGGCTGGCCCACTTGCTTAACTTCTTCATTTCTCACTTTTCTAATCTATCCGAAGAGGAGAATAACCTCTATGTATTTTCAATAGAGAGGGAAAAAAGATAGTGAATAGAAGTATTTCCATTATAAGGAAATTTGGATATTTATCCAAATAAAAAAATAAAAATATTCACTCAAGTTAACATTACTTGTAAGGCATTTGTCTCAATGAACATAATTCTTTCTTAGTCACGTAATTGATCCTCAAGAAAGATAAATTGGAATAATGGACATCCAAACAAACGAAGGCATGACTGCACAAATACAAAGGCTGTCAGGGCAAGAAGGAAAGCTTGCTGACCTATCAGTGAGCACGTCTTCCAGGCGGGGCCTAAAGACACTTGAGGCTGTGTATGGTCTGGAGTGGGCCTGTCTGGCCTCTGGGTCTGAGCACTCCCCTCCCATCTGTACCGCCAACCCCTGCCCCACAGATCACAAATCCCTACACTGAAGGAGAGGTAGGAGTCATTCTCAAGGGAGGAAGTGTCCAGATGATGGGCTCTCATGCCAGGACCTTTCAGCCACCACTGAAGATGCCCACCCTGATGCCCCCAGCCAGCCTTCTTGCTAGCAAGGGCAGGCCAGCTCTTCATCTGTCAAAATCCTCCCTCCTGGGCCCCACTGCCTCAAGGACTTACCAGTTAATTTATTCAGCAGATCCATTTGGGGGTGTCTACTCTTTCTGGGTGCTGGAGACAGGTGTCCAGCAAAGCAGTCACGGTGCCTGATCTCATGCAACTTGCAAGCTGGCACAGAGCAGACATCAGATGGAGGAACAATCACATAGACAGCATGCAGTTACAACAGGGCATGAACCTGTGAAGGACAGAATATGGTGGGAGTGGGCATCAAGAAACGTTTCCTCAGGAAGCAGTGCCTGCACTGAGAATTGAAAGTTGGGTAGGAGTTAACTGGGAGAAAGGGAAGGAGAGGAGGAGGTGGAGAGTAATGGGGGACCTTGTGGGAAGGCCCTATGATGGGTGGGACAGTACCAGACCCAACTGTCCCACAGGCCAGAGTAGAGGAGGGAGGAGCATGAGGTGTGACTGGGAAGTGGGTACAGACCATGCCAGTCCTGTAGTCTAATCAAGAGATGTTATCTTAAGAGTGGTGCAAACCCATGTGAAAAGTTTACCCAGGGGAGGCACATTGACATTTTCACATATGAGAGCAATCATGCTGGCTGCAGACTAGAGAAAGCTGGATAAAGAGTGGAATAGCAGCCGGGCGCGGTGGCTCAGCCTGTAATCCCAGCACTTTGGGAGGCTGAGGGTGGATCACGACGTCAAGGGATCGAGCCCACCCTAGCCAACGTGGTGAAACCCGGTCTCTACTAAAAATACAAAAATTAGCCAGGCGTTTGGAACGCGCCTGTAGTCCCAGCTACTCGGGAGGCTGAGGCGGAAGAATCGCTTGAACCCGGGAGGCAGAGGTTGCAGTGAGCCAAGACTGCGCCACTGTGCTCCAGCCTGGCAACAGAACAAGACTCTGTCTCAAAAAGAAAAAAAAAAAAAAGAAAGGAATAGCAATCTGAGATATTAAGTAGGAAGCCACAGCTGCAGCACACCAGCACTTGGAGCAGGTGATTTTGGAAAGCTCCAGTCTGAAACGCAAATCCTCACTAAGATGGGAGGGACTCAGAGCGTCTAGCATAGCACCTCGCAGACCCTTAGGCTCCTAAAGTCCAGCCTCCACAGAGTGCTGCTCCTTGTACATCCCTCACACCTGACCATCCAGCCTCTGGCCGAGTTACTCTGATGATGGTGAGGGGGTATCACTGCTTTATGGACAGTTCCAAATGCAGAAAACCTTTTCCTTATGCTGAACTGGGCTTTCCTGTGCATCTCCGGGGCCTCCTGCTTTCTTCAGACACTCAGTATAACTGGTATGTTCCAGTCTCCCCACCATCCTCTCCCCTCCCAACTCCAGGAAATCTGGGTGTGGAAAGAGCATAGACTCTGACATCCCCTCACCGAGAGATGACCTCGGGCAGACACTTAACTTGCCAGAGCCTCAGTTTCCTCTTCTGTAAAACTAAAGGAGCCACCCATACAGCACACTCAGGGAAGGGGATTCCAGGAGTTGGCGTCAGTAATACCACCCAGCACCTAACAGCTCTCAAGGAGCCAACCATGGGCCATCCCCTCAAACACTGCTCCCGGCTCCGCTGCTGGATCCTGGGTGTGAATCATCCTCACTCCTCAGTGGGCATCTTCAAGGTCTTCCAGAGAAAGGGCACGTTCCCCACAGGCCTGGGGCTCTCCTCCCTGGCCCTGCCTTGATGTGAGGGCAACCCTTAGGAAAAGCAGCAGGGCAGCAGGGGCCGCAGAAGCCAGCGGGACCCAGGAAGGCAGAGGGGCCTTGGCTGCCTTAGGCCCAGACTGGCAGCTGGAGCATGGCCAGGCATTTGGAGCTCAGCAGGTAAGCAAGGAGCCCAGGCCTGCAGCCCAGGATCCTGGGTAAATGGGCCATTGTGGCCACCTGGATTGCCAGAGTCACCCATGCTCAGAGCTTGAGCAGACTGTGGGACACGACCCTATTCCCTACTGGGAGGAAAATAACTCAACAGGGATATTTCTACCCCTGCTTCCAGGCCCAACTGTAAAGCAGGAAGCTGCTGCATTACAGGGAAATTCTGTGGTGCATGTGCTATGTCTGTGAGGAAGGGAGGGTGAGCTTGCCTGTGAATGTGGGGCTGGGGATGGGGGCGCACGTGCCTGGAGATGCTTGGGCCTGCCCTGCACACACATGATCCAGTTCCCTGATCTCAGGCCTGTTGCATGGATGCTGAGGACCTGCACCATAAAACAGGGCATCCTTTCGTGGTCTGCCCAATTTCAGGTGGGGGGACTCATTCAATTCTGCCTACATATTTGCCCAGGTTTGAGCAGCAAAGAATCGGGCTCCATAATGCCCCTCAGATGAGTCGGCAAACCCACTGCTCCATCCCATCCCTCCCCGCAGGGTCTGCAGCCCTGACTTTCACCTGGAGCTTCTGAAGATGTGGCACCAACTGCAAATCCTTCTCTGGAGGAAGAGGCAGCTTCTGGGTGTCCCCATGTTACTTGCCTCGAGCCTCACACCCACTGGACGAGAACAGCCAAAGGCAAAACTGATGCCCTGGAACACACACTGGAGGAATTCAGGGCACCTTCCTGGCTCCGCAAAATTAGCCAGCAGGCCCAAGACTGAAGGAAGCTGCTTAGCAAACTTACACCATTTGATGACTTTAAAAATATTCAAGAGCCAGCAAAGGGCTGTGATCAGGGATGAGAGCATAGCAGTTACACCCACAGGCCACGAGGAAGCCACGCCACAACTTACGCACTCTGTGACCTTGGGCAATTTAATTAGCGTCTCTAAGCCTTAAGTCCCATGTCTAAAATGCAGACCCTGATAGTACCTACCTCAGGTAACAGAGGTAACAGGCTGAAGCCCTCCAGCTAGGCAGTGGCAGACCCAAAGGCAATGAGGGGTCTTATCTTTGCTGTCATAGGACAAGTGGTGGGCACTGGTATCTGGTGGTGCCACAGAGGCCCTTGTTTGCCAAAAATCAGCTGCTGCTCAGGCATAGCCATGGGGCCAGTCCCAGGGTACACAGAATGCCAGCTGGAACAGAGGAGGAAAACTTGGGGCCAGGGCTTTACCAGCCAGCCCACCTCCCTTCCTGGACCTTCAAAATAGACTCAGTCTCATCAGAGCAACTGAGGAAGTGGGACCCTGATCTTACTCCAGGCAGACCCAGTTTGTGGTTCTGCCAGGGCCTGAGTTAAGGTGCCCTCCAGGACACTACTTACCTCCTCACATGATGTCCTCACTCTGCGAGTCTCCGGGAGACATCCCTCTCTCACGTTTCTCGTTGCAATGATTTTATCTCTTAGAAACAGCAGCAGCAGCCAGGCGTGATGGCTCACGCCTGTAATCCTAGCACTTTGGGAGGCCTAGGCAGGTGGATTGCCCGAGCTCAGGAGTTCAAGACCAGCCTGAGCAATACGGTGAAACCCCATCTCTACTAAAATACAAAAAAATTAGCCACGCCTGGTGGGGTGCACCTGTAGTCCCAGCTACTCAGACGGCTGAGGCAGGAGAATCACTTGAACCGGGAGGCAGAGGTTGCAGTGAGCCGAGATAGCGCCACTGCACTCCAGCCTGGGTGAAGAGAGTGAGACTCCATCTCCAAAAAAAAAAAAGGAACAGCAGCAGCAACCACCAGCCCGGTGTTTACCTTGTGCCAGACACTTGTAAGTGCTTTACATGTCCTAACGCTTCAATCTCATCGCACCCTGAAATGAACACTGTTATTATCGTCATGTTACAGATAAAGAAGCTGCAGCCCAGCTCAACCAGAGAGGTTAAGTAAATTGCCCGCAGACACACAGCTAGTAAGTGTCAGTGCTTGAATTCAAATCCAGGCATTCTGCTACCAAAGGCTGGATTTTTTTTTTAAATAATTTCAAATTAAAAAAAAAAAAGTTGTAAGAATATTGCAAAGAACCTCATACACCAATTGTTAACATTCTCCTCTATTTTTGTTTTTATCATCCTTTCTTTTTCATTCCTTCTCTCAGTTATTTGAATATTTAAAAATATGTTATTGGCATGTTCCTTAACCGCTAAATGCCCCTGCATGGAAAATCTAAGAATAATGACATTCACTTACATACCCAATTTGCATTTATCAGAATGAGGATATTTAACACTGACACAATTTTCTACTCTACAAAACTTATTAACATTTCACCCATTTCTAATAATAGTTTTCTTGGATGCTATACTTTGTAGGGAAGAATTTTTATGTCTCGTCGGTTTCCTTTAATATGGAATGATTTCTTGGCCTTCCTTTGTCTTTTATGACACTGACATTTTTTAAGAGTACAAAGATTTTTTTTTTCAAAATTTACTTTAATTTGGGTTTATCTGATGTTTTCTCATAATGAGATTCGGGTTATGCATTTTTGACAGGAGTACTCAGAAACGAGGTGCTCTCAGCGCACCATATTAGCAGGCACGTGATTGTGATTAGCCGCATTTCTGGTGATGCTAACTTTGATCATTTGGTTAAGGTGATGCCTGCCAGGCTTCTTCTCTACAATAAAGTTGCTATGTCTCCCCTTGTAATTAGTGTATGTAATTTGTGTGGAGATACTTTGAAAGTGTCTAAATGGCCTGTTGTCATCAAACTTTCCCCACAGCCTTAGTGCCTGCTGGCAATTCCTACCTGAATCAAGAGATGAAGGGTGGTTCGTGAATGTGGTGAAGTGTGGCTCTCCAGCTCTGTCATTCTTCCCACGTTTCTCCTCTCCCACACTCATTCATTTACTATCAGCAGGGACTCAAGGATTCTTACATTTTTCTGCGTTAATTCATCACTATCATCCTTTATTTTGATGCTTGAATTGTCCCAGGAGGTGACCAGTGGGCCTCTCCTCCTGGTGCCTTGACATGTTCCTACCATTCTTGAAACACTCTCTTTCCTGCATAAGAGATTCCAGCCTCATTATGTATTCTCTCTGTCCCAGCCCTTGAACCCCTATGGCCCCAGAAGCCCTGGTTCCTTTTAGTTTACATGGTTGTTAGAAAGCAAGATCTGTATATCAAGCATGCTCATTACTGCTGCTTGTCATTGCTTCATGTCTCATGCTATTCTCTCCTCCCAGGATGTCTTCCCCATTATCTTCCAGCTAACTCTTACTTCCCCTTGAACTCTCCACTCAAATGCTGCTATCTCTGGAAGTCAGCCCTGACTTCCCCAAGCTGACTCAGGGCTCCAGGAAACTCATGACATAGTCCTGTCCTTGCAGCCCAGGGGACCACTTAGAATTCCCTGTTAACACCTCTGTCTGACTCCCTGGGCCAAGCTCCTCTGGGCCAGTATTGTTTCCTATTCATGAAGTCTTTGTTAAACCAGTTCTAATTCTGGATAAATGTCTGGGGCATACTCAATAGCACCACCACTTCAGACACATTACAAATACTATTTTGTGTATAGAGGTTCCTAGCTCGCGTTTAGCCAGGCCTTTGGATGCATAGAAAATCAGAATGGGGTGGTATCTTCTGGAGATTTGTCTCACTGACCTCATGCCCTTTTCTTGGCTCCCCAACTGGCCTGCGATTAGCCTTGAGCAAAAGCAAACTGCTTACTTTTCACATGTCAATATGATGCTTTCTTTATACATTCAACTGATGATGAGCATTCCTGTAAGGACTCTTTGCATATTACAGCAATATTGCTCATTCCTGACAAAAGGAGTAAATATGCCTGTGTCTGCTTTTTGTCCCTGAGCTTATTATTGTTAAAAATAAATATATAACTGACAGAATTCTTTGTACAGAATATTAAGATCTGAGATTTTATTCATTCACTCATTCATTAAACATATATGTAAGACATCTATTTAGTACTATTAGCAAAAATTTTATGAGCAATAGAAAGACAGTGAATCATGAAACCTGCAGTCAGGTGGCTGATAGTCTGTCTGGAGAGATAAAGTATGTAAACAGAATAACTTAAATACAATAAAGAATGGGATAAATGGTGTAAGATAGAAATGAAGTGTTTGAGAGAAGATCTTTCTCATAATGAGAATCTGTTTGCTACAGAGTCTTGGAAGCACAGACAATGGCGTAAAATGACTACAAAGTTAAAAGGAAGAGTAAGAAGTCTATTTTAATTGATGGGAGCATTTTAGATAGCCAAAGTGGTCCACTGTTGATACGATTCAGCCATGTCCCCACCCAAATTTCCTCTTGAATTGTAGTTCCCATAATCCCCACATGTCATGGAAGGGACCTGGTGAGAGGCAATTTAACCATGGGGCAATTACCGTCAAGCTGTTCTTATGACAGTGAGTAAGTTCTCATGAGATCTGATGGTTTTATAAAGGTCTTCTCCCCCTTTTGCTCAACACTTCTCTTTGCTGCTGCCATGTGAAGGACATACTGGCTTCCCCTTCTGCCATGACTGTAAGTTTCCTGAGGCCTCCTCAACTCTGCAAAACAGTGAGTCAATTAAACCTCTTTCCTTTATAAGTTTCCTTTATAAGTCTCGGGTATGTCTTTATTAGCAGCGTGAGAATGGACTAATGCAACTGTCCACTGCTGTTCTTTTAAGCAATGATGCAAGTAGCTCTCTTGTCCCTCACATTCAGCAACAACAGTCATGCCCATCATGGCTCAACACTAACCATGGCTCAGGTAGGTGGGAGAGAATGGCTGCAAATCCCTAGGAGCAGGAGGAAAGGTGGAGGGAGAAGGTGCAGTTTGAAAAATAACCCCTCTCTCAATATTCTGACATATCTCTATACTGAAGCAATCTTAGAAATAAATTGTCTGCCTTTTTAAGACCTAAAATGAGAACATCGATTTGCCCCCAAAAGCCTGAGAGAAGTGATTTCTACAACCTTGATATAACTTGCAAAGTTAAGCACTGAAAACAACTTCATAAGATAAACATATTTTATAGGATTAATTTCTGAGCCAACACATAAATAAAAACCATGTGTGTTTGTGTGAAATGACATTCAATACATAACCTCAAAAATAACAAGAAGTCACTAAATCTCTAAAAAAAAAATCAGTAAATAAATAAATAGGTATGCTACATTACCAGCCCCTAATGAGGACTGATAGATAAGTAAAACAGCAGACTAACAAAAGCAGTTAAAGAAACATGCACTGATTTTGTGCTTTGGGTTTGATATGGCTGCTTAAAACGTCATTTGCATTGTAAATATCTTGTTTCTGTGTTAAGTTTATGCTTTTTGCCACTGTGGCATCTCTTTGTTCACCTTTGCATACTGGGGCTAAGGTGAATTCTTCCACCTCTTTGTTTACTTGCCTTGCCCTGTTGAATAATTCACTGCTTGGTGCAGGAGTTTGCAGAAGCTGTGGAGCAGAACTCAGAGCTGGGGAGGTTGCAAAGCCCAGGAGTGGCAACTTTTTGCCTTTAATTAAAGTTTCTGCCCAGCTGATCCCACGCCCCAGCCAGGGAGCAGCCGCTCTCTGACATTCTACATAAACACAAACAGCTTTACAAGCCAAGGAGCTGACTCCTTCACCCCACCAAGCTCCTGCCTTCGCTAGTCTCCCATAGTGTGAAATACCTTATAAATTAGAACAATTTGTGGGGAATCATGTTGATGGACAGCAAAGGCTGTCAAAAGCAAAAAAAAAAATCATTCAGGGTATATTGCATCTCCAGCCTCACTGACTGGACATGCAAAATGGAGAGTGTTAAGTGACATTTGAGAATGTGCCTTTCTCATCTCACCTAAACCCACAAGAATGCACTGGAATGTCTGCATCTCTCACCTGGACAAGTGAGTCAAAGAGCCATCAAATGCACTTTTCAGACACTTTCAGCACCAGAGTTTAAAATCGCATTTCCATTGAACATCCCCACATGCTGGCTCAGTACCAATGCCTATACTGGGGACACAAAGCTGAGTCCCACATATCACTCTCCTGGAGGAATTCATAGACAGTGGGGGAAGAGACAAGTAAGTGGACAAGAACCAAACACTGGGGTAAAGGATAGGAACAGAGAAGTATAGGGGAGGTCTTGAGGACACAGAGGCTCTTTCCCAAAGTCAGATTATATGGAGTGGGTGGAACATTCTGTGCAAGGGACACAGCCCCAGTAAAAACCTAGGAGTGAGAAATGGCCTGACTAGAGAAAGACTAGAGTATATTCATTCCAGTGTTTTTGGGGCCCAGAGTTCAAGACAGAGAGAGGAGAGAGCTGAGGCTGAAGAAACAGTTTGTGGCCAGATCCTGGGCAATGTTTTATGGCAGGCTAAGGACTGTACTGGGCAGAACAGGAAAGCAGCAGTCAGAAGAACCCAGTGCACAGAGATCTATGGTGTTGCTTGGTTGATCACAGTGTCCCCAGAAGAGAAACTGATGGGCAGCTTACTAAATTCTTACTTGATCTGTGTCATCAGGAGAACTCTAGGTCCAGTGAACGGATTCTGACTTGAATTATCAAAACAGAAAATCTCCTCAATCAACCAATTCCCAGACAAGCCAAGTTACAGATCCAGAGCCCCCAAATGCAGGAGAGGCAGGTCCCCTTGAGGAAGGGCCACACTATACTGCCCAAAATTTACACTATTAAGCTTTCTCTCTGCCTTCCCCAAAGAAGCCTATGGCCATGTACCAGGGCGACTGTGAACTGGGGGAAAGGAAATAATTAGAGCTTTGGGGAACTACTGGACACTGGCTCTGAATTAACATTGATTCCAAGAGAGCCTGAACATCACCGTGATCCACCAGTCAGCACTGGGCCTTATGGAGACCTGTGGTCAATGGAGTTTTAGCTCAGCTCCATCTCACAGTGGTTCCTGGGGGTCCTCAAGTGCATCCTGCAATTACTTCTTCAGTTCTGGAGTGCACCATTGCCACAGACACACTCAGCAGCAGGCAGAATCCCTATATGGGTCCCCTGGTCTGTGGAGTGAGGGCTATGATGGTGAGAAAGGCCAAGTGGAAGCCACTAGAACTGCCTTTATCTACAAAAATAGTAAACCAAAAGCAATTCCACACTCCTGGAGAGAAGGACTTGGAACATGCAAGGGTAGTGATTCCCACCACATCCCCATTCAGCATGCCCATTGGCCTGTGCACAAGACAGATGGATCTTGGAGAATGACAGTGGATTATCATAAGCTTAACCAGGTGGCAACTCCAGTTGTAGCTGCTGTTCCAGATGTGGCTTCATTTCTTAGACAAATTAACACATCCCCTGGTACCTGCTCTGCAGCCATTGATCTGGTGAGTATTTGTTTTTTTTCTCTTTACCTATTAGTAAAGACTACAGAGACAGTCTGCTTTCAGTTGCCCAGGCCCATCTCAGGGGCATATCTCAGGAGTACAGCAACTCTCTACCCTTCCCTCATAGTTTAGTCTGCAGGGATTTTGATCACTTTTCTCTTCCAAAAGACATCAAATGAGTCCATGAAATTGATGACATGACGCTGACGATGAGCAAGACGCAGCAACTACTGCAAATGTGTTAGTAAAACATCTACGTGCTAGAGACTGGGAAATAAATCTCACAAAAATTCAAGGTCCGTTCACTTCATCAAAACTGGTAGGGGTCCAGTGTTCTAGGGTATATTGAGATATCCCTGCTAGTGTGAAAGACACATTGCTGCATCTGCTATCCCCCCCCACCACAACCAAACAAAGGGTACAGCACTCAGTGGATCACGGAGGACTTGGATTTTAGCAGTAGCATATTCCTCATTTGAGTGTTTTACTCCAGCCTGTTTCCTGAGAATCCTGGAAAGCTGTTAATTTTGAATGGGGCATAAAACAAGAAAGAAGGCCCTGCAATGGGTCCAGGCTGCTATGAACGCTCAGTTGCCGCTTGGGCCACTGAATGATCCAGCTTGAAGTGGCAGCGACAGGGACACTGTTTGAGGCCTGCAGCAGGCTCCTACAGGTGAATCATAGTGCAGGATTCCGGAGAAAAACTAAGCCGTCCTCTGCAGATAACTACTCTCCTTTTGAGAAAGAGCTCTTGGCGGCTATGAGTCTTAGCGAAGGTTGAATACTTAACGACAGGCCAAGTTTCTATGCAACTTTAGCCCCCCATGATGAACTGGATGGTGTCTGGCCCATCAAGCCCTAATGTGTATGCACAGCAGGACTCCATCATTAACTGGAAGTGTCACCTCCCCTGCCTCACCCTGATCCCAGCCTTCTTAAACCCAAGGCCCCCTGCACCAGCCTGAGTATAAAAGGTGGGGTTTGAAATCCTTCCTGACATCAAACAGTAAAGACGGGAGGCACCTTAACTCAGCCTGATTCTAAATGTCAGTTTAGAAGCACCTGTCCCTGAAGCAAGACCAGGTTCCTGCAGAGGGATGACTAGGCCCCTACCATGGAGGCTCTGGGCGTGGACAGCTGTGCAGAAGCCAAGGGCACAGTGGGCCGAGCTCATGCTTAGCGAGCTGTTCCATTGTTCTTGGTCACACGTGTGGACGAGGGAATTTGCAGGCCCCATTAATGACAGATTACTACAGTGAAATTGAAATGCTTGCACTTTGGGAGTTTGTCCCATTCTACGTGGCACTCCCTGTGTAGGTGATTTAATGCTGTGGCTGGGAGGCGCCCAGAATGATATATTAATTTATTGGCATTTAGATTTATGGGCTTCAAGACATGCTAACTGAATCTAATTAAAATTACCCAGCCTGACCCTTGCTGTCCTCCAGGCTGTAAGACAGCTGAAAGAATTTATACTTCTCTGCAAACTTGGGAGTGCCTTGGAATCAGCCCAGTTTCAGGGTGACGGTTGCTTCATTCAGTCAAGGGAACGAGGGAAGAGCACATATTAGCCACATTTTTAAAGCCCTTATTCAAGTTTCAGAGGCACTTTTCTGGCATGCTCCGCAGATTTGACAATGTAGTAGTCTTTTAAAGACTGCTGGGGAGGCAGTGACAAAAAAGAAAAGGATTAATCAAAAGATAGTTAAGCTGGCTAAGAGCAACTATGTCACAGGGCTTCTGCAGTCTCCAACTACATAAGCAGCAGCTACTGAAAGCCCAGCGTATATGTGTATCAGATCCTCAAGTTGGGACACTTAAACCCATGCAATATTTAACTGTCAATGATATATCAATAAAGTTGGGAAAAAATAAAAGAAAACTAATTCACCATGTTTTTTAAAAACGAATAACAGCATGCATTAAAGGCCCCACCCCCTCAACAAAAATGTTTCTCCAACAGCAACCAAAGGAAGAGCAGGCCACAGCAGGTGCTCTACACACCCAGACAGGAAGCCACCACCTCACTGAGGTTAACCTGCCCCACCCCAAGGAACACACTGGCAAGTCTGAAAAACCCTGAGCATTCTCACAAACACTCTCAAGCCCAGAGTTAAGAAAACTGGAGTTGAAAAAGCGGAGGTCTTCTCCTTTCTTACTGAAAAAAGGTGGAAGTGGTTGCTGGCTACTGGGACATAAGTAAAGATCTAACCCTTCCCTAACCTCACCTCTAGTAAAAGGGAAGAGGTTCATGCAGGCATTTTTCCCAGTGTCAACATTTCAGCCATCTGTGGCGAGCCCCAGCCTAGGACTCTCAGAGCCTGCATCCTATCTGTCCCTGTGCCATGCCCTCAGGCTGCAGTAACCCAGTGAAACAGGCTGTCGGGGGAAATTAAGGGGCCTCGAATAAAGAATAAAGTCACCACAGTGTTGAACAGAGCAGACAGAAGCTCTGGACACTACTGCCTGCGCAGAAGCCAAGATGAAAACAAAAGATTCACTTACACAAAGGAGCAACAGATGTGCACATTATACACTAACACACACACACATGCACAGACACAGTAACAATTAAGAAAAGGGAAAGAGCATGCAAAACAAAGAACCCTACCTAGAAGAAAACATCATTCAAGGAGGGAAAAGAAATCCTACACAATTGCTTTAAAGCATAAGTTAAATGGGTGTATCAATAACAAGAGAGCTCGTGACACAATGATAAAACAGAATGAAGTGAAAAAAGAGATTATAGACATACAGAAGCAGTTAATATCAAAACATTGTTACAGATATAGCGATACACTAGAAGCAGCAAGAAACAGAATAAACACTACTGAAAATAATTGCTTATCTGCAGGAAAAGCTTCAGAAGGTGTTTACTTAACAATACATACAGCACACTTACTGCATGCCAGCACTGTTCAAAGCACTTTACTATTAACCCTCATAATAAGCCTAAGTAAGGGCAAGTATTATCTGCACTTCACAAAGGAGAAAAATAAGATACAGAGAGGTTATGTGTCTTCCCAGGGTCACACAGCTAATATGTGGCAGTCTGATTTAACATTATTATTACTCTTACAATTTAACATTATTATTATTCCTCATAGCGAGGCCCCTTATTCCCACCCCCCACCCCTCCCCATAGCCTGTTTCACTGGGTTACTGCAGCCTGAGGGCATGGCACAGGAACAGATAGGATGCAGGCTCTGAGAGCCCTAGGCTGGGACTCGCCACAGATGGCTGCAACGTTGACACTGGGAAAAATGTTGACACCCTTCACAGTGAAGCGTAATAATAATGTTTAAGATCCATAATAAAATCACAACCACTTTTCCATGACTTGCTCTGGTCTGAGCACTGTTTTTTAAGAGCTTTTCGTATATTAAGTCTTTTAATCCTAGAAACTGTCCTGAGATAGGTGTATTATTCCAATTTTATATGAGGCAGCAGGCTCAGCGAGGTTAAGTGCCTGGATAATGAACATAGATGAAGGGAAAGAAAGCGAGAGACATACAGTAGTTTTCCTTTCTTTGCTGTTTCCTTTACCTCTAGTCAACTACAGTCTGAAAACATTAAATTAAAAATTTTAGGAATGACCAGTTCATACGTTTTAAATTGTACACTGTTCTGAATAGCAGCAATGGAATCCCACCAACCCACTCGATTCCATTCAGGACATAAATCATCTCCTTGGATTGATGTATCTGTGTTGTACATGCGACCCACCCATTAGTTCCATCCCATTTATCAGATCAAAAAAAAAAAAATAGCACAGTTGGCCTTCTATATCCATGGGTTCCACATCTGTGGATTCAACCAACTGTCGACAGTTGGTTGACACACACGAAGTGGACGGTTGCAACTGTACTGAACAGGTACATACTTTTTTCTTGTCATTATTCTCTAAACAATATAGTCCAACAACTATTTACATGGTATTTATGATATATTAGGTATCATAAGTAATGCAGAAGTGATTTAAAGTATATAAGAGTATGTGTGTAGGTTATGTGCCAATACTATGCCATTTTATTTAAGGGGCTTGAGAATCCTCAAATTTTGGTATTCAGGGGAATCCTGAAACCAATTCCCCATAGATACGGAGGGATGACTATATATAGGGTCTAGTACTATCCTCGATTTCAGGCATCCACTGGGGGTCTTGGAATGTATCTCCTGTGGATAAAGAAGACCACTATAATAGTGAGAGGAAACAGACAATAGGAATGAACATCTGTCTTAACAACTGCAATGGATATCTTTTTTCAAATTTCTGAAATTGCAGAGAAAAAAATCATCTATAGATTAAAAGAATGCACATTCTGATTTTATATAAAGTGCATAATACTGAAATGTCTTATTTCCTAGATAACTATTAAAATGAAAGAATAAGGAAATAAATTTTCAGCCATCCTGACAGACAATAAATAACCTAGAAAGATAAAGATAAAATCAATCCAGGGCAATAGCAATTTCAAAGACAAGGGAGCATTGTCTACAAGTCCTGAAGGAAATAGCAGATCGCAATATCCAGCCAAGACACCATCTAAGCATAGAAACCAAGATGACTTTCAACATCACTTAGGCAATGGGTCAACTTATGCAAGCATGAATAAAAGAAGCTCAGAGGTTGCCAAATCCAGCAGTCTTTCCCTGAAACAGTATTTTGCAAAAAAAACAATCTAGGCAAAAGAGGAATCAAAATAAAAATTTAAGAATGAAGAAATGATGATTTAAAAAATGGTGGTGAGCAATGAATCTGTTTACATCTACAATATTAGACAAATATAGGAACTCTCTTTATATAATAGAATATGGATGTTGTATGTCCAGATAAAATGAAACACAAATCACAATGGGAAGTTGTTCAGAGGTTATACAGGGGAAAATGTGAATGGCACTAATACGCTCATCTTCTGCAACTGAACGTCAGTCAACACTGGGTAAAACTGAATAGCTAAAAATGTCTTCTACCTTGTAGTGGTTTAGTAATCTCTCTCCTTTTTAAACTTGACAGGAGCTCATTTATTTGGTTCCTCTGAAGGCCTTCATCTAGACCTGGGTAGCAGTAAATAATAATGAAACTAGCCGCCATCTGTGGCATGCTCATTGCACCAGGCTCTGCAGCAAGCCCTGCAGGTGCCCACCAAGCCTGGGGTCTGAAGGACGTCAGAGGGGTCTGAGTTTGAGGGAGTGGTGGAATGTGTCTGCAGTTGGAGGCCTGGAATAGCCCAAGTGCTCCGAGGCCACTAGCGGGCTTCCAAGCACTGTGCTCACTTTGCTCCTAACCAAGCCGATCAGCTGGCAGCAGCTAGGCGTTCCACCCGAGAACAGGCATCACAGAACAGGGACAAAGCAATTGGCAATGGCCATGGCATCAAGGAGTCAGTCCTGCTGTGTCAACTCCTGTTCACTGACCTGGGAAGCAGGCAGTACATTTTTTAAATATTTCTATATAAAATTATTACACAGTGTGAGGTTGTAAGTCTAAAAACAAGGTAGAAAGTGCATTTTAAAAATTCTAATGACAAGCACTGTTTGTATTTAAATAAATGCTTCCTCATACAGCATAGAGTGAAGGCTACACTCCAGAAACCCAGTGAAGCTCAAATAGTGCTCGCTGAGCTGCCAGGCTGTGGAATTGAGGGGTGGGGTAAACCAAGTTTAACTAGACCTCCAAGGTCTCAAAAACTACCCTGACATCTGGAATGTAACTCAAAAGATATCAGAGATATCTTTAAATATATATATATATTTTCTATAATTGAACATAATTTCCATTTTGAGCCCCAATTCTGCAGATTCCAGAAAAATAATCACATGCATTTCATGTGCATGATACTCTTTTCCTCTAATTTGTTCAGTTTTCTTCCCAAGTTTATCACCAGGGTGGCATGTGAGCTCTGAACGGCTTCATGGGGAGGGTGGCTGGTCATTGGTCATGGTGGTTCTGGGGAGCTGCTGAGATGACCAGCATTCCACTGTCGTCCCTGGCCTCCACCAGCTGAGAGAATGTTCTCCTACAGATGTTCCAGGCTCCCCTCTGGGCACTGTCCTCTCCCACCAGCAAATACTACTCTCAGAAGCCTGAAAGTCTGTGGATGCTCCCCTGCCCCAGTCTGGGACATTCCAAAGTTTCCTCATTCCTCTCACTGCCAGGTCAATTCTACTGTATCAGGCCAGGGATGGTGGGAAGACAGGGGCTCAAGGAATTTGCTGCTTCCCTAAGCCTCTTCCCACTCCAATCCCAAGGAAGGAGGAAAAGTCCTTCTCCACTCAGAGATTCCCAATCCACCCGAAGTAGCTGTTCTTTCTCGACACTTAGGAATCCACAGCCAAGCACTGCTTACTTTGATCCCCCAGGGAGAGTCCAAAATGTTTCAGCGTAAAAGTCTAAGTTTAAAAGCAGTTGGGTTAAAAAAGGAATTACCAAGAACAAAATCCACACTGTTTGTGACTATATCAAAATATCACCAGCCCTTGGATACACTGTATATGACTGCAGACAGCACAACTGCACACACACACACACACACACACAAACACACACACACAAACACACACACACACACACACACAAACAGATGCATCTATCTCTGTGAAGAGAGGAATAAGCTTCAATTTTCTGGAAAATCTCCTCGTACCTCCGCCGCCCACCACTTCTCCCCTTTGCAGGATCCTCTAGGCTTTGCTGGTCTCCCTGATGTGGATCTGTGGACTCTGCAGAGCTCAGCTCCCTGCAGCTCTGGGTGCGCTGATCTGATGGCCTTGGGAGTGAGTCTAGGTGGCGTGCCCAACGCTGTGCTAGGATCCTAGGTCTGCGTCCCACTCCAGAGGAGGACACAGGAAGCCAGCATAGTGTCAGTGAGGACGCCCACCTCTAGTGCCTGTGCCAGGAACAGCCCCTGATAGCAGAACTTAGAGCCAGTAGCTTCTACCCAGGTGGACTCTGCTGGACACTTCAGACTGAAATCACATTTGAGTCAACTGGCCCAAGTGCTCAATATCTAACATTAAGAGACAGCAGGAACTGGTCATCCCACCCCGTCTTGTGATGTTGGTTTTACGTGATTACCCACCTTCCCTGGCATCATCTCCACACTGGTGAATGACTACTGTATGGAAAATTAAATGAAAACATTTCTCTTTGCAGCAGTTGTTGCTCCTGCATTGCTTAGTCTTGTGTGTTTCTCTCTTTCTCCCCCACCTCCCCTTTCCTCTCTCACTTTCATCTCAGTAATTGGTGCCTTCTTTTCTAAACAGGGATAGCAGCAGCCCCATGCCCACCTACTAAGGAAGCCCCCTCCCCAGGGGCAGTAGCACAAGAGGAGGCACCTCCTGGGGGCCCCAGAGTGTTTTCTCTGAGACAGCAATGTGTGGGAAGACTCAGAGGAAACACAAAGAGACCTGGAGTCGTCAGTAGGCTCAGACCCTGGCGCATCTGGAAATTTGCTCTGTCTCTTTATGGAGCTTCACTTGGCAAAGCCTGGGGTTGCTTCTGACCACACTCCTCTCAGGGCTGTGCAGGCTCAGATGGAGGACAAGTACACACTCGGCACAATGCTGTGAGCACAGCACTGCTGGGAACCTCCCTCCCCACCCCCTTACCGAGCCCTTTTGTTCTGAACGAAGCTGTATTGGTCTGTTCTCATGCTGCTATGAAGAAATACCCAAGACTGGGTAATTTATAGAGAAACAAGGTTTAATTGACTCATAGTCCTGCATGGCTAGGGAGGCCTCGGGAAGCTTACAATAATGGTGGAAGGCACCTGTTCACAGGGCAGCAGGAGACAGAATGAGT
This sequence comes from Callithrix jacchus, assembly GCF_049354715.1. NCBI lineage: Eukaryota > Metazoa > Chordata > Mammalia > Primates > Cebidae > Callithrix > Callithrix jacchus. The sequence continues at coordinate 111,590,373 of NC_133507.1, forward strand.
TTCAGGTGAAGGGGGAAGCCCCTTATAAAATCATCAGAACTCATGAGAACTCACTCACTATCAACAGAAGATTATGGGGGAAACCAATCCCACAATTCAACTATCTTTACCTCATCCCACCCCTGACACATGGGGATTATGATGATTCAAGGTGAGATCTGGGTGGGGACACCGAGCCAAATCATTTCAGAGGAAAAGGCTGTAAAGGGCCTGGTCAGTTTCTTGTAGACCCCACCCCATGTTTGGCACCCCTAGAAGGACATGGTCACCATGACCTTCTGGGCAGTCCATCTCTGCCGATTCCTGCTCCCCAGGCCTTCCCAGATGAAGAGAGCCTGGTTCCACCTCATTCTCTTTATTCTACCAAACTTCCAAGGAAGTAAGACAGAATTCATTAGACAGAGTTATACCAAGGAAAGGAAAGAATTCATTAGATAGGGTTATACCAAGGAAGGGATATCTACCATAGAAATGCATTGGCTCACACTGTCCCTATTACACTGATCTCATCTCTCCAATGTACTCCTGAGTCACAATCCATAAAGAAGTGCTCAATTCTCATGAGCCCCCACACCATCCTCTTCTGTTCAAGCCTCACACCTTGCATCCTGCCTCCACCCCACCACCCACTGCTCTCACCAGGTGTCTCACAGCCTCCCAATGACCATGTCCTGCTCAGACCATAGGACCCTCCACTACCTGGGACCATGCCCTCAACTGTCAATAAGTGTCCAACAAGACAGAGGCTTAGCCTTCTCTCACATAAATAAAGTCCTAGAGGTGAGCTGTCCAAAGCTGCTGTGATGGCTCCAAGGTCACTAGGGACTCAGCCTCCTTCTACCCTTCTGCTCTGCCCTCCATAGCACATGGATTTGCTCCTCTGGTAGCCAAATGATCCAAGGTGGCAGTGGGAACTCCAGACATCATATTCAAGTTCCAAGTAACAGCAAGGAGCAGTAAGTAGGGAAAGACAGAAGTTTCTCCCAGTAACCATATCTAATGAATTCTACTTGCTACTCCTACATGCTGAGAAGCTGGGAAATATGGGCTATTGGGTGGTAAATTGGTGGGTTCCCTCATTCTCTCCTTGGGTGCCTTTATCTCCTGCTCTCATTGCCCTCCTCTGCCTTCTCTTTCAATACTGAGGATTTGTGGACCTCTTTTTCTTTCTTTGCTCAGCCTTTCCCAAGACAATCTCATCCACACTGGTTTCTACCTATCTTCTCTTCCCTGTCTCCCTGTGGCTTCTGATGATGGCCCTTAGTGCCTCGATCTTTGCATGCATCTGACTGCTTGCCCATCAAGGCTACTTCTCATGAATTGGCTCTGTGTCTTTGTGAATTCCTCCAGATCTGGTCTTCCCAGTGTTATCTTTCTTGGGGGTCATTGAGCCTTCTTAGCAAACACAGCCCTGTAATTGAATAATTTTTAAACAGCGCTGTGCTTTTCCTAGTGTGACAAATCTGTCACTCTCTGCTACCATCCTCTGTTTTGCCTCTTGTATGTCAGAGTCAAGAGGGATTGGAGAGCTGGGAGGACAGGAACCAATGACAACAAGCCTATGTCCCCTCCACAGTCATACTCGCTGGCATGGTGCGGGACCCACTCAAAGTCAGTGAATTCTCCCCTGTGTGCCTCTTTCCAGCAGTGCTCAGCCACACAGGGGCAGGTGGGGAGAAAGCTGAGTGAAGGTAGGGCTCACCCAGGAGTGTGGCTTTACCAGACTTGCTGGAGTGAAACAGAGGTGAGGAAGTTTAGGGTGTGGGAAAGCAAGCACTGAAAGGTTGCAACAAGAAACGTAAGGGGAATGCCAGGGTCTCATATCCTGAGTCAGGAGAAATGAGAGAGCAGAAACTGGCTTCTGCCTTGGGAGGATGCAGAGAGATGAGAGCTGAGATCCCAAGATGGTCAGCTGTGTGGGAGGAGGGGAGCTTTAAGCACAGAGTGGAGGGAGAAATTTGGAAATGAAGAGTTCCCAGTAATAGCAAAGTTCCAAACTGATGTGGGGCATGAGCCAGCTGGCCTGAATCCCCAAAGATGGTCCCCAGAGAAAACATCAAGGAAGACAGAGCCCGGCGGCCAGCGTGTATCAGGTAGGCCATCAGGGTAAAAATTGACACCATAAAGAACAAGTGAAAAGCAGATCTGGAGGCAGGTGCATGCCTCGGGTGTCAAAGAACAAGTTGGGCCACCAGAGAGGCCACGGGTGGTGGGGCAAGGCCCTTGGAGAAGCAGAGCTCTGACTAGAGGGCACAGAAGGGGCACCAGGAGCTAGCAGTGGGGCAAGGACACAAAGCCCCTGTTCTCCCCAGGTGCCCATGAGGACAGCAGCCCCATGGCAGGAGGGAAAGGGCATTTCCATGACAGGGAGCAGTGGAGCCGGGGTACAGAGGTGGCTGGAAGCCTGAGACTGCAGCTGGGACTGGAATACATGTCTGGGTGCGGAAGATTCCAGGCTGTAGGAACAGGGGGCTTCATGCTGTAGGTGAAACCCCACACGTGGCACCTGAGAAGCACTTTTAAGTGTTTTCTAAGAGAAGAAGTTATGGACGAAGAAACCCATTGAGAATGAGCCCCTCAACGGGGAGGTGGAGGGTGTGTGAGTCGGCCGAGGCCCTGGAGAGGCATTAGGAAAGAGGGCACAACTCGAAGCAACCAAAGGCCACGTGGAGCACAGAGTAGGGAAGCTGAGGAATGGAGGAGCTGGGACAATACCAGAAAGCATCGGTGGAATCTGACACAGAACGCGAGGGCAAGAAACACAGACTCAAAAAAGGACCCTACTTCCAGGATGGGCTGTTTCACAGGACTGCTGGGAGCCAGGCCCACGCAGGTGCTCTAGAAAGGGCTGCCGGCCACACCGCGGCCAGGCCACACCCTGCAGGACCGGGACCACTCACCTGAAACTTGCAACCAGCTCCAGCTGATCCTAGGCTAGGACTGACTGTGGGTGGGCATGGAGGCTACCGTCTGATGAAGCACTGCTTTCTGTTCGGAACCACACATCTTGCAGGTGCAGTGAGGATCTCACTGGGATCAGAAGGCTTAACAATTGATATTATAGAAACCAGACAGAGGAGTTTAAGTTGATCATGCGGGGAAAGAAGCCAATGAGGGCTCTAGGGCAGGAGAGAGAAAGTGAATGTAGCACTCTGGGCTCTGGGCTCTGTATTAGACTGTTCTCACGTTGCTATAAAGAAATACTTGTGGGTAATTGATAAAGAAACGAGGTTTAATTGGCTCAGTGTTCTGCAGGCTGTCCAGAAAGCACAGAGGCTTCTGATTGCTTCTGGGGAGGCTTCAGGAAACTTTCGATCATGGCAGAAGGAGAAGGGGGAGTCGGGTGTCTCACATAGTTTGAGCAGGAGCAAGGGTGGGGGGAAATGCTATACACTTAAACAACCAGATCTCACGAGAACGCACTCATTATCAACAGGACAGTACCAAGGGGGATGCTGCTAAACTATTCCTAAGAAACCGGCTGCATGATCCAATTCACTTCCCACCAAGTCCCACCTCCACCCCTGGGTATTACAATTCAACATGAGAGTTGGGCGGGGACACATATGCAAACCATATCAGGCTCTGAGAAGTGAATTTTTAAAAAATGTGTAAGATCCTTGAGCCTGTCCCTCAAAACAACCAGCTAATGGAAAATGCCACATGGGATTTCATGTGAAGGGCTGTTCCTGGGAAGCCTCAGGTGGACACGGTAGAACCAAGAGCTTTGGATCCAGCATCACCTGGGTTCAAACTCGCGGCTCCTCCTCTTGGTCACTGTGGGCTCTCCTTGCACTTACCTGCCGAGCGCAGTGTCTACATTTGTAAAGGAGGACGGTACCTCCTTTGTTTGTTTGCACCAACCAAAGTTTGCATCCCTTGGTTGTCCTGGGAACAAAGGAGAGGCTGTTTGTAAAGGGTTGGCATGATGCAGGTGCTCTCGGGTATGCAGGCTTCCAGGAGGCAGAAGTGGGCGTGGCTGCAGGGCTCTGGGAAGCCTGCCTAGAGGCTGTGGAATGTGAGGCCCTCTAATCTTCCTGGGGGACTGGAAAGGCTGGAAGGCATTCTTATCACAGAACTGAGGGAGCAAAGGGGTGGAATTTTGGGGGCCCAACCTGGAGTGGGACAAACAGGGAAAATTTTCTTCCAGGTTTCTGTTGGATAATCCCAGCTAAGCCCCTATCTGTCAGCCAGTCCATCAGCCCTACTCTGAGATCCTTTGTCCTGGACCCTCACAGGCAGAAGAGAGGAAAATTCTCCTCCCTCTGTCCTTTGTTTCTTTGTCCTCCAAAGATCCCTGATTCTACATTGAGGACAAAGTACAGACATCTAGAAAAGAGATGAAGACTTGTCGATATTTGACCAGTGAAATTCGGATGGAGGCTTGAGGCCACTTTGTTGCATGCACCTCCTCTGCAGGAGAGCTCCAAACCCCCAGTCCATCGGGGCATGCTCGTTTCCCAGCCTTCAGCAGCAGCCTGAGAGCTCCCGTACAGTAATATATCTATAAAAATTAAAATAGCTGCCATATACGTGCCCTGGCAATATGTAGGGTCTGTGCTAGGCACATCTTCTCCCTGCACCTCTATGCTGTAGCGTGCACCTCATTAGTCATTTGACTAATGACTAACTAGAAAACTGAGGCTCAAGGAGGGGAACTGACTCACCAGGGGGACACAGCTAACGGGTCTAGAAGGGAGAGCTCTAATACCAGAGCTTGGGCTCTTGCTGTTATACGAGGAGGCTTTAGGAAGAGAAGGAAACTCCTACTCCAAAATGAAGGTGGTTGGCGAGGGGAACTGTTGACCCACTACACACAGCAGCACTGCTCCCAGCACACACACACTCACTTGCACAATCACAGGTACACACACACACACACACATGCACATTCCCCTCGATCCCTGCTTGAGCATAGACTGGGCCTAGGCCTGCAGAGAGAAGCAGAGGGAAAACTTCTTCCTCAAGGAGCTCCAAGTTGGAGGAAGGGCTGGAGGCTGAGCGAAACCTGCACACAAGGCAGCCTCCCAGGCAATGGGATGGAAACCAGCCAGGAAGGCAAGGAAAAGGGCAGGCAAGCATTACACTCTGGTAAGATGTGAGAAGTCCAGGACATAGGCACAGACAAATGCCAAGAACTACTGGCAGCCAGGCAGCCTGGTGCTAGAATCCCAGTGCTACCAGGCAAGCCCGTCACCTCCTTGGGCCTCACCGAGATCCGGGTAGTCTCCATACATGGATACCAATGCGAACCTTTGCAGGGCTATCGGGAGGATAATGTGTGCCCAGCATCTACACCAGAGCCTGGCACACAGCGGTGGTTGGCAAGGGGAACTGTTGACCCACTGTGCACAGCAGCACTGTTCCCAGCACACACACACACTTGCACACACTCATGTACACACACACAGTACACCTGCATGCACACACTAACACACAGTTCACTCATACACGCACACACACCCCTGCACATATGCACACACACCATAGAAGAATCAGTCTGTCTTAGATTCCAGGACCTCTTTTGACTTTATAATTCTTGGTATTTCTGTTGGCTGCAGTAGGTGGCTTAGTGTGGTGGGAGGGAGCAAACAGAAGACAGGAGTGTTACAGGAGGATGGCTTATATAGCTTCGAGGTCTTCTCAAAGCCCCTTTCTCTGGACTCCCTGGTGACACATGGACAGTGGTTGTCATTAGTACCATTGGCCATTTTTCCGGGCTGCCACCTTTCCAAGCCCAAGGCAGATGGCACTTCCAAGCCCCTTGTGATTGGGGCAGGTGGGGCTATGTTACTAGCTCTGTCCAGTGAGCTGTGAGCAGAAGGGATATGCCAAGTTTCTCACCAGAACCCTGCTCTGTTGTGACACAGGCAGGCCACATTGGACTTGGGGCTGCTTTGTCAGCTGCACACAAGTGACGGCGATGAGCAGAGCTCCTGCTGACCACAATGACCTGAAGTGCAAATGAGAAACTGCCCATGTTTTGAGCCACTGGTCTCTGGGTCACTGTGACACGGCCTGAGCTAGCATGTCCTCACTGAAGCAGGTTTGCTTGCTCTGCTGTAGGCACTGTGAGCTTCCAGCACATTCTAGAGCCAGCCTCATTCTGGGGTATCCCTCCAACCAACTTTTGTTCCTTCAGTTTTTCATTTGATGGATACTCTCGCTTTCCTTATTCATTCATTTTAACAAACCCTCAAAAAGGCACTCTCTGTGTCAGGCCTCCTGCAGGGCAAGAAAGAAGAAACATGCCCTGCCCTGCCTTCAGGACATGCCCTGTCTTCTGTGGGGGACCAGAAAAAGGTCAGTGCTGCACCAGAGGGATGAGGGGAACCCAGGGGAGAGCACCTAACACATCGACCATCTAGGCAGCTTCCTGGAAAAAGTGATGATTTAGTTGGTTCCTGAAATCTGAGAAAATATTGGGCACAAAAAGAGGAATGGTGTGTTCGAGGCAAGTGAAAAGGCTGGGGAGAGAAAATGATAAATTATGGGATTACTTGTGTGTCTATTGTGTGTGCAGGCATGGCTCATGCATGGGTGTGGACACAAGTATGTGCATGTGTGAGTGCTTTGCAGACGTAGGGCAGGGGATAGAGGGAGGCAGCTGTGTATCCAGAGTTGAGACTAAAGACTTGATCAGGAGCAGCCAGGGTGGTGGCTCAGGCCTGTAATCCCAGCATTTTGGGAGGCCGAGGCAGGTGGATCACTTGAGACCAGGAGTCTGAGATTAGCCTGGCCAACATGGCGAAAACCCCTTATCAGCCTGGTGTGGTGGTGTGCACCTGTAATCCCAGCTACTCAGGCAGGATAAGGCACAAGAATCCTTTAAACCCAGGAGGAGGTTGCAGTGAGCCCAGATCGCGTCACTGCATTCCAGCCTAGGTAAAGAGTGAGACCCTGTCAAGAAGGAAAGAAGGAAAGAAAGGAAGGGAGGGAGGGAGGAAGGAAAGAAGGAAGGAAGGAAAGAAAGAAGGAAGGAATAAGAAAAAAAAGGAAAAAAAAGACTTCAAGCCTTCATAGGCTTGCTCAGGGGCAATTCATTCTAAGGGGCTTAACTTGATCCCAGAAGGCACTGAGGAGCCATAGAAGGTTTAGGCAAGATGAGTGTCCAAGATCGCTTTCTGCTTTGCCCCTGGTTGCAGGCACACAGGCCAGTCCTGAGGCTGCTGTAGTAACACTGAATGGAGAGGTCCCACCTAGCCAGAGCAGAGCTGGGAAGAGGGAGGGATGGAGTCCCCAAGAGTAATGCAGGAGCAGAGAAGGATGCCCGAGGAGGTGTCTCCATGTGCAGGTGGGTGTTTTGGGGACGAGGGCACACGGCCTCAGTAAGAACATGAAGCCAGGAGAAGGGCTGGATTGGCGACCACCACCGTAAGCCAGGGACAGCTCCTGGCTGGGTTCAGCCAGCCTGAGAGGCATACTGAGGACCCCACTCCATCCCAGCCCCCTGCAAGTCTCCCAGAGACAACCACAGGGATCATGCCACGATTAATTCCCAAGTGTGGCCACTCTGGACAAAGCCATCGGGAGAAGAAAAAGCAGCACTCCTAGACTCATTGCACAGCGGGGAAAGAAGGTAAGGGGTCACTCACAGACCCCGGCCCCTCCCCAGCCCCGCCCAGGCGCCTTGGCCAGCTCCCCCAGCTCGCTCCTCACCCCAGAGCCAGCACCGGCTCTCTCCTCTGCTCTCCCAGCCCGGCACCTTAGGGCTTAGGGATTCCTGGTAGGGAGTCCTGCCAGGAAGCTGAGAACAGTGGTCACCGCCCCTGTTCTCGACTTCCCGGGACCCGGACCCTACCCCTGAGCCCTGTCTCTACCAGCCCCCAGCGGCGTCCTGGCTGCGCAGCTCGGAAAGTTGACAAGTTGAAAGCAGCTCACTACTCTCCCTCTGTTCGGCCTTGGACACAGCGCCTGAACTCCTGGGCGCCTCTGCTGTTAAGTGGGGAGTCAGCACTGTTTACCGGGGAGGAAAACTCCAGGGCTGTGGACCCTGGAGCCACGCAGGGGTTGGGAAGTGAAGGGCAGGGAATACGGGCGGCGCAGAGCCCTCCAGCCCTCACTATGCGCCAAAGTCCGCCTCCCGCGCCACCCCCAGGGTCTGCGGCTAGGCAGGGGGCCTGGCCGGCCGCGGAGGCATCCCCGAGTCCTGCGCCTTGCTGGAGGGGGCGGGGCTCACCCGGCTGGCACAGCCACCGCGGATACCAGGGCTCCGGGACGGGCCCGCCACGCCTCCTCCGCTGGCCTCGGGGCATCCTGCATTGCGCAGAAGTCCCGCTTCCCGTTCCTCCTCCCTGGTTCTGCTCATTATTCTTCCGGTGACCCCAGGCCTCAGTTTCCCCATCTGTGCTGTGAGGAGTGGAAGGAAAGGAATGGCTAGGAGCCTTTTAAGCCCGAATATCCGCGGTTCTTTCCAACGCCTCGGAGCCTGGAGGTGCCAGCCGAGATGCGCGTGCCGCGCGCGCCCTCCAGTGCCCAGTTCCCGTTTCTGCACGGTCCTCGCCGGGCAAGGTCGCCGCAGGAGAGCAGGAAGAACTCCATAAATTGTCATTACTGTGAACGGATGAACAAAAGAGTCAATAGAGACGAGAATGGGTAAATAAACCTCAGAATGAAGGAATAATAGGGGAGTGGCTATGAGTGCGCCAGCGCGTCAATGAATGAACTCAAAGAATGCATGCACTGAGTAAATGAGCCTTGTCTATGACCATTTTCAAACATGTCATTTATAACAAAGTCACACAGCAGATAAGACTGTGTCCATGGATGACACGAAATCCTGCACACCCTCTCTTATCTGCCCATCCGCTGGTGGGAAGCTTCTCTGTGTGGTCAACCATCCCCAGTCCTCCCCTTATTTCATACCCCTGCATCAACGTTTCCTCTACTGCAAAGCTGCTTCCCAACTCATACGGCTGCCCCTCCTTATCCTTGAATTGGGGCATGACCAGCCCTGTGAGCTCAGCCACGTCACCCCTTCCTGTGGATCCCTGTTAAGGAGCTTTCCCATCATCATCATCAGGATCATCCCCTCTATGCATCTCTCCCTGCCAGCCTTATTCACCGTGACCACCAGGACATTTAATGGGCACAATCCCAGCGTCTATGTGTTTGGCACATAAGAGGTGCTCAGGACGTAGCTGAGGAATACATGTAGTAAACAGGGCAGTTTGCCAGTGACCTGACAACACAGAAGCTGCTGCTCCCAGGAGTGAGCTCCCTCCTACTTCCCACCCCATCTGCCTGCCCTGGAGCTGACTTCCAGAACTCCTGGCCCCAGTACAGAACAGGAGAGCAAGGGGTGGGGAGAGCCAGAGGCACAGGATCGCAGCCAGGAGAGTCCAGCCGGATCCGTTTTGCCCCATACTGACAGGGTTAGGGGTGGTGCTGGGGGAGATGCTAGTTATTAAACGGGAGCCCATTCCTCCTCCCCCACTGGCCTCACCATGATTCCCCCAGGCTGGACCTGACCTGGGACATCGTGGTTCAAGGGTTCAAGGAGCTGTGTTAATTAGCTTTGATGGTAATCACAGAGCAGCAGCACAGGGTGATGCCTTCAGCCTCCAGTGATAACAGCATGACCTCCTTCCTCCCCATGTCCTGGCAATCTACTTCCCCACTCCCTTTGTTCAGGCAGCCTGCGGATTTCAACACAGCACAATTAAAGGGGCTCTAACAGAATAAAAATAGTGTCTGATTCCAGAAGGGCTTCTTTGCTGTGACCTGACAGTGTCTCTGCTGATCAAAGCAGGGGCAAGGAGGCCCCGAGAGCTCATTTTCTTCTCCTTATCTGTGTGGTCAGAGCTGTTTCATCTCTGCTGTCCAGCAGGCACCACTGGTCACCTCAATTTTCTGGTTATTGCCCTTTCTGAATGTGCACACAGGAGGGGAAGACATGCCAAACCACCCGGGTTCATTTTACCAACTGTGGTGGTGCCTTGGGTGGGACAGCCACTCGGGCAGACCTCAGGAGCAGCTCTTGGGTGAAGCAGACAGGCTGGCTGGGAGACTGGAAACCTGGCCTCTACCCGGGACCAGGCACTCATTGTGTGGTCTCCCCAGTCCAAGGAAGCGTTGCTTGTCAATTATGGAGGTCATTAATTATGGAGGTTGACAAGTTCCAAGATCTGCAGTCTGAAGCCCTGAGCATTGCTTCTCACCAGCAGGACGGGGAACCAGACTACAGACTAAGACGGCCCTGCAGTGGCCAGGCAGGAAATTGGGAGGCATGGAGCCGGTGCCATTGTTTCTGCAAACTGGTAGGCTGCTCCTCCACTCAGCTTCTCATGGCTTATCCATGTGTCCCAGGCCCAAAAACCCAAGTCCTGAGACAGTAAAGTTCTCTTCTAAGGATGAACTATCTGCCACTGGATGGGGACTGGAACCCAGGGCCACCTGGCCCCAGAGCCAGCTTTTCCAGTATGTAGATGTCTATTTCCTGCTGCAACTGTGCTGCCCCCAGCAGTCTCCCTAAAATGCCAGTGGGTCTCTCTTTTAATTCCTCCAGAAATTCCGGGGATGGCTGGCAGCTCCTTCCATTCGTGGTACAACAGATAAGACTCCTTCTAAGCAAGTGGTTCTTTATGTGGAGCTGAGAACGGTCTGCTTGCAATAGCAACTCAGAGAGCCCATTTAATCCTCAAGACCACGTGGTGAGTCCACTCCTGCAACTCACAACAACCCTAGAAGTAGTAGATAGCCACTGCCTGTCTCCCTTCTTCTGCACCCCTCTGAGTTCAGCACCCCAGGTCCCTCTGTGGGCCCGCAGTGTGAATATCTCACCCCTCTCTGCACCCACTTTCTCCTACAAGTATTGATTTTTTTTTCAAACAGGGAGTCTCATGGCTGGACTCACGGTGAGAAAGCCATCTCTCCTATGGTGAGTGCTGCAAAATCCTTGACTATTTTTTGCCCCAGCTCTCTGGTCCCAGTGACACACACTGTTCCCAGCTTGATGCTAGGAAAGGGATAAACTTCCTCCAGCACCTTCCTTCCTCCCAAGCCCCTTCCCAGTTTCCACCTGCCTTTGGCTGCTCTCCAGTGCCTCTCTGCAGCTGCTTTCAATACTGTGTGCAGTCACCTGTGGCAGTGTGTGTTACAGGAGCTACTCAACCCTTGCCGAACCTGCGCCTGCCTTCAGTCATCAGTTTTCTTCTAATCCAGCCTTCAGTCTGAGCACCCCAACTGATCATCACACATGTTATATCATCTCCCCAGGTAACTGGTTCCAGGAATAATAACAGGTGAAGTGCCCCATTTTTTTCCACCACCACTGATACGACCCACGTCTGACATAAAAATTACACCTGTCAGTGGTGCAGAGTTCCTGCCCCTCTCATGGTGATTAAATTCAGCTCCCTTTGAGAGGCCTCTGTGTGGGAGTCTTTTCTCTCTCAACGGAGCCTTTTCTCTCTCATCGTTTAAAATGTAATTGATAGAAATTCCACGGTAGCACCTATGCCAGCCAAAAGTGTCTCAACACGGGAAACACCAAGCAGTCTCAGCCTATACAAACCTGTCCCCTCACCCATCCCTGACCTCCAGAGGAGCCTTGGAATGCTGCTTTCCTGCCCAACACCACTGTCCAGCACTCCATGGCGGCCAAGACTCTCCCAGCCCCAGCCTGTGAGCCCCAGCCGCCTCCTCCAGCAGTGGCCCCACAGTGGGTGAAGGTCCTGAGGTCCCGCCACAGCTTCTGGAAAGCCGGAGCCCACAACAGCTGCAGTCCTGCCCAGCCTTCCTTGTTCACCAAGCCGATGCACCTTTAGAACCTTCTGGGACCTAGAAGTGCAGGGGCAGGGGTGGAATGCTTCTCCTTTTTGGGTCAACAAAACTCACTTCTTACTCCAGCAGATACTGAGATGCATTATCAGACCCCCTATAAGAAAGTACTCACTGCTCAGCAGCACAAGGAGTGGGTTCCCCGGCAGCCCTGATGCTAACTCCTTCAGGCTGCTCAGCTTTCAAGGCAGTCACATTTCCCTGGGTCATCCATGGCCAGTAACTGAATAGGCAAGGGGTATGAGGGCCTGATCATGTCCCCAGCACAGACCTGGATCAGGCAGGAGCCAGGACAGGCAGGGCCCGGGACAGGCAGCCATTGCTTTGGAAACCTCACAGTGTGGATAGAGACTCGCCAGGTCTCACTGCAGTCTGGGGCCCTTTGCCTGGTCCTGCTTTACTCTTTTCCTTCCACGAGTGCTACTCCCTGTCACTCTTTTATTCCCCCTGTGCCATCCATCCAACACATTGCTCTGGGAAGACTCTTCCTGGCCATCGCTTCTCCTCCTCACCATCATCCCACTGTTAACCACCTCCGGCCTCACACCTGCCACCCTCCCTCCTTCTGCACCTGGGTCTCCATAGACATGGCACAGCCCCTCCTTGCTCTCCAAAACGACCTAATCATCACCACTACCAGTCAAGCTAATTCTCGCTTTTGGATGACTCTATCTCCAGGCCCTGGAGCACTGCCAGGCACAACCTTACCCTCTCCCTAAACTCTGTTAAACAAATGCACAAATGGATTAATGACCGAATGAGCAAGCGCTGCAAGGAGTCCTGCCAAGGAAGGGGGGCGCTCTTCCACAGCGATGCCCAAGGGGAGGGGAGTGGAGGGGAGGCACCCGACTCCCGCACAGAGGCCTCTCAAAGGGAGCTGACTTTAATCACTGTGCCAGTGACAGGTTTTAATTTGTAATTGTTTCCATCCTCATTTCCCGCTTCTGCTCCACCGACAGGCTGCCTGTGCTTAAATCAGCTTTGTCCTTTCTGCCCAAGGAGAAACAGACTTCCAGGAGTGAGCTGGTGGTACGTGTAGGGGGAGGTCTGTGCGGGGAGAGGTGGACATGACTGACAAAAGGAGGCTGCTGGACACATGAGGATGTGCAGTGACGCAGATGCACCCATCTTAGAGGCAGGGACCGTGTGCATCTGCTTGTAAAATCTTATTACATGGCCGGGCGTGGTGGCTCACACCTGTAATCCCAGCACTTCGGGAGGCCGAGGTGGGTGGATCATGAGGTCAAGAGATCGAGACCATCCTGGTCAACATCGTGAAACCCCGTCTCTACTAAAAACACCAAAAAAATTAGCTGGGCATGGTGGCGCGTGCCTGTAATCCCAGCTACTCAGGAGGCTGAGGCAGGAGAATTGCCTGAACCCAGGAGGTGGAGGTTGCGGTCAGCCGAGTTCACGCCATTGCACTCCAGTCTGGGTAACGACAGCGAAACTCCGCCTCAAAAAAAAAAAATATCTTATTACATGTAGGATATTCTTGCACCATGAGATATCCCTACACCGTGAGACTCTATGAGGATGGTCTTATTACTTCCATTTTTAAGATAAGAACACTGAGGCACAGAGAGCTTGAATATCTTGCATGAGGCCATAGTGGAACGCGGGCTGGGGGTGGGATTTGGGCTGACTGACCCCAATAGGAGCATCCGTGAGGACCTGAGACTGTGGTGGTTCCTTGCAGGGGATGACTGAAGTTTGCTAAAGCTGCGGTCCCCACCCCCCACCACCTGCTGAGAGCCACCCACTATCCCAGCATTGGTGCTGTGATTGTGAGCTCTCGGATGGGCATTGACTTGATTCCATAATTCTGCTGAGCATCTGTTCAGTGCCAGGCAGTGAACAAGAAGATGGGCTTGCTCCTGCATCAGATGCCAGGGCAAAGGATGGTTACAGGCAAAGCCTACGCACCAAGCAGGTGTGTTCTGCAGAGTCAGGAATGAAGAACCATCTGGGGAGGTGAAGAGGGGATGGCGAGTCTTCCCAGAAGGAGAATCCAGAAAAGCTAATTTTAAAAAATTAGCAGTATCTGGCCATGCACCATGAGGGTCAGGGACCTTCAAGCAGACCGAACAGTGTCTAGTTCCCAAGGGCACAGAGAGTGCGGAGCAGGCATTCAGAGCTGGCGGAATAAGCTGGGACTGGGATGAGCCCACCTGTGGAGGAAGGGCCTAGAGAGGGGCTCAGGGTAGATGGTGGTTTACAGGGGCCAAGCTTTCGAGATGGGCTCTGGTGCTCAATTCTCCAGGGTGGATGACAGGTGCTGGTGGGCACTGGAAGTTCTCACAGGTATCCTCACCCACTCACTGGCCCCAGAAGCCAAGTGTGGACTGCAAGGTGCTGAGGTGAAGAGGAGAGCCCATATCAGGTAGCAGCCTTTCACTAGACAGCCACATTTAGAAGACAAGAATGGGACAGTGGCCCAGATGGTACCTGATGCATTCAAAGGTGTCTGTCTTGGGCACTGCACAATTCCTAACACCCCACACAGTGCCAGGCACATAAAAGGGACTCAACTAATACTGAATGAGTGCCTAGATTGAAGAATGAATGTGAACACACGGTGGAGCACCATTTGTTTATCCATCCATTCTGCTACACAGGAAGCACTAACCTGCACATCCACCAGCTGACACAATTCACACTCACTGAGACAATCACACACCTGTACACACTCACAAGTTCCAGTACATGCATGCACAAAGGAACACCCCTGCCAAGCACATGCACACATGCACACACGCACACACAGAGACACACACAGATTCTGGAGAGGTGGCTTCATCACAGATGCCAATTCACAGAGTGCAGGGGTAGGGACAGTCTGCCAGTTAGTGCAGGTCACCCATTAGTGGCCCTGAAATTGATTTTGTTGATCATGGCTAGTGTTCTTTGAAAATGGATAGAGGAAGAACAAGAACACAATGAGAGAAAGATAGAATAGCCACTCTCAAGAGGTCTTGAGTAGGTGGTGGCTCCAGGGCTTGTGTGCACCTGTGCTCTGCTGCTCCTCACAGTGGTGTTGCTGTCCAAAGATTCTAGAGCAACTGACTAGCGGCACCACTTTTTCATGCTCTCAGGTGCCATCTGGAAGGAAAGCAAAGGTGTTCTCTGTCGTGGCTGGAGGCATGTCAGCTGGGCTGAACCTTCTGTTTGTGGATTCTCTCACTGTATTGTGGCCTCTCCTGTGTGGAGACGGCCATTTCCCACTGTGTATAGGGTCTCGCTCCTCACCAGCCCCTGTCCTCAAACGTCCACAGTCTAGTTTTAAAATCCAAAAAGGGCAAGAAAGCTGCAAATCAGAGTGATAAGAGTTGCTGTAAGCATACATACAAGGCTTCATGGGGATGCTGAGGGCTGTCTGGGGGTTCAGTGACAATTTCCTGACAGTTTCTCATGGATGTGAAATGGACATAAGCCCTTAAACGTAGTGGAATTTGAGCATATGGGAAAAGGGGGAAGTGAAGGGGCGGGGGAAGCAGTGGGGATGGGAGGGAGGGGACTCCAGCTGGAGGGAACAGCATGGGCAAAGGTGCACAGTGCTTTCTGAGAACAGCAGGGATTTCTGTGTAACCTGAACATAAGTTCCATTGAGTGTGTGGCACTGAGACAGCAGCTGGAAGGATGGGTGGGTTGGAACGTGGTGCACACGTGTCGTGCCTGCCCACTCAGCTTCAGGGAGGAAGACGGGACAAGACAAAGAGACAACCCACTGCCATATAGCCAGCTCTGGGATGTCTCTTCCTTGCCAAGCCCCATGCTCTGGATCCTGGTCTGGAGGTCTCTGCTTTGTTTTATAACATCTGTATCATTTAAAGAAGCATTGAACATTCCAGAGCCCTGAGCCCTACATTCCCCATCTGTACACTCACTCCTCCCTACCAGCGGTGGCGAAGCAAGAGTAGGGCCCCAAATAATGGCCAGAACTTTATTCCTCAGGATACCAACATGGATCATTCATGGCACCATCCTGGAATGGTGCAAACCAGCAGTCCCCATGTTCCCATGGAGTGATTTCACTTAGTGGAGCTGAGAGGAGTTTTCCTCCAACCTGTGCCTCAGAGGAATCATCACATGTTAGCTTCTACTAGGTGCAACCACGCAGACCTCACCACCTCTGCTGCATGCCTGCTACTGCAGCAACAGTGAAAAAAGACCTGTATCTTGGCTCTCTTAGAACACATACAACACAGCCACATGCGGCCAGGCTGGACACTGGTCAGTCTAGGGCTGTTATGAAAGGCACTCCCAGGTCCTCAAACCTGTGAGGGCAGCCAACCCCTTCTTCATAGCCTTGGCACCTGCCAACCAGCCCCCCATGCCCTCGCCTACTTCCCAAATAGTTTCCCATAAAAGACAGCTTCCTCCTGGTATTAGCATTCTCCAAAGAAACAGAATCAACAAGAGATATGTAGATGATAGATACATACATACATACATACATAGCTATATACATACACATACATGTTTACACACATAAGGAATTGGCTCATGCAATTATGGAGGTTGACAAGTTCCAGGATCTGCAGTCTGAAGGCCTGAGAACCAGGAGAGTCAGTGGTGCAAGTTCTAGCCTGAGCCTGCCTT
Organism: Callithrix jacchus; assembly: GCF_049354715.1. Classification (NCBI taxonomy): domain Eukaryota; kingdom Metazoa; phylum Chordata; class Mammalia; order Primates; family Cebidae; genus Callithrix; species Callithrix jacchus. The sequence goes on from NC_133507.1 coordinate 111,606,756, forward strand.
CGAAAGCAGAAGACTGATGTTCCAGCTTGAAGACCATCAGCCAGAGAGCTCAGATTCTCTCTTGCTCATTCTTTTTTCTGTTTAGGCCTTCAACTGGCTGGATGAGGCCCACACTGGGAAGGCCTTTTGCTTTACTCCACGTACCCATTCAAATGTTAATCTCATCCAAAAACATCACAGGTACATACACGGAATAACATTTAACCAAGCATCTGGGCACCCTGTGGCCTAGCCACTTTGATGGATAAAATTAGTCATCACACTCCCTGAATGTGTGTTCATCCCCTGCAGTTACCATAGGGAAAACACTTCAAAGGTGGGCACTATTTGTGGGATGCTTCCCTCCCACCAGAACCTACATCCCATGGTCACAGGCATCCATCCTGTCTCACTCACTGCCAGCCCTGGGCCTGGAAGTAGCACAAAGAGCTGCCCAAAGATAAACACAAACATGGCATACCCAAAATGAATGCATGAATCACACAAACGCAGGGCCTGTGCGTACATGCCTGAGTCCACCTGCATGGCTGTGTTTGCATGACACCTGCCCACTGAGTACACACAAACGTGCTCCTCTAGCTGCACTCCCTAAGTACGTGGGTGAATGGGGGAGATACAGTGGTGAAAGGGCAGAAATCAGGACTAATGACCACACACTCTGGTGGAGGTGCCTGGGAAAGGTTGTCAAGTACATAAATGAATGACTGCATCAACATGGTGCACCAACCTAGGTGCTTCCTAAAAAGCATTATCCTCCTTAGCATTTTTTTGCATTATCCAAAAGATTTAAAGTGGATTGTATGTTACCTATAAAATGATTTTTAAAAATGTAATAAAGACCATTGCTTTCATTTTTTTTTTTAATTTGCAGAAGTCTCTGAGTCCCCTCCCCTGCCAATGTTTTTCTAGTCTGGGGCCAAAAAGGGCATCTTTCTTTGCCAAGTGACCACCATGTGAACCTCTTCATCCTTGTTCTGAATACTAAGGTTTGTTGTTTAGAGAGAAATGAAAGTCTCATTTCCTGTCAACTCACTCAAAGTGGCATCTGCCCTCTCATTTAATCTTCACAAACACCATGAACAAGGAAGGCTGGCCACACCTCACAGAAGGGGAAACTGAGGCTGGGAGTGTTCCCGGCCCTTGTCTGGTGCACAGACCAGAGCCTAGTACGCCAACACCTGCCAACTAGACCCAGAGGTGGAGAAAACCTGGATGTGGCTCAGCACGGGACACACAAGGCAGTCTTAAGCCCTGATTTCTGCCAAAATCCCTTTCACAACTGTTTTTCTTCAACACACCTGTGTGCTCAAGAAATACAGGTAGGTGAACTTGTTTGTGTGTGCTCGGTGGCAGGTGTCATTTACACGCAGCCATGCAGGTGGACTCAGGTATGCGTGTGCAGGCCCTGTGGTTGCGTGTGCATTGTATATTCTGTTTGTCTGTGGGTGGCTCTTTGTGCTTGTGGGATGCATGTGTGTGTCTGTTTCATACTTGGGGGAAGGCATAGGAGACAAAAGAATATGGTGTCTCTTCCCTAGAAGCTTCCAGTGTCACTAAGGAGAAACATTAGATGCAAGAAGTTGTAGATGCAAGAAGGTGTTCGGGTAAAGCATCATCACATGTGAAAAGTTAAGCCGTGTGACCTGACCAGGACAAGGAGCTGGATGTGGGTCATATGGGATAAGCCGAGGACCCTATGAGGCCCCATCATGTATGAACTGGGAGATTGCACCCAATGGACTGGACCTCTGGGCCTCAGCCACCTCGTATCTGAGAGAAGGCAGTGAGGGGCTCCCATGAGATCACCCTGATATGACAGCATTTGGCCTATGGAGAGAGCCAGCAGCGTTAGGAGAGTGGCCTTGGATACAGATTAAGGGGAGAAAGTAGGTGGCCAAGAGCCAAGTATCTGGGAAGGCCTCCTGGAAAAGGCCGGTTGAATCAGGTCTTGGAGAATCCATTGCAGAGCAAGGTATAGCCTGGGGAGGCCAGGGAAGGCACAGGACACCAAGATCACATCAAACCCCACCAGGCCTCACCCGCTCTGGATGATGGCTACATTCTGCAGACCTACCTGAAGCCTCCTACCAGCCTCCCCAGATAGCCCTGCCTGCTCCTGGCTTGCCTCTAGGCTGGCTGCCCCAAGCCAGCTCCTTCGCTTCTCTGGGTGTCCTGACTTTCATCACAAAAGCCCTGATCCTTCCTCGCACAATTGCAGGGGCCAGGACCAAGGAAGGATGGAACACGTATCTCTCAATTTAAGCAGAAAATAAATGTCATAGTGAAAACGAGAAGAGCAGGGCTCTCATTTGTCTGTGAAGTCTCATGTACAGGGAGTTTTATCAGCCATGAAATTAGCCCTTCATGCTCTCCTACACCAACAGCCTGGTGAGGGCTGGCAGGAGGAGGCTATCTCAGCTTCAGGGGACCCCACTCCCCAGCCCAGCCCACCCTGCTGCCCTTGGATGACATAAAACACAGCCTGTTCTGTGGCTGCCACTGACATGGGCCTCCAGATCACACACAGCCAGGGCACCACCAGGCACAGCAAGGACACAAAAGCCACCTCCCTGCCCTACGTTGGCCCCAGCTTATACAGAGCCACATTGGAGGGGCTCCTGAGTCAGGACCAAACGGAGGCCAGTCCCTCCACTTCCATGGAGCCCAGGCTCAGACATACATAAGTACACGTAAAAACACAACTTGGAGTCTTTAACTGTTTTGGCTTTGGGAAGACAGTATGAGGGAGTAGGAAACCCAGGAGCTTTACAGAAAAATCTGGGCTCAAAGCCTGCTCCCCAATTAACTAAATGTTACCCTGGACAAGCTTTTTTACCTCCCTGAGCCTTTGTTTCTTCCTCTTTAAAGTTAGGGTCACATCACCTGTTCTGCAGGTGGAGAGGCTCAGAGGAGGCAATGCTAACTCAGGGGCATGCCATCTGGGTGCTGGGTGCCCGCTGCACCTGTTCAAGGGGCTGCATGAGCTTCGAGAAGACTGGGAATGGGCTGTTGTGTCACTCAAGAGAATCACATGCGCACACACACAAATACATGTGCTCACATGCACACACACATGCAATCGCACGCACGCACGCATACACACAAGTGCTCCAGGTTCCCTGAGCCTTGGAGTGCACATATCCTGATGGGTCCCTGCACAGGAACGTTTCTCTGTGCCTGCCTCTATGTGAGATGAATTCTGCAGCATCCACAGAATCATCTGACCCAGGTATTTCAGGATGAGTGAGCATCAGAAATGTTTTCCTCCATTCTTGCCCTCGTCTGGCCCAAGTGTAATTCAGGTGATTGCCCCATTCAAAGAGGGAAAAAAGATCCACTCACATTCTCCTTGCTGCCTTTCTCTCTCTCTCTCTCCCCGTTTCTCCCTCCCTCCCTCCTTTCTATCTCTGGCCTTCTTGCTCCCTCCTCTTTCCCTCCTCTGGGACAATCTGCAGCTGGATATGGGGTGACGAGAAAGTCCCTCCCCCACTTGCTCTGCTGCAGGCCAGTGAGATTTGAGCACAGAAGCTGACCCACCTGGGTGTGGGAATGGAGGCCCAGCACCCCTCACAGTGCTCCTTGGCTCCTTGGCTCAACCACCAGGGTCTCCAGTTCTCCAGCACATGCATCCAGCCTGTCCCAGGTGGTCCTCAGCCCTCCCTTGTTGGGGACTGCATCGCCAGAATTTACCTTCAGTAAATGACAATGGCATGAAGGAAGGTTGAGCCTCAGGACGGTGGGGCTCATGGGCACCCTTTGTCCCCAGTGGCATCTCTTCACAGGGGCCTCCAGGAGTCACAGCATGATGCTGGACCCTCTCAGGAGCCAGGGAACCTTCCTTTACTGAACAGTCTCAGCCACCTGCCTCTGCTGCCTTCAGAGACCCAAAAGCTGGGAATCTTTTCTCCTTGAAAATACTCAGCACTTATACAAAGAAGACTGTCTTTACGACATTAAAAATAAATGGACGAGAACCATATGGAGGAAGCCAGGTTGTCAAGACTCAGATTCCAACTCCACCACTTACCTGCTCTGTGACTTCAGGGAATTCGGCAAGCCTCTCTGTGTGTCAATGTCTGCATTCATAAAACACAGGTAATAACAATGAGTTAATAATAAAAGGGCTCAAAAGTATGAACACTGAAGAATCACTCAAAAATGTAGCAACAGATATGTAGAAATGCATTTGGCTTCTGTGTTCTCTCCATGTGTGCCTCTATTCTCGGGGTCAATGGCAGGAGTACACCAGGTAGGAACTCAATGTGGTAAAGAGGAAACTTCGTGAGGATCTGAAGTGTTACCAGGCAACACTTACCCACCTCGCTCCTCCGGCAATGAGCCGGCAGGCAATAGCATCTCTCTCACTTAGAGACCAGGTCACGGACACCCGGAGGGTGAAGCCTCTCTCAGGAACAGAAACCTAGTAGCTGACAGCTGGCCCTGCTGTCCATGTAGTAGCCACTGGCCAGTGTGGCAATGTGCCTCAGAGTGCACCACCTCTGGGCTGAGATGTTCTGTGAGTGTAAAATACTGGGTTTAGACAACTTAGTGCAAAAAAAAAAGACATAAAATATCTAACTAGTATCTTTCATATATTAAGTTGCAAGCCTATTTTTGCATGTTGGGTCCAATAGAATATATTATAAAAATTAATTTCACCTGGTTCTTCTTATTTTTTAACATGGCTATGGGAAAACTTAAAATTACGTTTATGGCTTGCATTGTATTTCTCTTGGATATGCTGAGCTGGACAGTTCCCGCCTTGGCATCAGCGGCAAGTCCTGTCCCGGGCTGAGCCCACACATTGTGCCACCACTAACAAGGACACCTTCAGGAAGTCCAAGGTCTGCCCTCAGCCCCTGTGCTCCTGCGTGGGCTGCAGCTGAGGGCACCAGCACCTGCCTCCTGGAACCTGGGGCCCTGAGAAGCAGGTCCTCTGTGTTTCCAAGGGTCACCACTTCAGCCTGCTCCCTCTTGGGCTGCAATCTCTACTACTTGCATGAGTCCAGTGAGATGGAACACTCAAACAACAAGTTAAGCAATGCGACTTTATTATTCACAGTAGGCAGCAAGGGACAGCAGAAGCCTAGGATCAGGGCGAGCCGGTTCTCCAAGGCTCCGGAAGCTGCACAAGGTGGATGGAGTCTTGTCTTCCTCTGTTCCGGCCTGCGCCACAGGTGAGGTACTCTGGAAAGTAGTCCGCCCTGGGTTTTATAGCCCAGGGGAAACATGATTGCTGGGCTGAAATGTTGGAGCAAATCCTGTTTCTTAGAGGACAGAAGCTGACCTGGCCTGTTCCAGCCAGTTTCTCTTTTATCTCAGAACATTGCGTTCTTAGGACATTCTACCGTTATTCCTGAGTGTAAGTGAGAAAGGAGAAAGAACTGGGCTATTCCAAGCCACCCAGAGAACTGTCCTGCAAAGACTGCCCTGGCTGTGACAAGTCCAAACCCTGTATGGCTTAACGATCCATCCTTCTATGTATCACTTGCTCAGAAGGGGTGACCCAAAAAACAAGCCTATCACTCACTTCCAGGGAGGTGCATAAGGAAAGCCCAGGAGATAGAGCAAGAGGGATTTGGAAGAAGACTCCTCTAGTGAAAGACTGTTTTGGAATAACTGTTGTATTTTTCTTACCTTCCCCTTAAGCCAAATGAAAGAGGCTTCATAAGAACCCCATGGAGACTCTTAGGGTGCATATCCCTGGGAGACACAGGGTGGCCCTACCTGGACTGACTCCCAGCCAGCGCAAACTCCTAGAGACCATGCTCTTCCCATGAGCCAGGGTGGATCCCACGTAGGGAAGTCAGAGAAGGGTCTCTGGAAACACGTGTGCCTCAGAGGATCTAGAGAATCTCTGGAGCCCAGGCTAGTAGTATCTGTGCAGGGACTGCAGTGAGAGGTCCCAGTCCTGATGCCCACCCAGAGGACAAGCACCAAAGCCACCTGAACAGCACCCATAACCAGGCCCAGAGCACCTCACTGCTCACCTTTCCACTCATATATCAGGGCCATGGCACATGTGGAACCGATGTCATCTGTCATGGGCTGTGGTGTCCCCAGTATCTCCAAGAACCACTCCCCTTCGACCTCTGAAAGACAGCTCTGACTTTTATCTGGACACATAGTTGCCCCCCATAAAATGACCCTTCCTTCTTTCCCTTGGTCTAGGTGTAAGCATGGCAATGAATGACACCAGTGTGTAGAAATAGTGAGTGGGTGCCCAGGAAATCTCGAAAGGGAGCAAGCACAGGGGCCGTTTCCAATTCTACCTAAACAAAGTTCCCCACTGAGTCTGCTGCATTTTCACCCCAGGTATGAGTCACATTTGCAAGCACAAAGTATTTTCAGGTTTGAGGGATGTTGGAGAGGCCTGGGGCTGGAGAAGCAGTGGAAGATCACAGTGGGCCTGGCATGGCGTCCAGGAGTGCTGGGTGCCAAGGATGGTGCAGGCAAGACACTGACTCCTACATGTGTCTGTTTCCAGAAAGGCCACTCCAGAAAATGGATTCTAGATCATTGACCCATCAGGACACACTGGCAGTGTGACCTTAGGTACAGATGGTGAAAAGTAGAAAGAGGGAATAAATAAACATCAAGAAGGTTCTAGAAATTGACTTGGTGATTGACCAGCCCCAGATGCTAAAGGAAGAGGTGGAGTTCAAATTCAGGCACAGGCTTTGGGCTTCAGCAGCCTTGTGTCTGCCAGGTCCATTCATGAAGAGGAAGAGGCAGAAAGCTTGTGGGGAGGCGAGCAGGGAAGACATGAGCACAGCGTGGCTGGGCTAAGGTGGGAATCCAGACATGTCCAGTAGGCAACTGTGTGCACAAGCCTGGAGCTGAGGGGAGAGTGATGAAATGTCATAATAAATTGCACTTAGAGAGCTCTTGTGAGATGCCAGAGGATCCCAAGCACTTTCATGCAAACTATTATTATTCCTCTTCATACAGATTTTTTAAAAGTGAGGCACAGAGAGGTTGGGAGCTCAAGCTCTCAACCACCGTGCTGTGCTCCTCTCCAAGAGGAAAACATGAGAAGGGCTGAGAATGCCCAGTTCCACAGTCAGGAGGCCATGGGCGCTCTGAGCTAGAGTACAATTGTCGGGGCTGTGGAGGGCAGGTACCAACTTCAATGGATATGGGAAACAGGGGGTAAGAGAAACACCACAGCTGTGGATCAGAGTGAGAGTAGAGGAGGGTGATAGCTGGAGAAAGATGCCGAGTGGAATTTTCTCAGCATTGGAGGACTTGAGTGGCGTTAAATGCACTGGGAAGGAACACACACAGAGGCCTGGAGGTGTAGAACAGAGAAAAAGTAATCAATAGCATGAGTCCCCAAGGAGGCAGGAAGGGCTGGAATCTTACAAGGTAGAGGAATTATCCCCACTGAGGAGGACAGGGAAGGAGGGAAGGAGGCGGAAGAGAGGAAGGGATGGAGGGGAGGGGGAGAGGAAAGAGCCAAAGCAGGATCCAAACAGGTCAGTTTGTTAACCTCTGGGTGGCAGGGAATTTCCGTCTGATAAAATCTTCTAATTGTTAAGCAAAGAAAGGAGCAACTGTCCCTGAGATGAGGGGAGCATCCTGAAGCCGTGGCAGGTACAGGGAGGAGCAGGGTTTCAGTGGTAGCTGTGGTGACAGGGACGGTTTGCTGGCCTGAACCCCACTTCCTTTCCCGGGGAACAACTTGAAGTTCACAGGTCTGGGGTTGGTGGTCAGAGATTGCTGTGGAGCTGCCTGCTAAGCTAGACACAAAAAGTTAACTTTTCCTCTAGCTCCGAGCTACTAACTAGATCATCTAACAAAATAACAATGAAGTAAGGCACTCTGTGGACCCCTGCCTGCCTCTGTGTGGCTCTCAGGTAAGAGAGGAGCTGGGACAGGGAGACTACGAGACAAGAACTCTCCATCCTGCCTCCTGCTGCAGAGCAGCCACCTGGGGTCAGCAGCCACCTCCGGGCAGGGCAGCAGTGACCTGTGGAACCACACAGCCCTGCCCAGCACTGGAGCTCGTGGAGAAGCAGCCACAGTGCTAATTACCAGGCAGACCACTGATATCCCATAATTAAATTAATTCAATATGGTCCATAAAATAAAACTAGCATGACCACTCACCAAGCTCCCCACACAAGGTCGTGATCATCTCATTTCAGGAATATTTATTCACTCCAGGTCCCAGCACTTCCCAGTCAATGGGGACTGTGTGTTCCTATAATTTAGTTTTTTTTTTCTTCCTGCGAAAATAAATTGCCTAAACAAATTTTAAAAAATAAACAGCTTGAATTGCAAATTATAAAGTTGCCTAGTGCAGCAGTACAGGAGATCATTATTCACAATATGTCATTTTAAGGTAAGTTAATAAGGAAATATAGAAGAGAATCAATTTTTGGTCATCATTAGCATATATAGTATAAAAAGCTACAGGGTATTCAATTAATTCTAGACCATAATTATGGAGCAGGAGTTTCAAGTATAAATCAACTTTTTATACTTTTTTGCTTTCGGTGTACTGGGAAATCCCATTTCTAACCAGAGTTCAAATGGCTGCTTGACCACGGGCTCAGTGGTACCAAGAACTTCCGTGAGCACTACAACCCCGGAGGTATTTCATACACTTCTCACATCCAGAAAATTATAATTATATTCCTTGCAATCATCTCCCATTTTTTTTCCAGCTGCCATCTGTCAAGAAGTGCTGGCCACCTACACCTCATAGAACTTGTGCAGTCACTAATTAATCCCCCAGGACACCACAAGCTTCGTGGAAATGCGTTATTTAAAAAGATGGAAGGAAACTAGCTGCTATGAGATATGACATGATGAGGGCAGCCCCTGCATCACTGTGGAAAAACAAAATGATGGAGAAAATGATTTGCAAAACGCAAACTCTATCCTGAACGTGAAGTGGTGGAGATGGCAGTCTCAGAGCGCAGTGTTTTTAAATTGCGCTTTAGGGACTGCTGGGCTCTGGGGGCATTTCCCAAGGTTTCTTGGTGTGTTTTTCCACAAAGAGTTCACTTTTCGATCCTTTTAAAAAATCGGTATTTCTGTTTGTCCACTCACTGCCTTCCTCTTCACCCCCACAGCGTATGTTCGTCTTTTCTCAGAGTGCGTTGCTGGAGAGGACATTCTACTTGATCATGCTTCTCCATTTGTCTTTAAATACACATCTCTCAGGTCTTAAAAACATGAGAATGTCCCCGAGTCCCATCTTCCCCTTCCTGTGAGGATGGAACTGCAGTTGTGGTGCTACTGTCCTCAATAGTGGAGCATCTCCTGTTTGCCTGGCAGCTTTTCCCCTCTGCTCCTTCCCTATCCTCTGTCACCAACAAAGCAGATATGTGACCAGTCAGGACCTTCTGAGCAGATCTGCACCAACAACAAAGCAGAGAACCCATTAGGGCTGGGGCCAGGGGACAGCCACCAAGCCCGCCAGGGCCAGTGCCTCAGCTGTTTCTCAGAGCCGGCAGGGGAGTCAAGATCGCCTCCCTCAGGGTGGCCCGGAGAGGCAGTCCTGAGGCCTGCTGCCTTTTGCCCTTCAAAGTCCAGGACAGAGCCTGGAGCACCAGGCTGCATGTGACTTGGAGACAGCGACCCTGAATCACAACGTGTCATCGCCCCAGAGCCCCTCAGGTGAGGCCTGCAACACCCTCACATGCAAATGTGCGTGGCCCAGATTCCAGGGCATCAGGCAGCATCGGGAGAGCCTGGGTGAGTCACCTGGATTGTGAGGGACTCTGGGGGAGGGGGTCACCCTGTGTGGGGGCCATGATGTGTGGGAGAGTCATCTGGTGTCAGAGTCACCCAGTGTGTGGGAGTCATCCCAGTGTGACAGTCACTCTGTGTGTGGGGGTTACCACGGTGTGTGTGTCACCTTAATGCAACTCACCTGGTGTGTGAGTTCCCTGGTGTGAGCACCCCCAAGTGGGCCATCCTTGGTCCGAAGACAGAGAGGTCCTCTCCCCATGAAGACCCTTAGGCTGCTTCCCCTGGACGAGGCAAACAGACTCCCACCACCACACCTTCTGCTCAGACCCAATTCTTTGGGTTTCTGTGCTCAGAGAGTTTCCCACTTCACTACCTCCCCTCTCATGAGCCTTTCCTTGGAGACCCAGGTCAGGGCGTGGACCCTCTCTCTCATCTTTGACTGCCAGGGCCTAAAACGAGGAGCAGCTTGGTACAGGCTTCAACAGATGGATCATTAGTTCATCAGTTCACTCAGACCTTGGTTCATTTGTTCAGTGTTCACATGGAGACACATGTGTCTTAGATGCCTTAGAGCCCTGTTAGATGGGACACCAGACTCAAGGCACGGGCTCCTGCAGGGGTCTCCATGCCAGGCAGCTGCACAGACCGTTTATGCCCGAGTCCCGTCAGGCTGCTCTGCCCCGGACACTCACGGCCCCCATCAAAGCTGTCTTCCTTCCCCTCGCTCCCACATAGGGAGGATCAGGAATAACCAGAATACGCAATCTCAGGGAGAAACGAAGACGCAAGGCCCCATGCGATGGTCTGCTGGAATCTGAAATCCCATTGGGTCACCTTCCCAGGACCCCCCACCCAGGAGGGGCATGTTCCTGAGTTAGGTGCTAGTTGGCTCCAGCTGGGGCTTCCAGGCCTTCTGCTTTTCTCCTTGGCTGCATCTGAAGAGGGCATTTTTCAGGCTGAACATTTCATCCTGCCTCCCTCCTGTAGAACGTTAGGGTCCAAAGATCATTTTAAGTCTCAGTTACAAACTATGTTGGCCCAGACTTTTGGCGTCTTTGGCAACACATCTCTCTCAGAAACCTAAAACTCTAGGCAGCTTCTTACCTATTTAATACTAACCAGCTCCTTGCAACATTGTCACACCAGAGTTCTTGAAAAATGCCTCCCCCTTCTCTCTCCCTCCCTGTTTCTTTCTCTTTCTCCACCCCTCCCCTTAATTTCAGCTACCCAGACCCCTCCGCCTTTTCTCCCATTTTGAAAATGGTTTATTGGTTTTCATCTAAATCCATTCAGAACTTTTCAGTAGTAAGTGCGATGAACAAGCTCTTGTCTTGGTACTCATCGCAAGTCTGGGTTTTAACTGGCCTTTCTTGCTTAAGTATTTCTCAATATTAATTTTTACTGTTTGAAATTGGAAAGCAGTTGCTGCATTCTGATGTACAAGTTCCAGATTTCTCAATTTCCTATTTTCTTTTATTTTTAGCCATGCAGCTAACACACACGACTGTAGCTCTGTTTTGTGAGCTCTTCTCTTTAAACTGGAATTCGTTGAGGAATTGTCTGTCTTTCAAACTATCACAATTGGTGCTGTTACCAGATATTTCACATGATATAAACCACTACCCTTCCGGTCTTTGACATGGACTGTGGTGTCCCCTCCTGTGCTGGTGATGACTCGGAGAGGAGTAAATTCAGTGAGTGGGAAGAATAAAATGTGCCAAAAATTCTGAGATGCCTGTGAGATGTACACTATAAGTTTGGAATTCGGAGAAAGGATTAATGATGAAGATATCAACACAGGCGCCATTGCCCTCTTGCTTGTTCATGTACTAAGAAGCGTGAATAAATATAATACCAGATGAGTTTATCCTGAATGATCTTTAAAATTTAGGACCCCTTAAAAGAGGCATTTTTCAAACTAAACACAATGCTGGAGACTTTGTTTCTCTTATGCAATCCCTTCCCCATTTCTCACCCTAACTCTTCAAGCAAAGAATCATTGCATTTGAGAGCACCAGGAGAAACGGTGTGGCCTCTCTGGGGTGTGCTGGAGAAGATAAAAGCCTGAGAGTCTACAGTCGCCCAAGATAATCTACATCCATTTCAGGTCGAACAATCTCTGACTGTATAACTATAAATTAAATGCACCATGTCTCTTTTATTACAGACATTCTGAAATATTAAAGAAGGTTAATAATTAAAGCTAATCTTGAACCAGTTCAAAGCTCCAGCACTAATGATTTGAGCCACGTGACTATTTCAAGATTTCCCTGTCATACACGAATTTCCCTCTCTGTCAGTCCTGCCGTCACCCCTAAAACAATATTATGAGCTTCAGCACTTCAACACATCTTTAAAGACAGTTCCAGAAGCCTGAAAAGGTTTTGTTCAACTGTCTGCACTCTTCTAGGTTCAGATAAATGGTCACTTTGAAGTGTTTGGGGCCTTTCTTAAAACAGACATGAGTAAGTATGTCATCCGTACACACCAGCAACTTGGCAGCATGGCATTTAAATATTTCATTGTCCCAGTTAGTACATTTGATGCCTGGGTCCCAACTTGAATTAAGTATTTATTGTACATCTTTTCCCAAGGCTCATTTTAAATCCAGGCATTATCAACCTGTTCAAAAAAAAAATGCCATCAGGTCTTGAGGACCTGCTAGAGCTCAGTTCTAGGCCCAGGTTGACCCAAGGTGACCTAAAAGTATCATAAAACTCGAAAGAAAAATTAGACTGTACATTGACTATCTGTATGGCAAATAGAGAGCTACTTAATGGGACACTAAAGAGCAGAAGGAACACTAGGTCCTACTATTTAAAACAAATTCCAGACTAAAAATGCAGCCCATGGTTATAGGAGCACTGTTCCTGGAAAGCCACGAAAATATCATGGGAAAACATACATCCATCTTGACAGGCGCCTGCTACAGATCATAGGTCCTGGAAAAGTACGCTCTGGGTATATGATCGGAATGGAAACTGTGAGTTTTCACTGTCCTTTCTTACTCAAGTCCAGTGAGAAACTGAATTAGCTGGTCTTTGGACAATTAGTATTGGTATCTAGGCAGAGCTGCAAGGCCCAGAGGATGCCCAGAGGGGAAATATGCTCTTTGCATAACTAACAGGTGGAATTGAAGCACATTTTTGCCCTCTGTTTAGTTTGAATTTTTGGAGATCCTTTCATTCCTTCACTTCCTTGGTTCCCTTTTGGTACTGGCTGAGGTGCAGCCATGGTCTTCCTCCTACCTTTTCTACCTGTCCTTCTCCATTGCTTCTTCGCTGCTTTTTCCACAACCCGTCCCCAGTATGTCCCCCTTCCTTCTCCCTGGGCCATCGTATCCCTGCTCACAGCTTCACTATCACATCACTAAGTGGTTTTACCTTTCCAAGGTCCTTTGAAATATCGGCACTTTCTATTCTTTGTAAAACTTTCTTACAAAGTTTTGCATTCAGTTCAGGGGAGGCACTGGCTCCAGCTTCAGAATCTCACACCCACCTGCATACCACTGACTCCCAGCCCCCCACCCTCCACCGGACTCTCCCCAGGACCCGCAAAGAGACTGTAGGCCTCTATAAGGACAGCAAGGGCCATTGCTCTTCATGGAACCCCAGCGCCTACATGGTTAAGAACTCAATGAACATTTGCTAAATCGTGAAAGAGGAACTTTAAAATGTAAAAATTGCATAAGATATACTTTAAATACAGAGGAAGTTTGCAAAGGAGATGACATAAAGTATGACCTTAATGACTGAAAAAAATTGGAAGCAAACACATCAAAATTTACAAGTAGGATATTTTTTCAGAGGGCAAAATTAACAGTGATTTTTATTTTATTCTTTAAACTACATTTTGTAATTTTAAGAAAAAGCAGAGGCAGAAGTATAGTTTAGTGAGCTTTTGGCCTGTGAACTATTGTGAAGAATGAAAGTGAAAATCCTGGATCTCCCCACTGTCCCCTGCATCCCCCTTCCTTTCTCCCTTATAAAATAAGTCCTGAGATTCCAAGGTCTCCTCTCTCCCCTTAAGGGTTATGAAAGGCTTTTAAATTTAAGGATCTCAAACTGACTGTCCAGGCACCCCAAAGTTTCCTGCCTTATTTGGGAAATCCAGGCCTGTTAAACCAGGTAGTCAAGCTGAGGTGGGGGAGGAGAAGTAAAAGGGGTGGAAACGGACAATTGATAGTGCAGGATAGTGTTCGCCCAGGAGTTTGGGAGTTTCCACAAGAGGCAGACCCATGCTGTATTTGGCTGTGGTCTCTCCAGAGAGCCAGGACCCTGAGAAATGCAGCCCTGAGGCAGCAGTGGACTGAGGCCCAGGACCCCCACACTGGGGCACCTCTAAGCTCTGGATGCCGGAAACAAAGCACAGTGTTAACTGTGGAGGCTGCTGAGAGAGCTGCCTGGTCCAGGTCCTGGCCTCCGCAAGTCTGGGATGCTCATAAGAGCTCCTACGCAGGAGCAGGGAGCTCCAGTGATGACTGAGGAGACACAGCTCAAACAGCCTGGCTTAGTTCAATGTAGAGAAATAAAACAAAATGACAGTTTCTGTGCCCAAGGGCTTACAGCAAATTCCTTCCCACCGCCTGTGGGAGACTATTTGGCGTATTTGGCTAGTGGTCGTTTCCTGCCTCTGAAGGAGTTGGCCTTTGGATTCTCAGTGCAAGTCACCTAAGGCTGAAAGGCACCTTGGAAAGATGCTGGTCCTGTGATCTGCAAGCCGTGCTCTACAGAGCTGCTTCCAGTGAGCCACAGAAGCGAAAAGAGGCAGAAGGCAGGGCTCCCCTCCACGTACCTGGCTCCCCTCAACGCTACCAGAGCAATTCTGCTTTTGCATTTCATTTAATGTAGTTCCCTGTGGGAAGTAGAAAATTTCCTTTTTAAAGTTACCTTTCTTGTTAAAGAATAAGTGTGCTAGTTGCTCTTTGTTAAGCCTTATCCTGTGTAGCTGTTAGACCTGCCATGCTTACAGGCACATAGTACAATCTATGTCCTTGTACTTTAACCAAGATCTCTATCCTGGACATGCTCACAGGCACGTCCCAAGTCTCCATTGCTTTTACCTGTTTAGAAAAGTTTTAAGTTGTTGGCCGATTGGGTTTTAGTTTAGATTGTGAGCCAACAGAGATCAGACACAGCAGTAAGGATGACCCCCAAATGCATAAGGAATAAATTAGACGGTGTTCCTTTATTCATTACCCTCTTGAGGCAAGATGGCTAGTGAGAGTACCTTCCTGCAGCCCAGGAAGTAAACATTGCGTTGCTGAAAGATCCTTTGTCTCAGTGCTAATTTTTCTTTGCGGCACCAAGCATCTATTTTCAACATCCCTATAAGTCTGCCTACTACAAGACTGTATGTCTCTGAAATGTAGGGAAAACAGTAGCCTCGTGGAGGCCTGGAAGGGAAAGTTAGTCCTTGCCCTCGGGGAAATACCACAGGACCTGGACTAGAGGTCAGGACTCTTGACCCTCAAGCCAGGGCTGTCTTCACCTTTGCCATTTTCTGTCCATAAAGACAGGATAGTAGGTATAAGGAGTATGCCACTGTGAAGCTTGGCTATTTTTGTGATCATAAAATTGCCTTTATATCTCTCCAGGCTCAGAAGCAAGTACAAGGTCTCTAGTGAAGGGAAGGGCGTTTTAGCAGATTTCCACAAATGCATTTATATGCAAAGAAAGACAAAGCACTACATTTGTAACAGTGATCAAAAGACACACACACTCACCCTTTCACAAATATCCAGCCCCAGGGCCAACCACTGACATGCAAACCAGCACCGGTGCAGTTTGCCAGTGGTGCAGAGGCCTGCTGTCTGCCCACCACAATGGTAGGCCCATCGTCTGGCTGGTTCAGCCTCCACTCCACTCCCTTGTAGTTCACCAAGGCCAGAAAATCAAAATCAGCACCATCCAGACACCCTCACAGCAAGGGCTCCAGACACCGTTTAAGTTCCACCAATCAGACACCCTGCCACAGACTTTGGTTTAGACCTGAATCCCATGAGAAGAGAGGCAAAGCCAGTCAGAGAGACTGCCTGGAGTGCTAAAGCCAGTCGCTGCAGTGGCAGCTTCTAATTCACTCAGTGGTTTCCTGATTCAACAACAGGAAAGGAAACTGGCAGGTTTCCATGTTGTTTTGCAGTGATAGCCACAGGCTTCTTCATCTCAGCACAGTGATTCTAGGGGCTGAACATTTTTCCTGGGAAACTGATAAGACGCTTCTCCTATGGCCCTATCAACTATTCTGGTTTTTGGGTTTTGTTTTGTTGAGGCAGGATCTCGATCTGTTGCCCATAATGAAGTGTAGTGGCACAACTGAAATGGGAAAACTTCCCTTGTCCCTGTTGCATGGCGTGTAATGGGGGTGTGGCTTGGTTCTTCAATGTCCCGCTGGCTGCTCAGACCTCCAGGGGAGCATACAGATGGCAGGCTGTGGGGCTCTGATACCAGATCCCACGGCAGGGGTGAATGTTTACAGCTGAAGCCCTAATAGGCTTGTGTTACAGAGTGCTCTTTCAGTCTTACCATCTATAGGCAGCTTCTGTTAACCAGCTCAATTAGACCCCTGCCTTATGGCAAGGACAAGAGGGCTTTCTGTATCCTGGGGTTACTGCCTTTGTGTACCAGAAAAATCGGATCACATGTGGACTTGGAGAATGAGTGCAAGGTTTTACTGAGTGGAAGTAGTAGACGGGGGATGCCAGAAGGGTGTGGAGTGGGAAGGCTTCCCCTGGAGTCAGGCTCTCCTCCAACCTCCCCAGCCAAACTCTGCACCATTCAGTGCAGCACACTTGCCGGTGTGCTCCTATGCCAGTGCACGTCACTCCCCACATCCCGCCCAGCCGCTTGCTCTGCTGTCCATGTGTTCCTCCGCTGATGTGTTCCTCTCAAAGTCCAGCTGCTTCTGTCTCTGCTTTGCTAGGGTCTTGGGCTTTTATAGACACAGGATGGAGGCATGGCAGTCCAGCAGAGGTCTTGGGAAATGCAATATTTGGGCAGGAAAACAAAAATGTCTGTTCTCACCCAGGTCCCTGGGAGTGGAGCCGTAGCCTGGGACCATACCCTACCCTACCCAGCACTTCCCTTCCCTACTTCCATATCAGTTAAAGGGACCATGCAATTCCCTTCCCATCCCTTCCATATCAGAGTCACAGCTCACTATGGCTCTGACTTCCCTGGCTCAAGCAATCTTCCCACCTTAGCCCCCTATAGGTTTGCACTACCACACCTAGCTAATTTTTTAATTTTTTGTAGATATCAGGCATCGCTATGTTGCCCAGGCTGGTCTTGAACTCCTGGGTTCAAGTGATCCTTCCACTGCAGTCTCCCAAGTGCTAGGATTACAGGCGTGAGCCACTAGGCCTAGCCCAAGCTGTAAGCACCCTGGATTAGAAATACCTGTGCTTAACCCAGCTAGATGGATTCTGTTGCCTGCAACTTAACCCTTATTGAACTTTGGGGTTTTTGCCAATCTGTTAGGTAAGAAAAAAAAAGTAGGCATTTTAATTTGATTTTCTTTCAACATGAGTGAAATCGAAAGTCTTTTTTTAAGTTTAGGAGGCATTTGTATATCATTGACTGTGAACAGATTGTTCATTTTTAGGATTTTGTTTCCTACCCCATTAGTCATCCTTATTCTCCTGTTATTTCTTCTGTTAGCTTCATAGTGTTACTTTTCTCTTTTAGGTTTTTAATGCAACTGAATTCCCATTTGCATATGGGACAAAGCAAGTAGCCAGTTTCCCCTATCCTATCTGCTTGCTGATGTATATGTATCTTTCATCAAGTATCATGTAGGCATGGGTCTGCTCCTTAGCCATTGCTTTTTTTTTTCTCGGAACTGAGTCTCACTCTGTCATCCAGGCTAGAGTGCAATGGCGTGATCTTGGCTCACTGCAACCTCTGCCTCCCATGTTCAAGCAATTCTCCTGCCTCAGCCTCCCAAGTAGCTGAGATTTCAGGAACATGCCACCACACTCAGCTAATTTTTGTATTTTTACTAGAGATGGGGTTTCACCATGTTGGCCAGGTTGGTCTGGAACTCCTGACCTCAGGTGATCCACCCACCTCAGCCTCCCTGCAGGTGTGAGCCACCTCGCCTGGCCTCCTGAGCCATTTCTACTCTGTTCCACGGGTCTGTTTGCCTGTTTTTGTACAGGTGCCACCATAACACTGCAGTGCTTCTTCGTATATGGTAGAGCAAGTCCTCCCTCCTGGCTCTTCTTTCTCAATAGCATCTTAACTGTTTGTTTGTTTGTTTGTTTGTTTGTTTGTTTGTTTGTTTGTTTGTTTTTGAGACGGAATCTTACTCTGTCACCAGGCTGGAGTGCAGTGGCGCAATCTCGGCTCACTGCAACCTCTGCCTCCCAGGTTTCAGTGATTCCTCTGCCTCAGCCTTCAGAGTAGCTGGGACTACAGGCACTCACCACCACTCACGGCTAACTTCTTTTTTTTTTTTTTGTATTTTAGTACAGATGGGGTTTCACCATGTTGGCCAGGATGGTCTCAATCTCTTGACCTCATGATCTGCCCACCTCAGCCTCCCAAAGTGCTGAGATTACAGGCGTGAGCCACCGTGCCTGGCCATTTTAACTATTTATAAATGTTTATTCTTCCCTTTAAATTTAAACATAATTCTGTTGGAATCCTTAGGCTATCATCCTAGAATTTATATTGGGATTGTACCGGATCAACAGATTAATAGAGAGAATATTAACATCTTTATGAAGTTAACTTATTAAATCATGAGTATTTACTCAAATATTTTATGTCCTTTAAGCATTACAAATTATCTCCATTAATATTTTGTGTAACCTCTGTTAATTTCTATGTACTTTATAGTGTTTATAACCATGGTGTACCTCTTATTTTTCTATTGTATTTGAAGATGGTTATTGATCTTGTGGATAAATACTATTGATTTTTGTAAATTAACCTGGTATCTAGCAAGTCCAATGACTGTGCTTACTACATTCAAGTATTTTCTGTGATATCTGTGTTAGAAAATCATCTCTAAATAGAGTTGTACCTCCTCTTTCTAAATGTTAGAATCTTGGTACCTTTTCTTGTCTATTTTCCAGAACCTTTAAAAGCATGTAAAATCTGGCAATGAAAGAGGTCATATTTAATTTTTTCTTAATTCTAAAAGTAATGCATCAAAAATTTCTGCATTGAATATGATGTTTGCTTTAGGTTTCTGGTTTGTAAGTTCCATTAAGCTAAGGAAGTCCCTTTCTAATCCTACTTTGTTGAAATGTTTTGCATAGCTAAATGGTGTTGAACCCCCAGAATGGCCACATTGAAAAAGACTGACTGATACATCAAGTGTAGATAGGGAAGGGAACAATGGCTGCTGGGGTGTGAATTGGCACAACCACTGGGCACACACAGTCAGTTCTTTCTTTGTCAGCTCTGACTGCTGTAACAAAATACCACAACTGAGTGACTTAAACAACACACATTTATTTCTTACAGTCTTGGAGGCTAGAAGCCCAAGACTAAGGTGGTACCTGTTGAGGACCTGCTTCCTGGTACCTAGGAGGTCTTTTTGCTACGTCCTCTCATGGCAGAGAGAGGAGGCAAACACTCTAGGGACTCGTAGAAGGGCACTAATTGCATTCAAGGGACTCCACCCTCATGACTTCATCTAATTTTATTACCTCCCAAAGATCCCACCTCTTACTTAATATCATCACTTTGGAAGGTGGGGTTTCAATATATGAATTGTGAGGGACAAAAGCAATCCATCCACAGTATTTCTTACCCAGAACCCTCAACCCCTTTTCCACAGCAAGCCTCTCCCTGTCTCCACGGTGCTCTTACCCCAGCTTCCCACACGAGCAACTCATTTTCAAAGGATGGGCCTTATGCAATTTAGACTGTTTTGGACACAGGAGCAGGAAACCAGCAATGCACAAGAATACATTCTCTAGTGTGCAGCCCTCCACCAGTGACTGGCAGGGGAAGGGGTATGATAGCCCAGCAACGTTGCCTCAGCTGGACAATTCAGAGGCATAATTTACATTCTCAAGTTCTCTTGTGAAATTTGCAATGCTCTCCTCCATGGGACTCTGCCTTAAATCACACCGTTACTTAGATTCTTCCCTTGGTCTGTCCTGCTTATCCACTACCTTACCCATTTCCTGAAGGCACACCCTTAATAAATCCTGTGTGTGTGAATGCCCTTCTCCAGGTCTGCTTCACACCCTTATTTATGACTTAGGACAGTCACTTTAGAAAACTGCTTGGCAGCGTGTATAAAAGCCAAATATATGTGTCCCCTACAATCACAGTTCCACTCCTAGGTGCACACAGCAGAAAGCATATGTAAGCTTACCAACAAACATGTACAGAAATATTCATAGCAGCGTTATCCTTAATAGTCCCACACTGAAAACAACCCACATGTTCATCAAATTGTGCAGATGGGTTTGTGAAAGGCCTTGTCCTCACAGAATGGAATACTACCCTGCAATAAGAATGGACAAAGTAAACTGCCAACAATGTGGATGACTCTGATGCATGCACTGTTGCAAGGAAGAAGCCAGGCACAGAGGGGGCATAGGGTATGACTCTGTTTATACAAAGTGAAGACTAAACCAATCTATGATGCCAACTTCATTTTGTTTTCACATGACTACTCAATTGTCCCAATACCACTTATTGAATAACATACCTTTGCTCTGCTGATTTGCAATCAAGTTAGTGGCTGCCCTTGTTAAGGATGAGGGTTGGTGACTAGAGAGGGCACAGGGTTACAGTTAGGGTGATGGGGGATGGGTGCCTGCATGCTTCCAGCTTATGAGAACTAATTAACCTCTACACTTAGGATTTGTACATGTTTCTGTTAAGCACATTACTCATCGATGCATTGAAGTTTATCCATTTCATTCTGCACATGTTGATATAATATTATTGAGATCGTTTACTGGTGAACATCCCTGTCCTCTTGAGATAACCCTTCTTTGAGCATGTTAAACAAACTTGCAATGCTTGTTGCATTTAGTTATTATTTTTATCTCTATTCTAAACGCTGAAAAGAGCCTACTATTTCCTTGTTCTATTCTTGCACAGTTTTGGAATAGTGGTGAAACTACGAGCTGGGCAACTTGGTATTTTTTTCTGCTTCCTGGAATAACTAGAACAAGGTAAGGAATGTCTATTGATAATTTAGTAGAACTCACAGATTATCTGGAATCGGGTCTTTTTTGGTGGAGGAGAAAGATTAGACCATCTTTTTTATTTACTTAGTGTCTATTGGAATGTTAGAGTTTTCTATTTCTTCTTCCCTCAATTACAACATTTTCTAACCTTCAAAAACTCTGTCCATTTTGCCGAGTGTTCAAGTGAATCAGCATAGTTTCTCCGTGTAATTTCATGGTTTTATTTTTTCCATTTTAACACTCTTAACCATCTGGAATTTATTTTGACGTAGAGTGAAATTGTGGTTCTAGTTCTAATTTTTTTGTGTGTGATTACCCAGTTGTCCCTGCATCACTTATTGGCTAATACATCCTTTCCTCTGGGAAGCGGCTTGATATAAGGGCAAGAACAAAGAAGGGCAGTTCCATCACTCACTAGAACATCAATGGACTAAGAAGTGCTGAGACAGACAGAAAAGGTGTGAGCCCCCCTGCCATTTCCTCCACCAAGAATATAGAACAAAGGAAGAAACAAACAAATGTGCAGATTAGCACACCCAGACCGACCCCCTGCCTGCGTCTCCTGCTAAAGGAACCCACTGGGGAACAAGTCACTAAGATTCAATCACATAGCAGGAACCTCAACAGAGGCCTATATTGTGGTACTTAGGAAACGAGGTTATCAGAACAACAGAGCTGGTACCCACTGTTTTCTCTTTCTGCATTTTGTTCTTTAATGTCATAAAAAATGAGCAGGTGATTTCCCCAAAGTCAGAAGGCACCTGTGACTTACTTGGCAGGGACGCTGGCTTGAAGCTATGCTGCAAAAAATCCCCCAGGCTCCAGGTAGGAGGTGCCTGCCTTCCGCAGCAGTGGGGAGATAACAGGTCCTAGTCTCAGGGATGGAGGTCAAGAGGGGGCTCCCTGAGACAAGCCTCAAGTTAAGCCTTCCCCTGGCTTAGGCACAGTACAGCGTATGAAGAAACACATATGTCAAATCCAGGGATGCCTGGGTTGCTTTTTCAACAGATAGTGGGCGGCAGAGGAAGAGAAGGAACTCTCTTCATTGCACTACCTGCCCCCACCCCTGGGTGTGTATCCATTAGGAACCATTCAGTCAGGAAATGTACCCCTTCCAGTGTTCATCAGCAGGAAAGAGGAGAAGACATGAATCTTCAGCAACAAATATTTTTCCTTTTAGTCTCACTGGGCTACTTAGGATTTGTGACCAACTCCTAGACCAATAACAGACCACAGCAAATCCTGTGCATTGATTGACTGTAGCCTGGCTTTTTAGGCCAGTCACAGGCAAGGGATCGGACAATTGTAATTGGACGGCTCTTTACGTGGGTCCAGCCCTATGTACTCTTTACAGAATACACTCAGGAGGGTTACGTTCCTGAACCAGACAGAAAATGTTCTGGGAAGGAGTGATGGACTGTATGCTGGAGAATCAGCCAGCAGCACTCAAGACAGAAATTTTTTTTAACTGTTTAAATGTTACTAATTGTGGCAACATACATATAATGTGATATTTAACATTTTGAACATTGTTAGTTGTACAATTTGGTGGCATTAATTACATGTGCAGTGTTAACATTAACATTTATATATGTGTGTGTGTGTGTGTGTGTGTGTGTGTGTGTGTGTATGTATGTATGTATTTTTTTGAGACGGAGTCTCACTCCATCATCCAAGCTGGAGTGCAGAGGCATGATCTTGGCTCACTGCAACCTCTGCCTCCCTGGTTCAAGCAATTCTCCTGTTTCAGCCTCCTGAGTAGCTGGGATTACAGGTACGTACTACCATCCCTGGATAATTTTTGTGTTTCTAATAAAGATGGGGTTTCACCATGTTGGCCAGGCTGGTCTCTAACTCCTGACCTCAAGTGACCCACCTGCGTAGGCCTCTCAAAGTGCTGGGATTACAGGTGAGATCCACCATGCCCAGCCTATATTTCTAAAACTTTTTATTACCCCCCAAAAGAAACTTTTTAACCGTGAAGTAATAACTCTCCATTCTCCCTCTGTTAACCTCTAATCTACTTTCTGTTCCCATGAATTTATCTATTCAAGATATTTCATATAAGTCGAGTCATCTTATAATATGTGTCCTTATGCATCTGACTTATTTGCTTAGCATGTTTTCAAGGTTCATCTGTATTGTAACATGTATCCTTTATTCCCTTTTATGAATAAATAATATTCTAAGTAGATAACCTACTTAGCTTATACATTCATCTGTTGATGGACACTTGGGTCATTTCCACCCTTTTTGCCTATTCAGAGTAGTAATGCAATGAAAACTGGGGTATAGGCTGGGAGTGGTGGCTCATGCCTATAATCCCAACATTTTGGGAGCTTGAGGTGGGCAGATCAGCTGAGGTCAGGAGTTCGAGACCAGCCTGCCCAACATAGAGAAACCCAGTCTCTACTAAAAATACAAAATTAGCAGGGGGTGGTGGTGCATGCCTGTAATCCCAATTTCTTAAGAGGCTGAGGCAGGAAAATTGCTTGAACACAAGAGGTGGAGGTTGCAGTGAGCTGAGATCACACCACTGCACTCCAGCCTGGGCAACAAGAGCAAAACTCCATCTAAAAAAAAAAAAAAACAGGGGAGAGGAGAGGAGGAGAGGGGAGGGGAGGGGAGGGGAAGGGAGAGGAGGGATGGGGAGGGGAGGGGAGGGAAGGGGAGGGGAGGGGAAGGAAAAGGAGAGAAGGAGAAAAATTTGGGGTGAAAGGTTCTGTGTTTTCTGTTTTTATTTCTTTGGGGAATATATCTTGGGGCAGAATCGCTGAGTCATAGAGCAATTCTATGTTTAGCTTTTGAGGAACCACCAAATATCCACAGAGGCTTCACCATTTTACGTTCCTACCATCAACAAGCAAGGGCTCCAATTTCTCCATGTATTCACTAGCACTTGTTATTTTCATTTTTTTTACATTGTAGCCATCCTAGTGGGTGAGAAAAGGTTTGATATGCAATTTCTTAATGACTAATGATGCCGAGCATCTTTTTTGTGTGTGTTTATTGGTCATTCATTTATCTTCTTTGGAGAACTATCAAAATTCCTTACACATTTTTTTGAATTAAAAAATATGTATATGGTTGTTGGTATTGTTGTTGTCAGCGCTCTTTATAAATTCTGAATAGTAAACCCTGACAAAAATTCTCTCCTTTGGCCAAAACATTAGTCAGGTTCCTAAGTCCTTTCTGACTAAGCCTGACCTTGCACTCCCTCTCTGTCCTTGTAGAATGTAGTTTGAGAAAAAAAATCCTGCTACATCAGTTTAACCAGAAGCCCTTATACTTGGTATTTCCTCTCAATCATTTTCTATCCACTGGCCTCCCCCCTGCTCCTTGGTTATAAATTGTCTTTATAACCAAGGAGCAGGGTGTCCTTTGCTGGAGTCAGAATTGAGTCCAGTCTCTCTCTCCCACTGCAAGACCCCATGGCAGGGCTCCCTGCACTTACCTCCATCGTGCCCTTGAATAAAGTCTGCATTCCTCCTTGAAGAGTGTCATAAATAATTTTTTCCTTAAAAAAGCTTATCAGATATATGATGTGAAAATATTCTCTTTCATCGTGTAGTTTGTCATTTTACTCTCTTGATAATATCCCTTTGGTGAACAAAAGTTTTTAATTTTGATGAAAACTAATTTATCCACCTTATTTCTATCACTCATACTTTTGGTGTTCTATCTAAGAATTCCTTGCCAATTACACAGTCATGAAGCTCTATCGCTATATTTTCTTTTGAAGGCTTTAGCACTTAGTCTTAGGTCACTAATATATTTTTTTTGTTGTTTTTTCTACATGGTGGAGTATATTTGCATATGAAAATAGAAGTCCAACTTCATTATTTTGCATTTTGAAATCTAATTATACCAATACTATTTGTTTAAGAAACTATTCTGTTCTCATTGATGAGACTGCCAATCTTATCAAAATTCAATTGCCCATAGATATATGAGTTTATTTCTGGGCTCTAAGTTCTATTCCACTAGCCTAGTATGTCTCTTTTTTTTTCTTTTTTTTTTTTTTTTGAGATGGAATCTTGCTCTGTCACCCAGGCTGAAGGAATTACAGGTGCCTGCCACCATGACTGACTCATTCTTTTAATAGAGATGGGATTTCGCCATGTTGGACAGGTTGGTCTCAAACTCCTAACCTCAGGTGGTCCACCTGCCTTAGTCTTCCAAAGTGCTGGGATTACAGGCGTGAGCCACCACATCTAGACTATTATGCCTATTTTTATGCAAGTACCACATTGTTTTGGTTACTGTAGTTTTGTAATAAATTTTGAAATCTGTAACTTTGCTCTTTTTTTTCAAGTTTGTTTTGGCTATGCAGGGTCCCATGCAATTATATATGAATTTGAGGAGTGGCTTTTTTCATTTCTGTAACAACAAAGTCTTTACATTTTGATAGAGCTTGCATTGAATTTGTAGATTTCTTTTAAGAGTACTGACATTTTAACAATATTGTCTTTCTGAACATGGAATGTCTTTCCATTTATTTAGATCTCCTTTATTTAAGGAATGTTTTACAATTTTTAGTGTACAAGTCTTTCACTTCTTTGGTTGAATTTATTTCTATTTTATTCTTTTAGATGCTATTTTTTATGAAATTGTTTTCTCAATTCCGTTTTGCATTGTTTATTGCTGGTGGATGGAAACAACTGATCCTTTTGGGTTGAGCTTGTGCCTAAATACTTAGGTATTTTCTACGTATATAACCATGTTATCTGTAATTAAAAAGAGTTTTACTTCTTCATTCCCAACTTGCATGTCTTTTGTTTCTTTTTCTTGCCTAATTATCTGGCTAGAACTTCTAGTACAATGCCGAATAGCAGTGGTAAAAGTGGGCATCCTTGTCTTGTTTCTGCTCTTATGGAGAAAGTGTTTAGTCTTTCACCATTGTGTATGATGTTATCTGTGAGTTTTCAATACATGTCATTTAAAATATTAACAAGTTCTCTTCCCAGTTTTCTGAGTGTTTTTATAGTGAAAGGATATTGGATTTTTCTCAGATTACTTTTCTGTATCAACTGAGATTATCTTGCATTTTTTTCCTTTCTTCTATCCATATGCTGTATTACACAGATTGTTTTCTTATGTTGAACCACCCTTGCATTCCTGGGATAAATCCCACCTATGCATGGAGTATAATCCTTTTAATATGCTGTTAGGTTCACTTTGCTATTTTTACTGATGCTTTTTAATCTATATTAATAGTGTATATTGGTCTGTAACTTTCATCTCATCTGATGTCTTTATCTGACTTTGGTGTCAGGGTAGAGAAGCAAGAGGGGCTGGGTGACATAGTGCATGCATGTCTGCTTCCTAGGACTCAGAGTAGGGTGGAGCTCAGTGGAGAATGCATCTGGGGAGCAAAGGGAAGATGTTCAGAATGCCATGTGACAATATTCTTAGTGAAATAAACTAACTGGAAAGATCACTTTCTGGATCTGGTCTCAGAGATCATCAGAGACAGATGTCTGAAGCTCTGTGTGAATGGCTCCTTATTTTGGGGGGATTCTGGTAAATCCACGAAACACTCACTCCAGAAAAAGTGAAAAGAACAAATACACAAACTGATACAGTTTGGATGTATCTCCTCCAGCTCTCCCACTGAAATGTGACCTCCAGTGTTGGAGGTGGGGCCTGGCAGGGATGGATCATAGGAGCGGATCTCTCATGAATGGCTTGGTGCCCTCCTCACAGTGATGAGTGAGTTCTCACTCTGTTAGTT
This sequence comes from Callithrix jacchus, assembly GCF_049354715.1. Classification (NCBI taxonomy): domain Eukaryota; kingdom Metazoa; phylum Chordata; class Mammalia; order Primates; family Cebidae; genus Callithrix; species Callithrix jacchus. The sequence continues at coordinate 111,633,356 of NC_133507.1, forward strand.
ATGTAAGAGCTACTTGTTTAAAGGAGCCTGGCACCTCCTTCCTTTTCCCTTGCTCTTTCTTTCATCATGTGACATACTGGCTCCCCCTGCTTTCTGCTATAAGTAAAAGTTCCATGAACCTAATCAGAAGCTGAGCAGGCGCCAGTAGCATGCTTGGCTTCTGGTGAGGCCTGCAAAATCGTGAGCCAAATAAACCTCTTTTCTTATGAATTACCCAGCCTTGGGTATTACATTATAAAAATGCAAAACAGACTAATATACAAAGATTTAAAGATAGTTTCAGTAGCCCATTCATGGTCCCTGCCCATGGGCCCTGAGTTCAGGCCTGCTAGTCCCATACCCATTCTTTCCCAAAGCGTCAGCATTTTCTGGGTGCTTTCTGTGTCCCAGGTATTGGCTGGGGTGCTTTATGGATCAATGCAGTCTCATTTAATCCTGATGATAACCCTGTGATACAACCCTGTGTATTATCATAGCCATCAGACAGATAAAGAAACTAAGGTTCAAAGAAATGAAGTGATTTGAGCAAAGAATATAGCCAATGAGTGACTGAGCCAAAACCAAATCTCCTGATTCCAAGTCCAGTGCATTTTCCTGTCACTCCCCTGGAATTCCTCTCCTCTCCATTCTCTCCATTCAAACTCCCCCTGTTCAACGAGATGAGGCTCAGGTGTCCTTCTAAGAAGCCCTCTTTTACTACCACATAGCAACACCTAATTACACACCATCATACATGATGTGTTACAAGAGCATGCTAGAACACGATAATTATGTACACCTAATTATACACCATCATTATCTTCACATGGCTGTATCCTGCTTCACCAGACAGACAGGACAGCCACTAAAGGCAAAGCCTTGGTTCTCCTGCCCAGACCTTCTTCACAGACAAGTCTGCCGGATCATCAGTGCATCAGCCTCAGGTGCTGAGAGGGCTGTGGCCTGTCAAGAAAAGGCCAACTAAAGGTTTTTCTTCCTTTTGGTTTTATCAGCAGCAACTGGGGTCCAGGATCTGCAAGTTCCCTGAAATACATGGACGTACAGCACCTGTGAAATGGAACCCAGAGGAGCAGAGCACACAGCGTGGGTCTGGAGGTCACCATGGTGTAGGGGCAGAACTTTCTCCTCTTCCTCTGTGGCCTCACAGGGGTTGAGCTTCATGCTTAAACTCACTGTGCATCTCTCTTGTCATGGTATTCCTGGCTACTCCACCCCAAGTGATTATCCAAGATGCTCCTCTTGTAGGAAGTTGTCAGGCTTCCCCATCTTCCTTTTTGAGCATATACAATGAGACCTTCGCTCATGCCAACCAGCCTTATTGAGCAACTGCCCTGAGCCAGGTCCCAGTACACTCTCATTGCATTCTCACAGTAACCCAGAAGAAGAAGGTGGCAGTTTCCATCTGCCAGCGAGGATATTGAGGCCTGCCCATAGCGCACACTAGGACCATGAGGCCCCAGAGCCTCATCCACCATCACAACTCTCTGCTCCCCTGCCTGGTAAGCCTCCAGCCTCTCTTTAACTCAGAGCTCCTCCTGGCTTGCATCTCCTCTGGCATCATTACTGATTGTTCTCTGTAAAGGCCAGAAACCACATGCGCACACCCAGGGCAGAGAGGCATTCCCCCGCCCAGCCAGCCCAGCATGGGCATACATCACAGCCTAACAGAGAGTTTCGCTAGTGGTGTTGCTGATGATGGTGATGCTGCCCACTCCATGCCGCCCCAACCTGCTACTGCAAATGCTACAGGAACTTGGCACTGCACAACTCAGCCCTCATGGCAGGCTGTCTGGTCTTGTGCTTTTATCAGTTTCTCCTGGATGGCCTGACAGTGCTACCCAATGCTTCCCTAGAAAACTCCTTGAGGATGGGGACTCATTCTCACCTCTTATGCCCAAAGCATACAAGAATCTTTGGCCACACGGAGCTCTTAACAGTTACTGTTGGGAGGATCAAAGGAGGAAACCACTGCAAATTTGCAACACAAAGCACGTCAGTGAACAGCCGCCTCTCTGCTGTGCATGTCCTCCTTCTCTGGCCGCTTTCCTGCACACACACAGCAGAGTGGTGCTGGGCAGGCAAACCCAGGGCATCTGCCAACTCCTCTCATGCCATCCCGGATGCTGGATGGGGAGGGACTGCGGCAGCTCTTCTCAGCTGAGGAGAGGCATCCTGGAGCTCTGCAGCCCTTGCTAATCATCCCCCCAGAGCCTGTGGCTGATGAGCTCTGGGGAGAGACAGCAGTGGGCCTGCTTAATTATCAATGGGCTGGGCAAGTGAGCCCAGCAGGTCTGGCTCCCTACAGACCTAAAGGAAGGAGGCCAGCTTGGGTTTGCTAATAGAGACAGAATCTCCAGCCCAGCGGCAACTGCCCAGCGGGCAGTGTTCAAAACTCCAGAGCATATTGTACAAAATGCCGTTTTTCCCTAGAAATCGAATTGGCATTTTATTATTTCTTTCTTTTTTTCTTTCTATCTTTTTTTAATTGAGATGGAGTTTCCCTCTTGTTGCCCAGGCTGGAGTGCAATGGCGCGATCTTGGCTCACCACAACCTCCGCTTCCCAGGATCAAGAGATTCTTCTGCCTCAGCCCCACTATTACAGGCATGCACCACAACACCAGGCTAATTTTATAATTTTAGCAGAGACGGGGTTTCTCCATGATGGTCAGGCTGGTCTTGAATTCCCAACCTCAAGTGATCTGCCTGCCTCAGCCTCCCAAAGGGCTGGGATTATAGGCATAAGCCACTGCACCTGTTCAGCATCCTATTTTTTTCTTACTACTCTAAGCTCTTTACCTCCCTCCCCTCCACTCTCCTTCCTCATCCAGCATCACACATGCACACTTCCTGGTAGCTGGCTTCTAGGTGCCACCCTAAAGGGATTAGTCTTCTTCAGGTTCATAAATCAAAACAGACACAGAAGCCCAGAAGCCAACTTGAGGAGGCTCCCACTAGCCAAGTTGAGGCAATTCAAGCATCAAAAAGAATAAGATCTGTAATGGATTAGAACACTTTAAATATACAAAATCCATGACCTTAAAAACATCCATAACTAAATATGGGTGTATGGGAACTTTCTATCTTCACAACTTTTTTGTAAATCCAAAATTAAAAACATATTAAAAAAAGAACAGTCAGACACAAAATGCCACCCCATGTAATTTTATTTATATAAAATATCCAGAATAGGCAAATCTACAGACAGAAAGCAGATTCATGCCTGCCAGGGGCTGGGGCAAGGAGGAAACGGGTGACTGCTTAATAGGTATGGGATTTCCGTTTCGAGTGATGAAAAAGTTATGGAACTAAAAGGCAGTGATGGCTGCCCGACAATGCAAATGTACTTAATGCCACTGAATTATATACTTTAAAATGGTAAATTCTCTGTTCTGTATATTTACTACAATAAAAAAAGTTTAAATGCGTACATTGTAGCAAAATATGTATAAGAATTTGTACGTTTGCAACAAATATAGAAGTGGGCATAACATCTTGAAAAACACCACGATGAAGCAAGCAGCCAATCCCAAATATTGAAATCCTGCAGCACTAATGACCAAGTTTCTTAAACAAACAAAAAGACATGAAAAGGAGCAGGGGAGATTTAAAGAGGCATAAGAGACAGATCAGCCAAATGTAACAAGAAACCAGCCACTATAAAAAGACACTTTTGAGACAATCAGAGAAATCTGAACACATTCTGATATTAAAGAGTAATTGTTTATTTGGTAGGTTTATTTTGGTGTTAGGGCTATGCTGAAAGTATAGGCTAGACTTACATATGCAAGCAGTTATTGCTGAAATAATGTAACATGGAATTTCAATTAAAATTCTCAAGAATGGAACGGATGAAATGAGATTTGTTCTGTGTAATGAGTACATAAGGATTACTCATCTCTCTATTCTTGGTATGTTTAAAATTGTTCTTAATAAAAGATTAAAGTTCTTTTTAAAGTGCAGAAATAGTAATCAAAGGAATAATAGCATGCATTAATTACTGTCCTTTGCATCTGAGGACACCCCAGTAGCTCTCGCCTCTGGTGGAAGCACCCACACCAGAGCCTGGGTCTTATGGTTAGCTCCAGCCTCTCCAGTGCATGGTAGTCGAGGGGCTGGTCACACCTAGGTGGCTTTCACTTGACGAGATACGGTGGGCTTTTCTTGTATTTCTACCATGCAGACACCAAGAAGGGATATTTAGAATGGTGAACTAGGTCTAATGAATAGCATGAGGGGAATCAACACTTTGAAATGAATCAAGAATAGACTAATGTAGGATTGGATGGATAATATTAGAAAAGTTTCGGAAAAGATGTTGTGAAGTGGATGGAACAAGATGTGTTGAACTGAGTTGGCTGGGAAAACACGGGTGGAGTGTGATGATTTGGATGGGATGGTTTAAAATGGAATGAAATAGTAATTTAGACTTTTTCTATGAGAGTGGCAAAATGATGGAATTGGAATAAAGTAACAGAAATCTCGGAAGACTTAAATACTTCCAAGTATTAAGAATGACTGACTCCAAAGGGATTATTAAGAAGCAACTGGAAATATCAGTCCAAAACATAGCTAAGCACCTTTCACATTGAGTTGATTGAGATTGAATTGTCCTTATTTTTTTTTGCAGTTGAATCCAAAAAATCAATGGCAGCTTCCCAATAATTGTGATGAGATATTTATTTGCCTGTGCTCCTCATCCTCCACTAACTGAAAACAGATTTCTGAGCTGTGAGTTGACATGAGAGAGGTTTGATTATTGTATTCCTTAGACTCTTACTAAAGAAAACACCTCTCACCAAGTGCAAGAAGAGTGGCCTCTGTCATGAGCCAGGGACGTGTGCAAGAGAAGCAAGACCCTGGGAGGGATATGAGGGTCTAACATATTTTTCAGTCTTGTGGTAAATAAATGATGCTCACAAATTCTTTGACACTCCTTTGGTGGAGAGATGCAATATTTATTCCCTCTCCTTGAATCTGGGCAGGCTCTGTGTCTGCTTTCATCAATTAAACGTGTCAGAAGTAATGCTACGCCAGTTACCAGGCCTGGACTTTCAGACTAGCAACCTCCACATCTCATCTCTGGGCACACCTGCTTTTGGAGCCCTGAGTTGCTGTGTAAGAAGTCCTGCTAGTCTGCTAGAAAGACCACCTGGAGAAACTCAACTTCATAGAGAGGAAGTGGGACCCTACTGAGCCTAGCCACTCTCTTCTCCATTCTTTTCCCCTTCCAGGCATGAGTGAAGCGTTTTTAGAACCTCTAGCTGCCTAAAGCCTTTTTAGAACCACCAGTCAATGCTGCATGGAGTAGAAGAGTCATTCCATTGAGCCCTATCTAAATTCCTGACCCTCAGATAATGAGCATAATACAATGAGTAGTTTTAAGGTACTAACTTAGGATACTTTCTTATACAACACTAGATAATTGGAACACATGATGTTCTCTAATAATGCAACACAGATATAGCAGCCGCTGCTCAAGTCGATGTAAAGTGAGCCTGGTTAACAGAGCCAGCTTTGTTTCCTGCCTTACTCCACCAGGTGACCAGGTGACTGGACCAGAGGAGGGGACACAAAGACAAGAAGCAGGGCAAGGACAACAAGACCACTTGGCTACTGAACCAGGGTCCTGGTCTCGGTACTGAGTCCTGAGCCCTGATGCAAGAGGCCACAAAAGTCAGGTAGCACCTGTCATTTCACCTTTTTGCAAAGAGGCAAAGGAAAACACCGAAGAATGAAAAACAGAGAAAAGAACAATGGGCTTGGAGACAGCCCCACTAGGTGACCTGGAGAAAAGTGAGCCAACTTTCTCCTTCCTGAGAATAATAATGGCTGCCATTTTTGAGCTCTGACTATGCATAAAACCCACGCAAGCACTAATGTGAGTCACACATCCTCACGGCAACCCTAAGACACAGAAGCTCCTACTTCCACCATACAAAGCTGGAAGAGACATGGATGCCTCTGGGAGCAGCACAACAGAGAGAAAGGAACACACAGGCTCTGGAATCATAGCAGCTCAATTGAACCCCACCCCACGCTGACCACACCTTCCTGGACCACCATCTGCTCATCTGAAGACAGGATAATAAAGCCAGCCCCACTTGAGCCTGACATGAGGATGACGCAGCATGACATGCAAAAAGTGGCAGGCACAGTAGAAGCTCTTGGTAAATGTTAGTCTCTTTCCTTAAACCCTCAGGTGAAAAATCCCAAACATTCCCAGGTTGGACTTTCTAATTTAGAAAAAAGTGAAATGTTTGGTGCATTGTTTTAATTTTGTTTTTAATCCAGAAAATCCTAAAGGAGTCAGTAAAAATCAGATTGCTTTAAGCAATAATGCCCCCTCTGGTGTGTGAACTTGGCAGAGCAGATGTGCAGAGCTCAGGCTGCTGAGGTCATGGGAGTGAAGGGCCAGCAGGGCTCCAGACCTGGAGAGGGCTGGTTTGGAAACCTGTTTTTACTGCTTATTCACTGTAAGACTAAGGCAACTCCCTGAACCTCCCTGGGCCTCAGTTTCCCCACCTGTAAAGTGCTGCTCCTAAGACCTCTCTTCCCAAGTTGTTGCGAGGATTAAATGAAATAATACAGAGCAGATGATAATTAAATAGTAGGCATAAACATTAACACTGTCACCATTGCATCTTCTGCACAAAGGACCCTCAGACCTGGGAGACAGAGAGATATCTGAGATCTCTACAGAGGCAAAGTAAGGAGAGCTGGTAGCTTCTATTTACCACTTGGTTCCAGAAACAGTGACCCTGAGCGGATGACTCAGCAGGGAGCAGATGAGGGGAAGAATGTGCTTCTGTGCTCCTGAGGCCCTTCCTCTGGCACACAGCTCTTTGGAGGGACAGGGCAAGACCCTCTCACATCTCCCTAATGAGAGCCTCAGACGTGAGAATGACAGGCAGGCGGGGTGCTGGTAGGGGGAGGGCCATGGGACTGTCCATTACCCAGGTCCTTGGCACTAACAACCTTTATCCCAGGCCATTCCAGCCCTGCCTCCTACTCACTCCCTAAGGACAGAACTCTTCAGAGTGGGGAAGAGGCCTGGCAGAGCTCATCCCAAGAACTCCTGGCTCAGTGAGGCCTGGGGTGGTAGGCTGACCTGGAGAGAAGGGACTGAGACAAGCCAGGGCTGGGCAGAACTCATGTCTTCTTAGAGAGAGGTTCCAGCTCAGGCCCCTGTCTGAGTATGAATAGCATGGGAAACATCTATATTTTACAATCCTGGCTGCTTTGTACAAAGGGGGATGGGCTGCACCACGGGTGGGCCCTGATGAGTTGAGGATAGAAACTTTAAGAGCCTGCTCCCTGGTAGCTCTGTTTGGTGGAAGGAAGACCTACATGCTAGATGAGAAGGAAAGAGCAGGAGAAAGGAGAGTAAGGCTAGGTTCTGCAGGACAGCGTGCCAACTGGAGAAGCCCTTGCAGATCACAGATGGGCTGGGACAGGAAGAAGGGCACTGAGACTTTGATAAAGATGTCTAAGTAAGTCTGAAGATTGGCGATAAAAGTTCACTCCTGCCTCCTCTGTCAACCTCTGTCAGGTCTGCTTTGCTCTCAAACACTATCATGTTGAAGAAGCCTTCTATAAGGCTTAAAAAAAAAAAGCCAAATAGCTTTTCTTATTTGGCTGTGGCACTACCATGCCTATAAGGACCAGGGGTTATGGGGCTGAGAAATTGAGGCAATTCTATTTTGATCTCAAGAGTGAAGAGACCCCAGCTGATATCTGGGCTGCTCATCCTCTGTACGGGAGTATAGGTGGTGAAACAACTGGACATTGGTCTCAAACAGACATGGATTCACATCCTGACACACCCTCTAGTGGGAATCTAAATAGCCAAGGTCACACTGGGCTGTGACTGTCAAATATCTGGCCAAAGTTCAAGAGCCTGTCATCAGTGATGATGTCACCTCTCATGTGGCACTGTCCAGGCTCCTATGACTAGGAAAAAGGAGAAGGAGCTCTAGGACCCCAGGGAAAAGTGGGTGGGACACATACACTCTCCTTCATCCTCATGACACCATGTTAAGTGAGAATTATTATCCCCACTTTACAGATAGGGAAACACATGTACAGGCCACTAAGTAATTTACTGGAGCCAGTAATGGTATACAGGTCTGTCTAGCTCCAGAGCTTGTGTTCTTTCTATTACATCTTCCTGATTCAGAGGCCTAGCACCCATCACCAAAACTACCACCACCATCATCAAAACCATCATGACCATCACAACCATCAGCAGCAAAATCACCACCATTACCACCAGCAGCACCAACAGTATCATCATCACCAACAATACCATTGTCACCACCACTTCCGTATCCATCACCACAACCACCACCACAACCAACAGGAATGCCAACACCATCATGACCAACAATACTACCAGCAATGTTGTGATCACCACCAATATCACCACCACCGTCATAGCCATCATTTTCATCAACACCACCAACAATACCATCATCACTATCACCACCATCATAACCATCATTATCACCGACACCAACAGCAATATAATCATCACCAACAATACCATCATCACTATGACCACCACCATCATAACCATCATGATCACCAACACCACCAATACCATCATCACTATCATCACCATCATTGTAACCATCATTATCACCAACACCACCAACAATATAATGATCACCATCAATACCATCATCACTATTGTCACCACCATTATAACCATCATTATCACCAACACCACCAACAGTATAATGATCACCAACAATACCATCATCACCAACACCACCAACAATACCATCATCACTATCATCACCACCATCATAACCATCATTATCACCAACACCACCAACAATACCATCATCACTATCACTACCATCATCACCAAGACCACCAACAATGTAATGATCACCAACAATACCATCATCACTATCACCACCACCATAACCATCATTGCCACCTAATGGCAACACCACCAGTGTCATTACCACCAACAATATCATCATCATCCCAAGAAATATCACCATTATCACTACCACTGTCACCAGCAACACCAGATAAGCACACTCATCACCAGCACTAACAGCACCCATACCTGCACCAACACAAACACCACTGCAAAAAATAACACAAAGGCTAGCAATAGTATCATCATTAGCATCAATAAGATAAAGCTGTTTGTCTCAAACAGCTACACCACTTTATGAAGAAAAGGAGAAGGGAGGCTGAGAGAAAATTCAAAATTAAGAGAAGAATGGGTGATCAAGACAAAAAGGAGAATGATGATAAACTCCCAGCCTCCAAGTGACTGATGTCTCAACGTCAGCTGAGTCCAAAGTTAGTTCAGCCCTAGAAGCCTGGAGAATGGGCTTCCTTTGACCAGGAAGGGCCCCTGGAGCCCTGGAGCTGCATATGAGAAGCAGAGGCTTACTCTCTCTTCCACCTGCTTCCAACCACCTTCCTTCATTTTGTCTCCCAGCCCCTTGCCCATCTTGCCATCTCTGATGCCTGAACCCGTGCATCCTAGACCCAGCATTGCTCAGCTATTTCATGAGTGAAGCTGTTAGTGCCCCACACAGAGGAGCCCAGTCTCAAATCTCACACACTGAGCCCCAGATGGGGACCAGGGAGGCCCAGGTTTCAACCACAGGGACCTGCCCAGAACCTGGGGGGTCCAGCCTTGATTGAACCCTCTGCCCGCAGATGAACCCAAGTGAGACAAACAAAATGCAGGGCCAGGAAATGGGGGAGGGGACTAGAAAAAGACCTCCTGAGAGAGCAAATCACCTGCTAACCAAAGACAGCCCATAGAACCAATGGGCTGCATGCGAGTGGGGGAAGCCATTGGAGAAGAGGAAAGACAGCCTTGGAGAGAAAAGGAGCCCAGTGTCTTCTTGTTCCTTCATTGGCTAACACCTGCCTTAGGATTACTGTGTGAGCTCGGGCAAGCCAGCAAATCCTACAAGCCCCATTCAGCCTCCCTGTCTGTAAAATGGAGGTGATGCTCACCTGGCAGGGTAATGAAGCTACGGAGGTAGAAGGCTCTCCCGACACAGTGGACACAGCCCCAGTGAGTGCTTGTGGGATGAATGAATGCATGAATGAACAAAAGTCTCTGCACTCAGGCCAAGCAGACCTCCCCACTCAGCAGCCTGCCACCTTCGACTTTGGGAACGCCTGAGGCGCCCTCACTCATGGCTGTCACGGCTCTGGCCTGCCTCGCTGAATCCATCGGACAGTCTTGAGGCCGGATTTATGTCTCCAGCAACCTAGACAATTCTGCCGTAGCACGGGCTTCTGTTCAGTTCAGCCAGACACTGCCTTAAATTTATGCTGCCAGACTTCATTAGGACCCAAGTTTGCCAGAACCATTAAAGGTGGGGGGTGAGAAGAGGGTGCTTTGGAAATGGAGTGTGAAATAAGGTAAAGGAAAGTTTAATGGGGCTGGAATCAAGTCTGCAAAGTACCTTATTAATAGTTATTTTATTCCTTGTCACACTGCTTATTAAATGCGTCCTGGCTCTGATGCCTCCACGTTCCTGCCTGCAGCTCCCATCTTGCAGCAGATGTGTGCTGAGTTCTGGGGCCCTCTTGTGGGCATATCTTCCCTCTGGAGCCTGTGGCTGACCCTGGGAAGGTAAGGGCAGAGAGCTCCTAAGCAGGACCTCACCACAACGGGTGATAAATGGGGTGCTCCCAGGGAGCATGCAAGACCTCCTTCTGTGAGATATGGAGAGAAACTTTAAAAATAAATCACAGTGCCCAAAGTTGTCACCCTGGAGGTGAGGGTAAGGGATCCTGTGGCAAGCTGTCAGTCGGAAGGTGTTAGCAGAGGCACCAGGATTGTGATGAAACCTGAGAAATGGGAGTGACAGCAGGAGACGCCTTGGTTCTCCTCCAGGAGAAGTGTGAGGCACCAGCACATGGCATACATCTTCTTGCCACATGCTAGGCCACACTAGGGGAGTAGGGTTACAGCCTGCCCATGGCCAGATGCACCACTAAGGACCCCTCACCAGCCCATCCCATCGTCCAGCAAATGCTTAACACACCCCTGTGTTTTGGGCCCTGGCTGGATCACATCATGAGGGCTCTGTTCTTTGGTGCGACAGCTATGTACCTGGCTATACACTGTACTTGGAAGTTCATTGCCTGGGAGTCGGCCTCCCCGAAAATGGCAGCTCTGCTGTTCCACCTAAACAGAGGCTCAAGACCGCAGGTTGAGAACCAGATGGGGCAATGTCCACTCCAGGCTGTCAGTAGGGACAGCCAGCTGGGTGGCAGCATTTGGCTGGCTCTGGGCTGCACAAAGAGGTTCATGAGATCATCAGACTGGGCTTCCAAAAAGCGGATGGTTGGTACCATTGAATCAGAGGGGGAAAGAGCCTTAGGCTAAGGAGAAGGTATCCTAGAGCAGGTAGCAGATGGGCAGGAATAGTCCACAGCCCACTGGGGTAGATGGGCAGCCCTGAGCTACCAAGACCACCTGACACCAGAGCTCTGCATGGGCCCCAGCTCAGCCCAAGCTTCCAGATCAGGCATCACCTCAGGCCCTAAACTATGCTAGGCTGGCCTACACTTGCCCAGGTCAAGCTGAAGTTGAGAGTAGAATTTGGAGCTTACGTGAGACCTGGGCCAGCTTTGAGAAGAGAGCGTGGCGGCAAGCCCTGGAATTGGCCAGGCTTATCATTCATCAGCCGGCACCTCAAGCGACCACCATTACTGCACAGGCAGAAGAACAGGTGCCAGGCCTGTGGCAGGGTGGTGGGGCTGAAAGTGTCCTTAAAGATCCTAGGATCCTAGGGCCTGGGATGCTGTTCCTTTTTTTTTTTTTTTTTTTTTTTTTTTTGAGACAGAGTTTCACTCCGTCAACAGGTGCCAGGCTGGAGTGCAGTGGCACGATCTTGGCTCACTGCAACCTCCACCTCCTGGGTTCAAGCAATTCTCCTGCCTCAGCCTCACAGGTAGCTGAGACTACAAGCATACGCCACCACACCCAGCTAATTTTTTTTGTATTTTTAGTAGAGATGGGGTTTCACCATGTTGGTCAGGATGGTCTCGATCTCTTGACCTCATCATGATCTGCCCACCTCGGCCTCCCAAAATGCTGGGATTACAGGCGTGAGCCACTGCGCCCGGCCTGGGATGCTATTCTTCTAGTATTCTAACATCCTAATTGTCCACCATCACCATCATCAACACCACCAACAGTATCATCACCACCAGTACCATTGCTACCACTACCTTCACATCCATCACCACCACCACCACCAGCCAGGGCAATCCTAATACTGAACACTTACCTATTGCTGCCCTGTCACATGTAGTTGATATACCTTAACCCCAGAGGTAGTTCTATGGTTAATCCCATGTTATACATGAGGGCACTGAGGCACAGAGAGGTCAAATAACCCACCCTGTCTCACACAGCTATCAAGTGGCAGACCCAAATGAGAGAGGAAGAATGGCTTCAAAGTCCACTCAACTCTTCACCTCACCACCCTAATACTCTGGCTGACAACTGGCTGCCCTTAGACACTTCAAAATTGACTAGGGGTCAGAGTTGAGTTGCGTCAGATATGGAGGCATGGGGATATCCAAGACAACTGTCCTTGAGGGTCCCACCTGACTGGCACCTTTGGCCTGGCCTCTCTTAACTCAAAGACAGTGTGTGGACACCACTGAGATGAAAGCATGGTGGCTATTTCTGGGCTGCAGCCGCCTCCCTCCTCACCCTCACCCTGACATTGACCTCCACGTGCTCAGGGGCACTCTGAGTCCTCTAGGTGACACATATTCCTCCTAAAACGCAGGAGAGACTTCAAATTGCTGCCAGCAGACCTGTAGCCTTATCCTGGTCTCACCCCTTCTCAGCTATGCTATCAGACAGAAACAGCTGCCATAGGTCAAATGCCTATACAGGGTGTACTTAGGGTTCACACACAGCCATTCTCTCTTTTACCTTCATGACCACCTGGAGACTTTGCCTCAACCCCTGATCTCAGCTGAGGTCCAGGGAATATAAATGACAGCCTGAGCTCATGCAGCAGCTCAGGAGAAGTGAGGCCAGGACACGAGCCTGTGAGATTTCAAAGCTTCTGCAGCCGCTCAAAAGCTGTATGAGGATTGTGTTATAGTTACTGTTATGTTCTACTTAGCAACTTCATCCTTCCAGAATATTTTCACATTCATCTTCCATTTGGCTCTGACACTCACCCTGAGTTACTTGCCTCCCCTAGAGAGAGGTTCCCTGGAGTGTAAGACAATGAGATTCAACGTCAGCATCCCAGACCTGTCATTTCCTAATCATTTTATCAGCCAAGAGGAGACGAGCCAGCCTTTACCATCTTACAAATGAGGAAGTTAAAGTATGGGCAGCTCACGCAATCTGTCAACCAACATGTTGTAGTGACTTAGTCGGAACACACAACAGCAAAATAATAATGGCAGTGGTTTGAGTTATTGAACCACTGTCAACCGCATCCCAAGCACTGCGCCAAGTCATTACAGATATTGGCTCATTTAACCCTCACGGCAGCTATAAATGAACTGTTACTCAACATTATTACCCTCAATGTCAAGATCAGAAAGCTAAGACCAGGACTCAAACCAGACTCCTAGTCACTTATGGTGTCGGGTTCAGTTATTTTTGCTGCTCTTCGTATTCATTCACCTGTTCATTCATTCCACACCTCCCTGAATGCCTATTCCAGGCACAAGACTCAGTCCTGGGAATACAGCAACAAACAGGAGAGACTGGGTCCCTGCCCCAAAGCAGCTTGCAGACCAGGGTGTCATGCAGCCAGGTGGAGTCCCCTAAAAACCTGGCAATCCCTGGGTCATGAGGTGGGTCCGGAAAGAGGTAGAGATCTCAGCTCACCATAACCTGGCTTTCTCCAGATCTCCAGCAGGATGCATGGTTTAGCAAGGCTCACTGAAAGACGTGCTTGTCCTTGTAACATGAACTTCTTGTCCCCTTAACTGTCTCTCTCTTCTTTTCTCCACAACCAGTCTTATTTTAATCTGTATACTGAAAGACAGAGACAAAATGGCATACTCTTAATGAAGAAGAAGATGATAATGACAGCAGAGAAGGTGCAGAGTAGCTTCCTAAATTCCAGGTTGGCATTTAAACCCACTCATGTGATTCAAGTTCATTTACTTCTCTTGAAGCTGAACATATATTCTCCTAGAAATGTAGCACACTAAAGCCACTGTAAATAAGAGCCTGAAGATTCACACTTTTATTTATGCAACGATTTATGAGATTCCCCGTTTTCTCCAGCTGACTGAATCCCAGACTCTGGACAGGGTGGGCCATAATGACATTTCAAACCCTTTCTGGGTAATGTGAATTCCCAAATTCATGTCTCTGAAATCCAACCCTGTTAATCCATCTGATCTCAGTGTGGTTGGGCTCCAGTACCCATGGCAACATGTTAACAATGGGAACACCATTTTCTTAGCCCATCCCCACCCCTCACCAAAACTCTTACTCCTCCCGAATCCCCACTCTTGGAGAATGGTACCAACATCCATTAGGTCCTGCACAGAGCCTCTTGGGTCATCTAAGACATCTTGCTCTCATGCACCTTTGTCCTCATCTTGTTGTCAGCTGATCCTCAAATGATACTTGCTCAGATTTTTTCAAATGCATGCTTTCCCCTCTCTCCAACCCAGGACCACTCCCTACAACAGTCACCTGATTCCAGGTTGCTCCCCACCAATAAGTGACTTTTAAAAACACAATCTGCTTATAGATAAGTTTTCCAGGCACCCTTACAGTCTCAAATACTCCATTTTTTGCACTCATATGTGTGCATGGCTCCCAAAACTCCTTGCTTCCCTCACTTCTGTGCTATACTTGTACCACACCCTCTTTTTAGAGCATACTTTTCCCATCTTCTTTCCTGGATAACCCCTATTCAAACTTTAAGGCCCAGTGCAGACATCACCTCTTCCTGGAAGTCTTCCAGGACCTCCAATCCAGGATTGGTTGGGCACTTCTGCAGCTACATCTCTACCATAGTATAGGATTCATCATACTCTATGAGAAATCTCTGTCTACCTGGATCTCTGACAACTGCACTGTGAGCTCCCTGGGAGAAAGAACCATTTCTTTCTTTTTTTGTATTATTAAAGACACACAATATGTTTAATCAGTGGGAAAACTCAGTAAATGCTTGACAGATGAATCAGCAAATAGATGAATGAAGAAACGCACAATGAATCACTCATGTCCACTCTTCTCCCCACATTCCTTCCATTTGTTCTGGAGATCACCTCTGGATTACAAAATACTTTAGTCCCCTATCATCTTGGTTTGTTCCTAATCATTCTATGAAATGGAAGACTCCATAGGTCTACAACATGGTATAATGTTTTTCAAACTTTCATGAATGCAACTTTAAAAATACATTTTTGATCATAATTCAAAACATACACATACAAAACCAAACAAAATATCAAAAAATTTTAACTGTCCAGGTAAGGTGGCTCATGCCTATAATCCCAGCACTTTGGGAGGCCAAGGCAGGCAGATCACCTGAGGTCAGGTGTTGGAGACCAGCCTGGCCAATATGGTGAAACCCTGTCTCTACTAAAAATACAAAAATTAGCCAGGCGTGGCGGCGAGCACCTGTAACCCCAGATACTTGGAAGGCTGAGGCAGAAGAGTCGCTTGAACCCAGGAGGCAGAGGTTGCAGTGAACTGAAATGGCGCCACTGCACTCCAGCCTGGACAGAACAAGACTTCATTTCAAAAAAAAAGTAGTGGTATAATAAGCAGTGCATCTACTATTTCCTGTTGTTTGCTATTATACACTATTTTAGTCTATTGTATTTTATATCACTTGTTAATATGCTGGTCATAGCTCACCAAATTGACTTTTTGGCCCACTACATAGGAACTAGACTTTAAAAATAATTGCTGAATAATACAGTCCTAAAGATTTTGACTCCAAACTTCTTCGAAGTATAAAGTTACAATCATTCATCCACGCTTTGGTAACTTTTCAAATGAACTTATAAAAATGTGGGTTTGAGCAGCACCACTTCTTAGTGAATTTCCAAGAACATGTTAGTTGCATAATTTACATTAAATAATTAAGCATATTTTTTCACTCTATACAGCAGTTAGATATAAACTAATTACATTTCAAAGGACAGCTGCCAAAAATGACAAACTCAGGGATCAATCTCTTACACTGTTCCTTCATGAAGATTTTATTTTCTACTCTTTGTGCTTTCATTCCTTCTCATCCGAAGGTTAAACATCAATTTACAAAAGCCTTGCCTAAGTGGTGTTGGTGGTATAGTGGTGAGCATAACCGTCTTCCTTAAAAGCCTAGCTTAGTCATATTATTCCTATTTTCTATTTCTATATTTCTTTGAAATGGTATCATAGACAATGATAGTCAAAATCATTGTACACTATTTGACCAATGAAGAAAACATAATTCAGGCATCTGTCCATGTGTCATCACAATGTCCAGTATATAATCAAAATTACTAAGCTGGGTGCAGTGAGTGGTGCATTCCCCCAGCTACTCAAGAAGCTGAGGATACAAGATCCCTCGAGTGATCCAGGAGTTTGAGGCCAGCCTGGGCAATATAGCACAACTCTGTCTCTAAAAATAATTTAAAAGAAAAAGTAGCCAGGCATGGTGGCTCGTAATCCCCGCTACTCTAGAGGCTGAGGCTGGAGGATCACTTGAGGCCAAGAATTTGGAACCAGCCTGAGCAACATAGTGAGACCTCATCTCTAAAAAATAAAACTAAACAAATAATTAGCTGGACAGGGTGGCATGTACCTGTGGACTCAGCTACTCAGGAGGGTGAGGCAGGGGTAATGCATTAACCCAAATTAGTAAGCATGAGAGGAAGCAGGAAAAAGTAAACCAGAATGAAAAATAAAAGTCAATAGAAACAGGTCCCAATGTGATCAATATGATGTTCCTAGAAGCCAAAGACTTTAAAACAATCAACAGACTGTAGTACACTTAAGAACACAAAGGAACCACATTAACATAATCAGTGAACTCTTGTAGGATGCAGCTAAAGTGGTGACTACAAGTAAATTTTGAGTTTTAAATGCATTAGAAAAGAAGAAAATATAATTTTAGTGATCTAACTTCCTAAGAAACTCAAAAAGTAAATTAGAACTAAGGTAAACAGAAAATTAGAAAGTATAAAGATAAAAACAGAAATTGATAAATTAGAAAAGAAAATAATAAAACCAAAATCTATTACCTTAAAGAATTAAAATTACAAAAAGTCTAGAAAAGACTGATCAAATAAAGAGAAAACACAAATCATGGATGTCAAAAACAAAAGGAGACAAATCAGTAAAGAGCCAATAGCTATTAAAAGGAAACTAGCAGAATAGTATAAATAATTTTGTGCCAATCAATTTGACAACTCTGGTGAGATAGATACATTTCTTGAAAAGTATACATTACCAAAACTGACACACACACAAATAGAAAATCTGAATAGCTCCGTGGTATGAGTTATCTATTTCCAGGTATTAAATATTATTCCAAAAAAGAGGAGCTTAAAATAAGAAACATTTATTGTTTCACAAGTTTCTGAGGTTAAGGAACCCAGGAGCAGCCTCACTGGGCGGTTCTGTCTCAGCGTCTTTCCCAAGGCTACAGTCAAGTTGCCAAGCAAGGCTGCAGTCATCTCAAGACTTGACTGGACTGGAGAATTCATTTCTAGTCTCACTCCCAGGGTTGTTGGCAGCTTCACCTCCTGGTTGGTCATCAGCCAAAAACTCTATTTCTTTCCACAAGGACCTCTCCACAAGCTTCCTGGGTGTTCACACAACATGGCTCCTGGCTTTCCTCAGAGTGAATGACCTAAGAGAGAAACATAGCTAGAATCTGCAGCCCTTTATAATATACTCATAAGTGGCATATCATCAAATCCGCTGCGTGCCATCGGTCACACAGGTAAACGCTAGTACAATGTTGAAGGAGACTACACAACTACACAAGGCTGTGAATATCAACAGGTAGGTATCACTGATGGCCCTCTTGGAGATTAGCTACCATATCTATACCTATAGTATTAAAGAAATTTAATTTGTTGTCCAAAAACTCCAAAAAAGAATTACAGACACAAACAATTTTACAGATAACTTTTTTCAAACATTAAGAAAAATATTTCAGAAAATGTAAGAGGGAAGAACATGTGTCTACTCATTTTATCAAGTCAAAATAACTCTGATGCCAAAGCCTAACGAAAAATCAGATGATAAAAAAATTAAAGACTCATCTCCCTCATAATCATATACACCAAATTCTTAACAAAATATTAGTCATGCATAACATTAAGTTCTTCAAGAACAGTTTATTCAAGGAATGCCAGGTCAATTCGACATTCAAAAATTAATTCAGTACATTCACTTAATAAATGAGAAGCCCTATCTGATCACCCCTATAGTTAGAGGAAATGCATTTGAATAAAAATTCAACACTTAGCAACAACAACAAGAAAACACTCTTGACAAACTAGAAATTAAGGAAAAGTTACCAATCTTGTAAGAAACATCTACCAAAATTCTACATCTAAAATCATACTTAAGGGTGAAATATTAAATGCTTTCTACATAAGCATGCCTGCTCTTATCATTTCTATTTGATATTGCTCTAGATGTCTTAACCAATGCAGTAAGACAAGAAGAAGAAATTAAAAAGCATAAAGATCACAAAAAATAGAAGTAAGAAGTTTCTATTTTCAGATGGCATGATTGTTAAAAGGAAATCCTGAAGAATCTAAAAATGTAATGAAATGAATAAGTTAATTTAGCAAAGTCATAGGGACAATGTCAATAATCAAAATTAATTGCATTTGTATATATTGATGGTAAACAATTTAAATTTGTTTTAAAACAATTAAATATGATTAGTTAAATTAAAATTAATTAATAAATTAAATTTATTATTAAATTTATTCAATATTTAATTAATGTTTGAAAAACATACCACTTGGAAGAAATTTTAAAAAATAAAGTACTTGAGAATAAATATAAAAAAGGACATCCAAGATCTCTATACTTAAAACGATAAGGCATTGCTAGGAGAAATTAAAGACCTAAATAAATGGCAAAATATGCTATGTTCATGATTTGGAAGTATCAATATTGTTATGATGTTAATTCCCCCAAATTAGTCAATAAACTAAAAATTATTTAAATCAAAATTTTAATAGGCTCTTTGACAGAAATCAACGTCTTTATTTTAAACTTTATTTTGAAATGCAAAGGACCGAGAGTAACCAAATCAGTCCTGAAACAAAAGAACAAACTTGGATGAACCACAACTCCTTATTTCAAGACTTACGATAAAGTTACAGTAATCAAGACAGTATGGTATTTACATAAACATATATTAATGGAACTGAATAAAAAGTCCAGGCATATAGACTCACACAGATAGAATCGATTTTTGACAAAGTTGTCAAAAAAATCTTATGGAAAAGTCTTTTTTAAAATTAGTGCTGCAACTGGATAAACACATTGAAAAATATTAATCCCAGACTCTACTTCATACCACACACACTCACACAAATTAGTTCTAGATGGATCACAGATCTAAAGAGATAGTTTAAACTGTAACACTTTAATAAAAAAATATGGGAAAATACCTTCCCAGCTTTGGGATAGGCAAAGATTTTTTTTGAAAAAAGGTGCAATTTCTAACCATAAAAGACAAAAAATGATAAATTAAAACTTCATCATAAATTTTAAATGTTTCAGCTACAAAAAATATATAAGATACCTAGAAATAACCAAGGAGGTGAAAGGTCTCTACACTGAAACTATAAAGTATTGATGACACAAATTGAAGAGGGCACAAATCAACGGAGAGATATCCTGTGCTCACGGGTTGGAAGAAATAATGTTAAAATGTCCATACTACCCAAAGCAATCTACAGATTCAGTGCAATCCCTATGAAAATACTAATGACCAAAATGGAATAAAATTCTAAATTTATATGATACCACAAAAGACTTTGAATAGCCAAAGCAATCTTGAGAAAGAGAAATCAAAGAAAGCTGGAGGCATCACTTGTAGCCTGACTTCAAAATATGCTATAGAGCAATTGTAACCAAAACAGCATGGTATTGGCATAAAAACAGACACACAGACCAATGGAACAGCATTAGAGCCCAGAAAGAAATCCATACATGTATACAAAAAACATATGTACATACATACAAATAACAGCCAACTGATTTTTGACAAAGGTGCCAAGAACATACACAGGGGAAAGGACAGTCTCTTCAATAAGTGATACTGGAAAAATTATATATCTGAGTACGGAAGAATGAAACTGGGGGCAGAGGTTGCAGTAGCAGTGAGCTGAGATCATGTCTTAAATGTAAGACTCAAAGCTATGAAAATACTAGAAGAACACTTAGGGGAAATGCTCCATGACATTGAACTGGCAAAGATTTTTTGAACAAGATCTCAAAAACACAAGGCAACAAAAGCAAAAATAGATAAATGAGATCACATAAAATGAAAAACCTTCTGCCCAGGAAAGGAAACAATCAACAAGGTGAAGAGATAGTTCTATAGAATGAGAGGAAATATTTGGAAAGTATACATCTGACAAGGGGTTAATATTCAGAATGTATTTTTTAAAATTAACTCAACGACTAAAAAACTCATCACCCTCTTTTAAAATGAGCAAAAGACCATAATAGATGTTTATCAAAAGAGGACACACAAATGGTCCACAGTTATACAAAAAAAATGCTCAACATTAGTAATCATCAGGAAAATGCAAATAAAAACCACAATGAGATGTCATCTTACTCCAAGTAGAATGGCTATTATCAAAAAGACAAAAGATGACAAATGTTGGTGAAAACGTGGAGAAAAGGGATCACTTATTACATACCATTAGTGGGAATGTAAACTAGTACAATCACTATGAAAACAGTATGGAGGTTCCTCAAAATTTTTAAATGGAATGACAATATAATCCAGCAATCTCATTACTGGATATATATCCAAAACAAGTGAAATAAAATCAGTTTGTTGAAGAAATATCGCACTCTCGTGTTTATTGTAGCATAATGCACAGTAGCCGAGATATGCAACCAATCTATTAATTAATGGATGAATGGACAAAGAAAATGTGGTATATACACACAATAGAATACTATTCAGTCTTAAAAAATAATTATGAAATCTTGTCGTTTGCAACAAAATGAATGATCCTGGAGGACATTATGCTAAGTGAAATAAGCCAGACACAGAAAGACAAATACTGCATAATCTCACTTACATATTGTATTAGTCCATTCTTACATTGCTATAAAGAACTACCTGAGACTGGGTAACTTTTAAAGAAAAGAGATTTAATTGGCTTACAGTTCCTCAGGCTGTACAGGAAGCATGCCTGGGGAGACCTCAGGAAACTTACAGTCATGGAGAAGGTGAAGGGGAAGCAGGCACATCTTACATAGCTGGAGCAGGAGGAAGAGAACAAAGGGGAGGTGCCTCACACTTTTTAAAAAACCGGATCTCGTGAGAACTCACTATCACAAGAACAGCAGAGGGGAAATCTGCCCTTGTGATCTAATCACCTCCCACAAGGCTCTTCCTCCAACACTGGGGATTATAATTCAACATGAGATTTGGGCAGGCACACAAATCCAAACCATATCACATGTAGAATCTTCAAAAGCTGGTCTCATTAATAGAAATAGAACATTTGGTTACCAGAGGACAGGAGAGGGAGGGGAGGATGGAGAAAGGATGGTCAATGGGTGCAAAGTTGCAGTTGGAAAGGAAGAGTATGTTCTGGTGTTCAACTGCACAGCACAGTGACTGCAGTCAATGATAAGGTGCTGTGTATCTCAAAACAGCTAGAAAAGAGGATTTTTCTATCTTCTCATCACAAAGAAATGATAAATGATTGAGGTGATAGATACACTAAATACTCTGATTTGATTATGACATAATATATGCACATATTGAAACATCCTATTGTACCCTATACATATGTACAATTATTAGGTGTGAATTAATTTTTTTATAGTTCTGAACCAAGTTTTTAAATTGCCTTAAAAAATCACTAGCTCCTCCGATTTATGATGTTCAAGTTTGGAATCACATGCTACTTAATGAAAAATATTTAATTTTCTTTATTTAAAGGCACTATTCAGAAAATGAAAAAGTAAGTGATAGGCTGGGGAAAATACTCATGAGATATATATTTGACACAGGGCTTGTATTTAGAAGAATATATTTTTAAAGCCCTACAGACCAATAGTAAAGAGATAAACAACTTATTTTTTTAAAAGGTCAAAAGACGTGAGCAGGCGACGATAAACAAATGGCCAGTAAACACATAAACATTTCTCAAGATCATTGTATTCAAGGAAACTGAAATTAAAACCACAATGAAATACCATTTCACATTCATTAAAACACTAAATTCAAAGAGACTGCCTTAATCAGTTTCAGGTACAAGGTACCATATACTGAACGTTTAAACACTAGACATTTATTTCTCACAGTTCTGGAAGCTGGAAGTCCAAAATCAAGGTGCTGACCAATTGGGTGTCTGGTGAGGGCCTTTTTCCTAACTTCTTGTATCTTCACATGGCAGAGAGATAATCTCTCACCTCTCTTTCTCTCTCTCTCTCTCTCTCTCTCTCTCTCTCTCTCTCTCTCTCTCTCTCGATGGAGTCTTGCTCTGTTGCCCAGGCTGGAATTCAGTGACACAATCTCAGCTCACTGACACTGCAACCTCTGCCTCCCTGGTTCAAGTGATTCTCCTGTCTCAGCCTCCAGAGTAGCTGGAATTACAGGTGCGTGCACCACCGCATCTGGCTAAATTTTGTATTTTTAGTAGAGAGGCGGTTTCTCACCATGTTGGCCAGACTGGCCTCAAACCCCTCACCTCAGCCTCCAAAAGTGCTGGGATTACAGGAGTGAGCCACCTCACCCAGCCTTCACATTTCTTTTTATAAGGGCACTAATTCTATTCCCAAGCGCTCCACTCTCATGACCTCATTATCCCGAAAAGAACCACCTCCAAATGCCATCCTACTGGGCTTCCACATGTGAAATGAGGGGGATACATGCATTCAGTCCATAGCACAGACTGACAACACCGCAGCTTGATGAGAATGTGGACAACAGGAATTCTCACACATTTTAGGTGGAAATGTATGGCGGGACAACCACTTTGCAAATCCGTCTGGAAGTTTCTCTACACTTCCACTACTCTATGATCCCACAATTCCACTCCCGGGCATTTGCCAAAGAAAAGAGAAAATCTATGTCCACAAAAAGGACCTATGAAAGATTGTTTATAGAAGCTTTAGTCATACTATTCAAAAACTGGAAATAACTGTTACGTCTACCAACTGGAAGAGATTTTTTTTAAGTTGTCATATTGTCACGATGCAACATCATTCTATTCAATGAAAGAAGCTAGACACCAAAGAACATACATTGTAAGCTTCCATTTATATGAAGTTCAAGAGCAAGCAAAACTGATCTCTGATGATAGACATCAGAAGAGTGATTGTCTATGACAGGTGATGATTGATTCAAAGGGGGACATGAAGGAACTTTCTGGAATGATGAAATTTTTCTTTATCTTGATTGAAGTATATGCATTTGTCGCAATTCAGTGGGTTATAAAATTATGATTTATGCAGTTCACAGGATATAAATTTTGTCTCAATAAAAAGTGCAGTGAGACCATTGTATTTATGCTGAGCAAGCGATCATATTATCTGGAGCATAATATTCAAGATGACATAAAAAAAGCCCACCCAGCTGGCATGCCACCATGCAGCCCCCACCTGTACTGCTTTCTCATTAAGCAAAACCCGCCCATAAGCCAGCTGTTGTCTGCTGTGCTTCCACGTAGACTCACAAAAGCAAAGGCTGTTTCTTGCTTGTTCTCTCCTTCCCCCACTTCCAACCACTAAGGAGGCAAGAGCCCAAACTATCTCCTCCTGTCTCCTTTCCTTAGCAATAGTCACTGGCTTCTGATCAGAGTTCCTCTGGCTGACCAAGCTCTGCAATTTGCACATCCCTCCAGGGCCTCCCCTGATCCCTCTAGAGTTGGTGCTATCATTCCCGCCTTTGAGAAGACTCAGAGACAGCAGGTGCAAAGGCATCAGGCCAGGTGCCACAGCTGCCCTCGACCCTGTGATCTCCAGCAGGGTCCCTGGAAGCTCTGGCAGAGAAGGCGCAATCAGACGCCCATGTCATGGTGGAAGGAGGGTGAGGCGATGTTTCCAAGCTGACTACAGCCCAATCAGGTCTAGCTGGTTATCCTCCTGACCTTCTGAGTCCCAAAGATGGATCTGGGACTGATCCACCACTGGGTCCCCCAGGAACATCTCCTGAGTGCCTGCCTGGTGCCTTTCATATTGTAGAGGAGAGAAAGACAAAGGAGGAGGAGGAGCAGGAAAGGATGAATCTGTCAGCTACAAGAAAAAGACAAAACCATCTTCCTAGTTCTTGGCCTCACACCATCTGTGACAGAGTCAGTTTCTAAAGCAAGTGAGCCTGACCTCTGGAATCATGCACAGCCCCCAGGCATTGCCAAGAGTAAGCAATGGGAAGAGAATGTCCAGGCTAAAGGCAGTGTTTCATTTTCCACTGGTGCTCTGTGGTCATGGAAACAGGCTGGGCCAGGATTGCAGGACAGAGATGGGAAGCATCACGGAGTCTGTCCTAGATGTCACTAGGCTTTGTTCAGCCTTATCCACTGCAGAGCACTCTCAAAAGGTCTCTGTCACCCACTAGGGGACAAGGTGCAACATGACTCCTGCCTTCACAGTGGCTGTACTCCAGATGGGAGACAAGCCCAGCTCACCCACTCTAATAGAACCAGAAAGGATGACAACCCTTAGGAACACAAAAACCCACCTGGTCCCATTAAAGAAACAGAGTTCAGAACCCACAAGTAATGAAGGGGGATTAACTTCACTTATGACTCTTGAGGAATACCAGACTCCAAATGCAGCACATGCTTCCCTGTTACTCTCACCCTCCCTCCAGCCCCTGTGCCAATCCCCTTCTTCCCCTCCCGGCCTCAGCTTCCACATCGCCTCCTGCTCCTTCTTCCCAACCTTTCCCATGAGTCCAGACTTTAATCATCTTCTCTCTGTTCTCATAATTCTGCATCACAGAAGCCAAAACATCTGGCTGAGGAAGGCAGACCCTTCCTAATGGAGCAGAGGATGGGACAGCTAAGAAATTGGTAGCCAGATTAGCACTGTGAGCCTGGGAACACCTGCCAGTTCACCAGCACAGACAATATTGTGGGATGATGCCACTCAATTTCCAGAGCTGAGACAATGAGGAAGCAGGCCTGGAGAGGCCCTGGAAGATGAGAAGGGTGGGGAATGCAGAAAAAGAGAGAGCATCATAAGATTAGGGAATAGCAGCCAGCACAGTGCTCAGCTCTACCAGGATGGATGGAGCATGGCTGCTCATTTATACACTCAGTGACAGGAAGCCGCCAAGGAGGGGCTGTGTTTTGTTTAGTGATTTGTGCTTTACTGAAGCAGCAGAGATCATGCCTGGCTCCCTGTGAAGCTGCAGCTGAGGTCTTCCTGAGTGTGGAGCCAATAGAAGAGGGCACTGGGACACCAAGGCCACATGCAAGGGCTTCCCCTCCTTGGTCAGGAGGGTGTGGAAGGAGCTATTCGGAGACAGCCCTCAGCTCAGGACACCTGTATCATTCAGCCTAAGTCTCTCCTGTACACCTGAACAATCAGATGCGGGTTCTTTTCCACCAATGAGATGCTGAGGAAGGACCTCGCCTGCCAGGTCTCCAAGCACACCTTTGTCATCTGTCAAAGCTGCTGATGGGAACATCAACCAAATGCACACACTCAGAGCTGACACTCAGCCGTCTACTGCGCAGGCACACACTGCAGCCCTGTTATAGGTCTTGATGTTTTGATGGACAAGTACCATGACTTCTTTGAAATATATGCCACAGCACCTCCTGCCAATCACTTCTATGAAATTTGGTAACATATGACCAAGCCTATGACTTCCACGTGTTAAGAATCAGGGCTGTGGTGGTCTCAGTGTGAGGTGGTGAGCATCCTCTATTCTTGCCTGCATTGCAGTTCTTACAGGCATCAAAGTCTGTTTTAAACATTGAGTCTGTGGCCTCTTTCCCCACAATTCTCCAGCTGACTCCCTGATATGGATGTGACCACCCAATGAGCTGCCTGCTGCAGGGACCTTCCAAACCTCCCCCTGGCACTTCGTCGCCAAACCTACCTTATCAGCTCAACCTACCACATCCCCTGAGTCTATCCCAACCATATCACATGCACCCCATTCCCACCACCAGTCCATCCAGCCTTGGGCCTTTAAACTAGCTGACAACTCCCATGCCAGGAAAGGCCCCCAGGAAGAAGAACCCTCTGCCAACTGCCATGCAGCCCAATCCTGTCACTGTGTAGAACTTGTTCATTGCCACCATATCTGCTTTTTACCCCTAAATTATCTCATCCTCCCAAGTTCTGGATCCTAGATTCAGCTCCAGTCCACAGGAGGAAGCTTGGTTCATCACCAGGACCTCCCTCTTGGACACCACAAGTCACTCAGCTGTTTGTCAACATGTACTCCTCTGGATGCATCTGCTTCTAGCCACCCCAGGGACTGCTCTGGGACCCAGCCTTACTTTTCTGCATAGCTGATGTCCTCATCACATCAGATCCCACACATTGCACCTTTGCTGGCAATAGCCCCACCCTCAACCTCTCTCACCAACCTACCACCTCCACTCCAGCCCTTCCCTTTCTCAAGCCTCCACTCAGCTCTCCGGTTCCTCATTACTCACCAAGACAGGGCTTGCAAAACTCATGACAGGAGGCAGGTTGAGGCCCATGGCAGCATCCCCAGATCAACTGCCTGTCATTCACAGAGCCAATTCACTTACTAAAGGGGGAACTGAACTGGGCTTATCCAGCCATGCCTGGCATGGCCATGTTCACAGCACAGTGTCCCTGTGCTCTGCAATAGTATCAGTGGTTGGCTTCGATTGAGCATGGATACCACGCCAGATGCTGCAATAAGCTTCACACACATTTTGCCTCCTTTTTGCTGCCATCCTATGAAGTTTATTTTCCCGATAAGGAGACAGAAGCTTACAGAGTCTGAGTAGCTTTCCAGGGTCACATGGCCAGAGCTCAATTCAAACCCAGCTCTGTCCAGGCCAAGGCCTGGGTTCTGACTCATTCATATATAGGGTTTCATAGCATTCCCCCTTAATGGCAGATTTATTCATTCACTGTTTTCTTCAACAAATATTTGTTTAGCACCTACTATGTGTGGGTCACCATGTCCCCAACCCAAATTTCATGTCAAGTTATAATCCTTAATGTTGGAGGAGCAACCTGGTGGGAGGTGATCTGATCATGGGGGTGGAGTCTCCCCTTGTTGATTTCATGATAGTGACTGAATTCCCATGAGATCCGGTTGTTTAAAAATGTGTAGCACCTTCTCCTTCACTCTCTCTTCCTCCTGCTCCCACAGTGTAAGACGTGCTGGCTTCCCTTTTGCCTTCCTCCATCATTGGAAGTTTCCTAAGGCCTCCTCAGCCATGCTTTCTGTACAGCCTGTTGAACTGTGAGTCAGCTAAGCCTCTTTTCTCTATGAATTACCCAGTCTCAAGTAGTTCTTTATAGCAATGCAAAAACAAATACAGAGGCTATATACAGATTTTTGTAATCCCACTTAGAGTGAATATCCACACATTTCACTGCAGAAATGTCAATATTTTTTATTACAGGATGTTCTAACATATCCTGCTGGAGGTATTAAGTTCCTACAATTTAAAAATTCTAAGCTCTAAAACATATCTGGTGCACAGAATTTCAGGTAAGAAATTATAAACCTAAATGGAATTGGAAGTACAAGTCTAGAGTTCTAGGGAAAGGCCAGGGGCTCAGGGCTGAAGATAAAAAATTTAGAACCATCAGCACCACTGTGATATTTAAAGCTTTGACACCAGACTTTACCTTGGGAAAGACTGTACATAGAGGAAGGCCAGAGCCTGAGCCTGGGAGACACCAACATTTAGACAATATGCAGAAGAGGTGGAGACTTTTACCCCAATTGGACAGAAGTGAACGCTGAGGCTTATGGAGGTAAAACAGTTTGCAGATGCTACACAGCTGTGCAGACATCAGCAGGTTCCAAGTTCTGGGCCCCACCTCTGCACGGTGAGCTCTTTGGTTGGCCCCAAAACCCACTGAGGCTAACTGGCCCCTGTCAGGTGAACCTGCTGTATCTGAGCACATTCACTCTGAGTTCTGCACTATCTTGTGTATGGTGCCCATGCTGCCAAGTACTGCTCATTTCCTCCCTCCCTGAGCCACCAGTGTGCCCTGTAGACGTCATGCATCACATGTGGTTGTGATCAGCTATTTGTGGTCTGTTCCTTCCACCAAGTTGTGCAATAATCGAGGACACACGTTGTTTCTTAATCATTTTTTGCATTTCTTTGTACCATGCACATAGTGGAAACTCAGTAAATATGTGTCGAAGTGTCCTAAAATCCTACAGGTGTTCAAATACACGTAGGAATTCCTTCGGCTGTATCAATTCAGCCAACAGAGAAGTCTGTGGCATAAACAGTCCACAGCACTTTTGTGTCTTGTCCCCTCTTTTGTGTCTAGGTTAGATACTTCTCCACAGCAAGCTGGACCCATTAGTTCAAAAGCCTGCTGGAACCACATTCAAATGTTTACACATTGAATTGTTTTAAACATAGCTCAAATAAATAGATTCTCAGCTGTTTCTAGCCTGCTTGCTTTGCACACTTGACAGAACTGCACCAGCATCTGCAGCCACAGATAAGATCAACTCAAGAGCTGTTAAGACCCCAAGCTATTGCTGCCCTTTGGAGCTCTCTGATCTGGAAAGCTGCTGAGCAACCTTATCTAGACACATGACCCCCTCACCAAGCCGCCTCTCCCCCAGGGGTTCCCTTCTTCTCCTCCTCCTCCTCCTCCTCCTCCTCCTCCTCCTCCTCCTCCTCCTCCTCGTCCCCCTCCCTCCTCCTCCTCCTCCTCCTCCTCCAGATGGTAACCTTCATACCATTGCCTCTAGATGACCTCTTGCTGTGAGGGACATGCAAATCGCTCAAAGAAAGATTTAAACTTGTGGTGCTATTGCCACCTCATGGTCAGCCCCCATATCCTTCAAGCCTGCATTAAGGCTGTCAGATCACCTCCCTACCTTCCCTACACAGAAGCAGTCAGCCAGGAGCTCTGCTGAGACCAGAACTTCATCCCGCGGCAGTGAGCAGCTCTAGCATTTGAAAGAGAGAGTCTGTTTTCCAGGAGCTCCTCATGAGTTTCCCCGACCAGACCATTACGCTTGCCCGATAGATGAGCATGGCACGGGTCCATCCATCTTACATTTTGAGCACCTACCGTGTGCCGGCCTCAATGAGTCACAGCCCAATAATGGAGACTAACATTTAAGCAAATCCTTTCAAGGTGTGAAGCTGTAATCCTAAGGGGTGAAACACTCAGAAAATAGAACTTTTAAGGTAGAAGTCAGTATGTTCCAGCCAGACCTGAGAGAAGGGTATTGCAGTCTGGGCTCAGGAGGAAGCTGGAGGGTTTGGGAAGCTGCAGGTGGTTGGGTTTGGTGGGAATAAGAGGCAGTATGTGCCATGAGTGCGAACAACCAGGTCTGGAGACTCTCCTCAGCCAGGCCAGGGGGTGGAGTGCCTGAAGGTTTTCGGCAGGGGATGATGATCAACTGTGCTTAGGTCAGTGATGCGGAGGGTCTGCCTTCTAGAAGACTCTCTCTGGAACACTGTTTGCATGGAAATATCGTGTCCACCCTCTTTCCGAGGCCTGGGCCCTCCACGCCTGGCCTAGACCTTGCGGGGGACAGCTCAGGTCTCTGTAGCTCTAGGACACGTGGCAGTGCTCACCTTCCAACTCCTGTTCAGCATGTGACCAGCTCACAGGCGGCTAAAAACAGTCCAGCCTTGGACACTCACTGGTGCTTGAGGGCGGGTGGAAGCCAGGGTAGATAGCTCAGGAATCCCCCAGGCACCCAGCTGTGCAAGCATAACCCAACTTTCAAGGCAAGTAATTTCCATAAGAGTTGGCTTCTTGGCATTCAGGGACCAACACCTGACCTACTTCCCCACCAACCCTTCCCACAGAATGGGGATGTTTCAATAGGGAGCATTTCCCTCCTCCCCGACTTTATTAAAACAATTCATCTCACACCTGCCCCTGTTTAGTCACTTAAGGCCCCGGGGCCTTCAGGCCACTCCCATGCCCTATCCTGACTGAATGCAGAGGCCAGCCCACACAACCAGTCATGGGTCACTTTTGTGGGCTGGCCCCTCCACAGCTAACAGCTGCCCCATCTCAGTCCAGGTGAGGAGGTGCCTGGAGGGAGGGAATAAGGAAGTAAAGCACCGCTGTAGAAATGGAGGTAAACAGAAGTGTCACATGGGGACATTGTGCACCCAGCCACTGCCCCTCCCCGCTAAAGCTGAAGAGTGAAAGATTCCACGAGTACCCCTCCCAGACAGGGGACACCCCCAGGGAGGAAGCCTGGCACCCTGCCTGGCTTGAGGCTGGGTACACTAGAAGCTGCAGGTTCCCTGAGAGTGAGCCCAGAAAAAAGAGGCTTGTAGGGAGACACTTGGGGGAGGATTTGAGATGTTCCCCCAAAGCTTGGGGGCTGAATATGGACGTCGAAGCCAGTGCAAGTTTCTCCTTTGGGGATTTCTGAAGGCAGAATACTCACTGAAGCTTATCATGATGGCGGGACACATTGAGGGCACATGCCACCAGGTGTCTATGCTCCTTGGGAGGCAGAGTTAGATCTCAGTAGTTCTCAGGCTTCATGTCAGTGAATCTCAGGGGTTACAGGAGGAAGAGTTAAGGGCTGTGGTGGTTGCTGAACCCAGACAGGTGGAAACCCACCCAGAGAGGAGTCTGGGACGTGGGCCCTGACAGGGTCAAGAGAAGCCTGGACATCCTCTCTTAGGGAGTCTCTGAGAGGGTGGATCTCGAGTAAAGCAGATGCCACCCCTGGGCAATTCCATGCACTGGGCACACAGAGTCCACCTGGCAGAAGACAAAGTCAGGCCAAGCTGGGGCATCCTGAAGCTGTCCCCCACCAACAGGTGGCCCATCCCATGAGAGTCCTGTGGCCTTGTCTCCATCTGGAAGACGGGAGGCCCATGCCTCTCTCAAATTTCTGACGTCTTACAAGTGAAGCATGGACTGGCCCTTTGTTCTGGAGGTGCAGACAAATATTATCTCCATTTTGCAGATTGGGAAACAGAGGCATCTACAAGTGAAGGGATTAAATCAAGGCACACAGGCTGCGAATGCCAGAAGGAGCTTAGATATCTGAGGTTTGCACTCCTAACCACTGCTTCCCAGGGCAGCTAGAATGCCTCAGCATGGCTGGGCCCCTGAATGTACTCCTGCCCTTGGCAGTTATTTCTAATAGTTCAATGTTTCCATGAAGCTGACACACAAGTAATTACTCACAGGGTCTGGATTCCCTGCAAATAGACTCTCTCATTGCTTCCTGGCTGAATGGGATATCAGAGTCCCTGTCACCTGTCACCTGGCCAGGCTGTTGCTCTCATCCCTCCCTCCCCTCACCTCAGTGCTGCAGGGTCTATCAGTGGCCCATCCTCCACTCTGCCCCTTGTGGCCCCTCCTCCACTCTGCCCCTTGTCACCTCAGGGCTCCCTGGACAGTCTTCGAATTTCTCTGCCTAGGGCCGTTCTCTGGCTGCTGGAGCACAGAGGCGCTGGGGAATGAATCCCCCTAGAAAGCAACCCCCAACTGATGACAGGGTGCAGTGTGCACATACCCAGCTCCCTCACCCTTGGGTAGGGTCCTTGTGAGGTGTGCATTCTTCACTGGCCCCAAAGTTCCCCAGTGGGTGTGAACCAAGTATCCACAACACTAATCTGCTTTACAAGCAAGGTGTTCTGCCCTTCCAGGTCTCCCCTCCCACTTACTACTGGTGTGACCTGGAATCACCTCCAGAAGAATCCAATCTTTGAGGGTCTGTTGCCAGAGAAGCCAGACAAGGGTAACCCGCCTCCCTTCCTCCAGCCCAAACAGAAAAGAAGTGGAGCTACCTCGTCTGCCCACCTTAAGGACCTTTCTCCCTGCTTTCCTCTAGCTCTGATGGTTCAGCCCTTCCTAAGCTCCTGTCGTGGAGAGGTCCCCCTCCCTCCTGTCCCAGAGAAAAGCCTGTGGGACAGATGAAGAAACTGAGGCACAGAGAGATTAATGACCCTGTGGAGAGCTGTCCTCACTGCCCCCCTCCTCACCACTACATGGGCAGAAAGATGGCTTGGGGTTGCTGGGAACTGCATACATTTTTATTGCCTTGGATCTCCTCACCTGGCATCTTCCATGCCTGAATAATATGTGAGATTTTCTCCCTCCCATGCTTTCTACCTGTTTCATCTTTCCAGGCCCAGCATGGTTGCTGGGATCTCCAAGTGCCCACCCCCAAGCAGGCAGCTTGCCCCAGAGCACACTGGGGCCAAAGTACTGTCTGTCCTTCCTGCCCAGGATGCCGACCTGCATCTCTGCTTGGCAGAGATTTGTGGGCACACATCGAAACTCGGGCAGGATGTTCTCCCCCTTCTGTCACCCCTGGAACCTTCAAAATCTCTCATCTAATTTGTTTTGTAGCTTGAATTTCACTTCATTGTTTTCAGCCCATTCTCATAACGCTGAGATTCTACTGAATTCTTTCTGTTATTCTCACTGGTGTTTAGCTCCCTCCCAATTTCATATCCGCTCTGAATTTAATTAGCAGGCTATGTATCCAGATCACTAAAAAGGCTGTCAGGGATTGCTCATGGTGAAGGCCGATGGCCTCGCCTCTCTCCAGCCCCACTCACACACACACTCCGCGTGCACATTGCCGACCGCCTGGGGTGCCTGGGCACAGCTGTCTTCTGCCACCCTGCTGCCTGAGGGTGCAGCTTTCTGAACAGGGTTGAGGGGTGCTGCTCCAGCTGAGCCTCCAGACTGCCCCACGCCATGAGGGACCAAGGGACACTTGCAGCCAAGGTCATCCAATTGCCCACACCACGTTCCTTCCTCATCTCTGTGCACGTTGTTAGCCTCTCTGAAGAACAGGGTTTTCCCCTGTGTAGGAAGGACAATGGTACCTGCTTTTCACTCTGTGTGTGTGAAGGGGAGTTGGGAGTGGGATGAGGAGAGATGACATGTGCACAGCAAGCAGCCTGGAGCTGGGACAGGGGAGATACTTAATAAAAGCTTGCTTCTTCCCCCAATTTCTCTGAATCAAGACAAATGTGCACTGTGAGCTTGGATGAGTCTCTCCGCTTCTGCTATGGCTAATGTGGTCATAAGGAGATTTCTGGAAGAAGATGAATTTGTCCAAATACCTCCCAAAACCATAGCTCTGTGAATGCCCACTCCTGGATACGAGGCTCTGACCAGGCCCCCTTCCAGTGATATGCAGCTCCTGGGGTCATGTCTAAAATGGGAAGTTCTCATTGGTGCTCCACGAAAGGGCTCATCTGATTTTGCTTCTGCAAGTATACCCAGCAGCTCACAATGCCAGGCACACATTGACATTGACAGCCAGCGAGTCAATGTCCACAGCCCCCTTTTCCCTTAACAACAGAACACCTGGATTTCAGCTGGACCCCAGGTCGCTTTGCAGTTGGCTGTGACCAGATAACCAAGTTCTGGTCGATGCAACGTATGCAAGTTTCAGGACATGTCTTTGAAGAGAAAGAGATGCCCTTCCCTTCCCCTGCCTCCTCTGCAGCTACCCAGAATGTGAACTTATGCAGGACTGGATCCGTTCCCTTGGACTATGCGACAGAAGCTGCACGTTGAACACATCAGCACAAAAGAGAGGAGTCTGAGTCCACTGCCGCCCTTGCCACCTGCTGGACATCCACAGGATAGAGAAATCGAGTTCTATCTGATTAGGGCACTGATTTATATTTTATATATTTTGTGTATCTGCCCAAACTGCATCATAACCATTACAGTGGGAGATAAATCAATATTCATTGATGGAATAGCAAACTTTAGAGATCATGAAGGTTTTCCAGAACAAAGTCACAATAAAAATGAACCATACCTTGTATTAGGATGAACTGCAGGAGACTGACCTCTGGGACAGGGGAGTGAGGACCGCAGCAGACATTCTCCCTAACAAACACCATTCACCTACAGAAAGTTGTAAAAACAGTCATTTAAAGTCTCTGGAAATTGTTCTGGTGGCATACCAAAATAGAGAAGCATTTATTCAAGAAAATCTACCAAATCTTCATAAGAACAGGGAGCATCTGTGGATAGTACTAGCTCAGTCCCCCAGTCCCAAGGTCTATCTTAGAGAAAGCACTCCAGGAGCTAGAATTCAAGTGAGCACAACCAAAAAGACAGGACTCTTCCTCTCTCCAGCTCCCAGTTTAGACCTGGTTTCACCTACTTACTGAGACCTGCTCTGGGCAGGTATGCCCAAGAAGACAGGCTCCTTGAACTCAGCTGTCTTTTGATTCTAATGATTTGACATCTGGGCCCTTAGTAACTCTGAGAGGCTGCCCTTCCCAGAGCTAGCCAATCCATGGAGACAGTAAATGACTGGTTGTTATAAACTGTGGGTTTTATTGTCCACTGCCTGGACACAACTGTCATTGGAAAGAGAGCTGATTACTCACAGTCATGGGGAACTTTGAGAGAGGAAGCCAGGCTTAGCTGGATAAAGTTGGCCCAGGAATATGTCTTATTAGTCAGGGTTTTCCAGAGAGACAGAACCAATGAGATAGATAATAGAAAAATGAGAGGGGATTTACTATAGGAATTAGCTCACACAACTACACAGGCTGAGATGTCCCGTGACCTGCTGCCTGCTAGCTGGGGAACCAGGGAAGCTGGTAGACTGGCTCATTCCAAGTCTGAAGGCCTGGGAACCAGGAGACCTGATGGTGGAACTCTCATCTGAGGCCAAAGGGCTGAGAACCTGAAGGCCACTGGTGCAAATCAGGAGTCTGAATGCTGGAGAACCTGGAGTTCCTATAAGCAGGAGAAGGGTGTCCCAGCTCCAGAAGAGAGAGGGAATTCACCTTTCCTGTTTTTGCTCTGTATGGGTCTTCAATAATTTGAATGGTGCCACCTATATTGGGTGAGAGTGAACCTTCCTTTCTCAGTCTAGTGACTCAAATGCTAGTCTCTTCCAGAAACACTTCACAGGCCTACCCAGAAGTCATGCTCTACCAGCTATCTGTGTATCCATTAACCCAGTCTAGCTGACAGCTAAAATTAGCCATCATATGCCAAAATCCCTAGCAGAAGAAATCCGTTCATTGCTCTGGTAGTGCCAAGAGTGGGGTGATCCGATACCTCCTCCCCCAACCTCTTCATGGGGTGAACAGAACAGGGCTGCCACCTCCATGAGGTGCTAGGTCGAGGCGAGTGAAGTACTTTATTTGGGTACAAAATGTAAAAGGGCACCAAAAAACTCAGTAATCAAGGAAAATAATATGTATTGTGTTTATATTATATTATATATTTTTTTATAAGTAAATATTGAGTAAGTTAGAATTTTATATTTATAAATAAATTATAAATAAAAATATTTTTAAAATCTAAATTAATGCAAAAAATCACAATAAATAAAATATCAAAATGTGAAGATAATATTCTTTTTTTTTCTTTTCCTTTTATTTTTGAGACAGAGTCTCGCTTGTCACCAGGCACAAGGCTGGAGTGCAGTGGCGTGATCTTGGCTCGCTGCAAACTTCGCCTCCCAGGTTCAAGCAATTCTCCTGCCTCAGCCTCCCAAGTAGCTGGGACTACAGGTGCATGCCACCACACCCAGCTAATTTTTGTGGTTTTAGTAGACAGGGTTTCACCATGATGGCCAGGATGGTCTCTATCTCCTGACATCGTGATCCATCCACCTTGGCCTCCCAAAGTGCTGGGATTACAGGTGTGAGCCACCGCACCCAGCAAGATGATATTCTAATTCCCAATTTTTCCTTTTGCCCCAGGCTCCAGAATGACCCCCCATGTATATGCCGTTACTGAGGGGCCCAGAGCCAAAGGGAAATAAGTGAGCAGTGCTTGGGCCTCTGCTATATCATTGTTTTGTATTGAAACTCACTGAGAGGAAATAAAGGAAGGTGGAAAGGGCAACATTCTAAGGGGGAAGCAGGCAGCCTCACAAGGAATGAGGCCAGAATGCTTCCAAACACTCAGTCCACACATTTCCAACCACTCACAAGATAGAACCTTCTTTTGGACACTAAGACGACCTGTTCACTTGGACCAGTGCATGTAACCTTCATAACAAGCCCGGATCTTCTGTGTTCTTACTGTCTGCATTTTATAGTTGAGGAAGCAAGGGCCTGAGGCATTCTCACAGAGAAGGCAAGGGCTGGCCAGGACTAGATCCCATTCCATCCACCCCAGACTCCTGCTTTTGGTATCTACACCCTACTACCCATCACGCATGGCCACAGTACCACTCTCTGTGAGGTCAGTCCATGGTACCTGGGCCATGGCTCGTAGATTCTTTGTCACCTCTCAGATTTGGGCTCATTGAAGGATTGTATTGATTAGGTTAGGAAATGGCCAAGAAAGGGGTCTGAAAAGCAAGTGCTTTCCCATTTGGCAGAGGAGACAATGTAGGAATGAAACCTCCTGGGTCCAGGTAGCCAAGGGGGCACTGAGAATGAAAGATCCCAAAAACTGGGGCTGAACACAGAGTGTCCTCTGTGCCTGAGTAGTTCCTGACACATCCCTGGTAGTTGATAAATGTTTGTTGAACCTCCGGTAAATTAATGCAGGTTTTCCCAGCCTCCTTACTGTGGACAACCTTAGCTGGATGGTTCTTTGTTCCCAGGGCTGTCCTGTGCGTTGTAGGATGTTGAACAGCATCCCTAGCCTCAACTCACTAAAGGCCAGTAGTACCTTCCAGCTGTGACAACCAATAACATCTCCAAACATTGTCAAATGTCTCCTGCAGGGCAAAATCACCCAACTGGGAGCCACTGTGTTAATGAAACAAAGAATAAAAGCATGAACAGCTATTGGCCATCTTAAAGAAGAAAGGGGCCCAGCATGCCACTGAACAGACCCAGATGAGAATCGGTGGGCAGGAGGGAGGCCCTGGAACATCTCTATTAGGAGGCTGAGATCAAGTCACTGTGACTTCTTTTTCCCACTCGTCAAACTGTGTATCCATAGCAAATCTGCAAAGTGTGACACTTTCAGCAGCAACAAATGACCTATCAGAGACCCAGCCCAGGGCTATGAGCACTGTCAGTGTTCCACATGGCTGCCTGACTTATGCTGGGGCCAGAAACAATTCACTACTTCTCCTTAAAAGAGCAATTTCCCCTTAGAATGATGGATGGCCTGCCAGTCACCAGCCACAAACCAACCCTATTTCTCACCCTTCACTCGGCTGTGCCACTCCAGGGCTTTATGGCAAATTAATCAACAGTTGAGAGCAGGTTGGGAAAAGATGCAGGGTGGGGAGTACAAATCTCCAAATTCAAAGAGACAAGGCCAATCAGATTATGTTTCTAGCCTCTGCCCCATCAGCCAGTGCTAGCTGCTGTCCAGTTAGGAAGGGCAGAGGCAGACAAGCCTCTCATGTCTGGGACTTGGAGTCACATGTCCCCAGCTGGAGTCAGCCTTTACATTAGTCCTTGAAGTTTCCTGTAAAGGAAGAATATGGAAACCACAATAGGATTTATTCAACACCTTTGAGATTGGCAGAAATGAAGTCTGACAACACAAAAGTTGATGGAAATATGGAATGATGAGAGCTTATTGCTTATGGACATGTAATCAGGGAAAGCACCATGGAAGATGATTTGTGACTGTCCTGTGACTTGAACATGCACATGCTGAGTGGCCCAGGCATCCTTTTTCTAGATACCAAATGGGAATCAGCAGGAACTTGTGCATAGGTTTGCCATCACACATGCAGAAAAGGCAGCATTGCTCACAGAATACAAAGACAGGAATCACCCAAACATCCATCAATAGGAGGATAAATGAACAGAATGCTATATCAAATAGAGACAGATTTCACAAATGTAGCATACAAGGGGAAAAAACAGTCCAAAGGGAATGGGTACAAAATCATTCCATTTCAGATAAAGCTCAAAAACCTGGAAAACTAAACATCATAACCATTAGAGAGACATTCCTGTGTAATAAAACTCTAAAAATACAAAAACTACCTTAAAAAGTAAAGGATTGATAAGCTCAATTCAAGAGAGTGATTGCAATTGAGAAAGATATACTCTGGAGACATCAGAGTTACTGGTCACTGGTAATGTTCTATTGCTCAAGCTGTGGGGTGGGTACATAGGTGTTCAAGGAGTTATTGTTACTGCTCAAATCACGTGTGCAGATATTACTATATATTTATTTATATGCTTGAAATATATTTCCTAATAAAAATTAAGGATTGTGGATGAAATGGCAGAAGGAAAGGTTAGCCTGTTTGGAGATGTTCCCAATGAGGTCAGAACCCCTAAAAAATATATGGCCTATAAAAGCAGCAGGCTGACCCTCCTCACAGCAAAGGTCCGAGGATTGCCCTTGCATAGGATCATCCAGTCCGCTAGGGGGAGCTCCTTGAGAAGCCAAGAAATGCCTGAAGCTAAAGAAAAGGAAAGGGACTGTTTTCCAGTCTCTGCTGCCTCTGACTCCTCTCCATGGAGCTAGGAGTGTGGACTATGTGTCAGGCAGTTAACAATCCTACAAGGGAGGCTTCATCGTATCCATTTTACAGATGAGGAAACAGGCTTAGAGAGTTGATATTGCATGCCCAAGATTACACAACTACTAAAAAGTGTGGACAGTCCCTAACTCTACCCTGTCTGACGGCAAAGCTTGACCGGTTTTCCATACTGCAGGATTCCTGTTGAGTGTCCTCATTCACCAACCCCCGTCCCAGCTACCACAGAAATGACTCCAGAGACACAAATGGACAAAAACGCCTCTTCCTCTCAGGTCGCTTCACACAAGCTCAAGTTAAAAAGAAACATTTTAATTCATCCAGCCCAGCTGCCAGGCCACTAGCATAGCTGGACTGTGTATTAGTTCATTTTCATGCTGCTGATAAAGACATACCCAAAACTGGAAAGAAAAAAAAAAAGAAGATTAATTGGACTTACAGTTCCACATGTCTGGGGAGGCCTCAGAATCATGGCAGGAGGTGAAAGACACTTGTTACAAGGTGGTGGGAAGAGAAAAATGAGGAACCTGGCTGGTCCAAGTGCAGTGGTGTTTACAACTAATTGATCACAACCAGTTACAGATTTCTTTGTTCCTTCTCCACCCCCACTGCTTCACTTGACTAGCCTTTTAAAAAAAGAGGGAGTAAAGTGAGGAAGAAGCAAAAGCAGAAACCTCTGATCAACCCATCAGATCTCGTGAGAAGAGAGTAGCATAGGAAAACCAGCCCCCATGATTCAATTACCTTCCTGGGTCCCTCCCAAAACACATGGGAATTCTAGGACATACAATTCAAGTTGAGATTTGGGTGGGCACACAGCAAAACCATACCATTCTACCCGCAGCCCTGTCGAATCTCATGTCCTCACATTTCAAAACCAAACATGGCTTCCCAACTATCCCCCAAAGTCTTAACTCATTTCAGCATTAACCCAAAAGTCCATAGTCCAAAGTCTCATCTGAGACAAGGCAAGCCCCTTCCACCTATGAGCCTGTAAAATCAAAAGCAAGCTACTTATTTCTATATACAATGGGGGTACAGGTAATGGGTAGATACAGCTGTTCAATATGGAAGAAATTGGCCAAAACAAAGAGGTTACAGGGCCCATGCAATTTCAAAATCCAGCAGGTCAGTCAAATTTTAAAGCTCCAAAATGGTCTCCCTTGACTCCAGGTCTCACATTCAGGTCATGCTAATGTTAAAAGTGGGTTCCCATGGTCTTGAACAGCTCTGACCCTGTGGATTTGCAGGATACAGCCTCCCACCTGGCTACTTTCACAGGCTGGCATTGAGTGTCTGCAGCTTTTTCGGGTGCATGGTGCAAGTGCCAGTGGATCAACAATTATTGAGTCTGGAGGATGATGACCCTCTTCTCACAGTTTCACTAGGCAGTGCCCTAGTAGGGACTCTATGTGGGGGATCCAACCCCACATTTCCCTCCCACACTGCCCTAGCAGAGGTTCTCCATGAGGGCCCCTTCCCGGCAGCAAACTTTTGCCTGGGCATCCAGGCATTTTCATACATCTTCTGGCAATTTCATACATCTTCTGAAATCTAGATGAAGGTTCCCAAACCTCAGTTCTTGACTTCTGTGCACTCAACACCGTGTGGAAGCTGCCAAGGCTTAGTGCTTCTACCCTCTGAAGCTACAGCCCAAGCTGTACTTTGGCCCCTTTCAGCCACAGCTTGAGTCACTGGGAAATGGGGCACCAAGTCCCTAGGCTGCACACAGCATAAGGTCTCTGGGCCTGGCCCACAAAACCACTTTTTCCTCATGGACCTCCAGATTTGTGAGGGAAGGGCTGCTGTGAAGGTCTTTCGCATGGCCTGAAGACATTTTCCCCATGGTCTTGGGGATTCACATTAGACAATTTTAGACATGTTTAGTTTGAGATGTCTATGAAACATCCAAGAAGAGATGTGATGTATGCAGTTGTTTAATCGAGACAAAAACAGACTTCAAGAGAGAAGTTGAGGCTGACTTATAAAATTCTCTACATATGCCATCATCAACATATGTAAATTAAATTTATGAAACTAAATGTACTTACCCAGGAGGAAAGCACAAATAGGGCACAGAAGAAAGGAGAACTGGGACCCTCTGGCATTAAGAGTTTTGGAGAGAAAAGGAGGAAACAATATGAGACCAAGTTAATCCAACAGTCATTCAACTGCTGCATATACATATACACACCTTGTAAAGTTCAACAACCTCTAGAGATAGGGAATGTAAGCTAGAGCATTTGCAAAATATTCACAATATCCATCATACAATGTAAAAAACACCAGTTATTCAAATAAGCATTAAAATGTATCTACAATTGAAAAGAAAAACATGAATAATGTTGATCATCCAAGTTTTGGAATTAGAAGACAATGTAACTATTGTAAATAGATGAACTATTATAAATATATTAACTATTGTAAATATGTTAAAGAGTTAAGAGGGAAAAAATAAACAGAATGTGTGAACAAACATATGAAGGATTTCAAAAGAGGAATTTAAACAACAAAAAGAAAACCAAATCAAAATTCTAGAACTGAAAAACACAATACATAAATGAAAAATTTATTAGATGAGTTTAGCATCAGACTTAACACAAAGAAAATGAATCAGTGGATTTAAGGCATATTGACAGAAATTAAGGTAAAATACAGAAAGAGATTTTTTTGTGTGTCTAGTACATATGGAGCAATATCAAAGAAAGAGGAAGAGGGTGGAATAAATATTTAAGAAGAAATTACCAAAAATTTTTCTAAAAATTGATGAAATATCTAAATCCAGAAATCCCAAAGTTCCAGGCAGCATAAATACAAAGACCACTCCTAACATGTCATAGGCAAAGTGCTGAAAATAAAAACTAAAGAAAAATCTTTAAGTTTTTCAGAGACAAAGGACAATTTATATCTACAGAAACAACCACATTCCAAGCAGAAAAAAATAATAATAAAAGGAACTGAGAAGACAAGCATACACTCTCTAAGTGCCAAAAGGGGAAAAAAGCAAACTCAGAATTCTATGTCAGGTGAAAAACACTTTAAAAAAATCAAAGCTAAAAAAAACACAAAAACATTTTTCAGGCAAATATAAAAGATGAGAAAATGTATTGCCAGCAGACAAGCACTACAAAAAAGTGTTAAAGGAAGTCCATCAGACTGAACAGAAACTATGCCAGATGGCAACCAAGACATGCAAGAAGAAATAAAAAGCATCAGAAATTCTAGATATGACTGTAAAGATAGAAGAATATTGTTCTTAATTGATTTCTAAAAATTAATCTGTTTATAGCAAAAGTAATTAAAATGCATAATAAAGATATAGAATGTATAACATATGTAGAAGTAAAAACATAAGGCAGTCATAGCCAGAAAAGCTGGAGGAAGGGAAAATTACTTTATACACTAAGCAATATAATAACTTATGGTAGATGATGATATTTTTGCTTAAAGTAGCAAAAATAATACTAGTAACACAGACAAGCATAACTAAATAACCAATAGAGAAAATAGGATGAAAATGTTTTTTTAATTTCTTTAAATGCTTGATTACTCCAAACGAAGGCAGGAATAAAGGAGCAAAAGAATAAACACGAATGAACAAATATAAAACAAAAGCAAGACCATAGTCTTAAATCCAACAATTTCAATAATTGTCTCAAATGGAAATTAAGCACATAAAAGACAGAAATTGTTAAACTGGATTTTTTTAAAAATCCATAATTCTATGCTGTTTACAAAAGACAGAGTTCAAATCTAGTCAACAACATAAGTCAAAAGAAAAGGTTAGAGAAATCTAGTTTGTAGAAACCAATAACGAGAAAGCTTGTGCCACTAAAATGATAATAGCTATGGTAGACCTCAAGAGTGGCAGGGATTCAGAGGAATGTCTCACAACAATGAAAGGATTAATCAATCAGGAGCATATGAGAGTCCTAATTTGGTTGTGTCTGATGATAAGGCTTTAAAATATATGAAGCAAAAGTTAACAGATTAAACAGGAGAAATAGACAAATTCACAGATAGAGCTGAAGATCTTAACACTCCATAATTGCTTTAAAAAGGCAGATTTTTAAAAATTAGTACAGTATTAATGAATGAAACAACAAAATTAACCAATTTGGCCAAATTGATTCATGTAGAACACAAAATGCACATTTCTTTTAAGTGCACATGGAACATTAACCAAAATAAACTATATGCTGGTGCATAAAACATGCCTCAAAAAATTGAAATCTTACAAAGGATGCTTTCACATACTCTGTAATTAAATTTTAAAAATAAATAAGCAATTATTTAAAAATTTAGCTTGTAAAAAAAAATCCAAATATCAGGGCAAAGAAAAATTCAAAAGGAAATCATTAACTGTTTTTATCTGAAAAACACAACAAATCAAAATGTGTGGAAAACAGCTAAAGCACTGCTTACCAGGAAATTTATAGGTTTAATTTTACATATAAGGAAACAAGAAAGTTTTAAATCAGCAGACTAAGCTTCCACCTCAGAGCCAAGCAAAAGAAAAACAGAACAACTCCAAAGCAAACAGAGAAATAAAGAAATAATGAATATTAGAGAGTTTAAAAAATGACTGGAAGGCCAGGCAGGGGGCTCATGCCTGTAATCCCAGCCCTTTGGGAGGCCAAGGCAGTTGGATCACTTGAGGTCATGAGTTGGAGACCAACCTGGCCAACATGACAAAACCCTATCTCTACTAAAAATACAAAAATTAGCCAGGTGTGGTGACACATGCCCGTAATCCCAGTTATTCAGGAAGCTGAAGCAGAAGAATTGCTTGAACTTGAGGGAAAGAGGTTGCAGTGGGCCGAGATTGCACCACCGCATTCCAGCCTGGACAACAGCAAGACTCGGTCTCAAAAAAAAAAAAAAAAAATACACTAGCCATAAAGAAAATCAGCAAAGCAAACAATTAATTACTTTAAAAGATTAATAAAATAACAAGAATGATCCAAAAAACAAAAAAAAAAAAGATAGAAATTACCAATATCAAGAATGAAATGAAATAGAAAGAGTCTGCAGACATTAAGAAGATAATAATAAAATGTTAGGAACAACTTTATGTCAAGAAATTTATTAACTTAGATGATGGAACAGTTCCTTTAAAAATGCAGCTTCCCAAAACTGTCACAAGAAGAAATAAGAATCTGAAGAGCTTTCTATTTTTTAAATAGAAGCCATAAATTAAAATAGTCTCACTTTAAAAATAACCCCATAAAAACCCACCCAAAGCAAACAAACAAGCCTCCAGGCTCAAATGGCTTTATTAATGAATTCTACCAATCTACAAAAAAAGAACAAAATCAGTCTTACAGAAACTCTATCAGAGAACAAAAAAGGAAATACTCTCATTTTATGGAATTAACAACCCTGGTACAAAACTTCGACGATAGTACAAGGAAAAAATATGCAAATTAATATAAATAGAGATGCAAAAAAATTGTTAATA
Source organism: Callithrix jacchus (assembly GCF_049354715.1). Lineage (NCBI taxonomy): Eukaryota > Metazoa > Chordata > Mammalia > Primates > Cebidae > Callithrix > Callithrix jacchus. The sequence continues at coordinate 111,677,580 of NC_133507.1, forward strand.
AAATATAGCAAATTGAATCCAGAAAAAGATGAAAAATAAGCATATCATGACCTAATGGGGTATATCATAGGAATGCAAGGTTTGCTTAACATCAAAAATTAATGAATGTTGAGTACAAGAAGAAAATAGAAAGAATGAATAAGACCTGATATTTGATAGCACAACAGGGTGACCATAGTCAGTAATAACTTAATTGTACACTTTAAAATAACTAAAAGAGTATAATTTGATGGTTTGTAACACAAAGACTAAATGCTTGAGGGGATGGATACCCTACTCTTCATGATGTGATTATTACACATCACATACCTATATCTAAACATCTCATGTATCCCATAAATATATGCATCTACTATATATCCACAAAAATTAAAATTTTTTTAAAATTATATCAATATAAGTCAACATATTAACACAATAAATAGGTAAAACCATGTGATAGTCTCAATAGATTAAGAGAAAGCATTTTATAAAACTTAGTAGTTATTCATAAATTAAAATTCTCAGCAAGCAAAAGATAGAAGAACATTTCCTCAATCTGAAAAATTATATCTATGAAAAATGCATAGCTGACAATATATATAAGGATGAAATATTCAGCATTCATCCTCTGAGACTGGGAAGCAGGCAAAGATATCCATTCCTATCAAGTTTATACAATACAGTACTGAAGGTTTTAGTAGTCCTCTAAGACAAGACAAAGAAAGAAAGTAAGGCCATCTTTATTTGCAGATAACATGATTGTAGAAAAATCTGAAGAAACCTACAAATTTCTAGAATAATTAGTGAATTTAACAATATTGGAGAGTTAAAAGTCAAAATAAAATAATCTGTATTATTTTTAAACACTAGCAACAAATGGAAAATAAATTTTTTATCAAAAAACATATCATTTTTGCTATGATTTGAATATTTGTCCCCTCTGAAATTCATGTTGAAATTAATCCCCAATGTAGTAGTATTGAGGGATGAGCCTTTAAGGGGTGATTTGATCATGAGGGCTTTGCTCTTATTAATGCATCAATTCATTCATGGATTAATGGGTTAGTGGATTGTTTGGTTATCATGGGAGGGCAACTGGTGGCTTTACAAGAAGAGGAGGAGAGACCCAAGGAGCCTGGTAGCACCTCAGCCTCCTCACCATGTGATATTGGAACTCTTCAGAGAGTCCTCATTAGCATAAATGGTCTTTCTAGAGGCACTCTCTCAACTTTGGACTTCTCAGCCTTTGTAACTATAGATATAAATTTCTTTTCTTTATGAATTACTACTTTCAGGTATTCTAAAAAACAAAAATGGACGAATACAATTTGCAATAGCATTCAGAAAAGTAAATATGTTGAAAAAAATTTAACCAAAAAATGTGCAAGACCTTTATACCAAAAATATATATAACATTGCTAAAAGAAATTAAAGACCTGAACAAATGAAAAGATATCCTGTACCCAAGGATTGGAAGACTATTGTAATAGGTACCCGTTCTAATCCAAATTGATCTATAGATTCAATAAAATCACCAGTCAAAACCCCAGCAAGATTTATTATAGAAACTGCCAAACTGATTCTAAAATTTGTACAGAAATGCAAAGGACCTAGAATAGCCAAAGCAATCTAGAAAGAGAAGAAACTTGGAGGACTTATGGTACCTGATTTAAAAACTTGATATGGAGCTACAGTTATAAAGGTCATGTTCTATTAGCTCAAAGATAGAAAAAGACATCAAAGTAACAGAAAATAAAGTCCAGAAATTGATCCACACCCATATGTCTAAGGGGTTTTTGGCAAAGGCACAAAATCAGTGAGGAAAGAACAGTCTTTTAAACATATGGTGCTGAAATAACTGTGTAGCACATGGAAAAAATTAACTCTGGCTATCACCTTGCACCATTCGCACAACTTCATTCAAAATGGATCATAGCCTTAAATATAAAAGTTAACCTAAAAATATTCTAGAAGGGAAAATTGGAAGATATTTTTACAATCTTAAGATTTATTACACAGGTCAGAAAGCATTAGCTGTAAAATTAAAAATAAATAAATTACAGTTCATCAAAATTAAAATATTTTGCTCATAAAAATATACTATTATTTTAAAAAGAGAAGAAAAGCCACAGATCTGTCTGTGATATAATTATTGAACCACATATATCAGACCAAAAAATGATATCCAAAATGTGTAAAGAACTCTTACAAGTCAATGAGGAAAAGACAAACAACCCAGTTATTTTAAAGGAGAAAAAGAAAACACAGAAATGGCCAGAAGGTGCATGAATAGGTGCTTAACATCATCACCTGGGAAATGCAGTAATGTCATTCACACCTGCACAAAGGGCTAAAATTAAACATTCACAATAGCAAGTGCCAATGACGATGTGGAGCAACTGAAATTCTCATGTGTTAGTGGCAGGAGGGTGAAAAGGCTTAAAACACTGTAGGAAGGTGATCAGCAACTTCTGTTGAAATTAAACATACACCTACCCTACATAGGAATATAACCAAGGGACATTAAAGTGTAGACCCACAAGAAAACATATAAGAATGTTTGTAACAGCTTTATTCATAATAGCCCAGAGCTGGAAAAGTATATATATAAGCAGGATAATGGATTAAACAAATTATAATATATTTAAACAAGGGTGTCCCCAGAAAAACTAATAGGGTGAACCACTGATACTTGGGTGGATCAAATATCAAAAACATTGTTTAAACTAAAGAAACCAGATATATTCTATAAATAGGAGGTTCAAGAGCAGGAAAAATTAATCTATTGTAATGGAAATCAAAACAATGACTACCTTGGCTGAAAAAGGATTGAAAGGTAACTTTTTGGGATAATGAAAATATTTTATAACTTGATTTGGGATCATGGGAATATATATACTGTTTGTGGGAATACATATTTGTCCAAACCATTGAACTGTACACTGAAATCTGTTTACTTCCCTCTATGTAAAAATAACAAACTTTTGTTTGTTTGTTTGTTTGCTTGCTTGCTTGCTTGTTTATTTGTTTTGAGATGGAGTCTTGCTCTGTCTCCAGGCTGGAGTGCAGTGGCGCAATCTCAGCACACTGCAACCTCCACCTCCTGGGTTCAAGTGATTCTTCCAACTCAGCCTCCAGAGTAGCAGGGGCCACAGGCACATGTCACTACACCTGGCTAATTTTTTTGTATTTTTAGTAGAGACAGGGTTTCACCATGTTGGCCAGGATGGTCTAGACTTCTTGACCTCACAATCCATCTGCCTCGGCCTCCCAAAGTACTGGGATTAAAGGCATGAGCCACCATGCCTGGCCAAAAATAATGAATATTTTAAAATGAGAAAGTGATGGAGGCAGCTTTGGAATCAATGTACACATACAAGTGTTTCAGGAAGTTTTGCTACAAATGGATTGTTTTTCTTTTCGAAGTGAAGTGGGAAGCAAGGTTTTCAACTGAGCATGAAGTTGAAGGAGGAGATGGTGGAAGAAAGGATGGAAGAGTCCTATAGGATCTGGGAGAGGGCTGGCCTGCAGCCAGAGTCTGCCAACCATGGCCCTCAGGTCAAATCCTGTTGCTGCCTGGTTTATATATGGCTCAGGAGCTAAGAAAGTATTTCACATTTTGTAATGTTTAAGAGAAAAAAAAATCAAAGAAGAATAATATTTTTTTGGCATCTGAGAATTACATGAAATCTAAATTTCAGTTTCCATACATAAAGCTTTATTGAAACATACCCACACTTCTTCATTTCTGTAGTGCCCATGGCAGCAGTGCTGAGTGAGAGCAGGAGAGACAGGTGGCTGATAAAGCCTGAAATATTTACCACTTGGCTCTTTACAACCTGTTTGCCAACCACATGATTGCTGGGCAGAACGAAGAATTCACTTGGGAATTGTGGTCTTGAGTTTACAAGGAAACACATCAATATAGTTGTACATTTTTTGTTGTCTGTAATATAGCAATAGTTAGGTCACAGTTTGGTTGCCAACTTAATTAAATGAGATCATATATGAAGAGTTTCTAGCATAAATGAAGTATTTATTCAATATGAAAACCCCCTACTTATTACCACTACCTCCTCTTGAGGCTAAAATGCACTGAGGAGGTAAAGTGCAGAGATTACAGTGGGATTCCAGTCAGATGGGAGCTGCTTCCTGAACCATCTTTTTTCCTGTTCCAAACTTCTCCTCTGTAAGCCTGGGCTTCTTTTGCATCCCGTTGGGGTGACTGGTCAGCTTTGCTTGTATAACAAGTACAACAACCCCAATTCAAAACTCTTCTGACCTTGCCTCTTGCAGGACAGTTCCGTGGGTGGCCTTGGGTCAATCCAGTTCTCTTCTACTTTCTCACTTGCAGTTCTCAAGAAACTGTAGAACATGCTGGGAATGCAACATCCTGAGTAAGGAGGAACGGCCCAGACCAGCCCCAGCTCTGTGCCAGTCCCTCCCACAACAGGATGTCCTTCAGTGCTTAGACCAGAGTGTCATGGGGCCCTTGGGCTATAAATCCCAGGGCAGGTTGCTCTCCAGAGTCCCTCAGCTGTGGTGCAAGTGGGCACGTGCAGACAAAAGCCCATCCACCTTGAGCAGCTTCCTGAACTTTAGGCGACCCTTGTCATGAATACTAGGCATCTATCACCCATTGCTCCCTATCTGTGACTAATGAAGTTGTTTCATGCAACTATATGAGTGTTCCATTTCACCAGACTTGAGCAAGCAGCATAATTGCAGCCAGAGTCCACGGGCTGAAGTGGTAACCCATGCACAGTAAACCTGCTTTGCGCACCTAATCCTCACTGGTAGACAGAGCCGTGACCCAGCATCTGTGGGTTCCAGAACTTAGGTTTGGGACAAAACCGAGTAGGAGCATTTCGGAGGCGCTTCCTCCACCCAGCCTCTCATCACCCTCACCAAGAACATTCTCCCACCAATGCAGCTTCATAAAACAAACACAAGAAAGAGTTTGAGGGAGTGCTGGTGTCATTGTTACGTCCCATGAATTGCCTTTTTTAGACGTTTTAGAAATTTTAATCCAGTAGCAAAAAAAAGAAATCATTATTTTCTCAAATTTAATTAATTTACTAAACTCCTCATGGTTCGTTGGATTCAATCCTATATCTGTGATCTTTCTGGGTCTATTACACTCATGGGATTCGACTTCATCTCTTCTAACTCATAAAAATCTCATCAAAATGGAAATAAAATGCAATTTTGAACTTTCTAATGAAGGCGCCCATCCTGGCTTCCCGGCACTCTGGAGTTAATGGCCCTCTCCCCACCCTCTTCGTCGTGAACACTTTAGTTCTGTGTCGATGGGATGGAGAAAACGATGTCTCCATGGTGAACAGTCCCTGCCCATTCAGTCTTTCCAGCTCTCGCATCACACAGGAGGGGCACTGAGAGGTGGGCCCATCCACAGAGCCACCACCCGCCACGGCCGGCTCTTAGGATTTCATGTCCCACAGAGATTTTTTATTTTGAATGAAAGGAAGGAAAAGCACTGTCCCAATTAAGGAAAAGAGTAGAATCACTTTTGGGCAGCCTTCTGCACACATGTGAGGTGTGCCAGGTCACGTCCCCAGGGTGGCCACACAGTGCCACCCTGCCTGTGCTCCCCGTGTACCTCCCGCCCTCCCTAGGCACCGGGTGGTGGCTCAGTATGGGCCTCATAAGCTTATTACAGCACTTAATGGAGATGCCATTATCTCCATTTTTCAAATGAGAAATTCAGAACCAAAGGAGGCATTTAGCAACCCGTCCATGCTCACACAGCCAGCAAGGGACAGAGCAGAGCTGGTTACAGCACCATGAGGTCAACCCCAGGGATGATGAGCAGATGCCGAGCATCCACTCCAGGCCAGGCCTGGGGCCACGTGCCCCCCAGGCATGATCTCTATCAGTCTCCACAGCTGCTCAAATGGTGCCATGATCACCAGCCCCGGTTTACAGATGGGTGAACAAAGTGCAGCAGTGAAGCCTCCCAAGACCACAGCCAGAAAGCAGCTGAGCAGTCACAGTGAGTACCGTGGACTCCCCGGCCCCAGAGCCCAGGCCTTCTATCATTAGCCCCACACCTGCTGGCTAGACACGTCCCAGGACTAAAGTGCGAAATGGACCCTCTCCTTTTAGAACTTCCAGAAACAACTTGTATTTTTCAAATTGGAATTTTACTTAATCTGAGTGCCTCCAAGGGTATCCAAACTTCTAGCCAGCTTCCAGTACATGGCAGCTAGAAGCAGCCAGAGCCAGCAACTTCCCCCAGCACCTTGCTAAGGCAGTTTTGTACTGAAAGGAACCATGGCCCTTCCAGCTGGTCTGCAGTGGCTCATGGCCCCTGTGGCTGTCCACAGAACTGTTCACAAGTCTGCCAGGTCTCCCCACGTGACTTGTTCTGAGCAATAAAACATGAGCCAAAACAATGTGTGTCACTCCTGGGCAGAAGTGTCAAGAGAAAGTGCACAACTTAGCACATTTCTTTCCACTCATCTTGGTGATGGAAGAGCTCATGTGAGATGGGACCTTCATCAGCCTCTGTTCCTGAGTGGCAGTAAGAGTGGAGCCCCTGCCAGTCTTCTGTAAGGAGCACTAAATTCTTGTGTAAAGCCACTGAGATAAGTGGTTGTTTATTAATACAGCACAACCTGGCCACACACATGCAATGCATACTCCTACAAATTCCCCAAACAGGCACACGTGCCCCTCCAACCACACACACAGACACATACACCCCTCCAACCACACACAGATACACACACTCCTACAACCTGGCACACATACACACATATGCTTCTATAGCCATGCACACACACACATAGGTACCTACAACCACACACATACACACACCCCTACACCTACAACCACACACACACACACACACAACCACGCACATGCACACACATGCCCCTACAACCATGCACATATCACACAGTCACCTACAACCACACACAGACACACTCCTATAATCACACACACTCCTACAGCCAGGCACACACAGACATACACCCCTACAGCCATGCACACATGCACATACAGGCACCTACAACCACACACATACATGCACCTACAACTACACACATGCACACTCCTATAACCACGCACATATGCCCCTACAACTATGCACACACACACCTACAGCCACACACACAGAGATACACACTCCAGCCACACACACATACACACACAGGCACCTACAATCACACACACAAACACACACAACCTACAACCATGCACACATGCACACACACTCCAACCACATGCATAGACACACACACTCCTACAACTATACATGCATGCACACACAGGCCCCTACAACCACACACACATAAACAGATACATAATCCCACAATCCTCCCATACACATGCCCTCCCACTTCCATGCATATGCACACACAAATGCCTGCAACCACACACACATGCACATCTATGCCCTTCCAACCCCATCACACTCTCCTTTAGTAATGCACACAAATACACACACACACTTTACTGCTTCCATCTCCCCCACCGCCAGGAAGACCTGTGCTCAACATCAGCAAATTCTTCACTCTGTGCTGGGCTGCAGAATACAGAGATGAGTGAGGCATGTCCCCGCACTAAGCAAATACACAGTAGGGAAGCACACACGTGATCATACAAATGTACTTGACTCTTTTATGGAGGAGAAACCACCAGGGGGACACTTTCCTTTTATTTTCTCAGGAACTTCATGAAAGTTGTAGAAGTCTTCCTCATCCATACAGTAATAATAGAAGCATATACAATTCCACAATGCCACCGCTCTGGCACTCTTGTCAGCTCTCTCTTCATTCTTTTCCGCTTGCATCTCTTCAGCATTTTAAGGGCATAGTGTGTGCCCACATGCAAGTCCCCTCCATCCAGGGGCCATGCAGTGTGGGGTGGGGGGGACTCTACCACAGCACCATGAGCTGTGGCTGTGGGGGGTACTTGGGAGCAAGGTCAGCCCATATAGGAGCAGCAGGCTGGGCAAAGTCTCAATGAATGAAGTGGGTACTCCCCAGATGAAAGGTGGGGCTCTGGACACTTCAGGCATAGGAATAGCAAATGCACAAGGAGGGTAGGGGCAGCCTCCTGGGCCTGATGGGTGTACTGGCTGGAAGCCAAGTACCCAGCACAGAGTGTGGCTCAGGAGATGGGGGAAGTGGCAAGGCCAGGTCCTGACTATGCCACCACTCACATGAAACTCACCGCAGTGGTGAAACTTGGGGGCTTTTAAGGGTCTTGTCCTTTAGGTGGCAAGGAGCATGCTCAGGCCCTCAAGCTGGTCAGCAACATGGTCAGGTTCATCTAGGCAAAGACAGCTGGCCACTGTCCAGGGGCAGCCGAGAGGAGACAGGGGACAGTGGGAGCATTCAGTGGTCTGTCCTGGCATGCAAGGGTGGGAGAAGTGGAAGAGGGGCAGGCAAGACACAACTGATGCTTCAAAGATGAGACATGGAAGAGCTGCCTCCCAGCTGCTGTGTTCAGAGTGCTTCCACTCCCGACCTCTCCAATCCTCACGGCAATGGAGACATTTGCATTCACATGGCTATTATAAAAAATAAATAAATAAATAAAAAGAAAACAAGCAAAAACAGAAAATAACAAGGGCTGAGAATGTGGAGAAATTGGAATCCTTGTGCACTGGGGTAGGAATGCAAAATGGCACATCTGCTGTGGAAAACAGCAGGGAGCTTCCTCCAAAAGTTAAACATAGAATTACCATATGACCCAGAAATCCCACCTCTGGGTATCTACCCAGAAGAACTGAAAGCAAGATCTTGAACTGATATTTGCACACCATGTTCATAGCAGCATTATTCACAACAGCCAAAAGGAAAGCCGCCCAAGCGTCCATCAAGAGATGAGCAGGTTAACAAAATACGGTATCATGTACAAAAGGGTGTTGCTCCACCTTAGAAAAGAAGAAAATCCTGGCACATGCTGCCACATGGATGAATCTCGACGACATCATGCTAAGCTAATCATAGAGGGAAAAATACTGTATGATTCCACTTAAACAAAACGCCTAGAATAGTCAAATCCATAGAGAGAAGAATAGAACTGGAGTCACCAGGGACTGGAGGGAGGGGAATGGGAAGTCGAATGGGGACAGAGCTTCAGTTTGGGAAAATGAAGAGTTCTGGGGATGGATGGTGGCGATGTTTGCACAATGACGTGAATTTAATGCCGCTGAGCTGTACATTTTAAAGACTTAAAGTAAATTTTGTAACGTGAATTTTATCACAATTTTAAAAATTCAAACTTTCTTAAAATCCAGATCTGGCCCGTCGCAGCTGTTGACTGTGGGAAACTAATCTCCCTGTGCCTCTCTCTCTTTCATGATTTCGAGGATTTATGATGACGATGCAGGTAAACTGCCCTGCAGGCCGCCTGGCTCAGAGGAGGCACTGATGACACGATCAGCAAAATCAACTGCCTCCTCCGTGCCCCTCATGTGTGCAGGCGGCAGGAGGTCACAGCAGGAAGAAGGAGCCCCGCTGCATCCTCAAGGATCCTGTCTGGAACCAGCCTGCGTGAAGACATGGGTCAGCATCCAGCAGGCAGAGAGCAGTTCAGCTCCATGTAGACTCCCAGCAAAGGTCTTCAGCTCAGAGTTGCCCCAGAGGGAGCCCAGGTCGGCCAGGAATGGGTTCCAGTGGGCAACAGGAGGGGCATCTGCAACCAACAAAGCCTCCTGACACCTCCTGTCCCCACATACCCCTGTGCCAGACAAACGGTGCCACATTCTGTGTGTTCTGCAACATGGGAGAGGCTGGGAAATAGACGTCTTGCTCACCCGGGAACTATTTGCATGGAAAGAATGATAGGAGCTAATTTTTCTGGGAACCCACCAGGTGCTAGACATTTTTTCTATATAATCTCATCAATCCTGGAAAGAAATATCCTAGATAGATGTTGCCATTTTCGTTTTTGAAGATGAGGACACTAATGCCCATAGAGGTTAAGTGATGCCCCCAAGGTCACACTGCACGGCATTGAGAGGGAGGCTGCAAGCCAGGTGTGTCTGGCCACAAAGCTTCTCTCCTTTCTGACATGCCCCAAGATTCCACATCTGGCCCATGGCTCGGGCAGATGGTATCTTCCCTCTGCAGCCATTCTGTAACTCACTCGATTCAGCCTTGTCCCCTTCTCACCCAGGCACAACCCACATCCCTGACAGTGGGGGAGAGAGAGGTAGAAGGACCAAGCCTACCTGTGCCTTTTTTTCTTTTAACTAGTCAGCTCAGCATCTAACACAGAAAACCTCTACCAGGAGCCCTGAGTGATTGAATGACTCCCCTCTTGGGCCTCCTGAACCCAAGAACACCTCTTTGGTGCTCACCTATGCTGGGCATCCAGCAATAGTTTAGACAAACGCCAGAGTAGCACACGTGCTCTGCATCTGCCAGAGAGACTCGAGGGCAAGACGTGCTGAGTCACCACGAAGCAGGCCCTGGCTGATCAACAGGGGCACATAGCACAGTGAAGGCTTGCATCGGTACCTGTATCTGAGGAAGAGCTCCAGGTTAAGGCAGATTTGCCTATGACACCTCCCCCCCCATAGAGGGGAGTTCACAAGGCTCTTAAATCCCAGGGGAGGCCTCTCTCAACACAGAAGGTGGACAGCCTGAAAGTCTTCAGAGGGAGGAAGACCAGGCCTGGGAGCCCCACGCCCTAGCATGCTGCTCACCTTCCCAGACCTCATACATATCCCAGCCTGAAGCCAGAGACCAAGATGCATTGTCTCTGTGAGTTTATTCCCTGGGTCATCTCTAGCTTTCTCCACTGACTGTGAAGCTCTCAGCAGCAGATCCCTGGGACCCCACACTCTGTCCTGCCCCGTCCCTGCCATGGCAACAAGGGTCGGGTGTGGGCTCTCATTTTATGTGTAGGTAAATCGAGCACCACAGTACAAAAGGGATTCAAGCATCTCCTACCTCCCACATAATCAGGTGCCTGCCTGACCTTGGCCTTTCAAAGATAGAGAACAAAGGGGCCCCCAGTGCCACACAAGCCCTAGAGGAGAGATAGCCTCTGCTCTGCAGTAGAGAAAACACTCCATAAAGCTTCCTCCACCCACACTGACATTGCACCCCTTTGGCCCCACCCACCCATTCATCTCCCACCCATCAACCCACCTCTCCATCCATCCATTCATCCATTCACACACTAAACATTCCTGCCTGCCTACACTATGCCCAGCCCTGTTTTGGATGTCGGATACTTAGAGAAAATGCAAGATGCATAGATAGGGCAGGGACCATGTTGGAGGCAAGTAAATATAGCTCAGGGTGACTCTGGCTTGCTGAGGCCTAGAGCTGTGCGGGAAGCTGGTCTCTGGTGGCCTGTAGTCGGAACTCTGCTCTGTGTTCATGGCTGTGTCTAGAATGGCCTCCTATGGGCAGGTCTAGGGCTCCCAGTAAGACTGTACCCCGAGGGCAGGTATGTGGCTATTACAGATTTGTGCCCCAGTCAACAGGGAAGCTGATTTCTGCAGGTGCGGGGGAACAAGCAGGCTCTTGTCCAGAATGGTGGTGACCAGCACATTTCCAGGTTCAGAGCTCCCATGGCCCTCACCTTGTTCCCTACAATGTCATTCCTCTTGATGGCGCAGGTGATGGTGAGTGAAGGGTGCAGCTGGTCCCAGTTAGCTGTTTCTGTGTCAATATGCCATCTATTCCCCTCTGGAAGCTCTACATAGTTGGTTTCAAAACACTTTAAATCTTTCACAGACATAAGGACAGGTCTGGCATTCTCACACCAGATTTGGTTCTGGGACACATCAGGGCAGGAGGTGTGGGACCAACAGACCGCTGGTGTCACCTCCTTGACCAGTACAGAGACCTGTGGGCTACACATTGAGCCCAGACTTGGACCCATTACCATAAAGAAAAGGGAAGCACCCAAGCCCTCTCTGGGAAGCAAATGTGATGTGCTTTGAGCCCTGCACGTAACTCTCCCTAGGTCCTCTACCCTCTGATAAAATCAGCCTCTGTGGAACTGTCTGACCCTAGAGGTCCTGGTGACCTCACAGATCTACAGATCGTGGCTCTGTGGCCCCTGGGAGCAGGTGTCATCTCAGCTTATCATCTTCAGTCCTGTAGACATCAGCTGCAGTCATTCTGGCCAAGGAACAGTTAGTGAGAACTTAAAAGCAGTGATAACACTATGTGTGGGTCCCTTCTGGGAGGGCTGATGGACACTGCCCAGGGTGAGTCCGACAGAGCCACCATGGACCACACACATTATGGCTCATAGGAGGTGTCAACGTGTTAGCCTCACACAGGTTTACGACATCCCCTTTACAGATGAAACAACAGGATCAGAGGTGGAGCTCATGTCCAGGCAGCTGCAGCAGCTCTGCCTATTTTATGTGTCAACTCAACCAAGCCACAGGATGCCCAGATAGTTGTTCAGACATTATTCTAGATGTGTCTGTGGATAAACATCAAATCAGTAGGCTGAGTAAAACAGATTCCTTTCGATAAGTGGTTGGGCCTCATCCTATCCATGGAAGGCCTGAATGGGAGAAAAGTTTGACCTGACTCTAAGTGGAGCAAGGGGGAATTCCTCCTGCCTGATGGCCTTCAAGTTAGGATATCAGCTCTGCAGAAGTTGAACTTGTCAACCTGTCTCCTCTGCTCTCTCTCCTCTGCTCTCTCTCCTCTCCTCTCCTCTCCTCTCCTCTCCTCTCCTCTCCTCTCCTCTCCTCTCCTCTCCTCTCCTCTCCTCTCCTCTCCTCTCTCTCTCCAGAGATAGGTAGGTAGGTTAGGTAGGTAGGTAGGTAGACAGATAGATAGATAGAATATCATATGTGTGTATATATACACATATATCAGTAGGATATATATCCTACTGATTCTGTTTCTCTGCAGAGCCCTGACCATCTCTCTGGGAAGCCTCTGGGCACACCCCCAGCCTCCACATGTTGGGGAGGCTGAAGAGGGGAGATGTGAGGGCTGAGGAGGCAGTGGGTGCAAAGTGCACAGGTGGGCCCCACGCCAGGCCCAGCCGGTCCATCCTACCCTGCTGGATGTGTGTTATGATTTCCCCCGGGCCTCAGATTCCTCACATGGGAACCAGGAAACCTACATCTCAGCTCCCAAAGGTGACGTGGTTTGGCAGCCAGATGCCTGGGGGGGCACTGGGCAAATAAAGCCTCCATCCAGGCACGGACTTGTGCTGCTGCTGCTCCCTCCCAGGCTGGGGTGGACCAGGATGGGGGTTCCAGGCCCCTCCCAAGTCCTCCAGGGTTCAGGGCCTCTGTCAAACCTCACTCCTTCACCACAGACTGCACTGGGGCCTCGTGCCTTATTTTCCTGCTCTTAGCTAAGTTTCTGCTGCCACGGCAACTTTCCTGAGCTGAGTCAGCAGGGAAGGCAGCTGTCAGGACCTCAGAGTGGAAGCCCATTCATCAGCCCGCTTTCCTGGTACTCACCCAAGGATGGCTTCATGGGGAGACATGCTCTGCAGGCCCTGAACTCTGCACCCCCTGGCCCAGGGTGTCTGGGATGCAAAGGGAAGTGGGGACGTCAGGGTCAACCCACAGGGCAGCCCCTGAAGATCTGTGCTGGAAAGTGCTTCTACGGCCTTGCAACTCAGGGCTCCCCGCGGCTGAACCCAGAAGCCAGGCCATGTCCGGAGAAGCTAAGTGCCCTCCAGCAGCAGGCATCCAGTCTGGCCCCAGCCCCGCTGCAATAAAAGGCTCTGTGCCCAGCATGGCCCGGCCCCACAGGACTGACCAGGCAAAAGATGCCGACCCTTCAAACCCCCTAGTCCGGTCGGGCCCATCAACCAGAGCCCCAAACACACCGTTTCCGCCAGGTGGTCAGGTGGTCGTGGCCTGCCAGGTGGTGCTGCCCCATAGCGCCCCCTCGCCTGCACCCGCCGACTGGGCCTCCGCTCCCCATGCACCTGCTCCTGTCCAGGAGAGACAGGGCTCTGCCCCTGCCTTCCTGCAGCCTCCTCTGGGTGACCCTGTCACTGGCAGTGAATCGTATCTGATCCCTGCCAGACTTTCCTCTCTTGCCCCCTCCACCCACTTCCTCACCCACAAGAATCGCCTCCTCCAAACCACCTGCTGATCCCAGGGCAGGCAGAGGCTCCACCCAATTTCCATCTCCCTGTCCCTCCCTCCCCATCCACACCTCCCCGCTCAGGGCCTGCTGGCCCTCCCCGCTTCCCCCTCTTTTCCCTGCCCAAGCCCTTCAAAGCTCAGAGGCTTCACTCATTTCCCCTGAGGCAAAATGCCATGTGGTTGGCATACACGACGTCTGTCTTGTTTTTTCTCCCTCCCAATATTTGTCTCTTGGCTTCTGCTTTCTATGTTCCCAGTAGTCTCAAGACCCATAGGAGGAGCCCCTCAGGCCAGAGCCCTCAGACTGGGGCACCCACAGACATGCGCTCTCCGGGTCTACTCCCAGGTCTGCCCTGGCTCCTGCCTCCTGAGGCCAGCACCAAGTTCATTTTCTTCTTGGTCAGCACATGGTCCAATTTTCTGTCACTTTCAGGGTCACCTCCATGTGAGTAGCGAGTGAGGAACCCACCCTTAGCCCTCCCCGTTGACCCTCTAGAGAAACCAAGACACTGTATTAGACAAAGGAGGGAGTTGTCGGAGGTGGGGACAGAGAGAGAGAGAGGGTGTGTGTGTACGTGTGTGTGCTGTGTGCATGTTTTCTGGGGGCTCTGTGGGGAGGATACATCAAATGAGGAAAGCATTTCCTCTTTTTTTTGAGACAGAGTTTTGCTTTTTCTCCCAGGTTCTCCTGCCTCAGCCTCCCAAGTAGCTGGGATTACAGGTGCCCACCACCACGCCCAGCTAATTTTTGTATTTTTGGTGGTGACAGGGTTTCACCATGCTTGCCAGGCTGCTCTCAAACTCCTGACCTCAGGTGATCCACTCGTCTCAACCTCCCAAAGTGCTGGGATTATCCGCATGAGCCACGGCACCTGGCCTGAGGAAAGCATTTCTTCTCACATCTTCCTGGCAAAGCCAGAATGGAAACTGCAGCGGTGGGATTGAAGGGTGGAGGTGGAGGGGGCATCTTCGAACACATCAAAGGAAAGCAGAAGAGTTTTTCTTCCTGAAGCCTCATTTCTGAGGGAGTTGCTTTGGACACGTTCTTAGCTTCTCTGAGCCTCTGTTTTCTTGTCTGTAAATGGCAATAAGCACATGGACCTCCCAGGGTTATGCAAAGGGTTGAATCACATGCTCGGTGTGAAGAATCCAGGCAGTGCCCACCCCGCACTCAGGAGGGTTCAGTCTCCCCAGGGCCTGACCCTGCATCTATGGCCCACAAGGAAAGGATTCTGTCATACCCAGCCCATCGTCCCACCAAGGGAGGGAGAACAAAGAAATGTGACTGTGACTTGCAGAAAACACTCCACCCTGAGAGTGACAGCCCTGCCAGGAGATGGCTCAGAGCTGGGAAATTGCTAATGCAGTGTTATCATGGAAAACGCATAAGTGATTTTCAGTATAATTAAGACGGATGGCTCTAATAACCCTGGAGGACCCAATTCCGAGCCACATTACTAGGCCTTTACCGGGAGTTTTGTGCACTCTGCTTCAGTGAGCACCAGAGCCCAGTGCAGGGAAGATGAGGCTCTCAAGCCAAGGGCCCTAGACCAACACCAGTGGAGGGGCTGAGATCAGAGCCCAAGGAATCTGCAGAACCTCCATGCCCTAGGAAAGCCATCCTAACCCCGTGCCTCTGCAGTACAAAGCCATTCTTCCTTCTCCCTCTGAGACACAGTGCTCAGTCACCAACAGGACCCTTGTTGGATTGAATTGCCATCCTATCACCCTGGCAAGAGCGGAAAGCTTACAAAGGAAGAAACTGAGGTCCCAGGGGGCCATGTAACCTGCCCAGGCCTCACCCAGCTCCTCAAAAGCATTATCAAAAACGAGAAGAGAGGACTTAACTGTGATCAGTTTCTACCTTCTCCCAGTGCAGTTACCCCCTGTAGCACCAGCCAGACCATCCCATCACTGCTGGATGAGCTCCCATGTCAAGCTGCTCCCTACCCCCACCCCACTGCAGTAATAACAGTGCTCATCACCGGCAATCATGCTTCCTACCTGCTGGCGTGGGCTCAGCACTTTCCACCACCTGTTTTAAATAAGTCCGACTACAACTCTGTTATTATCCCTAGAGGGTAAGTGACTTGCCCAAGGCCACGTGGCTGATTAGGGGCTGTGCTGAGACTCTCCCTGAATCCCCATGAGCCTGGGGCCCACACTGCGGCAGATGCAGTCTCCAGGTGTCAGAAAGCCACTCCTTACAAACATGAGTGATCCAAGTCAACCTGTCAGAAAACTCTGTTCCCTCAAGACTTGGGAATCCACCTCTCCTCTGCAGCAGCTGTCTCCACTCTGTCAACTTGGGGCTGCCCGTCTCCACTCGAAGGCCAACCCCACGTCCCCCAAAATGCAGCTCAAAAGTCCCCTCCACCCCTTCTTGACAGAGCCCTGGTTCCCCAGTGGTTCACACTCTCCCCACAGCAGCAGGAGGACCACCCAGGAGCTGGGCAGCATGCGGCACTGCACCCCACACGGCCCCCACAACTCCACCTTTGGGCCCTCCCTCGTCTCTCTGCAGTGGCTGTGCAGACAGCACTGGCCTTGAGGTCAGACACCTGGGGCAGTGCCTTGCTCACCTGTTACTAACCAGGCAGCCTGGAGAAAACCACTCTAATCTCCCTAGGCCTCAGTTTCTCCATCTTTGAAATGGAGATAGACATGCCTGCCACACATGGCTACTGGGAAGACCGACGGCCACGATATCTACACAGCTTAACCCTGTCCATTTCCAGCCCTTCCAGGCTCTCCAAGGTGCTGAGCAGGGTGGGAGTCGACAGGGAAGAGGGCCTTGCTGTGAGGATTTAGCTCTTTCCCCTACAAAGCATATCTGGTCCTGGAGACTTCAGCCAAATGCCAGGGGAGAGGGAAACAGAAAGGAAAAATTAAGCGCAGATGTTTCGTTCCTCAGGGCCTGTTTGGAGTGATGGGGTTTCCCTGCTATAGAAGGAGCTTTCGGGAACGGCTGCTCCAGCCTGGAGTGGGGCCTGAAGGTCCATGCTCCAAGCTCCGAGGACTCACACAGCCCATAGACCCTGTGACACCACCCTGCACCTGCTTCCTCTGGACCAGGACCCACAGCACTCCCAGCACCTGAGAGTCTTCCCTTTGTTTCTGGCCTCTGCCTTCTCTGCCTCCCTTGGGCTCACCAAGCCACAGGCAGGCAGTCTTATTCCTGCACTGGGAAATGTCAGACACAGCCAGCAGTTCTTGCCGGGCACTGAGAGCCTCTTGAGAGGCTCCTAGGTCCGTAAATACCCCCAGATCTTCCTACCCAGAATGACCTGCTTAGGCAAGCTCTCCTGGGTCAGGGGCACTGGGAGTGAGGGGGTTATCTTAAAGGGCTTTAGGGGGCAATGCAGGGAACAGGGTCAGGATGGGGTTCCAATCACCTCACCCTGAGGTTCCCAGCTGTGTGGCCCTGGCAATTGCTTTAACCTGAGCCCTGCCTTGTCCTCACATGTAAAGTGAGGATAGTACTCCATACTGGCATGAGCTCAGCATGCAACAGGCCTCTAAATGGAGCCCCCAGGCCCCCTGCTGTTTCGATCTCTGCTGCCCCCTCTCAAGCCACAGAGTTCTCTGGGAGGGACAGCAGGGGAGAGGGCAGGGACCCATGTCATCAACTGCTCCCAAATGTTTCTTCTTTGGGTTCCCTGAGGACATGACAATTTTGTAGGCTGAGTTTTGTGTGAGTTCAAAGCTCTTTTAAAATCCTCCAAATGACTTTTCTAATAAAGATTAACAAGCTGAGGAAATGAAACTCTTCACCCAGAGCGTGGATCTTCAGGTCCGGGATCTGGGTTCCTTCTGCTATTTGACCCTTGTTTGCCTGCAGGAGCTACTCCCATCCCCCCGGGTCACATGGGACTGCAGACTTTTCCTCACAGGCTGGGTTGGGAGTTTTCCACACTGGTCACCAGACATTGCCACTTCTCTTCAGGGCAGGTCCTCCGCTGGAGCTCCGCACCAGGCCACATCATAAGGTGCCATCTTTGAGGGTGAGAGAGGCCAATACAATTAGATCTGTGCATGACTGTGTGTGAAGGGGACATTGTCCACTTGCTGGTCAGAGCCTTTAAAGACCCATGCAAGACTCTCCTACACTCACCTTGCCCCCTGGCAGGGTGGCCCCTAATACCGAAAGGAGGGTCTATGCCATCTGCCAGGCCTTTGAGAGGCTTGGATGACCACAGACCTCTGCCAACCCACACGGATAAGTAACATAAAGGACAAAGAAGTCCTTGTTGTTTTAGGTCATTGAAATTTGCAGAGCCTGCCCTTGCCTACCCTGACTGATACACTTACTGTGAAGACTAAATATGACTGTGGGCAGAGCACCTGGCACACAGCAGGCTCCAGGGCAAGGCCCAGCCACAGCAAAGAAGTCACATGCCCCCAGCAGAAAAGACACGTGCTTGTACGTACTGAGATGTAAGTGATGAAGGGCAGATTTTTTTCCCAAAAAGCAGCCATGGCTCAGATGGTGTGAGAAGGTTCCAGGAGCAGAGTCTGGTGAGGAGTGCGAGGAGACATGGAGACCGGTGGAGCTGAGAGCAGACGCCCAAGACTGCACTGACCACCTTCCTCAACACTTTGCAGGGAGCCTTCAATCGGAAAATGCATCCCACAGCTGTGCTGAATCCTGTGATACAGTCGAGGATAGGGAGGATAAAGAGCAGGGAGGAGGGAACTGATCAGGAAGGCAAGGAGCAGGACCTGGCAAGCAGCAGCATCGTATAGCACAGCCCCTCATCAGGAAGGAAGAGAGGGCAGGACCCTGTGCACTCTCCGCTGACTGGTTGCAGAGCCAACAATCCAAACCTAACAACAACTGACCCTTGCTGAGCATCTACTCACAGCTAGACCATGTGCTGGGTGTGTCCCATTCATTACTGTCCACTTGTTATCTTCCTAGCAGGCCCTGTGAGAGCCAGCATCACCTCCCAGGGGTGGCCAGAGGCTCTACATTCCATCATCTCTGCGGAGCTCCTGGCATGGCCTTTGGCAGGCAGCAGGCGCACAATAAATGGCATTTCACAACCATGTGGGAAAGGCCACATGCTAGGCGGGACACCTGGGGAGGCTGGGAAACTTGCCCAGCAGCTGTGAGTGTGGGATTGTCTTCTATCATAAGGCCTCTCCTTGGGCACCAGAGGAGTCTCCACTAGGGCCTGGCCCACAGCAGCCCCACCTGCCACAGCCTTCAAAGCTAAATACTTTGCCATATGCTCTGGCCCCAAAGGAATCCACTATTTCCCAGATGCAAATGCCAATAGCAGTCAGCTCTTGTGATCTATGCTGGCTCGCCCTTAGCTACGAGCAGATTCACCCATGAGCTACGAGCAGATTCACCCATGAGTATATGGCACAGACGTGCACCCGAGGTCCCAGCCACATGGCTGTGCCACTCCCAACAGGGAGAAACCCGAGCACTATCGCCTGGGACTTTGTATTTTCTACTGACGCCAAGAAACTCCTTTGAAGCTTAGTCAGCGACCCTCCAGGCCTTCCCTTGCAGCTGATCCAGCCCCCTGCCCTGGCACACTGGCCTACTAGCACGCAGCTTTCCAGTGATGAGTGATGGTGGTATCAGAGGGGTCTGTACTTGAGCCCTGTACCTGGCACACAGCATGCCCTTCATAATGCATTGCTGTCATTATTGGCTTCACGGACGGAGAGCTGAGCTCAGTGGCAGGAAGATGGAAAGAACTCAAGAGAAAGGGGAGTAGGAGTGGGGTGGCAGGCACTGGTCTAGAAGGCACAAAGCCTGAATGTGAAGCCTCATCTGTTACCCTCAGGGCCTCAGCCACTTCTCCCTGGAGCAGTGGATGGGAGGCACTGAGTCCTGCGCAAGGCCACGGCCAGCACTAGCCCTACATGACTCTCTAAGACCCGAAGGAGACAGCCAGGCACTCTTTGCTTTGCAGATGCTGGCCAGAACCACTCAGTACAGAGAGAATGCCTCTTCCCGGCAGCAGGGGGAGATGGGGGAGTGCCCTATAGATCCAGAAACTTGCCTTCTTGAACACCCTAGGTTTCAACCTTTCCCAGAAGCATCATCTCACTTTAAATTACCCCCAATTCTAGTCAAAATCCTTTTGATGGTCATTAAAATTACATGACCGGCTTCATGCAATTTTAATGTTCTCTACCGACAAATTCTGCAAGAGAGATTCCCGCCAGGCATCCCCATTGATCATTCTAAGTAGATACAACAAAGAATTTCAAGACACAAGTTTTAACCAGAAAGAAAATGAAATGAATATTTCATTTATGATAGGTTATCAGATGATGAACTTTTTGTAATTTTTCCATTAAAAAATCAAACAACTAAATCCAACCCCTCATAAAGGCATGGACCAACAGATGCCAGTATCTTGGATGTATCAAATGCTGTTCTTTACAACAAGGTTCCTGTAATAACTGGACAGAATTTGCAGGTCAGTGACCTGTAAGATGAGCTTACCAACCAAGTGAGTTAATTTGCTAAGATAGATGCCCTTGTCGTGTTCCACTTGTCCCTGGATTTCTAATTGCCTCTATTCTAATATCGCCACGACTCAGCATGGGCAAAGCAAAAGTTTGTGCCTGGGACTTGAAATCCTTCCATAAAATTTCAGGAGACCACAGAAGCATTACAAAGCCTAGATCTGGATGAACTCATGCCCAAATGTTAATGGGTAATCAGGAATTTATGTGCTATTGTTGTATGGCTAAGAATCTGGCTATCCCTTGTTCCTGGTTCCTAGGAGAGGACCTCTAAATCTTCAGAAATTTCCTGAGCAATAGAAGGGTCTGTTATTCACGGTGGGCTTATGAGAGCCTACCTAACCATACCTTATTATGTTAACAGCATGACTCAGGATAGGAGCGATTTCACCGAACAGGGGAAAAGCTGGGAACGTGGCATGTGGGGAGTGGCAGGTGGGTCCAGTACCACAGAGAGAGGAGCAGACATCCTGGGCCAACCACATGAGCTGTGCTCATGATATCAGAAGGACAGCTTCTGAGGACCACCTGGACTCTGACAGCCGGGGGAGCCAGGAGAGCCGGCTATCCTGAGTCATTCTGTTAACATGACAATGTATGGTTAGGAAGGACTAGCCATGTGATAAGAGGGTTAGGGCTTTGAGCCAGGGAATATCAGCCCAACCTCCAGGGAGAGACAGGGCACATGGCCAGTGATTCAGTCAATCACACCTACATAATGAGACTCCAGTAAAAATTCTGCACACCAAGTCTTGCATGAGCTTTCTCATGTAATAAACATCAATGTGCCTAGAGGGTGATGCATCCTGAGGACATGGAAGTTGTGTTTTGGGACACCTCCAGGCCTTGCTTTTACAGAGATACTGACTGAGTAGAGAAAAAAACAAAAAACAGGCTTATTCCTGACCTCACCCATGATTCCATACAAAACCAGGGATACAGAAACATCTCTGCAGAACCTGGAATCACCCTCTCATCGCAGCCCACCTGACTAGCACAGCCTGAATTTATTAATTCAACTATTTTTTGTTTTTGAGACAGAGTCTCACCCCATCACCCAGGCTGGAGTGCAGTGGTGCAATCCCAGCTCACTGCAACCTCCGCCCCCTCCAGCTTCAAGGAGTTCTCCTGCCTCAGCCTCCCTCGTAGCTGGAATTACAGGCAGGCACCACCACACCGGGCTGATTTTTTGTATTTTTAGTAGAGATGGGGTTTCACCGTGTTGGCCAGGCTGGTCTTGAAATTCTGACCTCAAGTGATCCACCTGCCTCAGCCTCCCAAAGTTCTGGGATTACATGCATGAGCCACTGTGCCCAGCCCAACTATTTAATCTAGCAAACTTCAATGCCACACCCCTCTCCATACACAATAGAATTTCTTCCTGTATGTACTTCCTACACAACTTCTATTATAAATAATTTTCTCGACTCCATTTTCTTTCTGGAACTTGTATTAGCTGAATGTTGGATCTCATGGATTGATTACCTAATTTTATTATCTTTCATTTCCTCTTTCCCATCTCTTTTTGTACTTCTCTCTGGAAGATTTCTGAAATGATCTCCCAACACTCCTATGGAATTTTTTAATTTGTACTCTCATAATTTTAGTCTCTGATAAGTCTTCCTTTTACATAGCAGCTTCTTCTTTTCTGGGAAAAACAATATTTTGAATTTAATTGTAATTGGGTTCTAAGTTTAATTTGATTGTCATAACTCTGTACTCTTCCTTTTTCCTGCAGTTTTTGTTTGCCTTTGTTTTGAATTCTTGCTATGGTTTTTGTCTCTTGGTCATGTTAGAAGCATTCCTTAAATGTGTGGTGTTCTTAGCTTCTCGTGATCCAGCCCAGGGCACTCAGAAGCATGGCATGGAAGCATTGCCAGCTCAGGAGTGATAGGAATCCCACGGGCTTTCTTTATTACAGAAGAGTAGGAGTTTTCTTTTTTTTTCAGGGCACATTGTACAAAAGAACCACTGCCCTGAAGGTGGCTTCTCTCTTTGCACTTCCATGCACTGCGGGCTGGAACTTGTCTATACTCTATGCCTGCACTGTGGTGTTAGGTGCTGAGCCCCTCTGGCTTGACCAAACACAGGTCTGCTGCCAGTTTATATAGGCCATGAAAACATGTATTTTCCATTAACTTCTCCTTTAATGGAAAGAAGTTGACCACTTCTTTGTGGAAAAATGTGAAGAGATTCTGATTCTCTTCACTCAACTAACCTTCTCGCTGTGCTGCTCTTTTCTGCCAAATGAACACAGTCAAGATGGCTGAGCACCCACCACCAGGCAGTGCAGCCTTTCCTCTGATCCTCATGAGGACCTTCCCTGCTGAGCATGTGACTTTAAGTTGAGAGGAGGAACTATGTACCAAGGCTCCCACTTGGGTCCGATGCCAAAGCTGGGATTCACATCATGACACCACAGCTGACCCTTGCCTTGCCCTACAGAATGCACTTTGTTCTCCCAAGAGAATGTGGTTACCAGGGGGACAGAACACCAGTGTTCCACCTGGAACTGCCAGGCAGGGCACTGGGGCACAGTAGAAGGACCCCAGAAGATGCTGCCTCTCCTGATCATCTGTCTGCTGCCTGCCATCGAAGGGAAGAACTGCCTCCACTGCTGGCCAGAACTGTCTGCCTGGATAGATTACGACCTGCAGATTCTCTGGGGTAGCCCGGGGCCACCCACAGAACTTTCTCAAAGCATTCACTCCCTATTTCTAGAGGATAATAATTTGCTCAAACCTTGGTACCTTGGTGAGGCACAGCCAGGAGATCAGGGATTGGATCTGGCCCCTTTACCTGACCTGAAATCTTACTCCCTTGACTTCCCTTCAACCTGTATTTCATCTTCAGATTGTGACCATTTGGAAGAAGAAACAGCCAAATTCTTCACTAAAGTATACCAAGCCATTAAGCAATTACGAGATGGTGAGGAAGCCAAGAGCCCCAGGGCCCCAGAGCTTGGGTTGACAAAGTTGCATCCTCCAAGGCATTCTCAGAGGCCCATGTGGCCATGGGCGGAGGTCTTGTGAATGTGGGGGATGAATGCAGTCTGTCTCTGTGTGTTCTTTGGAACTTCCGTTTAGAAACAAGGGTCTGAAAGCAAGTTGTAACATTGAACAGTCCTTCCCTCCTGCTCTACCCAGATAAAACAGTACTTCTGGAAGAGATTCACATGCACAAGAATCTCTTTTCTGAGAGGCTGAATAAGATATCTGATGGGCTGAAGGAGAAGGGTAAGGGGTGGGGACGGTCCCTACACACAGCCCAGCTCTCAAACCCTCCCAAGACCCAAGGCACACAGAGTTCACTCTGCAGCCCCCTCAACCCTTCCCAGGAGCCCCACCCCTGCCCGTGAACACCTTCCCAGCTTCATCTCCTACATGTACCCCAGACCCCCTTGGCTCTGTCTGCCTCCTCAGCACCTCAGTTTCTCTACCTTCTCACCCTCCCCGGCAGCCTGCAATGAGTCCTGTGGTGAGTATGCCTGGGGACTGGGCCTGGGGGAGGGATGAAGGGCACCTGGCACCCCCAGCTCCTGGCCCTCCTCTCCCATAGACATACAGTCCACAGTGAAGGTCACCAGCTGTGCCGACTGCAAGACTTTCTCTCCTGCAATGATCCCGCCTTCTGCCCAGGTCAGTGAACACCACCTTGTCCGGCCCATTTGTGTTTCCACGTCCAGCTCAGACTCCCGTTTCCTAAGACGTCTTCCCTGATCACCTCCTACCCCAGAGGCTTCTCGGCCATCCTCGCTCTCACTTTCCCTCCCATGTCCTGTCCTATTTCCCTTGAACCCCACACCACGATGGTTTGCTTGTCTAAGTGCCGGGCACACTACAGTATTCAGTGTTTGCAAACAAATGATGGGTGAACAAAGAATGAAACAATGGTAGCCTTCTCTGTGAGCTGAGGTAGCCCTGCCTGGTCTCCAAACACCTGGCTCCCTGCTTCACACCCCAGCCAGGAACCGGCGGACCTCCAGGTGGGCTGTGAGTCTCAGCAGTGCTCTGCTCCTGGCCATAGCTGGAAGTGGGTGAGTGACCTCTCTGAGCCCCAGCATCCCCAGAGAAGACACACCTATTCCCTCACTGACTCCACCTGAGTGACCTCTCCAAGCCCCAGCATGCCCAGAGAAGACACACCTATTCCCTCACTGACTCCACCCTGTTTCTTGGCCCAGATGTTCCTTTTACTGGCACAGGAAGAAAAAGGCAGTAAAGGTACTGAGAAAGGAGACCCCGACCTGATTCTAGGGTTCCCCAGGAGGGAAAAGCAGAGTGCGCCCTGGGAGTAGCAGGGCCTGGAACCCCAGCGCTGACCTCCTGGGGTTTGGCGTGCAGAGCAGAGTGGGATGGAAGGCCAGGACTCTCAGGAGGGCCACACATCAGCCTGCCTGTGTGCAGACACAGTGGGGCCAGGGGCCCAGGACACAGAAATAGCAAAGCTCCAGGCCTCCTGCCCTCACTGCAGAGTGCAATTCCCCCCAGCTGTCTCTGTCCCCTGCACACCCCGCCTCCACCCCCGCTGCCCTGCCCTGACCCACAAGGGCCATTGATGTAGCTGTCTTGCCTTCTGCTCCAAGTTGGGTTTGGCCAGCGGAGACTCCCAGGAGGAGGTCAGAGGGACTGGGAGGAGGCCAGGGAAGTGGGAAGTCAGGGTAGAAACACCCAGCTTCTTCTCCCTCAGCAGGAACAGGGCAGTCCTCTGTCTTCCAGAAGTAAACAGAAGCCGCAGCTGCTGTCAAGAAACTCACTCATCTCTGGTTCCACTGACCCCTTCCCCTAATACCCTCCGTCCTGGGTCCTGGGGCCCTGAAGTTCTGAGGCCTAGGAGACTTCACCATCTCGTGGTTTGCCTACACCCACACCTTTATGAAGAGTCTCTTCATTAAAACCCATCCTCATAGCCTAGTTGACTGTGCTGTCTATCTCCTGCCAGTGCTCAGATGAGATCTCTCCCCAAGTTACCCTGAGTGCAAGGTTCCATCCCCTTGACCTCCCTGTCCTCTCCAGAATCATCCTGTCCTTGTCCCAAAATGGTGGCTTTATGGTCTCATCCAGGACTCACCTAATTCCAATACCTGAGATGAGGGCAGGGGTGGCCTGGGCACTCCCCTCTGTATCTCAGTTTCCCCATCCAAGCACAAGGAGATGGGGGTGTGGTGCTTTAGCCAGGCTGGTGTGTCCTGACCCAGGAACCTGCCCAGCTCATATTTGCTGTCCAGTATTTGGCCATGCCATGGATGAAAATCCAAAGTCCTCACTCCCTTTTCTCCTTCAGTCCACTGAAGCCCTGCCAGTGTTCCCAGTCCAACTTTTAAAATGAGACTGTGTGTCTCCTTAGGTGTTTGCTTCCTGGAGCTAATGGCTCAGCCTGGAAAGCTTAGACTCAGGCTGACTTCAGCAGCACCACCCCACGGTAAGGACTGCTTCCTGGAAGAGAGGCAAGGACTGCCAGAGGCCTAGACATAAACAGAGCGTAAATGGCAGTCAGGCAGAGACTGCCATGGCTGAGGGCAGGGGTGGGTCCCCAGCCACAGGCACCTCCCTCTCATCCAGCTCGGGAATCCAGGAAGGCTTCCCTGAGGTGGTGTGTTATACCTGTGTGACAGCCCAAAGGGCAGGAAGGAAGAGAAGGCTGTTTTGATTGGCATTGCCAAGGAGCAGAGGTCTGAGAGACCTTGCGAGTTTCAGGAATCTCCAGGGATTGTGCTTTGGCTGGAGCAGGTGACACAAGTGAGCATGTGGTGAGAGGTAAGATCCCAAGGGAGCCAGACAGAAGAACCCACAGAGACTCCCTGGGAAGCAGGGAGGCATGGAACGCTGGGAGTCCTGAGACAGAGATGCCAAGTGGGTGGGTGGGTGTGAATAGACATGGCTCTGCTAAGACACCCCTTCCACCCTTCCTGCTTTATTAGAGTCCACAGATGTAAGGTGTAAAGAACTCCAAGGACACCGCCATACAGCGGGGATGGAGGTGCAGCCATTCTGCAAGAATAGGTCAGAGCCCCAGGCAGGTGGCATAGCTCCAGGGGGCTGTGGTTCTTTCTGCATGCCTGGGGGGCTGTGTCATTCAGGACACAGAAGATGCCAGGCCCCCCAGGTGGTGATGGTGGTTTTCTTTTTGTATTTTAATTAGGACCTAGACCATTACCTCAAAAGTATCCAGAGTGGCTGTTTCCTGATGCGTGCAGTAAAAATAGAAGACCCTGGGTACAGTGTATGTGAAGCATGAGTTGTGTTTGTCTTTGTGCATGCATCTTTTATCAAAGAGTTTTCTTATTTATAAGTGCATTTTCATGAAAACTGTATAGTGAGCTTTGCTAGAACAAAGATCAAGGAATTCAGAGTCAGGCAAACCTTGGTTAAAACACAGACTCTGGAGGACTTCTTTCAACTACAACAGAGCAACCTACAGCAGACTAACAGTACAGGCAAAGGCAACAGGAAATAATTTACGTCAAAGAACAAAACAAAACAAAAAGGCTGTTTTAAGGCATGAGAAAAAGCAGGCCCTAAGCATTCAGGTCCTGGAGAGAAGGGGTGCCCTGGGTGAGCCCTGTGTTCTGCGACAGGTGGCCCTCTGCATGTGTGAGCTTCAGCAGCAGTGGGGAGGCTGCAGAGGCTGGGCTGAAGATGATCTCAAAGTTTGGGAGAGCTTTCAGCAACATCATGGGACAGAGAAGACAATACTTAGAGTCTGAGTATGTAGAAATAGAACGTGAAGGATTCAGAGACCTGAAAGTATGGAGGTGCAGAAAAGTCAAACAAACATACTGCATCTATTTCTTCCCCACCCTCCAAAACACCCATATGCAGCACAGGGCTAAAGACAAAGAAACCAAGCAGAAAGTATCTGAAATGCAATTGATTAGAGAGTTGGATGCTGGGGAAATAAAAATTGGAGTTTTTGGCCCACATAGGAAGATAAGCCTTGGTAAATACTCCGTGATATCGGTTGAGAAAGCTAGACTCTGAAAGTGGGCATGTGCACAGGAGGCAAACCAGTCCCTCCAAAACATGAAACTAAGTTTCAAAGCATTCAGCCGCTGACAAAAATAAAAACGTCTACTATTCCACATTCACTGATGGAGGATAGGGTAAACACTTTCTGAAGGAAAATATTATCTATAGCCACTATGATGTTTGATTTGTAATGTCCAGTATCCAAACACATTAACAGGTATACCCCCTCAAAAAACACATATTAACAGGATCAAGAGAAAAAACAGGCAATAGAAAAAAACCTACAAGTGACCACAGGTGAGTTATCAGATATTAGTATTAAAATGACTGATTAGTGCTTTCAAAAATATTTAAGATTCCTGTTCAACAAATGGGGCTGGAGCAGCTGGGCACCCATAGCAAATGCAAGCCTCAATGTAAGTTTCACACATGGTTTAAAAAAAATGGATAATGGACTTGACTATAAAACATAGAGCTATAAAACTTTTAGAATAAAACACAAGAAAATCCTCGGAATCTAGGATTAGGAAAGGAACTCTTAGATATGATACCAAAAGCATAGTTTGTGAAAGGAAAAATTGATAAATTAGACTTCATCAAAACTGAAAATTTTTGCCCTGAGAAAGGTCCTTTTAAGACAGTTAAAAGATAAGCTATAGACTGGGAGAAGATATTTGCAAAGCACATATCTGACAAAAGACTAATATCTAAAATATAAAAATAACTCTCAAAATGCAATAGCCAAAGTTAAAAAAATCTACTTAGAAAATGAACAGAAGATAGGAAGATATATTTTACAGAAGAGGATGTACACATGGCAAATAAGCATGTGAAAAGATATTCAACATCATTAGCCATTTGGAAAATGCAAATTAAAGCCACAATGGCATAGGGTGCAGCTGTTTTGTGTGTGTGTGTGTGTGTGTGTGTGTGTGTGTGTGTGTGTGTACACTCGTGCACATGCACTTCTGGGACATGCATTACAGGATAGCCTCCCTCAGTGAGCAGAGGCTACCAACATTCCTGCTGATGAGTGGGAGAGTTTGTTAGCAAATGATCATTTATCGTGTACCTCCCAGCCTGACCAGTCTGGAACAGCCTGAACAAGGGTCCCCAGCCTCCTAGCAGGGCTGCCTTCCAGAGCCCTGTCCCACTCCACCCTCTCTTCCTCCCAGCTCTCTCCAGCCTTGGCTAAATCTCCCAGGCTTTGTTCACACATGCCTCATGGCCCCTCCCTTCTACCTGGGGTCACACCAAACCTCTCACTCTTCATGTGTGTCTTGGCTCCATCACATACAGCCAGAGACTCTTCCAGGCAAGAAGGAGGCATCTTCCTAGATGCTTTCTAGTTTCTCAGCTACTTGTCACTGTATCTCATTCAACTATAACAACCTGGAGCATACACTACAATCCTCTTTTTGCAGAGGAAGAAATTGGGGGCCAGGGAGAATGTTGCTTACTCAGATACTTCTTTTTTCCAAAGAGCATTCTAGACTTCCATGGCATTTGGAACCTGAGAATTCAGATGAAGTCTTTCCTCTCCCCTACCCCAGTAGCTGCAGTGCATTGCCTCTGTGGGTGCCCACTTTTATCAACCAAAGGGGTGCTAGCTGGCCCTACCCCACTGTGCCCCTAGGTCACAGCCTGGTCTGCAATGGAAAATTCCACTTGAGTGTATGTATTGCTCTTTGAAATTAGTTTTTCTGTTTCTCCTTTTTAGTCATTCTGTCGAGCACCTTCAATACCAGGCCCTGTGCCAGATGCACTACAGAGACCATCCCCAGTCTCAGCATAACACCCCATGAAGGTTCTCTTCCTCTGAGTCAGATGTCAGAACGCAGTGCGCCCCCACCAGCTGGCCCCCTGTAAAGCGTGGGTGTGTGCGGGTGATGTGTGCTGGCCTGCACACCCCCAGAGTGCACAGCTTCATAGATGCCGCATCTCAGACCAAAATCCAGAGAGATTCAGCAAAGGTCCAAAGACCTTGTACCAAGCTTTCCTGCTTGTATCCTGACTTCCTGCTGAAACCACTGCGTGCAGGGAGGTGACAGAGACAGAGGCAATTCTCAGGAATCGAATCTTAGCAGAAATAAGACAAGTTAACGAGAAATGAAAACAGAAGGCTCATCCTGCTAGAAGAAAGGCTGTTCCCATGCTGTGGTGTTAACCGGTAAAAACTGAGTAGGCTCCCATCAATTGATGAAACTTTTAAACAGAGAAAGAAACAGAGAAAGCAAATCTTCCCATTTGCTTGCAGTGAAAGCTCTGCATTTTTCTCTGCCTTGGGGAATTCAGAAGGCTTTCACTTCTCTTTGGAGTTTGGAGTGGGGCATAGGAGCACCACCTCTGTCAAATGCCAGGTAGAAGCTGACACCAACAGACACCCAGAGACAGAGCCCACAGAGTCTCTTGCCAAAGGAGGTGAGCCAGGAGCTGCTAGGAGTCCCTGGGGAGCAGTTGTGACATGCTGTGGAGACCCATCACTGACTCCCCACCCTGGTGCTGAACCCAAGAGCAGCATCCTGACAGTGCCCACCTGGTTCACATCACCAGGGACTGTCTTAGCCCATCTCCTCTAGAAACCCTTACCAGTCCTGGGGACTAAAACCCTCCCCTCATTCCCAGCACACTTACTCTGGACTATCCAGTGCGCCCTCTTTGTACTCCACCTCCATCATCAGTTCTTTTCAGCATTTTACACCATCTGGGTCAGGCCACAGCTCGGCACCTTCCTGGAACCTCCAGAGGGCAAGGATTCCAAGTGTACTGAGTTTCTTTGTGCCAGGAACAGCCAGAGAGCCCTCACCAATGCCATCACGGAATCAAATCCCTGCCACAATAGCCTGTGAAAGGGTTGCTCTTTTTATCTCCAATTTATGGGTGAAGATACTGAGACTTACGACATTTAAATGACATGAGCACAGAACTAAGAAGTGAGAGAGCTTAGGTTTCTCACCCAGGACTGTCTACCTGTGCGAGTCACTTCACAATGCCACCCTCTCAGGGCTGCACCTGCACTGTTTGACGAGTCCTCCCCAAAGTTTCAGGCTCCATATTTCTGGGCCCATTCTCAGATCCCTTTAGTCAATCTTTTACCTGGGGATTCTTGTTGGCTTCCCTCTTACACTATAAGGAAATGTTTACAGTCGGGACACTGCCTTCCCTCCCACGTGGGCAGATGTCAGCTGAGGTAAAACCACACAGACCAGCCTTGGCCTGATGTAGAGCAGGCAGTAACTCCTGGGGAGGCAGGGCCAGGACAGAGGGGCGCTGAGGCAAGGCTTTATTTGGATCTGACACAATCTGAGACCAGAAAGTGGGAGGTCAGGCAAGAGGAGGAGCAGAGATGGGCCCTTCAAGCCAGGGTAGCCCATGGGAGGTGCAGAGTGAGGAGCAGGAGAGGAGGAGGGGAAGGAACCACAGCCCAGATCAGGCAGAACTACGCGGTTTGTGTCAGAAAGCTGCATCTTCTGAGTGAGAAAAGGCCCTGCAGGGTTTTAAGCAGGGGAACAATATGATCCGGGTATGCCTTAAATGGCTGATGGTAGAAAATGGAAATAGGGGATAAGGGTGGGGAGGATGAATGTGGCGGGACCCCTGAAGACCACCCACCCTTTCTGAGCTGTGCAATACTCCGGCACATGAACCTGTGGTCCTGGAAGCCCCTTTCACCACGCAAACCACCTCTTCACACAAAGGGCCTAGTGAGCAAGTCCACAGGAGTCAATGGATGGATAGGTGGTTTCAATTGCTGTCACTTAAAAATCTTCATGTGCTGGGCTCCTTCTGGCTTAGGTTCTGTGGATCCAGAATGCTCCAGAGAAGAATTAGGGATGTGAGGATGTTTATGAAAATAATTTCTAAAGAGTCTCCTGGTTTCTGATGGAGGATTGAATGCATTTATCTAATTTTTCTCCCTCCTGAAATTCCATTAAAACTATATTAAAGGATTTGTTAAAATCATAAACCCACAGAGATGGGAGAACAGGAGAGAAGACAGCAGCAATTAAATTTCAGTAGCTGGAGGTGACTAAATTGGCAGACCCAAGACAGATCTGAAGCCAGCAACAGAGGAAAAGGAGACCCATCCCAAGTGATGCTACAGAATCCTGAAGGCCAGTGGCATGCCGCAGGGGAGGGGCAGGGACAGCCGCAGAAGCCATAGGCGTCTGCTGCAAGTGGTAAGAGCATGCACTATGTACAGAAAAAGTAAAGCGAGAATGAAACCGACAACCAGTCAGTCTGTGGCTCTTACCACCACACATGGGCAATTTTAAACGGTAGCACTGATAAAATTCTCCTCCCTGTGGTTGCCTATGCTCCCAACCTCATCCACCACTGCTCAAATGTCTCATGGGCTGGCAGTGCCAGGGTCTTCTGCACTGTGGGCAGATGGGGACAGGCTAAAGGAAAGGGCTGGGGGAGTGCATAAGAAGCCCCTTCCCCACTTCTTGCCCCTAGAAACTGCCCCTCCTCCCCTTCTGGAGAAGCTTGCAGTGGGGGTGCCAGACACTGGCAAGAGCGTGAATATTGGAACCAGAACAGCTGTCAGGGTGATTGTATGACTGTGGCACGATTAACGTAGAGGCCTCTGGCCCTCTGTATCCAGAATGTCAGCAGTGAGACTCTGACCCTTGCATTAACCATCTCTTTTTATTTTCTGTATTCTGATGCTTTGACATCCAGGGACCTTGCTGACCTTAGAAGGCCTGCCCTCCCAGGGCTAGCTAACTCCTAGAGACTGCAAGCAATCTCACACTCACCTGTAAGTGTGCCTTTCCATTGCAAACCAACCAATCCAGAGTCTACAATTCCAACCACCTTATTTATGGAGCTCTCACACTCCAGATCACTACCCACCTACTGTGATATTCTCAGCACCAGGGACCAGACGTGGGCTCAGCCCCTTTTCAGCAGACGTCACTTGAGGTCATTCAAACTACCCATTGCTAAACCTACTTACACTGTCTCGCCCATTCCTTCCCACAGAAACCACAAAAAAGGCCCTCGCCCACAGTTTCCCCTCACTCCCTCTGCCTCCTGACCCACTCTGCTGCTTCCCCATGCGGCTCTGTAGGGCACGTCCTGCCGTCTGTTTCCAGGAAACTATGAGTATAAAAAACTTCTTCCATCATGACAGTCATTTCCATGCCTGTGTGTCTATCCCTGATCAAAACAAATCAGGTACCTTTAAAGCAACTAGCACAGTGAACATGTGGCTTGATGCCACATGGAGATAATATGCCTTAGGCTGTTCTAGGCTCACTAACTGGATCCACAGATGGCACCCACTGCTGGGCAAGGCACTGCTGCTTGTTGGCACCCTGCATCTGGATGTACTGTCTGCCAGGTGTGGTATCCTCCACTTCCTCTGCCTCCTGACCAACCCCGGTGCTTCCCCAGGTGGTCTCCATGGTGTGCCAAGCCCCTTCTCTTGGCAATTGTGAGTATAACAAACTAGTTCCTCAATGGTACACATCTCCTGATCTGTTGGCCTCACCACACCTGAAAATAATGCAATCCATTTTTTTTTTTTTTTTTGAGATGGAATTTCACTCTTGTTGGCCAGGCTGGAGTACAGTGGTGCAATCTCCATTCACTGCAACATCTGCCTCCCAGGTTCAAGGGATTCTCCTGCCTCAGCCTCCTGAGTAGCTGGGATTACAGGCATGCACCATTACTCCTGGCTGATTTTGGTTTTTTTCTTTTTAGTAAAGACAGGGTTTTGTCACGTTGACCAGGCTGGTCTTGGACTTCTAACCTCAGGTGATCCACCCACCTCGGCCGCTCAAAGTGCTGGGATTATAGGCACAAGCCACAGAACCTGGCCTCCAATCCATATTTTAAAACAGCCCTCTGTACAGGAACTGAAGGACTGTTCTCTGTGGACTCTACAAAGCCCAAAAAGAAAGACCTAAATGTACTCTCCATCAATGGCTCCCCAATGAGTACTACAGTGAAGCTCCAAGTTGACAAGACTCACCCAGGCCCTCAGACTTCTGTCACCTGTTTAAACTCCCACTTTTTATCATAAACAGATGACCATTCAGGATAACAAAAACTGTACAAATAAAAAAGACTGTACCTAATATCTCAACAGACGTAGATAAGGAAAAATGCTGCATCTATGAAACAAGAACAGGATGCTTTAAAGAGGAACATTCAGAAAACAAAATAGGGTTCTTGGAAAATTAAAAGTATGATAGCAGAAATGAAAAATTTAATAGAAATATTTAAAAACAAGATTCTGATGCTTTGACATCTGGGACCTTGCTAACCTTAGAAGGCCTGCCCATCCCAAGGCTAGCTAACTCCTAGAGACTGCAAGCAATCTCACACTCACCTGTAAGTGTGCCTTTCCACTGCAAACCAACCAATCCACCAAGTGGATTCAAGAAAGTAGAGTACAAAAACAAGCATTGGGAAACAGAAAATAAAATAGCACATTAATGGACATCCAACATGTAAATAACGGGAACTCCAGAAAGAAAGAGAAAAGAAAATCTAAGGAAGGAAATAATCGATGAAATTAATCAGGAAACTATCCCAGAAATGAAGTTCATAAACTGCTACATTAAAAGGGCCTACCCATTAGCCCAACACAATGGATGAAAGCATACTCTACCATGTCCCCTTTTTGTGGAGTTTCAGATCACCTGATTCAAAGAAAAAGTCAACAAATACCCAAACAAAAAAACAGCCCAAACAAAGAATCATATGTCAAAATGGCTTTGGCCTTCTTACTGTAACACAGGAAGAAAACAGTAAAGGGTTGCCTTCAAAATTCTGAAAGAAAATCTCTTTCAGCCTAGAAATCTATATTCAGCCAAACTATACATCTGAGTGTCGAGTGAGGAAAAATCATTGTCAGATGTGCAGTTTTCAAAAAAATATACATTTAGTGGACCCTTTCTCAAAAGGTAAAAAGCTAGAGAACGTGTTCCACTAAATTAGAATGAATGAGCGGGGGGGAAAAAAGGAAGCCAAGAAAAGGTGGAAGAGCTCTCCAACAGGAGAGAAGTAATTAAAGACCCCAGGATAAATGAAGTGGCAGATACAGAGTACCTCCATATCTTCATGCCAGAGCAGTGACTGAAGGGCTGCTACCACCAAGATGCACACTGCGGGGTTTCTTCAACCTCCAGACAAAGGGCCTGGGTGACTCAGGCCTAGGTTGCTGTGTGTATTTGCCTGGTCTGTTCCATGTGCTGGTGAAGTTTTCCCCTTTCCTCCATGCCTGCTGCTGGGATCAGCCCAGAGCACTGTCTCAGCCCACAGAAGCATCTTCTGCTCTGACACATTGCCCAGAGGTGGAGCTCCTGGAAGTGGCATGTGGTGAGCCGAGAAGGAGGCAATGTGGAAAAGCAGGCTCCTTCTGACCCTATTTCTGCCAGATGTCCATTGTCTGGCTGTATGGCAGTGGCTCACGCCTGTAATCCCAGCACTTTGGGAGGTTGAGGTAGGTGGATCATGAGGTCAGTAGTTCGAAACCAGCCTGGCTGACACGATGAAACCCCATCTCTACTAAAAATGCAAAATTTAGCTGGGTGGGGTGGCAGGCACCTGTAATCCCAGCTACTCAGGAGTCTGAGGCAGAAGAACAGCTTGAACCCAGGAGGTGGAGGTTGCAGTGAGCTGAGATCAGGCCACTGCACTCCAGCCTGTTGGCAGAGCAAACCTCCATCTCAAAAAAAAAAAAAAAGGAATACCTCAGGCAGGGTAACTTATTTTAAAAAGAGGTTTATTTGGCTTACAGTTCGGCAGGCTTTACAAGAAGCATGGTGTCAGCATCTGCATCTGGTGAGCATCCCAGGCTGCTTCCATTCATGTGGAAGGCAAAGGAGCAGCAGACATGTCACACGGCAAGAGCAGGACTGAGAGAGAAGAGTGAGGCACCAGACTCTTAAACAATCAGATCTGTGGGTAACTCATGACCATGAGGTTGGCACTAAGCCATTCATGAAGGAACCGACCCCATAACCCAAACGCCTCCCACCTCCAACATCAGGGATCACATTTCAACATCAGATTTAAAGAGTACAAACATCCAAACTGCATTAGAGGTACAGGCTGCAGCCCAACCAGATCTTGTTCTTCTCAAGGACTCTTGTAAATGTTCAGGGAAGCTAAAGCTGGACTGCAACCCAGAGACTTCACCCCGAGACTCCACCCAGCTTCTCTACCCCTGGAAGACTTCATCCAACAGTGGCAGTGCTGCCCTCTTCTTAGGCTTGAGCTTAGTGCTCAGCTTTCCAAAACAGGACATCCCATCATTTTGGGATACATAAAAAGGAAGCAAAGCCATTTGGACGGCATGGAAACAATGCACACCCAAGTAAGACACACCCAGAGTTCACCATGGGCAGAGGGAGGAAAAGGAGGTGAAGAGGCAGTACTCAAATGGCTTTCCCAGCATTCCCTGGAATCTGTGCCCATGGCAACCAGCTGCTGTTGTCTGCAAAGCTGTGACTGCATGTCAGAATGCAGCCCCTGGCCACGGGTGGGTGGAGAGGAGAAATCAAGGGCCCTTTTTCTCCTCATTTTTAAATGAACATAAATGTGCAGGAGAGAGTTAAGCAGTAACACTGTCTGGTTGGGAACTTTGCAACTCCACTCTGAAAAAGGAAATGTAAGCCCCTCAAAGCCATGGCCAAGTTGTGGCTGTTGATGAGAAAATCTGAAGGCCTGAAGGTCTAATGTAGTCTCCAAAGCTGAATCCCAGCAGTGGCTTCAGATCAGAGAGAACAGGCAGCAGGAAGCCAGTGGATCGTCACGTAGGAGGGGGCATTTTGAGGGCCTTGCAAATATTCTGGTTGCACCAGCTCAAGTCCCCTGGGAGTGGGTGCGCAGGGTCGGGGGTGGGCCCTGCCTTGCCCCTGTGTAACCTGGGTTGTGCTCTGCCCCTGAGGTTGCAGGACCCCTGGGTCTGTGCTGGGTTGCAGCAGAGGGGCCTGTGAGTGGATCTCCCACAGTATCTGCCCATGACAGAAAGTGTCTAGGCAGAAGCAAAAGAGCTGCACACCTCACAGCCCACACAGCTTAGAAATGACCAGGCATGACCAAGGGTGCTAATGGCCCTTGAGTTTGTACTCCTTACATAAAACTATAAGAAGACAAAAATCATTTTCCCAACTTTCCCAAAATGCACAAAGCTGCTCTACTCAGGAGTTAGTATATTTGATGATTGTGCAAGGCTGTTTCTTTCTTTTTGTTCCTTCTCCCCACTGTTAAAAGACAAAATTTCAGCAAAATGAGTTTAATGATCTAACTGGCTTTTATTAGCAATTCATGAATCAGGCAGCATCCTACATATGAAATGGGTGCTCCACTGAGCTGAGCAGAGCAGGTAGGCTTTATAGACAAAAAGGGAAGAGGAAGCAGACACAGAGAACAAGACAGTTGGGTGGTTTCAAAGTGACATTCCTAATAGGGTTAAAAGAGAGGGACTTCCTTATTTTGCCTGCAGCTCAGGAACACCAGGCCCCTTCTGATTGGTTGTGATGAATTTTTCCTACTTTTAAAAAGAAAACTGGCCCATTTTCAAGTTCAGTTTTATGACACGGCACCTAACACAAGTGACTTGATTCTGGTTTGGTCCCATCTGTGGGGCCTAGGGCAGGAGCTCAGTGCAAACCAATGGCCTTCAGTCAATTCTATTTAAACCTGCCTTCCCCATCTCCAAACCACACCATCTCCCCCAGGAACAAGCAGCATGAAGGCCAGAGGTTCTTCAGGTCCACTTTGAGCCACAAAAACCCCAGCCAGGCTCTGAAATCCCAACTCGGAGGGGCCCAACTAAATTCTTAGATGTGGCACCATCTCCTTCTGTTGTAGGTGGCAGGGAAAGGAGAGGATGCCCATCGTGTTGATCAGACTCAGCTGCTAGAAGACTCACTGGCACTCTGAGAAGTCGGCAGCAGAGCAGCACCCAGCCACACATGAGCATTAAGCACTGGAGAAGAATGAGCTAGACTCATTCAAGGTTCAGGGGTCTTTTGCTTCCTTACCCCACACCACCCTCACCCTTCCGGTTTACTCCCAAAGACACACCTGAGAAAAAGCTGTGGTGGTGGGCTGGCTCCCATGGGACTTTAGTCTCCAGGTGAGAGCAGCAAGGTGCTGCAGCCCCCGCTTCACCATGAAGCACTCCAGCTTCACCATGAGCCAGGTCACCACGCCTGCATCACACCTCATGCCCTGAGCCTCTAGCAGTGACTGACCATGTCTCGGCAGCCCCAGACCTAGGGATTCTCCATCCACCACCCTACTTAGGGCCTTTTCATAGGGCTCAGCTCTCAGGAACTTATCAGATCTGGAAATCCAGGCAGGTGACAGAGCTATGGGGTGAGCATGGGCTTGTCCCACTTCAAAGCCCAAACACCCCACTTTACAGACAACTGACAGAACATGCAGGAAGGAGACCAGAAACTGTTGCCACAATCTAATTCAGTAAGAAGAAAGTGTAGAGATATAAGCAAGCACTGGGTGACTTTATAATCAGCGTCTCACCAAGACCTAATTTGAGTTCTGTGAGGATCCAGGGAAGGACTAGATCAGTGAGTTGAGAGAATCATAAATGGCTTCTGGACTAACTTGAGTTGAGACCCCCTGAGTTGGAGTTTCAGAGCCTGGCTGGGTGTTTTTGTAGCTCAAAATGGAGATGAAGAGCCTCTGGCCTTCATGCTGCTTGTTCCTGGCAGTGAAAGGGGAAGACATGAACAAGCCGGTCGTGGTGTGGGGGCACAGGGTGTAGAAAGAGCATGTCCTGGCTGTCCATCCCCACCTGATGCTGCAGCCCTGACAACAGGGCATCCCACTCATGTCTTCACCAGTCAGGCTTGGACACAAGGTAACAGCAAGAAAGAGCCCACATTCCTGAGCAGGGCCTCCACTGCCATCTTCCTTCCCCTGACTTGCCATGCACATTCTTGACTCCAGCGCTCATCCTTGATTATGGTAAATGGGCGCCAATAGCAATTGTGCTTGAATTTGAGCATATGTGATTGACTCATGCATCAGGGGCTTTTATTCCCCAAAGGCCTTGGGAGATTAACCTCTGCCATTCAGTCCTAATCAACAATGGAGCACCCATCTGTGTAGAACACCCTCAGAGGCACTAGGGGCACAAACACAAACATGATCTCCTTCCTACCCCAGGAGAGTTCACAGGCTGGTAAGGGAGACATGGGAGAACTATGCACACTGCAGTGTGATCAGACAATGTAACAAGTCCCACTTACACTACGTTTATCTGAGCAAACTCACCACTGACCCCCCAAAGACCCAGTCAGACTTCATCCAATAGTGGCAGCGTTGACCCCCTAAAGACCCAGTCAGAGGCTGCAGGCAGATGGGGACAGACAGATTAGGAAAAAGAATCAAGAATTTGTATTTTTCAAGGCAACTGCTAACTCCATTTTAAAGATCAACTTTCGTCTGATTAATTATCAAGGGAAAGAGAAGACAATAAGCCTACTTGAATTTTGTTTAAATACATGGGCTGACATAAGATTTAATGGCACCATTTTCAGAGGAGTATTTAAAATTATAATTTCATTAAAAAAACATTTGCTGA
Source organism: Callithrix jacchus (assembly GCF_049354715.1). Taxonomy (NCBI): domain Eukaryota; kingdom Metazoa; phylum Chordata; class Mammalia; order Primates; family Cebidae; genus Callithrix; species Callithrix jacchus. The sequence goes on from NC_133507.1 coordinate 111,716,674, forward strand.
GGTCCCATAAATCTGTCACATGGGTGCGGGATTTTTTGATAAATCAAATCTCCCTTCTGTAGCTCAAAACTAACACTGACTATAACTGTCGGTTGGCAGCTTTGATGGCAACGTGATGGGGACAGTACATCGAGTCCATGTTAGGCATTTTAGAGTTAATGGAATTGCCTGTGGTTAGGAAAATTGATCAAGAGAAGAGAATGTTTATTATTCCTGTAATTGAAAAGAACAAGACACATTCCATCTTAACTTAAAGAAAATGATCCTGTTAGGGTATTTATGCGAACCCATGGCCCCATCATCCTCCTTTTTTCATTATTCTCAGAACAGCTTGCAGGGACTCAGACTGGAGCCTAGGGAGGCCAAGTGAAAACTGAGAGAAGGACTCTTGCTCAAGGATCAAGGGCCACAGCTCTGTCTGCTTCCACTACAGCCTGTTTTGTGAGCCTCTTCAGTTGCTGCTCCCAGAAAACAGGTCTGGCTGTGATTTCTTTGGTTACCACCTATTCTCCCTGGAAGGAAGGTGTATTAGTCAGCTATTGCTTCATAACCAGCCACTCCAGACTCTGTCACTCAAAACATCATCACTCATGCATTGTCATTCACAGATGCTAGTTAGTTGGGTGAGGGCGCTGATCTCATCACCACTGAAGATGAGCTTGGCTCAGTGTGGGTCTAGCTGGGGTTTACTTCTCCCTGTGGCTTGGTCTCAAATCTGATTTAGGAAAGGAATGACGGTGACCCAAGGGAAAGACCATGTGAAGTGAAGATAGCAAGAAGACAAATCAAACACCACAAGCACATTTCAAGCCTTTCTCATCCGTGAACTGCCAACATTTCATTGGTCAATGGGAGTCCTGTGACCAAAGTCAGCATATATCCATGGAGTGGGGGAATATATTGTCTCTAGTAGGAGAGACAAGAAGCCAATGTTTGCTGAATAGTAATCTAAATTCCCGCAGTTTGTCCTGTCATTTCCTGTGCACATGCTAAACACACATGCTTTTCCCAAGATGCTCCAGAAGTCTCACCCCATCACAGAGTCGCCTTGAGGTGCAGGGTCTTGCAAATATAGCAAGTCCACAACTCCTCTTTATCCAGATACCAAGAACTACAACTGTCCAGAGAAATTCAAAATACTCCTGGGAAAATACTGCCAGGCCCCCGGCCCTAAGGGCAGGGACTACCCTCTGATCAGGCCCTGGGTCTGCTCCCTGTGGACAGAGTTCCTGCCATCACTCTCCACAACTCCTGGGTCCACTCCAAGAAGGCTCCTTCCTTCTCCATCATCCTCCCCCATCCCTTGCAATGAGGGCACTGGGGAACATGTACTTCTACAGCCCTGAGCAGCTTTCTCAGTTTTCCGCTGCCTGGAGCAAATCAAGAACCTAGAGATTGATTCACATCTTGAACCATCAGCATCTCTTTTAGGCTGGCAGTACTTTTGCCAACAGAACTCTCTCAGACACTTGGGTTTTCCATGTGTTTGATGGTGGCTCCCTCCATATGCCAACAAGCATGCTGCAGCTTACTCACAAGACCCACCCTGCTGTCTAGACTGCATTCCGGCACTTGGGCAGCATGGGGCTCAGTGAGACCATGCCTTCTGTCTTGCTAGGAGCCCTTCTGTTTCCGGTAAGGGACTCTATAAAGTGCCACCTTCATACTTTTAGAAGTCTTAACAAGGCTGTGTCTTGCTCTTGCTCTGGGAGAGGCTAAAGACCAAAAATAGTTTGATTTCCTAACCCAGAAAACCCAAGAATTTCTGGACTCTCTAATTTCCTTTCAGTTCTGGTTACAGACTGGCCAGTTCTTTCCTGATTTTACCCCTTTTCCAGGGCAGCTCATTCAGTGCAGTGAACAACAGGTGATGCCACAAAGATGAGGAAGTTCCTGGCATGGCAGAAAGAGTCATGACATGCAGTGCCAAAAACAGAGGGGCCAGTGAGCTGTGGGGGACACAGAGGGGAGTGGAACTCCAGCCCAATAGGGGAGGCTTCTGAGCAGGTGATGCCAATGCGGGCCCTGCAGAGATGAGCGGGAGTCAGTCTAGAAGCAGCAGAAGGCACAGCACACGCAAGGGTGTGGCAGGCAGCCAGGAAAGGCTCCGATGCCCAGAGAAGCCATCAACACATCTGAGCCAATGCAGGATGCACTCACCAAGCGCTGGGCCAGAACTGTGCTACACAGAGGTAGAGAAGTCAGCCCCTACCAGGGAGCACACATGCCAGCTGATGGGATAGTGACCAAGAGACCCTGCCCCAGGGCCAGTCACTGCTCTGAGAAGGGAGGCAAGGGGCCTGAGGGAGCCCAGAAAAGGGGAGCTCTCAAATGTGGGAAAATATGACCACATTTTCCCTTAATCCCGTCTTGAAAGGTCATATGTCCAAATACAGTCACATTCTGTGGTCCTGTGGGCTAGAACAGTAAGATGGCACTTACTGCTTCCACAGATGAATACAAGGGACACAGCTCAGCCAGTAACAGAAAGCGTGGACATGTTCATGCAGCAATGGGAATGGAGCCACAGAGCAAGCCACCTCGGAATACAAATCCAAAGACAGGCCACTTACCAGAAATTGGGACCTCCTCTGCAGCTGGCCAACTTTACTCCCACCCACACTATACACCTAGACTTCCCCCAGTGAGTGTCATCTTCTCCTGAGGAGGGAAAACTGTAGGACCCCTCCAGGAATGGTGATCTTGCTGCTCCCCTTGACTGGTCTCTGAACTCCCACATCCTGGCAGCACAAAGAACCAAAGCTCCCCAGCTCCCAGGCCTTGGGGTGTTCCTGTCCCTTTCGGGTATTCCCATGGCCCCATGGAATTATCCACTTTTTTAGCTTACATATGAAAAAAACAATTTTGCCCTTTCCAACACATGCGGTACTCTGCTGGGGACATAATGGCAGGATTCAGACCCACGTGAGGGCTCCACTGCACCCTGGAGCCACCTCCTCAACAGCAAGATGGCACTTACTGCCCAACAGAGCAGCTCCTTGTGATGCTCTGAGGATGCTGAGCTCAGCCCCCACTCCTGCCTTTGCCTGCACTGTTCCCTCTGACTAGAATGCCTTCCCCAACCCAAGTCCTCTTCATCCCCGAGAGATTGGCTCAGATCCCAATGTCCCCAGAAGACCTCACAGTCCCCAAAAGTCCTCACTGATCTCTTGACTCCTGTAGGAACATCTAGTAGTTGGTCAATATTCTGGCCACCATTTTCTCTAATGGTTTGGGGGCAGGCATCTTTTCCTTCTGGCTGGCTTCATCAGCAATGCCCTGTTGCTCACAGCTTAAGGTCTTTCTTCACCTGGACTCAACCTCTACTCTGGTCCCTACGTCTCCCCTACTTTACCTCCCTATTCTCACTCTGCTTTTCACTGTGCCTACCGCTCATCCAGTGCATCATCAGATGGGAATGGTCTCAACACTCCAACCTAGAGCCCACAGGCTCCTGAATGTGACACACGCATGTCATATTCTTCTGGCACTCCCAGTAACATCCAAAACAGGAATTTGCAGTCTCTTCTGCGGTTGACCAACATGAGGCCCATTTGTCCAGAACAGGCATCACCTATTCTCTACTGTTCACAATGGCATATATCATCAAACGAGGCACAGCTAGGGAGAGAAGAGGAAAAGTCACAATCATTTGTTAAATGTTGAAATAACACTGTTGGCACCCACCCAGATGTCGATTGCAGAGCCCCCACCCCCAGCTGCTGTGATGATTAGACTCATAGCTGCACTGCCCAGAGGACTGCCCTCCCCTGAGAAGTTACACCTTCCTTCCTGGGAGCGGGCTGTTGGCTGATTGATAAGAGGTACACAACCTGGGCCCCTTCACTTTAAAATGGGACAGCTCAGTATTGGCACTCGCACTGCAGAGTTCCCGTAGGATCAGGCTGAGGCTGGAGCCACATCATTGTTTAGTGTTCCCCACCATATCCTGCTTCCCTGACTTTCCTCTGGGTTTCTTCTTAGAGGACAGCCTCAATAAGTCACTGACACACTAAGTCATTTGCCCTGTGACTCGATAGACCTAAGCCAGACATCTGCCAGCCAGGACCTCTGCCAGCCTCATCACACACATTGGTCTATCAGTCCCCTTAATTATCTCATCCTTCAATGGAGGAATCAGAGGTTGAGTCCAGGCCACGAAGAATGGAGCAATTTGACCTGCAATTCCATACCCAGTCAAACTATCAATCAAACGTAAGGGGAATTGAAGAGGTTTTAAGAGAGGAAATCTCAAAAAGGTTTTCTCCCATATACCCTTTCTGGGAAAAAAATTGCTTGAGGGAGTACTACAGAAAAAAAAATGGGCAATTCATAGAGCAGTAATTCACAATTTTCTTAAAAAAATGAACCTACCAAGAAAGCAAGGAAAAGAAATCCCCAGATAACAGCTGTGCAGCAAGTATTCAAAGCAGTCAGTTCTACTCACGCAGCTCAACTAAAAGTATGATTTAAAAGCCAGATGATCACATGGGTTTAAAGAGTCATATGCTTTCAATAAGGAAAATAAAAGTCTGAGGGCTTGGGTTTTAATGCCCTCACTGAGTCAGAAGAATAGTCCTTGGGTTCCAAAGGCAAGAAGGTAGAACAGAGTCACCTACTTAAAGCCAGCACACTTCGAGGGCTATACCTTCAATAAAATAGAAATGGGCAGAAACGAGGGGAGACAGGAATCTACCCACTGACCCAAGAAGATAAAAATAAAACTTTTCTCTGTTTGGTCTCTGGAGGCAGATGTTGGAGGAACTCCCTTATGAGGTACCAAAATCCTAGCCCTATATCTCACATGAACTTGGTGTTCAAATTTATACCACTTGCTTGGCACAGGAATCACTTGACCAATAAATTAACTAAAATGGTTCAGGATCAGAGATACCTAGGAGAAGAAAACACAAAGCACTCGATGCCAAGCACTTCCATAAGCCAGCTTGGATGGGAGTCCCGTGGTGGGGCATGGAGGGAGAACCTCAGAAACTGAGGTGCCAATCACTGTTTTAATCAGCATGAGCAAGAATTAGCATATGGGATAAACTTGCATGCACTAGAACTTGAGATACTAGCAAGATCGGAAGTTTATAGTGAAATAATTGTATTTAAAAGGATTAACAGATAAAAGGACCATAAAACATAAGAAGAAAAGGGAAGATTGAATCCCTTAAAACTTCTAGAAATTAAATATGTAGTCACTAAAATTAAAAACTCGGTGGCTGAATAAAATAGCGTATTAGGCACAGCTCAAAAGAGAGCTGGTTAACCGGAAAATAGGGCTGAGGAAATTAGCCAGAATCCAGTACAGAGAGATAATGAGAAGAAAAATATAAAAGAGAAGCTGGATCACAAAAGATAAAAAAGAAGATTTAATACATATATCTCTAATAGGAACTCCAGAAAAATGCAACCTAGGCAATGGAGTTATATTTTGACACCAATTTTCTGATACCAACTGGGCGTCCTACAATCTAATTCAATTCTGACACTAGAAATCTGGAGTTAGTGCAGCCCCCTCATATCAAGGGCATAGTCCTTCACAGAACTGCCCCCCTTAAGACATCAGCCACAAGTTTCAGATGTCCTCAAGCCACCTGCACTTCTTCCTGGCTGGCTACAATTTCCAAAATGTTTTGTTTTCACTCCTAGTAGGTGACTGGAATACATTCTGACACTAGCCACCTAGAGGGAGCATCAGATCTCACAAGTTAAAGGGCTCAGCCCTTCACAAAACTGATCTCACATCCAGTCTCAGAGGCCACTCACACTTCTGACTGACTGATAAATCCAGAGGGTCCCACAACCCCTTCAGGTTTGATCATTCATTAGAACAACTGATAGAACTGACTGAAAGCCCTATAGTTCACAGTTACTGTTTTCTTATCAAGAATACAGATCAGGGACAGCCAAATGGAGAGGCACATAGAGCAAGGGTGGTGGGGAGAGGTGCAGGACAGAGCTTTGGTGCCCTCTTCTGATGGAATCCAACTGCATCATCCCCAGCACATCAATGCATTCACCAACCAGGAAGCTCCACTGAGCCTCATGTCCAGAGATTGTATTGGGCTATCATTATGTAGGTATGATAGCTGTGTCACTGAGTTCAATCTCTAGCCCTACACCACTACCCAGAGGTCAGAGGTTGGGCTTGCCCAAATTTTCAATCCAGTAATCACATGACTGGCCTTTCTACTGACCAGCCTCCACCCTGATGCTATCTCAGGGCTGCCATGAGTCACCTAATTAGTATAACAAACAACTCCTATGATGCTGGAAATTCCAATGGTTTTTGAAGCTCTGTGATGGGGCAAAAACTAGCTATTTTTCTTTATTATGCCACAGGAGGAAAAGCCATGTGTAAAAAAAACAATAATAATGACTGAGAGTCTTTCAGAATTGATTCAAGTCATGAATCCTCAGACTGAGTTCAATCTCAGACTGAAATAGCAGTGAGTCCTGAGAGGGTTAATAAAATATGTCTATACCAGATACATCATGGTGAAAATGGAAGACACCAAAAGCAAAGAAAAAAATTCTAAAACCACCATAAAGAAAAGACTAATTTACCTCCAAAGCATAACAATTAGAAAAATTCCCAATCTGTACTATCAAGGCTGGAAGGCAATGGAGACTTGGGGGAAATACCTTTGAACTAGATAAACTAGCATTTATGAGTGAGGACAAAATAAAGACATTTTCAGACATCAAATACTGACATCCTATGGTTTGAATGTTTCTGTCTACTCCAAAATTTATGTTGAAACTTAATCCCCAATGCTGGAGTATTGGGAGATGTGGCCTTTGGGAGGTAATTGAGCCATGAGGACTCTGTTTTGATGAATGGGATTAGGTGCCCTTATAAAAGGGCTTGATAGAGGGAATTTACTCCTTTTTGTCCTTTCCTTCTCTTCTAACAGGTGAGGCCACATCATTTGCTCCTCTAAAGATGCTGCAATAAAGCACCATCTTGGAAGCATAGAACAGTCCTCACCAGACAACTGAACCTGCTGGCACCTTGTTCTTGGACTTCCAGCCTTCAGAGGTGTGAGAAATAAATTTCAATTGTTAGTAAGTTACCCAGTCTTAGGTAATCTGTTATAGCCATAAGAAGACACGGACTTGACTAATACAACATATTGATGGAAAAAAATGACAATAGGATGACTTTCAGAAGAAAAGTGACTGACTTAACAGTAAAGTGTAATAAGCAAATGAGCTGGTAAATACTGACTGTTAAGATTCGCAAAATAACTAAACTAATAGGAAGTTTCAAAAAGGCAAAACTAAAATAATGAATAAAAACTAAGATAAAAGATGTCTTTTGTGAGAGGAAGATAGAAAAACCATCAACCTTAGATTTTGTTAAATAAGTAGGAAAAAAATCACAAGTAATCAATAAATGAAAACTCAAATCAGTTTGTAGCAAAGAAAGGAAAGAAGCAAAGCTATAATAAAGTGAAAATATGATTGTGAAAAATACCAAAATGTATCTTTAATCACAACAGGTGTAAATTTGCTATACTAGCTAATTAAAAGATAGAAAACATCCAATTTTGTTAAAAACAAAATAAAACACAATTATATATTAAAATATAATGACCAAATGTTGAATATAAATGAATGATAAAATATTTCAAGAAGACAATAAGACCAAAAGTTGGACACAGGTATGCTAATATTATATAAAATAGACTTTAAGGCAGAACACATTCTTTTCTTTTTAATAGTACTTTAGGTTCTGGGGTACATGTGCAGATCATGCAGGATTGTTGCATAGGTGCATACGTGGCAAGGTGATTTGCTGCCTCCATCCCCCCGTCCCCTATATCTGGCATTTCTCCCCACAGAACACATTCTTAAATGAAATACAGAGGTTTATTGCATAATGAAAAGAAGAATTCACCAGGAAGTGAGACTACTTGCCTATATGCACCACCAACAAAACCCCAAAATAGACCAATAAAATACATTTTCTTTTAATGAACAAAATTAAAAGAAAAATTAAGACATCCACAATTTTTGGAAAGAAATGTTAATACTTCTTTCAAAACTGGGAGTAAATAGTCTTGTCCTCTTAATACACCCCCAGTGATAATTGCAAGAATGGTGTCTTGCTCTCACTGGGCATCCAATAATGCACCCAACTAAAAAAGAAGAAAGAAATAAGTGACTGGTTGAGCCCCAGCCAGAAGGTCGTTCTGATCCAGTTCAGAGCTGACCCTTGCTGGTTGAGGTCCCTTCAGCCTGTATGAGACAAGCTGGGTGCTGCCAGGCCCCACAACTGGTCCCACACCCCAGTTTCCCCCAGACCTGGCATCTAGGGCCCTGATTATGACCCAGTCCTGACCCCAATTCCCAAGATCTGTCTCAAGAAACAAGAGGGAATTCAGGGTTAACCTCACTTCCAGCCAGTCCTTGTCTCAGGCCTTTGCCCTGATAACTAGGCCCCTACCCGTGTCTTGCCCTACTCACTTTTTCATCTTGCTCCTCCACATCATCCTCTGGGCCTGACATCATACACGTGGGCTTCTGTTGTAATTAACATTGTTATTAATTCAGCACTTGCCATGGACCAGCACAGGACTGGGTTCTTTACGTGCATTATCCCTCTCTGGTTCTTACAAGGAACCTGTGAAGTAAATAGAATATTTAAATGGGAAAAATTATTTGGTCCATGTCAACATCAAACCCAATTTCCTACATAAACCTAATCCATTAATACAATTAAAATAACATGCTAACATGTAAAATGCTGAATATATTGCTTTCTGATCACTAAACAATCAATGATTATTACCAAGGAACTACATTTTGTCAATAATGAGACATCTCAGTGCCAGCAAAGATGTCTGCTTGTCAACAAAGATGTCAAAGATGTTTGTTTTGTCAACACTCAGAGATCTTCAAAAGTCTGCATGACATACTGATAATGTCCCATTTGTATTTGAAATGTAACTCTAAACCTTTTTCTCAAGTAGTTTTGTTTTCTGAAGGTATAATGTACATAGAGGGAAGAGCCTAAATGTTCAGTTATTTATATGGTATGCAGTCATACTACAAGCACCCACATAGCCAGATACAGAGTATTCCCAACACCTCTGTGAGCTCCCTGTGTCCTTCCCAGTCAACATCCCCAAGCCCTCCAAGGAGGGAGCTTTCAGGAATTGAGTTTTGCCCCCCTAAAATTTATATATTGAAGCCCTTACTCCCAATGTGGCTATGCACTGATGCATCTCTTAACAGGGATATGCTCTGAGAAATATGTTGTTCGCAGATTTTGTCATTGCACAAGCATTATAGAGTGTATGTACACAAACCTAGATAGGGCAGCCTACTCCACACATAAGCTATATGCTCCTTGGCTAAAAACCTGTACAGCAGGTTGCTGTACTGAATACTGTAGGCAATGGTAACATAATGTATTTGTGTATGCAAACATATCTAAACAGGCATGTCGAAAGTATAGTAAAAATATTAAAGATAAAAAATGATCCACCTGTACAGACTGCTTACCATGAATGGAGCTTGCAGGACGGGAAATTGCTGTGGGTGAGTCAGTGAGTGAGTGGTGAGTGATGTGAAGGCCTAGGACATTACTTCACACTACAAGAGACTTTGGAAATACTGCACACTTATGCTACACTGAATTTACTTTTTAAGTATTTTTTCTTTCTTCAATAATAAATTTACCTTAGCTTACTGTAAATTTTTTACTTTGCAGGCTTTTTAATTGTTTTTAAGTTTCTTCTTGATACACATAACTTTACATATTTATGTGAATAAAATGTAATGATCAAGTCAGGGTACGTGGAGTGTCCATCACCTTGAATACTTATTATTTCTGTCTGTTGGGAGCATTTCAAGTCCTCTCTCCTAGACACCTTAAAATATACAATAAATTATTGCTAACTATAGTCGGCTACTCTGCTGTTGAATATTAGAACATATCTCTTCTATATAACTGTATCAGTGTACCCATTAACCAACCTTCATTATCCCCTCCCACACACCCTTTGTGGCCTCTGATAACTATCAATCTATTCTCTACTTCCATGAGATCAAATTTTTTGACTCCCACATATAAATGAGACCATGCAACATTTGTCTTTTTGTGCCTGGCACAAACATTTTTTTTTAATTGTACTCAAAATTTTACCAATTTTTTCTGCATCTGTTAGATAATCATATGGTTTTATTCTTTATTCTGTTGATGCAATGTATCAGGTTTATTGATTTGTACATGTCCAACCATCCTTGCATCCTTGGAATGATGATGTATTTTTTTAACGTGCTGTTGAATTTGGTTTGCTAGCATTTTGTTGAGGATTTTTGCATCTATGTTCAATAGGAATCTTGGCTTGTAGTTGTCTTTTTTGTTGTGTGATATGCTTTGGCTGTGCCCCACCCAAAACCTCATCTTGAATTGTAATCCCCATAATCCCCATGTGTCAAGGGCAGGTGGAGATAACTGGATCATGGGGACAGCTTCCTTCATACCAGTCTTGTGATAGTGAGTGATTCTCATGAAATCTGATGGTTTTATAAGCATCTGGCATTTCCCCCATTGCACCCAGTTCATTCTGCCACCTGTGAAGAAGATGCCTGCTTCTCTTTTGACTTCCACCATGATTGTAAGTTTCCTGAGGCTTCCCCAGCAATGTGCAACTGTGAGTCAATTAAACCTCTTTTCTTTATAAGTTGCTCAGTCTTGGGTACTTCTTCATAGCAGTGTAACAATAGACTAATACAGTAAATTGGTACCGGGAGTGGGATGCTGATGTGAAGATACCCAAAAATGTGAAAACAACTTTGGAACTAAGAAACAGGCAGAGGTTGGAACAGTTTGGAGGGTCAAAAGAAAACAGGAAGATGTGGGGAAGTTTGGATCTTCCTAGAGACTTGTTGAATGGTTGTGTCTAAAATGTTGATAGTGATATAGAAAATGAAGTCCAGGTTGAGGTGGTCTCCGATGGAGACAAGGAATTTCTTGGGAACTGGAACAAAAGTGATTCTTGTTACACTTTAACAACAACACTGGTGGCATTTTTGTCCCCACCCTAGAGATCTGTGGAACTTTGAACTTGAGAGAAATCATTTAGAGTAAAAATTTGGAAAACTTGCAGCCTGATGATGAACTAGAAAGGAAAAACCCATTTTCTCAGGAGAAATTCAAGCTGGCTGCAGATATTTGCATAAGTAATGGGGAGCGGAATGTTAATCAGGAAGACAATGGGGAAAATGTCTCCAGGGCATGTCAGAGACTTTCATGGCAGCCCCTCCCATCACAGACTCCAAGGCTTAGGAGGGAAAAATGGTTTCATGGGCCACACCCAGGAACCCCCTGCTCTGTGCAGCCTCAGGACATGGTGCCCTGTGTCCCAGCTACTCCAGCTCCAGTTATGGCTAAAAGTACAGCTTGGCCCTTTGCTTCAGAGGGTGTAAGTCCCAAGCCTTGGTGGCTTACAGGCGTGTTGAGCCTGTAAGTGCAAAAAGTCAAGAATTGAGGTTTGGGAACCTCTTCCTAGATTTCAGAGGATGTATGAAAACACCTGGATGTCCAGACAGAAGTTTGCTTTGGGGCAGAGCCCTCATGGAGAACCTCTGCTTGGGCAGTGTGGAAGGGAAACATGGTGTCAGAGCCCACATACAGAGTCTCCACTGGGGCACTACCTAGTTGAGCTGTGAGAAGAGGGCCACCTTCCTCCAGACCCCAGACTGGTAGATCCACTGACAGTTTGCACCACATACCTGGAAAAGCCACAGACACTCAATGTCAGACTGTGAAAGCAGGCAGGAGTGGGGGATACCCTGCAAGCCTCAGGGGTGGAGGTGCCTAAGGTTGTGGGAGCCCATCAGCATGACCTGGATGTGAGACATAGTTAAAGGAGATCATTTTGGAGCTTTAAGGTTTAATGACTACCCTATTGGATTTCAGACTTGGGTGTGAAGCCTTTAGCCCCTTTTTTTAGCCAATTTCTTCCATTTGGAACAGGGGTATTTACCCAATGCCTGCTCCTCCATTTTATCTAGGAAGTATCTAACTTGCTTTTGATTTTACAGGCTCATAGGCAGAAGGTACTTGCCTTGTCTCAGATGAGACCTTGAACTTGGACTTTTGGGTTGATGCTGGTATTAGTTAAGACTTTGGGAGACTATTAGAAAGGCATGAATGTGTTTTGAAATGTGAGGACATGAGATTTTGGAGGAGTCAGGGGCAGAATGATATGGGTTGGCTGTGTCGCCATCCAAAACCTCATCTTGAATTGTAATCTCCATAACCCCCAAGTGTCAAGGGCAGGACCAGGTGGAGGTAATTTGATCATGAGGGCAGTTTCTACTATGTTGTTCTTGTAATAGTGGGTGAGTCTCACAAGATCTGATGCTTTTCTAAGCACCTGGCATTTCCCCTGCTTGCACTCACTCTTCCCTGCCCCCCTGTGAAGGTGTCTGCTTCTCCTTTGCCTTCCACCATGACTATAAGTTTCCTGAGGCCTCCCCAGCAATGTGAAACTGTGAGTCAATTTAACCTTTTTCCTTTATAAATTGCCCAGTCTTGGGTACTTCTTCATAGTAGTATGAGAATGGACTAATACATTGTGTCTTTGGTTTTGCTATCAGGATAATGCTGGCTTTGTAGAATGAGTTAGGGGTAATTCCTTACTCTTCAATTTTTTGGAATAATTTGAAGAGAATTAATATTAATTTTCTTTGAATGTTTGGTAGAATTCAGCAGTGAAACTATCTAGTCCTGGAATCTGTTTGTTGGGAGATTTTTTAATTACTGCTTCAATCTTACTACTTGTTATTTGTCTGTTCAGGTTTTCTGTTTCTTCCTGATTCAATATAGTGTGTATCCAGGAATTTATCCATTTCTTCTAGGTTTTCTAATTTGTTCATGTTTAGTTCTTCATAATAATCTCTAATAATTATTGTATTTCTCTGGTATCAATTGTAGTGTCTCCTTTTTTATTTCTGATTTTGTATTTCAGTCTTCTCTTTTTTTCTCTTGGTTTATCTAGTAAATGGTTCCTCAATTTTGTTTACTTTTCGAAATCCAATTTTTTGTTTTATTGATCCCTGAAATTTCTTCTTACTTTCTATTTTGTTTTATTGAGCCCTGAAATTTCTTCTTACTTTCTATTTTGTTTTATTGATCCCTGAAATTTCTTCTTACTTTCTATTTTGTTTTATTGGTCCCTGAAATTTCTTCTTAGTTTCTATTTTGTTTAGTTCTGCTATAATCTTTATTATTGCTTTCCTTCTATCAATTTTGACTTGGGTGTGTTTGTGCTTTTCTAAATCCTTGAGGTTCATCATTAGATTGTTTATTTTAAATATTTCTACTTTTTTGATGTAGGCATTTGTTACTATAAACTTCCCTCTTCACATTGCTTTCGTGTATCCATAAGTTTTGGTGAGTTGTGCTTGATTTCCATTTGTTTCTAGTAATTTTTAAATTTCCTTCTTAATTCATTTCTTGTGTCAATGGTCATACAGGGGCATAATTTTCATGTTTAATTTCCATTTGTACAGTTTCCAGAGTCCTTCTTGGTACTGATTACTGATTTTGTTCTACTGTGATCTCAGAAGATACTCGATATGATTTTTTTTTAATTTGTTTAGATTTGTTTTGTGTTCTAACATATGCACTAACCTGAAGATGTTCCTGTGTTGATGAGAAGAATATGTATTCTACAGCTATTAGAAGAAATGTTCTGTAAATGTCTCTTAGGTCCATTTAGTCTAATGTGCACTTTAAATCCAGAATTTTTTTGTTCATTTTCTGTCTAGATTATCTGTCTAATGCTGAGAGTGAGCTGTTGAAGTCCCCAGCTACTATAGTTTTAAAGTATATCTCTCACTTTTTTTTTTTTTAACAGAGTCTCTCTGTCACCCAGGCTAGAGTGAAGTGCTGCAATCTCAGCTCACTGCAAACTCCACCTGCCAGGCTCAAGCAATCTTCCTGCCTCAGCCTCCCAAAAAGCTGGGACTGTAGGCACATGCCACCACACTCAACTAATTTTTGTATTTGTGTAGAGATGGAGTTTCACCATGCTAGCCAAACTGGTTTCAAACTCCTGACCTCAAGTGATCCACATGCCTCGGCCTCCCAAAGTGCTGGGATTACAGCCATGAGTCACTACACTTGGCCTCTCCCTTTAAATTTAATAATATTTGCTTTATACATCTGGGTTCCCTAGAGTAGGTGCATGTATGTTCAGAATATTATATCCTCTTGCTGAATAGTTCATTTATCATTATATAATAACCTTTATCTTTTTTGCCATTTCTGACTTGAACTCTGTTTTATCTGATGTAAGTATGTGTACTTCTACTCACTTTTTGTTTTCATTTTTATGGACTCTCTTTTTTCATTCCTTTACTTTCAGTTTATATGTGTCTTTTTAAGAAAGATGAGTTTCTTGTAAGAAATAGTTGGGCCATGTTATTTACCTATTCAGCCAATCTATATCTTTTAAGGGGAAAGTTTAATCCATTTATATTCAAGGTTATTATTAATATGTGGGAGCTTATTTCTATCATTTGGTAACTGATCATTGGTAGTTTTGTATATCCTTTGTTTCTTTCTTTCTGTTTCATTGTTTATCATTATGGTTTGGCTGTTTTCTGTAGTGGTAAATTTGAGTATTTTCTTTTCCTTGTTTGTGTGTTTCCTCTACCAGTGAAATTATTTTCATGAGTTTTTATTATGGTAGATATTATTATTTTGCTTCTGGTGTAAGACTTCATTGAACATTTTTGTAGGGTCAGTCTGGTGGTAACAAATTCTCTCAGCTTTTGCTTGTCTGAGAAAGATTTCATTTCTCCTTCATTTATGATGGATGACTTTGCTTGAAATAATATCTTTGGTTGACATTATTTTTTTTATTGCATTTTAGGTTTTGGGGTACATGCGCAGAACATGCAAGACAGTTGCATAGGTACACACATGGCAGTGTTTTGCTTCCTTCCTCCCCTTCACCCACATTTGGCATTTCTCCCCAGGCTATCCCTCCCCAGCTCCCCCCCAACTGTCCCTCCCCTTTTCCCCCCAATAGACCCCAGTGTTTAGTACTCCCCTCCCTGTGTCCATGTGTTCTCATTTTTCATCACCCGCCTATGAGTGAGAATATGTGGTATTTCATTTTCTGTTCTTGCGGTTGACACTATTTTTCTTTCAGCACTTTAAATATATCATCTCATTCTCTCCTGGCCTGTAAGGTCTCTGCTGAGAAAACTGCTGTTAGTCTGATGGGGTTCCTTTATAAGTGACTAGAGGTTTTTCTCCTGCTGTTTTTAGAATTCCCTCTTCATCTTTGACTTTTGACAGTTTAATTATAATGTGCCATGGAGATCTTTTTGCATTTCATCTGTTTGGCATTTTCTGAGTGTCCTGTATCTGGATATCTAAATCTCTTGCTAAACTTCAGAAATTTACATCTAATATTTTGTTAAATAGGTTGTCTAACTCTTTTATTTTCTCTTCATCTTCTGGAACTTCAAGAATTTGAATATTTGGTCACTTTATGGTATACCATATATCATAAGTAGGCTTTGCTCATTCTTCTTATTCTTTTTTTCTTTGTTGTTTTTCTGACTGGATTATTTCAAAAGGCCTGTCTTCAAGTTCTGGAATTCTTTTTCTGCCTGATCTAGTCTATTGCTGAACCTTTTAGACATATTTTATGTTTCACTCAATTAATTCTTTAGTTCCAAAATTTGTTTGGTTCTTTTTCATGATATATCTTTTTGGTAAATTTCTCATTAATATTCTGAATTGTTTTTCTGATTTCTTTTTACTGTTTTTCAGTATTCTCTTATATCTTACTGAACTTCTTTAAAATCAGTATTTTGATTTCTTTTTCTGGGATTTCATAAATTTACTTTGATTGTAATCTATTGCTGGGGGATTGTGTTCCTTTGTGAGCATTAAATTTTCTTGCTTTTTTGTGATTCCTGTGTCCTTACATTGATATCTGTGCATCTGGCATAGTAGTCACTTTCTTCCAATCTTTTAAGTTTTCTCTCATGGGGAATGCATTTTCCTGAAGATGTATCTATGGTGTTAGTTGGGTGGGGCACTTTGGCTTTGACTCTTAGTGCATCCAGTAGTATAGCCTCCGTATGATTTGTTTAGCTGTAAACAGCATCAGTGGTGCCTGTGATCTCCTCAATGGCTTAGGGTCCAGTTATCAGTGAAGAATATGGTGAAGTTTTCATGGGGACTGGGATGCCAGGTGGGCCAATCTTTCGGCAGTAGTGTCAGTGGTGGGCTGAGCATGCCTGTCTTTGGGGTCCAGAGCAGCATGCATTAGCACAGGTATCACTGGTTCAAACAGGCCAATTCTTTGGCATCCAGGTGGCTTGCTCAAATACAAAGAATGGCAGCAGATGGATGTGTGAGTTCTCAAGCCCCTGAGAAGCAGGAATCGTGTGGGTGATGGCAGTAGCAGTGGTAGAACAGCCCTCTGGGCCCTGTGTCATGCATACTAGTGTTGGCAGTTTCTGTGATGGGCTGGGTGGACCGGTCTCCAGACCTGCAGGTGGTGTGTGCAGGTTAGTGCCAACTGTGTGCTAGTGGCACAGTGAGTGGGCTCAGCCTCAGGATGCCAATGGCTGTAGACTGTTCTGGAAGATCTCCAGGCCCCTAGACAGCATGCTCTGGCATGGGGGATTGCAGGCAAGCTTGTCCTCAGGCCCCACAATGATACCTACAGACAGTAGCTGTGTTAGGCTGGGGCAGGGTGTTTCCCAGGCCCACAGTGGAATATTTGGTTTGAGGGTGGCAGTGGCTTCACTTTAGCCTTGCTCCTAGGGAAAATGTGGTTACTTTCGGTGGTAGCAGCTGTAGCCAGGTGGTTGGAGAACACATACTTATGGCTTATGTTTCAGTGCAGGTGGCACCAGCCCACGTTTGGCTTGAACCTCAGCCACCACAGTGCAGCAATGACGGCTGTGGGTTAGGGGCGCTATGTGCATATGAAAGTACATAGTGGCTGTGATGGTGGAAGCAGCAGAGTTACAGCCAGTGGCCCATGCTTTTGCCCCAGGAGCAGCAGCCAGTTACAGTGGTAGCTGCAGGTGGGGAACATCACTGGGGCTCCAGGGATATGAAGATGCAGACATGGCTGAGCAGGATGCAGTCTTCTGGGGGTTAGGATCTCAAAGTGGTACCTTACTGTAGCTGCTTAGGACTGTGCAGGGAGGGAGAGAGCAGTGTGGAACCCATGTAAGGACCCATTGCTCCTCTCTGGAGCAATGTCATCTCACTGCCTCCAGGCAGCTGTGTTAGCTTCAGCTCCGGTAAAGGTCAAGTGGCTCTACCATGGCTAGGATTGCAGGAGTCCATGGTGGGACTGTGGACCACTGAGGCCTCTCAGTAACCCTTTCCTTGCACTGGGGAGTCTCTCCAGGATCCCAGGTAATCCTAGCCAGGCAGGCTGCCTTGCTTCCCTCTCTTTCCTTCCTTTGGATGTTTCTTGTCACTTCTCTGTTGAATGCCAGTGTTCTCTCTTGGTTGATCTTTTGGAAGGTGATTATCTGCTCACTACTGGGGTTCTTCTTTGTGGAAGTGAGTACAAAATGTCTCTGGTCAGCCATCTTGAGGTTTATTTTTTACTTTTTACCTCTTTTGTAATAACACTGAGCTTAAAACACAAACACTAGCTGTGGTACAAATTTTTTTTCTTTATATCCAGATTCTATAAGCTTTTCTCTATT
Source organism: Callithrix jacchus (assembly GCF_049354715.1). Taxonomy (NCBI): domain Eukaryota; kingdom Metazoa; phylum Chordata; class Mammalia; order Primates; family Cebidae; genus Callithrix; species Callithrix jacchus. The sequence goes on from NC_133507.1 coordinate 111,734,401, forward strand.
TTTAAAATTATTTTCTTTTTAAACTTTTTAATTAAAAACAAAGACACACACCCATTAGCCTAGGCCAACACAGGGTTAGGATCATCACCATCATTGTCTTCCACCTCGACATCTTGTCCCACTGGAAGGTCTTCAGAGGCAATAACATACACGGAGCTGTCACCTCTTTGGAAAACAATGACTTCTTCTGGAATACCTTTCAAAGGACCTGCCTGAGGATGTTTCACAGTAAACAATCTTTACAAATAGAGATTAAAGATAGAGCATAGTAAACACATAAACTAGTAGCATAGTTGTTTATTATCAAGTATTATGTATTGTACATAATTGTATGTGCTATTCTTTTATACCAGTGGCAATGCAGTAGGTTTGTTCACATTAGTATCACCACAAATACACGAGTCATGCATTGTGCTACAACATTATGATGGCTGTGGTGTCACTAAGCTATAGGGATTTTTCAACTCTTTTGCAGTCTTATGGGACCACTGTGATATAGGCAGTCCATCATCATCAAGACTATCATTTAGAAATAGGGCTTTTAAGAGGAAATTACAGTTGAATGGGGGCATAGGGGTGAGATCCTAATTTAATGGGATTAGTAACAGTTTAAGAAGAAGAAGAGGGGCCGGTGCAGTGGCTCATGCCTGTAATCCCAGCACTTTGGGAGGCCAAGGCAGGAGGATCATGATGTCAGGAGACAGAAACCATCCTGGCCAATATGATGAAACCCCGTGTCTACTAAAAATGCAAAAAAATTAGCTGGGCATGGTGGCGCATGCCTGTAGTCCCAGCTACTCGGGAGGCTGAGGCAGGATAACTGCTTAAACCCAGGAGGCAGAGATTGCAGTGAGCCAAGATCATGCCTGGGTGATAGTGCAAGACTTCAGAAGAAGAAGTAGGAGAAGGAGGAGGAGGAGGAGGAGGAGAGAAAGGAGGAGGAGGAGGAGGAGGAGGAGGAGGAGGAGGAGGAGGAGGAGGAGGAGGAGCTACGTGTAGCTCTCTTCCCACTCACACGTCACGGAAAGGCCATGGGAGGACACAGTGAGAAGGTAGCCATCCATAGCCAAGAAGAGAGCCCTCACCAGAACCCACCCAGCCAGCACCCTGATCTTGGACTCTCAGACTCCAGACTGTGAGAAAATAATGTATGTTGCATTAGCTACGCACTTTGTGGTATTTTTTTATGGAAGCCTGAGCTGGCCAATACAGAACCCCTATCCTAACATCTTCCCCAGGCTGGTTTGCCTGTGTGGACCCGACCACCCACGCATGGATTCCCCCCAGCTGATGAGATGGAGCAGCCAGGGGAGTCATGACAGCACATCAAAAATGGCCCCTTTTCTGGCTGGCCAGGGCTGTGACCCCAGAAGTCGTGCTTGGAGCCAAGTGGAGCAGCCAGATGGCTTTGGGAAAGGACATGTGAGGGTCTCTGCCCCTGCTACAGCACTGCAGAAGCCTCAGCCTCCTCTCCCCATCTGTCCCCACCAAAGCCCAAAGGGAAGACTGCAGCTTTCTTATGGATAGGTTTGCAGGTTTTCTTTATTTTTAGACAATTTCTCACTTTCTTTCTCCTGTGGCCAGTCCTGTCAGTATTAGAGAGGTGTGTGGGAGGAGGCCAGCTGTAATAAATCCTTAATGAGTTGTTAAATCAGTCCGAGAAATACTACAGGAGCTATTTGACCAGGAAATGGGATTCTAGGTCTCCACACTGGAGGCTTGTTATTTTTAACATGAAGTTAAAAGGAAACTCTCTCAAGGTAAGGACCACAGTAAATTCAAACTCACTTTCATTCTTCTTCCTTAAATTTATAGCAGTAGAATATTGGTAAACTGAGGAAGAGCCACTTGAAAGGGGGGAAAAGAAGCATTATACATAGAAAGAAACAACCAGTATTAGCCTTTCTAAAAATATACCAAAAAGTAAAGAGCATCAACATAAAGAAGAATTTTCATCAACGAATGGATAAAACAGCCAGTTAACATCAAATGGCAGTAATCCTAAATTTAAATTGACTAAATCCCCCAATCAAAAGATACAGCCAAAACCCAACAGTATGCTACATCCAGACCCATTTCACATGCAAGGATACACGAAGACTCAAAACAAAGGGATGGAGAAAGATTTACCAACCAAATGGAGAGCAAAAATAAATAAATAAATAAATAAAAAGCAGGAGTTGCAATTCTCGCATCTGATAAAATAGATTTTAAAGCAACAAAGATTTAGTGGTAAAAGGATCAATGCAACAGCTAACAATCCTAACACTCAAATATATAAGACCTATAAAGAGACTTAGACTCAACGAGACAGATAATTAATAAGGATATCCAGGACTTGAACTCAGATCCAGAACAAGTAAACTTAATAAATATTTATAGAGCTCTCCACTTCAAATACACAAAATATACATTCTTGTCAATACCACATCACACCTACTCATAGGTTTAAATGAAATATTGATTGACCATTATTAATATCCATTTTTTAGAATAAAGCAACATTTCCGTTCTCTCTCCCTCTTTTTCTTCCTCTTTCTTCCTCTCATTCACTCCTTTTTCTTTCCTTCTCTCAAAAAAAAAAAAGAAAGAAAGAAAGGAGGGAAAAATAAAATAAAATCCCAGGTAACATACTTTGACTGGGTATTTCCACTCCCTTGAATGCCGAGACAGCAGGGGAAAGGCCATGCTGAAAGCCCTGGGCCTGAGCCCAGGAAGGTGAGTCTAGCCTGGGCTTCTCATCAGCTAGCAGGGCGGCCGATGATCATGGAGCTGCAGGTCTTAGTCTCATCCTCTGTAGCATGGGGGGATTGGGTTTCTTCACTTTATTGATTTAACATCTGTTGAGACCCATCTGGTGTCCAGCAGTGTTGGCCTATGCAATACAGCTAAGCTGACCATGGGCTATGCCCTCCAGGGACCCCAGGAGGTGATAGAGACCAACCAAGATCTACAGAGTGGTCAGTGCTGTGCAGAATCTCATGGTGGAGGAGCATGGGGGAGATGTGGACGGGGCACTCACTCCGGACTGCAGACCACGGAAGGACTGACCAGTGTGGTCCCTGAGCTGAGTTTTTAAAAGTGAATAAGACTTATAGGTTGGGGCGGCTGAGACCTCAAGCAGAGGGATCATAGGAGTACCCCCTTATCCATAGGGGACATATTCCAAGATTCCCAGTGGACACTGCGGGTAGAACCAAATTGTACATATTATGTTGTTTTCTATACACACATCCTATGATAAAGTTTGATTTATAAATTATGCATAGTAACAGATTAACAATAAAATAGGAAATAACTCACTGTAAAATAGAAAATTATAAGAATATATTATAATAAAAGTTATGTGAATCTAGTCTCTATTACTCTCTCCTTTCAACATCTTACATTAATACAAATAATCAACCAAGGTTGACTGCGAGTAACGGAGGCCTCAGAAAGTGAAACTGCAGATAAGGTTGTCCACTGTGCAGGCAACGGCAAGAAGGGGCAGGTGTTGAAGGCGAGAAGGGGCAGGTGAGGGCTGGTCACAGAGGCATAAACAGTATGCTAAGGTACATGGGATTTGTCCCATGGTATGACAGCTTCAGAAGAGTTTGAGGCAGAGGTGCCACACAGTCTGATTCACAGTTCAGAAAACAGAGAGGTGAGAAAAAAGGAAGAGTAAATAATGAGAGTTGATATCTGGCCTTCACAAGAAAGGCAAGTTGAGTTGAAGAGCAGGTGTGGTGGAGTGAAGCAGGAGGATGATGAGTTGAGTTTAAGGCATGTAGACATTGTGGCTTCTGCGAGGCATCAGCACAAACGGGTCCTAGACACAGCTGCATGTCCCCTTGCAAAGCTAGGGAAAGAGTGTTTCAGGCTGCAAATGCAGATCTGGCAGCCATCAGCACGAAGTGTGTGAACACTGTCTCACAGCACTAGCATCATGATGTCCAGTTTCACAATGCTGGGCCTCCTCCCTCCCCACCCCTACATGGCTCACTCAGAACAAACGGCGACACTCTGCTTTCCCGGCAATACAGCAAGAGCCATGGAGTGGCTGGGGCTGCTGGTAAGAGGATGGCTTCACCAGAGGTGCCCTGGCCAGACACAACTGCTGCTAGCCAAGCTGCCACAGCAGCTGCAAAGCCGCAGAGCTCAGGGCATTTCTCTGAAGGAGGCAGGTGCAACTGACCATGCCTTGCTCCACACTGAGCTAGCTCCCACAGCCCCTGGTCTAGGCCCTCACCCACCCCCAACCATTGTCATCATTCTCCCCGAAAGCTCCACTGAGTCAGGCTCAGGCATCCACCATCCACCAGACACACAGCCAACAGCCTTCCCAGCAGCTCAGGCAACCACAGCCTTCAGCCTCACCTTTCTCAAAACATTTACTTGCCTGTATAGCTTATTATGGTGGGATTCTATTTATTTCTCAAAAAAGTTAATATAATCCTCATATTTCAAAAATTTGAAATATCAAAAGGGAAGACAAAGTCTTCTTTCTCACCACTACCCTTGGCCACCCAGCACCCCAACACACAATTGACCAGGATGCTTCTCCCGCTGTGCAAGCACAGACTCACACAACCCTCATGCAAAGGCCAGTGAGCTACACACAGCTCTGCACCTTGATCTCTTTCATGTAATGATATTATCTTGAAGAGTGTTTCCAATTAAGCAGTTAGCATTCTCACTCTTCATAGCGGTGCATTGAGGGGATGTATCACTGCCATAATTTACGAAGCCACTTCTCTATTGGTGAATCGCTGGTGTGTGTCCTGTGTTTTGCTGTTACTGACAATGTTTTGGTTAATTATGGCACTCAGATGTCATCTCACCCACGTGTGAAAAAATCTGTAGAATAATGCCCTAGAAGTGAAAAGATAAAGATGTGCTATCTCTCAAAAACCACCCAAGAGACCGGCCAGCACTTTTTTTTTTTGCCTGTAGCAGAAAAACTAAAATAGAAGTGAAATGTCGTCAGAGAAGGGAAGACAGACGGCAAGAGGCAAGAGCGCCCTTGTGCCCAGGCTTTCCAGAGGAATCAGGAGTTAAATAAAGAAGTGGGGGAGGATGAGCAATGGATCCACACAAAAGGCTGGGTTTTCCAGGAGGCAGACTCAGAAATAGAGTCTAAGGAGCAGGATGTTTATGAGGGAATTGCCTTTGGAATCCACACCCATGGAAGAGAGGGGATGAAGCAGGAGTGAGCAGGGAAGAAGCTGGGCAGCCGTTCAGGTCAACACTATGAGGGACTCAGAGCTGAAGGGAGCAGTCAACTCCTGATGGAGGCAGGGTATTAAGGCCCAGCTATTCTGACTACATTGGGTTGATCAGGCATGGGCCCTGCACCACCCTAGGCAAAGGGACTCTGCAGCTGAGGAAATCCCTGTAGACACTGAAAGCTTTATGCCAACATCACTCACAGCAACAAGGACAGTAAGTCCTCCCTGAGAGATGCTCAGGGCAATGCATCTCCATGTTCATTTCAAGAGGACAGGACCATGGGAAATAACAACAGTTTCTAGAAAGGCAGATTAAAAAGAACCCAAGAAACATTTTTTACTGAGAGATGTGCAGGACATCAACGGAGCCCCTGCCTCAGTGAAATGGGAGGATGGTTCCTCCATTGAGATAAAGGTGGTGCTGACCCAAAAAAGACAGCCAAGTGGTACAGACGGCATGGCGGGGGACCCAATGTCAGCTCCCGGCTCTGAGCTGCAGGGCTCCAATCCTCACACTAACCCGGGGTGACACTGACAAGTACCTTGGTTACTCTGACAAGTGACTTTACATGGATTCCTCTTGCCCTTTGCTTCCCTCCACCGAGGGCTAAGCGCTGATGTCATAGTTCTGGTTGGTCATCTTAACCATCTTCTGTGCCTAGACCCCTGCAGGTGGGGGTGAAAAGTGGGAGGGAAATTGCACAGGGTGAAGGGGAAATGCAGGTTAATACAGGATTTAACTTCTCCGACCTTCAGTTTTTCATCCATAAAGTGCAGGAGATAAAACTTACCTTGCTGTCTGTCTGAGACTTCAGTGAAGAAAATATGCATAACAAGACATAGTAGCCCCCCTTGTTAATGCTGTTGTGGTTACAGAAAACAGATGACTCTAGATTTGAAAATTCAACCTTACACAGCAGGGCTGCAGCCAGCCAGTCCCTCAGCTTTCCTCCTCAGCTCTCTCCCACTGGCTGTCACCCTCTCTACAGCACCTGGCCATGTCCCCTTCCCAAAGGTTGTGCTACCTACTGGCTCTCAGCAAATCCAAAGACAGGTCAGTTGCATTCTAGAGGGATTCTGACATTGAAAAGCCTGAGAGACCCCGAGTAACAGAGCATTGCTGTGGCACTTCAGGCCAAGTAACTGTCCAAGCCCACTGCCCAGCACTCAAGTGTACACACTCAAGTGTGCATGTCTGTGCACAAATACGCATGCATGCATACGAGACTTGGCATAGCATCTCTGTGAGACTGAGAGAGGTTTGCAAGTGTCTTAGGTCTTCAGCAAAGCTGATCCATTGCCCAGTGGTTCTCAGATCCTGTGGTTCTCAAAATGTATCCCCAGACCAACAACATCAGCCTCACTTGGGAACTTGTTATAAATGCAAATTTTTTGGTCCCCACCACAGACTTCTGAATCAGTAAATTTGGGGGTGAGACTCAGAAATCTGGGTTTAACAAGCCCTCCAGATGACTCAGGTGCACACTCATGTGTGGAAACTACTGCCCTACACTGAGACTTTGGGGTGGGGGTTGCTGTAGAGAATGAGCTGGTCCTGGGTCTGCACTGTGGCTTCCCAGCCTCGTTCCACCCACTGCATCAACAGCAAAGCCTCTCATTGTCTCTCGCTGGATCAATGCCACTCTCTCATGCCCAAGTGGCTCATCTTTGACTGTTCCCTCTTCACATACAGGTTTTTCAGCTGCTGGATTGCACTTCTCAAGGCAAGGCTTTACTCCTTCACTCTACAACTCAAACACCTTCGTGGCTCTCACTGCCCATAAAGTCAAGTACAAACTCCTTGATAAGGTCATCAGTGGTCTCTCTAAACAGCCATGTAGCCTTTAGATTCACCTCCTATAATTCCAGCCTGGAGTCCATGCTTAAGCAGAGAAGACAGGCGGGTAGTGCTGAATGCACTAAACCCAGTCATCACATGCCCTCAACTGAAATGTTCTATCATTCCCATTTTGAATGTGGCCTCCTATATGAAATTTGGTTCTCCCAAACTTTTTCTCTATTTCTGTATCTCTGACTCTCCTTTTCGTGCTCATCATAAGAATCTTCATGGGAAAGCTAATTGAAGCTCAACCCCTTTCCCTCAGACTCCTAAACTCATGCCTCTTTCCCTTGGCTGGACAACATCAAGCCTCCAGAGAGAATAATCTGCCAAATGGAGGCACTGGTAAGCAAGAGCCAGCATCCCATGTTAAGGGCTGGACAAAAGCCTAGAGAAGCAAGGGGTTTAAAAGAAAAGTAACCAGCTGCCCTATTGTTGGTAAAATTTATCATCATTTAATGGATTCCAACAATGACATTGATAAGCATGTCAATGAGCCTCTCCTGCTCTTGCGAATTTGCCAAATGCCAATTAAAAAGCCAGGACCTCTTTCTGAGTCGTTGTATTAATATAAGTACTATAACTGTTTCAGAACCTCCCAGATGTTTAAGGAAGCACCTCCCCTCCAGTGAGAACAATAACAGTCATTACTGAAAACTCCAGAATGCGGTTAAGAAGGGCAGAAAGAACAAACAAGAGCCATTGGAGAGGATGTCTCACTGAAGACCACCTGGGGACCCATCAGCTAGTCATAGTAACAACTAACATATGTAACTTACCATATGTTCCCACACTTTTACACTTATTAACTGACTTTATCTTTACCTCACCTCTATGAAGGAATTTCTGTTAGCAACAGTATCGGTATATCTTGTACTGACTAACATACTATGATTCACTTTTACTCTGCTTTAAATAGATCAACATTGATTTTAATGGCCATAGTGAACCCAGCTTTGATTTTCTAGTTTGCTTATGACTTGATTGCTGTTACTATGGAATTGAGCCATTATTCATTCATGCACTCATTCATTCATTTATTGAGTGTGAAAATGCATATTAGGTGCCTACTGTGAGCGAGATACAGTGTTCCATTGAGCATACAAAATGAAAAAGAAATGACAACAATATTTGTCTTCCCAAAACCCTCCCATTTTCTTCCTGAACACACATATCTAACTACATTTCTCAGCCCCCTGGGACTTAGTCTAGGACCAGGTGACTGAGTTAAGGTTAAGAGAATGAGGGCAGAAGTGGTATACACCACCTCTAGGCCTGGCCTATAAAAATCTCCATTCCGTTCACATTCCTTCTGCAGTAACAGATGGTCACACATGCTGAGGATGATAGCACCACAAGAGAGAGGAACGTGATCTTTGAGAGGCTCCATGGAGCAGATTGCCTTCCAACCAGTGCCAACCACATCAAACCTGAGCCATTAATATTATTTTGTGTCTTAAGCCATTGAGATTTGGGGATTCGTTGTTGCAACAGCTACCATTACTGAAGCAGGATATTTCCCTGGCCCCTATGGGGCAGGAAATGGAGTGCAGGGGCATTGGAACTAGCCTGCCACTTCAGTGCCAGCAGGAGTGAACTTCGGTCACTCAGACCCGCTGTGCTTCACCCCTCGTGGAACGGAGAGCACGCAGGTGAGTGGGTGCAGGAGCCGGGGCACTCACTTTTGAGTGTTGGCAGGAATGAACTTCTCCTCCATCTATCTGCCAGTTGAGCATGGGTTTTTATGGGTGCGGGACAGGGGGTGGGCAGGCCACAAGTGGTTTTGGAAAAGACAGCATTCAAGGAGGAAAAAGAGATGTTAGTTCTCACTTTAGGCTGCGGTTCCAGGCTTGAAGGCAGGGCCCTTGCCAGAGACCTGCCCTCTTCTGCCTAGAATTTTCCTGCCTACTATCCCTATCATTATTACCCTGATGAATACTCTACATCTCTGAGATTCTAGTCAATCAATGTTCAGCTTTTTTTATGTCAGCACCTCCACTTCACTACTTTCCCACTATGTGCTGTAGAGGGTCCAGAGATCCCCTCCAACTCTCCTTTAGCTCTTAGTGGCTCTTGGGCTGGATCTGGAAACCAAATTGACACCAAGCAGATTAACAAGAAAAAAGCACACCAATTTTATTGGTTTTACATGTAAATGGGGATCTTCACAAGAGGGTGCAGTCCAAGGAAGTGGCCAAAGGGAGATGCTTTTATACTTTTAGTCAAAGAACCATAAATTTGAGAACAAATTACAGGACAAAGGGGATCCAGTTAGTGCCATAAATTTCCAGGGGACTCATTTGGAGATTGGGGGGTGGTAAAACTGAAGTAACATAAGGGTTACCTTTGTGAAAGAAAAATAAATCACAGGACCCCAAAATCACTATAGGCCAAAGGCAAAAGTTAAGCTAGGTACTGGGTAAGCAAACCTGCCTCCCATTCTACTCCTAAACAAGGTAGCTACAAAAAAATTTTTTTAAAAGCTACATGCCTCCCTCACAATTAGCCCAAAAAAATCTCTTGTGGACAAAAGACAGACAAGACTCAAAGTCATCCCACTGCTGACATAAGACAAATGCATATCCCACTGCTTCTTCTGCCCTAGTCTAAGCAAGACTAAGTCATAAGTGACTTATGTAAATTATGTACTCAATGAAAGGCTAATCAGAGACTCAAAAGAATGCAACCATTTGTCCCTTACCTACCTATGACCTGGAAGTCCCCTCCCCAGCCTCGAGTTGTCCTGCCTTTCTGTGCCATGCCAATGTACATCTTGCACATACTGACTGATGTCTCATGTCTCCCCAAAATGTATAAAACCAAGCTGTGCCACCTTGAGCACATGTCACCTGAGGCTGTGCATGGGCATATCCTTAATGTTGGCAAAATAAACTTTCTAAATTGTTTGAGCCGTATCTCAGATATTTTGGGTTCACACCTTGTTAAGTATGTTTATTCAGGTCTGTTGTAGCCCCAATTCCTAGTCTCTAGTGATAAGGGCTATTTTCTCACACTAGTACTGTGAGGGCACCTTTCCCAGAGGAATCTTAATGATTTGCTGCATGCAGAAGACAGGTCAGCTAGCCTTTTCTAAAACTACATATTGAATATTTCCACTTGCAATAATCAATACACCAGTCTGGCATATTTGGGGATGGCATATGTTTCACTCCTTCAATATCTTTGAGACAATTATTTAATCTATGTCAATGTGGTTTTCACATTGGAAAACAGAACTAATAACACTTAAAATACACAGTTGTGGAGAGAATTGAATGTAAAATAGCACTGACATCATCCCTGGCTTGTAGCAGATGCTCAATTAATGGTGGTTATCTCTTGCACAGCCATGCAAGCTCAAAATTTTCACAAAAATAAATGATATTGGATGAAGAAGGAAGATAATTGCACTTTTCTTTGTTCCCTTGGGACAAGTTAAGTCCAGGATTTTCACAGTTTGCCTCAGTTTGGCTTCACACTTTCGTGTTCACCAGGAGTTGCTTTATTTACCTGGATGTAGAAGAATAGGTGTGAATTCCAAGATAACAGCTCTGGAGGGCTGACATTAGCATTTCAAAAAAGTTGTCAAATGGCTGATGGGAAGTGTTTTCACACACTGCCTAATCTCTTTTCACACATCTGTGCTCTAGGCTGGATGCTTTTTATCACCTGTGGAAGGAATTGAATAGCTGTGAGTTCCACAGCCGGGAGGCTTACATCATATTTTAGCATTTCAAAGAGAAATCAAAGGAGCCTTTAGGGAGCATTCCACATTTCTCAAAGTTATACCTGGGTATTTTCTGGATTCTAGTAAGTTGTATAAGTTCAGAAAGAATTGAACTGGATTTTTTTATTAGACTTTATTTTTAGATTAGTTTCAGGCTCATAACAAAACTGAGCACAAAGCACAGAGTTCCCATACACCCCCTGTGCCACGTATGCACAGCCTCTCCACTATCAGCATCTCTCTCCACAATGGTACATTGCTACAATTGATGAGCCTATGTTGACATGTCATTATGTTACCCAGAAAAAAAGGGGTTCATTCTGAAACCAGCCCAATTGTCCTACCAAACTAATACTTTTGGGTTTTCTTTAAATAAACATATAAATTGACAAACCCACACACCCCAGGGCTTGAAACTTATAATTTGTCTCATCTGAGTTTCTTTCTCAAAAAACCGACCCTCAGGCAAGGAACTGAAACTCATCAGATTTCCACATCCAGACAATAAAACGTCAGCCCCCTTATCCGTCATGATTACTTCCTTACCCCTCCTAATTCCTGGCTAAATAAGCACTCCAATTTTAACCTGTTAGAGAGATGGATTTGAAACTGAGCTCCCATCCTCCTTGACTGCAGCACCTGATTAAAGCCTTCTTCCCTGGCAGTACTTGTCTTGGTGATTGGCTTTCTGTGCAGTGAACAGCAAGACCTAGACCAAACCCTCAGTGTCTCAGTAACAGTTTGCCTGGCAGGTAACAGATGACTCCATATGACAACACAGGTTTTGATCAATAGTTTTATTACCTGGCACAAATAAGGAGAGCACTGGGAGGATTCTCCAAAGCAGTGTCTCCCTGAGAAAAAGGGACAGGAGGGTCTTATGCAGTGATGGAGGGGGAGAGGGTGCATAGCTGAATGTAGAGGAGGGGTCCCAGTGGTGCAGACACAGTGAGTCATCACACTAGCTCATGGGTCACACTTTATGATCATGAAGCTAAAGCTACTCCTGGCATGGAGACTTTAGCATCGTCATGAGGAAAGCGCACTCAGGTCCATTTACAAGTTGTTGAGGTCTGTCAGGAGCTGGTTTCAACTGACTAGGTGACTGCATTCCACACACTGTTTGGGGAAAACCAGACTATAAGGCTATAAAATAAGCTGATTGCTGAAGCTGGTTAAATTCCTACAGTCCCTGGAGACCCTCCCTGTCTGCTTACAGTTATCATCCAAAGACCATAGTTTGCATGAGATTCAGTCTGGGTGATTCATATTCTGCGGGTTTGGACAAATGCATAATGGCATGTATCCACCATTATAGCATCATATGGCATAGTTCACTGCACTAAAAATCCTCCATGCTCTCTGCCTATTCACCTTTCCCTGTCTCCTGTAGGGCAGGAAGATTTTCTCAACCTTCTTAGGGTTCCTGGCTAGGCCCAAAAATAAAACTGATGAAGACAGATCAACAGGAGAAGAGTATACAAATTTATTTAAGAAACTTTGCATGACATAGGAGCCTTCATAAGGAAATGAAAACTCAAAGAAACAGCAAAACCTGTGTGTTTTAATGCTAAGCCCAATGAAAGAAGGGATGGCCGTGGGGAAACGTGACTGAACAATGTGGTGTCATCTAATGGTAAAACACTGAGGGGACCTCGGCCTGGCCTGTGTGTCCTGGTGCTTTTTTTTGTGTCTCTGGGGGACACTCTTTCCCTCTGAGTATCCAGCTGAACATCTGTCACTTTAGGGTCTTCAGGGCAGAAAGGTGGGAGAAGGGAAAATAATGTCCATCAAATAGGACCATTAGGAGGATTGATTTTTAACATTTAAGAATGTAAAATTCTCAGTTTTTACTTCAGTCTCAATAAACACAGTACTACCTGCCACACATTAGGCACCTTGTATGTAATTAATTGATCAAACTGGTTAGTAACAAGGAAGGCGTTAATGCTTTCCCTTCCCAGGGCATCAGATCTGAAAAGCAAAGTGAGGAAGTTGGAGGTGCAGATGTGGGGGCAGAGCAAGAAAGAGAGAATGTGGGAAAGAGACAGTTTCCACACCTCCTACCAAGGTGCCAATGCAGTCACACCACCGGAAGCCTCCGGTGTCTGGGGCAGTAGGGGCTGGCTGCCCACCAGACATTCATGCTTCCCTTCCAGAGACTGGAGGGCAAGGGTCCCAGCAGGACTGCAAAACCCAGGCTCCACAGATTTCGATGAGGCTGCCACTCATTCCCATTTTGAAACAAAAACAAAATCCTAAGCCCTTGACAGACTGAATGGACCTTCTGGCCAAGGAGGCCCTAGTGAAATATTAAAAACTAAGTTTCCCAGCCATAGCCATGAAGAGACAGGAGGTTAGTCATGCCTCAGTACTCCACCTTCCTCAGTAACCAATACCAGACCATTTTTTCCCTAAAAATTAAACAGAAACCAGCCCTGAAAAACTAAAAACAGAATACTCCTCTGTGGATTCCAATTTCAATCAACCCCTGATGCTTCAATCAACCCCCTCTCACCAGGGTCCCCTCCCTCTTTGCCTTTCAATGTGATGGCTGATCACATTGCATTCCTATGTGTCACAAAGCATTCCTATGACCCTGGCCACAGACTGGTTCTGGCCAGTTTACAAAGGCTATGCACTAAATGCCCCTGGGTCTTAAGTTTTACCTTTGGCATATAGTGCCTAATTTTACTGCATCTCAATGTTAAGTCTCTACCCCAAGGTGAACATGGGATGTATGCAACATGTATGTTTGCTTATCATGCCTGTGCAGGGCCCTCTGTCATGAATATTCATAATCTACCTATAACCTGTTACATAGGTATATTTAGCCAACCTTATTTAGCAAAACTCTTTGTCCTCCTTCCTTCCTCAAAGTGCCTGTCTTCGGCCTCTGCCTGAGGATCCACTTCCCAGCCTGCAGGTTGCACCCTTTTTAGAAAGTTTCCCTTTCCAAATATACACATTTCATGATTTCTAAGTCAATATGACCAATGGCATGAGACACAGGTGATGTGGGTCACATCCATGACAAGCTGCCTAAAACAGGGTCCTCTTCTTCACTCTCTTGCTTTTTCTTTCTGCCAGATTGATGCAGATTAACAGGATGGATTCATCTCATCCCAGTCCAAGGCACCAGTGTCTGATTCCCAGAATTATCCCTCTCTGAGGGTTAGGATAAACACAGCTCCTCCACATGAGCTACTTCAGCCTGAGCACTCATCTGCCCACCTGGTGTCAATCACCACCTACTGACTGACAATTCCCAGGTGTGTGTGCAGCCCAGACTCCCCACACCTGCGTATCACATGGCTGCTGGGCTGTCTCTGCCCACAGACACCTCCAATTCCACACAACCCTGCCTGAGTCAACCCCTTTCCTATTGTACATCCCACATCATCCCCGAAGCCTCCTCTTCCTCATCATTCGAACCTGGATTCCATCACCTTGCATGTTAACTACCTACCCAGGTTAACTATCCACCCAGGTTAACTACCACCCAAGTTGGGTCACCCCTGCCCCAATTCTCCATATCCCCCAACTCCTCATCTACTCCCTCTGAAGCCCTGCTGTATGTAACTCTGATATGATAACTGCCACCCTATATGGGAAACCACCTGATCACAGGGAGCAGGAACAGTCACCATAAAAGTCGAGGTCCACAGGCTCAACACACAAAAGCATCACTGGGGGCTATAACTCAGCCACACTGGCCTAAGGGAGAAGAAAGGAAATAAAAACCAGGCATAGGCATATTCCCACAGTCTCACTAACAGGGAATGCCCCCTGTTCCTATCAAAGGGAGGAAGGGTTCAAAGTCAGCAGAGAGTGTGACTGGGCAGGGCGCATAGTGTGTAATATACGCCTGTGCCTAAGTTCACTGTGCAGGAAGCTGTACTGCTTATGCTCAGTGCATCTCTTGGCGATTGTATGCTTAAAGTCCTGAATTAGCCAAAGTCTCAGGGGCCCCTGTGGGGATATCTGCCTAGCTGCCATGGTCAGGACCTGATGTCCACAGGGGAGAGCAGCTGAGCATTCCCGAGTGTGAAAAACTGAACAAGAGTGGTTCCTCTTATTTTTTATTTTAGCTTTATTGGGGTTTCTTTTCTCCAATTGTATACATAGCACATTCTCACTCTAAAGAGAAAAACCCAAACAGAACAGGAAAGTTATGGGGTAAAGTAAGAATTGCCTGAAATCTCCAAATGACCATCTTTTCATAGGTTTCTCTATGCAGATTTAATGTTTAAACATGGTATTTAAATGCTGATGTTTAAGTTATATAAGTGGAGATCTGTGTCAGGGCAGCAAAGTGGCTAACAGCACATTCTCTGGAGCCAGACTGCCTGGGGTTCCAGCTCTGGCTCAGCCAATTTCTGGATTTGTGACTGGGATAAGTTATCTGACCTCCCTGTGCCTTAGTTTCCTCACTAGAAAAATCGAATTAATAGGGTAATATTTACCACCTGTGGTTAGTGAGAGGATTAAATGGGCATCCTGAGACAGGTGCTCTAACTTCATGTTTGTCTTTTAAATACATCATCTGCTTACCTAGGCAAGCTCATCTGCATATTCAGGCCAGTGCTGAAGTGTTCAGATCCTTTCCTGTCATTTTCTGCAACGGTAAAGGTATCTAAAGCCCACTGCCCAATGCCCAGGCCATTCTGCCCTGATTTCCCATCCCACAGCTCCTCCCAGATGCCCCTTGTCCATGGCTGCTGTTCAAGGCCACCCCTCCAGAATCACCGCCTTTCCTGTCTGCTCCTATCCCTCTCCAGTCCCAGCCAGCTTGCCAGGAAGCTCACTTTGTGGACAGATCCAGCCCCCATGTTTGTGGGCCCATCCATCGTCTGGTCAAGACCCCTCATTCCCTGTGCATACCACCCTTCAAGCCCCACATCCAAGAAGGACAAAGTCCCCTCCTGATGGAGCTGGCCTGTGTCTCCACTTAGCCACTGCTTCTAGCCACCAGGAACCCCCTCCCCCAACTATATCTCAATGTCCCCACCTATAAAATGAGACCATTGCATGCAAAGGTCTTCGACCCTGACATTCCACATCTGAGACTTTGTCCTGGCCTGTGACATAGATGCTACTCCTGCTTTACACCCCTGAGAACACTATATTGCTTTCAGCCATTGTCAGCTGAGCTGTCACCAGCCAACCCATGGTCCCCCTGCCAGGCATGCATGCTTTCAGTCTTGGCCTTTCCCTCCTTGATCTCACTGTACCCTCCGAGGATCCTTAAGCAGTGTGAAGAGGCGATGCACGTGGCCCTGCTTTGTACAGGTGCAGGATTAACAGAATGGATTCAGCAACTCAGCAAGGTGAGCACATCCCAGTGCTGTACGGTGCTTTGTAGTTTGAGGAGGGTGGTGGGTGGCTTAGATTTTTTTGGTGGCAAGTTGATTTTTTAAATAATCAGGTGGCTAAAATTAGACATTGCAGTGCTGGCAATGCCTATGCTCAAAAGGCCCCCTTCTGGCTTTCTAGCCAACAAACAGCACTCTCTGTGCCCCTGGCTCCCCCGCTTTGGGTTAGTAGAAGATGCTGCTTCCTGGGCTGGTTTCCTCAGAATACTCCTGAATTCCTGCAGAGACTGGGCAGGGACCCATCCCTGCCTGCTGCAGCCTCCACTGGTGTTGTCTTAAGGTCATCTTCCTCACAAGCATAAGCTAGTGGGATTTTTCCCACTGGGGCTTTTCTGCTAATTGTTCTTTATTGAGGTATAACTGACATACATTACTGTAAGGACACAAATCTTAAGTGCTCAGCTCGAGAAATTTTGACAATTTCACACACTCATATGAACATCACACAAATGCAGTTAGAGCATTTCCATGGCCACACAAAGTCCCCTTCAGTCACCCTCCCAGCCTCTTTCAAGCAATTGTGGCTCCAATTTTTCAAAATTCAGAGGGATCATACAGTGTGCTGTCCTCCATGTCTGACTGCTTTCTCTCAACAAAGTGTTTCTGAGACATATCCATGATTGCATGTATCGTCAGTTCCTTTCTATCAACGAGTAGTGTTCCATTGTAGGAAGATAACAGTTTATACCACCTACTGGTAGAAATATGGATTGTTTCCAGTTTGGGGCTATAGTGAAGAGCCACTATGGAAGTCCTTGTACATGTCTTTTTGTGGACATAGTCACTCATTTCTCCTAGGGATATATCTAATATTGAAACATTGGATCATAGGGTAGATATATATTCAACATTATTGAGATGGAGCAAGGACCCCTAAGACCCAGCTTAAGGGCCTACAGGGTCATCTCCAAGCATGGAAATGAAGGATAATCTTGAGTCTTTTCAAAAGAAATTCCAAACACCTAGTTGGTCTTGAGAAGTAAATGAGCAAACTGGGAAGCAAGACAGTAACAATAGCTTAAAACAATCACCAAGGAAGTTAGAGACACAAGATGTTTGGTTCCTATAGAAATTTACATGATAGCATGGGGAGAAATGCCAGATGTGGGTGAAGGGGAGGAAGACAGCAAATCACACTGCCACGTGTGTACCTATGCAACTATCTTGCATGTTCTGCACATGTACCCCAAAACCTAAAATGCAATTAAAAAAAAAAAGAAAGAAATTTAGATGACCTCTTGAAACATGTCCCCTAGTTGTTTTTCAGAAACATGGGCCACCATGAGATGGAAAATGCTGACCACTCTCATGCATACCTCAGAAAAGCAGGAACTAGGGACTGAACTCTGATGACAGTTCTTTGTTCTAGATTTCTTCCTGGTCAGATGCAGTGGCTCTTGCCTGTAATCCCAGCACTTTGGGAGGCTGACGCAGGCAGATCACTTGAGTTTGAGCCATTATGGCAAAACCCTATCTCAGTCAGGCACAATAAATCACACCTATAATCCCAGCACTTTGGGAAGCTTAGGTGGGTGGATCACCTGAGGTCAAGAGTTTAAGACCAGCCTGACCAACATGATGAAACCTAGTCTCTATTAAAAATACAAAAATTAGCCAGGCATGGTGGTGGGTGCCGCTAGTCCCAGCTACTTAGGAGGCTGAGGTGGGAGGATGGCTTGAGTCTTGTAAGCAGAGGTGGCAGTGAGCCAAGATTGTGCCATGACACTTCAACCAGAATGATAGAGCCAAACCTTGTCTTAAAAAAATAATAAGGCCAGGCGCAGTGGCTCATGCCCATAATCCCAGCACTTTGGGAGGCCGAGGCAGGCAGATCACCTGAGGTCGGGAGTTTGAGACCAGCCCGACCAACATGGAAAAACCCTATCTCTACTAAAAATACAAAATTAGCCAAGTGTGGTGGTATAATCCCAGCACTTTGGGATTTTTTTTTTTTTTTTTTTGAGATGGAGTTTCACTCTCGTTACCCAAGCTGGAGTGCAATGGCACAATCTCAGCTCACCGCAACCTCCGCCTCCTGGGTTCAGGCAATTCTCCTGCCTCAGCTTCCTGAGTAGCTGTGATTACACGCACACACCACCATGCCCAGCTAATTTTTGTATTTTTAGTAGAGACAGGGTTTCACCATGTTGACCAGGATGTTCTCAATCTCTTGAACTCATGATCCACCTGCCTCGGCCTCCCAAAGTGCTGGGATTACAGGCTTGATTACAGTGCCTGTAATCCTAGCTACTCAGGAGGCTGAGGCAGGAGAATCACTTGAACCTAGGAGACGGAGGTTGTGGTGAGCCAAGATTGTGCCGTTGCACTCCAGCCTGGGCAACAAGAGTTAAACTTCTCAAAAAAAAAAAGAAAGAAAGAAAAAATAATAAATAAATATTCCTTCATGAGGGTCCTGGAGAGGGTCATCCCCACAGGTCACAATTTAACATTCCTTTTTTCTGATCCCAGTTTTTAGAAAATGCCTCGTTTATTTAACCAATTGCAAATCAGAGAATCTCTGAATCTACCTACAACCTGTAAGCTCCCACTTCAAGATATCCCACCTTTTTGGGCCTAACCAATGTATAACCTCCATGTACTGATTTACAATTTTGTTTGTAACTTCTGCTTTCTTGCCATGTACCTCTGCCTTTGAAAGCCCTCGTTTGCAAGCTGCTGGGGAGTCTGAGCCTTAAGCATTAGCTGCCCAGTGCTTGCTTGGCATCATGCAATAAATGCCTCGCTTTCTCTCATAGCAAATCTCGATGTCAGTTTTTGGTTTTGCTGTGAACCCAAGTTCGGTTTGCTAACGTTATCAAAAATAGCCAAATAATTTTCCAAAGCCCTTGTGCCATTTTTACATCCCCACCAGCAATGTGTGACATTTCCAGCTATTTGACATTCTTATTTTAGCCAGAAAAGTGGATGCATGGTTGTTTCTCATTGTGCATTAGTTTGGTTTGGGATTTTGTTTTATTTTGTTTTGTTTGCATTTCCCATGACTAATGAGAATGAGCACCTATTCACATACTTATTAGTCATTTTAATATCTTCTTTTGTGAAGTGCCCAGTGAAGACTTCTCCCTATTGTATAAACTGGGTTATTTCTTTTTTCTTATTTATAGGCATTTATCGTAGATATTTTTATGTGAGTCCTTTGTCAGAATACATTTACAAACATTTTCTCCAATTCTACAGTTTGCCTTTTCACTTCTTTAGTGGTGTATTTTGATGGACAGACATTATTAATTTTTATGAATTTTTTAGGTGAAAAGAAATCCTTTTTTCTCTCCCATTACTAGGTTGATGGCTGAGGCCCCATAACAAAAGGCAAATTGTTTGGAACAAATGCTTGGTGCCGCAAAGAAGAATCAGCACTGAGACAAAGGATCTTCAGCAAGGCAATTTACTTTCTGCAGAAAGGGTGCTGCTCACAATGGAACAATGGTGAAAGCACCCCAAACAAAAGAGGGAAGGAGTTTTTATTTCTAATGCAGCTCGTCCCTGCTACTGTGTCCTGTCTCCATTGGCTGGAGTTAGACTGCATAATGTAAGCTGAACCCAGTTGGCTAACTTGAAAAGTGCAGTAATGCAGTTATACCTGCAGAGAGTGAAGTTTCGGGGGAAGGAGCCATTGTGACTGGAAGGGTAATCTATAGAGTAGGTAGCAGATGTGGAATGTGATCCCTATAGATAAGGACTGGCAGAAAGTGTGTTTACCAGGGCAGGGGATACAGAGAGTAAAGAAGTCTGGCCTTGAAAGCAGGGAACAAAGAGCAAGGACCCTGAGTTTCCCTTTGAAGAAGAACTCTTTATATCTAACACATATTAACAGATGAAAAGCATGTACGTTTTAAATGACACAGAAGTCTCCAGAAATGAATAATAAAAAAAAAAAGTAAACGTGTATTTTTTATGCTAGG
This sequence comes from Callithrix jacchus, assembly GCF_049354715.1. Classification (NCBI taxonomy): domain Eukaryota; kingdom Metazoa; phylum Chordata; class Mammalia; order Primates; family Cebidae; genus Callithrix; species Callithrix jacchus. Next base: position 111,754,476 of record NC_133507.1, read on the forward strand.
TTAAAGATGTGAATAGGATAAAGAAGTATGATTAGATGAAGAGGGTACAGTCTAATGGTAATAAACTAGTGGAACATAGAAGGCCTGATTGCTCAGACTCTTCCCTGTGATAAGGATGCTTCTTTCCTCCAGATATAGAAAGTGAACATTTCACATGAGGTTCTATGACCTGCTTCAGGGGAAAAGGATGGGGAAGGTCAAAGGGTGACTTTCCCACTTCTGCAGTTTGCTTACATGCCAAGGTGTCATATTTTGGTTCTGAATTTCATCAAATTCAATTTATCAATTTTTCTTTTGTAACTAATGCCCTTGTGTTCTGTTTAACAAGTATTTGATTTCCATGAGTTCATGAATATATTTTCTGTCTTTTGTTCTAGACACTTTACCTGTCACATTTAGGTTTCTATTCATTTTAAATTAATTTTTGTGCATAGTTTGAGAAATGGGTTAAGGCTCATTTTGTTCTCTCCAATTGTTCATCACTGTTTATTGAAAACAAATCCTGGCTAGACATAGTGGCCCACACCTATAATCCCAGCACTTTGAAAAGTAGTGGTGAAAGATCACGTGAGCCTGAGAGTCTGAGGCTGCAATGAGCAATGATCATGCAACTGCACTTCAGGCTGGGAAACAAAGCAAGACCCTGTCTCTAAAAATACATACATTAATAAACATTAAAAATTTAAAATAAATTTAAAGAAAAATATTTTCTTGCTTTGGTGACTGTTGAAAATCAGTTTACTGTGTACATGTGGGTCTATTTCTTGACTCTATTCCATTGCATTGATCTCAGCTCTCAGGACCACACCACCTAATTTCTGAAGCTTCATAATAAGTCTAAGAATCAAACAGTTTAAGTACTCCAACTTAGTTCAAGCTTCTTCAAAGTTGTCTTGGCTATTCTAGAATTAGCTTGTCAATTTCAATTTGTAAAAGTCTGCTAGGATTTTTATTGATACTGCATTTAATCTACATATCTATTTCCAAAGAACTACAATCTTAATAGTATTGAGTCTTATGATTAAACATATAACTCTCTAGATCAAGTTTTCGGTAATAGCTTATAATTTTCACTAAAGAGATCTTGCATATCTCTTACTAATTTTTTGTAGGTGTCTAGTATTTTTAACACTATTATAAATGATATTTTTCATTTTATTTTTCAATTGTTTGTTGCTTATATATAAAAATATAACTGGTTTCTGTTGTCATCTATTTTTTTAAAAAAAAAAGCTGTTTTATCTTTTCCCTTTCTAACTATATGCATTTTATTTTAATTTTTTTCTTGCCTTGTTACACTGTCTAGGACCTACAGTATGATATTGAATAAAGCTTATAAGCCCTGGCCTTGCACTTCTTCTAACTTAAGGGGAAAACATTCAATGTTTTATGATTAAGGATTATATTAGCTATAGATATGACATAGATACCTTTTATTAATTTCTGAAAGTTTCTTTCTAGTCATAGCTGAGATTTATCATAAATAGGTGTTGACTTTCATTAAAACATTTTTCTAAATTACGTTTGATTTTCTGTCTTGCTAGTGAAGTGAAACAAGTTGATTTAGAAATGTTGAATCAACTTTACTTTTTGAAATAAAATGCAGCTGGTCATGAGGTAGTATCCTTTTTAAATATTGGTTGATTTGGCTTGCTAGTATTTTGTTAGAATTTTTGCATTTTTATTCATTAGTTAATTATTTATTTATTGCAATAACCTTGTCAGACTTTGATATCAGGCTTACGTTGCTCTCATAAAATAAACTGAGAAATATTTCCTCTTATCTGTTCTCTGTGGGAAAAATTTGTAATCAATAGGTTATTTTTTTCTGCCTACAATATTAGGGAGAATTCATCAATAAAATCCTCTGGACCTGGACTTTTAAAACTTAGAAAAGTTTTTCATTGTGGCCTTGGTTTTTTAAACATTTTTTTGCATTATTCAGATTTTCCATTTCTTCTTGTTTAGGAAATTGTATTTTTCAAGAAACCTGTTCATTTTCTTTAAATTGCCAAATTATTAGCATGAAGTTGTTCATAATAATAGTTGATATGATAATATCCCTAAAAGGCTGTTGGATCTGTAGTAATATCTTTTTTTTTTTTTTTTTGGTCAGTATTCATAGAAATTGACAATGGTACATTTCACCAGAACCCTGTGCTGTGGAAAACAGCAATCATTAAGAAATCCCCTTACTTTTTTGTCTTCCAGAAAAAGACTTACTACAAATAAACACCCCTCCCTGTATAACTTGCCCCATATGACTAACAGATGCCACTTTCTTAGTCTGTAATGAGGCCAAACACAGACACTCCAAATTCTCACTCTTTGCCCCATAAATTATTAAACTATTTGGTCCCCACTGCTCAATCAGAATGAAATGCTTGTTAATAGTTAGGATTCTCTCTTTCTGCCAGGTCTCAGCATTCTAACTCACCTCTAGCATGAGTCAACATACAACATACAACCCTTCCTTAATGACCTTTCTCAAGAGTAGGCTGACCTCAGATAAAACATCCTCTAACATATTGTCTGATCATCTCCCCTCCAACCTGTAATCCTGTTCTTCCAGTTCTCACAAACTGAGTTCTTTCCAGGTTTGTTTACTCTTCCCTATAAAAGAAAAGTCATTTTCTGCTTAACCTTTGAGACCCTTACAGGTCTCACAGTGAGAGCATTTTCCTTATTGCAATAGTCCCTTTTCCCCTCTTGAAATAATCTTTTCAGGTAAAGTTTCCTCTTTTCTAAATTTGGAGCTGCTTTTTACTTGATAGAATTTATCAATTTTACTAATGTATTTAAAGAAACAGCTTTGGCTCTGTTAATTTTATCTGTTGTTGATTTGTTTTCCATTGATTTCTGCTGTTAATTATTTTCATCTACCTCTCTCTGTTTTATTATTTCTTCTGGTTTATAACCTATTGAGATGAAAGCTTAGATCATTTAGTTTAAAACTATTTTCCATTTTAATAGATTCACTTAGAGCAATAAATGCACCCCTCTATATCCCACAAATGTTGACACATTGTGTTTACATTTTTGCTTGGTTCAAAATATTCTCTAACTCCCATATGATTTCTTCTTAGATCCATAGCTTCTTTAAAAATACGTTGCTTAATTTCCAAATACTTTGTAATCTTCCAGCTTTCTATTTTTGGGGGGAGAAGGGGTTCCATATCATCATGGTCAGAGAACATACTCTGTATCATTTCAATCCTTTAGATCTTATTAAAATGTTATTGTTTTTAATATGGCTCAGGCCATAGTCTATCTTGGTAAGTATTCCATGTGCATTTACACAGAATTCTTATTTACAGAGACAAGTTTCTATGGGTTCTCATGTTTCTGTACATCTTATAAGCAGAGACACTAATAGCCTTTTTATTTTTTCAGAGATATTTACATAGCAAACAGCCTAAAGATGGAGATAATGTATTCACTTGGAATAGAGGGCAGGTTAATTTGCTGGCCACTGTAATAAAGATAATGACTCCCTCTGGGGTGAAAGTTGAGTAGATTTGCTTTCACCCTGTGATAAAAGCCTGAGGCTTCCTGGACTCAAGGTTCCTCGGCTGCAATGCAAATTCACTGCTTGTCTGGCATCCACCTCGGCCATACTACATCACCCCTTTGAGAGTTGGTCAGGGAATAAAAGGAACCAAGGCAAACGTGAAGCTCAGTACACTTGCTGTGCTGGAACAAGTTTTTTTGGTCTCTGACACAGGATTCTCAGGCCTTCTCCAGCAACCATGAAAGTGGGAGCCTAATTAATTAGCATGCAAGTAGGGCAAAATCAAAAACCTTTACTGTTCTTGACATTTATTATGCAGCTGTTTGATGAACTGTTTCATACATGCTAATTAGGTTACATTTGTTAATCATGTCATTCAGATCCTATATATCCCTATTGCTTTTTTTCTGTATGTTTTATCAGTTATGAGAGAAGGGTGTGTGTGACTTCCATTATGATTGTGGATTTGCCTCTTTCTTCCTGTACTTCTGCCAATTTTTGCTTTTTGTGTACTTTTCTTAGTAGATATTGATATGGTTTGGCTCTGTGTTCCCACCCTAAGTTTCATCTTGAATTGTGCTCCCATAATTCCCACATGTTGTGGAAGGGACCCAGTGGAAGATAATTGAATGATGAAGGCAGTTTCCCCAAAACTGTTCTCATGGTGGTGAGTAAGTCTCATGAGATCTGATGGTTTTATCAGGGGTTTCTGCTTTTGCATTTTCCTCATTCTCTCTTTGCCTGCTGCCATCCACGTAAGACAGGACTTGCTCCTCCTTGCCTTCTGCCATGATTCCGAGGCTTCCCCAGCTATATGGAGCTGTACATCCAATTAAACCTCTTTCTTTTGTAAATTGCCCGCTCTCTACTGTGTCTTATCAGCAGTATGAAAACAGACTAATACAGATGATGTCTTGCTTCTCAGGCTGGCCTCAAACTCCTGGACTCAAGGAATCCTCCCATCTCAGCCTCCTGAGTCACTGGGACTACAGGCATGCACCATGGATCCCAGCTTGCTTTGTGTGTACTTTGAAGACATAATATTGTGTCCAAACTTTTTGGATTATTTGTCATCTTGAAGAATCGGCCCTTTTACCATTTAAGATACCCCTCCTTACCTTTGGGAATGTTTTTTATTATTAATCTACTTTGAGATTAATACAACCACACCAGCTCTCTTGTGCTTCCTGTTTACATGGTATGTGTTTTCCATGGTTTTGCTTTTAGCAGTAGTTCTGTTATATTTGAAGTGTGTCTAATAAATAGTATGCAGTTTCTTCCTATTTCAACAGTCTGTTTTTCATAATAGCACTTTGTTTTAAAATATGTCCACAGGCAGGATGTCAGTAAAATGACCAATGAGGAGACTCCAAGCTCTCATTTTTCCACAGAAACACGCCCAAAAACTGTATGAGCCAACTTCGCATAAGCTCTGGAGAATTATCAAAGGTTACAGCTCCTAAGAAAACATCTAATCAAAAAAAAAAAGCCACGTGAAAAATGATAGAAAAGTTTTGTGGTGGTTTTTACTCACCCTCTTTCCATCCTATTCCAGTGTGGCAGCAGCCTTGGTCGTGAGTGTCAGAAGTCAAGTCTCTACTTCTTTCCCTCAAACTAGAAAGAACAGAGCAAACTCTATTTGCAAATTATTATGTACATCTGTTGTAACCTGGCTAGGAAATACCTAGAGGACTGATGTAGGGTGCTCATTTCTGTATGGCATAACTCAGAATGCAGGAAGAAAGAGCAGTGGGCACTTTTCCCCTTGTAGTTTGTAAAGCTATAGGGGAACGACAAGTCAACAGATGCTTTAGGCAAAAGATTTCAAGTGGAGACAGAGAACAGACCATCTAAGGCCAAGAGGAGAAGCTGGGGTGAGGCTTTCTGGGAAATTAGGATATGCAAAAGTAGCCACATATATGGAAGAATTTATTAGTTCACACATGGTCCAACAAGATGTGCTCAGAAAAGATCTGAGATGACATTAAGTTTTCACTTCAGGCTGAATCCTAGACTCAGAGCAAGCCTATCTAAGTAGCAAAGGAGTGCCCCAGCACAAAACCCATCTGCAAAGACTAGAAGAGGAGTTTTTCACTATTTTAGGCTTCTTTTGTGAGGAGGGCTATTGTTTGGTTGTTTCAGCTCCACACATTCAAAAACTCTCTGTGAAAACATTAACTAAACCAAGCTAAAATAACAGAGTGATCACACATGGCAAGGGCTTTACAAAAATTGTTTGAAAAGTTCTCAAAAAAGACTACTATAGCCTTTGACAATCAGAAAAAAAAAGAGCAAATGTTGGGAAAAGAAGAAAATCTGTTTTTCGGAGTTACCACAGTATAATAGTCAAATACTCAATATTCAATAAAAAGTCACAATGCATAGGAATAAAAAAAGAAAATATGGCTTGTTCAAAGAAACAAAGTAAATAACAGAAACCATCTATCAACAAACCCAGACATCAGAATTACTACACAAAGACTTTAAAGCAACTAACTGTGCTATGTATGCCCAAAGAGCCAAACAAAACCACAAAGAACTAAAGGGAATCAGAAAAACAATATATGAACAAATGAGAATATAAATAAAGGCATAAAAGTTATGAAAAAGGAAAGAAAAATATTGGAGCTGAAAAGTACAAAAACTGAAATAACTTTACTAGACAGGTTCAACAGCAGATTGAAACAGACGGAAGAATGAATCAGCAAACTTGAAGAGAGGCAACTAAAATAGTCAAGTGTGAGGAACCGAAAGGAAAAACAAGTTAGCTAATTTTTTGATTTAAAGTAGATCTCTTGAAGACAGCATGTAGTTAGGTGTGAGAGTGCATTTATTCATCAGTCGTTGAGTCAGGGTCTGCAGGACAGACCTCCACAGGTGTTGACTGACATCTCAGGTGGTGATCCCAACGTGATCAAGGTCTCAGGTGGTGACCCCGACATGATTGAGGTCTTTAAGAAAATTGTAGACCAATATCTCTTATAAATATTAATGCAAAACTTCTCAATGAAATACTAGCAAACACACTTCTGCAGTATATTAAAAGGATTATATATTATGACCAAGTAGGATTTATCCCTGGAACGAAAAGATTTAACATATGAAAATTCATCAGTGTAATACACCACAGTTGTATAATAAAAGATAAAAACCACACAATAATCTCGATTGCTGTAGAAAAAGCATTTGACGATACTAAACACTATTTAATGATAAAAAATAAAAACTCAAGCTAGACAAAGTAACGAAGATAAAATTTTCAAATTGTATATCTGATGAGATTACTATCTACAATATTTTTTAAGCTCTTACAACTCAATAAAAAAATTCAAAATGGACAAAGGACTTTAAATGAACATTTCTCCAAAGAAGCTATGTAAATGACCAATAAGCACAAGAAAATATGCCCAGCATCACTAGTCATTAGGTAAATTCAAATCAAAACCACAGTGGGATACCCCTTCATGCTCATTAGAATGACTGCTATCAAAACAAACAAACAAGCTTGGCATGGTGCCTCACGCCTATAATCCCAGCACTTTGGGAGGCAGAGGAGGGTGGATCATTTGAGATTAGGAGGCAGAGACCAACCTGGCCAACATGGTGAAACCTCATCTCTACTAAAAGTATAAAACAGCTGGGCAGTAGTGGCATGCACCTGTAATCCCATCTACTCCAGAGGCTGAGGCAGGAGAATCACTTGAGCTTGGGCAATGGAGGTTGTGATGAGCTGAGATCATGCCACTGCTCTCCAGTCTGGGCAACACAGTCAGACCCTGTCTCAAAAGCAAACAAAAAATAAAATAGAGAATAACAAGGACTGGCAATGACTTGGCAAACTTAGAATGCTTGTGTCACTGCTGATTACCATATAATATAACAAGTTCACTTCTAAGTGCACACCCTCAAAAATTTGGAAGCAACCACTCAAACAGGTACTTGTACATTAATGTTCATAGCAGCATTACTCACAGGAGCTAAAATGTAGAAAGAACCAAGTGTCCAGTGATGGATGAATGAATGAAAATGTGATATATACATATAATGAAATATTCTTCAACCTTAAAAAGAAGTCAAATCTAATATAGTCTATAATATGGCTAAGCCTTGAAAATACTAAGTGTTTGTCAGATGCAAAATGACAAATGGTGTATGATGTACCCAGAATAGGCAAATTCATAGAGACAGAAAGTAGAACAAAGGTTACCAGAGGATTGTAGAAGGAAGAATGCAAAGTTATTTTTCAATGGGTACAGAACTTCTGTTTGGAACTATGAAAAAGTTCTGGAAATGAATAGTGGTGATTGTTACACAGTGGGAAGTCACTAAGGCCACTGAATGGCACATTTTAAAAGTGTTAAAATGGTAAGTCTTATGTATATTTTACCACAATTTAAAAATTTTTAAAAACTCCTTTTTTAGCATTTTTTTAAATTTTAAGTTCTGGAATACATGTGCAGAACATGCAGGTTTGTTACATAGGTATACAAGTGCCATGGTGGTTTGCTGCACCTATTGACCTCTAAGTTCCCTCCCTTGCCTCCCACCCCAACAGATCCTGGTGTGTGTTATTCTCCTCCCTGTGTCCATGTGTTCCCATTGTTCCTACTTATGAATGAGAATGTATGGTGTTTGGTTTTGTGTTCCTGTGCTAGTTTGCTGAGGATGATGGCTTTCAGCTTCATACATGTTTCTGCAAAGCACATGATCTTCTTTCCTTTTATGGTTGCATAATACTCCATGGTGTATATTTACTGCATTTTCTTTATCCAGTCTGTCATTGATGGGCATTTGGGTTGGTTCCAAGTCTTTGCTATTGTAAATTGTGCTGCATTAAACATACATGTGCATGTATCTTTATAGTACAATGATTTATATTCCTCTGGGTAGATACCCAGTAATGGGATTGCTGGATCAAATGATATTCCTGATTCTAGATCCTTGAGGAATCACCATACTGTGTTCCACAATGGTTGAACTAATTCACATTCCCACCAACAGTGTAAAAGTGTACCTATTTCTCCACAGCCTCACCAGCATCTATTGCTTCCTTTCTAATAATCACCATTCTGACTGGTTTGAGATGGTATCTCATTGTGGTTTTGATTTGCATTTCTGTAATTATTAGTGATGTTAAGCTTTTTATCATGTTTGTTGGCCATGTAAATTTCTTCTTTGAGAAGTGTCCATTCACAGCCTTTGCTCACTTTTTAATGGGTTGTTTGTTTTTTTCTTGTAAATTTGTTTAAGTTTCTTGTAAATTCTAGATATTAGACCTTTGTCATATGAGTAGATTGCAGAAATTTCTCACATCATGTAGGTTGCCTATTCACTCTGGTAACAGTTTCTTTTGCTGTGCAGAAGCTCTTTTCACTTAATTGGATCCCGTTTGTAAATTTTGGCATTTGTTGCAATTGTTTTTGGTGATTTCATCATGAAGTCTTTGCCCATGCCTATGTCCTGAATGATATTGCCCAGATTTTCCTCTAGGGTATTTATGGTTTTGGGTTTTATATTTAAGTCTTTAATCCATCTTGAGTTAATTTTTGTATAACATGTAAGAAAAGGATCCAGTTTCAGTATTCTGCATATGGCTAGCCAGTTTTCCTAGCACCATTTATTGAATGGGAGATCCTTTCCTCATTGCTTTTTTTTGTCAGGTTTGTCAAAGATCAGATGGTTGTAAATGTGTGTTGTTATTTCTGAAGTATCTTCTGTTTTATTGGTCTATAAGTCTGTTTTGATGCCAGTACCATGCTGTTTTGGTTACTGTAGCCTTGTAGTATACTTTGAAGTCACGTAGCATGATGCCTCCAGCTTTGTTTTTGCCTAGAACTTTGATTCCATATGAAATTTAAATTAGTTTTCTCTAATTCTGTAAAGAATGTCAATGCTAATTTTATGGGAATAGCATTGAATGTATAAATTATTTTGAGTATTATGGCCATTTTCATGCTATTAATTCTTCCTATCCATGAGACAAGAAAATTTTTTCCATTGTTTGTGTCCTCTCTTGTTTCCTTAAGCAGTGGTTTGTAGTTTTCCTTGAAGAGGTTCTTCACATCCCTTGTTAGCTGTATTTCTAGGTATCTTATTCTCCTTGTAGCAATTGTGAATGGGAGTTCATTCATGATTTGGCTGTCTGCTTGCTATTTCTGGTGTAAAAGATACTTGTAATTTTTGTGCATTGATTTGGTATCCTGAGACTTTGTTGAAGTTGCTTATCAGCTTAAGGAAATTTTAGGCTGAGATGATGGGATTTTCTAAACATAGAATCATGTCATTTGCAAACACAGACAATTTTACTTCCTCTTTTCCTATATGAATACCCATTATTTAGGGTATTCATATAGGAATACCCTATATTCTTGCCTGATTGCCCTGGCCAAAACTTCCAATACTATGTTGAATATGAGTGGTGAGAGAGAGCATCCTTGTATCAGTTTTCAAAGGGAATGCTTCCAGCTTTTGCCCATTTAATATATATTGGCTCTTGGTTTGTCATAAATAGCTCTTAATATTTTGGGATATGTTCTACTTTATTGAAAGTCTTTTTTTTTTTTCTTTGTGTGCGATATTTATTTCAAATGTTTGTTAAAACAGCATTGTTATTTCTCAGGAAAAGAACAAAGATCACCCCCTGGAGCTTAGGAACTTTGTACAGAACTTTACAGAACAGAGGCATTACTTTAGCTTAAACCTGTCTACTGACCAGAGAATGGAATTCTGCGTGGACTCAAGGAACAAAAGGAAACTATGCAGGGATAAGGAAAAGGAAAGTGCCCATCTGAATCAAACTTCAGCTGCCATCAGGGCGCATCTTATGATGGTCACAGATTGTAGGTTGTATTTTGGAAGGTTCAGGTTTAGCACAGGATTCCATTTGTCTACTTGGCTACACCCCTGGCTGAGGTGCCATGAGGTCAATGTCACTCAAGTTCCTGGCCAGCCAAACTCCCGCAGCAAAGAGTCCCAAATTGAGGATCAAGTTCCTCTGGAAGTCATTCCTATCAGTGGCAAAGTGGTAGACCCGCCAAAGCCAATCTCCCACGTTGTCTGGTATTTCGGGGGTTTCATTAGCCGAGCCGGCAGCACTCACCGGGACCCCGCTGGAAGCCATAATTGGAAGCTCTATTGAAAGTTTTTAACATGAAGGGATGTTGAATTTTATCAAAGGCGTTTTTTGCATCTATTGAGATAATCATCTGGTTTTTCTCTTTGGCTCCGTTTTTGTGATTGATTACATTTATTGATTTGCATATGTTGAACCAGCCTTGCATCCCAGGAATGAAGCCAACTTGATCATGGTGGATAAGTTTTTGATGTGCTGGCTGGACTCAGTTTGCCAGTATTTCATTGAGGATTTTCACATTGATGTTCATCAGGGATATTGAACTAAAGTTTTCTTTTTTGTTGTTATGTCTCTGTCAGATTTTGGTATCAGAATGATTCTGGCTTTATAAAATAAGTTAGGGATGAATTCCTCCTTTTCAATTGTTTGGAATAATTTCAGAATAAATGGTACCAGCTCCTCTTTGTACCTCTGGTAGAATTTGGCTATGAATCTATCTGGTCCTGGGCTTTTTATTAGTTTGTAGGCTATTAATTTACTGCTTCAATCTCCGAACTTATTAGTCTGTTCAGAGATTTGACTTCTTCCTGGTTTAGTCTTTGGAGGGTGTATGTGTCCAGGAATTTATCCATTTCTTCTAGATTTTCTAGTTTATTTGTATAGAGGCGTTGATAGTATTCTCTGATGGTAGTTTGTATTTCTGTAGGGTCAGTGGTGATATCCCCTTTATCATTTTTTATTGCATCTATTTGATTCTTCCCTCTTTTCTTCTTTAATAATCTGATTAGTGGTCTATGTAGTTTGTTAATTTTTTTCAAAAATCAGCTCCTGGATTCATTAATTTTTGGAGGAGTTTTAGTTGTCTCTCCTTCAATTCTGCTCTGATCTTAGTTATTTCTTGTCTTCTGCTAGCTTTTGGATTAGTATGCTCTTGCCTTTCTAGTTATTTTAATTGTGATGTTAGGGTGTCAATTTGAGGTCTTTCTAGCTTTCTGAGGTGGGCATTTCGTGCTACAAATTTTCCTCTTAGCACTGGTGTCCCAGAGATTCTGGTACATTGTCTCTTTGTTCTCATTGCTTTCAAAGAATTTCTTGATTTTTGCCTTAATTTCATTATTTTCCCAGGAGTCATTCAGGAGCAAGTTGTTCAACTTCCATGTGATTTTGTGGTTTTGAGTGAGTTTCTTAATCCTGAATTCTAATTTGATCACACTGTGGTCTGAGAGACATTCATTATGATTTCAGTTCTTTTGCATTTGCTGAGGAGTGTTTTACTTCCAATTATGTGGTCAATTTTAGAATAAGTGCCATATGGCACTGAGAAGAATGTATATTCTATTGATTTGGGGTGGAGAGTTCTGTTATTGTCTATTAGGTCCAGTTGATCCAGAACTGAGTTCAAGCACTGAATATCCTTGTTAATTTTCTGTCTCATTGATCTGTCTAATATTGACAATGGGGTGTTAAAGTCTCCGATTATTATTGTGTGGCAGTCCAAGTCTCTTTGTAGGTCTCTAAGAACTTGTTTTATGAATCTGGATGCTCCTGTATTGGGTGAATATCTATTTAGAATAGTTAGCTCTTCTTGTTAATTTGTTCCCTTTACCATTATGTAATGCCCTTTTTTGTCTTTTCTGATTTTTGTTGACTTAAAGTCTGTTTTATCAGAGATTAGAATTGCAACCCATTTTGGGTTTTTTGGGGGGGTTGTTTTCGCTTTTCATTTGTTTGTTTCAAATTTTTCTCCATCCCTTTATTTTGAGCCTATATGTGTCCTTGCACATGAAATGGGTCTCCTGAATACAGCACACCTACGAGTCTTGACTCATTATCCAACTAGCCAGTCTGAGTCTTTTAATTGGGGTATTTAGCCCATTTACACTTAGGGTAAATACTCCAATTTAGCCCATTTACCCTATTGTTATGTATTGTTATGTATGAATTTTATCCTGTCATCATGATTCTATCTGGTTATTTTGCACAATGGTTGATGCCATTTCTTCATAGCATCATTGGTTGTAAAAACTTGGTATGTTTCTGCAGTGGCTGGTACTGGTTTTTCCTTTCCATTTTTAGTGTTCTCTTCAGGAGCTGTTGCACAACACACCTGGTGGTGATAAAATCCCTCAGCATTTGGTTGTCTGGAAAGAATTTTATTTCTCCTTCACTTATAAAATTTAGTTTGGCTGGATATAAAATTCTGTGTTGAATATAATTTTCTTCAATGATGTTGAATATTGGCCCCCAATCTCTTCTGGTTTGTAGGGTTTCTGCTGAGAGGTCTGTTGATAGTCTGATAAGCTTCCCTTTGTAAGTGACCTGGACTTTCTCTCTGGCTGCCCTTAACATTTTTTTCTTCATTTCAACCTTGGAGAATCTGATGATTATGTATCTTGGGATTGATTTTCTCATGAAGGATCTCAGTGGTGTTCTCTGCATTTACTGAATTTGCATGTTGGCCAGTCTTGCTAAATTGGAGAAGTTCTCCTGAATAATTTCCTGAAGTGTGTTTTTCAATTTGTTTCCATTCTCCCTGTCTCCTTCAGGTACTCCAATCAATTGTAGGTTCAGCCATACATAGTCCCATATTTTTTGGAAGTTTTGTTCATTCCTTTTCACTTTTTTATTTCTCTAATCTTGCCTGCATGCCTTATTTCAGCAAGGTGGTCTTCAAACTCATATCCTTTCTTCCACTTGGTCAATTCAGGTATTGATACTTATTTATACTTTACAAAGTTTTCATGCTGTGTTTTTCAGCTCCATCTGGTCATTTATGTTCCTCTCTAAACTGGATATTCTAGTCAGCAGCTCCTCTAACCTTTTTCCAAGGTTCTTAGCTTCTTTCAATTGAGTCAGAACATGCTCCTTTAGCTCAGCAGAGTTTTTAAATTACTTACTTTTTGAAGCCTACTTCTGTCAGTTTGTCCATCTTTTCCTCGGTTCAGTTCTGTGCTCTTGCTGGAGAGACATTGCCACCATTCGGGGAGAAGAGGCACTCCGGCCTTTTCATTTCTCAGTGTTTTTTCATTGCTTCTTTCTCATCTTCATGAGTTTGTCTAGTTTCAATCTTTGAAGCTGCTGACCTTGGATGGGGTTTGGTGGGGACTTTTTTGCTGTTGATGAAGTTGTTGCCTTCTATTTGTTTGTCTTTATTTCCGTGGCCAAGTCCCTCTTCTGTAGGGCTGCTGCAGTGTGCTGGGGGTTCACTTCAGGCCCTATTCATCCAGTTTGCACCTGGAGATGTCCCACAGGGAGGCTGGAGAACAGCAAAGATGGGTGCTTTCTCCTTTTTCTGGGATCTCTGACCTTGAGGGGCACCAACCTGATGCCAGTAGGATTGCTCCAGTTTAAGGTGTCTGACAACCCCTGTTGGGAAGGTGTTACCCAGTTGGGTGGTATGGGGAACAGAACTCATTTAAAGAAGCACTTTGACTGTTGCTTGGTGGAGTAGGTGTATTTTGCTGGGGGAAAACCCATTTGTCTGGGCTGTCCAAGTTCCTCAGAACTACCATCTGGAGAGGGTAAGTCTGCTGGTCTGCAGGGACTGTGGCCACCCCTCCTCCTAGGGGCTCAGTCCCAGGGAGATCAGGGTTCTGTTCCTGAGCCTTGGGGTGGAGTTGCTGAAGTTCCTGCAGGGAGGCCCCACCCATTGAGAAAGGATGGCTCAGGGACAGGCCTAAAGAGGTGCTCTGGCCACAGTGTGCCACAGCCAATGTGTTGGGCTGAGGGGGGACACCTCTTGGGATCAAGCTATCCAACCTCCCTGGCTCTAGCAGGGGGAAAGTGTGGCCTGGAGCTATAGAGGTGGATGCCGCCTTTCCCCTGCCCAGGGAGTTCAGCGTATTAGGCAGTTATGAGATCCATTTTTGGCTGCTGTCCCTCCCCCAAGGAGTTCAAATGGCTCAGACAGCAGGCAGCCGCAGCTGTGGTTCTGGTCTCCCCTCCCCCGAGGAGCTTGACAGGCTTAAACAGATTCTACCTGAAAGACTGTTGAGAATCTGCCTGGCCCTGGGGTTGGGACTCTGGGCTCCGGTGGCATGGGTTCGGGAGTGGGATCTTCCGATCCATGGGTTGCACAGTTCCATGGAAAAAGCACAGTTTCCCCAGCTGGGTAGCATGCTCACTCACTACCTCCCTTGGCTAGGGAATCAGTGCTCCTCTGCCCCGTTTGGCTCTAAGATAGGCCACTGTCCCACACTGCTCTTCCTTCCTCTCCATGGATCATGTCAGCTGCCTAGTCAGTTCTGATGAGAGAATCTTGATACCTTGGTTGCTGGTGCAGGATTCACATGATAATTAAAGTTCTTTTTGATGGGAAACTCCGATCACCTCTGCTTCTAGTTGGTCATCTTGGCCCTGCCCACCCACATTTTTTTTTATATCACTCCCTTCAATAGATGGAACCCCATTTTCTTCCCTTAAGTGCAGGCTAGACTTAGTGACTCCCTTCCAAGATACAAAATAAAGCTTAAGTGATGGTCTATGAATTCAGAGACTAGATCCTGAAAGGCACTGTGGCTCTCTCCTGTGTCCATTGGACTGCTCCATCTGGGCAGTTAGATGCCATGTCATAAAAACATTTAAGCAACCGTTGGAGAGAGGCTTGAGAGGCAGAGGTCTCCTGACACTGTCCATGTGAGTGAACCATCTAGGGACAGATCCTCCAGGTCCCATCAAGCCCCAGTTCTCTATAGCTTCTGCTGACATCCTGACTGGCGTTTCTTAATGAATCCTGAGCCAGAACAACCCAGCTAGGCCTGTTTCAAATTCCTAACCTACTAAAACTGAAATAAAAAGGTTTGTTATTTTAAGCCTCTATGTTTTAGGCTAATTTGTGTTTCACCAATAGATAATTCATGCAAGTTTATAGCTCATTTTTACTGAATGTAATTACTTTTATGGTTATCTTGCTTTTATTTTCTATTCTATCTGCTCTTTGGCACTTTGTTTCTCTGTCCTTTTTTCCTATTTTCTTTTGGATTAACCAAATAGTTTTATATCTCTCATTTTATCTACTTTGTTTGTTTTTTGTTTCTTTGTTTGAGATGCAGTGTCACTCTGGTTGCCCAGCCTGGAGCGCAGTGGCACAATCTCGGCTCACTGAAACCTCCGCTTTTGAGGTTCAAGTGATTCTCCTGCCTCAACCTCCCCAGTAGCTGGAATTACAAGCATGTACCACCATGCCTGGCTAATTTTTGTGTTTTTAGTAAAGCTGGGGTTTCACCATGTTGGCCAGGCTGGTCTCAAACTCCTGACCTCAAGTGATCCCCCCACCTTGGCCTCCCAAAGTGCTGGGATTACAGGTGTGAGCCACTGTGCTTTTCTAATTGTAACTCTTTGTAATTTAAATTGCTTCTCCAGGGATTACAGTAGGCATCCGCAGTTTATCACAAGCTGACTCAGAGCACTATTGCAGCATGCTTATCAAATATGAACACTTTATAACAGCATAATTTCAATCATCCCCGTTATTCCCTTTGTGCTTTGGTTGCCATATATTTTACTTCTACATATATTATTAATTTCATTGCATATTTTTTGTTGTTTTAAATAATCAATAGTTTTTTAAGAAAAAAAACTTGTAATGTCCTTTTGTATTTATCCACATATTACAATTTCCAGTGCTATTTTTTTTTTTTTTTTCCAGTTAAACTGGAATACTTCACATTTAGCCTAAGGAACGTTTTTGGCATTTGTGTAACAATTCTGAGAGCCACAAGTTGTTCTAACCTTTTCTTTAAAATGTCTTTCTTTTTCTCCCTTAATATTTGGAAAATATTTTCTTTTTTTTTAAATTATTATACTTTAAGTTTTGGGGTACATGTGCAGAACATGCAGATTTGTTACATAGGTATACATATGCCATGGTGGTTTGCTGCACCTATCAACCCATGATCTACATTAGGTATTTTTCCTAATGCTATCCCTCCCCTAGGCCCCAACAGGCCCCAGTGTGTGATGTTCCCCTCCCTGTGTCCATGTGTTCTCTTTGTTCAACTCCCTCTTATGTGTAAGAACACGCAGTATTTGGGTTTCTGTTCCTGCATTAGTTTGCTGAGAATGATGTTTCCAGCTTCATCCATGTCCCTGCAAAGGACATTAACTCATCTTTTTTTATGGCTGCATAGCTTTCCATGGTGTATATGTGCCACATTTTCCTTATCCAGTCTATCATTCATGGGCATTTGGGTTGGTTCCAAGTCTTTGCTATTGTGAACAGTGCCACAATAAACATACCTGTGCATGTGTCTTATATAGAATGATATATATACCTATATACCTATGGATATATATCCAGTAATAGGATTGCTGGGTCAAATGATATTTCTAGTTTTAGATCCTTAAGGAATCATCACACAGTCTTCCACATTGGTTGAACTAATTTACACTTCCACCAACAGTGTAAAAGCATTTCTATTTCTCCACATTCTCTCCAGCATCTGTTGTTTCCTGACTTTTTAATGATTGCCATTCTAACTGGTGTGAGATGGTATCTCATTGTGGTTTTGATTTGCACTTCTCTAATGACAGGTGATGATTAGCTTCTTTGCATATGTTTGTTGGCTGCATAAATGTCTTCTTTTGAGAACTGTCTGTTCATATCCTTTGCCAACTTTTTGATGGGGTCATTTTGTTTTTCTCATAAATTTGTTTTTTCTCATAAATTTGTTTAAGTTCTTTGTAGATTCTGGATATTAGCCCTTTATCAGATGGGTAGATTGCAAAAAAATTTCTCCCATCCATAGGTTGCCTGTTCACTCTGATAATAGTTTCCTTTGCTGTGCAGAAGTTCTTTAGTTTAATTAGATCCCATTTGTCAATTTTGGCTTTTTTTGCCATTGCTTTTGGTGTTTTAGTCTTTGCCCATGACTGTGTCCTGAATAATACTGCCTAGGTTTTCTTCTAAGGTTTTTACAGTTTTAGGTCTCACATTTAAGTCTTTAATCCATCTTGAGTTAATTTTTGTATAAAGTATAAGGAAGGGGTCTAGCTTCAATTTTCTTTATATGGCTAGCCAGTTTTCCCCAATGCCATTTATTAAATAGGGAATCCTTTCCCCATTCCTTGTTTTTGTCATGTTTGTCAAAGATCAGATGGTTGTAGATGCATGGTGTTATTTCTGAGGCCTATGTTCTGTTCCATTGGTCTATGTATCTGTTTTGGCACCAGTACCATGCTGTTTTGGTTACTGTAGGCTTGTAGTATAGTTTGAAGTTAGGTAGTATGATGCCTAGTTTGGGAGGACATTTTCACTGGCTTTCTGTTTTATTTTAACATTTTTAAAAATGTCATTTCATTGTGTTCTTATTCCATTTTTCCTAATGGGATGTCAACCCTCATTCTTCTTATTACCCTGGATGTATTATTACACACGCATAGCCCAATTGCTTTTAAGATTTTGTCTTTACCTTTGTTTTTCAGCAGTTTGACTATGTCATGTTTAAATATTTTTTCTGCTTGATATTTGCTGAGTTTCTGGGATTTGTAGTTGATATTCTACATCAATACTGGAAATTTTTGATTATTATATTTTCAAATATTTTTCTCTTTCCTATTTCTGAGGCTCCAGTTGTTCATATGTTAGATGGCTTGACATTAATCAGCTTAGGCACTCTGTATGTGATAGCTGTTATATTTGGTTTTTACTTTCTCTTTTCTTTTTATTCTTCAGTTTGTATAATTTCTATTGATCAGTCTTTTAATTCACTAATCCTTTCTTCAACTATCCAGTATAATATTAAGTAAACTCAATAAATTCTTAATTTCAAGGATAATTTTCAGTTTTAGAATTTTTGTTTCCATTTTTTAAATAAAAGTTTCTTTCCATTTATCCATTTTTTCCACCTTTTCTATAATTTTTTTAAATTACTCACTAAAGTGATTCTTATTTTTAATTTCAATCTTGGGGTCACCTGTGAGTCTACTTCTACAACTTCATTCTCATTATAATCAGTCACATTTTCCTGTTTTGTGTGTGTGTGTTTGGTTATTTTTTATTGTATGCTGGACATTATCAATGATATTTGTAGAAATTCTGGGTTATCTACCTCCAAATAGTGCTAAGTTCTGTTCTGCTAGGTAGTCAAGTTACTGGCAGGGAAGGTCTATCTCAGGTTTATTCTTGATATTACAGTGTTTTCCTCCAGGGATGTTATCTTTATACCTTAGATGTTGTCTTTCTGGAGCTCATATTAAATGTCCAGTATGTTCAAAAAGGTGGCTCAGCTGGGGTCAGAACTCCAATATCTCCCCAGCACTTTGCAACTTTGGAAAACTCTGCTCAGCTCTAATTTCATCTTCTGGTTACTGTTGTGTAACAAATTACTCCCAAAACTTAGCAACTTCAAAAACCATTTTATTATACTCTCAGCTTCTGTGGATCAGAAATTTATGCAGGGCTGAGTTTACTTGTCTTTGCTCTACAAAGCAGTCACTGTCTATCAAGCCTCAATAGGAGAGAAACAGACTCCACTTCTTGATGGGAGCATGCCAAAGTCATATTTTTAAAAAGCATGTGGGATAACAGATATTGTTTGACCATCTCTACAAAATTCAATCTGCCACAGTCCCCCAGCAGCTGTTATTGACTTCTCAGTCTTTTGCTAAATATGAGCAAATTGGGATTTAGCCAAGCTCTTAGGGATTTCTAGGTCTTCTTTTCTAAGATTCCCTTTTCTTTTGCACCCTACCCCTAAAATTCCAGCCACTGGCAGCCCCAAATTTCAATTTCTATTTCCTCTGCTTAATAGGACCACCTTCTACTTAAGCTCTATTTTCCTAAGCTATGCCTTAAAACTTCCCCATACAGAAAATCAGGGTAAATGTGGAGCTCACCTCCTGTGCTCTTCTCAGGGCATCCAGTCCAATGCTGTCCTGTTCTGTGTCCAAAAATAGTTGCTTCAAATATTTTGTTCAATTTTATAGTTGTTTAATGTGAGATGATGTGATAGACTGATTCTAAGATGGTCTCTGTTTTTTCTGACTCCTGATGTTTATGCTTTTGTGTGGTCTCCTCCCCTTGTGTGTGGGAAGGATCCATTACCTGCTTCTAACCACATAAAATATGCCAAAGGTGATGGGGCTTACATGCATATGTGTACCTGATTTCTGAATATGGGTATATGACATAAGATAGCAGCACCTGTTCTACTGCAGTCTCTCCCTTTCCCCTGCTGACTTGGAAGAAGGAAATTGTGATGTTATAAGCTGCCTATGGGGAGGGCCATGTAGCAGGAAACCAGAGGATAATCTCTGACCACAGCCAATGCATAACTAGGGCTCTCAGTCCAACAGCTTTCAGGGAACTGAAGAGACCCCAGTCATAGCCAAAACCTTGATTGCAGTCTTGCAGAGATCCAGTTAAAGAGTGCACAGAATCCTAACCCATAAAAACTATGAGATAATAAATGGGTGATATTTTAAACTATGAAGTTTGTGGTACTATCGTTATGCAGCAAAAGACAACTAATACAGATAAGTCTGATCCTATCAACTTCTTTGTGATCATTGCTGGCAACCTTAGACCTCCATGGACCTAGGAAAGGTTAGGAGATGAGGTGTCTTATGCATCATTAATTCTCACTAACAGAGACCTCCCAATCTCTTTTAGTATATGCCTCAAAGCATTCCCTTGTATCCCAGTATCCAACAGTCCATCCTTGGAGCTTCTTTATTCTTCAGATTAAACATTCATTCATTCATTCTGCAAAGTTGTACAAAGTCTCCTATATGAGAGTTCCTGTGCTTGACACTGAAGAACCAAAGATGAGTTAAGCATTGTCCCTGCCCTCAATAAAGGCACAAGGCAACTCACTTTATATATTCATCTCATTCAATATTCACAATAGACCTATGAGGTGGGTACCATTATTGTCTGCATTTTGCAAATTAGGAATTAACACTCAAAAAGGTGGAATTAACACTCAAAAAGGTTGAATCAGTCATCAGAGACATATAGCTAATGTGTAGTATAATTGAGCGATAATTTGAACTCAGGATTTTTTATGCCAAAGTCTTCCCATTACATCATGCTAAATTACGGCCTAGTGTGGAAGACAGACAAATGAAAAAGGTTATTATAATTCAGTGTAATGAATACTCTACCAGAGGGAGCAAGGAGAGACTGAGGAGCAGAGAGAGGAAAGTTTTGGAATCAAGAAAAGTTATCATGGGAAGTGGACAACTGAACTGGATCTTTCTGGCTGTCAAAGAGAGAAGCAGTGCTGGGTCAGAGAGAGAAGCAGGAGGGCAGAGCCACAGAACGTGGCACTTGCTGAAGAGAATCCACACAGTCATGGTGGTGGAAGTGTGGAAGAGTGGCATGCAGGGGGGATTCCAGTCATTAGAACAAAAGTGCGAGACAGGAACTGGATGGTAAGGGTCTCCCTCACAGCATGAGGAAGCATGGCAGAATGATTCAGACCACTGGAGGCTATGGGACTTCTGACCATAGGGAAATCTGGGACATCCAGTGTCAGCCACTCTACACCAGGCATGCCATAGCTGCCTCCCTACTATACCCACTAAAAGAAAATGCTTCACCCATGGCCTTTGCTGAAGAGGAGGTTTATGAAACCATGACTATACAAATGACCTCATGCCTCTGTCCACAGATGATCAGCCCAGGACTAGACATGTGTTTTTGCTTTCCTCCCGAGTCCTTGTAATTAGCGCACCACACCAGGAGACAGTGCAGGTGTGGCTGAGATGCAGACCTTGAGCATCAAGACCATCGTGGGCACCAAGGCTGTCTCAGCCACAGATGAGCTTAGGCACCAGAGCATCCAGCAAGCCACAAAGCAGCCACTCTAGAGCGGGAAACAGAAGCATGCAGCAGAAACCCAGAGGGATGCAGAGGTGATACTGAGACCGCAAAGAACAGAGGAGGAAAGAGGGCCTGAGGAACACCCCCAGACTCCCAAAGGACAGAGGAGGAACGAGAGCCTGAGGAACTCCCCCCAGGCTCCCTATTTCTCACAACGTCAAGTTGTACATCCTGCTCCTCAATGCCAAAAGAATTCCCTACATGATAAAAAAAAAAAAAAAAACTTTTACACATGAATTAGTTGATTAGGTTGCTGTTTGTTATAATGAATGACTCCCGTTCTGGTCAGGACTCTTGACTGCGAGTGACAGAAACCCCACACTGACTTGTTCCATCATAACGGGATGTGCTCACGCATATAACTGAGAAGGATGGGGCGGGAGTGGGGTTGATGGCATCCCACACAACCGAATCCAGGACTCACCCATCCCCCGGTGAGCCATTCTGCTGGCAGCCTGGAGTCACAATCTTCCCGGAAGGCGACCCCATGGGAAGAGACAGTCTTTCCACTGCCTACAGCAGAAAAATCCTGGGGAAGGATCATGTCAATCCCTGTGAGCTGCAGAAGACCTGAGGACCAGGTACACTTCCCAAAAACAAAGAAAAAGGAGGTCTCTGCTGGCTGGGAGGCCAGCCCGTGGAGGGCCAGCCCCGTGCGGTGCCTGCCAGCCTGCCGAGCCGCAGAAGCAGCAGCCCCAGTAGACACCACGTGGGTCAGAAGGACTCAGAAATGTGCGAGATTAAAAGGGTTGTTTTAAGCCACTGAATTTGGGGTGTCTTTGTTTCATAGCAAATATTAATAGCCCGAACGACAGCTTTGGCGAGGGCCACGCACAGCGCAGGTCCGGGCCTGGGAGCCCTGTAGGGACGGGATGGGGGCTGGGGGAATCTGGTCAGGCCCAGAGCTCGCTTCCCGACAGCTTGCTCGCTACTGCCGCGCAGGTCGCAGAGCCAAACGCGGGGCTCTATCTCCCCCTGGCGGAGCAGAGGGAGCACTGCAGAGCGCTGCCTGCCAAGCCCGCGCCCCCGCGCCACCTGCCCACCCTATTCCTGGACCCGGAGCTGGCCCCTGGCCCCAGAGGCCCCCCGCTGCCAGGAGAGCCGGGCTGTGAGGCTGGGCCTGCGGCTGTACCAGCCCTGGCTGCCGGGGCCAACGAGAGTGCCAGCTCCTGGTGCTCAACCGGGCTGCCAGCGGGGTTGGAGAGGACAGCAGGAAGCACTTTCCTAATAAATGAGGGGCTTCTGGAGAGCAGCTGGAAGCAGGGTTGGCACTGGAGGGGATGCCTTAGATATACCTGCCCAGGAGCTCGGCCAGCAGAGAGCGGCCTTTCCCTCATCAGCACTGGGCCTTGCAGGGCCAGATGAGGACAGTCCCGGAACAGGAGTGAGGGTCTGGAGCCTAAGGGGTCAGCCAGCCCCTCCCCTCCGCCCACAGGGAATGCTGACCAGGTAGAACGTCTGGATTTGTGCATGTAGTAAAATGTGCATAACAAGAAGTTTGCCACTCTCACAGCGTTGAAGTGGCATTAAGCAAACATCCCCACCTGCCACCGTCTCTCCAAAACTCTTTGCCTCTTTCCAAACTGAAACTCTACACCCACAAAACACTAACTCCCCCTCCCCGCTTCCTCCAAGTCCCTGGCACCCACCATTCTACCTTCCATCTGTATGAATTTGCCGTTTCTGAGGACCCCATCTAAGTGCAATCGTACAGTATTTTGTGACTGGTTTCTTTCACTCAACATAATGTCCTCAAGGTTCATACTCGCTGCAGATACATGCTGCGTTTTGTTTATACATTCATCTGTCGGTGGACACCTGCGCTGCTTCCACCTTTGACTGTTGTGAATAATGCACTATGAACATGGGTGTACAGTATCTGTTTCACTCCCTCCTTTCACCTCTCACTGGACATTGTAAAAAGTACTCTTTTACCTCTTCCTCTATTGACTAGAAAATGCAGAGATGTGAACCTACCTACCCTCCCCACTCCCTGTACCAACGGCTGGCTGGAGATCGAAAGTCCCACTCCTAAGCCCCTTGCCTTTCCCACCAGGTTAGTAATAGTGAACACTGACAGCAGTAACCACGTGGTACTCCCTTACAGACACTGATTCCCACAGCAGTCCTGGGAGGGAGGCATGATTATCTTCCTACTTTACAAATAAAGAAACTAAGACTCAAAAAGGGCACTGGCCCCATTGAAGTCAGCCGCTGATAGGTTACAGAGTCACAACTTGAAAGCCTGAGTATTGATACTGTTTCTCTGTCTTTCATCTTTTCCTTCCCCTACTGGGCAAGGCTCAAGCAGTTCTTCCCCTAAGGGAGGCTGTGTGGTGCACAGCTGACCCTCCCAGATAAGCACCAGCACGAGTTACCCTGTAAGCCGAAGAGTGCCCCAGCCACTCTCCCTGACCCCAACTCAGGACAGCAGTGAGGACTCTGCAGTGGCTTCCAAGTGATATTAGGGAAAGGAGACAAAGGCCTCTCCCAACAAGCGCCTACTCATTCTCACCTTGCTGGATGGGTCACCCTTGCCAAGAGGCAGAGCCCCGCAGCGACCTGCAGGCAGCTTCAGCCATGGGTCCTGCCAGTGCTCCCTGGGAGGTCAGGACAGGGCCAGGTGGGTCCCAAGGTCCAGAAGGAAGAGTCTCAATCTTCCAGAGCAGCTGTTGGCAGAAAGTCCCAGGGGACACAGACACTTTGCTCTACTTGACAGGTCTTGGTGTTCAGTCACCCTTGACCAGACCCAGGAGAGGAAGGGGGTGATATGTGGAATGCTGGTTCAGCATCCAACTCCCTGGGAACCCCCACCAGGGAAGAGAGGATTCACCTGGGGAACGGCTGGACCTCATGCCACAAGGAGGACACCTTGACGACTCACCCATCATCAGGCCAGCAGCCAACAAGGCCCAGCAGCAAAGGGCCTAAGGACCTGATCCCCTGTCCACAGGAAGTGTCTATCACCCCAGTGCTGGGGTTGGAGGTGAGAAGTAGGGGGCGGGTTTCTTCACAGTCCTAAGGAATAGATATGTGTGTTCTCTGCTCTCAGTTTTCAGAAGCTCAAGCACCAGTCTCAGCATAAACACACTAAAACACACACACACACACACACACACACACACACACACACATACAGAACCTCAGAGCCACACACCTTGAAGACCATCCCATCTAGTCACAGGTTTAATTGGATGATTTCAGAGTCTGTGAACCCTGAAACCCAAATGAAATGAGGCACAGTGGGGATTTTGGGGGGCAGAGTCCATAGCTTTCACATGCACAAGGTGGTTCAAGACTCAGGACCTGTCCAGACCCCCAACACCCCTCCTTCTGAGGTGGAAAGGTCAAGAGTCTGGGAGGGAAGGGAGCCTGTCTACAATCACACAACACATTGGACAGCAGGGCCAAGCCCAGATCCCAGGCAGCCAGACCGCAGGAGGGTGCAGGAGCCCTCTGCAACCTCCACAGCCCTGGCCTCAGGAGGTAAGAGGACTTGCTGCTGAAGTGGGAGGAGGGTGGAGGGGAAGGGAGCCCGGCTGTGCATGGCCATGAATGCCTCCTCGAGAAAACAGCTTCCTGCTGAAAATGAAACTGGCCCAATGGTCCCATGGGCCTGATATGTATGGGTTTTTTTGAATAAACATAGAAATTGACCCTCCTTGGTCTTACAGCTTGAAACTTAGTTATAAGAATCCCAGCACTTTGGGAGGCTGAGGTGGGTGTATCACGAGGTCAAGAGATCGAGACCATCTTGGCCAGCATGGTAAAATACTGTCTCTACTAAAAATACAAAAATTAGCTGGGCATGATGGTGCACACCTGCAGTCCCAGCTACTCCAGAGGCTGAGGCAGGAGAATTTCGTGAACTTGGGAGGCAGAGGTTGCAGTGAGCTGAGATCGCACCACTGCACTCCACCCTCGTGACAGAGCAAGACTCCTTCTCAAAAAAAAGAAAAAATGAAAAGAAAAAAGAAAAGAACGTCTTATTTGACTTCCTTCCTGGAAGCCATCCCTCAGGCAAGGGACTGAAGCATCACATGCACCCGTCATCCATTATGATTGCTTCCTTACCCTCCTCAGTCCTATATTCCCACTTTCCCTACTATTAAAAAATCCCAATAGTAGTTGGTCAAGGAGATGGGTTTGAAACTGAATTCCTGTTCTCTCGGCTAGTATTCCCAAATAAAAAGCCTCCTTCCCTAAAGATACTCATCTCTGGCAAGCAATGGGGCCCAGACCAAACCCTTAGTGTTTTCAATGACACAAAGAGTGCTTTGAATACTATAAACTTCAACAAATGTAGGGAGAACAAATGAAGACAAAATTGCCTTGGTCAAAAATGTAAGGAAATCATGCATAAAAACAATAGAAAAAAAGTTTTCCCCAAGACTCCTTAAAGATTTAATGTATTTAGAGCAGTTTTACATACATAACAATTACAGAGTTAAAAAAAAGTTAGTTATGTTCTTTTGAGTCAGATATGCAATTGGAAAAAGCCCAAGAAAAGAGATTACGGAAAGCAGTTTGGTTTCATTCACATTGAGCAGTAGGCCAACAAGCAGAGTTTCAAAGGCGCCCGAGATTCAGGATTTAAATCCTGCCCTCTATGATTAAGTATATGGAAAAATTTTCGTCATTGAATGGTTCAACCATGTACATCTTTTACATAACGTCCTTAGTTAGTGAATGATCAGTAAAATTACACAAGCAAGAAAGAGCCCAAGACAAAGAAGAGAGAGAGAGAGAGAGCGAGAGAGAGAGAGAGAAAGGAAGGAAGAAAGGAAGAAAGAAAAAGAAAGAAGAAAGAAAGAAGGAAGGAAGGAAAGAAAGAAAGAAGGAAGGAAAGAAAGAAAAAAAGAAGAAAGAAAAGAAAAGAAAAAAGGAAGGAAGGAGGGAGGGAGGGAGAGAGGGAGGGTGGGAAGGAAGGAAGGAAGGAAGGAAGGAAGGAAGGAAGGAAGGAAGGAAGGAAGGAAGGAAGGAAGGAAGGAAGGAAGAAAGGAAGGAAACAAACCCCAGCCTTCAAGAAAACGGTTCTGCTCTGTCTACCCTGACGGCAACAGGCCAGCAGCTTCAGGGAAGGAGAGGCAGGGCCTCCAGAGCAGGAGCCCAGGTGTCCCTTCACAAGTGCCCAGGGCCACTGTGGTCAGCCCTGCCCCAGGCCTCCTGAAGTCACTCTAAGGGAACAAGCTCTGGCCTAATACCCCAAGGCTGCCCCACCTGCTGGGAATGGAAGGCGGCCTACTCTCTCTGGTCACTAATGCGTTTTTAGGCAGCAAAACAATGAAAGGCGTGTTTTTTTAAGACTGCAAACATTAGTGTCTCCTCTGCAGGCTCCCCAGGCACGGTGGCCAGCCCTTCCTGGCCCCTTTTAGCTGGTTTCACAGAGCCCAATTTTAGCTGAAATTCTGAGAGATTAGGACCTCCCTGTGGGCAGCCGAGGCTGGGAGGCCACACCCACACCTCTGCCTTCCTTTCTGCTAACTTTTCTGTTAGACTGGACGGCCTGGTAGGGAGCATCCCACACAGCATGAGGGCTCTGCCAGCAGAAGGCATTTGAATTCAATTCCAGTGAAGGGCCCGGGGCAGCATCCCTGTGTCTACATACCACCCCATAACCCTTAGAGAGCAGCTAGGCCCACCCAGCAGAGGGTCCCCAAAGAGGCCAAGGGGTGGTTACCCGGGACTGCTCGAGGGGAGGCAAGAGGAGACCTCACATCAAGAAGAGGGGGAGTTGCCCCCACCAGCCCTGCCCTGCCCTATTCACGCAGGTAGGTGCCGCATCAGACTGAAATGTAATTCGAGTGTAATGCGAGCCAGGATGCATGGAGACTCTTAATTGAAAATTCCATTTCCAGCCCCATCACAGCTCACAGCACCGATGTTGTCAGAGATAGACACGGCCAGCACCCCCAGCGCGCCCTGCATACCCCACTCGGCCAGCACCCCCCACCCACGGCCCCCCAGTTCATGTTGCAGGGCCTGAGCCAGGCCAAGGCAGGGATGTCTCTTGGGGGAGGCTTGAGGGGTGGTTTGAGGAGGGGTCTTAGCTGAGATTGCCCTGAGCCTCCACCACTCCCCCAGGTCACCTGCCTCCCAGTCTCTGCAGCCACGGGGAGCGCCTGAGCTGGGGAAACACACAGGGGGCTGCAAGGTGGGGGAACAGGCTGAGCCAAGCCTGGCCCCTCCACACACGTTCTTGCCATGCATCCTCTCGGGGGGTTACGGTTTTCGGATGGGCGTTCTACAGACGAAAGAATAGCAGCTCTGAAGCTGGCACCTCGCCCACCCTGTCAGCCAGCTGTGGCTTCAGCACAGGACTCTCAAAGCAGGTGTTCTTGTGGCTGCTCTGATGCCGCCTAGGCCACATCTGTTGTAGGGCACACTTCTGAGGGCAGGGTGGGGGGCACCGCCTGCAATGGGCAGCTCCCCAGCAGCCACGATTGATCCAGAAGA
Source organism: Callithrix jacchus (assembly GCF_049354715.1). NCBI lineage: Eukaryota > Metazoa > Chordata > Mammalia > Primates > Cebidae > Callithrix > Callithrix jacchus. Next base: position 111,782,340 of record NC_133507.1, read on the forward strand.
TGCCAGAAGCAAGCAGGACAAAGCAAGCCTCCCTCACTTAAACAGGATTTTATTTTTATTTTTATTTTTTTATTACACTTTAAGTTCTGGGATACATGTGCAGATCTTGCAGGATTGTTACATAGGTACACACATGCCATGGTGGTTTACTGCATCCATCCCCCTGTCACCTACATTAGGTATTTCTCCTAATGGTATCCCTCCCCAATCCCCCAACCCCCTGCTATCCCTCCACTAGCGCACTCCCTCCAACAGGCCCCAGTGTGTGCTGTTCCCCTCCCTGTGTCCATGTGTTCTCATTGTTCAACACCCAGTTATAAATGAGAACATGCAGTTTTTGGTTTTCTGTTCTTGTAATCAGGACTTTTGAAAGGGCGGATGAGGAAGCTGGGAGTCATTGCAGCAATGGACCCCGGCACCGGCCACTGATGCCTAGGACTTGGCCCTCCTGCCTTCCTGTGGAACACTCCATCAGCCTTCCAACAGATGTGGGGACCTGGAAAGGTGGGAGGGGAGTGACTTTTATTTTTTCATTTGGTTGCTTCATTTGGATAGAGTAGGTTTCTGTTGCTTGCAACCAATGAACTTTAGATAAGTAAATTTAAAGAGGTCTGAAAAGCTGTAGAGATGGAGGCCTTTGTCGTTCCACCTCCACCCCGTGGCTCAGAGCTTATCCTTGCATCTCCAGTGCTCACCCACTCAGGCTCCACCACTCAGACCAGTGCCCTGGCTGTTCCTCTGCATAAGCACCCTCCCCACCCCAAACTTCACTTTTCCACCAATCAAAGAAATTCTACCCATCCTCCAAAGACTCCCCTCAGCCACCTCAGCATACTGTGGACTACTGCAATACAACAACCCAAAATAATAAAAATAATAACCAAACCCAGCATATGGGTTTGTACTGCTGTTTACCTGGCTAACAAGGCCTTTGATCACAGAAATCGCAGAGTCTCTTGTCACTGCATGACACAGATGGTGTAGCACAGGCTCGGAGCAGAGCAGATGTACTGATTTGCTTGAGAAGGGGTCCTGGTGGAGATGGCTACTTCCTGACCAAGAGCCTGGTTCACTTTACAGCTCCGCTCCATGGCCCAGACTCCCATGCATGGAGGCTTGCAACCAAAGATATTTAGGTAATTAAATTCTGTAGGGCTGTGCTCTAACCCACGGAAAGTGAGCCAGCCCACAGCTCTTAAGAAGCAGGTGTCCCCACCCACAGCTTCTTTCCCTTCCCTTTGGCTAGATGCAGACAACAGGAGGCCCTAGGTGATGGTAGGGACTAAATTCTAAATTGTGTGTGATGGAATGTTTCCTGCAACTAAGAACACTTGCTTTAGACAATTACATAAGTGAGAAATCGACTTTTCTTGTGTCTGAGTCATTCAACGTTTTGTGGTCCTTCCGTCAGAGTGATTAGTTCCACCCAACTCCTGCAGATACTGATCACAATGATGTGCGAGCTGGCAATGGGGTCTGTAGCAGAGATATTTGTGCCACCCATTCCTGCCACACTTACTATGACCACAATGATTACGGGGCCGTGGTCATAGCAAGTGTGGCAGGAATGGTGGCAGGGATGGTGGCAATGGCCACCTTGATGATGATGTGGCCAGTATTGTCAATGACTATGAGGTTAACTACAGTGATAGTGACACAGCTGAAAAATTCTTTCCCTGTTTCACAGAAATGGCAACGACACCCAAAGCTGAAGAAAAGAATCACTAAGTTATCCCTATTCAAAACAGGGTTACCAGTATTTCAGGGCAGGCACTCCCCAGAGACCAGTAGGGGGTGGGAGAACAGGCCTCTGAGCCCTGCTCTGATGGATGAGCACCCACCGGTCTGTGTAAGCAGAGGGCTGGTAAGTGATAGGTTGCTCCTTCCTGGCTTCCTCACCCAAAGCCATATTGGAAGGCGGTAGGGGGATGGCCTCAATGTCCTGAAACAAGAAAGGCTGCATCCCATTCTCCCATTGGACACCTGCCCTGAGATGTGGGGTGGCCCTGCCGGGTCCCCCAGAGAGCCCATAGTCCCTCAGTGTGGGACACTTGTGCATCCTGTAGAGAGCCAGGGTGTGATGTCTGCCATACAGGGCATCTGTGCCCATTAATGCAGTGACAGGCACTCAAGAGGCGACTGCAACAGCAGCTGGTTAAGTAAAAATTTTAAAGCCTGTGTCACCCCACTCCTTCCTCACTCTCAATGTCGGGGTGGATAGGACTTCCAGAGGGGAGGAAAGGGGTATAAGACTATGCCTCCTCCCCTTCAAGAAATCATGGGCTGAGATTACACTTGGGAGAAGGGAGGGGAGGATATTTCATTTACATGAGAGTGGGGTTTTAAATCAGATGGGTTTGCACCAAAACAGAAAAGACCACATCACATCGTAACAGAAATTGTCCATGATACTCTCAAGGGATGGGAAGGGGAGGATGTTCAGAGCCCAGGTAAGGCACTCACTGGGGAAATAGGGCCTTTTGTTAAAGTAATGTCCCACCAATTTGAGAGTCACTAGACTGGTTACATCAGAAACAGGAATAATGGTGGTGATTTATTAATTTTTTCATGAAATATGCTGCCACGTTGCAGGCCATGAGCTGCTGGGAACAATGCTGGCAGTGGCCGCCATGGTGGAAATGGCAATAGTTTTGGATGCTGGAGAGGGGGGCAGTCTCCACTCCCATGGCCTCTACAGCAGCCTGGACCCCCCTCCCACTGTAATCAGGAATGTGTGTTAGGATCCTGGTGCTCACTGTAATCAAGACTCAATTTCATAAAGACTAAACAAGATTGAAGTTTTTTCTCACCCATGAAAACATCCAGGGAGTCAGGGCTGATGAGGAAGCTTCCCTCATCAGTGGCCCAGCTTCCGTCTACCATGGTTTGCCATCCTCAACATGTGGCTGAATCTCAATCACAGCCCCCACCATCAGGCCCACCTCAAGCCAGGCACCAGGACAAGGGAAGAACAAGATGCACTTCCCTTGATGGGCGTGGCCAGAAAGTGCAGGTGTCATTTCAAGTCACATCCCATTGGCTGGAACTTTGTTGCATGGCCACACCCACTACAGGGGAGACTCAGAATGTCTGTGTCATCTTCCGCTGGGTGGCGGTGTGATGAACTATGAACTCCATCACTGTGTAAGGAGAAACAGATACGGGGGAGTAACTGGCGGCCTTGGCCACATGTGGTGTCTCCATTCACCAAAGTAATCTTTGAAAAAAATATTAAAATCTTTCTATTCCCTTGGAATAAAATCCAGTTCCCCTCTGGTGGTCCATGAGGCCCTGTAACATCTGGTACCTGCCCTTGCTTAAGCCCCACCCTATGCCGCATTCTACCTTAGTCATGGTTCTCTCTGGCTGCACTGGTAGAATCTCGAGAGCCCATGACATCCAATTCCTTGCCATGCTGGGTACTTGTGACTTGCTGTCCTCCCACAAAGACTGTCCTCCCCCTAATCTTCCACACCTTGTAGGCTCAGACTAGCTGGAGCCCGTTAGACAAGTCTTCCATGGCTAGACCCCAAACACCCACCCAGGTACTCCCTATTGAGTCACTTTATGTCTTTGTTTCTAGGGACTCATCGGCGCCAGTAATATCTTGTTTCTTTATTTGTTCTCTTGCTGCACTTCTCCCCACTAAAATGTAAGCTCCTTGAGGGCAAGACCCTCCTTGTCTGGTATGTTCACTGTAGAATCTCTACACTTAGCCTAGGTAGGGTCTCAATAAGCATTTGCTAAATAACACTGTTCCAAGACTGTCTCCTTCCTTTCCAAGGGGACAAAGTGGCTTCATATATATTCCCCATCATGTATAGAGTTAAGTAGGTAATGTGGCCCCAAGAAAACCTCCAAATCTACTTCCCCTACCAGTGGCTTGATTGAGAATGTCTGGCCCATCCCTCAGGCTCTTTCCTTGGGGAGGAGTTTATAAAAAAGTAAGGGCACAGAAAAAGGAGGTGTGCTGTGAAAAGATTAAGGAGTGCACTCCCTAAGCCTAGAGATTTGGGTAGATCGAGAAAGATGAAAACTAAGGTGGGAAGTGAAGTAGGGAGGTGCCCGCCCACAGAAAGACATTGGCCTTGGCTGAGGAAGTCAGAGCTACTGGTCTCAGCCCACCCTCAGTCACCACATGAACAAGGATAAATCATGCCACCTTGCTGAGCAGCCGCCTCTCCATCTGTTTAATAAGAGAGTTACTATGCTATCTTTAGGGTCCCTTGAAGTCCTGGTAGTTCATTGGAAGGAAGGGCTTTCTTCATTAACGCCAAAACCCACCAAGCTCTGCACTGAACTGGGTCCCCTCCAAGTGCCTCCTGTCTCCATCACTACATAGCTCCTCTTCTAAACACACTACTGTGTGCTGAACCTCTGAGTCATCAAATAGTGGCAAAGGCATCTGAAGAGAGTACACTTGCCAGTCCAGCAAGCCAGTGCCTGAAGCAGCTGAGAGTGGCTTTCTGCCATGTGTGGATCCTTTGCCATAGGAAGGCAAACTAACTAGCACCCTGTCCCATGCAGCGTGCTGGCACAGGGACATGAACTGCCTACTCAATAGCGAGGAAGTTCTTGCTAAAAGGTTTGGAAATCGTTCATATCAACATCCCTTATGGGTGCTGAGTGACCTTCGAGTAGCATCCTTTTGCCTTAGGAGAAAACAAAACTCCAAACTATTTATAAGGTTATCTACAGAAAAAAAAAAAAAAAAAAAGAGAAATTCCAGCATGAGTGGAGAACAAAAATATTGAGTATTTATTTTAACCCCATCCCTAGGCTAGACGCTATGAGGAATGAGGCCCAGGTTGGAGGGACAGCGTAAGCCAATATCTTCCCACCTCCTAAGTTCCAGGAAATAGTGGGACCGTGCAGGATGGGAAGGGGCTTGGGACCGTGAAATGTAAGTTAGTTTGTTTTAGAACTGTAAAAATTGAACAAATTTCTAGAAAAAAAAAGTGACAAAGAAAATAGAAAATCTGAATATTTTTATAATGATTTTAAAAATTAAAACTATACATTAACCAAAAACTGTCCCACAAGCAAAGCATCAGGCCAAGACGGCTGGCCCAGAAATCTGTAGCAGACATTTAAAGAAGAAATAAAGCAGGCTGGGTGCGGTGGCTCACGCCTGTGATCCCAGCACTTTGGGAGGCCGAGGCGGGTGGATCACGAGGTCAAGAGATCGAGACCATCCTGGTCAACATGGTGAAACCCCGTCTCTACTAAAAATACAAAAAATTAGCTGGGCATGGTGGCGCGTGCCTGTAATCCCAGCTACTTGGGAGGCTGAGGCAGGAGAATTGCCTGAACCCAGGAGGCGGAGGTTGCGGTGAGCCAAGATCGCGCCATTGCACTCCAGCCTGGGTAACAAGAGCGAAACTCCGCCTCAAAAAAAAAAAGAAGAAGAAATAAAGCCTTCCAGAGATATAAAAAAAAAAAAAAAAGGAACGCCACGCTAGTCACTGAGGCTAGTTTAACATGCAAAAATCGACTGATAGGATTCCTCACATTAATGGAATGAAGGAGAAAAACCATGTGAGTATTTCAAGAGGTGCTGAAAAGACGCATGTCAATACATTTTGAGACCTGTTTATAATAAAACCCTCAGCAAACTTAGAATGAAAGGGAACTTCCTGAATCTGATAGAGTACAGTTTATATCGCTCTTAAAGGTGACAAAATGACCATTTTCGCCCCTGCTGTCAGGAAGAACACACAGATGGCCACTCTCACTGCTGCTGTTCTACATCATACTGGAGGTCTTACCCAGGCTAAGAAAGAAGTCAAAGGCATAAAGTCGGGAAAGGAAAGATAACACTCTTTATTTACAAGTGGTGTGAGCATATGTGCTAACAATACCATGGGGAAAGAAAAACTAATAGTTGAATTTTGCAGGAACACAGGACACGTACTCGATATATAAAAATAGATTGTATTTTTACTGGCAACAGACACTTGAAATGCATGAAGAGATAACACCATTTATAACAGAATCAAAAAATATCAAATATAAAGGAAGTCATCCACGCCACGCTGGAGTCAGCTCACGCCAGTTCATGAGAGCCAACTGATCATACCTGTGTTGATTTTCTATTGCAGCGTAACACCATGTACATTGCGGCTTAAAACAACCCCTATTTATCTAACATTCTCTAGGGCAGAAGGCCAGCAGGATGTAGCTGGGTTCTCTGCTCAGAGTATCACAAGTCTGCCTTCAAGGTGTTGGTTGAGTTTGCGTCTGGAAGCCTTGGAGGAAAATCCACTGTCAACCTCATTATATCGTTGGCAGAAATCGGTTTCTTGCAGTGGTAGGACTGAAGTCTCCAATTCCTTGCAGGCCACATTCAGGAGCCACTCTCAGCTCCTCGAGGGTCCCTGAGTTCCCATCACAGGGCCCCTCCGGCAGCAAATAATTTATTGTGCATCAAATTCATCTGTGCTTTTATTTTTTATTTTTTTATTGCATATTAGGTTTTGGGGTACATGTGCAGAACATGCAAGATAGTTGCATAGGTACACACGTGGCAGTGTGTTTTGCTGCCTTCCTCCCCTTTGCATTTCTCCCCATGCTATCCCTTCCCAGTTCCCCCACCACTGTCCCTCCCCTATTCCCCCAATAGACCCCAGTGTGTAGTGCTCCCTTCCCTGTGTCCATGTGTTCTCATTGTTCATCACTCGCCTATGAGTGAGACTATGTGGTATTTCATTTTCTGTTCTTGTGTCAGTTTGCTGAGAATGATGTTCTCCAGATTCATCCATGTCCCTACAAAGGACATGAACTCATCATTTTTGATTGCTGCATAATATTCCATGGTGTATATGTGCCACATTTTCCCAGTCCACTCTATCATCGATGGGCATTTGGATTGGTTCCAGGTCTTTGCTATTGTAAACAGTGCTGCAATGAATATTCGTGTGCATGTGTCATCTGTGCTTTTAATCTTTTCCCTCCTGTTTAGTGACCAGCCAGAGAAAACTCTCTGCTCCTAAAGAGCTTATGTGATGAGGTCAGAATCACCCAGGTCATTTCCCAATCTAAGGCCATACATACCATAGTCAGTAACACAATTATGGGCATAAAATTCATCATCTTTACAGTTTTGGGGGTTATGCGAGATGTGTAAACACCTTGAAGAGGCGTTTACCTCTCAAGGAAGAAGTTAATCTTGGGGAAAATTTCCCAGTCTTGCTCAGCACAGTCCATCTTCTGGCCCCAAATATTTACATCTCTCCCAAATTCAAAAACACATTCACCTACTCCAATGTTGGCAAGGGTCTCATCCCATTAAAGCATCAATTCAAAGTCCAAGATCTCATATAAACATCATCCTATAAAATACCTGAACCAGGTATGGATGAGCTTCCTAATTGCAATCCATTAGGTATAGACTCGGGCACACTTTCTCTGCATCCTCGGATCTGTGACGTTAGAAATGGTTATCTGCCCAAAATGCTTCTTTCATACAATTGTGGAACAGCTATAGGATAACAGTTATAAGCATTCTGGTTCTTATGCCTGATGCCAAAAAGAGAAAAAAGAGAAATGGATGTCACCAAAATTTAAAACTTTTGCTCTGTGAAAGATTCTGTTAGATTTAAATAAAGGAGAAAATATTTGCAAACCACATATCTGGCAAAGCACTAGTATGTAAAATACATAAAGAATTTTCAAAACTCAATAGCAAACTAACAATCCATTTAGAAAATTATACATAGAAAGGAACAACCAGTATGAGCCTTTCTAAAAATATACCAAAAAGTAAAGAGCATCAACATAAAGAAGAATTTACATCAATGAATGGATAAAATAGCCAGTTAACATCAAATGGCAGTAACCCTAAATTTAAATCGACTAAATCCCCCAATCAAAAGATACAGCCAAAACCTAATGGTATATCCAAAGATACACAAAGACTCAAAACAAAGGGTTAGAGAAAAATTTACCAACCAAATGGAGAGCAAAAATAAATAAATAAACAAAAAGCAGGAGTTGCAATTCTCACATTTGATAAAATAGATTTCAAAGCAACAAAGATACAGTGGTAAAAGGATCAATGCAACAATAAGAGATCTTAATACCCAGATACATAAGACCCATAACGAGATTTAGACTCAGCAAGACAGAAAATTAATAAGGATATCCAGGACTTCAACTCGGATCCGGAATAAGTAAACTCAATAAATATTTATAGAGTTCTCTATTTTAAATACACAAAATATTGATCGGCCATTATTAATACCCATTTTTAGAATGAAGCAATATTCCTGTTCTCTCTCCCTCTTTTTCTTCCTCTCCTTCTCTCCTTTTTTTACTTTTCAACATCCTAGTTCCTTACCTCTACTCAATTAAAAAAAAAAAAAAAGAAAGAAAATCTAGTTAGCTAAAGAGAGATCTATGCAAACAACATCTAGATTTTTGATTTTTTGTTTTTGTGTGATCTGAAAAAATCGAATCAATTTTAATCATGGTACATACTTGTAATACATATCCAGTGGATTTAAAGAAGCTGCCTTCCATTAAATAATCAGCGTATTATCTTCTACACTTGTTTTATTTTGAAAATGACTGGTATAGTAATTTTTTTTCAACTTTATAGGCTTCACATTGGAATATTTGTGGCTAAATGCTGTTAAATACTGCAAAAAAAAAAGGAAAGAAAATGGACAGAGGTCATGAATGAATTTTTCACCAAGCAGATACACACATGGCAAAAAAGCATCTGTAAAGATGCTCAACATGCAGTAACAAACACAAATTATAACTGCAGTGTGATACCACTACACACCTATCAGAACAGCTAAAATAAAAAGTAGTCACAACACCAAATGCTGGCGAGGATACAAAGAAACTGAATCACTCACATACTGCATATGGAAATGAAAAAGGGGACAGACACCCTAGAAAACAGTTCAGCAGTGTCTTAGAAAAAAACGTAACTACCATTCAACCCGGCAATTGCACTCTTGGCTATTTATATCAAAGAAATAAAAACTTACATTCACACAGAATCTATGCACGAATATTCATAGCAGCTAAGCCAAAACCTGGAGACAACCCATATGTCCTTCAAGTGGTGAATGATTAAACAAACTGAGATGCCTCCATACCATGGAACACTGTTCAGCATTGAAAAAGACTGAACAACTTCTGGCACATGCTGCACAAGGGTTCAAAGGCCTAAGAGGGCATGGTGGGGGATAAAGAAACACACGAACACAAACATAGAGAAAGCTGGGCTGGGTGGTCCAGGAAAGTGAGGATGTCAGTTTCTCTGGCCCCGACCTGTTTCAGAGTACTTTATTTGATATGTTCACAAAGCACATAGCAGAGAGAGGGTGCTGTCACTTAGAACAGCCTGTGGTTATAATTCTCATACTTCAGCTAACAACTATCTTGCAGCAAGGTCAGCAAAAGCTGTTTATTTCTCCAGGTGGTTCTGCTTTTCTCCAAGACATACACATTCTCCTATTATGGTTTCACTTCTCTGGACTTCACTCAAAGTTCAAATCAGGCTTGCTGCTGATTCCCCCAGAGGGGGTGGGCTACTCTGGCTCTCTACACAACTGATGCACTCGACAGCTTGGACAAATGTTCAGGAATTATGCCAAGTGAAAAAGAGCCTATCTCAAAGTGCTACACACTGCATGGTTCCATTTCTGTAATATTCTTGAGCAAAATTATAGAAATTGAGAACAGACTAGCAGTTGCCAGGGACCAGGGAAGAGGGAGCTGGATGTGGATCTAGAAAGGCAGCATGGGATTGTTTTGCTGGTGGAACTGCTATGCATCTTGGTAACCTACAGGCTGTTTTGGCCCAGCTTCCAAAGTAACCACCTGAAGAAGTCTGATGATTCACAGCTTACATCCTATCCCTGAGTAAAGAATCTTGAGTCTCTCAAACCTTACCATGAGTTCCTCAAACTGTTGATATACTGATTAATACGTGACCTTCTGACATTGAAAAAGAGACTGATTTGTTTCTGAAACTATTTTTTCAACTTGTATTTTAGAATCTATGGGTGGATGTGCAGGTTTGTTACATTGGTATATTGTGTGATGCTGATGTTTGAAGTAGAAATAAGTCTCATCTCCCAATAGGTAGTTTTTTATATATTTCTTTTATTTTTCTTTTTTTTTAAATTTTGTTTAAGACAGACTCTCCTTCTGTTGCCCAGGCTGTAATGCAGTGGTGCAACCTCAGCTCACTGCAAACTCTGCCTGCCAGATTCAGGCAATTCTCATGCCTCAGCTACCCAAGTAACTGGGATTACAGGCATGCACCACCATGCCTGGCTAATTTTTAGTATTTTTAGTAGAGATGGGCTTTCACCATGTTGACCAGGCTGTTCTCGAACTCCTGACCTCAAGTGATCCACCCACCTTGGCCTCCCAAAGTGCTGGGATCACAGATGTGAGCCACCTCACCTGGCTGATAGATTTTTTTCAACCCTTCCCTCCCTCTCCCCTCTGGTATTCCCAGTGTCTATTGTTCCCCTTTTTATGTCCATGTGAACCCAATGTCTAGCTCCCACTTATAAGTGAGTACAAGAACCATAAATCATAAAGTTTGCTAATTGTCTTCCATGTAGAACCTTTTAGCTGGTGCCTTGTCATCTGCAGCCAATGACTGTAACCTCTGTATTGTACTCTTCAGTGAAGAGGACAGCTCTAATAAGAAGAGACCCCTCCCTTCTCCTAAAGTTTCCCATAGTAACCTTCCAACTTAGAACAGACTCTGGAACACATTCAATTTTTTTGGTGTATCTGCCCAGGTCAGTCCTCACATTTGGCTTCCAATAAATCTTCATCAAAACTTTGGCCGATAATCTTGACTACATCATGTAAATATCGGGCTGTGATATTTTGTAAGAGAGAACCACTGAGGGAAACTGGATAAAGACACACAGAATCTCTGTAATATTTTTTGCATGTGAATTTTCAATAATCTCTAAAGAAAAAGTTTAAAATGAAATACTGAATTGGGATTGGAATTGGGCAGTTGGTAAAAGCTGACAGAATTCTGAAAGACAAGATAGGGAAAAAAACCCTTAATTGCTCTGATCAAACTGGTAGAAATATGGACATTAAAGAAGCTGATAGTAAGTGCTCAGAAGACATAAGGGGCACAGTAGAGAAATCCTAAACTGCCTTAGAAAATAACTACATCTCTGGCTGGGTGCGGTGGCTCATGCCTATAATTCCAGCACTTTGGGAGGCCAAGGCAGGTGGATCACGAGGTCAAGAGATCGAGACCATCCTGGTCAACATGGTGAAACCCCGTCTCTAAAAAAAATTAGCTGGGCATGGTGGTGCGTGCCTGTAATCCCAGCTACTCAGGAGGCTGAGGCAGGAGAATTGCCTGAACCCAGGAGGTGGAGGTTGCAGTGAGCCGAGATCATGCCATTGCACTCCAGCCTGGGAAACAAGAGCAAAACTCCATCTCAAAAAAAGAAAGAAAACAACTACATCTCTGTGAGTAGACTGCTAACAGAAATCTGGGATTTCTGCTCAAAATTAAGTAAGCTCAAAAGTAAGTAAGGAGCATGTTATTGGAGGAAGATATATCCTTGTTAAGTGGTGAAAGAAATCTTAACAAAATTGTGTCCCCCAGTGGAAAGCAGTACTTGTGACAAACTTGTTTACGTGGCCAAGGAGATTTCAAAACAAAGTGCTGAAGGTACTCCCTGGTTCCTCCTTGCTGCTTGTAGTTAAATGAAAGAAGAGAGAGAGAGAGATTGAGGGGAGAACAGCTAAACAAAAGGAACCAGGGTGGGATGGCTTTGAAAACCGTCATCTTCTCCAGATGGCAAAAGATGTTAAATGTCATAAAGAGCTGCTGAAAGTTTGCTTAGAGAAAAGCCTCCATGTGTGACTGGACAACACTCTGCTGAAAGCTTGGAAAGATTAAAAAAAAAAAAAAAAAGTCAGAGTGTTCAGGCACAAACAGTCCAGGGCTTAAGGGTGTGAGTAGTTTCTCAGTCAAAGCTGAGGGCTTCTAGGAAGCTTTCCAGCCTCCTAGGTTTGCTCTGCAGCAAATCTGACTGAGGAAGAAGTCAAAGAGAGAGAAGGGCATAGCTTGAAATAATCTGGGAAATGATCTGGCAGTGTGGCTGTTGCTAATGGAAACAGAACATGCTGCAAAGCCATGCTGCCTTCCATGAAGCAGGAAGGCTGCCTCCAAGGGTGGAGCAAAGAGCCACACAGGCCAATTCCCAGGCAGTGAAACCTGATCAAGGATCTCTGGCTACCATTTACCTTTCTGGATTTCCAAACCGCTTTGGACTGGTGATCACTTTTTATCCTTCCATTTCTTCCATTTTTGAGATAGAATGCTTATAACTATTATCCTATACCTATTTCACAATTGTAGGATGAGAGTTTGGGGGGAAGTAATTGTGTCTCTAGTGTCACAGGTCCAAGATGGAGCGGAATTGTACCCAGGAGTTGCACCTATATACATACCTTGCATAACCTATGGACTGTAAAGAAGACGAATTTTACTCCCAAGGTTAGGTCACTGAATATGGTACTTTTTGCCTTAGACGAGGCGATGACCTGGGTGGACCTGACCTTACTGCACAAGCTCATTAAAAGCAAAGAGTGTTCTCTGGCTTTGTGGGCCAAAGCTCTGTGGTGATATTCTATATGAATTACACTCATAAGCCACATCAATACTTGATTTCGATTTTTTTTTTTTTTTTGAGACAAGTTCTTGCTCTGTCATTCAGGCTGAATGCAGTGCTCCAACCATGTGACTGCAGCCTTGACCTCCTAGGCTCAAGCAATCACTTTCTTAAGTAGCTGGGACCACAAACATGCAGGTGCCTCCACGCCCAACTAATTATTTTAATTCTTTTGTAAAGATGAAGTTTCCGTGTGTTAGTCAGACTGCTCTTGAACTCCTGGCCTCAAGTGATCCTCCTGCCTCAGCCTCCCAAGCAGTGATAACTACAGACATGTGCTACCACACTCAGCTTATTTTTAAATTAGTTGTAGAGTGTGGATCTTGCTATGTTGCCTAGGCTGGTGTCAAACTCCTGGCCTCAAGTGATCCTCCTACTTCAGTCACACGAAGTGCTTGAATTACAGGTATGAGCCATCATAGCCTGTCTGACTTTGATATTTTACCTGATGAGATTTTGGATTTTTGGCCTGATGGGATTTATATGAAACTTTGGACTTTGAATTCATGCTCTAGTGGAATGAGAACCTTGTTAACCTTGGAAGAAAGTGAATGTATTTTGGCATTTGGGAAAGATGTAAATACTTGGAGGCCAGAGGATGCACTGTGCTGGGCAGGACTGGAAATAATCCTCAAGATTAACCTCTCCCTATTCACATATCTTGCATAACCCATGGACTGTAAGGAAGACGAATTTTACTCCTATGCTTAGGTTACTGAATATAGTATCTTTCGCCTTAGATAGGGAGATGACCTGGGTGGACCTGACCTTACCACACAAGCTCATTAAAAGCAAAGAGTTTTCTCTGGCTGGTCACTGAACAGGAGCCAAAGCTCTGTGGTGATATTCCATTTCATTTCTGATATTGGTGATCTTCTCTCTTTATCTTCATCAGTCTTGCTAAAGCTTTATTGTTTTATTAATGTTTTTCTGTTGGGCGCAGTGGCTCACACCTGTAATCCCAGCACTTTGGGAGGCCGAGGCGGGTGGATCATGAGGTCAAGAGATCGAGACCATCCTGGTCAACATGGTGAAACCCCGTCTCTACTAAAGATACAAAAAATTAGCTGGGCATGGTGGTGCGTGCCTGTAATCCCAGCTACTCGGGAGGCTGAGGCAGGAGAATTGCCTGGACCCAGGAGGCAGAGGTTGCAGTGAGCCAAGATCGCGCTATTGCACTCTAGCCTGGGTAACAAGAGCGAAACTCCGTCTCAAAAAAAAAAAAAAAAAAGCCAGGCGTGGTGGCACGCCCCTGTAATCCCAGCTGTTCGAGAGGCTAAGGCATGAGAATCACTTGAGCCCAGGAGGTGGAGGTTGCAGTGACCTGAGATCACACCACTACACTTCAGCCTGGGTGACAGAGCAAGGCTGTCTAAAAAAATATACATCTTTTTCCCAAAGATCCAGCTTTTTGTTTCATTGATGTTCTCTATTGATTTCCTGGCGGGTTTTCTGCCCTTATCTTTATTATTTCTTCTGCATACTTTACATTTATTTTGCTCTTCTTTTTCTTTTTTTTTTTTTTTTTTTGAGACGGAGTTTCACTCTTGTTACCCAGGCTGGAGTGCAATGGCGCGATCTCGGCTCACCGCACCCTCCACCTCCTGGGTTCAAGCAATTCTCCTGCCTCAGCCTCCTGAGTAGCTGGGACTACAGGCACGCGCCACCATGCCCAGCTAATTTTTTGTATTTTTAATAGAGATGGGGTTTCATCATGTTGACCAGGATGGTCTCAATCTCTTGACCTCGTGATCCACCCGCCTCGGCTCCAAAAGTGCTGGGATTACAGCTTGAGCCACCTCGCCCGGCCTATTTTGCTCTTCTTTTTCTAGGAGGTAGATATTTGGATTATTGATTTGAGACTGTTCCTCTATTCTTATGTAAACATTTAGTGCTATAAATTTTCCTCTCAGCTGTGTTCCACATATTTTGATATGTTGTATTTTCAGTTAAATCTAGTTTTTTTGTATTTTTTATTTCTATGAGAATTATTCTTTGACTTATGTATTATTTAGAGGAATGATTCTGATTTCCAAGTGTTTAGAGATTTTTCTGTTGTCTTTTTCTATCCATCTGTAGGTTGATTCCATTATGGTCAAAAAACATAATCCACATTATTTCAATTACTTTAAATCGTTGAGGTTTGTTCTATGGCCCAGGATATGATCTACATTGATGAATCTTCCATGGGTGTGAAAAAAACATGACCAGGAGCAGTGGGTCACTCCTATAACCCCAACACTTTAGGAGGCCAAGGAGGGCAGATCACTTGAAGTCAGGAATTTGAGAGACCAGCCTGGCCAACATGGTGAAACCCAGTCTCTACTAAAAATACTAATGTTATCCGAGCATGGTGGCAAGGGCCTGTAGACCCAGCTACTTGGGACATTGAGGCAGGAGAATCGCTTGAACTCAGGAGGCAGAGGTTGTGGTGAGCCAAGATCATGATGCCACTGCACTCCAGCCAGGGCAACAGAGCAAGACTCCATCCCAAAAAGAGAAAAAAACAGGCCAATTATCATGACTCATGCCTAGCACTTTTGGAGACTGAGGCAGGCAGATTACCTGAGGTCAGGAGTTCAAGACTAGCCTGGCCAACATAACAAACCCTATCTCTACCAAAAATACAAAAATCAGTCAGGCATGGTGGTGCATGCCTGTAGTCCAAGCTACTTGGGAAGCTGAAGCAGGAGAATCATTTGAACCCTGCAGGTGGAGGTTGCAGTAAGCTGAGATCACGCCACTGCACTCCAGCCTAGATAACAGAGCAAGACTGTCAAAAAAACAAAAACAGCAATGTGGTCCCTACTATAGGTCAGTTCTATCGATATCTGTCAGATCTAGTTGGTTTTATAGTATTTATTGCTCAAATCTTCTATTTCCTCTAGTATTCTGATTCTGTCTTCTGTGTTTTTTACTCTACTCTTGAGCCTATCCAGTAAGGTTTTTTATGTCAGTTAGCATATTTTTTAGTTCTATTATTTCCATTTTGCTTCTCTTTATAACTTCTTTTACATTGCTGAGATTTTCTACTTTTTCATTTGTTTCCAGAGAATTCACAGTTGTTTGTTGAAGCCTCTTTATGATGACCACTGTAAAATCCATGCCAGAGGCTCCAACACCTGATCTTTCTCAGTACCGTCATCTGTTGATTGCTTTTTCTCATTCCTGCTGTAGTTTTCTTGTGTCCATTGTAATCTGGACGTAAGGGACATTATATCGTGAGACTCTGGATCCTGTCTAGCCTTCCCATTTTTAAGTCCTACTGTTGAGGCATAGTGCAAGGACGGGCACGTATCATCAGCTTCACACCGAACTCACTCACAGCAGCCCCACAGAAGTGGGGCTGTGACTCACACTGACCCTTGTGGGCGAGTGAGGTGAAAGTTTAACTCCTCCCTCTATATCCATGAACACTTCCCTGGGGCACCAACTTGTACATGCTCATCGCTTCTGAGGGCTGATGTGAGATCAGCCAACTCCCTGTGGGGCCCCACTGCCACCAGAGAAAAGAGAGGGGAAGGACTCACACTGCTTTGCCGCTGCAAGGTAGAGTCTGGAGCTGAGGTGAGCCTGCTGAAACCAGGGAAAAGACGGTAAAGCTGAGCTCCAGCTAGCCCTGTTCCCCACGCACTTTTCCACCTCCTTGGTGCCAGGTGAGGGTGGAGACTAATCACATTCTCACTACCTCGTAAAGTTTTGGAAGGGAAGAGAAAACTCTTTCTCTGCTTACTTGGATTCAGTGGCTAGAGCTTGCAAATCAAACTGATTTTTAAAAATCAACAGAATAAAAAGAAAACAGTTTATTTATGCTTGCAACACATGCACGTTGGGGTGCTAAGTTTAAGTAACTCAATGAGATGGTTAGAATTTGGGGCTTAGAAAACCATTCTAACAAAGGGAAATAAATCTTCAGAGAAGTGACAAGAGGAAGGAAAAAGGATTTGGGTTTCTAGGGGCAGCGAAGGTAAATACCTGGAGGAAGCTGGGGCAGATAAGGATTGTGTTAGTGCGGTTTGTATGTGCAGACCCAACCCATGTCCGCCTGCTGTGTCCAGTGATAAGGTTGCTTTGTCCTCCTGGTATGGAAGTGGGGAGGGAGATACCACCACAAAGGGAAATTTATGCCCTGCCTTTAGGCAGAAATTGAGCGGGTGAAGGGTAGAGAGCTTTTCCTGCCTCTGTGTTTCTCAGTTGCCATAAGCTCAACAGAATCTCAATGCCCAAATGGCTTGTTTTTGGGTAGCATATTCTGATGCCCATCAGCTCCATTGGCAGTGGGTGGAGGTGGAGCTCAGCTTGCCCAGGGCCCTTTTCACACCTCCCTGGCAGGGGAGCTGCAGCATCACTGGTTCCACCGATCAGCACCAGTGCAACGTGGAGGGCTGTTTTCACTGGTGTTTGGCTGGAGTAGGAAAGGTATTGCCAAGAAAGATTCTGTTCTCAGGCCCCCCTGTTTCCCAGCCCTTTGTCCAGGAGGCGTTTCCTGCAGCTGGTTGGTCTGAGCCTGTTGGTGGCTCGGCAGTACACTGCAAAGATGTGTGGGAGGCAGGAGGGAAGCCAGGGCTCCCCGCTGGGTCCATCTCGTGCCCTGAAGTCTCAAGGCCTGCCTTCCTCTTTCCACCTTTCTGAGACCTCTGTGGCCATTTGTTTTATGTCCAGGGATTTTTAGTTATAAGGGACAGGACAAGGGAGAAACAGGGTTACTCTACCTTCCTGGAACCGGGAGCTCCCTCCCACACCCACACTTTAGGTGCTTGTTACAGCAGCCCCACCCTCTCAGTACCAAAATGTGTACTAGTTTGCTATCACTACATGCCAGTTACCAGAAGCTTGGTGGCTTCAAACAGTAATGTACTACTCACAGTTTCTGCAGGTGAAGGTCCAGGCAGGGAATGGCTGGATTCTCTGCTTGGGTCTCACTGGGGCTGTAGTTCTATCTGGAGCTCAGGGTCACCTTCCACACTCACTGGTTTCTGGCACAAGTCACCTACTTGCTGCTGTGGGACAAGGTCCCATGCCCTCGCTAGTTGTGGGTCGGGGACCGCTGTCGCCTCCTAGAGGGCACACTCCGTCCCCGCCATGCGGCCCTGCCATCGCAGAAGCAGAGAACCTCCCCGAAGTGAAATGCTTCTCGTGCTTTGAATCTCTCTTATTTCCCTTTCTGCAACCAGTCAGAGAAGACTTCCTGCTTTTAAGGGGTTCATGTGATTTGGTGAGGCCCACTCAGATAATATCCTTATCTTAAGGTCAGCTATGCCACAGGTCAGCCTAATCACAGGAGTAAAATTCGTCATCTTTACAGCCCAGGGCAGGTACAGGATGTGTACAGCAGGGGAGCAGGAAAGCTCAAGGGCCATGTTGGGGGTCCTGCACCTCTCTTCAACTGCGTGTTTATGAAGAGCACATCGTTAGCTTGAAATCAACCACATTGGGTCTTTTTCCACCAGAGAACTCAACAAATGCTAAAGTCTGGGGCTTCTCTCCCCAGGGCAGGTCTACCAGCATACTTACTGAATAAATACAGTGGAAGAGGTCCAGTCCTCTAACACCAAACACCGCAAAGCATTGTTAGGAAAAATAAAGATGACCTTAACAAACAGACCAACTGCACCATGTCCATGGGTGGGGAGGACTCAATGTTGTTAAAAGATCAGTTCTCTGCAAACAATTGATAGACACAAGCCAATCTCAATCAAAGTCCCATCTGTTAGGTGTGTGTGCATGAGTGTAAATTGGTATGCGATTCAAAAATTCATCTGGAAATGCAAAGACCTTCAATTAACAATTTTGAAGTAGAAGAAAAGGGTGAAAAATATACACTGTAAGATTTCAGGGCTTGCTCTAAAATCGTAGTAATAAAATCAGGGTAGTACTCATATAAGAATAGAGACAGAGACCAGTGGAACAGAATGTTTTTTAATCCCATAAAAAAGACCCACATATATACAGTCATTTCATTTGTGAGAAACATGCTACTACAATTCAGTGTGGGGGGAAAGAGTGATCTTTTCAAGAAATTATGCTGGAAAACTATATACTCATATGGGAAAAAATAAAACCTTGACCCCTCTCTTACAAAAATGAATTTGTGATAGATCATAAACATAAAAGGTGAAACACTATAGTTTCTAGAGCAAAATTCAGGAGAATATTTTTATAAACTTAGGCTAGGCAAAGATTTCTTAAATGGAACACACACACAAAAATTAAAATGAATTTAGACTTTACTAAAATTGAGAACTTCTGTTTACCAACGGCTTCACTAAAACAATACAAAGATGTTAAGAAAAAAAGGCAAGCTTTTACTTCTACCCTTCTAGAGTTTTTCAGCTGGGCCTGATAATTAAATTGACATAAGACAGATCAACAGAATAAAGCATACAAAGTCACTTAATACAAACCTTACATTGCACAGGAGCCTTCACCAGAAACAGAGACCCAAAATGCAGTTAGAGGTGAGTGCTTATGTATTGAATTAGACCAAGGGTGGTAAGTTATGAAAATGTGAGCAGGCAAAGGTTTGAACAAAGGGAGTTAATCGGTGGAGAACTGCCTGGGAAGATGAGGGTTAGTCTAGCAAGGTTTGTTTCTGCAGCTTTCCCTCAGTCTCAACGTCCTGTCCCCAAATATAAGACTGATGCTGTCCTTCTGGTATAGGCAGAATGCCTTTCACATGGGAATTTTATCTCCTGCTCTTCAGAGACAGAAGGAAGGTCAGAGTGATCATGCACCTCCTGCTTTCAAGTGCCCTTAATTCAAAATAGTCAGTATTCCAGAGTGTCATATTTTTATCTCCTTCAGAGATAAGCCACAGAATAGAAGACATTTACATTACATAAATCTAGCATGAGACTTGTACCCAGAATATATAAAGAACTCCTACAACCTGATTAATTTTAAAAACAGTCAATCCATGGGGAAAAAAAATAGCAAAAGATGTATGCGTTATAAAAAAGGATATCTAGATGGCCAATGAGTACATGAAAATGTGGCCAACATCATTCTTCCTAAGAAAAATGTAAATCACAACATCCCACTATACCCCCAGTCAAGGTGAAATTAAAGGAACTGACAATATCAAATTTTAGCAAAAACATGGCATCACTGAAGCTGTTATACACTGCTGGTGGGAATATAAATTAAGATAATCCCTTATACCTTATGACCCAGCAATTCCGCTTCAGAGTTTGTTCACCAGTGGTAATGTAAAAGACCCTTCAGGCCAGGCGCGGTGATAATCCCAGCATTTTGGGAGGCCGAGGCAGGCGGATCACCTGAGGTCAGGAGTTCGAGACCAGCCTGGCCAACACAGTGAAACCCGTCTCTACTAAAAATACAAAAATTAGCCGAGCATGGTGGTGTGTGAGTGCGGTGGTAGGTGCCTGTAGTCCCAACTGTAGTCCCAGCTGAGGCAAAAGTATCACTTGAACTCGGGAGGCAGAGTCTGCAGTGAGCCAAGATCAGGCCATGCACTCCAGCCTGGGTGACATTGCGAGACTCCGTCTCAAAAAAAAAAATGATCCTGCATAGAAATTTTATTCATAAATGGGAGACAAGCCAATTTTCCACTGGGACAGAGAAAGAACCCCTTTTAGAGGCCTTCCAGGCTCCCAAAGCATGGGAATAAAATAAAATTCTTGAATCCCTTCCAGGGAAATTTCAGGTACCTATCTAGGCTTGAGAAGTGAATGAACAACCTGAGAAGCAAGCAGGTAATCACAGCTTAAACAGTGTCTACTCAAGTGAGCTGGAGTTACAAGGTGTGTGGTTCCCTATAGAAACTAAAGATAACATCTTGACATATGTCTCTGAGTTGTTTTTTCAGAAACCCAGACCCCCACCAGATGGAAAATGCCAACCACTCTCAGATAAGGGGAAACGAAGGACTGAACTCCAACTGTTACCAGGAAGTGCAGGAATCCTCGGTTTTGTCTTACTTGGAGAAAGCGCTCTGCCAAGTGACTGATTTACTGCAGGAAACGAGAGAGCAGACAGTTATTTAAGGGGAAGTACACTCTGCAAAGATGAGGCAGAGTGGGCCGCTAAGGGGAGTGAGCCAGCAGCAGCTTGAGAGTTCTGCACTGGGTTTTTATGCTGCCAGACTTTTCTGAAGTTCCTGCCTCTGCCTTAAGTCTCTGCTGTTTTTCCTTGTCTAGTTTTCCTACTTTTGCCTTAAGTCTCCTCCTTTCCCTGCCTAAGTTCCCACCCCAGGCTTGCGGGACCCTCTCACTCTTAGCTGGTGCACGTATTTGGGTCCGGTGTTGGATACAGATCCTATTTGATGGCTGCATTGCTCATTACCACCACCCCAGGAAGGCTAGAGAGTGGTCAGATCTATGCTTACTGTACCTGTGTCATCTCTTAAGAATTGGCTTCTCTGCTTCTTCCCCTTAGCATGCACCTAGCTACATTCTGACACATTAACTGCAGCGTGAATGATTACTGGGCATCTTAATGAATGTGCCTTCCTGTATAGGTATTTCCCCTCCTCTCTGCTTGTAACTATCATTCCTGTTTCAGGTGGTCCCTGGGGTGGGAGATGTTCCAGGCTTCCCTTTTCTCAGGGGTTCTCCTCTCCTGCTCATGTCTGGCTATCTGCTGGCTCTAACACGACCACAAGTCTTTGTTCTAAATTTCCTCCAGAGAAGTCTGGGGAGAATCATTCTCACAGACCAAACTTTAACATGTCTTTCTGCTGACCTCAAATTTCAGACAAAGCTTCACTTCCTTAACCAACTGCATAAAGAATCTCTGAATCCACCTCTGACCCGTAAGCCCTCACTTCAAGATAGCTTGCCTTTTGGGGCCAAACCAATGTATAGCCTCCATGTGTTGACTTATGACTTTGCCTGTAACCTCCCTCTCCCTGCCTTTAAAAACCCTTCCATGTAAGTCTTCTGGAAGCTCAGGTCTTAAGCTTTAGCTTCCCAACTCTCTTTGCTTGGCACCCTACAATAAATATCTTTCTCTCTCTGCAAATCTCAGTGTCAATGTTTGGCTTGCTGTACCAGGCAAATGGACCCAAGTTCAGTTTAGTAATACCACCAACAGCAGATGGGGCCAGGTGCGGTGGCTCATGCCTGTAATCCAGTATTTTGGGAGGACCTCAAGTAGGCAGATTACTTGCAGCCAGGAATTTGAGACCAGCCTGGCCAACATGGTGAAATCCCATCTCTACTAAAAATGCAAAAAAAAAAAAAAATTAGCCAGATATGGTGGTGCATGCCTGTAATCTCAGGAGGCTGAGGCGCAAGGATTGCTTGAACCGGGAGGCAGAGGTTGCAGTGAGCGAAGATCATGCCACTGTGTGGCAGGCCAGGTCTCACTAACGCAAGCCTCCATAACTGTTTCAGTACCTATTGAGTGGTTAAGTATTAAAAGCCAGTGCTCCAGAAACAGATAAACACCACATGTTCTCACTCATAAGTGGGCGTTTAACAATCAGAACACATGGACACAGGGAGACACACCAGGGCTTGTCGGGCAGTGGGGGAAGGGGAGGGAGAGCATCAGGACAAATACCTAATGCATGCGGGGCTGAAAACCTAGATGATGGGTTGATGGGTGCAGCAAACCACTACAGCACATGTTTACCTACGTAACAAACATGCACATTCTGCACATGTATCCCAGAACTTACAGCATAATAAATTAAGACAGCGTTCTTTTTTTTTTTTTTTTTTTTTTTGAGACGGAGTTTTGCTCTTGTTACCCAGGCTGGAGTGCAATGGCGCGATCTCGGCTTACCACAACCTTCGCCTCCTGGGTTCAGGCAATTCTCCTGCCTCAGCCTCCTGAGTAGCTGGGATTACAGGCACGCGCCACCATGCCCAGCTAATTTTTTGTATTTTTAGTACAGACAGGGTTTCACCATGTTGACCAGGATGGTCTCAATCTCTTGACCTCGTGATCCACCTGCCTCAGCTTCCCAAAGTGCTGGGATTACAGGCGTGAGCCACCACAAAGACTGGAATGTAACAAAAGCCCATCAAGAGTTTTGTCTAAACCTTAAATTATAACAAAATAATAAAGGAATTCTTAACAAAAGCCATCTAGGATTAAACAAGTTTTACTCTAAGTTTGAAGAAACTCCCCAGGCCTCCACAAACAAGTTTATGGAGTGTCTGAAGGAACTCCCCAGACCTCTGAGATTTAGCAGGAGACAAGATAAGGGGAATCACTCCAGCACCTGGGCCCATTTAGATTAAGTAAATTTACTCAGGCTCCAGAGCAGGCACATGTACACCCACGTAACAAACAACTCAGACCTTAGTTGTAGATTCAAAGACGTTAATCACTGAGGTCTTCAGATGAAGCACTCTTAACACATAGACATAGAGCTCAGAAGGTATGTACGTTCTGGAAATCTGTGATTTTGAGTTGATCTGGCAATAATTTTCAAGCCTTTTCCCTGTAACCAGTTGTGGAAATAAAAGTCTCTTCCTCCCCAGTTCATCTGCATGTCGCTATTGGGTCATGAGAAATAGCGGCCTGTCCTTCAGTTTGGTGCAGGAACAAAATTTGGCGCACCAGCAAGGAGAGACAGGGACAGTGCTGCATTCAGCAGCCAGTGGCTTGCCACGAGAGAGTCTTCAGGAGGATCTCAGCATCTGCACAAAACTGCACGTCTTTTTCACTATTGGAGAAGAACTGGGATCAGGAGCGGGCATGCTCAAAGGGTGACTTCACTGGATCTTCCTCCTGTCTGGGCTTGTTGAGCCGTTTGTCTGGTACCACCAAGGGAAGTGATAAGGCCTGCTCATACACCTGCTTGGCGTATTGGTTGAGATCAGGTTTGGGGTTGGTTTTCAGTCTGTTTGCCTGACTGCACTTCCCCTTGTGTTGTCCAAAATTTGTCTTCACTTGTATATCTGTCTTACTTCTTTTGATACCGTGTAAACTTGAAAATGGGAGGTGTTGGGTTCATTCCTGCTGACAGATCTCTGGGAAGGAAAAGTATTTATTTTAGGAGTTCAATGGTTAAAAGTCAGCTTTATGGAAAGTAACATCTAAGATGTGTATATGAATGTGTGCATGTGTCATGTTTGTATTTAAAAGGCCTCCATGTTTCATGTTTTGTTTTTGTTTTTGTTCATTTCTCTCCTAGGACCTTGTCTTTTTTCAACCTCTGCCTCCTGAGTTCAAGCAATTCTCCTGCCTTATCCTCCCAAGTAGCCAGGATTACAGGCACCTGCCACCATGCCCAGCTAATTTTTGTATTTTTAGTAGAGACGGGGTTTCACCATGTTGGCCAGGCTGATCTGGAACTTCTCAGGTGATCCACTTACCTCAGCCTCCCAAAGTGAATGAATGAATAATGAATCTCACATCTGGGATTACAGACATGGGACTCCAAGCCCGACCTAGGACCTTGTCTTTTTAAGCAGAAGTTTTTTTGTCTCAGTTGACTGAGCTCCATTTTCTTTATTAATAGCTATTACAACAGAAGCTACTCTGGGGGTTTTAAGAAAAGATGTAATTTAGACACTTAGAAATGTCTTTGTTTGGAAAAAAAAAATTAAGTGCCCTGTAAATGCATCACATGGTCTAGCCTCATAATAATTCTCCCTTTCTGAAAACCCAGGATTCAGTATGGGCTTTGCTCTGAGCTCAAAGATCCAGTTAAAAGATACGTAGTCAATAGCTAAATAAAGTTAATATTTGGGGGGCTGAGGCGGGTGGATCATGAGGTCAAGAGATCAAGACCATCCTGATCAACATGGTGCAGCCCCGTCTCTACTAAAAATACAAAAATTAGCTGGGCATGGTGGTACTCACCTGTAGTCCCAGCTACTCAGGAGGCTGAGGCAAGGAGAATTGCTTGAACCCAGGAGGCAGAGGTTGCGGTGAGCTGAGGTCGTGCCATTGCACTCCAGCCTGGGCAACAAGAGAGAAACTCCATCTCAAAAAAATAAATAATTAAAAATAAAGTTATTCTCCTCATACAGTCCTATGATAAATTTCTATAATTTTATGTTTGATCTGGTGTTTATCATTAATCTTCCTCTAGCACCACCCTGGCCTTTTCTCTGTGTCACCTAAGAGTTGTTTCCCTCATATGCAGATTTAGGAATATTTAGCTGACAACTTCCAGAGTAATAAACCAGGTTGTTAAGAGTTTACAAGTCTAAGATAGGAAAAAGGAGGTCTTAAGAGTCTATAAAATGTACTTCTGTTGGTATGCCTGATGTGTCTGCATATTTATGTCTTGTGTACACCATGTTTTACTGCTGAAAATATGTAAAAGAGTTCTAATTAATTAGCTCAAAAAAATAAAAGCACTTAAATAACAGAAAAAAGGAAAAACTGGTCAAAAGCTTTTTCAAGTTTATGTAACAAGTAAAATCTTTAATAAATAAGCTAGCTTTAAAAATTATTGGTGAAGTCATATTAGAACTGTCTTAAGAGCTGCCAACATATATTTTGTCTGTATTTATTGATTGACCAATTTCATACTTCTCTCTGCCAAGTACTTAAGTTATCAAAATTTGGCACAGAGGCTACAAAACTATAACTCAGCCCAAACAGAATGATCTTTGCTTGTGTAATTTTTAATAAACAAAACATTGGGTTTAATGAAGGTAGCTACATCTTGAATTATTTAGTAAAATATCCAAACTTCTAATCTTGTGGCCTTAAGCAGTCTAGTCCACAGACATGAAGGAAGTTTGTTCTGGGAAAGGACTGTTATCAACTTTGTTTCAAAGCTAAACTATAAACTAAGTTAATGAACAAGAACAGATTGGAGGTTAGAAGCAAGATAGAATCAGTTAGGACAGATCATTTTCACTCTCTCAGCTATAATTTTGCAGTGGTTGTTTCATAACTTTAAATGATGACTATTACAGTTCTAATAAATTAGTAGATAAATGTAATGGAATAAATACTCAAAAACAAACATAATTTAGAATCTAAAGTTATATTAAATTAAGCAACAAATATTTCATTATTTGGATAATTTCCAATAAAAATATATTATAGGAAAATATTCTTTCTAAGAAATGTGTCATTTTTCAAGGGCAAATAATTTTTGTCTAATTCAAAGATTATTTACAGGTTATATATAAAACAAGCTAAAATAAACCAGGAAATAAGAGAGATCTAAAGAAAGTTACAAAAATAAAGAGAGCATAAAGATTATTGGTAAAATAAAAATATCTTCAAAAATGTAAACATTTGGTCTAAATTATGCAGGTTAAATAATAGGTTTACTAAATACTGTAGGTCATAAACTGCTTCTTTGACTTAAAAATTGTTCCATTTATTTTGGAGTGTTAAATTCTAGATAAGGCCTGGGGACATTCCATATGCCTGGGGACATATGAAGTTAGCCAGGCCTCTAGCTATGCAAAAGGTATTAAAGAAAAAAAGATTTTATATAAAAAAGGATCTTGTATGGTAAATTATTTTCCTAAGGTAAAATAACTGGTTGTTGAAAAAGAGAATGTTTAGGACAAGTCAGAAAGTTAAGGCATGTTATAGCTTGTCTGTGTAAGTTATGAAAGAATTTACAAAAAGGAATTTATGCAAGAAATATTTTACAATTTAAAGGTAATTAGGTTCCCTAAATGCTTTATGACTCTAGCTGTACAACTTGCCTGCTTTACAGCTAAGTAAGGCCTGGGACACATGGAGTTAAATGCCGGAATATGTCAGACCTTATCTGCACTTCTGTCTAAGTCCTAGGCTCCACACCTAGTCCATAATTAAAATCCCAAATTTACAAAGGTTTTTACCAAAAGTAAAGATTGCTAATAGTTAATGGTGTAACATGTATTTGAGACTATTGAAGAAACAGTTTTATATGCAAGGTGTGTAAGGAAAGTTAAATATACTTTCTGCAAAAAGATTATCAGCAGGCATGAGAATGTGGATTTTTGCCTAGATTAAAAGGTTAAAGGATTGTTGTAAGTTGGATAAAATAAATATGAAAGTTTAAGAAAGTTGTGGAAGGTTGATTATAAGGTAAATTCTGTGTTTAAACATATTGGCTAAAATTAAAGGGGTATCATTCAGTTTTCCTATAAATTATTAAAATAAAAACTCAATGGATTTCTCTTAGAGCACTAACCTGCTCTTTAACAAAACTAGTTTAGGGTTATAAAAGGTCTATACAAATCTTACCTTATGATCAAACATTAAAATTGGGTAAATATGTCTTTACTAATGTAAAGGTGAAATTTGGCTTATTTGGTATAAAAATTATACAGGAAGCATTATCAAATATGAAATGGTGTTTGGCCTTCTTTGGGTTATATTTGTATAAATAGGTTATTGGTATGTGTTCCAAAATCATGGAAGACTCCTATAATTCTTATATATCTTAGCATATGTTATCAGTAATAATTACTACATTAAATTATTGCATGCCACAGAGGTAACAGATATCCTTGTCAGTTGTATCTTTAACTATGGCTACCCTAAAACTTTCATCATCTATAAGTAATTGTATGTCTTGTTTTAGTCCTCTTTAGAAGGTGGTTTTATAATCAACTATATAGCTCTAACAGGTGTGCTCTTGAATGTAGGCTTCTGATAACTTTGGGGATTGTAACATCAGAATAGAGGGAAAACATTCAGAATAGAAGAAAAACATTCAGTGTGTTTGTTAATGCATGTTGAACATCTTTACAGATGCTTGTTTGCCATGTGTGTATCTGCTTGGTGAAAAATCTGTTTATGACTTTTGTCCATGTTCATTAATATCAAGCAGGACAAAAATTAACTGCATGAATTGAACTCCCTAATAGGAAAATGGAGTGATCTTTTTAACATTTTGCTTAAAATATTGCTAATCCTTTGTTTTGCTTTTCAGAGTCCAGGAAACATTTCTTTGAGCTATTGACAGCTTTTAACAATTTAGTATAGCCCCATGAACAAAATTTGTAGCATATTTGTTTCTCTCTCCCTGATTTGTCTGGAATTTGGAAACTATTTGTGAGTGTTCTTATTTTATGGCAATATAGTTATTTGCATAAGTGCAATAAGAATCTGTCTTCTTTTGTAACAGGACACAAAATCTGGTTATTTTACCAAGGCTTTGACTGCAATGGTATGCTTTCCTTTAAGGAATCAACCTTGACTTGTAAAGCCCATGGGAAATTGCCCCCCTATTCTGTGTACACAGTTCCCATACAGGATTTCTGATCTGTAGTAAGTAAAGAATACCACTTTCTGATAGCCCAAGGCATCCCAACTTATCTTGAAACCTCAAGAGGAGAATAATTCACCCAACTCATAGATATTTGATGGTATAAATCTATAGTTGAGCTAGGTTTTAAAAAGGTCTTATCTCAGATTTCTGCTATGGAACAAAGTTGCAACAAAGCCAATTTAAAAGGCCTATGTAACAAATAATTATTCTTGCTGCTCTTTCTAATCTGGTCAAACATAATAAAGCAAATTGGTCCTACCATAATTCGTCTTTTAATAAAAATGAGAAACTGGAGAGAGAACAATTATGTTTCAAAAGCCACAGAACACCTGTTGTTAAATTCTAGTCTTGCTTAGTGTTTTTCAGTTTTTATTATTTTCTACAGTTTGGATTAAATTCTGATTTTGCTGCCTACAAGCCTCCAGAAGAATGTTTTCAATTTTTTTCTTTTTCTTCTTCTTTTCCTCATTTTTCCTAATTGAAAATTACTGAAACCTAAACTGCATTCCTAAAGCCCTGTGAACGGAAGACTAGACAACTTAAACTTCAGAAGAAAACCAGCAGCAACCTATTAATATGTGTTGCTGTTGCATACTATTGTGTTTCAGCAGGCGCCTCCTCTAAGCTCCCAAAACAGAATGTTACTAGGAACAAATAGACCTCTCCCACCCCAGTGCTGCATTTCAGTGCCCCATAACGATGACTCCCATCTTGGCAGGAAGTAGCCAGAAAGATTACGATGCCCCATCTCCCTACAATTCTCATGCTAAATAAATATACAAGCATGATAGAAAGCATGCACAAATTGACAGTTGGGATTGTGGCAGGCCAGGTCTCACTAATGCAGGCCTCTGTCACAATGGTTTCCGTACTGACTGAGTGGTTAAGCTAAATATCAAATGCCAGTGCCTTTATAAAACAAAAGCCCATCAAGAGTTTTGCCTAGGCCTTTCCTGGGCCTTAAAGGATAACAAAATAATAAAGAAATTCTTAGCAGAACCCATCTAGGATTAAACAAGTTTTATTGTGGGTCTGAAGAAACTCCCCAGACCTCCACAAACAAGTTTATTGAGGGTCTGAAGGAGCTCCCCACACCTCTGTGATTTAGCAGGAGACAAGGTAAGGGTAATCACCCCAGCACCTGGACCCATTTAGATTAAGTGTACTTACTGAAGCTCCAGAGGAAGGTCTTCAGGAATCAGACCTTAGTTATAGATTAAAAGAGGTTAATTACTTACATCTTTAGATGAATGCACACTTAACATGTAGATATATAGCTTAAAAGGTGTGTAAGCTCTGGAAAGCTGTAATTTTGAGTTGGTCGGGCAGTAATTTCCAGGCCTTCTCCCTGTAACTGGTTGCAGAAATAAAAACTCTCTTCCTCCCCATTCATGTGCACCTTGTTATTGAGCCTCAAGAAATACTAGCCCGACCCTCAGTTTGATCCAGAAACAACTGCACTCCAGCCTGGGCAACAGAGCAAATCTCTATCTCAAAAAAAAAAAGAAAGAAAGAAACAGTAGATGGGATATATAATTTATGGTATATTCATACAATGGAATAACATAGCAATGAACAAAAATGAACTACACACACATAATAATGTGAGTAAATTGCTCAGTTATAATGATGAGTGAAAGCAAACACAAAATAACATATACAGTAAATTCCATTTATATGAAACTTAAGAAGAGGCAAACTGATCCTCCTACATATATCAAATACAAGTTGGGGATAATTAGGGAAATGTGAGTAAGTGCCGGATATTTGACAATATTAGACATTTGCTCATTTTCTTAGGTGTGACAATGGTATTGTTATCACTCATGAAATGATTAAGAGCAACCTATCATGATAGCTGCAACCACTTTTAAACTCTTGTACGTATGTGCGTGAGTGTGTACTTTTCTATTTTGGAAAAAAAAATGAGAATGAACTACAGTTTTATCACAAAGTGCAAGATAAACACTTTATTTTTAAATATTTTTTTATCAGGGCATAAAGGAAAAGACTGATATATTGTCCTATATTAAAATTCAGAATCTGTTACATCAAAAAAATCACTAAGAGTGAGAAAGAATAAGCCACAGAACAGGAGCAGACATTTCTGTTTCACTAGGTTGTGTATTTAGATCTTTCATACACTTCTCTGTATGTGCTTATATTCCACAATACTAAATAAAAAAGTTAAAAAAGCAATTGAGCTATAAAGGACCAGGTGGATCTTAGTTAGCCAGAAATGGCTCTAACTGATGTTTTTATCTTGCTTGTTAAATAGGTCATTTAGCTGCAAGGAATTTAGCATTGTTGCCTGCAGAAGCCATTGAAAAACAAACAAACAATAAAATTAACAAGCAATCTTCTCCAAAGTGCTGGCAAAGATGAGCCCAAGACTGAGAAGAGGTGGGGGCAGCAGCTGGGGAGCCCCTCCTGGAAAATATGAAACATCATGAAGCCAATTAATTTTCCCTGATTGACATGAAAATTAATTTGCCTAGAATTATTCACGCTGGAGGTTCTAATTATTCATTTCCATCAAGATGCAAATTTTGTTTTATGCAGAGAGAACAAGAGGGAGGCCAGAGGGAAGTGATGGGGTGTGGTGGGCAGGCCTGGGTTGGCGGGGAACCTGGAATCCATGTGGTCCTAAGACACAGGAAGTCTGAGATACAGCTTGGGAAGGGCACCTCCTATCTGAAGTAGTTCTCCTCTGGGGAGAGTCACTGAGCCACAGGAGAAGCGGCAGAGACAGGGAGCTACTGTGTGCAAACTGCATCAGAGGATGAACCTAATGCCAGGAACGCAATGCCCAATTCTGGGAACCCAGAGACACTCTCAGCTGGGGCCGGTGCCCATGCTGGGAAGAGTTACATAACAAAATAAGACGATGTGTTCAGTGTGCATCCTTTCCTGCAGTGAGTGTTCAGGACATGTTTGATGATTCACTGCTGCATTATTAATCTTTTGGCAGACCACTGAAAAAAGTCACCCTCTGTATGAATAATAAAATGTATTAAATAACGCAAGAAATATTTGTTACCCAAGTATTAGCTGGGTTAACCATGTGTTGGGTACTAGGAATGCAGAGGGAAAAAGTTAGTCTTTATATTCTCAGGGAGCTCACTGTGGAGTCCTAAGACCACAACAGACCTTGAGAGTGGCTGTTTTTAAGGAGGGAGGAAAGATGTGCAAGACCTCTACCATTGAAAACCACAAAGCGGGCCAGGCGCGGTGACTCACGCCTGTAATCCCAGCTGGCCCTCAGCAGATTCGATCGCTTCCCCCAGGGACCATCCACAGATGGCTTCTTCCTTCACGTAGGCAGGGCCGATGAGGACTCCGAGGGAAGGTTATAT
This sequence comes from Callithrix jacchus, assembly GCF_049354715.1. Classification (NCBI taxonomy): domain Eukaryota; kingdom Metazoa; phylum Chordata; class Mammalia; order Primates; family Cebidae; genus Callithrix; species Callithrix jacchus. The sequence goes on from NC_133507.1 coordinate 111,813,539, forward strand.
GTTAGTTGTTCAAAAGGCCCCAACTCCCATGATTCAGAGCCGTGGACTCTCCTCAGGCAGGATTCTGACTCGGATGTGGTGGTCCTAGAGGAGGCAAAGCACGATTTCATGGGTGAGGCCCATCCTGTGGTTCTCAGCAAATACATCGGAGAGGAAGAGTCGGCCAAACTGCAGGAGGACATGAAGGTGAAGGAACACAAGGACAAAGATGACGCCAGTGGCTGTTCAAGCCCCTGCCTGAGCACAGCCTCTCAGATGAGCAGCATCTCCGTGGCAAGTGGGAGCGTGAAGATGACCAGCTTTGCAGAGAGGAAGCTCCAGAGACTCCACAGCTGCGAAACCAAGTCTAGCACCAGCAGCTCCCCTTTGACTACGTGGAGGCAGAAGAGGGAACAGAGCCCTGGCCCGCATGGCAGGGACCCCGCCAGCCTCCTGGCGTCCGAGCTAGTGCAGCTGCACATGCAGCTGGAGGAGAAGCGCAGGGCCACCGAGGCGCAGAAGAAGAAAATGGAGGTGCTATCGACGAGGCAGCGCTTGAAGCTCAGCAACGCTGCGTTCCTGCATGTGGTGAAGAAGGGGCTGGAGCACTTTACAAAGGAGTATTCTCAGCATAATGGGGAGGAGTGTGAGGACGGCGTTCCCTCCTCATACTCCCGTTTGGGAGGCTGAGGCGGGTGGATCATGAGGTCAAGAAATCGAGACCATCCTGGTCAACATGGTGAAATCCCGTCTCTACTAAAAATACAAAAAATTAGCTGGGCATGGTGGTGCGTGCCTGTAATCCCAGCTACCCAGGAGGCTGAGGCAGGAGAATTGCCTGAACCCAGGAGGTGAAGGTTGCGGTGAGCAGAGATCATGCCATTGCACTCCAGCCTGGGTAACAAGAGTGAAACTCCATCTCAAAAAAAAAAAAAAAAAGGAAAGAAAACCACAGAGCATTGTTGAAAAAAAATGAAGATCTAAATAAAAAATGTGAAGAACTCAAACCACTGCACTTTTTTCAAAATAAAAAGGTGAATTGACTTGCTCTATGGCTGTTGAAAGATTACAAAATGATATTGTATTACTCAAGGTTCTCCAACAGAATGTGTCCATGCAGAGAGAGGTTTATTGTGGAAGCTTGGTAACTTGCTCAACAAAATCTAGAGCTGGCAGGCTGGATACTCAAGGAAGAGTTGCAGCTGAGTCCAACGGCAATCTGCTGACAGAATTTCTTTCCTGGAAGTCAGTCTTTGTTCTAGTAAGTCCTTTAACTGATTGGATAAGGCCCACCCACATTAGGAAAGGTAATTTGCATTACTCAAAGACCACCCATTTACATGTTCATCACATCTTTAAAAACGCTTTCACAGAAGCGTCTAGAAAAATAACCAAATGTTTGAGCACCATGGCCCAGCCAATTTGACATAAAATTAATCATAGTAGGTGACAATTAAGAAAGCACAGCATTGGCCAGGCACAGTGCTTCATGCCTGTAATCCCAGCACTTTGGGAGGCCAAGGCAGGAGGATCGCTTGATGCCAGGAGTTCAAGGCCAATGTAGGTAACAGAGCAAGATACTGCCTTTTTGTGTGTGTGTGTGTGTGTGTGTGTGTGTGTGTATTTCCACAGTTTGGTTTTGGAAGCCAAAAATCTGAAATCAAGGTGACACCAGGGCCATGCTTTCTCCAAAGCCTCAAGGAAAGGATCCTTTTTTGCCTCTTCCAGCTGCTGATGGTTGCCAGCAACGCTTGGCATTCCTTAAAAGGCAGCTGCGAATGTGGGTATCACATTGTGGTTCTGATTTGCATTTCCCTGGCCAGGCATGGTGGCTCACGCCTGTAATCCAAGCACTTTGCAGACCAAGGTGGGCGGATCACCCGAGGTTGTGAGTTCAAGACCTGCCTGACCAACATGGTGAAACCCCGTCTTTTAAAAAAAAAAAGAAGGCAGATGTGTCACTCCAGTTCTGCCTCTGACGTGATATGACCTTCTTTCCTGTCTCTACATCCAAATTTCAGTTTTTTTATAAGGACATCCGCCATTGGGTTAGGGCCCGTGCTAATCCAGTATGACCTCATCTCAACATGATTCCATTTGCAAGACTCCACAGTCGTGCACTCTGCGTGTTTCAGTCAACAGACTGCCCATACAACAGTGGCCCCATAAGATTATAATGGAGCTGAAAACTCCTGTCACGTAGTGGACTGCATACCCATTGTAAAGTCACAGCAAATTGTGTTACTCAGGTGTTTGTGGTGATAATGGTGGAAATAAACCTGCTGCGCTGCCAGTCATAGAAAAGAATAGCACATATAATTATGTGCTATACCTAATAATTGATAATGATAGTAAACAACTATGTTACCGGCTTGTAATCCCCTGCACTTTGGGAAGCAGAGGCGAGAGGATCACCTGAGGTCAGCAGCTCGAGACCGGCCTGACCAACACAGTGAAACTCTGTCTCTACTAAAAATACAAAATTAGCCAGGCATGGTGGCACACACCTGTAATCCCAGCTACTTGGGAGGCTGAGGCAGGAGAATTGCTTGAGCCCAGGAGGCGGAGGTTGCAGTGAGCCAAGATCGCGCCATTGCATTCCAGCCTGGGCAACAAGAGCAAAACTGCACTCCAGCCTGGTGCCTGGCGAAAGAGCAAGAAAAAAACAAACAAACAAACAAACAAAAACCACTACTTGCAGATGTTTTTGCAGATATTTCAGATCTACAGAAATAATAGAGGCACTAATGAGTGAGCTCAGCAAGTTGCTACTCACGCCCATCCAACAGCAATAGCCAACCAGAAGATTAAATTCTATAAGAGACAGACTTTACAATGACAACAAAACAAACAGGTACTGGGAGGAAAGGTAACAACATATGTACAAGGCCTTTACAGGTTAAAAAATTAACTTTATAAAAACAGAAAGAAAACTTAAATAAATGGAAAACTAAAACACATTCACGTATGAGATGACTCGGTATCATAAAGATGGCAATTCTCCTCCAAATCAGTCTATCAGTTCTGGATGGCAGTTCCAACCCAAATCCCAAATGATTATGGATGCAAAATATTATGTCACTTACTTAATTATCACACTGTTCCCCACTTCTTTTTCATTGTACAAGTTGTAAGCTTCTGGCCTTTTTTCCTTTCCTTTCTCTGGTGCTAAAAGAGTTCTAGCATTCAGTCTTAGAATGATAGGCCCTTATAAAATGCTGGAGAAATAAAGCTCAACAAAATAAGAAGAAAGTTTTGCCCCTTTTTCTCCAGGTGCAGGAAACTATCATTAAATATCCTTACTTCTTATTTGTTACAAAGGAATATTGAAAGATCCCTAAACTTCAGAAATTATCACTACGGCCGATGAAAATAACTTTTAACTCCTATAATGTATTAAATTCTAATCACTTTTTTTCCTTAATGGTTTTCTTGCCCTGTTAATAATATTTAAATGGACGACCTTGTTTTCTAAAAGACATAAATATGTATAATTTTTTATTAGGGCGGATGACTATTTCTACTTTCCTCTTGTCTGCATGGAATTTTTAAAAAATAAAATCTATGTGGAATGTCTACAAAAAAAAGAAAGTTTTCCCTCAGTTAAATTAATGAGTTAATCACGGACTTTGACAAACTAAACCTAACATTCATATGGAAAAGCAAGGCAACAACATAGCCAAGCCCAGGTTACCTGAGAAAGCTAAGGGATGGCCTCTGTCTAGCATACATGAGGATGCCATAAACCACGCATATTAAGACAATGGGACCTCTGCCCAGCCTGATAGGCTAGAAGCAGACCTAGCCTGGCTTTGTCTGCTCAGGAGCTCCCTTCCCTGACCTCCCCTTTAAACAACGTCTTCCAGCCTGGATTTTGCATCTCTTCACCTGGATTTAATTTTGTCACGGCCCATCAGCACCTTATTTATCGAATACTTACGTGGTCATGTAGTTTGTTTTACTATCTTTCCCACTGAGTAAAGGAGCAGTATCTGAGATTAAAAAGGGATATGGCATAGTCTGAACTGTGTCCCTGAAAATCCGTATGCTGAAGTCCTAATCCCAGTACCTCAGAATGTGCCCGCATTTAGAGACTCGTCTTTACAGAGATAATTAAGTTCAGAGGGGGTCATGTGGTTGGGCCCTAATGCCTGATGACTGGTGTCCTCTTAAGAAGAGGAGATTAGGGCACAGACACACACAGAGGGATGGCCATTTGAGGACACAGTGAAAAGACAGCCATCTGCAGGCCCAGGAGAGGGACCTCCGGAGAAACCAAACTGCTGACATATTGATCTCTGACTTCCAGCCTCCAGAACTGTGAAAAAATTAATTCCTGTTGTCTAAGCCACCCTGTCTGTAGTACATTGTTACATCTGCCCAGCAGACTAATATAGGACATCTCTAATAATAAGAGAGTCAATTCATTAAGTAAATATAACAGTCTTTAAAGTGTCTGTACCTAATAACAGAGCATCAGGTAAATGACACAAAAACTGACGGAATAAGTGGAGAAATAGACAAATCCACAATCATAGTTGTAATTTTTTTTTTTTTTTTTTGAGACAGAATCTCTCTCTGTTGCCCATGCTGGAGCGCAGTGGCATGATCTCAGCTCACTGCAACCTCCGCCTCCCGAGTTCAAGCAATTTCCAGCTAATTTTTGTATTTTTAGTAGAGAGAGGTTTTCACCATGTTGGCAAGGTTGGTATCAAACTCCTGACCTCAAGTGATCCACCCACCTCGGCCTCCCAAAATGCTGGGATTATAGACATGAGCCACTACACCCGGCCCATAGTTATAAATTTTAACATTATTCTCAATAATTGATTGAGCTACTCAACAAAATGTCAGTAACCATATAAACTATATAAACAACACTTTAACCAACTTAACCCAGAGTTTATCAACCTTGGCACCACTGGCACTTGGGGCTGGGAAATTTTTTGTTGTGGGGGCTGTCCCGTGCATAGTACGATGTGTCACTAGACGTTACCAAACGTTTCCTTGTGAAAGAAGATCACCCCTGGTTGAGAAGTGATGGCCTGTTTGACTTTATAGAACGCTACAACCAATCCCCCGCATTTTCAAGTGTATGTAGAACTTTCACCAAAACAGACAGTATGGCAGAAGAGATTCCAAAAGACTGAAATCACACAAAACATGTTCTCTGACCGAAAAGGAATTTAATTAGAATACTTTTTGTAATTTTGGAAAATCTCTAAATAAATAGATCAAATGTTAATAAAATACAAAATATCAATATTTATACAATACAGCTAAACCTGTAGTTATCCTAGAAAAAAAGATTTAAAATTAATCACCTATGATTTTGCCTTAAAAAGGTAAAAAAGAAGTGCAAATAAAACCAAAATAAATAGACAAAAGAAAATTGCAAATATAAAAGTGAAATCAATAGAAACAGAAAATAAACAGCCAACAGAGAAAATAAATGAAACCAAAAGTGGGTTCTTTGGAAAGGTTAAAAAAATCAGTAAACTTCTAGCTAGACTAAGCAAGACAGAGCAGAGAAAACACAAAGTACCAACATCAGGGATGGAAGAGTCCACAGCACTGCAGATGCTACAGACATCATGCGGTGGAGCAGGGACCCCTCCTCATGACCTGCTGGGCCTCCCCTCCCACTCTCCAAGCATACAAAAAAAGGAAAATCTTGAATCCCTTCAAGGGAAATTCCAGACACCTACCTGACCTGGAGAAGTCAAGGAGCAACCTGGTGAGCAACAAGATAACAGCTTAAAACAACAGCCAAGGAAGTTGGAGTCACCGTTTGGCTCCTATGGAAACTAAAGAGGATATCTTAACATGTGTCCCTGGTCTGTTTTTCAAAAACCCAGACCCCCACCAACTGGAAAATGCCATCCGCTGGAACTTAGACCTAACATAAGGGGGCACTGATCACCATTCTTTGTTTTAAATTTCTTCCTGAGAGGCCTGGAGAGGGTCTTGTCCACAGGCCAGAGCTCCATATTCCTTTCTGTGGACTTCAAGTTTTAGACAAAGTTTTGCTTCCTTGACCAATTGAAAATAAAAGAATCCCTTAATCTAGCTATGTCCTGTAGGCCCCCACCCCCTGCCTTCCAGATATCCTCCCTTTTTAGGCCAAACCTCCATATATTGACTTACTATTTTGCCTATAACTTTTGTTTTCCTTTAAAGACCCTTGCTTGTAAGTTAACAGGGAGGTCAGATCTTAAGTGTGAGCTGCCCGATTTTTCTTGCTTGCTACCCTCTGCAAATAAACACCCTGCTTTCTCTCCCTGCAAAATCCTGATGTGGCTGTCGGCCTTTACTGTGCTGGGCAAGAAGACTGAGGTTTGCTCAGTGAAAATAGAAAAAATAATAAAGAAATACTATGACAAACTCCATCCCAATGACTTTTACAACTTTGATTAAATGGAAAAGTCCCTGAAAGACAGAAATCACCACATGAAAAAGAAAATCTGAAAAGTCTTTCATCTGCCTATTTTTTAATGACATAATTTCAAACCTTCCCAAAAACAAAACTCCAGGCCGGGATGGTTTTCCCAATGAATTCTATAAAATCTTACACAAACTATTTCGGCAAACAGAGGAGAAAGAAAGTCTTTCCAACTCATTTCAAAAAGCCCCCAAAACCCACCAACATACTTTAAAAACCATGACCAAGTGGAGTTAATCCCAGGAATATACATTTGGCTTAACATTCAAAAACTTATCACCACATCAATGCAATCAACATCCAAAATTTTATCAACACATTAACACAAAAGATGAGAAAATCAAACGATTTTATCAATTATCCAGAGAAAGCATTTGACAAAATACAACCATGTGTGATTTTTTTTAACTGGAGTAGGAATGAACTTCCTCAGTCTTATAAGGGCACCTACAAATGTATATGGTTAACATGCCACTTACTGGTGAAAGACTGAATGCTTTCCCCTCAGATCAAGAGCAAGGCAAGGGTGTCCACCTACCATTTCATTTCTGCACAGTAATGGAGACACTTCCCAGCCCAACAGGCAGGGACAAATTAGTAAAGGTCATAAAGACTGGAAAGAAAGAAAACTGCCTTTTTCACAGAAGATATAACTGTGCACAGAGAAAATCTCCAAAAGCCTATAAAAAAGCATAAGGACTAATAACTAAATTTACCAAAGTTGCAGGATACAAGGTCAACTAAGAAAACCCTTTTTTCTTTGCTTTTTCTGGATGGTTCATTCTTTAACAGCTTTTGGGGGATATAATTGACATATAATAAACTGCACACATATAAATTATGCAACTTAGTAAGTTTTGACATGTGTGTATGCCTGTAAAACCAAACGTATGGGCTGCGAGTGGTGGCTCATGCCTGTAATCCTAGTACTTTGGGAGGCCAAGGTGGATGGATCACGAGGTCAGGAGTTCCAGACCAGCCTGGCTAACATGGTGAAACCCCATCTCTACTAAAAATACAAAAATCAGCCAGATGTGGTGGTGTGCACCTGTAATCCCAGCTACTCAGGAGGCTGAGGCAGGAGAATTGCTTGAACCCGTGAGGCAGAGGTTGCAGTGACCTGAGATCCCGCCACAGCACTTTAGCCTGGGCAATAGAGCAAGACTCCATCTCTGAAAAACAAACAAAAAAAAACGGAAACTATAGTCAAGATTGTGAACATATCCATCACCTCTGAAATTTCTTCCTGCCCCTCTCTTCCATACTTCCCCTATCCTTGGACTACCACTGTCTGCCTGTCACTACAGAGGTATCGTTTTCTAAAGATGTATATAAATGGAATCACAAAGCATGTACGTTTTTTGTCTGACCTTTTTTTCACACAGCATATTTTGAGATTCACCCATGTTGTAGCCGGTACCAGTAGCTTTTTATTGCTAAGTACCATTTTATTGCAGGAATATTCCCCAGTGTCCAGTCACCTGTTGATGGACATTTGAGTTGTTTCTAGTTTGAAGTTATTCTGAATAAAGCTACGACTATAAACATTTTGTACAAGTTTTTGAATCAACATATGTAATTTTCTTTCTATACAGGAGCAACAAGTAAATTTGAAAATAAAATTAAAAGTACAAGATCATTTACAATAGCATCCAAAAAGCATAAATTACTTTTATTTCTATTTGAAAAACATTTTTATATTTTTTATGTCTATCTTAATAATGAGAAGAACTAGGCCTTCAACTAACTGGAAAGCTCGGTCACCCCCAGTTCTCTCGTCTGGAGCATCCCAGGTAACTTTTTATGGCAACTTCGCTCTGGTAATGCCTGTAAATCGATAGTAATCATTTTCTCACCATAGACACCATGTCTTGTTTCCCAAACCAAAGTCGTGACACATGGGTTGAAAATAAGTATTCTCTGACCCACGGCTGTATTACATAAAGTTCTGGGTTAATCATAGTTAGCTGTGCATTTTTAAGAAAAAAGAGATCAGAGAAGGACAAAGAGGAGGAAGGGAAAGGAAAAGGGGAAGAAAGAAGTGATACACCACTGAGTCTTACCTCGTGTGGAAAGCTGAGACTTACACACCTGTGGTTATAGAATGCCTAAGGCACATCCTCAAACAATCTGAATAACGAATCTCAGGTTATTCTTCTTTGTTTCTAATATTTTTAATTATGGCAAAATTCACATAATACAAAATGTACCTTAGTCATTTTTAAATATACAGTTCAGTGGTTGCTTTCACCTTTTGGCTACTGTCAATAACGCTGCTATGAATGTGGGCGTACAATTTCTCTTCAAGACCCTGCTTTCAATTATTTTGGCTATCTGCCCAGAAGTAGAATTGCTGGATCATATGGTAACTCTATTTTTAGTGTTTTGAGGAGTTGCCATCCTGTTTTCCATGACAGCTGCCCCATTTATATTTCCACCTGTAATGCACAACAGTTCCAATTTCTCCACATTTCTCTAACACTTGTTATTGTCTGGTGTGAAATGACAGATAGCTAGATAGACAGACAGATAGATCTATACATACATACATAGATTAGATAGATAGATAGACAGACAAACAGACAGACAGAAGCCATCATACTGGGTGTGAGGAGGTACCTTCTTGAGGTTTTAACTTGCATTTCTCTAATAATCGGTGATGTTTAGCATCTTTTCATGTGTTTATTGGCCATTTGTATATCTTCCTTGGAAAAATGTGTGTTCAAGTATGTCTTAGTTGCTGGGCTACTGTAACAAAAATATCATAGACTGGGTGCCTTATGAGAAAAAAACAAAAATTTATTTCCCACAATTCTGGGAAGTCCAAGACCACAGTGCCAGAAGATTCAGTTTTTTGTTTTTTGCTTTTGTTTTTTGTTTTTTAGATGGAGTCTCAATCTTGTTGCCCAGACTGGAGTACAGTGGCATGACCTCGGCTCACCACAACCTCTGCCTCCCGGATTCAAGGATTCTCCTGCCTCAGCTTCCCAAGTAGCTGGGATTACAGGCATGTGCCACCATGCCCAGCTAATTTTGTATTTTTAGTATAGATGGTGTTTCTCCATGTTGGTGAGGCTGGTCTTGAACTCCCGACCTCAGGGATCTACCCACCTCAGCCTCCCAAAGTGCTGACATTACAGGTGTGAGCCACTGTGTCAGCCAAGATTCAGTTCTTTCATAACAAAATCCTTTGTGCATTTTGAACTGGGTTTATTTTTCAGGTTCTTGTGACATTTTAGGAGGCTTCTACATATCTGAAATATTAATCCCTTATTAGATACATGATTTGTAAATATTTTCTATCATTCTACTTATTGACTTTTTAGTCTGTGGCCTGTGTGTTTTGATGCACAAATTTTCAAAACTTTATGAGATCTAATTTGTCTATTTTTATTGCCTATGTATTTAGTGTTATATCCAAGAAATGATTGCTAAATCCAATTTCATGAAGATTTTGCTCTGCTTTCTCCTGAGAGTTTCATATTTATAACTCTTTCATTTAGCTCTTTGATCTATTTTGAGTTAATTTTTGTATATGGGGTTAGATAAGGGTCCAACTCCATTCTTTTGCATGTGGATATCCAGTATTCCCAGCACCATTTGTTGAAAAGATTGTCTACTACCTATTCAACAGTTTTGGCACCCTTGTAAAAACTAATTTGACCATTTATGCAAGGATTTATTCCTGACCTCTCTATTCTGTTTCATTGATCTAGCCCTATATTTATTCAGTACTACAGTTTTGGTTACTGTAGCTTTTAGTAAGTTTTGAAATCAAGAAGTGTGAGTCCTCCTATGTTCTGCTTCTTTTTCAAGATAGTTTTGGATATTTAATTTTTCTTGAGATTCCATATGAATTTCAGAATATATTTTTCTATTTCAGCAAAAAAGTTTGTTGACACTTTTATGGAGATTGCACTGAATTTGTAGAACACTTTGAATAGTATTAACATCTTAACAATATTAAGTCTTCCAATCCATAAACATGGGATGCCTTTCTATTTATTTTTGTCTTCTTTAATTTCTTCCAGCAATGTTTTATAGTTTTCATTGTACAAGTCTTTCACATCCTTGGATAAGTTAATTCCTAAGTATTTTATGCTTTTGATAATACTGCATATAAGATTTTTTTCTTAATTTCCTTTTCAGATTGTTCATTGTGAGTATACAGAAATGCAGTTGATTTTTGCTTGTTAATTTTGTATCCTGCTACTTTGCTGAATTCACTTGTTACTTCTCACAGTGTTTAGTGGAACTTTAGGGCTTTCTAGATATATGACCAGATCATCTGTGAACAGAGACTACTGTACTTCTTTCTTTCCAATTTGGATGCCTTTTATTTCTGTCTTGCCTAATTGCTTAGCTAGCACTTCCAATAACATGTTAAAAAGAAGTGGCAACGTGGGCATTCTTTTCTTGTTCCTTATCTTAGAAGAAAAGTTTCAATCTTTTACCACTGAGCATGTTGCCTCTTGCTGCAGTTTTCTTACTCAGCTTTTCTTATGTTGAGATGGTTTCCTTCTATTCCTAGCGTGTCGCTTCTTTTTATTGTAAGTGTTTAATTCTGTTAAATGCTGCTTCACCATCGACTGAGATGATCATGTCATTTCTTTTCCTTCACTGCATTAACGTGGTGTTTGACATTGATCAGTTTTCACAGGTTGAACCATCCTTACATTCTGGGTATGACTCACATTTGGTCATAATGTATAATCTTTTTAATATGCTGCTGAATTCAGTTTTCTAGTATTTTATTAGGGGTTTTTACATCAATGTTTATAGCTTTGTCTGACTTTTGTACCTAGGCAATGCTGGCCTCACAAAATGAGTTAGACAGTGTTCCTTCCTCTTCAATTTGTTGAGAAAGTTTGAGAATGATAGACATTATTCAATTCTGGATAGTGAAGCCATCAGATCCACAACTTTTCTTTATCAGGAGATATTTGATTACTGATTCAATGTTCTTACTAGTTATAGGTCCTTTCAGATTTTTTATTCCTTTGTAATTCAGTCTTGAGGTTTTATGTTTCTAGAAATTTGTTCATTTCATCTAGATTATCCAATTTGTTGGCATACAATTGCTTATAGTACTCTCTTACAATCCTTTTTTTCTGTAGAATGGGTATTAATATCCCCGCTTTCATTTCTGATTTTAGTAATTTGAGTCATCTCTCCTTTTTTCCTGGTCAGTCTTTTAAGCTTATTTTTAAAGTGTCATCTTGCTTAAAAATAGCTCCATCAGTGGCCAAGTAAGGGAGTGGGTGAATGAGCGAATGTATCACATAAATCCCCTCTTCATGTCCCAGTATCTCTGCCCACCATATATGGATACAAAAAGAAAAAAAAAAAAAAAAAACCAAGGCCCAGAAAAGAAGCAACTCCTGGAAGCCAGTTTTTCTCAGAGATGTATTCGGGAAGTTCCACACCAGTTTCCAGATCCAGGCCATTCTCAGCCCCAACCTTTTCTTCCTAACTCTTTGAAAAGTTGTCCAAGTTCTCAACCAGTTTCCCCTGGGTAGAGAAGAAGCAAGCACTTCCAGTTGAACACAGACTGGACAGCTGACTTGGGAAGGCAGTACTTACCTCCTCCCCTGCCTTCTCTGCACTGGGCTGCCCCACCCACTCTGCCTTGGCACTACTAGGGCCCTGCTCTTCTGGCTGGGTCAGCCTCTTGCCGCAGTTTTCCCCTCTCTCTTCCAAGCGTCAGTCTTCTGTGCCCCAGACTGTGTACTGCTCAGGGACTGACTAATTCAATGAAGTCATCCAGGCTAAGACCCTAATGAGCCATAACAGCTTAATGCACTCTGCCTTCCATAAAACACTTGAATCTTAATTCAGCCTTGAGTGCGTTAAACCAAAGAAGAAAATAATTGAGTTTCATGTGCTGTGGCAGGTCGGTGGAAGGAGAGGTTTTAGGAGGTGGGAAAGACCTTCTTCGTTATGGCGCTGGCATTGGGAGACAGCTAACACATTGCAAGTGTAACTATGCAGCTGAGCCTCAAACCATGTTTTAAAACTTTTCCTTTTCCCTTTCCTCCACCTCTCCCCCAGTCTCAAGATATAACTTTGAGACAAACTGCATATGCCTTACCTTTCATCTTGAAATACAGCCTGGGAATGCGCTGTGAACCTCCACTCCTCTTTTTTCCCTATTCTCTGCTCCTCTGTCTTATGCACATTTATTTACCTAGACGATTGTTAAACATATACCATACTCACTTATCTGCTCGTATATTCCCATAGAAGCTTCAGGGGCCAGATCCTGATATGGACCAGACACCTCCAGCCACGATGATACCAGCCCCTTCACCAGATAAAACAATTGAAGATGAGCCATGGAAGTGGATCACACTACCTGGCACCTCCTAGCTCCCCCGCCCCGCCTCTCATTTCAAACCTCTCCTTAAAACCAGCATATTCCCTCCACAAACTGAAGAGGGAACATTTTTGGAAAGAATTTCCCTCGCTTCCCTTCTTGCTAGTATGGATAATAAAACTCACTCTCTTTTTATCTCACCTCACTCTTGTTACATTGGCTCCTTTTTACAAGTGGTAAGCAGCTGGACCCTTTTGCCAGTTACAAGTGTATTGGAAAAGCTAACCAATGCCAGCAGCTGGCAAGGTCAGGGCTTGGGAGTGGTAGAGAAGACAGGTGGTGGATCCAAACCTTTCTAGATGGAAGCAACCTAGGACATATTGCAGAAGACTTGCAAAACGATCTCATCCACCTTTCACCCTCCTCCAAGAATTTCAAAAGGGAACTTTAACCAACACTTTTTGCCAAGCACACTGACCCCATCTGGAAGTCATCTAATTCAGTGTTGATTTATAGAGTGACCAACCTTCCCAGTTTCCCAGGATCTTCTTTATTTTGGCACTGAACGTCTCATTTCCAGGGAAACCCCTCGGTCCCAGGTAAACTGGCATGATTGGCAACCCTGGATCTCAGAGACATCTTTGGGTAGCTGCTCAACCCATCCCTGCCTTTCGAGAGGCCCACCTGCATCCCCACTCCACACCTATGCTCATTGGTGGGCCATGGTGGCTCTCCAGTGCTGGCTTTTGCTCAGCCAATTCCAGCAAATATACCAAACGTGCAGCCCAGCATCACCTGGGCCACTCAGACTCTGACTCTCAGAAACCGACATTGGAATTTGGAGATGGCAACAACAATGACAAGAAGGTGATGAATGAGATTTGTGAACATTATCAGAGTACTCACCACTGCAGGTTCTGCTTTAATCATCACAAAACCTCTTCAGGGTAAGTGCTCTTGCTCTCACCACTTGGCCAGAGAAGTTATTAGTAGGTAGCATGTGCAAGGCTGTACAGCTGGTAAGTGCTAGACTGGGGTCTAAATCCAAGCACATATTTCCCAAGTTTTTCTCACTGCCAAACATCAGTCTACCCAGCTTGAGCGCTCTATTCTACTTCTGCTAAACACATCCTAGGATGTGAGTTGTGTCCGGGCTGGGCAGCCATGTGTCCCCATATGTGTGGAGGAGCAGAGAAAGCCAGAGACAGATAGAGAGCAAAAGAGAGGTTGGGAGGGATGCATGCAGAGAGAGAGACTGAGAGACAGGGAGGCTGAGAGACTGAGAGACAGAAAGAGACTGAGAGACTGAGAGACAGAGAGAGACAGAGAGACAGAAAGAGACTGAGAGACTGAGAGACAGAAAGAGATTGAGAGACAGAAAGAGACTGAGAGACAGAAAGACTGAGAGACTGAGAGACAGAGAGACTGAGAGACCAAGATAGAGACTGAGAAACAGAGACTGAGAGACAGAGAGACAGAGACTGAGAGACAGAGAGACTGAGAGACAGAGAGACAGAGACAGAGGGGCTGAGAGACAGAGAGAGACTGAGAGAGATGGATAAGAGAGAAAGAGATGGGAAGAGACTAAGAGACAGAGACAGAGACCAAGTGACAGAAGAGAGACACAAAGAGACAGAGAACAGAGTGGCAGAGAGACAGTAGCAGAGAGATGGAAAAGCAAAGAGAGTGAAAGAGTTAAGGACGTGCCATCACAAATTAGCCAGGCGTGGTGGTGTGTGCCTGCAGTCCCAGCTACTTGGGAGGCTGAGGCAGGAGGACAGCTTGATCCCAGGAGGTTGAGGCTGCAGTGAGCCATGATCACACCACTGCACTCCAGCCTGGGAAACAGAGAAAGACCCTGTCTCAAAAAAAGAAAAAAAGAACACACCACCCCAAAATATGTCACCCCAGCATATTGACGATTTTGAGTTAAAGGTGATACCAGGACAGCCCTGATGAAATAATAGCAAAGTCATTTTTCTTACTGTTTTCTTTACATTATTTACAGGCACAGCTACTTAAAGAAACCAAATGGCCAGAATGGCCCCAGAGCTTCTTCAACCTGGGCCAGATGTATTGAAGGAAGATAAGAACCCCTGTAACTCACGCACGCTGGAACCGGTGACCCCTGGTTGCCTTCACATCATTGCCATATCACTATGGTAAAGTTGTATGCTAAAATGTTCTCCCCTAAAACAGTATCTCAACCACTGAGTATACATGAGTTGTAGGAAGATACACATTTACGAATTGCGACTACATATCTGGAGTCCCACCCTACACATGCTACCATTCCTCTGCCACCTCACACCCAGTCCATAAAAACCCCACACCTTCCAGAAGGTGCATTGAGCACAAGTGCACACCTTCTCCATGCCCTGACCAGAGAATAAAGCCTGATTGCCTTTTCCAACTGGAGGGTCTTTCTGTGTAATGGATAAAAAGTGGGGAAAGAACTCGGTTCACCAGTGCCAAAAATACTTGAAAAACAGCAGGTGCAAGAGCATCACTCTGGCCTTCTTTCAGTTTCTTAAAAGCAAGAGATAAAATTCCTGTGTGAAAATGTCACACCAGAAGTATAGCTTCATTCTTATCTTCAGGGATAGGTATTTGAGGCTGAGGGCAATCTGCAGAAGCAAAGCTTGCTAGACTAACCCTCATCCTCCCAGCCAGTTCTCCACCAGTGATCTACCCCAGCCCAAGCCTTCGGCTGCTCACGTTTTCATAACTTACCACTCTCTGTCTGACTCCAACACCTCTAACTGTGTCTGCACATCTTCATTTCCTTATGAGGGCTTCTATGCCATGTAAAATGTGTATTGAAGAAATTTGCATGCTTTTCTCCTATGGATCTCTCTTATGCCAGTTTAATTCTCAAGCCCAGCTGAAAAATCCTAAAAGGGTAGAGGTTAAAGTTTGCCTACACTACAAGAAAGGTGAAGACAGAGAGAGAAAAAGAGAGATGCAGACAGAGACAAAGAAAGAAACAGACAGAGAAAAAAACAGAGAAGCATGGGATGGAGGAGCCACAGAGCCCCACAGCTGAGAGGACCTCTTCTCACTTGACGATGTCCAGCCTTGGTTCCAGGCAAGCTGAGGCTAGACCATTACCTCTCCCAGCATCTCCTGCCAACAATACCCCCTACACACACACACACAGAGGGAGAGAGAGAGAGAGAGAGAGAGAGAGAGAGAGAGAGAGAGAGAGAGAGAGAGATTCGTGGCAGCCTCACAACCCCTTTGCTGTTCCCTCTGGGTCTCTGCCCTGCTGCTTTCTCTGTCTAGGAGCTAATCCTCCAGATGACTTTCCAACCAGGCCTACCTTGATTACTGCATTGGATCTTGCACCTTCTTTTTCTTGGCAGTACCTAATCACTTTCTAGTATATCATAATAGACAGACTCACTACACAATCTGTCTATACATAATAGACAGACTCATTGACCTCTCCTGCCACAATCCAGGCTTCATGAGAAAGGCATCTGCACTTACTTTGCTCACTGACTTAACCTTGACACCTGGAACCATCTCAGGTGCACAGTAGGCACACAATAAACATTGGATGGATAGATGGATGGGTGGACGGATGGACAGATGGACGGACAGATGGACAGATGGATGGATGGATAGGTGAGTGGATGGGTGGGAGGGTGGCTAAATGGATGGATGGATGAATGAATAGGTGAGTGGATGGGTGGGTGGGTGGGTGGGTAGATGGATGTATAGGTGAGTGGATGGGTGAGTGGCTGAATGCATGGGTGGTGGGTGAATGCATGGATGGATGGATGGATGGATGGACAGATGGACGAACAGACAGATGGATGGATAGGTGAGTGGATGTGTGGGTGGGTGGGTGGGTGGATGGATGGATGGATGGATGGATGGATAGATAGGTGAATTGATGGGTGGGTGGGTGGATGGATGGATAGGTGAGTGGATGGGTGGATGAATGGATGGATGGATGGATGAAAAGGTGAGTGGATGGGTGGGTAGATGGATGGATAGGTGAGTGGATGGGTAGGTGGGTGGGTGGATGGATGGATGGATGGATGGAGTGGCTTTTCTTCCTCTGGACATTGCAAGGCATAGACACGCTCCTAGCCTGAGGGTGGTTCCCAGCATGAATAGAAGAAAACAGAGTCAAGAGACTCACACAGAATAGATGTGGGAACTAGGAAACTGAGGCAAATCAATCCCTTGCTCCCAAAAAGCTGCTCGAGTTGGTATTTTGGCCACTGGTAGCTGAAATACCTTCTGTGACTAGGGGTTTAGGGAGTCACTTAAGAAGACTTCAAGAAATCACTGTAGAGAAGTACAAAATTAAAGTGGCAGGTTGAGCTCACTGTGGAGCCCCTATAGGCTGGTTGCTTATCCTGCTGGCCACACTGCAGACTCCCTCATGGGATTTATTTATGTAAGCAACAGCCCTGGTTACCATCCTTCTCGGTTAACAATGAATGCAGAAAGCTGAAAGTAACTCCCACCCTTGCAGTTCAAGAAGGATCAGCCTCTAGAGGAGTTCACCCAGCCCGTGCAACATCACAGCTCCCTTACGTAGGAGGGCTCAGGGAGGCAGGCATGTATGTGAGGATGAAAACACATCCCAGTCCACCACACCCTTCACAAGAGCCCTTGCCAAGGCTCCTGTCCTTTCATGTCATATCTGCAGGTGGTGCTCCCTGATGAGTGCCTCTAAATTCTGCAGCCGCCACGCTGCCTCTGTGCCTGCTCCAGCTCTGCCTCACTACCAACTCCGGTTCTGCAGGTCCCCAACCATCTGTGCTTTTAGTCTCAGCTCCTCCACCAACCTTCAGGCCATCCACACTGGTCACCAACATGCCCATCCGATTCCCAGTGCTCTCTTCCCCTGACCAGGGCTGTGCCCCTCCCAATATGTCCATCCCCTACATTCTTGCTACCCAAATGCCAACCAGTTTTCTCCTTTCTAGGCTCTCCTCATGCCCTGCTTCCTCCAGGAAGCTTTCTCTGATTACCAGCTCAGTCTGAATTCTCTTTTCTCTCAGCACTTGCAGTGTTTGGGTCTCTCCGCCCACGTTTATGTCATTAGGTGCGACAGAATAAACCCTCCACGTATGCCCAGACTGCGGACTAGTCTCCTGCTTACACTTACAGAGATTTGCCTGTGAGGAACAGTGAAGTGATGAGAACACAGGCTTCATAACTCTGTGTCTTGGGTAACATCTTACTCAACATCTGAGTCTCAACTTAGTCATCAAGAAAAATAGAAATAACATGAACTTCTGGGGATGCTATGGAGATTCAATGAGAAAACATATCAAATAAGTAGCACAGTTTCTAGAATCTAATAAGCAATCACCATTATAAGGGGTTTCTTCCCTTCGTCACAATCCCAAGCATATTCACTAGACTGCACCGATTCCTTAGACAAGTCCTAAGATATTCTAGTATCTACAAAACTGCCTCCCTTTATAGGAAGTCTAACTGAGAAATGTCAGCGGCGACATGAGTGCTGCCACCACCATGGCCCTCCATGAGAGGCACTTTTCTCTGCCGTGTCTAAATCCAGCCTCAGAATCTCACCTAACACATTCTTCAGTGTAGACACTACTGACCAGTAAGAGTTGGCATAAGAGAACAAAAGCGTTTGTCCTCTGTGAGTCACGCTTTTATCTGAAACTCAGTTGCTGCGGGCCTGGTGCAGGCCAATCTGTGTGCCAGACCATGAACTATGGTGGATCCTGTCCACAGGTGCTCAGGTGTGGAAACAATCCAGAAGCTCCAAGTGCAGGACGGGCACCCAGGGTCTCAGCCAGGCAGAGGAGGCTCTGAGACCTAAGGAATGAGCAGGAGTTGCTGTGTGTCTCTGTGCCTTCCCCAAGTCCTTGATCCCGCCTGCGTCCAGCCCTCAACCAGTGATGGACAGGACCTGGTGGAAAGTGCCTGCCCTTTCGGCGAACAATCCCTGGACGTGGTCCCATTGCCCACAATGGTGACCTCAAAGTCCTACCTTATATTGGTGTTGCTTCCTTTCCTGTCACCCTCTGCCCCATTCCCTGTCTCCTGCTTCCTTTTGGGTCACCTCCCAAATAAAATCCTTGCACCCAAGTGGGCACAGCAGGGCCGGGCTGGTGTGGGATTGTCATGTGCCTCCATGTGTGGGGGTCTAAAGGGAGGGATAAGAATGAGTGGTCTGTGGGGTGGCCCTCCCAGAACAAGGGGATCCTGGGTGAGGGGAGGTGAGTGTGGGCGCCTCTGTGCCAACAAAGGGGTTCTGCAGACCCTCCAGGGCAGAGTGTTGGACTGAGTCACAAACATGACAGGGGCTGCGTGAACCTCCTTCGGCACAGAGGTGGGACTGGACAAGAGGGTCCCGCGCTAGCAGCCTTAAGGAACAGACCGAAGGTGGGAGACAGAGGGAGGGGTACAAGGAGAGCAGGCCCCAGGGGCAACCACAGCAGCTGCTTGGTCCTGGGACCTCTGACCCCCCTATCTAGGAGGGCTCCAGAGGGATAGGCCCGGGAGGAGAGACCCTAGAGAGGGAGGGAATTCGCTGCCAGCCTCAGCCCTGCGGACGTGCCCGCGCGGGGTTTCGTTGTGGAGGGAGAGCGTGCAGGTGCGAGTGCGGGTGCAGCTGCAGGTACGAGAAGACAGCTCTGCTCTCCACCCCCAGAGGGCGCTACCGGCGTGTTCCCAGGCCCAGCCTCCCCTGCAGAGGATCCTTCTGGGCCGTGGCTCTCAGGATGCCCCGAGCTGCAGGGGGCTTGGCAGGTACTTCTGAAGGGGCCACAGCCAGAGGGCCTGGAGACTGCCACGGTCCACCTGCACAAAGCGACGCCCCGGTTTCTTCACGCGTGGGCTGCAGCCTCTTCTCCAACGCGGCCCCGAGCGAGTCTCGGGGGCCCCCATGCGGGCATCCAGCAGGGCTCCCTGCCCAGAAGAGGGCCCGCACCCATCCTCCTCAGTCGCCCTCATCTGAGCTCAGGGTCAGCCTTCTCCCCTCCGCAGCGCTGTGGGAATTCCATCTGGGCCGCCTCTGCCCCTGCACCTTGTAGCTTGCAATGGATGAGTCTTTCTCGCGCCCAGCCCTTTTGTGGAAGCACATCCGACCCCTGCGGGATGGCAGTTCCCAGGGTGACTCAGCTCTACAGCTTCCTTGAGGCAGATTTAATCCCCCCAAAAACCCATGATAAACAAAATATCCAAATCCTAAGTAAAGACAGAAGTGATATTACAAATTTTTCCTTTTCCCTCAGGTTGCAATATCACTGGCACTGATCCTGTTCTTATTTAGATTTTTGATGTTTTGCTCACCGTGGAAATTTCACATTAACTGCTTTTTTAATACTGCATTAAAATATTGACGACTGAGTATTTTTGGTGCCTTTAAAATTTTTGCCCCCAGGAGAGTGCTTCACTCACCTCACTCTATCCTGCCTGGTCCCAGACCCACAGTAGTGGAGGGTTCACCCTCAGATGGAGGGTGGATCCCACCAAGCCTTTCCAAGCCGTTTCCTCCTGTCCCACTGCAACACGCATGACAAAGGGACCCGCACCTGAGGTTTTAAGATGGCCTTGGGAGAGAAGATGAGACCAGGGACAGAGACAAAGAAAAAGAGACCAAGGAAAACTGAGGGTCAAAGACAGAAAGAAGTGGAAAAGACAAAGAACTCTTTTAGAATTCGTCTATCAGGTTTTCTGGTTTTTACTGGAAACTTCTTACCCCACCCCATCCCACCCCCCTCAGAAAAGATTAAAGAGAACAGAATGGACCAGGGTCCAAGCTGGTGACTGGGAGTTTATGCAGTGTCTTCCATCGCTGATGCAGCCTTTGTCCCTGCTTTAAAGGTTTTCCTTCAAAGAATGAATATTTCTAATCTGCCAGACAGTGGCAAGGTTATAGAACCAAACTGGGGGTCACTCTTCCTGCACAGGAAACCAGATACTCATGCCAAGCTTTCTGCCGTGGTAGAAAGAGGGTGACTGCAGAGCACTAAGCGAGAAGGCCCAAGCAGCTAATGGCTCAAGATGTGGACCCTGGATGGCTCACAGGTCAGGCTTTTAAAGGAAGGGTAATTTTCAGGAAAACAGAAGCTACAGGCAAAATCCTAAATCAATACACAGAGGTTATACACTGATGTAACTTAAAAGGACAGGACATCTTGAATGGGGGCTCACAGATCATGGGTAGATTCAAAGATCTGATTTGCAATTGGTTAAGGAAGAGAGAAGCTTTCTTTAAAAATTAGGGGGTCAGTAGCAATCTCATTACTGGGTATATACCCAAAGGATTATAAATCATTCTACTATAAAGGCACATTCACATGTATGTCTATTGCAGCACTATTTACAATAGCAAAGACTTGGAACCAACCCAAATGCCCAACAATGATAGACTGGATAAAGAAAATGTGGCACATATACACCATGGAATACTATGCAACCATAAAAAAGAATGAGTTCATGTCCTTTGCAGGGACATGGATGAAGCTGGAAACCAACATTCTCAGCAAACGAACACAGAAACAGAAAACCAAACACTGCGTGTTCTCACTCATAAGTGGGAGTTCAACGATGAGAACACATGGACATGGGGAGGGGAGCATCACACACCAGGGCCTGTCAGGAGGTGGGCAGTAAGGGGAGGGAGAGCATTAGGACAAATACCTAATGCATGCGGGGCTTAAAACTTAGATGACCAGTTGACAGGTGCAGCAAACCACCATGGCACGTGTATACCTGTGTAAGGAACCTGCACGTTCTGCTCATGTATCCCAGAACTTAAAATAAATTTTTTTTTTAATTAGGGGTGAATAGAAAAATCTTAACTTGCTAGGGAACATGACTTTCTGGAAGCCCTTCAGGAAGAAACTTAGAACAAAAGACAATAGATGAACTTTAGTTTTTCTCCCTCATCTGGGGTCTCTATGCCAGCTGGTCCATTCACTGGGGATCCTCAGGGGGGTCCAAGCCTCTGAAAGGCAATTCGGGGACATATGTTAAGACATTATCTTTAGTTTCTTTAGGGAAAACAAACATCTCTGGAGCTTTAACTCCCTTGGTTATTATTCTTAAGCTACTATTCTTGTTTAACAAGTTACTTAATTACCTCTGGGGCTATCTAGATGCCTGTAATTTCTCTTACAGGGATTTTGAGATTTTCCTTATTTCCATGCTTGTGGGTTTGCAGGCCCTTGAAAGGAAGAGGGGGTTGTTCCATCTCAGCAGGACTAAAGTGTGTAATTTAGTAGCTTCTAGAAACCAATCCACTGTTTATCTTGGATTATCTGAGGAGCTGAAATAATCTCCATGAGGACCAAAAGTACTATTCCCTTACA
The DNA here is from genome assembly GCF_049354715.1 of Callithrix jacchus. NCBI lineage: Eukaryota > Metazoa > Chordata > Mammalia > Primates > Cebidae > Callithrix > Callithrix jacchus. The sequence goes on from NC_133507.1 coordinate 111,835,593, forward strand.
ACACACTTGACATCGCCCTCAGGATAAATGGCAACCCTGCTCACTTCCACCCAGGTGATGACCTGCAAGCAAAGTAGTCCAAGGTGTGGGGACGGTCCTCCCTACGGAGGGTGACTTTTGGTGTGATTATGAAGAGCATACCCTGACCCTCTCAAAACTGGCCCAGTTTGGACAGTAACCTGAGCGGTCACCATATGTGATAGCTGAATGAGTTATCTGAACCCCAATCCCTTGGGAGAAGGCAGAGCAGGTAAGATTGTGTCTATTTTATAGATGAAGAAACTGAAAGGAAAGTTCCAAACCCGCCCAAGTTTGTAGAACTACTAGATGGAGGAGCAAGGATTTCAAGATTGATCCACCATGCCATGCAACTGCTATCCAGGTTCAAGCAACAACAGAAAGCCAGCAGGCTTCAAAGATTTCACACTCTCACCCGGGACAACCCACATATCCACCCTAATCCACCAACCACACACACAGGCAGGAGTTTCACAAACCAGAAAAGCGAGCTGACTGGCAGCTAAAGGAGCCGGCTCAGGTTGTCAAAACCCAATGATCCCATTAATGGTGTCCCTCTGCTTTTCAGGTGGTAGATCTGTGATGAGAAACCAGGACAAACTTTCTCTTCAGACTGGTGGCTAGATAATCCCCTTTCTGGCCAAGCCCATTTTTCACGGTTGAACTAGAGTCAGAGCAGAGAAAGAGACAAGATAAGGCAGGAGAAATGGGCAAGGATCAGATCAGGTAAGGTTTTCACCCTGTGAAGGAGCCCAACAGCAAACAGCTGTTGGAGAAATGTTAAGTAGAGGGATGATAGATGAAGAGCCAAGTATTTAAAAGATAGCGGAGTGGGGGGTGGGGGGGGAATGAAATGAGAATGGGTGCAGTCTGGCAGTAGAGGAGAAACTGACCAGATGTAGCCAGAATTGGCTCTGGGAGGGAAGAGAAGGAGGAAGGGGATCACAATGCCGTGGGCTTCTGCCTGGAAAATGATGCCTTTCATTTAAGGAGGGGCAAGTGTGGCGGGCATCTCAAGCTTTGCATCTTGGATGGTGGGCCAGATTGGAGGTGGCCTTTGCAAAATCCATGTTAGTCACTTTGTAAGCAGCGGCATACTGAGATTTAATGCACAGAGGAGGAGCTGGGCTGGAGAGGAAGAGAAACGGGGAGTCATCTGCATAAACATGGTCACTGCATTTTAAAACAGCTTCTAGGTGCAGGTTCATTCTAGGTGCAGGCTATGGCCTTCAGCAGCGGTTGAGAGCACTGAGAAGGATAAAGCCGCGCTCATTTCTTTGCACAAAATACACCTCCAGGGAATTGCAATATTGCTTAGAAGTTAAAGGATTTATGCAACAAAACAATATCTTCCAGTACTCCATTCTCTTCTCTATGCTCAGACCAATTGGCTTCTCACAGCTGTACTGCCCTCTACCTCCCCCACCACCCCGGCTGTCCAGACCCCTCAACCCCTACTTAATCTCCTCTTGGAAATTTCTCCAGTGGCTTTTGTTTTCAAAGGGCCTGCACAGTGAACCGGAGAGCCAATGGAAGCTCTGGAGGCGTGGCACACCCAGCATCTCTGCAATGGAGACACCTCCATCAACGGCTACTCAGGACCCAGCCTGAGGCTGCTGTGGGGCTGACAACACCAGCTCACTTAATCCTCACTACCTCCTGTGAGACCAGGGTTATATTATCCCCTCTGGGAGACAGGAAGTCCAGGAGCCCTGCTCAGTGACACAGTAGAACTCAGCATCTGTGATGGGAGATGGCAAGAGTGAGTCACCAGGGAAATGGGCCAGCACTGCCAATCTGCAGGGAAATAAGAAATGCCCAAATTTAGATCTTCGGCCTTGGCTCTGCTTTCGAAAGGAATGTTTTTACTCTCATTTAAAAAGGAATCTCTTAGAATTCTTTGTTGTAAAGTTTGTAAGCACTTTACCCAGGAATACAGGCTCCGTGTTATCCAAAGATACTGGCACCAAAAAGGTAGTCCACTAAAGGTAAATCTGCTTAAAGCAGGAACTGTAATCCATACGCAACTGTGGGGAGAAAAGCTTATATTTAGACTTTATTTTGAAAAATAAAAAATTATGAAAACATTTCATCTTTTGTTCAGTAAAACCCAGTTTGTAATTACAATGATCATTAACTTCTGTTTGGAGTTTTTCCTTTTTATTATAAAAATCTTCAAGCAGAACAGAAAAGAGAATGAACCTAGATTTCATAGTTGCTAACATTTTTCTCCATTTGCTTTTTTTGACTAAAGTATTTTAAGGTAAATTACAGGTATTGTGACTTTTCAATGTGAATTGTTACAAAAAAATGACATTTACCTACGTAAATGCAGTGCCATTATCACACGTAAGAGAATGAGCAAAAAATTTCCCTAATATCATCTAATACCCAAATCACATTTAAATTTCCTCCAGCTAGTCTACAGAACCACACAGTTGGTTTGTTCAAACATAGATCCAATCAAGAACCACTTGTTGCATGGAGTTGCTATGACTTCTAGGCCTTTTTTTTTTTTTTTAGAAGGAGTCTCGCTCTTGTTGTCCAGGCTGGAGTGCCGTGGTGTGATCTCAGCTCACTGTAACCTCCACCTCCCAGGTTCAAGCGATTCTCCAGCCCCAGTTTCCTGAGTAGCTGGGATTAAAGGCCCCCACCACCACGCATGGCTAATTAGTAGAGATGGAGTTTCACCATGTTGGCCAGGCTGGTCTTGAACTCGTGACCTCAGGTGATCCGACCCCCTCGGCCTCCCAAAGTGCTGGGATTACAGGCATGAGTCACCATGCCCGGCCTAGGCCTTTTTAATGTAGATAATCCACTTTCTGACATGGTAGACGCTTTCCACATGCCACTGTCTAAAGTCATTGATAATCAACAAATAATAAATAAATAGCATTTAAAATGCAGCTTCTCAGACTCGTAGCCACACTTCCAGGGCTTACTGGTAGCACTTTTGATAGAGTATTTCTGTCACCACAGAAAATTCTGCTGGACAGTGCTGATCTGGAACATTCTCCCGGCCCTAACTACCTTCTACAATATTGACCTGGTGAAGACATCAGGCTAGTTTTTATGTAGAATGACCCAAACCTTCTGGACTTGTCTGATTCTTTCTTCACACTGCCATTTAATTTGTTTCTCTACTCTCTGTATTTCCTTTGAACTCCAAGTTAGAGCTCATGAGTTGATAAAATTTAACTCTTAGAATGAGCAGGGAAAGAGTATGTGCAGACAGTATTGAGTGTGACCACGTGTTCCTGGCTTCATGTGCAATTTGTCTGATACAATCATACTCTATCCCTGGCCTCATGGATTTGATATGCAAATTGTTCCTTTTTTTTTAAGATGGAGTCTTGTGGGGAGCAGTAGCCATCTTGTAACTATGTTGCTTAAGCTTTTGTTCCTCTTACCTAAACCTCCATCTTGTGGGCTTCCCTTATTGTTTAAGTTTCACATTCCTCCTAGTTAAGAGGCTAGCCTGCAGCCTCGTCTCCATGGTTACTCTCTGACCTCAGCCCTCAGAACTTCCCGCCCTTACTTGTTTATAAGCAACTGCCTTGTAGCTAATAAACGACTTGATCATATCCTTGACCTGTCTCCATTCTCTGCGTCTCCTGTCTCTCTCTTTTAATCCCCACTCCCTCCCTAGGGTCTCCGTTGCTTGTCCCGCGGGTCGGGACAGAGTCTCACTCTGTTGCCTAGGGTGGAGTACACTGGCATGATCTCAGCTCACTGCAACCTCCTCATCCCAGGTTCAAGCCACTCAGGGGCTGAGGCAGGAGAATTGCTTGTCACACCACCATACCGGGCTAATTTTTGTATTTCATGTTGGCCAGGCTGGTCTCAAACTCCTGATGTCAAGTGTTCCTCCCACCCCAGCTTCCCAAACTGCTGAGATTACAGGCATGAACCACAGCACCCAGCCCAAATTGTTCCATTATAATGTGCCTATTGCACAGAGGATTTCACCAAAGTCACAGTTAACTGCTTCAGAAAACTTTGCACCTTCTACAGGACCCATATTTGGCTCGGCAGTAAACTTGCACCATGTGAGATGATTGGCGCAAGGCTGGACAGAGAGCTGATGCCCAGGAAACAATCCCCACAGCAGTGAGGGGCTTGAGGGGGCCTGGGGTCATATGTGAAGAGCCAGCAGGGAGCATTCTCATCTGATGGCCACTGCAGTTGCCTCATGCACGCTCATCATGACTGTGGGCCTCGGAATTTTTTTAAATGCCTCATTTAAGGACTTCTGATAAACAAAAGTTACATTTTTAAAAATAAACTGTGGAAGGATTTTTTTTTATTAAAAAAAATTATTTAGATGACTCAAATGTTAAGAAAAGTCTTAAAGTTTTAAAACAGTACACAGGACCAACTGATTAAATAAACTATGCCACACATCGGAATGTGGAGCAGCTGTAATTAGGAATGAAAAGTGTCTCTATGTACTGATATGGGGAAAAATAAATAAGCAAAGGAAACAAGCAGAGTAATATTTATAATATGGTACATTTTAGGTAAGAGATGGGGAAACAGATGACAGATAGGTAGTTAGATGGTAGAGCATTAGTCAGCTGGGGCTACTGCAACAAAACACCATGCACGGGGTGGCTTAAACAACAGGAATTTATTTCTCATAGTTCAGAAGCTAAAGTCCAAGATAAAGCTGCCAGTGGATTCTGTTCCCAGATGAGGGCTCTCTCCCTGGCTTGCAGACAGCAGCCTTCTCACTGCGCCCTCACATGTTGAAGAGGGAGAGCAAGCAGGCTTTCTTGTATCTCTTCTTAGAAGGACACTAATCCCAGCATGAGGGTCCCACCCTCATGACCTCATCTAACCCCAATCACCTCCCTAAGGCCCCACGTCCTAATACCATCACACTGGGGCTTAGCACTTCAACATATGAATTTTGGGGAAACACAATTCAGTTCACAGTGAATAGATAGATATTAATTGCTAGTATCAAAAGAAACTGACAGATAAACCCAAAATCAAACTGCTTTAATGGTTATCTATTGGAAGGAAAAATAAACAGGGTGAACAAGAAGTTATAGAAGCAGGATTTCTGTGGCTAAAACTGGATAAATAGAGAGTTTGGGGGGATTATAAATGTTTTATGTGATTTTTAAAAATTAAGTCACCAAAGAAAAACAAATGCTCCCTTAAAATTTGAAAGTAAACTGAAATGAATGAGCCTTCCTGCATATCAAGTGTGTGGCGTAACCACATAAAGAAAGCAATTACGTAAAGTGGCTTTAAAACACAGCATTTTGACTATACATCCCAAGTGAGAGATCTGCCATGGACAATAAAAAAAGGAAAGAAATCATAAACTGCATTCAGTAGTCATATGTTAGTATTGACACTTTTATTAATTTACTATGTTTCCATCATTAGAAACCATAATTTTCAGCATAAAAATGACAGCATAAAATCAAGGAAGTAGGCCGGGCGCGGTGGCTCAAGCCTGTAGGGCGCGGTGGCTCAAGCCTGTAATCCCAGCACTTTGGGAGGCCGAGGCGGGTGGATCACGAGGTCAACAGATCCAAGACCATCCTGGTCAACATGGTGAAACCCCGTCTCTACTAAAAATTACAAAAAATTAGCTGGGCACGGTGGCACGTGCCTGTAATCCCAGCTACTCAGGAGGCTGAGGCAGGAGAATTGCCTGAACCCAGGGGGCGGAGGTTGCGGTGAGCCGAGATTGCGCCATTGCACTCCAGCCTGGGTAACAAGAGCGAAACTCCGTCTCAAAAAAAAAAAAAAAAAAAAAAAAAAAATCAAGGAAGTTTAAGTAAAAATCCTGTAATCTTAAAACTGAATTGGAAATTGCACTATGAACTCACACTGTGTTTTACTCTTTAAAAAATACGTATTTTCTAGTTCTGTTCACTGAAAAAAAACCAGAAGCAATGAAAATCCAGTAACAATGAGCACACTTCCATAGCTGAACTCTCTAGATAACATTTACCAATGAATTTGGCTGATTCTAAGTCTACGGCAAAAAAAAATTTACAACATGAGACTGGATACAAGTCACTTATTGTACCAGAAAGTGAGGAAGAAATCAAAGATGGATGACGTGCCGTTAAAGCGATACAGGACGGCACGGGGCTTGCCTGCAGCAGCTGGTCAACAATGAAGGGATTAATCAATGATTCCAAGACTCCTGGGGAGGAGGAGTGGGAACCGCAGGGTGGGCCTGGATGGGCACAGCATGGAGGGTGGGATTTAAATCCCAATGTTTGTAGGCAGTGCCTCCTGTGCGCGGACATGAGGATGACAGAACCTAGTTATCCCCACCATCCCACGCTCTACCAGGAGGCGGCGGCAGGAGCGCAGTCTACAGCAAGGGACAGCAGTGGGAGCTGGAGACAGGCTTTGAGAAGAGCAGGTAACAGCCCCCGAGGAGCCGGGCCCATTTCAGACTCAACTTGCAGGAGCATTAAGAGCAGGTGTGGTTCAAGAACCGGGGCCGCTTGCTCTGCAGTAGCAACGGCAGTAACCACAGCGATGACCAGGGCAGCCAAGCCAGCAGCCCGGCCCCCGGGATGCCCTTGGAACATGGTCCAAGTCGCTGCCTTTGCAGGTCCTGTACTTCCGCAGGGTCCAGGGTTGTGCAGCCCCTCTCCAATCAGAAGGGAATCTTCCCAGCAACAGAACCCACGCTTCCAATTCCGACCAGACCTGCATAGGGAGAGAGTTCCCGCACAGGGCGGCCAGCAGGGCTCCCCAGCTGCCCCAGGGCCTCGACCCCCAGGGCTCCTCCACCCCAAGACCCTTTCGGGGACCCTGCCTCTACTCCACGACATCTGGGAGGCACGCAGGGTCTGGCCTTTTGCTTGGGAAGGGCTCCCCCAGCAGGACTTTCACTGAATCTAGAGGAAGTCGCCCTGCAGATGTCCCGCGGAAGCCGGAGGGGACCCAGGTGCGCCCCACGGAAGCCGGAGGGGGCCCAGGTGCGCCCCACCGGCGAGCTGCGGCCGCGGGTGCCCGAAGCGGTGTGAGAGCCATCTTCACCGCAGTGACTCCTCCTAGACTCCTACGCACTCCATTTTCCGTCCACCCTGCCGGTGGGGGGCGTTCGCCTGTTCTTACTGGGCAGCCACCGCTAGTGGAGCCTCTACGAACGTCCCCGCCTCACCACTCGGATCCTGCGTGCGCATCCTTGTTGGTGCTCAAGACTAGGCGTGCATTGCTGCTGGGGGCGCGCGAAGGTTTAGCGTGGGTGGATGCTGCCCGGAGCTCGAGTGGGTTTTAGAGATCTTGAGTGGCTCACTCTCCAATCAGCGCGTTCTGGAGAGCGGGTGGTCAGCGTTCTTGCTCATTTTAGGATTGCTAGACGTCTTTAACCCTTGCTGATCGGCTTCCTTTGGCTTTATGCTCATTTTCCTGAAGATAGCACTAACAGGGTATTGGAAATCCTTATGCAAAGTAACTGTTCACTGTTTTGTCCATTTTCTTGATTTATTTTAACTGATTCTTCTACTCTCTTGAAAATTAATGTGAGTTGCAATTTTCATATCTATGTTGTTTTATCATTAGTACCATTGATGAATTCCTTGATTTCTTGAATTTTGTGTTGCCTATTTCAGTATGTCTTAAATTATCTGTGAAGGTGGACCAATTTTGGTTTGTCTGTTTTATTTCAATCAGTGGCACACGGAAATGTTCAAACATTAAATTGTTGAAAAATTTTAATGACATTCACAATTTAAGACAACCTTCTACCCCCCACCCCTATTTTTTTAAGGCAAAGTCACTCTATCACCCAGGCTGGGGAGCAGTGGCATAATCTCAGCTCACTGTAACTTCCACCTCCTGGGTTCAAGTGATTCTCTCCTGACTCAGCCTCCTAAGTAGCTGAGACTACAGGTGCAGCACCACCATGCCCAGCTAATTTTTGTAGTTTTAGTAGAAAAAGGATTTCACCTTATTGGCCAGGCTGGTCTCGAACTCTTGACCTCAAGTCTGCCTAGATTTCTCAAAGTGCTGGATTACAGGCATGAGCCACTGTCCCCAGCCTAAGCCCTAATTTTTTGATTTTTTTTTTTTAGATTAAGCAGGCATAAAATACATTGAGGCAGGCAGGCAAATACACTGTCAAATTGACATGAAAGTTTCTAAAACCTGATTTTTCAATGTGGTTACTTGCCCAGTCACAAACTGAAAACAGTGTGCAGATGGCACTGATCTCAGGTCTCTTGATACTAAAAGTAGTTTATTTTATTTTCCCCCTCTAGGGTTAATAACACTTTTTTTCTTTCTTGTTTAAGAAATATTTCACTATCAGAAGGTCTTGAAGATATTCTGTTTATTTCTCTGAAACCTTTAGCTTTACCTTTCATATTAAGGTCTTTAACACTTCCAGAATAGATCGAGTATGACATGAGTTGAGATTCCAGTTTTTTTTCTCATGGGTTTCTGTCAATTTATTGAGAAGCTTGTAATTTACACACTCACAAACCAAAGGTCTATTAATGTATGGGTCTGTATCAAAAGTTGATATTTTGAGTCAATCGTCTATATGCCTATGCTCCAAAGCATGCTACTTAATTACCGTAGCTTTAAAATAGGTCATGATGTGTGGTGATTCCATTCTCCCACCTTACTCTTTTAAAATGTGGTTTGGTACGGCCCTTTGCATTTCCATATACATTCTGAATTCTTTTATCAAGTAGACTGTTGAAATTTTAATGAAATTGCATTAACTCTATAAATGTGTTTGAGAAAAGTGTCATGTTAACACTACTGAGTCTTCCAATTCATAAACGTGGTTTATCTCTGCATTTATTTAGTCTTTTGAATGTGTCTCCATAAAATGCTATAATCTCTCACTCACTCTCTTGCTCTCTCTCTCTATATATATATATACACACACACCACAAACACACACACACACACACACACACACACGAGTCAATTTGAAAGGGCTCCCACTGCCCTAAGATGGGATCATTTGAGCACCAAAAAGTCAAGTGACTGAAATGGAATAAAGCATAATGAATACAGAAAACTCTGCGAGTTATAATAACATTTCTAAAACTCTGGTCATCGCTGGAATTGGTTAGGACATTAACACATTACTCTAAAAATTGATAAAAGGACAAAAATCAAGCGTTCATTCCGTCATCCTCTTCCAAATTATATTTGAAAATTACTATGGTAAATTTTTTTTAAGAGGCAGGGTCCCATTATGTTGCCCAGGCTGGCTCAGGACTCCTGGGCTCAAAGGATCTGCCTCAACCTCCCAAGTAGCTAGGACTACAGGCACCCACCACCACATCCAGCAATTAGGTAAGTTTGATGAAGAAGTTTGCAATGGAGCAGGGACAGGTGAACCCCCACTTGAACTTCCTGATCAATTTATCATCACTAAAAGTAGAACAAATATGATGAGCCTCACTGACGGGACCCATCAGAAAGTCACAGAGCCACTTATCAAGTGTTCTTGCCTCAAAAAGTGAACTTGAATCTAATCAAGCCTCTGGATCTAATCACCAATTTATAGGAAATATGGAAGACAGCAGAATCAGTATTAAAAGCCCTCTATGCTGCCATTAGCAAAATCCAGGATATGGGCCATTCTACAGATCTGGTAAGCCAGTTTGTTCAGTGAACCAGTGGCATTTACAAATAATAAATAAAAAGAACAAAGGATTTTAAGATATACCCAAACAATGTATGGGTCTTGTTTGAATCTTGAGTGAGACACATCAACTCTGAAAGACCTTTCTGAGAATTTGAGCCTTAATTTTGTACTAGATGATATTAAGAAATTGTAACTTAATTTTGATAGGTGTGATAAGACGGTTGGTCGTGTTTTTAAAATGCTCTAGTTAGAGATGCATACTGTGGTATTTACAAGCAAAATGGCATACTGTCTTGGATTTACTTGAAAATACTCTAGTTTTTAAAGAAAATAATGTAAAAGAAGGGGTACCTCAAGTAAAGATGACAAACTTTTGATAATTATTGAAATTGGTGAATATATACATGAGGTTCTTCATTTTGTTATCCTCTTTTGTGTATGTTTTAAATGTCCCATATTAAAGTATTTAATTGTTTTTACATTTCAAAAATCTATAATTTCTTTTTTTTATTTTAAGTTCTTGTGCCTAACGTTCAGGTTTGTTACATAGGTATACATGTGCCATGGTGGTTTGCTGCAACTATCAGCCGATTATCGAGGTTTTAAGCCTGCATGCATTAGATATTTGTCCTAATGTTCTCCCTCCCCTTGCCCCCAACCTCCCATAGGCCCCAGTGTATGAGGTTCCCCTACCTGTGTCCTTGTGTTCTCATTGTTCAACTCCCACTTATGGGTGAGATCATGCAGTGTTTGATTTTCTATTCCTGTGTTAGTTGCTGAGAATGATGGTTTCCAGCTTTATCCATGTCCCAGCAAAGGACATAAACTCGTCCTTTTTATGGCTGCCTAGTATGCCATGGTGTATATGTGCCGCGTTTTCTTTATCCAGTCTATCATTAATGGGCATTTGGGTTGGTTCCAAGTCTTTGCTATTTAAATAGTGTTGCAATAAACATATGTGTGCATGTGTCTTTATAGAATGAAAATCTATAATTTCAAAAGGCAAATAAACTATGATAAATATTTGTAATTTATGTGATAATCAGCAGTTAATATACATTCTAGATATGGAGTTCTTATAAAAATGTTAAGATACAAGTGAACACTGTAAGAGAAAGACGTGTTAAGAACCTGAAAAGATAATTTACCAAATTACAAATCACTAATAAACCTTCAAAAATTAAAGAGAGTCACTAATTATTAAAGGAATCAAATTAAAGGAGTGACAAAATATTATTTTTAGATCATTGCAGTGTAATGAGAAATAAGCAGTCACACATTGCTGGCTGGCTTGCTCACTTTCTGTAAGCATTCTGGTGGATAATTTGGCAATGCGTCTCAAAAACCTTTAAAAAGACGTACTCTGGGCTCCTTGGAGAAATGACTGTATCTAGAACTGCAGCAAGAAAAACGTTTCCTGGAGCATCTTATAGTGCCAGAAAGAGAGTACATATATATATATATATATATATATATATATATATATATATATATATTTACACACACACACATACACCCCCCATGTAATATGTGATATGATGGGGGCCAGGTAAGGGACAAAAGAGTCTATTGAAAAGAGCTCCCGTGGTGAAAGCCAGAACAATTTAAGCAAGGGAAGAGCATTGAATTATAACCCAGAGTATAAGATCAATAACCCTGGGTTCATTCTGATATAAATGAAGAGTTGAATACATAAATAAATGAGTGATAACAGAGAAACATCAAGCAGACACATTCCAAAAAGTTCGTATAATACCTCTCCCTCAAGAAGATGGAACGTAAGTTCCCACCCCATAAGTGTAGGCATGCGTAGTGACTTCCTTCCAGGGAGCAACGTGTGAAAGGGGTAGAGAGGGAAAAACTAAATACTACCTCAACCCGGTGACCAAGGTCAAGAGCAACAGTAAAAAGCCACGTAGACACTGCACCCTTGATAGGAGGGATGAGAAAGTCACTTTGCCTCTGTGATCTTCAATCCCAAAACACAAAAACCCAATCTAACTGTGAGAAAAAACACCAAAAAAATCCCATTTAAGGAACATTCTATAAAATTACCTGACCCTTCAACACTCTCAAGGTCATCAAAAGCCAGGAAAGTCTGAGAAACTATCACAGCCCAGAAAAAAAGCCTAAGGAGACGTGATGACTCAGCGTAGTGTGGGATCCTGGATGGGGTCCTGGGACAGAAAAGGGCATTAGGGAAAAACTAAAAAAATCTGAATAAAGTGTGGATTCCGGTTAATGATAATGTATCAGGGCCCAGCACAGTGGCTCTCTCCTATAACCCCAGCACTTTGGGAAGCCAAGGCAGGTGGATTGCTTGAGCCCAGGAGTTCGAGACCAGCCTGGGCAATATGATAAACCCCCATGTCTATAAATATAGACAAATTAGCCAGGCAGGGTGACACAGGCCTGTAATCCCAACTACTCAGGAGGCTGAGGTGGGAGAATACTTGAGCCAAGGAGGCAGAGATTGCAGTGAGCAGAGATCACACCACTGCCCTCCAGCCTGGGCAACATTATGAGACCTGGTATCAAATAAATACACAAATAACTATCGGTGTAGGCTCATTAATTGCAACAAATGAATCCTACTGATGTAAGATGTAAATACTAGAAGAAACTGGCTGCAGGTTATATGGGACTGCTCCCATACCATCTTCTTAATTTTCCCACAGATCTAAAAGTGTTCTAAAATAAAATGGTTATGTTTTTTAAATGTATGCCCTTGTTCCAGCTATTCCATTTTGGAAAATTTATTCTGAGAAATAAAAAAGACGTAAACAGAGAATAAGTTACAGATGAGATGTTTGTAATAGTTAAAACTGGAAACAGCAGAAGAGTGGACAACGAGAGAAGAGAGATCCACAGGGCACATAGAAGGCGATCAGCCTGAAGAGAGTGGTTTCAGGAATGCACGTGACTGATACACCACACTTAATTTTAATTGCAAAACAGCGGGTAAATGTTAATCCATATTTTAAAATATATAGCAAAATATAGTCAATAGACTTCAAAGAACATATAGGAGGTATTAACTGAGGCTGTCTTCACTTGGCGCATTTTCTGGTTTTCCTGGAAGCAGCAAGCTGAAATTCACACAAAGGAAACAGACTAGCCGACTTGAGCAAACGTCCTCACAATTCACATCAATTTTTATTGGTCAGTGCTAGAGCTTGATTGTCACTGCCTGTGCAGTTTTGTTTGTTGAGAACTTTTAAAATCACTTCTACAATAAGAAAAAAAGCATATTCGTTTTTTAAAATTATTATAGTATTCAATTCTGTGCCAACTCCCCCAACACATTCAAGGCAACTTAAAAAAACTAGGGAAATAGAAAAACCAAGTGTACGTTCCTGCAGGACACTGCAAGCCTGTGCCCTCAGGTGATGTCCCTCTCTGACCCCACTCTCACCAACACTTTTATTCTCTTTCCCCAGAAAGAAAGAGGTCAACTCAGAGGAGCCAGGGATTCAACCCACTCTGGACAACACCCCAGAGAGACAGCACCTGCCTGTCTGAAAAAAAATAGCTAAGCAGCTGCCACCCTAGTCACTGGCCTCTGCTTGGTGACCAATGCGCTTCTAACATCCTTGTCTTGGGAAAAAGACTTTGTAATGGAGAAAAAAAGATGGCAGAGATCCTCTCCATGGCATTTCGGCTGTTATCTAGTGGACCTTCCAGGAATTGTCTGATTCTATGGGAGTGAGCAACTCTGTTTAGTTGGGCCATTTGGCAGCGCTGTAGGGACAGAAGCTAACTTGTGGAGGGCTGAAGGTGATGCAGGAATTTTCTGTCGATGGTAACGCAAAAGGTGTTCACAACAACTCAGATGAGTTTTATCCAACGGAAAAGATAAATATTTGAACAGGCTCTCTTGTTAACTACTAGTTAAATAAAGTCTTTGACATGCATCCATTCTATATTTATAGGGGGGTCACGATTCTACCTTTTTGGAAATGACCCTCCAGCAGTTTGAGAGGTCCCATGAGATACACAGTGGATTGACCAGCCAGAGCCGGATGAGCTGCACAGGGCACTTCTGATGCCGTCAGCTCTGTCCGCCCTCATCTCCCAGGCTGACTTCCAAGCAGCCACAGAACTGTAATTTTACTCACTCTCTGTTTCTCTAGTTTTATTGTCTAATCTTTACTGGATTTGTGTTTGTGGTTTTATTTCTGGTTTATTCCTGACTATAAGTTATTCCCTATTCTCGACAACAGTGATTGAGAGTTTGGTGTGTGGTCTGACCATTTAGTCATCTCTGTAGACAGATGACATAGATCTGGTTCATTCTGAGTGACGGACAACAGAAAATCCAGTTTTCTGGTCCTTTCTTGTTTGTTAGTTTTGAGCTCCAGTCAGTTAGAACACTAGTGCCCACTGCAGAGCATACTCTTTGAGACTTGGAATTGGTAAGAGGGTGTGTTGCTTACTTCTGGCCTGTGGTTGAAGTTGCAGGGCCAAAGCCAAAATCTCTCCATGCGTCTGTGATCTGTGATTCATGTGTCTGTGAGTTTATAACCAAGAAAAGCCTTGATCCTTCAATATGTGAGTGTGAAATAGATTAATATGTTACGTCTCTTAAATCAAAAGAGCTCTGTTCTTATTAGATTATAGGAAAAAAAGCACTTATATATCTTATATATCTCACATTTCTAGCTTCTAGTGTTTTCAATGTTAGGCTTTTAAAAATATCCTTCATACAGAAACTGCTACCTTAAATATATTTTGTAAATCCAACTTCCGGTAACTAAGATAAATCTGTGGCAAGTCACACTAGCTTAATAATTTGGTTTTTTGGTTTTTTTTTAAAAAACAGGTAGGTCTTTTCTTTGATTTACAGAGTTAATGATAATTCAGTTGCGTATTTGGTTGACTCTTTCATGAAGAGAACAATCTGGTCTTCTTAAATAGTTTATCAAAAAGATAGCATTAGTCTACTACTATGTCACCATTATGAAAACTGAATATTAGTATTACTCTAAAGTGAATCACTATTTAGACACACCTGTCCCATAAGCCTATGTTCTGTAGTAGGATATATCCAATTCAATAAATTTCCAAGACCTGTCTATAACTAAGGACCTGGAATCTGTAGATAACTCAGAACCTGACACTGAATGGAGTTAATGAACAGATAATCATCAGATACCTAGATAAACTAAGATAAATCACTAAAACATGGATTGCTAAGCATACTTTTAGGCTTATCCACTTTTGCTTCTTATTTTTATATTCTACAGAAAGGTTGTATCTTTTTTTTTTGGAGACGGAGTTTCACTGTTGTTACCCAGACTGGAGTGCAATGGCATGATCTTGGCTCACCGCAACCTCCGCCTCCTGGGTTCAAGCAATTCTCCTGCCTCAGCCTCCTGAGTAGCTGGGACTACAGATGCACACCATCATTCCCAGCTAATTTTTGTATTTTTAGTAGAGACAGGGTTTCACCTTGTTGACCAGAATGGTCTCAATCTCTTGACCTCGTGATCCACCCGCCTTGGCCTTCCAAAGTGCTGGGATTATAGGCGTGAGCCACCGCGCCTGGCCAAGAAATTACACGTAATTTGTAGCATCATTGCTGCCTCGAAAGGTGAGAAGCATAGGTTGGTGTCACCACCTTTTTTTCCCTTTGTTCCCGAATAATCACTCATTCATTCATTCGTTCAATTCTATTTTATTCTATTCTGTTCTGTTCTATTCTATTCTAATGTGTTTTTGTTTTTTGGTTTTTCTTTTAAAGATGGGGTTTCTCCATGATGTCCAGGCTGGTCTTGAACTTCTGACCTCATGTGATCCACCCACCTTGGCCTCCCAAAGTGCTAGGATTACAGGCGTGAGCCACTGCACCCGGCCTTGGTCATATCTTTGAGTTGTGTTAATGGACATATTCACGTCTGCCACTTGAAGGAGTGAGAGGTGTGTGCGGATGTGGAAACCTGTGGATGCGTACTCAGGCGCTCTGCTCACCTACAGAAAGGCTCACGTAGAGCAGTTCTCAATTTTCTGCCACCTCCTCAGCTTTTTCTGTGAGAAGTTGGTTACTTTGAATGGAAATTACCTTTGGTTGATCCGCAAAGCAACAGTGACAAAGAAATAAAACTCTGTGTGCATGCTTTTGTTTGGTGCCACAATAAAAAGTAGTTTCATTCCAAAATATGAATGACCAGTGAAGGTCTAAAGAAGTGAATTTTATTTGCCTTGGTTTATAATACCCGAGTCTGAAAAGAAAATGAAATGTCTTAGATCTTAGCAAAGTTTCCTCACTTTGGATGGGCTTGCCACCTGGCTTACTGGTCACTGCCTTCACCTATAGCAGAGATCCTCAACCTCCGGGCCATGGTCCAGTACCAGTCCATGGCCTGTTGGGAACCAGATCACATAGCAGGAGGTAAGCAGTGGCTACAACTGCTCCCCAGCACTCCCAGTACTCCTGAGCTCCGCCTCCTGTCACACTGGTGGCATGAGACCCTCACAGGAGTGTGAAACGTATTGTAAACTGTGCATACAAGGGATCTGGGTTGCAGGCTCCTTATGAGAATCTAATGCCTGATGATCTGTCCCTGTCTCCCATCACTCACCAACCCTGGATGGGACCATCTAGTTGCATAAATACAAGCTCAGACCTCCACTGATTCTACATCATGGTGAATTGTATAATTATTTCACTATATATTACAACGCAATAATAATAGAAATAAAGTGCACAATAAATGTAATGCACTTGAATCATCCTGAAACCATCCCCCCACCCTGGCCCATGGAAAAATTATCTTCCATGAAACCAGCTCCTGGTGCAAAAAGGCTGGGGACGGCTGACCTGCAGCATGAGGGCTGTTCTTTTATCCTGTGGTCTGTCTGACAGCAGTAGCTTACGTCTTGCCAGAAAAATTTCTGTGCTTCATGCTGACTTTATTAAGTCCTTGAGTATTTAAAAATAAAACAAATACAAAAACTCACTCGTGAAAGAGATGATTCTTTAAACTCATGTCACCTTCTGTTTACTTTTAAATTTGTTTGCATTACTAAAAGCGTAAGCAAGAATTATTTATTGAGCACCCGTGACACGCTCTGAGTCAAGTGCCTAAATCTTTTCCGACAACTCTTTTGATTTTTCCTCCCAGAGATCAGATCCTAAATGTAGAAACAGTAAAAGAAAACTTTTCATCTTGAACTAAAACATGCTTTGAAACTTCCCAGAGGGCCCCTGGAAATTCACAAAAATTTGTACTTTCACCTTATGAAGCAAGAGCAAGAGATGATAGAAGTAACTACGTTTGTTATTCTTATATCAGCATCTGAAGAGATGCTCAGCATTCCCTGGGTTAAGTTTGTATCAGCAAACTGTCATTAGTACAAATATTTCAGACACTGCACACTTTGTAGCAAGGCCCTGAAGGTTTGCCAGTGCCCTCATCACCGTCCGTGGTATGCTTTACCTTTAGTGAGACGTGGATCAAAACACTTACAAAATAGTTATTTCCCAATGGAGAATCTTACTTTTCTGAAGCTTTGTTTTATTGGTTGCTGTAATAAATTAACCATGAGTCATCTACCAGTAGTTTCGTATTTACTCTGCTGTGCACCTGAGACTCTGCTGTAAGCCACAGAGAGGGCTGCCTTCCACGAGGGGCAGCCTGGGAGGCTCACAAGGACATGAAGGCTCTCCAAGCTGCTGAGCTACAGTGAATCGCCTCGTGGGTACAGGCCCCTGAATGCACCTCACTCAGGCCACCTTCAGATTATCCATCAGATGGAGTCATGACTTCTAGGCCACTAATCTCAGAGCAGAGGCTTCCTGAAAGTTCTCTCTTGGCTGGGATCCAAAAAAAAACAGGAATTATTACATAGGATTGAATGAGGCAATTTTGTTGCGGTTATTTTTTTGAATATTGCTGATGTTTTCCTGTTTTCATTTATAGATCTATGAGGAAGTCCTTCTCTTCCTTCTTAACCTACAATGTAATAGACTTTGCTTTTGTCAGTTGAAAAGAAACATGTTTTACATAGTTTCTGATTTTCACAAACACTCTAGAATTCAGAAAATGATTTAGTCTTCTTAACTTTTCATGGAAATATAGTTATTTTCATAAATTCAATGAAGAATTTTTTTTTCTTTTTGCTGGCATGAAATAGCATTGTGCAATAAGGATTATTTTGGGGTTGTCATACTTGGAAGCGATTCTCATTTAATCAGGGGGGATAAGACACTTTATATGCAGAATTGATGCCACAAAGCTATTTCAGGAGAGCATGCTGGGCTCTTGAGTCCCAGCCTCACAGTGAAGCAGGAAAGGCCACAAAACAAACCTCTGGAACACCGACCTGGAAAGAAAGGGGTGATTTATTCAGCCAGGAGCAGGGCAGCAAAATTGCTTAATAGCCAAGCTCAGCTCACAAAGAAAGTCCCCACCCTTTTAAAAGCTTACAACTCTAGAATTTACCTGTGAAAGAGTCTTGGGCCATGGAGTAGGGTGGGATACAGTGACTTAGGTGGGGGTTTGATTATGTTTAAGTAAAAACAATGCCTTCTTGAAAGATTCGTCTATACCATGCCTGCAGTCTATAGGAGGGTGATGAAAGGTGGCCTGTCTGCCAACCTTTACTTCCCCTATTGAAATGCAAAGTGGAAGTCAAGCGGGAGGTGGTCTTAGATGCTTAAGGGTGATTAAGGATCTCCTTCCTCAACAGGTGGCAGGGAAGGTGGCTTCCTGCAGGCCAGGAGCATCAACCATTGTAGGGAACTTTGAGAAGAGAACATCCAAATTTACGGGCACATAGGTGAGATCTGGTAACAATGGTTCCTTGAACTCGGTTTCCTAGCAGATAAAAGAGGCTTTTACAAATCCCCCCTAAGATTTTCTATGCAGACAGATAGATGCTAATTCCAGGGCCACGGCAGTGGCTCAATGCTGCACAGCACTCTAGATTTGAAAGCCATGGGCTGGATGCAGTGGCTCATGCCTATAATCCCAACACTTTGGGAGGCCGAGACGAGCCAATCACTCAAAGCCAAGAGTTCGAGACCAGCCTGGCCAACATGGAAATACCCCATCTCTAGTAAAACTACAAAAATTGGCTAGGCATAGTGGCACATGCCTGTAATCCCAGCTACCCAGGTGACTAAGGCAGGAGAATCGCTTGAACCTCAGAGGCGGAAGCTGCAGTGAGCCGAGATTGCGCCATTGCACTCCAGCCCAAGTTTGCTGCCCAGGAGTTTTCTCGTGGCTTGGTCCATCTTCAGGCTTGGCAAACGACCATCTCCTCAGGCCCCTCTCTCCCTCCACACTCTCCACCTCATGCTCTCCACACCCCACCCCACCCCACCCCTTTCTGGGGGTCCTCTACCCACCTCCCTGGTCTGTCTCCCAGAGGCAGGGCAAAATTGTCATTCCCTTTTAGACAGAATAAGTCACCTCTTTTGTTTCTCCTACCCAGCCCATGGGGAGGGTGGATTAGCTTTAAGAACACCAATCATGCTCGGTGAGGTCATTTTTTTTCCAACAAATGACCTTGTGACTCCATCAGAGGAATGTTTTGCTTCTTTCTACTCTAATCCATTCCAACCTCAACCTGTAGGCAACTTTTCAAACAGAAATGTTCTTCTTATTACACAAACATCAAATTCCCCTTCAGAAGATCACAGCTCATTAGCATGGGGGGTATCCAAACAACACTGTCGCTATCCTGAAGATGTCTCCCAGTAAGGAAATTCTAGAATTTGCTGAATGGCCACAGCCTTTGTTAGAATAAGGACACACACACACCACCTCTAAAGATACTTGTGCATTTGTGTGAATGCTTTCTGTTGTCTCAAATAATTATGAAAACACGTCTTAAAATGTGAGATCCCTTCTGTGGGACTTCATGGTCTCTCATAAAGTTCTTGCGAACAAAACAAAGGAAGATGAATAGATTGCAGGACATCAAGAAGACATTAGATTAGCTGGGTGTGGTGGTGTGCAGCTGTAGTCCCAGCTACTCGGGAGGCTGAGGAGGGAGGATCGCATGAGCCCTGGAGGTCGAGGCTGCAGTGAGCTATGATCGCACCAAGGCACTCCAGCCTAAGCGACAGAGCAAGACCCTATATGAAATTTAAAAAAAAAGGGGGGGATAAAAATCGGAAAAATCAACATTCTGAAAGAGTTGTGAAAGGCAAGAGTCTATAGTGGTGTGTGCCCTGGGGCACTAAGACAGTGAAAGGCAAGAGTCTATGGTGGTGTGTGCTCTGGGGCACTAAGACAGTGAAAGGCAAGAGTCTATGGTGGTGTGTGCCCTGGGGCTCTGCAGGGGAGTTTAATGATTTTATTACAGTGCATCCTGTCATCCAAACTCCTCACTTAGAGATGGGGAAGCTGGGTCAGGTGCAGTGGCTCATGCCTATAATCCTAGCACGTTGGCAGGCCAAGGTGGGCAGATTACTTGAGGTCAGGAGTCTGAGACCAGCCTGGCCAACATGATGAAACCCTGTCTCTACTAAAAATACAAAAATTAGCCAGGCATGGTGGCACATGCCTGCAATCTCAGCTACTCAGGAGGCTGAGGCAGGAGAATCACTTCAACCAGTGAGGCAGAGGTTGCAGGGAGCCTGATTGTGCCACTGCACTCCAGCCTGGGTGAGAGAATGAGACTCCCTCCCCCCACCAAAAAACAAAAAGTTACAGAGAAGCTGGGTTTGTGTTTTGTAAGTAGGCTACTAGAGGTTACATGGTGGGTTCGCCTGTCCCTCCATCTGTCCATCACCTAGACTCAGTCTGGATGACAGGCATGGAACACATTAGGACACAGGCTGCCATGGCCTGTAATTGTGCATGATATCCATTGATGAGAGTTAGCCAAATATACTGAAATGTCAGTCTAGTTCTGTTTGTGGTTGGGCCAGTAAAACCCCTTCCTCATTTCTTTTCTGCTTCTCACTAGAGACAGAAACCAAGAACCATGGCTTCAGGCTCCCAAAAGCTCAAAACAAAACAACAACAATAAAATGCAGGCCCTAGCACCAACTCATAAGCCCCCACCCCAGGCCCATCTCCTTAAGTCCACCGAGCTCCTCTTGGGGCCAGGCTGGCTAGACTCTAGACTGCTGGGTCCAGCTCCAAGCAGGCAGACTCTTGAGTTGTGGACCCCCAGCCGGCTGAACTCTGGGATCCTAATTCCAGACTCTGGGTGAGGTGGACTTAGGTCCGGGGCTCCAGGTTAGACCAGGGGCCTTCAGCGCTGCAGCAGGTAGCTGCCTTCATGGCTGGGCTTCTGGGGTGGTGGTGCCTTCTCAGGACAGGGGCCAGGGCTGGAGTTGGGACTGGATTCAGAGAGTGTCAACATCGGCAGAGCGAGAATGGCAGGCCGAGCAGAGGATAACCCAGAGCAGCAGCAGCAAGAGGCCTACAAGCCCGTTGCAGACAATGGTGATGAGGGCCCCCTGGGAGATGGCTGCCCCCATGACGGGCACCCTCAGACTAGCACAGACAGTGGAGCTGCCTGGATGGCGAGGCCCATGCCGAGGCAGGACTCTGGTATGGCTGGCCTTCCGAGGAGGCTGTGCTGTCTGCGTGGTTCCTGGGCAGTGGAGATGTCTACCTGCTGTCCTGAGCCTGAGTTGAGCCTGGTGCGCGCCCGCAGGAGGGTCCGGGGCAGCGGGATGCTCGGGGCAGCGGGATGCTCAGCGCCGACTAAGGCTCAGGAGCCTGCGGGCGGGGGGCGGCGAGAGGCGGGAGGCCACTGGTATTTCAACAGTGGTGATTTGTTCACTTGTTTTCAGGCACTGAAATCTCCAAAGGTCCTACTTCCAAAATAAAATTTTGAATTTTATAGAAGAAATGTATCATGCCACTAAGATTAGAATGATTGAACAGATCTAAAGCATTTATAACCATTTCTTTTTCAGGGATGTCCAAGGGAGAGAATACGGCCATGGCTTCTTAGTTCTGTTTGTGGTTGGGCCAGTAAAACCCCTTCCTCATTTCTTTTCTGGTTCTCACTAGAGACAGAAACCAAGAACCATGGCTTCAGACTGCCAAAAGCTTAAAAGAAAACAACAACAAAATACGGTGAGTTGGGCAAGCTTGTGGGATGGTGAGGGTATAACAAGCCCTGGAGAGGGTATGTTCCAATAAGTAGCAGACCAGCGTAGATGGGAGAGGGCTTCCCACAGTGGCTCACCTGGAACACATCTCTAAACATCTTCTTTAAACACCATTTCCCTTCCCATATGTAGCTGATAAACTCTCTCTATATCCTCACCCATCCAGGCTTCTTATTCACACTTCTCCTCCTTCCTTATCCTAACTCTCCCCGCCCTCACATTCTGAGCTACTCCCTGCTGTGGGCTGCCCCTCCACACCCTCAGCCTCAACAAGGCTCAAGTGATTCTCTCTTCATTCCAGTGCAGGATTTCTCAATCTTGGCATGATTGCCAGTTTGAGCTGAATAATTGTTGTAGGGTCAATTTTGTGCATTGTAGGATGCTTACCAGTATCCTTGGCTTCTACTAGTTAGATGCCAGTAGCATCTCCCCAACTGTGACAACCAAAAATGTCCATAGACATTGCCAAATGTGCCCTGGCAGACAAATAGTTGAGAACCACTTTTCTAGATATATTCTGTATCTCACTACATTGGTAATTGCAATGCAGAGTAGTGTCAAACATAATGAGATTCAAAAACCATGTCACGTATAGTGTTTATCTGAGTGCAAAGCTTCAGGATGACTATCCAGAAAACACACACTCTAAAACAATGGGTCATCATTCGTAAGTGGGTAAGTTAGGGTTTAATTTATATAGGGAGTTACAACATTTTCCATACAAGGTCAGTGCAGAGGTTATAGCAATTTGATAGGTTACAGATGGGCACAATAAAAGGAGCATTGCCTTAACATTCCATGAGCAGTGATGATCTGAGGGAAGTCTCACTCTGTTGCCACAAGCCCTTTCCTAATAATTTACAGGAAAAAGCAGAAGTTCCAGTTGCACACTATGTGACTCAGGCCACACAGCCTTTCTGGGCTCAAAATACCTTAAAGTTCCAACAGTTTCAAGTTTGAATTACTTAATTTTACAGTAGAAAAAGATGTCAGGAAGGATATTGAAAAAGTAACCAAGAATTGAGAGTTCAGAGAGGGCTCCCTAAAAGATGTCAGAAATGTCAACGCATATGGTTGGAAAATAGTTTTCCAGGTTGGGACACATCATGTATGAAAGCCTGCTGATAAGTGATAATGAAACATGAGGGGAAATATCAAGTAACTCAGAGTACCAGGAGGGAAGTGGCGAGAGACACTGCTGGGGGAGGTGGGTGAAAGGAAGGGGATGGAGAGCCTTGTGTACTATGATGAGGAATTTGACCTTCTCCTGAAGTCAAGAGGGGACCACTGAAGTATTTTAAACACACAAATAGTTTTATTTTAGAAAAGTTATTCTGGTAGCCGTGTGGAAATTAAAGTCAACAAAGAGAGAGAACATTAGGAGACTATTGCACATCTTAGATAACATTCACATAATGTTTAGGGCAATCCAGTCATTGACTAGGTCAACCAGGCAAATCCTAGTGTCATCCTCTTTCTACATCAAAATTTCAACAAAGCCATGGCTGCTGGCAGTTCAAAAAGGAAATATCACTGTCACACAGTGAGACTTTGACAAGAAGGTAAAACTTGCTCATGAGCTCTTAATCACAATTTTCATTGTGTTTTATGAGAATTTAAGTTTTACTTACTATGTTCTCAATCTCTAAAATTTGAAATTTTCACAAGCCTTAGCATGTAAACTCTGTTACTGTCTTCACATCTTTGGAAGATCTCCTCCAGTCTCAGGGACATAAATATAGCCTGTATTTTGTTAATTTTAACATCTCTAGCTTGAATTCCCCCACCTAATTCTCAAAAACTGCTCAACATATCAACTTATGTGCCTAATAGGGACCCCCACACAATCTATCAGCAAATTCTGAAATCACTATAATTAAATATCATATACCATACCTAACTCACTCTCTCACACACACACACACACGTGCGCACACACACACAAACAAACACAAAAATGGTCAGGTTTAGTTTCTGACATTATTTGTACTTTTTCTTTAAATTTGTTACAGTGTGAGTTTCTGTTTTTATAATCAATCTTTACTCAGCTAACACTAGCTATTGTCCATGGGCATGTTATTAACTCAAAGTACTTACATAGTACTACCAATTTTAAGAAAACAAGGCAAATCTGGAGGAAAACAAGTCACATAATATTAATAGTCCATATTCTATTGTAAATTATTACACAACAAATAAGCAAATGTAAAAATGATGCTGTATTCACCCCGCAACTTAATCTTGCGTAATGACATACCGTGACATAGCATATCTCATTTCCCAGCCTAATGGGTTACTGTATATACTATTTGATCAAAATTACGTGTATAAAAACCTTAGGTCTCATATTTCTTGATATTTGTGTGTTTGAACTGAAAACCACACTACATAGTCTGTATAATTTGTGCATGACCGTTTAGTTACAATAGTGCAATTCAACCTGAGCTAGCAAAGAAAAACAGAGAGAAGAAGAGAGAACTTACAATGGGATACAGAATCAGAATCATCTCGGAGAGCCATAGGAAGGGATATAGCCTAGCATCAGGAATGAACTTGAAGCAAAAACTAGGTACCAGGCAATTTTCTTTGAATTGACTCCTCTTTGCTTTATTCCTCAAATCTGCTTCATTCTTCTCTTGTCTCCTTCTGTTTTCCTGTGATTCATTGGTTTTTGAGGTAGAGCTTGACCTATAATGATTCCGTAATTCTTTTTTTTTTTCTTTTCTTTCCTTTCCTTTTTTTTTTGAGATGGAGTCTTGCTCAGTTGCCCAGGCTACAGTGCAGTGGTGCGATCTCAGCTCACTGTAACCTCTGGGTCCTGGGTTCAAGTAATTCTTATAACCAAGCCTCCCGAGTAGCTGGGACTACAGGTGTGTACTACCATGCTTGGCTAATTTTTGCATTTTTAGTGGAGGCTGGGTTCCCCCTGTTGGCCAGGCTAGTCTCAAACTCTTGACCTGAAATGATCTGCCCACCTTGGCTGCTGGGATTACAGGTATGAGCCACTGTACCTGGCCCTGTAATAATTCTTGAACTTATATGTTACAATTCCCATCATCAGGCAGAGTAACTTGTCTGACTGTCTAATTTCTGGGAAAGACACTTACTATTGACTGAATGTTTGCACCGCCATCCTCCCCAACCCCAGCATCAAATTTATGTTGAAACTATAATTACCAACATGATGCAATTCAAAAATCAGACCTTTGGGACATAATTAAATCATGAGGGTAGAGCGTTTATGATTGAATTAGAGCCTTATAAGCAAAGAAACAAGAGGTTGCTTCTCTCTCTGTGCTCTCTGCCATGTCAGTACGCAGCAAGGACACAGCCATCTGCAAACCAGGAAGGGCGCCCTCACTGGGGACCTGGCCTTGTTGGCAACCAAATCTTGGACTTCCAACATCTAGAACTGTGACAAATACGTTTCTGTCGTTTAAGCCACCCAGTCTACGGTAACTCGTTATGGCAGCCTGAACTGACTAAGAGACTATCCAGTCTCATGGATCAAATGTTAACAAATAATTGAGATACTGCTCTACTGGAGACTTCTTTGTCCTCCACTGTAGATTGAGGGAATGGGCAGTTGATAGAAATGACTGTAAGAAAGTCCAGCGTGGTTTGATGGTACAGTTAGAATTTAAATCTAAATACATTGTTTTCCCTTTTGGTTTGACACATACCAGACAAACAAAAAGTCACATCCTTGCCATACGGTGCCTTAGATTTAGTGAAATAAATAAAAGGGAGGAAAAGCGATATCTCAATCCCTTCATCCTACTGTGATTAACTGAAAGAACTGCATTTGATAAATTTTACTTTGCTATCATTTAGGAGACTCCCCTTAAGTTGATTCTGTTCAACTTATCCAGATGCTATTTAACACACACATCTGTAGAAGATGTCTTAGTTCCCACACTCCCTCCCACTTTTATACATTAGTCAATCCATTACCTCATTCCTGAAATGACCTCTCTCCCTGATTGCCTAAGTTTACCGGCTCCTCAAGACCCCCTATTTAATTCATATTATACTTTTTAATACATGATGTTCAGTGTGCAAAAGATGTAAGATTTAAAACACTGATTTCCATTTTAAGGGATTCATACTATTCTAATAAACAAAACACTTTCAATACAAACTAATATATTAAACAAACAATAATACAGCCTTAAACAAGTATACAATTAGTCTTTTAATTGGTGAGGCACACTTTAAATATAAGCTAATATATTATACAAGTAATAACATAGCCTATACAGGCAATATACATATAAAATGTATGTCTAGCCGGGCACAGTGACTCAAGCCTGTAATCCCAGCACTTTGGGAGGCTGAGGCGGGTGGATCACGAGGTCAAGAGATCGAGACCATCCTGGTAAACATGGTGAAACCCCATCTCTACTAAAAATACAAAAAATGAGCAGGGCATGGTGGCATGTGCCTGTAATCCCAGCTACTCAGGAGGCTGAGGCAGGAGAATTGCCTGAATCCAGGAGGCGGAGGTTGCGGTGAGCCAAGATCACACCATTGCACTCCAGCCTGGGTAACAAGAGTGAAACTCCATCTCAAAAAAAAAAAAAAGTATGCCTATGTTATTATTAATAATATATTAAATGTATTAAGCAAACGTAATATAGCCTCATATGTGTAAAAAGGAGAAGTGTCTGGAGGGAAGAAGTGAAATTCAGAGAGGAATGATTAACAATTTTGTAGGATGGGAAATTAAGAGATGGAAAGGGTAGTTCAGGAAGAATTCACATAACTGCAGTGATCCTCCCTTCTGACACTTATCTGCCCTATCATGTGTGATGTCTTATACATTGAACACATCACTTTCTCTGTGTACTTTTATTTTTCTAATGAGATTCTATATTCATGTAAAGAGCAGACATGATTTACCTATTTTCTCCATTTGACAGACTGCATTGCAGAGTTCTTATCATTTTTTCTTGTTGTTTTTGTTTTTGTTTTGTTTTTTTTTTGAGACAGAGTCTCACTCTGCCACCAGGCTGGAGTGCAGTGGCACAATCTCAGCTCACTGCAACCTCCACCTACGGAGTTCAAGTGAACCCCCCCAACCCACTGATACCTTTGACTGGCTTAATAAAATAACAAAAAAAGATTCCCCTTTCTGTAAAATCCTCTCCACTTATCCAGGCTTACCTACACCACCTCTTTAGTGCATTCTCAACACACACAGGTTTTTTTGTTTTGTTTTTTAATATAAATAGAAAGGAGACTTGCTTTGTTGCTCAGACTGGAATAGGACTCTTGGCCTCAAGTGATCCTCCCACCTTTGCCTCCCAAATTGCCAGGATTACAGGTGTAAGCCACTGTAACTAGCCCCAACATGTATGGTCCTAAAGACACCTCACACTTAACAACTAATACCGACAAGGTGCTTGAAGTTTACTGGTCAGGTGTCTCCAGCAAGTCAGACAAGTGGTACAGCCGGCAAGTGAACCCCATTATCCATTCTTCCCATCTTCCTCAGGTTTTCAATGCACACATACCCACTCCAATGACTTCATTTCTGCCTACCCTGCAGGCAAGGCACCAGAATATTAAATAGAACTTGTTTGTACAGCCTCAAAGAAATTTCCTCAAAGTAGGAGGGCATACCCTTTCCCCATTTCCTCCTATTGCTGGCTACAGTGAAGACGTGAACAAAGCAACAGTTCTGGAACATAAGAAAGAAGCTGAGGCTGGAAGAACCTCAGGCCAAAGATCAAGGAATCATCAGACCAGCCCTGGACTGCTTTCCTGTGAAGCAAGGACAAGCAAATTTTTTCTTAACAGCCTGATCGTAAATATTTTCACCTCTGCAGACTGATACAGTCTCTATCACAACTACTCAATTTTTACTGAGAGCTTTTTTCCTCTTCAGACTTTTACAGGGCAATTTCCCTAGATAGTGATTAACGGAATAAAGGATAAGAATAACTTATATAGTTATATAGATAAATAAGTCTTCAAAACAATTACATGAATTAACACAGTTATCAAGAACAGACGTTTTGTCACTACCCTAAAAAGAAAAGGTCTTATCATCTTTTAAAAATTCAATGGCCAGGCACAGTGGCTCAAGCCTGTAATCCCAGCACTTTGGGAGGCTGAGGTGGGTGGATTACCCAATGTTAAGAAGTAGAGACCAGACTGGCCAACACAGTGAAACCCTGGCTCTACTAAAAACACACACAAAAAATTCATGACTCAGGCCAGGCGCAGTGGCTCATGCCTGTAATCCCAGCACTTTGGGAGGTCAAGACGGGTGGATCACCTAAGGTTGGGAGTTCCAGACCAGCCTGACCAACCTGCAGAAACCCCATCTCTAATAATAAAAAGTTAGCCAAGCTTGATGGCACATGCCTGTAATACCAGCCACTCAGGAGGCTGAGGCAGGAGAATCGCTTGAACCTGGGCGGCAGAGGTTGTGGTAAGCTGAGATCGCACCATTGCACTCCAGCCTGGGCGACAAGAGCAAAGCTCTGCCTCAAAAAATAAAAAACAATTCATAACTCAGTAAGTATGCACTCCTTATTTGATCTGGCTTTGCTCTGATGCCTAGTAAACTGTAACACATACAGTGCCAGTCAATGACTAACTGGTGACTGAGAGACGGCTTAGAAAAGATTTCAGACTTCTTGAATTTTGGTACCCATTTTAAAAAGTGACAGTGAAGCAGAAAGATCAAAAAAGCAACCAGCAAATTACTGAGCTTACCAGTTCACTGGCAAGAATTAGAACTCCCGAGAGATAATCTTCTACATCCAGATGAAATCCTTTCTCCCGATCTGGCTCAACTAAAAAACACATGAAAATAGAGGCATGCTGTGAATGCCATTTAAGCCTCAGAGTATAAAAATACACACACAATTTCTCCCAAATTAAGTGAAAAGGATGAATCTTTTAAAATCTGTTTTTGTAATATATTCACACCCTTGGCAACTAGACTGCACTGTGGATTTTTTGAGCTCTTAAGCAAAATTCAATTCAGTCTTCCTTAAAAAGTAGTATTATCAAAATGGTGTCTAGTTGGGTCAGAGAATACACTTGTTACAAAGTGCATGATAAAGCATTTAAAAAAGGAGTTATGATATTTGCAACTACCTTCCAAATGGCTGACAAAGACACAAAATGAGAAGATTAAGCAAATGTAGTAAAATGTTAACAAGTGGCAAATCTAAGTGTCCTGTAAACAGGTATTCATCATACTATTCTTTCCATTTTCCTGTAGGCTTGACATTTTAAAAAATCCAATTTTAAAAACTGAAAGAAGCAAGTGCAAATGAGTTAGCCACTATTGTTTTTAGCTTTTGTGTTTCCAAGTACAGTTGGCCCTCTGTGCTGACCAACTGCAGACTGAAAATACTTGGGAAAAATAAATAAAAATGACAATACAATTCAAAATATAAATTTTTTAATATAGTGTAACAACTATTTATACAGAACTCATACTGTATTAGACATTTTAAGTAATTAGAGATGATTTAAAGTATGTGGGAGGATGTGTACAGGTTACAAATACTGCACCATTTTATATAAGGGATTTGAACATCCTCAGATTTTGGTATTGGGAGAGTTCTGGATCCAGTCATCCTCAGATAACAAGCTACGACTATACATGGTTTTTAGTTAGTTCTTATTTGTTTTAATAAACAAAGTACAACCACCCTTTCCACCAAAATCTAAGCAACCATGCCTGATTCTGCAGATCCCACTAATGAAGACACTTACTGCCAAGAATTTCTGTAACTTCTCGAGTCACTAGTGTTTCTGTTTCCAAATACACAACAAATGCTGCCAAGAAGACCAAGCGCTGCAATACAAACCTCCAGTGCTCATGAAATCTGCAGGAAAATAAGCACACTTAACCTCCAAGGCTGTAGACCTTCAGAGAGACGCGCTTAATACAGTCATGTTCAAACAGTGCAGAAATAAGATCATTTTTCAAATAAAATCTTATGCAAAGCCCCAATATATAAAGAGCAATATGACACTTACTATACATTTTACAAGTCCAAATTTATAACAATTATTTAAGTTTATTCAGTGAGCAATACGGTCTAATTTTGATGAATATGAAAATTTACACCAGGCGCGGTGGCTCACGCCTATAATCCCAGCACTTTGGGAGGCTGAGGCAGGTGGATCACCTGAGGTGTGGAGTTCAAGACCAGCCTGGCCAACATGGCAAAACCCCATCTCTACAAAAAATACAAAAATTAGCCGGGTGTAGTGGCACCCACCCATAGTCCCAGCTACTCAGGAGGCTGAGGTGGGGGAATCGCTTGAACCTGGGAGGTGGAGGTTGCAGTGACCCGAGATCACACCTTATTAGTTAGCTCATGTTTCATGATTATGACTGGCAAAATTTTCCTTCCCTGCATAAAATAATGGTGTATCTTAAAATTAACAGTGTTGTAGATTCAACAAGATGTGGCATAAAATATTAACTATATATGTCACTTGGCAGTGAAATTCAAGCTTCAAATGAAAACTCGACGGTATTGATATATACCGCCACCTAATCTCATTACCTCAATAACAATAGTTCATCCAATTTCACAAGAAACCAAAATACAGCAAAAAGATATTCTTCTGACCTTCATACCACATTTTCTTTTTCATTGCTTTTTCACTGCAAAAGTAATACATGTTCCTTAAGAAGATTTAGAAAGTAAAAAGAAAAAAAATCACGAATGTTTGCCATGACCATCATTAGTTTGGTTCTTCTCTTTCTGTTACTCCTACACATCAGGATGCTTACCTAGTTGTAAGCAATCATTTGGTACGTATAATTTTTCTCCTTTTCTTACTTATCATTATAAAATGCTATTTTTCTTACAAACCTATAATACGGTTCAGCAGGAGACTTGGTCTTCAAAGACATTAGATGTGTTTTTACTATACCAAAATGTTCTCGAGCTTTCAAACACCTCTTTGAAACTAATCACAAAAGACAATCAAATGTAATAATGAAAAACGTATCAAATTTCAAATACAGTTCTAGCTTAATAATCTAAGTAATCTATCTGGAAATGAATCAACTTTTTTTTTAACCTCACAACTAATGTACACATCTCTGCTTCTCAACCTGGCTCTCAAAATATCATCCCTGGTTTCTGTACTAATAAGCTATACTGAAAAATAAACAACTTGCTAAAAGGGAATATATTAGGAGACACATTGGTAATAGGCTTGTCATAAACAACATCATCCTTCAGGGGCTGCACACCAGCCGCTATTCCTGTTCACTCCTGAGAGAATGCTTAACATCGGATTGCTCCTTCTTCCCGTATGTGGCAGAAAAAAGCCTTTACCAATTATTCACAACCAAGATGACACAACTCTATATCATTAAGAAAAATGACGTGCCTCTGGCATATGTCAATGCATTATTATATCATTCTTGTAACTGAAAATATACTTCAGCTCTTTTAGCTGTGCTGGCTATGCCTTACAATGAAGGTTCCATGTCTAAACTTGACATATTTGACTTTCATTCACAAGGCTGACTGTAAGCGCATTGATTTGAGAACACTTTATATTGTTAATCTCATATTAAAAGGTATTTAATGCAAATCAACAGGAAGTTGGGAAAAAAAGGTATTCAATCAGTGAAAGGCTGGATACACACACACACACACACACACACACACACACAAAAGAGCCAAATAAAAATCACTAGATAACACAAAGGCGTTATAAACCCTTTTCCTGCTTACCCTGAGAAGACTGTGCTGGCAGAGAGCTACACTTTTTTTTCTAAACAGGAAATGGGTTAAGCGATTCTAAGTATCATCAGTAGAATGCTATGACAACAGAAAAAAACATCTCTATTTAAACCATACTATGTGGAAGTGGAAAAATCAAAATTACCAAATCACCTACTTCTTCAGTTTGTATTCACCATAAAGCGTGATGGACATTTTTCATTATATAATGTCTTCTAGCCGGGCACAGCGGCTCACGCCTATAATCCGAGCACATTGGGAGGCTGAGGCAGGTGGATCACAAGGTCAAGAGATCGAGACCATCCTGGTCAACAAGGTGAAACCCCGTCTCTACTAAAAATACGAAAATTAGCTGGGCATGGTGGCGCGCGCCTGTAGTCCCAGCTACCAGCTACTCGGGAGGCTGAGGCAGGAGAATTGCTTGAACCCAGGAGGCAGAGGTTGCGGTGAGCCGAGATCATGCCATTGCACTCCAGTCTGGGAAACAACAGTGAAACTCCGTCTTAAAAAAAAAAGTCTTCTAGATAGAAACTAACTCTCGAAATAAGAGATACTTGGATACAAAACCAAGAACTTACTGTCCTGAAACCCAGCACCCTGATGGATCCCTTGCAGTAGAGTTAAAATCTCTGGAGCTGCTTGTTCTAAACTCTGTACAGCTTTTCGAATTTCCTAGAGAAGTAAAAATAAAAATCAGATATGCAACACAATTATTGTCATACACTGACATCAAACACATTAGATAGTATATGTGATCTATCATAACCAAGGTGGAGTCCTGACTTTTCCACTTATTTCCTCTGTAAGACTTCAAAAAGTCACTAAAAAGCCTTAGATTCCTCAGGTAGCTTTTAAGGATAACAGCCACCCATTCACCCAAGTATCCAATTGGGACATTATCGAATGGATGATGCGTGTGAATATAATTTGTAAAATGAAGAGTTAAATGCAATACAAGAGTTGGGTATTTCTAATTTTGTTTTCTTTTTTTGGGGGGGGGGCGGGGTCTTGCTCTGTTGCCCAAGCTGGAGTGCAGTGGCACGATCTAAGATCACCGCAACCTCCACCTACTGGGTTCAAGTGATTCTCCTGCCTCAGCTTCCGCAGTACCTGGGATGGCAGGTGTGTGCCACCACACCCAGTTAATTCTCTCTTGTACTTTTAGTAGAGACAGGGTTTCACCATCTTGCCCAGGCTGGTCTCGAACTCCTGACCTCAGGTGATCTGTCCGCCTCGGCCTCCCAAAGTGCTGCAATGACAGGCATGAGGCACCGCACCCTGCCTTTACTTCACTTTTAAAATATTCACTTAGCACACTTATGTGCCAGGCACTGTGTAAATACCTGGGGAACCAAGCATACAATCCCTTCCCTCTGGTGGTTTGCCATATAATGGGGGAGAAGATATTTTTTAAATAATCAACATTACACACATTTCTTTAAAAAAATTAATGTGCTACTAGAAAACATAACAGGAAATAGACCGTTTAGGTTGTGAGGTCAAGGGGATAAATATGAGATAACCAGGAAAAGAAGGGGAAAGACGCAAATTCCATTAAAGACAGGCAGGAAGCTAACTGGGGCACTAGAAGTAAAGAACTAAAGTGAACATCATACATAAAGAGAGAAGGCGTAAAATGAGATTGAAGAGAGGCCATGTGGGCCACAGTAGAGTCTGACTTTTTATCCTATGTGGGATAGGAAACCACAGGAGAGTTTTAAATAGGAGATTACAGGTGCTTTTAAGACACCAACAACAAATACACCAAACGCGTATTCGCTGAATTCAGGCGCAATTCGAGCCTTCGATATAAGCAAGTGCCGAAAAGAAGGCAAACTGACACAAACGAGGTAGGTGATGCTGAGAAGCTGAGACCTGAACACGGAGAATCAGGACAGAGCGGTAGAATTTGGAGCGGGGAGTGCCCTAACCTAAAGCTAGAGGGGAAGCAACCCACCCTCGGAGGCGTCCTCACCGCCCCAGACTCAGTGACGAAGGAGGACCGGGCGATGTGGCCCAGCTAGGCATGGAGAGAGAAACGGAATGGAGAAGGGAGGAGGCTCGCCTCTTGGATGTCCTGCTCTTGAGCCAAAAAGCCCTGCAGCTCCACGAAGATCTCGCTCACAGACATGGCGCTAGCTGCACAACAATCAGCCAGTGTGGCAAGGGCGGCCAAGGAACTGGACTCCGGAAACAACCAGCGAAATCGATCGCAACACCCTCGGCAGCCGCCGTTGTCGCCGCGTACCCCCGGTCTTACGCCACGGCCGTCGCTGGGGTCCTCCGAGGCCCGCGGCGCGCCGGAGGACTGGCTGCCCGCCGCACTGCCTAAAACGCTGCCCGCCTCACTGCCTGAAACGCCGCCCGCCGCCTTCGGAATGAAGGCAGGAGTCCAGAGGGCAGAAGAGGGGGAGAGTGGGCGGGGCTTCAGCCTTAGGACAGGCATCGCCAGAAACAACTTGCTAAGGGGGCCCTCGGAGCACGTGAGCCTGAGGGAGGGCGGGTACGGGCTTGGAGGTGGTGCGACCAAGCGGAGCTGTTCAGCTTGTATGTATTTATTTATTTCATATACAACAGCAGATGGGGGAAAATATTTCACAACGAAAGCATATGCACAAAAAAACAAGTGCAGAAGAATGCAGAGAGATTGCAGTCTTCGCGAGAAAATAGGGGGACAGTGCATTTATATTTCCAAACAAAGGAAAATAAAAGTAGCATATATAGGACTCGAGTAGGGAATGGATTGGGAAAGAAAATTTTCTGTGTAAATCTTTTATTCTAATGTCTTCTCTGTATGGTTGTATTACCTATTTTTAAATTCAACGGATTTTTCAAGCGTGTGTGATGGGATGTTTCTCTTTCCGCTCACATCTTACCCTAATTCCCCTTCCATGCATTATAACGGTTTCCTCCTTGTTCTCGAAGAGTTCCATACAAAAATACTGTGTGTGTGTTCTTGAACAGTGATTCCATACACATACTCTGTGTGTGTGTGTGTGTGTGTGTGTGTGATCTTATCATTTAGTTGATCAGAATCATTCGAATCCATGCAATTGGAATGATTCTTATTAACTAAATGATAATTTATTGCGTGGTTTGTGCCCGACGTTATTCTAAACTCTTTACATGAAGGATCATATTTAATTCTCATTATATGAGAAGAATTTCATGGCCATGAAGAAAACGGTAAGACCAACAAGGCTAGCTTAACATATGCAAATCATTTCTTCATTAATAAAAAATATGATGCAATAAAAATTGTTGAATCATTTGTTGCTTAAGTGAATGGAAGCAAGCTTACGGTACAGCGTGTAACATAACAAGTGCATTCCTCTATAATTTAATACTGGCAAAAAACTAAGCAATAAAGCTGAGGAAGCTTGAGGCTCAGTGAACGAAAGTGACATGCTCAGTGTCCCACGGCTGGATGTGCCAAAGCCAAGGTCCAAACTCAAATCTACTGGACTCTAAAATTCATATTCTTATATATTTTGTTACAGTGAATGATTCATTCATACACAGCGGCTCTCATATTTCAGAATTTGAAGCTCCACAATCAATATATCAGCTTCATTTTATTCTCTTCTAAAATAAGATGATATCAACCTTCATAGGATTCTCATGAGAATTAAATGAAGTAGTATTTCTAAAATAATTAAATGAGGCCAAGGACATATGAAACACTAAGGCCAAGCGCAGTGGCTCACACCACTTTAGGAGACCTAGACAGGTGAATCCCAGCACTTTAGGAGAACAAGACTGGTGAATCAGGAGGTCAAGAGACCGAGACCATCCTAGCCAACATGGTGAAACCCCGTCTCTACTAAAAATACAACAATTAGTTGGGCATGGCGGTGAGGGCATGTGGTCAGTCCCAGCTACTCCGGAGGCTGAGGCAGGAGAATCGCTTAAACCTGGGCAGCGGAGGTTGCAATGAGCTGAGATCCCACCCACACTCCAGCCTGGTGACAAAGCGAGACTCTGTCTTAAATAATAATATTAATTAATTGAAAATAAGGAAATAAATAAAAATTAAACACTTAGTAAGGTTCACCTCCTGCTTTCTCATCTACTCTAAAATGAAATTCAATGTAAACTTTAGTTCATTTTTTATGGAAGCCAATTATAACCCCCAAGATACAGCCCCAAATGCCATAATTTTGAATGCTGAAATCCCAAAAGATCAAAATCCCGAAACTGTAATTCTGGGAAAAAACATTTTAATAAATATTAAAGCTGTGCATTTACATTTTCAAAAGGGGATTTACTTGAGACGCATAAAACCGTGACAGAACACTATAGGCTACTTTACCCAATAAAATAGGCAAAAATACATATTTTTGCAAACATAAGCACTTGGGTATTCTAACAACAGTCATATGATTATAACAGCGATGAGTAAATAAATCATATTCATTAAGAAATAGGTTAAAAGGGAAATATATAATTGCATAGCGCTATTGTTGGAAATTGTGTGCACCCAGATTTAAAATTGCAGTTATCTGAAATACTGTGCTGCACAACCCAAGTCTTTTTGATGGGATCCGTCAAAAACCACAATGAGTCACCATCATAATGTATAGATATTCAAAGGCCTGAGATCTTGAGACATTTTATATTTCACAAATGCAGATGTGCAAAAGGAACATCTCTCCATTTACGGAAGATGTTTCAACATTTTTCTATATGGCACTGCTCTTTTAAACAGGCACAGTGTTTACACACAAAGTCATTGTTGTGATAATATACTTTTGTGAAGTCAAATTTGCAAAAATCTATGCAATGAATTAGAACTTTCTGAAAATCTCTACACAACTTATACCTCCAGTATTGCAAATGATGCAAAGATGAAATAGATAGCATAGTGAATTGCAAACAAATAATGCTGAAAATTTTAAATAATGAAAGAAAACTTGAAAAAAAACTGAAAAGAAAGTTTGACATAGGAAAAAGTATATTACAGAAATAGATTGTAGGTATTGCGCAAACGTAATCCATAAGAAATGACTGATTTTCATCGGCATTTACTATATTTTGAAATCTTGTATTTCAATGAATAACTGCTTTTTTTCTTTTAGGACATGGCTTTCCTCAGAGAATATGTTCACCTTCATTTTCCATGTGGCACTGCTCTTTTAAAATTTCTTTTATGATTCCGTATAAACAACATAAGCCTTCCCTATTAAGTTTTCCCATCTTGGTCGCCATGCTTCCATGTTGTTTTGGGTGCATAGAAGTCCATTATCAGAAACAACACTGGTGTAGAATTGTTGCATGTCTCCTCATCCTACCATGTACATAATGATTTCTAGCCAGGCAGTAACTTCACTGGCTTCTTCAGGCAAATGTGGCTTTAATTCCTTAAAAGCTCCTGAAATGTAATCAGTTGGAAGGAATGCCAATGTAGGCAACCGATGCCTTTTTAAAGTGAAGTTTTCACCATTGTCATATTGCATGGCCAATCCACTCATCTGAAATTTTCACCAATTGCTTCTCTTTAAACCACACTAAATTTCCAAATAGAGACACTAAGAAGGTAATAGTTCAGCCTAATATGATGCAACCATCCTGTTATTGTGATTTTCAGGATTTTTAGGTGTGAGGGATTTTAGACTTTAAGGATTTGGACTTTAGGGATTGTGATCTTTTGGAAATTCCATATTTAGGATTAAGGAATTAAATGGTCTTAAATGGTCAGCCTTGAAATAGCTGAGAGCAAAATAACACTAGGTGGCAGTAGATCTCAGGCAGTTGAAATTTACAGTCAGCCTGGCACTGTGGCATGAGCCTGAAGTCCCAACTTCTGAAGAGGCTGAGGCAGGCAGAAAAAATCTATGGTTAACTCATTGCACTTAAAGAGACTGGCAAAAACACAAAATTATTAAAGGGATTTATACCCTAGTGTTAAATCTTTTTTTAAAGATGAACTCTCACTCTGTTGTCCGGGCTGGAGTGCAATGGCATGATCTCAGCTTCCTGCAGCTCCTGCCTCCTAGGTTCAAACGATTCTCTTACCTCAGTCTCCTGAATAGCTGGGGTTACAGGCACCGGCCACGATGCCACGATGCCTGGCTAATTGCTGTATTTTTAGTAGATACCTCACCATGTTGGCCAGGCTGGTCTTGAACTCCTGACCTCAGGTGATCCACCCCACGCCCCCATCTTGGCCTCCCAAAGTCCTGGGATTACAAGGCGTAAACCACTATGCCCAGCCAACATATCTTTTCAAAAATACCTCCCTTAGAAACATAATTTTATAGACACATGAACACACATATATACAGCACACCAATTTCTACACTACTACAGGACAGAAACTACCACTATCAAATGCCTCTTAAGCAGCTTGGTGCTTAGGAAACATCTTTCCAATAATTAGCCATTGCTGAAAATATATTTGCCTTATGGGTTTGCATCACCAGCAATACAACATTCCGATGACCCGCGAATCATGAAAATGTTTACCTTATGAATTTGTGTATAAAGATGAAGAAATAGAACTTTGATTGATTATAAAATATCTACAGGTTTTGTTTTTATTTTTTAGTTAGAGAGATGAAGACTCACTATATTGCCCAGGCTGGTCTCCAATTCCTGGCCTCAAGCAGACCTCCTGCCTTGACCTCTCAAAACGTTTTGGTTTGATTTATATTGGTTTTTAGAGACAGGATCTCACTGTGTCACCCAGGCTAGAGCACAGTAGCAGGATCATAGCTCACTGTAGAGTTAAACTCCTGGCCTGAGGTGATCCTCCCCCCTGGCCCTCCTGAGTAGCTAAAACTACGGGAACTTGCAGGAGGCCCGGCTAAAAATTTTTTTGTCTTGAGATGGAGTTTTGCTCTTGTCCCCCAGGATAGAGTGCAATGGCATGGTCCTGGCTCACTGGAACCTCCACCTCCGAGGTTCAAGGGATTCTCCTGCCTCAGCCTCCCACAGAGGTGGAATTACAGGTATGTGCCGCCACACCTGGCTGATTTTTTGTATTTATAGTAGAGATGGAGTTTCATCATGTTGGCCAGGCTGGTCTCCAACTCCTGACCTCAGGTGATCTGCCCACCTCAGCCTCCTAATGTACTGGGATTACAGGCACGAGCCATGGTGCCCAACCTTTTTTCTTTCTTTCTTTCTTTCTTTTTTTTTTTTTAATAGAAATGGGTCCTCAGTTTGTCGTCCAGGCTATTTGGGAATTCCTGGCCTCAGGTGATCCTCCTCCCTCAGTGTCCCAAACTTCTAGGGTTACCACTGCCCCTGGACAGCAAATAATTGTATATAATTATACAATGTATATAAATGTTCTTAGGTGCATATTAAAATGATGGCTCTGTTTTAAAAAGAAAATTTCACACAAGAGAACTCTGCTTTAGTACCACAGTCACTGTAAACACCATCTGTAGCCCACGGTGTTCAGAGGATTACCTGTTTTCCAGGCACTGGGCCATTTTGGTTTTATTTCATATTCATGAGGCCTGAATTATAAACACGAAGTAAACACTGGACCTAGAATTTGGAGAATTTTTCTACCTCAGCTAGTAAACCTCAACGTTTTGGAAATATTTTTCAAGTTACAAACCAGCTCACCTGGTCTGCTTCCTGTCTCGGAGGACAGCATCATCACTCTTAGTCATTCATATGGAACAAAGCAGCTCTCTTCTGGTTCATCCTGCACTGGGCTGTGTGTGTGTGTGTGTGTGTGTGTGTGTGTGTGTGTGTGTGTGGTCTGTGTGTGTGTTATATGTACCTAAAACGTGTTATATCATTTTTTTTGAGATAGGGTCTCACTGTGTCGCCAAGGCTGGAGTACAGTGGAACCACCTCGGCTTACTGTAGCCTGCACCACCTGGACTCAAATCATCCTCCCACCTCAGCTTCTGAAGTAGCTGGGACTACAGGTGCATGCCAACATGCCCAGCTAATTTTACATTTTGTATTTTCTTGTAGAGTCAAGGTTTCATTGTGTTACCCAGGCTGTTTCATTTTTTGGGTTTTTTTCTAAGACAGAATTTTGCTCTTTTGCCCAGGCTAGAGTGAAATAGTGCGATCTTCACTCACTGCAACCTCTGCCTCCTGGGTTCAAGCAATTCTCCTGCCTCAGCCTCCTGGGTAGCTGGAATTATAGGCACCCACCACCACACCAGGCTAATTTTTGTATTTTTAGCAGGGACAGGGTTTCACCATGTTGACCAGGGTGGTCTCGAACTCCTGACCTCAGGTGATCCACCTGCCTTGGCCTCCCAAAGTGCTGGAATTACAGGCATGAGCTACTGTGACTGGCCCCAGGATGGTTTTAAACTCCTATTTTTTTAATTTTCTTTTTAACATGAATAATGGAAACACTGTGGTTTGTATGAACTCCTAAACTGAAGCTATCCTCCCACGTCAGCCTTCCTAAGTGCAGGGATTAGAGGCGTGAGCCACCACACCCGCCTGAAACGTAGCATCTTAACCGTGTTGAAATGTGCAGTTCAGTGGCATTAAGTACATTTGCTTTGTTGTGCAACCGTCACCACTACCCATCCACAGAACTTTTTCACATTCTCCAACTGAAACTCCGCACCCATTGAACACTCACTTCCGGTTCCTCTCCCCTCAGGCCCTGGAAACCACCATTTTACTTTCTGTCGCTACAAGTTTGACTACTCTGGGGACCTCATGTAAGTGGAACCATACAGGATGTGTCCTTTTGTGTCTGGCTTATCTCACTTATCACAATGTTCATAACAACATTGATCCATGTAGTAGCAGGTGTCAGAATCTCCTTGCTTTTTCAGGCTGAATAGTATTTCATTGTATGTCTATATCACAGTTTGTTTATCCACTCATTGGTCTATTTTTTTTTTCTTTTAGACGGATTCTTGCTCTGTTGCCCAGGCTGGAGTGCAGTGGCACGATCTCAGCTTACTGCAACCTCTGCCTCCCAGATACAAGGATTCTCCTGCCTCAGCCTCCTGAGTAGCTGGGATTACAGGTGTGCACCACCATGCCTGGCTAATTTTTTTTTTTTTTTTTTTTTGAGATGGAGTTTGCTCTTGTTGCCCAGGCTAGAGTGCAATGGCATGATCTTGGCTCACTGCAACCTCCACATCCTGGGTTCAAGCAATTCTCCTGCCTCAGCCTCCCAAGTACCTGGGATTAAAGGAATTCGCCACCACCTCCAGCTAATTTTGTATATTTAGCAGAGACAGGGTTTCTCTCTGTTGGTCAGGCTGGTCTCAAACTGCTGACCTCAGGTGATCTGCCTGCCTTGGACTCACAAAGTGCTGGGATTATAGGCATGAGCCATCGCACCCAGCCTCATAGGTCAATTTTTCTTTTTTCTGAGATGGAGTTTCACCCTTATTGCCCAGGCTAGAGTGCAATAGCATGATCTTGGCTCACTGAAATCTCAGCCTTTCGGGTTCAAGCGATTCTTTTGTCTCAGCCTCCCGAATAGCTGGGATTACAGGCGTACACCACCACACCAGGCTAATTTTGTATTTTAGTAGAGATGGGGTTTCTCCATGTTGGTTAGGCTGGTCTCAAACTGCCAACCTCAGGTGATCTTCCCACCTTGGCCTCCCAAAGTGCTGGGATTATGGTCTATTTTTTAAAAAGAATATTGAATAGGAAATTAATCGATCAATTTTTTGATTGAATGGTTTAAAATATAGGTGGCTAAATATTACCAAAGTTACAGAAAAATCAGTTTTTCCTTGCAGTGTGGGAACTTTTTATGTTCAAAAGATATTGCCAACAAATGTCTTTGTCTAACTTGTTACTATGGGAAAATTTTCAAATATAAACAAACTAGAGGGGATAGTATAGTAAACTTCTGTGAACTCATTACCCAGCTTCAGTAATTAGCAGTTAATAGCCAATTGTGTTTAATCTATCTGCTACTTACTCTCCAAACTCTAAATATTTCTGAAGTAAATCTGAAACATCCTATGATTTCATATCCACAAACGTTTCAGTATGCATTTTTAAAAGATAGGAACTTTTTACAAAAACCTAATGTATCATGCTTAAAATTACACAGAATAATTTCTAATATGAATGCTAATGTTAAAAATGCCCCTATTCTCTGTTTCTCTCTGTCTGTGATTTCGTCATTTGATTCAGACTCCAAGTAAAGTCCATACGTGTTGATAAATCTTGTAAATCTCCTTTAATCCACAGATTGCCCCTCTCTCTTTTTCCCTTTCCTCAGAATTTATTTGTTGAAGAAACCAGGTTCTTTATCCAGTAGAACTTCCTACAGCCTGCATTTGGCTGAGTGCATTCCTGTGGTACATTTGACATGAGTCCCCATGCTGTACCATTCCTGTAAACTGATAGTTAGAGCTAACGGCCTTCTAAGACCTGAGCCTGATGTTTTGACAAGAATACTTTATAGGTTACGTTGTCCATTTCCCACAGGAGGTGTAAGATGTCTGATATACTCTCTCCTTCTCTCTCTTCATAATATTAAGATTGATTAGGTATCATCAGCCCCATCCATCCATCACAAAGTTTCTCATTAGTTTTTCAGCATTGATGACTCTTGCTCAGATCCTAGCCCCTTATGGGTTTCAAAACAGTCTCCTGCCATCTTTTCTGCAGTTTAGAGAATGGCACTGGCTTCGCAGAGGAAGGTGCATTGGAAACAGCTAATACAGAAGACAGGGAAAACAGGAGGAAAGCAGGCCACAGGTAGGAAAGCAATGATATTGCTGGAACAAAGGTTTTGTGCGTTCAAAAATTTGAGGGGTATTGCAAAATTGTGCTCTAAAGAGGTTAAACCAACTTAACACTTTTCAGTAAATGTCTGTTTCTACATACCCTTTGCCAATTTGATAGGTGAAAAACTGCACCTCATTCTGGTTTACAATTGTTAATTTCAAGTGAAGTGGACTGTATCTGCAAATATATATTGGTAATCTGTATTTTTCTTTTGTGAAAGTATGTTGCTATCTTTTGCCCATGTTTTCTATCAATTTGTTTACACCTTTTATTTTTTTAAAGAATTAGAGCGATGAGTTCCTTATCTGTCATATCATATGTGTTATGGATATTTTTCCCAGATTATTGTCTTTTGACTCTGATCAGGAAACTGTTTGCTTTATAGGAGGTTTTTATTGTTACAATGCATTTATCAAATATTTCCTTCATAGCTTCTGGGTTTTTTTAACATTCTTTGAGAAGTCTAACCTATGACCATTAAGAATCATTCACAATTTCTCCTAGTATTTCTATGGTTTCAGCTCTTTTCCTTCTTCTTTTCTTCCTCCTTCTTCCCTTTTGCATACAAATGTTTGGTTCACTTTGATATGGATTGAACTTTTATTTATTTATCTTGAAACAGGGTCTCACTCTCTCATTCAGGGTGGAGTGCAGTGGCATGATCATAGCTCACTGTAACTTCAGACTCTTGGGTTCAAATATTCCTTCTGCTGCAGCCTCCCAAGTAGCTGGGATGACACGTGCACCATGCCTGGCTAATTTTTAAAATTTTTTCGTAGAGATGGGATTTTGCTATGTTGTCCAGGCTTGCCTTGAACTCCTGGCCTCAAGCAATCCCCCTGCACTGGCCTCACAAAGCACTAGAATTACAGGCATGAGCCACCAGGCCTAGATTGAACTTTTATTTCTTGCCAGATGTTGTCTCAATACTGTTAATACAACGATGTATATTTTCTCTAATCATTTAAAGTAGTACTTCTATTGTGTACTACATGCTGAATATATGTGTGTCTATTTCTGAATCAACTGTTTCGTTCCACTTATCTATTCTTTTAGTGCACTGACTCAGATCCATGGTGTATTCAATGCTGGCATTCTGCATTGTACACATTAGATGCATCCTTGAAAGGCTGCATGTGAAGCAAAAACAATTGGGTCCATAATCTCACTGGCATCCTTTAGTTATTGTTATGTAACATACATCCAAAAACTCAGTGGCTTCCAATGACAGCCAGTGACTCCCGCACATTCATAGGGTGTGCTAGGCTTTGTTCTGCGAGGGCGATCGTGCTCTGCATGGCGTCCATCGCCTTTCTAGGGCAGCAGGATCATCTGCCTCAGATGCAGAACACAGGAAGGAGTGCGCAAAGACTAAGGTCCCAGAGGACCCAGGCTTTCCCCACCCACTGCCATTTCTTCCTCATCGTAGTGGTCAAAGCCACACAGCTTAACCCAAAATCAAGGGTGAGGAAAGTTCCCTTTGCCCCATGAGACATGGAAAAGGTGTGGACACAGAGAAGGTGAAGAACCGGGACCACAATCCCAATCTCCCACAGCTACTGACACATAATTTAAATGGGGAAGCTTCCATAGAAAATTCCAGATCCTTGTCTAATATTAAGCTGAAAAGGAGCTACTAACATATATTTGAAATACACTGAAAATTGAAGTACCCGGAAAAGTACAGGGTAACATAACATCCATGTGTCTATCTCTAATAATTAACAAATTAATATTTTTGCTTATTTGCTTCTGATCTTTTTTCTTAAGAAATAAAATGTTTTACAGTTTATGTACTCTGTGTACCCTTCCATGGTTTTCTCTCACTATCCAGAAGTAATTACTATTTTAAAGGCAGTCTGTGCACATTTTTAT
Source organism: Callithrix jacchus (assembly GCF_049354715.1). NCBI lineage: Eukaryota > Metazoa > Chordata > Mammalia > Primates > Cebidae > Callithrix > Callithrix jacchus. The sequence continues at coordinate 111,879,601 of NC_133507.1, forward strand.
TATATGTGCAGCATTTATGAAGATTAATACACTTCTTTGTTTTCATATTTTAAATATTATAAATGGTATGATACTCTATATATAATTCTAAAAGTAGCTTTTTAATTCAACAGTATATTTGAAGATCTAGCTGTTTATACATATAGATGGTCTGCTTTTACGTTGTTATATTTTACTCTATTGTATGATTGTATTACTCTGTTCTCGCATTGCTATAGATAAATACCTGGCCAGGTGCGGTGGCTCATGCCTGTAATCCCAGAACTTTGGGAGGCTGAGTCAGGTGGATCACAAATTCAGGAGTTCAAGAACAGCCTGACAAATATGGTGAAACCCTGTCTGTACTGAAAAACAAAAAGTACAAAAATTAGCAGGGCATGCTGGCAGGCACCTGTAGTCCCAGCTACTTGGGAGGCTGAGGCAGGAGAATTGCTTGAACCAGGAGGCAGAGGTTGCAGTGAGCCAAGATCACACTGCTGGAATCCAGCCTGGGTTACAGAGCAAGACTTCATCCAAAAAAAAAAAAAAGAAAGAAAGAAAGAAAGAAAAAGGAAATACCTGAGATTGGGTAATGTATGTAGAAAAGGCATTTACCTTGCTCACGGGTCTGGAGGCTGTACGGAAATCATGGCGGCTTCTTGGGAGGTCTCAGGAAACTGACAATCATGGCAGAAGGTGAAGGGGAAGCAGGCAGGTCTTGCATGGCTGAAGCAGGAGGAAGTGAGAACAGGGGAGATGCTACACACTTTTAAACAACCAGATCTCACCACAACTCACTCACTCACTATAACAACAACAGCACTAAGGGGCTGATGCTAACCCATTCATGAGAACGCTGGCCCCGTAATCTAATCACCTCTCACCAGGCCCCACCTCCAACAATGGGGATTACAACTGAATGTGAGATTTGGGTGGGGACACAGATCCAAACCATATCAATGACTGTATCATAATTCATCTTCTTTCCTTTACCGATGGATGCTTTGAATGGTGTTAACTTACCATTATCATTAACAAGAAAACATTTACAAATCACATATTTAAGGTAAATACATGCAATTTTACCAAAATGTTAAAGTTATTTGCAAATATTACACAGATGAAATATAACTAAAATAATAATTCAAAAACCCCTAAGGCATATATTAGGGAATATGTTATGAGGGGCCACATATTATTAATAATCAATTTTTTTCCAAAATATGTCCTATCAAGGAAATAAAAGATACATCTACCAGCAGACAGTACTAAACATTCCATCATTCACACGAACATTCTCCTACAAGCCACAGCCCAGAAGTCTGTCAATATGCACCCAGCCTTATCATTTTCCATTAATATTTAGTCAGTGTTTCCAATATAATTGGCCGCTTCTTCAGATCAAAGGCTTTTACATAGGTCCTACATGCAAATCAAACAACTATCCATGGAATATCAGAACTTGACTTTCTCCATTCTCTTATACTTTTTGTGTCTCACGCTAAAGAAATGAGAGATGCAGAATTCTAAGGCTGATTAGCTAGGAAGTACTCATTCAAACTTGAATATTCTTCAAAGAGAGTGTGTGGCAATTCTAATCAGAGGAAGAAACATAAAGGAAGTCAACCCAGATGTTTTCCACCCGGGCCCTCCTTTTGGCTGGTCTGATTTCCACTGGTAAGGCGAAAGTGCAATTTTAGAATGTTGGTTAACTTTTAAAAATTGATTTCAGGAAAGATTAAAAAGATTACAAAGTCATTAATAGCACAATCACGACAAATACATGTATTTGGCTAATAAAAATGAGATTGAAATGATTCAGAGTACTGGAGATGTTCTAAATAATTTACAGTGAAATGTTCCGCTTCTTTAATGAGGGAAGCATAATAGCGGGTTGAGAAGACATTGCAAAGCCTTTCAGTCTTGGTCTGGGACTTATCTGGAACGAAACTAGATAATAAAAAGTTGACATAAGAATTTGATTCTGGTTTTGATCAAAATCAAATTCCAATACAGATATCTAATACAGAGACTAGTGTGGATTAGGACAAAGCGAATGCTCCCTTAATACTCACACAAGGAGGACAAAGTGAATCAATTACTACACTGTCTGATATTTGCCTCAATTCCCAAGGATAAATTTTAGTTTCCAAAGTGATGGGATTATATCCTGATCAAGGTGTTGACTTGGAGCTTGGCTACAAGGCATAAAACTTTTGAAACCCATCTTGTAAAACTATTTTAAAGAATAGGCTTAATGGCCACGTTCTGTAGTTTCTCTTCACAGCATATGTATCAACAAAGAATAAAATGTCTTTAAATAAAATCAGTAGTCAAATAACCAGGCTCTTGCTTTTGCTTGTTTGTTTCAAAATGCAAGGTTGACCGTCCTCACTGTATTTCTCTGTGAATGTTAACACCGGAAATCCAGGACGTTTAACTCAATTGAACATTTATCGAGTGCTTGCTATACTAAAGAGACATATTGTGCCTAAAACAAAGTTTGCACCAAGTCCACTGAGAAAGCAGCCTCTCCTCCATGTTTCATAATTTTTCAGATAACTGGTTCTACTCCTTTCCCACCTTCTCTCCTCATCTCAGTTGAGGCTAAATTGGTTTGACATTTCAGATTATTTTTCTAAGAATCTCCCTCTTCTATGTTTGCAACCATGAAAGAGATTTATCTAGTGTTAAACAAACTTGTCTAGTTCAGAGTTTATTTCTCCTTTAATTCCAACATTTGGTAGGATTCGATTAGTAGAACTAACCATTTCAACATTGCTTTAGAACTTCTAAGATTATTTTCTGAGCCATGCCATTTTCTTATTTTTGCTTAATCTAACCATAGTGATCCCCATGCCAGTAATGAGCAAAGAAAAATAGAAAAGCACAACTTATCCCATTTACTACTGGACCTGAAGCAAAGTAGATTGACGGAGGCTAATGCCAATAAATAAATACATTTACTGATATGCTAACGTCGTGAAGCAGAATTCTGTTGCCAGGGAATAACCAAGTTTACATCGGAATTAGGATATTAAAATTCTGGAAGGACAACCTTCCCATAAACTACAGAAAGTTCAGGGAAAGGTACAGTGAAAACAGAATTGTCAGGATCCACTGCATGACTAATAAAGCAAATGGAGATTGGAAATGTCTGAGGCCACGAGCTCTGCTCTCACATTTCTCCTTTTTGGCACTAGCCGGGCCATGGGCTAATATATGTTGGCAAGTCTTCCAACGAGATCCAGACGTGTGATCACCATGGCTCTGGATGGTACTCTGCTCAAAGGTATGGGGTTGCACAAACAACCATCCATCTCTTTGGTCCCTAACCTCTTTTTTTTTTTTTAAGACAGAGTCTCACTCTGTTACCCAGTCAGTCACCCAGGTTGGAATACAATGGCACCATCTGAGCTCACTGCAACCTCCACCTCCTGAATTCAAGTGATTCTCCTGCTTCAGCCTCCTGAGTAGCTGGGATTACAGGTGCTCACCACCAGGCATGGCTAATTTTTGTATTTTAAGTATAGATGAGAGTTTCACCACATTGGTCAGGCCGGTCTCAAACTCCTGACCCCGTGATCTGCCAGCCTCAGCCTCCCAGAGTGCTGGGATTACAGGCATGAACTACTGCACCTGGCCCCAATCTCTTTTCTTAATGTCCTTGCCCAGTGTTGGCTGCCTCAAGGGCTCACAATTCTGACAGTATGAAAAACCAGAGATGTAACCAGTTACACCACTGTCTTTGGAGCAGCTTCCAAGAACTCGGCTTCAAGTATGGGCTGTGAATTGGGATCCAAACTTGGAAGAAGAAAAAGAGCAGGGAACAAACACAATGTTTTCCATCTGAATGCCTTCACGTATTGACTTATCTCACCTGCCTTTTCCAAAGGGGAATGAAACACGACTATGCCATTTTAGAGATGAGGAACTTGAACTGAGGTGCCAAAAGTTAAGGGACCTGCCAAGCACAGTTGGAGATGGTGAGGTCTGGACCTGAACTCAGGTTTTTGTTTCCTCTTCCCACGAAACCACGGTGTTACTGGCCAAGACTCTGGAGGTTGAATATTAGAGGCTGACCCTAAGCGGGCGAAAGAATACTTCTATCTCGTCCAGACAATGAGGGCCACACTTGTGAATTTTCAGTTATACTCAGCATCACCTTGGGGTGCCAGTGTGATGAAATAGCCATGTGTCCATTCATTTCAACGATCTCCATACTAACTAGAGGGGAACTCTTACATATACATATACTACTTACAAAGCAACCTCAAATACTGAAACAGGACTAAGAGAAGGAAAACATTAATTGCCAAAATTTAGACTCAGCTCATACTGTAAAGTGTGCGCACTTAACTGATACAGTAACTTCTTGGCTCTTGTCTTGAGCCTGCTCAGTGTTGCTTTGTACATAATTGTAGCACTCCTGGTGAAGCTGGTTGTTCAGGTGGCAGCCTATTAGAAGGGAGGAGAGGCTGGTGAGAGCAGGCATAGTGACAGCAGCGCAACGCAAGAGCTGAGGGGTTGTTAAGACAAACTCAAGACACATCACAATCTGGAATTGTTTGGTTGGGCTCCATGCACTTTAATAAACCCAGGAGGCATCACTCGTTGTATTAAAATACCATATGTAGTAGGTGCTGTTTACAATCACTTTTCTAGATCACTGAGAGAACAATGAGACTAGGGCAACGTGTGATACTTTTATAATAGGTTCCCATAAAAAGACAGCTGTTTTCAAAGTGGGCTTGAAGAAGTCAAGATCCAGGTACCTAGAAAATGCACTTACATGAACTGCCTCATTCCCCCAAATGCCAGACAGGAATAGTAGGTAATGTATTTGTTTAAGGCTTACTATGTACCAAGTACCATTTTAAATGCTTTCATCTTTACAACATGGTTATTAGCACCTGCAGAGAGGGAGGTTAAAATTGGGCTAGACAGAGTGAGAAACACTGGGACATCCCAACAAGTTCTGGCAGCTTCAAGCTTTGGTACCTGGTCTGGAATCAGCGGGCTAACACCATGTTCCTGGGTCATAAAGCTCCCCAGGGCAGCTCCTCGGTCTGCTCATTCTTATTTACATCCTAGAAGTCAGAGGCCTCACCAGGGTGTGGACGTCTTGTGCCCTGCTGGATCTACTGTGTTTACACCATTCACTGGAATGATTATGGGCCAGGAGAAACCTTATCAAAGCAAAACTGCTATCAATAATGCTGTTTGAATATCTGGAAGAGGGAAGAGAGGTGGAGTCTACACCTAGGGTGCCTACTGGAGATGGTGATGCTTATTTGTTTAATGCAGGTCCCATACATAGAGCTTTTGTTCTTCTTTCAAAATGATAAAACCTAGAACAGAAAGGACATAGAGTATACCAAACAAGCTGATGCATTTTTTAAAAAACTTTTTAGGTTCAGGGCTACATGTGCCCATTTGTTATACTGTAAACTGCATGTCACAGGGGTTTGGTGTACAGATTATTTTGCCATCCAGGTAATAAGCCTAGTAGCACATAGATATTTTTTTATGATCCTTTCCTGATGATGCACTTTCAAGGACTTTTCACCCCTTTCCCTGAAAACTTCTGCTTCATGCACACACTTCATGAAACCCTGCAACTGATTGGAGTCATTCCTTCCTGTGGCCCTTGTGGTTTTGCTTCACGATCTATGAACAAAGCCACTTTCAGCAATGCTAACCATAATGGATAGACACTTCTATTTACTCAAATCCCACACATCATAAATGCTGGTACTTGTGCAAGAGTCGAATGTGAAATATTTGAATGCTTCTAAGTTCCAGGTGAAGCTAGGTCTCCTGGTACTCCAGGTATTGGCTTTGTTTCTTGTTTTAATTGCATCCAGGTATAAAATATACACATAAAAGTGCACAACACATCCATGTACAACTCCATGAACTCCATCAAGTGAATACATCTGTGTAACCAGCACCCAGATCCAGAAAAAGAACATCACCAGCATCCCGGAGATCCCTTGTGCTACAGTTTAGACATTATTCCCAGCAAGGCAATCACTATCCCAAGTTCTAACACCACGTGTTAGTTCCTCCTGTTTCTAAAAATGATATAAATAGAATTGAACAGCAGGCCTTCTTTTTGTGTGGCTTCTTTTTTTTTTTTTGAGGCTTAGTTTCGCTCTTGTTACCCAGGCTGGAGTGCAATGGCGCGATCTCGGCTCACCGCAACCTCCGCCTCCTGGGTTCAGGCAATTCTCCTGCCTCAGCCTCCTGAGTAGCTGGGATTACAGGCACGCGCCACCATGCCCAGCTAATTTTTTGTGTCTTTAGTAGAGATGGGGTTTCACCATGTTGACCAGGATGGTCTCGATCTCTTGACCTTATGATCCACCCGCCTCGGCCTCCCAAAGTGCTGGGATTACAGGCTTGAGCCACCGCGCCCAGCCTTTGTGTGGCTTCTTACATTCCACATCACGATTGTGTAATTTATGTTTTTATATTGACATTCTTTGGGATATATGATATTCCATTATACGCATTTATTTTCATCTATGTCTGCATTCTTCCTTTGGGTAGTTTCCAGTTTTAGGTGATTATAAAATTGCTGCTATGAAGCTTCTTATACCTTTTAATAAACATATATATGCACTCCTATTGGGAGTGAGTCCAGAGGAGCCCCTCCTCACCAAGGCTGTGGGAGGTATCTCGTGAGGGAACCCGCATCCTTGAGGGGCTATACAGTGGTTGTCCTCTGTGGGCCCAATGTCACAAGAGAAACTTCTGCCATGGAACTGGGTCCTCTGAAGTGGCACTTAATGCCAAGGTCATCAAGAGCAGAAAGTAATCAGATTCATCTAAATGTCTGAGATTTGTGACATTGGCTAGTAATCACTGCGACCCTAGAACTGAATAGATGAGCAGCCAACTAAAGCCTCATTGGACTTGTATGAATGGAAATGCTCTAGGTCTGTTGAACAAAATGCGGACTTCAGTCATCACAATAAGGGGTTGCAATTCCCAATAAATTGCCAGGCTTGAGTCAGTTCACAGTCCCAGAGCCTCTTGAATGAAAGGGAGGCTCAGTCCTTTTGAGTAAGGGTCCTGCCATGCCCCCAACGATTTATAATGTAAACCTTACTTCTAGCCATCCCCAAAGGGACCTGTAATGGTTTAGCAGGATGACAGCACATTGGGGAAGAAATTATTAGGCTCTTCAGAGATTATTGGACACTTGCTCAAAACTGACACTAAACCTGGAGATCTAAAAGGCCACTGTGGTTGACCAGACTAGGGGCTTATAGTCAGGTGGTCGAAGTAGCTTTTCAGCAGGGTCCAGCTTATACTAAGCCCAGTGCATCCTCAAATCTACCAAGAGGTTATTTCCCCAGTTCCAGAATGCAAAATTGGAATAGACTTTCTTCTTCTTTCACGTTGCCTTGGCAATTCTTGGTCATTGATGTTTCCAAATAAATACAGAATCTGTTTGCTAATTTTCACCAAAAATCCTGACAGGGCTTTGACTGAATCTGCAGTAAATATACAGATCAAATTGATAACTGATGTTTTTAAAGTGGTGAGTCCTCTAATCAATGAACATATCATATCCTCCATTTACTTAGGTCTTCCTTCACTGTTATATTAACAGTTGTTGTAGTTGTCCGTGTACAAGTCTTGCACATCTTTTGATTAATATATATTCATAAAACCCACCTGATGGAGTTTTAGCCCTTCTACAGTGGAGCTATACAATAGAAATATAATACAAGTCATACAGATAATTTTAAATTTTCTAGTGGCCATAATAAAGAAGTAAAAAGAAACATGGCATTTTAATATTTTATTTAACTCAGGTTTTCAAAATATTATATCAATATGTAATTATTGAGATCTTTTACATTTTTAAATACTAAGTCTTCAAAATCTATTGTATACTTTACCATTAAAGCACATCTCAGTTCAAACTAACTACCTTTCACGTGCTGAATAACCACATATTCAATATGGCTAGTGGCACCATATTGGACAGCATAATTCTACAGTCTTATTTTTATGCCAACTTGACAGGTGCGCAGTGCCAGTAGTGTATTAAAGTCTCCTATTATCTGTGAGTTTCTATCTGTGTCTCCTGGCATCTTGTGATCTCCGCTTTATATAGATGACTTGTGTTTGTTATTTAGTGCATGGATAGTTGTAACTGCTATATCTTCATTGTGACTTGTGGCACTTACCCTCTGACATTATCTTCCTTTGTCTTGTTTCAGTGTCTTTTGGCCTGAATTCCAGTCTCTGGTAACAGGACGACAGCCCTAGCTTTCTTACTGCTTGGCACATCTTTATCCAGCTCTTCACTTTCATCTTTTTCAATCGCTGTGTTTTATTCCATACGACATCAAACTAGGGTTTGCTTTTTAACCCAACAGGACATTTTTTAATAGATGAGATAAGCCCATTCACATGACTCATATATTTGTACCCAACACCATCATTTTATTTTATAATTATTGTATTATACTCTGTTTCTCTACTTGGGTCTTTGCCTTTTTAGTTCTTTTGATATTTAGCAAGGTTTGCATTTTTGTTCCAGTTATTTCCATTCTCTTTATTGTTAAAGTCTAGTCACTTATTAGAATATGTCTTGGAGTTAACATTGTTCAGGGTTCACTTTTTTTTTTTGAGACAGAGTCTCAGTCTGTCACCCAGGCTGGAGTGCCATAGTGTGATCTTGGCTCACTGCAACCTCCGCCTCCCAGGTTCAAGCGATTCTCCTGCCTCAGCCTCCTGAGCAGCTGGGATTACAAGTGCCTGCCACCATGCCCAGCTAAATTTTTTGTACTTTTAGTAGAGACAGCGTTTCGCCATGTCGGACCGGCTGGTCTCTTAACTCCTAACCTCATATGATCCACCCTCCTTGACTTCCAACAGTGCTGGGATTGTGGGCATGGGCTACCGTGCCCGGCCTTAAGGAATCATTCACCCTTTCTAACTAGCTAGTATTTTCCCACTGTTATTCTTCAATGTCTTTATTAATGTTTCCTTTGAATCTATTCTTCCTTTGGTATCCTGTAATTTAGTCTTCCTTTGTAATATCATTCTGTCATTTTCATCTATTCCTCTCCTGAGTTCATTCAACTTTATTTCTTCTTTTTGTTTTTGTACATTTGCTATTTTTGAATTTCAAAGCCAAAGTTACTGAAGCCCAGATAAATAATTATAGTTTTCTTCTTTTGGGTTTTTGTGTCAAAATGTTCTACATTAAGCCAATTAAGTATAAAGGTCCTATTAAGAGGGGAGAGAGACTTGGAACTCTATTGTGGTTGCAGAAAGTTTCACCTGGCATACAATCGCATGTGCACATTCAAAACTGTGACTTGAGTGATCCTACTGCATACCTGTAAATGGAAGGCAAACGGTCAGATCTTCAGAATAAAAAAATCATCTTCTTAAAAACCTGGATGCATATCCTGCTCTTCAAGAAATTGGTGTTCACAAAGGATTGAAGCTTGAAGAGATGGATCCTCCATTTTCCATGACGCGATTACTGTACTTTGCATGCCTGTATCAAAACATCTCATGTACCTCATAAGTATATGTATGTATGCACCCACACAATTTTTTAATTAAAAAAAGAATTTGAGTTTAAATAGAAACATGATAAATGCAAGAAAGAAAATATTTTAACTCATCATCACTCTGATGTTCAAGTGAACTGCTTCCTTCAAGCTCTTTGATCTTTCTGTCACCTATGGAATATGGGTGGTTTTGTTTTTTAGATTTCTAAGTCCCAAAGATCTAAGATAAATAAACAAGGACACTTAAGCTGGGCCAGGCTACATTTTTGACACCTTTAAAACTAGCAATCTTTCTGCTTCAAAATAAAAAGCCTATGGTACAAGAACAGCAAGTGGTTTACAATGCTAGATTTAGCATACACTGAATACATATTCAATGAATAAGTTGAGTGTAGGTAGTGGACTCTCAGAAATATCCTTTTGTTTATCATATTGGCTGGAGGGAGAGCTGCTTTCATGGATGATACAGGATTTCCTGCTATTTCCAGCCACACTCGCCTACATGGTTATGAAAAATGGCAGTCCAAGAAAACATTCCAGATTTCAACGAGGCTGCACTACAAGAAGGACTAGAATGAGAACGAGGCCTACCTTCATCTGAAGTGTCTCATGGAACCGGGCCTGCCAACTTCATCTAGCCATATGCATATTACAGCTGCTTATTTCTATACATTTTGTATTATATCTATGCTATTCTGTCTCAGTTATATTGACAACAGGTACTAAGAGGAAACAAGACCATACAAATGTCCAAGGGACCAGAAATAATTCTGGCTCCTTCGAGTTGAGCCAGTCAGTAAGAAATAAGTTGAACTAATCCTTCCGGAAACTTTCTTCATGACTTTCTGCCTAACTTTGTTTGGAATGCAGAAAATGACAGCAGAATGACTACATTCTTACCTGTAGATTGTTAAACACAATTAACCAAAGTGTATTATTAGAGAAATGGTTGCATTTGTGCATCAGGACATATGTATAAGAATGTTCATGATATCACTATTTTTCAGAGCAAAACCATTAATGACCTAAAAGCCCACCAATAGTGAAATCAATAAATAATGTCAAAGTTATAGAATGTAATAGTCAACAGCAGTCATGATAAACGAACTCCAGTCCAGGTAAACCTAACAACCTGAATGAATCATAGCAATATAATTTTAAGTTTAAAAAGTGCAAAAGATCACTTAACACGTGATATTCTTTTTATAACGTTAAAACAATTAAAATTAAAATACAACACAATACTTTCAGCCTTTTCAATCTCTGTGTTTTATCATACAGCATAAAATTGGGGTTTGCATTTCAATGCAATAGGACATTTTTTAGTAGACTAGCCCATTCACATTAATAGATATGACTCATATATTTGTACCCAATACCTTTACCTTTTTACATAATACAATTATATAAAATTTTTATATAATATATAAATTTTATACAATAAAATTATATAAAAAGGGAAGCAAGAAAATAATGAACCCGAGTTAACGCATGACTAGCTAGGGAGGGCCACATAGAAAGATTTAAGTTACTTTCAATGCTGTAGTTTTGCAGTTGGGAAGTATTGCATGGGTATTTATTATTATTAATAACATATCACAGAAGCAACAGGACTTGCATGTGGGTGACCAGGAAGAGAGTTAATGATGACTCTCAGAGAGTTGAGAATCTATGTCACACAATCCGCACCTTTGTATATCTATTAGGTTGGTGCAAAAGTAATCGCGGTTTTTGCCGTTACTTTCAGTGGCAAAGTATATCTAGCACCGTCTGATTTGAATAGGCACCTCCTTGGTACCAAGTGACTTTAGGTTGTTTCCGGAAATTTGCTTGCAAAAAATAAATGCTGTACTCCATTGAGGACACCCAAAAAGGAAATAGCACATCAGCTCTTCAAGGCAATTTTAAAAGAAGCTCTAAAATATTTGCACAATAAAATATATGCTTAGTTTTCCAGATAATCATCCTTCTAATTATTAGGAGGAAAAACACAGGTGGATACAGATATTGCTTTAAAAACTACACTTATGACCTGGAATGGAGAAAGTCTCAAAGTAGAGCAGGAACGCTGCCTTCCCCTCAATATTCTCACATCTGCTCAATGGCAATGCAAACTTGGGGCCAAAGGACTTCTTTCTCAGGAAGCACTGGAATACAGCGCCCTCCAGGGCAACAAATCCGTGTGGGTTTTTTCCCCTTTGTCTTTAAGGTTTAGACGTCAAACGTTTGGCTTAAGTATAAAAATATTACAGCCGCGCTGTCAGCTGCCTTTGTCTGAGCCGACTCCGCGCCTCCCGCTGAGATGGAGGCCGCCGCCCAGGTCTTCGTCCAGAGCCCAGACGTGTTCTACGGCCCCGAGGCTATCGAGGCACAATACGAGTACCAGACGACGCGCGTCAGCCGCGAGGGCGGCGTCCTCAAGGTGCACCCACGACCACGCGCTTCACCTTCCGGACCGCCCGTCAGGTGCCCCGGCTCGGGGTCATGCTTGTCGGCTGGGGCGGGAACAACGGCTCCAACTCACCGCCGCGGTGCCGGCCAACCCACTGCGTCTGTCCTGGCCCACTTGTCTGTCCGCAAGGAGGCCAACTACTACGGCTCGCTGACTCAGGCGGGCACCGTGAGCCTGGACTTGGACGCCGAGGGCCAGGAGGCGTTTGTGCCCTTCAGTGCGCTGCTGCCCATGGTGGCGCCCCACGACCTCGTGTTTGATGGCTGGGACATCTCGTCGCTGCACCTCACCCAGGCGATGCGGCGCGCGAAGGTGCTGGATTGGGAGCTGCAGGAGCAACTGTGGCCGCACATGGAAGCCCTGCGGCCTCGGCCTTCAGTCTACATCCCGAGTTCATCGCGGACAACCTCATCCTGGGCTCGCGCGCAGCACCTGGAGCAGATCCGCAAGGACATCCCAGACTTCCGGTCTAGCGCGGGGCTGGACAGAGTCATCGTGCTGTGGACGGCCAACACAGCGCTTCTGTGAGGTGGTTCCAGGCCTCAACTACACGGCCGAGAACCTGCTGCGCACCACTGAGCTTGGCCTGCAGGTGTCTCCCTCCACGCTCTTCGCCGTCGCCAGCATCCTGGAGGGCTGTGCCTTCCTCAGTGGGTCCCCGCAGAACACCCTGCTGCCCGGAGCTCTGGAGCTTGCGTGTCAGTGCCGGGTTTTCGTGGGCGGAGATGACTTCAAGTCTGGCCAGACCAAAGTCAAGTCCGTGCTCGTGGACTTCCTCATCAGCTCTGGCCTCAAGACCATGTCCACCGTGAATTACAACCACCTGGGCAACAAGGATGGGCAGAACCTGTCGGCGCCGTTGCAGTTCCGCTCTAAGGAGGTGTCCAGGAGCAACGTGGTGGACGACATGGTGCAGAGCAACCCACTGCTCTATACGCCCGGCGACGAGCCCGACCCCTGCGTGGTCATCAAGTACATGCCTTAAGTGGGCGACAGCAAGCGCGCGCTGGATGAGTATACCTCGGAGCTAATGCTGGGCAGGACCAACACAGTGGTGCTGCAGGACACGTGCGAGGACTCGCTGCTGGCCACACCCATCACGCTAGACCTGGCGCTGCTGACCGAGCTGTCCCAGCGCATGAGCTTCTGCACGGATGCTGACCCCGAGCCGCAGACCATCCACCCGGTGCTGTCCCTGCTCAGCTTCCTATTCAAGGCGCCGCTGGTGCCGCCGGGCAGCTGGGTGATCAATGCGCTTTTCCGCCAGCGCAGCTGCATCGAGAACATCCTCAGGGCCTGCGTGGGGCTGCCGCCACAGAATCACATCCTCCTGGAGCACAAGATGGAGCGCCCAGGGCCCGGCCTCAAGCAAGTCGGACCCGTGGCTGCCGCCGGCCCTGTGTCAAACAAGAAAGGACCAAAACCCGCTTCCACCAACGGCTGCACCGCTGATGCCAATGGGCACCCACAAGTGGAGGAACCCTAGATGCCCACCACCTGAGGCCCCTGTCACACAGCTTCCCAGCTGGCTCCTGAACAGCTGGAATTACAGGCGCTCACCACCACGCCCAGATAATTTTTGTACTTTTAGTAGAGACAGGGTTTTAGCATGTTGGTCAGGCTGGTCTCGAGCACCTGACCTTACTTAGGTGATCCACCCACCTCAGCCTCCCAAAGGGAGGCTTCCCTCCTTTTTTTTTTTTTTTTTTTGAGATGGAGTCTCACTCTGTCACCCAGGCTAGAGTGCAGTGGTGCAATCTCCGCTCACTGCAACCTCTGCCTTCCCAGTTCAAGCAATTCTCCTGCTTCAGCCTCCTGAGTAGCTGGAACAGCATGCACCACCATGCCGGGCTAATTTTGGGGTTTTCTTTTTTTTGGTTTTTGTTTTCTTTAGTAGAGATGGGGTTTCACCATATTGGCCAGGCTGGTCTCAAACTCCTGACCTCAGGTGATCTGCTTCGGCCTCTGAAAGTCCTGGGATTACAGGTGTGAGGCACAGCACCCGGCCAGCTTCCCTCCTATTAACAGTGGTGGCCATGAGCTGCCCCAGCCCTCCTTCTGCCTCCTCCATGAGCTCTCCCAGCACCTTCACCTCTTCCCAGCCCCAGACTCTCCTGAGCTCCAGTCCTACTCAGCTCAAGCAACCTGGTGTCCGCTTGCCTGTTCCACTGGGTGCCCCGGCCGGAGGCAGCCTCCCTGAGCTGAGGCACCTGCCCTATACCAAGCCAGGTGGCAGCTCCACTTCTGTCCCCAGAACCTCGGAGGCACCGCCCAGATGCACCGCTGTGGCCGCAGCTGCTCTGCCTCCCCTAGACTGTGCGAGCGTCAGCGGTAGGAACCACATTTTATTATTTTATTTTCTCTTTTTCAGCTTTTATTTTAAAATCAGGAGGAAGCATGCAGGTTTGTTACCTGTGTGTATTACGTGATGCTGAGGTTTAGAGTATGGTTGATCCCATCACCCAGGTGGTACGCATAGAACCCAATAGGGAGTTTCTCAGCCCTGCCCCCTCCATCCTCTCTCTTCTAGTAGTCCGAGTCCACTGAGGGGGGCATTTTGATCTTCTTAGTAACTCAGTGCCTGCCTGGGAAACGGCCACTGAATGAATGGATGCAAGAGTGACTGACCATTCAGGACACTACAGATGCAGCACGTCCCCAGCGCACAAGTCTCCAAACAGCCCAGCCAAGGAGGGGCTCAGCCGTCTACACAGTCTCCAGTGGGAGAGCTGCTGAGACCAGGAGCCTGGGGCCGACGGGTGAGTATCCCCCTGCACGCTGCATTCAGCCTCACACTGCCCTAAGCCAGCCACAGCAGGGATAAAGTGAACCGAGCAAGCATCCCACAAACATCACATGGGTACTCACCATTCACACTCACCCATCCCCATGCACACTCGCCATTCACTCAGCCATCCACATGTACACACGTCCACACTCACATATCCATTCACATACATTTACACACAGATGTACACTTGCACTCACTGACCCATTCACACACTAGCCCTTTTACACACATTCACACTCACATTCACACCTGCTCACATGCACACACAGTCACACACACATTCACACTCACCATTCACATGCACATTCACACCTATTCATACACAATTGCACACACGTTCACACCATTCACACACACATCATACATTCACTGACCCATTCACACACATTCACACATTTCCTCACACTCCCACATTCACACACATTCACATTTGCCCATTCACCACATTCACACTCACATTTCCACACATATATTCCTGCATTTACAATCATGCATACACATTCACACACATTCACATTCATTCACACATTTACACTCACATTCACACACATTCACATTTGCCCATTCACACATTCACACTCACATTTATACACATACATTCATGCATTTACAATTATACACACATTCACGCACATTCACCATTCACACATTTACACACACATCACACACATTCACACACACATTTACACACATACATTCATGCATTTACAATCATACATACACATTCACACACATTCACCATTCACACATTTACACACACATCACACATTCACATTCACCATTCATTCACACATTTACTCACATTCACACACAAATTTACACTCATACATTCATGCATTTACAATCATACATACACATTCACGCACATTCACCATTCACACACTCACATTCACACATTCACATTCACCATTCATTCACACATTTACACTCACACATTCACATTTGCCCATTCACACATTCACACTCACACATTTACACACATATATTCATGCATTTACAGTCATACATACACATTCACACACATTCACCATTCACACATTTACACTCACACATTCACACATTCACATTCACCATTCATTTACACTCACACATTCACACATTCATACTGCCCATTCACACTCACAAATTTACACACATATATTCACACATTTACACTCATACACTCACACATTCACTCACGTTCACATTCACCATTCTTTCACAGAATGGTGGCTAGGCCAAGGCTGCCCCTGCAGCTGGACTGTGCCTGGGGCCTACCCGGGGCTCTGTTATTTCCTGCTGTGTCATTTCCAGACTTATAACAGACCCTTCTCATGCCCTATCTGAGCCCCCTCAGGCCACCCCAGAGCAATTCCCACTGTGGGCTGGGGGTTAGGAGTCTGCTTGAAATCCTACCCAGATAGGGCTGCCCCATTGGGAGGTCAGCGAAGATCTGGGGCCTTAGGAGACAGGGCCAAATCAGTGCTGGGCCCAGGAGGCCCTCATCACTCAGGCCTCCCACCCCAGGGCCTCAGTAAGTAAGTGCCTGGTACCCCTGCATCCCAGCCCAGGACCCCCAGCCATGTCGGCCTCATGCCAGACCCAGCCAGACCCACTGTCACCCTCAGCCGCCCTGATAATCCATTCATACGGATGTGCTGATGACTAAATGTGTTCTCTGGAAGCCGGAAGAGGCCAGCCAGGCCCTCCCTTTGTGCACAGCCCGAGGCACTCAGGGGCTGAGCAGTGGAGACAGCTGGATGCCCACATAGCACCAATGACCCCCTACAAGCAAAGACTGGCTCTTCGCTCTACACAGCAGGAAGCCTCCTGCTGAGGGTCCATGGCCCCCTGGGCTGGGCAACTGACCCAGATGCAGGAGCGTCCCAGGCCCAGGAGGGACACATTTGGCACCCACCCAGGCTCACCAGGAGCCTTTATTTCCAGGAGATTAACATGGAGAGGCCACAGCAGAAGGAGAAGGGTCTGGAAGGCCTCTTGGGTGGGCCTCAGCTGGGGACACAGCTGGGAAGCCCATGGTCCCATGTGGAGGGGGCAGGCACTGCCTTGAGGGACGGCACACAGGGCATCATGAGCCCAGCCAGTGCTCCTTGTGCCATCCAGCTGCAGGGTGGGCACCTTGTGGGAGGGGCAGGAGGAGTCAAACATCCTGTCCTGGGAAGAAAGCAGGCCTTGGGAACCACCAGGAGAGACGGGGAGAGACTCAGAGGCAGAACTGAGAGCACCTGAGCAAAGGGAGACGTGGAGGGAAGAAAGCAGAGGCTACAGGAATAAGGGGGCAGGGGACAGGGAGGGCCACAGGCATCACCGGGCTGGCAGCAAGGTGAGAGCCGGCCAGTGCCTCAAAGAATCCAAGTAGCTACCCCTGCTGGACAGGCTGGGCCCTGGGCCCGGGAAGCAGCTGAAGAGTAGGTGCTGGCAGGCTGGCAGGCCCCGGGATGTGAGTGACATGCTGTGGAGAAGCCCAGTGCAGGCCCTGGAGTGCCACCCTTAACCCTCCCTCATAGGTCCTGCCCTCTCTGCACCAAGACCCCCCCAGCCACAGCCTCCACCTGCCCACCCCACTTGGCCCGGCACATGGCAGGAGCTTGATGAACCTATAGACGGTCCGTGCCAGGGGACAGCAGCACACACCTGTCCCAGCCTAAGCACAACACAGGGTGGGCACAAGGTGACGGTGAAGATTAAAAGAAAATTCTGGAAACTGCCTGGCATAAACCAGTAGGTGCTCTAAATGTTGCTCCTCCTACTCTGGGAGGCCGGGTTGGGAGGCTGAGCTGAAGTGGGTGACCAGGATGGGCTGATGTGCCCAGCCACCCTCATTCCTGACAGCCTTGGTGACAAGCCGGTGCTGGGGCAGCCTTGCTCAGAACCTTGTCCTCACCCTCACACATGGAGGCCTGGTCCCTCCTGCACCCCCTCCTCTGGGCTCTCCTTCCATGCTGCACCCTCAGAGACTGGGGACAAGCCAGACAGGGGCTGGAGGTGGGCACTTACTTGGGCGGGCCCCAGCTCGGCAGTCTGGCTGGGCCAGGTTACAGCAAAGGTGCCCTTGGCAGCGCTGGGCTCCCCGGAAGGCAGGCTGCCAGTTGGACTCTCTGTGGGCTGGTGACAAGCCACCAGGAGAACAGGGAGGGGGCGGGGAGTCCGGGGCGGAAAAGCAAGGGGCAGGATCACAAGACAAGAGAAGATGTCACCAGCAGCTGGGGTTGGTGGGGGCAGGGTGGGAACCAGTGGAGCCAAGCCGGCCACCCACCTCCCACATCCTCACTCCTACCACTGCCAACAGGACAGGCAGGTGTGACTGTGCTGCCCAGGCTCAGCACCTTTGAAATCCACTTGTCAAAATGGCCCTGCCAGCTCACATCAGACTGGCTTTTTCTGGTCTCCTCCGGAGGAAAATCCTGCTGTGGAGCCTCTGGAGCTTCCAGGTGCCTAGGCTGCCAGTGCATGCCCCGAGGGCACCCGCACACCCACCTGCCCTTCCCAGCACCTCTGCCCGTGTCAGGGGGTCTCAGGGACCGAGCCCAGGAGACCCTGTTGGAATTCTGGTTCTACCACAAGTTTCTGAGCAAGTACCGAGCCCTCCCTGAGCCTCTGTGTCCTGAGCTTTCAGGTGACAGTGACACAGGTCCTGTGTGACCTGGCCTTGCACCTGCCTTCAGGCCCTGCTCTCAGAAGGCACCCAGCCACCCTGCCTTCCCTGACTCTCTCAAAGCACCCATTCCTCCCCTTCTCCCCTTCCTCCCAAACAGCTCCCCACTGTCAAAATGCTCATAGAGGCCAAGAACCTTCCACCCTCCTGCCACACACCTTGAGGACACTCATCCATCCTGGATCACTGGCCGGCTTCTGCCTGGGGGCAAACATTCACAGGCTCTGAAAACAGGACCAGCTCTCAGGGGACCCTTGTCTCTAGCTAAACCAAGGAGCCCCTTTTCCGAGGGCCTGCCAGAGGGAGAAGCAACAGAATGGCTGGAGACGGGCGGCCTCGCCAGCTCCCTGTGCATGAGCTCGTGCCTGTGTGTGCTACATGTGGGGTGTTTGTGGGGTGCCTGCACCTGCGAACGGGCTAGGAGGAGGCCAAGGCATTTGGGCCTGGGCACACGCGGAAGAGTGGCTCTCCCAGGGGCTGGACACAGAGCATACATGCAGCTTACCTCCCAGAGGTCCCATGGAATTGACTGAGCACAGCAATGAGGGCAAGAAGGACAGTTAGCACAGAGGTTAGAGACAGGGCGGCAAGCAGTCCCCAGGGACCCAACCCCCGCTGGTCCCAGGGGTGGCTCAGAACCAGCTGGACTCCAAGGTGTGCAGGTGGCTGAGCCCCAGAGACCTCTAGGGGGCTTCAAGACCCTAGGCCAGGATGTGAAATGAGCATAAAGCTGCCAGGAAGTGGTCAGGGACCGTCTCTTGAGAGTTCTCCCAGCTGACCAGGGCTGCTCCCTGCCCTACAACCAGGATATGATGAGGGGCAAGGGCTGAGATGGCAGAGGAGGGGCAGTGACCCAGGCCTAGATGGGGTCATGTGGCCAGTGGGCAACAGGAGTCCAGGGTCAGGCACCTGGAGGCTGGTGGGCCCATGGGCAGTGGTGGGCACAAGCAACCTGACCAGAGGGTGTGGGCACCTTCACAGGGCTCGTCACGGGCGGGAGGGGGTCAAAGTCCAGGTCCAGCAGACTGGCCTGCTCCGAGAAAGGCCCCAGGGCCTCAAACGTGGCAGCAGCAGCAGAGGAGGAAGCAGTTAGTGTTAGGCTGGGAGCCCTCACCCCAGGCAGATGCTGCAGGTGCAGGCACACACGTGTACACACACACACGGCACATACACGGCACACAAACATGACACACATGCACAGAGCAGGCACACATCCACACACACACACTCCCCACTCAAGGCTCCCCAGAGGCACCTCCATAGCTGAGCTGAGTCCCATCAGGAGATACCCAAGACCCTCAGTCCTGAGAACATCCAGTTGTCCCATAGGGACAAGGCGTGGAGCAGTCCACATGGCCAAGGCGAAGCATCAGAGAGGCCCAGCCAAATGGACTCACTTCCTGGAGCCAGAGGGCCAAGGCCCCAAGACCTGCCCCGGGCCCATCCCAGCAGCCAACTTTCCTTTAGGTCCAGCCCTGTCTGGGGAACCCAGGGCAGGGAGGTCACTGCTCTGCCCTTAACCGCCGTCTCTGAAGAAAGCACCTTCAGGACACTGTGCACAGCCTCTAGGTGCCTCCCACCAGTGGGCAGCCAGCATCCCTCCCCAGTGGCCCCCACACTGCCCCAGCAACACCCCCTCCCATCTCAGATAAGTCAGCAAAGCCCAGGCAGCAATACCCACCATGCGCCGAGGGGAGGGTCATCCGCCAGAGAGCAACTATCCCTTCGCTGTCCTGCCCCGGCAGGTGGCACCTCACCATGTAGGCCCGAGAGTGCCCCTCCGTGCTGGGACACAGGCTACTTACCACCCCACGGCCAGGAAGCCTGTGGGCACCAGCGTCATGGACAAGAGCAAGCCCAGCCCTGCACCATGCACCACCCAAAAGGCATGGCTCTCCCACCCCAGGCCTGACCGGGAAGACCAGTTGCCTGGAGGTGGCACACACGGTGGCCAGGGAGGCAGGCATGGCAGGGAGGGACAGGCGAACTCAGAGACTGGGTGTGGGTGGTCTCTGGGCCACCTCCTGGCTTGTCACACCTTATTCTGGAATGGGCCTGCTGCACAGGCCATAGGTTCCTTCCTCACCTGTTAAATGGGGGCAGATGCCCTCCCAGAGGGTTGTTGAAAATCAAACAAGGGGATACAGGAAGTGGCTGACACGATTCTCCATCCAGTATCTGCAAGTGCCCATGCCATCCCATCTCCCTCACCTGCACACACACTGGGCACCCCAGGGCAGAGGCACACTCAAGCCAGGGAGGCCAGCCGGAAGCAGCCCCAGAGGTCCTCAGCCCTGGCCCCACACTGCTCTCCCTACAGTGCCCTCTATCCCACAGAGGGGCTCACGCACCTGCCAGGCCCCTGAACTCAGAGGTCACCCACCCAGCCACCTGCAACCTCGTATTTAAAGTTCCTTAGTTCTAGCCCTAGTCCTTGCTAGAAGCTTGAGCCCCGCCATCCCCAACCCTTCCTAGAGGCGACACTGTTCTCAGTTCCCAACAGCCACTCCCCACACTCACCCCCTCCAACCTGTCCCCCAGGCATCGCAGCTGCACAAAGGGGTTTGCTGGAGGCCACTGTAGCCTGATTACACAGCCTCCCCTACAGGCAAAGCTCCATGTGGGAAGGGCCCTGGCTCACCCACAGGAGAGAGTCAAAGTGGGGGTCCTCAACATTCGGGGGCTTCAGAACCACCTGGGGAATATGGGTTAAAACTGTAGGCCCTTGACCCCTCCCCAGCAGCCCTCCCACACACCAGATCCCCTTCCAGTGAGCCCAGGAATAAGCATGTGGCAGGCACTATCCCAGCGATGGGACATGGTGGCCCTGGCCACACTGTGACAAGCCTCCCTGTAAGCTGGGCCAGACTACCATGGGAGGAGGGGGCTTCCTTAGAGCCCCTGGCACGGGTGGGGACAATGACTCCAGGGATCCCTGGGGCCACACCCGTGCTGAGGCCTAGAGGGCTGTCCTTGAGGAGGCAGTCAGCTCTGGGGGAGTTCGGGGAAGCCCCGCCACCCCTGGGCAAATCTGACAACACGTCAGCCCACTGCAGCACTGGTGCGATGCGCCTCCAGCACAGGCACTCCCACCAGGGCTCCACCATGAAGGACGTGAGACCTGGGGCTGTGGGCCAGGCTCCCCAGAGGCAGCTCCCCAGCTGAGCCAAGAACCCATCAGAAGAGACCCATAACCCTCTAGGGGACTCCCTGTTGAGCCAAGGGCCCGTGGGGAGAGAGCCAAGCCACCCTGGGGGCTCGCTGCTGCACCTGGGCCTTCCATGCCTCTTAGGGAGTGTGCACACAGCAGCTCTGCTCTGCAGCCTGGCCCCTGCCCCTGCCCTCAAGTGGCTGACAGCAGCTGTGGGAGCTGAAGTCCTGGTGCTTCAGCCATTGCAGGGTGTTCCAACACTCCCTGTTCCTGGAAGCCTTCCCTGACAGCCACGGGTCCTTCACCCTACCCCATCCCCTCTGCCATAGCACCCACTGCACCTCGAGGGCACTGCTGGCATGACTGCTGCTGCTAGGAGAGGGGCACCTCTCCCCTCTGTGGCCCTGCATCTGGCCTTAGTACATGCTGGGACATGGGTGATGGAAGATGACGGAAGATGATGGGTGGAAGGAAGGAGGGGTGAGAGAGGGAGACTGACACTCTCTGGCTAGATTCCTGGCTCCTGAGACAGAAGCATAAAGGATGAAGGCCATGCACACCTGAGAGGGCAGGAAGAGAAGAGGAGGGCTGGGCCGCGGTGGCCATGGCTGACCTGGGAGGGGGTGGTCACGCTGATCTCAGGGACAGTCGTGTCCTCAAACAGGCTGAGGATCTGCTCCTGCTTGACTTCCTTGAATGGGGTGTGTTTGGGAGGCGGAGGGACTGGTGGGCCCTTCCAGAGCTGTGGGTCGGCGGCGGGTGAGGGGCCGCAAGGAAAGGCACAGCAGAGCAAGGGGTTTGGGGGAGACAGACAGAGACAAAGACACGGTTAGTCACACCCCAGGCCACAGCCCCACCCAGGCTACTGGGCAGGACACAGCAAATGAAGAGCCACTGCACCCCCCCAGTTCCCCGACATAGACACCAAGACCGCAGGCCACCCCCGAGAAGGACACTGAGGCAGGAGATCCAGAAACGCTGTGTGGAGAGAGAAAAGATAGAGAGGTAAGGGGAGAGAAAGGAGGGAGAGAGAAGAGAGAGGCCCCAGGCTGCCCGCTGGCCCACTGTGGGAGGGTCTGGCTCCCTGGTGAGAAGACTGGGAAAGGAAACAGTCGCTGAGATGCAGTTGAGCCCTAGCCTTCTCCTGCCCACCTCTGCCCTTTTCCCAGGCCCCTCTCCATTCCCAGGCACAGTGCTGCCCATGGGGAGCCCAGCTCAGACTAGTCTGTCCCTGCAACACCAGTGTGGGGCCAGAACGGAGCAGAGGCCACATCCCTGCCTACCAGGTGGGGGATCTCAGGCAGGTCATGCCCCCATGAGGCTAAGCTTCCTCCAATCAGGTGATGACAGCTTCTGCTTCATAGGGGGATTATGGGGACTCAGTGAATGAAAACACAGAAGGCGCTGGCACCATGTCCAGGCCAGGGGAAGCACTGTTCTGTCCAGGCTCCCACCATGTCCTCGGCCTGCATCCTAGTCAGCAGTGGAGCAGGGCAGCAGCAGAGAAGGGGGAGCTGTGGGACACCTGGCTGTGAGAATACCCCACCTGGCCAGCCAGCGCCTGGAGCCTCTGCAAACACCTGGAGGGCCCACTGGGGGCAAGAGGGGTGGAGACAGGGACAGTCTAGAGCCAAAGACCTGCCCCCTTAGGCACCCCACACTCTCCCCTGAGCTTCTTCTCTCTGTCCCTTTAAAGGTCCCGCATGGCCACCTGGCTGGGCTCCTCCCTCAGGCCCCTTTAAGAAAGACAGGCCAGGAAGAGGGGCAGGCTGCCCACTCCGGAGATCCAGATGCTCTGTGGGCTGAGGGCCCAGAGCCTCTGCTAGGGAGGAAAGGAAGATGCAGACAGAGTCAAGCAGCCAAAAGGCCAGGGAGAAGGAAGGGGAGGGTGCTACAGTGGGGGCGGGAGCTGGGGAGAGGTGGCAGTCATAGATGCCTCCCAGAAGCACGAAAAGCTGGATGGGGTGGAAGGAGACCGAGGTCTGGGCCCACCCCCCACTGGGTGAAGCTCAGGTCCACAGCTGCCCAGGCCAGAAAGAGCAAAGCCAGAGGAGAAAGAGGGAGGGCAGGGGACCTGCCACTTGAGCTATCACTCCTACCTGAGACGGGGACTTGGGGAGGGCTGCCCCAGTCATGGGCCCGCCGGCTGGTTCTGGTTCCTGGTTAACTCTGATTTCAGGGGTGGCGGCAGGGGAGCCATCTGGAGGCGAAGGGCTCTTGTTCCCTTTTGCAGGCGGGTTGTCACTGTGGGGAGAACAAGAAACGGAGTCCAGTGTTGGTGGCCAAGGCACAGGAGATGGAGTGGGCAAATGTGCTGACATGTGTGTGAAGGGTAAGTGGAACTGTGTGTGTGTGTGTGTGTGTGTGTGTGTGTGTGTGTGTGCGCGCGCGCGCACGCAGGGGGGGTGGGGGTAGCCAAGGGACCTAGGCTTGCAGGGCTGGAAGTGGGCAGCCTGCCTCAGAGACAGGAACAGCACAAGGTGGGACTCCAGGCTGGAGGTCAATGGTTCCCAGGAATGCAGGCAGGTCCCTCGGAATCACCTGCTGCAGAGGCCAACCACCCCACAGGCTCCATGAGGTCCACCAGGGCCCATGCTGACAGCCCAAGATCCACAGCAGGAAGAAGCCAGACATCCTAGAGGCACAGTGAGTCTCCCATGCCACACACAGCAGCCCCTCTGCTCTGGGGACTGCTCCCCAGCCTGCTGCCCTCAGGCCTCCTCACTGCCCTCCCTGCCTGTCCATCACAGCACCCTAGCACATGTCTCCAGACCTTGGCTCGCCTTTCCTCTCGGCCACTGAAGGCCATGAGCAGGGCCTGGACAGACAGACAGGCACCCTCATCACAGAGCAGCGGGCAGCTGGGGATCGAGGGGGTAGGTCCCAAGCCATGGCATTCAGTGTCGAAACCCAAGGGGGACGTGGTGTGATGCTGTGCACCCAGGCACGGGGCGAGGGTGCAGGGAGAAAATTCCCTACCAGAATCTGCATAGAGAGGCCTAGAACAGTGCTGCCCAATACAGTTGCCACTAGCCACAGGTGGCAATGCAAACTCAAATCAATGAAATTTACATGTAATTTAAATGAAAAGTTCAGCTGCCCAGTCACACTGGCCAGTTTCAAGTGCTCAATAGCTCCATGGGACAACTGGCTTCTGTGCTGGGCACTGCAGGTCTAGAAGCATCCAACGGCAACCAGTGACCAAGTCACCTGGGGACAAACAATGGAACAGCATAGGCGATGTCACTGACCCCATCTTCCCTTTTGGAATTTGTGTTTTATGGGAATGTATCCTCCTTAAAAAATATATGTCAGTATATACACATAGTATGCACATAGAATTGAAAAACAAAAATCCCCCACCTTGCTGCAGTGTCTCCTCCCTGGCTCTCCCCAGGCCTCCTTCCCAGCTGCGTTCTCCACTGGTAAGTGCACTGGTGGCCTGGGCCCCTCCCAGGGCTGGACAAGTGAGGGGCGCCCAGAGGAACGTGCTAAATCCAGCCAGCTGCTCAGAGGCCTGGCACCGCCTCTGCCTTCCCACCCGACACACACAGGACAGCTCTGCCGGACAGCACGGCACACGGAGCCAGGTTATGGGTTAGTGGTGGCTGGGAGCCAGCGCAAGGTGCATGCACAGGGCCGGCCAGGCCGTGGGCGCTGGCGCCCCTCCACAGCACTCACTGCCGGTACCTGTTCTTCTTTCTGCACAGCCAGGAAAACAGTTTACTTTTCTTTCTGTGGGGACGGACCGGACATGGAGGCCTTCATTCTGGGGAAA
This sequence comes from Callithrix jacchus, assembly GCF_049354715.1. Classification (NCBI taxonomy): domain Eukaryota; kingdom Metazoa; phylum Chordata; class Mammalia; order Primates; family Cebidae; genus Callithrix; species Callithrix jacchus. The sequence continues at coordinate 111,904,955 of NC_133507.1, forward strand.
GGCCAGGTGCAGAACTGGCCTGTCCCCTTCCCTCTTTGTCAACCTCTCTGCTCAGAGGACTAAGGGGCAAAAGCCTCTCCTAAGTACCAGGGCCTTGCAGAGGTTCTGTACCTACTATCCCCCATGACCTGGCTGGTCTCCGCTGTGGCCAGGTGCCCGGGGTGAAGCTAACAGGGCCTGGTGAGGGGCAGGAGGCTTGGGGCAAGGGAGATTCGCCTTGCCTGTGGTCCCAGTCCCCAGGGGCTCCAGGTGCACCCAGAATGCCAAGAAAGTCCCCCAGCCTAACACAAGGGGCCACTCTGCAGGAAGGGACGCTGCTGGGCCTCCACTGCCCTCTCTCTTCCCTCCACCCCCTTCCCAAAGGAAGCCAAGGTTCTGGCCAGGACGGCCACCCCTACCCCTTGTTTACCCATCCTAGTGTTCCCACCTGTGCCTACATATGTCCCCCTGCTTACCCATCCTGGTGTTCCCAGCTGTCCCTCCCTGCCTGACCTTGGATTCACCTTTTGGCCTTTATTCCACAACACTCCCCCTCCCCGCCCTCCACCATGTCACCCTTCTAACCTCCCCACTCCCCCACGGGGGCACCACGCCCCCTCTGTCAGCCACACCTATTTTATGTTCAGGGAAGTAGGGGTTAATCACCACCACCCGATACCCTCATCATCCCAGGCAATACTCCTGGTAGCCCAGGAAGCAGACAGTTGCCAGGTTTTACAGGGTTCATCAGTGCTCTCCGCCCTCTGCTGAGACATTCATGTGTGTATGCACTCACACCTATCACACACAGCCCCCATCACACGCACACATGCACACATGGCCAGAAAGGAGGCCTCCCAGGCTTGCTGTGTCTTCTGATCCACAGCCAGGGAGTGAGGTGTTTCCCTCCTCCCTCAAGCTGTCCCCTCAGGAAGCAGAGACCCCCTCGAAGCCGGGCTTCCCAGAGGGACTGGGGCTGAGCACGGGAAGAGGACCCCGTTTGGGTGAGCATAATGATACCATCCAGGGACAAGAGCTCTTCCAGGAGTGGGAGACGGAAGGGGACACTACCTCCCTGCTCTGAGAGGATTGCACACCCCAGAGTCAGTCCTGTTCATACTCCCAGCCCCCAAAGCTGAGCAGGCTGCCCACCCCAACCTTGGCTGCTCCTGCTTCACAGTGATGGGGTCAGCCGGCTCCGGGACCCGTGGGCTCTGCAGAGTGCTCCTTCCTTGACGAACAGAGCCAGAGCGGCAGGGACAATCAAGACAGAGACCTGCCCTCACCTGCTTCTGGTAGCACAGAGAGGCCAAGACATGGACGTCCCTAGACTCCCAAGGCCAAACCCACAGGAGACCAGGGAGGGCACCAACAGGGTCACAGGAAGGATCCGTGCTCCTGCCGTGCTCAGAGTCAAGGGGGCCAGGGCCCTCCCCACACGCACCTGGGCTGGGCCTTGACCGTGAAGGTATTGCTCCCGTGCTGTTTCTCCAGGCTGACCAGCACGTCGTTGAGTTATGGTTGAGCTGAGGGAGAGACAGTGAGGAGGAGGGGGGCCTCCGGGGCCACCAAACAGCCCACCTTCCCCAAACACCTCTTCTTCTCCCCACTGTCCCCACCCCCTGCCAGGAACAAGCTCCTCTTTCCCCATCTGTGAGAGCAAGGAACCAGCACACCAAACCCAGAAAAACCACAGGGGCAACGAAATGGGGAGAGGGGGCGACATCACTAATGCCTGCTGCTCCTGGAAGCCATCTTTTCCCCTCCTTCTATTTAGAGGAATATCCCAAAATGCCCATATGGCTTACACTGCTTTAACATTTTTCTCTTAAAAATTGTTTTGGCAGACTGTTGATCTTAATTGTTAAGGTCATTTTGCCAAGATGCTTTCAGACCACACGACATCTGCCAGATATTTCACTGAGAGCATAGGTGTGAGAGGAGGTTCATTCCTGGCACATGTGCTCATTACTGAGAATATTCCTCTCTTTGATTTGGCCACTAGGTAGCTCAGAGGTGAATTTTCATCCTAATTTATAAACAACTATGCCCTGTGGCATATATTTTTGCAGACTAATTTTATATAAATGTTCCTTCTCTAAAATACCTCTCTCTCTATTTTTTAAACTTTTCATTAAGTTGTCTCAAATCTTCTAAGGGAAAGGGGAAAAGGTAAGAAGAGGAAGAGAAAGCCTAAAAGGCAAGAAACCACACTTGGGGGTGAGTCAGGAGAGGCCCTGAGCTGCTTTTCCTCCTCCGACCCTGGGCCTGGAATCCACCATCATCGTAAGACCCACCACTGGGGGATGAGGGGGGAGCAGTGCCAAAACTTCAAAGTTCAACAGCTTTGCGTTTTAGCTGCCAGATAGGTTAAAATGAAAATAACGCAACAGAGGTCCGCTAGTCACACCAGACCCGGTCGCACAGCAGATTCAGGCAGATGAAACAGGCCTATTTAAATGTGTCAGAAACACGGGCAAAAAATTAGAACTGAGCAAATGGTAGTAACTTATTTGTTCCTACAAGCTGGGAAACCGCCACCGTTGCTTAACACGGCACTCCTCTGGCCAAGGTTGCTAGAGAACACCTTCACGGTTTGAAAGGGCCTGGTCTACATCCTCAGGCGGTCCTGCCCAGGCAGGGACCCAGACCTGCTCACAGCCTTCCCCGCACGCCCTCCTGCCCTCCTGCCCTCCTGGGTCTGGGCACTCCTGAAAGGTGCTATTCCACAGGGCCTGGAGGAAGCGCTGTGGCCTCGGGTGTGTGCTGAAGCTGGTGGGGAAGGGGGAGCTCAGGCTGCCCCTCCCACGCCGCTGACTCAACCCTTGGCCAGGGCGGAGTGCGGCACCTCAGAGGGGTCCCAAGGGCCTACCTTGCTCATCTCCTTGTGGAAGTTCTCCTCCAGGCCCACGATGCTTTGGAACGTGTTGACATAGAAACCTGCACGGCTACAGGAGGGCGGAAGGATGGGGGCCGGGTGAACAGGCAGGTGAGGGCAGCAACTCAGAAACGCGCCCACCCATGAGTGACTACACATGCTCATCAGAGACACAAACCCGAGAGGGCATGGGCACTGCAGCACGTGGGCACCGCAGCATGTGGAGTGGACACCGCACCGGGCCTCACCTGTTCCACAGGGACGGCAGCTCCTCCTGCAGATCCACATTCATCTCCTCAAACACCTTCTGGGCTTTGATGAGCTCCTCCTCAGCCTGGGGGGGAGCACGTGTCATTCCCCTCTGCTGGGCATCCTTCCCAGCCAGCCCAGCCCCATGGCCAGTCCACCCACCTCCTGCCCACCCCTCCTGGCCAACCAGGACCCTCAGGACAATCAAGGAAAGAGAGGACCGAGCAGCCTTTGCCAAAGAAAGGCCCAGGCGACCCAGAGGGCAGTGAGTGGTGAGTAGGGCTCAACAAAACGGACAAGATGGGGGGTTGGCAAGCTGGACACAGGGCATGCGCAGAGAGACCCCAGACCCAGCCAAGTGGGGACCCCGCCACTTCCACATGAACCCCTCAGGCTGGGTGCCAGCCCTGCTGCTGACTTCTGGTTCTCAGGGCAGCATCTGTCGCTGCCTTCCCTCCGCCCCACCCCTGACCCCGAGGGCTCTCCCCCTGTTTCTGAGGGCCAGCTCCTGGCAGCCTCAGCCACCAGCCTTCACTTTACCTCACAGGGACCGCTCTTCCACAAAGCCCTCTCTCCTGTGACCTGTCCTCACCAGAGGGAGACCAGAGGCAGCTCCTCTGGCACCTCTAGGAATGGCAGGAGGACCCTAGAGGAGGGTGCAGGCCAGCGAGGAGGAGGAGGAGGTCGGGGGGCTGGACGGTGCCTGGTCCCACTCCTGGCCCACACTGTCCCCAGGGCAGGCCCTGAGCCCTCCAGGCTGCTCACATCCACCAGGCGGTGGCGCTCAGACCCCATCGCAGGGCCACGGAGTGCTGGGGAAAAACCTGCAGAGGGCCGGTGAGTCACAGACCCCGCCTGGTGGAAGGGGCTCTGCTGGCTCACTCTGGGAGGGCGCTGCCAGGGAGAATGGCTCAGGGGTACTCGGATTCAGGGTCTGAGTCATAGCCTAGGAACGTGTCGGGCCCCACCTAGGGAAACTTCCCACTGGCAGCCTCACGTTCTCAGGCCAGGGCTGGGGCTCAGGATGGGCCGCCTTCTGGCAAAGGCGGCCAGATGGCCAGAAGGCCACTTATCCACAAAGCACACAACTGCCCCAAGCCCATCCAGCTGTCCCATCCAGCCTCAGGCACCAGGACTAGCCCAGGTCAGCCCCTGTCCCCAGTGACTTGGGGTGGGACTGGAGGAGGGGCCACAACGGCTTCTGTCAACAGCTATATCCAGCTACTCGCTAGAGTGGGCGTGGGCTCCTTGCCTGGTTTTTTAGAGTCTAATAAAAATTTAAAGGCAGAGTAAAGGGGCATGCCTCTCTTAGAATGGATCAGATCTGGGGCCCTGGGCACCCCACACCAGGGCCAGTGGAGAATACTGCCCCTCCTCCCTCTCCAGGCTGTGGTTGGGCCATCCCTGCCCTACTCCTCTGGGCATCCCAGTACCTGGCAGGGGGGCTGCCAACCATGGTTCCATAGAGACCGTAAATGAGTGACTCCTAGGGGTCCTGTTGTGAGCTGAGCACCATCACTCATGTCCCTGCCCCCGCTGCCAGGAGTGGGCCTAAAGTCCCACATTCCACAAGAACCTGCCTGGACAACCTCCCACCGTACCCACTAGGACCTGCTCTCCATGAAGACACGGCCACCACCCCAACCCCCCAGATGGCAATGGTGGGGACAGCAGTGAAGACAGCACCACAGCTTGTCTAGGGGACACCTCTGCACCCAGCCGTGCTCATGCAGCCCGACACTGCAGAGACCAAGAGTGGGGACAGTTCCATGTGAGAGCTCCTGAAGTCAGGACCCGTGTCTTGTATTCCCTTTGGGTGACATTCCTCATGTTCTGGCTCCTTCGGAAGCATGTGGAAGGGGCAGGGAGTGAGGTGAGGGCTGTCTGCCATGAGGAGGGCATGCCACCCCCATGGATCCACTGAAGCTAACAGTGGGGGAGGGCAGAGTCACATGAGCCTGGGGTCCTGAGGACAGCGTTCAGGAGGCCAGGGCAGGTGTGGAGAGCAGGTGAGAAATAGCCCAGGGGCTGCATGGAGCTGGCCAGCCCACCAGGCGCAGCCTGGAGAGGATGCACTGTCTCCTCAAAGTCAAGTCCCCAAGCAGGGCACCCCCGGGGTCCCAGCTGTCCCATCTCACTGCCAGCCAGCTGCCAACCGTTCTCTCCAAAGGCTCTCCAGCCTCCAGCCAGGTATGGTGGGGTGGGGACAAGGAGGATGTGCTTGAATAAAGGTGGCACCCAAATGGGACAGCCAGTTTGGCCAAAATGGGAAACATCTACAGCTCAGCACCCAAAGATGCCTTACCCAGGGTGGGGGTGGGGCAGGGAATCCCAGCCACACTCGTCCCAGGAGTCCAAAAGCAGAGGGCAGGCCCCATAGCCTCCTAAAGGGTTCTCCCAACCAAAGAAAATGTTTCACCTGCTTCAGGGAAGATGATTCAGAAACCCCGGCCCTCGGTCAATAGTCATTTTCCTCCTCCAGCCCAAGTGCTGAACTGAATGGCAGGGCACGCCAAGTCCAGCCCTGGGTTCCTCCTCCATCTCCAGAGTCAGATGAAGTCTCGGGCCTATCAGAGGCCCCTAGGCATCACCCCCAGCCCCTGGCTCTCCAAGGGCACCCTGACCTCAGGATGAGGCTGTCAACACTCAGTGCCTCCAAAGTCAGCTTTGGCCTAAAAGAAATCAGGCAGCACATCAGGTGAGAAATTGGACAGGCAGGCCAGGAGCAGTGGCTCACGCTTGTAATCCCAGCATTTTGAGAGGCAGAGGCAGGTGGATCACTTGGGCCCAGGAGTTCAAGACCAGCCTGGGCAACATAATGAGACACAACCTCTACAAAATATTAAAGATTAACCAGGCATGGTGATACCTGCTTGTGGTCCCACTATTTGGGAGGCTGTGGCAGGAGGATCGCTTGAGTTGGGGAGGTCGAGGCTGCAGTGAGTCATGATTGCTCCACTGTACTCCAGCCTGGGGAACAGAGCAAGACTCCAAAAAAAAAAAAAAAAAAATAGAAAACAAAATTGGACAGCAAGCCATGCCAAACCCACCCAGAGCTCTCCGCATCACAGGCACTCAATGAAAATGATAAAATCAAGAGGCAGCTTAGAAAAAATAAGGCAGCTGCCCAGAGAGAAACCCAACCTTCTGGGGCGAGCCCCCTATCACTGGCCCCTTGGGAATATGAAGACGTGTGAGGGCCTCATCCAGGCTATGACTACGCCGACCTGAAATGTGCCTCGGTTTCACTGGAAAGAAAACCATGTGACCCTCCTCTCACAGGGCACTGCATCCAGCGGTCCCTGGCCACATCATGACCCATTTGGAGGACAGGGGGCTGATAAGACCATAGCATTTATGGCCAAGATGGTGAGACGGCCCAGGAGTTTTGTACAAACAGCCTCCTCCAGGAAGCCCCCCAGGAACACTGTGGTGTTGGTCACTTGCCCTCCATGAATCCCCAAAGGCTGACCCTCCAGCATCCATGCTTCCCCTCCAGGTCTCAGCATCCCAGCCAGACTGAAGGGTCCTCCCAGTAACTCCTCCAGAGTCACCATGGGGGCCACACGTCCCAGGGAAATGATGCAGAGGCTTGAGTCAGGAGAGCCCCAACTTTCCCCTAACTGGCTCAGGCCCCAGGCTGTGATGTGCCTCTCTGGGAAGCTTTGTCTGCTCCGTAAATTCAAGATGATCTCAGAGTTGTCATGAGGCTTGAAGGAGACAGGCATGGCAGCACAGTGGCCTGATGATGTCGCCTCCCTCACAGAGGGCAGATGGTTCAAAGGCATTCCTGGAGCACCTAGGATTTCAGAGGAGTCTCCAGGAATGACCACAGATGCAGCTGCAGAGCGGGCACACCTATGCCCCCACCCAGGTCACACGGAGCCCCTCAGCCGGTTCTCTGACCCCTCCATTTGACTTCAAGTCTCCTCTGAAGCAGGAGCTCTCCCTGCTCCTGCGGAGCGGAGGCCTTTGAAAACACCCTGCCCGGCCTGCCGGGCTCAGACACCAGCCCTGCATCCCGGTGGCGCAGGGCGAGAGGACAGGACCACAGACCGGAAGGCACCAGCACGTGCAAGGTTAGAAGCCAGCCTCACCTGATTTCGGAGCCGGTTAGTTTGAGCTACGAGATGAGCCTGCAGTTTGCCTTGGCACCACTAGGGGGCGGCTTTCTCAAGCAGCGAGACAGGCTGGGGTGGGGAGGTCAAGGCAAAGGAGGGTGGAGAGACCAGGGAGGCCGCCCCACACGCAGGGGCCGCCCCAAGCAGATATGGGCCTTTGAGGCCCAGAGAATCAGGGGAAGCCCGAGGGGGCCAAGAGAGGGGGTGAACTCCAACTGCAGAGGCAAAAGGTGAGCGTGGTTAGCAGCACAGGGGACCTGGCAAGCAGGGCCCTGCCTGGAGGAGCGGCTGCCCCAGCCCCTCGCCGCAGGATAAGTGGGGCCAGCCCTGCATCCCCCAGCTCCCTCCAGCCAGGGACGAGTCACCTGGGATCTCGTGACAGAATTCCACCCAGCTCACCAGGCAGGGCGGCACCGTTCCAGGGAGACCCGAGGCCCACTCTCAGGCTGGCGGGTGGCCTGAATCGGGGCTGTGAGGCCAGGAATGGGCCTACAGTGAGCCCCACCCAGGCACCCACAGAAGCCTCTCACTCACCGGCCTGGGCCCAGCACTGTCCCCACCCCCGAGCTCAGCCACCTGGGCCCAGGAAGGAGGAAGGCTCCACCCCTGGATCTTGGACACCTGCCTTCCTCAGCCCCCTGCAGACGCCGCCCCAAACCGCCTCCAGCCCCTACCTTGGCAATTTTGGCTTCATCCTTCTTTTTGGCGGTTTGCAGAGACTCGTAGTGGTGCCGGGCACTGTCGTAGTCCACCAGCTTGCGCCCCTGCTTGGCGATGCGTGCCTGGGGCAGATGGAGGAGGGTGCTGAGTGGGGTCTGGCATCCCTCCTGAGACTCCAGAGACCCTGGATGGACCCTTAGGGCGAGCAGGAGACCCCGGCTACACAGGAGCCCTTGAGCCCTGGTTGCTGGAACCCTTCTGGTGGCAGAGAGCCCACCCCTCCCAGCAGTCCAGCCCCACTGTGTGAAACATTTTCTTGCACATGAGCCCATGTGTCCGCGTCCACCAGCTGGTGACGTGTCAGCCAAGTCTCTTCCTCAGCCTGACCCATGGCTTCTTATCTCCAGAGCCACCAACATCAGACTCGGGGAGCTTGAGGCAACTGCACTGGGGGCCCTGAGGCCAGCATGGCCATCCCACCCACCAAGGGGATCTCGTCAACCCACTGATCAGCCTCGGCTCCAAGTGCACGTCACTGGGAGATCACTCACCTCGGTGGAGACCAGAGACACTGCCAGCTCCTAGCACCCACCCAGGCCCAGCAGAGACAGCAGGCTGTGAATGCACACAACCACACAAAGACACCCACACATGCAGACCCAGACAACGGGTGACTTGCACACATACCCTTCCAAGTACACGGGGTGTAAACACAGGGGACCTGCAGGCACACACATCCCTCGGCCCTGCTCTGCTTTCTACACCTTCCACAATCACACAGCCAGCCACTACACAACACACACACACACACACACACACACACACACACGCATGCCATAGGACCTCCTCCCACAGCCCTGAGACCCAAAGGGACAGGAAGACCCAGGTCTGGGGAATGGGGGCGGCGGGCTGGCAATAGAGGAAGCAACTCTGGAGGATAAAATACTAGGCCAGGGGCCTCCTGCCTCCAGGGCCGCCTCCTCCTGGCCTGAGCCGCATGCCCTGGGCCCTGTCCTCTCTCCAAGTCCCTCCAGGAAGCAAGGGACCTGCAAGTGGGCAGATCTGCAAGTGGGCCTCTCACCTTGATGTCAAGGAACTGGCCCAGGTACGTGTCCATGGTCAGCAGCGTCTGGTCCACCAGCTTCTGGTGGTAATCCATCCACAGCACATCATTGTTCTGAGATGGGCAAGAACACGACAGTGCCACCAGGGTGCTGGGCCACCCTCACCCCAGTGCTCACCTCCCAGGGACCAGTCCCAGCCCCATCTCTTCACAGCTTAGTGGCTTCTCAGAGCCTCAGTTTCCCCATCTGTAAGATGGGGGCAACATTTCCTGCCCTAGTGGTGACTGTGAGGATCAGATACGCTGAGGACTGGGGTCAGCCAGGGAGGCTTTGTGAGTCGTCAGCCATAACACACAAATAAGAACAACCACGACCCACCATCTGACCCACCTTGGTGTGAGGGCGTGTCAGGAGAAGAACCCTCAGAGAGGGAGAGCACCTTGCCCCAGGGCACACAGCACATGAAGTCCCAAGAAGGAAAGGTGCAGACCTCCCACTGACAGCCCTTGCCCACAGTCCCAGCTCAGCACCCACCAGCTCCCCATGGGTGCGCCCTGCCTGCCTCCTACCTTTGACGGAGGCCAGGTAGGTCCGGAGATCCTTCTGCAGCTGGGTGCCTTCAGTCTGCAAAGAGAAGACTGGTGGCCCACCCAGTCCCTGACCCCTCCTTCCTGCCACCCTCACATGAATGAACCAACCAGGCTGCTCTCCTGGCAGCAGCCACTGATCACCTGACTTCCCAACAGGACAGCAGCTGCGGTCGTCACCCCTGCCTCAGGAACCCTGAGTCCATAGAGACATTTGCTGTGTTTGCTGGCACCTGCCCTCTTCCAGATGCCACTCAGCCTGGGAAGGAAGGCAGGAAGACAAGGACCATCTCCAAGATGACAGGTTGTGGGTATGGCTGAATGACACACAACACCCATGAGCAGCAGGACCATCACTCACAGACCTGCACTCAGACACCTGCAGACAAGTGACCGAGCACAGGAGTATGGCCAAGGCAAGTGTGGTGACTGCCAGGCCCCCTGCGCCACAAGCTCAGGAGGTGCCCAAGGACAGAGAGCTCCCACTGCCTCGTACTAGGGAAAGGAGGCCCGGTCTGAGCCTTTACAGGGACAGAAGACCTGCAGAAGAGGTGGCATGAGAGCAGAGGTGCAGAATGCGGGGGTCATGGCCAGGACTCTAAGGACACTGGCCCAGCTGACACTAGGGACACGGGTTGTAGAGGGAAAAGGCTGAGCGGGCAGCGGGCTGGGTGGTGAAGCTCCCTGAGCTGGGAGAGTGGTCTGCAGGGGCCTCCTGGGACAGCAGGACCAGCAGAGAGGCTAGAAGCATGGGACAGGCCTCAGGTCCCTCTTGGCCATCAAAACCAGAGCCAGGAAAGCTGAGTGAAGAACTCCAGGTTCCAGGAGGGGTGAACAATAAGCAAGGCCAGCTCTGAGGTCAGACCGCACTCAGTGAGATGCAGAAGTTTCCAAAAGCGTGTGTAAAGAGTGGACCACACACAGGCTTTGAGGCCATGCAGACCCAGCTATCCCCTACTAGCTACTCAGCCCTAAACAAGCTAGTGAGCCTCTCTGAACCTCAGTCTCCTCATCTTGCAGCGGAAGGTAAATGATCCTTACCTGGCACTTCTCAGATCCAGTGAGCAGGGCCAGGCCTCGAAACCTTGAAGGCAGGCTCAGGAGATGTGCCTCATGCTAAGGACAGTAATGCAAGGCAGAGAGGGGACTTGGGAGAGCGGCGGTGGCTGAGGCTGACCTTCAAAGAGAAGGGCACCCTCCTGGCCTCTCCTGCCTGCCACCAGCTCAAGCCTCAGAGACATCCATGTTCTGGATGCCTCCTGCCCCGGAGGAGGGACAGCTGGCCCGGTCCTAGGAGACCCAGCACACCTGCAGAGCTCCAGCCTGGCCAGCTTCATGCCTGCACAAGAGCTGGAAGGTGGCCCCATCCATTCAGGTCAATCTCCAGGCAAAGGCCAGCAGGGACCCGGCCACCTCCACAGGCTCACCCCCATCACAACACCCTCAAACCCACTTCTGTCTCCCCACTCCAGGCCTCTCCCTGTCCGCAGCTGGGGCCGCTCTTCCTGCCCTGGTGCCCTGGCGGTCAGCACCTTCCATGCAGTCATCTTGACACCCCTGCCCCACCCGACAGCACAGAAGCAGACAGAGGGTCAGCAACCGGCCCCGGCACACAGAGGCTGGGGGGAGCCCATGAGCTCCCTCAGCCCCTAAAAAGGGATCTGAGAAACAACTCTCTGGAGGTCCAGAGTTCACAGAGTCCAGTGGGGGAAGGTAAGATTCAGGAGCCATTGCCCACCTCAGACCATGTCCCAGATACAGAACCTGGGGAAGTCAGGAAGGGGCAGGGGCATCTCCAGTGTGGCTGGGCTCAGCCAGCATCCCTACCACCCTGCTGCATCTCCTGGATATCAGTCCCCACAGGTGTCCTGAGCACCCAAGTCCCCGTGTTCCCAGTGGGTGTAGGGGGCAGGGACACCCCTCCCACAGGGAACCCTTTAGCTCCAGCTCTGACTCTCGCCCCCTGCCCATCAATGCCGGAAGTGACCATCACTCAATAGCCAGGGACACCCACTTTGAGCAAAACCTTGGGTGGGCCCTGAGGACAAGAAGGCATCAGACCTGTCCCAACTCAGTGACAGACACATAGCAATGACAGCCCTGGGGCGTGGAGGGCTACAGGCGGCCCCTAGGAAGAAAAGCCAGGCTTCCCTGAGAGACCCAGATGGCTTCCAGAAGGGCCTGTGCCGGGTGTGCAGTATTCTGGGGAAGGGCAAGGGGCCCTCATGGGCTCGTAGAGCAAGGGCAGAAGGCAGGGCCACCACTGTGACCAGCAGCAGGTGGGCCCAGGAGGGGCTGCGCACCTGGGTCCTTGTGAGAGCAAGTGATAGCAAAGTGACCTACACCCTCTCCTAGGGACCCCCCCACACACACATAAAGAGTGAGAGGTTCGCGTCTTCAAAGACTAAATCACCTGCCATCCTTATCCCTCCTAGCGCTAAGCCCACTAGGTGTGGGGCTCACAGATAAAGAGGCAGGAAAAAGCTCAGCCTCCAGGCTTCCCACGCCCCATTCTCTCTCTCCTTCTCCAGGGCCCCCAAGCCCACTGCAGCCTCCTAAATCCACTCCCTTGATATAAGTGACCCTCACCCCATTCCCTCCCAGTCCCACATCCAGCCCCACACCCTGCCACTCCCACACACCAATCAAATCCAGAACTGGCTGCCTTGGCCCCAGCCTTGAACAAGACTTTAAAACTGACACCCCAACTACCATCCATGGCCCCTAAAAAGCCAGCCACCCCACCAAACCCGAGCCTGAGAGCAGACAGAGGCCCAGCTTGGGACCACTCCACAGCAACAGCCTGGCAGCCACCTGGCAGCGCTCAGCACTGGCTATCTTTAGCCCTGGCCTCTCTGCCCAGCCCCTCTGTCCAAGGAGCAGTGAGTGACTGCTTGCCCAGAGTAGGGACCAAGAGGGTGACTCTGAGGGACAGTGGGCACAGCAACACTGCGGTTTCAGCCCTGGGGCCAGGCCACAAGAAACGCCAGCTCCCAGACCTGTGCTTCCCTCACTCTCTGCCAAAGCTCAGTCTGTTCTAAGGAACCCCCACCACCTCCACCCCTAACCTGTCCCCCAGCCTAGCCAGCTGCCCTCAGGACAAGGGATCAGCTCCAAGAGGCAACTCAAGAGTGAGCCAAAGGCCACAGAGCCTGCATTTCAATCCCCAACACCCACGCCAGCTGTGTAGCCCTGGAAGATGTGCTTAACCTCTCTGAGCCTCAAGTGCCTCATCTGCAAAATGAAGAGAATATCAGCATCCATTTCAAGGATTGCAAAGATGTCTGTCAAACACACAGCAGTTCCTGGCCCATGGCCACAGCAACTCCTTAAAGAGCCTTCGGAGCAACTGATAACCCGATGAAGCCAGCTGAGAAGGGACACGCCCCGGGGCTTCCCAGAGACAGAATTGGAACCTAAGACCAGGTTTCTTGTTTAAGCCTATATTTTGCAGATGAGGAAACTGAGGCCCAAGGGGCCCTGGGAAGTTCCTATATACAGAGGCAGTAGATCTTCCCTGTCATGGCGTCTACCTGGGCCTTGAAACTCCTCCCATAACTGGCCTAGAGGACAAGCAGCCAAAGTGGCTCCCCAATCCCTGTCCGGTGAAGCCCATCAGGGTGCACCCCTCTGGCAAGCCAAGGCTGGTTTGACCCTGGGGCCTCTTCCTCATGCTCCTGGTCCTCTCCCGGAATGCTCCTGGCCCTCCCAACTGCTCTAGGTCTCTTCCTGGAATGCTCCCAGCTCTCCCAGCTGCATCCTATCCCTCCCAGAATGCTCCCAGCCCTCTCCCAGAATGCTCCCAGCCCTCCTGGCTGCTCCCCAGCCCTCCCAGCTGCTCCCTGGCCCTCACCAGCTGCTCTCAGAACCTGACCAGTGAGCGGTCAGGATTCTCCAAAGAAGGCCCCTTCCCCAGGTCCCACGCCAGCTGCAGAGGCTTTGGTGGGCGCCTTCAGTGCTTTCCAAGGCCTCAGACATGGACAAAGAGTATAGAGAGGCCTGGTTCCCTAGAGCCCAGGGGCTCACCCCACCCTCTCCCTAGGTGAGCTTAGACTCTGACCTCACACCCCATGCCTGGTCCCATTCCTCTTGGCCTCCTTCTCTGGCCTCCCTCCCCACCTGTCACTCCCTGGGGCTGGCCTGCAAAAGCCAGAGAGCCGTGGTGCAGCTCACCCTCCTAGATACTTCAGCCCTCCCCAAGGAGGGGGAATTGTCATCTCCTATCCTCACACAGCTGCAGCAGTGGCTACGGACTTAGCAGATCTCCAGGGGAAGCTTCAGGGGCAGCCCAGGGCAGGTATTCTGAGCTCTTCAGCAGGAAAGCCCTCTCTATATCCAACCACTTCCCCAGAGTGCCAGTGTGACCACTCCCTTCTGTCACTGGACCCCGGCCTATAATGGCCCTTGGTAAGGATGTCCTGGAAGTCCCTTCCAGGCTTTGGAGTTGGCAAGTATGGATCTGAATCCACTTCCAGAGCTAGATGGCCTTGGGCAAATTATCCAACTTCTCCACCTCAGCTGCTTCATCTACAAAAGGGGAACGATGGTACGGGCGCCTTACAGAGCCGTTAGGAGGTGTCCGCGGCAGTATCCAATTGGCCCAGCCTTGAGTCTGCCACAGAGCCAGGCACTCACCATGCTCAGCAGATGCCTAAATCAAATCCAGCCTGCTCCGCCCCCACACTAACAGCTGCAGTTGCCACTTTCCTGGCAAGAAGCTTCTATAGCTACGACTTGCCCCTGACACAAAAAGTTTCCCCGAGTCTGACCACAGTCTATTGCCTGCTCCTATCCCACCCTCCCTCTCCCCCAGCTACCCTTTCTATGTCTCTTACCAAGGACCTAAAGAAGACATACCCCCACCCTCTTCTTTCCCAGCAGGCATAGCCTGTGCGGCCTTCTCCAGGAAGTCTTCCATGATCTTGTCAGCCCAGACTGATTTCTATCCTCCAAGCTCTCGTATTCCACAAATTCAGTTCATGATATTTTCCAGCTGGCAGCTGAATTTTCACAAACTCCCTAAGGCCAGGGGCCACCCACACTCACCAGCTGCTTGTTGAAGTTCTGGACGCACTGCTCAAACTGCTCATCCTTGGTCACATCTGCCTTCCCCAGCTTCTGGAGAACCTGCCGAGGCCAGGAGAGAAGGGGAAAATGTTACCTGGGAAAGGAGACATTTCCCAGGTAACATTGGACATCAACAGATCCAGGTTGATGGCATCCCAAGATGCTTGACGGAAGTGACAGATGCACACACATTATGTGCACATGGCAAACTCCTATGCATCCTTCAAAACCTCGCTCAGGTGACATCACTGTGAACTGTCCCTGATCTCTCCTTCCCTCAAACACTCTGTACCACTTAGAGCCTGAGACCTTTCCTCACTGCTGTGTGACATGCCTGCATGCCTGGTACCCTCACCCTGAATGAAAGCTTGAGGTCGGGGACAATGTCGCAGTCATCTGTGTCCCCAACACCCACACAGGGCTAAACACAGGACAGACATGCAAGATATTCTTGCTGGCCGCTACTCATCTGAACTGTGGGCTTTGGGGGCAGAGACGTGACCTTAAACTAAACACCTGCCTCTCAGTCTCAGGCTCCTCCTAGGCAAAATGGAAGGGTAATGTACACAAAGCCCTCAGCCCTGAGGGGTGGAGGGCGTGACAGCATGGAAGCATGAGGCTGAGCCAGCCACCCCACTCTGCTGGACCTCAGGCTGCTGAAGCTCTCAGCTCTCCAGTGCCCCCACCCTGGATATGGGAGGAATGACAAGACCACAGCATGACGGAGGCCCAGGTTTGACTGATAGGTGAGGAAGGCCTTGGCCACACGCCATCCTCACTGCACCTACCCTCATTTCATTGATGAGGGAACGCAGGCGCGGCCTGGGGTCCCCATTCTCAAGGAGCTCCTGGTGTGGCTACCACAGGGAAAAACAAGCTGGGCACCCCCTGCCCCAGAACAGGAGCTGGGACAAGGCCGTGAGCCTTGGGACACAGGTTTCCCACTCCATCCATTCCACACTT
Organism: Callithrix jacchus; assembly: GCF_049354715.1. Lineage (NCBI taxonomy): Eukaryota > Metazoa > Chordata > Mammalia > Primates > Cebidae > Callithrix > Callithrix jacchus. The sequence continues at coordinate 111,920,523 of NC_133507.1, forward strand.
GGTTAGTGGGACCTCCCCTATGCCGAGCTTACAGGCAGACCACGGAGGGACACAGCAGACTCCAGGTGTCCAGGAGGGGATGGCCCAGCAGCGACTCAGGAAAGCTGGGCAGGACAATTGTGCTGGGTTTTTATGGATGAACAGGAGTCGGGTGAGGAGGAGGGCCTTGCGGCGCAGACCAGGATTTTCACTCTGTTCAGGGTTATCGCGGGGAGGACGCCTGAGACAGTCAGCTCCACTCACACTCATCACACACTTACCATGCATGCTCACTCTGTGATAAACAAAGGGGAGCCTTTGATAACTTGGCAGAGGACGAGACACACAGAGGCCCAGGGAGCAGAGGCGGCCACAGAGCCAACAGTCTCGGGAGCCTGATTGGCTCTCACCACGTCCTCAGCCCAAGTCCGCATGTGAGTGGAGCTGAAGTGCCTCAGAGGGGACATCCCAGGGCAAGGCAGGGAGATGGGGGCAGGTGGCAGGAAAGACGAAGGAGTGGCCCCGTGGCCAGCTCCAGAACCTCCTTCTCCTGCAAACATCCATAGGTTCAGCCTCACTGAGCCCCCGATGTGGAAGGAAACCCACCCAAGGCTCCTCCCTAGAAAGGCTGGAAGGTTCACTGAGTTGGCACTGTGCCTCTGGCACCAGGGCCCATAGGGGCTCAGTGGGAGCATCCCGTGGTCGAGTGCCCCTTCCCAGCCCTCCACCAAGGCCTCTGTCACGGCCCAGTGAGAGGACAGAAGGCCCTGGCATCAGCCTCTCCCTGTGGGTACAGGGAGTCCTGCCACCCTCCAACAGCCCCCACGTGGCAGGCAAGGCCTTGACCCACAGCGTGAGTCATGGGGCACAGTCAGTGCCCGGCTACCAAACCTAGAGAGAGGAAAGGAGCCCAGGCCCATCTTGTTTAAGCCAGGAGCAGCTTACCACCTACAGCACCCACCCAGCCACCGTGCATGCACTTCAAGATACCAGGGCCAACTCCTCACAAGGGAAGTGTCCTCACCTCTGAGTGACAGATGGCAGGTGAGCACAAACAAATCAGGACACAGCCTGAAGTGGTCAAGTCAGGAGGGGGTGGGTCTTCGGGCTCAAGGCTGTGCCCCAACAGCCCCTCCTAGGGTCTCTGATCCCTCCCTCAGCCCCAGAGATAGCGGGTCCCCTGCACTTGGCGGACACACACCCACAGTCTAAGTGGCCTGGCCCAGGGCAGGGAGAAGCACTTCCCAGGGCCGTGAGAAGGACCAGCCCAGGGACCCAGGAGGAAAGCTGGAGGCAGGAGAGGTAAGGGCCGCATTCCCAGCCACTCTGGTCCCAGCCAGGACCTGGGAGAAAGCTGGGGGCTCCTCAACCAGCTGGCGACACCCCTCATCCCCTCATCCCCTCATCCCCTCATCCCCGCTGTGGCTGGAGGCATCTCAGGGTGTTGCAGAGTTCCAAACACCCCACCCACCACACATGGAAGGGGGGCCTCATCCTGCAAATCTCCCCACCTAGGCACCAACTACCCAGCTACTGAGACCCCAAAAAATTCATGAGGCCCTCACCTTCCGCATCATCTCCTCCACACACCTGGCTGCCTGTGCAGGAAGGGTGGGCTGAGAAGTGAGCCCCGACTTGCCCCTTCCTCTCAGCAGAGGTGCCAGGAACATCGCAGGACAAGAGTTCTGCCTGCTGCCTGATGCATCAGGCTGGGGTGGCAGTGGTGAAGGGATACAAGGGGAGTTGTAAACCCCCAGGGGCAGAGGGAGCCAGTCTGAGGACAGTGCTGCAGACCCCATAGTCACCTAGCCCCCCAGCACACAACCCCTCTCCAAGTCCATCTCTCAAATGCGAGCTGCCCAGGCATCCAGAAGGAGAGAACCCCCTCTCCTGGCTGCTGCTCACACCTCCCCATCCCCACTCCGAAGGTGGAGTCACCTAAGCTTGGTCCACACTTCCAGACAGCGGGTCTGGGTGGCCTCCAACCATCCGGTGCCATGCAGGAGGCCACAGCAGCCCCGACCAGACAGCAGAGGGAGGAAAAGAAGTTCTAAGCCCACCACTCACCGCCACACTTCATGTGCCCCTCCACCCTTCTTATTTTCAAAGTATAAACCTCAAAGAAAGCAGACAAGATACTACAGAGGCTATCATCTACCCTTCACCCAGATTCACCAATCAACTGTTACCACTTGGCCACGTTCATTTGCTTTCTTTGCTTTTCTCCTTTTTTGCTCTGTCACCCAAGCTAGAGTACATGACGCCATCCCGGCTCACAGCAGCCTAGACTTCCTGGGCTTAAATGATCCACCCACCTCAGCGTCCCACGTAGCTGGGACTACAGGCCACTGCGCCTAGCTAATATTTTTATTTTTTGTAGAGACAGTGCCTCACTATGTTGCCCAGTCTGGTCTCGAACTCCTACCCTCAAGTGATCCTCCCACCTCAGCCTCCCAAAGTGCTGGGATTGCAAGTACGAGCCACCATGCCCAGTCACTTTTCTTTCTATACAAACAGTTCCTGCACTTGAATGTTTGCCCAACCAACTAAAGGGAAGTAGCAGAGGGTCACTGGGATGACCTTCATCCAGAATGCTTCACCCCTAAATACTGCAACACATTCCCTAAGACAAGAACGTGCTCCGAAATCCCCATGATACTGTGAACACCCCGATCCCTTTAATACATATTTTAAATACCATCTGACACATGGTCCACATTCAGATATCCCCGGGTATCCTCCCAGTGCTCTTTCCATCCGGGCGGTCTGCTTTTCAGTCTAGGATCCAACTGTAGTTCACATATCGCTTCTGATGGTCGGGTCTCTTCTTCCTTTAGTCCAGAACGTCCCCCACCTGCCTATTAATCAGTGTCATCCTTTTTTCTTCTTTCTTGATATTGGTATCTTTTTAAGAGTGAAAACCAATCACTTGGAAAATCTCCCCACCCCACCCCCTACACCAGATTGATCTGTTTCCTTGTGATGACATTCAGGTGAAACGCTGCTCTGGTGAGAGTCCAGCACCTTCTGACCACATTATAGCTGTGGTAAGCTTGACCGCTGGGTCTGAGTCACGTTTGCCAGATCTCTTGGAAAGAAAGGTCACTTTTCTCTTAGTCATCTGCAGGGCAATCACTGTCATGTGGCAAGGCAAAAAGTTGCTGAACTTTCCGCACAATGCCCTCACCATCCATCATTCTTTGCTGTTCAGCGTGAGGTCTGCAGGCAGCTGCATCCCAGTCTTCCGAGAGCCTGGGGGAGAGAAAACACTGCAGACTGGCTGACCCAGAGTGTTCCCTTTAACAGGTCCCCCTGGTGCACTGTATGCGCAGTGAAGCCTCAGAAGCACTGCAGTCACATCTTGGCTGGAACCCACCGTCACCCAGTCTCCTCCATGTGACCCGGCATTCCACAAAGATGAGCTTCCCCTAGTCTTCCCTTTGCGAGGAGGGCAGTGGGGATATTATGAGTGCTTCATTCTGCATTCATTATTCTTTTTGATGCTCAAACGTCCCAAGTACAACCAGTGGGAGATTTCGGACACGTGCCCACTCATCTGCGAGCGCATCCTTACTTTCTGCCACTACCAGATGCTCTGGACTCAGCCTGCACTGTCCCTGCCCCAGCCCTGGAATCTGCCATGTCTCCAAGGAACCCTGATTTCCTTTAGTGAAGAGGCGTGCTCACTACTCTTAGGTATTTCACCTTTACACCATTCTCAGAGCCTCAGATTATTACCCCTACTTTAGAGATAAGAAAGGGAAGGCTGAGGCACTAAGGGATTTGGCTCTGCAGCTAAGAAGCAGCAGAGCCCGGATTCTGTGGCTTCGTGGTGGCAGCGAACAAGCGTCATCATGCAGGTCTGTCTGCTTTGAGAAGTAGGAAGGGAGACAGACCCATGGCCAAGCAGCTGCCCTCTGGTCCCTCACAGTTCCTTCAGAGGCCACACTGCCTATGGGCAGTGACTGGTGGCACCAGGCTGGTGACTGCACAAGGGTCAGCTTCCTGGTCTCATCCAGCCCTGGGAAACTCAGTCTCCCTCCTCGGAGCCCAGTGATGTCACACGTACAGAGGTGTCGGCAGCTTCAGAGCAGCAGTGATTAACCCAGAAGCTAATTCTCTGGTGATAAATTAGGACTTATTCTCCCCCACAGAGCTGCTGCTGCACTCTCAGGTTGGGAGGGGAGGACACCCAGGCCTGCAGCCAAGGACAGAGGGGCTAGAATGCGAATCCCAGCCTCCCTGGGAAAGCTATGGGCAGCTGGGCCCCTTACAGCAGCCCCGGGTGTGGCAGCAAAGGAGAGAAGTGGTCCAGGTTCCTGCCGGGGAATGGAGCCCAAGGGCACTGGGGAAGTGAGTCCCAGGAAGCAAGCCCAGAACACACAGCACACTTCTTAGCAGCTAGGCACACCCTTAGCAGTTTTGCCTTCCAACCTGCCAAAGGTACAGTGACTTTAAAGGTAAATGAACTCCATCCCAGGAGGCAAGAATGCTCCCCAGCCTTCAGGGCTCCACACAGCAGCACCAGCTCAGCCATGCACCTGCAGCAGGCACCCCCAGTATGAGATGACGCCCACACACGCTCACACACCCTCCCTGGCACAGCCACCTGTCCATGGCCCTCCAGTCACTCCTGGGTATACTAGGAAGGTGGCAGGAACCACAAAGAAGCCACAGAGACAAGCAAGAGGCAGGGGGAGGTCAGGGGAGGCTGTGGAAGAGCCCGGAATGAGGAAGGAGCCTGAGAGAAAACCAGAGACGTGGAAAACAAGAGCTAGCCCAGGGCAGAAAGACGAACCCCCGCCAGGAAGGGCCCAGCACTCTGGGGTAGTGGGGCCCACACCCTCAGCTCTCACACTCAGGGCGGCCCCAAAAGGGGGACCTGAGCCAGGCCTCAGCCCCCTTCCCTGGCTCCTCTGTGCCTCAATACCTAGGGCCTCCTTGTCCCTCGGGCTGGATATGAGGTGGTGGCAGGAGGGGCTAGCTCTGGGAACAGGCATCTGTCAACCTGCCCTCCCTCAGGATAGATGCTGCCAGCTCAGCTGTCACTCCAGAGGGGACCCCTCCCCATCAAATTTCTTCCCTATGAGCCCAGCTGAGGGCCCCACACATGCCCCTCAGGCTCAGTTCCACAAAGCTCACAGCACAAGGTATGACCACCAGCGAATCTCTCCTCCAAGGGCTCACCTTGGGCAGCCCACCGCCCTTGAATCCCCTCCCGGTTGGGCTGATATCCCTAGGCCACCCCAAGGTGGAAACTGTTGCTCCAATTTTATAGATGAACAAATGGAGGTCAGGGCTGTCACTCAGCTAAGGAGCAGCACAGCCAGGACACCATGTCTGATCAATTCCAAAGCCCAGACTCAACTTTTGACTCCCAAACTGGGGCACACAGACACTGTGGGGAGCCGGCGGTGTGTCTGGAGCTTGCTGAAGAAGATTCACACTCCATCTTGCTTTGATTCAAAGATCGAACCGGTAAAGAAAACACTTTTGGCCAGGCGCGGTGGTTCAAGCCTGTAATCCCAGCACTTTGGGAGGCCGAGGCGGGTGGATCACGAGGTCAAGAGATCGAGACCATCCTGGTCAACATGGTGAAACCCTGTCTCTACTAAAAATACAAAAAATTAGCTGGGCATGGTGGTGCACGCCTGTAATCCCAGCTACTCAGGAGGCTGAGGCAGGAGAATTGCCTGAACCCAGGAGGCGGAGGTTGCGGTGAGCCGAGATCGCGCCATGGCACTCCAGCCTGGGTAACAAGAGCGAAACTCTGTCTCAAAAAAAAAAAAGTCTCCCATTATTATTATGTGGGAGTCTAAGTCTCTTTGTAGGTCATTAAGAACTTGCTTTATAGACGTCACCACCGCGTGCTCGGGAGGCCCCCCGCGGTGCCCTCATGGCCTCTGGCGGCGGGGTGGGGGGTCCCTTTAACGGTGCGGCCGGAGGGGCGCGGGCGGGAGCGCGGCGTCCCTCGTGCCAATCGCGGGCCAGTGGCGGATGGGCGGCCTTATGCCACGGGGCAAATGTCGGGACGCGCGCCGGAGCCGGGGCCGGCGGCCAAGGCCTGGGCGGTCGGGCGAGGGCGCCCGGGGGCCTCGGCGCGGCGGGGCCGGGACCGGAGAGGGCGGGGGGGGGCGGGGAGCGCCAGGCCTCCGATCCCCGGGCCGGGCCCTGAGCGCTCGGGCTCCGCGCCGCCGCCGCGCCACGGCGGAGACCAAGATCATCTACCACATGGACGAGGAGGAGACGCCATACCTGGTCAAGCTGCCCGTGGCCCCCGAGCGCGTCAAGCTGGCCGACTTCAAGAACGTGCTCCGCAACCGGCCGGTGCACGCCTAAAAATTCTTCTTCAAGTCCATGGACCAGGACTTCGGGGTGGTGAAGGAGGAGATCTTGGACGACAACGCCAAGCTGCTCTGCTTCAACGGCCGCGTGGTCTCCTGGCTGGTCCTGGCTGAGGGCGCTCACTCAGATGCCAGCTCTCAGGGCACCGACAGCCACACAGACCTGCCTCCGCCTCTTGAGCGGACAGGTGGCATTGGGGACTCCCGGCCCCCCTCCTTCCACCCGAATGTGGCCAGCAGCCGTGACGGGATGGACAATGAGACGGGCACGGAGTCCATGGTCAGCCACCCGGGGAGGGGGGGGCGGGTGGGGAGCGTGCCCGCCGCCGGAACCGCGAGGAGGCCGCCCGGACCAATGGGTACCCGAGGGGAGACCGGCGGCGGGACGTGGGGCTGCCCTAGACAGCGCGTCCACTGCCCTGAGCAGCGAGCTCGAGTCCAGCAGCTTTGTGGACTCAGATGAGGATGGCAGCACAAGCAGGCTGAGCAGCTCCACGGAGCAGAGCACGTCATCCAGGCTCATCCGGATGCACAAGCTCCGGTGGAGGAAGCAGCGCCTGCGGCAGACAGACCGGGCCTCCTCCTCCAGCAGCATTACGGACTCCACCATGTCTCTCAACATCATCACCGTCACGCTCAACATGGAGAGACACCATTTCCTTGGCATCAGCATCGTGGGGCAGAGCAAAGATCACGGAGATGGCGGCATTTACATAGGTTCCATAATGAAGGGCGGGGCAGTGGCCGCTGATGGCCGAATTGAGCCCGGGGACATGCTGCTGCAGGTGAACGATGTGAACTTAGAGAACATGAACAACGAAGACGCTGTGCGGGTTCTTCGGGAGATCGTGTCCCAGACAGGGCCCATCAGCCTTACTTACCGTGGCCAAGTGCTGGGACCCAACACCCTCAAGCTACTTCACCGTCCCAAGGGCTGACCCGGTGCGGCCCATCGACCCTGCTGCCTGGCTGTCCCACGCGGCGGCACTGACGGCAGCCCTGCCCCGCTACGGTACGAGCCCCTGCTCCAGCGCCGTCACGCGCACCAGCTCCTCCTCACTAACCAGCTCCGTGCCTGGCGCTCCACAGTTGGAGGAAGCGCCGCTGATGGTGAAGTGACATGGGCGCTGTCGTCCGGGTCATGCAGCTGCCAAACTCGGGACTGGAGATTCGTGACCGCATGTGCCTCAAGATCACCATCGCCACACCGTCATCGGAGCGCACGTGGTGGACTGGCTGTACACGCACGTGGAGGGCTTCAAGGAGCGTCGGGAGGCCCGGAAGTACGCCAGCAGCTTGCTGAAGCACGGCTTCCTGAGGCACACGGTCAACAAGATCACCTTCTCCGAGCAGTGTCTTCGGGGACCTGTGTAGCAATCTCACGGCCCTGAACCTCAACAGTGGCTCCAGCGGGGCCTCGGATTGGGACACGCTGGCCCTGCTGCCCCACCCGACCACCCCCTGGCCCCTGGGTCAGTGCTACCGCTACCAGTACCTGGGACCCCCGCCCTGCTTCCCACCTTCCTACCAGGACCCGGGCTTTAGCTATGGCAGCTGCAGCACTGGGAGTCAGCAGAGTGAAGGGAGCAAGAGTAGCGGGTCCGCCCAGAGCAGCCGCTGGGCACTGGGCCATGAGAAGGAGCGTAGCGTCGGGTGTCATGAGCCGGGGGCAGCAGCACCGAATCGGACCACACGGCACTGAGTGGGGTGGGCAGCAGCTGGCGGGAGTGTCCAGATGGCCAGCTCAGTCAAGGAAGAAGCCCACGCAGTCAGGCTTCAGCCACTGCCCCGGGGCTTCCCACACCCCACCCCGCGACCAAGGCCTATACGGTGGTCGGGGGCCTACCTGGGGGCCCGCCTGTCCGGGAGCTAGCCGCCATCCCCCCAGAATTGACAGACGCCGCCAGTCCTTCCAAAAGGCCATGGGGAACCCCTGCGAGTTCTTCGTGGACATCATGTGATCTGTGTGCGTGCCCACAGTCCTGCCTGGGGCAGGGAGCTGGCAGTCCTGGTGCATGCAGAGCTCCAGAGGGCTAGCCTTAGTGGAGGCAGGCTGGACCATTGCAGTCATCTGCCTGGCAGCCCGGCGGCTCCAGCTCCTGGAAGCAGCTGTGTCTGAGCAGCCACGTTGGGGTGCTCCCTCTTTGCTCCTCAGTGAGAGCCTCGGGGACCTCCCAACCCCTTGTGTCTGGTAGTGACCCCTCCTAGGATGAGGAAGACCCCCTTGGGCTCCTGGCTGACCCCCACACCTCCTGCACAGTGGTGCAAAGGCCCCCTGAGGGACCCATGAGGTGCACCCCTGCAGTGCACAGGCCCATCCCTCTGACCCAGACGGGGCCTCCTGTGGGTGGAGCAGAGCCCCCAGGTCCCTCCTGCTGTCTGGGGAAGGGATCTAATTTATTTATTTATTGCCTGGCCAGTGCCTCAGTGGAGGAGGTGGCCCTACCAGCTGTCCTACCTGCCCCACTCTTTGGAGCAACCTGCACCTTCCCACCTCTCCTTCAGCCACCCAGTGGAGTCTGAATGTGTAGAGGATGGGACAGAAAGACGAGAGAGGGCTGGATGTCCTGCCCACCACATCCCAGCCAGGGCGGAGAGGGTCTGTGGTTCTCGGGGTCAAGGGGCCCTGATGTGCACAGCTGCTGCAGGGAGAGAGGTCTTGGGGAGATGAGTGGTCAGCTGGCCCATCCTTGGTGAACGCACACACACTGCCAGCACGCACCATGGCCCACACACACTGGCCCCCCCGTTTGCGCTGTAGATAATGTATCAAAGTTCCAGCATCTAGATGGTTAACATAGAGCTGCTTCTGAGAAAAAAAAAAAAAAAAGAACTTGAGTTATGTACCTGAGTGCTACCCGGGTGCTCCTGTATTCCATGCATATATATTTAGGATCGTTAGCGCTTCTTGTTGCATTGATCCTTTTACCTTTATGTAATCCCCTTCTTTGTCTCTTTTGATCTTTGTTGGTTTAAAGTCCATTTTATCAGAGACTAGGATTGCAACTTGGGCTTTTTTTTCTCTCTCTCTCTTCATTTGCCTGATAGATCTTTCTCCATCCCTTCATTCATTTTTAGCATATGTGTGTCCTTGCACATGAAATGGGTTTCCTGAATACAGCACACTGATGGGTTTTGACTTTTTATCCAATTTGGCAGTCTGTGTCTTATAATTGGGGCATTTAGTTCATTTACATTTAAAGTTAATATTGTTATATGTGAATTTAATACTGCCATTTTGATGCTAGCTGGCTGTTTTGCCCTTTAGTTGACATTTTCTTCATTGTATCGATGGTCTTTACCATTTGGTACATTTTTGGAGTGGCTGATACTGATTGTTCCTTTCCTTGATTAGTGCTTCTTTCAGGAGCTCTTGTAAGGCAGGCCTGGTGGTGAGAACATCTCTCAGTAATTGCTTGTCCATTAAGGATCTTCTTTCTCCTTCGAATGTGAAGCTTAGTTTGGCTGGATGTGAAATTCTAAGTTGGAAGTTCTTTCTTCTAAGGATGTTGAATATTGGCCACCACTCTCTTCTGGCTTGTAGGGTTTGTGTGGAGAGATCCACTGTGAGTCTGGTTGTCTTCCCTTTGTGGGGAACCCAACCTTTCTCTCTTGCTGCCCTTAGCATTTTTCCCTTGATTTCAACCCTGGTGAATCTGATGGTTATGTGCCTTGGGGTTGCTCTTCTTGAGGTATATCTTTGTGGTGTTCTCCATACTTCCTGGACTTGAATGTTGGCCTGCCTTGCTAGGTTGGGGAAGTTCTCCTGGATAATATCCTGAAGAGTGTTTTCCAGCTTGCATTCATTCTCTCTGTCGCATTCAGGTATGCCTATCAAACCTAGATTAGGTCTTTTCACATAATCCCATATTTCTTAGAGGCTTTGTTCATTTCTTTTCACTCTTTTCTCTCTACTCTTGCCTTCTCCTTTTATTTCATTGTGTTGATCTCCAATCTTGGATATCCTTTCTTCTACTTAGTCAATTCAGCTACTGAAACTTGTGTATGCTTCGTGAAGTTGTCCTGCTGTGTTTTTCAGCTCCATCAAGTTGTTTCTATTCTTCTCTGCGCTGTTTATTCTAGTCAGCATCTCATATAACCTTTTTTCTACGTTCTTAGTTTTTTTGCACTGGGTTAGCATATGTTCTTTTAGCTCTGAGAAGTTTGTTATTACCCACCTACTGAAGCCTGTTTCTGCCAATTCATCAGGTTCATTCTCCATCTATCTTTGATCCCTAGCTGGTGAGGAGTTGTGATCCCTTGGAGGAGGAGAGGCCTTCTGGTTTTTGGTGTTTTCTTCCTCTTTTCACTGGTTTCTTCCCATCTTAGTGGCTTTATCTACTTGTGGTCTTTGTAGTTGGTGACTTTCAGGTGGGGTCTCTAAGTGGACATCCTTTTTATTGATGTTGAAGCTATTTCTTTCTGCTTCTAACAGTCAGGCCCTTCTGCTGCAGGATCACTGGAGGTCCACTCCAGATCCCACTCACCTGGGGATCACCCACAGGGGCTGCAGAACAGCAAGGGTTGCCACCGGTTTCTTCCTCTGCTATCCTCATCCCAGAAGGGTACCCACCAGATGTTGGCCTGAACTTTCCTTTATGAGGTGTCTTTTTGGGTGTATGGGGCTCAGAGAGTTGCTTGAGGAGACAGTCTGTCCCTTATAAGAGCTCAAGTGCTGTGCTGGGAGTTCTATTGTTTTGTGCAGAGCTGATGGGCTGGTACCTTTAAGTCTGTTGCAGGTGAACTCATAACCGCCTGTTTTCCAAGGTGCTCTGTCCTAGGAAGGTCAGCTTTATTTATAAGTTTCTGTTGTGCTGCTGCCTTTTTTCATAAATGCCCTGCCTGGCACGGAGTAGTCTGCATCGGTAGTGGCAGACTGCCTTGGTAGTGGGGGACACCCTTCCCCTGACTGAACCGTACCATCCCAGGTCCAGCTGCACTTGTTTTGAAACTATTAATCCAGAGTGTTTCAGATTTCTTGTCTTGTGGGGGTGGTACCCATCAAGCCAGATCACCTGGTTCCCTGTCTCAGCCCCCTCTGTTTCAGTTGAATGAGCAGCTCTGTCTCCCAGGCATTCCAGGCACCAGTTGAAATGGCCACCCAAACTTGTGTGAGTTTCTTTGTGCTGACCCAGCACTCGCTGCAACTGCTGAAATGAAAACTCATGGCGCTTTTCCGCTCAGGAATCTCCTAGTCTGTGGGCAGTGAAAACTTGTTTGGAAATGCACTAAGCACTCACCCTCTGTGCTGCTCTCGCTGGGAACTACACTCCGGAGATGTTCCTATTCGGCCATCTTGGACACTCCCTAATCTCATGATTTCTAAGAAAAACTCTATAAGTCATATCTTATTTATCATTCATATTTTGAATTGAAGGCTTTTTTTGTATTATATATTTACACCACAGAAGTAACTGTGATTTTCTGGAGGATCACTAGGAGTAGCATCAGATGACCTAGGGAAAATTCTTCACAATATACTGTACACACACACACACATACACCTATATACGTATATATATACACACACACATGTGCACACACGTTTATTTTGAAACAGAGTCTCACACTGTCTGTCACCCAGGTTGGAGTGCAGTGGCATGATCTCAGCTCACAGCAACCTCCACTTCCTGGTTCACATGATTCTCCTACCTCAACCTTTTGAGTAGCTGGGATTACAGGTGCACACCACTATACCTGGCTAATTTTTTAATTTTTAGTAGAGATGAGGTTTCCCTATGTTGGCCACACTGGTCTTGAACTTCTAACCTCATGATCCATCCACCTCAGCAGCTGGGATTATAGGTGTGAGCCACTGCACCCGGCCACATGTACAAGTGCTACATACAACACTGAACATTACACTGTGCTGGGATTACAGGTATGAGCCACAGTGCCCAGCCACATATATTTTTTTGTTTCTCTTTTTAAGAATCCTGGTCTTAAATGAGTTCAAAGTTTTATGTAGAAGTGCAATGCTTAGATGCAGATGTGTACATATAGAAGGATACAATACTTAGATTTAACAGTAATGAATAAATGTAATTCTTATAACTGACTATAAAAGTGTTATAAAAGTTGTATATTGATAAAGCATTCTTCAGAAACAGGAAATTAAAAACTTTGAGGAATTGCTTCTGTCCAAATACATGCATAGCTAAGGCTCTTACAATGGTGTGGTTTATAGGATAGACAGCAGAGTGCAAATCCAATTTTAAAAACGTAGTCAAATGTATTAATCTGATATTTTATGCCTATGGGCTTTTTGTAATTCAGAGAAAGGCTGTTCCAATTCTGAAATTCTTTAAAATCCTCTAGTGATTTATTTTTCATGGTGTTTAAGTCAATATTTAAACTTTCTGGAACTTACACTCTATTAGGTTTGAAGTCTTGTCCAGCTGTTTTTCAGTTAAATATTCACCGTGGGAATTCTTTCTTTCTACAGATATACACATTATTCTTAAATTTCAGAAGAAATTATCTATCATATGTTATTCTATTGTGTGCTAACTAAAATTTTCCTTTGTTGACTTAGTGTTCTCTTACCCATAAGAAAGAAAAAGATCTTTTGCATGAAAATAGCATGTTGTGGTAAAAAATTGCCATGCTAAGACGGAACTAGACACAATAAAACAGCAGAACCCGCTAAGGGAAAAGAAATTTTTGGAGGACACTGAAAATGTTGGGAAAACTAGCTAGCCATATGCAGAAAGCAGAAACTGGACCTCTTCCTAACACCTTACGCTAGAATTAACTCCAGATAGATTAAAGATCTAAACGTAAGACACAATGCCATAAAAATATAGAAGAAAACCTAGGCAAAACCATTTAGGACATAGGCATAGGCAAGGACTTCATGACTAAAACCCCAAAAGCATTTGCAACAAAAGCCAAAATAGACAAATGAGACCTAACTAATCTCCAGAGCTTCTGGACAGCAAAAGAAGCAATCATTAGAGTGAACCAGCAACCAACAGAATGGGGGGAAAAATTGCAATCTACCCATCTGACAAAGGTCTAATATCCAGAATTTACAAAGAACTGAAACAGATTTACAAGAAAAAAACAAACCTATCCAAAAGTGGGCAAAGGATATGAACAGACACTTTTGAAAAGAAGATATATATAAGGCAAACAAATATATGAAAAAATACTCATCATCACTGGTCATTAGAGGAATGCAAATCAAAACCACATTGAGCTACCATCTCACGCCAGTTAGAATGGTGACCATTAAAACATCTGGAAACAACAGATGACTGAGAGCATGTGGAGAAATAGGAACACTTTTATACTGCTGGTGGGAGTGTAAGCTAGTTGAACCATTGTGGAAGACAGTGTGGCGCTTCCTCAAGGACCTAGAAATAGAAATTCCTTTTGACCCAGCAATCCCATCACTGGGTATATATCCAAAGGATTATAAATCATTCTGTTATAAAGACACATGCACACGTATGTTCAGAGTGGCACTGTTTATAATAGCAAAGACCTGTAACCAACCCAAATGCCCATCAATGATAGACTGGACAAGGAAAATGTGGCACATAAACACCATGGAATACTATGCAGTCATAAAAAATGATGAGTTTGTGTCCTTTATAGGGATGTGGATAAATCTGGAAACCATCATTCTTGGCAAACTGACAGAAGAACAGAAAATGAAACACCACATGTTCTCACTCATAGGTGGGTGTTGAAAAATGAGAACACATGGACACAGGGAGGGGAGCATCACACACTGGGGTCTGTTTGGGGGTGGCCAAGAGAGGGACAGCAGGGGGGTGGGGAGGTCAGGGAGGGATAACATGGGGAGAAATGCCATATGTCGGTGACAGGAAGGAGGCAGCAAACCACATTGCCATGTGTGTACCTATGCAACAATCCTGCATGATCTGCACATGTACCCTAGAACCTAAAGTACAATTAAAAAAAAAAAAAAAAGAACAAACTGAGGTGATAGAGCTGAAAAGCACACTACAAAAATTTCATAATGCAGCCGCATGGTAATTGTGTGTGATTGCATTATGAAAATTCTTGTAGTATGTGTGGGCACACAAGGGTGCCCTGTAAGCAGGTGTAGTGTGGCCAGGCTGGGGTCCTGGGAGAGGTAAGCAGACTAAGGAGTGCTGAGGTCAGACCAGCTTCATCTCATGTGCAAGACCACCTAGTAGAAAGGACCGAACAGAGGAAAGAGTCTCAGAGCTTGAAAATTGGCTTTCTGAAAGAAAAGAGGCAAGAATGGGGAAAAGAATGAAAAGGAATGAACAAAACCTTTGAGAAATAAAGGATTGTGTTAAAAGATGAAATGTATGCCTTATTACTGTACCTGAAAGAGATGACAAAAATGGAACCAACTTGGAAAACATATTTCAGAATATCATTCATGAGAACTTCCCCAACTTAGCCAGACAGACTAACATTGAAATTCAGGAAATCCAGAGAACCTCAGCTAGGCCATGAGAAGAACATCCCTAAGACACATAATTATCAGGTTCTCCAAGGTCAAAATGAAAGAAAAATTGTCAAAGGCAGCTAGGGGGAAAGACAAGGTCGCCTACAAGGGGAATCCCATCAGACTAACAGTGGACCGCTCAGCTGAAACCCTACAAGCCAGAAGAAATATTCAATGCTTAAAGAAAAAAATTTCAACCCAGAATTTCAAGTCCAGCAAAACTGAGTGTCATAAGTGAAGGAGAAATAAGATCATTTTCAGGCAAGCAAATGCTGAGGGAATTCATTACCGGCAGATCTACCTTACAAGAGCTCCTGAAAGTAGCACTTAATGCATAAAGAAAAGATCATCACCAGCCACTACAAAAATGCACTGAATTACACAGACCAGTGATGCTAAAAAACCAACCACATACACAAATCTGCAAAATTATCAGTTAACTGCGTGATGACAGGACCAAATCCATACATATCATCGCTAACCTTAAATGTAAATGGTAATGCTCCAATTGAAAAACATAGCGGGGCAAGCTGGATAAAGAACCAAGACCCATTTGAGTATGCTGTCTTTAAGAGACCCATCTCACATGCGCTCCCGCACATAAGCTCAAAATGAATGGAGAAAAATCTTTCAAGCAAATGGGAAACAGAAAAAAGCAGGTGTTGCAATCCTAGTTTCTGACAAAACAGACTATACCAGTAAAGATAAGAAAAGCAGGACATGGGCCGGGCGAGGTGGCTCAAGCCTGTAATCCCAGCACTTTGGGAGGCTGAGGCGGGCGGATCACGAGGTCTCAAGAGATCGAGACCATCCTGGCCAACATGGTGAAACCCCGTATCTACTAAAAAGACACACACACACACACACAAATTAGCTGGGCACGGTGACATCCGCCTGTAGTCCTAGCTACCCAGGAGGCTGAGGCAGGAGAATTGCTTGAACCGAGGAGGCCGAGGTTGCAGTGAGCTGAGATCAGCCACTGCACTCCAGCCTGGCTCCTGGCAACGGAACGAGACTCTGTCTCAAAAAAAAAAAAAAGAGAGAGAGAGAAAGACATTACAAATGTGGACCTGACCTTTGATAAATGTCATTATTGCTTGATACCAACCTGGGCTATCCTTATTGTTCAAACCAATAGGATAGATAATTTGCTGAGGTTTGGGAGCTTCTGCCCTCTGGAGAGTCCTTGATCTCCCAAAATTTGGTTGAGAGCTAAGGTTGATTTTGCTTTACGGCTCCTTTTGTGAAGTTTTACTCATTTCCAGTAAGGAAGACAAGTTTTCCTGCTTCCATGATGATGGAGAGCAGGCACTTCCTTTCTTGAGTTTCAGCTTGCTTCTGACAGGAAAGGTGAGTGTGAATTTTTTCCTGCTTCTAAGATGGTAGAGAACACTCATCAGCCTCAGCCTTATTTCCAGGTAAGTGGCTAAATTAAAGATTTCTCTTAAAATTTTTCCTTAATGACTAAAAGTAAAGATTACCAACCAGTTGGTTTTAACTTCTCCTTACCATTATGACACTCAGTAGTCATATTTATTGTGCATTTGTTTATTTTGCTTAACTTTTTTATTTATTTATGTTTGGAATTTTGTTGTTATTTCACTTTTCTTCCATCAAGTATCACCATATCTTTCTGACTTGGTCAAATCCAAGGGACTGCTCCAAATTTTGGGAAGCAAGTCATCTGAATTGGGTAAAACTCTTGTAGCTGTCAAGCATGTATTTTCTAGTTAGCAGAAATTCCTTTTTTTTTTTTTTAATCTAAGAGTTTCTGTCCATATAAGGCCATCTTTTGCCAGCCAAGGCCAAGCTGAAGGAGCAGTGGTGGCCTTCCAATCCTAAGATTCTGCCTGTTCCCTACAGCAACCTGAGTTTGGTTCCCAACTCTAGTCCTTTCTGGTTTGGTATTTGTTACTTTTAAAATATCAGCAGTTTGTCCCAGCTATGATGTGGTAGTAAGAGATTCAAAAGGATTTTCTTTAAGCGCTTTATAATTAAAAGCAGATTTCTTTTTTTTGTTATCATTATACCTTAAATTCTGTGGTACATGTGCAGAGCGTGCATGTTTGTTACACAGGTATACATGTACCATGGGGGCTTGTTGCACCCATCAACCCATGATCTATCTTAGGTATTTCTCCTAATGCTATCCCTCCCCTAGGTCCAACCCCGACAGGCCCCAGTGTGTGATGTTCCCCTCCCTGTGTCCATGTACCCTCATTGTTCAGCTCCCACTTATGAGTAGAACATGTGGTGTTTGGTTTTCTGTTCTGTGTCAGTTTGCTGTGAATGATGGTTTCTAGCTTCATCCATGTCCCTGAGAAGGACATGAACTCATCCTTTTTCATAGCTGTATAACATTCCATGGTGTATATGTGCCACATTTTCTTAATCCAGTTTATTATTGATGGGCATTTAGGTTGGTTCCAAGTTTTTGCTATTGTGAACAGTGTCACAGTAAACATAAGTGTGCATGTGTCTTTGTGGTAGAATGATTTATAATCCTTTGGGTATATACCCAGTATTGGGATTTCTGGGTCCAATGGCATTTCTATCTCTATATCCTTGAGGAATCACCACACTGTCTTCCACAATGGTTGAACTAATTTACACTCCCACCAACAGTGTGAAAGAGTTCCTATATCTCTACATCCTCTCCAGCATCTGTTGTTTTCTGATTAATGATTGTTTTTCTAAAATGACAAATGATGATGAGCTTTTCATTAAATGTTTGCTGGTTTCATAAATGTCTTCTTTTGAGGAGTGTCTGTTTATATTATTTGCCTACTTTTTGATGGAGTTGGTTTTTTTCTTGTAAACTTAAGTTCTTTGTAGATTCTGCATATTAGCCCTTTGTCAGATGGATAGATTACAAAAATTTTCTCCCATTCTGTGGGCTGGCCATTCACTCTGATGATAGTTTTGTTTTGTTTGATTTTTTTTTTTCTGTGCAGAAGCTTTTTAGTTTAATTAGATCTCATTTGTCAATTTTGACATTTGTTGCCATTGCTTTTGGTGTTTTAGTCGTGAAGTCTTTGCCCATGCCTATGTTCTGAATGGTATTGCCTAGGTTTTTATAATTTTATGTCTTCTGTCTTAGTCTTTAATCCATCTTGTGTTAATCTTAATATAAGGTGTAAGTAAGGGGTCCAGTTTCAGTTTTCTGCATATGGCTAGCCAGTTTTCCCAACACCATTTATTAAATAGGGAATCCATTACCCATTGGGTTTTTTTTTTTTATTTTGGTCTGGTTTGTCAAAGATCAGATGGTTGTAGATGTGTGGCATTGTTTTTGAGGCCTCTGTCTCATTGCATTGGTCTATATACCTGTTTTAGTTCCAGTACCATGCTGTTTTGGTTACTGTAGGCTGGTAGTATAGTTTGAAGTCAGGTAGCGTGATGTCTCCAGCATTGTTCTTTTTGCTTGGCTATGCGGGCTCTTTTTTCATCCCATATTAAATTAAAGGTAGTTTTTGCCAATTCTATGAAGAAAGTCAATGGTAGCTAGATGGGGATAGCATTGAATCTATAAATTACTTTGAACAATGTGGCCATTTTTATAATATTGATTCTCCCTATCCATAAGCATGGATTTTTAAAATTTGTTTGTGACCTCTCTTATTTCTTTGAGCAGTGGTTTGTAGTTCTCCTTCAAGAAGAACTTTAAGCATGGACCAAGGAAGGACAAGGCAGCTATCTTAGTTCTCCATGAGTCCATGCTTAACATTGAACTTATATCTCCTTAAATACCACTTGTTTCTCCAATTTAGGTTCACAGTAGTCGTAACTGATGGGCTGTCGTAGGTAACTTGACTTAGACTATGGAGTTCATTCAAATTGTATATATAAACAATTTCAGTATTGGCTGATGTAGAATGACAGTCTGACAAAACGTTTTCTTGATATTCAGTTAATTTTTCTTCTACTTGGGTAGGAGTTTTAAAAACAAGTAAGTCTTTTCATTAAAATTCCAGGAAATCTTACACAGTCCTTAAAGTATATGGGATTATTTGACAAATGATGTGATTCTAAAGTTTGCAGAAATCTGTATTCAAGAGCTCTTTTTCAGGGTCTTTGCATTATTTCAGGAACCTCCTAAAAGACACCATATTCTAGGACATTTTGTGCTTGTGAAGTTTTCAGAAACTGCATCAGTATCAAGCAGTTAACTGTGGAAATAATGTTAAATAGTTATAGTTACATGACCGACAAGAAAATTTGTTCATTTCTGTGTCTACAATTTATCACAGAAACAATATAATTGATAGCATATATTTAGACATATTAGAATTTTAGGAATTTCATTCCATTTTCAAACATATATTCACATTTATTATAATATAATCTGAAGAAGGTAAAATATTTCTTATTTTGACAGTGCTTCTCATGTAACAACATGTCAAATGATCCCATATACTTCTCTTTTGGATTCTTCAGTGCTCTCTGTCGCATCCCAAATTTAGAAGTCAAAAAGACTTAATTTTGAAGATGAAATTGGGTTTTGGGAAGCCTATCAAATATATTAACATTGATATAAATATATTAAAGACTTAAAACACTTGATATAAAATGGAATGCCAGGTCACAGTAAGTCATTCATTTAGCCAAAATGGTAACTCAAAAACTGTTTTAAGGCAAAAACCTTTACTTATTGGTAGAAGGCTTAGCTTTTCAAGCAATGTGTGTCTTTCCCTTCTTTTTCCTGTAGTTTATTTGAGGAGAGACAGAAATCTTTTATTGTTCTTTAATATTACATTAAAATCTTATTCAAGAAAGAAATCCAAATTTCACTCTTGTATTAGTGTACTATTAATGTCAACTCCAATTTTTAATAAAACCTTAAAAGATGAATTCATCTAGTCTTTCTCAGTTTGACTATAAGTTGAAATTCTTATAAGCTTTTGATAACCTTTTACAAATTTGTGTTAAAGCAAAATTAGTGCTCTAAAAAAACCCTGTTGTGTTTTTATTCCAATGTTTCTTTAAATTTAACGTGTTCACACACAGTGTTTCTTTTACAAGATGACTATTTCACGAACCTTCCACAACTTGCTCAAATCTTTAGCTATATTCTAAGTCAAAACAATTTTTAACCTTCTGAACTAAGCAAAAATTTACATTCTAATGCCTTGTAATGTTTTACTGAAAGCACATTTCACTTTTTCCACAAAGCTTCCATGTAAAACTTTTTTCTGTAGTCTCAATTACATGTTACAACGTTAACTCTTGGCAATTTTTTTTTTTTGGTGAAACACCTGGCAGGCAAGTGATTTTAATTTTGTACTAGGTATGGAGCCTAGGACACCAGACAGAAGTGCAGATAAAGTCTGATTTTTTCTATTCTTTTCGTTTTTTTTTTTTTTGAGACGGACTTTCACTCTTGTTACCCAGGCTGGAGTGCAATGGCGCGATCTCGGCTCACTGCAAGTCTGACTTTTTCAAGCATAGCCAGGGGGCACAGCTAACTCCACATGTCCCAGACTTGACCTAGAATCTAATGACTCCAAAGAAGGTAAGTTGAACAAATTTTAAAAGTCAAAAGGAGCAGTTTATTACTTTGAAGCATTTTACAAACCTAATATCTGACCTGCCTAATTAAGACCTAATGTCTTTATTTTACCAATAAACTTTAAAACTGTCTTTATTTCTCAAATATTACTAAAGTGATGTGAACTAAAAGGTATTACAGTTTTTATTTTTCTGAAAAAATTAACTTGATTTAAGCATTCATTATTTTAAAGCCAATTAGAGAGCTTTTTAATTTATAAACATCACACACAACACATAAAAATACACAGAATAGATCCAGTAGTTGTCAGATTTTTCATTTGCCAGTTTTCATTTTTCTTTTTTCCTTTTTTCCCACAATGAACTGATGATATTCATATAATTAGATTGCCATCAAATGTTTCAATTTAAAAGGAGATTATATAACACACTTTAACAATATTCAAATTTGAAGAAAATATATATTTAGGTAAGAACTCATAGTATTTGTCTTCTATATCACTTTTAATTTAGCATTTAATTGTGTACTAAACATTTCTCTACATAATATTTCATGTATGTTACTCATATTTATAAAGATTACACATATCTCAGAGGTGAAGACTATAAATATTAAATGTATTTATTCTCCTATCTTCGGAAGCACTTAAGTCAGAGGAAATAAATTATTCATTCTAATTTGACAACTCACGATCTTGTAACATATTATAATGCTTAAAAGAGCTCAGTAAACTAAGTTTTAGTTACCTCAAAATTGTTTGTTTTTAATACTTCATTAGGAAATAAATCCCAGTGCAAATTTCATTAATTATGCCTCTTGTTCTTCCATGTTTTTCCAACATAGGATTAGAAATACTTTCTTTATAAGACTAGACTCAGGGAATTAGTACCCCATGTTGAAATTTGGCTCTCAGGAAATTTGGCTTCCAGAGAGGAAGTCTCCTAGTTGGGATAAATAAACCTTACTTAGATTACTGTACATTGTTACTCCCCTGAAAGTAAGGGAGAATCTATTCTCAAACTGCATCCTTGGGGTTCATGATCTATTTCTCTTCACTTTTCCTATGATTTCCCTTCTTACGGTCAGGAGGGTTTTTTTGTTTCTTTTGTTTTTAATTAAGTTCTGAAGTGCATGTGCAGATCTTGCAGGATTGTTGCATAGGTACACATATGCCATGGTGGCTTGCTGCCTCTATCCCTCCATCACCTACGTAAGACATTTCTCCCAATGTTCTTGTGCTGTGTTTTTCAGCCCCATCAAGCTATTTATGTTCTTCTGTAAGCTGGTTATTCTAGTTAGCATTTCGTCTAACCTTTTTTCAAGGTTTTTCGTTTCTTTCCATTAGCTTAGAACATGCTTCTTTAGCTCAGATAAGTTTGTTATTATCTATCTTCTGAAGCCTGCATCTGTCAATTCATCAAATTCATTCTCCATCCAGCCTTGTTCCCTTGCTGGTGAGGAGTTGTGATCCCTTGGAGGAGGAGAGGAGTTCTGGTCTTTGGTGATTTCATCCTTTTTTGTGCTGGTTTCTTCCAATCTTTTTGGATTTTTCTACCTTTGATCTTTGAAGTTGGTGACTTCTGGATGGAATCTCTGAGTGGACATTCTGTTGATGTTGAAGCTATTTTTCTCTCTCTCTCTCTTTTTTTTTTTTTTTTTTTTTTTTAGTTTTCCTTCTAACAGGCCTCTCTGCTGCAGAACTGCTGGAGGTCCACCGGAGGCTGTGTTTGCCTGGGAATCACCCATGGGGGCTGCAGAACAGCAAGGATTGATGCCTGTTCTTTCCTTTGGTAGCTTCATCCTGGAAGAGTACCCACCAGATATCAGCCAGAGCTCTCCTCTATGAGGTATGTTTTTGGATATATGGGGGTCAGGGAGCCACTTGAGGAGTCAGTCTGTCCGTTATCTGAGCTCAAGTGTTGTGCTGGGAGTTTCGTTGCTCCCTTTAGAGCTGCTGGGCAGCGACATTTAAGTCTGCTGCAGCAGAACTCACAACCACCCCTTTCCCAGGTGCTCTGTCCCAGGAAGGTGGTGTTTTATTTATAAGTCCCTGATGTGCTGCTGCCTTTTTGTCAGAGGCGTCCTGCTCAGCAAGGAGGGAGTCTAGTCACATTCTGCCTGTAGAGACTCTGCTGAGCTGCTGTGGGCTTAGTCCAGATGCTGTGTAAACTTTGCTTTTGTTTACACAGGTAAGGTTAGAACTGCCTCGGCATCAGTGGATGCCCTTCCCCCCACCAAGCTCCATCCTCCCGGGTGGAGCTCAAACTGCTGTGCTGACTGCAAAACTCGAATGTCAGAGGGCTTCAGTTTGCTGGTGTTTGTTGTGGGGGTACCTGCCACGCCAGGTCACTTGGCTACCTGCCTTCAGCTCCCCTTTTTTTCTGGGGAGTAGGAGGCTCTGTCTTGCAGGCATTCCAGGTGCCAGCCAAAACAGCCACTGAGATTTGTGCTGAAAACCCATGGCACTGGCTGAAATGGCCTCTCAGATTTGTGCTGGTAACCCACAGCACTTGTTGGCCCAGCTAAAATCTCCTGGTGCAGGATGTAAAGACCATGGGAGAAGTGCAGTATCTCAACTGAAGTGCAGGAGTGGCTGGATAAGTCCCCCAATGGCCTCTGTTGGGTAGGAGAGGGGTCCTCCAGCCAGTTGCACTTCCTAGGTGAGACAGTGCCCCACTCTGCCTCAGTTTGCCCTCCTTGGGCTACTGTGCAAGCAGTTCCATTGAGGTGAACCTGGTACCACAGTTGGAAATGCTGAGATCACTTGCCTTCTGCATTGCTCTCACTAGGAACTCTGCTATAGAGCAGTTCCTATTCCGCCATCTTGGTGGAGGTATGGAAGCTTCTTTAAGTGCTAGTAAATGTAGATTAAATGAATGAATGGTAGATAAGCACAAGAATTTGGGAAAGAAGATGGAAGGAAAAAGGAAGAAGAGACAGAGGAAAATGGAGGAGACCAGTGTGAGTGGGGAGGAGAAGAGAGAGAACTAATGGTTGTAATAATTTTAATTAAAAAACATTATCTAGAATAATTAGTATCACCCAATAGAAATGTGTTATTTAAGGCGAACACTCAACTCATCAGCAATGAAAAGCAGCTAGGACACTCAAATTGATATTCCATATCATAAACTAAGTCAAATATATTTTATTAATATTTGATTGTTAAGAGACATAGCTTTTCTGTATAGATTTTGGAGAGATAATCAAAACAAATGCCAGTGTTTACTATCCATTCAAGCCATGTGCTCATATGTTTTAAGTTTAGTGGGAAAAGGGAAAAATGACCCTGGATTGTGACATTCCTGATGACTGTGACAACACTCTCTCAAAGTCCTCACAGCACAATAATATTGTTTTAAAGACCCATTTATCAAATACTTTGACCTGAAATTAAGAAAATACTTAAGGAGAACTAAACCAACTGGTGGTTTTATCCTCATCATTTTTTTCCCCTTCGTTCCTTCCTTTCTTGGAAACCCTACCAAATGGCATATATACAAAGGAACCATATCTAAGCATGGGAAAGACAGAAATTCCTCTCCCAAGTATACCCCAAAATAATGAGACCAGTAATTCAGTAAATAAAGCAAAAATAACATTTTCATGGAGGAAAGTTGCCTGTGAACGCGGCACCACAGTTTTCAAATCTAAGCTGTCCTCTGAGCCTTTTTTTTTTTTTTGAGATGGAGTTTTGCTCTGTTGCCCAGGCTGGAGTGCAATGGCACAATCTTGGCTCACCACAACCTCTGTCTCCCAGGTTCAAGCGATTCTCCTGCCCCAGTCTCCCAGGTAGCTGGGATTACAGGCATGCACCACCACCCCTGTCTAATTTTTGTATTTTTAGTAGTGATGGGGTTTCTCCACGTTGGTCAGATTGGTCTTGAACTCCTGACCTCAGGTGATTGGTCTGTCTCAGCCTCCCAAAGTGCTGGGAGTACAGGTGTGAGCCACCATGTCCGGCCACCCCCAAGCCTTAATAGTGGCCAAGAGTCCTGAATTCCCAGAGAGCTTCCAGAGGAGGAACCGCCAGGCACATTCTCTTTGTTCCCTGCTCCATGCCTATAGCTGGTGTCGTCACCAAAGAAAGTCCTGCCTTCAGCTGGCTTTGAACTGTGTGAGCTTAGCCCTGTTTCAGCTGAGACAGGCACTGAGAGGCATAACTGTGGCTCTCCATTTAGTCCATATCAATCACTGAATTGTCATGTCTCTCTCTGATTTTGTCTTAAGCATCTTTTAGAACACATAAGAAGCTGTGTTTAGAATGTCAGCACAACTAAGTGGTGTAGTGTAGGTGGTCAAATCTCTGGGGGCATATGACTAAGCTTTCATTTCTGAACAATTGTGATAACAGTTTCAGAAAGTGCCATTTCTGGACCTTTAACTTTTGACTCAAATATTTTGGCAAGAATTTACGTGCATCTTTATAGCCAATGATCCTCGTTTACAAGAATGATGATCACTATTGTCACCATTATTAGGAAGAGTCTCAGTCAGGCAGGTTAATCAATGTACCCAGGATGAATAGGGCACACCAATGGCAGGGCTCTAGTATGAAATTGAGCTGTCTGCTGAAAATGCCCATGTTTTTAACTGCTATGCAAAGTAATATATTAAAGAGAAGCCATTTTAAAATCAGGAATATATACATTTATGGTCTATAAAACTTAGAAGTTTTCTTGAGTTTTTCTGTGGGGTAGAATCAAGGACACTGGCTCTGAGGATGGCCTTCCAGCCCATTGTCAGTTTTATCTGTAGCCATTCCTCCACCCTCTGCCACAACCACCCTCAACTGTTTATATTCCAGCACACTTTGTGCCTTTGTTTAAGCTGCACCATCTGCCTTCAATGTCCTCCTCCTGCTTCACCAGCCAAAATCCTACTCATTCCTTACAGTCTGGCTCAGTTGTCACCTTCATCCAGAAACTGGGAACTAGAAGAAAATTAAAGGATGGTTGTTTGAGTTGTGAGCCTAGCATGTGTTTTGGTTCATTTGACACTATTGTGAATGAAGTTATACTGCCAAGTGAGGGCAGACAGTTCTAATTTTCTGTATCCACTGTGATTCTCCAAGAACAGAAGAGAATTTCTCTCTACAACAGGGGAAGGAGGGCTGCAAATTTGCCATTCCAACTGTGAAATCTGTCATTTCTTTGTATGTGAGATAAAATGTAAGCATGAGGGAAGCGTGCCATGTTCTTACATATAAATGGAAAAAGTACTAAGAATGTTTAATAAATAATTCTTTGGTCCCTCATGAAATTGTTGACACTCTGCTCCTCTTTCTGCAGTTTGGGTTTATTAGAATTACCTGACCAATGGCATATCAGGTTTTTATGCCTTCTGTGAGGAAAAGGAGTAAGCTATGCATGCATCTGTGGGTTATGTATTGTTGGTGCTCACATTAGGCAGCTTCGGTGCAACAATAATCCCTCCAAATCCCAGTGACTTAACCAAAACCACATACCTGTCACTTGACTTTACGCATTAGCAGTAGCTCCTAATTTAGGCAGCTCTGCCTGATCAGTCTCACTGAAAGTTGAGAAGTGCTCATTCCAGGCACTGGGCTGAAGAAGCAGCCCTTATGTGAGCTATATGGCCCTTGCAGTAGAGGAAAAAGAGTAAGATAGCTAAAGAAAACAATCAATGGCTCTTAAAACTTCTGCTTGGAAGTGGAGTGTGCACACATGCTCACTTTGCACTGCGAATCAAGTCACATGGCTGAGTCTGATGGCAATGGGGCATGAATATTTATCACTCTCACTGGAGGCACTGCCAGTCAAATTGCAGAAGTTGAGGACATACAATCATAAAACAAGGGCAAGTGGCCAGGCACAGTGGCTCATGCCTATAATCCCAGCACTTTGGGAGGCCAGAGTGGGTGGATCGCTTGAGCCCAGGAGTTTGAGACCAGCCTAGGCAACATGGAGAAACCCTGTGTCTACAAAAAATACAAAAAAATAAAAATTAGCTGGATGTGGTGTCATATGCTTATAGTCCCAGCTACTCAGGAGGCTGAGGTTGGGGTATCGCTTCAGCTTAGGAGATCGAGGGTGCCGTGAGCCGAGATCATGCCACTGCATTCCAGCCTGGGTAACATAGTGAGATCTTGTTTCCAAAAAAAAAAAAGAAGGGTCAGAGAGTTGTTGTTATGGTCATACAGTTGATCATGATTAACTTAGATATTACTTATAATGGGTATGATATCTATTACTGATTATCATAGCCTGAATTATGTTTCTCCCCAAAAAACTGTGTTTGATATCCTAACCCTCAATGCCTAAGAATGTGACTATGTTTGAAGATTGGGTTTTTAAAAAGATAACTAAGGTTAAATAAATTTGTTGAGTGGGCTTTAATCCAATCTAAATGGTGCTCTGATAAGCAGAGGAGATTAGGACACAGACAGGTACAGAGGAAAGACCATGTGCAGGTGCAAGGATAAGATGGCCAAGAGTAAAGACAAAACAAAACCAACCCTGCCGACACCTTGATCTTGGACATCTGGCCTCCAGAATTGTGAGAAAATAGATGTCTGTTGCTGAACCCACCCAGACTGTGGTACTTTGTAATGGCAGCCCTAGCAGAGACTGAGTAATAAATTAGCAGATTTGATGACATTGATATTTCCATTATTTATTATTTTATTCAACTAGTACCTCTGATATCTATTATTATATTAAACACTTTGCATTAAGTATAGCATGAAATATTCTACATACGTTATCTGTTTTATTCTCTTAAGACAATTCTGTGATGTAGGTACTACTTTTTTCCACATTTTGTATATGAGAAAATGTCATCAATGGCTTGAAGGGTTTGAGAAACTTGCCTAAGTTGACCTGCAGGTGGGGAGCTGCAGTCTGATCCTCAGTCATCCGATTCCAGAACCAGCTTTCTGCCACCATCATCAAAGGGCACTAGGATATTTTGTAGTGTTTCTTAAAATCAAGAAAGTTAAGAGAATATAAACATGAGAGATCCATGATGCCTGTCTTGAGGAGTTCACAACCCAGTTGGCAAAACACGAGAAGAAATACATATAATCCGAGGGAAGAGAGGACAAATGTCATGTAAAACGCTCCGTCCGTAACTGTTATTTTTAACTTGGATAAGGAAATTGATGGCACAATCATAAATGTTGCTGAGGATGCAGCTGGAAGAGGAAACATTATTCCTCAGATAACAGACTCAGAATTTTTAAAAAATAATGAAGAAAACTACCTTGTCAGGCTGGAATGATTGGGCAAACCTAGAGAAATTATGCATGATGAACAAATAAAATCAACTTGTAAGTATAAAAAAAAAACTGGATCAGAACAGTAACAACAAAATAATGTAGCCTGTTGTGTGAACAGAGGTCATTTTAGTTTTATATTAGTCAGCTATGTCACTCACTGTGGACTGAGTTATTCAACAAAAATATAGGGTGGCTCCTAGGAGCAAGTGGAAGTCACTGCTCTCAAGGAGCTGACAGTCCAGTAGGGAAAGAGACATGAGAAAATCATGACAAAAGAATCTGATGGCACCTGAGGTTGGGAGTTCCAAACCAGCCTGACCAACATGGTGAAACCCTGTCTCTATGAAAAATACAAAAAGTTACCTGGGCATGGTGGTGCATGCCTATAATCCCAGCTACTCAGGAGGATGAGACAGGAGAATCACTTGAACCTGAGAGGCGGAGGATGCAGTGAGCCAAGATTGTGCCATTACACTCCAACATGGGCAGCAAGAGCAAAACTCCATATCAAAAAAAAAAAAAACTTTGGGAGGCCAAGGCGGGTAGATCATGAGGTCAAGAGATTTAGACCATCCTGGTCAAAATGGTAAAATCCCGTCTCTACTAAAAATAGGAGGCAGAGGTTGCAGTGAGCTGAGATCGTGCCATTGCACTCCAACCTGGGTAACAAGAGTGTAACTCTGTCTCCAAAAAAAAGGAATCAATGTGTGCTTTTAGATGAGTCTAAATAAAGCACCTCAGTAAATGGGAGAGAAAGCAAGTAACTTTTTACAGGGTTATGAGAGGAGGTTGGGATGGGAAGGAGCTGTTGGGCAGAGAACTAAGTTTATAATAATCTAGGAGGAAGAACCAGTAAGTAAACATTCAGTTGTATAACAAAGCTCTGCCCTGTCTGGGACAGCTAACATTTAAGTTTAAACACTGGCAGAGGCACAGGATGAGGCTAAAATGTTGACTGGGACTGGGTTTTGAAGGGCAGTGCAATTAATGCTGCTGAGTTTGGCCTTCCTCTTGTATGTAACAACAGAGTAATAAAAATTTCTAGAGAGGAAACATGACCACATTTGATTTTTTGGAAGGTAATTGTTGCAAGCAATGTACAGAAAAGACGAGGGTGGAGAGAACAGTTTCAGGGAGATTAGCTAAGGGGTGGTTGCAGTTTTCTCCTATGAAAAATTGCAGCCTGAGGGAAGTAGGTTCTGCTAAAAACGCTGATACTGGGGGCTGACGTGCAATGACGAAGATGCCACCCAAGCGCATAGCTAAAAGAAGGTCACCCCCAGAAGATGCCATCCCCCAAAACAAGAAGGTGAAGGGCTCACACAGGTCCCACAGCACAGAACCAGGCTTAGTGCTGACACTGGGCCAAAGTGACGTGGGCCAGCTGGGGCTGAGTGAGAATGTGATGGAGAGGAAGAAGCCGTCCCTGGTATCCATTCCAGAGGATGTTGTGCAGGCTGAGGCTGGGGGCATGCATACCAAGTGTCTAAGCAAAAGTGGCCAGGTCTACTCCTTTGGCTGCAATGATGAGGGTGCCCTGGGAAAAGACATGTAAGTGGAGGGCTCCGAAATGCTCCCTGGGAAAGTGGAGCTGCAAGAGAAGGTGTCAGCAGGAGATAGTCACACAGCAGCCCTCACCCAGGATGGTTGTGTCTTCCTCTGGGGCTCCTTCCAGGATAACAACGGTGTGATCAGACTGTTGGAGCCCATGAAGAAGAGAATGGTGCCCGTACCCATCCAGCTAGATGTGCCTGTGGTGAAAGTGTCCTCAGGAAATGACCACTTGGTGATGCTGACAGCTGTTGGTGACCTCTACACCTTGGACTGTGGGGAACAGGGCCAGCTAGGCTGTGTGCCTGAGTTATTTGCCAACTATGGTGGCCGGCAAGGCCTTGAACGACTCCTGGTCTTCAAGTATGTGATGCTGAAATCCAGGGGAATCTGGGGCCATGTAAGATTCCAGGATGCCTTCTGTGGTGCCTATTTCACCTTTGCCATCTCTCAAGAGGGCTACGTGTACAACTTTGGCCTCTCCAACTACCATCAGCTTGGAACTCCAGGCACAGAATTTTGTTTCATACCCCAGAACCTAATATCCTTCAAGAATTCCACCAAGTCCTGGGTGGGTTTCTCTGGTGGCCAGCACCATATAGTCTGCAGGGATTCAGAAGGAAAAGCATACAGCATGGGCAGGGCTGAATATGGGCAGTGGGGCCTCGGGGAGGGTGCTGAGAAGAGCATACCCACCCTCATCGCCAGGCTGCCTGCTGTCTCCTCAGTGGCTTGTGGGGCCTCTGTGGGGTATGCTGTGACCAAGGATGGTCATGTTTTGCCTGGGGCATGGGCATCAACTACCAGCTGGGCACAGGGCAGGATGAAGATGCCTGGAGCCCTGTGGAGATGACAGGCAAAAAGCTGGAGAACCGTGTGGTCTTACCTGTGTCCAGCAGGGGCCAGCATACAGTCTTATTAGTCAAGGATGGGTAACAGAGCTGATGCACCCTTTGAGGGCCTGGCTTCTGGCCCACGCGAACTCCGTCATCGCAGAACAGGGAAGCAGTGACAGCCGCAGATCGCAGCAGGCCTCTCCCCAGCTCTGAACATTGTGTCAGTTCCTGCCTTTTCCCAACAGGAGAACAGAATCATTTTCCTCTTTTTCTTCCTCCTCTTTGGAATTCTCCTGAGACCTAGAGAATGAAGTGGGAAGACGGACAGGAGGTTTTTCAGAAGGAACACGGCTCACTCCAGAGCTATATGGTTGGATGTTTCCCCCCTCTTCCCCACCTTCCATAGTCCTGGATGGCCCTGCTTTGCCTACTAGAAAACCAAAACCTCCTCCCCTGTGGTTTGGTGCCTACTCTGTGCAGCTGGGACTCTATCAAGTCCCATTCTAGTCATGTGCCCCTTTCCCATCCCTAACAATCTGCAAGCAAACAAATGGTACAGTCATAAGACTCATCTGTCATGGACTCATGCCCAGAGGAACGTGCAGAAAAAGCAGAGCCGTGTGGCTGTGGGCAACTCTAAGCCAAATATTTGACTCGGAACTGGTGTTCATAAGACAAAAAAAAATGACCAAGAAAAAAATGGTTCTCCCAGAAGCACAAAGCGTGCTCTTGCCCCTCAGGCACTGCTTGTGTACCTCCCACCCATCCATTCCGCTTCACTTGCAGCCAAGGGCCTGGAATTGCAGAGAAGCCAGGCTGGGCAGAGCAGAGCAGGGCATGGGGTGGGGAGAGAGGGTGGAGGGTTTTATAAACAAACTTGCAGTAATATTGAAAGAGGAGGGATTGAGGGAAAGACAGAGTGTTCGAGGTGCAGAGACTAGTCCTGAGATGGAAACAGAAACTTGTACAGTGGCTGAGAAAATAGAACATAGTTTTTGATTTTTTTTTTAATTGTAAAATGTTTTGGAGGGGAGAATGGAATCTTTTAACACTTTTAATAAATTTAGAGTTTAATTTTAAAAAGTGCTGATACTAATGAAACAGCTGTGGCTCTTTCCACTGTCCTGGCTCAAAGTGAAGTTTTGAACTGGTTTTTGGTTTTTGGTTTTCTGAAACCACCAAGTTGAGCTGCTTGTTCTTTTTGCACTACCCAGTCCCTTCAGGTGTCCACAGTTGTACCCTTTCTTTTAGGGTCCTTAAAAAGTGCTGGGTCATTGAAAAATATTTACAGTAGAGTTGAGATGTGTTGAGAGAAACATGAGGATGTACATGAGTGACATTTCTACTGGCTGCTCATGGAGTGAGGGGCAAGCAGCGATCAGAGGAAGACCTTCATGGGGGGCAATGAAGGCGATGCTAGCCGTGCTGTCAGGATGTGAACGCACTCCCCTGATCAGTGGTGGACGGCCTTCAGCGTGGCTTGGCTCCATCACCTGCTGACTGCCCTTGGGTTGGCCGTAATGGCCACTTTTAGGGCAGAAATGGAGTTCTTTCCAAGTATGATTTCTGCTCTTCTCTGCGTGATCCCTCTGAGCCATGCAGGTCACCCTGACCTCATTCTTGTCAGGTTCTCTATCATCCTATGGACTCCCTGGAAAACTGCAATCTTAATTGTTTATTTATAGGCTAATTTTACACTTTTATCTTTCACATCTTTGACTTTGATTTTCAAAAATTCTTTCAAAAATCTTGGTTCTTATAAACTAACAGCTTTGGAAACTATCATATTTTATGTGGACTTCAAAAAATTGATGCTCTGTTTTTTTGTGTGTTTGAGCTAAATAAATTTTAAACCTGTTCTCACATTCCCCTTAAAGATATCTCTAACAGTTGCATTCTCTTTGTGTTTGAGCTAAATATTGTATGTATATTTGAGACAGAGTCTTGCTCTGTGGTATATGTGATATATTTACATATCACAACAATCACTTGCGGAGTTTATTAAACATAAGACTTCCTTTCTCCTTTCTCCCCATCTTCTCTTTGGGACTTTGATATAGTAGTTATGGGATGGGATCTGGGAATCTGAATTTTAAACAAACAGATGCTTGGGGAACCATGCTGTCCTTAGAGAAACCTGTTCTAAAGTCATAGTCTTTTTAAATACAAAGTTTGCACCAAAAAAATCCATTAGGATGGATTAAAGAAATAGAACTTTAGTTATTTTTCCTAATAAAAGAAATAAGTGTCAATTTCCCTTTCTATTTAAGGGATTGTTTAACTGATTGACCTTGCCCACTCTCTGAGTTCTTGTTAGATGGCCAATTCACATGCATGGTCCAACAGATATTCTCGAAAGAAAGCGTGGGTGCCACCTGGTCCCCTCACCAGTGTGTTTGCTCGTATACACTGCATGGCAATTTCCAACTATGTGGGTTATACCATATAGCTGTCATTAAAGGAATCCTCACAAATGGACAAGTGGCATAATTATATTCCTGAAGAGAAGCCACAGAGTGAAGAGAGAGAACTATTCGAAATGCTTTTCCTATTTGTAGTTCAAGGAAAAGATTTCATCAACCACATTATGAGTCAAACCCAAGAATGATCTAATCAGATATGAAAAACATTGGCTCAGTAATTTTAAATGATCAGAAATGTTACTGAAAAATAGAGATCCATACACAGTATTAGCAATAGCAAACCTTATCTTAATTGGCTATTGTACCTGTGAATTAACTAATAAAAGGACGAGATCTTCAGGATGCTGAGCACTTGAAATCTAAGCATCCAGATTATCATTAAAATAGTTTTAATTAGAGATATGATTTGTAAATAAATGAAAATTCATGTATTGTGGTAATACGTTGACAGCATTTTTTGCTGGCACATGTGCATCATTAAGAATATTAAGCCTCAGGGCCAGGCACAGTGGCTCACTCCTGGAATCCCAGCACTTTGGGAGTCCAAGACAGGCAGATCATGAGGTCAGGGGTTTGAGACCAGCCTGACCAACATGGTGAAACCCTGTCTCTACTAAAAATACAACAATTAGCCAGGCATGGTGGCATACACCCATAATTCCAGCTACTCAGGAGGCTGAGGCAGAAGAATTGCTTGAACCCTGGAGGTAGAGGTTGCAGTCAGCTGAGATTGTGCCACTGCACTCCAGCCTGGGTGACAGAGCAAGGCTCTGTCTCAAAATATATATGTGTGTGTGTATATATATATATTATATTTTATATGTATTATATATGATAATGTATTTTATATATTTTTATATATATCATATATACATTAAGCCTGTTCTTTCAAGCAGGGCTATTCAGAGTGTGGTCCATGGGCTGCCAGTGGTCATGAACTATCTGTTACAAGTTCATGATAAATATGGCAATGGGAGTCAGCATTTAGAGAGTTTTACAGCAATTTGGTGAAGTAATTTTGTGCCTATTGAATCTAATCATAAAGAAATTAAACTTCTATTTTGATTGCTTTTGGCTTCTTATTTTATTTTTCTACTTATTTCTTTTTGTTTTGTTTTGACCTAAATAGCATTACACGATGGATGGGAAACTGCAGAAAAGGATTTCACCACAGATAATTTAAAACACATTGTTTTAAAGCATAGGAATGATCCTAATTTGTACATAATATCATAATTTATTTTATAAATTAGTATAATTTTGAAATCAAAACCTGACAAATATCCCACAATAAGAAACCTACAATTATGCTATGAGTTAAATATAGCAAATCAATCCAGCCTCAAATTAAACTGCTAATATGCATGACCAAGTTGAATTTTGCTTTTTTTTTACTTTTAAACTGCAAAGCTGGTTTAATTTTTAATACTATGTTATTTATGTTATGATATTGGTTTAAATGAGACAATAATATATTGCTAAATAGTCATGAAAAATTATTTCATCAACAAATAGGATGTTAAACTGTAATGAATACAATTTTCATAATCATGTATTTACTTAGTAGAAAACTGGAATATTAGAAATGAAAACATTTACAGTGGCTGTTTTTGTTTTGACTTATATTTTCTTCTTTTGTTTATTACTATGTTCTAAACTTTCAATAATACTTTTTTTTTTTAAACAGACAGGATCTTCCTCTATTACCTAGGCTAGAGTACAATGGTGTGATTATAGCTCACTGCAGCCTTGAAGTCCTGGGCTCAAGGGATCCTCCCACCTCAGCCTCCCAAGTAGCTAGGACTACAGGTATGTACCACCACTCCTGGCTAATTTATTAATTTTTTTGTAGGGATGGAGTCTTGCTACATTGCCCAGGCTGATCTCAAACTCTTAGCCTTAAGCCATCCTCCTGCCTTGACCTCCTAAAGTGCTGGGACTACAAGCATGACCCACTGTGCCTGGAGTAGAACATATATAATTTTATATAATAAGTTAAAAAAAATATCATCACTATAGGTACAAAAAATTGTGTGTGTCTGGAGTTTAAATTCCTATAAAACAAGTAAGGATTTAATATTACTCAGAGGTTTACACATTTTCCACCAGCTTGTTTTGGAAGTAATTTATTCAATGGCTCATTTTAGTTTCATTTTCAGGAGTGAGCAATTTGCAATTGACAAAGAAAAGCAATAAAATCCCATTAACATATCTCAAACTACTGTTCATTACTTGCATTTGCATAACGGAGACAGACTTTTTGTTCTCTGAAAAATATCAAGTCTTTTCTTTCCCCACCCTGTGGCCTTACTTATTTCCCAGGTAACAGGGTGGTAGGTCCAGTCTTCATCCCTTGAAATTTCTCTCCCCATGATGGGTCTGTCTTCTAGATCAGTTCACTTCTTTGTTTATGTGATTACTCTAAATTTGTGACCCTTCTTTACTGACTACCTGTCGAATTCTTTCTCTGACAGTTCTAGGCATGGCTGATCATCCTTGGGTTTAACTCATAATGTGATTGATGAGATCTTTTTTTTTGAACTACAAATAGGCAAAGCATCATCTTTTTCCTTTGAACACTTAAATCACACAATAGCATTATTTATTATCAAATCCCTAATACTCTCTAAATGTCTTGCTGAAATAATTTAGTTCAGTAGTCCCTTTACTTTCGTGTGTATTTAGACTAGATTCCTCAAAGAAATCATACTTTCTTTTAGAAGAATACTTTTACCACACCAAAAAATAACTCAAAGTGATTGTGTTGAGTGAAAAGAACAAGGTGAGAAATTGTGAATTATTTAATAGTATTGCATCTTCATTCATTCTCTCAAAAGAATATTTGTTGAATACGTACTGTGTAACAGTTACTACTCTAGGAGCTGGTGATACGGCAATTAACATACAAGATGGGATCTTTGCCATCAAGTTGCAGGCATGTATACATAAATGCATTTGTGGGTATACATAGACATAGAATAAAACGTCAGTCTGCAATAAAGCAAACAGTAAGAGGACAGAGGTTGTACTGCTTATTCTTCATCATCTATCTAGGTCTATTCCCCACCCTTTGCTGCTTGGGTCTTCCAGATCCCTGTTTTCTGTTGCTCATAAAGAGCTAATGCCTATTCTTTAGGAGTACATTATTGGGCTCTTAGGCAGCGGCCTGGAAGACAGATCCCATACCCTATTATGTGACATTTCACCTAAATTCAGAAGTGAGTGAAGACTTGAAACTAGTGGGACTTTTACGGATTCCTGAACACTTCTGGGGACTCAACAAAAATGGCAGTGGCATGGCATGGTCCATGTTCAGGAGGTGGGTGCCATCTTTTGAACAAAGGAAACAATCAAGGGAAGCTGAGATTTGTGTTCAGTACAGAAGGGTTTCTGAGGAGGTACCAAGTAAATTGAAGTCTGAATTGAGAAAGCAAGTCATTCAAATATCTGAGCGAAGAGTGTTCCAGATGGAGGAAACCACACGCAAAGGAAAGTTTGAGAAGCAGCAAGAAAGCCAGCGTGGCTGATGAAGTGACTGAGGGAGTAGTGATAGGAGCTGAGGGTGGAGGGTTAGCCAGAAGCTGGCTACATAGAGTTTTTTAGGCCATATTTTGGAGACTTAACCAAAAATTATGAGTGAAGTCAGAAGCTATTCAAATCTTTCAACTTTGTGATTTGAAACTGACAAACTATGACTTACATTTTTAAAAGATGACTGATGGCTGTGTGGCAAACACACAGTCAAGGGCAGAAGTGAAAGCCAAGGGGCCTATGGCACTAGGAGACTAG
The DNA here is from genome assembly GCF_049354715.1 of Callithrix jacchus. Lineage (NCBI taxonomy): Eukaryota > Metazoa > Chordata > Mammalia > Primates > Cebidae > Callithrix > Callithrix jacchus. Next base: position 111,956,646 of record NC_133507.1, read on the forward strand.
GTGACTAAGGACAGAAACTTGTACTTGGGTTGCAAGTGATGAAGGTCTTGACTGGTCAGATTTAGGAAATATTTTGGAGGTAGAGCTTGCAGGGTTTTGTGGATTGAATACAGAATGTGAGAGAAATGTGTTGAGTTCAGGGTGGCTATAATGATTTTGGCCTGAACAACTGGAAAAATTGAGTTGATATTTACTGAGATGGGGAAAACTGTGGGAAGAATTTGGTGGGAAATGAAAGTTCCATTTTGAACACATTAAGTTTGAGTGCATTTAACATATTCAGTGCACATGGAGAACAGACAGCTGAATATTTGAATCTGAAGTCAAATGGAGAGATTGGTGTTGAAGATAAGATGTGAGGTTTGTTGCTGAAGGTGGCATCTAAAGCCAATTGGCTTGGATGAGATCATTGATAGATAAGCGCTGAGCAGGTGCTTTGCTGAACTCTGAGGATAGGAACAGGGCTTCATGGGCACAGGATCTTTGCAAACACAGAAGACCTCTTGCTTAGAAGGGCTCCATGCTTCATTGAATACTCTGTTCTCACTACCTTGAAACACTTAGTAATTTTTAAACAAGAGCCCTGCATTTTCATTCTGCACTGCACCCTGCAAATTATGAAACAGGTTCTAGTTGGGAACATAAGGATGCACAGGAAGAGCCCATGAAAAACCAAGCAACACTAAAACCAAGCAAGTATGAGGAGGTGTCATAAAAGCCAAGGGAGCAAACTGTGTGACAGTGGACAGCATGCGCCATAGACGCAAAAGGATGTTGCAAGGTCAAATGACCTCAGGACTGACCATCAGTCATTTAGCAATGTGGGTGTGCTTGTTGCCCATGTGGGAGTGGATTGAAGAAAGAAGAAAAAGTGCTGAAATGTGAACAACTCTTGCAAGCACTTTTCTTGGACATGGGAAGCTTAAAATTGGGTAGGAGCTGAGAAAGACATAGGATTGAGAAGTTGTTTTTTTTTTAAGGTGGAGGTGTGTTATAAATGAGGGAGCGAGCACCTTTTGTGGAGTCCTTAAGGAACATTCCAGTAGGCTGTGGAGATTACACTGGAAAAGCATATGAATAAAGGATTTACTGTATTCACAGGTCCAAAAGAGGGAGGCATGACATACCTTGTGGGGTTACCTGGGCCCAGCACCAAGAAAGCAGGCTCAGCCAAGCTTGTGGGGAGCCAAGGGCCAGCGAGGACCTGTGGGCAGGGTGAGCAGGGTGAGGTTTACCAGCAAAGCAAGAGGGGATATCATGGGTGTGCTTAAATGTCACAAGGCCATGGTCAGGAGAGAGAAACAAGGGGCACTTGTGACAGGACCCAGCCTTGTCACATTGGTGTACCTGGTCATCTGGGAAAGGTGCCCACAGCCTGTTTGTGGAGATGTTGAGGAATCAGGAAAATGTGAAGTTTTTAGAAGTTGCAATTCAAGATGCTACGGTGCATCATTTTTCTTCGCAATGACTCATTAACAAAGAAGAAAAATAATGAGGCAGGAATGGAAATAATTTCTGGAGCAAAGTCCTTCAGGAGGAGTGGGGAACAGGATCCAGTGCAAGTGAGGGGTTGGGCCTGGGAGCCAGGGAAAGCCAAGTGCATGGAGACAGATGCCTGTGCCTGCTGCATTGTGTAGAATCATCCATTCTGATTCCTTCTGTATCAGCATTGAAGTCTTCAGCTGAGAGTGAGAAGCAGAGAAGGAGGAAGGGGGCAAGCAGGGAGACCAGAGCCGACAGGCAGTGCAAGGGCTGTGAACAGCCTGAGCAGTGAAGTGGCTGAAATAGGAACATCAGGTGTCTCTGGTGATTATTTCTTCTTTGTAGTTTTCTGATTTTCCAGTTGTTCCCAAACAGGCATATTTTACTTCTACAGTTATCATTTTTAGACTGTTACAGAGAGGTGAAAAATAGGATATATGATGTACGAGAGACAGGATTTGGGGGAGATGAGTAGGGAATCGGAAAGAGAATACCTCATTCTATTTGCCTTTAAAAACAATGCTTGCAATAGATGAAGAGAAGTCCAGTGTTCTGTAGAAATGCGGGCCAAGATGGCCAGGAACAGACCTGTGTTCTTTCCAGTTAAATGATTACAAGCTTGCTTTGCTTTTTATACACCGAGACTTGCACCACAGATCAAATATTGAATTAAGAAAACTCCAAAGTATGGTGCAGTAAAATTAAAATTTCTGTAAAAAAGGAAATCGAGCAGTAGCAGGAGGCCTATAGTGAAGAGCACCTGAGAGTGCTGTAAAACCATGGAATGCTTCAGTGTGGGTGCAAAGCAGGACAGACTGCTTTGGTCCCAGGATCTCTTCCCAACACAGGGTCTGCAAGAGGGTCTCCTAAAGAGGGCTTGTGCAAGAACTCTGGGAAGGAATGCAATCTCTGCTCACAAGACTTGGGAGGGCCTTTGCAGATGGGAGTGTGCAAGGCAGGAAAGTCTTGCAGGGCAGAGATAACCGGAATGCCACAGGCTCTGCCTATGTTCTTGGAGTAGGGAGTAACTCTGATCGCTCTGTGTCTGCAATGCTCGGGAGGTAAAAGCCCCTTGATGCATTGTGTGTGGTCAGACCTGGTGGTGCTTATCCACTGTGCCTCTATGCAGATTCACCTTAACATCAGTGGGTGGTAAAACTCAGTGTCCTAAGTTAGCATTTCTTAGAAGACCCACATTAACTATTAAATGCTGCAGACACAGGCTCCTCCCCACTCATCTTACCCTACAATAGTTTTTAGTTTACCCTTCTCATCTCCTCTCCCCGCAGCCCACAAGATTAACAAGATAATGCCCCTAATAAAAGTGTGTGGAGCCCAGAGCTCAGGGTCAACAAGGTCCCATGAACCAGTGTGCATTGACCCCTGGACACATACTGTGGAATTCTACTCTTGTCTTTGTTTTTGTTTCTCACTTCCTCGTCGCACCCACCCACGTACAGGGTTGGGGCTAGCTCCCAACAAATGTAAAATATATTTTTGACCTTTTATTCAGACCAACAGATTTACTCCATCTCTAGGTGTGAGCCACCAATTGCATTTCTTCGTTGAGTCTGAGAGTTTGATAGGCCAAGTGGTGGAAACTGTTCACAAGTTCTGAAACTAGGGGAGCTACCATTCTGAGCTCTGCAGTGGTGAGGTGTACTCTCATCCCTGCCACATTTTAGTGGGAAGCCTGCTGAGTCTCAGTCAGGGACGATGAAAATATCTCTTACACCAGAACCTCACTAATCTTGTGAAGTTTGCTTGCTTGTTAAAATGATTGAAAGTAAACATTAGGCCAGGAATGGTGGCTCATGCCTGTAATCCCAGCACTTTGGGAGGACAAGGTGGGCAGATCACAAAGTCAAGAGATTGAGACAGTCCTGGCCAACATGGTGAAACGCCATCTCTACTAAAAATACAAAAATTAGCTGGGCATGGTGGCGCACACTTGGAGTCCCAGCTAATCGGGAGGCTGAGGCAGGAGAATCCCATGAACCCAGGAGGTGGAGGTTGCAGTGAGCCAAGATCCACCACTGTACTCCAGCATGGTGACAGAGTGAGACTCTGTCTCAAAAAAAAACAAAAACAAAAACAAAAAAACAACAAAAAAGGTAAATATTAGAAGTTGAGGTCCTTGATAACTGTTTTCAGAGTGTCAAAGCCACTCCCTATTTATTATGTCTTTATAGATTTGCCTAATTTATTTTAAATGTCAAATCAAGGCCACTGTTCTGAAAGGGAATTTCAGAGATAATATATTGTTATGAAGGGCCAGGTGCAGTGGCTTATACCTGTAACCCCAACACTTTGGAAGACTGAGGTGGGCAGATCATGAGGTCAGGAGTTTGAGACCAGCCTGGCCAACATGATGAAACCCCATCTCTATTAAAAATACAAAAATTAGCCAGATGTGGTGGCATGCATCTGTAGTCCCAGCTACTCAGGAGACTGAGGCAGGAGAATCACTTGAACTCAGGAGGCGGAGGCTGCAGTGAGCTGAGATCGTACCACTGCACTCCAGCCTGGGCGACAGAGTGAGACTTGGTCTAAAAAAAAAAAGTTCCTCTGAGCAATTTACTCTCATCTTTCTGTTGAAATCTTTATTGGAATCATAAATGTCAGCTTTCAGAACAAGATGTGGGAATGAAATCCTGTGACTGTTCGATTCAATTAAAAACACCAGGTAGAGCTCAGCTGTGTGGACACAGAGTAACTGCATGGGGTGTGAGGTAGGGTGTGTGTTTGGAACTCTAAGGGGGACAAGTTGAAGATTTCAGAGCCAAGGGCAGCTGCAGAAGCCAAGTCCTGAGTTTTACGCGAGGACAAAAGATAATAGATTTTTCTCTTATGGTGGAAATAATATTTTACCCAGCAATATGTATTTAGATGATGTCATACTTCCTTCTTGAAATATACAAATCCTTTGATGAATTTCATCTTTGAACTCTTTCATTATGAATCTCTTACATAATAAATGTTTCTAATACATTTTGCACTCTTTGTATTCATACACCAATGTAAATTCTTTTCTTTTTCTTTCTTTCTTTCTTTTTTTTTTTTTTTTTTTTGAGAGAGAGTTTTGCTCTGTCACCCAGGCTGGATGGAGTGCAGTAATGCAGTCTCAGCTTACTGCAACCTCTGCCTCACAAGTTCAAGCAATTCTCCTGCCTCAGCCTCCTAGGTAGCTGGGACTACAGTTGCACACCACTACACCTGGCTATTTTTTAATTTTTAGTAGAGACAGTGTTTCACCATGTTGGCCAGGATGGTCTTGAACTCCTGGCCTCATGGTCCACCCACCTCGGCTTCCCAAAGTACTGGGTTTACAGGCATGAGCCACTGTGCCTGGCCGTAAATTCTTAAAAGGACAGCATATTTATTCTAAGCTTATATGTTATTACTATTTAAAACAAAGACACCGCTGGGCCTGGTGGCTCACTGAGAAGGTAAGAGCTTCGGTTATTGTAGGTGAAAAACTCAGGTTATGGCTGCACATGGTAGGTGGGAGGCTGAGGTGGGAGGATCTCTTGAGGTGAGGAGTTTGAGGCTATAGTGTGCTGTGATCACTCCTGTGAACAGCCATGGCAGTACAACCTGGGCAATATAGTGAGACCCCCATCTCTAAAAACATTGAAAAGTTAAAAAGTTTCAGATATGCTTAGAAGCAGATTTTCAAATCCCATGGGGAAGGACTTAAAGAACAGTGTGATCAGTAACCAGCTGGACAATGCTTAAAGTATCATCTTTGGAAGATGATGAACTAAAGATGAGGAATCTAAATCTTATCGCCTGAAACTCTCTGCAGTCTGGCAGCTTAATTGGGTGTCTTTGAGAAAAATATTGTCTCATTTATTGTATTTGTGTAATGAAAATAATACCTACATTGTATACTTGTGGAATTTAAATAACAAAATATTTTCTATATTTACATATCTCCTGGATATAGTACAAGTTTAAAACATTGTAGTTTATTGTCAGTTTCCTGAGAGATGACACCAATGGCAAAATGGTCACCAAAACTATTCCTTTAGAATTAAATAATAATCCCAACCTCATGGATAAGATGTGAGACTAAGCACCCATAGCATCCATCAGCTTGTCCTATTTCCTTTAAAGAGCAAAACAGGTATTCTGTTGTTATTGAAGGACTTTCTATCGATCCCCGCAATCCTAGATGCCTTGGGATACCTGCATAGAAGTTGCAGACTCTTTTCAAACACTGATGGAATAAAATACTGTCATTGCCTCTGTTTTTTCATAGCTAGCATGGAAGACTGATCTCAGGCTTTTGGCGGGGGATTGCATGGGTGGCAATCCTCATCCAAGGATGAGGCCACATAAGTCATGGAAGACCTTGTCAATTCAGGTAGGGTATAACTCTAGGCTCTGTGTGGCTGGTCAGGGAATCAGTCACTGACTCGACTCTATGCAAACAGAAGATGGAACGCAATCTCGAGCATCAAAGGGGAAAGTTCCAACTGTTCTGTGACTTTTAAAAATATTTTCTCAAAACATTAAAAACATTTTTTGTAGGTTATAAATGTACAGGGACATTTTTTTAAAATAGTGAAATTAATATTTAGTATACTGTAATTTTGAACATCAGAAACATGAATCAATATCTCTTTATAAAAATCTTAATGGAATGTAGTTTGAATGATGCTGGCCCTCCTCTTCTCATTGTAGTACTTACAGTATGGAGTGAGCTGTACCTTGGCAAATCATCGTTCTTCTTTCTAAGTTTGAATCAGCTTCCGACTATTTATTCTTTGTGCTTTCGATGTCATGAAATACCTCTGAGAATTCCTTTAACGTGAGTTTTGTTTGTTTTGTTTTGTTTCCAGTGTCACTTTCCTGGGATATCTTTATCCTAAAATAAATAAACAATACATTTTCTTCATTTATGTTGTTCAGTCTGCCTTCCCTAAGTTTCTCTGAAATGTCTCAAACAGTGGCAAAATTCCCTCTGATAGCTGTTTCCTCCATAACTCCATTTACACTCAATTTGAATTTCACTTTTAGAGTGTGTTAGTCAGTGTTCTCCAGAGAAACAGTACACACACACACACAAACACACACACATTTATTTTATCACATGTATGAAGAATTATTATATATATAAAGATTTATATATGTATACATGAAGATTTATTTTATTATGGAAAGTGGCTTACACAATTACAGAGGCTGATAATTCCACCATCTGCATTCTGGAGAACCGAGAAAATTAGTGGAATAATTCAGACCAAAGTCCATGTCTAAAGGCCAGAGAACCACAGTGCCAACGTGCAAGTGCAGGAGAAGATGGATGTCCTAGCTCAGAGAGTGTAAATTTGCCCTTCCTCCACCTTCTTGTTCTAACAGATGATGCCTGCCCACACTGGTGAGGGTGATCTGATCTTTACTCGGTCTGCTCATTTACATGCTAATGTCGTCTGCAAACACCCTCACAAATACACCAGAAATAGCGTTTTACTAGCTGTCTGGACATCCCTTAGCTCAGCCAGGTTGATGCATAAAATTTACCAGCCTTCAGACTTCTCTATTTTTGTTTCTTTGCCATACCTTCATCTTTATGACCCCTCACTGTTGGCCAGTTTTCTCTTTGATCAGCCATTTTTGAAAATGTTATGTTATCACTGAAAGAAAAGGAAAAAGCACAGCTACATGGTTTGCTGCCGGTGTGTCAACTGAAAAAAAGATGTGTGGTGACCAATCACCAATGGACATTAAAAGAAGTGACATAATTGGTCACTGATTATAATGAGCCTCTGGTATACATGTAGCAATTTATGGGTTGAAGGTCTAGCAGTGCAGTTTCTCCTTTATGCAATTATTCACAGGTAGTATACCACAGCAGCTGATGTCAGAACTGTGTTGTTGGAGGCCTGGTGTCATTGAGCTAAACAGTGGTAACTGAAATCTGTGCAATATAGGAACTGTGCTGAGCAAGGATGGGCTGATTACTAATAGGACCACTTTCTTGCTTCTCTTTCTATTTTTAGTGCATCTAAGTCATCTGACATTTAACTGATCCAGATTTTCTTCCACGATGACTAGTACTCTACTCATCTAACCACTCAAGGACCTCACAATATCTTACATGTAGTTTTCACCTAAACCTGGCTATAACCATTATAGTCATCTTCCTGGTCATGGTAAGCACCTATACTATAGTTATATCCTAAGATTTCATCTCTGTTGAGCTCCAGAGGGTAATAGGTGCTTTTTGTTTTGTTTTTGTTTTTACTGGATTCAACTTTATTCAGTGAGTATGTTCAGTAATTTAATAGGTGTTCTTTAACCCTCCACAGGATTAGGGAATTGAGGCTGCCTTGTTACTGCTGTTCACAATAAACTTCCATAGGAAGTAATTTACAAGACTCTAGACCTTTGTCAATGCTGAACTTTCCGGGCATCTTGTCTGAGTGATGTATCTTCAGTGAAGTGAAGCCTAAGAGCTGTCCTTTCTGCTTCCTTGACCTTCTTCACAAGCTAGTTCTCCAAATATCCCCACATCTGGGAGACCGACTAGCTCCCAAGTTGGAACACAGAGTTCTCAGACTTGTTGCTTTGAAGGTGACACCAACAGAGGCACTCTTACCTGATGTTCTATCTGCTAACCCCCAAATCAGAGTCTGGAAAGAGTAATCTTGCCTTGCTTACTTAGTCAAGAGTACTTCTCTGCTTGGTACTGCTATAGAGGGATATAAATGCCTCTTGTTCACCGTTGACTTCGGTAACTGGGAAACAGGACAATATCTTTACATTTTTCTTTGTATGTAACACAAAACTCCTGCAAAAGAATAAGAGATAAACAGGCAGAGGCTGTTCAGCTTTTTTATTCTGAGCCCCGAAAGAAAAGCCTATAGCGTCAAGTTGGGCAGAATTTTGACCCATAGTGTATAATGGAAGTAATGTCATGTGCCCTCCAAGGCTAGGTGATAAGAACACCTCACACTTCTGCCTTTCCTACTTAGGACATTTTTTTCTTGTAACCCAGCTGCTATACTGCTTGTAACCTCCTGCTATGAGGAGGACAGAATAACCCATGTGCAGAGGTTGTGCAGAGGCAATTTGGCCAGTAATCCATCTGAGGTCCCAGCCAATAATCAGCAACAACTACCAGGAATATAAATGAAGATGCATGCAGATGATTCCTGCTCCAAGCTGCTGTCACACCTAATCTTTGAGTCTTCCAAGCAAATGTCTCAGATGTGGCCATAGCAGACATATAAGTCTGCCCTGTGTCCAAACTAAATTCCTGAACTATAAAATCTGGGAATACAAATGTCATTATTTTAATACAATCATATGCCACTGAGATTGGGGTGGTTTGTTATGCAGCAATTACAACTGGAACAAGAACACTTGACCTTGAAGACACCTGATATTATATGAGTTATGAGATCAGTAAAGTATCTTTTCTTATCTGCACTTTCTAACATAACCACATTGTATATGGATAATTTGTTAAGTCAATAAGGACATGGTGAATGACTGATTCCATGTGGATGGGAGAGGGACGGGTATGCTGCATAGGTTTCATGTCCTTAGATGCTAGTGAGAAGAGGCTGTATCACATTAATTGTTCCCTTCTCTCACTCATATAATAGCACTGGTAGCACATTATCTTTTCTTGTGACAGTGTTGCATTAAGCTTTTTTAGAAGTGGCCCCCAAACTGTAACAGAATGTGATGTGATAATTTCCTACCTTTATCAAGTACTGCCAAGATGTAGATGTCTTACTTTTGGTAGACAAATGGTTAATCCTGGAGGGGCCTATTTGAATTCTTTTTGGTTTGTTAGTCTTTTTTTTTGAGACAGGGTCACACTCTGCTGCCCAGGCTGTAGTGCAGTGGTACAACCACAGCTCACTGATGCCTTGACCTTCTGGGCTCAAGTGATCCTTCCACCTCAGCGTCCTGGGTAGCTGGGACTACAGGCATGCATCACAAAGTCTGGTTAATCTTTTGTCGTTTTTCATAGAGATGGGTTTCTCCATGTTGCCCAGGCTGGTCTCGAACTCTTGAGTTCAAGCTGTCTACCCACTTCAGCCTCCCAAAGGGAGCCACCTTTCATCTCCCCAACTCATCTTCTGACTGCGCTTGAACTGATGTATTTAAAGATCAGGGACCTTTCTGACCAATGTCATATGAGCCATCCAGATGGTTCTGGCTCTCAGAGGGATCAGAAGCAGTCTGAATAGCAAGAAAGGATCAATTCAATGACCAGGTCACCAAACAAGGCCAAAACATTGGTGTCAAGGAATAAGCCAATTACCGACATAAGTACCTGCACCAGAAGTTACTTGTTTCACCTACTTGAATTCAACACATCATTGCCACTAGGCAATTATAAAACCTCAAGTTATCTTCAGCATGTGAGTGCACCTTACTCTTCCATCCTCAGGTGGGTGGGGGAAGCATTTGCCGTTTTCAGAGCAAATTCATCTGGGTTAGCAGGAAGCCCTAACAGAAAGTAAATTCTATAGTCAAGTCTCTCAACCATTAAATTTTAGGATTATATTCTGGTGGTAATTCTTAGAGAAAAGAAAAAAAGTGAAGTTTCACTTTAGAAGATACATTAGAGGACAAACTGTTACTTCCTGTCTTCTTATAATCTTTTTTTCATTAAATAAATTTATTTGTTAAAGTAATTTAACTCCAAATACAACTGTTGAATTTGCATTGAGTTATGGCTACAATTCATGTTTTAATTGAAATGTCTTCAAGATTTAACAACTGACGTTGTTACAAAACAATAAACTCTCGTTCAATTTTAAATGGTCAGTTGTATTAGAGCACAGCAATTAACTGTGAACTATATCTCTGGGAAACCTCAAATCAATAATGATAAGTCTGTTTCCAAAACCCACTGCAGTCATTCTTGAAACTCTGATCAAGATTTAATAGATGCACAATGACATGTTAAATTAAAAAAAAAAAGACCCCCATAGTCCTTAAAGTTTGATTGGCTGAGGGACAATTAAAGCTTACCCAGTGCTAACAAAGACTACTGATAAGAACAAAAACGTAAAAAAAAAAAAACCATACACACAAACAAAAACCAGCAACAAACAAAGCACTTTCATGTTCATACATACACTGACAACATTAACATTCATACGGGAAAACCCTTGAAAACAAATACCAGACAGCCTTAGGCAACATTTCTTTATATAGAAAAGCAAATATCAGTAGTATTACCACCGAAAAGTGATGGCAACTGTAGCAATTTGAGTCAAAAGTTCAGTCCTAATTCTACAAACCAAAGGAGAAAATCATCAAAGCACCTTTCAATAGTTAAAGATTTTATGTAATACTTTTGATCAGATGCTGGCTTGTTTTGTGAAAGTTGAACAAAATGAAAGGCATCAATTACCATCACTATCACAGTTTAAAAAAACCCAAAAGGTGCAACAACAAAAGAAAACAAATTTTAAAGATGCTGCCTTTGTATAAAAGTAAAAAATAAAAGAAAATCTTGTCACAAGAGCTAAAGAAAAAGTGGGTCTTTGGATCAAACCGTAATATTTTTAAGGCATGTTAGAAAAACTTTCACTTATCTAAGTTGCTAGTCTGATCAGGGCATAAAATAGTGACCCAAGTCAGCTTTCTTTTGTAGCCGCTAAGGTTTCTTCTGTAGCCAACAGATGTAATCTTCCTGTTCTTAAGCGTTTTATTACTATAATATCTCAACAAACACATTCATTTGCCAGCTGAGTTATATTCACACCAGATGAATACAAATTTCCAGTTTCAGGATGTCCTTGATGCCTTGGTCACTAAATATGCAGGGCTGCAGGGACACTGATCAGGCAGCCAGATGGGTTATTATTCACGTCTTTACAGTAAAAGCCCGCCTTGTCATCTGGCACACGTTTTTAAAACTAGTAATACAACTCAGAATTTTAGATCATCTTTTCCACTTGACATTCTCCCATACCTTTCATATTATTTAACCTATTTTCATGTCATAGCAAGCCATCATGTCAAACTGTGGGATCTTTATAGATATTTTTATTTTGCAATCTTACTTGTCAAAAATTTCTATTAATTATAGAATTCTAAAGAAAGAATCATTCTGAGAAGTGACAGGATTCAGAACTCAACCAACTCAGAAATACTTTTATTTCAGTAGAGAAATTGTATCTCTTGAATCTCCAATTTCTGTGCGTTTGAATCAAACCAACTTTACGCAGTGAAATTTGTTTCAATAAAATTGGTTAAAATTTTTTGTCTTATAAACAAGGTGCTTCATAATTGAGGATTATAAAAAATTATACTGAAGAATGTAAACATTCAAAATTCAAAGATTTTTGAAAACTCTGGCCGGCTTTCATTCACATGTGCCTTCAGCTTTCTCATGATGAAAAATACTATCAACCTTTTTTCCTTCATCCTTTAAGCTTAATGCCAGTTATTAAACACTTGGGGGGCTACCAATGATTTCAAAATAGTATAAAAGACACTTTAATAATTTAATAGAAAAAAAGCTTTTGATACACTATATTCTGCAGTATAGATTCTTAGTATAGGCAATTATCTCTGACTTGTGCCAAATTCTTAGGAACAAGAAACACACATGCACACACAAACACACACTCATCTCTCAGTTACACACATAAGACCAGAGGTTACTTGCACAAACTGTGAAACCAACAAAATGTGGGGTGGCATATAGATCGCAGGCTCAGTGATATTGCAGTTCTGAAGGCCAGATTCTTCTCCCAAGGCCCAGCTCAAGGTAATCTTTTCAGCATTTATAACTGAAGTTAGCTGAAGACCCTTCTATACTTGATTGTAAAACTTATGAATAGGTTTTTTCCTGTGCCATTAGTCATGCAAATGATAAATACTTCACGGCTGTAAAAACCAAATATGTCAGAGCTTGAGCACCTTTTCAAAACAAAATATTCACTCCAGCTTTATTTGATACTTCAGTAATCCGGGCTAAATTGTTCTAAGAAAACCTTTATATAATTCTCCAGGAAAAATTAAAGATAAAAGGCTTTTGTCCTTTACCTTCCACTCTATAATTTATGTTCTATTTTTAAGCTCAAATTATTTCACATGGTTATTCCATTTTTAAAATGCCTGCAATAAAGCTCTGCTACAGCAAACTTGATTTTGAAAGCAGGTTAGCTACAGGTCACACTACAACCATAGCCCTTAGAGGCGAGAAGGAATTTGCTGCTTTAACGAACTTAAAAATGCCAGATATTCGTATTGTCCTGTGAGGTTTCTGCAAACGGGAACATGTGGATGCAACATGGCTCCATTTTCCTTACATGATGGTACTAGTGTATCTATTAGAATGCTTCTCGTTAGTAAGGCTGGGCACTCTCTTCCCATCACAGTTGCTTCCCTCTTGTTCAGTAAAGTTATAAAGACCACCCCTGTTCAGTTAAAAGGTGTGGGTCTGGAGTTTAATTCTGATCAAAACCTTGTGAAAGCCTCCATTTGCTGTGGCAAAGCAGGCGATTTAACAAATTCTAAAGCTAGACTGTATTTTTACATAACCTGTTCTGACTTTTGCTCTATCAAGGATTGAAGCATGAGTTAGTTCCATGTCACAAATTAGAATAACAGCTACAATTAAGCATCAATTTTGAAAAACAGAAATGTATTAGCTGAGCAAAGAATCTCTCCCTGTAATGCTGTTGGCAAGTCAGCTGTTCTTATCTTACTTGATACATTGTTTAGAAGCTCTATCCCATTTCCTGAAATTCAGTACTCTTGTGGGAAAATATTTCTCCTTTACTTATTTTTTTAAAGAAGACAAAATATTTTAATTGTAAGTGGTCATAGGAATCTTCTGGTTTCTCCCTTATGGTTATTTTTAATATATACAATAATTGCTTCTGTCAACTCAGCGACAATGCCATCATAGCTTTCAAATGAGGTCACCCTGTAGATCGATGGACTATGCCTTAAAGTTGCAGATGCAGAAAGGAGACTGAGGACAAATAGTGAAAACTGTAGTAACTGAACCCAAATGTTACTCAGAGATATCAACTGACAATCACTGCTCAATTCTGAATAAGGGCTGCAGTTCTCTGTAGATTAACACCACACATCCTGTGTGTCCTGCAGAGGAGTAGGTGAGTTTTCTATCACCTACAACATTGGGCTAATCCCATCCAGGACAGCCATATTTGGATGCTACTGTATGTTACATGCCGAACAGCATGGGTCATCTTTGTCAGGCTGAGCAGCATAGTTCATCTGCCTCACAATTTCTGCAAAGAGTTGGTCCACCACTATTTTACTCTTAGCAGAAGTCTCCATAAAGGGGCAGCCCCATTCTTCAGCAAGAGCTCTGCCTTCATTGGACGATACTTCTCTCTCACTTTCCAGGTCCACTTTGTTCCCAACCAAGATGACTGGCACTTTCTCATACCGCTTCACGCGGACGATCTGGTCCCGCATGGGCTTGATGTCCTGGAAGCTCTGCTGGTTGACCAGGCTGTAGATGAGGATGAAGCCCTGGCCGTTCTTGATGTACAGGTCCCGCATGGACGCGAACTGCTCGGTGCCCGCCGTGTCCAGGATCTCCAGCACCGACGGCGACGAGTCCACCTCGATCTCCTTGTGGTAGAAGTCCTCAACGGTGGGGTCGTATTTCTCGATGAAGGTGCCAGTCACGAACTGCACGGTCAGGGTGGATTTGCCTACCCCGCCCGAGCCCAGCACCACCACTTTGTCCTCGCTCATCGTCCCTCTGTGGCGGCTACCGCCGCCCGTGACATAGACCTACGCCGGCCGCGCTGCACCCCCAGCCCCGGCCCCGGCGGCCCCCTGGGCGGTGGCGGTGGCGGCGGCGGCGGCGGCGGCAGTTGAGGGAGCAGAGGCCCTAGGCATGGGCAGAGCCAGGCGACGATGCGGCCCCGTGGGTGCCAGCTGGGACTGAGGGCGAGCGGGAAGCGGGAAGCGGGAGCGGGAGCCGCTGGAGCCGCCCGAGCCACGGGCCGCAGTCCTGTCTTCTTATAATCTTAAAAGAGATAGTCTCTAAAAATCTTTTTACAAAGTTGTCTTGACTATCTTGGCATGAAATAGGTGGAGATTAAAGGGAGAAATGTCAAGGCCCTGGGAGGAATAAAAACAAGAAAGAAAGAAACTAACCAGAATTAGATCTTTGTTACATGAGGAGCCAAAACCAGAAAGCTTTATACAAGGTTTTGTGTCTCAGCAGGAAGTATTGCCCTTATACCATAGAAGGCCATTGGAATCATTTGGTATCAATAACAAGTGCATTATGGCCAGAACACCTAGGACCTGTTCTTCTAGACTTTAGATGTGTGTTCTTCTCACAAATCTCAAACGGATGTTCGTTCTGAACACTGGCTGGTTTTTTGACCCTTTTGCTGAACTGAAAGGGTTATGTAGCTATAGTAAGACCGGAACTAGTTCCTGGAACATCCCTCAGTGTCAGGGGAAGCAGCAATGGAGGAAGGATTTACAGTGTGCCTACATAAACTGCTTATAAGTAATGTATAAAGAAATCAGGAACAAACTGTGGAAGGCCACGGAGGCCTCTGGGGAAGAAGCCTCTCTATTGCCAGCATGTTCCCAGGAACAGAATGACCTAAGCTCTGATATTCTAAACATAGTGCCCAAGGACATAACACTCCCTTGAAGCGCTGGAGTGTAATCAGACATGTAAGCTCCTTGCTAGGCCTGCTCCCACCGGCTGCACTGTCTATTGCTAAGTATACACTTTTAGCTCTTGAGAAACTACATACACGACCACTGCTATCAATTTTATGTCTGGTGCACAGCCTCCCTTCATCAATTCACCCTACCACCTGTACTATAGATAAAAGTGATTGTGTTTAATAAATATTGTGGAACCCAGAGCTCAGGGCCTTCACTGCCTCATTACAAGTGATGGACCCTGGTCTCACTTTCATTCTTAATTTGTTTTTTCTCATTCCTTTGTCACCACCAAACTCAGGATACCCATGGGTGGGGTGTAGGGGCTGGCTCCCTATACCTCAGAGTGGCCAAAATATTTTATTTATGATCGTAAAGCAATTACAATTCACATTGCTTTCTGCAATAGAGCTTTCTTTTTATTACACAGGTATACATGTGCCATGGCATGGTGGTTTGCTGCTCCCATCAACCCATCATCTACATTAGGTATTTCTAATGCTATTCCTTCCCTAGCCCCCCGCCCACAATAGGCCCTGGTCTGTGATGTTCCCCTCCCTCTGTTCATGTGTGTTCTCATTGTTCAACTCCCACTTATGAGTGAGAACATGTGATCTATGTTTTTCTGTTCCTGTGTTAGTTTGCTCAGAATTATGGTTTCCAGCTTCATCCATATCCTTGCAAACGACATGAACTCATCCTTTTTGATGGCTGTATAGTATTCCATGGTGTGTATGTTCCATGTTTTCTTTATCCAGTCTATCATTTATGGGCATTTGGGTTGGTTCCAAGTCTTTGCTATCGTGAATAAACATACATGTGCATGTGTCTTTGTAGTAGAATGATTATAATCCTTTGGGTATATACCCAGTAATGGGATTGATGGGTCAAATTGTATTTCTGGTTCTAGATCCTTGAGGAATCACCACACTGTCTCCCACCAACAGGGTAAAAGCATTCCTATTTCTCCATATCCTCTTCAGCAACTGTTGTTTTCTGAACTTTTAATGATTGCCATTCTAACTGGCATGAGATGGTATCTCATTGTGGTTTTGATTTTTTTAAGAATTCTACATTAAACATCTTAAGAATGAATTACTAAAAGATTTCTGTTGGTAAGAGAAAAAGCATGATTACTTTCCTGAGAATATTCAGTACGATTTTGGTTTTATTCTCAGTGCAATATGACAAGAAAAATAAGATATACATATTAGAATTAAGCATCAATGATACAGCCACTATGTAATTTTCAGAAAATTAAAAATGAATAAAAACAATGAGTTAAAAGGACAGATAAAAGATAAAATGAAACTCAAAAGAATTCTCATGGGATAGCATTAGGAGAAATACCTAATGTAGATGACAGGTTGATGGGTGCAGCAAACCACCATGGCACATGTGTACCTATGCAACAAAAAGAAAGCTCTATTACAGAAAGCAATGTGAATTGTAATTGCTTTATGATCATAAAGACATTAATCAAATTAAATTTGTAAAAGCAAAAAGCTTCTATTAACTTCAGTGCTTGACTTCAGATTTCTTCTAGAAGAAAAATGTGTATGAATGCCTTATATTAGATAAGAATGCAAAGAGATTTTCTCTACTATGTATCAAAAAATGTAAAGCTAATCAAAAGAAAAGTTAAAGGCCAAGTATATTATAAATATTGATTAAAATAATTACAAAGAACTTCTGCAGTGGAAAAGTAGCCAAAGCATTTGAACAGACAAGTCACAAAAAAAAGAAAAGTAGGCTCTTCAAATGAAAAGCTGCTCTCCTTTCTTACCACGACCAGGATGTGAAAAAGAAAATTAGGGTTTAATCGTTGGTTCCTTTGTTTTGTTTTTCTTTTACATATAAGAGGCTTAGCAACTTCACCCCAGTATCTTTAAGATAGAAATGTCACTTATGTCTGTGGTAACATAATTTTTGAGCAATAAACTTGGGCTGTATCTACAGTTTAAAGTGTGCTTAGTTTTTTCATTTGTTTGTTTGAGATGCAGTTTTGCTCTTGTTGCCCAGGCTGGAGTGCAATGGCACAATCTCGGCTCACTGCAACCTCTGCCTCCTGGATTCAAGCGATTCTCCTGCCTCAGCCTCCCCAGTAGCATGCCCAGCTAACTTTTGTATTTTTAGTAGAGATGGGGTTTCGCCATATTGGCTAGTCTGGTCTCCAACTCCTGACCTTGTGATTCACCTGCCTTGGCCTCTCAAAGTGATGGGATTACAGGCATGAGCCATGGTGCCTGGCCAAAAGTGTTCTTCGTTTTTGACCTAGCAATTCCACCTGTAGATTTTTTTTTCTACAAAATAGACATGTAAAAAGATAAAAGATATATGGTACAATGTTCACTGCTATATGGTATGCAATAGCAAAAATTGAAAACTAACTCATATGTTACAATTTATTTCCATTATGAGTGGTAGAAAAACCATCGTGGCTCTTGTTGAAGCCCGGATAGGCAGTCTAAGGTAAATGTAACACTTGATTATATCAGGTCCTGGATTCCTTCTGTCTTGTGGCCGCTGTATGAGCCACAACCCCAAAGTGGAAGATGGCGGCATGTGTTTATAGGCAGCAATGAGGAAGGGAGATACGAAAGCAAAGTGCATCTCTTTAGGAAAGATCTTAGAATCTGCCATGCCATATTTCCACCTGCAGCCTGTTATTGAGAACTGAGGAAGGTGGTTGCACCTATGTTGGTCATCTTTTTTTTCGGGCAGCCATCTGCCTAGCTTAAAATGTGGAGGGTCTGTTACCACAGAAGAAAGGGAGAATGAATTGTAGCAAACAACTAGTGGTTTCTGCCACGTGACTAAATGACCAACTGGGAAACATCACAAGACATCATACAGTTAAATTCTATGCAATTGTTACAGACTCAGGCAACTCTGTGTGAACTGGCACGTGAACTTCCTGCAAAACAGGGTGTTCATTAAAGTTTATTGAAAGTGTGCAAAAAGCCTGCATATGTCCACCAAAAGACATGTAAAAATGTTTATTCCTCCATTATTTATAATATCCCAAATTTTGAAATGCCACAATTGTTCACCAGAGGTACAATGGTTAAGTAAAGTGTAGTGTATTTATCTAGTAAAATGCCATAGGTTATGGGAATGAACAAAGTTTTGCCACATACAATAATGTGGATGACTTCTAATGTACGGCAAAAGAAGACAGGCACAGAACATGTAATCTACAATTTCACATTGGGGGAAGCAGCAAAGGAGAAAGGACTTACAGAGTGCCTACATAAATTGGTTAAAAATAGCATATAAACAAGGAACAATAAATTGCGGCAAGCCTCTGGGGAAGCAAACTTCTCCATGCCTCATATTCTGGTGCAGGGTGACCCAGGCTCTGTTACATAAACATTGTGCTCAAGGATGTAAAATCCCTTCATAGCACTAAGATGTAACCAGACTTGTAGGCTCCTTGCAAGGCCCTCATTCCACCAGCTGTATATACAGATAACAGGCTAAAGATAACTGCCATGTTTGTTCTTATTTTGTGAAACTCCCAAACCACCACTGTTATCAGTCTTCAGAATGACACACCAGTTCCGGCTCACTGATTCACTCCACCATCACGTCACCCTCTCCCCACCCATCACTCCACCTCTACCCCATAGATCAAAGTGATTGTAAACAATAAATAGTGTGAGAGATCAGAGTCCAGGGCCTTCACTGCCTCCAGTAAAAAGTGATGGTCTCCTCGTCCCACTTTCATTCTTTTTTAAAATTTGTCCAAGGAAACAAAAGAATCAACTCACTTTCACTCTTACTCTGTCTTTTTCTCATTCCTTTGTCACCACTGAACTCGGGGTACCCACGGGTGGGGTGTGGGGCTGGTTCCCTACAACCTACATAAACTCCAAAAACAAGTAAAATTAAGCTACAGTGCTAGAAAGCAGAATAAAGTCAAAGAATGCTTGTGGCAGGAAAGGAAAATAGAATGAAGGAGACTTCCAAAGGTCTGCTAATGTTCTATTTCTCAAACTGAGTGCTGGGTTTTTGGGCATATTCACTTTGTAAAAATTCATCACATTACACACTTGTGGTCTGTGCAATTTGTTGTATGGATGTTACACTTCAGTAAGATCGCAGAAGCCTCCCTCATCTAGCTGAGGGACTGACAGTCATTCTCAAAATGGAAGGTGGGCTCTTGTGACTGGACAGAGATCTTCACTGCAAGCTGCTACACAGGGAGCAGGTGAGTGGCTTCTGTTCACCAAGGGCAGCTGTGTCACCTAGACACGAGGGCAGAACCCAGGTGAGAGCATCAGCAGGACAATGCTGTCTTACTTCTTGAGGTTCTGTGCTTGCAGTCACAGAAATTGATGGGGACACTTCCAGCTTCAGCACTGGTGTTTCTTGCTTACTAGCTGAGCTGGTCTAGGAGAACAAAGAAAGAAACCATGGAGTGAAGACATATTCCACAGGACTCGGAATCTACTTACAAGCTCTTTACTTAAAAAGTGCACTCGGTCTGGCCTGGAAATTACTGTGGTTCTTACTGCTGGATCCTGTCACACCTTGTGTCTCTACACAGACCCCCACTCCACTCCCAGCTGGCCACCTGCCCGAGCACCACTGCCCTTGGCATCCTAGGCTTAAGTGGTGACTGCATGGGCAAGTGGGGTCTGACAAGTCACAGTGACCACCAACCTCGGGAGGTCACCTGGCCACACCTGTGATGCACAGCCCTGACCACACACAGTCTGGCATGTGAGTTTCTCCACAAAGGAACAAAGCTGAGATGAGGCAATTTCACCACATAACTGGCTCATGTGGCATCCTTTAAGTACACCAGCATTATTAACACTGGAAGTTCTTTTGGAGATTTTGAAAGTTTTAATTGTCATTACATTTTTCCAAACTAAGTTCATGATATGGATTTTTAAATTGTATCTAATTTAAGTGACATTTCAATTCAACTCTAAATCTAGGGATAGATTTGGGGATTTCAGGTAATTAGCACCTTTTTTCTTTTGTTTTGTTTTGTTCGAGACAGTCTTGCTCTGTTGCCCAGGCTGGAATGCAATGGCCCGATCTCGGCTCACTGCAACCTCCACCTCCCAGGTTCAAGAGATTCTTTTGCCTCAGCCTCACAAGTAGCTGGGACTATAGGTGCCCACCACCATGCCCGGCTAATTTTTGTATTTTTAGTAGAGACAAGGTTTCACTTTTTTGCCCAGGCTGTCTCAAACTCCCGACCTCAGATGATCCAACCCACTTGACCTCCCAGAGTGCTGGGATTATAGGGGTGAGTAACTGGGCTAGCCTAATTAGCATCTTATAACTGAATAAAAACATCCTATTTAAAAGGCCAAATAGATTACTTCATTTGAAAATTAAAATACAGGGTTGGTTGCAGTGGCTCACACCTTTAATCCCAGCACTTTGGGAGGCCGAGGCAAGTGGATCACCTGAGGTCAGGAGTTCTCATGAGATCTGGTTGTTTAAAGGTATGTAGCATCGCCCCGCTCTCTCTTCCTCCTGCTCTGGCCACATAAGATGTTCCTGCTTCCCCTTCCACCATGGTTGTAGGTTTCCCAAGGCCTACCCAGAAACAGAAGCCTGTACAGCCTGCAGAACTGTGAGCCAATTAAACCTCTTTTTTTTATAAATTACACAGTCTCATGTAGTTCTTTTTTTATTTTTATTTCTTGAAATGGAGTCTCACTCTGTTGCCGAGGCTGGAGTGCAGTGGCATGATCTCAGCTTGCTGCAACCTCCATCTCCTGGGTTCAATCAATTCTGCCTCAACCTCCTGTGTAGCTGGGATTACAGGCATGTGCCACCACACCCAGCTATTTTTTGTATTTTCAGTAGAGACGGGGTTTCATCATGGCTAGGCTGGTCACAAACTCCTTACCTCAGGTGATCTACCCGCCTCGACCTCCCAAAGTTCTGGGATTACAGGTGTGAGCCACACACCCAGCTCTAATATTATTAGTGTATTAGTGGAGTAACAGACCTGGCTTTCAAAATGAAAGCAATCATGAGGGTAGGGTCCTGCCCTGCCTCTCCACATCTGTCTTGTCTGGAACTGCCTTGGGTAATGCTCAGCCAGGACCAGCACATTACACAAGGCGATGTCTACACGCTTGCCTCAGCAAGATGAGATTTCTGTCTTGGGTTAAGAGTAAAGACTGTAACCCAGCACTGCCTCAAGGGTCTCAGGCACACTTTCTGTTTGCTTGAAGTCGGTGATGTGCTCACAGAGTCTGCACTCCTTTGAGGCCTCAGCAACAGCATCCTTGAGCTAAGCTTCCAGCTGCAAAAGGAAGATGCACTTTTCATTAACACAAAGCAAGCATGGCCTCACCAGTAGATCTTCCCCAAAGAACTCGTAAGAGAACAAGACCTTGAAGGACCTTTGTATTTTTTCACCCTTTGTCAAATCTTATCACAAATTAATGTTTCAGAAATATACCTCAGGGCTCAGCTAAAGTGGTTGGTTAGTAATAAAACAAGTTTAAATTCTAATTTAAGTTGATATTTTGAGATGAGATTTCAAGAAAGGATACTGACTTGTGAAAAGAAGTACTTCCGGTCTGTAGAACACTGATTCAGTTTTTTAAATGGACAATTTCAAACACAAAAGAACAGAGAGTAATGAATCCCGTATGCCTGGCACCCAGCTTGGCAGTGAGGAACTTATTTTATTTTTAAGACAGAGTCTTGCTCTGTTGCTTAGGCTGGAGTACAGTTGTGTGATCTCCGCTCACTGCAACCTCCACCTCCTGGGTTCAAGTGATTCTCATGCCTCAGCCTCCAGTGTAGCTGGGCTTACAGGCACACACCACCTCGCCTGGCTAATTTTTGTATTATTTTTAGTAGAGGTGAAGTTTTGCCACATTGGCCAGGCTAGTTCTGGACTTCTGACCTCAGGTGATCTACCCACCTTGGCCTCCCAAAGTGCTGGGATTACAGGTGTGAGCCACCATATTCAGCGGACAGTGAGCAACTTGAGCTCAGCTTGCTTCATCTCTGCCTTCACACAAATTGTTCAAGAGCAAATCCCAGGCAATGTGTCACTACATCCATATGTAGAATGGTAATCCTTAGTAAGGGGTTTCATTAACTTGAGTTGTAACTGGCTACAACTACAAATATATTTGGGTTGCAAAATAAACTGAAGAGAACAAACAGGTATTCTGTGGCTAAATAGCAAAGAGCCCTGAACTTGAAAGGAACATGAGCATGTGCTTCCAGGCCTTCTCATTTGTGGGATTCATTAAGTAATTTTTTTTTTAAGATGGAGTCTCACTCTGTAGCCCAGGTTAGAGTGCAGTGGTATGATCTCAGTTCACTGCAAACTCTATCTCCCAGGTCCTGGTTCAAGCAATTCTCCTGCCTCAGCCTCCTGAGTAGCTGCAATTACAGGCACACGCCACCATGCCCAGGTAATTTTTGTATTTTTAGTAGACACGTGTTTCACCATATGACCAGGCTGGTCTTGAACTCCTGAGCTCATGATCCTCCCGTCTCAGCCTCCCAAAGTGTTGAGATGACAGGTGTGAGCCACCCTGGCCAGCCAGTAAATTTTAATAGAATTTTTTTGAGACAGAGGATCACTCTGTTGCCCAGGCTGGAGTGCAGTAACAGAGTCTCGGCTCACTGCAACCTCCACCTTCCAGATTCAAGTGATCTTCCCACCCAGCCTCCCACTGGTACCTCATATTAGAGGTGCACACCACCACACCCAGCTAATTTTTTGTGTTTTTTGGTAGAAATGGGGTTTTACCATGTTGCTCAGGCTGGTCTCGAACTCCTGAGCTCAAGCAGTCTGCCTGCCTCAGCCTCCCAAAATGCTAGGGTTAGAGATGTGAACCACTGCCCTGGCCTATAATCAAATTTTAAACTAATTATTGCTTAAAACATGTCACACTCCTCAACAGCAGAACATTCAGAATACCTAGAGCAGCAGTTCTCAAAGTGTGGGCTGAGAACTCCGGGATCCTGAAATGTTGTCGAGAATAAATACCCTCTACTTAACTAAAAGGGAATTTTAAACTTAGTACCACAGGAACCTCTTTTAATACTCAGCTATCTGTGGGAGCCAGGAGTTCTTCATGGACTTCATCCAGAACAGTGTATCCAAACAGACTGAATGCAGAAACAGACATGAGAACCCAAGTGTTTTCTATTAAGCCAGATACTGAAGAAACACTAAAATATATAAACATGTGGCTGGATGCTGTGGCTCATGCCATAATCCCAGCACTTTGGAAGGCCGAGGAGGGCAGATCACCTGAGGTCCAGAGTTGAAGACCAGCCTGGCCAACATGGTGAAGCCCTGTTGCTTAAAAATACAAAAATTTGCAGAGTGTGGTGGCAGGTGCTTGTAATCCCAGCTACTTGGGAGGCTGAGGCAGGAGAATCACTTGAACCCGGGAGGCAGAGGCTGCAGGGAGCCGAGATTGTGCCACTGCACTCCAGCCTGGGTGACAGAGTGAGACTCCATCTTAAAATAAATAAATAAATAAAGTAAAAATGACATTTTTCTCACTTAATTTCTAAAGAAATAGTTACTTTTCATTACAAATGCTATGTTAACATGTAATGGGTTTTTCTACTGAAAGAAATATCAGTTTTGCTTTCTGCCATTGCCCATATTGAGAGCTGTAATCTACATAAGTAGATTACATGAGGACCCTCTTTGGAGTTCTCAATGATTAGTCAGAGCGTAAAAGAGTGTTAAGGCCAAGATGCTTCAGAAGACTGGTCTAAAGCAAGTGGCTTGAAGTGTTCTAGACTGTGATTTGTCTTTCTACTGCCATTGGCCCTGTACGGACTGCAGGTGCTCTTACTCTTAAGCCAGGCCACATCACAGCTCAGCACAAATACCCTCTACTTACTTACAAGGGAATTTTTAAAACTTAGCAAGAGGAACATCTTTTAATAATTTCACAAACAGATATTGAGGGATGAGCAAAATAAATGCTCAGCAGATCAACTTATTTGACTTTACATAAAACCTAAGATTCATTTTAAAGTAATTTACATAATGCAGCCCAAGTTCTCGAAGATGTTTTATTAAGGTCATACAAAAGTCCAGTCAGTACTATTGCTGAAACAGCTAAGAAGTGTATTCTTTTTTTTTTTTTTTTTTTTTTTTTGAGATGAAGTTTCTCTCTTGTTGCCCAGGCTGGAGTGCAGTGGCATGATCTCAGCTCACTGCAACCTCCACCTCCCAGGTTCAAGTGATTCTCCTGCCTCAGCCTCCAGAGTAGCTGGGATTACAGGCACCCATCACTGTGCCTGGCTAATTTTTCTATTTCTAGTAGAGGCAGGGTTTCACCATATTGGCCAGGCTGATCTCGAACTCCATACCTCAGGATATCCACCTGCCTTGACCTCCCAAAGTGCTGGGATTACAGGCATGAGCCACCATACCTGGCTAAACAGCTTCCTCTTTCTGAGCTTCTTGGATCTTCAGTTCTCCTGCCACGTCGTGTTGACTTTCTACATGGCTGCCTCCATCTCCTCCTCTTTGTCCCACACCTGCTTCTGGGAGCAGAGCTCTGCCATGCTCATTGAGCTCCAAGAAGTCCCACAGGGCCAGCTTTTGCTGCCGATGGGCATCTTTGAGTTCTTTGGCCTGGGATTTCAACAGCTCTGAAGCGTCAAGCAAGTGCTGAAAAAAAGTATAGATGTTTTAGGTTTGCTTAAGAAAGGCTTCGAAGGCTGGAGTTTTAGTGTTAAATGATATTAAAGAGCTAAAAGTGACAGCCAAGGCTGGTTACAGATTAGAGCCACAGATAGAGAAATCCCTGCTTAGGCAAAGCCCTGTGCTCACCTCAACCCAGCCAAACATGTAACGGAAAGACCACCTGGGCTCAGGTGCTGAGCACCAACTCCATACCAAGAAAGACCCACAACTGCATGGAGTAGCTTACAGCAGGACATCTGGCTCTGCAATGTCAACCTCTGCCCGGTGTCATCTACACAATTGCAAAGGTGAATAAAGCATTTGGGCATTCAATCTAGTTACTTAAACGTAAGCAGAAACAGAAAAATACATATACACAAAGTGCTGAAGATTTAAATCAGGCCAGGCACCATGGCCTGTGATCCCAGCACTTTGGGAGTTTGAGGTGGGAGGATCACTTGAGCCCAGGATTCAAGACCAGCACCTGGGAAAAAAAGTGAGACCTCATCTCCTAAAAAAATAAAAATAGAAGAGAAAATTAGGAGAATTATTTAAAGTCTTCCCAGGTGAAGGGCCACAAGTAGGACTTACCATTAGCGCAGCTGCACTGACAACCTAACATTACCACTCACTGTACTGACGACCCTGACCTCCCTGCAGCCGATGTGGACCATGAGTTCAGCTGTACTGACAACCCAGTCTTACCACTCACTGCACTGACGACCCTGACCTCTCTGCAGCCGATGTGTACCATGAGTTCAGCTGTACTGACAACCCAGTCTTACCACTCACTGCACTGACGACCCTGACCTCCCTGCAGCCGATGTAGACCATGAATTCAGCTTTACTGGCAACCCAACCTTACCACTTGCTGCACGCATGACCCTGACCTCCCTGCAGCTGATCTGGTCAACGATCTGGCTGTTTGGTCACTATCACACGTGCCGGTCTAAGATGGGAAGTGATGAGACCTGGAGTGAGCTGGCAGGGCAGCTCCCACATGGGGAGGAAAGGCCTCCCCAGGCCTCTCTGGGCCTGGCTGAGAGTTACTGTAACTGCATCAAGCAAGGATATGCCACACAACCCACGCTGCACTGCCAGACAAGTGATGCAGGTAGATGACACCACAGATGATCTTAAGAAACAATTTGGGTTTAAAATCTGGCATAATTTAGAGGACAGATCACAAACTACAGACCCAAGGAGTTAAGTGTATAAATGAATGTATTTTAGAAAACTGAGCATATGCAGTGAGCTGAGATCACACCACTGCACTCCAGCCTGGTGACAGAGTGAGATTCTGTCCCACAAAACACACACACACACACACACACACACAAAAACAAAACAAAACAAAAACACCCAGAACCTAATTGTGTTATTACTATACTGGCATTTGAACATAAAGTTCACATATCTTCCTAAAAACCACATCTATAAAGGAGTTATAGGGGAATCAGCCACATTTTAACAAATGGCCTCTTTTGTAGTTCCCTGTCATCACTAAGATGCCTAAGGGCAGGGGCATGGAGGAGAGAGAAAGTGGAGGTCACTGGAGTCAGGTGCACTGACTATCAGCTGTGTCACTGCTGATAACACAGTGCCCTCTGGACATCATTTCTCACTCAGAATGGGAGGGGGTGGGAGAGTTTCTGCTTACTCTGCGGGGTTAAACTGGAGAGGCAGATAATGACAGTGAAGTGGAAGCCTGCTGCAGGCAGGGCGCTGAAAGGCAGCCATGACTGGGAGCCAAGCTCAGCCAGCTGATCCGGTTTGTGCAGCAACTGGGCATAGCAGAGGCCCTAGAACCAGGCTTGGCCCTGGTGTCCTGCATGCAGCATGGACAGTCCATGAGCAGGAGTCCCAAGAAGGTCTTTAAACATGTGTATGAACTCAACCTTACAAAACTCTGCGAAGTCTCGTAAGCCTTTCTCACACAGAACCCAGGCGCCTACTTCCTTGCGCAGGTCTTCCTCCTGCTGCACCATGAGGGGCTTCTTCTTTGGCCCCCCGCAGCTGCTGCGAGAAATCTTGGCGAAGCTCCACCTTGTCCTCAAGTTGTCACTCAAGCCTGTCTGAATCTGAGCAAAAGAGGAAATAATTTGTGTTCCTTTCTGTGTAGTGACTATACGTAAACTTTGCTAGCTGACTTACTGAGAGGATTTAATAATTCACAACACTCTTTTTTTAGTCCTGTATACTAAATAAAATACACAAGGTAACAATACTTAGGGGCCAGAAACACTGCTTACCACAAGTCAGTTATGGAATCATAACTTACAGTAAAAATGGGCATGTCCAAGTCTCGATTTTTATTTTTCTTTTGTCATTTAGAGTAGAATAAATATTTTGTTGCTAATTTTCCACACTCTCTACCAGGAATATGGTTTGCTTTTATAATCAGAAAAGTAAATATTGCAGTCATGTGGCCTACGATGATGTTTCGGTCAACAACAGACAGCATATATACAACAGTGGTCCCATAAGGCTATAGTACTGTATTTTTCCTGTAGCCTTTCTGTGTTTAGATACACAAATCCTTGCCGTACAGGTCCGTAGCCGAGGGACAATATGCTGTACCATGTGGTCTAGGTGCTCAGTAGGTTACACTACCTTAGTTGGTCTAAGTACACTCTATGATGGTCTCACATCAATGAAATCGCCTGATGATGCATTTTTGAGACCGTATCCCAGCTGCTGAGGGTTGCATGACTGTACTGAGGAGCACCGTGTGATGCAGGCTACAGCTGAGTTCTGTGCATGATGTGGTTGGAGCTCTGAGGAAGGGGAGGGCTATGGACTGAATGGTGTCCCCCGCTGCCAACATTAGACACTGAAGCTCTAATCCTCAATGTGACTGTATCTGGGGACAAGGCCTAGAAGGAGATGATGAAGATTAAGTGAGGTCATAAGGGTGGACCTTGATCCAATAGGATTAGTGTTCTTATAAGAGACCCGAGATTGGCCAGGCGCAGTGGCTCACACCTGAAATCCCAGCACTTTGGGAGGCTGAGGCGGGCGGATCATGAGGTCAAGAGATCAAGACCATCCTGGCTAATGTGGTGAAACTGCGTCTCTACTAAAAATACAAAAATTAGTCAGGTGTGGTGGTGTGCACCTGTAGTCCCAGCTACTTGGGAGGCTGAGGTGGGAGAATTTCTTGAACCCGGGAGGCGGAGGTTGCAGTGAGCCGAGATTGCACCACTGCACTCCAGCTTGGCACCTGGCAACAAAGCAAGACTCTGTCTCAAAAAAAAAAAAAAAAAAAAAGAGAGAGACCAGAAATATTGGATGCTACCTCCTCCTACCCCGTTGGAGGACATGGTGAGAAAGTGACTGCAAGCCAGTAAGAGAGGCCTCTGGGATTTTAGCCTCCAGAACTATGAGAAAATAACACCTTGTTGTTTAAGCCACTCAGTAGAAGGTATTTTTTTGTATCATGCCCAAAGCTTACTAATACAGAAGGATTCACCCTCCTAGGGACAGAGGCAGGGAGCCAGTGGCCTCCTCTGATTTCCTGGCTGTCTGCAGAACTCCCTCTCCACCCCTTCTCCTTTTGCCAAAGCATCCTTCTAAGGGCAGACCTGATTGCACTGTTCAGAAGCCCCCAAAGCCCATAGAAAAGTCTCAACTCCTGACCTTATGAGTGCCGTCCCACTGGGGGACCTCCCTCTCTCTTTTCTGTTCTCCTCTCAGGAGGGAAAGTTAAGGACCTACTTAACCACTCTCTAGGGAGACACCATTCAGGTGGCATCTCCAGATGGGGTGCTGCATTCTGGTGTTGAGCTGGGGGCATGCAGGCATATTTCCTTCGGTGCTTTTCCCAGAACTGAATACACACTAACATGATATTTAGGAAAGGAAGAATCAAACTGGGAAGACTCACACGCCTGTAGTCCTGGCCTACAAGGAAGGCTGAGGCAGGGGGATCATTTGAACTCAGAAGTTTGAGTCTAGCCTGGTCAACATGGTGAGAACCAGTGTCAAAAAAATAAATAAATAAAAATAAAAAATCAGGTGACTATTCTCAACTCTTCCAAAACGGGTATTGGGTCCCCACTCTGCTCTTTCCGGGACAGGGGTGTGCCTTCCCCTTTCCTGGTGGCCATAAACCCACTCCCTCTCACTAAAGAAATGAGAAAAGAAAAAGTGTTCATAGCACCTTGAGTTATGAGAGGTGTGCAGAATCTATCAGGTCCAGAGGTCAGGAATATGGGACTTCAGTCATATACCTCATACCCATGTCCTGGGTGACTGTTTAAAGGCATTTTGTTCCTGACTACCTTAACCCGTCATCTTCCTATTCCCGGAATCTGTGATACAAAAGACAATGCAGAGCCAATAAATACCTTTTTCTTTTCTTTTCTTTTCTTTTTCTTTTTGAGACAGAGTCTCACTCAGTTGCCCTGGTTGGAGTGCAATGGTGTGATCTCGGCTCACTGCAACCTCTGCCTCCCAAGCTTAAGCGATTCTCCTACCTTAGCCTCCCGAGTAGCTGGGACTACAGGCACCAACCACCACGCCTGGCTAATTTTTGTGCTTTTAGTAAGGACTGGGTTTCACCATCTTGGCCAGGCTGGTCTCAAACTCCTGACCTTGTGATCTGCACCCCTTGGCCTCCTAGAGTGTTGGGATTACAGGTGTGAGCCACCACACTTGGCCCAATAAATAGCTTATGTGATTTTAATATAAATTCCTCAGGCCAGCCCAGCTGAGGTGGGAGTTCAAGAGCAACTGGGCCACATAGCAGGACTCCCCCTCTGTTTTCAAAATTCTTAGTAAACAACTTAGGAACCGCCCCTTCTTTTCCTTTAAAAGCCCACTTGAAACTGCTACTAATCAGAGTGTATATTAAGACAACTTGCATCTCCAGGATTGCATGTCTCAAACTTGGCCCAAATAAACTATACTTTTTGTTTTTCCAAAACAGAGTTTGGCTCTGTAGCCCAGGCTGGAATGCAGTGGCTCGATCTCAGCTCACTTAACCTCCGCCTCCTGGGTTCAAGCGATTCTTCTGTCTCAACCTCCTACGTAGCTGGGATTACAGGCATGCACCACCATGCCTTGCTATTTTTTATTTCATTTTATTTTTTGTAGAAACGGGCAAAATGGGTCTCACCATATTACCCAGGCTGGTCTCCAAGTCCAGACCTCAAGCCATCCTCCTGCTGGGGCCTCCCAAAGCACTAAAATTACAGGTTTGAGCTGCTGTGCCTGGCCCAACCTCTCCACTTACATTAATTTTGCCTCACTTTTTCCTTTTCTTCTTTCTTTTTTGAGATGAAGTCTGGTTCTGTTGCCCAAGATGGAGTGTGCAGTGGTGCGATCCACAGCAACCTCTGCCTCCTGGGTTCAAGCGATTTTCCTACCTCAGCCTCCCGTGTAGCTGGGATTACAGGTGCCTACCACCATGCCCGACTAATTTTTTTTGTATTTTTAGTAGAAACAGGGTTTCATCATGTTGGCCAGGCTGGTCTTGAACTCCTGACCTCAGTTGATCTGCCCGCCTCGGCCTCCCAAAGTGCTGAGATTGCAGGTGTAAGCCATTGCGTCCCGGGCAATTTTTCCTTTTAAGTCACAAAAGTGATCGAATCCTGCCACTTCCTGGGTGCTGGGGAGGAACCGGGGATGACTGCGTTGCTGCTGTGACTTGGGTCGATGGCGGGGAGCCCTCTCAGAGGCATCCTTGTTTGCAAAGATATGAATAGGCGTGAGGGGAGGGAGGAGCAGGCCTGGGGCAATCGGGGAGGGGCAGTGCCAGGCTAGGAGCTTATGTGCAAGGCTACATACTGTGACCCACAAAGGCAATGGAGTAGCCGATACTACCACCCTCCCCACCCCCACCCCGTCAGAAGACACTGTACCCAGGCAGCCTTTGATGACACCGCTGCCTTCCCGCCAATTCTGCATCCAATCAGAGCGCGTCCACACTACACGTGTTGCATAATGGCCAATCACAACTGGGATCCGGCCCTCGGTCTGCCTCTTAGGAACTCCGAGCCAATGGTGGCCTAGCACCAGCGAGCCAATCCCGGGCAGCGCATGAGAGCAAAAGGTTGAGGTTTCGCGAGCCGCGGCAGCGGTTGAGGTCGGGTAGTAGCATTGGGCTGCAGCGGAATTCACCATGGTAAGGCCTGGGCCACTCTGTACCCGCAGATGCCCAGGCAGACGAAGTGGGCCTCGGCTAGACGGAGGGACGATGCTGCGGTCCTGGGGACGGAGAGGAGGCCGGAGAAGGATGAGGGGTCTAGGGCGGGACCCGAGGACACAGGATAGTTCCCTCGGGCTTCGGGTCCCAGAGTAGGGACAGAGGCTTTCGTTTTAGACAAAGCGGCCGGCCTTGAGTAGGTGGACAGGGACCATTGGTGGTGTCCCGTCCTCCAGAGAGCAGATGGTGGCGTCACCTCCTGAAAACCGGAGGGTGCTGCCTGCGCTTTCCAGTCCAGAAGTCTTTGCTACCGGAAACGACTGAGTTTTACTGCTGGGGGTTGGGGCTGGGAACATTGGACAGATTAGGTTAAAGGTCAGACATTGCTGAAACATTGTCACATTCACCTAAAGGCAACACGTTAGGCTGGGCATGGTGGCTCACACCTGGAATCCTAGCCCTTGGGCAGGTGGAAGCAGGCAGATCACCTGATGTCAGGAGCTCAAGACCAGCTTGGACAACATGGAGAAACATGGTCTCTACCAAAAAAAATACAAAAATTACCTGGGCGTGGTGACGCGGGCCTGTGGTTTCAGCTACTCGGGAGGCTGTGGTGGGAGGATCAGTTGAGCCAGGGACTTTGAGGCTGCAGTGAGTCGTGATGGCACAACTGCACTCCAGCCTGGGCCACAGAGAGAGATTCTGCCTCCAAAACAAATTTAAAAAGCAACGCATTAACATAAAGAACAGATTCCCAAGTCTGAATAGCCATGGTTTGTCAGTTATCCTTTTTTTTTTTTTTTTTTGAGATGACTCAGCACAGTGGTCTGTTGCCCAGGCTGGAGCACAGTTGCAGGATGACAGTTCCCTGTAGCCTTGAACCCCTGGGTTCCAGCAGTGCTCCTGCCTCAGCCTCCCAAGTAGCTGGGACTACAGGTGTGTGCAACCACACCTGGCTAATTTTTAAATTTTTCATAGGGACAGGGTCTCACCATGTTCCCCAGGCTGGTCTCAAACTGGTCCCAACCAATCCTCTCGCCTCAGCCTTCCAAAGTGCTGGGATTGCAGGAATGAGCCACCACACCTGGCTTGGCAGGGCTTAAAGTAACCACCAAAGGATAGTTCAGTGTCCCAGTACTGATGACATCCGGGAGCCATTACACTCCTAGGCTTCAAGAGGTGGAGAAAAGGAGTGGTTACAAGAAATAGAGAAGGTAGCTTTATGAAGAGGCCCGCCTGCCACAAGTGTGGCCTTGATGGAGGGATTCACGTCACTCACAGCAGCTGGGCAGGAAGGGGCCAAGGAGGAAGTACCCTGATGCCACTCTTCTCCCAGTCTCCTGCTGCTGCCTGCCATTGAGCAAACCAGCAAGAACTCAGGGTGAAGACGGCCTCTGATGCTGTCCTCATGGGTCAGCCTCCAGGAGCACAGAGCTGGTGGTGAATGATGGAGGGTAGATCTGGCGGGCAGAGAGAGGACACACACTGAGCAACGGGGCTTGAACCATGGTGGCCTGGGACCAACTTTGTATTTCCTTACCCAACCCAACTACCTTATCCTTTGGTCAGGACGTAATAAGAAAACCACTATATATTCTTCAGAGAATTACTGTGACTGGCTATAATGTGGAGTTGATTATTGCCATTACGTGGCTTCTAAGTTTTAAAATAACTTAATTTTTCTGTAGTGGCAAACAGGTTCTAGGGCTACCTCTAGAACTTAGTAGCTAGGACGGTTTAGAGCAAGTTAGTTTTCACAGGGATAACGGGGTCAGTCGCCTAACCCTTCTAGGAAATATCAATTGTGAAAGTGCCAGACACTGAAACACTATACAATTATTAAATTAGAATATTTTGCATGCCATATAGTTTCAAGTTGCCTCGAAATGAATGCGCTCACATTTATGTTCCGGTTCACAGCGCGAGTGTATCTCTATCCACGTGGGGCAGGCAGGTGTCCAGGTCGGCAATGCCTGCTGGGAACTGTACTGCCTTGAACATGGAATTCAGCCCGATGGTCAAATGCCAAATGATAAAACCATCGGTGGTGGGGACGACTCCTTCAACACGTTCTTCAGTGAGACTGGGGCTGGCAAGCATGTGCCCAGAGCAGTGTTTGTGGACCTGGAGCCCACCGTGGTCGGTAGGTGCCCTGGCACTGGATGGCAGCTTTCCTGGGAGAGTGGGAGAGCACTGGTAAAGCCCCATGTGATCTCCTTTGAATCCCCCCTGCAGAAAGGATGGAATAGACAAGCATATGCCTATGGCTGTGTTAGGGGATAAACTGAAAGGTTTGTGATGAAAGTATCTGCAAGACTAGGCTCCTAATTTAGGAACACCTGACATACAGGGAAAAGCTGCTTTGCCAGCAGTAAGGTAGGCTGTGGAGAGGTTCCCTCATGGCTGCCTCAGCCCTGCTTAGGCGACCCCGCCTGCAGGGTGCGGCGGCACTAGTTTCCTCCTGAATGCTATGCACTCTCTTATGCTGGTGCACGAGAGTCTTGACTGCATCTTAGGCATAGAAGGTAAGTACAGAACAGTCATTTACTTCCTTCAGATTGGAAGCCTGAGGTAGTTGCCAAGGAGCACTACAGAGCACCTTTCAGTGTCCCCCCCCCACCACCACAGGAGATGACAGTGTCACCTGAAAGCCTGTGACACCCTGGCCACACAGGGTACCCTGATGGACTGCCTGCAGAAGTCACACTGACCTGGTGACTGCCCAGTTTGTAAGAGTTTTTAACTTAACAGCCTTTGATGTAGCTACATGTAGGGCAGAATTAGATACCTGTAGAATTACCTGTGTAGGGTGGGAAAGCTTATTTCCTTTCACTGGGAACTGGTCGTGCTATTCTTTATACTGCAGGCTGAGTTTAACTTCTAGAGTCATAAATTGCACTTGCAATCTGGTTATCACACAGACATTTTCTACCAGCCACTGCCACTGTTGACCTATGACATGTAGGTCACGTACTTTGAACAGCATGTACTTTGTAGAAGTGAACAGTCCTGGAATGTGTCCATCTTGGTGAGTACAGGCCTTAAAGAGTCACAGCACACATGGTTTCTTTTGTAGATGAAGTGCTCACAGGGACCTACAGGCAGCTCTTCCACCCGGAGCAGCTGATCACCGGGAAGGAAGATGCAGCCA
Source organism: Callithrix jacchus (assembly GCF_049354715.1). Lineage (NCBI taxonomy): Eukaryota > Metazoa > Chordata > Mammalia > Primates > Cebidae > Callithrix > Callithrix jacchus. Next base: position 111,990,750 of record NC_133507.1, read on the forward strand.
ATAATTACGCCAGAGGCCATTACACCATCGGCAAGGAGATTGTCGACCTGGTCCTGGACCGGATCCGCAAACTGGTAAGAAGAGAAGGTTTCAGGTGGGCGTTGTCTTGCATGGGAGGGTAGGCCTTAGAATGTGAAGTGGTGGTCATTTGATCAAAACTTAGACTTGCATCACTGCGGGTGCAGTGGCTCTCACATGCAATCCCAGCACTTTGGGAGGCTGAGGCAGGTGGATCACCTGAGATCAGGAGTACAAGACCAGCCTGGCTAATATAGTGTAACCCTGTCTACCCTAAAACTACAAAAATTAGCCAGGGGTGGTGGTGCACACCTGTACTTCCAGCTACTTGAAAGGGTGAGGCAGAATTGCTTGAACCCAGGACGTGGAGGTTGTAGTGAGCCAAGATTGCACCACTGCACTCCAGCCTGGGTGACAAAGTGAGACTGTCTCAAACAATCAAAAACTTAGACCAGCATCTTGAGTCCTACCGAGTCTGTAATGGTGATTTGTTTGTAGATCTTTATCTGCTTTTCTTTGCTTCAGAGTGTTATGCGTGTTCATTATGGATGATTTGAATCCATATCAACTCTTCAGAGGCAAAGAGAAGAGGCCCTAGCTTGGTGGAGGTTGGGGCGTGGCTTCCACGGGCATTGACTCACGTTGTGTGGTTTCCCTCAGGTGGATCTGTGCACGGGACTGCAGGGCTTCCTCATCTTTCACAGCTTTGGGGGCGGCACTGGCTCTGGGTTCACATCTCTGCTCATGGAGCGGCTCTCAGTGGATTACGGCAAGAAGTCCAAGCTAGAGTTTGCCATTTACCCAGCCCCCCACATCTCCACAGCCGTGGTGGAGCCCTACAACTCCATCCTGACCACCCACACAACCCTGGAACATTCTGACTGTGCCTTCATGGTCGACAATGAAGCCATCTATGACATATGTCGGCGCAACCTGGACATCGAGCGTCCCACGTACACCAGCCTCAATCATCTGATTGGGCAGATTGTGTCCTCTATCACGGCCTCCCTGCGATTCGATGGGGCCCTGAACGTGGACTTGACAGAATTCCAGACCAACCTAGTGCCGTACCCTCGCATCCATTATCCCCTGGCCACCTATGCCCCGGTCATCTCAGCCGAGAAGGCCTACCACGAGCAGCTGTCTGTGGCTGAGATCACCAATGCTTGCTTCGAGCCAGCCAATCAGATGGTCAAGTGTGACCCTCGCCATGGCAAATACATGGCCTGCTGCATGTTGTACAGGGGGGACGTGGTCCCAAAAGATGTCAATGCAGCCATCGCCACCATCAAGACCAAGCGCACCATCCAGTTTGTGGATTGGTGCCCAACTGGATTTAAGGTATGACTAGGTAATGTAGAGTCCTTTCAGCAAGCAGCAGATGCACAGAATAATGCTGCCCTTTCAGGTCCGCATCCTTTGGGGAGACCATACCCATTTCATGGGCTAGGCACACAGGCATAAATTAGTAAACCAGAGTAATCATTGATTCAGTGATGTCATTTTTTTGAGACAGAATCTCGCTCTGTTGCCTGGGCTGGAGTGCAGTGGTGTGATATCGGCTCACTGCAACCTCCACCTCCTGGGTTCAAGCAATTTTTCTGCCTCACTGTGTCAAGTAGCTGGGATTACCGGCATGCGCCACCATGCCTGGATAATTTTTGTATTTTTAGTAGAGACGGGGTTTTGCCTGTTGGCCAAGCTGGTCTTGGAACTCCTGACCTTAGGTGATCGACCCGCCTCAGCCTCCCAGAGTGCTGGGATTGCAGGCATGAGCCACAGCACCTGGCCCAATGAAGGCTTTTGAACTCTCTGAGTCATCACAGTATACATCCTGTGGCGAGCTTTATTTATTTATTTTTTGAGACAGGGTCTCACTTTGTCCCCCAGGTTGGAATACTGTAGTGTGATCTTGGCTCACTGCAACCTCTGCCTCCCAGGCTCAAGCAATTCTCTCACCTCAGCTTCTCGAGTAGCTGGGACCACAGACATGCACACCATGCCTGGCTAACTTTTGTATTTTTAGTAGGGATGGGGTTTTGCCATGTTGGCCAGGCTGGTCTCAAACTCGTGGCCTCAAGTGATCCGCCCACCCTGGCCTTCCAAAGTGCTGGGATGATAGACACAAGCCACCACACTTGGCCATGTTTATTTATCTCTTTGAGACAGAATCTCACTCTCATTCAGACTGGAGTGCAGTGTCATGATCACAGCTTGCTGTACCCTCATCCTCCCGGGCTCAGGTGATCTTGCCACCTCAGTCTCTGAAGTACCTTGGGACTACATGTGTACACCACCACACCCAGCTAATTTTTGTATTTTTTGTGGGGACAGGTCCTCACTTTGTTGCCCAGCTGGCCTCAAACTCCTGGGCTCTAGCGATCTACCCACCTCAGCCTGCCAAGGTGCTAGGATTACAGGCATGAGACAGCTTATTTTTTTTTATAAGATATTTTCTGAAGGATTTTTGTGCCCCTTTCTTGGGTGGTAGAATTCATGTGGAAAAGGTAGTGAGCTTAGTAGGAATTTTATGGGCATTTTGGGGAATCACGTGGATGGTGTATGTATTTTATTTTAACTTGAGCATTACTATAAACTGCTTCACTAAGTCCTTCACTCCACTGTCTTATGGAGTGTTTGAATTAGAAAGAATGAATGAATGATTGATTTAAAGAAAGAATGAATCTTTGTGATGACAACAGCAACAGGCACAGTAGTTCACACCTGTAATTCCTGCTCTTTGGGAGGCCAAGGCAGATTGCTTGAACTCGGGAGTTCGAGACCAGCCTGGGCAATGGGATGAGACTCTGTCTCTACCAAAAATACAAAAAATTAGCCAGGTGTGGTGGTGTGCTCCAGTGGTCCTCGCTACTCAGGAGGCTGAGGGGCAGAGGTTGCCGTGAACTGAGATTCCCCCCAATGTCTGTGTGACAGAGCAAGACCCTCTCTGAAAAAAACACCCAGCAACATCTTTCTTTCCTGAAAAGCATAGTAATTTTGGCCTGGGTTTGCCTCAGATACAAAATCTGTCCCCACCTTCCACTGACACGAAGGAAACTTTGCTGTCCCCTTTCAGGTTTTCCAGTAGTTGGTCAGTAAATCTGGTCACATTTCTCTCTGTTGGACATGTGTGTCCTTGTGCTATGCTTCCCCTGCCGCCTCTAGCTTAGACCCCCACTGCCTCTGGGGAGACCACTGTACTTGGCTGTGACTGGGATTTCCTACTCTGGGCCTCTCTTCCTCTCTTTCAGGGGTTAGCACTAGCTGCTTAATTTTGTTAAGTAAGGTTTTATCTGAACACAGCCACCACACCCCTTCATTTGCAGACTGATTTTGCTATCCAATAGCAGAGTGGGATAGGTGTGACAGAAGTCATGTGGCCTGTAAGGCCTAGAATTTGTATTATGATCTTCTCTTTTTTTTTTTGAGACAGAGTCTCACGCTGTTACCTAGGCTGGAGTGCAGTGGCATGATCTCTGCTTACTACAACCTCCGCCTCTTGGGTACCAGCGATTGTCCTGCCTCGGCCTCTTGAGTAGCTGGGATTACAGGTGCCTGCCACCATGCCTGGCTAATTTTTGTATTTTCAGTAGAGACAGGGTTTTGCCATGTTGGCCAGGCTGGTCTCGAACTCCTGGCCTCAGGTGACCCACCTGCCTCAGCCTCCCAGAGTGCTAGATTACAGGTAAGAGCCATCACACCCAGCCAATATTTGTATTTTTGGTAGAGATGAGGTTTTGCCATGTTGGCCAGGCTGGTCTCAAACTCCTGGCCTCAAGTGATCTTCCCATCTCGGTCTCCTAAAGTGCTGGGGTTACAGGCTTGAGCCACCACACCTGGCCTGATCTTGTCATTGACAGAACAAGTTTGTTGACCCCTGCTCTGGTTGACCCTGTGCACTGCTGCCAGGACTTCAGGTCATGTTATTCCCAAGTTCTGAAACTTGGAATGCTTCCCCTTTGGACCCCACCTTGGAATGTCACCCCCTACTTAAGCCGGCACATGGACCGTTTCCTGCTACTGTGGTAGCAGCATTCATATATATGACTGTTGACCCATGATCTGCTGCCTTTGCATAGCAACAGTGGCTTGTTTGGTGGTTATGATATTCCCCATGGTACCTTGGGGAAGAGTTTGTACTCTGAATCTCTCTGGGTGGAAAAAGTTTAGCTACAGAATTTATTGTAATCTACAAAGAAGACAAGCAGCATACATTTTCAGAGGGAAGACTTCTCACCTTGGCACCTATCACATGTCACAGTTGCTAGGACACAGCCTTTAGGTAGATTGGGATCCTGCCAAGGTAGCTACCTCCAAGGTTCCTTTCTCTCTATTTGTCTGGAACTATCACCCTGCCTGGCACAGAGAAGGGCTTAGTGACATTTGTGAGGCAAGCTGAGCATTCTCCTGGTCACCTACAGGGTGTCTTCTGTTTGAGGAAAAATAGCTACCATTTCTAGGTTTAATATAAGCTTCACGGACTGCTTTCTTCCCCTTCTCTGGCAGGTTGGCATTAACTACCAGCCCCCCATGGTGGTCCCTGGGGGAGACCTGGCCAAGGTACAGCGGGCTGTGTGCATGCTGAGCAACACCACGGCCATCGCGGAGGCCTGGGCCCGCCTGGACCATAAGTTTGATCTCATGTATGCCAAGCGGGCCTTCGTGCACTGGTACGTGGGGGAAGGCATGGAGGAGGGGGAGTTCTCCGAGGCCCGTGAGGACCTGGCAGCTCTGGAGAAGGATTATGAAGAGGTGGGCGTGGATTCCGTGGAGGCTGAGGCTGAAGAAGTCGAAGAATCCTGAGGGGAGGGTGTGGTGGGTTCTCCCCTGCCACCCCCAGGATGCCTACTTTTGAGTTGTTTGCAAATAAAGGTTCTGTATAAAACCAAGACCTCTGTGTGTTGTGCTGCTTACTGCTGCCTACAGGAACGGGTGGGACCCTAGAGCCTGCATGGGGAGTGGTGGGGTGCCAACCTGCCCTGGTGTGGGGCTGGGTGCAGCAGGACCGTACATACTTAAGGAGCTGCCACAGAAGTAACTTAACCCAGGGAAACCAGTGTTTCTTCAAAGCCAAGTTTTCAATGTGTAGTTTTCCTAAATTCTAGGAGAGCAGGGTTTTCAACTGACTGCAGTTTTTCGGGCTTCTTTACGGGTCATGCTGGCTAAAAAGAGACAAGTGTTTGAGGTCTGTGGATGGGGCTTGTCCCTAAAATCCCTAAAGCTGTGGGTCAAATGTGTAAGGTCAGGACATTTTAGAAGTGGGGAGTGTCAACTGAGTTCTGCAAAGCATTTGCAGAAGGTCACAATACACCCATGGTGACCCTAGTGCTCCACGATAACCTGGAAGGCAGCGCTCGCCCTCCATGTGCACACACAGCCTCCCTGCCCTCAGCACTCAATCGTCTTGGTAGAAAACCTCCCACGTTTCATTTCAAGTGAAGTTTGTTGACATCTATTTGTAGAAGACCTGGTAATCCAGACACCTTTTCTTGAAATCTAATTCAGGTCCAGGAAGTTCATGGTGAAGGGACCTGGTTAGTTCACCTGTGGCACAACCAGGACAGGCACAGAAACCTTATTCTAAGTCTGTGCCTTAATATTGCCAAAAAACAGTAAAAAATGTCTGACCCAGACCCTCTGAATCTCAGAAAGGTTTATTATCAACTGAAGGAGATAACATGTAGCCTTTGCTAGGGACAGTGGTGTGGTAAGTCTGCCCCATCCTAGGTGTTGCCACGCGTAGGGCTCTTCCCAGGCCCGCCCCCCTTGGGCAGCCTGGTAGCGCTGGGCTGGCGCGGCATCCTCTGGCTGGATCCTTCGCGGCTGCTGCGTTCTGCCAGGGCCAGTGCTCCCGTGAGGGCAGTGCTGCCTTTGTTTCTCCCTGAGGAGACACAAAGCACAATAATTAGAAATGGGTGAGCCCGGTAACTGCAGCACCTGCTGTACTTGTGCTCCTTAAACAACATTTGCGTTTACACATTTCTGTCAAAGCTACTTCAGCTAGAGGCCCTGCATCAGCCCCGAGTCTTGAGGCTCAGAACCGATAAAGACAGGCCATGTCCCATAAGCCCTTGGCAGTGTAAAGGGCATCCTTTCGGATGTATCCCAGAAGAGAATCCATGCAAGGAGCAAACTGCCAAGGGAACGTTTTGAAAGGACACGCCACGGGTCCATCTAGGGAAGGTAGGTGCATCTGGTCCACACCTGGCCTGGGCAGCAAACCTGGTCTGCCCTGATGGTGCCGGCAGCAGCAGCAGCAGCAGCAGGGACCGGCTGCCTCATCCTCCAGGCGTGTTCACACTGGACCATACATCTGAGCTGCCCTAGGCAGTGACAGGCAGAAAGTATTCCAGTCACCAAGTCCTAGAATCAGGTTGCTGATTTTCATTTTGTAAGCTCTTACATTGTTTCCTTCCTACCCAAGTGTTCTGCAAATAGTGGTCAAGCCTCTTGCTCTCGGGTTTAGCTGCCAGATTCCATGATAGGGTTACTGCTGCAGTCTGAGTGCTTTGAGACTTTCCTTCTGACCACCAGTCTCACTCGGATGAAGACCACTGGTTCAGTTTCTTTGATTTGTAATTTGCTTACTTTACTCTTTTTCATGAAGATAGCCCAGAAAGATCTGCAACCACACTTGGGCCAGAGCTTTATTTTAATGGGATGGACTTCCCTGGACTCAGGGTGTTGACGGCATCAGCAAGACTGACTGAGAGGACCCTCTAGGGGAAAACATGCCTGGGTATTAGGCTTGCCCGTGGGGTCACAGCCCCCCATGTGGAGTGCCTTGGCCAGGGCTCTCCCCTGCTCCGGCCTGGCAGCGTCTGCCCCGTGTGCTCTAACCAGGGCATGTGTCCCCTGCCCGACTCAGTGTTGGGTCACCCATTTCATCCCCCCAGCTTTTCCTTTTTTCTGACCGAGTGCTTCGACCACACTGACCCAATCAGCTACACGTTCCCGTGCAGGCTCAAACGCTGGCTGGGGTTTACTTCTTCCCAGACACTGATAAACAGGTTTAGGTTGTTGTGTGAAACACTGAAAGATCTGACATGTTGCTAAGCATGTGGAAACTGGCCCCACCGGGGCCAAACTCCTAACTCCACACTGCAGCTGTGCCTAGGCAGAACCTCTTTCCTGGCTGTGCCTCATGAGGCCACACTGCAGCCCCCTCCATGTGTAAGTTCCCTAACAAAATCTTTGGACTATGCTGGCATTAGCTAGCTCAATCCTGGGAAGGTTTGGGGCAGTCCGTTGCGAGAACTCCCCTGCCACCAGTTTTAGGGTGACTCCAGGCGAAGGTCCAGCTATCAGAACACCTAACCTCAATCCTGGTCCTTCCCTGGCCTCTTATCAAATGCAAACAGCCTGCAATGGGAAGCTGCGTTCTTGGAGAAAAGATGCAACCGGGTGTCTAGGGATCCTTTAGGCCATTTCTGTTTCACCATTTGTCACTTTGAACAAGTGAAGACTCCTGTGTCTGAGACGCGGTGGACCCTGGCTCTTCCACAGGCACCTCCAGCTCCCTTTCCATGCTAATACCACGAAGTCTCCCCATGCCCTGCAGGGATAGGGCAGCCCTCCTTATGAGTTTTGGAGTTCTTCCTCAGAGAATGAGAGCTGTGCTCATTCCTGCCTGGTGGGTGGTGAGGGTTACAGCAGTGTCACACTTGGAACTCTGTCAGCTTGGCACACTTGACTCAACAACGATGGAGTCAGGGCTGCCCTGAGCCAAGGAGGGGCACAGCCGGGAACATGTGTTGGGTGATGTTTGGCCACCTCAGCCCAGCAGTGACTTGTGAAAAAGGCACAAAGCAGAGAATGTTCGGTCACCACGTGTCTCCTTTGGTACAAACTGATTGGTTGGGGTGAGGATTCTGTCTTCTATGACCAAACGGGCCCTGCCACCCTGCAGCAGCTCCCATACTGGGCCAGCATCCTCCTCTGAGCCCACAGACCCTCCGCGGGCCAGACCAGACAGAGTCAGATCTTCTGTAGCCATGTCCTAACCTGGGTGCTCAGGAGCCCATGCGCTCTCAGGGTAACTAATGCCCTGCTCCCCACAGCACGCAACACAGCAGGCCCCAGACCTGGGCCTGACTCAGAGCCAGCTTCCCTTCAGTCTGCGCCATCTGAGCTTCCTCTCCTCCCCTCAGTATTGACCCAGTCCCTTCTGGAAACAAGGACGAGAGGGAAGTAGAAAAGAACAAATAATCATATGATTTGTGTGTGTGTTGGGTGGGGGCGTTTAGAGAGTGACTCTTGCTCTGTCACCTGGGCTAAAGTGCTGTGATGCAATCACAGTTCGTTGCTGTCTCAAACTCATGGCCTCAAAGGATCCTTCTGCCTCAGCCTCCGGAGTAGCTGGGACTACAAGCACGGGGCCACAACTGGCTAATAATGCTTATCTTTCAATCTGACAGGGTTGACAAGCCCTGGAAATATGAAACCAACATAACTTTAAGCCATACCTGATGGTAAGAAAATCCTAGAAATCTTCACGAATTACGTGCTCTCAGGGTAAGTGGGGAATCCTGTTCAGGCCTCTTTACTTTATGAAGGACGAGAAGGGCCAAAAGAGAATGGCCTGCAGCGCCTTGCAGTGGGAAAACCAGCTTTGCTTAGCCCAGCTCCCTTGGGAGGGGCTGAGTCAGATGGGCTAGGCAGTGGGGTTGAACCAAGTGTGGCTGGAGGTTGGGGTGTGAGGGTGGGGTGACTGATGCCCCCGGGCCTGGTCCCGGCAGGCCTTCCTAAGTGCCAAAAGTAGTCAACGACCATTGAATATTAAAAACAGCTTGACTCAGCAGGGGACAGTGGCTCATGCCTGTAATTCCAATACTTTGGGAGACCACGGTGGAAGGATCTTTTGAGGTCAGGAGCTCGAGAGCAGCTTGGACAACATAGTGAGACCTCCATCTCTACAAAAAATTTAAAAATTAGCCAGGTGTGGTAGTGTGCACCTGTAGTTCCAGCTACTCAAGAGGTGGGAGGATCGCCTGAGCCCAAGGGTTTGAGGCTGCAGTCAGCTATGAGTGTGCCACTGGACTCAAGCCTGGGTGACAGAGACTCTGTTTCCAAAAAAAATAATAATAATAAGCTTAAGTACTTTAATCTTTTTTTTTTTTTTTTTTTTGAGATGGAGTTTTGCTCTTGTTACCCAGGCTGGAGTGCAATAGCACGATCTTGGCTCACTGCAACCTCTGCCTCCTGGGTTCAGGCAATTCTCCTGCCTCAGCCTCCCGAGTAGCCGGGATTACAGGCACGCGCCACCACACCCAGCTAATTTTTTGTATTTTTAGTAGAGACGGGGTTTCACCAAGTTGACCGGGATGGTCTCGATCTCTTGACCTTGTGATCCACCCGCCTCGGCCTCCCAAAGTGCTGGGATTACAGGCATGAGTACTTTAATCTAAAATATCCAATGTATTATTTTAGCATGTAATCAGTACATAAGTTATTCATAAGACGTTGCATTCACCTTTGTTCTTTTTTTGGTTTGTCTGTTTGTTTGTAGAGATGGGGTCTTGCTATGTTGCCCAGCCTTGTCTCAAATGATCCTCCTGCCTCAGCCTCCCAAAGTGCTGGGGTTACAGGTATGAGCCACGATGCCCAACCTCATTCACATTGAGGTTGTTTTGAGACAGAGTCTCACTCTGTCACTCAGGTTGGAGTGCAGTGGTGCACTCACTGCAACTTCGACCTCCCAGGCTCAAGCAATCCTCCCACCTCAGCCTCCCAAGTAGCTGGAACTACAGATGTGTGCCACCATGCCCTGCTAATTTTTGTATTTTTTGTAGAGACTGGGTCTCACTGTGTTGCCCTGGCTAGTCTTGAACTGCTGTACTCAACAGATCCACTAGCCTCGGCCTCCCAAAGTGTAGTGGGTTTGTTGCACTCCCTTCTGTACCAGTCTTTTGATATCTGCTGTGCATAACACACGCAGTGCAATGACCATGCCAGCCATGTGTGGCTCATGGTTCCTGTATCAGGCAGCACAGCTCAGGTAGGACTCACGGCTTCCACACTTCAAACATCATCTTATATACTCTGGAAAACTCTTCAAATGTATAGTTTCCCTAAACTTAAAACAAAATGCTGGACTCAATTTATTTTTCCCTCAATGACTCCAGACCCTCCCCACGACAAGCACTGCCCCTCTGTGCTTCTGGTTTTCTGTTTCCCTTTCCCTGTGGGTATGAGTGAGCTTGGTGGTGGTGGTCCCTGCAGGCCATCTGGATGGCCGGTGGACAAGCATCCAGAGGACCTGGGGTACCTGCTGCAGCTCACAGAGGCAGGCTCCCATGGGCCTGGCCCACAGCCTGGAGAACTCCACACCTGAGTCCTGAGGGAAATCTATGGCCTCCATGCCCCCAGCCGGATCACTCCCACAAACCCCCTTATGTCCTCTGTCCCAGATCCTGCCATTACCGGGACAGCCGGAGCGCCATGTGGTCAGATGCTATAAGATGTGGGCCTCAGAGCTCTCACAATTCCATCTGTGGCCTCTGCCTCTCACTCAGCAGCACACTCCTGGTGTGGCCCCATGTCTGCCCCATGTCCCCTCCACCTCCTCCTCAGGTTCCCCTGCATCCCCATGGGGCCTCTGTGCCCTCATGTCCTGGCCTTCTGCTGCCCAGCCTACAGGGCCGGGCCTGGGCTATGCTTCCAGGACAGAGCCTCGAGAAACAAATGACCCTGAGGGGTTCAGCACTCTAGGCCACTCCTGTCCCTGTGCTAGGGGCTTCCTCCAGCTTCTCTCGGAGCCCCCGTTTGCTCACATGGCACCCCCTGATCTCCTGGCCCTTCTCTGCCTGCATCCCAGTGCCACAACCCCGACATACATCTTGATTGTGCCCCTCCACCTCCTTCCTCCCGCCCTAGGCCTGCCTGGATAGCAGTCTGCCTTGCCAGCCCCTCCCACCACCCAGCTCACTCATGTGGGGCCCTGTAGACCCCTCCTGCCCTGCCCTATGTAACCTGTGCTGCTCTCTGGGCTCTGAAGCCTCCTCCCATCTCCATTGCTGGCGGTTTTTCTTTTTCTTTTTTTTTTTGAGACAGGGTCTTGCTCTGTTACCCAGGCTGGAGTGCAGTCGCCTGATCTCGACTCACTGCAGCAATCCCCTTAGGCCCAGGCGATCTTCCCACCTCAGCCTCCCAAGTAGCTGGGAATATAGACAGACACCACCACGCCTGCCTGGCGAGTTTTTGTGTTTTTTGTAGAGATGGGGTCTTGCTATGTTGTCCAGGTTGGTCCTGAACTCCTGAGCTCAAGGGATCCACCTGCCCTGACTTTCCAAAGTGCTGGTGTGAGCCAACACACCAGCCTTGCTAACGATTTTCCTCACTGCCTCTCACTGGACTGAGTGTAACCATCTCACTTCCCTGCCACACCCTCTGCACTGAGAGCTGGGCCTGGCACCCAGAGCCCCTGAGTGAGCAGCAACATACCCTGGAGTGACAAGGCCTCTGTTCCCAGTTTCTTCCTCCTGCTGGAAACTTGTCCCTCAATTGCTCATCTCAGCCTGCAGTCTGTGCACTCCTACTCCAGCTTGTCCATCAGCCCCTCCCCATCCTCCCTTGGGCCTGAGCTCAGGGTGGCAGGGAGGTGGGCGCTGTGGGGAGGCGCATGCCGTAGGTACGATCAGAGACCCCTGGGCTCTCATAGGCTCCTGGCTATGGGCCCCTAGCCTCATCACATCTGGTGACGCCTGGGAAATGGCCCCAACTCAGGAGTGAGATGGGCAAGGGGGCTGAGTGCTGGAGTGTGGCCGTGGGACCAGCACATGACATCCATGTGGTGCTGCCCAGGGGACTGGGGGAAGGTGGGAGCCTCTGTTTCAGCTCCCAGACTTCCTGTCCGGGTAGGGGACAGATTCCAAGAGGCCAAGGTGTTTGTCACACCTCAGGCAGTGCTCTTCAGCACAGCACACCACCCCTCGACTAGCTGGCCTCCCCTGGAGTGGGGCTCTTTACAGTGCGGGTGTTGCTCCTATCCCTGATGCCAGTGCGGTCTAGAGACTGCCACACCATGTCACTAATAAACCGAACCAGAAACTGTGCCCTGTTGCTTAGCGGCAGGGCAGCGGTGGCCTGCCTGGTCCTGCCCTTGTGGCTCAAAGCTGCCTCTTGGCCCCAGGCAGTTTCCTTGGAAACAAGGGAGAGCACCAACCCCCTCCCCCCCAAATAAGCCAATAAACACAACCTGCAAAAGGAGAGAACAGGCAGCAAGAGAGGCGGAGGGAACCCGGGGGGCCTGGAGAGAGAGGCGAGTGTGTGGCAGCCAGGCTGTGGAGCAGAACCGGAGAGGCTGCAGGCTGCAGGCCAGAGGAAAAGGAGGGCCTCCCAGAAGGGCTACTGTTCCTGGCAGAGAGAAAGGAGGCCTCTGGAGGTCAGAGAGAGACACAAAGAGAGCAGACAGAGCACGGGTCAGCGAGGAAGCCAGCGCGCAGGTGCCCGGGGCCTCTCGCTGCAGGAGGCCTGGGAGCCCAGGCCCTGGGGCACACCCCCATGAAGGCAGCCTGCTCTCCACCCCTTCTCAGGATGCCTGTGCAGTGTCCACATGCTTCCAGGCAGGGAGCCAGCTCTGGGCCTCCTTCCATTGGCCTGGGAGGTTCTGCTGAATTTCAGAGAGCTGTCAGAAGCAGGAGCAACATGCAGGGAGGATGAGCAGCGGCTGAGGCTCCACCATGACATTTTCAGCCCCAGCATCTGCTCAGCCCAGTCACCACGCTGGAGAGGGAGGAGGCCCTGCAGGCCTCTGCACCCTGGGAGTTCTGTGTCTGACTCCCTTCCTGCAATCCTCAGAGGGAAGCTGGCCAGGCTGTCCAAGTCCCTGCACAAGAACTGGGCCCAAGAAGGGTACAGGCAAGAGGTGGAAGGAAGACCTCTGCCTGCCCTGCTCCTTGGGTACTTCCCTGGAGGCTTTAATGCCATAGGACAGGAACTGAGACTGTCTATTAAAAAACATATTTAGAGATAGGATCTCACCCTGTCACCCAAACTGGTCTCAAACTCATGACTTCTAACGATTCTCCCGTTGTAGCTGGGATTATAGGCGGGAGCCACAGTGCCCAGCCCCAAACTGTCTTGATTCCCGACTTTGTGGGATGAAGGCCTTAGAGAAGTGGTAGGGAGGGAGCTGAGAGGAGGAGCCCTAGCCCGCCTGGACCAGCCTGGGGCATGTACTCTGTGTCCACCTGACCTGGACGTGCCTGCTAAGGCTAGCAGCGAGGCCCAGGAGCAGAGCCCACGGATGGGCCCTGCAGGTGCTGGGCCAAGACCCCACAAACAGGCCTGGCCACTCGGGGCCACACCACTCGCTGCTGTGAAGCGCCTGCCCCCTCCCTGCCTGCCGCCACCGCCACAGGGGCAGGGACAGCAGGCCCGGCTCTGACCTCGGGTCTCGGGCACGCTCGACGTGGGCAGAGACAGGGCCGCAGGGTCCTGGGGCTCGCTTGCCAGCCTCTGCCCGGCACACATGGACTTGAGCATCTGGAAGACGGCGAGGGGGGCCACGTTCAGCTTCAGTAGGTCCACCAGGATCCTGGTGGGGACAAACGCAGGGCCGGTGAGCCCTCCCCGCCCGGGGCGGCCACCTCCCTGAAGACCCGACAAGGACTGGGGGTTCCTCCCCACCAGCGGGCCCGGCGGAACTCCAGAGCAGAGGTCGGGGTGATGGGCGAGCGTGCGACCCCCACCCGCCCGCTCACTTGAACACATCGGGGTCGATGGCGCCGCCCGCTGCCTGCGCCAGTTCGTAAAGCTCCATCTCCTCGGCGCTCAGCACCTTCTTTCGCCGCAGCGCCAGCTTCTGCCGGGCCACCTCCAGCCCCGGGGACGCCGCCGACCCCGGCCCTAGCCCTGCGCCTTGCGCCGCCATCCGCACCGCCCGCGGGAAGATGCGCCCCGCCTCGCAGCGTTTGCGTCGCATCCCCTAGAGGCGGCGCCCGCCACCCTCTCCCTGTAGCGCCAGCGCCGGGCCTCCGCGGCCGTCATTCGAGCACAACAGTTATTGGGCGCCAACGGTGTGCTGGGCGGCGTGCTAGGTGTCGGGGGTGGCATGATGGACCGCAGGGACCCAGGGCTTGGCGGCCAGGGCCTCCCTGATAGACTGCATTGGTCGTGCTCACTTAGGTGGCAGTGTAACCCAATGCCAGGCATACACTGGGCGCTCAGTAAATGCCTGGTACAAGAAAGCCTGCAATTTTCTGGTCCGCGCAGGTGCCCCACTAGGGAGCGCTCCTCGGGTGGGGCCCTAATCAACCACCCTGCTTGTGCGCATGCGCTCTCCTTGATGTGCCTGAGCTTAACCGCAAGAGGCCGGAGGCCGCCACTACGCAGGCGCATTCAGCGGCGTACTACCTCCACTTCCCCACACTCCTCCCTCCCTGCTTCCCCTCAGGCCCGGCCGGCCTTCACTTTGCGCAGGCGCCTTTTGAGGTAGCTACCCAAAGTGGTAGAGACGCCTTTCCCGCCTGGCCGCGGGGCGTGGCTCCTGTGGCGCAGCTTGATGACGACATTTCGGCGCCGTGGCGGAATGGCGCCTTTCAGCTCTGAGGCGGGCAGTGCCGTGGGTCCCACAGGTGAGTGGCGCGGGAGGCGCGCGTGAAACGGTCCCGTGCCCCGGCGGTTTCCCCGAGTCCCTGGGTAGGCCGTCTCCGTTCCTCCGCGAGCCCCAGGACTCGGGCCGGCCCCGGCCGCTCTGCCCAGGCCGGGCGGGCTGGGGAGGCGAGGGCCCCGGCTGAGTCTTCTTGCTACCCTTCTGGGCCATGCCTTTGTGCCACCTTCCAGCGCGACTCGTACACTCTGTCTCGGTAGTGTACGAGAGACACTGCTCGTTGAAGGTTAACGTTCGTTAAAGGAATTGAGGGAAGGAGAGCTTTGTGTTGAAGTTTAGCCTTGGTCTCAACAGGCGGTGTGGAAGAGAGAGCCGGATGTGGGTCTCTGCTCGACCCTTACTGTGTTCTCCACATCTCCGAGCCTGGGTTTCCTCAGCTGTAATAGGGTCCCGATGCCCAATTGGCAGGAGAGTTGGGCACAACAAGCGGGGTCATGCTGCTGAGGGAGGTCTTGGCAGCGACAGAATTTGCTTGGAGCGATTGGCGTTGCCTAAGGGCTGTCACACTCAGAAAAAAAACCAAACGGGGTCCGAAGCAGCTCTTGGAGAAAATAGGTGTTGAAGAGGCGAGATGAAGCGGACGCTAAGTGCAGGGCACTCAAAGACCTTGATGGGCGAAGGGGACCATGGCAGAATCAGAACCAGAGCGTGCGAGACACCTCTTGGAATTCCCGGGTTTGAATTTCCTCTCTTGGAAATTTCCTGGAAGTTCCTCTGGGCCTCACTCTTTCAGTTGCTGCCCATGAAAGCTTCTGAGCAGAGATGCTTTCGCTTTCACATCATCACTTCTAAAACTCTGTGTTTTTCCAACAGTCCACGGTTTTATGCTACTCTGATCATTTTGGAGTAGTGCACAGTGTTTTCTTGACCAAGTGTCTTGGGACTGAGGCTTTTAAATTTTCTTTAACACTGAAATTGATAGCTAGGTTAAGAATTGAAAAAGCCTCTACTTTGGGAGGCCTAGGTCGCGGATCACTTGAGGCCAGGAATTTAAGACCAACCTGGTCACCATAGGGAAACCTGCCTCTACTAAAAATAGGAAAATTAGCCCGCCGTGGTGGCAGGCACCTGTAGTCCTAGTTACTCAGGAGGCTGAGCCACGAGAATTGTTTAAACTTTGGAGGTGGTGGTTGCAATGAGATGAAGGAGTGAGACTCCTGTCTCAAAAAATAAATAAATAAATAAATAACTTGGGAGATGTTCCTATTGCCAAGTGGCAGAGATTCCTGTTTCCTCTCACACTACAACTGCCTACACAGCCTTCTTAAACCCAGCCTCTCCCCCTCCACAGACTGCCAGGTGCCACCCCAGTGCCTTTACTTGTGCAGTAGGCAGAGCTGGGCCATGAAAACTGTACGTAGCTCACCAGTGGGACTTGGCAGACTTCCTCTTCGAAGTCTAGGTCTGAGCATTTTTCATTTCTGATCTGGGTGGGCGGAGAGGTAGGAATCTAGAAAGCTAATCCTAGTTTTTTGTTTTGTTTTGTTTTATTTTCATTTTTTTGAGAGAGTTTCCCTCTGTCACCCTGGCTAAAGTGCAATGGTGCGATCTTGGCTCACTGCAACCTCGGCCTCCTGGGCTCAAGCGTTTCTTGTGCCCCAGCCTCCTGAGTCACTGGGACTACAGGCACCTGCCACCACACCTGGATAATTTTTGTATTTTTAGTAGAGATGGGGATTTGCCATGTTAACTGGGCTTGTCTTGAACTCCTGGCCTCAAGTGATCCTCCTGCTAGTGCCTCCTAAAGTGCTGGGGTTACAGGCATGAGCCACCGCCACTGGCCTTTGATCCTAGTTTTCTGATGACTCATTCAAAGGCTCCCTTGGCAGAGCTTGCTCTTCTCCATTCATTGCATAGTGCACAGATAATATGCAGGGATTTTGCCCTGTCTCAGAGAGTTTCATGAGGCCGTCTTTGTATTGGAATCTTGGTTCTGCCACTTACTAGCTGGGTGGGAGTAAGTGACTTTTCCCATTTCTGCCTCTCTTTCCTCGTCTTTACTGACGTGCACTCATAGTACATCTGTACCCATAGCGTTGTTGTGAAGATGGTTTTTATATTTTTATATGACAAACTTAGCAGCTTTAACCAACACTCGTTTATTATCTCAGAGTTACATATGCGTAAGTCCAGGCAGGCTCAGCTGTGTATCACAAGACTGAATTCAAGGTGTTGGCAGCTTTGCTATTATCTGGAGCAAAAAAGCTGCTTCTATATTTATTTAGGTTGAGGGCAGAATCCAGTTCCTTGGAGTTGTAGAACTGAGGTCTCGGTTTTCTTGCTGGCTGTCGGCTGGGGGCTACTCTCTAACTTAAGGTCCACTAACTAGGACTCTAATTGTATTTGCAGAATGCTGTCATAGCAGTACCTAGATGAGTATTTGATTGAACAGCCAGGGGTCAAGATTCTTGGGGCTATCTTTAGAATTCTGCCTACCACTGAGGATTAAATGAGGAGATATACAGAGAGCCTTTAGAGCGAGTCCTGGTGTATAACAAATGCTGTACAAGCATTGCCAAGGATTTAGTACCACAAACTTGGCTCTGAAGTTGGCCACTGTGGGCTGCATGAGAACAGTGCTTCTTTTTTTTTTTTTAAGCGTAGCCCCGGGAGGAACCTGGGGCTGCAAGTGTGTTCGAAGTATCGATGATCAATTCCTTTTTTTTCTTTTTTAGTTGGAGTCTTCCTTCAGCCACCCAGGCTGGAGTGTAGTAGTGCGATCTTGGCACACTGCAACCACTGGCTCCTGGGTTCAAGCGATTCTTCTGTCTCAACCTCCCAAATAGCTGGGATTATAGGTACCCGCCATCATGCCTGGCTAATTTTTGTATGTTAGTAGAGACGGGGTTTCACCGTGTTGACCAGGCTGGTCTTGAGCTCCTGACCTCAGGTGATCCGCCTGCCTGGGCTTCCTAAAGTGCTAGGATTACAGGCATGAGTCACTGCGCCTGGCCAAGAATAGTGTTTCTATAAAACATCGGAATTGCTGGCTGGGTGTGGTGGCTCACACTTGTAATCCCAGCACTTTGGGAGGCTGAGGCGTATAGATGGCCTGAGTCTGGGAGTTCAAGAAAATACAAAAAGTATCTGGGTTTGGAGGTGTGTGCCTATAGTCCTAGCTACTTGGGAGGCTGATGCAGGAAGATCACTTGAGCTCAGGAGTCTGAGATTGCAGTGGGCTATGATCACACCACTGCACTCCAGCCCGAGCAACAAAGCAAGACCCTTTCTCAAGTAAATAAATAGATAAATAAATAAATAAATAAGAAAGACATGAGAATTGGTAATGCATTGTGAAACTATGTAATATTTTGTTAGGGCCAGGTGCAGTGGCTCACACCTGTAACCTCAACATTTAGGAGGTCAACACAGGAGGATCCGTGGAGGCTAGGACTTGAAACTAGCCTGGACAACATAGCCGGACCCTGTCTCAACAAAAAACAAAAAAGAAAATTAGCCAGGCGTGGTGGTGCGTACCTGTAGTCCCAGCTACTCAGGAGGCTGAGGCGGGAGGATTGCTTGAACTCAGGAGTTTGAGATTGCAGTAAGCTGTGATTGTGCTGCTGCATTGTGCTTGGGCAACAAAATGAGACCCTGTCTGTAAAAAAATAAACTGGAAAGATTCTTCTGTGTTGCAGATGTTGAGATTTCATCTTTGTTTTTCCAAAGTGGTTTGCTAAGAAGGCCATTTTCGGCTTTCCACTGGAGGCTGCTATGGCATTCCCTCACCTGCAGCAGCCCAGCTTTCTACTGGTAAATATCAGCTGCCTGCACGAGTGTCAGTGTGGCCATAGTTCTGTAGCTGTGGGACTTGAGTGTCCTTGCCACTGATTTGAAGAGCTCTGTAGTGGTTGTTTTTCAGGGGCGTGTGATGTCAACAATGCCAGACAACTTAAGCTTGACTGTGCCTCCTTAATACTAAAGAACCTTGGAGTTATTCAATCTCAAGACAAGTTTATTCAAATGCTATTTTCTCAACTTCCCAAGGGTATGAGGAGGAAGAGGAGCAAGTGAGAAGGATGTATATCAGACTGTTCATCACCTGTAAATTCTCGAACAGATATGAAGCATTCTAATGATCATAACTGTCATCAGTGAAAAGTGGAGACAGTTGTGCTGGGGGCTGCTAGGTTTACACTTTAAGTATTAAACATGATGCTGAGAACTGGGTGCAATGGCTTATGCCTCGAGTTTCAGCTACTGAGGAGACTGAGGCTGGAGAATTACTTGAGCCCAATCTGGGCAACATAGTAAGACTCAAAAGGAAGAAGAAATGATACTGAAAACTTACTGAGAAGTGAGAAGTTAGGTATAAGGTAAGTATTAGTGATGGAAGTTCCTAATTTTAGTTCTTAGGAGGTGTTTTTGTGACCATTTATGTGGAAGGACATTCTTCCTTAGTGCACCCCACTGAAGCCAATAGGCCTGGCCCATGGCCAGACAGCTTAAGTCTCCATCTCTGTCTCAAGCCCTGTGAAATCCACCCTCATATGGAGGTAGACAAG
Source organism: Callithrix jacchus (assembly GCF_049354715.1). Lineage (NCBI taxonomy): Eukaryota > Metazoa > Chordata > Mammalia > Primates > Cebidae > Callithrix > Callithrix jacchus. Next base: position 112,009,884 of record NC_133507.1, read on the forward strand.
GCCTTAGATACCCTTTGGCAAAGCTCTCTACATTGAAATTCTAGCAGTTTCTCCTGATCTTAATCCATTTGCACAGATGCCCCTTTTCTCCTTGTCATCAGGGTGCTTTCCTCACATCCCGTGACTGTGGGTAGATCTCATTAGTCCTTGTCCTCAGTCTTTTCTGGCCCCTCCATTGCCTTTGTGATTAGTGTCTACTTGGCTGAAGCCGTCTGTATTTGCCTGCCCCGTGTTTTAAGATCAGTTGTTTAGTAGGTTCACTGTTTACTGAATAAAGCGCAGCTTGTTTAGGAGCTTCTGCTATAGCCCTGATGTTGTTGGGCATTCTTACTGATGGTCACAACAGTGTAATCACTGTGGTCCATCAGGTGGGAAATTTCCATTTGATGCATACAGACACAGCGGCACTCTGTGGTCTGTGACAGTTGCCCGTACACAGTTGAGATCCTCTTCTGGTTTTGGGGCTGACCATGGGGCCAATCCCTACTTAAGGGTCAGTGTTGTAATTCAGTCCTGTTCTGATGATGTGCAGCATTCTGAGGGGGTACTGGGAAGCAAGCCTGAGAGTTCCTGGTCCAGAGAGCACAGAACCACAGCTTCTCCTAGTAGCATTCTTTGGGCCACTGACACATGTGAGAGGCTGGGGAGTGAGGCCAGTGGTTATGTGCCTGACTCATAACCTATTGCTTGGATTTCTGTTTGACTCAATACAGAGTATCACTAAAAGCTGCATAGTGAATGCCCTCATGATTTTTTTGCTTTGTTCTGTCTTCTAGGCTAGCCTGAAAGCTGACTCTATAAATAAGTCCTTTCCACAGCAGTGCCAAGACTTGGTTAAAGTCATTGAGGATTTTCCAGCAAAGGTATAGCTTTGCTAATGTCTCATTTTGCAGCATGTCTTATACATTCCTTGAAGAACTTTACTGTAATTCCTACTTCTCCACCTCTCCCAACCCCCCCAACCCCTGCCACCCGACCCTGATCGCTGCCTGGCACAGAGACATTATTGTGACCATTATGTTTATGGACACATTTAAACATGTGAACTTGTAGATCAGGGGTTCTCAACTGCAGGTGCTCTGTCCCTCAGGGGACATTTGGCAATGTCAGAGACATTTCTGGTTGTCACATCTGGGGGTGGATGGGAGTATATGCTACTGGCATCTGGGAAGTAGAGGTCAGGAATGCTGGAAACATCCTGCAAAGCACAGGACAGCTCCCTACAACAGAGTATCCAGCCCAAAATGGCAATAGCACCAAGGTCGAGAATGCTAAAAATATGTATTTAAATCACTTCTGGAATTGTCGAGCCCAGACAAGGAGTTAATAGCAAATGGCAACAGATCAGCTATGTTTCAGGGTCTTCACTCTGGAAAGGATGTTGCTTTCCTTTCTGATGGAACATCGTTCAAGTCAGAAGTTTCCAACATTGTTTTAAAGAATCTTTTGGTGTGGTGGCTCATGCCTGTAATCCCAACTCGTTGGGACACCAAGGTGGGAGGATCACTTAAGCCCAGGAGCTCAAGACCACTCTAGGCAACATACTGAGATCCTGTCTGTACAAGAAATTTAAAAATTAGTCGAGCATGGTGGTGTGTGCCTATTGTCTCAGGTACTCAGAAGGCTGAGGTAGGAGCATTGCTTGAGCCCAGGAGGTCAAGGCTGAAGTGAGCCCTGATTGCACCACTGCACTCCAGCCAGGGCAACAGAGTGAGACCCTGTTGCAAAAAACATGCTTTTTTTTTTTTTACATTTTTTACTTCATTGTTTATGTTAATTTTTTTGTTTGTTTTTTTGTTGTTGTTGTTTGGTTTTTTAATTTAGTCTTCTATCACACACAAAAGATGTATTTTGATTGGAGGCTGACTTATGCCATACATCCCACTGGAAGAACCCAAAGCTGCTCTTCTTGTTGGCACCATGGCACCAGGGTTCCTTTGGGTACAGGGCTGATCCCCTGAGTCTCAGCCAGGGAATGGCCTCCTCAGAGGGAGCTGGGTAGCAGGTGGTGCATGACTGGAGCTGGAGCAGGAATGGACACTGGTCCTGCCCACAGCTTTTCCGCACACAGTTTCAGGAGCTGCACACCATCTTCCCATGGCTGGTAGAGAACATTTTTGGCAGCTTAGATGGTGTCCTCATTGGCTGGAACCTCTGCTGCTTACAGGGGCGTGTGAGTCCTGTGGAGTAGAGCATCGCGATGGAATTTCTTGACCCTGGGTAGGTAGGTTTGTTGCCTGAGAGAGGCTGGGTGCTTCCTCATGGTGATTCTACTTTTAAGTCACTCTCTCAATTTCTTAACCTTAGGAAATAATCAAAGCAAGATAATTTGCAGTTCATTTGCCCTGTTTTTGTTTGTTTATTCAATCTCATCTTCAGTGGCCCAATGATGAAGTTGGTTTATAAGCTTCAAGCTGAAGACTGTAAGTTTGACTTTCCAGTCTCCTACCTGCCTGTAAGTAAAACACAGAGGTGAGAGTGGTGCTCAGGGCAGTGGGCCTTGCACAGCCCTGCTGTGATGGCAAATTCAGGAGTGAGTTGCTCCGGGATGAGACGCAAATTTCCTCTGAAGGCAAATTCAGGAGTGAGTTGCTCCGGGATGAGACGCAAAGGAGATGGGTATTGCATGGCCGCTATCTTAGTCATCTGAAGCTTTTTATAAGATGGTAGGAGAAGTTTTAAGCAAAGACTCTTGTTAGGCACTTCTCAGAGGCAGGGCACTATCCCCACAGGTGGGTTCTGTATGCAGGTCTCTTCTCCAGCAGCCTTCCCGAGGGGCTGCTGTGCATGTGGGGCACCACATATCAGGCATTACACACCAGCACCTGCCCACAAGCCCCACCGCCTCGCTCTGCAGGGTCCTGTGAAGGCATCCATCCAGGAGTGCATCCTCCCTGACAGTCCTCTGTACCACAACAAAGTCCAGTTCACCCCTGCTGGGGGCCTTGGCCTGAACCTGGCCCTGAGTATCCTTTGGTGGCCCTGAGGTAGGGAGGCTGTGGGTGACCCAGCACTCGACACTGGGGGCGTGGCTCAGCAACCCTGCATGTTTGCCCCTGACGCTGCCATCAGATCCGTTCGAGTATTACATATTCTTCTTTGCCTTGAGCCTCATCACTCAGAAGGTAGGGAAGGGATGTCTCTTCCTGGGAGGGGTGGGGCCACGGCCCAGGACTTCCTGCACTTGCCAGTGCTCGGCCACCAGGCAGTGTCCAGAGCCTATGCTAACAACTGGCTTGGTTTTCCAGCCACTACCTGTGTCCCTCCACGTCCGTTATTGAGATTAATCACAGTCCAGTACATTAACAGGTACTCTGCCAGAAATTTATAATCCAGAATTATATAGCTTTTCAGCTACTAAAATGTGGCCTTTTGGCCAGGCACAGTGGCTCACGCCTGTAATCCCCAGCACTTTGGGAGCCCGAGGTGGGTGGATTGCCTGAGCTCAGGAGTTCATGACCAGCCTGGGCAACATGGTGAAACCCCATCTCTACTAAAATGAAAAAAAAAAAAAAAAAAATTAGCCAGGCATGGCAATGTGTGCCTGTAGTCCCAGCTACTCAGGAGGCTGAGGCAGGAGAATTGTTTGAACCTGGGAGGTAGAGGTTGCAGTGAGCCAAGATCACGCCACTGCACTCCAGCCTGGGGTGACAGAGCTAGACTCTGTCTCAAAAAAAAAGGTGGCATTTTATTTCATATTGACTTTAACGTATTATTTACCCCTAAAATAAACATTCATTTGAGACATATACTTATCAATAATACATAACTTCATATACTTTATTATGTGGTAGTCACTGAAGTACCTTGCATTTCATAGCTTTTTTGAAACCAAATTTTTTCTTAAATTGTTCACGTAATTGAGCATGTCAGTGGAAGTATTTTCAGTCTCAGATTGTTCACTATTTCATTTATGGCTCGCCACCACTGTGTCTTATATATTTGCTGATAGAAAGTTTCAAGTTCAAAATAGATCACGTAGTACCTATAAAAAATAAAGAAAAAAAGATATTTCTCTACCTTTGAAGTGATGTGCTACTTTTTTCTCTGTGCTGGCAAAACTTCATTTATTCTGTAACCATTAAATACAAAATGGTAGTTTAAATTGTACTCAATTGTAAATGTATTAATAACATGGTTATCAACAGTTATTAATCAAGTCTTTATATAAAAATGCCTTCTTCATACTGTATTGACTCTGTCCTTTTCATGTCAGTGATCTGGGACAATGTCTAAAAGTTCCTCAAAGGCCTAACTCTGGGTGAAGTTCTAGGTCATCTAACTGTCTGCTTACCCACCTCTTATTCTTTTAAGCTAATTACATCTATATTTGGTTTCTCAAGAGTTTACCTTGAATGTGATCTGGAATGATGCTTTGGGTAATGGTTCCTTGTCTTTTACTCACTGCAGCAGTGAACTAGAGAAACCCCCCTCCTACCATGTCCCTGGAACAGAGTTGGGGCTTGAAACAGCCCTGATCCCTATCACTCTGGAATGGAAAATTGATAAAATTTTAAGTTACTCTCTACCCTAGGTTTTCTTATCATCACAGATGAGGGAAAATGGCGACCTTCCTCCCCTGCCCCCCATGAGGTACCTTTCCCAAGTCCGGATTTCAGAAGTGAACTACCTCTGACAGTGGGAAGCCTCTTAATATTGCCAGGGTTTCTCTTCCAAATGCAACTATTTATTGCTGTAAATACAGTATTCTTTTTTTCTTGAGACAAGGTCTTACTCTATTGCCAAGGCTGGAGTGCAGTGGCGCAATTACAGCTCACTGCAGCCTCCACCTCTCAGGCTCAAGTGATCCTCCCACCTCAGCTTCCTGAGTAGCTGTGACTACAGGTGTGTGTCACCATGCCTGGGTAACTTTTAAATTTTTTGTAGAGATAGGGTCTTAAAGACAGGCATGGTAGGTCATGCCTGTAATCCCAGCACTCTGGGAGGCCAAGGTGAGCAGATTACTTGAGGCCAGGAGTTTGAGACCAGCCTAGCCAACATGGCAAAACCTCTTCTCTACTAAAAATACAAAAATTAGCCAGGCATTTTGGTGCATGCTTGTAATCCCAGCTACTCAGGAGGCTGAGGCAGGAGAATCACTTGAACCCAGGAGGTGGAGGTTGCAGTGAGCTAAGATTGTGCCACTGCACTCTAGCCTGGGTGACAGAGCAAGATTCTGTCAAAACAAACAAACAAACAAAGATAGGGTCTTCACTATGTTGCCCAGTCTGGTCTCAAACTCCTAGGCTCCCTCAGCCTACCCAAGCAATCCTCCCACCTCAGCCTCCTGAAGTGCTGGGATTACCGGCATAAGCTACTGCACCTGGCCCAAATACAATATTCTTGACAGTGGTAACCCCTCCTATGGCTCTTCCTGCTGCTCAGGGATGATCAGTTTTCCTAAGAGAGCTAAAAATTTGTTCCATTACATTAATATCTTGAGAAGGAAGTTAGTGATTATGCTAAGGAAACTGTGCCCAGTAGCTAAGGAAGAATCACTGGGTCTCATGAGTCAGTTACAGGACGGTCACAGGGAAACACTGTTATAAATTAGTCAGAGGCTAATAGTCTTCCTTGATCTGTACTTCAGTTCCAATTTTCTGAATATAAGGGACCTCAGTGCATGGATGGAGGAATATCTGAGGTCCTCTTCACGTTTATCTGAGGGTGTTATTCTTCCCATACATCATCCTCTTCCTTTAAAAGGAAACTAGACCACGAGAATATAAACTAAAGGCTGTCTTGACCCACAGCTTGCTGGTTCACTTGTTCATAGGTCCCAGCTTGTAGAGGTGCCATGGTCATCAGTGGGGACTTGCTAGCTTATTAGACTCTAGCCTCCAAAATCAAGGAACAGGTGTTCTGTATCTTACTTAGATTTGAAAGTTTTGAACAGTCTTTGACTCACAGTGGTGATAGGCTCTAGGACCTTAAGGAGCTGTTTGGATCAGACCTGGATGCTTGATTGGTACTACATGACTAAACTGAATTTTTAGAAGAAAACAGCTCCTGGGGCTTATTGGGCTTTATGTGACCAGGCAGGAAAGAAGGAAACTGAAGATATTCCATGGTAGCTGAGAATGCTGATCTGCTGACATATGAGATTCCAAAAAAAATTGTGTGTTGATTGGGTTGTAGAAGGAACTGAAAGTTCTTTAGTGATTGGTAGATGAGCCAGAAAAATTCTGCTTATAACTCAACTTGTGGTTTTTACTTTTACTCCATGCTGTCTGGGTCTGGGATACAGGCTTATGTTGGATTTCAAAACCAGCAAATTGGTATGTATCAGCCTACCATTCACCAACGCTGATGACCAAATGCTGTGCATTAGTTCAGACTAGAAAAACAATTCCACTATGATATGACCGATCTCTAATAGTACAATGGTGTTGTGTTTACAGCAACCATACTCATTCACCCACAACTGCCTCTCACCAAGTACAGCTTCTGTCCCAGCTGCTTCCCTGAATTCCCAGGATCACTGGTGCCCCAGAAGCCTGATAGAAGAATAAAGGTTTATTGAAAAGTGACTCAAGGAAACTATTTAGTTTGGCAAGGATTGTATGTGGAGTATGTAAACAGGTGCTGGGACCCTGGGCAAGAGATTCTTCCTCCAGGGAGTACACATCACCTGTCCATTCCAGAGGCATGAGATCTGCTACTTGGTTCCCTTCAAAATCATGGAGGTCATTAGCCTCATAGTCTTTGACTTCAGCTTCAATATGACGTGTATCCTGAGAGTAATTCAGTAGAAAGATTCCCCCTTTCCTCCTTTATCCCACTACTCTCTCTGCCTTATTTCTCTTATTCTTCTCACTCACATGTATCTTGAAAGAAATTCAGTCTTTTCTTTACTTTTTTATGACTTATAACTCTACTGTACTTAACACTTCAACTTGCTGAAAATAGCCTCCTTTAACCAAAACTCCACTAAAATTCTCTTAGCAAGTCAGCTAAATTTAGAGGGCTCTCTCCAAGATTAAAGTGACTTGGCCCTATTCTGTGTTGCATTTGATGCTTTTTTTACTATTTCTATATTCTGAAATTTGGCTTTCATACTCACTCTCTTTTTATTATTATTTAAGAAATGGGGTCTTGCTATGGTGCCCAGTCCAGAGTGCAATAGCTATTCACAGCCATGATCACAGCACACTGCAGACTTGAACTCTTGGCCTCAAGTGATCCTCCCACCTCAGCCTTATGCTATCATATGCTCTTGTTCCTCCTCTACCTGTATCATTCCCTCTCAGTCTCCTTTGTTCTCTCTCCTCTACTTCTCCCTACCCTCTTTAACAGTTACTATTCTCCAAAGTTTCAGACTTGGTCCTATCCTCTCAACTGTTTGCATGCCTTAAAAACAAACAAATGGGTCAGGTGCAATGGCTCATGCCTGTAATCCCAGCACTTTGGGAGGCCAAGGTGGGCAGATCACCTGAGATGAGGAGTTCGAAACTAGCCTGACCAATATGGTGAAACCATCTTTACTGAAAATAAAAAATTAGCCGGGCATGGTGGTGCGTGCCTGTAATCTCAGCTACTCGGAAGGCTGAGGCAGGAGAATTGCTTGAACCCAGGAAGTGGAGGTTGTGGTGAGCCGAGATTGTGTCACTGTACTCCAGCCTGGGTGACAGATGGGACTCCATCTTAAAAAACAAACAAACAAAAAAATGAACCAACAAGCAAAACTTCCTTATTTGTTTTTAAATCTTTGCCTCTAATTAAAATGTTTCTTCTGAGTTCTACTTCCCATATTTCCAAATATCAGTGTCTGAGATTTAAAAATCTAAGAACACAAAACATAAAAGACAAAAAATGCTGGGATTTGATCCCCATCTCTATCCCTATTTAACCACTATGTTAATTATAAGAACTAATTACAAGATCTTAAGGATTGTTACACGGACTGTATCAAATACATCAAGTAGTAACTATAACATTTAATACTTTATTGAGTCAATCTGTCATTCATGGTAGTTATTATTCTGGAATCACCACTGTAAACATTTAAATTAACCTTTGCATTTTGTTATTTTCTTTGTTCGCTACAAACTTTCAACAAATTGTAGCTAGTGTCAGTAATTAGTGAAAACTCCTTACCTTTTTCCATAAAATTCCATGACTGGTATTGAGTAATATTCTTCGGATCCTGAATCTTCTATAAATGTATTAGCAGCACAATCTCGTATCTTTTCTAAATTTTTCTAAAATATGAGTTAGGTTACTAAAGACATATCTTTAAACACATCTAAAAAATTATAAGAATTATTTGTATGAAATGGCATATATGTAAAAGACAAATTTTAAATTTACTATTCCAGAAGACCCTGATAGCAGCTGCATGTATCTAATCCTTACTTTGAGAATGAGGAAAAAAATATAAAAAGGAAAACCTATAGTATACAGAAGGTGGAAAAGCAATAACAAATGAAAAGTAGAATGTTTACACTAAATTCCAGGTGAAGAATTACTATTCTCTAACTTTAGAGGATCTCTGTTCTAATCCTAATTCTTTGAGAAAAAATGGAAGAATGAGTGTCTAGAGATTTCTACCGCACTCTTTGGTTACCTATTCTAGGGCAAATATGGTCTATTAGAAGTCTAAATTCTGTGAGGATCATAGCTGTACCTAGCTTATTTATAATTTTATCTCAGATATCGAACACAGTACGTTACATATAACTGTACTTAATTCATTTATGTTAAAATAATACATGAATGAGTGAGTGAGTTGTAAGAATAGTCATCTGGAGAGCTGTTTAGTGCCTCTATCAACAGAGGCTCTTTTTGGTTGAAGAACAGGATAAAAGAGTTGTGAAATGACAAACTGTCTAAGGAATGATCATTTAAACCTGAAAATCTTCCAAAGCATTTTCAATTGAAGGAATGCTGATATCAAATTCAATTCCTCTGTGAACATGAAAATATTTATTTTCTTTGTAGTGAAAATTCTGGCATTTAAAATCTCTTCCATAAATAAATGGAGGCAATTCTCGCTCTGTCTTGACCTTGTCATCTGCAGAAATGAAAACAAACTTTTATTTAAAACATGAACAGCACATAAACAATCATATTTTAAGAGATCTAATTTCTCATTCATGTAAACGAAAATTCCAGATGAAATTAAAATCTTAGTAATTATAGTCCATAAAATTATTTACGTTGTTAATGTATATAAATATTTTAACTAATTAGAATATATTTTTGGCTATGCACAGTGGCTCATGTCTGTAATCCCAGCATTTTGAGAGGCCAAGGGGGGCAGATCGCTTAAGCCCAGGAGTTCAAGACCAGTCTGGGCAATATGGTGAAACCCTGTCTCTACTAAAAATACAAAAACCAGCTGAGTGTGATGGTGCATGCCTGTAATCCCAGCTACTTAGGGGGCGGAGGTGGGAGGACTGCTTGAGCCCAGGAGGTCAAAACTGCAGTAAGCTGAGATCATGCCACTGCACTCCAGCCAGGTGACAGAGTGACACCCTGTCTCATACACACACACACACACACACACACACAAAATAAATATTGACATTTTGAGCATTTTCTGTAGGTTTATTGTACAGATATCTCAAAAGTATGCTCAAAACATTGTTCTAATTATTGATTTCTTGTAAGTGAGCTCAAGATTAATATCTTACTCTAATTACAAGAAAGGACTAGAAACCCTATGCCTAAGAGAATCTTTGGTTAAATAAACAAAAGCTTATCTCGTGTAAAAAAAGACATTATAAAGAAATAGATGGGTATATCTCACATACAAAAATAACCAGCCCATATTTCTGGAAAGTAACGAAACTACACAGAAAACTTATTTTTAAAAATAATTTTCTCTGCCGGGCACAGTGGCTCACACCTGTACTCCCAGCACTTTGGGAGGCTGAGGTGGGCAGATCACCTGAGGTCAGGAGTTTGAGACCAGCCTGGCCAACATAGCAAAATCCTGTCTATACTAAAAATTGAAAAATTAGCTGGGTATGGTGGTGGATGCCTGTAATCCCAGCTACTCAGTAGGCTGAGACAGAAGAATCACTTGAACCCAGGAAGCAGAGGTTGCAGTGAGCTGAGATCATGTCACTGCATTCCAGCCTGTGTGACAGAGCAAGACTCTGTCTCAAAAACAAAAACAAAAACAAAAAACCTCAAATTCCAGCAAAGATTAGATTAGGTTTTTCAATATTTTGACTGGTTGGTAGAATATGGTTTCATCAACATAAGGTACATAATGTATTTCGGGAAATAAAAACAGTAAAGTACAAAAAATAATATACACTATACATCCTGATCTCAACACCGAGAATTAACTATTTAACATTAGTCATATTTGCTTCCCATAGTTTAAGTAATAAGATATTGCAGATATAGCTAACGTTCTCTTTAAGAAAGTCCCTCCCACTTCTATACATGCTCCCAAGAGCCATGTACTGTCATGATTCCATTTCTAATAGTTCACAGATAATTTATATCTTCAGCACCTGAATTCTCATGGCACCAACTTTTACTAAAGGATTTGCAAAATTTCTGCTGAAAATGTGCCATCTGAAGAAAAAGCCCATTATAATAAACCTACATGCTTAAACAGCAATGAAAGTGTATAAATTGTATGCTAATCTGGATAGGATGAAGAGCTTATACTGAAGTCCCAACAAATCGCATTAATTATGGCCCTGTTTCAGCTCTCTATTCTATTACATTGCTCTGTTTGTTTATTACAGTGCCAATACTGCCTTCATTTAATTACTGTTTTAACATGTTTCATTTCAATGTAATTCTACATTCATTACTGTAGTTTTATTATAGAGCAGCAAAGGGTCATTAATGGTCTTTCAGAAATTAATGACCCTTTGCTGGTGTATATTAATGTTAGAGTGTGTAAACTTCAGTGAAAAATATGATGAGGATTTTGAATAGAAGTACATTGAATTTATAGAGTAATTTGAATGAGATGATATATTCGCAGTGTTGTCCCATCATGAACATGGCATATTTCCCTGTTCATATGAACTTATTTTAGCTTATTTTGAAACTTTCAGTAGCCTTTGTAATTAGTATAAATATATACAAAGTACTATGTACAGATACTGAGTGTTTTAAATTACATTAGAGACATCAAATTTTGTTTTCTCTTTTGGACAGGTTATAGCTAGGTTACTGCCTGTACCCATATACCAGAAACAAAATTGTATTTAAACATATATTTAATATATACCTATATTTTATACTTGATTTTTGGTGATACTCTTACCTGAAAAAGGCTAAAGCAGACTATTTAAATATGGAACATTCATTTTCTTCTTTAAACTCAGTAGAAATGGAATCAGAAAACATATTAACTTTAGGTATCCTATCCCTCTTCTGATATCTTCTTTCTTCTCAAAGTGTTTTTGAATAATCTTTTTTTGAAGATATAATCTTTGCTGTAGTCTCTGGTAGGTATAAATATCAAGATAATCTTAATTATATCTTATAGTATTAGTAAGCCAATAGTCTGTTTCAAATATAAAGACATGTTCATACTGTTGAACTTGTGTGGTACTGAATGTTAACTTTAGCATAATATTTTCAGCATATTTCATAAATACAGCTGTTTCTTCTGGGCTACTGGGATCATATGTTGGATCTTCATTAATGTCTTCATCATAGATTCCATTAAAGTCTGGATCCTTTGTAATATCAGTCAAACCTTTACGATAAAAAACAAAAATTTCAGACAGTGAAAATTTCATATTTGGCTTCTGGATAAATATGGAAGACTGAACACAAGATTTTATCGTGAAATTTTACTAACATGACAGTAAAGGAAAAATTAGATGCTGTAACCCAAATACAAAATTCTAAGCACCCCCTACAACCTACTGAACAAACCTGTTTGGCCAAAGGGACCCAAGAGAAACCTTAAAAACTGAGTTCTTCTTTTTGTAGCAATTGTGAATGGCAGTTCGTTCTTGATTTGGCTTTCTTTAAGTCTGTTATTGGTGTAGACAAATGCTTGTGATTTTTGCACATTGATTTTATATCCTGAGACTTTGCTGAAGTTGCTTATCAGTTTCAGGAGTTTTTGGGCTGACGCGATGGTGTCTTCTCGGTATACTATCATGTCGTCTGCAAATAGAGACAATTTGGCTTCCACCTTTCCTATTTGAATACCTTGGAATACAACTCACAAGGAACGTAAGGGACCTCTTCAAGGAAAACTACAAACCACTGCTCAACAAAATAAGAGAGGACACAAACAGATGGAGAAACATTCCATGTTCATGGTTAGGAAGAATTAATATCGTGAAAATGGCTATACTGCCCAAAGTAATTTACAGAATCAACCCTATCCCCATCAAGCTACCATTGACTTTCTTCACAGAACTGGAAAAAACCACCACGAACTTCATATGGAACCAAAAGAGAGCCCGCATAGCCAAGTCAATTCTAAGCAAAAAGAACATAGCGGGGGGCATCACACTACCGGATTTCAAACTATGCTACAAGGCTACAGTAGTCAAAACAGCATGGTACTGGTACCAAAACAGAGATATAGACCAATGGAACAAAACAGAGGCGTCGGAGGCAACACAACATATCTACAACCATACAATCTTTGATAAACCTGACAAAAACAAGCAATGGGGAAAGGATTCCCTGTTTAACAAATGGTGTTGGGAAAACTGGCTAGCCATGTGCAGAAAGCAGAAACTGGACCCCTTCCTGACACCTTACACTAAAATTAACTCCAGATGGATTAAAGACTTAAACATAAGACCTGGCATGATAAAAACCCTAGAAGGAAATCTAGGCAAAACTATCCAGGACATAGGAGTAGGCAAGGACTTCATGAACAAAACACCAAAAGCATTGGCAACAAAAGCCAAAATAGACAAATGGGACCTAATGAAACTCCACAGCTTCTGCATGGCAAAAGAAACAGTCACTAGAGTGAATCAGCAACCAACAGAATGGGAAAAAATTTTTGCAGTTTACCCATCTGACAAAGGGCTGATATCCAGAATTTACAAAGAACTCAAACAGATTTACAGGAAAAAAACAAACAAGCCCATTCGAAAGTGGGCAAAGGATATGAACAGACACTTTACGAAAGAAGACATATATGAGGCCGACAATCATATGAAAAAATGCTCATCGTCACTGGTCATCAGAGAGATGCAAATCAAAACCACATTGAGATACCATCTCACGCCAGTTAGAATGGCGATCATTAAAAAATCTGGAGACAACAGATGCTGGAGAGGATGTGGAGAAAAAGGAACACTTTTACACTGTTGGTGGGAGTGTAAATTAGTTCAACCATTGTGGAAGACAGTGTGGCGATTCCTCAAGGCCTTAGAAATAGAAATTCCATTTGACCCAGCAATCCCATTACTGGGTATATATCCAAAGGACTATAAATCGTTCTACTATAAGGACACATGCACACGAATGTTTATTGCAGCACTGTTTACAATAGCAAGGACCTGGAATCAACCCAAATGCCCATTGATGATAGACTGGATTGGAAAAATGTGGCACATATACACCATGGAATATTATGCAGCAATCAGAAATGATGAGTTTGTGTCGTTTGTAGGGACATGGATGAATCTGGAGAACATCATTCTCAGCAAACTGACACAAGAACAGAAAATGAAACACCACATATTCTCACTCATAGGCGGGTGATGAAAAATGAGAACACATGGACACAGGGAGGGGAGTACTAAACACTGGGGTCTATTGGGGGGAAAAGGGGAGGGCCAGTGGGAGGGGGAGGTGGGGAGGGATAGCCTGGGGAGAAATGCCAAATGTGGGTGAAGGGGAGAAATGAAGCAAAACACACTGCCATGTGTGTACCTACGCAACTGTCTTGCATGTTCTGCTCATGTACCCCAAAACCTAAAATGCAATAAAAAAATTTAAAAAAAAAACAAAAAACTGAGTTCTTGGCCATGATGGGATGGGAGGTCAGACATGCCTCATTATACTCCTTTCCTTTTGTGGTTTAGACACAACCAACTGATCAGCATTAATGTCAAAATACAGATCATAAGACTGACAGAATGAACTATTTATAACAATAATATACCAAATTATAAACAAAACCTAGGACCATGCCAGGCAAGGATGAAGTCACAAACCCCTCTACTTAAAGAGTAAACTAGGTTCTAACTGCCACAAGGTTTTTCTTTTTTCTCTCACAGTTAAACAAGCACTGTCCTCAAGAAAAGCAATTTTTAAAATTATAGCTCGTTCCCCAACAGATGCTGAATAATTGACCTCCCTGTCTCCCAAGCCATAACTAGAGCTTTGATTGGAGAAGAAACTGATTTTAATAACTTTCTCCTCATAAGACCACTGATCATAATGTGGTTCTGTCCTGTTTACAGAGGCTATAAACAGTGAATGCCTTCAAGTCCCTGCTTCACCTTCTGACATATAGTAAGAGCCTAATTGTAATGCATTTAAATGTTAAGTCTTCACCCCAAAGCAAACACAAATATGTAATATGCATGTTTGTTCAATATGCATGTTAGGACCCACTTCATGAATGTTCATAGCTCTTCCTATAATTTGTTGCATATGTATACTTGGCCAAACAGTTCAGCTTAAATTCCTGTCTTGCTCCTTCCTTCCTTGAAGTGCCTGTCAGAGTAGCCAGTTTGAAGACTGTAATCCTTTAGAAGAAATATACAGATTTATTGCAATCTGTATCAAAATAACAGTCACTATTCTTTACAGAAATAAAAAAAGAATCCTAAAATCTATATGAAACCACAAAAGATCCAGAATAGCCAGTCATCCTGAGCAAAAAGAACAAAATTGGAGGAATGATATTACCTGACTTCAAATTATACTGCAAGGTGAAAATCACCAAAACTGCATGCTACTGGCATAAAAACAGACACACAGACCAAAGCAACAGGATAGAGAACTTATAAACAAATCCATACTTATACAGTGAACTCATTTTCAACAATAGTGCCAAGAACATTCACTAGGGAAAGGACAGTCTCCTCAATAAATGGCACTGGGAAAACTGGATATCCATATATGAAGAATGAAACTAGCCCCTATCTCTCACCATATTCAAACATCAAATAAAAATGGATTAAATACTTAAATCTAAGACCTCAAACTATGAAAATACTAAAAAAAATTAGAGAAACTTTCCAGGATATCAGCCTGGACAAAGATTTCTTCAGTAATATCTCACAAGCATAGTTTGCAACCAAAGCAAAAATGGACAAATGGGATCACATCAACTTAAAAATCTTCTATATAACAAACGAAACAATCAACAAACTGAAGAGACAACCTACAGAATGGGATAAAATATTTGAAAACTGTCTATCCAACAAGGGCTTAATAACCAGACTATATAAGGAGCTCAAACAATTCTATAAGAGAAAAAATCTAATCTGATTTAAAAATGGGCAAAAGATCGGAATAGACATTTCTCAAAAGGAGACATACAAATAGCAAACAGGAATATGAAAAAGTGTTCAACATGTCCTATCATCAGAGAAATGCAAATCCAAACTATAATAAGAGATCATCTCAATCCAATTAAAATGGGCTTTATACAAAAGACAGGCAAAAATGAATGCTGGTTAGTACGTGGAGAAAAGGGAACCCTAGTACACTGTTGGTAGGAATGTAAACTAGTGCAGTCACTATATAGAACAGTTTGGCGGTTTCTCAAAAAAAATGAAAAATATAGCTACCATATGATACAGCAATTCCACTGCTGGTTATAAATCCAAATGAAAGGGAATCAGAATATCAAAGGGATATCTGCAGTCCCATGTTTGCTGCAGCACTGTTCATAATAACCAAGATTTGGAAGCAACCTAAGTGTCCATTAACGGATGAATGGATAAAATGTGGTACATACAGACAATGGAGTACTATTTAGCCATGAGATCCTGTCATTTGCAATAACTTGGATGAAACTGGAGGATATTATGGTAAGTGAAATAAGCCACACGTAGACAAACTTTGCATGTTCTCACTTATTTGTTGGAGCTAAAAATTAAAACAATTGACCTCATGGAAACAGAGATGGTTGCCAGAAGCTGGGAAAGGTGGCAGGGAATGATGGGGTTGGAGGAGAGTGGGGATAATTAATGGTTACAAAAATATAGTTAGATAGAATGAATAAGATCTAGTATTTGACCACAACAAGATGACTACAGTCAAGATGACTACCACAACAACAATAATTTATTGTACATTTAAAAAACTATAAGTATAATTGGATTGTTTGTAACACAAAGGATACATGTTTGAGGTGATGAATACCCCATTTGCCCTGATGTAATTATTAGGCATTGCATGCCTGTGTCAAAATAGGTCATAGAAATATATATACCTACTATGTACCCACATACATTAAAAATAATTCAAAAAATAGTCTCCTTTCCAAATTTGTAAATCTCATGATTCTTAAGTTAGCAATGCCAATAAAATTGTGTTAAGAGGAAAGCAGACAGATGAGCAGGTTACTAAGGAGAATGAAGAAAGAGAAAACATACGTCCCACCTTTGATCAAAGAAAACATGGAACAATAAGAAAATGTGATTTTTCTTTAAGCAGGGAATCAGCTTCTCACTTGAGCCAAAAGCATAGTTTGTTTTTTCAGGCTAGTATTGTTTCCTCCCTCCCTCCCTCCCTCCTCCCTTCCTTCTTTCTTTTTTGCCAATGAGAAGATAGACATATACAATAAACAAAGAATCTGCCAGCTAAGTAATCATCACTTAATAAATAAGAATTAAAACTGTGATTATGATTGTGATATAAGAAAAAAAAGAATTAAAATTTGATCTTACTTTATTAAAAAATGACAAATTTCCCATGCTGCATTTTCTTGCCACTTACAAAGAAATTGAGGACTTTCTTGCTGTCAAATGGTCTTTTTAAGATAGTTATATCTACAATGTTACCCTTAATATAGACTTGAGAAAACTCCCTGGAGTCATAAGACATGCCTGTAGAACATGTGGCACTGTTTGTAACATAAATGCTTTAAAGTATAAATGACAGGTCATTGTATCTTTTTCCTTTTTCTTTTTCAAATCTTTTTTTTTTTTAAAGGCCGGAATACTCTTGGTTTTTTTTTTTTTTTTTAACGGTCAATACAATTAATTTTCTTTCTGCACAATCGGTAGATAAATTATAAAGTAATGAAAGGGACTCTGGCAATTTAAAGAAGTCTAAAAAGCCAGAGGGATTGTTGATAGCACTAAAATTTCATTGCTTGGGGTGGCTGGGAGCCAACAAAAACCACAAGAAGCCTTTGAAATTGAAAGCATTATGTGGAGGCTGTGAAGGACCAGCCATGGCGTAAGAATTTTTTTAAAGAAAAGGTGTAGTGAGACCCCTAGATCATCTTCCCCAGATAGCACAGCCCCTCTCATCTTCCTCACTAAAAGGGTACAAAGCACAGCCGAGGTGCAGCTGTGATGAAAATGAGTTAAATGAGAGTCTGAGTGCTGAACTGAGAGATCCATAGCTCCTTCTCCTCCTTTGGCCCCAGACTCATGGCTCTCCCTCCAAGCAGGAGACTGGAGGAAACAGACCTGCAGATATAACATCGGCAGGACAGGCTTCCTAGTGGAAAGTCAGGGCTTCCTCCTCATCACTCTACACTGAGGTCTACCAGTGTTCCTATCTCACTCCCAAATGAAAACAAGCAGCAAGGGTCACCTAGTGGGTGAGGAGAGCCTCTCAGATGAAAGAGAGACACAGGAATTACTGGGCCAGGGGCAGGGAGAGAGCCTAAAAAAAAGCAAATTAGGCTTAAAGCAATGAGTGCTAACCAAAGAAGGAAGAGGAAGGTATCAAGAGAGACATCTCTAAAGAAAAAATGGAACTTGATATCCCACTTTTTATTGAAAAGAGCTCCCTTCAAATATTTCCCTTCAAAAGACTGGAACTGAACTAGTAATAAGTACATGGAAAACTTAGCTACTTAAAAAAAAATGATCATTTATATCATGAAAAAATAAAGTTCCTTAAATCAAGTACCAGAAGTAAAGAATAACAATAACAAAGTTATTAAAGAAAGGAAATGTCCCAGCTTGGACAACATAGTGACATAGCAAGACCTATCTCTACAAAAAATAAACAACAACAACAACAAAATAGCTGAGCATGGTGGCACATGCCTATAGTCCCAGTTACTCAGGAGGCTGGCATGGGAAGATTATTTGGGCCCAGCAGTCTGAGGCTGCAGTGAGCTGACATCACGCCACTGCACTCAAGCCTGGGTGACAGAGTGAGAGCTTGTCCCTTTAAGAAAAAATTCAAAATAGAGAGTGCACATTATATAAGCTAACTGGAAGGAATATGTACAAAGTCATAGGAAAGTACACAATGAAAAAGTTTAATACAAAATTGGATCAAACTAAATTTGTAAGTGAGGGAAATATAACTTTCCACAGCTTTAATCTCTCTGCTTTTTTTTTTTTTTTTTTTTTTGAGATAGGGTCTCTGTTACCCAGGCTGGAGTGTAGTGGTATGATCTTGGCTCACTGCAGCAGCTTCAACCTCCTGGGCTCAAGTGATCTTCCCACCTCAGCCTCCCGAGTAGCTGGGACTACAGGAATGCACCACCATGCCCGCCTAATTTTGTATATTTTGTAGAAATGGGGTTTCACCACATTGGCCAGGCTGGTTTCGAACTCCTGAGCTCAAGTGAATCACCTACCTCAGCCTCCTAAAGTGCTGGGATTACCCGCCTGAGCCACTGTGCCTGGCCAATTCCCTTATATTCTATTATCCATTTAATTTCTACATGTATTGAAAGTTTACTATATGTCATACACTGTATAAGGTTCTGAGAATTTAAAATCAAGCCAAAAAGACAATTTTCTGTGCTCTCAAGAAAGAGCTTAATGTCTATTATGGAAGAAAGAAATTAAACCAATAATTTCAATTCAAAATACAAAGTGTTTCTCTGTGCATAGATAAGAGTCCAAATAAAGGAGGCAGTGTCTGAATAAAGTCTCAAAAAATGAGTAGCAATAACCCTAGGAAGAATGTGGATGAGTGGTGTGAGGTGAGCCGGAAGAAGGCATTCCCGACAGAGAACAGGGAATGAACAGGAAAATAATTTTTTTCAATGTTTCAATTAAAAGTTCCCTTCTCCTATTTTGCTATCATGAAATGTTTTCTTCTTTCCTTCCATTCCCCTAGCCTTCTGGAAAGAGTCCAAGAATTTGACAATTAGATCAAGGGATCCACCCTGATTAAAATCCCTGCTGAGAAAACTGGGTAACATGACCAGATTTTTTGAGGTGCTCTATTCTCTACAATTGCTACCGTTTTTAAAGAATGGTGTTGCTGGTGATTTGTACAATGCAAAGCTATGTGAGAGGTAAAGGTTCACTTGACCAAAACTGAAATGCCCTCCCAGAAAGAGTTGGCTTTCTACACAGTTTCTTGGAAATCCACTGTAGCACAGTGTTTAAGATAATCATATGGTCAGGTGCAGGGTATGAACCCAGTTTCCCAGTCATGCCAAGAGAGGAGTTGCTGTTTTCCCAAACATGAATGGTGTTGTAACAACTTACACTGCTTCTAGCTTGCTGCCATGTAGCTGCAATTACAAAGCTTGGACATCAGCTCTCTGATCATACCAGTGGAGATGGGGTACACTCCCTCAATCTCTGACACTAAGCTTGGAAGAAAGGGCTACAGCCAAATTTACATGAGTCACACTGTGTACCAGCCATCTTTTGTTCCTTGCCTCACATCCTTTCAGACCACACTTTTAAACTGTAGTTTTTGCTCCATACAGGCTTGACCTGACTGCACCTTTCCTCAAGTGCACCACAGGATACTTATTTTTGTCCTGAGCCTTCTCTGCCACGGCTGTTAGACTCCGACTCCTGCTTACTTGATGGCAAAGTTAGTTACATCAAGCAACGTCATGGCCCAGGATTTGGTCTATTTCACCCAGCTGTCTGTCATATCTGAGGGCCATCCTCTATGAGGATTCCCTTGCAGTGGTGAACCTGGTAAGGGGATCAGACACATAGGGACATTCTAATCAAGTTGTAGGTGGAAAGGGAGAGCACCAAAAGAGTAATGCTGTCTTTTCTACACCTACATTTTCAGGGGTGATTCTCAAAACAGCCACCAGCATAGCACTGGCACTGACCAATAAGAATAGACATTAGCCATAGTGCTGAAGCAGGATCTCAGAGACCTCCTGCTTGTCATATTTACCCTTTTCTGGATCATGGAGCTTTTCAGGGTATCCCTGGGGAGGGAGGCATTCAACGAGCTTGGGGCTGCAGTAATTCAATTTTCCAATTGAAGGGTTCAATATTTTAACAATGTGGTGTTATTGATGCATATCAGCCAAAATCAGTCCTTTCCTGGTATGAAACTTATGTCTTGAGTTTTGTCATTCTACTTTTAAAATATCTCTAAAAATCATCTACTTTGACTTATCTCTACTGTAACACTATAATATAGAACACTCTTTTCCACTGCAACAGCATTCTGACCGCTCTCTGCCTCAAATCTTTTTAAAATTGTTTATAAATAAGGCTGGGAACCTCTCCAAATCCAGTCATTCTACTACTATGTGCCTGGGGATAGTGCTGGGTGTGTTTACAATAAAGTGCTTTATCACCCTAATACTCAAACCAGGGGAAAAAAAATCACAAAAAAAGAAAACTACAGACCAATATCCATGATGAACATGGTTGCAAAAATCCTCAACAAAACACTTAAAAAATCTGATGGCATATCAAAAATGATAATATACCATGATCAAGTGGGTTTCAAACCAGGGATGCAGGGATGGTTTAACATATGCAAGTCAATAAATGTGATACATCATATAGACAGAATCTAAAACAGAAATCATCTCAATAGCTGCAGAAAAAACATTTGACAAAATCCAGCATTGCTTTATGATTAAAACCCTTAGCAAAATGGGCATAGAAAGGACATACCTCAAGGTAATAAAAGCTCTCAATGACAACATTATATATTGAACAGGAAAAAGTTGAAAGCATTTCCCCTGAGAGCTGGAGCAAGGCAAGCATGCTCACTCTCACCACTTCTATTTAACATAGTACTGGAAGTCCTAGCCAGAGCAATCAGACAAGAGAAATAAATAATGGGCATCCAGATTGGTAAAGAGGAAGTCAAACTGTGGCTGTTTGCCAATGATAATATCATTTGCCTAGAAAACTCTAAAGATTCATCCAAAAAACCTCCTAGATCCAATAAAGGAATTCAGTAAAGTTTCAGCATATGAAATCGATGAACACAAATTAGTAGCACTGCTGTACACCAACAACAACCAAGCTGAGACCCAAATCAAGAACTCAGTACTTTTTACAACAGCTGCAAAAAGTACAGTGCAATACAATACAATAGAATATAATACAATGCTTAGGAATATACCTAGACAAGGAGGTAAACTATTTTTACTAAAAAAACTACAAACCATGGCTGATATAAATCATTAATGACACAAACAAATGGAAATACATCCCATGCTCATGGATGGGTAGAATCAATATTGTGAAAATGATCATACTGCCAAAAGCAATCTAGATATTCAATGCAATTCTCATCAAAATACTATCATCATTCTTCACAGAACTAGAAAAAACAATCCTAAAAGTCATATGGAACCAGAAAGAGCCTACATAGCTAAAGCAAGACTAAGCAAAAAGAACAAATCTGGAGGCATCACATTACCTGACTTCAAACTATACTACAAGGCTATAGTTATGAAAACAATGTGGTACTGGTATAAAAATAGGCACATAGACCAATGGACCAGAATAGAGAATATGAAAATAAAACCAAGTCCTTATGGCCAATTTATCTTTGACTAAAGCAAACACAACCATAAAGTGGGGAAAGGGCACCCTTATTCAACAAATGGTGCTGGGATAATTGGCAAGCCACATGAAGCTGGATCCTCCTCTCTCACCTTATACAAAAATCAACTCAAGATGGATTAAATACTTACATCTAAGACCACCTAAAACCATAAAAATTCTAGAAAATAACTTGGACAAACCCTTCTAGACATTGACTTAGACAAACAGTTCATGACCAAGAACCCAAAAGCAAATGCAACAAAAACAAACATGATGAGACCTAATTAAACTAAAAAGCTTCTAAACAGAAAAGAAAAAAAAAATTAGTAAACAGACAACCCACAGAGTGGGAGAAAATATTTGCACACTATGCTTCCAACAAAGGACTAATATCCAGAATCTACAAGGAACTCAAACAAATCACAAGAAAAAAACAAACAGTCCTATCAAAAAGTGGGCAGAAGACATGAAATAGATAGTTCTCAAAAGAAGATATGCAATAGGCCAACAAACATGCAAAATGCTCAACATCACTAATTATCAGAGAAATTCAAATCAAAACCACACTGAGATACTATCTTATTCCTGTAAGAATGACCATAATTTAAAAATAAAAAAAAATAGATGTTGGCATGGATGTGGTGAAAAGAGAATACTTACCACATTGCTGGTGGGATTGTAATGTAAACTAGTACAACCACTATGGAAAACAGTATGGAGATTCCTTAAAGAACTAAAGGTAGATTGATCCAGCAATATCAGTACCAGGTATCTACCCAGAGGTAAAAAAGTCACAATATGAAAAAGACACTTGCACATGCATGTTTATAGCAGCATAATTCACAATTTCAAAAATACAAAACCAGCCTAAATGCCCATCAACCAACAAGTAGATAAAGAAAATGTGGTGGCTGGGTGCAGTGGCTCATTTCTGTAATCCTAGCACTTTGGTTGGCCAAGATGGGAGGATCATTTGAGGCCAGGATTTCAAGACCAGCCTGTTCAACAAAGGGAGACCCTCATCTCTAACAAGAAAAGAAGAAAAGAGAATGTGATACACACACACACACACACACACACACGCACCAGAGAATGTTACTCAGCCATAAAAATGAATGAAATAATGGCATTCACAGCAACCTGGATGGAGCTGGAGACCATTATTCTAAGTGAAGTAACTGAGGAATGGCAAGCCAAATACTGTATGTTCCCTCTTATAAATGGGAGCTAAGCTATGAGGATGCAAAGGCATAAGAATGATATAATCAACTTTGGGGACTCTGGTGGGAGGAGGGTGAGGAATAAAAGACTACACTTGGGGTACAGTGTATACTGCTTGGGTGACAGGTGCATCAAAATCTCAGAAATCACTAAAAAACCTAGCCATATAACGAAAAACCACCTGTTCCCCCCAAAACTATCAAAATAAAATTTTAAAAAATTTTAAATGATTTTTAATAAAAATAATTAAGAAGTGGCCAGGCACAGTGGCTCACCCCTGTAATCCAAGCCCTTTCGGAGGCCTAGGTGGGTGAATGGCTCAAGCTCAGGAGTTCAAGACAACCTTGGTCAACACAGTAAGATACCATTTCAAAAAAAAAAAAAAACTTAAGAAGTGTTAAATTCTCTGACCTGCTGAACTAAACTCTGTAAAAATGTCCTTATTTGTTTGAGGTTTTCCATCAGGATCAATGTCCAGGATGGTACGCCACAATTCAGAGAATCTAGCTCGTTTTCCTTTGGGCATGTATATTCCATGCCATAGTGCTTTCAGCATATAGTCAACGTTGATCAGAATTTGCCCAATTCTGGTATCATAATAAGCTGGAGGTAACCCACAAGAAGAACTCTGATTATAATTAGCTTCTAAACTGATGGAAGGGATTTGATTTAAGCAATAAATTCCAATAGCCAACTCTCTTATTATCTGATGGACTTCTCTATAGTCTAAGAGGGCAGTAGGGTCCACAGGAGTCAGGATTGCAGTGGAGAAGCCTGTGTTATTCATTTGACTCATAATTCCACATGGCATGTCTACTCGAGAGTGACCATCCTCTCTGGTAGACAACCAGCTAACTAGTGCAGTAGTTACTAACTCTTGTATTTCACTCCGATCATATTTCAAAAAAAGCAGATGCATTTCTTTGTATTGCTAAATTTTCCAGCAAGGTTTCTTCATCTTGAACTTGATCGAGTCTAGGTATTCCTTTTTTGGGCAATCTTAACATTACTAATTAAATCTAGTGTGTCCTTTTTGAAGTTTCTGCAATGAATAAAGAGGAAAAGACCATCAATAAAATCTGACATAGGAATGAAGCTGGATTTCTCTAGAAATAAATCTGTACCTTTCACCTACATAAGGTTAATTTTTCATGGTCAACCATTACATTGTTCAAATTAAAAATAACTGCAGTATATGAAAGCTGAAATTTGAATTAAATAATTAGAATTATAAAACCTTTAACATTAGCCATGTTCTGCTCTTCAAAGAAGTCAAAAGATGTATGTCAAAAAGAAATATTAAGTTTACGTGTGAGAAGCTACAGTTACATACCTATTTTGTTGTTGGAGAGGCTTTTTTTTGTATATGTTTGTGTTCGTCTGTTTGGTTGCTATAAAGGAATACTTGAGATTGCATAATTTATAAAGAAATTTGGCTCATGGTTCTGCAGGCTATACACACATGGCATCAGCTTCTGATCAGCTTCTGGTGAGACCAAGCTTACAATTATGGCAGAAGGCGAAGGGGAGCCAGAGTGTCACATGGTAACAGAGGGAGCAATCGAGAGAAAGAGGAAATGTCCACTCTTTTTTTTTTTTTTTTTTTTGAGAGGGAGTTTCGCTCTTCTTGCCCAGGCTGGAGTGCAATGGTGTAATCTCGGCTCACTGCAACCTCCACCTCCTGGGTTCAGGAAATTCTCCTGCCTCAGCCTCCTGAGCAGCTGGGATTACAGGCACGCGCCACCATGCCCAGCTAATTTTTTGTATTTTTAGTAGAGACGGAACTCTTAACCAGATCTTTCACGAGCTCAGAGGCAGAGTTCACTCTGCCTGTAAAGCATCAAGCCATTCATGAGGGATCTCCCCGCATGCTCCAAACAGCTCCCGCCAAGCCTTACCTCCGACATTGGTGAATATATTTTAACATGAGATTTGGAGTGGGTAAATATCCAAGCCATATGGATATTTATTTTGTGTGTGTGTGTGTGTGTGTGTGTGTGTGTGTGTGTTTTAAGCAAGACTATAATGACCTGCTTAAAAGGAAAGGGCCAGGCATGGTGGCTCATGCCTGTAATCCCAGCACTTTGGGAGGCTGAGGCGGGCAGATCACCTGAGGTCGGGTGGAGGAGGTTGTGGTGAGCTGAGATCACGACATTGCACTACAGCCTGGGCAATAAGAGTGAAACTCCGGAAAGAAAAGGAAAAGAAAGGAGAGGAAGGGAAGGAGGTAGGGAGAGGTGAGAGAGAGAGAGAAACAAAGAAAGGAGGGAGGAAAGAAGGAAAAGAAGCATCTGTGCAATTTGCTTAACCTTCGATTTCTGTGTCACTGAATATGTCTCTATTCCTGGAATAAATAATAATAACCATGACTACTATTTATTGAGCATCTACTATATTCCAGACTCTTTTCTATATAATAGTTTTATTTATTTCATCTTACTGGTCTCTGTTATAGCGGTTCTCAAAATTTAGCTTGTATCAAAATCACCTGGGGCTTGTTCAAATACACATGGCTGAATCCCACCACTGAGTTTCTGACTCAATCAGCTGGAGTTGGCCAGAGAATATGCATTTTGGTAAAGTTACAGGAAATGCTGATATTGCTGGGTTGGGCGCCACACTTGAGACCTCAGGTGAGTGAGTTAGCCCTTGTTATGCCCACTTTCTACAGGCAGAAACGGAGACCAGGAGGTTGCAGGGCATGTCTGAGGTTTCACGCCTTTCAGAAACAGAACCCACGTCCACAAGCAGCTCGGGTCTGCCATGGGCACGGGAAAGGGGAAAGAACAAGGAAAGGAGAGGAACTTACCCTAGAATGACTTTTCCTGTCCGGGAGAGGAACGCTGCGTCCGCGCCGTTCCTGTGGGACTGAGAACAGTTGCCGCCGCCTTAGATGGCTTCTCGCAGGGCCTTGAATCCGCCCTCAAGGCCCCGGTATGGGCGAGCCGAGGCGCACAGGAAAAAACTGAGAGGAACTTTCCGGGAGGTTCGCCCCACCGTGGCGGCTCGGCCCTCCTGGCCTCACCAGCCAACACAACCTCCGCCCCGCGGGGATCGAGGGGATTGGTCCTCCGGGCCTTGGGCTGGCGGGGCCTTTCCTGGGGCCGAGCCTGCGGGCGACTAGGCCTGGCGCGTCCCGCTGGGGCAGCGGCGCCCCCAGGCGGCTCCCGGCCCCTCAGCGGCTCAGACCCACCGCGTGCTCATCTTCCCAAACCAGCTTAAAGCTCAATCCAGCTGCTTGCCCTGGGCATGTGCCGCACTCACTATCTGCCTCTAAAACACGGTAACAGAGTGGCAGAGGAGAAAACGCCAGGCTCTGAGGCAGTCCCGAGTTGGAATGCCACCTCCATCATCATTCTTTCATTCAACAACCATTTATGGAACACCTATTATGAGCCAGGCACTGAGCTACAAGCTAGAAACCCTAGAAAACAGGGCAGACACAAAACTCCAAGGAGCTTACAGTTAAACAGATCATATCACAGCTGTATTTAACAGTGTGCCAAAAGGAGATGGAATGACAGCACTCGAATGAAAGCTAACCTAGCCCAGGACTAGGAAAGGCTGCCTGAGAAAGTGCCCTTAGCTCCCCCATCCCTCGCCCCCCATCTCCCCACTCCCCATTCCCCACCCCCCTCCTTCCCCCGCCCCCACCCGCCACCGCCGCAAGCCTGGAAAATGAAAAAGAGCTATCCAAGCAAAGAACTGGAGAAGTAGCTTTTCAGGAACAGGCAACAGGAGGAGACAAATAATTGAAGTGAGAAGAAAGTTGAAATGTTTGAGAAACAGAGCAAAACCCTGGCAGAGAACAAGAGAGATGTGGGCACAAACTGAGGCTGCAGAGGTGTGCGATGGACAGATCCTGCAGGCTGCTGAGTAATGATTTTGAATTTCACCCCAAAGGATTAGGCTACAGTAGTGGCAGTGGAGGTGGGGGCTCGGGGACTGTGGATAGATTTGAAAAATAATGAGGAAGATTGTTGGTGACAGATTGAATGGGGATATGTTGAAAGAGAAGGTGGTGTCCAAGTGAGAACCAAATTTCTGTCAGGAGCAACAGGATATCAGGGCAAGATTAAGAGTTCCGTTGTGGACATAATTGATCTTGAAGTACCTGTGAGAGAAATAAATAGAGATGTGAGATATGCCTTAGATAAACAGTTCTGGGCTAAGAAAGGTAGTAGGGATTAGATGTATAAATTTTGGCAAGTTTGTGGTAATTGAAGACAGGAGTGGGGTTGAAATCACCAAGGGAGAGCGTACAGAATGAGGAGTTGAGAACCAAGGATTAGAGACCTGAGAATTTAACATTAAAAGGTCAGGGAGAGAGTGGAGTCAGCAAAGAAGACAATGAAAGAACAGCCAAGAAGGCAGGACGGAAACCAAAATTGGTCACACAAACCAAAGGGGGAAAAAAAAAGGAAAGGCCAACTTTGTTGGATGCTGCTGCTGGGTCAGGGGAGGTGAGAACAAAAACTCTGACACTGAATGTAGCAGCATGGAATGTAGCACCAGCAGTTCTTGGTGACTGTTTGGGGCATAAGTTCTCCTCCAGGAACCATGTCATTATTTTAGCTACTATGGAAATAAATATTAATAAACTTATGAGGACTATTCCAGGACTTGTTTAAACAGAGATTTGCATGTTTGCCTCATGAAATATGAATCTCCTACTTCAAGGATTTGTGTTTTGTTTTTTTTTCCAGATAGCCAAATTGTTCCATATGTCTCAAATCTTGGAAAAAAGTTGCCTCCTTTTTTAAAGGATCAACACAGAACTTCATCCCAGAGCTAATGGAATTGAATAGCAGAAAGCTGTAAATACCCAGGCCCTCTTGGGGTTCACATAAATGCATGTCTGTCCTCTCTCTCTCTCACAGTATCCTGGTGGAACAGACGACCTGGAAATTCCTTATAAAAGTTCAACTGATGAATACATTTAACTCTCGTAGAGTAGCACCTGGAATACAGTATTATATAAGTCACAGCTCTTTTCAGTATTGAACTGTATAGTTATAATAATCTATCTAGGCCATGGGGCAAACTTCTGAAGTTCATCTAGTCCTGATATAAGCAATGTCAATTTAGTGCTCAGGACCACACAAACACTCGAAGTTGTCTACTTTGAGATGGAGGGATGAAAGCTATGTAGGTAGTATCTAAATCTAGGCTGAACATTGCATGTTCCAGGAAATAAATTTGGGGCCTGTGAAAGCCTTTGCCAGTTTACTGACCTGTTTGTCAGGATCCTAAAATTTCTTTGCTACTATGATTTAAAGAATCAAAGGGTGGCCAGATCCAGAAATGGTGTCGACCCTAATTGGGGACAAATTTCACAGTGACACTGGTATGGCAGTTTACAGTTAAGCAATGTGGGTGGATATCAGGTTGGAGTGAATAGACAAAAAGGTGGAGAAAGCGACTGTGGATGAGAGGCAAAACACAGTAAGTAGAAGTTGTATTCATCCTTGTTTTCAGGTTGAGTAGGCTGAGGAGGAGGAGGAGCTGGATTTGTTGTCTCAGGGGCAGCAGAGGCAGAAGAAAATCCACATGTAAGCAGAACTGCACAGTTCAAATGTGTTGTTCAGGGGTCAACTGTAGTCCTCAAAAGTTCTTGGGGTGGGAAAATGAACTGCCTAAATGTAATATAAGTAACAAGTACTGTTCAGGAGGATGAACCGTAAGCAAATGGTTTAGCTTCTTTAAACCTATAGTTCTGTCATCTAAACAGGACCCTAACTAAACCATGATCCCCAAAGAGAGGGAACTGAATCATTTCTGGATGGAGCTATCAAAGAGTGAGTCTCAGAAAATAAACTTTCTCTTCACTCTCACACAACACTTCTGACACCAGATGTGTGGATTTTTTCCACACCAAGAAATTCTCCAGCTCTCTGAATACCAGCTGGGTATCCTACAATTTAGTCCTGCCTCTATCTACCTGGTTAGTGTTAAATCCTCAAGTTAAGGGCTCAGTGCCATAAGCTGTCTCTACTTCAGATGGAAATTTCAAGTCTGGATCTCTGGTAACTTCTGATTGACCAGCTATATAAATTGGGGGTTTTCATGACCTTCTATTCAGGTTCAATAATTTGCTAGAATGGCTCACAGCACTCATAGAAATACTTGTGTTTACTGGCTTATAATATAGGATACATCTCAGGCACAGCCAGATGGAAGAGATGCATAAGGCAAAGTATTAAAAAAGTATTAAAGTGAAGGAGAGTTTCCATGTCCTCTCTGGGCATGCCTCACTCCCAGCACCTATATATGTTCAACAAACCAGAGGCTCATCAAATCTTGTTCAACAGTTTTTATAGAGTTTAACAGACCTTAATCGTCAGTACCACCCTCTCTCCCAGAGGCTGGTGCGTGGAGATGAAATTCCAACTTTTCTAGTCACTTGTGTTTTTGTTTTTTTTTCAGACAGGGTCTCACTGTTGCCCAGGCTTAAGCGCAGTGGTGTGATCCTACCCCTCCCAGCAGCCTTGACTTCCTGGGCTCAAGTAATCCTCCCACCTCAGCCTCCCAAACAGGGAGGCACATTCTTCCATGCCCAGCTAATTTTCTGTACTTTTATTTTTTTTTTTTTGTAGATATGAGGTTTCATCATGTTGTCCAGGCTAATCTCAAACTCCTGGACTCAAGAGATCCCTCTACCTTGGCCTCCCAAACTGCAGGTTTTAAAGGCTATTTAGAGACCTCACCGTAAGTCACCGCATTAGCATCAACTCAGGTGTGATCAAAAGGGGCTTATTATGAATAACAAAAGATACTCCCTATCTCTAAGGAAATCCCATGGTTTTAGGAGCTCTGTGACAAGAAAAAATGAAAATTCACCCAAATAAACTTTAAAACTACTATATTATACAACAATAAAGCAGCAGAGTATTTTTACTTTTATATAAACATAGTTACATTGTGAATCACATTACAATTGAGTCTCCTTTTCAGTAGAAAGATTTTCTAAGGAAATGATTTGGAGCCGTTCACATTTATCAGATGCCTTTTCATTTTTTTTTTCCATTTTTGCAACTCTTGATCCAAACTGCATGGCCCGTTTGGGCAGAAGAGCTGAAGCTGTAAGACCAAGTTCCACAGCTGCAAGGCGTAAAATTAGTTTTTCACCAATTCCTCGGGGTAAAGTCAAGTTTGCTTTTTCCCAAACTGGTAGAGAATTTAGAAAGGAGACGACGTTTTCATCCAGGAAAGGAAATCTAAAATAAACAGACAGATAATATAACCACTACATAAAAATAAAATCAACCTGTTATAATAACTTTTATAGCTAAAATTTAGTCACATTAAAAGTGTTTCATAACATATGACTAATTTTAATACATATACTACAAAATAGTCTCTCAAATAAATTAGGTTTATGGTGTCTGGAAATAATTTCAAATTGTTTTACAAGGTATCTCTGTGGACGCCCTGAAAACAAGCATGATTTTCTTTTTTGAGACAGGGTCTTGCTCTGTTGCCCAGGTTAGAATGCAGTGGGGTGATCTGGATCAAGGTCAGTGCAACCTCTGCCTCCCAGGCTCAAGCAATCCTCCTGCCTAGGCGAGCACCACCACACCCTGCTAATCTTTGTATTTTTTTGGTGGCAATGAGGTTTTGCCATGTTGCCCAGGCTGGTCTCAGACTTCTGAACTCAAGTAACCCACCTGCTTCAGCCTCCCAAAGTGCTGGGAATACAGGTGTGAGCCACTGCACCTGGCCTACAAGCATGATCTTGGTTAACTATTCAATCTGTGTCTGACCTTTATCCCATCTAAAGAAATGACACTTTAGGGATATGGAACGAATATAGAAGGGCTCCACAGTCCTGAGCCTAAAAAACGCTTACCTATGGTAAAACTTTGTTAATCAAAATTGTTTAAATTATACTTAAACCAACTAAACGGTGATAAATTGGTATAACAGAACAAAATATTAGATTTTTTCCCCTAAATTCTGGGATGATATAGAAACAAAATATTAGATTAAAAAAAATAACTTTCTGCCCTTTTGCTTCCCCAATTTTTACAAAATTCTGTTCTTTTTCTGTTTAAAATACTTAACACCCTCCATCCCACGCCTCAAAATACAATACAGTTACACTAGTGTTTCTGTTTTATTACATCTTATTCTAGGTTAAGAGATTGGAAAGGGTAAAGACATTTGTTATAGGGAATATTACATAAAAATCAATGAGTTGCAAAAGTAAATTTAAATAAAGAATCAAATCAACACACTATTGTTAATATATATGTCAAGATACATAATAAATTATTTAGATCCAGCCACTATAGTATTTGTTAGATCACAATTCTGTATTAGCTGCTTTAAACATTCTTCATATGCATTTTTATTTGAGCATAACATAATACTTTCATAAGTGACTTTACTAGACAAATTCCCTTCTCTATGACCTAGCTGAAATAAAACTAAATTTCTCCTCTTTCTCTCTCATGTTCTTCAAAGAGAAAAGTTTACATACTTTGAATTACTGTATTATCTCTTTACAGTGAAATCTTGAAAATTATGGATATAAGAATAATGACGTAGTAGCCAAAATTTTACATGGACCAGGATCAGAAACTTAACAATGACAACTGTGTAAAGACAACCAAGAGTCAGTGGAAAGAGGAAAAGACTAAGGTAGAGACAAGAAACGATGAAGTCTCAGACAGAGAGAGAGAGAAAGTGTAGTATGAAGCTTACTTGGACTTCCTGTTCTTGGATGCTTGTACCCTTGTAATAAACTACCACTTAATAAATTAGCCTACTTGAATAGATTTTTGCTCTTTAAATGTCACATCTTCCTTTATCCTTAAGGTTTTAGAAAGTTCTATTTAAATATTGCACTTGTTCACTACCACCAGCAATAGGATATAGGTAAAAACAAACCTGAAAAGCAAGAATATATACATGAAAGTGCCTTGGTCTCTTTGAAGGTTTTAGGTAATCTGCAGTATGTGACTAAATTGTGTTCAAAAAACATGTGGCAGAGGAATATCCAGTTTAAGGACTACCTTCAAATCAGTATGGATCTATACATACAGAAATGTCTATAGAGACAAGGCCGGTTTCTATAACATTGAAGAAAAAAGCTTGCAGGGGGAGCGTATGCCCTTACTGGGAGGAAAGTAAACACTTAAAACTGAACAAATCCCTCTAAATACCTTCTCTTAGTATTTCACATCTCAGTTTTACTTTGACAGTCTTTTATTTATTTATTTTTTGTGTGGAGACAGAGTCTCACACTATTGCCCAAGCTGAAGGGCAGTGACACAATCTCAGCTCGCTGCAACCTCCACCTCCTGGGTTCAAGTCATTCTCAGCCTCCTGAGTAGTTGGAACTATGGGCACACACCACCACACCCAAATAATTTTTAAAATATTTTTAGTAGAGGCGGGGTTTCACCATGTCGACCAGGCTGGTCTTGAACTCCTGACCTCAGGTGATCTGCCCACCTCAGCCTCCCAAAGTGCTGGTATTACAGATGTGAGCCACTCTGCCTGGCCTACTTTGACAGTCTTTTTCACTATAGTCTTAAAAACAATCACGTACTTATGTCACCTTTGAAAATTGCTGAAAAGACATTTCTTAGAGAATGAGTTTTAGAAAACAACTGCTCTCCTAGCTCTTCCCAGCTCTGTTTCTGTGTTTATAACATAAAGCAAGCTATAATTGCTGCTACTGTTACTCATTTGGATAAGCTCCAAGAGAAAAGAAACTTACAAGTCTCCATTTACACTCCGCTGTTTTTTATAAAAATATCATAACAACACTCAAATGGTTAGAATTACCTTGCTTCTTTTCCATGATCACCAATAACTCTGTCATCACGACCAAGATTTCTAGAAGAAATTCGACCCAGTTCCATCATTATTTCCTTATTCAATCCTTCCAGCCCATGTGACTGAAAGCGAATGCGATGACGAGAATAACCTGCAAGTTGCTCATCTGCACCAATTCCAGTGAGAACTACCTAAGCAGTTTAAAGAAATCCATATAAAAATGTTATCAACTACACAGTAAAGAAAATAAAAGAAAAGCTGGCCGGGCGCAGTGGCTCAAGCCTATAATCCCAGCACTTTGGGAGGCCGAGGCGGGTGGATCACGAGGTCAAGAGATCGAGACCATCCTGGTCAACATGGTGAAACCCCGTTTCTACTAAAAATACAAAAGATTAGCTGGGCATGGTGGCGCGTGCCTGTAATCCCAGCTACTCAGGAGGCTGAGGCAGGAGAACTGCTTGAACCCAGGAGGCGGAGGTTGCGGTAAGCCGAGATCGCGCCATTGCACTCCAGCCTGGGTAACAAGAGCGAAACTCCGTTTCAAAAAAAAAAAAAAAAAAAAAAGAAAGAGAAAATAAAAGAAAAGCTTAAAAAAAGATAACACTTTTGGAGAAAAACCAGATAAAGTAAAATATATCCAATTCTAAAGAAGTCATATATGTTGTGTTGTAGCTTAAATGCAACTAAAATACGCTATTCTTACAATCAAAATACTAAAAGCTTTGAGGCTCAAAAATAGGTCTCAGAAATTCTTATGAGAAGAAATACTGTGTCATACCTTTGCATTGCTCTGATACGATTTCACTCCATCCTGGGCCACTAACTGACCAATTCCTCTAGAAGCAAACCAGACAGCACAGCCAATACTATCATCCAAAACTGTATCCAATGGCCAAATTAAGTGACATATCCGAGTTCTTCTTAATTTCTGCAGTTCTTCCATGGAAACATTAACTTCAACAAAATTCCAAATTCGGGAAGGGCTAACAGCTTGTAGTTCCTTTAGTCCTGCTCTTCCTGTGATTCGATCTGGCACATTGACAGACATATCAGGTCTGCCATCGGCAGCAGCAGCAACATCTTTAGAGGATTCTTCAGAAGGTATTTCACATTGATTTCTCTGTTTATTCCTTTCTTTGTTAAAGCTAGTTGGCATGGTCTTTTCTTCAGCTATGAAAGCTACATTAAGAAGATCAATTGGTTCATCTAAAGGAATATGACGGTCAGCAAGGGTTGCGATAACCATGGAATCAATGCCCCCAGAAAACAGAATTGCAACATTTGCTTTCCTATCACACGTTTTCAAAACTTCATCAGCTGTCAGGTTTTCATCCCTAGGTAAACACAAGACACGTTTCTTGACTGCGATACTCAGGACATCAATGAACTGCTGAATTATTTCCTTCATGTGTACATTGGTAAGAAAGACTTGAAGTGTCTCTCTCGTAAGTGGCACATTGGAAATATTACTGCAGTGAGTATTCAATTCAGCTTTTGGCAACATCATATTTAAAGGAACAACCGGTTTTTCAAGATATAGTTTGGCTTCATTTGCTACCACTGATACAAATGCTGGTAAGTCTGCTGAAATTTGACTCAGGCTATTAACATTTCCTTCAATAATATTCTCCCTACTAGAAATATATTTCCAAGGATACAGCTGTAAAATAATGCATCTGGAAATGGCAGCAGACTTCAGATCAATTCTGAAAAGTCCAGATGCTGGAACTTCTTGCCACTGATTTGTTTCTCCAGATATTTGGGTGCCAACTGAAGAGAGGCAGAAACTCTTGCCCAAATTACTAAAATGCCAAAGCAAGCTACGGCGACCAAAAAAATCCCTACCAAACCATAAATAATGACTAGATGCTTGATAATATATAAATGACCAGGGACCTTGCACTTCTGAGAAGAGTGACAAAATCTCAGATTCATTCTTACAGGAGGTAAGATAATTAAACATAATTTGAGTGTCATTCTCTTCAGCTTCAACCTTTATTCCACTAAAAACTTCTCCATTCCATAGAAACACATTGCCTCTTTCATCTTCCACAGGCTGGACAGTCAAAACACCCCTCAAGTGGAGAACATGACCAGAAAATAAACACTGATAGTTAACATCAGACTTCAACAATTGTTTACTACTATTGGGTCCCCGCTGTTTAAGATTATACACTAAGTCCTCTTTTAAATCTTGACCGAAATGCTCAGCAGAAAAGTTTACAGAACAACAAATGCCACACATTGCCACGTGAAATCAGCTTGACTATTTCTTGATTTTGATCTTCTCTAAGTTTTCTATTTCTTGGTATTCCTTTTTCAGTTCATCCAATATATCTGTTGCAGGGAAGGAGAATAAATATTAAATAAAATAAAAATTTTTAAACTTTTACCTAGTAATTCATAGGGCAATACAAGTCTGTTTACCAAATCAAACCATATAAACACACACACTGTGCCAGTGCCAATAATAATTAACAACAGGCTACTAATAAAATATATTTATCTTTTAGAAAAATAGCTTCTGTTTGCTGACTGCTCATTTTGGCCCAAGCACTTGGCTAAGCACTTTATATATAGCATCTTATTTAGATCCCACAATACCTTGGAGGCTTAAAGTATTTCACCTGAAGTCACAAACAGAAGATGGTTAACAGTTTGTCATACTTAGACCTGTCTGAGACTCTAAAGCACATGTTAATAACTATTGCTTTCTAACACATATTATGATATATATATTTTTAAAACTGTTGACTCATCTTTGAAAGCTAACTTGAAGAAAACCAAACTGCTGCATTATTCTTTAGATATATATTTTAACATTCAGATGAGTATAATTTAGGCACCCCTCCCAAACCGCGCCCCCCACAAAAAAAAACTTACTTTTGCTCTCAGACAGCATTTCTGTTCGGTCTGCAAGAAAGAATATATTGCTGTTCTGTTGTTGCCTATATACTTTCTGCAAAACATAATTTAGGCTAATATCAAGTTTTGATCTAAAAAGTAGATGTTAAAATCCTTAACCCTATTATCACTAATTCTTGAACTTCAGTAATATATATTCAGCACAATACTTTAGCAAATACAGATAAACAAAAAGACAAGTAAAAGTCACCCATTACCCTAACACCAGAAATTGCTACTACTGAAATGAAACTATTTTCTCTCCATGTACCATTTTAACAAAAAAGTTCTTACTATGCCTGCAGATTTGTGCTTTCATCAATGAGCAATACTTTGAGAACACTTTTTCTTAAGTGTTCATTTACAGGAACACTAAAATGCCAAAACAAGCTGCGGCAACCAAATCATACTTCCTGCTATATAGGTATATAACATATTACAGTTTATTTGCTCAGCGTTCAAATACTAGACATTTAAGGTGTTACCAACTCTTTACTGCTGTAAATCAATGTTGTGATGAATATCTTCGTAACCAAATCTTTGTGCACTCCCGTGATTCTCTACAAAGAATCAGTTACCACAAATGGAACTGCTGAGTCAAAGTGTTACAGTTTTGAGTTGTTGAGACTTTCTGCCAATTTGGCCTCTAGAGAAAGTTTGTATTAATTGTGCCTGGACTTTTTTTTTTTTGAGATGGAGTCCTGCTCTGTCACCTACGCTCGAGTGCAGTAGCATGATCTCGGCTCACGGCAACCTCTGCCTCCCAGGTTCAAGCGATTCTTGTGCCTCGGCCTTCTAAGTAGCTGGGATTACAAAGATGTGCCCAGCTAATTTTTGTATGTGCCTCAACTTCTAATATTCCATAAGTGACAATATGAGAAATATCTCACCTGCCCGTTATTAAATAATCTTTAAAATGCTTTTAAGAGGTCAAACTCATTTCTTCCTAAACTTTAAAATGTAATTTGACACTATAATTATACACAAAGCAGTAGCTTGCTTGTTTATATTAATGGAAATGACATTAAATAACCATGTTACACATTTAGAAAAATCTATGTAAAAATTTTTTAGAGGGAGGGGAAGCAATGTATCCTTTTTTGTTCATTAATTATCCACATTCATTTAAAAGTTTCTTCTCATCTCAATACAAAGTTCATGTATATCAAAAGAAAACACCAAATTCAAGTATAAAATAAACATCATTAATGATTACACCTCCAAGATACCAAAATACAACTAGAATCATTTGTTGCAATTTTTTCTATTATATGTTGAATGGCATATAATAGAAAAAAAGACATTTTCAACCATGAGATCTATCCATTAAAAAAGAATCTAGACACCTGTAACTAAAAGGATGCTGAAATACTATAAATTTTATTAAAGTATGATTATATCTTGTATATAATTCTTATAATTTTAATATACAGTTAAATAAACCTCCCACATGTTATTCAGAATTCCTATAATAACTCACCCTGTTCTTCTTAAGGTTAGAAAGTTCATCCACAACAATTTTTTGTTCTTTAATCTATTGAAATAATGGGGAAAAAAAAAAAAAACTCCTTAAGTTAGATGTTTTCAAAGTATGCTCAATGAGAATCCCTCTTAAGGGGTTGTTTTAAAATTAGAGATGGGATAAGGGGCAATGATGTACTGATTTTCCAAATGAGCAGTTCATGAATATACAGATCATTTTCAACAGCAGTCTGTGTTGAGGTACAGTTGGGGAAAAGCTGGAGGAGAAAAAACAGTGATCACATTTGCAAAATGTTAGATAACCCATTAAGTCCTGACAGGGGATTTGGTATTTGTATCCAGCAATCACGCCAAGGACTACAGTTACTAAATGACGTTTATAGCTTTATTAAAAATATATGATATACACCAAAAGCCGTTCCAGTCTTTCAATTAAGTCGTGATTTAGATTTTTTTTTTTTAAAAAAAAGGCAAATAGAATGAGAGGTGGGTTACTTTTTTCAACATTTTCATGATTTTGTGTACTAAGTGGTATAGTCAAACATTCAAATCAAGCAGTGCCCTATTTGGGGACAGTAAGACCTATCACGTTCCATCCTTGTATTTTTCCCTCTTTTTATCTCAATGATTAGCATAGAGCTGGTGCTGTTGAACTAGGCTTCTTCTATTTTTGTGAAACAGGGTCTTGCTCTGTCACCAAGCTGGAATGCAGTGGTGCCATCAAGGCTTAGTACAGCCTTGACCTTCCTGGGCTCAGGTGATTCTCCCACCCTAGCCTCCTAGAGTAGGTGGGACTACAGGCCTGTGTGTCTGTTCTGGCCATGGCATTATTTATTTGTAGGTGAGGGCTCAACTAAGTGAAAACTAAGTTTCTTTTCAACTCTTTATTTTGTGAACATGACTCACTACATAGTGTCATAAGTGCCTCTAAAAGCAGCTTTTACAATATTTGTGCGACCTCACATGCCTCAGGGATCTGTATCCATCAGTACGCATAAGTGGCTTGTTATGGTGGTAATCAGAATAACACACAAAAAAGTTTTTTTTTTAACACTTTTTGGGTGACAGGTACACCAAAATCTAACAAATCACCACTAAATAACATATCCTTGTAGCCAAAAACCACCTATTCCCTAAAAACTATTGGGAAAAAATATCTCCTCAGGTGATTTCTAATATGCAATAAAATTTGAACCAAAAAAAGTGCTGACCTATTATATTGCAGGGGGCAGTTACCCCTCAAACTTGTCAATAAAGATGTATTTTCGAAATAGTAATATATTTTTTTAAATTGCAACCAGATCCTTGACTCACGCCCTAAGCAGCCATGCGCAGGTGCAAAACTGCTCCCCAGGACCCGGCCTGCGCATGCGTTTAAGTGCGCGCGCAGACTCTGTTGTTAACATTCGCGGGAAAAGGGTACATGTGCAGATCATGCAAGATTGTTGCATAGTTACATACATGGCAAAGTAGTTTGCTGCCTTCATTCCCCAACAACTATATCAGGCATTTCTCCCCACTTTATCCCTCCTCACCACCCACCCCCATTTATCTTTAAAGGTTTTGTCTGTGGCAGTTAAGGTTTATATTATATTGGCTTCCTCTTTCGCGGTGGGGGTGGCGGGGAGTTCCCAATGGCAGATGACGGTGACTTATTTGGGGTGCTGAGAGTGTAGACGGTGATAAAGGGACGTTGAGATGAGCTTGACAGGTAGAACTGATAAGCCTCCGTGAGGGGCGTCAAGGATGGACCCCGGGTTGCTGGCATGGTTAACTGGATGGAGAATATCTGCGGTGGAACAGGTTTGGGGTGGGAGGTATTTCCAAAAGTTTAAAAAGACTAGGGAGGACAACCCTGAACCAAAACTCCGCCCGACTGCCACCGGAGGGTCCAATCTCGGGACAAATTTCAAGATCTCCTTTATCGCAACTGTTTTCAGAAAATAAAAGGACTAACTGTGGCTGTCAAGTGCTAAGAATAAAAAGAGCAAAGTAGTAGGGCAAAGCCGAGACTCGGGCAGGCCCCAGGCTGCCCCCTGCGGACCAACTTCAGGGTCCAGTGGCGCCCGGTCCCGAGTTCAAGAGCCTTTCGTCGCGTCTCACCCTCACCTTGCTGCTAAGATCCTCCTTGTGTAGGGTCCAATTGTCGGTGGGGATCAGCACAGAGCTGTCCTCTGGGCGCGTCCCTCGGTTGGGCATTTCCATCCAGCACGAGACAGGCGGGATGCTCAGCACTGAAGGAGCCTACAGCAGCAGCCAAGGCGCATGCGCGCTTCCAGCCGCGCTCACCCTTTTCCAGCGAATGTTAACAACAGAGTCTGCGCGCGCACTTAAACGCATGCGCAGGCCGGGTCCTGGGGAGCAGTTTTGCGCCTGCGCATGGCTGCTTAGGGCGTGAGTCAAGGATCTGGTTGCAAAATCTGATGTTCCTGTACTTCCCTCTAGTGGTTGGGATGCAGAAACGCTCAGATGGTTTCTTCAAGACCTCTTATCTAGTATACTACGAGTTATGTGCGCCCTCCAGTGGTAAATATAAAGAATAGTCGTGCAATAGAAATAGCACTTAATGTATTATTTATTATCTACGGAAAGATGAAGCTGAGGAACAGATTTAAGAGATACCATGTTGGCAACAGAACTGTACAAACTTGGTAAAGTTTTGGTTAACTCGTTGGTAGGGTTGCCGGATAAAATGCAGTATGAATTTCAGATGAATTGATAGTTTGTAGTACATCTATGTTCCATGCAATATTGGCAATATCTCATGTCTGTGGGAAAAAATGACTAAAACTTGGAAATAGGCAAAAGAGATTTACTGGTTTTTGTTTCAGTGCTGCTGTGGACTTTATTATATTGACTGGGCTGTTTGACAATTCTGTAGGGACAAAGGTTAACTTTGGTTGGAATTTTGGTCTGGTAGGGATGCAAATAATTTTTTTTGGTGCACCAGATACCAACACAGGTTATGATTCATTGTTCTGTAACACATTAGTCAGTGTTGTATGTAACCTGGCAATTCTATCTTAACATTTCTTTAGTGATATATGCCTAGCTTCTCTAATATCTGTACTGGTTTTAAAGTCTTATCAGTTCCCTCATTACCTAATGAGTTGAATAAAACTTTGACGTATATTCATTTTATGTTCACATTAGAGACATGATTTTAGATTTTTGACAATTATACTATAATATTGGAAATTTTAAGATTCCACAGAGATGCCCAAGTGGACTTATGTGATGAATCAAACGGTCTGGCTAAAGAAATATATATATCACAGATTGTTCAAGCTGAGGCATGTTTTTTATTTGCTCTTAGAGAAATCCCAAGTGGTTATACTGTTTTCCTTTTTACTGATTTTTAAAATTTTTGTTTTTGTTTCTGATTTGTACATTCCCAATACGTTATTCAGGTATAACTTACACATTACTGATACATTGATAGCAGCAATGATTGGGAGTTTGGTTTTGTGGTCTAACTATTTGATGATATCTGTTGGATGATGGCCGTCTAGTCTCCATTGGTAGAGAGGTAGATAGGTGCAGTGGCCCAAACCTGTAATCGCAGCCACTCGGGGCTGAGGTGGGAGGATTGCTTGAGGCCAGAGTTTCAAATAAATAAATAAATAAATAAAGAGAGGTGATGAAGCCAGTGTGTAAGTTTTTTTATTTATCATTTGTGAGCTCAAATTAATTACTTTTGTGTCCCCTGAGAGGGAAGGAGGACAGCTATTTGAGATGTGGGCTGGTGAGGTTTTGTTTTGTCTGTTTTTGTTGTTTTTGAGATGGAGTCTTGCTTTGTTACATGGGCTGAAGGGCAGTGCTGCGATCTTGGCTCACTGCAACCTCTGCCTCCCAGGTTCAAGTGATTCTCCTGTCTCAGCCTCCTGAGTAGCTGAGATTACAGGCGCATGCCCCCATGCCTAGCTAATTTGTGTATTTTCAGTAGAGACAGGGTTTCTCCATGTTGGTCAGACTGGTCTTGAACTCCTGACCTGGTGAACTGCCTGCCTCAGGCTCCCAAAGAGCTGGATTATAGGCATGAGTCACCACACTTAGCCTGTCTGTTTTAACATAAAGGCAGCTCAAGCAGAAGTGCTGGTGAATTTTTGTGTTTTTGTGTTTACTTTTGACCTGAGATTGAAGTTGTAAAACAGAAGCAATAATGTCTCTGTGTCGTGTGTCTATAATTTAGAACAGGCTTTATGTCTCACTATGTGAATAACTATTTTCCTACTTCTGGAGTGTGTTAATAAATGTCTCTAGTTAATGGGCCTCTGTTCTGATTAGTTTACAGAGATAAATAAGCACTGGTATAATCCCAATATTTTTTAAAGCCTAGAATTTCCAATACTTTAAATGTGCTAGATTTTTAAGGAAAAAAAAAAAAGGTTTCACAAAACTGCTAGCTTAGAAACATTTTAGAAATCCAAGTTTAGGAAAAAGAAAATTCTAAAGTGAAGTATCACTTCACTTCGCTGTTGTTGTTGTTGTTTTGAGACAGAGTTTTTCTCTGTTGCCTCGGCTGGAGTGCAGTGAGTGGTGCGATCTCAGCTCACTGCAACCTCTGCCTTCTGTGTTTAAGTGATT
The DNA here is from genome assembly GCF_049354715.1 of Callithrix jacchus. Lineage (NCBI taxonomy): Eukaryota > Metazoa > Chordata > Mammalia > Primates > Cebidae > Callithrix > Callithrix jacchus. The sequence continues at coordinate 112,051,697 of NC_133507.1, forward strand.
CTCCTGCCTCAGCCTCCCAAGTACCTGGGATTACAAGTTTGTGCCACAGTGCCCAGCTAATTTTTGTATTTTTAGTAGAGATGGAGGTTTCACCATGTTGGCCAGGCTGGTCTCAAACTCCTGGCTTCAAGCTGTCTGCCCAAATCAGCCTTCCAAAGTGCTGGGATTCCTGGTGTGTGCTGCCGGCCCTGGCTTCCACTTTGTTTAGAGGCAATAGTGAGGCTTATCTGTAAAGCTGAAGAGACTGAGCATTCCAGCATATTGGTCTTTGTACCCCAACTTCTATTGTAGTGTCTGGCAGAGTGGAAGCTCTGGTTAAAGTTGAGACTGGCTCTGACTCACAATCATGTCCATAGTGAGTAGCCGGAAACACCCAGCACTGCTGATTGGTCTATAGCTGCTCACCCCATTTTGGGAAGTGGGCTGTTGCTTATGGCTCTGCCAGGTTCTGACGTTTTTGTTTATTCACAGCAGGGGCTGCCCAAGACAACATAGTACTCAACAAAGTGGTGATAATCATTTTAATATGATGCTAAACTGTCTTAAAATGCTTTCACGCTTTATCTTATTTTTGGAGTATTTACCTATTTGCTTCTATTTCTGCCCTCAGCTGCTCTAACTCCTGCATTGCTTGAAGTCAGCTTTAGGGTTAGCTGGTACTATGTGTCATGTCTAACTGGCTCGGGACTGCCCATCTGCAGCCCACCATACAACCAGAGGCTATGACTTCTCTTCCAGTGAGTCTCAACAGAGCTAGCGGTTTCCCTAGCAGATGCTTTTAAAAATGTGTGGAGGTACCGTTGGTTGTCACAGGGATTGGATGGTTCTGTCAACTTTGATGGGGTAGGACAAACTGGGAGCCATTTGAAAGGAGACAGACTCAACTACAGACTCTTCTAAGAAGCATAGACTAGGAGACCAAAGGGAAATCTCAGCAAGTAGACAGTACTGGGAATTGCACGGGGTGGGGAGGGGGAAGTAAGCTAGGCTGTAAAACCAAGGGGTGAAGTCAAGGGAAGGTAATATCACAGTCTAAATAGGTGATCTGTAGCAAGAATTCTGTTAGAAGGTGACAGGGCCTGAGATATTGGACTGCTGTTCTCCAGCAGGGCTCTAGGATCTGGGAGGGGAACTACTGGATCCTTATCAGAAACTCTTTGTGGGGAGAATGAGGGGAGAACACTTTGTTGTCCTAACAAGGCACAACAGGCTGGTCCCAAGGGAAATGGCAGTCTCCAAGTACTGGTGTAGAGATGAGTAAATCCTTTTTACTTGCGATAAGGCTGGTTCTCAAGCTTTGCTTCAAAGCTGTGGAATGTGGAGATCAGGCTTCCTTGACTCTTGCAGCCAACTTCTCCTTGGGGTTTTGTGCAGGGCAGAAAGTTAGGATGTGGCAAGTGAGGCAGGGCGCAAAATTTGAAGATGCACCGACTCTCAGAGTCCTGCAATAAGTGCCTCTTCAGATTTTCCGCCCCAGGTGCCTCACATGCCTCATCTCAGTCACAGCTCTGCTCTCCTGCCAGTTGGATTTACAGATTTCATTGTTGGTAGTTTTGTTTTACAACCTAGAGGTCAGTGTGGCTTGTGAATGACACCAGTGAAAGATGCTTTATGTACCACCCATGCCTGTTGTATCTTTACATGTCAGACAGCTATAAAGCAGGTTAATCAAAATTATCTTGGCTTCTTCTAGAACTCTTCCATGTGGGTACCACTGTCCACCTCTTTCCCAAACACTGAGGACGTGCTTGAAATATTTTGGTCTACATCATGGAAGAAACAAAATTAAATGTAATAGTCTATTATTTAGGTCACAGTACATGGCTGGTCCCTTTAAATAAAATAGTTGTGAAATGTTTACTATCCGAGGAGTTGCAAATAATGATGAGGGATTTATTGTTACTGAATTCGAATTGAGATGCTTTAAAAAACATGTATAAGTATTTCCACCTGAGTGAAGCAATAGAGACAAATAGCGCCTAAGTGACATATTAGCGATAATTGTTTATGTATTCAGATGATGTTTTTCTTCACATAATGCCTTCACTATAATGCAGAGCTCTTCATAGCTGAGGTGTTTTTACCCTATTTCTGATCATTAGCAATAATAAAATTTTACAAAATGATTAATTAATGTCTGTTTATGGTCACAAGTAACTGTGTGTTGGGGTCTTAACAATTAGTCAGAAAAATACGACTTTTGTTACGACAGTGAAAGAAGCAAGTTAACTCCGTTCACCTGTGTTTGCTTGTAGGTTCAGTTGTTTTCATTGTAAAACCATTGCTATGCTGTGGTTGTTGGCTTGTCCCAGTAAAACAGAACAAAACAACACGTTTATGTATCTGCGTTTCTGATTATTTTCTAATGGAAGTTGAGATTAAATTCTTAAAGCCATACTTCCTGCTGGTTTAGTGTTATAATCATAGGTGTGACTGCCACTGTGATTGAAACCTCTTGAAAGAAAGGGCACAGGAGGGCTTTTGCAGAAGGAGAAATGTATAAAGGGAGCAGCGGGACGGGGGGAAGTGAAAGGGTAGGAGGGAAGTTGAGCAGTTAGAACTTGGCGGACTATTTTGTTCCAAGAACCAGAAAATATTGTTGTACCACTGGTACTGTTATTTGAACTAGTTATGATTTTGGAGTCAAGTTAGTGAAGACAAAACACAAGCAGGTAGAGAGAGTCCTTGTGAATTCAAATCAATAACTGGTTCGGTTTTTTTTTTTCTATAAGGTACATGGTTTAAAGTATCTAGTGAAACTATTAAGAGAAAACTTAGTTATGCAGGTTTGAACATTTTTCCCACAAGACACACAAGACCCTGTATCATTTTTTTCCCATTTATTCTATTCAAGAATTCTGTCATTCATAAATTTTACTTTCTTGAAGGTCACAAGATATTTAATGAATTTCCTAAGCATGTCCTAAACCAGACTATTATATCCCTTGTTATATACAAGAAAGGTTACCTATTAGAGGAAGAACCAGAAAGGAATCTGTAGGAAAGGGATACTCTTGCTGGGAACTAAATCCACCGGAAACCAGCCATCTGAAGCCAGTACCATCTTTGTGCTGTTGTTGTTTTTGTTTGGGCTCTTTTTTTTTTTTAGATGGAGTCTTGCTGCATTGCCCAGGCTGGATGGAGTACAGTGGCAGAATCTCAGCTCACTGCAACCTCCACCTCCCAGGTTCAAGCAATTCTCCTGCCTCAGCCTCCTGAGTAGCTGGGATTACAGGCAAGTGCCACCACGCTTGGCTAATTTTTTGTATTTTTAAAAGAGACGAGGTTTTGCCATGTTGGCCAGGCTGGTCTTGACATCCTGACCTCAGGTGATCTGTCTGCTTTGGCCTACTAAAGTGCTGGAATTATAGGTGTGAGCCACCTTGTCTGGCCCAGTATTATCTTTTATAGTCCTTTTTTGGAGTGATAAACTCTCTTAGAGTGGTAAGTGTTTCTGAACTCTACACTATCTCATTTTTTTCTTTACGGTTTATGCTTTGTTGTTTTTAATTCTAAAATTATAATTTCTAATAAAAATACTCATAAAAAGTTAACTTAATCCTTATTGATAAACAAAAACAAAATGCAGCAGTATCAACAATTCTATAATATCCCTTTGATCCCTCTTCAAAGTGGAAGTTATTCCATACCCTAGAAGAAGTATATTCTAGTCTAAAAATATGAAACTATAACTTCTAAATCCAAGATAGCCCTAATTCATTGTGTAACTTTGAGCAAGTTCCAGAAGCTCTGTGCCTCCATTTTCTTTTATAATTAGCACCTTACCTGAATTATAAGAGTGACACGAAGCTTCCTAAAGGATTACTTAAACATAGCTGGGATGAAAGAATAAACACAAACTAATATTGCAACTCCCTTGGATACAGAATACTCAAACAAAAGTTATTAAACTTCTCTTCCATAATTGAGGACTCAGGTCATCTCTAAGAACACAGTCTTAAATGTTGCCTAGAAAGACTTCTTTTCCCCCAAGTGCTTTAGGTATAAAAGGGTAGCTCTCAAAATCCAGTCTGTAGTTGAAGTTCCCCATTAGATTCCTAAGCTTCATCTCCTGAAGTTCTAGATTTCCAGAAGACTTGTATTTTGTAGTAAGTCCTGTAGATGATGGTGAGGAGGCATGCAGTCATTCAACCACATTTTGAAAAGCATTGCTCTGGTTTGCACCTAAGCTTTAGTTTAGTTTAGTTTTTTTTTTTTCTTAGTGGACATTTAGCCTCCTCATTTAAAAATGTTTTTATTATGAAAATTTTCAAACATACACAAAAACCAGAAAGAGGACAATGAACCTCTGTGTTCCCGTCACTAAGCTTCAATAATTATAAACTCATGGCCTCATGTTTCATGTATCTCTCCACCCACTCATCTTCCCCTATCATTAGCTTGAAGCAAACCCCAGACTTTACATCATTTTGTACATGAGTCATTCATTGTGAATCTTTAAAAATGACTCATTTAAAACACAGAAGTTATCACAGGTAAATAATTAAGAATTAAGTAATTCTTTAATATAATCAAATATCCACTGAAAATACTTTAAATTTTCAATTGTAGGTCAGGCCTAATTAATAATTTATGGCTTTACCTCTATGAAACACTGTGCATTCATTATAATAAACGTAAGATATCTAGACACATAGAATGGTATGGCCATATAAAATAATGTTGAATAAAACTATTATAACTATGTGAAAATTATTTATTTTAAGGGATAAAAATGGCAAATGTCACAGAAAAGTTTAAAAAACTTGTTTAAGTGAAAGCATATAACATCTAGAAATTATTTTAGCTTTGATGATTGCTCATTTGGTTTTAAATATTGAATCTAATGTGTCTTCTTTCACTGTAAGTAAACTATTTTGTATTTATATCATGTTATAATACTGTTTTAGAGAGATGAAATGTGGGATTAGAAAACTTTAGTGTTTTGGTAGAAGCAGCCTATAGTGACCTTGGAAATGAAAATAATAATACCAATAAAAATGGCTACTCGTAAAACACTTTTCAGTTTATAACCATTTTAATATGTGTCATTTCATTTAATGTTTAGCAATCCTGTGAGATGGGTATTCTTTTGTTTATTTTATAGATGAGGAATCTGTAGCTCAAAGTAATTAATGACGTATTTAAGTCCACACTTCAAGGGAGTATGAGGCTAAGTCTTTTATTTTCTCAAGGAAAAATTATTTATTTTTCATTTACAAAAATAGGGCATACAATTATGCATTCTACTGATGTATTCTTATTAGTGACTAAACTTATAGTATGAATATATTTTAGGGAACAGAGAAAAGTCTACATTGATAGAAGAACATGTTAGATATAGCCCTAAATTAGCAGTTGGAAAAGCAACAATTTCAGAGTAGTGTGTCTGACAATATGGCGCAGAAAATGAATAAAGTTTTGGTACCACACATACCTAGTTTGCATCTGGTGTCGGGATGACTTACTTGCTGTGTCAACTGGGTAAGTCACTTAACCTCTTTAAACCTAGATTTTCTCCTTTGGAAAATGGGGATAATAACTCCTACTTAATAGTGTTTTATCTGATTTCTTAGTCAAATTAGACATTTTTGACCATCCCTATCCAATCTTTAAATGTTGAAATTAATTGGGACTTAGTTGTAAGCCTTACTCTCATCTTAACACCTCATTTACTTCTAAGGCTTTTAATGTGTTTAAATCCCAACAGCTCAACTTGATCTTGCCCATGGCTTTCTTCTGAGATTTAGGCCTGTTATATCAAATCCTCATTTGACATTTCATGATAAATGCCTTACAAACATCTTGTAAGTTCAATTCCTAATTGAACTTTATGTAATCCCCTTGAAAACCTACTTCTCTTTCAATTTTCCCCAGTTCAGTAAATGGTGCCTTCATCCAAAAAGTTGTACATGTCATAACCTTTGAGTCATCTTCAGTTCTTTCCTCTTTCTCATCCTTCTTTTCAAACTATCAGAGTACTATTATTCTACTGGTAAAATAAATCCAAACCTGCTGTCTTCTCTCCATTACATAGGTACCATCCAAGGCCAATTCATCATCTCTTGCATAAACTATTGCAATAGCTTCCTCAGATTTGGAGAGGCCTTTCCTGACCTTCTGAATTATATTAGAAAATCTTCCTTCTCATTTGTAGCAGTTTGTAACTATGTATTTATTTACATAATTATTTACTTAACTAACCTCAATGAAGGCAGACTGTGACTGTTGCATCTGGCACATAGGTCACTATTAAGTATTTCCCAAATGTATGGGTGAATAGTTTTAATTTGTAACCATTCAGAATGTTATACTTGTAGCCCTGGGAATTTGTAAAAAAGACAGGTTTGTGGGGGGAAAGCAAGCATATATTCTTTTTTTTTTTTTTTTTTTTAATTTTTTATTGGATTATAGGTTTTGGGGTACATGAGCAGAGCATGCAAGACAGTTGCGTAGGTACACACATGGCAGTGTGCTTTGCTTTTCTTCTCCCCTTCACCCACATTTGGCATTTCTCCCCAGGCTATCCCTCCCCACAAGCATATATTCTTAAAAGTTCCAGAGAGAACCTAGAGCCTCTGAAACAAGTTATTAGGGTGTGTTTTAAAATAATCAATCAAAACATTTTCAGATATATTCAAATAGATTTGGTGTAGCAATATGACACCTAGTAAAATAAAACCTAGATTTTAAAAGCAATTTATAGCTTCCATGTTGCTGTAACTAATATATTTAAATAAAATAATAAGTAGAAGGGGTGGAAAAAGACAGAAGGAATAGAATTGTCCACACAGGTGCAAATATACTTGCCTTTTTTATTATACACCTGGAAAACAGTTGAATTTCAGTGTTTCCATACTGTTGTTTTCTGTCCTTATCCTTCCATTACATGGTATTCTTATACTTAATAGCAAAGGATCATGTGTATCCCTAAGATTTTACTGTCTTCTCTTAGTACAGAGAGAGTAAGATAATATCATTTTACCAGATATTGTTCTTTGGAATTATGTTTTTTCTAATATAAAACTAAGTTGTTTTATATTAGAAAACAACAGATTGAAAATGAATAGTGATGCTATTGTTGAAATATAAAAATATTTATTTATAATCTTTTTATGGAATATAATCTTATTTTCAAGATCAAGTTGTCATCTATTGTTATAACCAAATTAAATAATTGAAAATGTCGTGTTGTTTAGTGTTAATTTTTCTACTTGGTTAAAAAAAAATATGATAAAACTTCTAAGGAACTATTACAGTTAACTCTCATTTATCTATTCCAATGACACCACTCACAGGCAACCAAAGATAATTAATGATACTACACAATTAAAGGTATGTGCTTTTATACTTGGCATTCAAACATGAATATATGAATTAAAACAGTAGCTAAATTTACTGGACACTTATCACTACATACCAGGCACTGATTTAATAACTTTCCCTATTTTAACTCACTTAATCCTTGTAATAATGCCATAAGGAGCAAGTGCAGTCAGTATCATCTCCATTTTACGGATGAGGATGCATAGGGAATGGTTAACTTGCCCAACACTGTGCAGTCAGTAAATAGTAAATGTGAGACATGAATTAAGGCAACTTTGCTCCAGGAGCTACATTCCTGATATGGTTACAGGTTTTTTTGCCCATTGTCTTCAGAACTCAACTAAAAACTAATAATAAAGCAATGTGAGAAAGGCCTAGTGGGGAGGGACTAGGAAGCAGTTAAATTATTTCTCGATGCCTGCTCTCTTCATTCCTTTTTACTTCTTATTCTACTGTATGAAGAAGGAAAGAATGGTTTTCACCTGGTTTCTGGGAATGTTGCTAAATTTTCTAGGATCATTGCTAAGTTTAATTATGGGATAATTTGTACATGAAAACCTTATGAAATTGAATATGTTTATAGTGAAAACAAATTTTATAGTAAATACATAAAAAGCTTTGAATATGAACAGTTATGCAAATAAATTCATATCATCTGATATTTAACAAAATAGAGTTCTATGTCAACTATGCCATAATTTTTTGAATGATCAAAGAATGAATTGTGTTGGCTTTTGTAGGCACCAGAAAAAAAAACCAACAACATATAAGGGCCTGATTTAACATCTTTCACTTCACATTTGATTTGCCTGAAATGACCAAAAAAGTGCTGATTTTCCAGAAATATTTGCAGACTTCATACTTTATCAATTTTCTCAAAGTTGACTCTAAGTATTTCGGTATTCCAAACATTCTCTTTTGAAGCACCTACTGTATTACATGTATGCCTTCTTGAATTTCTCTTTAGTCAAAGGCTTTTTCAGTAATTCCAGAAACATCACTTCACAGCCTTGTGACATTTGTAATATCACTTTGAAATAGGTTTTCATTTTATTTACACTAATGTTTCCAACAACCCAGTTTAGCCAGAAATTAACCACCCATTATTGGGCCTAGATGCCAGTGTTCATGGGGGCAGGGAGGGACAGAGATTTTTGACTGGAGACAGATTTTTTAGTGGGCTGATTATTGAATAAATGTGGGATACAAAGATTTTTTTCTTCCCTACCCACCACAATTTCTGTGGGACCTGAGATAATAAATCACAAATTTAAAAATATGCTTATTGTTTTGTTTTTCTGTCAAACTACAGAGGCAAGATAAGATTATATTTCGGCAAGAAGTGAAATGACAAAGAAAAGTACCAAGGAAAACATGTTATTTTTCCTCTTTCCCACCCCCCACCTGAGTGTTTAAAACATTATTTGCTTATTTTCAAAACAGGTACACTGAAAATATATGATTTTAAAATTCCAATAAAGAGATTGAAGAAGAGCAACGAAATAAAAACAAGTAGGAACAGAGATTTAATGATAATAAACTTTGAAACTGCAAAACAGATTTTTTAAAGTTTTTTGTTTTGTTTTGTTTTGAGACAGGGTCTCAGTCTGTCACGCGGGAGTACAGTGACACCATCACAACTCACTGCAGCCTCCACCTCTCTGAGCTAAGGTGATTCTCCCACATAAGCCTGCAGAGTAGCTGGGATTACCTGCATGTGCCACCATGCCTGGCTAAGTTTTTGGTATTTTTGGTAGAGATGGGATTTCACCATGTTGCCCACGCTGGTCTCAAACTCCTGGGCTCAAGTGATCTGCCCACCTTGGCCTCCCAAAGTGCTAGGATTCAGGCTTGTACCTGACGGAGCCTGGGTTCTTAGAAAAGATTAGTAAGCCTGATTAAGTTAAAAGGAAAAAAATTAAAATATATACATTTAGAAATGAGAAAGGGAATATAAGAACAGGCATGGCAAAATTAAAAAGAAAATCTTTTAAGGAGAAGATTATTTGCGATTCAGTGGCAATAAATTTGAAAGTCCAGATAAAACTGTTTATGGCTAAATATGAATGAACACAAGTAACTCAAGAAAAGTAAGTAAATGGTGAAAGACTAATAAACAGAGAAGAAATTGAAAAGATTGTTGGAGAAATACTGTTTTAAAACGGATAAGGCTGAGTGATTTTTTGACTACTGGTCAAAGTAGTCAAAATATTTTTCTCATCTACAAAGAACTGAATTTCATGTATTTGGATTGGCCTAATACATAGATAATTATGAAATATTATGGAAAACCTCCAATTTTTGAAGCCAGCATGGTTTGCATACCAAAACTTGATAGAAATAGCCCCCAAAATTATGAATACAGATGTAAATACTTAACTAAAATGTAGATATGTTGAATCCATCACCATACTAGGAGACTCATAACAAAGTAGGATTACTTCTGTAGTTAAGGATGGTGCATTTCCTTGTTGATGATATAAACAATAAGCGGTCAAAGCCAAGATGATAATAGCAGAACTAAGCCACAGTGTCCAAAGGTTTAAGGCAAGTTATTTAAGTAATTCCTTTACTATTCTTGCAATGAAGAATTACTCTGAAAAAAGTGCGGTTCCTTTACATTTGCCAAGGATATTTATGAGTTGCCTACAGTTAAAAACAAAAATTTGCTGTTTGATAACAGAACACTTATAAACCTCATGACCATAGATGATATAAATAGATGTCAAAATCTGGTTTTTTAAGGAAAGAATAAATAGTATATTTCAGATAATATACTTAAGTTTCAAGCTTCAACTAAAATATAACCAGAAGAAATAGACCATTTTGTGAAAAAACTTTGATAATGACTTTAATGTATTTTTAAAAGTTAAAACTAATTTTTTATTAACATATAATCAAATTGTATTGTGTTTTGAGACAGTCTCACTCTTTCATTTAGACTGGAGTGCAGTGGTGTGATCTCAGCTCACTACAACTTCCACTCCCTGGGTTCAAGTGATTCTTATGCCTCAGCTTCCTGAGTAGCTGGGATTACAGGTGTACACCATGACACCTGGCTAATTTTTGTATTTTTAGTAAAAACAGAGTTTCATCATGTTGGCCAGGCTGGTCTCGAACTCCTAACCTCAAGTGATCCACCCACCTTGGCCTCCCAAAGTGCTGGGATTACAGGCATGAGCCACTATACCCGACCACATTTTATGAAATTTTTAACAGCTTTTTTACACTGATGTAATTTTCTGTTTAGAGCTCTAAAATTAAGAAACATGCCCACATGGACATGGTCATAATTAAATTAAGCATATGAGAAAAGTGTGAAAAGTAGTTTTATTTTTCATTTAGAACGCAAGGGAAGTTCTCCACACATTAAAGTGATAAAACGTAAGCCCTTCAATTACTGCTGCCTAGCAAAATGCCTGGCACCTATTAGGCTTTCAAAGATTTGTCTAATTCAACTGAAATCAGTTTTGCAGCCATTGAAAACCATTCCCCAGTTTTATTCACTGAACTCTTCAAGATAAAAGGTCAACAAGAAAATATAAGTCCTAAGCTCTGGAATCGTCTCTGTACTAATCTCTGTGATGTTGGACAAATCATTACATTCTTGGGATTATTGATGTATGACCAGTGTATTCTCAACATTCTTTAGGCCATATGATCCCTCCCCCCCCTTTCTTTGGTAAGGTGACTGAATTTCTTTACTTATCAATGTTGGATGAGTTTAGGAACTTACGATAAAGGCCTGAAATATTAGCTAACCAACAAAAATTTAAATGAGATAGGCACTATTATTCTGCAACAGAATGGAAATGAGTCAGAATGTGAGCATCATATATAATTTTCTAGTAGCCACATTAAAAAAGTAAACAGAGACAGGTAAAATGAATTTCAGGAATATATTTTACTTAATGTATCTAAAACATTACTATTTCACCATAAAATCAATATAAAGATTATTAAGACATTTTACTTTTTTATGCTGTTTTCAAAATCTGTTGCGTATTTTACAGTACAGCACATTTCAATTCAAACTTGCTGGATTTCAAGGGTTTATTTGGCACATGTGTCAGTGGTTAACTGTATCGTTAGTATAGGTTTAGGCCTGCTAACTTAATAAAATAATAAAAAAGCGTGTCTGCCATTATTATGTGAAATCTAACATGATGGCCAAAAAAGCCTTAAGATGAGTCTCAAGCACATCAATGGGATAGAAGTTTTCCTTTTTTGATTTGTAAAATAGGTGAATTGGGTAAGATGATCCACAAGAACTCTTCCAGTTTTAATACTGATCTGTGGTTCCGTCAAAGTGCTTTCCATAGAAGAGCTTGCTTAACATTGCTGCATTAGGTGTGTAGATGTTATATGTGTGCTCTGTCTGATGCCATAAAAAAGCTTTGAAGCAGAAACTGTTGAGAAAGGTAAAAATAGGAAAAAAGAAGAGGTAGGATGAAAGGAATGAAGAGAAGGAGGGAATAACTGAGGGAAGAAGTGGGAGAAGAAAGAGAAAGGAATGGAGGGAGGAAAAGGGACAATTGGGTCAAATCTCAAAAATGTCAATATTCATTAGGTTAATTAGTAATTATTTATGATATTAAGTGAGCTTTCAAACAGAAAGCCTAACTGCTCTTTCAAGCTACAAAGTACATTTAAAAAATAGACAGTGTCCCCAAAACCCCTTAGACTGTGGACTGACTGATGCAGCACAAGTCTAGCAGCAGACACTGGGCTTTGTGATCACAGCCTTGTAAACTGTCAAGTTCACATCACTGTGACAATGCCTGCACACAAAATCTGCATTTTCTTGTTTAATGATTTAGAAAAGCATATTATCAATGTAAATATATTTCAACTTCTAAATTTTATTTTTAAGAGTTAACTGAAATCTCTTAGTGACTCAAGAGGTACTCTCTGTTGAAGCCTAATTTACTAAAACAAGGTGGTGGCTAGTTCGCTTTTAGATGCATTTCTAGTTTTGGGTTGAATTGGGAAATATGTCTCCGGAGGGTAGAACAAAGAAGGGGTGTACCTGTAGTGAGCAATAATAGGGCTTTTCAGCGTAGTTTCCATGTTAGTTGAACTAAAATTCTGGCCTTGCTCATACGTGGCTGCATGTGTTGGACTGTGAACCCCCTGACAGTGAATAGGTCTTACAGGTATATATAAGTTTAGCTCCAGCACCTTCCATAGTAGATGATTTCATCCACATCTAATGACTTCCATTTTTATCTATATGCTGACAACTCTGAATTTGTAACTTGAGTTTAGATATTTCATTTGAGTTCTAGATTCATTTTACTCAAGACCTGCACTTGATTGACTCACAGATGTTTCACATTCAATGTGTCCCAGACTGAACTCATTACGTTTTCTCTTCCAGGATTTCTTCTCTCTCAGTAAATGACATGGGCACACACCCAGTTACTCAAGTCTGAAACCTTGACTCATGGATTTTTCTACCTCCCACAGCCCGCCAATCACTGAGCTCTTCTGAGTTCCTTTAGATAGATTTCTTTATTTTTATTTATTTATTTATTTTGAGACCGAGTTTCGCTCTTGTTACCCAGGCTGGAGTGCAATGGCGCGATCTCGGATCACCGCAACCTCCGCCTCCTGGGTTCAGACTATTCTCCTGCCTCAGCCTCCTGAGTAGCTGGGATTACAAGCATGCGCCACCATGCCCAGCGAATTTTTTGTATATTTAGTAGAGACGGGGTTTCACCATGTTGACCAGGATGGTCTCGATCTCTTGACCTCGTGATCCACCCGCGTTGGCCTCCCAAAGTGCTGGGGTTACAGGCTGAGCCACCGCGCCCAGCCCTAGATAGATTTCTTAAATCCATTCCCCTAATTCCATCTCTGCTCCTACCACTTTAGCCTGTCGTATTTCCCCTGACTACTGCAACAGCCTGTTTTCCATGTACCCACTCAGGCATCTCTACCCTCCAAGCACTTTGGGAACTTTTAAATATGTAAATAAGATTACTTCAGCCCCTTGCATAAAGTATTCAGTGACTCCCTAGTGCTCTTAAATGCTAAACTCCTTTACCTGGGCCTACATGGTAGTAGCTTGTGCCACTGTCTCCTTCGTTGACTATTTCCAGCCTTTTTGACCTTACTTCTCTTCCTAGTACTCTCAAGCTCTTTCTACTTCAGGTTCTTCCAACATGCTGTTTACCTTGCCCTAACGTAGACACTTAATTCCAATTAACTTCTCAGGTTTCGCCCTACTTGTCACTTCTTCCTACAAGCCTTTCCTGAGCAGAGGAGGAGGTCTTTCTTTATATGTTCTTGTAACTCTTTGGATTCCTTTGTGATCCTTATCATGTTTGTTTTAGTGACAGTATGCTTATCTTTCCAATGTGGGATTGGACTGTTTCTCATGTGTTGTTGTATCCGCAGTAACTGTAACTGGAGCTGATGAATTAGCAGGCATTCAACAATAAATATTAGTCAAAATACTGAAGGAAAGGATAAGTATACACCTACCTTTGATTGGATTAACCGCTAGGTTGTTGTTCACATGTCTCTTGGCTTATATATTTTAAAAGACTTTATTATACTCCTGAATGTTTTTGTATAGTAATAATAACTCATACAAATTGTACAGGCAGAGGCAGGAGGATAGCTTGAGCCCAGGAGTTCTAGACCAGCCTGGGCATCATAAGGAGATCCCATCTCAAAAAAAAATTTTTTTTTTTTTTAAATAGCTGGGCATGGTGTTGCACACCTGTAGTCTCAGCTTCTTGGGAGTCTGAGGTGGGAGGATCACTTGAGTCCAGGAGGTTGAGTCTGCAGTGAGCTGTGATGGAGCCATCACACTCCAGCCTGGGCAACAGAGCAAGACCTTATCTTAAAAAAGAGAGAGAGACAGAGAGAGAGACAGAGAGAGAGACAGAGAGACAGACGGTGGCTCACGCCTGTAATCCCAGCACTTTGGGAGGCCGAGACGGGTGGATCACGAGGTCAAGAGATCAAGACCATCCTGGTCAACATGGCGAAACCCCGTCTCTACTAAAAATACAAAAAATTCTCTGGGCATCGTGGCGTGTGTCTGTAATCCCAGCTACTCAGGAGGCTGAGGCAGGAGAATAGTCTGAACTCAGGAGGTGGAGGTTGCGGTGAGCCGAGATCGCGCCATTGCACTCCAGCCAGGGTAACAAGAACGAAACTCTGTCTCAAAAAAAAAAAAAAAGAGAGAGAGAAAGAATTATTCAGCCTCATTTTTAAATAAACGTCAAACACTTAACAAAGATGATACTGAAAAAAATGGAATAAAAAGTATGTATATATATTTACATGTGGTATGAAATGAATGTCTAGAATTGACACAAGTATTTTTTAAAAATGGAGTTCTTAAATCAAAGGCTTATTTTAGAGCTGTAAGTCATCTTAAAAATCACCTGTTTACTGTAACCTCAATTATACAACAGATTGGATCAATAATAGAATTTCCCGGGGGTGATTCTAAGGGCAAATGCAGTGCGTATTCATTAAAAAAAATTACTGATATGATCCAATCCTCCCTTTTTGTATAAGTTAATAAATTGAAGTTCGGAATTCCTAGATGACTTGTTTAAGGAACCACAGCTAGATTCTATATTAGTGGTTCATTAATAAAACATATTCCCTGATATGGTTTGACTGTGTCCTCTCCCAAATCTTACACTGAATAATTCCCACATATTGTATGAGGAACCCACTAGGAGATAACTGAATCATGGTTTCCCCCATACTGTTCTCGTAGTAGTGAATAAGTCTCATGATATCTTACGGTTGTAAATAAGGGGTTTCCCCTTTCTCTTTTTGCCTGTTGCCATGTAAGACATGCCTTTGTTGTTCCTCACCTTCCACCATGATTGTGAGGCCTCCACAGCCACTTGGAACTGTTGAGTCCATTAAACCTCTTTTTCTTTATAAATTACCCAGTCTCAGGTATGTCTTTATCAGCAGTGTAAAAACAGACTAATATACTTCCTTATATTAATAGCTAGAAAAATGGAAATTGATAAAGAGGAATGCTGCCAGGCTCTTGAAATCAATGATTTCCTTCTCCAGGATGCCTATTTTCTGATTTTCAGTTGAATCTGAATGTCTCATCAGCTGAGTTGGTAAAACATTACCCAGTAGCTGAGCTCAGTGCTTCCTTGACTCATCTGATCATAAGAATCACCTGGGATGCTTATTAATCTCTCAAGTTCCCAGGCCCTTACCCTGGATATTCTGATGCAGTAGGTCTGGAGCAGGACCTGGGAACTGGAATGTTTAATAAGCACACAACTGATCTTATAATCAGTTATGTTGGGACTCACTGACTTAGATGATGTCATAATTTCCATTCCCAGGCACCAGTAGAGAGGCCATAAAGCACAATCTCAACATGATGATTTGGGTTTACTCCCAAGGAAGGTCAGTGTCAAAGACCTTGATACAGAAGTAAGTCACGGTGTGCTGATAAGAAAAGGAGACCAGGGGTCTTGAAAGCTAAGGACTGACAAAGGGCCAACGCAGGAAATGAGTTGGCAGGTGTGCTGGTAATAGTGTTTCCAAGCAGCAGTGAACATGAGGTGACCTCATGGTGGGTGGAGCCCTAGACATAAAGATAAGATCACAGGTTCGGATTTCTCTGAAGTATTCCCTCTATTCCTACAGCAGCAGGAGAATTCTATGAATTCCATTAGTAAGGGCTCACTGAGGACCTTCTCTGAGCATAGCCCATAAGTGTGAGATACAGTACCAATATGCAACAGAATTATAATCCATCTGGGCAAACATGAAACTCCAGCAGATACCGAATTAAAATTGAGATTCTAGCTGGTATGGCTTGGACAGTCAGGGCTGTGAATATCTTTAAAGGCCTTGATGAGGCTGAAATAGTCAAACGATACTCTCTGGAGGGCCTTAAGCTGAGCAGGGCCTAAAAGAATGGCCAGGATTTTGACAGAGAGATGCAGAAAAGGGAGGGAATTGACAAGCAAGGAAGCCATAGGATGAGGGGCTTAAAAAGGCAGGATTCTCCTCAGCAAATATGTAGGATAGTGAGGAATTTGCTGCAGGGAGGAGAGACAATATGACAAGAGGTAGACAGAGACAGCATTTGAAGGGCCTGGAATATCAATTTAGTGAAATTTAAACATGATGCTTCAGAAAATGAGGATTTATTAGTGCTTTTCTAGCAGGGTAGTAACCTGGTGAATTTAATTATTGTGAAAGATTGGTCTGGCAGCAAGAAGCTAAACAAACTGCAGTGCCATGCAGACTCGTGGGGGCCAGGGAGGCAGTGGAGTTTGTAGGAACAGAAAAGGAAGCTGAGTGGAAGAGCCATCGTGTTATTTCGTGAGGAACTTGGCAGGGAAACTGAGGAAGAGGGAGGAATTAAAGGTGGGACTTTATGCAAAGTTCACATTCCTGAAATATATTTTTAGAATAATGCCATGTTTCCTTGTTTACCCGCTCCAGGTAGGAATTACCAAAATTCTGTTGCTCTGCATAGAAAAACTATAGATCAAGGTTTTTAGGCATAATACGAGGATTCCTGAGATCATCTCAGCCCTGTAGAGGTGAGATTTGTCTTCATTATTATCTTCTGAAGGTCCTTCTGTGGCCTCTGCCTACAGGTAGTACCTTTGTGGGTGAGAAACCAAGAGAGAGAGGCACAAAACCAAAAATCACCTACATTAAAGAGGTGGCAATGCATAGTCAAGACCATGGGGTCAGGCCGGTGTGGTAGCTCATTCCAGTAATCCCAGCACTTTGAGAGGCCAAGGTGGGCAGATCACCTGAGGTCAGGAGTTCGAAACCAGCTTGACCAACATGGTGAAACCCTGACTCTACAAAAAAAATAAAACAAAAACAAAATTAGCTGGATGTGGTGGTGGGCGCCTGTAATTCCAGCTACCTGGGAGACTGAGGCAGGAGAATCACTTGAACCTGGGAGGCGGAGGTTGCAGTGAGCGCAGATCATGCCATTGCACTCCAGCCTGGGCAATAAGAGCGAAACTCCATCTCAAAACAAAATCAAAAACAAAAAACCATGGGGTTCAGCTGAAGCTGGGCAGGTTGAGTCACCTGGGCCAAGTTGACAACATCTCTCAGTTGCCGTTTTGTTATCTGTAAAATAGAGACAATACTATTGGCATGTTTGTCAAATTGTATTGAGGAATCAATAAGATATTTGTAAAGAAAGAGCTCATTTGGTGCAGTGGCTCTTAACCAGGGATGGTTCTGCTCCCCAGTCATGATTATCATGACTGAGGATATGCTACTGGCATCTGGTGGGTAGAGCGGTTAGGAATGTGCTAAACCTCTCACAATGCACAGTGCAGCACAATGCACAGTGCAGCCCCCACAAGAAAGAATTATCTGGCCCAAGATGTCAATCGTGGTAAATTTGAGAAACCCTGATATAGTTCCTGACACAGAGGAGGCACTCAAAAATAGCTGCAGTTTTTAGAGCACTGAGTTTGTATAATACTATACTAAGTGTGTAGCATTGATTTTCTGTTTTAATCCCTTCAAAAGTCTTGTGGAAGATTGTTACATTCATTGGGCCAACTTTACATGTGAAGAAACTGGGGGTCTGAAACATTAAATAACTCTCCCAAAGACAAACAGTTGCAGTGTATATTCAGGCAGTCTGGCTCTAGAGAGCTGGCTTTTAACCACCACGCTATATAATCAATTTGATGAATGGCAGATATTATTGTTATGATTACTGTTATATAATGGGAATGTAAATATCTGAACCCATGCTTTTGATTCAACAAATTGAGTACCTATGAGCAAGGTCCATTCTGGGTACAAGACAGTGGATGGCAATGAACAAGACTGAACTTATGTTAATGGATAAATTAAGCTTCTCATCTCTATAAGCCACACTGAAGACTTGTTGCAGCTGTCATTCCAATGGAAGGTTTCTGGATGGTGGCCACAGTGTTAACAGTGGTATCAAATGGAGAAAAATGTTAGTCTCTATCCTTCCTGAGATTCTTGCTCAAATGCTCTTGCTCAAATGATTTACAATTATTGTAAAAACTATCACTGCCGACTTCCAATCTAGGTTGTGATTTCAGTTGAAAGTGTCAAAAGCTTTTATGCTCTCAAGCTGGATGACATTCTGGAATAACTGGACCCATTATACTAATTGGAAGAAAAAAGTTTTCGGTTTTTCAGCCCTTGTATTTGGCATTAGCAAATGAAGCCTAAAAATTTTACTATTTTTCAGGATCCCCAAATTTAGCTTGCTGCAGTTATTTGTTAGGAAATGTTGGGAATTTCTAATTCAATCTTTATAATAATAACTCGTATTAGGTACTCACCTCAATTTCTTGCATTTTTTATTTGTAAAGGGTTTTTTTCTTTCTTCTTTTTTTCGAGATAGAGTCTGGCTCTGTCGCCCAAGCTGGAGTGCAATGGCACAATCTTGGCTCACTGAAACCTCTGCCTCCCGGGTTCAAGCAATTCTCCTGCCTCAGCCACCCGAATAGCTGAGATTAGAGGCACACGCTACCATGTCTGGCTAATTTTTAGAGACGGGTTTCACCATGTTGGCCAAGCTAGTCTTGAACTCCTGACCTCATGATCCACCTGACTCGGCCTCCCAAAGTGTAGTTAAAGATAGTCTCAAAGTACTTAATAATTGGTATTATACTACATAATTTGAGAGAATAACAAAACTCTTAAAAAAACTTAAGCCTAAATGAATAAACAAAAAATAAATAAATGGAGCTACTTGAGAACAATTTCAAAATGATTCACTACCATATACAAAAGGAAACAAATGTGACTAGCCTATTACATGCAAAAGTGATACTGAAAGAGAAAACAAGTTAGGCACATTGGTCAAGTTGTATGGAGAGTACCTCCATGGTATGGATATAGGACCCACCAAGTCCTGGGTGAAAATAGGCTGGGGGATGGGCTTAACCAACTAGACCAAGTCTTGGCTACATGCTTACTAGATATGTGACCTAGGGTAAGTGACCTCCATCCTCTACACTTTCACTTTCTCATTTGTAAAATGTGAATAATCACAGTAGCTACTTCATAGGATTGTTATTAATTGCTTGAAATCCAGGCAGTCTGATTCCAAACCTTGGGCTATAAACCCCCAAGCTACAGTAGCCTAGAATTGTCAGTATTATAATTGTGGTTGTTATTATTTCATTATCATGTAATAACCTGAGTGGAGCAGGGAGACACTAGAGATAAGAGACCTTTGAGGTTGTTACAAAAATCTAGAAACAAATGATAATGACCTCATTAAAGCAGTGGCTTTAAGAGCAGGGATAAACTGGGCAAAGGATCAAATCAAAAAGCTACTGTATGATACAAATCCAGAGGGTAGTTGGATATTGAGGCTGAAATATAGAGAATGAAATGAAAGATAATGGAATTATGAGCCTAGGTACCCAGAAATTGGGTGACGCCATTGAAAATAATTTAGGAGTTTTCACTTCATTATGGAAAAATGATAAGTTCATTTTTTTTGAAGTGTTACCAGATTGAGTATTATCTGAAATGCTTGAGACCGCAGGTGTTTCGTATTTCAGTTTTTTTGATTTTAGATTAAATATGCATATACATAATGAGATCTTGGGGATGAGATTCAAGTCTAAACATAAAATTCATTTATGTTTCATATATACTTTATACATATATCTGATGGTACTTTTATACAATATTTTCAATAAATTTGTGCATGAAACAAAGTTTGTGTACATTGAACCATCGAAAAGCAAAAGTACTGGTGTGGAATTTTCCATTTGTAGTGTCATATCAGCACTCAAAATGTTTTGGATTTTGGAGCATTTCAGATTTCAGATTTTCAAATTAGGGATGCTCAATCTGTATTTGCATATCAAAGGTAAATCTAGGTGAAGCCCACCTATAGGTCATCAAAATATGGTCAGTAACAATTTAGAGACAGAGATTTTCTTTTGCATCGCATTTCTATTGTGTCACTGCAATAAGGTAAGTTTGAAGTGTTGCTACTCTCACCACATTCTTAACTTATATTCTGGGGTCTGGATGACAAGTTTACCTTAGTTGTCATCATTTAGAGTACTTTCACATTTTCTGATTCTGCTTTGATGTATTTTCTGATTTTTAAACTACCCTAGTCTTGTATGCGTTGCTGAAATGTTATAAAGGTTGGTAAGCTTATTGCTAAGTAGCCAAGTGATTCTTTCCAAAGTCGTAATCCATTTTATCAGCAATAATGCTTTCATTAATGCTTATTAATAATTATCCAAATGTTTTTGAGATTGAATATGATGTTTATTATCATCTAATTGTTTTAGCAGAGTTCAGATTACTACTGATCAAATGCGGAAGATGAAACCCAGCCCTTCCCTTTTTCAAGAATGATATTTCCCTGAGTTCAGAGTACAACATTTTACAATTATTTTTAGAAGTTGTACATTCCTGAAAGTTGATTAGTGAACCAACTGCATTACCCTAAGAACCCATCATAACTTCAATGTCATTAATTGCAAATTAATTTGAAAAAATATATTGTTTTTTGAGATAAAAGGGTTAGGTCAGAGTTTTTCAACCTTGGTACCATTGACATTTAAGCCCAGATAATTCTTTGCTGTGGGATTTGTCCTATGCTTTATGGCAGCAGTCCCCAATCTTCTTCTTGGGACCAGGGAACAGTTTCATGGAAGACAGTTTTTCCATAGACAGGTGGTGAGCAGGAGTGGTTTTGGTATAATTCATGTATACTACATTTATCGTGCACTTTATTTCTATTATTATTGCATTGTAATATATAGTGAAATAATAATATAACTCACTATAATGTAGACTCAGTGGGAAACCTGAGATAGTTTTCCTGCAACTAGATGGTCTCATCTGGGGGTGATAGGAGACAGTGACAGATCATCAGGCATTAGATTCTCAGAAGGAGCACGAAAACTAGATTCTCCACATGTGGAGTTTACAATAGGGTTTGCACCGCTATGAGAATCTAATGCCACCACTCATCTGACAGGTGGTGGAGCTCAGGTTACCACCTGAGCTGTAGATACAGGTGAAACTTTGCTTGCTCTCCTGCTGTTCATCTCCGGCTGTATAGCCTGGTTCCTAACAGGCTGGTCCATGGCCTGGGCGTTGGGGACCCCTGCTTTATAGGATGTTTGGCAGCATCTCTGGCCTCTACCCACTAGATGGTAGTAGCAGCCCCATCCTCCAAGTTGTAACAACCAAAACTGGTTCCAGACATTGCCAAATGTCCCCTAAGGGGCAAATTCATCCCCAATCAAAACCATTTGCTTATAAAGTTCTTACACTTATTTACATTTCTAATTTTGAATATATTTTAAATCTTTAATGCCATAAGCAATAGAGCATACTACATACATGCTCTATCACCAGGGATTTAAGAGATTCTTGCTTTTTTAGATAAATGATGTTATTGGTTTAAATTTTACGCTTTTACAATGTGAGCCACCTTACTCAAAGTGGAGAATGGTATATAGAAAAAAGTAACTAGAGACTTGTTTTTCTTCTCTCTGACAATATATCCCTGTCAGCACATTCCCCACTAGAATGTGCATTCTATTCTTATCAAGTGAAACTGACCTCCGTACCCCAGCATGCTCTCCTTGTTCATCATGATGATTAATTTCAAGTGCTCAATGATGCAGGTTTCTAGATGAATTGCACAGTCCACTCCAGATGGCAAATATGTACCTCTGGAATCTCCTCACCCTTAAGAAAGAAGTCATGTGCTAGCTTGCAAGAATGAGGATATTTAACATAGTTGGCTTACAATCAAATCTGTGTCCTACAAAAGGCTCTGTCCAGACTAGCCTCTTTCCTTTTAGTTGGCAGCGATCCTCTCCTTCCTACTCATTTTCCATCTGATACTATGTGACTCAAGTAGGAGTCACAATCAAAATGAAAACTTTTACAGCAAAACTCAAGATTTTACTGTATTCTTTCAGCCAGTGGAAGCAACCAGGATTCATAAGAGTCCTCAAGTTGATGTTCAATAGGCCCCTGAATCATGCTTGTCCACTAGAGATTTCCAAGTTAATTGCCTTGATACAGGCTACTGAGCTTATTCTAATGAACAAAAAGCTTATTCCATTTGTCATCACTGTCAAAAGGAGCAAAATATGCAAAATAAAATTTGGTCAGAAATTGCTCTTTGTGCGTGCATTTCTGTATCAGAGTGATTATTTCAACATTGATTAAATACAGATTTTCCCCTAAAGCTTTGTTGGAAGCTGTAAGTGGCTCAGGTCATGGAAAATGAGTTAATTCACATTCTCCCTTTCCAAGGTTAAGTTTTTTTATTGAGGCATTTTCTTAGGATTCAAAGTAAAAGGAAAGAAATTGCTCTTATGTGCGTCAAGGAAGTCCAAATACCCACATGGACAAATGGCTTGCCCTACTTCATCCACCCTTCTTTGCATCCCAGAACTGTCACCTCCAGGAGCCTCTGCTGAGGTTCCATGGAGCTGTGGGGGAAATTTTGTTTGGAGCTTTCTGAGGATCTGTGGGGATGAACGTGGATGAAGACAAAAACCTGAAAATCTAGGAGCTGACTCTGAGGAAGACGGTGGGGGCAGAATCATAAGGGCTGACCCACCCACCCAGCAGTGTCCCGACTCCCTCATTACCTGAAATTCCACAAGTTTTGTTCATGTCAACACACATTTGCTGCGCCCTGGGAATTCAGAGATAACTAGAAAGAACTCACAGTGTAACGGAAAGGTAGGAACTTTGTCATAACTCTGCCTGAAAGAGGTAAAAAGGCATTACTTAGGTATTTTTGAGCCAGATTTTGAAGGCAGCGTAGAATATTGCCAAACACAGACGAGAAAACCAAGGGAATGTCATTTACAAAGGCCAGGGCCTGATTTGCTGTGGCAGGAGAATGGGCTCTAGAGGAGCTTAGCACTTGCAGGAGAGGAGGTGAGGCAGGTCCCACCAGGCCCGAAGACTTGGCCACCAAAGTGTAAGATGATGTGATCTGCAGCAGTGTTGGAGATAGACGGGAGTAGGCAGATTTGAGAGAGAGAGACCAGTTGTGAGGCCTTTGCCATAGTCCCAGCAAGTGCTTATGAAGATTTGGATGGCAGTGACGGCAGGACTGAAAAACAAATCACATCTAGAAGACATCTCTTTTTTTGTTTGTTTTAGTGTTTTTTGTTTGTTTGTTTCATTTTGTTTTGTTTTTGAGATAGAGTCTCGCTCTGTCGCACAGGCTTGAGTGCAGTCGCTCAATCTCACTGCAACCTCCACCTCCCGCCGGGTTCAAGCTGTTCTCCTGCTGCGGCCTCCTGAGTAGCTGGAATTACAGGCTCCTGCCACAGGCCCAGATAATTTATTGTATTTTTAGTAGAGATGGGGTTTCCCCATGTTGGCCAGGCTGGTCTCAAACTCCTGACCTCAGGTGATCTGCGCTCCCCAGCTTCCCAAAGTGTTGAGATTACAGGGGTGAGCCACCGTGCCTGGCCCTCGAAGACATCTTTGGAGGATGGAATTGACAACACTGCATGTGGGTGATAAGGGAGATGTCCGTAGAGGTTTCTAGTTTGGGGAGATTAAGCTGATGGTGGCAGTTCTGAGTGAGGTTTCTATCTACCTCTATCTTCATCTGTCTGCCTCTCTCTCTCGGTCTCTCTCTTTCTCTGCCTCTATTCTTTCCATTTCTGTTTTTCTCTGAGATAGTCTATATCTGTTTTTTGTCTCTCACTTTTTTATGGCATTAGCTTTGTTCTACACAACAGTTCCATTCTCCTCTCTATAATGACCAACATCTTCACCATCCACACTCATTCTGCCTCCTGGTAACTCAAGATGACACATGCCTTTGACTCTCCGTAGCCTTCATTCTCTTGAAATTCTCTTACTTCCCATTCCACTCTTCATTACAAAATTCATTCCATATTTTTCTGTTCAAATTTCCAATAAAGACAATCTAACGAGAGGCAGCCTCTGGCTTCCACTGTCATGGCCATTGCAGTACATTGAGCACCACAGAAAATTTTTTGGCAAGTGAGAGTTGACAGACACTGGACCACTGTGTTAGTGGCTAAGGAAAAATTACTAAACATGGGCAAGGGAGATCCTGAGGCCATGGGGCAAAATGTCATCATATGCATTCTCTGCACAGACTTGCTAGGAGGAAGCACCAGAAGTAGCACCCAGCTGCTTTGGTCAGCTACTCGGAGTAGTCTCAGAAGTGCTCAGAGATGTGGAAGACCATGTCTGCTAAAGAGGAAGGAAAATTCGAAGACATGGCAAAAGCAGACAAGGCCTGTTATGAAAGACAAATGAAAACCTAATCCCTCCTAAAAGGGAAACAAAAGAGAAGTTTAAGGAAACCAGTGCACGCAAAAAGCCTCTTTTGGGCTTTTTCTTGTTCTGTTCTGAATATCACCAAGATCATAGAAGAATGTCCTGGCCTACCCCTTGGTGATGCAGCCAGGAAACTGGGAGAGACATTAATAACACTGCTGCAGATGGCAAGCAGTCTTGTGAAAAGGAGGCTGCAAAGCTGAAGGAAATATGGGAAAAGGATATTGCTGCATACCGAGCTAAAGAAAAGCCTGATACAGCAAAAAAGGGAGTCATCAAGGCTGAAAAAAGCAAGAAAATGAAGGAAGAACAGGAAGATGAGAGAAATGAAGAAATGGTGAAGAAAAAGAAGATAATGTTGAATAGGTTGGTTCTAGCACAGTTTCTTTTCCTTGTCTATAAAGCATTTAACCCTCCCATACAACTCACTCCTTTTAAAGAAAAATAAAAAGGAAATGTCAGGCTGTGTAGGATTTGTTTTTAAACTGTGCAGTGTCTTTTTTTGTATAGTTATACTATCAATTGTGTGTTTAGATAGTGCTCTCCTAGTGGTATTTTCAATAGCTGCTAACCTTGCCTGGCACAGTAGGGGGGTGTAAATGGTATGGAAATTTAAAGCAGGTTCTTGCTGGTCCATAGCACAAATTAGTTATATATGGGGTGGTAGTTTTTCCATCTTCAGTTGTCTCTGACATAGCCTGTGTGAAACAATTGTTGCTCTGTTAACTGAACACCACTTTGTAATTGCAAGGAAATAAAGGTTGCAGCTGTTTTGCTAACATTCTGAATGCTTCTAAGTAAATACAGTTTTTGTTAAAATTAAAAAACCTTTTTTAAAAAAGAGAATCTAATAAAATAAGCTCTTCTTTCCATGCTACTTCAGTGAGTCATTTATACTGGCTGTTTATCAGAACCACCTGAGGGGCTTAAAAAAATACCCATGTGTGGATCCATCTTAAACTTAGTGAATCAGAATGTTTGAGAATGGAAAGCTCAGCATCTGCATTTTTTTAAGTTCCAGTGGCAATACTGATGCACAAATAGGACTGAAGCCACTGCCATCAGTGACAGGTCATAGGTTGTGGTTCCCAGAGAAGACCTTGGGTCAGCTACTCATAACTATTTGAGTCAGTTTCAACCAGAGATGGGAGATAAGGGGGAGGTAGGACCACACGGTATGCAACATGGCCATCCAGGACCTGGGAGTATCCTGGCCATAAAGGAGCCATGAAATGTTTGCTACAATAGTCTCGGGGCAGGGAGCGGGGGTAAAATATTTAAGCATGGGTTTACAATGCTCTATGATGTGCTTTGTGGACAAACACAGAGGAAGGGCCTCTAATCCAGATGCAGGGAGTGAGGGAAAATTTTTTCCGGTAAGGGACATCTGAGCTGAACCTTGGGGAAAGCTAAAGACTACTCAGGTGAAGAAAAAGAGAAATGAGACAACCAGTGAATGAAACAGCATATCCCAGGCAGAGAGGAGATATTTGGGCAGCACATAGTTACAGGTTTACACTTCAAGCATCCTCTGAAAACCTATAACAAAGATTCATAAAATGTCTCAATTATTTATTCTGGAAGTGATTTAAGTCTTTGCCAGACATTTAAGGGCTACCAAAACCAAAATAAAGTGAACTATGAGAGGATGCTGAGAGATTAGACCAGAGAGGTATGCAGAAGCGTGATAGTGAAGTTTGGTGTTCAATTTTCTAGAATAGTAGCTACTATTTATTAATTTTCCACATACCAGTTACTTTATGT
Source organism: Callithrix jacchus (assembly GCF_049354715.1). NCBI lineage: Eukaryota > Metazoa > Chordata > Mammalia > Primates > Cebidae > Callithrix > Callithrix jacchus. The sequence continues at coordinate 112,078,103 of NC_133507.1, forward strand.
GCATTACTTCATTTAATCCTCACCAAACTCAGAAGGTCAATATTATTACACTCATATTATACCTAAGGAAAGAGAAGCTCAAATAACTTCATTTTACTTGCCACAATCACAAAGCTAGAAAATGCAGAGATGGAATTTGAACTTAACTGTTAAAGTTCTCGGACTTTAAATTTAAAAGAAGGGGCAGAAGGAGTGTTCTATATTGGAAAATGAAAGAAAAAGAAAAAGATACCAGTATGTACGTGGTTGATGATTTGCATAGTGGGGTCATTTCAGTATTCACGTGGTTTAAAGAATGTATAAATATATTTATGAAGGTAAATATTCTGTATCCTTTATTTCCATTTATTTAAAAGATTATAGCAATAAAAGGAACACAATCTTTACACAAAATCTGGTGTGGATGTAAGATAAAGGAAAGGGAAGCTGGTTAGGTCAATAGGAGGTGGTAGGTTCATAAGCCGTCAACATCATCCATCTTTCCTCTCCATCTTTTCAAAATTCAAGGACTCTATGGCTTTCATATACGGCCCCAAATAATTTTTAGACTCATAAACTGTTTTTACATACCACAAGCAAATGGCTCCAGGAAGGAAACAAGCTTTATACGAGGGTGACAGAGGCGTTCTTTGCCCTGGTGGAATATTGTGGCTGTGCAGGACCCACTCCTGTGTTGTCATGGGTGCTCCTATGACCGAGAGGAGGGCAGAACCAATCATGGGCATGGTTTAGCATCAGCCGCAAGCCACCTTCATAGAGAGGCTCTGACCCTTGTCCTCAGAGTCCACAGAAACAAAGACATTAAACCTTATTTTGGATGGGAGAGTGCCAAGATTGATTTTGGCTGAGTCTGCCCACAGGAGATGATTAAAGTCACCCAGGGATAATGTCCCATTGCTGGTCCTATGCTTATTTTAGGGTCCTTTCCAAGGGGCGACAGAAGGCATTAGAAAGTGATTCACACCTGTTCAAATACAGATCATTTTATGGCCAGCACTGGTCACGCCTAAATCCCTGCTCATTTAGGGAAGTAGGAAGGATTTTAGCACAGCCCATAATGGCAGTATTTACCCCTTTCCCAGGACTGAAAGGTCTTTGAGGGCATTGAATTTTCAGTACTAAATCTGAGAATGTTCCAGGAAAACCAAGAGAAATTGATCATCTCACTACAACCCAGTGTACCACAAAACTTTAGGATGTTGACTAATCTATAAAACTTAGTGCCAGATGCAGCCATAGGACTTCACAGAGAGCAAATAATTTCTGTATATTTTAGATGTACTCTTTGACAACCAAGTCATAGCATTTATATTCTTCCTGTTACAAACTCAGTAAATATACTCATTGTCTCAATGCAAAAAAACCCAAGTGTCTAATCCAATTAAATAAACATGAATACTCACTTACAGCTTGTGATGGTTAATTTTATGTGTCAACTTGACTACGGTACCCAGATATTTGGCCAAACATTATTCTAGATGTTTCTGTGAATATTTCTTTAAGATGAGATTAACATTTAAATCAGGAGACTTCAGGTAAAACAGATAACCTTTCATAATATGGGCGGGCCTCATCCAATAAGCTGAAGACCTTAATAGAAGAAAAAACTGACCTCCCTTGATGAAGAGAAAATTCTGCCAGCAGACAGCCTTCAGACTTGAATTGCAACTCTTCCCTGGGTCTCCAGCCAGCAGATTTTGGATCTGCACTATTACAATCATATGAGACAATTCCTTAAAATCTATCTGTCTATCTATCTATCTATCTATCTATCTACCTATCTATCTATCTATCTATCTATCTATCTATCTATCTATCTATCTATCTATAATCTATCTAACACCTATCTATCATCTATGTATCTATCATCTATGCATCTATCTATCCATCTATCATCAATCATGTATCTATTCATGTACCTATTACTGATTTAAAAAATCTTACTAGAAACCAATAACCTGATAAAGTTGTTTGTTTGAACATTTAAAAACTTAGAGGGAATTTCCAGCGTTACCCCATAATTTTGCCATAACCATTTTTATGCAATAAATATTTGTTGAGTCCTCCTCTGGCTGATCACACACTTGTATATTTAAAACAAGAAACTAATATACTGTATGAATAAGGGATGTGGGGCACATACTGTGCAGGGATATCCTTTACAGACACCCAGCTTAGTTCACCGAATCTTGACTTGCCACATAGACTGGATTATTTCTTGTTTCCTTAGATTCATCGTTTCTACTTTTTTAGTCCCTGGTACAGCCCCTTTCATGCCACCTGAATCTCAATCTAGTGGCTTATCAGCTTAGATTAACAATGATTAACAGAGTTCTAGTTCTTCTTTCCTTATCTTCTTCAGTTCATTATCAAACTGATGCCCATTTATTCTCTTCCTGGAATCTCCCAGTGTGTTTTTCTGGATTCTTCTGAGAGATAAAATTAAAGTGTTCTTGTTTTTCCCCTGTACCATTATTGTATATGTATACAGACACATAAACACACACTATTTGAGTTTTTATTTAATATGAACAAATGTGCAAAAGCTTTCTCCTCGTTTTCTTCATTCCACATCCTGGTTCCGAGGCAGCTGATCTAGCTGGCAGGGGCTGTTCCTTCCTCAATGATTCTGCCTTTCTTGGAGGAAACTGGATGAGCAGCCTCAGAAGAGTCTGCCTTGCTGTACATCAAGAACATGAGAATCTTAGCCAACATACATCCCTGAGGCAGCACACGCAGGCTGTTCCAAGAACCAATGTTGGAATCAAGATGTGGCTCCTGAATCACCGCCATGCCCCAGAGCTTCCCCTAGTTACACTTCATCATGACGTCCTCTTTGAACTGGTTTCACAGAAAAGTCTTCGTTCTCCCCTTGATGGTGGAGAGTCATCATGATAGAGCCCCACGGCCAGTATGATTCTTGCACCACAAGAGCTGTTGCCTCACAGGGAGCCTGAAGAAGAGGGGAGGAGATGCCTGTCAAAATTTCTTTCTTATGCCACTCAGACCTGATATTTAGATCTCATATCGTAATAGGACATTCCTACTTAAAGAGAAGGCACAAGTCCAGTCCTTTGAGGTAACTGTCAGTTGCAATCTCTGTAAAGGCTTAAGGAAGGTTAGCAGGTCAAGGGACAGTCTACTGCTGCATCTGGTCCCAGGGCACCATTGATAGGCATTTCCTTACTACCCATTCTGGACTTTCCTCATCCTTGACCAATATTTTCATCTGATTTGCATTATTTCCCCGTGTGGTGACAGAGACCTTCATCCCTGAGGAGTTTCAGCCCTTAGTTGTCTTATTCCTGTCAAGTCACTTCTGGTACAATTTACCTTTATTTTATTTACTTGTTTGTTTATTTATTTATTTATGACAGAGTCTCGCCCTATCACCCAGGCTGGAGTGCAGTGGTGTGATCTCGGCTCACTGCAACCTCTGCCTCCTGGGTTCATGCGATTCTTCTGCCTCAGCCTCCTGAGGAGCTGGGATTACAGGGGCCCACCACAACACCCAGGTAATTTTTTTTTGTCCTTTTTGTTTAGTAGAGACAGGGTTTCACTATGTTGGCCAAACTTGTCTTGAACTCCTGGCTTCAAGTGATCTGCCTGCTTCAGCCTCTCAAAGTGCTGGGATTACAGGCATGAGCCACTGTGCTCAGCCACAATTGCCTTGATAGATATGACTGGACAGAGAAGAACTAAGAGAAGCCCCAGTGAATCCCTGGGTTCTAGACATACTCCTCTCTGTAGCAGCAACCCTCATTCCTCAAAGGCATCATCATCAATTATGCCTGACAGTACAGTAACTCCTATTCTTGTCCAATGGTTCACTGGCATATACTGTCCAAGTGGCTTCAGTGGATCTCTTGGCAGAAGAGTTTCCATCCTGGGAACTAGGATCACTAATCTAGCAGAGACTAAGTTTATGAGAGTGAGGAGCCCAAATTCTGAAAGTGGATCATTTGTAGTTACAGTGGAACAAAGTTGATCTTATGTCCTGTATCTATCATCCATCTAGCATTCATTTGTCTATCTATCTAGCATGTATTATGTATTACATATGCAATCTATCTACCCAGTAGATATGATCTATCTAATATACTATTTATCTCTATGTATTATCTCTCATCAATCAATCCCACCATGAAGGACAGCACCCCAACTCCACAATGAGTGATCTCTTTGCAGGCACTTCTGCTGAGCCTTCCATGGGCCTTTCACTAGTCTCCCAAGCTAGTTGTTTCTGAGGGATAGAATACACTTTTAAAGTCAATACTCCATAGCCATGATGAGCCTGTTGCTGCACTTCCTCTAGTTCTTTACTCTGAGGAAAGGTCATGTGTACAATGTTAGTAGATCAGGCATTTTTGCAGGTCCTTACATGGTGATGTTGGCAGAGATAACACCTGCCACTTCCCTTTGGCAGGGAAGACAGGATCCTTCTCCAGAGTGTCAATTCAGGTAAGTATGAATCACTGCCCTTCTAAGGTGAAGGGGTCTGATGTATTTGACCTGCCACCAGCTGGCTGGCAGGTCTTTCCAAGATTGGAGCCATATCAAAGGCTCAGCATCAGTCTCTGATCTTGGCAGGGAGGGAATTCAGCAGCAGCAGTAGCTAGAACAGCCTTAGTGAGAGGGAGTCCATGTCATTTGATCCATGCTCAGTTTCCATTCTTGCCACCATACCTTCATGACCTCATTGCACAAACACTGGGATGACTCAGTAAGAAGCTAGCTGACATTCATTCACAGGGCAGGTCATGCTGCCAACTTGGTTGTTGAGAGCTTTGTATGAAATTGCTGTTCTCTCATGGGTATTCATATGAGATAAAAGGTCTGCATATATTGTTTCCACTCCCATACGTCTCTGTACATATATATCTGCTAGACATCCTTGTCCCATGTCTTTGAGTCGTGACTATTTGATCAAATCATTTTCCATTGCTCGGGAGTCAGTATAAAATCTTTCCTCAGGCCACTTCTCTTTGAACATGAAATGATAATCAATTGTATTACCCAACTGGAGAATTTCTCTTAATTATTTTTCTTTAGGGTCAGTCTTTAGTAAGACTTCAGTACAGCGGCAGTTCATTTCTGGCTGGCACCAATATATTTCACCAAGCTTGTGTAAACCAAGCCCTTTGTCCCTCTGTCAGCTGGTCACAGGAAATCCTCACTGATGACACAGGAATTGGTTGATGGAAAGACGCTGCTATAACAGAGATGGGTGAAATAGGCCTAGGCTACCTGTTGATGCAATTTATAGAGATGTTCTGCACTGACATCAGTCCAGTCCAGTCCAATACTCAACGTACAATATCCATCATGTAATAGATTCTGCCATAGCCCCCTGTCCATATGATTTGGTAGATCTGATCAACTCAGCTCATGATAAGCAGCTCTGGTTTCACAGACTTGGTGTTCCATGATGGGAACTAAATTTTTATTTGTGACTAGTGTCATGCTGTTTTTCAAAGGGAGAGCTATTCTCTGTTATATATATTTCAAAGTCATATAAATATGGCTTCAATCCAGAATCTCAGGGGTCTGTGCTATGATTTTTCTAGTGATATTTTTTCAGAGAGTCTCCACAGCTTTGTTACCCATAGACAACTTGAAATGCTTCAAACTAGACAAGACATGGCTCAAGAGGCAGGGCAGCTTGCATTACAACCTGGACTTTCTGCAACTTCCTGTCTTCCTCTGGACCACATTTGAAGGGGGCTATGGTCCGTGTGTGTGTGTGTGTGTGTGTGTGTGTGTGTGTGTAGAGAGAGAGAGAGAGTGAGAATGCAACATTCTAGTTGACTGTCTTTCCATCTCATTCCTAGAAATGTCATAATTCATTTCCCATCACTTCAATCTCTGTGGATCAAAGCCTCACCCTGGCCAGATTATTCTAAGATGTTACCATGATCATTGGCGTGGAGGCAATGAGATATGGCGGTAGGCAGATCGTGAAGAGAACAAGTGCTGTCTTATAGTACTTTAGGTGATATAACTGCATAGTCTCCAAGTGAGGAGACTGCATAATTCTATAGAGAGGCAGGGAAATTTGGACATTCAAGATTAGATTTGTCCACTCAAATGTCCACTTTGCAGGTTTCAGGTTCCTACTCTTTCCCTATCAAAGCCTTCACGTTGACATAGGAGACATTCTAAGGCTGTGAACTGTTTCTCCTTTATAGGTTTGCAACCCTATACCATGAAACCCTGAGCATTATTTTTTTTCCTCCTTCATTTGCCCTGCAGCTGCAGGAGATAAGAGGATTTAGAAGGCTGCCATGGAGACCCTTTGGCTTTCACAGCATGCTTTAAGTGGGCAATTCACTTTCCTGAGCCTGTTATGCCTTTCTGCAAATCTTACAAAGCCATCAAAGGCAGCCACCACATAACACAATCCTTATAATTATCATTCTCTCTGTACACAGCCATTTGATATGGCAACACCTTGTCTCTGTCTTTACTACATACCAATTTAGTCCAAGTGAACACTGTAGCATTCATACTATCACTGCATGCTAGGAATCAGGCCCACCCAGTTTACCACCATTGGTGGGGACCCAAAGTTCTCTCCTGGAGGTCTGATTCCTAAGAACACCCCTTGAACCATGTCTTAGCCTGAGTTCCCTAGAAAACAGAACTTGAGGGGAAAATTTGTGTGCTATTATTTTGGTGTAGGATAGAATCCCAGGGGGAAAAGAAACATGAGACAGGAAATGAGGAAGAACAAATACAAGGAAGCGCATTACCCGGCTAGCCAGAGCTTGGTAGCAGACGCATTGGCTGCTCAGTCTCGAGAAGACATCTCTAGAAAGGCCACAGAAGAATGATTGCATCTTGGAACAGTCCATCAGGCCAGGAAGTCTAAAGGACAAGCAATTTATGTGCAGACATTCCCTCATGCCTTGTCTTTCACTGGTAAGAGTTCACAAATTTTGTCCACTTCTCTCACATCTGAGTTGCATCAACTAAGCACCCTGGAGCTTCTGGAGCTTCATTCCAGGCAGTGTGTGGCTGCAGTGGTCTCTTCCTTAGTTGGTGATGTCTGTTGAAGCTTCTCCTCTGTGGGGATAACCCCAGCAGAAACGGACTTTGGACTGCAGCAGTGGAAGGAGCTGTTGCTAGGATATTCCTGGTTAGGGGAGAAGGAACAAAGCAAAGCCAGGCTCTGGGGGCAATAAGTGAGAAAGAGTGGATCTGAATGGCACATGAACTGGACCTGGTATATTCATTTACTCGTTAATGAAGTAAAGTTGGATGTTAAAGTTAAGCCCACTTCCTAAAGGTATAGAAAGTTGTGCCCTACCTCTCTTAATAAGAGCCTTTCCTCATTTTAGAATTTCATAGACTGGTGGGACTGGAAATGTCTGTGCAAATCATTTAATTCAGCCTCTATATTTTTCAGATGAGAAGCACAAGCTCTAGAAAGTTGAAGTGACACTCTCAAGTCAAACAGTAAATGCGGAAGCAAGAAGGCCTGCCTTCATTCCAATCCTCATTCCATAACATCACACTGGTAAAGGAGATGAAGGGGAAGTCATTTGCACTCCACTTTTGCCTTTATTAAAAGCTTTTTGAAGGTGTTGGTTTAGTGAGGTAATGTCTCAGAGCAGTTTTAAGAACACTGAAGAAAGGATTAGGTACTTTTGAAGTGCCATTGTTGGTTTTGGAACAAAAATGTTTTAAACAATGCCAGCCTACTTTGTTGATGAATCAGAGTGAGTGTTATAAGCCTCTACATTTCCAGAGGCAGAACCTCATTTTTGGAAGTAAAATAGAGCATAACGCAAAGAAGGAAGGCCAACAAAGGTGACCATGTCAGATCCTAACTACCTCCCTTTAATTCTGAATCTGTTGGTTGGTGCAAAAGTAATGGTGGTTTTTGCTATCATGTTAAGCAATTCATGAGGATCAGCTCAGAGATCTTCCTGTAATCTTTGCATTCACACCTAAGTGTAAACCTAGTACTCTCTGCCCTCTTTAGCACAGCTATCAAGGTGACATTTGTAGCTGTAGGAAAAATCAATAAGCAGCTAGAGCAGAAGCTGCCTGTTCCTTGAAAACAGCCTCATTTCTAGCACATCTGGTTGCTTTGCTCTTGAACACATTAGTGACAGTGACATCTGGAAATTCTTGCCCTCCTGACTCATATGCTAAAGAGTATAAAGAGCTGAACCCCACCTTCTGACAGCCTTGACTTCTGTGGCTATTGAAGCTGCAATAGAATAAACTAATCTTCCTTCATGTGCCAAATATTATCCTAGAAAATTTCTTGTTTTTGTTTTCTGTCTGAGAAAATTGAAAAGCAAAAATCTAGCTTGCTAAAATCCATTTCCTATCATGTCTTAAATTAGCTGGGCACCAATTTGTTTGAATATCTGCTCCAGCTCCACAGGAGAAAACTGATGAACAGGCTTCGAATTTCCACAAGTGGGTGCCAACTATGAGGTGCCCTGGCGCTGACTTGGGATGCTTTCTGCCAAAGACAGGGTTTCACTTCTGATTTCATGGCAAATCAAACCCTGAATGAGAAGACAGCTATAGACAGGAGGGAAAACAGTCTCTTCAGGCTGTCAGCTCTTCTAATATCCCTCTCCACCCCAGAAGGATTCGTTGATATGTAACAGGAAAAATGCAGACTACGTGAAATTTGGTGAAGTGTGAGAAAAAGCTTAGGTAGTTTCCAGGCAAGACTCTCATATCAGCAATATAGGTAAAGCATTTGAACTAGTGATTCTACTGTAGAATCTTTTCTACTACAGTAGAAAGGATACTGGCTTCCAGAGCCTCCCAGGTGCTTCTCTTGATGCTGAAAACAACCTCTCGTGAATTGGAGGTAACAGTGCACTTACTTCTGTATATGTAGATTAACCTATGTTGCCCCTTTTAGATGGAGAAAGGCTATCGCCCTCCTGTGGCACCACAAGGCTGAAGATTGACAAATATATAATCATACATTTTTTTTTGTTGTTTCCTGAATTATACAGAAGGTTTTTTTTTTTTTTTTTTTTCCCAGTGAATTCTACTGTGGAGGCTTTCTGAAGTGTCAGAGTCTATTACCTGCTGCCCAGGAAAATCTATTACTGGCATGCACAATTGGAGCTGAAAAATAGGTCTTTACCCACTATCAGAGACTGAGCAAGGACCGTAAAATCGTACCCTCTAGCAGTGTGTTTTCATGGCTTTTTCTCTTCTGTATGATGCTTAACAAGGAAACTTGTTGAATGCACCACATGCTTCTCAAAACCGGGCTTCCCTGGAGGTGCAGTAATGCCTACAGAAATCCAGAAGAGGCAATCTCCAAGTCTTTAATAAGTACTGGAGGACTTTCTGTCTCTCCTTTAAGACACATCCTTAGTAGAGCAATATGAGTAACAGCACTAGTGATATTGCTGGCATGTCTGAGATTATAATAGATATTTTCTCTGAGTGCACACTGAGGGTCCCAACCTCCCACACAAACCTGGATATAAAGTTATTACCAAAATGGAGACCAGGAATATTTTTGAGCACTATGCATTGTAGTAGAGAAACCATGTCATACACGTGTCTGTATAAATGCAGAACTGTAGCAGAACATCATAATGAGGATACTGACATTGGGACAAGCTACTGATCTTACTTATATGCATAGAAATCATGTCATTAATAAAGTATATGTTTTAATAATAGGTTCTAAACCTCAGCTATTCATGAAAGCATATGCATGGGTACATTAACTCTAATACAAAAATGGCTAAAAATAAATTATGGCACATGTCTTAAAGCATACTATTCAAATTATTATTGGCTGATGGAATTAGAGTTGATCTTTGTTTCCTTTTTCTTATTTTTATTTCTACATTTCAGACCTATCATTTAATATGTCTTTTATGATAAAAACAAAAATCTTTTTTAAAAGAAAATAAAAGGTTTCTTTTGGTATGCCAAGGACACACCATCTAAGAATAAACATTCAAATAGCTAGAATGGGCCAGGTGCAGTGGCTCACACCTGTAATCCCAGCACTTTGGGAGACCTGTGGTGGGCCTGAGGTCAGGAGTTCAAGACCAGCCTGGCCAATATGGTGAAACCCTGTTTCTACTAAAAATACAAAAAATTAGCTGGGCATGGTGGTGCACACCTGTAATCCCAGCTACTCAGGAGGCTGAGGCAAGAGAATCACTTGAACCCAGAAGGCAGAGGTTGCAATGAGCCAAGATCACACACCTCTGCACTCCACCCTGGGCAACATAGCAAGACTCTGTCTCAAAACAAAACAAAAAATAACACAAAACCCAAATCGCTAGAATGGTCAGAATTACCTTTAAGAAGGGCTGGTTTAGTTGATTGACATATGTTGCTGATTTGGTTGTTACTCCATCAAACTGTAACTCCATCAGGCTATATATGTAAATAAATGTTATACACATATTTTATATACAATGTTTTTATTTATATAGATAATTTTACATATTTTGTATATAATTATGCAATATACAAAATGTAATCTAATTATAAATAAAATAATTATGAACTTGGAGTTATATGAAGTTGTATGCAATGAGGCAGAGAGAGCCTTAGTACACTTTACCCAGGTTCCTCCCATGGTAACATTTTGCTAAACTATAGTATCTATATAATATCACAACCAGAATATTGACATTGATAGAATTTACTGATCTGATTCAGATTTTCCCAGTTTTCCTGTATTCATTTGTGTGTGAGCACGTGTGTATTAAGTTGCATACAATTTTATCACCTGTGTAGGTCTGTGATACCACAGTAAAGACACTGAACACTTCCAGCAAAAGGATCCCTTATGTTATTCTTTTATAGCCACTTCCACTTCCCCCGTGTTACTTCCCCAGTGTCTAATCCCTGGCAACTGCTAATCTGTTCTTTACTTCTGAAGTTTTGTCATGTCAAAAATGTTATGTAGATGGAATGATGCCCTATGTAGCCTTTGGAGACTGGCTTTTTCCACTCAACATACATCCCTGGAGATTCATTCCAGTTGTTGCAGATATCTCAAGGGTTTGCTCCTTTTGTTGTTTTGTAGTGCCAATATGTTATGCTCGTACCACAGTTTAACCATTGACCTGTTGAATGACACTTGGGGTGATTCCCATTTTTGTAAGTAGCAGCTATTACAAGTCAGGCTGATTTACTTGTAACTAATATTGGTGTATAGGTTTTTGTGTAACCAAACATTTTCATTTTTCTAGGATAATGACCCGAGACGTTTTCATTTTTCTAGGATAATGACCCAAGAAGTGCAGTTGTTGCTGGATTATATGGTAGTTATGTTTAATTTCATAGGATGCTGCCAACCTATATTCCAAAGTAGCCATATCATTTTACATTCCCAGCAATGCGTAAGTGAGCCAATGTCACCATTCTCCACAGCACTGGGTACTGTCACTCTTTTTCCTTTTAGTCATTCCAATAGGTATGTAGTGACAAATTACTGTAGTTTCAACTTGTTCTTTCCTAGTAACCAGCGAGGCTGAATATTATTTTATATACTCATTTGCTATCTCTATGTCCTCTTTGGTGAAATATCTAATTTGCTAATTGGATTGTTTGTTTTTTTAAGTCTTGCATTTTGAGAATTCTTATTACAGGTACCAGTCCTTTGCAAGATATGTGGCATGCAAACATTTTCTTCCCGGTTTATAGCTTGTTTGTTATCTTCTTATATGAGCTTTTGCAGAAAGTTTTATATTTTATTAGGTTCAATTTGTTGACTTTTTCCTTTTATCAATTGTGCTTTTGCTGTCATATCTAAGATCTGTTTACTTAGTTCTAGGACCCAAAGACCTTCTTCTATAATTTTACATTTTACATTTAAGTCTATGATCCATTCTGAATTTTTGTTTGTTTTATTTTGTTTAGAGAGAGGGCCTCTCTCTGTTGCCCATGCTGGAGTGCAGAGACATGATCTTGGCTCACTGACGTGCATTATTTTGAGTTAATTTTTGTGTGGAATGCAAGGCTTTGGTCAAGTATCTTCTTGTGTGTGTGCCAATAGATGTTCAATTGGTCCAGCAGCATTTGTTCAGAAGGTACCTCCGTTAAATTACTTTTGCACTTTTACCAAAAATCAGTTAAATATATTTGTGTGGGTCTATTTCTGGATGTCAACAGTCTTTTGCCACAGCATCTACTTCCCACGGAGAGGTGGAGAATGAGGAGTTGCAGTCATGAAAGAAGAGAAGTGCGGTTATTTGTGTAACGGATCCAAATAGAGAAGCAGTGAGTGAGCACAGACCCTGGCCCTGACAGCAAACATCTGTCTGGCAACTGTTGAAACATCAGGCCTGAGCTTTAAAAAATCACTCTTGCTTAAAGCATGCAGCAGGAGATTGTGGTGAAGTCTCTGCCTCCCAATAGTCGCTTGCTGTTTTATCACTTAGAGGAAACAGGGCTCTTTTGATTCCCTACTATATTCTGCAATAGATAACCAAAGACCAATTTTTAGTCTTTGGGCCTTAGTGTTTGCCAGATATCTTGGTCTGTTCCAGCTGCTATAACAAAATACCATAAACTGGGTGGCTCATAAACAACAGAAATTTATTTCTCACAGCTCTGAATGCTAAGAAGACCAAGATCAAGGCACCGCAGATTTGGTGTCTGGTGAGGGCCCTCCTCCTGGCTCAGAGATAGCTGTTTTTGCTATAACCTCCCAGGGCAGAAGGGGTGAACGAGCTATGTCAGGTCTCTTGGATAATAGCACTAATCCCATTCAGGAGGGCTATATTCTTGTAAACTAATCACCTCCCACCACAGGCTTCACCTCTTAATACTATCACATTAGGGGTTAGGATGTCAACCTGTGAATTTTGGAGGGACATGAACATTCAGACCATTGTACCCAAGGCTACGATGATCACCTTCGAAGTAATATTTCCCCCATCCCAACTACTGGGTGCTTATGTGTTTGCATGTGCTCAGAATGGTGGCTGAGTGAGATGCCTCTAAGGTTTTTTCATGCTGAGAGGTCATTATGAACCAGAGGAATCCTATAAATTATTTTTGTGGAGAATAGCCCTGACCCACCTTACGTCAGGCAGGTATTTCACTGTATTTTCTCTGAATCAGTAATGATCAGCATGGCTTCTCATATTCTTTGATCATCAGGAGCAGTGTTTGAAGGATGAACTGACTCTAATCTGGAATTCTCTCCAACGACAGTTATTTTCACCTTTGTTCTTTTTGCCTTCACCTTTCTTTCAGAGACCAAACACCTTTTAATCAGAATAATCTACAACATAGACGGGTATACACAACAAACACTTAAAATTTTCTTAATTAATCTTGAGAAAGTGAATCACCTCTTTATCCTCCTACTTCGTAAGATATTTATCCCATTTTGTCCTCTGACGTCTCTCACGACAGCCTCTTGCTTACCATGGGGAAAAAAATCTCATGTTCATTCTGGCTCTCTCTCTCTCTTTCTCTCTCTCTTTCTCTCTCTCTCTCTCCCCCCCCACTTCATGTCCTCCTCTTCTTCAGTATATTTTAATCATCTTTCTTCTTGTCCTTCTTTCAGTAGTAGTAACCAATTCTAATTTTTGTAGTTTGAAATATTCGTGAAGATCAAACCATCTGTTTCCATCACAGAGCCTTGAAATTTTCGCTTCTTCGACTAGATGAAAATAGTTTCCACATGAAATAACAAATCTATTCTCAAAAAAAAATTTTTTTTAATTGAAACTAAAAAAAAAAATTTAGAGGCAAAGTCTTGCTATGTTTTCCAGGCTGGCCTCAAACTCCTGGGCTCAAGCGTTCCTCCTACCCTGGCTTCCCAAGTGGCTGGCACTACAGGTGTGAGTAGCACCACACCTGGCATGTTCTCAGATTTTTAGCAACGGTAAATAGCATTTGTTTATTCTGTCAGTCGATTAATAAATATATGCCATCTACCTACTATGTTCAAGATACGGTGCTGGCACTGGAAGCTGTCAACAGAGCTTCTGTGCATTTTTGACTTATCACAATCCAGGCGAGGTTCATTTCCCTAAGCAACCCACATAGAGGCCAGTGAGGACACACAAGAACCCACTCATTATGGGGCACTTCAGGCAAAGTATACAAAAGAGCTCCTCGCTCACACAGAAAAACAGCTCTGTGAACTTAAGGCCTTTAGGTTAGAACTTCTGCTTAGACCACATAGTATTTATTTTGCTTTCTGAATCATGCCCTTTGGTGATACCTGCAGAGTTTCTTTGCCCCCCATAAAAATGTCCACCAGTCAAATGAGCAATTATTTCTCAAGAGGTAATTTTCAGTCCATAACAATAACATGCTAAGGGCTTTAATACATAATCTCCTTTCCTCTAATCTTCACAACATCCCTCTGAAGCTGGTATTATTATTATCCTTACTTTAGAGATGAGAAAACTGAAGCTCAGAAAATGTGGAGATAAATGAAGATCACCCAAATGAGAATGAGCAAAGGCTGTTTATTGAGGACTTGCTGCAGCTAGGGAGTTGGCCATCATCACTTGCACTGGGCGGAGATTGCAGCAGGCAGAGGAGTGGGAAAGCTTTGTAGTATGAAAAAAGGAGGCCAGCTTGGAACCAAACCAAATGCCCATCAATGACAGACTAGATAAAGAAAATGTGGCACATATACACTGTGGAATACTATGTAGCCATAAAAAGATGAGCTCATGTCCTTTGCAGGGACATGGATGAAACTGGAAACCATCATTCTCAGCAAACTGACACAAGAACAGAAAACCAAACACTTCATATTCTCACTCATAAGTGGATATTGAACAATAAGAACACATGGACACAGGGAGGGGAACATCACACACTGGGTCCTGGGTGAGGTGAGTGGCTAGGGGAGGAATAGCAGAGGGTGGGGGGACTGGGGAGGGATAGCATTACGAGAAATATCTAATGTAGATGACAGGCAATGGATGCAGCAAACCACCACCATGGCATGTGTATACCTATGTAACAAACCTGCACGATCTGCATATGTACCCCAGAACTTAAAGTATAATAAACAAATAAATACATATATAAGGGAAAAAAAGAAAAAAGGGGGGCCAGGCACTGTGGCTTATGCCTGTAATCCCAGTACTTTGAGAGGCTGAGGCAGGCAGATCACCTGAGGTTGGGAGTTCAAGATCAGCCTGACAAACATGGAGAAACCCCATCTACTAAAAATACAAAAGTTAGCCGGGCAGAGGGGCACATGCCTATAATCCCAGCTACTTGGGAGGCTAAGGCAGAAGAATGGCTTGAACGCAGGAGGCAGAGGTTGTGGTGAGCCGAGATCATGGCATTGCACTCCAGCCTGGGCAACAAGAGTGAAACTCCATCTCAAAAGAAGAAAGAAAGAAGGAAGGAAGGAAGGAAGGAGAGAGAGAGAGAAGGAGGGAGAGAGAGAAAGAAGGAAAGAAAGAGAGAAAAAGAGAAAAAAGGAAGGAAAGAAAGAGAAAGGAAGAAAGAAAGAGAGAGAAGGAAGGAAGGAAAGAAAGAGAAAAAGAAAGAAAGAAAGGAGGGAGGGAGGGAAGACTTCATGTGCACCCTGACTGGAGGCTGTTAGCGTTGGGGAGCTGTAGTGAGATGACTAGAAGTGGGGCATACTATGTGATTGTTCAGGTATACATAGTTGGCATTCTCTAGTTGGTCTTAAGTATGAAGCGGGGGTGGGAAAGGGGCAAAAATGTGGAAGTTGTAAGCTAATCAAGCCCTGGCCATTTGGGGCTAGTGGAAGTTATTGTTTATTTAATGGACTGTCTGCTAAACATAGTTTTCCGACTTCATGGACTGGTTACTGTAGATAGTAGACTGGCTTTCTGGACTGGTTTCCTCAGTGTGTGGATCAGAATTTTATTTTCTATGAATGGTCTGGCCATTGTCTATTTGTATAACTAGTCTCTCAAGACTTGAAGCAACTTGTTCATTAACAAATTTCAGAATTAAGATTGAAACTCAGGATGCAACAAGAGTATGAATTTTACCATCTCAATACATTGTCTCTGTGGAAGGGTCGCCAGGGAAAGGGTAGCAGAAATAACCGAGTTGGCAGATGTGATTGTGCTTCGGCTGAACACCTGTCAGCAGTGGACACTATGGGCTGCTTTCCCATCAAACTTCATCCTCCTTGCTAACCAAAGGCTGACTTCATCTAGTTATTGAATCCCTTTGTTACGCATGACGCAGGAGAAATTGACCCCTTCTCCACCTTGAGGAATCTTGTTTTTCTCTAACACAAACAACATGTGACATTGCCCTGGTTACCTTCCCTTCTAGCCTCCAGGCATGAACATGTGACCTAATTTGTCCCAGAAAGAATATGAGAGAGTAGGATCATTTCTCTTTCTGGCTGGGTAGCAACAAAGCAGAACATACGTGCCCCTTGCTTCTGGTTGCTATCATTGACTACAAGGCAACCAGACTTAGGTGAATTCAATGCTGTGGCAACAGAATAAAAAGGCAAAAAAGAACCTGGGTTCTTTATGACATCGATAAACCATTGAGTCAACCAATTTTGTGCTGTTCTTCCCCTGGACTTTTGTTCCATGAAATAATAAATTTTCCCGTTGTTTAAGACAGTTTGAGTTGGGCTTTCTGATACTTAGAGCCAAAAGCATCATAGATAACACAGCAGCCTAGCCATGAGTCTTTGCCTTCATACTGGGTCCCAAGTCCTGTGAATATTCAATAGAGCAAGGTGCACTAGTGCACTAGACCCAGAATGCCTGCATGCAAACCCTGCTCCAGCTCTTTTCATTGCTGACTTTCGGCCAGCTATTTAGTTTCTCTGTGCTTCACCCCTTTATCAGTAAACTGGGGAAAATGATAATACTTAACTCATAGGGTTAGGACTGTAATAAGGGCTAAAATATGTCAAGGGCTCAGAAGAGTGCTTGGAACATTATAATAACATTAAAGTGTTAGTGTTATTATTATTAAACACTTAGCAAATATTGTCTCAGCTTTCTTCCTTCCAGAATTAAAAAAACATTTTTTTCATCATTCGAAACTTCATTTTCATTACAGAATCATTACATAATGATTCAAAAACCATTTTCATTACTGAAGCCAGTTAGGTCCAGTTTAACTTTTTCACCTCTGCTTCAAATGCATAGCTGGACTTCAGCATCACCAAAGCAATCATAAAAAAAGGATCACTCTTTTCCTCCTTTCTGTACTCCCCTCGTGTTCTGACAATTGACATTTCCACCCTGCGTGTAACAGACCCATGTTTGCTTTCACTTAGCCTCTTCTAATGTCTTTTAATCATCTTAAAAACTGTCATGTTGATATTTTTTCTTTTAAAATTGTTGAAAAGCTACTGCTATAGAAGCAGTGGCAATGCATTCTGAGGGAGCTGCCACCTAGCCCATTCCTCACACCCGCGTCCCTTGTCTATGATGATATCCAACCAAGAAAAGGAAAGCTTACTAGCCAAGTACTTGCTCTATGTTTAGTACTATTCTAGTTGTTTTCACTAGTTCTTGAGTAATGTTGCTATTAATAGCATACATACAAATTAAGTGATTTTTAAAGAGTTTTGTGTCAGTCAGAATAACCTAGGTTACATAGGAGTAACAAAAAAGCCCCCAATTTTTGTTGATACAGAGTAATAAAGGCTTGTCTTCCCCTTCAAACTACACATCCCTTTCAAGTAAGTGGAGGTGGGAGATCAGGGTCTATATAAGGAGTCTGTAAATGTTTTCTTAAAAGGCCACTTAGTGAACACTTTAGGCTTATAGGCTGTATGGTCTCTGTCGTAACAACTCAGTTTTGCCATTGTCATTTCAAAGTATGTATAGAGAAAACGGTATACCTATGTTCCAATGAAGCTTTATTTACAAAAACAGGTGACCACAGGCTGTAGTTGGCTAATTCCCCCTATAAGTTATCCTCACTACAGGACTCAGAGTGGTGAAGTTTCCACCGTCTGGAATACTGCCTATCATGGTGGCGGAAGGAGAAAAGATCATGGGGAATCTGTCACTAGTTTTTAAATGTTTCACCTGGAAGTGACCCTGGAAGTAACTTACATTTTATTGACATGGAAAATTACATGACCACATGTAACATCAGTAGATGAGGAGGAAGCAGTCCTCCGTGAGCATAGAAGAAGAGAACAAGAAACACTGGTAAGCAGCCATAATGTCTATCGCATGTTGCATCATTTTTCTGTTCATCTCTTTCTGTGGCTATCTTTTTTGCTGAGCTTTATGTTCCTCGTTAAGGAAATGAGTTGCAAAGTTGTGGTTTGCTCAATGTTCTTACAGGTGTGTTGCTCAGTTTCTGAACAAGCTGGGCTTCTTTACTCCTTTTTCTGCTTTTCTTGTCCAGGTTGTATGCTTGTTATTACTCTTCAGCCAGAACACTAAAGAGCTAGAGGGAAAGTGAAGCATAAAATGCAAATTCATTCACCTTAAATGTGGTCTCTGGGTCTTGCTCTACCACATAGAAAAGTCCCTTTGGTGGGCTTATTGTCAGGCTTGTCTGAAGTTTGCATAGACTATTATCTAATTCACAGTCTACTTAGAGTAACTCTTCTTAGGGGGCAATGTCTGGCCCGTTTTGGACAGCTCTCTCTATATACATATATATATATATATATATGTATATATATATATGTATATATATATATATATATAGAGAGAGAGAGAGAGAGAGAGAGAGACAGAGTGTGTGTGTGTGTGTGTGTGTGTGTGTGTGTGTGTGTGTGTGTAGGGATAAAGATCAGAGAACCTAATTTGGTCAGCCTTCTCCGTGGCTTCATTTACATCTCATTACAGGTTTCTGCTATTTCCTCTTTACATTTTCTCTCCCTTCTTCCCAATGAACCCCAATGTTTTCAGGGAATAAAAGTTAGATTGAACAGAGTAAGACTTAAGGGTAATTTTTTGGTTAAATTTTCTTTGCCTATTATGTGCCCAACCATACCCTCCTCCAAATTTCTTTCTTGCTTTTTTCCTCTCTCCCTCCCTCCCTCCTTCCCTCCTTCCCTCCCTCCCTCCCTCCCTCCCTCCCTCCCTCCCTCCCTTCCTTCCTTCCTTCCTTCCTTCCCATTTATCTATCCACCTGATATCCAAATGAGTGTCCACTGTTTTCCAGGCCCTGTACTAGGTGGGTCATGGGGATATATAACTGTGACCGACAGAGTCACCGTCCTTTGCTTTATGGAGCTAATAACTTTAGTGGGCAAAAAATTATGATAATTGGTAAGAGACCCGAAGAATACTGGAAATTGGAGGATTGCAGGGAAGTAGGTGGTGATGACATCTACCTTATGGAAGGTCTTAAAGCATTAGAGGGAAGGATTCCTGCTGGTTTGCATGAATGAAGATAGTATGAGGGGATTTTATTCCAATGCTTTTGTTCTTTAATCTTTGGCTTCCCTTGTTTATGCTCCTGCAATCCTTAGTCTTGTTTGGAGAATGGCAAACAGCCAGCAAGTTCTCAGGAGAGTTCCCACTTGTCACAGGTTTCTCATGTATCAGGGTTTGGTTTAAAGATGAAATTGCCTTTAGGCCAACTTCTGATCCTTGCCAGAAAGAGCTGGCCTTTCTCTACTCATCTCTGCAAAGCTTTACTCAGGTGAGACTTTCACCTGAATTTGAATAAAAGAACTAAAACTCTCCAGTAACTAAGAAGAGTAAGAAAGGCATCACTTTTTTATTTTTTACCTCCAAGGCTCAAGCCTATTATTTCAGATTTTTATGTTCTCTTATCATTTTTTGTTTTATTTCATTTTAACTTTTTGTGGAAAAAAATGTATGTCTAATTGGAATGCAGACCAAAATAAAATTATTAAGGTGGAAAAATATTTTAAGAAAATAATGTTTACATAAAATCAGCACAATGTCCAAACAAACAAAACCATCTACATACAGTGAAAATACAACTATTTGAAAGCTGAAAAAAGTACTATCTCATATTACAGAATTTCCTGAAAGTGTGCTCCTTTTGTTTGCTCATTCTGAAAAACATTTTTTAAAAACTAAGGTATTTTGACTTAAACATTTCTACAAAATCTCTTAAACATAATTTGCTATGTTCTTGATGGCTCTGAGCCATGATTATTAATTCAGGTGATTCTGGTTTTCTGTTATATATTGATGCCTTCAGTGCCTACCAGAGAGTTGTAGGACAATTTACCTTAATAGGAATAACAGAATGCTATGCTTTAAAAGAGTTTCCATGAAAATTGATTTATAGGTTTGGCTGTTTACGGGTTTTAGTTGTTTAATGTCGCCTTCACTATTAAGGATGTCAGACATCCTTCCTCCCACATATTATCTGTTTCTAGTAACCACAGAGCTAACAATGTACTATTTTTATTATGTTGGGGATATTTATTAGGATAACCTTGGATACACAGATAAACATTTAAAATAAAACTAACAGTGGCTAAAACAAGAAAGAAACTTATTTACATCCCACGCATGAGAATTCCAGAGATATGCAGCACAAGACTATTACGGCACATCTTGAATTTCATTGGCATTCAGGCTCCTTTAGCTCTCTGCGGCAATATCCATAGGGTGTAACTCCTGTGTCCAAGTTGGTTTCTAGAGACAACAGACCAGAGTTCCCAGCAGCAGACTGGAAGGCAGGAAGACAGAAACGCAGAGGGCTGAGTCCCATCTTGGTGGGGTACAACTTAGACCTCCTTTACAACAACATTTCCGCTTGTATTCCATTGCTCAAAAGTTTTTCACACTTACAGTTTTAAGAATATTGCTGGGCACAGTGACTCACACCTGTAATCCCAGCACTTTGGGAGGCTGAGGTGGGTGGATCACAAGGTCAAGAGATTGAGACCATCCTGATCAACATGGTGAAACCCCATCTCTATTAAAAATACAAAAATTAGCTGGGCTTGGTGGTGCACACCTGTAATCCCAGCTACTTGGGAGGCTGAGACAGGAGAATTGCTTGAACTCAGGAGGGAGCGGTTGCGGTGAGCAGTGAGCAGAGATAGCAGTGAGCTGAGATCACGCCATTGCACTCCAGCCTGGGCAACAAGAGTGACACTTCATCTCAAAAAAAAAAAAAAAAAAAAAAAAAGAATACCGGGAAATGTAGTTTCTATCTGAGTACATGAGTTCCTTGAAAAAAATTGAGTTTCTGATACCAAATAAAAATAGAAGAAGGGATGTTGGGGTCAAACACCAGCAGCCTCCGCCATATTCCAATATCAAATATCCAAACCTATTAGAAAATTGTGTAGGGATTTTGAATAATGTGGATTTCTTCTAGGAAGTAAAGTGAATGATATTTAGTGCATGGACCCACATATTTCAAACATTACAAGGCCTTCAATCTTTTTCTAGATTCTGTGGGTTCTGAATACATTTGCTACATAAATGACATATGAGTAACTGAGGTACTACTGTGGCTGAAGTGGATACTTCTATATAAATCCTATAGCAGAATTCAAGCAATTCTACTTTGCCATATCATGTAGATGAATTCCAAAGTTTCCTCTCAAAATATGTGCTTCCAGTATTGCAAGAATTATATGTGGCCTGAACAAGTTGGATTGGATCCTTATATTCAGTTACACCCACTTCTTTTATCACTATTTCTCAGCTTACACAATTTATGCCCCAACTTACTAGAAATAATTTTTGCACATTACATTACCTAACTCCTAGAGTATAAACAAAACCTTTTATTTGGAGTATTTCTTATATCTCTCTAAATTGATTCCTTGCACTGTTTGAAGGCTTGGAGTGAAGAAGACATTCATGAAAATAAATGTCAATTTGTGTGTTTGATATATTTGTATTTGGCAAGGACTGCTATGGGCATTATTTATTTGGTTCACCGATATTTGATTTAAAATTAAAACTAACATTTGCTTTAGCTAAACCTGTGTCCGGTTTAGAGCTGGGTCTTCTGCCCCCACCTTCCTGAGTGAATTAGTTCTCTGGGTAACTCTCACGGTGGTACTCATAGTCCTCTGCTGAATTGCACTGGTTGGATTTGAACTGCCCTGATCTAGCTGTGCCCACAAATGTGGCTTTTGTGTCTGAAGCAAGTGGGAAAATTGGAAAAAACAGTGAGCTCACTGCAGAGCTGATGAGCTGCTCTTATGCACTGATACAGCTGTATAGGTTTGTGCAACTACCTTACCAGGTGTCAGATATTTTGAATATCTTCTTGTTAAGGATTAGGTAGATCATTCTAGTTAAATGTCAGGGATTCCTGATGTAGGATTTCCAGGCTTCTGAGAAGAAAGTAGCTCCCTGGACCTCGCCAACCCACAACCGTCTCCTGCGTCTCAAGCTGTCCACCATAGTAAGTCTGCCAATCCCAGACAAGCACAAGGAAAGAGGTGCCTGAGCTGGGGCAGATGATACAAAGTTCTTTGTCTTCCACATTTGACATAATAATCTGTGTTCACTCTGTTTTGCTCTGGCATCTTAGCCATTATTTGCCTCAATGAATTCACATGATGTTTTAGCAGTGGCAGCAGATGCTTTTTTAATGTAGCATTAAAAGTGAAAGGAAATGGACACCTTAAATATCCTGACTTGATTACTACAAATTATATACATGTAAAACAATTTTTATGTACTCCATAAATTTGCACAAATATTTTAAACAAGTAAAAGGTGAAGTAGCAAGAATAAACAAGAATAGCACAGGGGCTCCCCTGGTGCACCATCTACAGCCAGGTGCCGTCACTGTGCATTCCGTGGGCTCTTACGACTGCAGGGGAAGAGGCTGCTCAGCACTGGGGCATGATGAGAGTGGCTGAGACCCAGTCCCTGCCTCAGGTGCTATAATCTAGTGGTGGAGGTGGGGAGAAGCCACAATGAGTATGATGAGGGACTTATCTTAACCTGATCCATCGCCTGCTGTGGAGGAGCTTGGGTTGATGTGGAGTGAGAAGGGAAAGGATGGGTGTATTAGTTTGCTTGGGCTGCCATAGCAAAATGCCACAGACTAAGTGGCTTAAACAACAGAAATTCATTTACTTGCAGTTCTGGAGGCCAGAAGTCCTAGATCAAGGTTCTGACTGGGTCAGTTCCTGGCGAGGGCTCTATTCCTGGCATTCAGTTGGCCTCTTTCTTACCATGTCCTCTCATGGTGAAGCAAGAGAGAGCAGTCTTTTTATAAGGACACAAATCCTGTTGGATCAGGGACCCATCTTTAAGACCTCATTTAACCTTAATTACTTCTTTAGAGGCTCCATCTCAAAACACAGCCACACTGGTGAGATGAAACACACAGATGGATCAATTCATCTCTGAAATTTCATTCTTGTTGTCTGAAAGATTTACATAAAAACCAATGGCTTTATTTACTTCAATTGTTCCCACTGACATGGCTCCCCCACCTCCTAGCTTAGAACCTTAGCCTCAGACCTACTTCTACTGAGGAGATGAAGAATGCTCATGCCAATTCTAGGAGTGACTGCCTGACGGGGGAGTTGAGGTAAAGATGTCTGATTGAACTCCAGACCGCAATCAAGAATGACCCCATGTCTAGAGCTGAAACCAGACAGACCTCGGGTCAGATAAGAATATTTATAATAGGAAGTTCTCCAAAAAATATGTCATACGTGGTTGCTGTAGAGGGGGTACAGGGGACATACAAAGAATAGAAGGCTGTATAAAGGTAAGATGTAAAGAATAAAGGAATCTGGCTAGAGAGCAAGATCCAACTCTCATCCATGCCTCTAAGAAGGACCTGAAGTTCACAGGTGTAGATTCAGGCCCTGTATGCTCAAGACCTATGCCCTACACAAAGGACTCCTGTCTTTGCCTCCCCTAGCCCTCAAAGCTGCTATCAGGGTTCACCCAGAAAGATTTTTCATGTGTCTTTGTGTATGTGAACAGACATCGTGGGGATTTATTGTTCTCCCCATTCCTCCTGATACGGTTCTGCTGTGTCCCCACCCAAATCTCATCTTGAACTGTAGCTCCCATAATTCCCACATGTTGTGGGAGGAACCCAGTGGAAGATAATTGAATCATGGGGGTGATTTTCACCATGCTGTTCTTGTGGTAGTGAAAGAGTCTCATGAGATCTAATGATTTTATAAAGGGTTTCCCCTGTCACTTGGCTCTCATTTTCTCTTGTATGCTGGCATGTAAGCCTTCCATGATGTGAGGCCTCCTCAACCACGTGGAAGTCTCGGTCCATTTAACTCTCTTTTTCTTTATAAATTACCCAGTCTTGGGTATGTCTTTATCAGCAGCATGAACACAGATTAATACCCCTCCCCAGTGGGTCATCCAGAGCCAGCACCTGGCAATGGGGAAGCAGGTATGGTGGACTGAATCATAGTGGACTGAACCAACAGTGGACTGAACTTTGACCTCTGGACATGTGTGATAATGCTTTCTAGATCCTGGTTCCTGGAGAAAGGTTGTTAAGATTTCTATAACTCCAGAAGAAATAGAGCCCTCTCCCAGGTATGCCACATAGCACAGCTGCAGAGAGTTCAATTTCCACTGAAGTCTACATGAGTGATGTCCCTGGTCTTGTGCAATGTGCAGGCTGGATGACCATTCACCCTGCCTCTCCCAGTGATTCCTAGTCCCAAAGGAATCAATCACTGTACTTACCCTCTCTGGCAATAGCAGGATGGAAACAGGGCTAACAATGACAAGGCCAAGATTTATTCAGGTGCTTACACAGAGATACTTTATTTTGCATACCATTTTATTGTTGTAGTACGCATCATGATATTGGAAGTGACCTGCACTTTCATGGATCTCCACTTTTCAGACTCCTTCCAGCTTTGCCAGGGGCAATGTGCCCAAGAAGCACAATTATTTATGCCAAGTAGATGCTAATTTCATTCACTTGAATCTAAATCTAAATCTCCTCCAGGAAAAAGAGGTTAATAATTCTTCTAATCACAAGGATGACTTGATTTAGTCTACAGTGGGCTCAAAATGTGAAAAATTATTTAAATTGGGGCTGGAAGCTAAAAAATATCCCTGATGTCTTCAAAGCAACAAAAAGATTTTTCCTTAATTATTTAAAATGTAGCAGTGGTGTGTACTATTACTGACTCTATAAACCAATGGTTCTTAAAGTGTGGTTCCTAAAACTGTATCAACAGCATCACCTGGGAACTTTGTTAGAAATGCGGATTCTCAGGTTCTACCTAAGACCTGTGGAATCAGAAACTCTGGGAGTGGGCCCAGAAATCTGTGCTTTAACAAGACCTCCAGATGATTCTGATGCATGTGCCAGGTTTGAAAAGCAGTGCTCTGGATCTAGGACAGTGATGCTAGTCTTGGCTGTATGTTAAGATCGCTTGGAAAGTTCTTAAAAATATGATGCCCAGGCCACATTCCAGAATCAGAATCTTTGGAGGTGGAGCCCAGATGTAGTTTCCCCAGGCGATTGCAATGTACATCCAAGGTTAACAACCACTGCTTTATGAGCAATAATCCCAAAAGTTAAGTGTGTGTGAAAAAGACTTGAGATACTTCTTAAGGGTATAGATGTACCCCTGGGAATTTTGACTCATTAGATCAATGGTAAGGCTCAGGAATTTGTATTTTTGTCAATAGTCCAGGTGATACTACTGCACAAGTTCCATAGGCCATTCCACAAGGAACACAGTATACTTACAGCCAGCTGCTTAAATAATCTTGAGGAGGGACTGCACTTACTGATGGGAAGTAAGAAGCCATAGCTCTGAGGACTTAACATTGTATGCCAAAAGACTTCGACAGATGGCTGCATGAACTAGGTAGGGAATGGAACTGCAGGTGCAGAAAGGCAGTGAGGCTGTTTGATTGCGATGATGTACTTGTCAACCAGTACCTTTATTTGTCTTGGGAGCTCATGAGCTCTCTTTGTGAACAAAATAATGATACCAGGACACTAAACCAAATTATCCCTTATGTTGCATGGTTCTGTGCTGGACACCCTGGCTGGTACAATCTAACAAAGCGAATCCACAAACAAGGAGCAGAGGAGTCACATGAAAACAACGCAGATGGGTCAGGCATGGCATTTCATGCCTGTAATCGCAGCACTTTGGGAGGCCAAGGCGGGTGAATCACCTGAGGTCAGGAGTTCGAGACCAGCATGGCCAACATGGTGAAACCCCCATCTCTATTAAAAGATACAAAAATTAGTCAGGCATAGTGGTGGGCACCTTCCAGCTACTCGGAAGTCTGAGGCAGGAGAATTGCTTGAACCTGGAAGGCAGAGGCTGCAGTGAGCCGAGATCGTGCCACTGTATTCCAGCCTGGGTGACAGAGTGAGACTCCGTCTCAAAAAATGAAAAAAACAAATAAAAAAACAACACAGACTTTGGAGTCAAGTAATTTCAATTTGGATTTAGACTTAAATCTGGATGTCATCACTTATTGTCCATGTGGCCTTGGAAAGTGATTCCCATCTCTGACGCTGTTCTGATCTGTCAAATGAGAATACTGATACCTACCTTACAGGGTCATTATGAAGATTAACATGAAAAGCACTCAGCACCCAGTTGGCTTACAACAAAGGGTGATTGTTATTTTGAAATGTTAAATGTCCCATTGCCATTTATCAACCAGAGTGTGTGTTCTAATTTACTGTACCAGACGCTGTCCAGTAGTTGCGACATCCTGGGAAATTCCTCCAGCTCCCCTGCATTGACTCACAGAATTCACAACAGGAATAGATATGAAAACTCACCATAATCTTTTAAACTAAGTAAAAACAACTAAGATTGGATAATGCAGGAAATATTTTTTATCTACATAAGCACTACGCTTGATGAAGTCCTCTGAACTATTCCCCTAGCATCAGTTGAGCAAACTATATCTACAGCAATTTGGCTGGTAACAAGTTAACTTGGGAAAAGAATCTTAAGTACTTTCCCAGCTGTGTTCTAATTGCATGTTTAGAAAGAGTATACATACATTTTTTAGTGTGGTAACATCAAGGATATATGCTGCTAAAGAGAATTTTAAGTGATTCATGCCATGTTTTCTTATTCAGGAAAGCTTTTTCTAACTTTCTTCTGAAAGCCTACAGAAATAAAAGAGAATATGGTAGAGGAAGGCATTAAGAATTAAAGTTGGGTGGGTGATGAAAAATGAGAACACATGGACACAGAAAGGGGAGTACTAAACACTGGGGTCTATTGGGGGGAAAAGGGGAGGGCCAGTGGGAGGGGGAGGTGGGGAGGGATAGCCTGGGGAGAAATGCCAAATGTGGGTGAAGGGGAGAAGAAAAGCAAAGCACACTGCCATGTGTGTACCTACGCAACTGTCTTGCATGCTCTGCTCATGTACCCCAAAACCTATAATCCAATAAAAAATTAAAAAAAAAAAAAAAAAAAAAAAAGAATTAAAGTTGGGAAAGAATTCAAGGAGTCAACCCAGTTTATTTTTTGAGTTTCAGACAGAAGAGTCTAGCCTGACCCTCACAATGGCCTGAGGCAGATGGAGGCACCTGTCTCTCGACCTAAATTCTTAGTGAAGTCCCTTATGGCTCGGCAGCTAGCCTCCTCCACAGAGACTAGCCTCACACATTTCCTATCGTGGGCTTGGGGTGGGGAGCAGCTGGTATCACTCTCTTCATAATTAGCCCATACACTTAAAAGAAGACAATTGAGACATCCTTTATCCTCTTTTTTTCCAGGAAAACATCCAGTTCCTTAAAACTTACCTCATAGGTCCTGGTTTCCAACCCTTTAATCATTGTGTCTTTTGTGTGCCCTGGCCAAGTCCCCTGCTTCCTCTTAGACCTGAACCTGGTTCCTGACTAAGGACCCGACTGTGCTGACAGGAATAGGAAAGCCCCCCTGTTTCCACACTCACTTGTAAGCCAAGAAAGTAAGCAACAGTCATCACAGAGCACCTCCCTGGCATTATTCCAGGTGTGGGAAATTCTGCTGACCACAGGGTCAGGCGGGAGCTACACAGCATGGCTGAGGATCGTGTCGGAAGAGAGAATGCACACAGCCTGGCCAAAGAGGCCACCATGCTTGGCTACAGTGGTCTGCTGCCCTGAGGCACATTGTTGCCAGGTCTTCTGATTTTTCTAGAAATGTTCAAAATCTGGACTTTAAAAGTATCTGGGTTTTTTTTTTTGTCCACTTGTCTACCATCTCAAAAATATTAAACAATTAAACAATTAAACAATCTGTGGGCAAATAAAGCATGTCTGGAGGCTGAATCAGGTCCCTGGGCATCTTAAGAAATTCTGTTCTAGTTAATGAAGTATAAACAAAGGCTAGTCAGGTGTGGGTGGGAGTCTGGGGACAGGTTAGGGATGCAGATAGAAAGGTAACTTACGTATAGCAAGAAACAAACCATGACAGTGAACTATTGTAAACACTCAATTAGATGGGGGAAAAAGAATTATTAAAGTACTGAAATAATCACCATTTTAATTCAGTGCCTGGAGTATAGTAAATGTGCAATAAACGTTTGCTGAATAAATACCTGGCTTTTTAATATTGTTTTGCCATTTATAATTTCACAGGTTCCTTAGGACAATCCTGAGAGGTAAGAATATTATTCTTCCTGCTTTCATTGCCTGCAGAGGTCGTGCCCCTAGGAGCAGCAGAATTGGAGCTTCGGTTCGCACACTTGATTCACTATTTCTCCCTCTTGGATCTTGTCTTCCCAAAACCTTGCAGGTGGGTATCAGTGGGCACCTGGGTATGTAACGTGATCTAAGAGTCCACCCTGCCCTCTTTCCTACAAAGAACCACTTCTCACACGTGGTGAAAAAACAGAAACAAAACTGAAAGCAAAGAAAGGGATCATGAATATTAGGAATTCCCCTCCACTCTCATCCAGCCACCCAGCTCTACAGGAACTCTCTAAAGACAACCCCCTTTTACTTTTCTTTGTTATTATTATTTTTTGTACAGACAGGGTCTTGCTCTGTTGCCCAGGCTAGAGTGCAGTAGCACGATCATAGCTCATTGTAACCTCAAACTCAGGGACTCAAGGATCTTCCCACCTCAGCCTGCCAAGTAGCTGGGAATACAGGTGCTCACCACCACGCCCATCTAATTTTTTAAATTTCTTGGTAGAGATGAGATCTCACTATATTGCCCAAGCTGGTCTCAAACTGTTGGGCTAAAGAGATCCCCACAACCTTGACCTCCTGAAGTTCTGGGATTATAGGCATGAGCCACCACATCAGTGGAGGCAACTCTTATAATCAGCCTATGTAAGTGTGTAGATATTTTATGGGGTGTATGTATGTGTTTGTGTGTGTGTATTAGTACATAAATGGTAAAATTTTATAATTTCTTTTATTTTTGCTTCTTTTTTTCCCCCCAAGATGGAGTTTTGCTTTTATCACCCAGGATGGAGTGCAATGGTGCAATCTCGGCTCACTGCAACCTCCACCTGCCAGGTTCAAGCAATTCTGCTGCCTCAGCCTCCTAAGTAGCTGGGATTACAGGTGCCCACCAGCACGCCTGGCTAATTTTTGTATTTTTAGTAGAGACAGGGTTTCTCCATGTTGGCCAGGCTGGTCTCAAACTCCCCACCTCACATGATCCACCCGCATTGACCTCTCAAAGTGCTAGGATTACAGGCGTAAGCCACTGCACCCAACCTCTGCTTTTTTTTTTTTAAGACTGTAATTGGAATAATTTTCCACATCAATGAATATGGAACGGCCTTCTTTTTAACCAAATCCTTGATGGATTTAGGTTTCTAGTCTTTTATTAATAATCCTTGAGTGAATAACTCTCACTATGCATCATTTCATACAAGTGGAAGTAAATCTACGGAATACAGTTAAAATTGCTAGATTCAAGAATGTGCACGTTTTAGTTTTTAAAGATGCCAAATTGCCCTTCATAATGCCCACATTATACCCTCATGATCAATGTATAGACTGCTATCATCCTATTTTGTAAAAAATTTACTTTTTGGTTTATTCATCCACCTCCACGCTCACACTCTCTGCAGCCCCAAACTGTTCCACTTCTGAAATGCAAAATTCAAATGTGCACCTCTGTCCATTAACTTACATCCAACTACTCCCATTACACCCCTACGTCTTCTCCTAGCAGTCAGCTGCTGCATTCCCTTCGTCTTCCCATCACACCTAGCTGTGTGATCTGTCACTTCATCCTGGATCAGGCCAACCATTGCCACCTCCAAGCCAACACTCTAGCTACCATGTGCTCCTAGAGAGAAATCACTCCACCTGGGGTGCTCCAAATTTAAATGCCCCAACCTCACCTGGGCCCTCCGCCCTGCTCTCAATGCTCCCTTCCCCGGAAGAGTTCTCAAAGCTTTCCATTCTGGGAATTCCCTCCCCACCAACGGATGGCCACCCTTCCACCTTCCTCAGGGAAATGACAATCCCGTTTTTCTTCCTTCTCCTCCACACTTCCTCTCTGCCTTCTCCTTTCCCTTGGCATTGAGGCCTCTTCTAGCCTTTTTCATCAAAACGCCTCTCCCTTGACTCTGCTCTGCCTCTTCCTGTCACTCTCTGCTCATGGTCTCACTTCCTGTGAGAGAATCCGCACCCTGATTATTCCACCCCCATCTCTCATTTAGTCTCCAAACCTCTGAAATCTGACTTCAACCATCACAATTAAAATTGCTCTCTCATGCACCCAGTAAGCTGACAATAATTACTATCAATCAGCCTCCTGCCACTTGACCTCGTTGCAGCATTGGACACTTTTCCATCCTCCTTCATGAAACGGCCTTTTGTTCCTTCAGCTTCTGGCGCCTCATCTCTTGCCACTCACCATGTCCTGTCTGTGCTGCAGCCGTATTCAGCTCCTGGCACTTCCTCAGATGGTGAATGGAGTGCTGACTCCTCAACTCTCCAAACGATTAGTCCAAACCAAACATGGTGATCTCACTCCCCTAGCCAGCAATGTGACCCAAGCCTGGTCAATAAGACATGAAGAGAAGTTGTCTGCTTCAGGTCAGTTTTCTTTTTTTGTTTTTTACTTCTTAAGGGTCGTGTGGGAAAGACAATATATCTTCTTATGCTGAGGATGGAGCAAAACTCGGAGGGAAGAGCCGGGAGAACACAGAGCAGAGGAGATGAGCCAGGTGGACTCTGCCTGAGGCCACACTGCAGAGACCTCTTGTATGTAAGATCCTAAATTGGCTCCTGGCTTAGCCAGCTTGAGTGGGGTTTTATGTGCTTGAAGACATTTGAACGTATACACCATATTCACTTCTCCATTCGTATGTGTTGTTTCTTCTGCCTGAAACCTTTTTACAATGGTTTACCCCTCTCTCCTACTCATCCATGAAGCCTCAACTCAGGCATACTTCTACCAGGGGGCCTTCTATGGTCCCTCAAGAGAAGGCATCTTTCCTTTGTGCTCCTACACTACTGTGTGAGAATAGAAGTATAATTTACTTGGGACAGTGTGGTGGCTCCTGTGGGTAATCCCAGCACTTTGAGAGGCCAAGGAGAACCACTTGAGACCAGGAGTTCAAGACCAGCCTGGGCAACAAAGCAAGATGCCCCCTAACCCTGCCCATCTCTGTACAAAGTGAAAAGAAAAAATATTAGCCTAGCACAGTGGTGTGCACCTATAGTCCCAGTTACTTGGGACTACCCAGGCTGAGGTAGGGAGCATTCATTGAGCCTACAAGTTGGAAGCTGCAGTGAGCTGTGATTGTGCCACTGCACTCCAGCCTGGGTGACAGAGCAAGATCCTGTCTCAAGAAAAAAAATTGCTTGAATATAACTCCCACTAGACTGTAATTGTTTGAGGAGAGAGATAACTTTTAGCATCCAACACAGTGCCTGGCACACAGCAATTGCTCAGTAAATATCTGTTAAAAGAACAGATATTACTTTCATTGATCTAACCATCACTTTTTATGATAATAGCAATATTGGCAAAGACTCATGGAAATGAGCACTTCCCACATGAATAGCTGATGGTAGAGTTTTTCTGAATTGCAACTTGACAATATGTTTTAGAGTACAAAAAACAAGTATGCCAGAATGACACTTCTAAAAATCTATCATTACAAAAGAATCAAGATTTATTTTTATGTATGTGCAGGACTGCTCTTAATAGTGAAGCAATAAAAACAAGCTACAACAGTAGAATAGACTGGTTAAATGAATTCTAGTATAGCTATATACTGCAATACTGCACAACCGACATTTGTGCTTTCAAAAATATTTAATCATTTGGAAAAATATTTACATTGTATCATTAAGTTAAGAAGCATGTAACAAAAGCTATATCTAAATGTGATTCCTATTTTTTAAATGTATATGAACAAAGAAGACTAGAGTAAGGAACAGTGGCTGACACCTGTAATCACAGTGCTTTGGGAGGCTGACATGGGATGATCGCTTGAATCTAGGCGTTCAAGACCAGACTTGGCAACATAGCAAGATCCTATCTCAACAACAACACGAACAACAGCAAAATCAGCCAGGCACTGTAGTGCGTGCCTGTAGTCCCACCTACTAGGGAGGCTGAGGTGGGAGGATTACTTGAGCCTGGGAGGTCAAGGCTTCAGTGAGCCATGATCATGTCACTGCACTCCAGTCTGGGTGACAGAGCAAGACCCTATCTCTAAAAAGGAAGGAAAGAAAGAGACTAGAAACTGTGCACTAATATTTTATTAGTGGTTATCTGAATGGTATAATTGTAATTTTAATTTCTTCTTGATGCTTTTCTAAATTCTCAACAACACATATATATTTTTTAAAGCTGGTAAAATTAATATTAAGAAAAGAAAGCAAAGAAGGGAAGAAGGAAGAAAGAACAGCGAGAGGTGAAAAGAGAGGAGAGAAAGAATAAGAAGATGGGGCTCTGAATCAGGATAGTTGAGTTTTAATACTAGCTTCATCATTAAGAGACCATCCAGTTCAGGCTGTCATTTAGTCTTGTCCCTCAATATCTCACTCAGAAAGTGGGAATAATATTTACCCTGCCTTATGGATTTTTTTTTCTAAATACAAAAAAGTACGTGAAGGGGCTTTGATAAAATATATGCATTTTGTAATATCAGATGGCATTTTTATTCACACAGATATTGTTTAATCACAGCTACCCTTTTTTTTTTTTGATTTTTTATTGGATTTTAGGTTTTGGGGTACATGAGCAGAGCATGCAAGACAGTTGCGTAGGTACACACATGGCAGTGTGCTTTGCTTTTCTTCTCCCCTTCACCCACATTTGGCATTTCTCCCCAGGCTAGCCCTCCCCACCTCCCCCTCCCACTGGCCCTCCCCTTTTCCCCCCAATAGACCCCAGTGTTTAGTACTCCCCTTTCTGTGTCCATGTGTTCTCATTTTTCATCACCTGCCTATGAGTGAGAATATGCGGTGTTTCATTTTCTGTTCTTGTGTCAGTTTGCTGAGGATGATGTTCTCCAGATTCATCCATGTCCCTACCAACGACACAAACTCATCATTTCTGATTGCTGC
Source organism: Callithrix jacchus (assembly GCF_049354715.1). Lineage (NCBI taxonomy): Eukaryota > Metazoa > Chordata > Mammalia > Primates > Cebidae > Callithrix > Callithrix jacchus. Next base: position 112,111,451 of record NC_133507.1, read on the forward strand.
ATAATATTCCATGGTGTATATGTGCCACATTTTTCCAATCCAGTCTATCATCAATGGGCATTTGGGTTGATTCCAGATCTTTGCTATTGTAAACAGTGCTGCAATGAACATTCGTGTACATGTGTCCTTATAGTAGAACGATTTATAGTCTTTTGGATATATACCCAGTAATGGGATTGCTGGGTCAAATGGAATTTCTATTCCTAAGGCCTTGAGGAATCGCCACACTGTCTTCCACAATGGTTGAACTAATTTACACTCCCACTAACAGTGTAAAAGTGTTCCTTTTTCTCCACATCCTCTCCAGCATCTGTTGTCTCCAGATTTTTTAATGATCACCATTCTAACTGGCGTGAGATGGTATCTCAATGTGGTTTTGATTTGCATCTCTCTGATGACCAGTGACGATGAGCATTTTTTCATATGATTGTTGGCCTCATATATGTCTTCTTTCGTAAAGTATCTGTTCATATCCTTTGCCCACTTTTGAATGGGCTTGTTTGTTTTTTTCCTGTAAATCTGTTTGAGTTCTTTGTAAATTCTGGATATCAGCCCTTTGTCAGATGGGTAGACTGCAAAAATTTTTTCCCATTCTGTTGGTTGCCGATCCACTCTAGTGACTGTTTCTTTTGCCGTGCAGAAGCTGTGGAGTTTCATTAGGTCCCATTTGTCTATTTTGGCTTCTGTTGCCAATGCTTTTGGTGTTTTGTTCATGAAGTCCTTGCCTACTCCTATGTCCTGGATAGTTTTGCCTAGATTTCCTTCTAGGGTTTTTATCGTGCCAGGTAGCTACCCTTTCTATAATTTGAGTTCTCAAACACATTTTTTATCCAAATCATGAAATCTAATTAGTGTGGCTTTCCAGGCATTTGAGAGACACCAAGAGTTTCATTCAGTCAATAAAGGTGTCGGTTTTACTGAAACAAAAAATAAAAATTTCTTCCACTTACCAAAATGTCTGAAATCCCTAACTTCCTCATTCCTTTAAGTTGAAGTGCTGAAAGTTGCAGGCCAAAATAAAAAAGTATATAAAAAAATTGAGCATTTCTTTCATGCTTTACATTCTGTAATATAAAACATGTGAATCTGAGTAGCCAGAGGTTATCTTACAACCTCAAGTCCTTGGAATTACACAACTTAATAGCATTTAATATTCTCTATGAGTTAGCCTCAAACTGCCATTATAAGATTATTATATAAAGCACATACTACCCTTCAGCCAAACTGGAATACATTAGACTCTTATTGCTTGAAAATACAACATTCCTTTTGTATTTTTTGCCAATCAAATAGGTCTAAAATGGTATCTTATTGCATTCTTGATTGATATTTCTCTCACCATTAATGATACTGAACATATCTTTATATGTTTATTGGTTGTATATGTTTCCTTTTCTGAGAAATGTCTTTTATTATACTTTCTTTTTCTTATGCTATGTATTTTTTCTTGTCAATTGGTAGAATCTATATATTCTTGATACTAATAATGTGTGTATTGCAATTGTCTTTTCTCAATTTGACATTTTTCTTTTCATTTTCTTTAAGATATCTTTTGATAAACAATATATATTTTTAATATAATTGATCAACATTTGTACCAGACACTTTTGAAAAATCTTGCATTTCTTTCCCTAGCCTAAGGGCTAAATCGTATTTACTTATATTTTCTAATATGGATTTTAAGGTTTTGTTTTTCATATTTAAGTCCTTAATCCATCTTGAGTTGATATTTGTATGTGGTAAAAGTAGGAATCTAATATCACTTATTTGGATATTTTTCTTTTCCTACTGACCTGACATACTACTTCCATCATCATCAAATTTTGATTCATGTGGAGGGACATTTCTAGGCTCTTTATTCCATTGATTAGTTTTTGTGTTCCTTCAAAAATACAAACTTAGCTTAATAACTGTAGCTTATAGGAAGCAGATCCAATATGGCCAAATAGGAACAGTTCTGGAGCACAGTTGCCAGCAAGAACAATCAGAGGGTGAGTGATCATCACATTTCCAAATGGGTTATTACTGGCCACAGACCAGGAGATTCCTGGGCTGAAAAGTGCCACGAGTCTCCATCTCCAGCACAGCTATTTCAGCTGGTGCAGCAGGTCTCTGCACAAAAACTCACACAAATCTGGGCGGCCATTTTAACTGGCACCTGAAACACCTGGGAGACAGAGCCACCCATTCAACTGAGAAAAAAAGGGGCTAAAACAGGGAGCAAGGTGATTTGGCTCAGACGGTCCCACCCGCACTAAGACCAGCAATCTGAAACGCTCTGAATTGAGAGTTTCACAGCAAGCACAGCTGGACCTGGGATGGTCCAGCTCTGTGGGGGGAAGGGCATCCATCATTACCAAGGCAGTCCACCATTACCTAGGCAGTTCTAACTATACCTCTATAAACAAAACCACAAGGAAGTTCATACAGCAGCTGGGCAGAGCCTACAGCAGCTCAGCAATGCCTCTGCTGGCAGAATGTGATGAGGCTACCTCCTAGCTGGGCAGGGCATCTCTGAAAAAAGGCAGAAGCACATCAGGAACTTATAAATAAAGCCCCACCTTTCCAGGACAGAGCACCTGGGCAAAAAAGGTGGTTATGAGATCTGCTGCAGTAAACTTAAACATACTTGCCCAGCAGCTCTGAACAAAACAACAGAGCTCACAGCCCAGCACTTGAGCTCCTATAAGGGTCAGAGTGCCTCCCCAAGCAGCTCCCTGACCCCCATGTATCCAAAGAGACACTGCATAAAGGAGAGCTCAGGCTGACATCTGGCAGGTTTCCTTCTGGGATGAAGATAATAGAAGAAAAAACTGGCAGCAACCCTTACTGTTCTGCAGTTGCCACAGGTGATCCCCAGGCAAGCAGGGTCTGGAGTGGTCCTCCAGCAGTCCTACAGCAGAGGGGCCTGACTGTTAGAAGGAAAACCAAAAAGCAGAAAGAAATAACTTCATCATCAACAAAAAGGATATCCACTCAGAGACCCCATCTGAAAATCACCAACGACAAAGACCACAGGTTGACAACTCCACAAAGATGGATAGAAACCAGCGCAAAAAGGATGAAAACACCAAAAATCAGAATGCCTTTCCTCCTTCAAGGGATCACAACTGCTCACCAGCAAGGGAACAAAGCTGGATCGAGAATGAGTCTGATGGATTGACAGAAACAGGCTTCAGAAGGTGGGTAATAACCAACTTCTCTGAGCTAAAAGATCATATTCTAACCCAATGCAAAGAAACTAAGAATCTTGAAAAAAGGTTTGATGAAAAGCTAATGAGAATAAATAGATTAGACAAGAATATAAATGACCTAATGGAGCTGAAAAACAACACGAGAACTTCAAGAAGCATACACAAGTTTTAATAGCCAAATCAATCAAGCAGAAGAAGGGATATCAGAGATTGAAGATCAGCTCAATGAAATAAAATGAGAAGGCAAGATTAGAGAAAAAAGAGTGAAAAGAAATGAACAAAGCCTCCAAGAAATATGGGATTATGTGAAAAGACCTAATCTACATTTGATAGGTGTACCTGAATGTGATGGAGAGAATGAATCCAAGCTGGAAAAACACTCTTCAGGATATTATCCAGGAGAACTTCCCCAACCTAGCAAGGCAGGCCAACATTCAAGTCCAGGAAATACAGAGAACGCCACAAAGATATTCTTCAAGAAGAGCAACCCCAAGGCACATAATCATCAGATTCACCAGGGTTGAAATGAAGGAAGAAATGCTAAGGGCAGCCAGAGAGAAGGGTCGGGTTACCCACAAAGGGAAGCCCATCAGACTCACAGAAGATCTCTTGGAAAAAACCCTACAAGCCAGAAGAGAGTGGGGGCCAATATTCAACATCCTTAAAGAAACGAACTTTCAAGCTAGAATTTCATATCCAGCCAAACTAAGCTTCATAAGCGAAGGAGAAATAAAATCCTTTGGAACAAGCGATTGCTGAGAGATTTTGTCACCACCAGCCCTGCCTTGCAAGAGCTCCTGAAAGAAGCACTAAACATAGAAAGGAACAACCAGTACCAGCCACTCCAAAAATATACCAAATGGTAAAGAGCATCAACACAATGAAGAAACTGTGTCAGCTAATGGGCAAAACAACCAGCTAGCATCAAAATGATTGGATCAAATTCACACATAACAATATTAACCTTAAATGTAAATGGGCTAAATGCCCCAGTCAAAAGACACAGATGGCAAATTGGATAAAAAGTCACAACCCATCAGTGTGCTGTATCCAGGAAACCCATCGCACATGCAACAACACACATAGGCTCAAAATAAAGGGATGGGGGAAGATTTATCAAGTAAAATGGAGAGCCACAAAAATCAGAAGTTGAAATCCTAGTCTCTGATAAAATGGACTTTATACCAGTAAAGATCAAAAGAGACAAAGAAGGGCATTGCATAATGGTAAAAGGATCAATGCAAAATAAGAGCTAATGATCCTAAATATATACACACCCAATAAAGGAAAACCTAGATACAAGTTCTTAATTAATTACAAAGAGACTTAGACTCCCACACAATAATAATGGGAGATTTTAACACTCCACTGTCAATATTAGACAGATAAACAAGACAGAAAATTAACAGGACTTGAACTCAGATCAGGACCAAGCAAACCCAATAGATATCTACAGAACTCTCCACTCCAAATCCACAGAATCAACATTCTTCTCAGCACCATATCACACCTACTCTAAAATTGACCACACAATTGGAAGTAAATCACTCCTCAGCAAATGTGGAAGAATGGAAATTATAACAAACAGTCTCTCAGACCACAGTGCAATCAAATTAGAACTCAGGATTAAGAAACTAACTCAGAACTGCACAAATTCATGGAAACTGAACAACTGGCTCTTGAATGTTGACTGAATAAACAATGAAATGAAGGCAGAAATAAAGATGTTCTTCGAAACCAACAAGAACAAAGACACAACATACCAGAATCTCTGGGACACATTTAAAGCAGTGTCAAGAGGAAAATTTATAGTAATAAATGCCCACATAAGAAGCAAGGAAAGATCTAAAATCAACACCCTATCATCAAAATTGAAAGAGCTAGAGGAGCAAAATTAAAACTCAAAAACTAGCAGAAGGCAAGAAATAACTAAGATCAGAGCAGAACTGAAGGAGATAGATACACACACAAAAAAAAAACTTTCAAAAAATCAATAAATTTAGGTGCTGGTTTTTGGAAAAGATCAACAAAATAAACAGACCACTAGCCAGATTAATAAAAAAGAAAGAGAATAATCAAATAGATGCAATAAAAAAAGATAAAGGGGATATCACCACTGATTCCACAGAAATACAACCTATCATCAGACATTACTACAAACAACTCTATGCACATAAACCAGTAAACCTGGAAGAAATGGATAAATTCCTGGACACTTGCACCCTCCCAAGCCTAAACCAGGAAGAAGTCAAAACCCTGAATAGACCAATAACAAGGGCTGAAGTTGAGGCAGCAATTAATAGCCTACCAACCAAAAAAAGCCCAGGTCCATATGGGTTCACAGCTGAATTCTACCAGACATGCAAAGAAGAGCTGGTACCACTCCTTCTGAAACTATTCCAAACAATCCAAAGAGAGGGAATCCTTCCCAAATCATTTTATGAGACCAACATCATCCTGATACCAAAACCCGGCAGAGACTCAACAGGAAAAGAAAACTTCAGGCCAATATCCATGATGAACATTGATGCAAAAATTTTCAATAAAATACTGGCAAGCCAATTGCAACAGCACATCAAAAAGCTAATCCATCACAATCAAGTAGGCTTCATCCTGGGGATGCAAGACTGGCGCAACATACATAAGTCTATAAACGTAATTCACCACATAAACAGAACCAAAAACAAAAACCACATGATTATCTCAATAGATGCAGAGAAGGCCTTCAATAAAATTCAACAGTGCTTTATGCTAAAAACTCTCAATAAACTAGATATCGATGGAATGTATCTCAAAATAATAAAAGCTCTTTACGACAAACCCACAGCCAATATCATACCGAATGGACAAAAACGGAAGCATCCCCTTTGAAATCTGGCACTAAACAAGGATGCCCTCTCTCACCACTCCTATTCAGTATAGTGTTGGAAGTTCTAGCCAGAGCAATCAGGCAAGAAAAGAAATAAAACGTATTCAATTAGGAAGCAGGAAGGTAAATTGTCTCTATTTGCAGACGACATGATTGCATATTTAGAAGACTCCATCACCTCAGCCCAAAATCTCCTGAAACTGATAAGCAACTTCAGCAAAGTCTCAGGATACAAAATCAATGTGTGGAAATCACAAGCATTCCTATACACCAATAACAGACTTAAAGAGAGCCAAATCAAGAATGAACTGCCATTCACAATTGCTACAAAGAGAATAAAATACCTACGAATGCAACTAACAAGGAATGTAAAGGACCTCTTCAAGGAGAACTACAAACCACTGCTCAAGGAAATAAAAGAGGACACAAATAGGTGGAGAAACATTCCATTCTCATGGTTAGGAAGAATCAATATATGAAAATGGCCATACTGCCCAAAGTAATTTGTAGATTCAGTGATATCCCCATCAAGCTACCAATGACCTTCTTCACAGAACTGGAAAGAAAGCATCTTAAACTTCATATGGAACCAAAAGAGAACCCACATAGCCAAGTCAATTCTAAGCAAAAAGAACAAAGCTGGAGGCATCACACTGCCTGACTTCAAGCTATACTACAAGGTCATAGTAATCAAAACAGCATGGGACTGGTACCAAAACAGAGATGCAGACCAATGGAACAGGACAGAGGCCTTGGAGGCAACACCGCACATCTATAACCATCTGATCTTTGAAAAACCTCACAAAAACAAGCAATGGGGGAAGGAGTCCCTGTTTAATAAATGGTGTTGGGAAAACTGGCTAGCCATGTGCAGAAAGCAGAAACTGGACCCCTTCCTGACACCTTACACTAAAATTAACTCCAGATGGATTAAAGACTTAAACATAAGACCTAACGCCACAAAAACCCTAGAAGAAAACTGAGGCAAAACCATTCAGTACATAGGCATAGGTAAGGACTTCATGACTAAAACACCAAAAGCATTGGCAACAAAAGCCAAAATAGAAAAATGGGATCTAATTAAACTCCAGAGCTTCTGTACAGGAAAAGAAACAATCATTAGCATGAACCAGCAACCAACAGAATGGGAAAAAATTTTGCAATCTACCCATCTGACAAAGGGCTAATATCCAGAGTCTACAAAGAACTAAAACAGATTTACAAGAAATAAACAAATGAACCCATTCAAAAGTGGGAAAAGGATATGAACAGACACTTTTCAAAAGAAGACATTTATGAGGCCAAGAAACATATGATAAAATACTTATCACTGGTCATTAGAAAAATGCAAATCAAAACCACATTGAGATACCATCTCACACCAGTTAGAATGGCCATCATTAAAAAATCTGGAGACAACAGATGCTGGAGAGGATGCGGAGAAATAGAATCACTTTTACATTGTTGGTGGGAGTGTAAATTAGTTCAACCATTGTGGAAGACAGTGTGGCAATTCCTCAAGGATTTAGAAATAGAAATTCCATTTGACCCAGCAATCCCATGACTGAGTATATACCCAAAGGAGTATAAATCATTCTATTATAAAGACACATGTACACGTATGTTATCACAGCACTGTTTACAGTAACAAAGACCTGGAGCCAACCCAAATGCCCATCAATGATAGACTGGACAAAGAAAATGTGGCACATATACACCGTGGAATACTATGCAGCCATAAAAAACAATGAGTTTGTGTCCTGGGGACATGGATGAACCTGGAAACCATCATTCTCAGCAAACTGACACAAGAACAGAAAATCAAACACCGCATGTTCTCACTCACAGGCGAGTGTTGAACTATGAGAACACATGGACACAGGGAGGGGAACATCACACACTGGGATCCATTGGGGGCAGGCTATAGGAAGAATAGTGGGAGGGAGGGTGGAAGAGGGATAACATGGGGAGAAATGTCAGGTATAGTTGATGGGGAGACGGTGGCAACAAACCACTTTGCCATGAATGTACCTATGCAGCAATCTTGCATGATCTACACAGGTACCCCAGAATCTAATGTACAATTAAAAAAAAAATCTGGAGACAACAGATGCTGGAGAGGATGTGGAGAAATAGGAACACTTTTACACTGTTGGTGGGAGTGTAAATTAGTTCAACCATTGTGGAAGACAGTGTGGCGATTCTTCAAGGACCTAGAAATAGATATTCCATTTGACCCAGCAATCCCATTACTGGGATTGCTAAAGGATTATAAATTTATATAAACAAACAAACACTTTCATATTTCTGCTAAAAGAAACATTATAAAGGGCAGTTTTTAAAGAAGCTCTTACTAAATAAAATATATTACTTTAAAATAGTTTCTTGATTTCAGCAATTCTGCCTTTGAAATAGATCATATTCATTCTTCACTTTCCCTACTTAATCGCTCTCCCTGTATATATTTGGTATAAAGGTTTTATAATCCTTTATATCAAAGGATTATAAATTGTTCTATTATAAAGACGCATGCACACGTATGTTCATTGTGGCACTGTCTGCAATAGCAAAGACCTGGAACTAACCCAAATGCCCATCAATGATGGACTGGACAAGGGAAATGTGGCACATATACACCATGGGATACTATGCAGTCATAAAAAACGATGAGTTCGTGTTCTTTGTAGGGACATGGATGAATCTAGAAACCATCATTCTCAGCAAACTGACACAAAAACAGAAAACCAAACACCGAATATTCCCACTCATAGGCGAGTGTTGAAGAATGAGACCACATGGACACAGGGAGGGGAGCATCACACACTGGGGTCTTTTGTGGGGGACTAGGGGAGGGACAGCAGAGAGTAGGGAGCTGGGGAGGGTAACATGGGGAGAAATGCCAGATATATGTGACAGTGATGGAGGCAGCAAACCACATTGCCATATATGTACCTATGCAACAATCCTGCATGTCTTGCACATGTACTGCAAAACCTAAAGTGCAATAAAATATATTTAAAATAAAATAGTGCTCAGTAAGTTATTATTAAATAAATTATAGAGTAAAATAAAAGGGACTACAGGACAATCTTCCCTTAATCCACAGCTTTTTTCTAAACCACTGAGTCTGGTAATGCAGGCTTCACTGTTCTCTGAATGTGTACTTCAAAGCGCAATGCTCCCGATGTGGCCGAAGCTCATGCCAACTCCGCTTACTCTGCTTTGCTGTGGAGAGTGAATGGTCACTGCACTGGTGGTAGGCCTTCACATTTTTTTTCTCCTTTTCTTCTGTTATATTTCTCTGCTAGTCCCCTACCCCATTCCCAGTATCCTTCAATCACTAAGGCTCTGAAAGTTTCTATAAGCTAAGGTTTAGCTTATAGACAGGTATGAATGACAGGTTCCAGTAGTTTCTATATGCATACCTACCCATGGAGAGTAGGAGTGTGCACCTTTCAATGATATTTTCTCAGTCCCTCTTTGGTACAGCTTCTAGCATTGAACACACTGAGCTCAGTGGCTTTTTGTTTTTTTAATATTTCTTCCCTTTAATGTGCTTGTTTACATGTCTTTGACCACCCTCTGATTGCAGAATTAGTCTTCAAATTATTATATTCATTGGACAGCTAAGCGAGCTAAGGATTACAGTGCAACTCAAGCAGAGGAAGACTTATTAATGCACTTTAGACTATTAATTGAAATCAGTTCCACAGCTGTTTGGGGAGTAACATCTTCCCAATACCAAGTACTGTCCTAGGTACTGGACGCGCCAAGTTGAGTAAGCATTGGTTTTAAGGAATTTATTGTTTAGATGGAGAGACTGATAAGGAAACAGAAAACGAGCAAACAGTGCCAGAGTACAACAAGCATGGGCAACAAAGAGGATGCTCTGGAAATGTAAAGCAGGAATAACTTTGCCTGAGGGATGTCACTATGGCTTGTCAGTATCTTGGAGAAGGTTACGTCTAAGCTGGGTCTTCTAGTATGAGTAGGAGTCCATTAAACAGAAGTATAGATAGTTCAGTAAGAAGATATAGAATGTGCAAAGGCACAGAGGCATGAAAGATTATGATTTGTTGGTATGTTTTCGAGGATGGTAGTGAGAGGAAATTGTTGGGAAAGTGAACCAGACTTTGCAGTTTTTACGGTCTGCTAAGAAGTACGCATTAATTACCATAGGCCAGTGGTTCCTAATTTTTGGTCATATACTTTCCACTTTCACATATCTGTATAATATCTGTACCAATGTTTACTTAACACTTTAAAAAATCAAGTTTAACTCACTTCACTTAAAATAGTTTATGGTGCAATATTGGATTATTTTTAAAAGGATGGATGATATCATGTCTGTAAATTACGAATCAAAATAATAGAACGAATACTTGCAAACTCATTATTCAGTATAAGTAGAAGGTTATTATCCAACTTAAGAATGAAAACATTTCCAATGCCATTGCTTTATTTGTATGATTCTTCCCTGTGTCATCTCCTTGTCTCCCCTAAAAGGTTAGTACAATGCTATATTTTGTATTCGTTGTTCCCTTGTTTTGAAGGGTTGTCTTATTTCATATGTATATATCCATTAACAGCATATTGTTTAGCTTAGTTTGGTTTCAATTTTAGACTTTGATTTGTGACAGCCTTGTGGAAAAAGATGGATGCAGGAGCCATCCTGGAGGAAGGGACACCATGTAGATGATTGTCAGAATCAGAATCTAGAGAAGACTATGTTATGAAGAACCCGGATTCAGGCAGAGAGAGCGATTAAGTAGGGAAAGTGAAGAATGAATATGATCTATTTCAAAGGCAGCATTGCTGAAATCAAGAAACTATTTTAAAGTAATATATTTTATTTAGTAAGAGCTTCTTTAAAAACTTCACTTTATAATGTTTCTTTTAGCAGAAATATGAAAGTGTTTGTTTAGTTTATTGACATAAATAGTTTGTATTTTGACCTCTGTTGTGCTGATGGTTCCCTGTGGTTTCCAGGGAACAGAGAAAAGCAAGATCTTAGGCCTTCTTCCTAGAAAGTCTTCACAGTGACTTTTAGAGATAAGTAAATAAAAGTCATCTTGGGTACTTTTGAAGAGTATTCAAGGTGTGGTACTTTATGATCTGACTAGACAGCTGAGCCAATATACAGATCTTGGTTTTTTAACTATAAAACAAGTCTTTCTCCCTAGGCCATGTCTTGAATTTGTTTTTTAAGTTCACCACACCCAGTCTTTCCCCATATTTATTTTTAAACAAAAATCTCACCATATTTCTGTAATTAATCTGTACAATATTGCTATTGTTTTCAGAGTAACTTTGGAAAGCCCCAACACTTTGGGCAACATTTGCAAAATGCAGTTAATTTAATGCTGTCTACACAAAGGGAGATTTTAAACTTTAAAAGAAGAGATTGAATTAGCTAGTTTTGTTGAGACTAGAGTAATTAATTTGTAATTTATGGTTGGCTCAGAAAGGGCACTCACTGGAAGTGGGTGTCTGGGTACTCCCCAAGTCCTCAAACTGACCTGGATTGGGCAATTTGAGCAAAGCAGAGTATCTTGGAAGAAGCGTTCTCCAGCAAGGAGGTCATTCATGCCAATTAGACTTGGAAACTGATTCAACTTGCTGGGTCAAAAAACAGTTAGACAGCAGGAGTTTAGAAAATACAAAATGATCACTCGTGAAAATTCAGGTGGACACATGTTCTCACTCATAAATGGGTGTTGTACATGGACACAGGGAGGGGAACATCACACCCCAGGGCCTGTCAGGGTTGGAAGCTAGGGGAGGGATAGCATTAGGAGAAATTCTAACGTAGATGACGGGGTGATGGATGCAGAAAACCACATGGCATGTGTATACCTATGTGAAAAACCCTCACATTCTGCACATGTACCCCAGAACTTGAAGTATAATTATATAAATAAATAAATAAATAAGAAAAGAAAATGCAGGTGGAATACAATAAATGTCAGGTTAATTTAAGCCATCTTCAGAGAGTCAATACTTTTCTCACTTTCTAAACTCATCATTTAATTGAGCAATTTCTTAAGTTCAAACCAGACTGGTTGTTGAACAAACTGTCTCACAGACTAGAAGACCCAGTCACTAGGAGATAAAATGTCTAGATTCAATTAGCATCATTCAGCAGCAGTGGAATTCAAACAGGCTGCAGTGGTTCTGCATGCCGCCATTTAGCTGTGGGCCTCTGAGACTATTCAATTCCATTAAACTAACATTTATTTAGTGCCTATTATGTAAAAGTTCTGTACTTGGCAACCTGATAATGCCATAATGCTTTCCTAAGGGACTGGGCAACTTGGGAAGATGTCAGTTTATGACAGGGTCCTCTCTCTATTTGTCTCCCCCAAAGCTGAACTGATTGGAACAAGGACAGAGGGTGTGGGTCACCATAATTGGAGAACTTGATGGTTGTGACTCTTTTGTCCATTCTCCCCAGTGGAAATTTTGAAAAACTTGGGTCACGAAGCCTAGTGAAGAAAGATATTTGGTGGTTTGAAGGATTTAAAAAAATAAGATCTTAGCATCTATTATTTGATACTAGATCTATGACCTAATCCTAACAAGACATAATGCATTTGGGATTTAGTGGCCACTTTGATGGGTTGGCACACAATTCTTCTGCATTCCTATTCACCCCGTCATTAATTTTATTTTAATATATACTTGTGCTTTGGCATTTTCTCCTCTGAATATTTTATTTGTATTTTAAAATTTTTTAACCTCCTGATAATTGATGAGGAGGAGAGGAAGGACATGACAGGAAGCTGACAAAAATGACAAAAAAACTATTTGAATGTTTAAATCAGAACAGAAAGCTGTTTATGAGTTGCGATCTATTGTTTGGTACTAAGAGTAACAGAGGCGTAATTAAAGTCTTTCAACCAGATGCTTTATCCAGAGAGATCTTTTCAGAAATTTGGGCAGTATATATCTCATAAAAGCAACCTTGGTTTTTATTTTCATGGAGCTCACTTATATGACTGCTATGATTTATATGACTGCTCATTTATATGATTGTTTAATTTAATTTGGTTTTGAATTTTATTATAACCATGATGTCTGGACCTAAGGTGCCGGAAACCAGGTCCCAAATTGAACCCCTCAATATCCATGTCATTGCAAGCATGAGTATGCATACAGTGGGGAAAATAATATCATGTATTTGCATAGTGTTTTGTTTCCTTTTTAGAGCTCTTTCACATCTACCAGTACATGAAATTGTGTCACTTACTAAAATGTATTGTTAATTTCATTTTTCTAATGATCTTTTGGCCACCATTCTGTAGACCAGGTTATAGATGCTTCGCCTATTACCTGAGAATTTTGTTTGTGTATTTGTTGAACTAACTTTTTAACTAAGAATGTTAAGGTCAAAAAGAACCTTTGGTGGTCTTTTGGTTGGAAGCCCAGACTGTGAGAAAATCTTCTTAAGTCCGCTCTTAAAATCCAGATACTCCCTTGAAGGATAATTTAACTACATAATAGCATAAAAGGTAATAGTTAACATGTTGGCATGGATTCATTGGCAGTTGTTGAAAAGGAGAGGACTTTTAGGGTGGTAAAGGAAGTTACCTGGAAAGGGAGGCTCCTCTGGAGGAGGGGGAGCATTAACCAGGGCTACTAGGAACAAACTCCACCTCTCCAATTACAACTGTGACCTCATCTCTCACTAACCTTCTCCACAAAACTGCTGAGGCACCTCTGGTGGCAAATAAAGGCTGTCTCTAGACTCTAAGTTATTTGGGGGCAGGAACCCTTGTCTCTCACCAGTGCTTTCAGACTCTCTTAGCATAAAGTAGAGAATCAGGAAATATACGTAGAATAAATGAAAACTTTAGTCCATAATTTGATGCCTAGTTGTAATATTTAAGCTTCTGTCTTGTGCTGTCTTTGTTTTCAAAAGGAATGACGTTGAAGCATCCATGTTTATCTTTGGCTCAACCTCAGGAAAGGAATCCAATTTTTCTGTGGGATAATGAAAATAATAGACAACACTTACTGAATGTTTATTGTGTGCTGGGCACTGTCCCATCACTTTATACAGATTAATTTATTTAATTCTCACTACCAGCCCATTTTACAAATAAAGAAAACAAGGCAGAGAACTTAAGTCTGCCTAATTATAAATTTCCTCTCTTACTATTAAAAAAGACAAAGGTGCTGAATGGCAATGACAAAAAAATGTTCCTTCTATTCATTTTTAATTAAACTTCATTGTAGATGCAACAAAATTAAATGCAAACAGAAGGCGAAAAAAAGAGGAATTCATCCCTCAGAAGCCCTTCACAGTGCCTAAGTTTATCAGTGAATAACAGTCTGTTTAATTCGTTCCTACGTGGATGTGGAGCTACATTCACGGTTAAATATGTATTGTGGAGACTTAAGACAGCGCAAAGCTATGTCCACCAGGTGGCACTCATCCCTCTAGATGAAGGACAGAGACTGAGGGGGAAACACTTTGGATTGTGTCCTCAGCACCCTTGGCAAAAAGATTCAAGTACTTTTAGTTTCCTGGACCTACAGCTTCCTATCCAGGGCGAGTTGAGCTGTCAGACACCCACAAGTGCACCACTCTGCCTATTTTGCTATAAAGGAGAGGAAGTTCTCAGCTGCATAGTAGTATGGTATAGTTGATGGATGTAGCGTTCTGTTTCAAATCCAAATGCAAATGCAGATTTCTTCAAATCCTAGCCCTACCAGTCACTAGTTGTATGACTCAGGCAAGTTACTTAACCTTTCTATGCTCCGAGATCCTCATGTGTGAAATGAGGACAATCACTATACCAACCTCATTTTCAATCACCTGTTGTAACAAACAGTCCTCTACTCACAGAGGGCCCAGATAAACATTCTAGGAAATGGAATTAATCATGTGACCATTTGGTAGCTGGCATTAAAATGCAATTAAAATTTTACTTGGATCATCTTTGATGAGCCATCAAAGAGATGAACTTGAGTTTCAGGCTTTTTTTGTTATTACTGTTTATTTTCTAGAGATAGGGTCTGACTGTTACCTGGGCTAGAGTGCAGTGGCACAATCATAGCTCACTGCAGCCTTGAACTCCTGGGCTCAAGTGATCCTCCCACCTTGGCCTCCCAAGTAGCTGGAACTATAAGCATGTACCACCACACTTGGCTACTTTTTATTTTGTTTTTTGTAGAGATGGGGTCTTGCTACGTTGCCCAGGCTGGTCTTGAACTCCTGGCCTCAAGTGATTTTTCCCACCTCAGCCTCCCAAATTGCTGGGATTATAGGCATGAGCCACTGCACCCTACCAAGTTTCAGTTTTAAATGGTAAAGTAAAGCTATGACTATTTACTAGGTGGAAACTAATCATAAGAGCAAGAAATAATTGATTTAGCATCTCTAGTTAGCTAGTTAGTCATTTCTCTAGGTGCTATTGCTGCAAAGATGCAAAGATGAGCAAGGTCCTATCCCCATTCCCATGAAGCTTATAATCTAGCAGGGAAGATAAACAATTAAAGACATAAAAGTGAACAGGCCAGCTGCCATGGCTCATGCCTGTAATCTCAGTTCTTTGGGAGGCCAAGGCGGGCAGATCACCTGAGGTCAGGAGTTCAAGACCAGCTTGACCAACATGGAGAAAACTCATCTCTATTAAAAATACAAAATTAGCCAGGCGTCGCAGTGCATGCCTCTAATCTCAGCTACTCATTAGGCTGAGACAGGACAATCACTTGAACCTGAGAGGCGGAGGTTGCAGCAAGCCAAGATCACACCACTGCACTCCAGCCTGGGCAAGAAGAGCGAAACCCCATCTCAAAAAAATAAAAAAGTAGACAATTATAAATGTACAAAGAAGTGTAAAACAGATGGACCTAAACTAGTATGGGGGTCAGGGAAGGCTTCCAAGAGGAAGTGGTGGTAGAGAATCAGGTAATGAAGCAAAAAGAAAGTGGATAGGCATTCCAGGCGAATGAATTGGCATTTGCACAGATCTTAAAGTGGAAAAAAGCCTGCTAAACTCAAACACCTAAGAAAAGTCCAGTGTAGCTGAAGGGGAGAAAAAGTGGGACAGAGACGTTGGCAGATGGAGAGGTTACTTACTGGGCAGGAAGAAGTATTAAAGGGTTTTAAATGAGGAAGTGACATCAGATGCTGTTACTCTAAGAATCGCATTTTTTAAAAGGTCATTATGCAACTTGGGAGGCTAGGTGGGAGGATGGCTTGAGGCAGGCAGTTCAAGACCAGCCTGGGCAACATGGTAAAAACCCATCTCCACGATTTTTCTTAATTAGCTGGGTGTGGTGCCACATGCCTGCAGTCTCAACTACTTGGGGGGCTGAAGTGAGAGGATTGCTTGAGCCCAGAAGGTTGAGGCTGCAAAAAGCTATCATCCTGCCACTGTATTTCAGCCTGAGTGACAGAGTGAAACCCTGTCTCTAAAAAATTAAATTAAAAGAAAAGGTCATTATGACTGAAATGAAGAGATAAAGAGGCTAGTTTAATGGGGTAAGATGGAATTGGGAGCATCCAAGGCAAAGCCTTTTGTATTATTTCAGCCTGATTATGATGGTGGCCTGAACCAGCGTGGCAGGAAGTAAATGGCTTTGAGAGACACTTAAGGCATGTGGACTTGACAAGATCTGTTGACAGATGTGTGGAAGGGAGAAGTCTAGGTGTCTGACTTAAACAAGAGTGTTGATGGTATTACCATTTCGCAAGACCTAGAGAACACTGGAGAAGTAGCAGTTTTGGAAGTTTTAGTTAATGTGTTTATTTCAGGATAGGATGAGTTTGAAGCCAAAGGTATATTCAAGAGAAACTGTTGAGAAAGTACTTCTACGTATGGAGCTCAAAAGGAGACTGGGGTTGTTTAAGTAGATTTAGGAGTTGTCAGCATACCTATAAATAGAAGCATGATGAGACCTTCTAGGGAGAAAGTCAAAAGTAAGAGGAGACGATGTCCTGAGTAACAATTCTAGGGAACCCCAGCCTTTTCTACATTAGTAGAGATGAGGGATCAATATTCAATAGTGAAAACAGAAAGAATAGTCAGAGGTGTAAGAGTAAAATCAGAAGGCTCAAGTGCCCTCCCCCAAAAATAATCGAGAAAGAGGAAGTGGTCAATGGTATTGTGAACGCTCCTGAAAAGTCAAAGATGATGAGAACTAAAACATATTTTTGGATTTGGGGACAAAGAGGCCACTGGTTACCTTAACAAGACAAGTTTCTATGGAACACTAAAGGCAGAAGCCAGATTGCAATGAGTTGAAAAGCTAAGTGTAATATGAGAAAATGATGATGATACATTCTGAATATAGCTGAATTCACTTGTTTACATTTTTATTGTGTGTCTGCTCTATGCCAGATGCTCTACTACACACTGGATTTGATTTGGTTAGGCTTTGTGTCCCTACCCAAATCTCATTTTAAATTACAATCCCTCCCCAGGTGTTAAGGGAGAGACCTGGAGGGAGGTGATTGGATCATGGGGGTGGATTCCGCCATGAGACCTGGTGGTTTTATAAATGGCAATTTCCCCTGGGCTTTTTGGATATTAGTGAGAGTGGTTTAAGCGACAGCCATGGGATCTTAGCTAGATAGAGAGAAAAGTGAAGGGATCAGGGACTGATAAATATTAGACAATAGAGTGAGGAAGCTACTGGAGGTGTCGATGAAATGAAACAACAGGAATTCCTGTAGTAATTGCTACAACTGTGGAATAGGAGGTTGTGTCCAGAGACTAAGATTTCTGAGTTCCTGATGTGAAATCTTGATGTGGCTCTAAGAATGGGTGACTGAAACGAGGGAGAGATGATGTCACAGCAACCAGCTACCTTTTAAAATGCAAATTTGGATGTGTCATGCTTACATATAAAGCTTTCCAGTTGCTCTGAGTAACAATATTTTTCAGATCCTTAACATGGTCTACAAGGGCTGCTCATTCCTTCTGGCTTCACCTCACGATGCTTCTTCCCAGACACTCTGGTCTTTTCAAGTGCTGTTTTCTGGGCCTGAAATGCTGATGCCCTCACCTAGCACAAAAGCTTTATCAAGTTAACTCAGTTTTCAACATTTTGGTATCAGGTTAACGTCACTGTCTCAAAGAGAGCCTCCTTTGTCCTCAGAGAGGCTCCATAAACTTTTCCTTCATAGCAATCATTTTAAGTTATTTGTATCTGTGTGATTTAAAAATAATTATTTTTGTATTTCTCCCAGAAATGTATAAGCCCCAGAAGAGTAGCAACTATGTAGGTTTTGCTACTTATTATATTCCAACAACTAGCACTTGCCTAGCACATAGTAAGTGCTTAACAAACATTTGTTAGATGAATGGACAAATAAAGGGGTTAAGCAACTTGCCCGAAGTCCTTAATTGAACCTACTAAAAATAACATTAATATTAATATTAATATTTATAAAATATATTCATTAAACTTTATGCCTCTGTGACATTTTTCATTTATGTCATAGTGAGTGAAGGACACCAACAGATACAACAGGTGGTAAAGAAGACAAAAATTTAAAGAGATGATGATAGAAAACAAGAAGAAACACAGCATGGAGGTTTGGAGGCTTGGTACGCCCTGAAGTCTCCCCTGGGTTTCTCCCACGGAATGCCGATTGTGCCAGAGCCAGATGGCCTCCTCCACAATTACAAGAGCCTTATTCTATTCCAGTCTCTCCTCCTGCCTGGAAATTCTAACTACATGTAAGCCTGTTCACAAGCAGTGGGTCCAGAACAGGCCCTGCACTTTCTGAGTATTGACTGCCAGACTAAGTGAAGAGAAGGTCAGTTTCTCAGCAGGCCCGAGCCTGTCTCGAGTCTAGACCTGCCCATCTCTTCTGTGAGTATCTTGAATATTCACTGGTATCGAGATGCCTTAACCTATTACCTGAGGACTTTGTGTGTGTGTATTTTCTTGTGACCCTATGGCCCTTCTTCCATTTTGCTCCTAGACAATGAGCCATCTACTGGCTCAGAGTTTAAAAAAAAAAAAAAAAGAAGTGTTTTTCTGACTTAAGTTCAAATATATAAAGCCTACAGGGAACAAGGCATTCTCAGGAGAATAGATTTGAGAGGATACGCAATGACGCAGGAACAACATTTCCCACTGCAAAGGATCATTTGATGGGTCAAGAGCAGTAAGCGTCCCTGACTATCAGAGGGGATATAAAAAACACGAGCTGCTAGTTTGTTTTGGATGGGAGACAACAGCAATCTCAGGGAAGTAGAGATTGCTGCCCTTAGTCGCACTGAAAGCTTGAAGAGGCTTCAAGATGTCAGAATAGAAATGGCTTTGGGGTGTGGCTACGGAGTTTGTCTAGATGCATGGGCCTGAGGCTGCCTCTGGAATGCCCCCAGCCCAACTTGATGGGCACCTAGGGAATGATTCCAGTATGCTCATGAAGAGCACAGAATTGCTGAGGGCCCTTGGATAGCCCCTCAAACTCCACCCCAGGACCAGTGACATGCAAGGGCCTTAGGAAGAACTTTGTCAGCAAGGATAGTCATTGGACCAGAAGGAGCCCTTTGGATGGTTGCAAGATGCATCCAAGCAGCAGTCTGAGTACTTCAATCCCTGCAGGCCAATGGGACAACAGATCTCAGTAGATGCCAACCTGGATACCTGTCTATTTTTCCTAGCATCTTGGCATCTTCAAACTTAGGCCAGACACTATGGAAGAGGAGAGGGGGAGGTCTTTCAATTGCCTAGGATTACATGTCTGCCGCTCAGATGAATCTAAACCTGATACTATTTGCAGACATTCACTATTTTCTATGTTAAAAAAATACACTTTTATAAAATTAGAAATGGACTTATATTTCTTGCCCATTTGAGTTTGTGGACAGAGATTCACATTCTACACACGTATTGCTAGTTATTTTTTCCTGCATTCATGTCTGGTCTCCACAGGTAGACTGCAAGATATTCAAAGCTCCAGAGTAACTCATTCCTACCCTCTTTTCTTTCGACTAAGCACTTTGTATATAACAAGATATATTTTGAGAGAAACCCTATGGAATAGGATGTGAATGGTTGTTTATACATTATTAGCTAGAGTATCAGTTCAAGGGTTTCTCAGCTCTGATTTCATTTATAAGGTGTATAGATTTCCCCCAAGTATTCATTTTTCACATTAAGAGATAAATATTTGTCAAGCACCACCATGGACAAGGCCTTGCTTCTACCTCTTCCTGGGGATGTAGTTCTTGTCCTCAAGGAACTTGGTATTGGAGATGTGGACAAGTTGTAGCTGATTGCACTGAATATGCATTGAGTTTAGGGCAACACCTAGGATGTTTTGTTGACTGTTTTTAAATACACGGATAATCTGATTGCAAAAGTGATAAATGTTTAATTGAGAACACTTGCAAAATATAGAAGTAAACAAATTGTACTCATAAACTCAGAACTTGTAAAAGTAATCAATGTTAACATTTTGGTGTGTATCATCATATATGCCTCATAAAAGTGTATCATGATCTATTGGAATTTGTTATTTAAAGAAATCCCTGATATACTGCAGGGAATGAGTGTGTGTGTGTGTGTTCGTCTGTGTGTGTGTGTGTGTGTGTGTGTGTGTGTGAGAGAGAGAGAGAGAGAGAGAGAGAGAGATTTGCTTTCTCCTGCAAATGGGAAGGTGTTATTATTAGAGCTTCAGTGACTAAATGTATTCTGTGACCAAATGAAATAAGCTTGAAAATGTATTCAATTAGAAAAGGTTGAAATTCAGGCTTCTGACACCTGAGTAGGGAGGAAAACCAAATAAAACATATACTTGAAACTTATCCATGGCATATCCATGAAAATAGTTCTGATGATTAACTCACATGTCACATCCTCACTGACCATCTCCTGTAGGCCCTCAGGCAGAATTAGCCAGCTAGTCCTTTAGTGCTCCCAAATATTGGTACTATCTATACACAATAATATATTCATTATTTTAATAAAATAATACATACAATTATTTCTGTGTAATATTTAAAGGAAGAAGAGTAGTGTTATGATTTTTTGGATTTAAATAGCCAAAGCCTAATTCCAGCCCTACCAGCTAGCTATGTGGCCTCTGAAAATCATTTAGCCTTTCTGAACCCATATCCTCACCTGTGAAACAGTAATAATAACACCTACTTTATAGACCTGCTGTGAGAGCAAAGTAGGACAGTATTTGTAAAGTACTGTCCTACTTTGCTCTCACAGCACCCCAAGACACAGTCAGTAAATAATAAGTATAATTATTATTATTACAGAACTTGCCATATTGCATTTCAATGACCGGTTAGGAATGAATCTCTCTTTGGACTGTGAACACCTAGACAGCAGGCTCTGGATCCTGGCCTCTGTCTTTCCTAGCAGAGTAGCTCATAAACAGTAAGCAATCATAGGTGTTTGCTAGAAGATACAATAGCTGTGGAAAGTGCCAGACCAAATGCTTCCCCCATCCCCAGAGTCCTGTATAATTACTGAGCTATCTACAACAAACTCTAATAACAAAACATTAACTCTTACAATCAACGTTATAGAAGGTCATTTCTACTTTTAATATGAACTAATATTTACTGAGCACTTAATATGTGCCAAGTTTTGTTTCAGTGCTTTACATTTTATTTTAACTACTTTATGAAGTGGATCTTCTGTAACAGATAGGGAAACTGAGGACCAGAGAGGGTACTGTGAACTCTGTAATTCCTGAGATTTTGTTAAGGCCCCCAGAGAGTAAAGTCCCGACTCTTTGTCCTTTCCTCTACCGAGGCAGGAGGTGAGGTAGAAAAGCGACCATATATATAGTTTTTCCTTTTATTTTGCAGAGCATCTCTCTTTTCTTTTCTGGAAAAACAAACAAAAGAAACTCTTGCTTCATTCATAATTTTACCCCTGCTGAGGGTTCCAAAGGAGGTCTGTGGAAGGATTTCTCTCCTGCAGAGCCCTATTCAAGGATGCAAATGAAGGTTACTATACTCCACTGAGAGTCAGAACCATCCCAAGCAGTAATTATTCTTATTGAGAGGGATTCGAAATAGACTTTTAATACAACTTTAAAAATACATAATTCAAATCTCCTCCGTGTGCCTGAAAACAATGAAATCACCTGTGAAACCATAACATTATCAATAAGCTAAATAAAATTGAGAGTGGAGGACATTAAGAATTTTAAAATGAACTTGCTCTCAAAGAGAATATTTTATCTCATATGATCCATATTGCCATGTTCATGACATTTATCAATTACTGTCCATGTCGCCTACATGAGTGAAAGATATGTTTTAAAAATATGAAAAGCCTTGGAATTACTTTACTTCAAGTAAGCTGATTGGAATCCTTCCAGATTCCACATTGTTGCTATTGACCAGAAGTCTTCTGCCTTGGGAAAATATTTTTATTTCCTTCCGCTGTTTTAGATGTCCTACAAAGACCTGTATTAGAATGGGAAACATTTTCTGAATCCCAAAGGAGTCCCCCATTTGCCTGAAAGAGGCAGCTAAACCGTGCTGAGAGAGGCCATTCAAGAAGATGATGTCTCACATTAATTTTTTCAAACATTCTGTGCATACTTTCTTCATTCAAAGTAACAGTTGCCATATGATAGATAAAATGTGGTTCTAAAGAGCATCATATAATTTTTCTTCTTCATACATCACAAAAGATACAAAGAAAAGGTCTCCTTTAAGAGAACAACTGTGTGGTACATAGCCTGTTTATTTTTATAAATGTTTTCTCAAAGTTTACTTCCAGAATTAGACACAGAAACAGCAGAGGCCAGTACATTGGTTTGAGATCAATTGCTACTTTTCTCTGAGGAAATAAATTAATTAAACGGAAGGGGGAAAGGCTAGGTCCTTGAAATATTTACCCCTTTCCTTTTGCCTGATTTTCCCTAACATTCCCATAACAATAATAACCTAAAACACATTAAGTAGAAAAACTACTTCCATCTAGTGAAGATATCTTCTGATGTACTAATAAGAATATATGTGAACTATATGGTAACTTTTTAGGCCAATTAATCATAAAGGTAGTTGGTGCCTGCTCAGGAGTGCTTTCTGTAGCCAAACAGACAGCCCTTCCTTGGAAAAGTACTTTAAAAAATATGAACATTGTGGAACTTTGTTCTGGAATTGGGAACAGGATTGCTTCAACTTCAACTTTTGGAGGAAGATGATATTTGAATGGACAAAATGAGAAGTGGAGTGCACTAAAAATGGCAGGTAATGCCTCATTATATACAAATAATATGTTCTCATTGAATGTTTGAATACATGTTGGAGAATGTTACTAGTGTCCTGTTTAGAGCCATTAGGGATACTCCAGAAGTAATAAGAATCATTTAATTCCCTTAGGTGTGAGTTTATCACTTCTTTCCTTCATTCATTCCACAAGTATTTATTGATGTTTATTATGTGCCAGGGTCTGTCCCTGGGGCTGAGTATACGCTGTGAACATCATGGACACTTGAACTTATGGAGCTAACAGAGTAAAAGATAGAGAGAAACAGGCTGAGTGTGGTGGCTTATACCTGTAATCACAGCACTTTGGGAGGCTGAGGTGGGTGGATCACTTGAGGTCCGGAGTTTGAGACCAGCATGGCCTACGTGGTAAAACCTGTGTCTACTAAAAATATAAAAAATTAGCCAGGCATGGTGGTGGGCACCTGTAATCCCAAATACTCAGGAGGCTGAGGCAGGAGAATCGCTTGAACCCGGGAGGAGGAGGTTGCAGTGAGCCAAGATTACACCACTGCACTCCAGCCCAGACAACAACACAAGACTCCATCTCAAAAAAAAAAAAAAATGTAGAGAGAAACAAAATGAAAAAAAAAAAAGCACAATCATAAGCTAGTCAATAACTACAAGTAGTACAACTCTTCCTGGCTCTGGTCCTGCATTAGGATATGCCCAGTGTGAGAAGAAGGCTTCTGTTGGGAGCTCTGCCCTACCCCATTCTCTGTCTTATGTGGCTGACTAGTCCAGCCTTCAACATCTGAAGCATTCAATTTAAAATATGAGATGCAGAAGAGGACCTCTGCACTGGGGAGGGGAGGAGGGGACTGTCAGGATAATAAACATATTTTTTATGCTTCTGTTGAAAAATGCTCATTTAAGTGTATTAGGCTTCGTTTATACTTGGCCATATCTACTATCAGAATGATCAGACAATTTAAAGTGCGTTGCTTCCCTTGAGAACAGTGGATTTATGATTGGTTCTGTAGAACCATGATCATACAGTTCTCCTGCCTTTCCTCATTCCCCTCCTCCCCACCCATTATCACCACTCTCCTTTGTTTTGCCTTATATAGTTCAGTGAAAAAACAGTCTGAAGTCTACATTTTCAATAAGCTTAGTTCATCTTATCCTCAGATATAGACAACCTTCACTTCATCTGTGGTTCTATTAAAAGGGTGCTGTGTTTCTGTAATTTTATATGTTAAATGTGATAATTTGCTTTTGATATATAAGGTTTCTCTACCATGCAGAAGGAGGAAGCTTAGTTTGGCTTTATCTATTATTCCCTGAGGGAAGTCACTGACCAAGGGATTGCTTGAAACACTGTGAAAATGTTAAAATTAATTTTAACATTGCACCAAATATTGGAGGACATAGGACATACATTTTTTTTGGCGGGGGGACAGCGTCTCACTCTTTCACCCAGGCTGGAGTACAGTGGCACCGTCTCAGCTTACTGCAAACTCTGCTTTCCCAAGATGATTAAAATCCGATGCCTAAAATCTGACTTTAGGCATTAGATTTTAAATGTCTGTGCTGTTGAACTGGAATTCACACTTAGGATTCAGATGTTTGGATGTATTGCACAGCCTGTATTGAACCTACCTCGCAATTGGACCCATTGTTGCATGTGTGAACCATTGCTACCTCGCCTATTAACCAGTGTGACCAGATCCTGCAGAACATGGGTATGGGGTAGAGCCAAGTTGGCAGCACTTGGGGATGGCTTATTCCTTGTTACTCCCCTGGGCAGGATCATGCAGAGTCAGGTGATAGCAGAAAAGCCAGGCAGCTATAGGACAGCAATGCCAGGTGGCCCAGTTCCACACCAGGTAGGTGGAAGCTATGCTGTTGGACCACACTGACACAACTCCAGGCCACACAGTGGAGGCGCGGCATGCTGGGGAACACCAAGAGCAACAGACTTCTCAATTAGAAGGGAGGTGGCTCTTGTGAAAGAAATGTGTGTGTTTGTGAATTAATAATCAGGTGTTACAATCAAAAGCTGTTACTCAAATTAAGGAAAGGCATTCACACAATGTAGAAAGAAGACCTTTGACACTCACTAAAGTGCACTGTTCACATGGCCTCTAGAATGAAGTAGCTCTGCCGGGCATGGTGGCTCATGCATGTAATCCCAGCACTTCGAGAGGCCAAGGCGAGTGGATTACCTGAGGTCAGGAGCTCAAGATTAGCTTGGCCAACACGGTGAAACCCTGTCTCTACTAAAAATACAAAAAAATTAGCCAGGCATGGTGGCAGGTACCTGTAGTCTCATCTACTCAGGAAGCTGAGGCAGGAGAATTGCTTGAACCTGGGAGGTGGAGGTTGCAGTGAGCTGAGATGGTGCCATTGCACTTCAGCCTTGGGTGACAGAGCAAAACTTTATCTCAAAAAAAAAAAGAATAAAATGTAAAATGTCTATACATTCTGAAGTGGTTTAAAATTAGTTTTAACATTGCACCAAATATTGGAGGACATCAACATATTCACCTTTTTAAAAAAAATTTTCAAGACAGGGTCTCACTTGTTTGCCCAGGCTGGAGTGCAGTGGCATGATCTCAGTTCACAGCAACCTCCACCTCCCTGGTTTGTTATCCTTCCACCTCAGCCCCCCAAGTAGCTAGGACTAAAATTGCTCACCACCATGCCTGGCTAATGTTTTATGTATTTTGTAGAGATGGGGTTTCACCATGTTGCCCAGGCTGGTCTTGAGTTCCTGAGCTCAAGTGATCCGCCCATCTCAGCCTCCAAAGGTGCTGGGATTACACCACACCTGGCCATATTCTCCTTTTAACTGCATATTCCTCTTGTTTTTTTAAATTCCAGGGTTCTGTGACATAGTAGTTATCTAATGCTACAATAAAATTATCCCAGCTTAAAACAACAAGTTTATACAATTTCTGTGGGTTGAAGCTAGTCAAGGTGTAGCTTGTCTGGATGGTTCTGTCTCAGGGTCTCTCATGAACCTGCATTTGAGCCCTGGACTAAGGGTGTAGTAATTTAAATGTTTGTCTGAATGCTTCTGAGATGGCTCACTTAACATGGCTGCTGGCAGGAAGCCTCAATTCCCTACCACATGCATGTCTCCAAGGACTGCTTTAGTGTCCTCACAACATGGCGTCTAGTTTTTCCCAGAACAAGTGATCCAAAGAGCCAGCAGCCACAATGTGTTTTATTACCAATCATGAAGACACACACACACCTCACCATTTCTGCCGTATTTTAGGATTGAGTCATTAGGCTAGCCCACACTTAAGTGGTGGGTAGGAATTAGGTTCTATCTTTTGGAGGAAGAACTGTTGAATTTGTGGACACATTTTAAAACTTCCACATATAGTACTCATCTAGGATGTCAGGAAATGTGGTGTAGTCAAGACTGGGTACAAGAATTATGAGACCCAGAGCAAAATAAAAATACAGAACCCCTCTTTAAGAATTTCCAGGCAGTGTTAACAGACCATTAATCCAAGTGTGGGTACTTTTAGGCATTGGACCCTGTGCTATGGTCCAGGTCCCACCCTATGGAGCCAGATGTAGCTATAGTGGTTAAGAGCATGAGCTTTGAAATTATGAGTTTGAGTCCCAGCATCAAATTTGAGTCCCACTGTATACAAATCATGTAACTCTTGGGAAAATTAATCTACCTGAAACTCAACTTCCATTTCTCAAAAGGGGGTATGATTAATTTAACTTTCACTTTGGATTATTATGAGCATTAAATGAAGTCAGTATTGTGCCTGGCTTATTACCGTAGGCATTTGATAACTTGTCGATATTACAATGATTACCTTTAATGAGCTTTAGTGGTAGAGAAGAAAAAAATAACCGAACTGATAAATCGGATTGGTGATTTAGCTGATTATCATAAACTCCTTAAAGTGGGAATAGCATCTTATGCTCTCTGCAGTACCAATATCTCTTTGACTTAACGTGGATTCATGCATTCATGAGTTTGAAAAATGTGGCCTGTAAGCTACAATAAGAATGGCTAAGAAAACGTATTTCAGAAATGGCATGTTTTCAGCATCCTAAAAGGTAGGACCAAAGCGACTATTTTAAGAAAATCCACATAAGAAGATCAATATTTCATGGGCTGTTGTAATACTAGGCATTTATCAGCATGTTAGATATGGTTGCCATGAACTACTTTCTATTAATAACTTGGTTAAAGAGACTGAATATTAAACAGGAAATTTCTCATAGCAATATTCTCCTTGGGTGGCTAAACAACAAAACCAAAAACCATTCCTGGATAAGGTCTTTATACTGGCAAAACAATTTTATGAAGCACTTCATAGCTTCAGACAGGCCTCTGCTTCCTTTCTAATGCAGTTGAGCACGGCTCAGTAAAAGCCAACAGCAATCCTCTGGCCTTTGCACAAACGCCTCAGCCACAGCTCAGGTGTGCCAGGGTGGGCGCTGTAGCGATCCCACTTTGAAGGTTCTATTTCAAACCAGATAACTGACCTTTTAAAGGTTGACTGTTTTCCTAAGGACTTTCTTCTACTAAGCTTTTAACCAAAGCATATTGCTGAGCCAAGACATCTTTGCTCATCTGACAAAATCCCATGCACCAGCCCATGAAGTGGAGTCCACGAAATCCAGAAAGTGTAGTACTGGGCTTTGAATTACTACGGACCCGCTGGGAGAGTTAATGCAGGTTCCAGAGGGGCTGCACCTGCCTCTTCTGAAAAAATGGTCTCATCAAAGACTTGAGTAACGCAAGTAGGCAGAGGTGCTGATTATTTATCTGGATGAGCAGCCAAACAGAAAAGGTTAAGAAAACTAGCAAGAGTTGGGTTCTTTTCACAAACACATTAACATCAAAAAAATAAACAAGCCAAGTATAAGTGTGATTACACGTTTTGTTCCTTCTTAACTCTAGGCGGCGTTGTGTTCTCAGCAATAGTCTTTTTCTCAAAGAACTTTATTTATTCCCCAATCCAAAATTAGTTCCTTAATTTGAAACAGCCATAAACAAACATTACTAAAGAAATCCCTTGGGCTCTTGTCTCCCACACCCTATCCCCCCACACACATATTTTCTCCTGCTTTGTTTGTTCTCAGTTCTTTTTCCCTTTGTGCCGAACAGAAGGGCCTGCAGTGGTTTGGGTTTCTGAAATCCCTTCATAAGTTTCTTGAAAGATATTTAAATTCCATTTTGACAGGAAAAAATTAAATTCACATTAATTTCCATCAATTATGAATTCAATCTAAACAAACTTCAGTAACATCAAAGTGTGGATTTTAGTTCTCTACTGGTTTCGAAGGTTGCTCACAGCTCTCTAATTCCTTTATTGGCTGACTCTAGCCTACTGCTGCTTCGGGAGTGTGAATGGAGCCTTTAGTCAGAGCAGCTGTTCCTGTAGCTGTGGAGAGATTCTTTCACCCCTCTTCCTCCACTACTCCTCTCTTCATTTTCTGCTTGATTTCCAATCTTTGCCAACCCCCGGTTTCCACCCTGCCTTTCTTCATTTCACCTCCATTTTCCACTCCATATCATCGAAGAATCCCATAGCCATTTGGCTTTCCTCTTCGAACTATCCCAACATGGTCTTCGTAAAAGATAATGTGTTGGTCATGTCCCTGCTTGCTCTGGCCTTTCCCCTGCTCTGCTCTCTATCACAGGGGACTGCATTTTCCAGCTCCCTTGCCCTCTGGCTTACACCTAGACTGAGCCAAAGGGAGGAATAAACAGAAGAGTGGAGAGTGGGAAAAGGGAGGAAGCCAGGGAATTTCACCTCCTCTCTGTCTGTTTTGATGGTGTCTGTGGCCATGGCGGCTTCTTCTCTATGATTTTAGCTGCTGGCGAACAGCCCCTCGTTGTCTCAGCATCTGCCAGGAACGCCCCCCACTGCTTCTGACTTCTCCTAACTTCCAGGCTCTAGTAACATCCCTGGGTTCTGGTTCTTCCATCACAGGTATAACAAGTTCCTGGCCAGGCATGGTGACTCACGGCTGTAAGCCCAGCAATTTGGGAGGCTGAGGCGGGAGGATTGCTCCAGTCCAAGTGTTCAAGACCAGCCTATGCAACAAAGTGAGACCCTGTCTCTACAAAAAACTAAAAAATTATCCAGGTGTGGTGATGCACATCTGTAGTCCCAGCTACTTGGGAGGCTGAGGGGGGAGGATTGCTTGGGCCAAGGAGGTTGAGGCTGCAGCGGGCTGTGATTGTGCCATTGCACTGCAGCCTGGGCAACAGAGCGAGACCCTGTTTCAAAAACAAACCAAACAAAAAACAAAAAACAAGTTCCTGTATTAAATTCCCTGTTTGAGACACCAACAGTGGTTTCTATTTTCTTTTTTGGGCCCTGACCAAAATAGGGGGTTCAAGATTACAACAGCGTCTCAGATAACATCAGATAACAGTTCTCTAGAGCAGAATGTTGCAAGGCATTACCTTATTCTATGCTCCTTAGAGTTCTTTTTTCTTTCTTTTTTATTTTTTTTTTGAGACAGAGTCTTGCTCTGTCATTCAGGCTGGAGTGCAATGGCACAATCTAGGCTCACTGCAACCTCCGCCTCCCAGGTTCAACTGATTTTCCTGTCTCAGCCTCCTGAGGAGCTGGGATTACAAGCACCTGCAACCATGGCTGGCTAATTTTTTTAATCTTAAGTAGAGACAGGATTTCACCATGTTAGCCAGGCTGGTCTTGAACTCCTGACCTCGTGATCCGCGCACCTCAGCCTCCCAAAGTGCTGGGATTACAGGATTGAGCCACTGTGCCCAGCCCGGGGTTCTTATACACATGATAAGCCACAGAAACAAGCAGCTATTAAAATTCAATGCCCAGGGTAAGGTTGGGGTAAAGTGAGGTGGGAAAGACTAAGGAAGCAAATACAGCATCATTTCCTGCATGTACCTGGGGCATCCTTTGGTTTCCACTCTCCCAAACATGGAGCAGAGAATTTTCTGACTTTGCCTTGCTGATGTGGTCTTTACAGCAAGATGTTCCGTGAAATTTGCAAGTCATTTTCCCTTTTACTCCCATCTGAGTGGGCATGTCCTGCCTGCCTCACACCACTGCCTCAGTACTCCAGTAATGTGTTTTTCATTGTTACATGTCCAGTAATTTTGAATCTCACCTGATAGCAACATCTCCTGGCTTATAAATGTGTGAAATATTTGCTATGGAGGAGAGATTTGTAGCACTTTGTCAGTCAAAGGCCTTTTGGAAGAATCTAAGGGATGGTCAAAATCCTTTCCGCAGAGAAAAATGCACACACACCATGATTGCGAGTGAGCCTGTGTACATTGTGTGTGCGCGTGGCACGTACACACACAACCACACACACTTTGGCATAAAGCTCAGCAGGCTTGTCAATCCGAGATTCAGAACCCTACCCCTGCCATGTATGGTCCTTGGCCATATACTATTCTATCCGCATTCAGGATGCCCTGGGTGGTGCCTATGTATGTAATTATAGTTTTATAAACGACTTAATTTCTTCCAATTTGCCTCCTTTTAAGTGATGAATTAAATTTCAAAACATGAAATCTGTCAGACCCTATTTTTGTGTCAGATACTTTGGACTCACCCTGAGGAAGATAGTTCCATGTTTTACTTGTGTAAAAAGATGTCTCTATAGTGATATTAAAGGATTCTGCATGTGAAACTGTAATTTCCTCCTGCTGTTTTGAGATATTCCTCTTTCTTACTGGCACCACATGAGATAAAGTTCTGTGACTAGGGCAGAGATTTATGAAGTGTTATTGTTGAATATATATGTATGTTGCTTTCCTGTGGTAAAAGACCCATAACCCAAGACTTCCATTTTGGGATTGATTTGGGGCCTAGTGTAACATGTACGCTGTAATAAGTCACAGCAGATGCTGTCTATTTACTTCCTGCTGTCCCATGTGGGTTCCAGGGTGGATAATTTTGCTCATTTTTTGGCCTTTGCTGTGGTTTGTCAAAAACTGGACTCATGTTCATAACTCTGAGAAGTGCTCAGCTGTGAAATAAGTACTGAAAAGATGAAATACAATTGTTCCTGAGCCATTGTGATCGTTCAATCCCATGAAAGCAAGAAATAAGTATTTAAAGTGACCCAATAAATCTTCTCCTTGAGCTTAAACATCTAGAAATTTAGAATACTTATAGATTGATTGTACAGGAAGATTAAGAAAAACATATGTATTGGCTCCAAAGTGGAGATTGAAGCTATTATGAAACAGTGAGAAGTTGAATGGGGTCAGCCTAATGCATCCGTTTCTGCAGAAGTGGGAATTCTTTAGCATCAAGGTATGAGAGGGTATACCAGAAGTACAGGAGATGTCAGTTCAATCACTGTCTAGACATGAAAAATCCACTTTATTTTAATCAATGTAGCTATTTGTTATATTTTAGCTTTTTAGAACTATTACACAAAAATTACGGGGTTTGCTAAGAAGATGCAGTAATCTTTCAAAGTGAGTGATACAGCTGTGAAGGAGCTATGAAAGCAGATACTGGGAACACTTGGTATTCATTCATTCATTCATTCATTCACGTATGCACACATCCATGCATGCAACAAGCATTATTGAGTGCTTACTATATTCCAGACTTATGTTAAACACAACAATAGGAAAAAAAATAGACATGATTCTGCCCTCAAGTTTGTCTCAGTGTAGTGAAAGAGACTGATAATTGAATAGGTAGTTTGATAATAGTGTGACATACTCCATGATAGAGGCAACAGAATTTTATCAGAGCACTGAATAAGTGCTCTTTTCTTGTTTGGGGGATCAGGAGACCTCTTCAGAGAAAGCAACATTTTCTATCTCTATTAAAAATACAAAAAAAAAAAAAATTAGCTGGGCATGGTGGTGCACACGTGTAATGCCAGCTACTTGGGAGTTAGAGATTGCAGGGAGCTGAGATCACACCACTGCACTCCATCCTGGGTGACAGAGCAAGAAGACTCTGTCAAAAGATAGAGAGAGAGAGAGAGCTGGCCAGGGGAAAGTGGCGGGAGAGGCATTCCAGGCAGCAGAGACAGAATATGCAAAGGCACAGGCATGGAGTCCTGGAATGAACTGATGCAAAAGCCCTGATGGGGGAGTGGTAGGAGAGATGAGCTGGAAAGGGAGCACAGATCACAGGTGTGCCAGGCCAGCAATGGAAGATTCTGATGTCACAGTCTTCAGGATAGGAGGGCAGGGGCAATGACTATAGAGAAAAGAACGTGGATCAGTGAGGCAGGTAGGAGGTAGAATAACTCTGGAACTCTCGAAAAGATGGGATTTAGATTACAGAAGGGGGATGTTTGGTAGAAGAACGTTTGCTTCCCACTTGAATGAGTGGAATGATGGCGGTGCCATTCACCATGATTAGGAATAAAGGACAAGAAGTATGGTTGCAACTGGGTGGAGATGATTTATCTTCTCATGTGTGTCTGAGGTATCTGTGAGTTTCTCTTCTGAACATGCTGAGTTTGAAGTAGATGTTCAGTAGACACTTGAATACATGGAATATGAACTTAAGAGATACCAACTTAGAAGTCCTTGGAATTTGAGCCTTGGTTGTGGGTGAAATAGAGAAAACAGAACGTGAAGGAGCACTAACATTTAAGGCAGAGACAAATAAATGTTAGATAATTCATAGCAAGAGTGGTAAGAGGAAAATAAGAAATGGGGGACAAACAGAAGCCAACGAAGCAGAGAGGCTCAGGAAGGCAGTGGGGGTCAAGCGTGGTGGCTCATGCCTGTAATCCCAGCACTTTGGGAAGCCAAAGGGGGCAGATCGCGAGGTCAGGAGTTCAAGACCAGCCTGATCAACATGATGAAACCCCGCTGCTACTAAGAATACAAAAATGAGCCAGGCATGGTGCCATGTGCCTGTAATCCCTGCTACTCAGGAGGCTGAGGCAGGAGAATTGCTTGAACCTGGGAGGTGGAGGTTGCAGTGAGCTGAGACTGTGCCACTGCACTCCAGCCTGGGCAACAGAGTAAGACTCAATCTCAAAAGAAAAAAAAAAAGAAGGCAGTAGGGTGCCACATGTCAGAAGAGTCAAATGCTATGAGGAACCAAAACTGCTTTTAAGATGTGGCAACTCCTGGGGTGCAATGGCTCCCAGCAATTTGGGAGGCTGAGGTGGGAGGATCACTGGAGCCTAGGAGTTCAAGACCAGCCTGGGCAACATAGCGAAACCTCCTCTCTACAAAAAATTTTTAAAATATTAGCCAGGTATGGTGGCGTGCCCCTGTGGTCCCAGCTACTTGGGAAGCTGAGGCAGGGGGATAGCTTGATTTTGGGATTGCACCATTGCACTCCAGCCTGGGTGACAGAGTGAGACCTCATCTCAAGGGGGAAACAAAAAGAAAGAAAAAGATGTAGCAACTGACAGATCACTGCCAACCTTGGCAAGATTAGTTCTGACGTAGTCTTAAGAGCAAAGGACTGGAGGGCATGAAAGGGAAGTGAGAAAGTAGACAGAAACCATATACCAAACTTTTAAAAAGTTGACTGGTGGGTAGAGAGATGTTAAGATCCAGGCTTCTTTTTCAATAAACATAAAAATTTCACTTTGTTACCTCTAAATTATGATCAGATAGAGTCTCTTTCTCCCAGAAGATCACAGCTCAAATTTCTGGATACTTCCACCTACCCAACTGATTTCTTAAAACTTTACTTATTTATATTATAAAAGCAATCTTTTTTCAAAAATATATTTATAGTGTAGTATACTAAAACATCATCCAGTACTTAAGACTTTGATATGCCCACCACACATTGAGGTTACTAATGAAGACAGAGTTCACCTAAACATCTCAGGGACAGGGGTTGGAGGGGTATAATCTTTAAGTTCCAGAATTTATTTCAACAGCAAGAAATTAGGTTTAAACTATTGAATGGAAACCAGGTAGAACCATGTTGTTTGCAATAGCAACTAGCTTAGGAAACAGCTAGTTTGGAATTTGAAGATTTCATATGTATTAGTTTGGGCTGCTATAATGAAAACACAATAGGTGGGGAGACTTTAAAAATCTCTGTTTCTTATGGTTTTGGAGACTGGGAAGTCCAAGATCGAGTTGTTGACAGATCTGGTGTCCGGTGAGGGGTTGCTTCCTGGCTGGTAGGCAGCTGCCTTCTTTCTGTATCCCCACATGGCTGAGAGAGTGAATACTGGTCTTTCTCTTCTTATGAGGAAACTACTCCCGTAATGGGGTCTCAGCTTAACCATCTCCCAAAAGTCCTACCTTCTAATACCATCCCATTGGGGGTTAGTGTTTCAACATACATTTGGGGAGGCAATAAATATGCAGTCCATGATACCATATATAAGTCCTCACATATATGTAGTGGGCCAGCCTTTTTGAAGGCTCTAACAGATACATATACCACCCCCTCCCCCATCTCTATCAGCCCTACCTAAAATCTTGACTTTATTCTCTCTTTTGCATTAAGGCAAGCCCATCAAACTGGCCCAGGGATCTTGGATGCATTGCCCTTGGCAGATTGTGTTTCTTCTTTGAAATACTCCTTTGAAATGGCCCTCATTGCCAACCACCACACCTGCAGTGGGGAGCCTTCGCCCATATTCCTACCCATGCTGCCCACTCTGCCTACTACCTTGGACACGACTTCATGATATGGAAAGAAGCATCTCTTCTGGAAAAGAGTACAATAAAGAAATACAAGGACCCTGTACTCAAAGCAAATGTTCTCCATGGGTGATTCGTCTAAACCGTCACTCAGCATGAGTTAGTTATTAGCTTTGCCAGTCTCTAACCCGTCCTAATGGGAAAGATCAAAAGTACTGAAATGTTCCGATGGAAGGGTGTTAGAACAACCACTCAAACAACATTTATCTATTTATGTTTTCACTTGAACCAATTCAGAAAAACAACAAAAATTTGCAGGCCACATATTTTGTCCAAGATGAAAATAGCTTTATTATTTTTTCCTGACTATAAAAATAATGCACATTTATCAACACAAAACTTGAAAGTTATTTGTATGAAAAGAAGTAAATATAGCTTGAAATCCAGAAGTTCATAGTGGGCCACAGTTTAAAAGGCAATTCAAGTAGTTTCTTTAATATTTTACTTGACTGGCTAGAAAAATGTTGATGAGTGACTTTTGGTCACTAAATTTTTGAATATTTGAAAGTTGATATTTAAATGTTGGTAAAAGAGGAACATAAAAGCCTTTTTCGAATCTTTTACTAAGAATTGAAATCCTGGATTGTGCTGTAGCCCTTGAGCCCCAGGTTGCACATTATTGATCTAAAAACACTTGGACAACACATGAAGGGTCAAGAGGGCTGGAGAGGCCTGGGGGAGCCCGGAAGCAGCATCAGGGTCCTCATTGCCTTGGGACTGGGGGGACGTTACAAAGGAAAAGGGAGTATATCCAAAGTGACAAAGACCTGAAGCTAGACCCTACCTTCTAGGAGGCCACAGACCCTGATCGTCACGTTTACCATCCTATTGCAGTGACAGGGCTAGCACAAGACTAAGTAGATACTCAGTAAATACTTCTTGATGTAAGACAAATTTCATCTACTTTACTCTTTGGCCCTGAGATAGTGGTACCTGATCACAAGTCACTAGAACGGAAGGAGTCCTCAGGGTTGAGACAGTTATATGTCTGATAATGTAGAGCAATTACAACACCCATCAAAGTTACCCAGTGGGACCAAAAGTATATGGGTACCAAGGAGCTTATGTGCCAAAAATAAAGAGATTCTTTTTCCCCTGCCCAGGCTAAACCTTCAGGATAATAGCTGCTTTTGGCTGATAAAGATTTTTAAAGAAAACTATAAAATTATAACACATGATTCTCAATTTAATGAAACTGTGGACTTGTAGAAACATGCAGGTCTTTGAAGGAACCCCTCAGAGCGTAGATAAGAGTTTTGAGGAGACTAGGAATGAAGGACTTTTTGAAGCAATTTATAGACCCAAAGCCCCTGAAGGGAAAATGTTTGGGGCCCATGAGCTGTATCAAGATTATCTCATAGATCTTGAGTCCAGACTCAAGATTTATGGGAACTTTGTAGAGCTTCCAGTCACTGAGAGGGAGGTTGGGACGCGTGAGGTTGGGGCCTGGCAAGAGGGCCCCTGAGAGTATAAGACAAGCTTCTGTTCCCTGCTCTTATTCATATTGGCATGAATGGATTTCAGGAAAAATACCCACTGTGTAGCATGTGTCTAACGGGAAAGATTATGCAGGCATCTTTTTAGTAAAGGCCATGCTTGTCTTGGGGAGTGGAGTTGCTTGTCAACACTCTGACCTCCATGGTCTGAGTCTTCCTCTGCATGAGGGGAGCTGTGCTTTGGTGCTCCTTTCTATAAACTTTTTCCAGCTTTATTCAAAGCTTAAGAAGATTATTCCTGTGAATCCATCAGCAAGAACTGCTTTTGCCCTACCTTGTGCTCTGAAAAGTCTTTAATGAGATCCATCTGAAATTCTTGGCTGAGATTATAGGCTAACTTGATTTACCTAAAATAATAATAACTCATGAAATGAGTTCATTAATTTAACACTATAGAGTACTTTCTATGTTCCTAGACTCTAAAGATACAACAGTGAACCAAACTGCATCCTCAAGGAGTTTCTCATCTTGTACAGATGTCAAGATTGAGAATGTGCAGCTCAAATAATGAGCAACTAACCTTTTGTTTATATTTCTAATTTAAATTTTGGTTTATTCTGTCAGTGGTCCCTAAACCTAAAGTTATGCCATTTGGATTGTTAACACATTAGGATATTTTTGAGTAACACACAATTATCATTCTCTATCAGCATTTTCATATGCTAACACCTGTGATGAATGTATGCGCCAGATCAAATATATGGATTTAGTTTTAGGGAATAAAGCAGAAACAGAATATTACACTGTATGTTTGCCAAATTACTTTTCATTTGGTATAGGCAGCCAGTATTTTTTTTTTCTTTGCCATAATATTTGCTTTTCCTTGCAGTACTCTTAGGGTCTCCCCAGCAACGAGATGACAACTTTCCAGTTATCATTAGAAAAATGAAAATGATTTTTTAAAAATATTGGGGAAACGTCTAGCCATTTTTCAGATTGATTTATTGTTTCACAGCTAGGTTTTACCATAATGGCACTAACATGCTGTAGCATGAGAAGAAATATAAGAGACAATTATTTTACTAGTTGAAATGACAGAATGCTAAATTATAAAACGCCAGGGGAAAAAATTTAGGCAATTTAAATTTCCTGGCAATGGGTCTATAATTTATTTGAGGCTCAGAGTACTCTGAGCTATAGTGAAATGCATTTTATGGAGAAAAAAAATCAGGTTTTTTCACTGCCTGATTTTAGTGTTCAATTACATGTTTTAAATATATAAAGAATGGTTTTTGATTTTCAAATAGTCTAGTACAGTACCTACAAGAGACCCTATTTGTGAGCTTTTCAAATCTTCTTTTTATCCTCAAATAGCTTTAGTAAATGTTCTCCCTGCCTGGAATAAGTTCCATCAGACTTTTTACCTTCAAATATTCTTGATGTCATTTATCTATAGTTTGTTAAATACTTAGAATAAGAGTTGTGTTTTTACTGCTGAGTCTTGGAGGCTGACAATGCTATAGAAACATTTTTTGTAATAATCTGCATTTCAAATAATACTTTAAACATGAAGCACATATTTTTAAGGCACTCTTTAAATGTATTAAAAACTATTTTCTTTTGTATGAAGCTATTTAAGAAATAGCTAACTCAGGACTTACTGCATTTGGAGCACTATCCTAAATGAAGAGACATATACTAAAGAAATAATAGAATATACTTGATCCTTGAACAACTTGAGGGTTAGGGACACTGGCCCTCCATGCAGTCAAAAATTCATGTATAACTTTTGACTCCCCAAAACTTAACTACTAATAGCCTACTGTTGACATATTAGCCTTATTGATAACATAAAGTCTATTAACCCATATTTTATATTGTATCATATATTGTAGTCTTACAAAAAAAGTAAACTAGAGAAAAAGGAAATGTTATTAAGAAAATCATAAGAAAGAGAAATTATATTTACTATTCATTATGTGGAAATGGATCATCATGAAAGTCAATCCTCATCCTCTTCACATTGAGTAGGCTGAAGAGCAGGAGGAAAAGGAGGAATGAGTCTTGCTGTCTCAGGGGTGGCAGAAGTGGAAGAGCTGGAGGAGGTGGAAGGGAGGTAGGAGAGGCAGGCACACTCAGTGTAAGTTGCCTGCCTCAGTTTCATCATCTCTAAAATAGGATTACAACATAACCTACCCTGTTGGGCTGCTATGCAGCTTCAGTGAGTTAGCACATATGTAGAGCATTAGAATATTTTCTAGGATAGTCAGCTAAAACTGATCTTATTATCTCAGTTCTGGTGTTTACAAATGGATTGACTAGTTTTATCTAGAAGCCTACTCTCTAGTTGGAGAAGTCAAACATCTATAAGAGGATAAAGAAAAAGATTTCATGACCTGGGTCAAATTAATAGGTACTGAGAGGATGTGGCATTCAGATGCTACCACAGTAAAGAAAGCAGAATCGAATTCAAGACGATGGTCAGGAACAGGCAAAAACTGAGTTTTCTTTGAAAGGATAAGTAAAGGCTGGGAATGGTGGCTCACACCTGGGATCCTAGTGCTTTGGGAGGCCAGGAGTTCAAGGCCAGCCTGGGTACCAATAGTGAGACTCCCATCTTTATAAAAATACAAAGAAATTAGTCGGGGGTGGTAGCATGCACATGTAGCCCTAGCTGCTTGGGAGGCTGAGGAACTAGGATTGTGGGAGGATTATTCGAGCTCATGAGTTCAAGGTGACAGTGAGCTATGATTGTGCCACTGCACTCCAGCGTGGGTGACAGAGCGAGATCCTGTCTTTATTTTTCAAAAAAAGGTAAGTAAAGTAGGTGAAGACTAAATGTTTGGGTAGGTAGATGTGCAGAGAAAATACAGCAAAAACAAAGACTGAGAACATTTTATTTTATTTTTTGAGATGGAGTCTTGCTCTGTTGCCCAAGCTGGAGTGCAGTGGCATGACCTTGGCTCACTGCAGCCTCTGCTTCCCAGGTTTCAGAGAATCTCCTGCCTCAGCCTCCCGAGTAGCTGGGATTACAGGTGCATACCACCATGCCCAGCTAATTTTTGTATTTTCAGTACAGATGGGGTTTCACGATGTTGGCCAGACTGGTCTCGAACTCCTGACCTTAGGTAATCCGCCCGCCTCGGCCTCCCAAAGTGCTGGGAGTACAGGCATGAGCCGCCATGCCCAGCAAGACTGAGAATTTTAAAGATAGAAAAGTCTTTAACACATTCAACATGATGTAAAATACCTAAGGACAGACAGTATGGGCTTCTGGCCAAAACTGTAAACTTAGTTGAAGACAGGGCCAGTGAGAAAATCTAAAAGAATGACTTCCAGTCCACTTTTATGTTTGCTACACCAAAATGAGGCAGGGGCAGGTCACAGGGTTCTTTCGTCAGTCTTCTTCCCAATGTTGAACTCCTTTTAACTTTCTTTAAAGGGCTCAAGTAAAACCAACTAAGAAAAAATAAGTCTTACATGCTTAGTGGTAATTCTCTTCCTGGGACACACAGAAATATGCTTTTCTTTCTATATATATGTATATATATATTTTTTTTTTGAGACGGAGTTTCGTTGTTGTTAGCCAGACTGGAGTGCAATGGCACGATCTCGGCTCACCTCAACCTCTGCCTCCTGGGTTCAGGCAATTCTCCTGCCTCAGCCTCCCAAGTAGCTGGGACTACAGGCGCGCACCACCATGCCCAGCTAATTTTTGTATTTTTAGTAGAGACGGGGTTTCACCTCGTTGACCAGGATGGTTTCGATCTCTTGACCTCGTGATCCACCTGCCTCGGCCTCCCATAGTGCTGGGATTATAGGCATGAGCCACCACGCCCGGCCAATCCTTCTATATTTTCAACAAGGATGGCAAGATTTTACTTAATTTAAATTATTGCATGTTTTCATTGAGGCAAAGCACACTTCTTGTATTCTACCGTACTCTTGTAATTTGATGATATATGTTTTTCACCCTAAATATCAATAATAGTTTTCTACTTCTTTTTATTTCTTTCTGTTTACTCCAAATAGACTGAGAAAGTAAAAAAGGTCTTTGTAGTTGATGGATTTGTTATCTTTTTTTTTTTTTTGAGATGGAATCTCACCCTGTGGCCTAGGCTGGAGTGAAGTGGCATGATCTCAGCTCACTGCAACTTCCACTTCCTGGGTTCAAGTGATTCTTCTGCCTCAGCCTCCCAAGTAGCTGGAACTATAGGAGTGTACCACCATGCCTGGCTAATTTTTGTATTTTTAATAGAGATGAGGTTTTACCATATTGGCCAGGCTGGTCTCAAACTCCTGACCTTGTGATCCGCCTGCCTTGATTTCCCAAAGTGCTGGGATTCCAGGCACAAGCCACTGTGCCCAGCCTATTATCTATTTTAGACAATTGTGAGAACAACTTTAATCTGCTTTTATAATTTCAAAAGTTGTTGATTGATTGGTTTTTGAAAAGAATGGCCAGGAAGGTAAAAGTATTTTAAAACCTCATGGTATGTCTTCAGAAGTCTGGGTTTTGAGATTTATGAAGACTGGGTAAACAGTATTTTTAAAAGAGAAGCATGATTTTTCTTTATAAATATTTTTGGCTAATAACTTGTTTCAGTTTCTTAATGTTCATTAGGATAAGTTCTACAGTTTCTATTATTTCTTTTTTTGAACTTGCTAAAAACAGGGAGAAAGTCTCAATTGTCCCGACTATGCTAGGTCCTTCTAGAGGCAGAATTGTTCTGACATAACGGTGTCCTATCCCTTTCTTGAGCCACGAGTTTCAAAACTTTCCTTCTAGCAGCTATCTCTTTGACTAGACCTACTCAGCACATAGTTGTCTCAAACCTACTTTTTCTAAAACCTGGCCACCTTCTAAGATCAAAAGTTTATAGAAATTTCTCACTCTTCAATTTGTTTACATCTTATATTCATGAACCTGTCATCTGCATTTCTGCTATTTTTGAAAAGCTGAACTAGACAGTAGAGGTCAGAGGTTCCGTGAACTGCCAAACTGCCATAAGCAGTCACTTTGGAACCTAAAATCAGACAAGCAAAATGGAGAAACGAGTCTAACACATGTCACCAGGTAGCAGGTTCATATGTTGTCTGTTGTAAAGGCTGGGATCTCCAGAGTTAACATTATGATAGGTTATCAAGGTTTGAGGTAGTGTGCTTGATAGTTTGTGGTGAAGACTGTAGAGTCAGACTGTCTGGGTTCAAATTCCAGCTCTGCCGCTGTTCTAGGTGTCTACTGCTATCTAACAACCACCCTGATGACAATCTTTTATAACTATTGTTATCACTCATGTTTCTGGGGCAGCATGGTCAGTCAGTGACTGTGGCAGGAGTCCTTTCAAAAGCTCACCAACTCACATGCCTGGCAAGTTGTACTGGGAGTAGACTGGGTCCTCAGCTGGCACCATCAGCCCAAACACCTACACATGGCCTTCCCTGTGGCTTGAGCTTCCTCACAATATGGCAGCTGGGTTCCAAGGGGAGCATCCCAAGGAAGAGCCAGATGAAAAACTTTGTCTCCTTTTATAACCTATGTTCAGAAGTCACATAGCATCACATCTGCTATCTTCTATTTGTTACAATCAAGTCACTAAGTCCTGCCCATATTCAAAAGGAGGGCAATTAATGTCCACTCTCTAATGGTAGCCTTCAAACCACCATAGCCATGCATTTGCTGAAGACCTCTCTGTCCTTGGCTTCGCTGTTCTATAAAACAAGGATAATGAGAGAAGCTTACCTCGCAGGTTTTTGTGAGGATTAAACAAAGAACGGTCCTTGGTACCCAATTTATGTGTTAGCTTTGGCCATTATCACACCACCTGTACACCCGAAGTGAAGCCGATGTTGACATCAAGGTTGGAATGATGGGATAGTTCCCAGCAGATACAGTCTGTGAAGGTCCCACCTTTCCAGACTCTACTAGTGGCATCTGACGAATCCCAGCGCCTGTGGTTCTTACGCCTGTGGGAACAGTTACTATATATGGTCTGAATTCTTTGGTTCACCTCATTTTAGTGACAGTTTCCAGATATAGGCCAGTCCATTTAAACCTGGTCCATTTATGGCAATTTATTTCATTACAGGATAAAGTAGTTAGAACCATGAGTAATAATTACTGTGTCTACAGTGCTTTTAATGCCTCAGCCAAGTAATCCTCACCTCACCCAGTGAGTAAGTTTGAATGCGCACCTTCCCTTTGTGGGCATGAAGAAACCAGGACTCGGGTCAAGAGGACTGTTCTAAATTCTCTAATGAGGCAGTCGGGCTGAGTGAGAAGGATGGTGGGTGGGTGGGGGGTGTCCTGATTCATCTATAGATGCTCCTACATGCCTGTAGAGTATACCCCATCATTGATCATTACTCAGCGCCAGTGAATACACTCTGTTCAACTACGTATGGGTATTTGAAATTTCTTTTAAATTACCTTTCATTTATCTATAACACAAAGAATTGGCCAGTGTCTATTTCCCACAATGTGAGATTAATGTAATAGATACTAAAAGCCTTGTAAACGAAGACACACCACATCCTCAGTATAATTTTTTTCTTTTTCTGTGAAATTAACATTTTCTGATATTCTTGGCATCCAAACATTTTCATCTTGGGGAGGAGGAAAAATCGAGACTTACTCCCACTCTTTGCCGGAATGTGCCCCCAGGCTGGCTTCGAGTTGTCAAACGTTGTATTTCTCATTTTACGTCAGTGAGCCTGGAAGCAAAAAAGGACTGCGTTCCGTGGGGGCCGCGACGGTAGGCCCTCCTTCCCTCAGGCTCGTCCCGGGTAAGGAAGGTCGGGCGCAGACCCGCCAGGCGCCGAGGCCGAAGCGGCGCTCACCGGGGGGCGCTGTGAAGCCGGCACAGGGCGGCCGGAGGTGAGTCGGCTGGGAGGAGGCGGTGGCTCCCGGTCCGGCCGCGCGCCGAGGGGCGAATCCCAGGCAGCGAGGTCGCTGCCCCCGCCCCTCGGCCGGCCCCTCTGCCAGCGGGCGAGAGGGGAGTGGCCGGGCGCCTCCTGCTGCCGCCTAGCACTCCGCAGCCGGGTGCGCACGGGAGTCCCAGCCGCGGCGCGTGGAGGCAGTGTTGGAGCGTGGGGCGCGCAGTCGGCCGGCAGCCGCGGGACAGCCTTAGCCGAGCAGCCGCGGCGGGAGCCCCGCAGCCCCGGGCTGGGCCCGCGTCCCGGAGCGCCGCCGGAGAGCGAGGACGACGTGGAGGCGGAGTGGCGCCCGGCGAGGTAGCGCGAGCGCTTTCCCTCTCCCCCCTGCCTTTCCCACTGGGTCCGGCCGCGGCCCCCGAGGCGCTCAGCCCGCGCCTTTGTGCCCACGGTCCCTGGCCCCGTCGCACCTCGCGGGCGCGGGACAGCGAGCTCTGCGGCTCTCGGGGGAGGCGGTGCTGCTGCGGGAACCGCGCACGCTGGAGGTCGCTGAGGGTGGTCGTGACTCCGCAGTGGCTTCGGGGGAGGCAGGAGGGAAGAAGGGCTTGTAAACTAAGTTGCTCTTGCTTTGCCCCATGCCTCTCGTACCTGTGGGCAGAGTCGAGTCGCGGCCCCTCGTGTTCACCCACCGTCCCTCCATCCCTCTGGCCCACAGCTGTTTCCTGGCCCCTGGAAAGACACGGTGTGGC
The DNA here is from genome assembly GCF_049354715.1 of Callithrix jacchus. Taxonomy (NCBI): domain Eukaryota; kingdom Metazoa; phylum Chordata; class Mammalia; order Primates; family Cebidae; genus Callithrix; species Callithrix jacchus. The sequence goes on from NC_133507.1 coordinate 112,155,375, forward strand.
TTCCTCCGGGCAGGAAAGCGGAGGGAGAACAATGGGGCGTCCTGGGGAGTGGGGTTCAGGTGCGGTGTGCCCAGGCGGCGGCGGGGGAGGAGGGGCCCGGGACGCCGTGGGCCTTCCTGCGCGTGCAGCTGCGCTCGCCTCCTTTGTTCCGCCGCAGCGGAGGGGGCTGCCCTGGGTCTCGTTTCCTGCCCGGGATGGGATTGATTCACGGTCCCAGAGAGGGAAGGGGAAGGGGGCGGGGCTGGAATGGAAACCAGATTAGTGACGGGAGCCCCGAAGTGTGCTGGGGCCGGGAAGAGGGTTGGGGAGAAGGTTGGGAGAAGGTTGGGAGAGCGTGATGAGAGCGCGCTGGATAGGTAATTACAAACACAACATTTTGTTCAAGGGCCCTGTGGGTTTCTGGAGCTTATTTGTAGTGCTTTGTTCAGGCTGCGGCCCTGCATTTATTCGTGCAACAAGTTGTGTGCTTCTTGAGTTTCTGGCGCTCCCAATGTTAGTTTGCTCAAAGCAAATCTTGTTAGTTACAGTGGAAGAAGGCTTTTTTTTTTTTTTTTTTTTACATTTAAAAAAAGTTTGCTATGAACTATGGTATTTGTGTGTGTGTGTGCCTCTGGGTCTGTGTGTATAACTAGTGGATATTGGCTGGAATGAGTAAGAGACGAATTTTATAGAATCAATTTTGATGTAAATTATTTTTTTTCTACTATATTACAGTTTTTCCAGGACTGTTTGAGGCGAGAAACCACCAGAAAATTAGACATTGCTATAAATAAGTGAATCAGATTACGAAACACAATTGAAAAACCCTTTTACAGTCTGTCCCAGAAAACGTACCACACACACCAGCGTTGGGTTTTGAACTGAGGAGGCCTGGCATTCAAATGTTCTGTGCTTTCTCTCTCTGTGTGAGGATCATCTGGAATAAGAAAGAGAACACTCCATTATAGTGAATAGGGTTTTTTTTTTTTTTTTTAGAGATGGTGGAATTAAATGTAGCATGTCAGACATTTGTTAAGCGACCCTTTCCTAGATTGGAATCGAGAATCCCAAAAGGATTGGTTGACCTCGGGAGGGAGTTGTGGGGGATTGAATGATGTGTGTTTTCTGAATGGGGTATTCCAAGCAAAACCGTTTTGGGAGGAGGCTGACATTTCCAGGCATTCATGGTTTGTGCCTATGGGACACTGGTGGAAGGATTCCCAAAGTCGGACTGAAGATTAGAATCACTGCGGCAGTAATTTAGGAGACATTCTGTTGTAGTAGTCTGGCTGCAGACAGGGTGGGGAAGTGGCCCAGAGCTGCCTGTTTGACCAGCTGAGGGTCCACCATTAAACCACCCCTTTGGCCATTTATTTTGAGATGAACCAAGTTTGAAAGCCTTTTTAACCTTACAAGGCAAATTAGGAGCTTGCTGTGGGGGAAAAATGTCTCCTGCCCACTACGTGGTAATGGAAAAGGGCTGTATAAGCTACTGCTGAGGGTTTGCCTTTGTCGTTGGGGATGTGGTCAGATTTTCAGGCCAGGCTGAAAAGCACTGTGACTTGTCCTCAGGAGCCATTATGATGTGAAGTTGAAATGGGATGGTGTCCAACCGTCAAGCTGTTTGTCATTAGAACTAACACACTGCCTGGCAAAACGCTGTGCCAGGGCAGCTAACGGAGGGAGACTTTTGTTGTTGTTGTCTTACCATTTTGGACTTTTCATTTATGCTCTGAATTGTTTTATAAAATACAACACAATTGAATTCCTCTCAAGTACTCATTGTTCTATACATTGACAAAATGTAAAGCATATGAATATTGCTGCTCCTGGAGATGTGGACAGACAGAGGAATCCTAAGTGGCTGGTCTCTGGTCTCTGGTCTCTGGCTGTGGATGCCCGATTGTGTGATAAGGCTGGCAACAGGCTGCACCCCCTTCACAGGATGAATCATTACTTTGTCAAGCCTGGAGTTAAAGACTAACTTTCCCTGATTGCTGCACAGTTATGCAAAGCAAGGAGGAAGGTCTGACATCAGTGGGGAAGAAGTGGGGGTGAGGTGGGTGGGTGGTGTTTGGCTAAGAAGGGATCTTCAGCATGTAGCATCCCATGTTTTTAGCATTTGTCCTCCTTTGGGTAAGATTGTCTTCTCGTCTACCTTCCTTCTACTGTTTTCAATAGCTGAATATTTGGATTTTAATTAACTGGCCTAACTAGAATTATAGCTATCATTTAGTAAGTGTTCAATACGTGCCAAGAGTTTTACATAATATTGCTATATTTATCGTCACAACAACTTGATAAAGTGGGTGTTATCTCCATTTTCCAGTGGAAACTGAGGCCTGGAGGAGTTAAATAACTTGCCCCTTACACCGTACAGATGCTCCCAGATTTACAATGCGGTTATGTCCTGATAAACCCATCCTAAATTGAAAGTGCATTTAATACACCTAATCTACCAAACCTTGCATGTGCCCCAACACTTGCATTAGCCTACACTTGGGCAAAGTCATCTGGCAACACAGTCCACTGTAGGGTACTGGTGGTTTATCCTCGTGATCATGTGGCTGATGGGGAGCTGCGGCTCCCTGCCACTGCTCAGCATCGCCATAAAGTATCATACTGCACATGGCTAGCCCCAGAAAACATCAGAATTCAAAATTCTAAGTACGATTTCCACTGAATGCCTATCATTTTTGCACCAGTGTAGAGTCAAAAACTCCTAAGTTGAACCGTTTTAAATTGGGGACCATCTGTGCTTGTGTAAGGAACTAGTAAATGGTGGAAGTGCGATTTGAACTCATGGTAAGTCCATACACTTTAGGTATCCACTGTAAGGCATGATATCTTTTAATAATACGAATAACAACAGTTTGATTATCTAGTTGATTAGCCCTTTGAGATGTCAAATTACTTTCACGTCTATTATTGTAGATGATTCTTCCAAAAACCACTGAGCTAGGTTTGGAAGGCCAGGTTAGGACATTGCAACTCTTAGAACTGTATTGCTAAAGAGCTGTATGTTATGGCCTGTGTGAATAAGCTGTAACTGCATGAACTTTATTTTTAAAAAGTTAGACTGCCAGCATTTAAAAATAAGTTCTTTCTTCCAGACATTTAAAAATGATAGAACAGAGTAGATCTTCTATTGCATTCAAGGTTTTTATGTTTATTGAAATCCATTTTAAGCCCTTTTTATCTTATGGCCTTTAATAGAACATTGCACTTTGCTTCTTAACTGAGACCTAATGCCAGAGTGTCCTTTTAGAAGAGAAATAAGGAGGGAAGGAATGTGCTTATAAAGAGGAAGTGGGACATCAGAATTGGAAACACTCGCAGCAGCAGGCCATAGATTTTTCCCAGCACATGCTTTTTGTCCTGGCAGTAGCCTTTTACAGAAGACATTCTTCCTTAGGGAAGTGTCAAGGGTCTTTCTTTACAATATCCTCTGAGATCATCAGATTTCTGAGCTCTGTGGGAACACACATTCCGAATGATTTTTGTGCTCATCCCTTCCCCACAGGGGAAGTGAACTAGTTTAGGCATGTGCATGAAAAGGGAGTAGCAGTGATATCTGTCCTTAGGGGGACACTGAGAGTGGCACTGGGCAGGAGGTACCAGACCTTGACACCAAGTACAGGAGCAGAATGGAGTTTAACACTTGGCATCATGGATGGTTTGTGGATTCTTCTGAATGCTCCTGGGCAAATGGAAAAGTCAATATTGTTTTTGTTTGTTTCTAAGATAAGAATTTGAAGACTGGAAGTTCTGCCTTTACTTGTTTATTTCAAGCTAGGACACCATTTGGGATCTTCAAGTTCTTTGGTATAGGTGACAGTAACTTTAGTCTCCTCAGGCTATGAAATTCTCCTCCACTGGATGTTTTAGGCCTTTGCCTCTGGAGGGGAGGCAGACACATGGTTTGCTAAGCTTCAACAGGTGAGCACCTTCCAGCTTACCATAAGCAGCGAAGAGGAGGAAGAAGGATGCTTCCCAGCATTTGGTAGGTCTTTGACGTTCTCAGTATCTTCATCATTTCATATTTTTATAAGCACACAGGTCATGCAAAGCAGTGCATTAGACACATTTTAAAAGGATGAAAGGCAGGTGGATGTTGGTGAAATGAAGAAAATGGCTGTGACAGCCATGGTGATCAAGGCCAGGGGAACACTTGCTTTTGAGACAGAAGCTGAGAACAAACAGAAGCAAGAGAGTGGAATAAAACTGAACACAAGTGCCAGCTTCTTCTCTGACTTAGGTTTTATTTCCTCCAACCTCCAATGATGTGAAAGGGTTTGGGTTCAGAACCCTGACTGAGGTCCAAAAATGATATATAAACTACCATTCTATGGGAGAAGGTTTGAATGTCTTCCCTGGTGCATGGCACGTCCTTGGTACCCCCGCCAACTCTCTTCTCTGCATACCTGCCAGCATCCCGTGTTCAACATGACTGTCAGTTCACCCCCACTCAGGCTGTTAATAGACTTCAGGCATATTTGCATTTTAAAAGGCTCTTGTGGACAAGACATGCCAAGTCTCCAAAGGATGAATCATTCATATTGCGTTATGGGGTATTATTCATGCTACTGTTTATTAAGCATTGGGTGCTTGCTTTATGCTAGGCCTCATGCTGGGTACTTTCTGTAGGTTGATGTCCTTCTCATCACTGTCCTTTAATAGGAGATATTTGTAGATGAGGGAATTGAGTTACTAGCCCAGAGATCAAGCCTCAAAGACCTCTTGCTTCCCAGAATAACAAATACCACCAGGTAGAGTGTACTGTGAAGCTTTGAATGAGTACTGTGAAGCTTTGGGCAAGTACTTTGATTCTTTGGGTGAGTACTTTGATGCTTTGGTTACTTTTAAGGAGTTAGAGGGAGAGCCCACCCCACTGTCTGTCTCCTTCCTGGCTTGTTTCCTTTGTCACCTGGAGTCAGGGTTCTTGCGGATGTCCTTGACTGGTCCAGAGCTAGGAGAATGGTTGAACTGCTTCTCAGTTTGTCCTTTTCTGGGTGTTCTGGCTTCCCAGTCCTGCGTCATTCTCCTTCGTCCCATTTCTTAGCCCTCACTGGCCATGTCTTTATCTTCAGGAATCGATTGTCATCTGGGAGTTTGAGGAGTTTTTCTGATCTCTGGTCTCCAGTCTGCCTGCAAGTAGGCATCCGATCTTGGAGCTCAGGATCTTTGATGTGTGAGAGTGCCGTGGTGTGGGTGCCATTGCAGAACAGAGCTGAGCTTTGGAAGAGAGTTGGTATGGAATTTGTACTCTTTCAAGACAGGCAGATTTAGAAATAGCAGAAAAGCAAAAATTGACATTTTTCTTTTGCTTATCAGATAAGCAACTGGTAATTTTCTGAAAATGCAAGGTGCCTGTCTTTCCTTGATAACTTAGAGAACCTTAAGAGGAAACCAAATCTCTGCCTTCCGGGGACTTTCAGTCCAATTCTTCCTGGACTCAAGATGCTTTAAGATTGCACAGATGGCTTAATTTTGCTGTGTTAAAATGAATATGTAGTAATGTAGTTCAGAATTGTACATTACAGGTTTTTAAAAAAAAGAATGCAATATCTTTAAAGACTCTTTAGAAAATTGAATTGAAAGAACAGTGGAACAGATTATTCGTTATTGGCATTGTAGTATGTATACACATCATTTGCCTGCTTAATCTTCACTAGTTACATGAAGGCATTTTTACATGGCAACCACAACAAAGCTCCACAAAAATACGCAAAGAATCTTGATCACAAGATTCCTTACAATCACTTGCATTTTCCAGTGTACACCTTCTCTCTCCTCCATTATTGCTGCTTCTCTTTAAATTCTGTATTAGATCCTGAAATGCTGTTTGTGGTGTTTAGATTGTACATATACTAGCTTCCTAGCTGATCATTTTTTTCCCCTTTTAAGTGCTTCAGAGTGATTGGTCACTGTTTCATTCATTTTAGACCCACAATCTATATGCTTTTAGGAAAAGCTTAATTTTTATAGACATTGGGCCTATGCCAATTTGCATGACTTGTTATTTTTGTGGTCCTCATATAATCTGCTTACAGTCCTAATAGGTAGATTGCAGTTTTGAGCTACTCCTGATACAGTGAGCTATCTAGGAAAAAGTTTTCACTTGTCGGAAAGTTTCCAAGTGCTGAGAGCTATTCATAAAAATATATGAACTGCCACATTGGTCAGGTTCAAGGCTTATCTGCCCTAGTATTCTGCAGGTTTTCTGTGACATTCGGGGAGGAAAACAGAGTTAGACTTCTTGATGTCAGCTTTATAAAGGTTCATAGATATCTCCTCAGTATATGTAATTTCCTGATCTCTTAAAAACCTCTCATCCACGTACTGAAATTCATCTTGAATTGTTTATTTTTATCCTACATTGACACAGTTCACACTTTTCTATAAAGGTGGAACTTGATTATATTGGTATTTTTATTTCAAATTTTCAATTTTTGGAATGGCAGAATGTTGTTATTGAAAAAGATCTTAAAGGTCTCCATTGTAACCTCTCCATTTGTACCTGAGACCTCCTAAAGTTAATAGGGACAGATCTGAGAAACTGACTCCAAGTCTTAACCTCTTGCTTATTTTCTTTCTAGGGGGGTATCTGTCTCTCCAAACCTCTCTAAATCCAAATTTATTACCTCTTACCTAATAGATGGTTCCCTGTGGACTTCACTGTGTGTGCTAATAGCCTTTTCATCACCATCTTGACTTTGGATTCTAGAACATCGCCTACTTTCCCATTTTCTGCGACCCTTACATTCTTCCTTCCAGTCACTATGTCTGATTTATTGTTCCTCCTATCTTTGCCCTTTCATTGCAAATCCTCAAGCCCCCATTCTGGTTCAGACCTTTAAAAGGCTGAGTTACTAGAGTATAGTGTTACCCAAAGTGGATTGTTACATAAAAAATTAGTAAGCTGGAAAAAAAAAATCCCACCCATGAAGTTGGTAGATGTTCCTGTAAAAAGGGTTCCTTGGCCAGGTACATGTTAGACGAGTTGGTTTAACAGTGTTTTAAATAAGTTTCTTTGGAGAAAAACTTCTCATGGCCTTCATTTGTGACTGTGTACTGTGAATTCCCAAGAGAAAGATATAGTATTCACACGTCCCAACTTATTTCACCATTGTACCACATTTCGGGGGATCGTTTTGTAGATTACACTGCCATAGTCACTTCATTGTACCTTTTTAGGTTCCGTCACTGCCTGGCTTCCTGTGTGAATGTGGATTCCTTGTGAGCCGTACTTGGTTCACTCTCAACTGTGTCTTGAGCTTTCACCTTGTTGTTCTGGATCATTCCTTTACCCCGGAAGCCCCTCTCCCCTATCACATTGGCACATCTTTCTTTGCCCAGCTTTGTGCCCATCTTCTCCATTAATTTTCCCAGACTCAGGATACCCTTGTTCTTCTGAACTTACAACAGTGTTTCACAACTTAAAAGAGAAAATACTTGAATCACAACGAAATGTTGAAAGTAACCTTACACATTCATATAGTTAAATTATTGGAATTCCTACAAACTTCCATTTTCCATATTTGCATCACTGGATGCATCACGTGCACATCCCGTTCTCCTCTGTTTCCCCCACAGGTTAGCTTGCACATATGCTCAACAAGCTTTTCACTTGTGGGGCATTTTTCTTTAATTTTGTGTTATTGGAATTGCGTTGCATTTAAATAGAAATTCAAGGAGATTGAAATCTTTATGGTTTTACAGCTTCCCATCCACAAACCTCATAAACCTCTTTAATAGGTCTTTTATGTCCTTCAATGAAATTTTATCATTTTATGTGTAAAACTCTTTCATACCTACCTTTTGTTAGATTTGTGCCAAGGTGCTTCATGCTTTCTGTGGTCAATATGAATGAATTATTTAGTACATTTCTGGTTAGTGTTGCTGGTATACAAGAAAGAGATTGATTTTGTATTTGTTTTTAAACAAATTGATTGTTCTTGATTGATCAAATTCACATCTAAACCTGTGTTTGCTATGGGAGACTGCAGTTGGGTGGCGTCTCTAATAGAGCACTAAATAACTTAGCCTTCATTGAAAATGTCATAATTCACTTTAGTTATTTTTCTTTTTAGAGACAGGGTCGGGCTCTGTTGCACAGGCTGGAATGCAGTGGCATGATCATAGCGCAGTGCTGCCTCTAACTCCTGGACTCAAATGAGCCTCCTACCTCAGCCTCCCAAGTAACTGGGACTATGACTATAGGTGTGTGACTCCATTTTTAAATTTTTTTTGTAGCGATAATGTCTCATTGGTTCTAGGCTACTGGCCTCAATCAATTCTCCTGTTTTGGTCTCCCAAGTGCTGGGATTACAGGTGTGAGCCATTGCACCTGGCCTAATTTAAAAACTATATGTAATACTTTTAAAAGTAAGGAAGGGGTGACTTCTAGTTATTTAATGCATTCATTTATTAACTCATCAAATGTTTAGGTGCCTAGTATGTTTCAGGCACTGTACTAGGTACTGTGTTTTTATTTGAGAGACAGGGTCTTGCTTTGTTGCTCAGGCTGGAGTACCGTGGTGCAGTATAGCTCACTGCAGGATCAAACTCCTGGCACGAGTGATCCTTTTTCTTCCACTTCCCAAGCAGTTAGGACTACAGGCAGCATCTCCACATCCCACTGACTTTTAAATATTTTGTGGAGATGGGGTCTTGCTATGATGCCCAGGCTGGTCTTGAACTCCTGGCCTCCAGTGATCCTCCCTCCTCAGCCTCCTGAAATGTTAGGATTGTAGGATTATAGGTAGAGCCACCACACCCATCCTGTACTGAGTCTTTAATGTTGAACAAAACAGATGTGGTTTCTGCTCTCATGAATATGAAGAGTAAGAGACATTGTGGCAATGGACACAGATAAATACATATTCATGCATTGGCATAGATACTATGAAGGAAAACGGCAGGGGCCTATGAGAAACAGAAAGGCAGAGAGAGGGGAATTTAGATTGGGGTACAGGGAGAGCCTGTCTGGGGAAATAAACATTCACACAGCAGCCTGAAGGATGATTTGGTGTTAGAGGATGAGGAGGATGGTAGAACTTTCTAAGCAATAAAAAAGACTCAGAAGCCCTAGGGTGAGACTCTACTCTGAATGATACAAGGATGGGAATTTTAGTGACCGATGACTTAAATCAAGTTATTAAAAATTCTTAGTAATTATCATAATAGTGGTATTAAACAGTGTTTTCCACACTATTATGACAAGTGAAGATATTTAGTTTTGGTCAGTATATCCTCCTCATGTGAAATGAAGCTGCTTGAATTCAGAGAGCTGCCTCCATGATGAGGCTTGAATGGGGCCCTGCCCATGCCCCAACCCCCTCTGCATTTTGAATACTGCCAGTGCTGCTGCCATTGGGTCCTGGCGGCTGCTGGACATTGTCTTGCTCAGAACTTCCTCCCGAGCTCTTCACTAATAGACTGGGTCCTTGCTTCAAGGTCAGGTCAGGTCAGGTCAGAAGAAGACTGCTCTGTTCTTCCTGGGAGGGGTGGTGAGCAGGGCCTTCTGTGTTTTTTCCCAGCGTCTCAGCCTTTTCCGCTCTCCCTCCACCATCTTTTAAACACACATGGAGGGCTCAGGCTTGATAGTGGGGCGGGATCCAAGATGAGTTACACACACCTTATTCCATCTAGAATCCGTGCTCTGTTTGGTCATTGAGGTACTGCTCTGGGGCAGGCATGACTGAGCTCATGTTGAGATGAGTCCTCTCTGTGGTGAAAAGCTGAGTGGTGCAGTGGTTGTGGGCTGGCTTCTGGAGACAATACTGGTTTTTGAAACTTGATTCTTTGGCTTAGTAGCCCTGTGACCTTGGGCTTGTAGTTTAATCTGTGTCTGCCTCATTTTTCTCATCTGCAAAATGTGGGTAATTTTGCAGAGCTGCCTTCTTTGGGTTATAGTAAGGATTAAGTGAATCAATACATGTGCAGTCTTTGGAACAGTGTTAGGCCCAGAGCAACCACTTGGGATAGATATTAGTTACTACTATTCAGTCTTTCCTGCAAATGCATTCCTGAGTTCCTGGGTTCCTCCTCCCCCAAACCAGATATTTAAATCTGCTTGAATTGTAGCAATGCACATGATTTAGGATTTCATACCGGGGACTCCTTTGGAAAATATAGAGAGAAAGATGGCAAAAAAAGGAATAAAAATGTTAACGGTGATTGCATTAGGGTGGTAGATTGGGGTGACTTTTACTTTTAACTCTCTGTTTTCTAAATCTTCTATCATCTGGTTATGTTACCTCTGTACTAACACTATAATAAAATCATTGGAAGAAAGAAAAGCCAAGCTGCCAGTATCCAAGTGGTTTTGCTAAAAAGGGACAGGGAGAGTGAGAAGCCGGGGTGGGCCTGCCGGGGTGGCCTTCACAGGTCAGGTACCCCCATTTATGCTTATAGTTGCAGGAATTAAGTAACAATATTGAAAAGCCTTTAGCAGAAGTGTCCCAAAAAGTTAGAAGATGGGGCTATTCCTTGTGAATCCCCTTATCTGTGAATGGGTTTTTTTTTCTTTCTGTCATTATTTTCCCTTTTTATTTCTTCCTGTGCCCCCTTAGTGGGCCTCTTGCCATCTGTCACTCTCTCATTTGGTCCCCTCTTCCTCCCCCTTCCCCTTGAAAATCTCTCCTTTTGATCCATCTGCATTACTTGCTGTCATGCAGATATGAGGCACCCATTTATTCCATTCAAGATAAAGCATCAATTTTGTTTTTATTGTAAATAGATAAATGTAACTTCTCACTCTCAAAAATCTAAATGAAGTTGCCTTTACTTACTTACACCTAGAATTCATTGATTAGTTAACTTATTTGCTGAAAAATTAACGAGCTCTAGGGGTTAAAAGCACCAGGAATCTTGGAGGATTGGGTGGCTGCAAGGAGCGGAAGATTGAGGGGATGTTGAAGTTAAATTTTTCCTCTTCGCCTATTTTGCATAGGGTTATCTGTGTTGCTGCCATTTTGGTCTGTGTCAGAAGTTTTGAACTTTTCCAAATCGAAAGAACAGAATTCTGGAAAATTACTAAAATACATTTTTACGAAGAAACTGTGCCAAATCTGACAAATTCTTCAAAAGCCCATGATTTTAATCACTGAAAAGTTCAGTGAGCTTTCCAGCTTTTCTTTTATGCTGTTCTTTTTATGTAATTGTGGGTGGAGAAATGGACTTTCCTGCAAAGTGTGTTTATCTACAGGAATTTATTCTTAGCAGTGGTGCTTTATAAGTACCTTAAAAATAGCCCCAACATAAATTTGAAAGAAGGTAGTGGGTTACAATAATGTTACCTGGTATCAGCTGAAGAGCTGTTTACATGAGGAATATTGCTAATTAATTGATGCTGCATAGTTGAGTCTAAAATCTAGTTGAGGTCATTGAAATAAACAGAAGTAAGGTGACGCCTTTCTGTACCTTATTCCACAATTTAGTGTTTTTTTTTTAATCTCCCATGACAAATGCCTAATTTGAACATATTATAAATATTTATGATAGTTCTTTTTCTGCTTTAAGGAAGTCTGGGACAATTACAGTAAAATCTAGTTTTATAGAATGTGTATACCTAGACTTTAGCATTGGTTTTTCAAAAGAAGACATCATAGGAATTTTTAAAATTAGAAACAATGTGTTTAACACGTATTGATGGGTATGCATTCTGTGAAGTGTGTTGTTAGGCAATTCTGTCATTGTGCAAACACCACAAAGTGGATTTATACAACTCAGATGGGACAGACAGCCTGCTACACATGTATACAGGTACAGCCAACACAAATATAGGCAGTTGCTCCTGGCCTGCAAACCTGTACAGTGTGTTATTGTACTGAATATTGTAGGCAGTTGTAACATAATAGTTAAGCATTTGTGTAGCTAAACAAAGAAAAGAAATAGTAAAGATATGGTATAAAAGATAAAAAATGTTATACCTATCTAGGGCACTTACTGTGAATAGAGCTTGCAGGACTAGAAGTTTCTCTGGGAGAGTCAGTGAGTGGTGGGTGAATGTGAGGACCTAGGACATTACTGTATACCACTGTAGACTTTATAAACACTGTACCCTTAGGTCACACCAAATTCGTAAAACAACAAAGTAATTGCATTGTGACATCACTAGGCAATAGGAATTTTTCAACTGCATTTTAATCTTATGGGATCACCATTATATGTGTGGTCTGTTGACCGAAACAGATGCGATGTGTGACTATGTGCCCTTTTTGAGAATGGCAGCAGTTGTAGCTGCTTGTTAGCTTTTGTCACAGAGCTATAAGATGTTGGCATGACCTTGTATCTTCATCTCATACACAGTAATACTGTGGAGGAGGATAAAGTTGTTGAGTTTAACCTAGGCATCCCGAGGGTATGGCGTGAGCATGGAAGACGTAATGCTGGAACCGCCAGCCCAGTCTTAGTACGGGGCACTTGTTGCCAGTTTAAACAACAACACAAGATATAGGTAAAATCTTTAAGGAAATTTGTACTAATTTACGCTCTTTGAAGTGACCTGTTTTGTGTCTCATGGACTCTGGGATGTAATACCTGACTGTCCTCTGCAACCCCTTCCTTACCTGGCAGGCAGTGAGCCAGGCTGGACATTTGATACATAGTCAGCTTCACCTACTCTGTGATTTAGCTTCCAGCTTTACAGTTGCTGCCTTGGCAGCAGCTTGTGCATAGTGATATTTTCTGACTAGAACAGTTAATAACCCCGGCAGATGTTGGGGGCCCAGTTGTGCAGCTGTTTATATGTGCAGTTGGATTTCTTAAAAGAATTAATCAATTTTGAGGATCTCATGCTGAGGGCTACAAGCATGATAGGATTTAGGGGGAAACTTTGTTTTATGGGAGTTTGAGTTGGTATTGCAACAGATGTAGTGGGAGGTGGAACAGCAGCTGAAGGGATGCAGGAATTCTATGATAAAATGGAGTTTAAAAAGATACTCATGAGCCTACTACTCTAAAGTATCAACTGTGGTCATTTCTGAATATTCCTTTTGAGGCTTTTTATGTGAATGTTTTAAAATATAGAGTACATACATTTTCTATATTGCTGTGTAGTATTTGAAATACATTTTATAGTTATGTATTATTCCATTGAGTACCATCATTTTCTTCAACCTCCCTTTATTTTGGGGCATTTGGGTTCTTTCCGCCACTTTGCTGTTGTGAATAATACTGTGATGAGCCTTTTTGCACATATAACCTTTCCTATATTTTGAGTGATTGTCTGACAGTAGAGATTGAGATTGAGATGATTGTGTCAAAGATTGCTGTGAATGATTTGATGTCATCAGGTAATGGATGGAGTGACTTGGTTGGTGGGGCAGGGAGAGTTGGAGTCTGGGATAACTCCTTAAGTTTCTGGCTTGTGTGATGTTGGGGATGGTTTGCACAGACAGGGCTGCAGATGAGGGCTTCATTTTGGAATGTGGGGCATCCAGACAGTGAGGGAGCTTCAGGGACTGTTGAAACGCAAGGTACAGAGCTTAGGGGAAAGCCAGGGCCTGGGGTTCAGGTGAAGGGATCATGGAGAGCTATGTGTGGCGGAAGGTTGGATAATGTTAGGATTGCTTAGAGGATGGAGTGAGAAGAGAGGAAGGCAGAGGACAGAACTCTGGGGAACATCATTTTGTGATAAGTAGAAGATGGAGAAGCACTAAGGAAAATAAGGAGTGTCCGGGGGTGGAATATGGACAGCCAGGTTTTCCGTTCTTTTCAAGAGCTTACCTTGGTTAAAATAAGACGGAGTGGGTAACTATCCTTGTAGGGCAGAATTATTTTAGAGGGTATGATATTACAGTCTTTTTTTCCAGATAGGCTTTTTTAAAAAATTGAAACTATATAGAAGTTAAGGTTATTCTGTTTGGTGCTGAGTGAGGAGCCTTTACATGCATGGTACTGGGGTCAGGGTTGACCTGTAAGTATGTGTTAAATTCTTTGACTGTTTTGGGCTTCTGTTGTGTATATGTTTACATAATGTTGGTTGTTTGGGGTTTCTGGTATCTATGTCTTTACACTGTGTTTAAGTAGTCTCTTGAAATATATCAATATCATTTTTACATAAAAGAACATGTTTTTATTGAAGAGGCTGAATATCAGATTTCTAAAACTGTGTCAGTTATGAATGGATTTACCATTTAGTTACTTAGAATAGAAGCACCCAGATATTTCTGGAAGCCTTTGCTTTTTTTAAGAGAGTGAAATTCCTTTTCAGAGAAACATTTGTCTGTGTTGACAGTTTTAAAGAGTATGTAATTTTAAATTATGAAACTCAAATTTAGTTTTTAATTGTAATTTCTGTGTTTATTCTTTCTTAAGAGCCAAGTTATAGAATGACATGTGACCTTGTGCTAATGACCCTAGGTCTGGTTGTGGATTTGAAGTGTTATTTTTGTGCTTTCCTAAATGACTTAAACACTTATGACTATATCTTTGGGTCAGAATAAATATGATAGTTGTATATACTTTTGAAAACCAACCAGATTTTTAACCTGGTAATACGATAGTACTGTTCATTCTTATAACTGTCTAGACTCCCAGCTTTAGAAAACAGCATGAGCTTTTATTGACTTCCAGACTTGCTGGATTAGTTAGTGTTCCTTTTTCCTCTGCAGAGTGGATCAGCTGATGCCTTAGATACACTAATACTCCAAGCCAGAGGGCTACCCTGTAATGTGCTCTTGAGTTTCTTTTCCCACCAGTTGAGACGTTTGCTTCTCCAGACTTGACTGTGTTAATTTCCAGACCTGTGTGTGCGAGTTGTACTTATTATAGTTTAATATAATAACTTTAAACATGTGCCAAAAGAATTGTTATTTCTATGAAAATTCACTTGAATGCTTTGGAAATCACCTGATAAGAATGAATTTCCATAAGTGACTGTGGCCAATTTAGGAGTGGCTGAGGTAAGTAAAAAATTTGGGGGATCATAAAATCAAAGTATTCTCACTGATATTGTCAGTCATTCATGATTGCTGGGTTAAGTTGTGATTATGTAAAACTTGATAGTCTTACTGGCTCAAAGCAGTAATCCATGTTCACACTGTGTGTCCATTGTGGTGGATCAGGGGGGACTCTCAGACTGATGGGGCAGTGACTTCTTGAACATTGCTGGTCCCTGTGGCAGAGGGGACACCTGCTTTGAAGCTTTCATTGGCTGTATGCCTAAATTCAGCAAGGCAGGATGTAAAGAAGGGGTATGGGGCATTTGTAAAGGGTAATGCAGTCTACCGCGCATCAGTTTCGAGGGCTCTGTAGAGCCTTACCATTCTTTAAAGAAATTGGACTTAGAGAATGATGCCTTGAGGATGGTTTATTAAAAAAAGACCATTGAGTCTACTACAGTGGACGTATACTCAAAAGGCTCCATCACTATAACAAAAAATTAGCAATAACTGTATATTTGTAGAGCTCCATTTAAAATGACATGTTTAGGTATGTATCATTTTTTTATGACTTTCAAATTAACTGACTTTAAAAAAGTCAACCAAAATTTCAGTCCTTATGCATTTGGATAAGAGAACCTCTACTTTAGTCTTAAACCCTCTTTCTTTTGCACCCTCTATCAAATTAGTTTCCTGCCCTTTATGATAGACTCATCTGTGTTTTCTCTTGGCACATCTCCTGTTTCATTTCCATTAGCATTATCCTAATTCTTGTTCCTCAACTACTAGATTTGTGTCCCAAGTGAATTCCTTGGTATAGTATCTTGTATAGGGCCTGTATGCAGTGAGAAAAAGGCACTCTTTGGGGTAGACACAATCCCACAGCAGCTCAACTTTCTTTTAGTCATCATTTCCCCTCCTAGCTGGACCACTTCTATGCAGTACACAAACTCAACAGCTGTACAGAGCAGTCCTTCTCCCTGCATTTAGTCACTTTCCCAACAAATTCAGACTGCCCATCGTCTGCTTAAGCCTCCTTTAAATTCATTGTCTCTGTTGTGCTCCAAATCATTTTGGTGGCTCCCTGTCATCTGTATGCAGTGGCTGTCCTCACTTTTTTCTTCCATGGGACCATCACCAGTGACTCTCAGTCTCACTTGCTGCCATCTCGATGCATTGACGTAAGTAACGACTGCAGCACACGTGTACTGGTTAGGCTGTGAAATGCTTCTCTCTCCCCACCTACCCATTCCCACCACTCTAACAACTGTGAGCTCCTGAGGTCTGACTCCCAGTCTAGCCTTGGATTACCTTTCATCCCAGCTTCATTGTTCACCAGGCCCCACACCAACCGTCCTCGGCTACCATTCTGCACAGTCACCATCTTCTGAATATGTTTTTTTACTTCTTGCTTTACACTTCTTTTCTACTTAATCACATCTTGTTCTTTGATCTCTTCAGCGATCCTGTGATTCTCCTGCACCATGATTATAGCTCCATCTCTAAACAGAAATGTTCATCCCTATATTCCTCCTTTTGAGGTGAATCACGTGTCCTATGTGAGCATATTGTATTGGTTATCTTGCTCTTAAATATTCTTTCCTCGATTAGTTTGCACATGCATGAGAAGCAGTAGATATGTCTCTCATTTTTTCTTCTTTCAGTGCCTGCCCTTACTTTGTGTATACCAGGAGCATGGGTTAGAGTGGGAGTTTGTCAAAAGAAGAGAGTCCAGTATGTAACCATGATGGACTCTCGATCAATTTTATATGATTAACTCATATAAAACAGCCCTGGATGGAAGTTGAGGCCGCCTCTTCCTAGCCACAGGATATTGACCTACTTTCCTCTTCTTATCTGTTTGCAAAATATTTGTTGTACTTAGTGTGTTCTCCCTGTCACAACGAATGTTTGTCTCTCTCTTTCATATGAACTGAAGGCTAAAGTGCTAGTTAAATCAGTGGAAAAAACAATGGAGAAGAAATGTTGGTAAGCAGTTTTAATTTCTAAACTAGAGGGGCCGTATAATTTTGTCATTTAAAAAGAACTCTAGTTTTTCTACCCACCTATTGAGAGAGAAATTCAATAAGGGTAGAACTGTAAATTTTAGTTTTAATGATTTATAATAATGTATTTTGAAAGCCCCTTTTCTGATAAACTACTAATAAAAGGAATTTATTAGGTTTTTAGAAAGTAATTCACTATTGTATATTTTATTTCTTAATAAAACTTTCTTTGGGAAAATTTGTTGTATTGCTCCATGCATGGTCAAGGCAGTTAACTTTAAAAATTAATTTTTCTATAGCTTTATAGTTTAGTAACATATGTATTCAAGGAGAAAAAACTGTGTGGGGGCATTATTTGTAGGTATGTCTCCTTATATGAATATATGAAATAATTGCTGTATCCTGTGGAGGATTTGGAAATTAGCAGAACTATTCAAATGTAGTTAACATTTATAAATGTGAATTTTATAAACAAAAATTTCAGTAAACATTTTACTTGTGACTTAAAAATGATCAGTTATGGCATGCCTCGTGGGTTGGTTTGTATTGTCTTTTGTTCTTCATAACTACTTCAGAATGTATTTAGGGATGTATAAGAATTAGGGTGCCTTTGATTTTAACAGTAATGCTTCCAACATTAGAAAAACTAGAAATTGACCTAGAAAATGTTTCCAAATTCTAATACGATTGTTGAAAGTAATCAGTGTAGGTGAAGTAACCTACTGCAGCAGTTTAGCTATTTTCTTTAAAAATTCTTTTAAAATGACAAAGTAGTTTTGCCTTCTCAATTTACATTATCAGCATCTTTTTTGGAACATCTTAGCTATTTTTGTTTGATCAATTCTCAACTAATAAACATTCATGAAATCCCATTGTAAATGTATAAATCTCTCTTTGTTTACATAGTTTATTAGACTTTATTTTAGTGGATAACTGAGGAAGCTTCTGAATTTTTTTTTATTCTACAAAACTTTCTTAAACTTTTAGTATGAAGACACTCCCAAAGCTTCACCGTTGAGATTTTTAAATTTGTTTTACAAAATCTAAGAGATGTTGTAGATTTTAAAATTTGTAATCTTTAGACTTTTTTTTGCTTTCCTAACTAGATGAGTTTTTATAAGTAGCCAGTTCCATTTTGTAGCTAACCATGTATTGTAAACACACAGAAAGCGTGTTCAAATGTGCCTTGATGGCTTAACTTATCTGGTTATTCTATGTGTCTCTTTCTGTGCGGTGTATGGTTACACTCTTAATACATTTTATTTTGATTATGAGATCAGAATAAAGAGAGCTGCTTTCCTTTGCCTCTAAGCAAATGTCATTGAGAAACATTCTTGCGGTCTGGCATTTGCTGGCTTTTTGGTTTTTAACATTCTCTATAACCAGATCCAGGATACATGCTTACCCAAAAATGAGCAAACTCAGTCTTTCCAGAGTTGAGCCTTTTTTTGTTGAATCAACAGTGTTGGAAGCTGAGACAAGATCTTAGGGGATGATGTGTAACACACCTCTGTGAGGAAACCGAGGCTCGAAGGTGGCACTGTGTGTGCCCAGGGTTTCACTGTGAGCTTGCTGCAGCGCTGGGTCTGCAGCTTGGATCTTGTGGACGTTTTTTCCAGAACCACTGCAGTAGTCGTTGTAACCTACAGTCTGTCACAAAATGCCAAAGCTGTTGTTTTCTGGAGGGATAATTTGCTTCCTTAGCCCACACACAAGAATAGTGCGCTAAATTCAGTACATTTCTCTCCACGGTCACTGGAAAGAACCTGAACAATGGGAAGGCCCCTGCTGTACCCCAGGCTGTTTTATGTGAGTGTCTTTGTTCAGAACTAATCTGGAATGGCCTCCAAAAACACCGTAATAGTACAGGGAAACCTATGTGAGTGCCTACCAGGTGCAAGTCACTACTTTTTCTTATAATGAAGGAGTCCCTTGAGTTATTGCATGATTTGATCAAGTATAGAGAGAACTGAGAAACGAATCTATAAGTGGTGTAAGACTTTGGTGAGGATCTTAGCACATGGAGCAAGATTGTGACCCTCTGATTAATAAGCTGATTCATTTGGAAGGGAAGTTGGTTTTCCCCTGGTGGCTGTATTCAATTCAATAATCACCCGTCGTTCTTGGCGTCTGTGCACCCACCAGGAACAAATCAGAGTCGGGCATGCCAGTTATATTAACAGTTTTATGTTCACCTAGGGGTTCCAGGGTTCTCAGGTTTGCCAATCTAAACACACTGACTTCTTGGAATTTTTAAAATCTGCCTCGAAGGAACACATTGAGAAGTCCGTGTGTTATAATTAGCGTGTTCCTCTCTACAGCTGAGTTTGTGTTTCTGGATATAACAGCAGTTTATAGTTTTTGGCTACCTTGTCCCTTAGGAACTTGTAGCCCTTTTTCAGACGTTAGCTCATTAATTCTCCTACCAGTCATTGTGAGCTGTATAGTGTGATGACACAGGTTCCCCTATGTTGCACATTCTGGACCTTCTAGGGTTGGCAGGTGAGGGCTCTGTGTTGAGGGGGTGGAGAGGGAGGCAGGGCATGACTTACAGATGCAGCCTTGGGGTGGGGGTTGCACTCTCTGAAGTTGTCCTGCCCTTTGGCAGCTATTCCTGCCACGACTCTGCAGAGCTTCCTCTGGGAAATGACTGCAGGGTCAGTGATGCTGGTGCATTTCCTCCTCGGGGTATTAAACCTCATGCAAGGTCAAATGCAAATGAGGCAACTCTCTAGGTTAGTTACCTGGATACATCTCCCAGAAGACAGGACAGAGAGTAGGTGAGCTCTTCGGGGTCAGAAGAAGAAATGGACATTGGAGAGGGTGAAACTCATCTAATAAGTTGGCTCTCTCAGTCAGGCTACATAACAACCCTGTGGAATAGATATTGTCATCCCTGAGTTTTTAGATTAGAAATTTGAATTCTAGAAATGAATTCCTTTGGATTTGAGCCTGGGTCTGTGGTCCACAGCCTGTGCCGTACCACACGGGTGGATTGAAAGGATCCTTTGTAGTAAATTATTGCTGCAAGCCTTCTGTAATATAGAAGCAAAACCTCTCTTTGAAAAATGGTGCAGTGTTCTGAAGAGCTTGGTGACTTAGGAATTAGACTGAAGGATATATGTAATAGGTATGAAAGATCATTTTCAGACCCGTCAGAAAAGCTTCATCGAAAAGCTTCATCCTCACCCTGGATCTTCTAGAAACCAGCTGGGTCCACTGATTTCTTTTTTAAAAGAAGGTTTTGCCTGGGATTCTAAGATCTCACTCCTTGCTCTTTAATTATAAACAGAGGCACTTAGAAATTTTGCCTTTACGTCACAAGTGAAAGTTGGTCACTGGTAATCCAAAACCTTCCGTGTTGTTGCAGCAACCGCTGTTATTTTTGACTCAGAATTTTCTGCTAATTAGTCTAGGTGGTATACTTGTCATTCTCACTTTCTACAGTTGGGCAAAAAACTTTCCCCCCCCATCACTTTGTGAATTGTAAGGTTCTAAATGCTTTCAGTCCTTAATAACTGGTCTGTGCTGGGGGATTGAGGGTGGTTTATTGAGGGTATCTCCATGTCGATTGCTTTTGTTGGTAAGGCCAGCTTCTCTATACTCAGAACAGACCTCTACCTTGGTGTTTCTGGCCCCTCTCTGCCTATGTGGAGACAGAACCTAGGGTGTTAACCCGTGGATAACCAGAATGCCCCTCCCACTCACAGCTTCGTAAGGTTGGAGTCAGGTATGGCATGTGGGCTTCTGTTTGCTTTTATCCATTTGTTTGTTTTTACTTCCTGTTTCAATCTATTGTATTTCCTCATTGCCTGGTAATTTCATGTCCTTTGTATTAGCCAGAATTTGAACACAAGGCAACAACATACTCTATGGAAATTGCCCAGTAGTTGTTTCTATTCTTCCATAATCCAAGATTCTGACAAAAGCTGTCCTACTAGCATTCCATTAGACATTTTCAGCAGGAAGCTTTAGCGAAAATGGGGTGAGGAGGTTCTCAATATATAGTTGGCTTTAATTAAAGATTGGAAAATGAGAGAGCTATAGTTGGTGAGGCAAATGCCATGAATAGACACACTTTATATAAATATCTCTAAGCAAGTGTGTAGGTGGGAATGAAAATCAGCCATCACCTAGATCTTTTCACAAATGCACGTTGGGACACCCACTTTCTCCTATGCTTCAGGGAGCCCTGCAGGGCACCCCAAGTGGTTCTGTGTGGCCTACCAGCCCCATAACCTTTGATAATAATGCTGCTTGAGTAAATTGTCCTAAAGAATCCAGTTTTCACCCAATTTGCCTTTTTGGTTAGTAAATACTAAGGAAGTGTCTTGTTCTTTGGTTTCTGACTTGAATCCTTTGTGAAGACATTCCTGGTGTGTCATCGAGGCTCTCTGATGGTCCTTTGCCAGTTATGACCTGGAGCGGAAGGGTAGTGGTGATGGAAATTGTCATGGACAGAAGAATGGGCTGTACCTCTCTACTGTGCATTTATTTATTTATTTATTTTCTCTACACATCAGAACCCTGTGTGTCAGCCACACTGCCAGTCATGGGGACTTTGTACACTGAGAATATAAACCTCCCTTCTCCAGGGGAAGAGCAGATAAACAAACTCACAATTGTGAGGGAAGTGTTTTGAGGTATTAGTCTGAGGAAGCTGCTGTAACGAGGCATCATAGACTGGGTGGCTTAAAGAACAGACATTCATTTCTCACAGTTCTGGAGGCTGGGACGTGGGAGATCAAGTTGCTGATAGATTCCATTTCTGATGAGGGTCCTCTTCCTGGCTTGCAGATGGCTGCCTTTTTTATGTGTCTTCACACTGCAGAGAAAGAGTGAGCCCTGTTTCCTTTTCTTTTTATAAGGACACTGATCTCTTCATGGCGGGGCCTCATCCTCCTGACTGCATCTAAACCAAATTAGTTTCCAAAGGACCCACCTCCAGATAGCATCATACTGGGAGCTAGGGCTTCAACATAATGGATTTTGGGAGGACGCAAGCATTCGGTCCATAAGACTTGGCTTACTCAGAGCATGACTCCTATGAGGAATGGTTATTGACACTGGTTTAAGTTGGGGGGTATTTTTGTCTGATAAGAGGCTCAGCAGAATCTCTGGAGGACCTACAGCTAGAACCACTCTGGGCAACAAAGGGAGCTGTTATGTCTGCCCCCATGGTCTGTCACTGTGCTTCATTCTTCTCTTCAGACAGACTTCCTCTGGGGGAGCCTGGGAAGGTTCGCCGCAGGATATCCTGTTCCCTGGATCTCTGTGCCCACAGAGTTCCCTGTTCTGATGCCCACAGCCACCTGACTATGGTGTCTGTGTCCTGATGGCAGGTCCTTGGAAGCTTTGTTTGGGCTGATTTATACCCACCACTCAGCTGTGGTCTGGTTAAGGAGCTGTGCAGGCCTGGGCTTCTTTGTGTGTGTGTAAGGGGAGACTTTGCAGGGGAGAGATTGGACTCAGGAGGAAGGCAAGAGTCAGGCTGTGGAATCATGTGTTCTCTTCTAAGGAATTTTTTTTTGAATTGGTAAATATACATGACATAAAATCGACCATTTTAACCTGTTTTAAGTGTACAGTTCAGTCACATTAAGTACCTTCACACTGTTGTGCCACCTTCACCACTATCTCTAGAGCTTTTTCATTACCCCAGACTAAAACTGTACCTGTTAAACAGCACTTCCTCATTACCCTCTCTTCCCAGCCCCTGGTAACCACCATTCTTCTTTCTGTCTCTATGAATTTGACTATTTTGGGTACCTCATATAAGTGGGATCATATTTGTCTTGGGACTGGCTTATTTTACATAACATAGTGCTCCCAAGGTTCATTGATGTTGTAGCATGTATCAGGATTTCCTTCCTTTTTAAGGCTGAGTACTGTTTTGTGATTGGACTGTACAATTTGTGTATGTACCATATTTTGTTTATCGATTCATCCATTGATGGACACTTGGGTTCTGTATACTCTTTGGCTTTTGTGAATGATGCTGCTATGAACATGGGTGTACCAACATCTGTTTGAGTTTCTTCTTTCACTTCTTTTGGGTATATATCCAGAGGTGGAGTTTCTCAGTCATGTAGGGACTCTGTTTAATTTGTTGGAGGATCTGCTAAAGAATCATAATGCTGGCTGAAAGGCATTAGAGAGCTATTGAAGGGTTTGAAGGAAGGAGGGTATGCCTAATCAGATTGTGATTTGAAAAAGTAACTTGGGTAGTGTGGGATGGGGGAAAGGAAAGGCAGGGCTGTGGTGGCTAGACAAGGCAGAGAGACCCCTTAGAAGGCTCTTGAGGGGAAGGTATAGAGGTGAGAGTGATCAAGGTGATGGACTCAGTGAGAGAGGTTGGTTATGGGGGAGGAAGCAAGAGAAAGGGAGAAGCCAAGGATGAGAACCTGGATGGGTCAATTGTTATTTTGTGGAATTTAGAGGGAATAAGAGGTTTTCCTTGTTTGTTTTTTGTATTTTGATGTGGGATGATTGATACAAATTTTGGACATGTGTTGAGATGTTCGACACAGCCAAGTGGTAGAGATGATTGGTAGGCAGGCTGTCGATAATATGGGTTGCTAATTTGGGGCAAAGGAGAAAGTAAGCATAAAGGAGCAGATAGCCATGCAATTTGGCTGAATTTAAAAGTGATGGGGGCATTACTGATGCAGCGCCACAATTTCAGCTCCTATGGAATGATTTCACATTCCTACCTTGAAACAGCATATCAAATTTACAAAACAAGAAAAGGTGGCCAATTCATTGGTTGCGTAAAAATCAGTTTTCAAAAGGATTCTAATAAATGCAAAAGGATTTAGACCAAAGCATAAGAATGCTGAATTTGGTTTATAGTCTTTTTGCTCATCTCCATTTTCTAGATTTTTTTCTATAGTGCACATATGTTACTTTTAATTATTAAAAAGGTTACTGAAAATTTCAAAAGTGGCCTATTTCTTTAACTTTCCTATTGGACTGTGAGTTCCTAGAGGGTGATGCCCGGAGGGGGAGGTACGACGATGTTCACTGTGTTCTTAGCATTTTACACCATGCCAGCAACACAACAGGATTCAATACTGTGAAAACTGGTTGAACTGAATTGAATGGAAATTTAATCTAACCTCTCTCAGAGACATGAGATTTGGTGCTATTTTAAAAGATCTAGGAAGGAAATTCCAGTTTTTCTCAGTCCCTTAGCTCATTATGTTAGGTACTAAACCACATCCTACAGACTTGGCGCCTCTTTTGCCTTTGTTTTGCCATCAGGATTTGCTGAGAGTTACTGTGTTCATGAAATCTTGCCATGCTGGCCCCATTTTCTTACCTAAATATGTTTCTCATGTTATTCTTAAAAGCATTAGTGATCTTGTTGGAAGCCAACTGGCTCAATTCTGTTTCCTGCCCTTTGTTGATAATATGTTTTTGGAGGAATGGATCAAAGTAGCTTGAAGCCACTGTCATTGTTTTGCCTTCTGGTCTGCTGTGACCAAACCAAAGGATGGCAGCTGTGAGGACCTGCATTGTTGTATGACTCAGTTGTCAGTCGGAAATTTGCATACTTGTTTTCCCTTTGTATATCATTGAATGGCTACGTGTGCAAGAGGCTGTGCACCGTGCTTTCAGGAAATAAAGTTGAACAAGGCGTGATTCTTGACACCAGCGAGCTGATTTTCTAGAAAAGGTGCTGTCATGCGTACATGACCACTATACAGGGAGGTTAATGAGTGGAACTGGAGTCAGATAAAACACACTTGTTACTATGTTAAGAAGAGTCCCTGTAGGTGCTGCCTCGGGTATGTATTGCTAATGATGTTATACTGCTAATGATGTTATAATATATGTGTTTTAAATGTTCTCAATTACAATTAGCAAAGCAATAGATAACTGCTTTCACTAAAGTTTCCTGGAAATGACTCTTTTGGCTTTGTTTTAAAAGTTCCTTCAAACTAAGTGTAGTGGCTCATGCCTGCAATCCCAGCAGTTTGGGAGGTCAAAGCAGAAGGATCATTTGAAACCTGGAGTTTGAGACCAGCCTGGGCAACATAGCAAGATCCTATTTCATTAAAAAAAAAAAAAAGAAAAAAAGAAGTTCCTTCAAATTTAAAACTACATTAGTGATTTAATATTCTTATTAGTCATTGCAACCTTAGCTCTGATTTGTGAATATTCTTTCAAATTCTACAATAAAAGTGTTTCAGTGTATACATTGTTCTTTTTTGTGGTACTCTGAGAGCTTTGGATTCAATGGAGGAGCACCAGATAAGATAAATTTCATTTTAGCTTATCCTCCATCTCTTAGTTATTATTTAATTAATTATTAATTTGGAATAACTTCTTTGTATTATCATTGTGATATTGAATAATGAAATGACCATGTACTTCACATGGATGTGCTGTTTTGTGTAGTCATCTTTGTGTTAGGGGTCTGAGCACAGATGATGTTGACATATGGTAGGTGGCTTGCAATTGAAGGTTAATGACTAGGTAGAATCATTAAGTTTATATGTAGGCCACAGATGGCTATTTTAAGATGCTATAGGATGTTTATGCTGCGTTCTCTTGGATTTTGAGGAACCTTTGAAATGCTGCTGACAGTATATTAAATAGTATTTTAACTTTCCAAAAGATACTAGTAAATGAATTAGTGTGTGTTGAAATATAGATAGTAGTTACTTTGGAAGTTCTTGAGATGAGAGTAGATAGGGGAAGGAACCATTGTAATAATATATTTTGTTTTTCTTGGATGGACTATCAGCTGGAAAGAGCTGGCACAGCCTGTGGAGTTGCCTGGCACCAGTTAGTGGGCTGGTGGCTGGCCTAAATTGGCACCCTTAAAAAGACTGCTTTTCTGGACTAGTAACTCAAACTGAATATACTGCTAAGTCTCAAGATTTTGGAACTAGACCATGGTCTGAGAATTTGTTTCCTGGCCTTGGTACTTTGCAGCTTGCCATAGTTCTTGGTAGTAAATTCACCTGGGACTAGTAAGAAGCATAAGAAGCAGTAGAGTGGGGTGGCACCTCTCCTGGGCTACGTCTGCGTGGCAGGAGGGCTTATTTCTTTCTCAGGCCACAGAGGCAGAGGTGATGCTTGGGATAGGTTATGTCTGTCTGTCTTCCACCTCCAGGTGGGGTGAGCCTCTGAGCAGTGCCATGTTTTCCTCTCTGGCCTTTCAGACAGTCCAGTTTCACAGCAAGCTTGTCTTTTTCTTGTAAATCCTAAGGAAATAGCCAACCCATATACTGGCATCTTGAATTTTTCTCATATTCTCTAACATCACAGGGACAAAGGTCCACGTCTTTAGATACAATGGGCCATGGTTAGCCCATTTAACTGTTTCACTATTAAATAGCAAAGATGATCATCATGTCAGTCCAAGACAGCAGGTCCTCATGTCCTCTAGCCTGATCAGCCATGTTTGCTTTTTGGTGTGTTATTTAGAACACCTCACTTCCTGGTACCAGTCTCTTATTAGGTAAGATGCTTTCTGTTGCAAATAGAAAATCCAACCCAAACAGCTTTGACAATAAAGATAATTAACTTACATCACTGAAAACTTGAGAGCTGGGGCAAGCTTCAAGTGCAATTTGATCCAGACATTTGGGATGTCATCAAGTCTCCAGTACTAATAATTCTAGTTAATCTTCTTTTTCTTTTTTTTGTTCTTTTGAGACAGGATCTCACTCTTTTCGCCCAGGCTGGAGTGCAGTGGTGCGATCTCAGCTCACTGCAACCTCTACCTCCTGGGTTCAAGCAGTTCTCCTGCCTCAGCCTCCTGAGTAGCTGGGATTACAAGGGCACCACTACTACCTGACTAATTTTTGTATTTTTAGTAGAGGTGGGTTTTCACCATGTTGGCCAGGCTGATTGATCTCAAACTCCTGACCTCAAACGATCCACCCTCCTCAGCCTCCCAAAGTGCTGGGATTACAGGCACGAGCCACTGCACCTGGCCAATTCTAGGTAATTTTCTTGCCCTGTCCTCTTCCATGTGTCATCTTCCTCTTCCTACCAACCCTCCCCATGAAAGCAGAGATGGCTGCAGTAGTTCCAAGGTCACATCTGCAAGTCATGCCATCCAGAGACAACCTTTGTCCTAGTATTCCAAGCCACAGTCTCGAGCTCAGTCGCATGTCCAGCCTTGAATCAGTTACAGTGGCTAGACGATGAGAATATATTGATTGACGTAGCCTAGATCACATGCTCATTCCTGGTACCTGAGTAAAATTGTTTTCCCCAGAACGGCATGGATTACCGTGGGGGCTCTTGGAAGGGAGGAGGTAGATCTATAATAGTATGTGTCAAACAAAAAGTATCCCCAGTGCTCTACATACATTCCATTTAACTCTCCTTATAGCCCCATGTGAATTCTTCAAATGGTTTATGGAAATGTGGCATTAGCAAGTGATTCTGAAACTTGTGCTAAGCACATAACTCCTTCAGAGAAGAAAAACAAATGGATTCTTTTGGTGGAGCCAATATGCCAACTAATTTCATTGAGATGTCGAAGTGAACCAAACCAAGGCTGGAGATGGTGATCACAATCCCAGAAACTACTGTAGGAAGATATGGAAGTACCCCCACACCTTTTCCTTTGTGTCCTGTTTTTACCTTGAGAGTGAGGTAGGCTGTCACTGGATCTTCTCCCAAAGTCCTTAAATGCTAAATAGATAAACAAAACAAAGCAAAATTGTTTCATGACTCAGTGAATCTTGGTGTCACCTTTTCAGTGTGGCTTGCCTTGTTGTATTTTGGTTTGCAAAAGTGTTTTCAGAGGGCTTCACTTTTTACCATTTGCCTATAATTCAACATTTGTTATTCCTCTTTGGATTAGAAAGTTGAGATGAGGCGTAAAAATTAGATATAAATCTGTAATTACCTCCTTCACTATCTTTTCCAATATGGTGAAGCAGGTAATTATAGAGAAAGGTTGGCTGCTTAATTATTGTTACCTGCAGGGAAGCTGTGTTGCCTTTCTGCAGCTGTTCCTATAAATAGACTATATACAGGAACCCACCCTGGGGCAGAGTTTGTATTCAACCTCTTTGCGTAATTTAAATTGCTGGTTTGAGGTAGTTATTTTTGAAACCCTTCTCAGGTTGACTTCCTTAATCCCTAAGCCGCCTTCCCTCATCTGCCAAATGATATGTAATGCATGGCAGCTAGAGTGCTTTTGGCATTACACGAGCCTGAGAACTTGAACTTTGATTCAAATGTTAATTTATTGTGGACAAATTTATTGTGACAAATGGTCCTGTTCCTGTGCAAGTCCTTCTGTGGACTCTGGCTCTGGCCCCGCTGTCTCCATGGCTCCTGTTGCATTTCCATAGCATGACACGTGCCTCCTGCCCCTACCAGTTTTGTTCTAAAACAGAGCCCCACCAACTTCAAAATATACAGAACAATTCTTCGGGCCACCATTGTTGGGTTTTCATCATAATCTGGCACTGTTCTTTTCAGGTAGAGTTGGCATAAAGTTATTTAAAACATACAGTCACAAAAAAGTTACTCTATTGTTTTTCTTTTTAGTGTTAAATGCTTCCTTATTTTGTTGTTTCTGGGAGAACCTCTCAGTTTCATCTTAGTCTTTCTCTTTTGGCTTTTTATAATCAAAAACTTGTTTTAATAGGATCAGTAAAAAAGGATGTGTTTCCTCTGAAATCTAGGTGGAAAAAAGAAAAAAAAAATGTAAAAAAAAAAAAAGAGGGTATGTTTGTGGGTCCATATAAATTGCTAGTAATTAATAATAATCAATTTTTTCATTACTAGCCCTTTCCAGTTCTCTTTAAACCAGATCAACTAAATGTACTTTCTGTTGCTTCTGCAAGACCTGCAGGATGTTCTAAAGTAGAATTGAAAGAAGACATTTGTTTAAGTTGCTGAGACTTCAGTAAGCAGACCAACCTTTATAAGACATAGTGTGCCCGAGTGACTCCTTAACAGAAAGAATCAAATGTCCTTTCCACTCATTATCAGGGACAGGTATATATGTAAGTATTTATTAGTATTCTGAAGTATTGAGTATCAGCACACTGAAGTTATATAAAACTGACTTCTACATTGGAAACATTTAGAGAGAATGGCCCAGATGAATTTAGTTCTACCATTTCACCATTTAGTTCTGGTGATATTAGGAAAAGTAATACAGACATGTGTGCGCACACACACACATCCCACACACTCCTATGCTCAGAAATTTGAAAGATTTTTAGTACTCTTGACAGTGATCAGATTGGAAACCTTGGGGATTAGCATTCTGCTCTTGGGTGGCACTAGGCATGTTAGTAGCCGGGTAGAATGCTGCCTTCGTAGTGTGCCTCTGTTTCCACTCTGTAGATTTCCACATTGAGCCAAAGGGAAACTGTAGTATTTCTGGTCTGTGTACTGCATGTTAACAGTGGCATGTCTGTTGGAACGAGAATTACGAACATGGAGGCCACTTTTACCAGGTTATGTTATATTGGCAGCCTGTGATTTACAAGTCGGTTATATGTCAGCATTGAATGTCTGGAAGGAAATTTCTTCCCATAGATGCCATGTTAAACGTGGTACATCAAATGCAAAACATTTTTAAGTAACCATAGCAAGTTTCATAATCTCTGAGTTTCAATTTTCTTAAAGTAGGAATAACAATAACTACCTCATAGAGTTATTGTGAGTGTTAAATTAAAGTTAAGTTCTTGGCATAATGTCTGATATGTGGCAAGTAAACGAATGTAAAGTTATTAGTATCGTATCTGATATATGGCAAGTAAACAACAAATGTTAGCAGCATCGTTTTTTATCATCTTGGAGGAATCAGGTTCTTGTAGGTTCAAGTCTGACATTGGTACCTAAGGGCTTAGGGAAAGTGGGGGTGGGGTTCCCCCCCCCCTCCGGAGTTTTGCAACTCTCTGCTGAGGAGAAGACCATGGCTTTCTAGTGGCTCTTTCTGTAAGTGGACTTTACCGGGAGGATGGACTGGGAAGGAGGTTCATTTGTGGCAGCAGGTTGGAAATGGGCAGCTGCAGCCAAGTCAGTCTCCTGGTGTAGTGCATAGGCAGGAGAGGTTATGACATTTTTTAAGGCTGGTGAGGGTCATTTGGAACTACTAGTGTTGGATTTCTGCAGTAGTGCCAAGAACCTACTTGAAATTATTTTGCTCGTTTAAATTGACCCATTTTCCTCTCTTCTGCAGCTGGAGATCATGGCCAAAATGGAGGTGAAAACGTCACTTCTGGACAATATGATTGGAGTTGGGGATATGGTTCTTTTAGAACCTCTCAATGAGGAGACCTTCATCAACAACCTCAAAAAGCGTTTTGACCACAGTGAAATATACGTAAGTACACATGAAGGTCATCTGTGGTGTTTAGACTTTGTATTTTGTGACACAGAGCTGTCTTTTCTTCCTCAAGACTCTTTTTCTTTTTTCTCTCTGTTTGAGTCCAGTGGTATTTGCTTAAACCCTCAGAGTTGAGGTTTTACTGATTTGGCACATGAGTAATGTGGATTAGGCAAGTCAGTCTGCTTTCTATGATCCACTGTATGCAAGTATTGTAGTGGCTGCTGGGGGCATTCTAAAGCAAGTAGAATACTGTCCCCTGAGGAATTCAGAAGAATTTTGAAATCCATTGTCATCTTATCTTCTTGGATATCTTCATAAGATTAACACGAGCTAATCAGGGAGATCTACTCATTGAAATGCAAGGCAGTAAACTGTCACAAAAGACATGAACCTTCTTGACACTTGTAGTTAGGAGGGATAGGGGGAGATTATCAAATAAGAATATGTACTTGGTTTCTGGAGACTTGGGGATAGTCATGTCCTGCTATGCGAGAGTCTAATGCCGTATACAAAAACAAAAGCATAAATGTTTATATGCAATAGTAGGAGAAAATTTCCTGTTGTAAAACATCTTCATAAAGCATTTCACAGGGTCAAGTTCTCTAGATATATTTAAAACATGGATAAAAGTACATTTATATGCAGCTTTTCTAGAGTTTGCATAAAGCATCTTTAGAAGTTAAGGTGTATTGTTAACTAAACCAAAGAAGTGAGGCATTGATTCCCTGTACCTGCAGCTGAGAAGGAAACAGAATGTATTAGATAGGAGTAGTGTTAGTGGACTCTGCCTCACTTCCTGAGTTTCCTTTCCTCCTTTTTAAAATATGCATCTGTGCTTGAAGAAGGATTATTGGGCATGCTTAATATTTTTGTGTCTATCAGTCTAGGGAGGAAGTATAAATAAAGAGATAATACAGTGATACAAGTAGGATCAGTTATAACTTTTGTGGAAGTAATATATTTTATAAAATTATATGCAAATTATCAGCTATATTATTTTATGTCATATATAGCTCTCTTTTCTAGATAGCTAACTCTCTTCATCTGTTAGACCTCCTCTACCAAAGTACCATAAATTGAGTGGCTTATAAACAACAGAAATTTATTTCTCAGGAGTTCTAAGGTAGGAAGTCCACGATGAGGCCATATTCAGTGTCTGGTGAGGGCCTGTTTTCTGGTTCATAGATGGTGCCTTCTGACTGTGTCCTCACGTGGTGGAAGAGGAATACTCCTTCATGAGGCACTAATCCCATTCATGAGAGCAGTGTTCTTATGACCCAGTCACCTCTCAAAGCCCCACCTCCTAGAACCATCACATTGGTGACTAGCTTTCAATATAAAAACTTCAGGGGGATACAAACATTGAGGCCATAGCACCAACCATGCTTCAAGGATGATTTTGAGTAATTTGTTTATGGGATTGTAGTCATCATCTAGGAATTGACCTTTTCATTCTTCTCAACTTGTACTGATGGAGGTGGGGAAAGGTTGAGGGTAACATGAGGCATGTGAATACTGCTTGTGCAGTCTTAATTTGATAACTGGATACTAAACTGATGTGTGTTTACAGTTCAGAGATGTGATTATTTAAAGTGCTGATCCAAATGGAAAAGGTATAAGGCACTGCTGCAGAGCAGGGGTGGCATTGTTTGGCTTGGCACTGCCGCCTGGTGTCACCTTCCCTCCAAGTGGAGCAGATCTGCTCTCAGGTGGAAAAGCTGAGGGCTCTGCAGCTTTAATTGAAAGTCTGATATCAAATAAAAGACAGACTTTAAACATTGGTCTTTGAGATGGAGATAGGCGGAATCAATTATATTGTAACTAACGTTACCTATCATTTTTCTTTTTGGCTTTGAGAAGCACAGTTCACTTTTAAATGAATTGAAAATAGGATGGAGAGTAGCACATTACGTGCATTCAGGTACCTGATTTGTTGTGGCCACTAAACATAAAACCATCACCTTTTTAACGTGATTGCCAAGGGTTGACATTCATGAGTCTTCAGCAGACAAAATGTCTGGATTTCAGCTCTATGTAATTTTATTTTCTAAACTATTTTTGGAATGCCCTTTCTGGTTATAGAACCAAAGCAGAAAATTGATTTCAGCTTCCAGATATTCATATCAATTAATGTTTTCCATGATAATTCAGGACTATTGTTTCTGTGAGAGATATGCCTTTGTTTTGTGACTTTAAACACCTCATGTTGGAGGGCTGGGTGTTCTCTATTTTAAGTGAAAAAAGAGATTGTAAAGTAATGTGTATAGTATGATTCTTTCATAAAAGATGCGTGTATGCGTTTATAGGCATATGTACACATGTTTGTGTGTATCTGTATGTACAGAGAGACAGGTACGTTACCTTTGGGTACCATAGTGGGGTGGGGTGGGATCGGGCATGGGGACAGGGAAGGTTACTCTTTTAGACCTCTGTATTGTAGGACTTAAGTCAAGTATATATTGCTTTTGTAATTAAAAAAAAAAGCTGCATGATAAATTTAATTACCACACTCTCCAGCCCCACATGCCATGTATCCTTCCCTGGGGAAATCTATTTCTGGCTCTTATTCTGAGAATACTCCTGCTTTACTTTTGTT
Source organism: Callithrix jacchus (assembly GCF_049354715.1). Lineage (NCBI taxonomy): Eukaryota > Metazoa > Chordata > Mammalia > Primates > Cebidae > Callithrix > Callithrix jacchus. The sequence continues at coordinate 112,188,171 of NC_133507.1, forward strand.
CATGGGTTGCTGCAAAATTGCTAGCTTGATGCCCAAGGCTAAGTTAATATGCCATGCAACATTTTACTATCTTGTACTTCACTCTGTTTTTCAATTCTTTCCAAGAAAATGAAGATACAGTTTAAAAAAAATCTCTTTTAAGGTCTTATAGCTTCCATTTCTATTATAAAAGTGGGTGACTGTCTAGGGATGATTCATCATGTGAGTATATTGAACAGTAATTTGTATGTTCAGAGCTATGTTTGATAAGGTGGCCAGTGAACAGAAAGACCCTTGGCCCAGACTTTTGAAGTCTGGGTATACGCATAGCCTCAGCAACCTCCTATGTGAACCAGCTGTAATTTGGGAAGTTAAGTTCTGACATCCTACCATCCATCTCCTCTAGCCTTCCCAGAGCTCTCATGAGGATTGCTTTGCCCCTGGGTATGAGTTGTCAACTCTCTAGCACATTCACAGTCCCTAGTGATCCTCTGGATCTGCAGCAGCCAGCAGCTGACCCTGGAAGCAGACTCCCTTGTCATCCTCTCGTACTAAACCTGAAACTCTGGGCAGGACGAGGCATTCTGGAGTTATTCGGAAATGTCAGGTTGTGTTAGGATATGCTTTTTGCAAGTAGCCGTCACACAATCCACATTTATTCACCTGAAAGTCCAGAAAGTCATTCTGCTTTCAGAATTGGTTTGATTTAGTGGCTCTCTGGTATCTCTAAGGACTTTGTGTTTTACTCTCTTGCCTTCCTTGGCTATTTCTTCGTTTCGAGACTTCATAGCAGCAAATCAGCTGCAGTGTTCCTGGCTTTGCATTCATGCGTCATGCTGGCTAGAAGGAGAGGCAGTGCTTCTCTTCTGGCATTCCAAGTCTGAGTCCGAGATTTACCCTGGTTAGGCTGCTGGAGTCACACACCCTCCTTAGACCATTGACTGTGACCTGGTGATGGGATGACCTGAGCGGCTTAAGAAAATGTTGTCTAAGATTGGAGTTGAGCCTGGGTTTTCCAAAGTAGGTAGGCTGTATGTGAGGGGGTGGGTTCCCAACCAAATGTATCTGTTCACACAGTAGGATGAGAAAAGGGGCAGTGGATGCTGAAGAACCCAACCACTGTGAACTCCTCACTGGTTTGGTAGGGAATTCTGTAATAAAGTGGCTTTTTTTTATGTTGATGCCACGTTAAAGAATGTGTCCATGGGAAGCATTGGTCGCTTGACTTCTAGGCTTCAAGTACGCCCAATGGCTAGCTTCTCAAACTTTTCTACTGGTGAACTTCTAATGGCAGAGAAGAGTAAACAGCTTTCCCCAGGGACTCTGGAGTATGGTTGAAGTCGATCTCCTTTTGGAAATTTTGCTGAAATCTTTACTTTCAAATATAATTCATAGCATTATTCTGTTCTCTAATGCATATTGTTTTGAACTGATATACCCCTTGCAACCCTTCTTTGAGTAAGTTGCATGCTCCAGAAATATCTGTTCTTCACTTTGAGGTGGGTTGACATACTTGTTTTAATAGCACTGGATTGGTTCATAGCCATTTGTGGCCTCGTTGAGTCTAAATCTGGAACAGTTGCATATATTGACGTGGTCTTCGCAGTTAGGGCTTTGGGCCATTCGTTTGGAGATGGAGGAGGATCAGGTGAGATGAGATGGGGGAAATGCTGAAGCAATGGTACAACACACAGGGTCAGAGACTCTATTTGCTTTTTATTCCACCATCTTGGCAGAGTGTGGTTCAAGCTGGGCCTCGCTGCAGGACATGCCGTTTGGTCTGGCAGGCTCCGTGGGGTCAACGGCTGGGAAATGCTGGTGGTGACATTCCCGAACTCTGCTTTTCTGTTTGCTTTCTGTCCTTTGTCAGACCTTCTTCCACCCACCCCTCCCCCGCCCCCAGGCCAGTTGGATGGTAGTAGGACTTTTATGGTGATATAGGAAATGGCAGAGCTGAGTGTGATCCAGCCAGACATGTTCTGTTTTTAGGGTGACTGGTCAGGACTGTGGTTCTATTCAGGAACAGGAAAGCTACAATTTAGGAAAGAACAAGGCCCAGTACAAATTTGGAAACCAGAGAACCGAGGTGTCTGTTCTCTGACAAGAAGTATATTTGGTGCTGACCAGTAAATTTAGTTTGTTTTCTATCTGAATTGTAAGGTTGGGGATCATCTAGATATAGGGGCCTGAGTTAGTCTAATTTTAGAATCTTATGTTAAACTCATTGTAGTTGTAAGAGTGACTACTTTAAAAGTCTAGGGAAAGCTGTCTTAAGTTTTAGAAGTTAGTACTAGAATTAGGATTCCCAGAAGGATGACATTAGGTACTTTTATGAAAGATACTCAAGATACAAGTAATCTATATTTGGTTTAAAATATTGTCAAGTTAATGAACACAATACTGGTTAACACATTTATTTGAAGTTTCAAGACCACTTCTCATTTATACACATGGGTATAATCTCTATTCCTGGGAATTTGGCGTAGATGGAGTAGTAGTTCTCTTGCTACAAAACAAAGTGTACAGACTTAGCAACTTAGAATAACATACATTTATTATCTCGCTATTCCTGGGGTCAGGAGTTGGGACCTGGCTTAGCTGAGTCCTCTGTTCAGGGTTTTCCCAGCTGTAGTCAAGGTTTCAGCAGGGCTGCAATCTCATCTGAGGCTTGAACCTTTTGTAGGCTTGTGATGAGGTTGGCAGAGAGCAGAGCTGAAGTTCAGACATCCACCTGAGTGTTATTCCTGCTACTCAGCTGTTCTCCAATTTTTATTCTTTTTTTTTTTTTTTTGAGACAGAGTCTCACTCTGTCTCCTGGGCTGGAGTGCAGTGGCACGATCTCAGTTCACTGCAACCTCTGCCTCCTGGGTCCAAGCAGTTCTCCTGTCTCAGCCTCCCAAGTAGCTGGGATTACAGGTGTCCATCACTACACCCAGCTAATTTTTTGTATTTTTAGTAGAGACAAGGTTTCACCATGTTGGCCAGGCTGGTCTCGACCTTCCAACCTTGTGATTCGCCCATCTCGGCCTCCCAAAGTCTTAGGATTACAGGCCCGAACCACCGTGCCCAGCCAAGTTTTAGTCTTTATAAAATTTTCTTTTAAATGTTTATTTTAAATTATAAAATAACAAATGCTTTTGGGAAAAAATATTTCAAATAGTATAGCCAGATATATCATAAAAATGTGGTTTTCTTCCTTCAGTATCACAGGCCCACTCCCAGCATGAACAGTAATTGAGTGGTGTGTAATCTTCAAGATTATTTTGGTTGATTAAAAACTAATTTTTTTGTTCTGGAGTTGGAAGTAGGAGGAGGTTGTCTTTTATCTAGATGGGCAGACCTTTACCCAGGTAACCCAGACCCAACAGAGTTTGTGTGGAACGAGAGCATTATCTTTAATGCCACCTCCAATCCCACCTAGACCAGGTAGGGAAGGAAGGAGGGGATCCAGCCCTGTTAACGTGAAATGCCTAGACTTGGCTGTATGTGAGTGGTTTACCATCAGCAGTTCTCAGCTTACTCTGATCCCTGCAAAGGTAGACCATTAAGATAAACATGGAGAAGAAATTGTGTTACCTTTCCGGAGTGTGGCTTTGGTGTTTGAAATGCAGACACAGCTTTAGAAGGCTAGATAAAGCTGGTGAAAAATAGCAGATCATCAGGGTGAAGGGAAATGTTGTGTCTAATTGCTGAGCACAGTTCTATCTCTTGGACAGTTTTATAACAACAGTTATTTTTGGTAATAACTTGCCAGCTTCAACCTGTGCAAACTTTCTTACAACCTTAGGTGATCGGAAAATTTCTTCCTCCTAGAATTTTCAAAGTCGACACATATTTGTTGTTTAACAAACTTAAAGAGTTTTTTCATCATGGAGGTTCTGTATATAGAACTTGAAATATTTATATAATATTTGCAATGTATTAACTTAAATATTCTGGCTGAAGCTAAACCTAAAGTTTGATTTGGAAGAAATTAAGGCCTGACATCAGATCTGCATCTTTTGAAAGCGCTGTGGTGGCACCAAGAAGCAAAAGCTTGACATCTAGTCCTGGCTCTGCCACTTATTGTCTGTGAGACCTGGGATAAGTTAATTCCTTGGAGACTGGTTTCTTATTGGCTGGTAAAATGATAAATGAAAGCAAAGGACATTTTGTATTTCCTTATCAGTATCAGCTGCTGTTCTAAGCACTTTACATGTAGTATTCAGTTATTTCTTACTAGAGTCCTATGCACTAGAGGTTTTCTAATTATCTTCATTTTACATATGAGGAAACCGAGGCTCATAAAGGCTAAGTAACTGTCGAAGGTCACACAGCGAGTAGGTGATGGAGCTGGGGTTCATACCCAGGAAGTCTAGCTGCAGAGTCCATGCTCTTAATGATAGTCCTGCTGACTTTCCATGGTTGCCCTTTCAGTTTTCAAAATAATTGGGTGTGATATTGAAGAATGTGTAGGTTTGGAATGAGGCAATCTGAAAATGACCTGGACAAATAATTGAAATGACAATCAGTATTCCTGCCATGTGTTGAGTTAGTGCTAACAGTGCAGTGACATGAACCAATGTGACGCGGAGCAAGCACATTCATTTCTAAAGTCATAGGTGATCATTACATGGTGCTCTCAAGTCAAAGGAAAAGTGATAGAAGCCACGACAATGATTTTTCCCCACTGTGGGAGGTGGGAGAAGATACGGGGAGGAGAGTGTATTCCATTGTGTTCACAGGATGGCAAGTAACTGACAGCTGCACAGGGTCCTTCACCTTTATGAGCACAAGAGAGAGGAGGAAGAGGAAGCAATTCAGCACAAGGGACATGTGGCCAATTCCTTCTCTGGCCAGTTCAACCGTCCCCTCTACACCTGTATCTGAGTCTGTTGTATATCCGTAGTGCAGAAAAATTTTAATAATAATCCTAATTTCTAAAGAGAGGCAATTTTGTTGTTCACATTCTGCTTTGGAAGGAGTGGAGGGTGAAATGACAAGGCATACTGGGGAAAAGGTGTGAGCTTTTGGCAGACAGACCTGTTTGAACCTTGGTGACGTGATTTACAGTCACTGTGAGCACTGTAAGTAATATAGTTTCTTTCACTCATAAAGCGGTCACCATGGTACTTACCTTGTTGAGTTGTGGTGGGGATTAAGGGACACCTGAGTCCAGTGCCTGGCACATGGTGGAAGTGGAGTGCCCTGTCTGAAAAACTTTCAAATCCAGAATCACTTTTTTCAGGGTTTCAGACATTGATATTTTCTTTTCCTTTCTTTTTTGTTTTTTTTGGAGACAGAGTCTTGCATTGTCCCCTAGGCTGGAGTACAGTGGCACCATCTTGGTTCACTACAACCTCCGTCTCCTGGGTTCAAACGATTCTCCTGCCTCACCTCCCAAGTAGCTGGGATCACAGGGACATGCCATCACGCCTGGTTAATTTTTTGTATTTTCAGTAGAAATGGGGTTTTACCATTTTGGCCAGGCTGGTCTCGAACTCCTGGTCTCATGTGATCCACCAGCCTCAGCCTCTCAAAGAGCTGGGATTATAGGCGTGAGCCACAAAGCCTGGCCAAGACACTGATATTTTCATTAATTAAGGTCTTTCTCATCTCCCCTTCCCTGCCTACCTCTTTCCCTCTTTCTGTGTTCCTTTCTCCCTCTTTGGTATTCATAGCAGGTTTCATTTTTGTTATTTGCAACTTTCAATTAACCATATAAATATTATATTAAAGACATATTGCAAATATTATCCCTTTAACAGAGGACCATGCTGTGTCTTAGATAAGAGAGTTTTATTAAGTCTGGAGAATGGTATATATTTGGAAAATTCTTGTCTCATGACAGTTTGTCTCAACAAAGATATGGCAGTATTGTATTATCCTGCTCTAAAATAAAGACTGCCTGAGGTGATATTTTTAGCCAGTATTTCGGCGTGGCATTGAACTCATATATAGTTCTTTAATTCATAGTCTGAAATGACTGGCTGCAGCCCAGTAACAAGAGTATAATATGATGGTAGTGTAGGCATGTCTTGGACTAGGCAGCCGGGACTATGCCTGACAAGCTTGCAGCCGCTGTAGGCAGCCACAGTTTGTGGGATGTCCTGGCCTATGAATGGGCTCCTGACCCAAGGCCAGGAACCCATTTAAGGCTCAACTTAGATAAAAAGATGAACAAGATTAGATTCTTTCCTCAAACTTTGAATTGAGAAATACTGAAAAAATAAAATACCACTGGGATCAAGATCCTAGCAGTGATGAATTTGAGAGGAGGATGTGGTAGGTCAAGGGCAAACAGAACCTGTGAATAAGAGGCTTTGAAGTGGACTGCTGATGGAGTAGAAACTGAGGGAACCAGCTCGTAGCGGGCATGAAAGATATGAGGGGGGAAGCAGAGACCAGGGCAGGGGCGAGGCTCATTGACACAGGACTGGAGAGGAAATCTTCACAAACTCGGGTTGCTTTGGTTCATAGAGCCGTCCTAAACCCATAATCACCCTCAGGTCCCAAATTTGTTATAGCTTGGGATAGTCGTCAGGGGTTCCTGGGTGAGTTCATTAATATAGTTAATGTACTGGTGTGCCAAGCAGCTGAAAGAACCTGACCAAGTCACTGTTCTCTGTCTTATTGTCATAGTCTTGGATGCAGAGCTTTGGGATGAAACTCTGCTTCTGCCACTAACTAATTTTGAAACCTTGGGCAAGTTATTTAAAACGTTCTAATGTTTCCAATTCTCTTCCCTTGTAACGTTTAGGCTATTAGCATCAATTATATATATATATATTGCATATGTATCACAAATATGTTTCTGAGACTGGAGACAGGAGATACATACACTGAATTACATTTTTAAAAAATATAAGGCCCAGATAGACACCTAAGTCTGTTTTTGACCTTATACTTGTAATTTTTACTTAGGCCATTTTGCACATTTTTGATCTGTGTCTAAAAAACAGCCAAAGTGTTTGGAATACCATACTGTGTCTTAAAAAAAAAAAAAAAAAAAAAGACTGAGGCCCTCTGCCAGGAAATTTGGGAAGTCTTACAGTTGTCTAATTAAAAACACCATGGCACATGACATCTTAATGTCTTGTGATCAAATTCCCAAAGTCTGAGACCCAAGAAGAGAGTAGATTCCTCATTGGAGTAAATAGCATGTTGTCATTTTTGAAGCTTCCCACTGGTTTGTCTTGTATAGTCATTTTCTTAGTATCCTAGACTTTTAATATTAGTTTTATTAAGACACACCTTATATGCTTACCTAAAAATCATCAATTTCCTGTATACAGAGACCGTTTTGTGTTGAGTGCCATGGCTTACGCCTATAATCCCAACACTTTGGGAGTCTGAGGCGGGCAGATGGCTTTAGTCCAGGAGTTTGAGGCCAGCCTGGGCAACATGATGAAATACCATCCCTACCAAAAATACAAAAATTAGCCAGGCATGGTAGTGTGTACCTGTGGTCACAGATACTCAGGAGGCTGAGGTGGAAGGATGGCTTGAGCCTGGGAATTGGGGCTGTAGTGAGCCAGGATTGTACCCTGCACTCCAACCTGGGTGACAGAGCTAGACCCTGTCTCAAAACACAAAACAAAACAGATCATTTGTGAAAGTTTTCAAGATAGTAGGACTCATTAATGATTTAGCCGTGGTATTAACATATTTTATATAGTCTTTCAAGTGTTGACTTGGCTCTTTACAGTGGCCAGTAGATTCCAGTAGAGCCCAATGAATTTATGTAATTATAGTAGGTAATGTTTATGGAATACTTGCTGTGTGTCAGGTGCTGTGTTTGGTGTTTTGACACACAACCTCATTTAATCCTCAGAATTAGATGAGGGAGGAGCTAGTATGCTTCTTCTTGTAAAGATGAGGAAACTTGGGCCAGGCATGGTGGCTTATGCCTGTAATCCCAGAACTTTGGGAGGCCGAGGCGGGCGGATCACCTGAGGTCAGGAGTTCAAGGCCAACCTGGCCAACATGGCGAAACCTTATCTCTACTAAAAATACAAAAACTTAGCTGGGCGTGGTATCAGGCACCTGTAATCCCAGCTACTTGGGAGGCTGAGGCAGGAGAATCGCTTGAACCAGGGAGGAGGAGATTGCAGTGAGCCAAGATCATGCCACTGCACTGCAGCCTGGGCAACAGCAAAACTCTGTCTCAAAAAAAAAAAAAGATGAGGAAACTGGTACATGAAAAAATTAAATAATGTGCCCATGTTCACACAAAACTGAAGAATTTTACCAGCTAATTTGGAGCCAAGGCTTACACAATATTTCAAATACATTGAAGATTGATTATTATGATATGAGATAGGTATAATCTGAGTAAAGAGCTTAAATACTGCACTTAGGTCAAAATGACCTGGTTTCAAATCCTGTCAGTTTCATCATCTAGGCCCCTCATACCCCACTGACTTCACTTGAAAACTGCTTTTGGACTCAAGCTCAGACTCCTTATGTAAAGTTCAAAGGCTCACTACAGGTTTGATCTCAGTCTTTTTTTTTTTCTCCTGGCTTGTCTGTAGCAGGAATTTTTTACTTCAGTCGTAGTTACTCAGGGGATGTCTTTGTTTTAGGGAAGCTGTTCCATTTTATCTTCGGTATGAGCTTGAGTAGGCCTTTGTGCCTCTGCCCGTGTTTTAATCTGTATTGTCGCATGTGTCAGAATTCCCTTCCTTTTTAAGGCTGAATAATATTCCTTCCATTCTATGTATCTTCCACATTTTATTTATCCATTCATCTGTTGCTGGACGCTTGGGTTATCCCCCTCTTGGGCATGGTGAATAATGCTGCCACATACATGGGTGTGCAGGTATCTGAGTCCCTGGCAAATTGTACTTTAAAATAATATTTTAAAGAAGGTATTTTAGCTTAAATAAAAAAGAAGAAGAAAGGTGGTAGCTGGAGGGCATTCAGCTATCACCTGAAACCTGAAATCTTATGTCACTCTTTGGGGGACCTTCGCTTTGCCCAAATCATGCCCATCTTTTTAGACCGTTCAAGCTCTCTGTCTTCTCTGGAGCTTTCTTGGACCTCTGCAGTTCATAGTGACTTTTATCTAAACCTGGAGCACTCATTAGACAGTAGGATACTCAGACTAATGGATCATTTAGCCAGGAATCACATCCTGTTTCATCTGTTTTAGCATCTAGAGTAGTTAACTCTTAAATTTTATGGTTTTCTATCTAAAAGACTCACTTCCTAAGCTATATTATAAACTCTCCAGGCACACAGACAATGGGAGCTTCATACCTTTCCTACTATGCCCAATATGATATTTTGCATAAAGGTAGCCCTTAATAAATTTGTTGCTTGATTTTAAGTGGTTTGTAGCCCAAACTCAGTCTGTCAGTCAGTGTGTGATTGTGCAGCCTTGTGATGGGTTATTCTTACCTGAATCCTGGCCCATCCTGGATTGAACTATAGGTTGGTGCAAAAGCAATTGTGATTTTTGCCATTGGAAGTAATGGCAAAAAGTGCAATTACTGTTGCACTAGCCTGATGCTTTAGAGGCAAAAGTAGCATAACTTGGAGACTCCTGGAGATTCAGATCTAGAGGACTCTTATACCTTCTTTAATATTTCTTTGATGTTATTTTAGACTAATTCATATTAAGATATTTAAATAAATAAATATTGCCATTTATATCGCCATGGTCCTGATTTATTTCTCTGAAGCTAAAGAATGATTATGATTAGATCTTTTCCTTTCCTGGTTTGTTTATTCCTGGTGGTAGAAGGATTTCTCAGGTGGTAAAATGGGAGGCTTTTGCCTAACAGAGGAGCACTTGATTACACAGTGGTTGAAGATGCTTTGTATGGCCTTGTGCAACACAAGTTTCCTCCATTCTTCTTGTATGCTTCTTACCAAAACTTCCCAGGCCCTACAGACAGCGTGGATTGTATGCTCTGATGAAAAGAGAACAGATTCTTGTCTCCTTGTCTTGATTTCACTTCTACTAGCTAATGTGGTCATATCACTTAACTTCTTTGTGCTCCTTTGTTATGGACATTGAAATAGAGAATTTGTATCTATCTCTTGGGGATTTGGGAGTAGTTTAGTAGAAAGGTGCTTAAGTGTATATTCTATGCCAGCTGTTCAATAAGTTGAGGATGAGTTTTTAAGGAATTCCAAAGATGTGTAAACAAATAACTGAAATTCATCCTGAAGAAAATAAGGAAGCAGGTAAGCAGATAGATTGGATGGGTAGTTAGAGCCCTAGCAAGCAGAGGCTTTAAAAATAGGTTTTGGGAGAATTTGATACTTTTAAAAAAGCATCAAAGTATATGATGGCAAAAATAGGTCATTATGGGATTTTCTTATATGTGTTTTGTAGTTTATTTATAAATTTTAATGTCATTTGGGAAATTGAAATGAAAACTTCACAGGTTTAGGGCTTCTGAAGATCTCTAGCTTACCCAGTGAAGAATTATAATTAAAAAGATACCAAAACTATTCTGACTTCTTTTTTTAAGTTTTACATACAGACCTGGAAATATTCTGACTCTTCTGTGTATGTATTGTATGCTAATATTTCATTTATCTGGCTTTGCAAAGTGATGTTTCACATTATTGAAACTCTCAACATATTAAAGCTGTGCTAAAATATTTAACTTTTTGGTTAGATAGCATTTTAAAATGTATTGCATATATCCTTGTCATCAAAAACAGAATACACTCATTTTGGCTATTGATTATTACCCTGCGTTCCCAATTAATGCCGTAATAAAGCAGTCAGGGCCAGCTAAGCCGTGGGGTACTGGGTCTTACTGTAAACATTTTTACACTTTTGCAATTATCTTCATCACTTCTTACTTATTTTCTTTCTTTCTTTTTTCCCCCTATTCTTTGTTTTCTATTAGTGGCCATTGTTTCTCTGCTTGCAGAGGGAGTCTTAACCTGGTATATCACATGTATGCAGACTGTGTGTGTGTTTTTCCAGAGAAGAGTCATCACTTCTGTTGGTATCTCAAAGGGATCAACAGTTAAAGAAAGGTTAAGGAGTGCTGTGTAGCACAGTTTTTTAAACTGCAAGTTTCATATCATTAATTGCTCATGGAAATCATTTAGTGAGTTAGGGCCAACAGCTTTTTAACATTTTTTAAGAAATATTAGAATTGAACAAAAAATATCGATGTATCACATATAGTAAAGGGTACTTTTGATTTTGTGAAGTTTTCTATCTTGTGTATGTGTGTGCACATAAATATACATACACATACTTGGTCGCAATGAAAATTTTCTTTCTTACAATGAGTTGTAATCAAACATTTGAAATACACAGCTGTAGTACGGCCCTTTTTGCCTCTTCCAGTTTACAGATGTTGCTGCAGTTTTTCTGTAATCTGTTGAGACTATGCCAAGAAATGTGGCTAAAATGAGAGTGAGGCTAGAAGGAATTTTCTTTTGTTTCAGAATTAATTCCATAGGAAGGAATATTTAAAGGGGAAGGTGAGGTAGACAATAGGCCAACAGCAGCACTAGCAGGTTATTGCAAGTAAGAGTAAAACCTGGTGCTGTGAGTCTGGAAGGTAGGGGCCACGAACATTGGTTTTCAACCCTGGTTCCACATTAGTTTATGTTGGTTCTCTTTAAAAAAAAAGATAGTACTGAGCCCTGGCTCTTCCCTATACCATTGACGTAGAATCTCTGAGGATTGAGTTCTGAAAGAACTTTCTTGTAGAATAAAACGCATGGCCTTTAGGTTGTATTTTGACTACTCAAAGGCTTTTGAGTGGTTTGGAGAGTGGAGGTGGCTAGATTGAATGTCCTCCAGAAAAGACTTTTGTTTTCATGGTAATTATGCTAGGAACACTCGAGAATTAACTGTTTTGGAATGCTAGAGAGACTTGAAATAGGAAGGTCGGGATGGTTTTCACTTAAGAATGTTTGTACATTCTTGATTCAGTGTCTGCCCTTCTGAAATGAAGTACAACCTTGCTATCTCAGTGTGCTACTTATAGAAAGCTAGAGCTTTTTCTTCTCCTTCTCTTTTTCTTCTCTTTCTTGTTTGCTTCCCTTCCCTCCCACTTCCCTTTCCTTTGTTTTCCCTTCCTGGGTGTCAGAGGCTGTCCTGCTGAGCAGTGGCAGGGAGGGAGGTTTTCATTGTCATGTTAGTGGTGGTGTGGACCAGAGAACTGAGGTTCAGAATGTGGAGCCGGTGAGCCCAGAAATGGCTGGGGTGGTTACTTCATAATGAGTTGGTTTACTATCCTTTTTAGAGCATGATGCAACAAGAAAATTCCAACTGTAAATACCATGCAGTTGTTTGTTAAAAAAATGACCTCTCCAGGGTGCAGGAAAACAAGGTACCAGTCAAGCAGACTATGTATCGGGGATATAGACCACGATTCCACAGGGGCCCTCCTCCTCCCCAGAGACAGCCTAGAGAGGACAGCAATGAAGAGGATAAAGAAAATCAAGGAGAGGGGTCAGCAGCCACCTCAACTTCGGAACCACTGCAACTTCAGTTAGCAATGCAGATACCCAGAAAACCCTAACCCACAAGATGGCAAAGAGACAAAAGCAGCCGATCCACCAACTGAGAATTCGTCTGTTCCCGAGGCTGAGCAAGCGGGGCAGGACTGAGAAAATGCCGGCCTACCATCTCTACCATTATCTGATTTAGTCATCCAACGAGAAGAAATATGAAATTCCACCAGTAAGAAGAAATGAACCAAAGAGTGGAGTCGAAGACCTTGAGTGTTTGCTTTTTGCCTGTTGACCGGATAAATAGAACTATCTGCATTATCTATGCAGCATTTATTATTTTTACCTAAAGACGTCTCTTTTTGGTAATAACAAACATGTTTTTTTAAACAGCCTGGTTTTTCTCAGTACGCCTTTAAAGGTTTTTAAATTGTTTCATATCTGGTCAAGTTGAGATTTTTTTAAGAACTTCATTTTTAATTTGTAATAAAAGTTTACAACTTGATTTTTTCAAAACAGTCAACAAACTGCAAGCATCTGTCAAAGTCTTAAATGATAATTTAAAAAATGACATCTCATTCACAAGTTCAAATGTTAGTTGATGTAAAAATGAACTGTTTGGTCACTATCGTTCTGATCCTTGAAGAGGAGATTTAATCTAGTGCTGTAGTTAACCTGAATGTAGAATTGGTACAACTAGAATAGAATTTTAAACTCCACCCAGTTGTCAGCTGCTATCGGGAATGTCTTTCTGTGTCTCAGAGAAAGAAGAGTTGTGACTTTGAACATCTGAGTTATTCTACTGGCGCATGTAGGAATATTTAAACCTTTTGCTAATGCACATAGAACTTCAAGGAGGAAATCCATAAACAGGGCAGGTATAGGACAAACCTGTTAGGAGTTGAAGTTGGAGGATAAAGAGGATATCTGAGCTGTGTAAAATGGCATGGAGAGAGAGCACAGTTTCTTTTAATGTTTGCTTATTTAGGTGATAAAACTTGTCCTGCTTGGCACCGTTTTTAGTTGGTTGAGTCATGAAGGTATTGATGAAAAGAGTCAAACTTCAAAATATTTAAAGAGATTTATTCTGGGCCGAAGATGAGTGAGCATGGCCCATAACACAACCCTCTCAGATCCTAAGAACATGTGCCCAAGGTGATAGGGACATTTTAGGCAGATGTGAGACTTCAGTCGGATATATTTAAGAAATACATTGGTTCAGTCTAGAAGGGAGGAACAACCAGTGAGGCTTCCAGGTTGTAGGTAGATTTAAAATTTATCTAATTGGCAATTGGTCAAAAGAGTTATCATCAATAGAAAGGAATTATAAGAGGTTGTGAAGACCGAAGTTTTATCATGCACATGAAACCTCTAGGTAGCTGGCTTCAGAGACAATAGATTGTAAATGTTTCTTATCAGACTTAAGGTCTGTGTTGATATTTAATGCTGGAGAGGTACAATGAAGCATGTTCCACCCCCACTTCCGATCATGGCTGGAATCAATCTTTCAGGTTAAATTTTAGAGTACTCTGGTCTAGGAGGAAGTCTATTTCGATGACTGGGGGGCCTTAGAATTTTATTTTTGGTTTACATAGGTGTGTCAGTTACTATTGCCATGTAGCAAACTACCTCTCAGAAATTAAAGGCTTGCAACAGCCATTTATTTGCTTGTGATTCTCTGGGATACCAACTTAGCCTGAGTTTAACTTTATATATTTTCTGTTAGTCTCACCTGGAATCACTCACGTGGCTTTAGGCATTTGGTATCCTTACTGGGACTGGATGGTTTAAGATGTAAGACACATGCACATGTATGTTTATTGCGGCACTGATCACAATAGCAAAGACTTGGAATCAACCCAAATGCCTATCAATGATAGATTGGTTAAAGAAAATGTGGCATATATACACCATGGGATACTATGCAGCAGTAAAAAAGGATGAGTTCATGCCCTTCGCAGGGATATGGATGAAGCTGGATACAATCATTCTCAGCAAACTAACACAAGAGCAGAAAACCAAACTCTGTATGTTCTCACTCATAAGTAGAAGTTGAACAATGAGAGCACATGAACACAGGAAGGGGAACATCATACACTGGGGCCTGTTAGGGGGTGGGGAGCTGGGGGAAGGACAACATTAGGAGAAACACTGAATGTAAATGGCAGGTTGATGGGTACAGCAAACCCCAATGATATGTGTGTACCTATGTAACAAACCTGCATGTTCTGCATATGCACCCCAGAACTTAAAGTATGATTTATTTATTTTATTTTTTAAATTTTTTATTGCATTTTAGGTTTTGGGGTACATGTGCAGAACATGCAAGACAGCTACATAGGTACACATATGGCAGTGTGTTTTCTTCCTTTCTCCCCTTCACCCACATTTGGCATTTTTCCCCAGGCTATCCCTCCCCAGCTCCCTCCCCCCCCCCCGCTGGCCCTCCCCTTTTCCCCCCAATAGACCCCAGTGTTTAATACTCCTCTCCCTGTGTCCATGTGTTCTCATTTTTCATCACCCGCCTATAAGTGAGAATATGCGGTATTTCATTTTCTGTTCTTGTGTCAGTTTGCTGAGAATGATGTTCTCCAGTTTCATCCATGTCCCTACAAACGACAGGAACTCATCATTTCTGATTGCTGCATAATATTCCGTGGTGTATATGTGCCACATTTTCCAAAAATATGGAACGCTTCACGAATTTGCGTGTCATCCTTGGGCAGGGGCCATGCTAATCTTCTCTGTATCGTTCCAATTTTAGTATATGTGCTGCCAAAGCGAGCACTAAAGTATGATTTAAAAAAAAAGAAAAAAAAAAAGATGGCCTCACTCGTGTCTAATAGCAGGCTGTAGGTCAGGACACCTTAGCTCTCCACAGGACCTCTCTGACAGCTAGCTCAAGCTTATTCACGTCACAGAAGGGACTAAATCACAGTCATAAAAAAGGAGAAACATCCTAATCCACAAATACTTCTCTGGCCTCTACTTGTGTCTCACTTGCTAACATTCCTTTGGTTAAATCAAGTCACATAGACAAATTCAAATTCAATGAGTGGAGAAAGAAACTGTCTTTAAAGTAGCAAAGTCACATTTCAAATGGGAAGCGCGTGTGGGGATGGAAAGAGTAGTTCTGGCTGTTTCAACAGTCTACTGGAGTCAAATGACATTTAGGGATTTGTTCAATGGTAATGTTACTGGAAAGGGATCCCAATCCAGACTGCAAGAGAGGGTTCTTGGATCTCACACAAGAAAGAATTTGGGGTGAGTTCATACAGTCAGGTGAAAGCGAGTTTATTAAAAAATTAAAGGAATAAACAATGGCTATTCCATATGCAGACCCATTTTTATGGTTATTTTTGGAGTATATGCTAAACAAGGGGTAGATTATTTATGCCCTCCTCTTTTCAGACCATATAGGGTAACTTCCTGACATTGCCATGGCATTCGTAAACTCATGGCACTGGTGGGAATGTGGCATTGAGGATGACCAGAGGTCGCTCTCATCACCATCTTGGTTTTGGTGGGTTTGAGCCGTCTTTATGACCTGCATCTCATGCTGACCTCCTACCTCATCCTGTAACTCAGAATGCATCATCTTCTGGGAACGTAGCCCAGTAGGTCTCAGCCTTATTTTACCTAGGCCCTGGGTAAATGGGGTTGCTTTGGTTCAAGATGGGGTAGCTCTGGTTCAAACACCTCTGACGGTAACACATGGCATACAGGCTGATTCAAATGCTAGGCACTGAGTATGGTATATTTGGTGTTACATTTCAATGCAAGAATAATTATATGTGTTTCGGTGGTTCGTCCCCTCCAATTAGTGATGAATGTACCCAGTGTGATTCGGTCACTTAGTTAACAAATATTTATTGTACATCATCATGGGCCAGACACTGTTCTAGATGATGGATATACAGCTTAGGGGAAATACACACACGTAATTCAGTATGTGTAACAGTCACAAGGAACAAAAAGAAACTCACAGCTTATTAGTATGGCTTTTGATTTTGAGTTGGAGCCAACAGAGTTTGTTTTCTATGCAAGAATGCCACAGAGGCAGATTTTTATCAAGAATTCAGCCACTATGAAGTTTGGTTTTAAAGAGCAACTCAGTAACCGGTTTCTCTGCCAACAGCAAATCAATGTATTTTAGAAACTGTTGTATTCAAGAAATTACCAAAAAAGGAAGAAGGATTCATATAGTACTTTTCTACTTAAAGAAGGCTGATTTTTTAACCAACAGATGTTAAAGAAATAACCAATGGCTATATTTTCATATTTACCAAGGCTGCTAATCTGAATGTATTAGCTAGAAACTATTCAGACAGGTATTCAGTGTCAAGAATCTCCCATCTGATGTTTGCTGTGACGGTGTCCTTGGGAGACATCTCCCATCTCCCAGGTGGCTTGCAGTGTGAGGACAACCAGGAAACCTTCAGAAAGTCTTGCTATTGTTTGGCAGGCCAGATTAATTGGGTCCTAGTGATAGAATGTTAGAAATAAATGTGAAAAATTACATGGGAACTGAGAGTTTTATAAGAGCAATCTTGTCTACCTTTGACAAGATTATATTATAGGATGAAAGTGTGTGTGTGTATAAATACCGTTCAGTTTTCCTAGTTGGGGGAAAATCCTTCATAATTAATATCATTATGACCCCTGTAAAAAAAAAATTCAGCAGAACATTTCTGTGTTCCTTCATGTTCTATTCTGTTTAATTTTCTATAAAGATTGGACAATCTTTCTGAATCCCAGTGGTGGTAATACTGGAAAAACTTGTTGCTCAAAAAATGCTAACTTTTGTGGGATGACATAGGAAAGGTGGGAAGTTGAAGGTCTTTTGTCCTTTTGTTTGTTTCTTTATGAACCTTTTTCTTTTTCAAAGTTTTATTGCTCATCACTTTATCACCTTTCTTATCACTTTACCACTTTTGTTGGCATCTTTCTCTCCCTTTTCTGTCTTTATGATGTTGAGACTGAAGGGGAAAATGGAGCTGCCAAGATAAGTCACGGTTAAGTGACATTTGCTTGTGTCATTGTCCTTGGCATTGCACAAAAGGAACTAAACCAGCATCACTGGTGCTGCCAGGAATTTAGGGTCGAAGTAGAAAGGTAGAGAAATTGTGTTCTGGTTTAAAGTTCAGTGAGAGAGGGTTAGGGCATGCTAAAATATGGCATTGATCCCTCAGAAAGTACATTTAAATTTTACATTAAATGTAAATTTGACACTAAAATTCTGGTATTGTAGTATATTAGATATAATGAGATTATGTTGTTTGAATGTCCAGGAGATAACTGCAGCTGTGATACTGAATTTAACGTGATCCGAGCCCGTTGTAGAAAGATTGACAGACTTACAGAGGGCCAGTTCCAGAGGGAAGGCCCTGTGAGGTATGGGTAGAGAGGAGGGGAACCCTGGGTTACTGTTGACTGAAAAGGTGGATAAAGATGAGGGAAGAAGGAACTACAGCTCTATCCAGAATCAGGGAGAGCATGGCTCTTGCTTACAGTTAGCAGTAGTTGGTGACAAAAGTTTTGGAAAGTATAACAAAGCTTTGGAGAACTCTTACCCATAATCATAAATTAGTTCAGAGATTTATTTTTGAAAGGATTTAAAATATATAAATGTATGGTTTCCATTTATCAGCAAAATGAATAAACATTGTTCACCATCTGTCTTCAGAGATGTAAAGCATTCTTAAAAAGTATACAGTGTATGGTGAAGCAGAACTAGTGTTGATTTTAAAAGGTCAAAACTAAATGACACTAAAGCTTAGAATGCATCTTGTGTATTAACTAATGGGCATGTTCTGTTCTTTCTTTTGCAGACATACATTGGAAGTGTGGTTATATCTGTTAACCCATACCGATCTTTGCCCATTTATTCACCAGAGAAAGTGGAAGAATACAGGAACAGAAATTTTTATGAACTGAGCCCTCACATGTAAGTACTGTACTAAAGCATTAAGTTTCTCTTTTACTCCAGAGATGTGTAGTTGACAGATGTGTGCAGCTGTCTCTTTTGAATTTCAGGAAAATGTTTTTGTCAGTTTTTTTCTCAAAGTTTGATAAAAGTATGAAGATGTTAATTGTTATTTATTTTAAATTAAAAAAAGGCAGAATACTTCATTTGACGTCAGACACTTCTGAAATATTTGGATTCAGGATGTAAAACATTTTCTGTTCAAAATTCTATGCAAGTAGCAGCTGCTACTAATTATTTTTGCAAATAAAACAGGAATGTGCATTGTTTATTATCATAAAGAGCCTAAGCAGCGTTTTCATAGTCTTGTTGGGCCAAGAAAAATCCCAAGTGTTGGGTTGTGTGATGGTGTTTGGGTAAAAGGACCAAACAATACCTTCCGTTTATAATTTTTGCAGACATCGTTCCCAGATACATGGGATAGGCCAGTGATATCACTTTATTTGGAAAGTCGCTTGTTTCATTTTTCTGAAGAAGGCCACTTATTAGTGTAAATAATTCCTTCACAGTACCTGTAGATTCTGTTTGTCTCCTCCTTCATAGTTCT
Organism: Callithrix jacchus; assembly: GCF_049354715.1. Taxonomy (NCBI): domain Eukaryota; kingdom Metazoa; phylum Chordata; class Mammalia; order Primates; family Cebidae; genus Callithrix; species Callithrix jacchus. The sequence goes on from NC_133507.1 coordinate 112,207,100, forward strand.
TTGTTGACATGCTTATTAAGAGATACCGAAATGATTCAGCCACTTTATGCTACTAGAATTTTGTTGTCTAGTCTTAATGACTGAAACACAACACTGGAAAAGTTTTTTTAGATTTGGTAGATCAGTGGTAGAACCAGGTTGTTCGACCCTAGAACTTTCGATTCCCCCCCAGTAAAAATATCTGAAAAAGAAAGTTAGAGGGAGAATACCCAGAAAGTATCACAAACAATACCTTGAACTTTTTCTTTCTCAGGTTTTGTTACATTTTATTGATTCAAGATGAATATGTTCACTACATTCTCATGTCCACTACTGGACATTTACTTTTCCTTTTCTTTAAAGAAAAGGAAAGAGAAATATGCTGAGTTGGGCCAAGTTGCGTAATGAGTTGAGAGCCTCAGACTTCTCTGCTTGTTGCTTAGGCAGAAACATTTCCTACTTTCTCTCCTATGGGCATGCACACATTTTACCAGAATCCATGCAGTTATGATTGTCAGTTGCTACAAGTGGCGCATGGTGTCTTTTGGAGTGGTATTGGTTGATGCAGCGTAGTACCTGACATGCAATAAACTGTTGAATGCAAATTTAGAATATTTGTGAACTGCTGGTGAATGTGGGCTGGGACTGATGTATACAGAAGTGCCTTGGAAGGTGTCAGTCATTTTACAAAGCTATTTTGTTCATTGTTACCACCGTTGCTATTACTTTTTTGCAGTAGCATCATCCTTTTTCTCTCAAAACAGATGATATGCTGCAAATAACCCCAAATCATCTCGAAATGCATGTAAACATGTGCATGTAGATATTGATGAGGAAATGTTCAGAAAATGTCTTAACTGTAGAGAAGATTAATTGGTCATTGGCATATTGGTAGCGGGGCATTTGAAAATGGTTAAGCTGCCAACTTGGGTCACTTCTAGAATTGAGACATTTTCAGTATCTTGAGCGAAAGCAGTAGTTCTCAAGACGAGACAGTTTTATCTCCCAGGGGACAGTTGACAGTATCTGGAGACATTTTTGGTTGTGAAACTGGGGGTTGGAGGGCGCTTGCTGCTAGTGGGTCAGGGGTGCTGCTAAGCATCCTTCAGTGCACATGCAGCCCACACTAAAGCATTACCTGTCCATAGTGCCATTAGTCCATAGTGCCATTAACCATGTCCGTAGTGCCAAGGCTAAGAAACCCTGAGCCAAAGTGAAAGAACCTGCAGAAAGTCTTCATTATGTCCTAGCAGAAAGGAGTTTTTCTGTATGATTAAAGATTGGCTTTATTAATTTTGTTAGAACATAAAATCTAATAACTAAGGAACATATACATACCACTGTCCGGATGCTTATTTTAGTTTCTCTTGATAAACAGCATGCAGTAATGTATTTGGACTGTTTGGAACTGAAGATTATTTATTATTTAAATGTAGGCAAATGGTTATTAAAAACTAAACACTATGTATTTTACCAGTCAAGCAGTTTCTGATTATTCAGCTTTCTTCTAGAGGTAGATAGTGCAAGTGATCCTTTTTCATTTTGCCTTAAGACAAAGATAATCTGAAATTTGTTTTATAAAGTTAACCTGGTAGTTAAGCCCTGTAATGACATACTTTATTCAATACCTGAATATTTTAAATTCTAGACCTCAAAGCCCCACTTCTCAAAATATGTTGCTTGGACCAATTGTATCAGCATCTCCCCCAGTGGCTTATGAAAAAGTCTGGTTTCCTAGGCCTTAACTTCTGATAAGCCAGGAATCTACATTTTTCACAAGGTTTCTGGGTGATTCTTATGCACATATATGTCTGAGAATGTGTTGCTTTAGATCTATATTTAAAATGTTTTTCTTTCCTTTCTTAACTACTTACTACAATTTGTGCTCTTTAACAATAATAGTAGTAGTAATAAAAATATTTATGACTAAGATTTATTAGGTACTTACTATGTGTGGGTACTGCTCTAAATATATGGGTTTTTTTCTCCTTTTATTCACTATCTACCTGGAGATAATACTTTATATGTTTTATAACTCATTTTATTCTCAAAATAATTTTGTGAGGTAGGCACTATTACAAATGGGGAAATTGTGACAGAAAGATCAAGAAACTTATCCAAAGCCACACAGCTGGTGGGAGTGGAGCCGGGGTATTGACATCAGTTGCCTGTCTTGGCTGGAAATGGGCTTGCCATTTTCATGACAGACCTCTTCCTGTGTACTTCCACCCCACTACCCTTGGTGCGCCTGTGTTTCTGCACCACAAACCCTCCAGGATAATCTTGACTATGCCTTAGTTTACCTCCAGCAATTGTCCACATAATCTTTTTGTGTTTTCAGCTTAAATCTGCCCTCTGGGAATGTTTAGATACATAATATTTGGGTAGATAGAGAATGTTTAGAAGTCTATTCTAGATCATAGAAGTTCATGCTCCAGAATATACATTTTTATCCTGGCACCTAGAAGATTCCTGTAGGAGGCAGCATGGTGCAGCTACTCTAGTTCACACCCCTCACCCCTAGGGAGAAGAACCATCACCAGCACTAAAATAAAATACATTCTCAATGTGCTTACGATCAGAAAAAGACTTGTTACCATGGCCTACAAAGCACTTACATGGTGGGCAAGGTACAGCTTTACTAATGTATCATCTCAGGTTGCCAGATCCCTCTCATTCCCCCTCCCATCTTGCTTTATTCTCTCAGTCCTCACCCACCCTCACCTCATTCCCTCCCGCGAGAGCGTCCTTGCACAGCATTCTGTGCCTTCTGCCTGGAATGCTTTTCCCTCCTTCTCCAAAGCAACTCGTGTTCTTCCTTCAGACCTCAAACTGCAGAGACCTCTTTAGGGAGGAACTTTCCTCACTTGCTCCCTGCTGAGGCTAGATCTATTGCTTTTGCCACATTTACAATTTCATGTTTTTTTAAGGGATGAATTGTCCAAGAATTTAATAAGGGTTCATTTAAAAACATGTCAGACAGGACTTGAGTTCAAGTCTCAGTTCTTCCATTTACAGGCTATATAATCTTGAGAAAATTACTTGAAGAAACTTCAGCTCAGAGAAATTAAATAATTTGCTTATTCAGTAGGGAAAGAATTATTAATTAAGAGCTGGGATTTTTGTAAGGGCTAAATATGTAGTTGATATTTAGATAATATAATGATCTAATATATATAAAGTGCTTAGCATGGAATCTGCTGTAACTTTGTGGGAAAGGAGAGCCGCTTTTACTAACAATGAGAATTATAGCAATTATTGTAATAATAAGGTGTGTGGGACACACTTCCAGCATTCTCCCATGCTCTGTCTTGCCACTTTCTACATGGTGGGACATTTGCCATTTCCTTTATTGTATTTTCCTGCATTATTCTTTGTGAATGTTCATCTTTGACAGTATTTTGAAACAGGGTCAATGCTAACTTGGTTCCCTACTAAAACAGCCTGGCATTCTCAAACAGGGTGTTTGTGATGTAAGAGGGTAGGTAAGATGACCTTGGCTTTTGATGCATTCTAACAATAAACATTTCATGAATTTACTTCCAGTTTGAATAGAGAACAACTTAAGCAGCTGCTCAGACTACATACTTTGAAACTTTGCCAATTAACTTACACAATATTACATTTGAAATTTACTTGTTAAAACTTTTTTTTTTTTTTGAGTTGGAGTCTTGCTCTGTCCCCCAGGCTGGAGTGCAATGGAGTGATCTTGGCTCACTGCAACCTCTGCCTCTGGGTTCAAACAATTCTCCTGCCTCAGCCTCCTGAGTAGCTGGGACTACAGGTGCCCACCATCATGCCTGGTTAATTTTTGTAGTTTTAGTAGAGCTGGGGTTTCACCATATTGGCCAGGCTGGTTTCTTGGCCAGGCTGGTCTCGAACTTCTGACCTTGTGATCCACTTGCCTTAGCCTCTCAAAGTGCTGAGATTACACTTGTAAGCAACTGCGCCTAGTCTAGTCTTTTTCTTTCTTCCTTCCCCCCTTTTTTTTTTTTTATAAAGAGATAAAGTCTTGCTGTGTCGTCCAGGCTGGTTTCAACTTCTAGGCTAAAGAGATCCTCCTGCCTCCTGAGTAGGTGGGGCTATAGGCACATGCCACTGTATCTGTCTTACATTTGGAATTTAATTTGAGCTGTATCCACTGTTAGTCTCCAAAAGCACCCAGATACTTTTGGAATTCACAAGTTTTTTGGAAGTGTCTGGAATTTATCTTTCTTTAAATTTTAGATAATTAAAAATAATCCCATTCTGTGTAAGTGTATGACTTTCAGATCATGGAAATGTATATATTAATTTCTTACTTTTTTTTTTCTTTCAAAAATAGCTTTCTGTTATCATTTGTGGGACTGTTAGTCCCCCAAACATGTAACTCCTCAGCTGGACTCCTCCTCTGCAGCTCCTTTCCTTTTCTGAACTCCTATCCCTGTTATGTGTTAAGCCACACCCTTGAGCAGAATATCACTGGGTGGCATCCCCAAGGAAATGTGGCAGAGTCTATACCACCATTTGCTTGTCTAATTAAGTAAGTGATGTCTTTCCAGTAAGATTTTTAAGTTATTTGAAAATAAGAAATGTAAGAAATGTATTCCAGGGAGGACTTAGTACATTTCAGAAAACTTAGCAACTGGATTCACTGAGAACTGCGTCAGATTCCCAAATAGCATCGAGAAGGAAAGGCTGAGAAGGGAGAGATGAGGGAAATAATGAAACTACAGGTTGAGCATCCCTAATCTGAAAATCCGCAATCTGAAATGATCTGAAATCAGAAACTTTTTGACTGTGACATGACACCCCAAGTGGAAAACACCACTCCTGACCTCCAAATGCAGTCAAAATGCTGTCATGCAGCATAGAATTGATTCTATTCCCCAAGATAAAAATAAAGTTACTTTCAGGCTATGTGTATAAATAAGGTGTATATTAAACATCAGTGAATTTTGTGTTTAGACTTGGGTCCTATACCCAAGATAATTTTGTATCTGCAGATATTCCAAAATCTGAAAAAATTTGAAATCTAAAACACTTCTAGTCCCAAACATTTTGGCTAAGTTAAAGGATACTCAGCCAATACTTAGTCTCCTTCCACTTGGTCGAAATAGCACGGTGACAGTGCACCTTCAGCTCTTTTAGTTCCCAAATCCACTGGAGTTTTTTGTTGTGTGATTTTGACGTTGCAGCAGTTGATGCAGTTTATCGCCAACAGATGGATCTTCTAAAATCGATCATGTTGCTCCCCTTCCTAGAAACCTTCATAGGCTCCCTATTACTCCCAGTTCCTTTGGCCTCGCGTTCAAGGGCCTTTGCAGTCCAGCTTTAGTGCTCCTCCCTGCTCCTCCCCTAACACACTCCTCTCCTTTGTGGGATCTCCTCGAGTTAGAGCCATTCCTGTCTTCTCCTTTCCACGTCTCCTACCCTATACCTTTTCTCCATTGTTAAAATCCTGCCAGTGTCCTGTGGTCTGTCTGAAAGGCATGGTCAGCCCCAGCATAACCCACAAGGGACTTACACTCGCACTGAGTTATCAGACCACTCATGTGGCCTTACATACCACCTCTTCTTACTATGGCTGAGTGGGTGTTGGTGTCACCCTCTTGAATGACATAGAAGCTTCTAGGTTAGAGAGTCTTTATCCTGCACATCTCTGTGGCTGTCTCCAGTGCTTTTCTCTTAAAAGCTCAACAACTGTAAAATAAAAGAGATTTTAAGTGACTTTTTATTACATTTTACCTGTGGTATAACTGAGCATTCAATGAAATAAAAGTGTACTTGATTGGATATTTGTGGAGTTTATTCAAAATTTCATGCAGTATAATGAGAATTTTTTTCTTTTTTTAAAGCAAAAATATTTTTATGGTGCTCCTCAACTCTAAGTATTTGTTCAGTTTCAATATGTTCATGTTTTCTGTGTGCCTATTGGAGGGAACTCGCCAGTAGAAGAAGAATATCTTGTGGCACCTGGCAACAAGCTCTCCGGTGGTCACAGCCCAGGAATGAGCTGAAATGTGTCCTTTAGTTAGTATATAATGTGCTGGCCGTATTACCTTAGGCATTGCAATCACAATGTGAAGCAGTCTTTCCCTGTTAGTAAATGAAAAACTCAGCAACAAATGCTAAAACTTAGAAAAGTGGCTTACAGCTTTGAATCATTTCTGGTTACCCGCACTAAAAAATGGGTAAGTAATTAGTGGGGGGATCTGGGATGGTGCTAATAATGTCAGTTGTCCAGCTGTGAGCCCTCTGTCTGTGGACTCTTTGACCCCTGCTTTTTGGCCAGACTGATTTTCAGGACCACATGCCATTACCCATGAATGATGCTGCTATAACACTTGTGTGTTTTGTGGCCTCGTTGATTCTCTTACAATTTTACTCCGTTCAAGGTGAACCAGAATAATGTTATAAAGAATATTTCTGGCTGTATCTCAAAATGTACTGGTGCTGTGGTTGAGTCTGCAGAGCTTAGGCTAAGATTGCAGGGCAGAAGACTCACACATTATTTCTTTTACGTAGTCAGTATTTTTCTCTGCAACAGAGTTGAAATTCTGTAAATAAAGTTGTGTTTATTTGGAGATCACTTACAACAACTAGATTCTGAATTCTCCTGTAGAGGTTGCTTGTGTAACTAACTGGATGTAAAAGTGCTTTCTCAGGGGTGTGTGTGCATGTGTGTTGATGTGATGTCGCCGAGCTGCTGTGTTATTTCTTTCATTTTACTTTTGGAATAGTTGAGCCTTCAAATTGATCCAGTACATCTCCAAAAATAAGTTGCAGAAAAGGGTTTTATGCTTTCCCATCTAGCATTCTTTTTATTTATTGCTATAGGAGAGATGTTCATTTACTGAGCAAATATTTAGTGAGAGCTTACTGTATGCCAGGCAGTCTTTTAGGCACTGGGATACAGCAGTGAACAAAACAGATAAAATTCCTGTCTTTGTGAGAGAGACTAAACTCCAGCTTAAGAATTTAGAAGTCAAGATTGTTCACACCATTGGTTAGGAGGGAAAAAGGGAAGAGGAGAGGAAGGGAAGCGTTTGTGAAAAAAAAAGATTGAATCTTAAAGGATATTCTTATAAAACCCCTTCTGAGCCATGTCTAAGGCAGTTTAAGTCAGTAGATGACAGGTTGTGGTCTGCAAGGCTTTGCATGTGTCCTGGCCTTGGATCTACACAAGTAGCTTGTACAGAAGGGAATCAGAGCTTTGTTTGCTTTCAAGTTTTGATGCCTTAAATAAACATCTCATGTGTAATGACACCATCTTGAAAACAGCCAAAATTACCCTTTTCCTTTTATGCATGACTGTCATGGGTCAAAATAAGCAGAAGGCAGGCACTGCGTTTGCTGTCAGTCTTGGTGGATGTTTGTTTGATTCTGGACAAGAAGGATTAGAAAACTTCTTGACATGGGCGAGTTTCGTATCAGCAGTGCAGCATCCATGTGGTGGTCAAGCTCCGCTGTTGACTTGACAGCTTCCTGAGGCTGGGTCTGCAGTGGGAAACATCACACTTAATCAGCTTCTGTAAATGCTCCACAGATTGAACTTCCTGCCTTTGACTCTCAAAGTTTTCTTCCCAGTGTATTGCTTTACTGGGGCTATTTTCAAAACAGTTTCTTTTCAGGATATGTACTCTAAGCAGAAAGAGACCTCAGCTAATTTTTCTTCCAGATCATGAAGCTTTTAAAACTCAAGTAGGAAGGTTGGTTTGATGCCAGCCTGATGTTTTTATCATGAAGATTGTTATGATGTAAGAATACATTTGTTAATTGAAAAATATTTCTGGCACATCTGGGCAGGTTCAGAATCCTAATTTCTAGGCCCCCAATTAGAGTTTATATTCCTTTTCACCAAAGGCACATCTTAGACTCGAAAGAGATTATTGTATAAATGTGGTTCATAAAGCCAAGCCTATGTTCGTACCAGCATATGTGATAATTTCAATGATATAATCTTAAAGGGAAGTTTGGTTCTCAGCAAAACAGCTGCTTCCTGCCAAAATGTAGCTGGCCTTTGACAGGCTCTGAGAAGTTCTGCAACACTTTGGAAAAGATCCATTTCATCTGGAGAAGCAGCACTAAGGCCTCAGCCTTGAGAAGGATTAGTATAATTACTTCATCCCTAACGGAGAGAGCTACATTCGGAACCCACCTGGGGAGCCCTGTCTAGGGAGGCAGGAGGGGTTGGCCCCTCCCCTTTGTTGTTGAAATTGGAATCTTTGTCATGGTCTGTTGCTGGGATTGGTGTGGCAGGGTAGGTAGGGCCAAAGGAGCCCTGTGGGAGTTTGTCTGAACGGGCTGACAAAAGCTGGTCCCCAGCCAGCCAGCCCAGGGAGTTAGCAAAGCCAGGGATAAGGAAGGAGTTCAGCAGAGTATGAGGCCCCACTCATGAGACTAAGGAACTGAGGGTGCAGATGGGGCCACCACAGGGGCAGAAACTCACGTAGAGGGGAACAGGCCCAGGCATACCAGGCCCAGGTTCCAGTTCCAGCCTGTCCCAGGGATCCCAGATTCCCAAGTGTGGGTGATTGTTCATCCATCCGATAACATGATTAAGCATCCACAACATGTTGAGGTGCTGGGAATACAAAGATGAATTTGCCCTTAAGGATTCACAGGCTGGTGTGGGAGACAGACTGATAAATAAATACAGAGGGGAGAAAGCGGCCATAAAAAAGGTGGGGCATGTCCAGGTTTGCCCTGGACAGCCCGGGTGCCTCCTGTTGTAGCATCATAATTATGAATAGTGCTCCTTGCACTCACAGAAGAGGCTGAGAATGAGCAGTAAATGGTGTGGTTCCCTTGGAAAATGGAGTACAACCTTGCCTAAGGAGCTAGGAGATGGGATTGGGGACCCTTAGGTGATGAGTTTGCCGCATGGATGAAGAATAGGACTCTAGGCTCAGGAGAGAATTTTCCAGTCAGAGGGAACAGTGTTGACTTAGCCATTCATCATACATTATTTGAGTGCCTACTGTGTGCCATGTAATAGTGTAGATATTGGGGACACAGTGGACAAAAATCTTGACCCATTTAGGCTTCCATTCTAGCACAGAGAGAGACAAAACACAAAAGAAGTTAATAAAACAAAAGATATTTTAGATGGTAGCAAGTGCTGTGGAGAAACTTAAAGCAGAGAAGGGGCATCAGGGCTGTGGGGGAGCCAGGGCTGGTTTACTGCTTTAAATAGGGTAGCCAGGGAGTACCTTATTGAGATGTTATATTTCAGTATCATCCTCTAGGGGTAAGAGGAAGAGATGTGTGATGTGCTGGGAGAACAACGTTCTAGGCAGAGGCAACAGCAGATGTGAAGGTCTGAAGGGGAGACAGACAGAGCTAGAACAGCATTGCACGTCAGTGATCTCAATGCGTGTGGCTCCTGAGGTTGGAATGTGGAGTACAAGCTGGGGAGGGCAGATGAGGTGGAAGAGGAAGAGTAGACCCAGGTCATGAAGAACCTGTGTGCTAAGGATTTTTAAGCAGGTAGGAGGAGAGATAAGATCAGCCTTGGGATTTGAACTGCTCTGGGTGTTCAGGGAAAGAGAAACTCAAGGAGAGATTTAGGTTTAGGGACCTGGTAGGCTTTTGCAGTAAGGGACAAGGACAGAAGGCTCATCTGGGGATGGGAAGGACACTTTAGAGGCAAATCCGCAGGATGCAGTGGCTGACCAGAAGAGGTGAAGAGAGAGGGAGAAAGGAGGATCAGAGGCCAATCACAATTCCTGTGTGGGATGGAGAGGTTCAGAATCCCAAGCAGCCCTGGAACTGAAATAGCCTGGAGATAGTCTTATGAAGCAACCGTGGGTGCCCAGAAGAGCATGGCTCCAGGTAATTGACAGCAGATAATTGTATGTTTCTAATATCATTTCTGATACCAGGTGTGTGACTTCCCCCCACTCCACACACCAGTTGTCTGACACTAACTGGGTGTCCAGCAATTCAATTTGTTTACTGGAAAGGGGTCCCCCAAGAGAAAGTTCTTGGATCCTGTGCAAGAAAGTATTCGAGGTGAATCCACAGAGTAAAGTGAAAGCAAGTTTATTAAGAAAGTAAAAAAATGAAGAATGACTATTTCATCCCATGAACAGAGCAGCCCTGAGGGCTGCCGGTTGCCCATTTTTATGTTTATTTCTTGATTACATGCTAAACAAGGCGTGGATCATTCATGAGTTTTCTGGGAAAGGGGAGGGCAATTCCCAGAACTGAGGGTTCCTCCTGTTCTTTAGACTGCATAGAGTAACTTCCCAACGTTGCTGTGGCATTTGTAAACTGTCCTGGTGCTGGTGGTAATGTCTTCTAGCATGCTAATGTATTATAATTAGTGTATAATGAGCAGTGAGGACCACCAAGAGGTCAGTTGCTTCACCATCTTGGTGGACTTTAGCCAGCTTCTTTACCGCAGCCTGTTTTTATCAGCAAGGTCTTTACAGCCTGTATCTTGTGCTGACCTCCTGTCTCACCCTGTGACTAAGAATGCCTAACCTTCTGGGAATGCAGCCCAGTAGATCTCAGCCTTCTTTTATTGAGCCCCTATTCAAGATGGAGTTGCTCTGGTTCTAACGCCTCTGGCAAATTCAGTTCTGATACTAACTACAGAGTTAACATAGACCACACAGGTCAAAGGCTTAGTTCTACCTACAGGAATGTCCCACTTCAGACACCAGCCACAAATGGGGTACCCTGGCTACTTACACTTCTGTTCAGCCATCCCCACACATTCTGTCTGTTCACCAACCTAGATCCCCTTATCCCCACCAAAAAAACCCAGAAACGTGCTCAAGTTTTTATAACCCAATCTCTAGCTCCCCTCCCCTCCCTGGTGGTGGGGAAGTGGGGTTGAAAGTCCCCCCTTCTAATCACCGCCTTGATCTTTCTGGTAAACATTTCTATCCTGTTGCTACTGAAGGGCCCCACCTGAGTCCCCTCATTTACATAACCTCAGGTATGAGTGAAAGGGACTTGTGAATAATACACGATACTCCTATTACTCAGGAAATTCCAAAGGTTTTAGGAGCTCTGTGCCAGGAACCTGAGACAAAGACCAGATGCACCTCTTCTTATAACCATAGATGTGGACTTGTGTATACATTGTTCTTAAGAAGTCGTAGAAAGCTTGTCCTGAAATACTTGAATACTTGTCCTGGCCTTCCTGAAGCCAGGTTATTGTTGGAGTTTCTGTATCGAATTTTAGAAACTGAATTAGTGGACCACCTTTTTCCAAGACATGTCTAAGGGTAGCAACAGTTCAACTCAATAAACATTTGAGTGTTGTGTGCCTGGGATGCCATCCAACCCCTCCGAGTCCTGGAGGACTTCTCTTATTATCTCCCCTCTCTACTGCGTTACCTTTTTTCTTTCTTCTTCCATTCCGACCAACATAACGTGCTGCAATGTTTCTCTTGAGTTCACATCTCCTAGCTACCACACCACTGGTTTTCTTTTATTACCAAACTATTTGAAAAGTGGTGTCTGCTTACTGTTTCTAGTTCATCTCTTTTACTTTTATAAATCACTCTGATTGGGCTTTCATTCCCCACTCCACTAAAACTTCTTTTCAAGATCATTTGTGACCTCCATGTTATCAAATCCAACGGTCAATTTTGAATCCTCCTCTGTCTTTATCAACAATGTTTGGCAACATGACCAACTCCTTCTTGGAACCCTTTAAAAATTTGGCTTTCTGGCCTCCACACTTTCCTGTCTTTCCCCACCACCTTGCTGCCTGCTCCATCTCCAGCCTCAACATCCCCTCGACAGGGGCTCCACTCTGGGACCTTTGCTTTTCTCCTCTGTACGCAATATTTCAATGAGCCCACGTGGGCTTCAAATACCCTCTGTGTGCTGATGATGCCTCCCGGATTTAGATCTCCACCCGGATCTCTCACCTGACCTGCAGGCAGTCCAGCTGTGTTCAGCTCTGCAGCATCTCTTTGGATAAGAGCATCTCAAACCTCGGCACGTTTCAAACCAGACTTGGGATTGCCCCACTCCCTCTTCTCTTTCTCACCTTGTTCAGTGGCAGTATCATCCTTTGGTTACTCAGGGCAAAAACTGTTTTTTTCCTTTTCTCCTACTGCACACTCAGTCCATCATCAGGTCTTATGTATCCCAGCTTGATCAACCTAACCACCCATGGCCACCATGCATGCCCAGGCCACCACGCTCCTTTGCTTGGATTATGGTGGTAGCCTCCTAACTGTGTCCTTGTTTCAACTCTCCTGTTGCCTCCTCCTCCCTCCCCTCAACCCCCAACTTTCTTTTCTCCATTAATGTTATGGCTGCTGCCTAGAGTGATCTTTTTTAAAGATCTTCATCAGATTGTTTTTCTTTGCTGCTCAAAAACCTGCAGTGGCTCCCTTGTAGCCTTCATGGCTCCACTTGATCTGGGTGCTGGCCACTTCCCTCCCACCCTCTCCCCAGCCACACTGTCTTCCTCGGTGCTTCTTGAACTTGCCGCTTTCAGCATCATTCTTATGCCATAGAGGGGCTGACTTGCTGTCTTATTGCAGTCAGGAAATGGCTCAGTAGTCAGAGAAACCTTCTCTAACTACACTCCCTGAAATAGCAATTTCTGCCTCAATCACCTGTTATTCGCTTAGACTACTTTATTTTTCTTCAGAGCATTTGTTCTTACCCGACATCTCACCACGGGCTCATTCGTTTGTTACTTTATTGTATTCTGCATTCGAATGTCATCTCTGTGAGCACTTGCACTTTGTTTATTTTGCCATCCCTGTATCCATAGTAACAAGAACAATGCCTGGCACAGAGCAGCCACTCCATAAATATTGGTGGAGTGAGTGAATGAATGAATGGATTGGCTGGGGGTAGGAGGGCTGCTATTTGTTAGAAACTGTAGATGACATGGTTTTTGTCTTTAAGGATCGTCCATTCTAGTTGTGGGTTGCAGGTGGTTACATAAGCACGTTTTAATGTAACAGAATACTTACAAAAAACAAGTTGGAAGCACAGAAAAATTGGTGGGTTCAGAAATTCTGAAGGTGCCACTTGTGTTGAGTCTTAAAGAAGAAATTCATTTTTTTGTTTGAGACAGAATTTTACTCTGTCGCCCAGGCTGGAGTGCAGAGGTGTGAGCTTAGTTTACTGCAGCCTCTGCCTCCCGGCTGCAAGGGATTCTTTTGCCTCAGCCACCCAAGTAGCTGGGATTACAGGCATGCACCGCTGTGCCTGGCTAATTTTTGTATTTTTAGTAGAGAAGGGGTTTTACTATGTTGACCAGGCTGGTCTCAAATTCCTGACATCAAGTCATCTGCCTGCCTTAGCCTCCGAAAGTGCTGGGATTACAGGCACAAGCCACCATGCCCGACCCAAAGAAGGAATTCTTGAAGTAGGTGTCTTTTGTAGCTTATAGAAGATAAAGCAAAAGACTAGTTTTGACTATGGCAGATGGCCCTGAATGTCAGGAAAGGGAAATGGTATTAGAGTTGAGAATGTAGAGCTATTTTTTAGTTTTAATAAAACATTCCAATACCAATCTGCTTGAATCATTGGGAAGATTGAAGGATTATGAAGGTTATTCCAAAGTAATAGGAGGAGAGTTTGGGATAAGGAAATTACTTAAAATTACAAACTATGTGTCTGGAAAAATTGCCATCTTGCATTTCAGTCATCAACCAGAAAAAAATATCAGACTTGTTAAATGTGCCTAAATGTATACGTGTGTAAATGTGATGTTTTAATGAATGAGTGGTGAATGATTTAATGTTGAAATGATATAAGTGTAAACAGATGTTAATTCATTTATTTGTTTTACAACAGAACTTGTAGTTGCTATTGGTGACGAGTCACAATGTTATTTAGGAGGGGCAGCATTTGCTATGAAGAATACTTATTTTAACCTTTATTAACCCCTACAAAGCCCCGTGAAGCCCTCCCCTTAGAATATTAGTGTTCATTGGATGCATAGGTGATCAGCTTGAGATCCAAAAAGAATGTCCTCATATCCTGAATTACAGTAGGAACTTCCTCAGCCTTATAGATGACTTAGCCTACTTTCATGTAAATTTAACAATAGAGGAATAAGTTAGAGTATACACATTTTTCTACTAATCTTTTTCCTTCAGACCACATCAACATCCAAAACCTAGGAAGCACCTGGAGGGAGAGATGATTGGGGTGGTTTGCACCATAGACCTCTACCCTGGGAAAACACATGTAGGCGTAATCATAGGTTATCTGCGGAAGACCTTAGGTTACCTGCTTAAGATAGGAGGGTTTCATTTCTACTTTTATCCTCTATATTTTCATGAAGGATAGGTCGCTAAGGGCTCACATTTGGCCATGCAGTGTTGCTGCTGCTTCTATCCATATTTATAATTGGCTTGGCCATTATTAATAGCAGAGGCTTATGCGTATTTTTCTCATGTGAATAGCATAAGGGATGAAAATAGGGACATTCAAAATGGCAGAATCTCATCTGAGGTCAGGGAAATGAATTAAAAGCGTTACTGAAGTAGAAAGATGTTAAAGGCCTAAATTATAAAATGAACACATGTAGCTATTTACAATTACATGATGAGTGAGTCATGGCTATCTGGTTTCTCATTACCTGGAATGTGGGTTTGAGGAAGGAGGAAGTGTGGAAACGTGTGCATGGGTGTTGGGCATTGCTCCTAAAACAAATAGAAAATGACACAGAACACTTTGAACATTTGCTTCCTTTCCGTAACTTAACTTTTATTATAAGAGTATTATATCTATGATTGTTAATATCATACTTTGTCTTACAGGCATAGTTTACATACTGTAGATGGATTTTAAATGTTAAAAATCTTTGTCATTTTTTATATTAGGGACATTTCTTTATTTACATATATATTGCATCGATCTTGAATAGGACTCTTAAAATTAGCACTAATTAAAAATTCTGACTATGAAAATAGAGAAATTCTTTGGGAGGCCGAGGCGGGTAGATCACAAGGTCAAGAGATTGAGACCATCCTGGTCAACATCGTGAAACCCCGTCTCTACTAAAACAAAAAATTAGCTGGGCATGGTGGTGCGTGCCTGTAATCCTAGCTACTCAGGAGGCTGAGGCAGGAGAATTGCCTGAACCCAGGAGGCAGAGGTTGCAGTGAGCTGAGATCGCGCCATTGCACTCCAGCCTGGGTAACGAGCAAAACTCCGTCTCAAAAAAAAAAAAAAGAAAATAGAGAAATTGAGTTTGATAAATTTGTAGCTAGTGATCAGTTGTACATTTATTTTACTTGCCCTCTCGTTGCCTACTGTATCTGAAATCCCACTGTTTGCTTCATTTCTTCTCTTTTACAGACACCCTGGTCTACTATTCTGTTTTACTCACTCCACATATTCAAATCCTACTTATCTTTTGGGGTATGTGGGGAACCACCTCCATTTTGAAGCCTTTTCTCTAAAGGCCACTTGGTAGTCCGTATTATGCATTCTGTCACAACCATGACCTTTTATTTATATATGATTAATTTTATTAATCATATGACCTTTTATTTATCTTACATATCTCATTGATTGTCTCCTATGTAACCATTGGACTTCTACAATAGCAAGCATCTTTTGAGGAGGGACTATACATTTTACTTACTTTGTTGTAAGATCTGCCTATGTTTGCTTATTTATAGTTAACTTCAGGTAACACCATCCTAATGTATTGTGTGCATTATAAAATATACACAAGACTGGGAGTGTTTTAATAGTTATGAATAAATAAATACAAATGGAAGTTCTGATGTTTATAGTCATACTCCAGTGGCTCATCTTGGGCATGTCCTGGGATGCCTGCACCTAACTCTGGAGGCCTGGCATTAGGTACATAGTAGGTATTCAGGAAATATTTATTTTTAGCCTTCAGCTATTCTATGCTGCTTGCTAACAAAATTCCCACCTGTTGTAGATGAAACTTGAGTTATAGTCTAAGTGTGTTTGAGACATTGTAAGGGGGTATAAGGGATGATTTGTCAGAATAAGATAGGTTATTTTGGGGTGATAGGGCTTCCTAGCTCAAGGCATAACATGACAAAGGTTTCTAATGAATGGTACAATTTGATGGGGGTAGATGGGTTTTCTCAAAGGCTCTCCTAAAAATGGTTACTCAGATACCCAAGGTGCTTCTGTATTGTAGATATAATATCTGGAACATATGGCTTTTTTTTTTTTTTTTTTGAGACAGTCTTGCTCTGTTGCCCAGGCTGGAGTGTAGTAGCTCGACCTCAGCTCGCTGCAACGACCACCTCCCGGTTTCAATCCTCCAGGATTCTCCTGCCTCAGCCTCCTGAGGAGCTGGGATTACAGGCACCCGCCACCATGCCCTGCTAATTTCTTGTAATTTTAGTAGAGATGGGGTTTCACCATTTTGGTCAGGCTGGTATCATACTCCTGACCTCAGGTGATCCACCTGCCTCGTACTCCCAAAGTGCTCAGCCTCCACAGAGGCGTCAGCCATTGTGCCCGGCCCACGTGGCTTTTAAGATTGCTGTGGAAGGTGAAGAGAGAGCATAATAAGGTCTTCTTCATTGGCCAGTGCATAGTCAAATGGGTCCAACTTAACTGCAGAGGAAGCAGGGAGATACAGTCTCCCCTTGTGCCCAGGAAGGGAAAATGGAATGGGAGTTAGTTAATATATCACATGGTCTCCTGTCTGCTAGGATTATTTCAGTAAGGTTGTTGCTATTTGATAATTTAACTTGTGGATACCATGGAAAGTAAATGTGTGTGAATTTAAAAATGAGTTTAGTAGTATAATTTAGAATGAAAGCCCTCTTAAAATATTTTCAATTTAAAAAAAAAAATAGTAATTGTAATCATGGTGAATTTCCACATTTCCGGTTTAATTTTATTTGAATGCATTTCTACCAAAGTAAAAGTGTTCACCCATTTTTCATGTTTCTAATGTTATACATTTTTCTTTCACACTACTGTTCAGCAGACTTTAGTAGCTTTTTGGTTTATTATGAACAAAGACTCTTTTAGTAGTGTTACATTTGGTTGCTGTTGCTTACAGAAACAGATGATATTATGTGATTATTTGAAGATGTTTTAGTGCTTTGATAGTTTATTGCAGTAGATCCATCTTTGTTCCAATTCTCATATTACTGATTTCCTTGGAACCAGTGTGTCTATTGGAATTATTAGAAAATTCAATGCTGGTCTCTTCTGTATTTATTCACATATTCATCTATTGGGAATTTTGGTAAAATGGTTCTAACCAACTTTGAAACTTAAGCCAATGCAATGTTAATTTTTGTGGATTCAACTCTTCCTAGATGGGTGATGAATAAATAAAAGTTTCCCCTGTATTCAAGAGCTTAAAGTTGTGTTTAAGGAGAACTTTAATTAAGTTCTTTTTCCAAATATGACTATAGTCAAAGATAGAAGGTGAAGAAATATGAAAATTTTAGAAAATATTACAGAAGAATATTTTTTGTTAAGAAAGGAGAAGAATATTGGTTTTTCACAGGAGAGATGGGAAAGTTTCAGTTATTGGGTAATGCATTAAGAGTTTCTATTTCTATAATATGAGTCAGGGCAATAGGCTTTCAAAGTTTCTCTTGAGAAAAACGTCCCTAGCTCACTATTTTACCACAAGGTACACCTATGCCACTTGTCCCTATGCTAGTAATTATTGAAACCATTAGTCTATTTATTCAACCAATAGCACTAGCTGTATGATTAACAGCCAACATCATGGCCAATCACCTACTAATAAACTATAATTTTTAAATTGTAGACTTTTTATTCTACTAAACCTGTGTGTGTCTGTTTGTATACTGAAGATTTTTCTAGATTTGGTAAGAGTTGCAAATGTTGCAGGTGTAAGTGAATAAATGAAAATTATCTGAGAAAATTTTTAGCTCTTCTTATAAGGGGGGTTTGTATATTGTGAGGCAGATTCATTCATGCTTCCTCCTTACCCTCCTACCATCCTTTCATCCGTCCGTCCATCCATCCATCCGTCCATCCATCTAGGAATCTATCCACCCATCTTTCCCTCCTCCCTCAAAGCAAAGAAAAGCTCTTGTATGCAGAGATTTTAGTCATACTGATAGCCTTTTTTAGTTTTTATAGTTCATATGCATGTGAAAAAGATGAATGTGAACTAATTATGATATTCCCCACTTTCAAAAATTATATCCCCTACTATTCAAAATAGTAATCTGCATAGTAAGCTGACCAAAGGCAGCTTAGTATTTTATAGTCAATGTAATAAGATAAGTACCTTTCTAAAACTCAGAGCAAGGGAAACATAGAAAATAGATGAGACCCAAGTGAAAGTTAATACCATGACATCTTCTAAGCTTACTGAACTTGAACTATTTATTTCCTGGTCGTCAAAGTAAAAAAGGGAAATGTGATCAGTTACATTATTTTTGCATATAAGATCAAAGTGCATTTGCTTAAAAGAAGCAAAGTTTTCCTTGCCGGTTAAGTTTCAAAGAGATTTCTCCTGTGAGACTTACTATGTGAAGGGTGTCATTGTGAGCAACACCTCCCAAAACCTTATGGTGCATTTTAGGTAGCTGCTTCTCATGTCACTAAGTGGAAGCAGCAGGCGTAACACCAAAGCACAGTTTAGGAAAAGCCATTCTATGAAAGACATAAGTAAGTGGCTGTCATCTGTGGCTGCTTGTTAGAACCAGTGCAGAATTCCCTTAGAATCTGTAGGGTTAGGGAGGGGGAACAAGGTGTCGACTCCCTAGGTACCCAGTATACATCCAGGGATGAGAACCCATGAGTACAAGTGCTGAGCTTATTGATGTTTTGATTCAGTTCAAGAATACAAGAAACAGATAGGTTGCAATATTTCCTTCAGATGCCTCCTAGGTCTGTGAGGGTTTTTTTTTGTGTGTTCATTTATTTGTTTTCTGTTTTCTCATAAATGAGCTTTGAATTAAAGGTGGTCATCAGATAATTGGAGATTATATTCTCTGGTAGGGGCCTAGAGTACACATTCTCCACTGCCAATAAAAGACAGATCCTTAATTTTAAAAATCATTAGTAGTTTGGTCTGTCTTCACTTCATGAAAATTTAGGAAGCAAACCTAGACTTGTTTGAATAGATGGCCCCTCATCTCTACAGAAATCTCTGCAGCGATGAGGTGCCATAAGGCACATGACAAATCGAAAGTCCTCCAGACTGGAACTGATTTATCGTGGTGATCAGGCGACTATGGAGGGTAGAGTGATGATTCTCAGCCTTTGGCTTTGGGAGTTTTTGTAGAGATTGCTATTTTCTCAATCTGTAGTTATTTGAAGTGTACATATTTGAAGAAAACAGTCATGTGAGTGTGTGTGTGTGTGTATTTCCTCTTTTAACCTTTAAGCAATAAGGCTAGAACTACTGGTCTAGAATAGTTTTAGAAATTGTCATTTCCTTTTTGACAGTTTATAAAAATTTCAGGGATGTCTTCCTTTAGCAGGTGTTTAGTTCTAAAACCTCTAGAGACATGTGGCTTCATTCCAAATCTCTGTAGATTTTCTTCTCTGTCAGCAAGCTTTCTATATGTTGGCATATAGAAAGCTCCAGCAAGGGTCCTCTGGCATCATCCTAGGACTTGTCACTGAGTTGTTTGGATGTAACAGCATGTCAGATATCAGTGGCAAGAACGGCATGCAGGTGAGGAGCAGAGGGTTGTCACTGCAGCTTTTCTAGGCACTCTCCTAGCAATTTAAGTTAGAAAGATTTAATGTGTGGAGTCTTGGAAGATGTATTTGTTCATTCATCTAACAAAATTTTGAGTGTCCCATCTCTGCAGGTTTCAGTGATTTTCTCGGTGCAGAAAACCTGTTCTCAACATAAATTCGGAACACTGAAACTAATCCTTCTTTGGAGGAGGACGTATTTTGATGGGTGGGGGCAGAAGGGGACTGTGATAGGTAGCTGTTGATAGCTTTAGCAAGCCATGATGGAGGGAGCGCCTCGGACTTGAGGATCTAGAGAGCAGGGGCAGCCTCGTTTTTATCCCTTCTCATGCTAGGCACAGTTGCTGGCAGATTGTAGGCACTTGATACATCGGCTATGAACTCAAGAAGGAAGTGAGGATAAAAGTGATATTTGTTCAAGGGAAACCTAGAGAACTGACCATTCAGCTTTTGAAGACGAGATGGAATATCAACTGGGGATGGTAAGCTGGGTAAGAAGGATAGGAGCAGCATATTCTCATCAGTCAGCTCTGAAGATGACTCTCATTGCCTTTACTCCCTAGTTCAAGAACTAGCAAGGGCCTGCAATGTTACTAGTGCAAATATAATCACAGTTTGACTTTTAAAAGCAGATTTTAGGTGACTGTTTGCCTGCTTCTTCACATTGAATGTATATAGACTAGCATTAGAGAGAACTGCTGAATCTGAATAAAGCAAATGAAGAATTTTAGCTAAAGTATAAAATAGAGTCTCACTCCTCTTTAACTTTATTCTTTGAGTATTTTAAATCCACAGAGCTCTTTCTTTGTAAGCATATGAAGGTGTACTTACATATATGTCTACTGAAATAATACTTCATTTGATTTCCTCTTTATTTGGTTATTTATAAATAGTTGGCAAGCAAACATAGACTTTGAAAATGCCATACATTAATTATATCTCTTTTTTTGCATGAATAGGAGAAAAGGTGATGTTAGGATTGATTACACCAGTTCTTTTCTGAGCATATACCGTGTGTTGCACTGTGCGAGGCACTAGATGGTGAGTCTTAATTCCAACTTTCAAGAGAGAGAACCCATAAACAAAAAAGTCTCCGAAACTTAAAACACTACACATTACACACCGTGTTGCAAGGCTGCAATAGATGTAGAAACAGTATTTTATAGGTGTACAGACCAGGGACTCCTGGAGTGAGCTGAGAGGCAGGGAGTCCCAGGGAGATAAGCCAGGAAGAACAGCAGGGCCAGCTCCAGAGAAGGGCCTTGCTTGCTTTGTAATCTGTAGCACATCAGTGAGAAATCAAGCTTTTAGGATATGGTTCTGTATGAGTGTTACTTGCCTGGTTTTGACCTCTCTGGGTAACCAGAAATCAGTCTGGGTATGTAGAAATGGAGCTTTCATATTGAAGATACAAGCTTGGATCAAGCTTACATTTTGTAATAAAAATATATGTACTTTGTAGAGCTCCCAAGGACCTGATGCCTGTCTCCAGAGTACCCTGAAGCAGTCTCTGTTCTGATCCAAGGTCTCTTGCTCCTACCCAGCTGTTCTGGGAGGATTTTCTTTAGTCTTTTATCAGATAACTTTAAGCCTCTGCAGATATGTGGTAATAAATACTAACTTCCTGCTTGCAGATTCAAGTGTTTGCTTTTCTCAAAAATATATATGTAATCTGTGTGTGATACTGCCACACAGTCATTTTCTTGTAGCCACTTTTGAGATTTATTGACATGACTTAAAAACACTTTCAGGCAGCTATTTGAGTGCTCTGAGTATTTGGGTGTGTTCTGGAGCAGTGCTATCTGTGTGATGGAAGCATGCAAGAATTGTTTGAAACCCTTTGTATCAGGGCACTTTCTGTGTACCAGTGTTAAATCTTCCTCTAGCAGTCACATAGCTTAAAGCATGGCTGTTTAGTCACTCCTGGCCTAAAGTCCAGGGCCAGGCTCTGCTTGGAGTGATGGAGAGCATAGGAAACTTGTTAGCTGATGAGAGAGGGAGTGGCCTCTTTGCATTTTAGGCTAACTCCAGTAGGGAGGAGGGGGCTGCAGGAAAGACACCCAGCAGGCAGAGTGGTATATGATATTTTTGCTTTACCCATTCTTACGTGACCACTTTGAAGCCATTGTGTTATGCAGACATTTTAGCATTGAAAATACCATAAACATAAGCAATCTTAAATACTGTGCAGAATGACTTGGGATCTTGAGCTTCCTTATTGTTGAAACGTTTACTTTAGGATGGCATCCAGGACTGGGATAAGGGAGGGGGTGGGAGTGGAAACCATCTGGAAGATACATCCACATCAGCCCTGCTGTGTTGACCACAGTCTTCTCAGAGAAAGCTGTCAGTCACTGTAGGTCTGGAGCCTGCTCAGTCTGAGGGGGCTTCTCTCTCCATTGTCTGAATCATCATCTTCTGATGTCCTTTGAGTCACTGATTTTCTTTTTAAAATTAAGGCATGGCTTTGGCTAAGTCATTATGGAACTTATTTGTTTTCTATTTGGAAATCTAGAGCAAGGCTTTCTACATTTTGTCCCTGTCCCAAATTTGCAAGCCTTGTTTGAAAAGGTACATCATAAACCCTGGATATGGCAGGAGGAGAGTCTTCAGACAGTGTTGTGATTGTGACAGTCAAGATTGCTCCCCAAATCCGTTGACCTGCTGCTAAGACTTCCCTCTGGTGCCTAAGCAGAATAAATGCATTATGCTCACAATCACAGGACACTTTTGAATCATAGTTTTGGGGCACAGAACTGATATATTTTTGCTTTGAGTTCTAACAGATTTCTTACAGAAATGTTTAAAAAGTATGAAGTTAAATCTGGGGGACAAGATTAGAACTGGAAAAGGAGTCATGGTAATAAAAAAGATTACATATTTTGACAGCATTGTATCAAGATGGCTTGAGAAAACGCCTTGCTTAGATATAGAAATCCCCATTAAGAGGTTCCTGAAAGCCAAAAATGAGAAACCCATCTAAGACGATGGAAAGCTGGTGAGGGAAAGGAAAGGGTTTCTTGAGAGGTACTGGGTGCCTGGATGAGAAAAGCAAAATTTGAATTCAAAAAAATTATTTTTCAGGTCCTAGTATTCCTCTCATGCTTTGGGGAAAAGTTTTGTTGTTGTTGTTTTCAGCAGGTGACATGGACTAAATGACTTGTCCTCACATAACAATTACTTTCTCGTTAGATAGTACATGATTTCTCTAAATGGAGCTCCTGAGGGTAGGGACAGTATCCTTTGTATGCCTCTGCCTGGCACTCTCCTGACACATAAAATATTTATTGAATTAATGAGTACTGAATTTTCTTAAAATTAGTCCCAGAATGCTTCCTTCTGTACAGTATCATGATATGAATTTAGCTATAAACAAGAAAGACTATTTTTTTATTGTTTTGCCAATTCACTTTTCTTTCTGTACAATAATATATGCAAGCTCAGACATTTCATGATATATACACTGTGGTCTGTGTGTATGTATGTGCAAGTATCTATCTATATTCAGGCATCTCATTAATACTGGGAGATTTAATTGAATTTTGCAGCCACTCTATGAAATGGCTATAGATTTGGTTCTCCTAAACATGGATAGATTGGTGAATAGGTTGATTCTGTAAGGCGCACCCACAGATTTAGCTTCAGCATGGCTTTTAGTCTTTTACTGAGCACCTGCTGCATTTCAGACACAGGGCACTTTTATAGACATCCTCTGCACAGCCCTGTAAGGCTTGAAGCATAAACCAAAGCTTGAAGAAGTTGATAACCTTTTACTACTCCCCATTTTCTCTCCTTTATGCATTAAAAAGAAAAAATCAGAACAGTATGTACTTGGGGTTTCAGTTCAAATAGCATCTCTACCCATTGCCTTCCGCGATAACCTGAGCCAGATCTTTCTACACTTCCACAGTATATGGTGCTATTTAATTTAAGGTCCCCAGCATAGTACTTTCTAGGGTGGATGGGACACTGAGGGCTGTCAGAGTTAGAAGAGAGTGTTTTACATTTTAATGTTGTAAACACTAAAGCTTCACTTAATTAAGCAGTCTAACTATTTGAGGTGTGGATATGAAGTACCTTAGATCAGAATGTGTTTCAAAGTTAGACAAAAAAAGTGGATATGAGGTGGTGCTTTTTTAAGGCTTTAAATCAGTGGAGAACATCTGTCTGTAAAAAATCAGCAGAAACCATTCTTTTAAATAAATGCAACATTAAATTTAGCTTTAAGTTCTAAAGGTGATTAGCAAGGTCTGTGGAGTAACTTCTCTTGGGATAAGTGTTTTAGTGATTTAGTTGCTTGTAACAAAGTCATAAAAATTGATCATGAAATTAATTGAAATAAAACATTTTGCCAAAAAGTTTGGAAACATTTGTGTTGGGAATGTGTTTAAAGTATATTTACCTTGAGCCAGAAAAGTTATTCTCATAGACCATAACTGTGAGGTTATTTTAAAAAGAGTTGGATATTAAAAGATGATTGTTGGAATACTTTTGTTAAAAGAGATAGTAAAAATGCTTTAAGAACTTATTGAATTTGAATTAAGAGCCCCAATTGCGTATGTGTTCTTTTCCCCAGAATGGTATGTTTTGTTCATTTCTGGACTGGGGAAATAGCATAATTTCCTCCCTGCTGTCTGCTTCCTCCCAGCCTCTTTCCTTGCATATGCGTTGGGGTTCAGATTTTGCAGCTTTCCATGACATGCTTCTGTCAGTAAAAGTCATTTTTTTCCTTTTCCGAATATCTTCAGGAGCTTGCAGATATGTTTATTACCTTCTTCTACCCCCTTTTTTGGGAGGGACTTAGATGTCTTTCTTGTTAAATGTTAAATCTGTCCCTTCTAGAGGACAGATTCTCTTAATCATCATCCTTAGAGCCCTCACAGTGAATACAATGCCCCTTACCTCATGGGTATCCATGAGCTCCTTTGCGAGCCCCGCTCTTTGGATGACCTCACCCCTGCTTCCACACGCTCTTCCATTTTAGTTATTAAGGGATTAAGTCAAGGCAGTGGAAGCCATTCATGCTTCATTAATTTGTGCGATAACAGCCTGCAGTAGCAAGGGCAGATAAAGAAGTGGAATTAGCCTTTTTGCTTTTGACCTCTTGCCAAACCCCAACAGGATGCTCCGCTGTGGGGAACTTTCCCCCTGTGGTGGTTTCGTGCCTTGGGCCTTTCTAGGTACAGTTTTCTTTGAAGCAAGTGTCAGAAGGAAGTCCTCAGCAGCACAAGGGATTGCTACTAAATTCCAAAGAGCAGCTTCCAGGCCCTCAAGACAGATGTTTCCTCCTCTCTGCTTTTATATCTTAAGTCCAGTGCTTTTCCTTCCTGGGATAATTGAGTCTCTCTAAATCCCTTATCTACTTCCTAATGTGTGTCTCCAATACCTGGCTTTTGCAGTCCACCTTTGAGAAAGAGTCACTCTTTGACCCAGTCCACTTTCTCACCAGTCCAGTAGAGGGAAAGGTGCTTCTTCTGTTGAATGCCTCCTAGCAAGCTGGTTCTGGCTGTGGCAGACTTGAGGGTCTCCAATATGATTTGATAATGGTAGGCTCCCAAGCTCAAAAAAATTTTGGGGTGTCCCTAAGTTTCTTTGTCACGAGAGAATTACAAAAACCTTCTAAAATCTTGAAAGAAAAGTACCCCTTGTGTTTTAGATTGTTTTCTCTAACTAGCAGTGTGAACTTTTGAAATAATGAGCTTTGCTTACTAATTCTAATGCTGAAGTAGAAGAGATTCTTGTCTAATTATGCAGGTGTTATAGGAAAGGGATCCCAATCCAGACCCCAAGAGAGAGGATTCTTAGATTTCATGCAATAAAGAATTTGGGGAGAGACCACAGAGTAAAGTGACAAACAAGTTTATCAGAGAATCAGAGAACAAAAGGATGGCTGCTCTATAGAGACCAGCCGCAAGGGCTGCTGGTTGGCTTTTGTGGTGGTTATTTCTTGATCATATGTTAAACAAGTGGTGGATTATTCATCAGTTTTCTGGGAATGGGGTTCCTCCCCTTTTTACACCATATAGGATAACTTCCAGATGTTGCCGTAGCATTTGTAGACTGTCATGGTACTGGTGGGAGTGTTTTGTAGCATGCTAATGCATTATAATTAGTATATAGTGAGCAGAGGTCTCTTTCGTCACCATCTTGGTTTTGGTGAGTTTTGGCCAGCTTTTTTACCACATACTATCTTTTTTTTTTTTTTTTTGAGACGGAGTTTCGCTCTTGCTACCCAGGCTGGAGTGCAATGGTGCGATCTCGGCTCACTGCAACCTCCACCTCCTGGGTTCAGGCAATTCTCCTGCCTCAGCCTCCCGAGTAGCCGGGATTACAGGCATGCACCACCATGCCCAGCTAACTTTTTGTATTTTTGGTAGAGACGGGGTTTCACCATGTTGACCGGGATGGTTTCGATCTCTTGACCTCGTGATCTACCCACCTCGGCCTCCCAAAGTGCTGGGATTACAGGCTTGAGCCACTGCGCCCGGCCTACCACGTACTATTTTATCAGCAGGGTCTTTATGACCTTAGAGCTTCTCTTAATCATCATCCTTAGACCCCTCACAGTGAGTACCATCTTGGTTTTGGTGAGTTTCGGGAGAGACCACAGAGTAAAGTGAAGAACAAGTTTATTAGAGAATCAGAGAAACAAAGGTCGGTATCTTGTGCTGACCGCTTAGCTCATTCTGTGGCTAAGAATGTCTAACCTCTTGGGAATGCAGCCCAGTAGGTCTCAGCTTTATTTTACCCAGTCCCTATTCAAGATGGAGTTGCTCTGTTTTGAAGGCATCTGACACAGGGATTTCTATTTTTTAAAACATTGTAACACGTGAATCATTTTATATACACATGATATTCAGATACTCTGATTTTTGCCTCCTTAGTGATTACATTTGACTGTCAAGATTAGGCCGGGCGCAGTGGCTCACACCTGTAATCCCAGCACTTTGGGAGACTGAGGTGGGCAGATCACAAGGTCAGGAGATCGAGACCATCCTGGCCAATATGGTGAAATCCTGTCTTATTAAAAATAGAAAAAAAATTAGCTGGGTGTGGTGACACATGCCTGTAGTTCCAGCTACTTGGGAGGTTGAGGCAGGAGAATTGCTTGAACCCAGGAGGTGGAGATTGCAGTGAGCTGAGATCACACCACTGCGATACAGCCTGGGTGACAGTGTGAGACTGTGTCTCAAAAAAAAAAAAAAAGATTACAGTGTATTTTTGAGTGACCCATTTTAAAAAATAACATATACCTAGGTATATGTTGAGGCTGACCTAGGTAATCTGTGAAATTTCACAAAAATATTGTGAGATCTGTGTTGTGTAAACAAGTGTGATTCTAAAGGAAGAAGAAACTAAAATGCATATTCATCATGTCCTATTTTAAAGACTGGCTTTTGAGTTTTATTTGATGCTTTGCTGTTGTCATTCTAAAACAGATGTCATCTTAAAATGATTTATCTTGATGATATTATTTTTGTTTTGTAGCCAATAAAAACAATCCCTTTCCGGTTATGTAGTCAAAAGAAAGCAACACAGCCACTTATGTTTAGGATATAAGAATGTAAATGAAATTAGAACATTATATGTTGATAAACATTCTTAGAAAAAGTGATTGTAGCTCATTTCTAAGATAATTTTCAACTGCATTCTGCCATATGTAATGCCATGGCATAGCATCTTTATTATATTGGGGTGGCAATTAGGGACTTCTTTGAGATTAGATGTATGAAAAGAAAAGTGCAATACCTTTTAAAAAAAATAATAAGTTGTTATTGTATGGCATGTCTTTTTCTATCTTATTTCCTTTCAGCCTATCTATGATTTTTCATTTTATTTTATTTTTTAAGACAACGGCATGTCTTTTTCTATCTTATTTCCTTTCAACCTATCTATGATTTTTTTCATTTTATTTTATTTTTTAAGACAAAGTCTCACTGTGTTGCCCAGGCCAGAGTGTAGTGGCACGATCTTGGCTTACTGCAATCTCAGCCTCTCTGGTTCAAGCTATTCGCCTGCCTCAGCCTCTGGAGTAGCTGAGATTACAGGGGCCCACCACCATGCCTAGCTAATTTTTTTGTATTTTTAGTAGAGACGAGTTTTTGCCATGTTGGCAAGGCTTGTCTCTAACCCCTGACCTCAAGTGATCCATCTGCCTCAGCCCTCTCAAAGTCCTGGGATCACAGGCATGAGCCACTGTGCCTGGATTATTTTATATTTTAAATGTCATTCTTGTAGGCACATAGAGTTGAGTCTTGTTTTAATATTCATTCTTATATTCTGTGCCTTTTAATTGGAGTATTTTGTCCACTGACATTTAATGTAATTATTGACATGATAGGATTTAACTTGTCATTCAGTTATTTATTTCTGTTTTTTTGTTGTTGTTGTTCCCCTATTTTTGGTTTCTTTTGGATTATTTGAATTTTTTTTTTTTGAGATGGAGTTTTGCCCTTGTTGCCCAGGCTGGAGTGGCGCAATCTCAGCTCACCACAACTTCCACCTTTCACGTTCAAGCAATTCTCCTGCCTCAGCCTCCTGAGTAGCTGGGATGATAGGCATGTACCACCACATCCAGCTAATTTTTTGTATTTTTAGTAGAGATGGGGTTTCCCCATGTTGGTCAGGCTGGTCTTAATCTTCTGACCTCAGGTTATCTGTCCGCCTCAGCATCCCAAAGTGCTGGGATTACAGGCATGAGCCACCACACCTGGTTGGATTATTTGAATTTTTTATTTGTATAATTTCATTTACTGTTTAGTTATTTTGGCTATAGTTCTTCATGTTATTATTTTAATGGTTGTTCCAGGGATTATAATACACCTTAACATTTTAGAATCCATATAGAGTAACGTTGTTCCACTTTATGTGAAATGTAGAAACCTTTCACCCACTTAGGTTTATTTACCATCCATCTCCTCCCAATCTCATCTGTTAGGTGTGTTTTCACATTGTTTTCTTTTTGCTGCATAGTGCACACTTTGCCCATTGCCATTTATTTTGAAGAAAGGCTTATTTTTGTTCTCCACCTTCTCTTGCTCTGAAGCTTGGATTATTTAGGAATGCTTACCAATGCTGTGGCTAGGAGGGGTAACTATAATGTGTACATAAGTTCATTTACCATGTTTATACTGGCATAGAACAAGACTGCAGTGAAGCTCTTTAGGATAAAAGTACAATAACTATGAAGACTTATTTACCCTCAAGTTTTCCCTTAAGATGTGATAAGATGAATGTTATGTTAGGGCATAACACTAACTTGACAGTGATATCAAACTATCTACTTGGGGATATTCTCCACGTGGGCAAATATTTCTGAATTAAGAATGTGAGACAATTATAGATGTAAAGATGTGAGAAAGGCCAACTTAATGCCTCTCCTTAAGGAAACTCGAGGTTTCCATGCAAAACACACCACACACTTCCCTTTCTCCTTTTCCTTCTCTTCCATGCCCTAGTGGACCACCTCAGTCCTGATTGAGCTCAATGTGAAGTTAGAATTCGGGAAGCATGGAGGTTAGGCATTTTTAAAAACACTTTTTTTCGGGGGTTAGTTTGGAAACACCCAGTTTTAGGGCTAACCCAAAGCTAGAAAGGAAAAGAAATGGTTGAGACTTGTATATCTCAATTGTATATGGAAATTTTGAGACTGAACTATTTTGAGAGGGTTGAATTCAGAAGGAGAATTTCCTACTGTTATTTGAAAGTACTCTAGGGCTCAGGATTGAATGAAAAGGCATACCATTTTGAGAGCTTTTGAAGAAAATGACTTGAAATAAGATGGAAACAGTTATCTAAGTTCAGGTAAGTTTCCTGAGATGAATTTAGTTTTGTTAAACACTCTGAGTAATGGAGAGGTCCTGCTGCCAGTCCTCAGAATGGATTAGATTGGCTTTGGAGAATGATTTCTCAAGCAACTCTTAGGGAAGAGCCACAGAGAGGCTGAAACATGGGACCATGTTTGAAAGAGCGTAAGCCCTGGATTTATTTGGGTGTCACAAACATCTTTTCTGCTTTACACTTGAGATGAAACAAACCTAGAAAGGACAGGGCAGGGTGGAGAGCATGAAGTTTTGGGAAAAGAAGCCCTGCCATTGCCTCTGATGACCATGAAAGCAGAACTGCTCTGATGAACAGTCTGAACAGAAATAAGATGGGAGAGGAACATAAATACCAGCCGGACAATTGTGAACATGCATCCCAGCATTCCACCCCAACAGAAAATAACAGATGAGCCCCAAACCAAACTTCTAAAACCTTAAAGTTATAGATAGAGCTGTTTGGAAACATACTTAGTACTGGGGAAAGTTTGGCTCTCAAAAAACAGCCGTGTAGCTGATCTGGAAATGAAGGGAAGATGGCTTTTAAACATCAGGCTGACCCTATTCTTAGAGCTCAACTAGAGGACAGAAGAAGAGAATAAAACCATGCCCTTGATGTGGTAGAACTACAACCATGTTTACCGCTTATGCTGTCGTCATTATATTATAATTAACCATTCATTTCTGTGTGTGGTAAATAACAATGCTGACACGGTCACAAAATAATGTGAAGCATATGGGTCACAACTGTTTTTAACTAAAGACTTCTCTAAAGGTTTATTTAGGTTCCTTAATTACAGAGTGGCTTGGAAGACTGGCATGTGGTTTCAGTTTATAGTTATAAATGTTGGCGCTGATGATGGGAGCGTGCTCTTATTGCCAGAGAGGGAGGGGAACAAGTTTGGGGTGGGGGGCTTGTGTTCTTTGGGGCCCTCACTTTTGTCTTTTCTTTTTTTTTTTTGGAAAAGAAAGTGAAGATCTGTGTTTATAAGAAGTAAGTATGGTGACGTTTATACTGTATTTGAGATGGGTGTGCCAGTCGTTACAAGCCAATTTTTCCAGTGCTTAAGTACTTTAATTGGTAAATTTTCATGTCAATTTGAACTCAGTGGCTCTCTAGAATTTTGAAAGAATAAATCCCTTTTAGCCTTTGTCTTATATTAAAATTAAGCTCTCTGTTAGATAAATCAGACCCTGTCTTTGAGGACAGGATTAATATTTCATTCAGGACAGAGAAGAAAAAATAAGTATTCAACTTAGGTGCTTTAACTTAAAATGAACCCATGGCAGGGTCATTTGGTGATCCTCCAAAGCCTCCTGTTTGTGTGTATATGTGTGTGTGTGTATATGTGCCAGATGTATTACTCATTTTTGAAGTAATTTTGCATTATTTTGGAACTAGTGATAACTACAACACTAAATTGTAGTCTCAGGAGCGTGAGAAAAAGGTCTATATTCAACAATACATGAAGAATTTAGTGAATACATTTCATATATTGGAAAACTTGTATTTGCTGTAATGTGTTTTCTCCTACATTTCTTGCCAATGATAATAATGGAAGTGGTATCTCAAAATATTATCTGGACATTGGAGGAGCAGGAGGGGAGAAAGGCTCATAAAAAAAAATCTAAGCAATGCTCTCCTTCCCTGCATGAAGGTCATAGAAGAAATGAATTTCCCAATGCTTATCATTCTTCATGGAGCTCACTCCACTAGTGACTCTGCCACTGCTTCGAGAGACTCCACTCATTCATCCATCCCTTCATTTATGACTTGGTATCGGTTACATTTCATGTTTATGTCTCTGTAGCATAAACATGGCATAAAGATTAATTAGAAAGACTCTGCCTTAGAGGGCTTTATATTCTGGTAGGGAATAAGAAGGTATGTACATAACTAATTATAACACAGAAAGAATTTCTGACATTTATTCAGGGCTTTATAACTTTCAAGGTGCTTATATGCACTTTTATTTGATCTTCTAAAGTATGTGGCTGCATTCTTCATGTTGGAGATGAAGACACCGAAGTTCAGCCATGATCATGACTTGCTCCAAGTTAGGTAGGTGTTGAGATATTTATATAGGACCCAGAGAATGGCATCTGAAATGTTTTCTGCCTTTGTGTTCATTGTTTTCCACCATCCCCATTATGGAGTGGTGCACAGACTGGAGAATCAGAGAATGTGAGAGAAGGCTAAGGCCACAAGCAGCTATGGAGCTTGAGCAAGGCTTTGGTTGTACAGAGAATGGTTGAAAGGGCTTTGAGAGAGAGAAAGAGATCAGTGCACATGGTTCAGAGGAACAAGCCAGAACACGCTGTTATTCAAAAAAGACCCTGATGTCAAGATCTTATTACTTTTTTTCTGTCTGTCACTTTCTTTTATTCATACATTCATTCAACAAATGCACTTAACAGTATACAGCACTTACTACATGCAAGGCAGCAGACTCACTGATAAGGGAGTTACAAAATAAGACTAGGAGTGGCTATCCTGGAGGATCTCACAGTACAGCTGGAAGGTAAGATATGCTGGCAAATAGTTGTAAGAGAACATGATGCGAGAGGGAAGAAAGTGATTCACGGTATTTCTGGGTTCAAGTTTCAACTCTTCTGAGGATGGGATCGCAGGCTTCTCATGTAATCTCTTAAGACCATGTTTCTTTAGGAGGCTACCATTTAATTTGCAGATCTGTGTTGAGGATTAAGTCCAATCGTGAATCCTAGGACACTTTACCGGGCTCCTGGCACATTGAAGGTATTCAGTAAATTGTCATTATTTATGGTCCATATGCCTTTGGAAGAAAAGCCAAAGCCCTTGACTGGTGTGAACAGCTCTCTGTGATCTAGTTGGCCAGGTATACACTCTTCCTGTATCCCAGTCCTTCACCAGACTCCTGGCTGCAGACTGGTTGCTCTTTTATGCACTCTTGTCACGCTGTGGTCTCTGCAAAATACAGAGGTACTGTATCCCAGTGGTCAGTAACAGGGGTCAGTGCTGGCCCTGCTGTATCACACTGGCAGTGGACCTCAGCAAGTTATGTCTTTGATTTGTGATGGTCTTGTTGCAAGATTTAAAATGACTAAACGTGAAGAGCTTGGAGACAGTTCTGGTATGTGGTAAATGTTGATTTTATTAATTCTAATT
This sequence comes from Callithrix jacchus, assembly GCF_049354715.1. NCBI lineage: Eukaryota > Metazoa > Chordata > Mammalia > Primates > Cebidae > Callithrix > Callithrix jacchus. Next base: position 112,239,671 of record NC_133507.1, read on the forward strand.
GCCATCTGACTTTGCTGCTCGCTGTTTATCATCCTGCAGTGAAGCTCCCTATCAGCTCTTTTGTTCTTCATTTGGAACTTGCCCATCTCTCTCCCCAGCTCGTCTCATCTTCTCTTCCTTATGCTTTGCTTTGCCTTCCGGCTACGTGGAACTGCCCATAATCCTTCACTCTACCTCCATGATGTTTGGGCCTTTATTTTTGCCTAAAAGACATTTGTCTTGCTTCATTCTTTAGGACTGAGTTTTTCAACTCTTGGGTTTCTCTGAGTCTAGTCTCCACCCCTTTGTGTCTTGTTCTTCAATGTTCTTCACATACCTTTATCATTGGGCTTAATGTATTGGTTCCATTTTCTTTTTGTCTCTTTCTCTCCTGGTTTTGACAGAGAACTCCTGAAAGAAGGGGTCAGGCATTGTCTTTGCATTCCCAGCTTGTTCTTGACACATAGTAGACTCTCAACAAGTTCTTGTTAATAAATGAAGTGAGGACTTTACCTATTTTCAATACAGTATCTTATTGTCAGAATCATTTTTTCAATTAGCTGAAAGGGGCAAAGTTTGCTTTAGTAAATTTTGAGGTGGGGAACAGCAACAGGAGCACTAGCCTGGCCTTAGATAGAGGCCCTTTGTCATCCGAAGGCAGGGTTAGAAGTTTGGGAAGTTTGGACCAGAAGAAAACCCTGGCAAACCCAATTTTGCCTCTGGTGGATCTTAGAGTTTCGTCATTTGTTTGTAAAGGCATTAGTTCTGTATTTTGCTTATTGTAGTAATAACCTATTTGGTATTTGATAGCATTTTTCTAATGTTTGGAAGGATTTTTTTCCTTCATTATATTGAAACCTCAGTGTATTGTCTTGAAAAATCTCAACATTATCCAATTATGGACATATGGTGTAACATTTTCTCCTTGTTTGTCCAAGTTACCTGGATTTTAGTGTAACAAGCCATAAATGTAGCTTCCTGGGTTAAATAAAGCATATCATTAGAGTACAATAAAACAGTACCATTTTGGTTAGAATACATGGAAGAAGGTAACATGGGCCACAAAGGATGGGTTTATTTATTTATGGATTTTAAGAACTTACAGGAAATAAAATGGGATAGCTTGCTTTCCAAAGCATATCACAGTGACCCTTTAAGGAGCTTGTAGTTCCATCTGATAAATACATAATAATGATTGAATTCTAAGGACTTTTGTTCATTATCCCCTGCAGCTTTGCCCTGTCTGATGAAGCATACAGATCCCTAAGAGATCAAGATAAGGACCAATGTATTCTCATTACTGGGGAAAGCGGAGCAGGAAAAACAGGTAAGTCTCCTCCCCAGAATGACAAAGAGGACAAGTGGGGCCTCCTTAGCAAGATCTGTCACAGGGCTACTGCGAAGGTGCTTCTGCAGGAGGATACTCGTTAGGATTATAGAGTGTTCCCTGGACTCCCCAGAGAAACAAGGTGCCTATCCAAGGGAATTCCAACCATTATGAAGTCTAGTGCTGGATTCTAGACCTTTCTAGTGTAGTCTCTTGATGGTGCAAGTCTTTTTTACTTTTCTCCCAAGATATTAAACCTTTGTGCTCTCACAGATTCAAACTGCTTCCCCAAGGAATGCCCATTTATTTAGGTTTTAAGAATGTGCAAACACACTCTACCTTTGCTAAAAAGTGAGGGAAGGTACCAGGAAAATGCTAACATTCTACTCAAGAGTTTTCCTCTGAAGCCTGAAGAACTGAGATTTTTATATGTATTTTTTAGATCTGGCAAGCTTCCGTAAAACAGCCCTCCAAATGGAAGGGTTATGCTTTTTTCCTCTTGTGCTCTTAATGAAAGCAATTCATATGATTGGTGGTCTTGAGTGAGAAAATGACTTTACAGATGGTACCCAGCTACCTGGAAAAGATTCGGAAGAGCCACACTCTCTGAATCCAACCTTAGAAAGGTTAAAGCTGCTGTTGTCAGTGGGTTTTTTGATGGAACTGATGAGTCTGTGGAGGAGGAGGATGGTGAGGGAGATGGCATTTTCATAAAGTTTCATCTGTAAAATGCTTTTGTTTAATAGATAGATACGTGCACGTACATACACACGGACTACTGTGTATATACCATGAAATGTCTGAGTTTGCATATGTAATTGGTCAGTAATCTTAGTACCTGCCTAGCCCTGCAAAACAATGGTGCTCGGTGTCACCAAAGGGCTATACATACAAATTACATGTAAAACATAAGTGGAGTGAAGGAAAATCATATGGTGCTTATGAGAGCACATTACAAGAATTGGATTTTACAAATCTCTCATTATCTTGGTCCTGTCCTTCTGGAAACATCCTAACTTGTCAATATGCTTCATGAAATTGCATACCAAAAAGTAAACAGAATACTTCAGGTTTGGTCCTGGTTGTGATAGAAGTATTTCCCTCTTTTTTTTTTTTGAGGTGGAGTCTCACTCTTGTAGCCCTGGCTGGAGTGCAGTGGCACAATCTCAGCTCATTGCAACCTCCACCTCCTGGGTTCAAGTGATTCTCCTGCCTCAGTCTCCCAAGTAGCTGGGTTGCATACAGGTGCCCACCACCACACCCAACTAATTTTTGTATTTTTAGTAGAGACAGGGTTTCACCGTGCTGGCCAGGCTGGTCTTGAATGCCTGAGTTCAGGTGATCCACCCGCCTTCGCCTCCCAGAGTGCTGGGATTACAGGTGTGAGCCACCGTGCCTGGCCTATTATCCCTCTTAATGTTGATTCTGGGCTTCTATTAATATAAAACATGTACTGATTCATACTGGTCTCTAAACCAAGCAAGATATTATAGGGTTTTGTTTGTTTGTTAGTTTTTGTTTTTTGTTTTCTTTTCACAGTAACTTTCATTAGGTCAGATCTGCTCAGTCTAGTATGATGAACAAAATTATTTTAAACCTACATGTAGAATCTGGTGCTTATTTGTATTAGTTTTGGTTCATTGTTATAACCTCTTGAGGAGCTGACAAATCCTGATTCTTTCCCTTCCCTTAGGATTGCTGTCATTTTGCTGGGTAATAATGATAGTAGCTAACCCATGTTCAGCACTTATCATGTGCTGGACACTGTGCTTATTCAACATATTACATGTATGAGATAAATATTTTTGGTAATTCAATTTTTATGATGGGAAAATAGAAACACAGAAATGTTAAGCAATTTTTCAAAACGTATACAGTGAATAAGTGGCAGAGCTGGGATTTTGAGTGTAGGCAGTGTAGTTCTAGAGTCCCTGCTTTTATCCACTGTACTAAGCTGTGTCTCTGTACCTTGAACATGGTTCTTTCTGAGTGCCATACTACCATTGCCCATGCTGGTAAGTCTCTTTCAGCTAGCCTCCCATGTCTCCTTAAGGGAGGGATTTTGTTTTGTGTCTCTACTACCTAATTTAATGCCTGGCATACAGTAGGCAGTCAATCAGTACATATTTGAATGATTGAATGAACATCATGTACTAATCCAAGGAGCAAGCCTCCTCTCTTTATTTAAGTAATTGACAAAAACACTAATGTATTTACTGCCTGTCTGACATCCCCACTTGGGGTCTGACACGCATCTCAGACTAAGCATGTACAAAAAGGAACTCTTGATTTCTCTCTTTACCCTCCTATAACCAACCTTTCTGATCTCAGTAAATGAGACCACCAATGAACCTCATTATCATACTAGAAGGTTTTTTATCCTTGATTTCTTCCTTTCCTGTATTTCCCACATCAAATCCATTTCCTAATTTTGTCAGTTTTGTCTCTAGAATATGTATTATACCAGGTTGTCTCTTCCTTTTCTTTGTGTCTACATGGAGGCTCACAAACCACCAACCATTATCTCTCTTGAGGATTATTTGTAGCAATGTCTAATGGGTTTCTCGCTCTCTATCTTTATCATCTCTGTCTCTGTCTCTGTCTCTCTCCTTCTCTCAATCTATGAGAACTTTTACCAGGACATGGGCATCTTGAGAAATTGCTTTTACCCCTTATGTCACTAACCAGTTCTTTCAGGTGAAACAATTTAATTCTTAGAAGCAGCACAGCTTCTTGTTTGCCTCCAGGTTGACCAATGAAAATGATGACAAGGCAAGTTAGAAACTCTGTTTCTTGCTGAAGCTGTTTTGTACTGATGCTGTATCTCATGCCCACCCCTCCCTCTATTTTATTTGACTATATCTACAAACCCACATATCCACTTCACATTGCTTCGTTTTTAGTTTCACTTGGAAGAAGAAAAGAAAATATTCCTAAGCCTCTTTCATTCTTACATTCTTTAGCTTGTTAGTCTTCTTTGTGACTAATGATTTTTTTTTTAAAGGATTTTCTAATTGTATCAATTCATTCTTAAATGAGTCATCAGAAGTGGGTTGCGGTCATTGTTTTGATGGGTCTTGGCCAGTTCTTCTCCTCTGGAACATGTGTTCTAAGAACACAGCATGTCCACTACTTAGCTATGTCAGTGTGTGACATCCGCCTTCTCAGAGAGTTCTTAACACTACCACTTCCTCCTGGAGCCAGATTCCATCTTCTGCTGGGCTCATGTGTCTTCCTTACTGAAAAACTGAGTGGAGGTTGCTGGTGCTGTTTCAGAGGATTGGCATCCATTTTTCTTAGGAAAAAAATAAACACCACCCTCTTTCTTTGGTAGAACTCTAGTAGTAGAATGGAGTTTATTCTTCTTTTTTCATAGTTTCTCTTGATATTTTTCTGCTTGACAATTTTTCCTATTCATTTCAGTGCCCAAATCACCACTTGAAATCCTCTTCTCCTTGTCATCTTCCCTGGATTTAGTCCTTCTGGGATCCTGTTGCCCTTTATCATAAGCTGGAAAATGGACAGCACTTTTTTAGGACTTGTTGCCTTTTCCTCTGGTAGGGCCATTGTGTTTACAGCACATAGGATTAGGTGCTGCCTTGGGGAGGAGGGTACAGCAGAGACCCTAGAGCATTGCTTCTCAAATCTGCAATGAAGCATCAGTTCCAAATCTCTTGTTGATCATTACTAGAAAAGCGAAATAATAGACAACATAGGACATTTTAACCTAAATTTTTTCCTTTAGTTTCAGCAGGCATAAGAAACAACCAAATTACTGCAGAAAGTTTTAAAAGCCTACTTGCATGTGTAAACCAGTAGTCTGTGGATTGGCCAACTTTGACTCATTCAGGTCCTTGGACCATATTTTGAGTAATACTGCCTAGAAGTCTCTCAAAGCATTTATGTGGTTTTTGAGCCACTGTGCTTCTTGGACCCCATGATGAATTAAAGTCTTGGGTGCTTTGGCTGTAAGATTCCTGGTGCCAGGAGGTGGATACTGCTCCTGAGAGTGGTTGCTTTTAAATACCCACTTAGCTACATGCTTGGTAGCACCTAGCCCTCCAGTCCTTTTCACTTATAGAGCCCAACAGCTTCTCCTGCCTCTCAGTCCGCTGTAGACATACAGTGGTTTGCTGACTTATTCCTATTTTCTTTCTTTTTGAAAGCAATGGTACAAAAACTACTTAATATTTCATGATGGTTTTGATTGTCATTAGACTACCAAATTGAGTAAAGCCAAGAATATGTGTGTTGTTTAAAGTCTCTGTTTCGTGGAGATTAGAGAAAAATAAAATGATGGAAGATAATATAGAAATTGCAGTATAGTTGTACAAGGAATTTAGTGGGGGGGGTTCATCTCAATTTTGAGCACAAGAGGGATGCCAGGCCATTTTGAAATGTCATATAATCTTATGCACTAAAATTGTTTTTGTGTACATGTGTTTATTGAAATTTTTGTTTTAGTAAATAGATGAAAGAAGACGATTAACATTTATTGAAGGCCTGGAATGTGCTGTGTACTTGGCATATAATATCACCTTTCAATAAAAATATTTCCTTAATAGTTTATATAGAGCCACCATGCAGTATTAGAGAGCTTATTTTATAAGAAGTAATTAACTTAACTGGGTCATAAACCCTCCTTGGCAGATGATGATGTTATTAGTCTTAAACATTGGAGACACTCTTAAGCTGCAGAGTTATATAACCTGGGCACTTAGGGAGAGGCATGAACTCTTTTGAGTCCTTTGGGGTGCTATTTAATTCATTACTGCGTTGCTAAATAAAAAATTCATCAGACCTCATAAAAGTGCCCACGTATTTTTAGGCATTGAACTCACAATTCACTCCCATGAATACAAATGGTTTGTGGAGAACCTTTCAAGCACTGATGGGGGCAGGGAGGCAGAATATGAGGGAACCATTAAAACTACATTTTTCCAAGAACATCAGAGTAAATATCTGGGCCTGAGAAGATGATCCCAACATTAGGAAATACAATTATTTATTTGGTTTCTAATTTTACAGTTATATCAGTTTCTAGGAACTCCAGTCATCTGCTGGAAGAGTTATGAAGCCTGCCTTGCTCATTAAGACCTTTGGTTTTAAACCCTAAATGACCTTTAAACATTTGCAGTCATTCTCCAACCGGACAATGACAGAGATGCCACTGACTTACCATAGCCTAAACATTGCTGGGCATTTCACAGCGTTGAACATACCCACACTGAAGAATAGATAAGTGAACTCAAGGCCAAAATGTAGCGATCTTTTGTTTCTCCCCTGTGTGAGAAAGACCCCTCTCCATCCGTGTGTTTTGTGTAAGTTATCAGAGATTTTGTGACCCTTTTTCAGAATAGTATGACATCCAGTCTTATTTCAATAAAAACATCACCAGTTGTGACTTCCCTTTTAGCGAAGGCTGTATCATTGCAGGGCCCATGAGTTTAGTACTCTGGAAAAGTTCACTGCAGCCTATTAGATTATTTGGATGTGTGGGAGCTGGGTTATTTTGCAGCACAGCAAACTCGGCTGCTAAAAGGTGGTTCCTGTAAGCTACAGAGTGCTTCTTTCATTGCACAGAAACATGGCTTCATTGATTTAGGCATTCACTCTTTAGCCCTAACCTCTGGTTTAGGGCTCTGAACCACCAGACCTACAAAAGCTTAATTCCTAGAAACTTTGGTGTCTTAACTAGGGAGATAGAGGGGTAAAAAAGTAGATAAATAAATGTGTATTAATAAATGTATGGCCCTCTCTATATGCCATATGACGTGTATGATCGATATGTGACATATGATATTACCTATATCTGTGAATGCATCCATAGAGACCTGTTAATCCTGGATGAATTTATCAGAAGCTCTGTGAAAAAAATTGCAGAATAAGCCTTGCCTGTCCTCATGCCTTTTTTTCCCTGACACAGTGATTGAATCCATGTGGAGCCTGCTCAGTTAACATACATAGGTTTAGGTATCTTAGGCGTGAGATTCCCATCCTTTTGTCATCATCACAATTGTCTTTCCTTGAATTGTTTTCCCTTTCTCATTCACCTTTCACTACTTTACAGTGCTTTCTTTCATTAAAGAGATGACTATATATGAATTTGTATAATTCTATTATGTGATAATTACATGATAATACACAGCATATTACAGTACAGTGCAAGGTGTCAGAGAATACTGAATTCAGTTATTCTTACTCTTACAGGACTTTAAAATCCCCACAGATTTAAACTGTCATCTCTCCTTCCTTTCTGTTGTTTATAGAAATTAATTCTGATCCAGAAGTATGTTGTAACAGGCCCTTTGTCCATTAGTACAGAATATGTGTTAAATCCTAAATGTTCTGCCATTTTCTGATAAGAGATTTTGACCCCAAAGACTTCATGTATTTTGTTAGTCTAGCTGTTGATGAATTTTAAGATTCGAGTTACATTCCAACATATATATGTAAGTTTGCCTATGTAAAGTATCTACGAGTTAGAAAAAATGATGAACTGATTAGAATTAATTCTAAGCAATGCTGTTACATTTCGTCTATTTTAAATGACAATATTCTTGTATTTAACAGTCAACATAATTCAAAACCCAGACTTTGAAATATGGTGGATGATATTCAATTTTTGATCCTCCTCAGAAATTCATTTTTCGTTTATAGAGGTTATTATGTAAAGATTTGATTTGTATAGGTATATAAATATTTGAATACAGATCCAAATTTATTTGAACCTTAGCACCAAAGAGCAAAAGGGAAATGAAGCACAGAGCCTCGTGAGATAACTATTATTTCCAGTTTCCAGCAAGGTGAAATATTGTGAAAACAGTTCCTTAAAATATGTTGGACCTTGCAATTCCTCCTTACTGGTTTACTAATTTCTCTAAAGTAGTACCTATGTAATGAACTGGCTGAGTTAAAGCTCAAGTATTATCAGGAAAATTATAAGAGTTGTCTCTTTTAAATAGTGTGACTCTTACTCTCAGCTCCCAAAAATGACTTGTTAAGATGAGTTTAGTAGTAGAATCCCTGAAAATAGAAGAATCTGAAGTTATTTTTAACAACTTGGAAATAAATTGTTAAAACAACTTGAACTTTATCCTTGAACTATATTTTAAAATTATATTTGAATTGCTTAAATAGGTTTTAAAGTTAATAAAGTGATTCTTAATTCCAGTCTAAATTAATCCATCTTCATATGCTTTATATGCCAAGAGATATTGTGGACTTATATATACTTTAACAGCCAAATAAATGATATAAGCCTGACCCAAATTCCGGAAGATCTGCTCCTGGTGCCATTTTCAAACACATTGGACCCTGAGAGAACTTAATCCATCTTATTCTGGCCGTTAAAAAGATCTCTGAGAGGTCAAATTAATTCTAGTAGCCACCAAAAGGTTCTCATTCTTGGTTGATTCTCCCCTCCATCCCCGTCCCCCTCCCAAGTCAGTTGTTCCTTAAGTTCATCCTGGACCAGAACAGGTTTTCAGAGGCTCAGTATGGCCACGAACCTGAATTCTGAGGTTTGGCTACAATAAGGTTCACAATTACCGTAATAAACAAAACAGCCCGGCCTAAATTTTACATATTTTTTGTAAGTTTACCTAAAAGAAAACTTACCTTGTCATCTAAAATGTGTGTGTTAGTATGAAATATTTGCCACTGTCTAAGACAGTTATTTTGCTGATAAATGTCTTCAGTTTTCTAGTATTACAGTGGATAGAAAGGCCAGAAATTTATGTCAAGAAAGAAGCATGTACATAATATATGTGAGTGTTCAGGTGGACTGGGGAACAAAGAATGCCCCTAACAATGCAGAAAGATGAGAAAGCAAGCCTGGAGGGGATTGCTTCCCAGGCCAGACTACAGAATTGGATGCTGGGTGATGGAGGAGAGCTACCCCAGGCCTGGAGACTAGATAGCACAGATGTTAGGAAACTTCTGGGAGGGCAGCCTCACCTGAACTGAAAGGCAGAGAGCCTAGAAAGTGTCCTCAAGTGAGCAGAGAAGAGCTATAGCTTGGACAGGAGAGTGGAGAGCAATGTGGCCCCTAGGAGTCAAATGAAATATAATAATATATAAAGTCTTTGTCTGTAAGTGACGGCCCAGGACAGCCTGAATGCTGTAACAGGATTATCTATATATAATTTACTGACTTTTCTACTTAAGCCATGAGAATAATGGAAAATGTAGTTGAGGAATTTTAAACGTTGGAGGTTGTGTTATGTGGACAGTGAGTGCCCTGTGAAAGAAGGGCATTGCAGAGATGGACAGGTTGTTTCTCATTTACAGTCTTTAAAGGCAGGCAGCTGAAATCAACCATCACAGATGACCAGATGACCTATTTGGACTCCTTTTTATTACCCAGGAAGCAAATTGGAGACAGTTGCAGCCAACCATTGAAGAAATACCTAATGTCCCACCATAGTTCTGGGCTCCATGGGATTGTTTAGTTCCTCCTTAATGTGTTTGCCAGGACTCCAGAAACAGTCATCTTAGGACTTGAGAGCTCTCTGTGACCTGCATAGATTCTTGGTCCTCACTGGCTCCTGTTGATTGATGCTTTTAGGTTGCTCAAAAGCCCTAAGGAACGTGTTGGGCAGTGTGCTCAAAGTGGCCTTCCAGTTGTTCATATGTTATTTTCCCAATGGTGGGAGATGGGATGGGAATCTACCTGCAGGCCTCCTGTGAGACAGTTACGATTGCCTAATTACACCTGTAGACAGAGACACCATCCCTCCAACCTGGGGGGTGGCTCATCTGCCCATGGACAGTTTCAGTAGAGCAGAGACTTGAGACAAAGCAGGATTTGGAAAGATTGGTTTCCTTACCTCAACTACCCAGACTAAGGAGTATGTATTTTTTTTGCCAACATAAAATAGTCGAGTATTTCCTGGCTCCTGGCTATGGAACATTATAACAGCTAATTAGGATAGCCCAGTGGAAAACAGATTCTGTAGCAAATAAATTAGGGAAGCATGGCATTGTAGATCCTTTTTCGGAGTTCTGCAGTGCATATGATCATATTAAAAAGCTCTGAGAAGCCTTTTGATAAAGAAAGTGCATCTTACTCACTGTGGCTCCACATTCATTTGACTTTGGACCTCATTTTCCTTAAATATCTATTAACATTCCTTGGAACTCAGTGTTAAAAGGATCAGGAGCTAGGAGTTAGATCCTGAGAGGAGACACAGACTTACTGATAGGAAAAGGATAATGCCACCAAAGACGTGTTTTGTCTACCTCTCAGTTTGAGCTAAGAACTTTTTAGGTGGTTTTAGCCTTTGCCTCGTGACTCTTCAGCAGCTTTTTTGAGGGTTGCTAGTGAAGCCTATTAAGATTACCATGCCTGGAAAGGGCTGTATTTTTTTGTTATTAAATCCTTACATTGGGTACTTAGTTTTTTAATTCAGTTGAAGAATAATAAATTTGGTCTAATTATGACCAAACCATGTTTTTTTCTTTTTTTGAGATGGAGTAGCTCTGTTGCCTAGGCTGGAGTGCAGTGGCATGATCTTGGCTCACTGCAACCCCTGCTGCTTGGGCTCAAGTGATTCCTCTACCCCAGCCTCCCAAGTAGCTGGGACTACAGGCTTGCGCCACCATGCCTGGCTAATTTTTGTATTTTTGATAGAGATGGGGGTTTCACCATATTGGCCAGGCTGGTCTTGAACTCCTGACCTCATGATCTGCCCACCTCAGCCTCCCAAAGTGCTGGGATTACAGGCATGAGCCACTGTGCCTGGCCGAGCAAACCAGTTTGATTTGGAGCATATCATTCTTTTAAACTTTAAAAATACATTTGGTAAATATATCCAGGTTACCAAGTTATTTTTGGCTTATCAGTATATAATATAGTAATTATATATAAATGATTGCTTTAAGAAGATAATTCTGAAATTTTGTTGGCCATGCTATTAAGCAATTTTTTAACAGCCCAGTGATAATCTTTAAGCACAATTTTTATTATGTCTGAATTAATGACATGTCACTGAATAGAAAGCACAAATATTTTTAAAGTTTTCCAAAACATTATTTGCTCCCTCGGGAATAAAGACATTTGAAAACACCATTAGTGGATCTCCTCCCCCAGATTTCTCCTTCCCAAAAAGATTTTTTAAATTTCTGCGTTATTGATTAATATGGCTTATTTTCATCCACAGAGGCCAGCAAGCTTGTCATGTCCTATGTGGCAGCTGTTTGTGGAAAAGGAGCAGAAGTTAATCAAGTTAAAGAACAGCTTTTACAGTCCAACCCGGTCCTGGAAGGTAGGATGCGATACGTACATTAAGTTGGTGTGACTCGGACAGTAGATTCAGTTATCCGGGTGCTTTGAGTACCTAGTCTGCTGGAAGGTATTCTGGGAGGGAAGGGGAAAGAAGAAATTCAGGCCAAGACCGGCTGAGCAAATAAGCTGTGTTCTTGAACCTCTTGGCCTCAGTATTTAGCAGAATAGTTTACTGATGTAAAATGAGCTTCCCCACTTAACAATCACTTTTCCCCACTCTTTTTTTATTTGAATTATTTAAATTTTGATTAAAAATAATCAACCGATTATTTGCATTTGATGGTGCAGTGCTATTTCATTATTCAGGTTAACACTGGTGGCTGATTATTTTTGTTGTTAGGGAAATGAGGGCTCAGCCAGAGAAACACTTAAGGACCCATTTTTTCCAGGGCAATAGAAAGCCTAAACCTGACTGGAGAGTGCACAGATTCTCTAATTAGCTCTCTGTATTAGTCAGCTTGGGGTGCCATAACAAAGTGCACAGACTGGGTGGCTTAAACAACAGAAACTTAATTTCTCAAACCTCTAGAGGCTAGAAGTTCAAGACCAAGATCCTGGTCAGGTAGGTTTCATTCTGAGGCCTCTTTTATTGGCTTGTAGGTGGCTGCCATCTTGCCATAACTCATGTGACCTTTTCATTGTGCTCGAGTGGGGAGAGACAAGAGCAAACTATCTGTTACCTCTTCTCAAAAGATGACCAGTTCCGTCCTGAGAGCCTCACCCCTGATAACAACATCTCACCTTGATTCCTTCCAAAGGCACCACCTCCCAATGCTGGGTTTTTAAGGGGTAGGGCTTCAACATATGAATTTTGCTAGGAGATAAGCATTCAGCCCATAACATCATCAGAAAACAAAGATAGAAATGAGTTTACTTAATGCCATAGAGAATGGCATACAACATCAGTATGAACTACCTTGGCACTGGAAACAGTATATCAGAGTCTTTCCCTATTGATGGCAAGTCATTAAACTTGCTTTATGGCCAGGCACGGTGGCTCACACCTGTAATCCCAGCACTTTGGGAGCCCGATGCAGGCAGATCACTTGAGGCCAGGAGTTTGAGACTAGCCTTGCCAACAAGGTGAAACCCCTTCCTTCTCTACTAAAAATGCAAAAATTAGCTGGGCATGGTGGCATACACCTGTAATCCCAGCTACTCAGGAGATTGAGACATTAGAATCACTTGAGTCTGAGAGGCAGAGGTTGCAGTGAGCTGAGATCATGCCACTGCACTCCAGCTTGAGCAACAGAGGAATGCTCTGTCTCAAACAAACAGACAAAGAAAAAAACCTTGTTTTATATTACACGTGACAGAGGGAGACTGTCTCAAAAAAATGCTTTATAATGTAAGCATGTCTTTGCTGTCACTTAACATATTTGTTGTGATGGAGTAGGGTTTCTCAGCCTCAGCACTATTGTACTGCTTACATGTTGCTGTGGAAGGATGTCCTGTGCATTGTAGGATGACCTGTCCTGTGCACCTCTGACCTCTGTTAGCTGCCAGTCGCACCCCTGCTCCTAGTTGTGACAGTTGAAAGTGTCTCCAGACATTGCCAGATGTCCCCTGGGGAATCAGAACCACCCCTGATTAGAATCTCTGGGCTAGATAGTTTGGTGGAACCTTTTGGTCCAAGTCATGGAAGGATGACATTCAGCATGGATTAAAGCAGAACTGCTTTAGGGTAGTTTTTCCCCCAGTATGGAGAGTTAAAACCCTGCCCTATTGTCTGTCGTTTGTACCCAGGCCCAGCCTCTCCTGCCCTTTCATAGAGGCTCCTGAACTCTGAGCATTCACTGTGACCCCAAGACACACTTCCATGCTTCAGTTTCACCGTTACAAGGAGATACCATGCAGCTGTATCCCCAGTTAGTAGCATAAGAGAGAAATGAAGGCAAATCATCATTTTGATCTTTCCTCCATTTCAGTACCTTAATAATAAAGCTATTATGGAAAGTGGTATCTCTCAATTTAATTGTTCTAATATTTGACTTTTTATTGTCTTTTGCTTTTAAGTTAGGGTGCTATATTTGCTATATGTCTCTATATGCTTATTTTAAGAATGCTGTGATGTAAAGGAGAAACGCTGAGGAATGCTGTCGCCTGCATCTGTTTATTCCGTGGTATTTGGAACTAGGCTCCAGTGCAGGAAATGGAAGAAATGTCCACTGTGGGCATGCATTATCTTTTATGGGAATGCTTTACTTTTTAACTGGAGCTGCTACTGTAAATGAAAGTTTAGAACAATGAACTTAAAAAAACCAATTGAGGAATGTGTCTCAAGTGTTCTATAATGGAACACTTGCTTTTTATTCTGTGGCTCATAATAAAAGACTTTAGTGTTTAGCGTTGTGTTTAGTAATGTGCAACTCAGATTTGTTTGATGAAAAGATGGTTTATGGCTTGCAAATAGCACCCTGAATAAAGTTTCTTTGAAGCAATTCCTTCACTTGCCCCTGACCTTCAAGCCACAATAAACTGTCCTTTATGCATCAGCATCTCTAATTGGACTTGGGCTGTGCAAGTTAGCTAACTTGGCAGCCCTGCTTTTTCACACCCACCACAAAAGACTAGCCTGTGAAAACACAAGAAATGTCATAGTCTTCATGATAACTGGGTCAATACACACCATTATCAAGGTTGCATTCATGAAAGCCTTTTAACTGGTGGTGGATATGAGATAAGAACAGGAACCTCTCCAGCAAGCAACCTTTTTGAGTATTTTTAGTGTGCAGATTTCTTCACTCTGTATAGCATCTCAGCTCATCTTCTCTTGAAGACAGAATTTGCTCCCAGGGATCTACCAAACCATACTCAGTCCAAGCACCATCTCTAAGGCAAAGAACTTTGCCTTTATTGACTTTATAAATGTTGTCTTAGCTTGAGCAACTATTTTTTAAGAATCAAAAACAAAAAAACCACCCCACACAAAATACAATGCATCGGTGTGGCTGCTGAATTGCCAGTTAACATATGTAAGCATACACCCTCACTCCTCGATCAGATGACTGCTTTCAAAACTCGGACCAGATTACCAGATTTTAGCTCGTAGTTCTCGTTTGAACACTCAATAGTCTAATCTACTCCCTGTTTAATTTGAAGAAGTTATGGAGAGTTCCAGAAATTCGATGCTTAACCTCTGACTCCAAAAGTTTTTTCTGGTTCACCACATCATCATGCTAGCTGCCATGTGGCCTCTGGATCCCAGTAACAGACTGGGCGGGTGGGGGGCTTGGTAGAAACGGAGGATCTCATTCCCGTCTCAGACCCATTGAACCTGAGACTGCACTTCTCCTCATGTAATTAAAGTTTGAAATGGTAAAGATGGGCAGGGCGGTTCTTTCAGAGCATCAAACAGGGATTGCCTCTACTTGCACAACTTGTTTTTATGCTGCTTAATCTTCTACTACCATGGCCCAGGTTAATTTGCTCCTATCTTGTGCATAGGTTTGGTGAAAAAAAATCCTTTTACCATATGACTCCATGCTATTCCCTGTGTTAAACAGGAGCATTGTGTGCCTAGAGCAGGGTCAGCCACATGGTTCTTAAATGCCCTCCTTTAAAGGGAGTCCTGGATATGTCACCAGGAAACAGCTAAGATTAGAACATTTGTATTTTGCATTATGGGCCAAATTGTTTTTCTTTATTGTCTGGAAAGTTTCGCCTAGGTCTGATGCACATAAACTGAAGAGAAACCATATGGCACTTTTAGCCTATTAGAAATGACTATTGTTTCCAGATTTCTTACTCTTCCTGTATAATTAATCATATTTAAATAGCTTTATTTTAAAATTAATGAAACAATTTAAAGGTTCCATTTCCCATGATCTGGAAACTTCAAGGTCCATAAAGCCTTTGATAATATTAAGTAATCTCTGAAATAACCTTATTCAGTGATGCTAATCATAGAAGAGCATAAAGCCTGGCTTCCTGGTCACTCGACTGCTCTCTAAAAGTGTTAAAAGGTGTTAAATTAGATGAGATTAAGTTTACAGTAATACTTGAAAAAATTCCATGAATCATAGGAATGATTCTCTTTTTCTATGAACTTGTAAGACATGGAAGTTTAGCACCTTACTGAGATACTTCTGTTAGGTATATTTCTATGGAAGTTTTGGACAGAGATGTCATTGCTACAAGTTGTTTTTTCCAGAAATCATAGATTTCAAATACCGTATTTGCTTTATCTTTCTGCTTGAGATTATTTTTTTCTTAACCATACATCTGTTTCTTTCCTACTAGCTTTTGGAAATGCCAAAACTGTAAGGAATGACAACTCCTCTAGATTTGTAAGTATTTGTATAAGCCTAAGTGTTAACACTAATATTTAGCTCATGTATGTTTAAACAACCAGTAGATGTTTAATATTTCTTAATACACACATTTTTAAAATAAGAGGAACATCATCTCTATTGAGACACCGAGTTCTATAAGAACTCTTGGTTTCTGGAATTTTCCTTTTGAATTCTTTTTGAAGTAACAAGCTATTTTTATCATGTTTTCTTGACGTCTTCTATCATAAAATCCCATAAGCAATTTAAATGAGGCTATTTAGAGTAAAACTTTACTTATCTGAGTTTGGGTATTTAGAAATCAAGAATCAGAAATTAAGTAAAGAGAAAGATAATCTGGATGTCAAGTTTATGGTTAGGGTGTACCCTACAACCCTTGTCCCTTACTTAGAGTGTCCAGAAAGGATGGCATGTATATTAAAATTTAGTGGAGTTAAAGTCCATAGGCTTGGCAACAGATGCATGTGTGTGGGGCGGATGTGGGGCTGTGGAGTAGAACTGAGTAATAAAAACCGAATCTAATTGGTGTTTTGAGCTTGATTGAGTTGGAAAATGCTCCTTCTGCCTACAGGGTCCGTCTTTCTAGCCTTGTCCCGCACTACTCCCTTGCCTGTGCCTTGCATGTTGACACAGTGGGTTCCTCCAGCGGGGCCATGCTTTTTGGTGCCTCTGCCCTTTACAAAGACACAGCTGCCTAGATGCCGCTGCAGGAATGTTGAGTCTGATGGTGGTGTTTTGAAATCAATGTATACATTTTTATAATAAGAGATCATTTGTTTTATGAACCATCTTCTCACATACATTACTAACTGCCACCAGAGACAATTTTGGTGATCTTATATAACTCCTAACCTGAGACCCTTCCTGACCTTTCTCCCCCTTCTTCTTTTAGATCCCTTTTGGCTCTTTCCTTCTTAAGGTTATTTTGTGCTTAAGGCAGGACAGTGACCTCAGGTGGAGATAGTTTTGATAGTTTAGAAAATGGCAGGCTAAATAAGGTTCCTAATTCCAAGGCTGTGAATTTTTCCCGTCAGATTAGCCCCTTAAGTTGTTATAACTGATTTGATCCGTGCCTTTTCCTGTTGTGGTAACATGGCTAATCTCATTACACAAATAGAAGTGAAGTATGAGCGATGGAAGTAATTCCAGTGATCAAGCTTCTTTATGTGATAGAGATTTTATTTTTGCTGTTTGAAAATTATATGCACACACAGTTTTTAATATTTGCAAATATATTTAGACTATAGACCATAAAAATGTAGAAACCCATGTTGCTTAAAAGGCTATCACTACTTAGTGATATTTGAAATCTAGTGAAAAGCTTGGCAGGTGATTTGGCTTATTAAGTAACTTCAGGAAAATTCTATTATAACAAGGGTATTAGGATATGAGATTAATACCTGATTATGGGCTAAATCATTTCATGCCCAGTTTTTAGCAGTTTCTCTGTTTTGTGGTCTGTGACTTGACTAGTAATATACCCATGTTTTAATTTTATAGCAGGACTCTACTGTATTTAAAGTCACTACTGTACATAACAGTGGTTTATATACTTGTGCTCCGGGGAAATTATAATTTATTTTCCTTGCAAACCAGTCTGTGTTGGTCTGGTTAAACTAGAATGAATTCCTTGACCTCTTCACTGAGCAGTCTGATAGACACTGCTATGTTCTAGTTAATGCTTGCTCATCGTAGCTGACATTTTGAACCTCCATTCCCACGGAGATGCCTCACAGTGTCTCCTCCCCACCACAGCAGCTCTAGTTTGACATATTGAGTTATTTCTGAGTGGACTAGTGACATGATCAGAACCCAGCTTTTGGCGGGTAATCAGGAAGTGGCTGAGTGGGAGGAGTGTCATTTCACTATCTACTAAATTCTCAGGCTAGCCACTCGTTGGTTTATCCCTGGTTGGCTTCCTTTTCCATTCTCCAGTGTTTATTCTACTCTCCTCAAACCTCCTATTTTTTTACTCTCAGTTCATGCTATTATGCCTACTTCACAGAAATCACCGTCATCATCAGAGAGGCCCTCAAACTGAGTTAATCCTGCTCCCTGGTGCCTGACCTATACATATGTCTATGTACACACCTTCTACCTAGGCTCTAGGTTCTATCATCTCCTATGGCCAGGGACCATCTTCTATCAGAATGATCCCGTCTTACGTGGTCAACCTCTGACTCCTTTGACAGAGTAACCATTCTTCCCCTCCTTTGTAGCTGCTTTGCCTCCTGGGTCCCCCACCTTCATGGAGGGCCTCACTGTCCACTCAGTGGCCTGGGCCATGTGACTGGACTTTTTTTTATCCTCTCTCATCGCCTATATCCAGCCTGGGCCTGTTACTGTGACACTCTGGATAGCTCTCAATTTGTTTACCTTTCTCTTTGGCTACTTCTGCTTAAAGCCACCAGCATTTCTTCCTTAATCACTGGAGCCACCTCCTGCCAGCTCCATTTACTCTTGCTTCTTCCCTGTTCATTCCACTTTAGCCAGGAAAATCTTGTAAAAAGGCTGGTTTGATCATGGCATCCTTGTTTAGGAGCCTTTAAGGACATGGCTTTGCTGTGACAAGAATATCTCAAAGTAATCATGTACTCCAGCTTCCCTCTCCAGTCTTGTTTCCCACTCATCATCCTCAAGGTTGCCAATTCTTATGCCTACTCCTTCCTGGTCTCCTACCTCCTTGCCTGCCTCACTTCTGCTGATACTTTGCAATCAAGGTGGGGCAGATTTCTTGCTCTCCCTTTGTGCCTGCTTCTTTGGCATAGTGCCAGGACCCACGGTAGGACTAATCCTCCTACACTGGAATGCCCTGTTTATCTGTCTCAATTCCCTACCAGAGAGTAAGCTCCTTGAAGGCAGGAACGATGCCTTGCTTTCCCTTGTGCCTACTTCAGCTTTGACGTGGTCGGTGGACATATCCTTATGAATAAGTGCAGAACTAAAAGGGTAGATGACGCATGATGATGAAAAAGAGAAGGTGCAGGACCATGCAGAAGCTGATAAAAAGGCACAAGTTACATTGTTGACCACGTTCCATGTGTTCATATTCCTTTCCCTTACCATCACTTTGAAAATTAATGAGTTAAAGTAATTCTTAGGACATGAAACGAAACCAAAGGCTTTACATATTAGATCAACGCACTTTTCCAAACAAGAAACAGCTGTCATGGTTATTCTCTTATACTTGTTACTCTTTAACTAGGCAATTATGGACCAGTTCTGTAACAATCAGAGTATTAAATTCCGTGTGTGTTTCTGTGTGTTTAAGATACCATCTATAAAGTGTAAAATGAACCTGCGTTATATATTGCTATTATAAGCTGGGTGAAAAGCCAAAAAAAGTAATAATGATCAATCTGATTCTGAGCTGTTCATAACATATAACCTTGTATTTGATTTGAGTAGATATAAAAACAGATCTCTGAATGTTCCATTTCATCTACCAATATGTTTCCAAGTTCCTAGCAATGGCTTAAAACATATTCTGCCAATAAAAAAAGACTGTCTTCCCAAGCAGTGTATATACAAGGACAACTTATTTTTCTCTGTTTTTATTTTTGAATTGAGTACATATCATCCAGAAGTTTGAAAGATACCTGAAATGGAAAAGTCACATGATGGCTGAGAAGACTTGTTCCTAAATTAGCAGTGGGTTATATTAGCTTTGAAGTAAAGGGGTATTTAGTATGAATTATTTATGGAGGCATGTTGTTTTGCGTCGTGGTTATATAAACTGTCTTTCTTAATTACATTTAAACAAATGTATAAAAATAAGGGCTTAGTATGCTGTTCTCTAAGAAGTACACTGAGTGAATATTTTGAGGTGAAGTAGAAAACTCACAAAAATCTTTCTTTGGCAGGGCAAATATATGGATATTGAATTTGACTTTAAAGGCGATCCGCTAGGAGGAGTAATAAGTAACTGTGAGTATTTTTCTTCAGTCCTTGTAAAGAAGTTCAGAATACTGAAACATATATTTATAGTTTTAGAATGGTTTAGATACTTGTGTCTTTGAGATATAAGAATATGTTTCCTTGCTTTATATTTAGACTTTAAGCTTTGCATTTCAGATTGTTTTATAATATAATTCATAAATCTTTTTAAAGATCACTTAAAATCTTTACTTTGGAAAAGCTTTTTAGAAGTTTGCTAAGTAAACAAATTCATCCTACTGTTTTTGATGTTCTATAGGTCTTTTTGAAATCCGATGGGTCTTTAAGGCAATCCAGTATGAAAAAAGATCCTCTAAGGGTTATTTTCTTTAACAAAATGTGCATGATAAAAGCCAAACTATAAATAATTGGTTTTAAATTAATAATTTTTGGAGTAATACTTATCCAATAAAAGGAATAGACCTGTACTTCAAATCTTATTTTGAGAAATTTTGCTTCTTTTCCAGTATATTTATATAATTGAAATGTGATATACTTGTTAGACAAAACAGATTAACATTCTTTAGATATGATTTGTGACTGTGAAAGTGAAATATTCTATGTGAAAGGTTAAAACACACACACACACACACACACACACACACACACACACACATGCAGATGAGGTCTGCTCATACTAGCCCAGGTTCAGAGTTTTCTTAAGTGGGTGTATGAGCGCCACACAGGGTTTTCAGTGTCTCTCATAAAAAGGCAGTATTGGCAGTGCTTTGGAGCTGTGGTGCCCCCGGCACAACCCTGTTGTCCCTGCTCCTCTTGGCTCATGGTTGATTAGTTTGAATAATGTCAGATGATGACTCAGGGCTTTGTGCACCCCCGGCCACAGTCTGGTTATCCTCTTGAGTTTTCTGGGTTTTTTGAGGACCATAGGACTGAAACTTCTCCTGCCCCTGCCTGCCTCACCATCCCATGGTGCTATTGGCATTATTAGAATTAAAAAGTTGAAGTTTAGACTTTAAAAAAGAAGAGCTGACTGAAGTACCCAAAGTGTGTGTGTTTATTTTTCTCATAACAATGGCATTTCGTCTTCAAAGAAATGTTATGCTGAACCCAAAAGATGGTACAGGCAAAATGAGACCTGATCTGGTTGAAGAGGCAGCGGGTAGCCCAGAATCCTAGCACTCTCAGATGCTACTGAGATCTTCCAGACTGGCCCTAGCAGAAGAATGCCATTTCAAAGTTATTATTTAGTAATTTGAGCAAACTATGTAACTGATTTGAAAAGAAAATTTTAATCATGATTCATAGAGTAACCATCTAGGACTAGAGCTTTCTCATCTTTGAAATAATAGGATTGAATTGGATGAATTCCCATGGTTCTCCCCATTTCCAGCATTCTGTAGTTTTTAAATAATTTAATTTCTGACTGGGCACAGTAGCTCATACCTGTAATCTCAGTACTTTGGGAAGCCAAGGTGGGCAGATTGCCTGAGCTCATGAATTTGAGACCAGCCTGGCCAACATGCAAAACCCCATCTCTACCAAAACACAAAAAATTAGCCAGATATGATGGCGCAAGCAGCTCAGGAGGTTGAGATAGGAGAATCACTTGAGCCTGGGAGCCAGAGGTTACAGTGAGCCATGATCGAGCCACTGCACTCCAACCTGGGTGACAGAGTGAGACCCTAGCTCAGAAAATAAAAAATTTTCCATTTTATTTTTTCCCGACTACACACTTTTGTATGCCATGTGTTGGGATTGTCCATGCTTGTAAGAATGTTTACTTATTAGAAAAATGCCTTGAAGAGAAAGGTTTAATATGAATTGAATTTGAATGGGATAGTTCTACTTAAGTTAAATGATTTCATACACCAAATATGGGAGTAAAAGTACTCGTGCAAACCCTATATGATGTAACCAAAGGCAAAGGATTATAACTCTGCCAAACTTGTTAGGCTAACTCCTTTTACAACATATGGCAGCTGATCAGAGCTATCCAACCAGTGGCATGCTTCAGTTTTAAGATCACCATTTTAAGGAATGATTATTTATTCTGAATAATATTCATGAGTCTTTTAGTACTTTCTTTTTGCAGAGCAAATTAACTCTAGCTGTAAAATTAATAAAACATAGTTTTAAAAAAAGTGAGAGTAGGTTTACTATTATTTTCATTACAGAACCTATAGCTAGACATTTTGGAATGATTTAATCAATATTACTCTCAAGGATTCTAGGAAAATAATTCAGGTTTACTTTATTATTATAAGGATTAGAAAACAACTTTGGTTTTAAATTTTGAAGTTTTAAGTTCTGAACACAAATGTCTTCTTGTCCCCTGATTCTTGCAGTATCCATGGAGAATAAATATTAAATGCCCAGTTCTTTTCCAATTAAGATTAATACATCTTCATGAATGGATTTCATATGGTATTTGTTACCATTTGTTCCCACAGTGAAATTATATTGAAATTTGTGGTGGTGGGAATACCATGGCATTTAAAGAGTATCCTTTGCTTTGGAGAGAAAAGGAATACATTAGTGGTAAGAGCAGGAAATTTCATCCTGTATAGAGAACTGACTCATAGGTGGTCACTGGGAGTTGCTGCCTTCTGGCAGAAGGGAGTTAAAGCAATGGATAAACCCACTTGTGTTCTATCCAAACTGCTAAAAGTTAGCTTCTTGTAGCTAGAAAAGAAGACAAGATTTGCTATTTTGTAGGAAGTATATTTTGCCTCCATTTCCAGCTGCTGTCTAGTGAAAGCATAGATTGTCATTGGCTAAAACTCTTACCTTGAAAAAGGCAGAATATCCCTTGAGCCTATTGTGTACCCAGGAAGTGGAAAAGAAAGCCCAGAAACTTCTCTCCCTCTTTCTAAAAGAGACAAATTAAGTCTGGAACTTAATTGAAAACTACGTATCCCTGACGTTAGTGTCGTTAAGAGATGTATTAAAATAGAAGATGGTAAAACATTTTCTTCAATAAAGAAGATGAAATATAGAAGTACATCCAAATGCTTAGATGATATAAAATAATATTTATCTTACTTTGTTAAGGTTTATTGGTCTCATTTATGTTTTTGTGTTTGGGGATTTTGCATCTAGTGTTACGAACTGGAAGCTTTTGGAATACAGTTTTTGAAATTAATATCACAGGCATTTGGTGTCAGTTTAGACATTGGAGAACATATGGTACAAGTCGCAAAGCATTCTATCTTCTGAAAGAATACCACAGAGAAATGCATGCTCTGAAGAAGCTGTTACCGTAGATGTGCATACACTTGAGCAAACTATGGACAAGAGATGTGGTTGTCTTGTTCACATTACCATGTCAAGAGCCTAGTGTAAGACCTGACACAGTAGGTGTGTAAGTGCAAACACGAGCAGGCTCTTGTCTCTTTTCCTTGTTCATTATTTGAGGCATATCAATGAGCCTACTTTTGCAACTCTTGTTGGTTTATCATGTGGTTTCCAATGTCTAAACAAAAAGACAGCAAATTACATTCTCTCTGCCTCCATGTCTTCTCTTTGAAAGGAGAATGACAATAGGACCTATTGCATAGGTTTTCCTAAGGTATAAAATAGTAATATGTACCAAGCACTTGTAATGGTGCCTGGTACATAGTGAGCACTCAAAAAATATTTGCTTTTTTTCACTGTAGTTATTTGTTTATTGTCTCTAGCCTTTCACCAAATACATGGTCTATAAGGGCTGAGCCTTAGTCTGGTTCGTTATTGAATGACCCCAACTAAAATAGTGTTGAATTAATTAAATTAATTAATTAATGATCACAAGTAATTATGTACAGTTGAGAGTTTTGTTGAGAAATGAAGTTTCTGCTTTATTGGAAGATTTTGTCTGAATATTTTGTGCTAATCATTTAAATTTCCTAAATCTCAGAAAAGCAAACAAAATTATTGGCAGTCAGACTTCTGTTACTTCTGTTCAGCTTGAAAAAAAAAATCTGCTAATTATGAAGGGAGGCAAATCCTGTGATTGGTCTATGTTCCAGTTATTCTTGCTGCACCACCTGACAACCCCCCCACCCCCCGGCCCCAATCTCAAACTTTGTAGAGTGTACAAGAAGTTTGGGTGTTTCAGAGTATTACAACTAGGTTCTGAGAGGAAAGTAACATCCTGGCAACCAGTGTTCCAAGAGGTTGAGGAGGAAGCCTGAAATAGCCTGGGAAAGCGTATGGCATGTCACTTCTGCTGGACTTTGTAGTCACAGTGGGTACCGGCTTGCACAGTTTCAGGGGCAGTGACACAGATCATACCTCTCAATGGAAAGAGTGTCAAACCATTTTTAATCATTTTATTTTAGACAGCTGCTGTCTGATACATTGTTTCCAGAAGTAGCAAAATAATTTCTCACCCTGTGTCCACACCCTTGATTAGTCCCCTCTCTCACTGACTCAAGGCTTGGCTGGGAGATTTATTTTGATCAATGGAACAATTAGCAAATACAGCACAACCAGATACTTGAGGAATGTCTATATATTGGAGTTTGTCCTCTCTTGCTGATCTTGGGAATTCACTATCACAACCATGTGAATGAGCCTGGATTAGTCTGCTGGATGAGGAGAGACACATGGAATGAACTGCTGGACATATAAATGAGGACATCTTAGTCCAGACAGCTGCCAGCCAGTCTGCCCACAGCCAGCCAACCTATGACCAAGCTCAGCAGAGATGAGCCAAGCTGGCTCAGGCCAGAACTATATAGCTGATGCTCACAATCATGAGCTAATGAATGGTATTGTTTTAAACTGCTGAGTTTTGCGGTGATTTGTTATGCAGCAAAAACCAACTGATACAGGGGTGTGATTGATAATATATCCTTTCCTTCATCCAGTTTGGAAGCACTTGTAAAATAGACACAAGAATCAAGCTGGAGAGGAAGTGGCTTTATTGCTGTTAAAGGCAGGGTTGAGGAAAGTGGGTTTTGGTTTATCCCCCAAGTAGGTGTGTTTGTAGTCCTCTGGCACCTTGGTAGTGAGGCAGTGATTGACAACACAAAGCAACTGCTAGCCTCTCCTTGTATGCATTGCCCCATCTGTCCTACAGCAGTGAGGAGTAGAGCCAGATGTGTGCACGGTGTGGGGAACCCAGAGAGCTGAGCCCTCTGCATGGCCCTTTCCTTCTGCAAACTTCACTGCTCAGTGAAGTCTTTCCTCCTGTCCTGGGGAGGAGTGAGTAAGGGGCCAGCAGGCTAGGGGAGTTATGCTAAGGAGACCCTTACATGTGGAAACATAAAACAAGGAAAAGGCCACCCTGCTCACAGTGGAGGTGGAGGATGGAGCAGGTTACTCTGGATTGCTTTGTTTTTTCACATTTCTTTTGAATTATGACACAGTTGGCTTATACTTTTATGTGCTGTCTATCTCATGGCATATTGTTTAATCTGTGTGTGTGTGCTGCATTCATGCCATTTTGTAGGGTATGGAACGTGATTTTACTCTTAAATCGTTTGAGATTTACAGCTTTGTTCTTCTTTTATATCATATATTTGATTTTATTGATGGAAAGTCATCAATAAAAGACATGAAACTGCCTATTAGAATACTTCCTAAAGGAAACTCTGATCAGTTTTCTGGGAATATGTGTATTGAGGTGAAATAGAAGACTCCCTGTGTGTGAGGCAATGGCTGACCCTGTCAATAGCTAGTGGATATTTATTAATAAAGTGTCTGTTTTAATCTGCCTTTTTAGAGTCATAAATCAAAAACTAAGATAATACATTGCCTAATTTAGAATACATACAAGGCTGGGCTTTTTTTGCTTTTTTCCCCATTTTGAATTTTAAAGCTCCTAAAGAGACGGAAATAGTCCATCATTGGTTGTAAGTATCTGTAGCAATACAACTGAAATCTCAAAAGAGCAATCCTGTGACGTGGTAATGGGTGACTTTATATGAAAGTAGATGCTTTCCCTTTATCTTGATTTTACTTTGTTGTTCTTTTTACAAAAATATGTTTACCATGAAAAAAGACTATGTATTTATCATGAAATGAGACTATATACAAATACTGAATAAGCCAGGTGTTGAAATATATATAAATTAACCTCAAATGAATGAATAAATTTGTGTTTGTTAGGGTAGTAATCAAGATAGTAAGAACTAGATACCTCATTAATTTTATTTCTTGATTGGGTCTAGAATTTTAGATTCAGATACATTCATGAACAGATTTTCAATTATTAAACATTAAATTTGCATCAGAAAACAATCTGCTGTGAAAAAACATATATCCTATATGTATAGAACAAAATCCTAATAATAAACAGTAATTAGGCATATAATAAACCAAGTTTTTCTTAGTGCTTTAAAGCCCAAGTTAATTTTTCCTATACAGACACTGGAAACCCTTTCAAAACTTTAATGCAGGCCAGGTGCAGTGGCTCACGCCTGTAATCGCAGCACTCTGGGAGGCTGAGGCGGGTGGATCACGAGGTCAAGAGATCGAGACTATCCTGGCCAACATGGTGAAACCCCATCTCTACTAATAAATACAAAAATTAGCTGGACTTGGTAGCGTGCACCTATAGTCCCAGCTACTCAGGAGGCCGAGGCAGGAGAATTGCTTGAATCTGGGAGGCGGAGTTTGCAGTGAGCCGAGACCACGCCATTGTACTCCAGCCTGGGAACAGAACAAGACTCTGTCTCAAAAAAAAAAAAAAAAAGAATAACTTTAATGCACTATGTCTAGCTGTCTTTCATTGCTGATTTTATAACTTCAGGATACTGACTTTTGAGTGAAAACTTTAAGTTGATTTCTTAAAATGCTGCAAAGTGCCGTGGAGGTGGGGGGAGAATTGTAATGTCATGGCATGCTAGATGCTTTAGATCCCTCAAAGCAAACCTGCAAATAGATGGAGGATCATGTGAGACCAGGGCTGTCAGAGCCCTGAGGTCAACGTTTATACCTTTTTTCTTTTACTGTAGTACACATGCACAGTGACTGAATGATTTGTAAAAGATATTTGCCCCATTTTAAAAATCTTTGAAATTTGTCATGAGTGAACCTTCTTAGTTGTCAGTCTTGAGGGTCATGTTGTTCGTTTTCAGAAAAAGTATAGAAGAGATTTTAGAATATGTATCCCAATACATAAGTAAACATAAAATACATAAGTAAAATACATTAAGTTCATAATCAGGATTTTCCACTGAAACTACCATCAGTTATGCCATTCCTTCACGGTGCTTTGGTACTTTTTCTTCAGGAGTGATTAAGGAAGACGAGAGGAAGAAGGTTGATAAATTATAGTTGTTTAGATCACTGGCACATGCTTGTTGTTTAATGTATCCTTTTGCTTTAATGAAGAGGCATAAATTCACTGAAAGAACCTAGATGCTTTTTTCAGAATGTTCATCTTGGAGCAACTGGAGAGGAGGCACAGGGTCTCAGTGGGGCAGTCAGTTTGAGTCTTGGCCTTTCAATCAGGCTTTCATTAGTCTTTCTCACCTCACAAGACAAAGCAGATTCTTTCATAATTAGCCTTAATCAAGAATTTAGATCACTTCTTTTTCCAGGAGAGGAGACTATACATAAAATAATGAAGTTTTTATCATACTATCTAATTCTTCCTCTGTTACATTCCAAGGTATGGGATGTGATTTTTTTTTTCTTCCCAACCAATACAGGTCTTTATATTTATTTGTCTGTTAAAAAACTTCATCCTCCAGCAGGTGCAGTCTTAGACGATTTCTTTCACACCTTGGGCCTTGGAGAGGCTGTCTGACACACACAGGCACTTATACATGTTGTGGACTAGCTGGTAATGATTCGAACTAGGAAAGCCCCTACATCATGGCCTGGGTCTGTGTTGATAGTCAGGTGGCGGCAGCACAGTGGGGCGGGGGGACATTCCAATTCATGTTTCTTTGTCCCTGCCCCCTTAACTTCCACATTAGAATGGCTTAATATGTTGATCTCTTTCCTTAAAATGGAAATTTATGTTAAATTTAATATAAACTTAAATTTGTATCTTGTGAAGAGGATGTAGCTGCATTAGAATGTCTGGAATATCTCTTCTGTACTAAATATCCAGTGTCTAGGAGTAACTCTTTACTAAATCTTGTTAGCAGAGGCTCAATTGGTGGTGGTAGAAATAAGTACCTAAGGCGAAAGAGAAGGCTGTGCCAATGTTCTGCTTTGACTTAATGCAGGGGCACATTTAAGTAAATTAAAGTGGTCAGGTGGTGAATCCCTGTAGTGAATTGAATTTATGTTCTCTATTTTGAGTAATTATTTGGTAT
This sequence comes from Callithrix jacchus, assembly GCF_049354715.1. NCBI lineage: Eukaryota > Metazoa > Chordata > Mammalia > Primates > Cebidae > Callithrix > Callithrix jacchus. Next base: position 112,267,709 of record NC_133507.1, read on the forward strand.
GGCTTCAAGCTGTTAGATTATGTTGGCACATGCACATTTAGGGGAAGAAAACCAATAAGGAATGGTCTTAAGCATGAGTAAATTATTTTGGGGCAAACATTTTCCCTGATTACTTTTCTACCTAGAAGCTTGTGACTTACGAGAAAAGTCATAAAGAAATTGAAATGGGAGGCTCTAGGGTAATAGAGTAAGCATTTTAAGTGGTAAAAGCTGCAACTGCTTTGTAATAAAAGATTCCTCATCTTGTGATGGAGTTGCTTAGGCAAATTCATGTATTTTTCTAAAGTATAGCATTTTTAAGTGTTTAAGGACATTGCTTTTTTTATGGCTGGAAAATTATATAGCGTGTAAGCATGATACCTAGTCACCCAGTGCTTTGAATGCTGGCTCTGTTGTTTACCAAGACTGGGATGGAGCCTCATTTTCTCATCTGTAATATAGGGATTATAAGACCAACCTTAGGGAAGGTGTTCAGGGTTGAATATGATAAAAAATGAAAAGCACTGAACACATAGTGAAAGGTCAGTGAAAGTTCTCTTTCCACTTCCCCTTTGCACCTTTCCTTTTAAGCACACGCAGTATTATGTTTCACATTTGAATATGAGAGTAGTTACTGATCGTATCAGTGTGTGCAGTTCACAAAGTACATACGGCCAACATTCCTTTTCACATCATGCACAAGTGAATATTATTCCTTAACTTTGTGCTGGTGATCTGCTGAATCTTACAGCCATTGCCGTTTCTACACTCTAATGTCCATGAGCATTTATTCAAAAGGTGCCAAACGTTACACTAGCCATTGTGTTGCTGTTGCACAGTGTAGCCTTGTCACGGGCTTATTGAAGGTGTTACTTCGTGGTGCCAAACGTTACACTAGCCATTGTGTTGCTGTTGCACAGTGTAGCCTTGTCACGGGCTTATTGAAGGTGTTACTTCGTGTCGAACTACTACAGTTTGCTTTTGTAATGTGATTGTGGAAGTGTTGCCAAACAATTGCTTGTCGTCATTATAAGCTGCCACTATAAGGTGAGAGGACAGCAGCTCACCTCATCCTCACTCACAAGGTCGTTGGCATTGTGACGTGTGAAGAGAGCTGCTGCTGTTGGTTTGGGTGGCAAGAGCAACCGGGATCACGTGTGACTTTCTGTAGGCCAAGCGGGAGGTCAGCATGTGTGCAGTTGGGGCTAAGCTTCTTCCCAAATAGTCCCTGCATATAGTGTGTTAGCAGTAGATGATCTGTTTGAAGAAATTTGTGCATGAGTGAAGTCAATTGTAGCGTTTATTTTTTAATGTAATCAAACCACTTCTAAACTTGAGAAATTTCCTACAAAAATTAGCTTTTCAATGAAGAATCTGCCCATCCCCTGTGAGTTTTTTCTTCTAAAACTATTACAGCATCCCACAGAAGCTCGGTCACATGATAAGTAAAATCGTACTGCATCTTTAACATTACTTATTTAGTCTATCTGCTGCTTTTCATGTCAGATTTTACTTATTAATTGACTGAAACATTCCATTTTTTAGAGATGGTGACTATTACACAGTCCTTTTTCCCCTAAGTTATATCTCACTTGTACTTTTCAATCTTTGGGTTTTTTTTTTTTTTTCATTCTTTCTAAATATGAAGGCTTCATTATTTTCCATCTATGCTTTGAGGACATTGGCAGTCTCCCAAGTCATATGAGAGCTGGAGAAGAACATGAGAAACCTGCAGCATCCTGCTCCTAATAATTTTTGTACTTACATATCTTTGCTCTTTTTTCAGCTGGCTTAATTTTAGTTTATTTTATTTTTTATTTAACTTTTTTTTTAATGAATCTCTTTATTCTTACAATCTTAGGTATTTGGAGCAGCCTAGGACTTCTCATTCATCGAATATATACCCTTTCACCTAAACTCCTCCGCAAATGCTGGTGTAGGTTCTAGAAATGCAACTTAAAAAGTTTAATGATGGTTCCTAGATAAATGGCACGTCGTTCTCTCCCTTACCAAGCACTTTCATGGTGTCTTAGATTGCAGCCTGATTGGGGGAAAGTCAAATATGTGTATTCTCTAGAATTAGTGCTCAATAACAACATTACTAGTTTGGAATTGTATGGCTGAAGTTTGCCTGTGCCCACAGCCTTTTGTATCACGAGTCAGTGACAAGCAGAGCTCCAGGCAAGAATATCCTCTTCCATTGTACTTTGCCTCTTGCTATATAATGCCATAGTGATTCCTTTCTGGTCCGTCCCTTCCTTCCTCCTTCCCTATTTGAAAATTTGGTAAGACCTCAGATTTATAGGTTGAAAAATGATCTGGAGTCAATGAAAATATAATATCAAATAACACAAAATTCCATTCAGTGAGAACCATTTTTCATTTTCTAACACTTCATCGATATCCACAGACTACTTTGCTTCTCCCAGGTGATGGGGCATATATGTGGGTGTGAGAGTCCTGATTTCACATCCTAGTTCCACAAGTTGCCAACTGAGTTATATAAACTCTTGGACTATCAGTGTTTTCAGCTGTAGAATGATACCTTATAAAATAGTTGAGAGGATTCAGTGAGATACTATCTGTAAAGCACTTAGCTCATAATAAGATCTCAAAATGTTAACTAATTTTTATTATAATTACTAGGTAGACTCATAATTGAATGGGCACATTTCATTGTTTGCATTTGTAATGTTATATTTTGAAGAATTTAATGTCATCATAAAAAAACCAAGAGCATTATTAGTATAAAAATGATACTGTTTTTCTTTTTTTTAAATTGTACTTTAGATTCTGGGGTACATGTGCAGATCATGCAGGATTGTTGCATAGTGCACACATGGCAATGTGGTTTGCTGCTTCCATCCCCCTGTCACCTACATCTGGCATTTCTTCCCATGTTATCCTTCCCCAACCTCCCCACCACCCTCAACTGTCTCTCCCTTGGCCTCCCTGCAAATAGACCCGAGTGTGTGATGCTCCCCTCCCTGTGTCCATGTGTTCTCATTGTTCAACACCCACCTATGAGAGAGAACATGCGGTGTTTGATTTTCTGTTCTTGTGTCAGTTTGCTGAGAATGATGGTTTCCAGATTCATCCATGTCCCTACAAAGGACATGAACTCATCGTTTACGGCTGCATAGTATTCCATGGTGTATATATGCCACATTTTCCTTGTACAGTCTATCATCGATGGGCATTTGGGTTGGTTCCAGGTCTTTGCTATTGTAAACAGTGCCGCTATGAACATATGTGTGCATGTAACTTTATAATAGAATGATTTATAATCCTTTGGGTATGTACCCAGTAATGGGATTGCTAGATCAGATGGAATTTCTATTTCTAGGTCCCTGAGGAATCGCCACACTGTCTTCCACAATAGTTGAACTAGTTTACACTCCCACCAACAGTGTAAAAGTGTTCCTATTTCTCCACATCCTCTCCAGCATCTGTTGTCTCCAGATTTCTTAATGATCGCCATTCTAACTGGTGTGAGGTGGTATCTCAATGTGGTTTTGATTTACATTTCTCTAATGATCAGTGATGATGAGCATTTTTTCATATGTTTCTTGGCCTCATAATATGTCTTCTTTTGAAAAGTGTCTGTTCATATCCTTTGCCCACTTTTGGTTGGGTTTGTTTGTTTTTTTCTTGTAAATCTGTTTTAGCTCTTTGTAGATTCTGCATATTAGCCCTTTGTCAGATGGATAGATTGCAAAAATTTTTTCCCATTCTGTTGATTGCCAGTTCACTCTAATGATTGTTTCTTTTGCTGTACAGAGGCTCTGGAGTTTAATTAGGTCCCATTTGTCTATTTTGGCTTTTGTTGCCAATGCTTTTGGTGTTTTAGTCATGAAGTCCTTGCCTATGCCTATGTCCTGAATGGTTTTACCTAGGTTTTCTTCTAGGGTTTTTATGGTGTTGGGTCTTATGTTTAAGTCTTTAATCCATCTGGAGTTAATTTTAGTGGAAGGTGTCAGGAAGGGGTCCAGTTTCTGCTTTCTACACACTGCTAGCCAGTTTTCCTAACACCATTTATTAAACAGGGAATCCTTTCCCCATTGCTTGTTTTTGTCCAGTTTGTCAAAGATCAGATGGTTGTAGATGTGTGGCATTGCCGCTAAGGCCTCTGTTCTGCTCCATTGGTCTATATCTCTGTTTTGGTACTAGTCCATGCTGTTTTGATTACTGTAGCTTTGCAGTATAGTTTGAAATCAGGTAGTGTTATGCCTCTGGCTTTTTTCTTTTTGCTTAGGATTGTCTTGGCTATGCGGGCTCTCTTTTGGTTCCATATGAAGTTTAAGGTAGTTTTTTCCAGTTCTCTGAAGAAGGTCATTGGTAGCTTGATAGGGATAGCATTGAATCTACAAATTACTTTGGGCAGTATGGCCATTTTTACGATATTGATTATTCCTAACCATGAGCGTGGAATGTTTCTCCATCTGTTTGTGTCCTCTCTTATTTCCTTGAGCAGTGGTTTGTAGTTCTCCTTGAAGAGGTTCTTTATATCCTTTGTTAGTTGTATTCCTAGGTATTTTATTCTCTTTGTAGCAATTATGAATGGCAGTTTGTTCTTGATTTGGCTCTCTTTAAGTCTGTTATTGGTGTATAGAAAGGCTTGTGATTTCTGCACATTGATTTTGTATCCTGAGACTTTGCTGAAGTTGCATATCAGTTTAAGGAGATTTTGGGCTGAGGCGATGGGTCTTCTAGATATACAATCATGTTGTCTGCAAATAGGGACAATTTGACTTCCTCTTTTCCTAATTAAATACGCTTTTTTTTTTCTTGCCTAACTGCTCTGGCTAGAACTTCCAATACTATATTGAATAGGAGTGGTGAGAGAGGGCATCCTTGTCTAGTGCCGGATTTCAAAGGGAATGCTTCCAGTTTTTGCCCATTCAGTATGATATTGGCTGTAGGTTTGTCGTAAATAGCTTTTATTATTTTGAGATAGGTTCCTTTCATACCTAGTTTATTGAGCGTTTTTAGCATAAAGGGCTGTTGAATTTTGTTGAAGGCCTTCTCTGCATCTATTGAGATAATCATGTGGTTTTCGTTTTTGGTTCTGTTTATGTGGTGGATTACGTTTATAGACTTGTGTATGTTGAACCAACATTGCATCTCTGGAATGAAGCCTACTTGATTGTGATGGATAAGCTTTTTGATGTGCTGTTGCAATCGGCTTGCAAGTATTTTATTGAAGATTTTTACATCAATGTTCATCATGGATATTGGCCTGAAGTTTTCTATTTTGGTTGAGTCTCTGCTGGGTTTTGGTATCAGGATGATATTAGTCTCATAAAATGATTTTGGATGGATTCCCTCATTTTGGATTGTTCAGAATAGTTTCAGAAGGAATGGTACCAGCTCCTCTTTGTACATCTGGTAGAATTCAGTTGTGAACCCATCTGGACCTGGACTGTTCTTGGTTGGTAGGCTGTTAATTGCTGCCTCAACTTTAGCCCTTGTTACTGGTCTGTTCAGGGTTTCAACTTCTTCCTGGTTAAGGCTTGGGAGGATGCAAGTGTCCAAGAATTTACCCATTTCTTCCAGGTTTACTGGTTTATGTGCATAGAGTTGTTTGTAGTAATCTCTGATTGTAGTTTGCATTGCTGTGGAGTCCATGATGATATCCCCTTTATCGTTTTTTACTGTATCTATTTGATTCTTCTCCCTTTTCTTTTTATTAATCTGGCTAACAGTCTGTCTATTTTGTTGATCTTTTCAAAAAAGCAGCTCCTAGATTTATTGATTTTTTTGAATGGTTTTTTGTGTCTCTATCTCCTTCAGTTCTGCTCTGATCTTAGTTATTTCTTGCCTTCTTCTAGCTTTTGAGTTTTTTGATCTTGTTCTTCTAGCTTTTTCAATTTTGGGATAGGGTGTTGTTTTTAGATCTTTCCTCACTTCTCATGTGGGCATTTATTGCTATAAATTTCCCTCTGGGCACTGCTTTAAATATGTCCCAGAGATTCTGGTATGTTGTGTCTTCATTCTCGTTGGTTTCAAAGAACATCTTTATTTCTGCCTTCGTTTCATTGTTTATCTAGTCAACATGCAGGAGCCAATTGTTCAGTTTCCATGAAGTTGTACGGTTCTGAGTTAGTTTCTTAATCCTGAGTTCTAATTTGATTTCATTGTGGTCTGAGAGACTGTTTATTATGATTTCCATTATTTGCATTTGCTGAGGAGTGATTTACTTCCAATGATGTGGTCAATTTTAGTGCAGGTGCCATGCGGTGCTGAGAAGAATGTATATTCTGTGGGTTTGGGTTGGAGATTTCTGTAGATGTCTATTAGGTCCACTTGGTCCAGATCTGAGTTCAAGTCCTGGATATTCTTGTTAATTTTCTGCCTCATTGATCTGTCTAATATTGACAGTGGAGTGTTAAAGTCTCCCACTATTATTGTTTGGGGGTCTAAGTCTCTTTCTAGGTCGTTAAGAATTTGCTTTATATACCTGAGTGCTCCTGTATTGGTTGTGTATATATTTAGGATCATTAGTTCTTCTTGATGCATTGATCCTTTTACCATTATGTAATGCCCTTTTCTCTTTTGATCTTTGTTGGTTTAAAGTCCACTTTATCAGAGACTACGATTGCTAGTCCTGCTTTTTTTTTGCTCTCCATTTGCTTGGTAAATCTTCCTCCATCCCTTTATTTTGAGCCAATGTGTGTCCTTGCACATGAGATAGGTTTCCTGAAGACAGCACACTGATGGGTCTTGATTTTTTATGCAATTTACCAGTCTGTGTCTTTTAATTGGGACATTTAGCCCATTTACATTTAAGGTTAATATTGTTATGTGTGTATTTGATCCTTCCATTTTGATGCTAGCTGGATGTTTTGCCCGTTAGTTAACACATTTTCTTCATTGTGTCAATGGTCTATATCATTTGGTATGTTTTTGGAGTGGCTGATACTGGTTGTTCCTTTCCTTGTTTAGTGCTTATTTCAGGAGTTCTTGTAAGGCAGGCCTGTTGGCAGTCTCTCAGCAATTGCTTTCCATAAAGGATTTGTTTTCTACTTTGCTTATGAAGCTTAGTTTGGCTGGATATGAAATTCTAGTTTGAAAGTTCTTTTCTTTAAGAATGTTGAATATTGGCCCCAACTCTCTTCTGGCTTCTAGGTCTCCTGAGTCTGATGGACTTCCCTTTGTGGGTAACCCAGACTTTCTCTCTGGTTTCCCTTAGCATTTTTTCCTTCATTTCAACTCTGGTGAATCTGATGATTATGTGCCTTGGGATTGCTCTTCTTGAGGAATATCTTTGTGGTGTTCTCTGTATTTACTTGACTTGAATGTTGGCCTACCTTGCTAGGTTGGGGAAGTTCTCGTGGATAATATCCTGAAGAGTGTTTTCCAGCTTGGATTTGTTCTCTCCGTTGTATTCAGGTATACCTATCAAATGTAGATTAGGTCTTTTCACGTATTCCCATATTTCTTGGAAGCTTTGTTCATTTCTTTTCAGTCTTATCTCTCTATTCTTGCCTTCTTGTTTTATTTATTTCATTAAGTTTATCTTCAATCTATGATATCCTTTCTTCTGTTTGGTCAGTTCGACTATTGATAATTGTGTATGCTTTGTGAAGTTCTTGTGCTGTGTTTTTCAGCTCCATCAAGTTGTTTATATTCTTCTCTAAGCTGTTTGTTCTAGTTAGCATCTCATCTAACCTTTTTTCTAGGTTCTTAGTTTCTTTGCATTGGGTTGGCACATGTTCTTTTAGCTCTGAGAAGTTTGTTATTACCCACCTTCTGAAGCCTGTTTCTGTCAATTCATCAGAATAATTCTCCATCCATCTTTGATCCCTACCTGGTGAGGAGTTGTGATCCTTTGGAGGAGGAGAGGCATTCTGGTTTTTGGTGTTCTCATCTTTTTTGCACTGGTTTCTTCCCATCTTAGTGGCTTTATCTACCTGTGGTCTTTGTAGTTGGTGACTTTTGGATGGGGTCTCTCAGTGGATGTCCTTTTTGTTGATGATGAAGTCACTTCTTTCTGTTTCTTAGTTTTTCTTCTAACTGTCAGGCCCCTCTGCTGCAGGACAGCTGGTGGTCTACTCTAGACCTTGGCTTACCTGGGGATCACCTGCGGGGGCTGCAGAACAGCAAGGGTTGCCACTGGTTTATTCCTCTGCTATCCCCGACCCAGATGGATACCCACCAGATGTTGGCCTGAGCTCTCCTCTGTGAGGTGTCTCTTTGGGTATACAGCGGTCGGGGAATTGCTTGAGGAGACAGTCTGTCCCTTATAGGAGCTCAACTGCTGTGCTGGGAGCTGTGTTGTTTTATGCAGAACTGCTGGGCTTTAAGTCTACTGCAGCTGAACTCATAACTGCTTCTTTTCCCAGATGCTCTGTCCTAGGAAGGTCAGCTTTATTTATAAGTTCCTGTCGCTCTGCTTCCTTTTTTCATAGATGCCATGCCCCACATGGAGTAGTCTAGTCACAGTCTGCCAGCAGAGGTGTTGCTGAGCTGCTGCAGGCTCTGCCCAGCTGCTGTGTGAACTACCTGGGTAGTGGCAGACTGCCTTGGTAGAAGGGGATGCCCTTCCCCCAACTGAGCTGGACCGTTCTGGGTCCAGCTGTGCTTGCTGCGAATGTGTTTCAGATTGTTTTGTGGGGGGTGGCACCTGTCGAGCCATATCGCCTGGCTCTCTGTCTCTGCCCCCTCCCTTTCAGTTGAATGGGAAGCTCTGTCTCCCTGGCATTCCAGGCACCAGTTGAAATGCCCACCCAGATTTGTGTGAGTTTCTGTGCACCAAGACAGCACCGGCTGAAACCACCATACTGAAAACTCATGGCGCCTTTTGGCCAGGAATCTCTTGGTCTGTGGGCAGTGAAAACTTGTTTGGAAATGCGGCAAGCACTCACTCTCTTAGCTGTTCTTGCTGGGAACTGCACTCCAGAGCTGTTTCTATTCAGCCATCTTGGATCCTCCCCCAATATTATCTTTAATCAGTGTATTGAATATAACTTATTTATATATTCATTATTTAAAAAGAACGTGACCTGTGTAATTTGGTTATTTTCATTAGAGTGTGCTTCTTCCTGAAAGTAGAACTGAAAATAATAGCTTCCTTTATTATTTTATTACTGCTGAATAGAAAGTGAAAAAGAAAGTGAGAAGGAAAAAAAGCATGGTGGGTCCGAAAGTGAAACAAATGCCATATTATGATTTAATTTCTCTTTTTTAGAGAAATCTCAGGTTGTTAAATGCCATGCTATGATTTAATTCTTCTCTTTAGATCTTTTAGAGAAATCTCGGGTTGTTAAACAGCCAAGAGGTGAAAGAAACTTCCATGTGTTCTATCAACTGCTCTCTGGTGCCTCTGAAGAGCTCCTCAGTAAGTCTCTGTTTCTATGTGTTGTTGTTGTTGTTGTTGTTGTTGTTTGAGATGAGAATCTCACTATGTTGCCCAGGCAGGTTTCAAATTCCTGAGCTCAAGTGATCTTCCTGCCTTGGCCTCCAAAAGTGCTAGGATTAAATGCCTGAGCCACTGCGCCTGAACTGTTGCCGTGTTTTAACTTTCAGTGTCACAGCACTTTCTGAAGCATTCTCTTTAAAACATATTTCATATGCTTTGCCGCTTCCTTCTTAAGATTTTTCCATGATGCTAGTTGAAATGAAGAACATGGTGTGTTTGCTTCTACCACACCCCAGGGTTTCTGTAATATTTCCGTACCTCACCAGATATTGTGCCATACATCTCCAATTGTGTTGAGGACTGTGCAGATGATTTAGAGATTAAACTCAAGTGGGATTGCAGCAAATAGAACTACCGCAGTCTGGACTTGACCACAGCTAATTATTAGGGGAGGGACTAATCATACACTTAAAAAATAAAATGGGCCAGGCACCGTGGCTCACGCCTGTGATCCAGCACTTTGGAAAGCCAAGGCAGGCAGATCATGAGGTCAGGAGTTCAAGACCAGCCTGGCCAATATGGTGAAACCCCGTCTCTACAATAATACAAAAATTAGCATGACGTGGTGGCGTGCATGTGCAGTCCTAGTTACTCAGGAGGCTGAGGCAAGAGAATAGCTTGAACCTGGGAGGTAGAGGTTGCAGTGAGCTGAGATCACGCCACTGCACTCCAGCCTGGGTGACAGAGCGAGACTCCATCTCGAAAAAGGAAAATGGAAGAATTTATATTTGGGGAGAGAAAAATATCAGGGATCTAATTAAATGAGTAAAATTATATAGAAACAAATCACTAGGTAAATATTTAAAAATAGTAGGGAAGACATTTTGCAGCTGATACAAGTGATAAAAATCTGACCTTTGGTTATTTTAGAGAATTAACATAATTCCACAAAGATACTGTCTAATAGCCAATAGCTAAATGATGAAAAGTTGTGAATAGTTCAAACAAGAAAGGAAAAGTCATCTTCACTAATAATCAACAAATTCAAATTAAAACAGCACTGAAGTATCTCCTATACATATATTAGCAAAAGTTATTAAGGACCAAGCTAATAGTTGTCACTGATCTGCTTAGAGCTGTGGGTCTTACTTCAAATTGAGGCCCTCTTCCTGGGGGGACTAATTGGCAATCCAAAATAATCAGAGCCTGCCATCCAGTCACACCACTTTTTGGACTATATTCCAACAAAATAATTCTGATGAATCCAAAAAACAATTGGTGAAGACATTTACCATTGTTCTATATTTATTATTATTATAGAGAGAGAATCCAAATAGCCAGGGGAGAGGGAATCCCCAGGCAGATATCATATATCTGAAATAATGCATTGACAATCTTTTTTAATATAAAAACTCTAGAAAGTTTCATATCTAATAAGATAAGTATAAAACAGAGTTTGTGCTATCACAATGATACAAGTGATTTTAAGAATGTGCTGTTATTGGCTGGCACAGTGGCTCACGCCTGTAATCCCAGCACTTTGGAAGGCCGAAGCGGGTGGATCATGAGGTCAGGAGATCAAGGCCATCCTGGCCAACATGGTGAAACTCCGTCTCTACTGAAAAGACAAAAAGTAGCTGGACGTGATGGCACACGCCTATAATCCCAGCTACTCTGGAGGCCGAGGCAGGAGAATCACTTGAACCTGGGAGGCAGCGGTTGCAGTCAGCCGAGATAGCGCTACTACACTCCAGCCTGGCAACAGAGTGAGACTCCATCTCAAAAAAAAAAAAAAAAAAAGAATATGCTGTTATTGATATTTGGATATAATTTTTGTTCTTTTGATTCAATACTTAATATAAAAGCCATTTTACCAACGTGAATGAGATATCAAAGGGAATGAGATATTTAAGATTGGATTTATTGAAGCAACTTAACAATTCGTGTCTTTGATTCAATAGATAAACTTAAGCTCGAGAGGGACTTCAGCAGATATAACTACCTGAGTCTGGATTCGGCCAAAGTGAATGGAGTGGATGATGCAGCAAATTTTAGAACCGTGCGGGTAAGACGTAGCGCTTTCATCAAGCTTTAAATCGCGTGCCACTGCATCGCTCAGTGGGAGCTGGTAATACTTCTGACTTTTCTTTAAAATGTAGCTCATTTTCCCTAAGGTTTTAGGATTATACAAAAATTATATTTTTATCACTTTGTTTTTTTTTTTTTTTTACTGGCTCAAAAATCACACAAGATTGTGAAGGCCATGCTTTTATTAGAGTGTGCGATTTTACCATTTATCATTAGGAGCTTTTTATTATATTATCCTGGGGTTTGAATCCTTTAAGGTTATTTTTAAATTCCAGGTGTTTTTATGACCAAAGTTAATTTCCAAGTGTAAAAACTGCCCTTGGATCATGTTAAATCAAAACTATTTTTGAGAGAGAAAAATCTTGTTTTTATACAGTTTTAGAAATTCATATATAAACCAGAGTGATTAGCATTCCACATTCATTAGCAAAGATGATTGTAAATAACACTATACTCTGTTTTCTGCTTAATATGTAATATACTTTCAAAATTACTGGGATTTACTTGCAAATGAGACAGCTGTGGTGATGGAGTAAGGGGGGAGTAGGATAAGTTATAGATAATACAAAATTGGCATCAGTTAATTGTTGAGGGTGAATGAAAGGGACATGCGGGTTCTTTCCCTGCTCTCTCTACTTTTGTATATGTTTGAAGTATTCCATAAAAACAATAACAAAAACTTACATTACTCCCATTGCTATGTAGCCTTGTCATTTAAAAAAAGCCAGCTGTTCTCAAAAAGAAAGTATCTCTTACAGTATGTCATTTTTTAAAACTGTATAAACATCCTCATATGGAAGCAATAGTCTGTTGATTCCTGGATATGGTTTTGTTTAAACCTTGAGTCCAAGACCTGTTTTAGAACCACTTTGCCTGGCATGTAATTGGCACTCTAAAAATGTATGAATGAACAGATGCCCCTTTACCCAGTTTCTTGGGCTGGGTACTTCATGTTTGCAAATCAGTTTTTCTGATATGTAAAATGAGTGAGGAGCTTTTCTTTGTATGGAGTTGTGAAAGTTGGCTTTGTTTCTGGTAGCAAAACCTCAGTGTAAAAAAAAAAAAACATATGTACACTGAGCTGCTGTGTTTGAAGTCCCAGCCTCCAGTTTCTTCTGCCTTCCTCTTTACATGCCCACAGCCCCCGCCACAGCACCAGAGGTATCCCAGGGTTTCTCAAGTCACAGTTGGAAACCACTGAACTTTGTCTTTTATGTTTTTTTCCTCAGAAATAAATCTGCAATATGATTCATTTTTTAAAAAAGAAAAGAACTTTGGGGAAAAAAAGTTGCTTTTTTTTTCTCTCCCCAGAATGCCATGCAGATCGTGGGCTTTATGGATCATGAAGCTGAGTCTGTCTTGGCGGTGGTGGCAGCAGTGTTGAAACTGGGGAACATTGAGTTCAAGCCTGAATCGCGAGTGAATGGTCTAGATGAAAGCAAAATCAAAGATAAAAATGGTACGTCCGTGGAGAATCAACTTTGTTTAGGAAACTTGCTTTGAACTTCTGCCTGGTTTTTAATGTAGAAAATAAAACTTCTGCTTTGCATTGGTTTGAGAAAGCTTTCTAATGAAACTGAGCAGAAATAGAACTGTGGCTAAGCTTTGTTTTTTGATGCATACATTTTATACTGTTCGGTTTGATTATGATTTAGAAGGAACATCCTAAGCCTCCAAAATGATTATGAGCAGAACGTGTACAGTTACGTTTGTGTTCACCCCTCACCTTCCCACAGAATTAAAAGAAATTTGTGAATTGACCGGCATTGATCAATCAGTTCTGGAACGAGCATTCAGTTTCCGGACAGTTGAGGCCAAACAGGAGAAAGTTTCAACTACATTGAATGTGGCTCAGGTGGGTAAAACATAATATATAAAAGAGAGTTTCTTAAAAGTCTGTGCTGTTTTCATATAAGTATAAACAAAGATTTTCATTTACAGGCTATTATCTCAGTCGTTGTACTATGTTCTAGGCACTGCGGACAGAGCAGTAAGCTAAAGAGATAAGGATTCCTGCCCTCATAGAGCTTAAAATTCTGGTAGAGGGAACTAGATATTAATCAGTAGACATAAGAAATAATTGCTGTAGCAAACTAGCAGGTGGTAAGAGCAGTGAACAGAGAGAAAAAGTAGAGCAGACTAAGGGAGCGCCCTGGGGCCGGGAAGGAGACTGGAAGTGAGGTGGGAAATGACTGAAGGCTTTTCAGCAGAACAGTGGCATGACCGCCTTGTATTTCAAAGGGTCACTCTGGCTGTGATGTGGAGAGCAGAGGGTCGGGCGGAGGGGTGGGGAAGGAGTGAAAGTGAGGGACCTTCAAGGAGACATGCACTAACCCAGAGATGATGGTGGCTTGAACCAGATAGTCGCAGTGGAGTCAGTGAGAGGTGGTTACATTGTGGATATTATTTGAGGGTAGAGGCAACAGGACTTGCTGGTGGTGGTTGGTTGAAGAGAACAATTAAGGGTGATTTAATGTTTTTGGCCCAAGCAACTGGAAACATGGAGTTGTCATTTACTGATTTGGAGAAGACAGCGGGAGAAGCCAGTTTTGTGGTCAGGTGGCCGAATTGGCCTCCCTGCCTTACTTCTTGAACTCCGTCTGCCCTTGATATTGGGGCCAATGAAGTCTTTAGTCTTTCTGAGACACAACTCTGAGCTGCTGCCTCCTCTCCTTTTGCTTCAGGTTAGGTGGGTGGATGTCTGGGTGGTTGCATGCCTGTATACTATGCATGCATATCCAGACAGCTCCTGCAGCCCTTTCACTAAAATGCTTTGTTCTGTGGCTTAGACATTTTCCCACCAGCCAATGACTCAGGCTAGCCTAAATTACTGACTTGAAACTTCCACTCAGGCCTACTTTGTTCGACTGTATTCTTGTTGTCTCATCCTCTTTATAACTATCCATGGAGACTCCATAAACAGTAGGGTGGAGCCAGGCTTGCTCTCTGCTGCTGAACCAGCCTTTCCTACTAATCCAAGAATGCCTTTGTGTCCTTATCTTTCTTTGAACATTGATATCTTATTTTAGGTGAGTTATTTTGGCTGTGGCAAATACCGTAACTTTATATATGTAGAAATGTGGTTTGTAGCAATCCTTCCCTAGCTATAGCCATTGCCTGTTCTTCCTCCTAAATTACGGCTTTTGCTATCATGTCTGTCCAAGTCAGCCTCACTAATTCACAGTCAGATACGGAGGGACTGACTGAATTAAGACAATGCTGCTGAGAGCCTGCATAGCACCAGCCCGCACATAGGCCACGAGTAGGGAAGTAAGGGATTAGGGGAGACCTCATGGAGACGATCAAAGGATTTAGATGTGTGAAGAATGGGTGAAAGGGCATGTCAAAAAGAAAACAGTGAGAAAAGCCAGGTTTGGGGTACATATCAGAAAAAAGATTGATCAAGTTTAGCTACAGCTGTAGTTATGTAAAGAGGATTCAGAGCATGTGGCTGGAAAAGTGGAGTCTGGAGTCAGGGTGGCAAGTCTGCAGCAGTAGTTCTTAAACTTCAACATGCATCCAAATCACCTGGCGTACTGACTTACAAAACAGTTTGCAGAGCACAGCCCTAGTGCTTGATTCAGTGGGTCTGGAGGAGCACTGAGGAATGTGCATTTCTAAGAAATTCAGAGGTGACATTGCTGCTGCTGCTGCTGCTGGTCCAGGATGACATTTTGAGAGCCACCGAGTTTGGACATGTTCAATAGTAGCCAGAGTGGGAATTGTTAAGTCTGCGAGGAAGCCATGAGAAAGCCTGTATTGTTTAAGAAGACCCTTTAGGAATATGTATATTTTGAGTCTTTTTAAAATTGTGTGTTTTATTCTTGCTTTTTTAATCATCCTGTGTGGGAACCAGGCCCAGGTACCTCTGACTTTATAAGCTTATTTTAGTCACCTTACATCACTGAAGAAAACTTTCCACATTTTCTTAACCTTTGGCAGAAAAGAATTTGGCTGGAGATCCTCAGCTGTTCGGCTCCTTAGTCAACTGTTTTTGTATCTTTAATGTCGTATTCAGAGTATCTGGTTCTACTAATCTTATTGCCTGGTACGTTTGGATTCCTGTGAGAAGTGATTTGTTTTGTTAGCCTTTCCTCATAGCTTCAATTCTTGGGCCCCAGCATCATCTTTATTGCCCCAGGCCTCCTTTTCCCAAGGCATTTAGACCTTTCTCCAGATAGGAGGACTAATACTGAGATAATGGAAACTCTAGACAAGAATTTTTCAGCTTCTCCTACATACTCTCTCCTTGGCTTCTAATGTCCTCTAAAATCTTATCCTACACAGCTTATCTCAGTTTATTCCTTGCTAGTTCTCTGTTACCTGGTGCCTCTGCTCCTGCCTGCCCGTCACCCCCCATGTCATGCTCATTCTTTCTACCCATCTAAAGGCTATACCTAATTGTTATTCCATCCAAGGAGACTTCCTTGACCAAATAGGCCTCCTGAGACTCATCCCCATTCAAACCTCCTTTTCTTTGCTGTTCGGCACCTGCCCTCTGATTGTTTCCTCTGTGTTAGTTTGATCTCCTTAGCTCCTGGAGGGTGGGTCCCATGTCTGTGTATCTCTGAGTCTCCACCTTGCTTGTCACTTGCCATCCTGGACCATGCCTGTTACCGGCCATGTCTGCAGCACATGCCACCTGGGCTTTTCCTCTGTGAGTTTCATGTAGCTGCAGAAGTGCATGGTCTTTTCATAGTGTGAATTAGTGCACTTAGAGTCTTCCCTTGTTTCTATACACTGTATTAGTGATCCTTAAGTGGGAATAGGCATTCCTTCCCTTACTGCTTTATAGGATATTGTGCAGATTAGGTGGCATGAATCAGGCTCAGGAAGTCAGGGGCAGCACATTGGCAGCCGGGTGGCAAATTGGCAGCCCCTGGGGCCAGGTAAAGCTCAATAGGCATATTTTTATTTAACTAAAGGGTAGTGTTTTCTTTGGTTTTGTTTGTTTGCTCTTTGAATTTTGAATTTGAGTGCCTTTAGCTTGGAATGCACCCTCTAACTCCTATAGAGAGAGCCATCATTTCCTGTTCATTTCTATCACACAGTCCCTGGAAGCATTTGAGTTTGAGACCCCTGGAATAAATATTGTTGAAGGAAGCAAAGGAGATTAATATTGGCTGTGTATACACTTTAAAAAATATAAAGCAATTTACTAGAATAAATTGTCACTGTTAGTTCAGTTTATTGAAATGGTGGCTTGTTGAAAGTAGATAGCTTGTAACTAAAAAAGCTAGATGACATTAAGATGAAAAAGGGCTCGTCTACAAATACATGATGTTTTGAAATTATGTGGTGTTTCGAGATAACCTGAATTTATAAGAAGAAAAAAGAAAGGACTTAGAAGTTATATAGGCTCATGAGGTAGTAGTAGAGGAAAAGGATAATTCAAAAATCAATATAAGTACATCGGTAGACTGTGTACTAGGCATTATTCTAAGCTCTTAAATTATCTATTTTAAGAAAGTAAAAGCTAGAAGAAAGGTGTTGGGAAAAGTTTCCTCTGTTTTAGCATTTGGCATGCATTTTCTACTGTGGAAGCGAGTTCCCTCCCTTGTTTGTCTGTTTGTTGACAACTCTTAGGTGTATTCTTTAACCCTAATTGGAGTAGGGAAGGAGGTTTGGGATTAGCATGGAAATGTCAGATGAAGGGAAAAGGTGTCATCTTCAGCTATGATATGTTGCCAGGGAAGTGAATGTGTTACTAAAGTTGTTACATTTTATTTAGGAAGGAAATGTAGAGAAAGTGTTCCCACATAATGTAACAAATTGTGTTCTTTGCAAAATAAAAAAGTACTGATTAATTTTAACAGTAATACCCAACTTTTTATTTATAAGCAGCAAAATACACACATATGGCCAACATGTTGAAAATAGCAGCAAAACCTCAGGCTTTTCTCTCCCAAGGCCAGTTCCTTATTAGGCTGCTGCCACCCAACCTCCAGGCCTTCCCAGGATGCCGGTATTAAACATCTCATTAGTACTTACCTACTGTATGCTCTGGGCACCCAGTGCATTTAAGGGTGTTTAGATTCTGCCATCCAAACCTAACATTCTCTGGTCTTTGGATTCTAAAAGTCATTGAGGCATATATGTTTTCTGCCTCTTTGTCAAGTAGTGCTGAATAGTTTTAAAGGTAAGCACATAAGAAGGGGTTTATGTTCATTCTCTAACTTATAAGAACTCAATGTGGAAGTTTTTTTAAAAAAACTCAAAGGATTAGTTTGGCCGGGCATGGTGGCTCACGCCTGTAATTCCAACACTTTAGGAGACTGAGGTGGGTGATCACCTGAGGCCAGAAGTTCAAGACCAGTCTGGCTAACAAGGCGAAACCCTGTCTCTACTAAAGGTACAAAAATTATCCAGGAATGGTAGCACACGGCTGTATTCCTAGCTACTCAGGAGGCTGAGGCATGAGAATCCCTTGAACCCAGGAGGCAGAAGTTGCAGTGAGCCAGAATTGTGCTACTAAATAAACTCCAGCAGCCTGGGCAGCAGAGTGAGACTGTCTCCAAAAAAATAAAGAAAGATTGAATGAAGAAAAAAAATTGATGGATTCTATCAGTCAAAGCCATTTTAGTATATCTCCTTTGAATTTCCATGTGTAAGGGTTTTAAAAAATAGTTATCATATTAAGTAAACAATTGTTTAATTTTCACATAACATGAGCATTTCCATTTCATTACTTGATTTTCATAACCATTGCTCTCTGATGACTGTAATGTTACTCTCAGTGCATGTTTCTTTTACTACCCCTATTGTTGGACTTCTAAATTGTGTCCGATTTTTCTCTGTTCCATAACATTGAAATAAATATCTTTGTGGTGAAAGTTTTTGCAGTATTTAAAATTAGTTTCCTGGTATGTGAAAGAGTATAACTGTGTGTAGACAATTTGCCTAATTCTTTTAAAGGCTTGATTGTTTATGGTACAATAAAACTGGTTCTACAAAGAAATGTAAAATAAAAGAGGATTAAATATTTTTTAAAGTATCTTTATGATTTTATTGAAAGTAAGCATTGTGACAGTTGTGGGTGTTAAGTTTTGTTTGTTTGTTTTTTAATAGGCTTATTATGCCCGTGATGCTCTGGCTAAAAACCTCTACAGCAGGTTGTTTTCATGGTTGGTAAATCGAATCAATGAAAGCATTAAGGTACTGAATTTCTGTGAGCAAAATTAGTTGTAAATACATGGTATTCACCGTATAAACATTAAGTTGAAGAAAGTTTAAATTTATAATCAAATAATTGATTACCACTTATGAAGATTATTCCTTAAGAAGAGTTTACCATGTATAAGATTGAAATTTGTCAGGGATTTTCTTCATTTTGTTTTGCCACGTGTGTTGCTTCTGACTGGTGAACAGTCTGATGGTCTTTGTGGAGTGACTCTGGGAATCAGCATCCCAGGTTCTGGCCTGGCTCACCTGCTAACTAGTTGTCCACCCTTGGCTGAAAAGGTCACTTTACTTCACTAGGTCATAATCTATTCATCATTAAAAATGAGGTTGTTGGATTCGGTGATTTTGAAAGGCGCCACTCATGTCTTCTTTAAATATATCACCTATTATTAAAATTTCTGAAAGAGTTCTATACCAGTACCCCATCTCATAAGTTTTTTAAAAAAACAACTAAATTACAGTTATTTTCTTACTTAAGAAACATAATTAACTTGTAATATGTATCTGTGTTTCTTGGATGCTTATACTGTTTTATTTTATGCCTTAATTAACCCTTTAATTTGAACTTTTTTCAAGGCACAAACAAAAGTGAGAAAGAAGGTCATGGGTGTTCTGGACATTTATGGCTTTGAGATTTTTGAGGTAAGATTTTAAAATTTTTTGTCGTGTCTTTAGTAAAGTGGAATGGTTGGAAATGAAATCCTGTATTATGTAGGCATTATAAGTAACTATAACTTTGAATCTACAAATCTTTGTGCAAATGTAACACACTATCACTTTGAATCTACAAGTAATCTTTGTGCAGATGTAACAAAATTTGGTTGTGTATTCCTGCATGTGTGCCTGAGAGTATATGTGCGTGTGTATGTGTGTGTGTTTTGTGTTTATGCTGAGAGCCAGCATTCTGGAGAGAGTATTGCTTAAAAAGAGCTTGTATTAGTACCTGATTTTGAAATTGCATATTTAAATTTCTAACTGTGAGGCTTCCAACAAGATACACGAGTGTGCCTGAGACCATCTGTGTGTTGTTTGGAAAGTGTGGCAGGTCGATGCCATAAAGAAAGCCATAGGAGAGCCGGACACAGATTCCTGCCTGGCCAGGGCCGGTCATTTCATCTGTGAGACTCAGGGAAAGAGGGTTTGGATTAGGTGATTTGTTGAGTTTCATCACTGTGATCTTGTGATAATGAATTCTGCTGCAGAGGTTGAAATAATTTCTGCTGAAGCTCATAGTGAATTTTTAAAAATGATTCTGTGCTTGTTACAGATTAAATATTTAAACAATTTGTGCTTGGTTAAGCAAGACATATACTAAAATTAGAATGATACAGGGAAGATGAGCATGGCCTCTGAAAAAAAGTGATGTAGAAAACAAAATAAACATTATGTACTTAGGTTAGAATTTCCTTGTTGCCCCCTTGCTAACGTTGACATTTAGAGGGAGTTTTAAGGATCTATTAAAATGTTTATTCTCACTTTTAGGAGTGATATTTTAGTTTGGTTCAGAGAAATAAGTAGATCAGGCTACTCTTTTCTTAATTCGCCCCCACAAGTTATGATTTGTGAATTTCGAATTTCTTTAAGGAACCAGGCTCTGCCCAGAATGACTTCCCAAAGAATTTACATGTTCTAAAAATTTAGGGTCAGAGAATCACAGAAAAAAACATCAGAGCATTCCTTCCACCTAAACCAGACCTTGCTAGCAAATTCCTTTTTCTTAGTATGTTCTCCCTCAATCATGTTCTGTATTTAATAGCTAATGGTAAGTACTAATTGAGGACTGACCATATGTAAGAATTGTGGGAAGTGGTGTGTGTATGGTTTGATTTACTTTTCAAAACAGCTTCATGATATAGCTGTTACTATTATGAATCCCATTTTACAGATGAAAAAGTAAAACTCCCCAGGTCAAATAACTCCCCAGGGTTATGCAGCTACTTAGTAGCAGACCCTAGACCTAAACTCCAGGCCCTTTTAATATTTCCATTTATTGCTTTTCTTTCCTACTAAGATTGAGACCAGGGGCACTTCCTCACCTTTCTTCCCAAAGTAACAGGTTCCCCAGTGTCTGGAAGTAAGGAAAAAGTAAATGTGGTAAGTCTCTGACTCCCCTATTTCTCCACCCTTGTCATTCCAAGCTCCTGGCCAGCACTGGGCGCCTTCCTGGATGGAAGTGTGTGTGCTGGTGGCAGTCTTCATGAAGTCTCCATAACACAGCTCAACACAGCATCTGCTTGTATTGTTGCCATTTAGCACAATCTACAAAGGAAAGCTACCAATCCCTTGGTTGAAAGGGAAGAATTTGAGGTGTCTGAGTTAGGAGAAATGCTTAAGTACACTCAGAAATCACTGCCAAAATTAATTTATATTTAGCAAGACCTCAGGTGACTGTCACTAAATGGGCAGAATGCCAAAGTCATTCTTTACACTTGGCAGGGAAGAAGACTTATTACCTAGCACATTGCTGTGCTGGTCTGGATTTAAATGATTTCGTGAGCAGGGGAGATAGTAAGCACAGATTTCACTAGAAAGTTAGAATCAGAAGATACATTCACTGACATTTCTAAAATCAAAGAAACTAATTTTGTTTTAATTTTGTTAGAAAAAGATTATTGATCTTAAGCCAATGGGCAAGGGCTTCATATCATATCACAACACATGGAAACTTTAAAGAAGAGGATAATGAGGTTGTAATGGGACATCCAGTTAATTTTGTCTTCTACTGGGTCCTAAGATCTAATTAGCCATGGAGAAAGAGACGCTTATAACACTCAAAGGCAACTGACTTATAACTCAAACAATTTGACTCATTTCTCAAATATTTATTGAGTTACCAGATACCAGTAGTAAAACATAACTAAGATATTTCTTGTCTGCATGGAGCTTAGAGTCTTGGCCCTCAGATTGAGAGCCCATTGCTACCAGAGGACACAGCCTATCAGGTAGGAAAGTCTAATCAGGAAACTCTATTATATTTTAAAAGTTTGTTTGCTACAGACCTAATCAGAACAGAAGTCAGATGTTCGTGTGTAAACATCCTTTAACTTGGTGCTGGGTGAAACACCCTATGCCCTTCAGCAATCCAGGAATATTTTTCACTTCTGGTTAATTCAAGTTTCTCTCCACGCCTGTTTTGCTAAATGTGTCTTCCTTCTGCAAGTTACACCATCATTTTTCTCAACACTGTTTCGACTATAGACTTCAGTTTATGAAAGTGCCTGCGTTATATTTCTAAATATTCTTCCTTTCTTCAGAGGAATACTCTGTTTTAGTGGTTCTCAAACTTAGCTGTGCATTGGCGTCACCTGGGGAGCTTTTGCAAATTCCGAAGTTTAGGCTGTACCCAGAACAATTATATCAGAATCTCTGCAGATGGGGACGCAGCAGCAATGTTTTTAAAACTCTGAGGTGATTCCAGTATGCACTCAAGGTTGCGACCAAATGCTCTATTAGACAGTAATCTCTCGAGTAAACTGCAAATTCCAAACATGTTGTGTTCATGCTGTTTAGCCACTGTATGTAACACCCTTATAAAACTTTGGGCCTCACCTACTGTTCATCTGGGTGCAGTGGCTCACACCTGTAATCTCAGCACTTTGGGAGGCCAAGGCAGGTGAATCATGAAGTCAGGAGATTGAGACCATCCTGGCCAACTGGTGAAACCCTGTCTCTACTAAAAGAGCAAAAATTTGCTGGGTGTGGTGGCTTGCGCCTGTAGTCCCAGCTACTCCAGAGGCTGAGGCAGGAAAATCACTTGAACCCGGGATGCAGTTTTTACTCTGTTTAAACAGAACTATCAACCAAGGCCAAATCCAGTCAGTTACATGTCTATAGTAAATCTTATAATAGCCATCAAATTATCAAAAGTTAATTTTCCTTCTCCACGAAGTAAGCACTTTCTCTTTTTTCTCTGCAGTTCCTTGAGAAAATCAAGATTTGTTTTGTTATATTTAATTGTTCTCTCCATCTTCCTTTCTAAGCCCTCTCAGATTAATCTTGAATTTTGATTATTTAATAGCCTGTTTTGTAATAAATAAGTTTATTTATGGGGAGGTTAGATTACAGATTTGGTTGGGGGCTTTTACCAGCTTTTTGATACAGAGTGACAGAAGTTTTTTTCTTTTAATAAATTATTCACATACATTCTCAGATGCCAGCCTATGTTTTCCCAGATTCTCAGCAATGTTAGAGCACATGGAAACATCAGGAAGCTTAGAGTATTAGGAAACCAAGAAAAGTAAGGACCCTATAGTACTACAGGTTCAAGTACAAGGGATCAGAGTATAGAAGAAGTGTTCAGATCCACACCAAGGCAAAATGAAAATTTCTGTGATATTTTCCACCCAAGTGAAAAGAACCTGCTGGCGTATAAATAACAATTATTTTTTCTTTGCTGTGTTCTTCAGTTGACCATAGGAATTAAGAGCTCTGCCTTTTAGGACACCCTGGGCATCTCTTTAAAAACTGGGACAGTAAAAGGCAAGATTTTTTTTTTTTTTTTTTTAATGCATCTAATTGTTCCATGGCCCCACAGTTCCCATGAAAATGCCTTTTTTAGCTGAGCTGGTGGAAACCTTTTATTCCCTGTGGTCTGTCTCTAAACGGAAGAGGGAAACTGATGCATTATACCATGGGTTGATGACACATGGATTTGACTGCAAAACATTCCAGCACCAGCTGGAAGTGCTGCCTGGCTGGCCACATGTGATCTGCTTGATGTCAGCTTGGAAAACAGAGCAGTGGAACAATGATACCAAAAATAAGGTGAAACAAGTTAAATTCCATAGAGGAAAAAAAATCTTGCTATGCATTCTGGTAGAATGGAAGTCCAGCTTCCCAAAGGAAGGAAATTATAATCCAAAGACTCTAATTCCACACGTTTTGTTTAGACATTCTTATAACTGAAAAGATGATCTATGATTTCTGAGAAATATTTATAGCATATCCATTAAAGAACTGCTGTTCTTTTTTAAAAGAATATGTTAGGTTAAAAAGTAAGTTGAGCAGTCTACATTGATTTCAACTCTTTTTGTATACACTAATCTGACAGTTTTTAAAACCGGCAGATAGTTCATAGGAAAATCTGATTGGTCATTAGTGTTCTGTAGACCAAAGCATGCGGTAGTCGCTGATTCTTTCAGCTTTCATACAGTGGAGCTAGTTTCTCACAGACAAAGTGGTAGTTACTTTCAATTATGGACTCCTTATTTATCTTGCCCTCATAAACCTCACTGAAAGTGACCCGTATATGGTAAGAGTATGATAGGCTAGATGCAATAATTATATCACACAAAAAAATCTAATACTTGGGCAAGAGTCATTGTAGCCTCGTGGGTTCACCTCAAGATTATAGGACTTGTGTTCTGAATTGTTTTTAAAAGAAATGTTGGCTATAGTCAGCACCTTCTACTCCAGTTTCTTGCCTTCATTTTGTCCTTCTTAGGCTAGAAAGCTTATCATTGAAGAGGAAGGAAACAGTTTTAAAGTAGATTTAAAAACAAAAATGGGGACAGTTGCTGTAGTTTGTAAAATAAAGATAAAGAGCGCCCATGCTAGAACTGCGTGAACAGCCGGCAATCCCTGAATCCCTGAACCGGGAACCCCTCCCCATGTGTCAGTCTCATGAATCAAAGTCTTACAGCATATCTTTTATGGATATGTGTAAATATTTCTCAGAAATCACAGACCATCTTTTCAGTTATAAGAATATCCAAACTTAAATGTATGGAATTGGAGTATTTGGATTATAATTTTCTTCCTTTGGGAAGTTAAACTTCTTTTCTATGTAATATGTGGGTATTTCTTCCATGTATAAAAAGTTTTTAGATGAAAGCCTATTTTAAAATATTTAAGATGAGCACTATAACGTTGTTTTCCTTAAAATTTGCTCTATTTGAGTATATACCTGGAAGAAAAAATGTTAAGGGAAATTTTCTAAACCTTTAGCCAATCATTCAATTTTGTCAAAGTCTAAGCAGGAGACTATTTAATATTAAATGGTTTTCTTTTCTTTTTTTTTTTTTTTGAGACGGAGTTTCGCTCTTGTTACCCAAGCTGGAGTGCAATGGCACGATCTCGGCTCACCGCAACCTCCGCCTCCTGGGTTCAGGCAATTCTCCTGCCTCAGCCTCCTGAGTAGCCAGGATTACAGGCACGCGCCACCATGCCCAGCTAATTTTTTGTATTTTTAGTAGAGACAGGATTTCACTATGTTGACCAGGATGGTCTCGATCTCTTGACCTTGTGATCCACCCGCCTCGGCCTCCCAAAGTGGTGGGATTGCAGGCGTGAGCCACTGCGCTCAGCCCTAAATGGTTTTCTCATGTATTTTGAGGATTTTTTCAAGTTTACTTTTTTAAAAAGCAGTTTTTGTTTTGGAGTCTATTTGTTGACACTGTGATATTTTAAAATGGACTGTGGTTAAGTGCATTATATTTTTCTATAGGAACAGCATTATAATAAGCCATCAAAGGCTTTAATACCAAGTAAATCTTTGCAAGGACCAACAGCATATTTTACAGTGGTAATATTTGTAAACTTCCCTAAAATAATGATATACACAAAAAAATCTCTGGCTTTTATATAAATGCATTGACTCATTTATTATGCAGGAGACTTCACTGTATATAAAAATACAGAAACCCCCAAGCCAGCATGTTATATTAAAAATTTGACCTCAAATGAAAGTGCTAAACTATAAGAAACACTAATATGTAATTAACAGTATTTTTTGCTCAAATAAATCATGGTCTTCGTGTTTGGACTGCTCACTGTTTCTAACACATAATATTCACCGGCACTCCCCTTCCCATCTCTCCATCCGAAATACAGAGGGATAAAGCTGCCTTTTCTTTTTTTTTGAGATGGAGTTTCACTCTTGTTACCCAGGCTGGAGTGTAATGGCACGATCTCGGCTCACCGCAACCTCCGCCTCCTGGGTTCAGGCACTTCTCCTGCCTCAGCCTCCTGAGTAGCTGGGATTACAGGCACACGCCACCATGCCCAGCTAATTTGTTGTATTTTTAGTAGAGATGGGGTTTCACCATATTGACCAGGATGGTCTTGATCTCTTGACCTCGTGATCCACCCGCCTCGGCCTCCCAAAGTGCTGGGATTACAGGCGTGGGCCACCGCGCCCAGCCCCCAAAGCTGCCTTTTCTATTTACTGTCTTCCTTTCAATATTTATTCTTTTAAAAGAGCATTCCAATTTTAACAATATCTGTTTTCCTTAAAGAGTATAAAGTATCATCAGCCTCCCTTGTTGCTAAGGAGATTATAGAAAGGGATCAGTATTTTTGATACATCTTAAATAATTTCTGTTGGAGTTTATGATTAATACTTGTGAGTATAAGCTAGTTATGAACCAACTGGGAGTATGATTTTCTGGGGTTAGTTTGCTTTGTTTTTGATGTTGAAAGGATGGTCCCAAAGTCTAGAATGCTTAAAAAAAAGGTCCTAGTATTTAAAGTTTGATTATATTGTATACTTCTAAACATAGTGAGTGCTCACTGTCCCAACCTATAGTTGGTAACTATAGTGTGAAATAGAGAGAACACAGACACATTGCTGTTTTGCCTGTGCTGTCTAGCAGCCTCGGCTTCATTCAGGGAGATTGTGTAATGGAAAGCCCGGAAGGTACTTGTTTGAAGGTGTTTTTAAGTTTTAGTTTTATTCCTTAGTCTTCAGGGATAAATGTGGGTAAGACAGTAGAGAAAAATTGCATAGTTGGAGCATGGGTGGAAAACTGGAGAGAGATGGATGAGTCATTACTGGGGCAAGTTCCTGCCCACTTCCTTCTCTGGAGACTTTGATTCATGAGCCTGACACATGGGAGAGGGCCCGGCTCGGGGATTGCTGGCTGTTCACACAGTTCTTGACAAACCAAAAAGTCTCCAAAGATAAAATTGCTTTGAGGCCTTCATATTCATCTAGTGGTTTCTAGTCTCAGTTTAGCTATTTTATGAAGGAGAGGGGGCCCAAGTTGAAAACCAGGTATTAATTTAATATTTGTATTAATGGAAAAATGTGTTCGACCTTTACAAGTTAGAGTTCTGTGAACTGCTACAGGCTGTTCCTTAATTTTCTGAAGATTATTGTTTTTCTTTAAATTTTGCAAGTTTTTAATCATACGTGAAGTCCCATTTTCCTCCACATTTGAATAATGCCAACAACTTCAGCTTAGAAGAAGTTGATCACAAGAGAAGTGTGTGTCTTTAGACTTTACTTTAAGCAGTAATGATCATCTAGGTGACCCATGACATGTTTTGGACTTTGGAGGTGTGTTTGCAATAGATAATAGATGCTATTTTGTGGGGAAGTAAGTTAATTCCTACATCGGTGATTGTACTATTCTTTTTTTTTTTTTTTTTTTTGGCAGCAGGGTGTTTTTTTAGCAAGAGTAATGTTGGAGAGTCAAGTTTTTGTTGTTAGGGCATCTCCAGGAGAATACTCTCTCCTTGTTGGTTTTTAAAAAGGAACCTCAGCACAGTACTTCACAGGGATGTGTCACTGGTGTGAGAAAGGGAAGTTACTTATGGCTCTTGCTAGATCTCTTCACTTTTTGGTGATCCACCAACCACTGCTGCCCCCAACTCTTTGGGTGGATGTGGACCATGGGTACATGTCATGAATGTTCTCTTTTTCCTGATGATTTAGAATTAGAAGCATTAGGTTCTGAAGCCTTAAAGCTTCAAACAAGCTATGTGATTTATCATTATTTCAGTCAAACCATTTTTTATTTTTTTTTTGAGACGGAGTCTCGCTCTTGTTACCCAGGCTGGAGTGCAATGGTACGATCTTGGTTCACCACAACCTCCGCCTCCTGGGTTCAGGCAATTCTCCTGCCTCAGCCTCCTGAGTAGCTGGGATTACAGGCATG
This sequence comes from Callithrix jacchus, assembly GCF_049354715.1. NCBI lineage: Eukaryota > Metazoa > Chordata > Mammalia > Primates > Cebidae > Callithrix > Callithrix jacchus. The sequence goes on from NC_133507.1 coordinate 112,295,198, forward strand.
TACCACCATGCCCAGCCAATTTTTTGTATTTTTAGTAGAGATGGGGTTTCACCATGTTGACCGGGATGGTCTCCATCTCTTGACCTCATGATCCACCCGCCTCGGCCTCCCAAAGTGCTGGGATTACAGGCTTAAGCCACCATGCCCAGCCAGTCAAACCATTTTTATCCTGAAGAACTCTCCCCTAGCAAAACCACAATTGAGACACCATAGGAAGGTATTGTGGTCCTGCCTTTTGAACTGATAGGACGTAAGTCTTGATCACAAGTTTTACACCAATCAAAATCACAGCCTGAATGGTAAAAGCCATCATTTGTAACTATGAGTAACTATCAATGCATGCTTACTTCTAGAATTTTATTGCTAATTAAGAACTGACTGCATTTTATATAATCTATCCCTTTTTGCACCAGAATGCAGTAAGTATGACCTGTTTGCAGTGCTGGTCTGTTGCATGCTCCTGTGTTAATAGCTTCTCTAATTGTGTAAGTTTTGCAGTAAGTGGTTGTTGATTAACCGTGGGGATACAAAATACAGAATCCATACAGGAATTTTTAAAGGTTACGGGGAAATTTAATTTAATTGTAACTTAATCCTTAAATTGTTTTGTAATTGTGAAGCTTTGCCTCTGGTTTCTAATCCGCTTGTGTGTATTTCTTAGTCCTGTTTTAGAAATGTACTTTGAACTGTTCATAGCTACACAATGTATATGAGGACACTAAAAAAAAGATTTCCCTTTCCTTCTTATTATTTGCCAGTTGATGATTTAGCAGTAGCTCCATGGGCACAGACTTGCCAAATAACAGATATGCTCTATGAGACTGTTGTCTAAAAAAAAAAAATCAAAGATCTGCTATTATAATTTACTAATATTTAACTTTTACTTATAGGTTTATTTATAGTGGCATTATATAGGGACATACCTTAGCAAAGCAATTTAGACTTTCTGATATATGGAATGCCTTTATGCTGAGTATAATAATAAGGCATCTGTACTAGACCAACTTTAGTTTCTAATTGAAATTGTTAGCTCTGTGAATTTGAGCACAGGGTTTTAAAAAACTTGTGTGAAAATGAGGACTGAGGAGTGCCCTTTGTATCTGACTACATTTGTCAAAAGTGTTGAAAATAGATGTTCGCCCTTTAGTAAGACCCTTCAAGACTTGAAACAAACAAACTTTTATCCTTGTGTATTCACATGTGTTATTTATGAGTTTGAGTTTAAAATTTCCTCTGATCACTTCATCGCTGGTGATTAGAAATTCCTAGCTGACTTCTAGGAAGGAATGTAGTTAGTTAGTTGCTGCAGTATAAGTATCAGTGCAAAGTTTTCCTAGGTAGGACCAACGTTGATTTTAAAAGATCAACTTTCCAAAGACTCTGTGAGTTTTTCCCTTCCATCATGTGCGGAGGGATTTGAAGGCCCATGGCTCTGCCTGTTCACAAGGAGCACTGAGCTTTGGTGGCACCATTACATGTGGGCTCTCCTTGCTCATTAGACCAGGACTGGCCACCACTGTGCGAGAAGAGTCCAGTTTATCAGTGGTGGACTCACACTATCCTTGCTTCCACTGCCTCTATCTCTGGGCAATAAAGGAAAGTAGAGGTAAAAACAAGTTTTAGTGTCAGATCTACTTCTTCCTGGAAGGTGTGGTTCTTGATAAAACGTATTCATTTGGTGCCCTCAAGATGTACAATACATTAAGCACTGCAGATTGTTCAGAAATGTTAGGCATAAAGCTTCTTTCAATGAATTCATAAGAGATGAAGGAGAAGCTACTCAGATTTATCAGTGATCAAGGGTGTGGGCCTTCTACAGAGAGAGAGATTGTTTCTTGTCAGGGAGATGTTTTAATTCCTTTGGGGCTCCAGTTGGTAGCAACTTCATTTGTTCATTCACTCATCCAATACATATTGAGAACTTGCTAGGTGTGAGGTGCTGTGTAAGGGGTGGGAATACAGTGAACAAGAGAGCATAGTCAGCCCTCGCCCATAAGAATGTACAGTCTAGTGATGCAGATGCATATGAAACCAATCAGTACATGTGTACACTTACATATACATACATCTTTATGTAACATGATTTAATAAAAAGGCTAGAATGTAAGAGTCAGAGTGAGGGATCCATCCCTGGATGGGGAGAATAAGAGGTCAGGTTGGGAGGACTTCCTTGAGCTCTGAAGTGTCACCTAAGAATGGAAGATTCAGAACTTGGTGACAGAGATTGTGGCACTCACTGTGTCTTTGCTGATCCTTCAGCAAAGGAAGTGAGATTGTTTCTAGCTTCTCTGTTTTGGGTGCTTCTCTGTCAACTAAAAATCTTCATCCTTCAAATATTGCATCATTCGTGTATACTTCATTCATTCACTTACTCATGACCCACTCCTAGAGTGCCTGCAATGGGCAAGTGTCTGTCCTAGGAGCCATGTGCTGGGCCACAGTTAAATCTGAGAGATCATGTGTGACATTTCTCATGGGTCGAGATGTCTGAGTGTCTTTTTTGGGAGAGCTAGTGGCATAGTTTAAAGGCTTTTTTCATTTTCTCCCCACAGGACAACAGCTTTGAGCAGTTCATTATTAATTATTGTAATGAAAAACTGCAACAAATCTTCATTGAGCTTACTCTTAAAGAAGAGCAGGAGGAGTATATACGGGAGGTAATGTTTAAATGCTTTTTTAATGTGTTGGTCCTTTTTTACTCATAATATAAATTAGATTTAGAAGATAGTCTAAACAAGAAGCCATACTCAAAAGGTTACATATTGTGTGATTCCATCTGTCATTCTAGGAGAGGAAAAGCCATAGAGACAGATTGCCTATAAAAAGTCAGGGGTTGCCAGGAGATAGGAGTCATGGGAGAGTTGTGGCTGCAGAGACAGCATGAGGGAATTTTGGGGATTGATGATGGTGGTGGTTACTTGACATTATACATTTGCCAAAACTTAGAGAACTGTATACCAAAAACAGTCAGTATCACTCTAAGTAGATTTGAAAATATTTTGAGACTTGTTCAATATCAAAAAGCATTGAGTCTCCAAATTTATAATAAAAATAGGTAACAGTTACTGAGTTCTTACTACATACAGGTATTATATTAAGAGCTATGTATGGATTATCTCATTTAAAATAACCAGAAGTAGTGTTTGCAGAGTCTTTTCATCGTTAATTTTAAAATATATATTTGCTTTTTACCCTTTGTTTTAATAGCCAATTGTTTTCCAAGTATAAAATTAGTTATTTAAAAAAAAAAAAAGGGCAGGGGGAAGAATTATTTTATTCTTTTTTTTTTTTTTTTTTTTTTCTGAGATGGAGTTTCGCTCTTGTTACCCAGGCTGGAGTGCAATGGCGCAACCTCAGCTCACTGCAACCTCCGCCTCCTGGGTTCAGGCAATTCTCCTGCCTCAGCCTCCTGAGTAGCTGAGATTACAGGCACACACCACCATGCCCAGCTAATTTTCTGTATTTTTAGTAGAGACGGGGTTTCACCATGTTGACCAGGATAGTCTCAATCTCTTGACCTCGTGATCCACCCGCCTCGGCCTCCCAAAGTGCTGGGATTACAGGCTTGAGCCACCGCGCCCGGCCTTCATTTTCTTAGTATCATTTTAAGTCATTAAGGACACTGAATTCTCTTTTATCTTTCTTTCTGTATAGATTTTTCTAATGTGATTGTTATCCCCAGTGACTTAGTAGAACAACCCATTTACTCGAAAGCTAAATCATAAATATTTCATCTTTATTTTAGAGTATTCCTTATGCTTTCGAAATGTATTATATTTGTCTGACACCTTTTGGTTACATAAATATTCTAAAAGCACGATTCATTCTTTTCCTGTCTTCTCATCATGAAGAGAATGCCCCAACTTTGATGTGAAACTTAAAACAGTTTGTAAACATTGTTTAAAACACATCTAAGAATATATAGGAAGATTCCTAGCTTGCTGTATGAATTAAATTTTTTCCCCTTAGAAGAAAAATAAATGTTTACATTTATGGACAAAATGTAAGTAGACACAGAAAGATTACATTTGGCTTTACGGATGTGGCTTTGTAGCCAGTGTTAGGACCAGTGGATAGGTTTTCATGTCTTTCCTTATGTTGAAAATGCTTTGTTGTAGCGCTGGCGTTTTTTTAACACTTGAAATAGTTAACTTCCCTACCACATAAAATCGACTCTAAAATTAATTTTTTCCTTGTGATTACAGATTAGGAACAGAAGAATCTAGGCCTTAAATTCTTGGGATCAAGTTCTAACTTATTTCCTTATAAACATATACAAAGTAATATTGACCCAAGGGCCTGTTGAGTAAATATTTGGCCCAGGGCCAGTGAAGTGCATGGGAAATTGCTGCAGATGGGAGAGAGGAACGGAAGACTGTCTCAGAACAGGCCAAGGGTGTTCACTTCAATCAGATTATGTCAGTGGTAGTCAGCTGCATTGAGAAAATTTTGGGAATTGGCTGTGACACTTGCAGTTCCGGTTCTTATTAAAAAAAAAAAAAGATTTGGAGAGGAAGGGAAATATGATAAGATGGGCAAAGTCTGTTTTATGGATGGTAGTGCTGTGGCTTCATCTCGTAATTGGATTTTGTTTTGTTTGGTCTTTTAGGATATAGAATGGACTCACATTGACTACTTCAATAATGCTATCATTTGTGACCTAATAGAAAATGTGAGTACTTTGTTTTCTAAAGAATGTTTTAGTACCATAATAAAGCCTTATAAATGTTCTCAGTACCTTCAATGTTAAGCAATAGTATTTTCACTGTTTTTTATCTTTTTTTTTTTCAAGGAATTGCAGAGTTCTAGAGATTTTATTTTAGCCCTAAGAGATCATATATAGTTCTTGAACACATACGTAGACAGCTGGATGTTTGATACTTAGCCAGGATCCCCTGTGGCCTTGCTTATCCTGTGGCCATATCACAACACCCTTTTATGACCTTCAGACACCAGGCCTTAAAGGTACCAGCCTTTCTTGTGTGGTTGGAGCCCAGGTCTATTCCATGGCTCCTGGACATGTGAGTACTGATCACAGTAGGCTCTGAGCAGCCATCCAGTTTTTGGCTAAATCAAAATATCCATTTCATTCCCCAAACCTTAATGACATCTTAACATATTATGCACCAAGTATCATATTAAGTTTAAGAGACATAAAGGGACAGCCTCTGGAGCTGAATTAAGTGGGACCTTAGAAGTGGCTTGAGCACAGCTGTAGCCTTGATTCAGATCATATATGTAGAGGGCATTGCATGTGTGACTGCAGGTGGCCAGGGACCTTAAATTTTTTCAGATGACCCAAGTTTGTGTGCATGTGAAAAGGCTTAAAGTGTGAAAAATTATTGGATAATTTTGAGTAAGCTTTCTGAGTCCAAGATTTTTGTTTTTAGATCATATTCTGTAGTTTATTATAAATGAATTAAATGTGGGAAGACTGACTTTGTGTGTGTGGAAAACAGGAAAGTCATTTGTTTTATGCTTATGATTACTAATACCTGACTTTGAATAAGTAATTTGAAACAGTATATAAGCTTTATTGCCATGTAGTCTTTTTAGCAAGACCTGTTTAGTGATAGGTGAGTGCTGTGTTTCAGAAATTCCATCACATGCTCTGTATGAATATTAAGTCATGTTCTACTCATCTTTTACAAAGCCTTTTGGGAAATATGTAATGAGCCAATAGTTTTTTCGGTCAGTATTCGAGATATTCCTAAAAGTTATTTCTCTGATTAAATTGAACATTAAAAATAATATTCTAAGGCATCATTGTTCAATAAGAAGTAAACTGTGTTTCAAAAAATCTGAACAGTGTTGAATGGGAACCCTAATATTCCATACAAGCAATTCAAAACTCTTATTTGGGCCCTGAAAAGTGAATTTCCTTAAAATTTTCCTGGTACATTTTGTGAAGGAGGTAATTTGCTATGGGAATCTTAATTTTCAGAATTTCTGGTTAGTATGTTTCCCTTGATAAATATAACCTTGCACTTAATTATTCTCCTTTAAGAAGAAAAGGAAAAAAGAACAGTGGTAATACACTTAATTTAACCAGATTATCTCAGCCAGAAATCCCCTTGCTATATGATTGAAGAAGCTCATGTTCACATAGGAACCTGGGTATATAAAGGAAATGCTTCCTTCCAGCATCATTAAACAATATTGTTTGTTCTGGGGATGTTATGAGCACACTTGATTCCTGAGAGTCCACACTTCCCCTGGGTTTTGTGTGCAATGAATAAATGCTGTTCAGAGGGTGTCATGGCCTTGTGAGCAGAAGGGAAGAGGAACAGAGGACTTTGCCTGGGTGGAAGTAGGTGGGGTTCATGCTCATTGGAGTGGATTGTTTTTGGAATTAAGACTTGTGACCCCATAGGGTCAGTCCAAGGAGTAGCAGTCTTTATTTAGCAAAGTAGAAGCTTCCTGGCTTCTGATTCAGTTTTAGGGCTGACTACTCTTGGAATAAAAATGACCACAGGGTCTAGTTATGCAACAAATAAATTTTCATTTAGGTTTAACATCCATTCAGAAATTCCACATGAATTTCTAAAATCTAAGTCTATATGAACAGATAGCCCTTTTTGTTGTTCTCTTTTTCTCTCAGAAGGAAAGTGACAGAAACAGATATTCTTGAAATCAGCTTGATTGCACTGATTGTTAAAAGCAGCATCTCAAATCACAGCAATTTTTTCTAGAAAATTACTTTATTTTGAACACATGAACAATTTGGAAACAGAGAAAACGAGTTTCCTTCTTAGGAGTGAATGAAATAATGGCCTTAGAAGGGTATACATTTTAGTCATACATCAGGGTAAGGTGTCTGAGGCAACTCCTAGGTCCTGTTCTATGTGGGGAGAGAGAATACGAGGAGACATGCTCTCCCAACCACACCACCATACACACACCTGGGATCCTTTGGGAAAGGGCTGATTCCTGTGGCTTTTGTCATTTGTTTTGTTATAAACAAACAAATACTTTTTGTTTAAAAAAAAAGTATTTGTTTTTTATAACACAAATGCTTTATGTTATAACTGAACAGACTTTTCTTGTGACTAAGTTCATTGTGTTTGATGGTGTAATTAGGAGTAATTATTAAAACAATGCAGTGAGGAAGGAAGGAAACTTTTTTATTTCCTTTCTCCCAGAACACCAATGGAATCCTGGCCATGCTGGATGAAGAGTGCCTGAGGCCTGGCACGGTCACGGATGAGACCTTCTTGGAAAAGCTGAACCAAGTCTGTGCCACCCACCAGCACTTTGAGAGCAGGATGAGCAAGTGCTCTCGCTTCCTCAATGACACATCTCTGCCTCACAGCTGCTTCAGGATCCAGCATTATGCTGGAAAGGTATGGAGAAGCTGTGAGCACCCCCTCAGGCCTGCAAGTTATCCCTGCAAGGAGGCTGTGCCTCAGAAATGAGCGTCCTAAACCCCAATAACTCGTGAGGACAAATTGAGCTGCTAAAATGGTAGAATCAATAAATGTTCAATAGAAATAGAATCTGGGCCATGTTGACTGAAATCTTATTAATATAGAAAACTCAAAGCAAAGCTAGTGGACTTAACGAAGAGTCTAAATATATTTTTGAAATCATTTTTATTTTCTAACTCTAAGCTATCCTATTAAAAATATCTATCAACACTATTAAAGGAGATTTGCCAATACGAATTAGGAGTCAGTAAAGACCTAAGGCTTTAAAAACACAAGCCGTTCAGCAAAAACAATGAATTCCCTGAGATTTCGAAATGACATTACAGAAAATATTTACCTTTTTTAAAAAAGCACTTATTTATTTGGTTAACATTTGGGGGAACTAATTTTACGTCATCTAATATATAAAGACAATGCTAAAAACAATCATAATTGGTTAATCTTTAGAATCCTGAAAGATCATTGATTAGAGCTAATACTTCCTTTTTCATAAAATTGCAAACTTCAAAGGGAAAAAATTCTTGATTATATGTTTGTAAAAATTAAGTATATAGTAGGTAAATTACCTTTAATTTCAAAATGTTAGAACTTGGTTCTTTATTTTTTTTGTTAGTTTATATTATTAAAAGATAGTTTCTGATTAGTTTTTCTGCTGCTTCAGGATATCTATGAAAATGTTGTTTTTATTTTGCCCTGTCTACTTTTAAACAGACTAGAATTGGCATAAGAGAACTCAAAAATAAAAGTAAAATCTCAAAATATGTTCAAACTCTTAAAAAATCCAAAATCCTTTGAAAATGTTATGATAACATTTTTGGAGTTTATTCTTGCAAAATCCTGAATGGTAATAGAATTTATTTTGATCTTGTCTGTGATTTAGACAGATGGAATTTAAACTTGGAGGCGAACTCAGTATGAGAGTGTGACTAACAACAGGTCAGGGATTTTTTCATGGTGAAGGAAGAGGCTGCAGTGTAGTCTTGGAGTAATTTTAAATATTTTGACATTATAACATGCCATGTGCCTATCATTGAGTTCCATGTGCTCTCATAGGTGCTGTATCAGGTGGAAGGATTTGTTGACAAAAACAATGACCTTCTCTATCGAGACCTGTCGCAAGCCATGTGGAAGGCCAGCCACACCCTCATCAAGTCATTGTTCCCCGAAGGGAATCCCGCCAAGATCAACCTGAAAAGGCCTCCTACAGCAGGCTCACAGTTCAAGGCATCTGTGGCCACTCTGATGAAAAACCTACAGACCAAGAACCCAAACTATATTAGGTATTCCTGGCATGTAAAACTCTCACAGTTCAAATGTGAGAGTACCCCGAAGGAATATCATTTTTCCCTTTGCTTCAATCTGAGTATAGCCCAAGCAGAGGGCAACTAAAGTACTTACAGATTACGTAATACCACATCTGGGATTGGCTTAAAAAATGCTCTACTATTCTTTCCCCTAAAATAAGAAAGTAAAGTATGGTGGAGAAGATAATAGATACTTAATTAAGCGCAATGGTTGACACCTAGGGGTTTTCAACTTTCTGTATGTTTGTTATTGTATTTTTAATGACAACAAACAAAATGTAAGTGTTTTTTCTGGTCAGTGTTTTGCAGAAAACTCTTTTGGCTTCATTTGAGATTCTGGTTATATTATCTTAGAGCACAGCATTGAAGCAAGTAGCTTTAGTTACAGCTCTAGCACTTCATGCACTTTTTTCTTCCCTGTGAAAGGTGTAGGCCTGGAGAAGGATTCCTAAAGCAATCTGAATTTTTTCAAGGCAGTAGAAAGTACTTTTTTTTTTGAGACTGGGTCTCGCTCCGCCCAGACTGGAGTACAATGGTGTGATCTGCAACCTCAGCCTCCTGAGTAGCTGGGATTACAGGCGTGCACCACCACGCCCAGCTAATTTTTGTATTTTTAGTAGAGATGGGGTTTCACCATGTTGGTTGGTTAGGCTGGGTCTTGAACTCCTGATCTAGTGATCCACCTGCCTCAGCCTCCCAAAGTGCTGGAGCCACCATGCCTGGCCAAGAAAGAACTTCTTAAAAGGAAATAGGCGCAGTAGCTCATGCCTCCTTTGGGAGGCTGAGAAGGATGAATCACCTCAGGTCAGGAGTTTGAGAATTGCCTGACTAGACATGACAAAACCCCATTTCTACTAAAAGTACAAAAATTAGCTGTGCCTTTAATCCCAGCTACTTGGGAGGCTGAGGCAGAGAGTTGCTTGGACCCAGAAGGCAGAGGTTGCAGTGAGCCGAGGTCACATCACTGCACTCCAGCCTGGGCAACAAAGCAAGACTCTGTCTCAAAAAAAAAGGCCTCTGGGAGTTTCTCTTTTTCTGCTTTAGGGCATCTTAGACATAATTATCTCTAGATTTAGTAAAGATGGACTAGGATTATAGTTTACTATGTATGTATTTGTTGAACTAGATAACAAAAGGTATGTGTCTGGTGGGTCAGATTTAATGGAGCACACCCATATCCACAAATACTTTCTATAGTTGTCTTTGAAAATCAGTTATCAGAAACTAAAGCGAAGAACATTTTTGTGTTTAGTTTGTGTGCCTGATATTTATATTTGCAGAAATGTAAGTAGACAAACCCTCTGGTTTGACTGCAATCAGATTAGAACATGTATTAGAGAGGATCCTAGTTTCAAAAAAGAAAAAAAAAAAAAACCCAAGAAACTTCCTGTGATGGTTACTTTTGTTATTTTCAATTGAATGATTTTTTTTTTTTGCATCTCGACTATATTGTATTGAGTTATCATTTGTGTTAATTGATATACACAGATCTGAAGTGAACAGTTCAATTATTTTTTTTAACCATTATATATACTTTAGTAACCACCACCCAGGTTAAGATGTAAAACATTTTCATTCCCCTCCCTTTTTTATTTTTACAGCTTTTCTTTTTTTTTTTGAGACGGAGTCTCACCCTGTTGCCCAGGCTGTAGTGCAGTGGCAGGATCTTGGCTCACTGCAACCTCCGCCTCCCAGGTTCAAGCAATTCCCCTGCCACAGCCTCCCAAGTAGCTGGGATTACAGGCATGCACCACCACACCCAGCTAATTCTTTTGTACTTTCAGTAGAGACGGGGTTTCACCATATTGGCCAGGCTGGTCTTGAATTCTTGACATTGTGATCCGCCCTCCTCTGCCTCCCAAAGTGCTGGGCTTATAGGCAGGAGCCACTGTGCCTGGCCTATTTTTACAGCTTTCTTCAGAAATCTTAATAAACACCAAGGTTGTGAATATATTATCATATATTTTCTTCTAGAAGTTTTGTAGTTTCAGATTTTATATTTAGATCCATTTTCCCCCCATGTAGATATCCTGTTGCACTAAAACTACATTGAAAAGAAAACAATCTCCTTTTCTCATTGATTTGCTTTGGTTCCTTTATTGATAATCAGTTGACTGTATATGTAGGGACTGAATTTACTAGGCTGTTCCATTTATCTATTTGTCCACTTTAAGCCAAAAAGTAGACATTATTTTTATAAATGGTAAAAGAGAAAACGTAGTAGCACCAATGCCAAACTAGTTAAGATGTAGTTGTCCACTTAAGCGTGTAATTTCACAGTTGTAGTTAGGCAGCCATAACTGTGAATCTTTAAGTACTAGGACACAGGGATTGCGGCAATGTGATCTAAAGCTAATAATGATTTAAGCAAGATTGACATTTATTTCTTAAGTAACTTCTAAGTATGAGGACTCCAGAGCTGACAGCTTTTTATTTTGTGGCTCTGCTGTTTCCTGGGTGTGTTCCTTGTCTGCATGGTCAAAGATGGCTGTCAACATTTGCAGCCAGCAGTAATCTGGAGGAGACCAAGGGAGAGCCCGTCCCTTCTTTTATGAACACTGACTAGAGGGGGCAGACATTACTTACTACTTCCCCTCTGATCCTATTGGCCAGAAGTTGCTCACCTGGCCACACCTATTTGCAAAGGACGCTGGGAAATAAAGTTTTTCCCTGGGCAGCAAAGCACCCTGTTAAGAAAGGAGCACAGATATAGGGATGCAAGAGTGTTTTTTATCTTTTTATCAAGGTACAGTACACATACGATAAAGTGCATGGATCTTAACTGTACAGCTTCCTGAAGTTTTACAGATGTATGTACTCGTGTTACCCCATCCAGACCAAGTGATAAAACATTCCTATCAGCCCACAAGGTTCCCTTTTGTCTCTTGTGTTGATACCCCACTACTACCTCTCCCCAGAGGTAACAGCAGCACTGATTTTTAACCATGGGTTAGTTTTGCTTGAATTTGATATAAATGGAATCATAACTACAGCATGTACTCTGGTGTTGGACTTCTTTCACTCAATGAAATGTCAGTGATACTCATCCACGTCATTGCATTTATTAGTTTGTTCTTTTTAAAATTACTGTGCCTGCAGTGTTGTATCTATTTTTAGGTTGTTGTAAAATGATTTGAAATAATTTCAAAAGTAATGATTAGGTTTCTCAAGAGTAACAAGCAATCGTTTTGCTATGAAACAGTTATATATAATACTTTGTAAAAACATGGAAAATTTTATCCATTAAAGGCAGTTTATAACTGAAAATCTTTATAATCTTTAAGGTGTATCAAACCGAATGATAAAAAAGCAGCACACATCTTCAACGAGGCTCTCGTGTGTCATCAGATCAGGTACCTGGGTCTTTTGGAGAACGTCCGAGTACGGAGGGCAGGCTATGCCTTCAGGCAGGCCTATGAGCCTTGCCTGGAAAGATACAAAATGCTTTGTAAACAGACATGGCCGCATTGGAAAGGACCAGCCAGGTAAGAAATTCAGTGACCATATTTAATAGTGAATATTTTAAGTATTCAAATAATAGGTTTGTTTTCACATGCCATTAGGTAAAAGAGAATTCTCTAAAAAACTGGGTATAACCTCTGTTTTGGACCTTCTTCCATTAGGATACCATTTTGTGCTAAGGTGAAAACAGGACTTACCAAATACACATTTGAGACTTGTGTGTCAATAATATTAATGTATAGAATATGCCCAAGGTAGGTTCATAGGATGTGATTTGTAATTTATACATTTATATTTGTGTAGAATCATAGAAGAGTAGAATTAGAGGCAGGTTGAATTACCACTTGTCATTTTTCCCATGAGGTCCCAGAGAGAATCAGTGGGTGGGTGAAGGTCCCTCTCTTTGCCTAGATCTGTAACAGTTGATAAATAGGTGATAGAAGCAGGTAGGATTCACAATGTCAGCATTATTGCCAGGAAAGCTGGAATAGAGAATGTAGCTTGGACCTGGGGCCATACAGCTTTCAACTGGTCTGTCTTGAATTGCATTTACTCATCCAGTCCCAGACAGAGTGCTGGACACTGCAGGCCCAGTGGTGTATCCCCACATCCTGCGAGTGCTCCACAGGCAGAGAGAACTGTGTACTGACGGGCGGCTGCTGCAGGAGGGAAATCAAGTTTTGCCTGTGCAGTGACCTTCCTTCTGCTCTCACCAATCAGAGAGGCTGCTCTTTTGCAGGCTGGAGAAGTTTGCCCCTAATACTGCAGGAGGGCTGACATGCCTGTTTCGTGGGCCTAGGCAGGAAATGGGCAATTTTCATTTAATTTTACTGGTATTGCCTACACATTCTCAGTGCACCTGGCCTTTCACAGGAACATCAGCACTCTTAGGACACTTACTTTGTGTTATAAGAAGATCTAGAAACTCCAGATGTATGGTGTGATCTCTGATGCCTAATTTAATACCCTAATTTAATGTAGAATTTGAGTACTGTTTCAGTTCCCATTGCTAATTTCCAGGGTATTATGGTAAACAGGTACCATAATACAGAACATGTATTCACTCCTTGCCTGGCATCTACTCTACAGGGGGGTGGAGTGAGTTTTAGTTCCAAAGACTGATGTTGAAACCCGGGTCCAGGATGGAGAGGTCAGAGCCAAGTCCAGTTCCTGCTCCCACTGTGTGAGGCCCACGTTCTTAGCGTCCAGTTGGTCTGGGACTGTGTCTTGGGCTCTGCTTGCATTCTCAGGGGGGCAGAAACAATCAGGAATTAACTGAGTGAGTTCAAAATAGATCTGAGTTTCTTGCACACCCTCCTGACCCAGGTTGGTACATCATTAGAGGTATATTTGATACAAGTATTGCCTCTACTAATGAAATCAAGAATTGTCTTTAATACCACATGTCCTAGAATACATAGTTCTGAACCCAAGTTTACTTCTTCAATGCTTACTGGATTTGGTTTAATTTGTGAAAAATTCTTTGATAGAAGGATGATAACTGAAAGAGCAATTACACTCAGAAATGAGGCTGTGTTTTATACCACAGAGAATCTGATCTCATGATATCTCATGCTATAGCATAAAACTTTTTATAACTCAGAAAACTCATTTTTTTTATTTTTATTTTTTTAGGTCTGGTGTGGAGGTCCTATTTAACGAATTAGAGATTCCTGTGGAAGAATACTCCTTCGGTAGATCAAAGATATTCATCCGAAACCCAAGAACAGTATGTAACCAAAATCTTTACACTCTCAACTTAAGCTGGAATCATATAGGAAAGTTCTTAAAAGATGTTTAACTTTATAACATTACATGAGATGCTACCATGAATGCCACAAAACTTGTGGGTTTATCTACAAATAACCAAGAGGCAAGGACCTATAAGGGGTAGTGGAAGAATGCGTATTTTTTATGAACAATCAAAGTCTTTGATCTGACAGATTGTACAACACTTAAGAAATCACAAAGACACTGTTACTACAACAGTACAACCTCACCATTCATAGCAACTGCAGGTAAATGTAGTCTGTATTTATAATACCTGAATTATATGTTAATTTTAAAAACTACAGCCTCTACTATTTAGAGGTACAGGAAAGCAGTAAAATGAAAAAAATTTTAAGTAAAAAAAAAAAAGACGTTTAGCATTCTACCTCATAGAACCCCAAGGAAATCTTTTTGTCAGTGAATAGATGAGTGTGAAGTATAATGAGTATAGCAGGTGATTGCTAATTTGGAAGCGTTGAGATTTTGGGAAGTACTTAATTCATTTAAGAGAGAATTATTTTCCAGCATCTGCCTTCCATTAGTAATTTACGTCCTCATAGACAGTGTGAAGGTAAACTTAAGCTCAATTCAGCCCCTCTTTGATTTGTCATAAATTCTGAATCACTGGAATAAAAATTTTAAGTCTCTCATGAATTCATCAAAATAATTTTCTCATGGACCATTATCCATATCATATACAATTAATATAATTATTCAGTTCTCTTTTTCAATGTGATTGACTCCAGCATCATGGCATTTTGTCTCCTAAAAATTTCTTTCCTGTAAGCTGTGAGGTTTCAGAGGATTTCTGATAAAGTCCATCTATCACTTCTTATTAGTTATTCAAATTAGAAGACCTGAGGAAGCAACGCCTGGAGGACTTGGCCACTCTCATTCAGAAGATTTACCGGGGGTGGAAATGCCGCACACACTTCCTGCTAATGAAGAAAAGCCAAGTTGTGATTGCTGCCTGGTTCAGGAGATACGCGGTAAGAGGCTCAGTCATTTGAAATCAATAATAACAATGCTAATTGGCCAGCATTGGCTATGTACTTACCATCTAGGTTATTGTTACATATTTAATTCTCCCAACATGCTCTTAGTGGTTCTTTTTTTTTAAAGATGAGAAAATTAAGACACTAAGCTGTTATATAACTTGCCCACAGCCACATGTAAGTGGCAGAGCTGGGGTTTGAATCCAAGACAGTATTGGAGCTCAAGTTTAGCATACTACACTGCCTTTCACTGATCTAGCTGTATTTGGTTGGAAATACATTTTTAATTTGGTCATCAGATTGGAAGAGACAATGTCATTTAAGCTTTTGATTAGGTCTGGCCAGTTTTTCAATATAATTGGCTATTCTTTATTTATTGTAGCAGCTTTGAAAGTGGCTTTAATTCCAGAAAGCTAATGCCATGTTTTTGTAGATTTCTGGTTTTGGTTAAAGGTTTGCATTCTCTTTTGTCCTTAGGTATCTGGATCTATTAATTATAGGGAGAGATTCAATAATAAATTATGTTTACCTAATTAATATGAAGTTTCTTTTTGACATTTCCTTCCTCACTTGATTGTAGAGGTTTTGTTGAAGGCATACCACAGGTTTGAGAGAAGCTTGAAGGTTTGCCTCAAGGCTGCTTGGAACTTGGGCTGTGTCCTCACAAAATGAATTAAATTTGCACTCACATTTCCTTTATTATATTCGTCCTCTTTTTCAGCCATCAAGAGGCTTTACTATAGGGCTATATATAATCAAGACATAATTATGCTGTCCTATTCTCACATAACATATATTAGTTTATTATTTCCAAGTTTTAGGAATTAATGAGGTACTTAAGTGATTAAGCTAAAGACAATCAGCTTGAGAGTATCTTTATAATGGCTCATACTAGTTAAGATTATAACCAGATTATAAGTCTTTTCTTTTTTTTTTTTTTCGTTTTTGAGACAGAGTCTTGCTCTGTCACCCAGGCTGGAGTGCAGAGGCATGATCTCGGCTCACTGCAACCTCCACCTCCCAAGTTCAAGGAATTCCCTACCTCAGCCTCCTCAATAGCTGGGATTACAGGCACTCACTGTCTGGCTAATTTTTGTATTTTTAGTAGAGATGGGGTTTCACCGTCTTGGCCAGGCTGCTCTTAAACTCCTGACTTCATCATGATCCACCCGCCTCGGCCTCCCAAAGTGCTGGAATTATAGACATGAGCCACTGCCCCTGGCCAGTATAAGTCTTAAAATATGAATCTGCCCAGCTATGTGAATGATTGAGTCATTCACATGCATTCTGCAAAGGCACTTTGACTGTTGGCACCAAGCCTGGTGGCTGTGGAGTCTCCTCCGTACACCCAGAAGCACTCCTTAACTGCTGCAGATTCATAATGCTCTGCTTTCTGTTTGCCTGAAAAAGGACCAACAAGTAAACAATCCTCAAGGAGCCCTTTTTATAATTTCTTATTTTGAGGTCATTAAGAAAATCCAAGTTTACAGGTGTGCTGGATTCATCTGTCTTGAATTCTGCAAATGTTTTTGAAACACGTTAACAAGATGGACAAAACAACCTAATTCCTGACTTCCTAAAGTTTTTGTCTAGTGAAAGACAATATGCATTTAAGCAAACAAATAATCAGAACAATAATAGACGGTTGTAAGTGCTAGGAAGGAAATAGAGAACTGAAATAAAGAATAATGGGGAGGCGGGATGTGACCTAAGGTAGAGTGGCTAAGGAGAAACTTCTGGGCGGTGCCATTTGATCAGAAGGATGAGAAAGAACAGGCAATGCAAAGAACTAGGGGCCGGGCACAGTGGCTCAAGCCTGTAATCCCAGCACTTTGGGAGGCCAAGGTAGGTGGATCACGAGGTCAAGAGATCGAGACCATCCTGGTCAACATGGTGAAACCCCATCTCTACTAAAAATACAAAAATTAGCTGGGCATGGTGGTGCGTGCCTGTAATTCCAGCTACTCAGAAAGCTGAGGCAGGAGAATCACTTCAACCTGGGTGGCAAAGGTTGCAGTGAGCTGAGATCATGCCACTGCACTCCAGCCTGACAACAGAGTGAGACTCCATCTCAAAAAAAAAAAAATGCTCCTTTTTAGTTGCTGATTACTTTTAAGTTATTATATATTAATATATTTATATTATAAATGTCCATATTCTATGACATTTCGTGTTTCCTAGAGATTAATTTTCAAGTGAGATTAGTTATTGTCAAGATATTTAGGAATTAAAAATGAAAACACAGAGGTACCAAATGGGTGTCAGAGTGATGATCAGATATCGTAGCTGTTGCTTGTTCATACATCTGTAGACTATACTCTGGGAGGAATCCTAGAGATTTTCCAGCTCCTTATTTAACAGCTGAGGAAACAGAGGCCCAGAGGTAAGTGGCTTGCCTAAGGTCCCAAGGTCCTCTTGGATTTTCTCCCTGGCATCCTTTTTTATTCTACTGCCCATCTATTGATAACATCACCCATTACCTGTGATCTTCCAAGACGTAGCCTAGAATCCTAAGAAGGCATCTCTCCCACCTCAGGGAATGGGGGCTGAGCCATCTAGCACTTGTAACTTGAAGGATTCACAGCATGACTTTAGTCCTTTGAAATGCTGTGAATTTTCATCAGAGATGCCCATGTTTCAGTGTATATTCCAAAGTAAATACAATAAGAGCTCATTTTTCTTTTCTTCTTTTTTTGAGACAGAGTCTTGCTCTGTCACCAGGCTAAAGTACAGTGGCACAATCTTGGCTCACTGCAACCTCTGCCTTGTAGGTTCAAGGGATTCTCCTGCCTCAGCCTACCAAGTAGCTGGGACTACAGGCACATGCCACCACGCCCAGCTGATTTTTGTATTTTTGGTAGAGACAGGGTTTCACCATGTTTTCCAGAATGGTCTCAATCTTCTGATCCTGTGATCCGCCCGCTTTGGCCTCCCAAAGTGCTGGGATTACAGGTGTGAGCCACTGTGCCTGGCCCAAGAGCTCACTTTTCTAGGGAATATTCCAGCAACCTCCACTCAGAGGCATCAGCCCTAGAAGTAAGAAAGGCCTCTGAGCATTGAGCATGTTGAGCCAGAGCCAGGAGCCTCTCTGGATCGTCTTTTACCTTCCCCATCTGGAAGTAACCTCTGCTGTCTCCGAGCCTGCCTCTTGTGCTCTCTGTGAGGCATCTCTCCCAGGGTACTGTTTATCCTTTATACCATTGACCTATGTCTGCTTCAAGTCTTTGAGGGCGGGGATAGAGTCAGATGCATATTTATATTCTCATGGTTCTAGTAAAAGACTTTATAGGTAGAGGCTCAATATGTAAATATTTAGTTGATTGACAACAGTTTACTTAAATTTTTAGCTGATTTTCCAGTTTGAGGCAGAGTAAAAGTAGCAAACCTAAAAGAAACTAGGGAGGTTTAGAGGTGGGTCCAATAAGTAGCATGGTGAGAAATGACACCAAGAAGAGAAAACACTCAAAAGCAGATGCAGAACTCAGTGGGTTTCATTCAATCTGCCCTGTGTAGGACCTTGTATTATAACTGCATGAGACAAAGAATATAATGATAATAATGGTGGGTTCTGAGTCATTTAGGAATTATTTTATTTAGCATCCTTAAAGCATACTGTGGATTAACTGTAATATTATTGGATTGTTTGATGTTTTGGTTTCTTTATATATTGGTTTCCAGAAGGAGTATGGATAATTAAGAGTCAGACAAAGTGAGTAAATACCCTTTCTCAATCCTTGTATACTCTACAGATACGTAACTACAGCTGCTAATATCTTCCCCTTTTATCCTACAGCAACAAAAGAGGTACCAGCAGACAAAGAGTTCCGCCTTGGTAATTCAGTCTTATATCCGGGGTTGGAAGGTGAGTCTAAAAGAAGCATAATTTATTTATTTGGGGTTTTCTGGTTTTTCACAAAGGATAATGTCTTTAGGCTTACCCTGCAGGGGAGGGCTGCTCTGTCTCCTGTCTTGCCTGTAAACAGTCAGAAGGAAAGAATAAATATTATGGGCCACATGGGGATCCTAGTGACCATGTCTTGGCCACTTCCTTCTAACCAGCTTTCTTTTTAAGAGCTTTGTTTTCTAAGCAGGAAGTCCTTGAAATAATACTATACGTGACTTCAGTATCCCTTTGCCTCATGTTTTGGAGAAAAGCTGTAGTACAGAAGGCTGTCTCACAGCCTTTGCCTTCATACTCAGAACCCCGAGCCCAATGACTTCCATAACTCTCTAGTTACCATCTTGCAGGCTACCCATCATGATTGAAAGATCCTGAGATCTGGCCAGGAATAGTGGTAGGGACATGGGGGAGCCATCACAGTGGACAGCCTGGGTCTCGGTCTTTCCTGCCAAGACTTGGTTCAAGGGTCAATGAACTACAGGCCACAGGCCAAATCCAGCCCGCTGCCTGTTCTCGTACAACCTGCAAGCTAAAAATGGTTTTTGTATTTTTAAACCATTGTTTGTTTGTTTTTTAAAAAAAGAAAGGCAAAAGAAGCTGATTTCATGACATATGAAAATTATATGGAAGACAAATTTCAGTGTATGTAAATAAAGTTTTATTGGAACATAGCTACATTCATTTATTTCACAGATTGTCTGGCTGCTCTAGCGCTACAGTGGTAGAGTCGAGTAGTAGCGATAAACTGTGTAATCTGCAGAGCCAAAGCAGTTACCATCTGGCACTTTACAGAAAAAGTTTACTGATCCCTAATCTAGATCGACGATATCTTCAGAACCTATTCTGACCACTGTCCTATGAGGAGATTTCATGGTATAGTCTGGATCCAGAGGGGTAGTGCCCAGGCCTGGAGCCCTTTCAGAGGGTAGAGCCTGGCCCCGAGTCCCACAGCACTGACTAAACTTGCCCAAGCCTCAGCAACCTAAGGGCTTAGGAGTTGTCCTACAGCAAATGCCAAAACACAAATCTGAGCATGTAGAATGAGTGAAACTGATGCCTTCTGATTCTTCCTTGACCTCATGACTTGGCCCTGTGGCCCAGTTTGCATGCTAGAGACCTTAGAGGAAGGACCCGAAGTCCGCCTCCAAACCACATGTCCTCCTGGCCCCCATAAAATCGGTTTTCAGCAACTAATGGAAAGAAGCCACTGATTTGGGATCAGTGAGATCATTTTGGTTTTGCAATTCTAAAAATCTCTTCAATAAAAAGGACAGCTACAGTTACATTCCAGGCAATAATAATGAAGGAGATGCAGTAGCCTTTAGAGAATCACTGGAATCCTCTGGCCACCTTCTGAGAACTGTTTCATCCCACAGATGTGTGCCAGCTTGTGATGCTGTAGTCAGATTTTTCCCATTGCGTATCAGGGTATGGGAGGCTGCTGTCCCAATCAAGTGGAAGCTGCACTGTCATGCTTAATGATGTCTTCATTGTCCACCTTCTCATAGTCAGTTTTGGGCTAGTCACTTTCACCTTTTCTTTAACCTGTTGATTTTTCACGACAGCATGGGTGTTAAGACAATCATCCCTTTAGGTGTGTTTTTCAAGTCACTATCAATTTTTTTTAACATTCTCTCTTTTGGGTGATTCTGCCCCTTAGGCTCGAAAAATTCTGCGGGAACTGAAGCATCAAAAGCGCTGTAAGGAAGCAGTCACAACCATTGCTGCATATTGGCATGGGACCCAGGTAGGCCAGAGACCCCAAGGAATGCGGTGGGTCAGCAGTAACGTTCCTATAGAACCATGAACCCTCTGCTTCAGGGGCAGAAAATGTTTCACTGGCTTGAGCTACTGAGCACGTGTTTGCCTCTTGCTCTTTCCAACATTTTGGTGTGGGGTGGTGGCACATGCTTTTGCGTTTACCATTTGGTGGTAACTAGTGTCTCTCTTTTTCTTTCTTCATTGAAAACCAGCAGTAACCTTTCTGCCTTAAACTTTTCTGTAACTCCTTTTCAAATGCATCACAGGCGCGAAGGGAACTGAGACGGCTGAAGGAGGAGGCTAGGAATAAACATGCTATTGCAGTTATTTGGGCTTACTGGCTTGGATCTAAGGTACTTGATGCACACATCCCAACACTCCATCCTGGAATTCTGCAATAATCAGTCCTTATCTCTAGCCTATTAGGGGATGAATGACTACAGTTAATAGTGGCTCACACTGGTGCATGCCCTAGCAGCCAGATTTAACACACCTGGAAACATTAGTTCAGTAGTGTGCTTAGGAAGCTTAGGCATGCATAGGCCAAAACTAATTGCTTACTAAAAAGGCACTAGTATAATTGCTCTTTTAAAAAAAAAGCCCTTAAATAACCTGCATGTTTAGGGTTGTTTTTTTCCCCCCTACTGATGGATGCTAGCAGTGTTTTAGAGATTTTCTGGAGGGGTTGCGCATGTTGGGAATGTTCAAGTTTGGGCTTCAGTCAGTCTTCTGCAACATGTTGACAATGGAAATGCCTCTAACATATGCTTTAAAAACTAATTATGAATGAAATTTTTTTTTTAGTTTCATTGTGGCTATTGATTATTATACAAAATATATTACATGTGCAAAAAATTATCATCTGTGATTTAACAGAAACCATGTTCATGCAAAGCTAGCTGTAATTGCCACTGAAGAATCCCAGGAATTTCAGCATCAGCTGTTTGTTTTCAGAAACAAAGGCCTCCTGAAATGCTCTCACTAATCCCCAGGCATAGTCGTGGGCTCTGTGAACATTTCACATACCCCAAGGGACAAGATTTTTAGATGTTTTTGTTACTTAGAAAATCAAAGGTCATCTTTGCTAAAAATGTGTATTCCAGTTAGAAACACAAACATCAACAGCGTCCTGTGTTTTGAAGTCCACCTTGTCAACATTGTAAGCCTATCTTGTGAGAAAAATGAGAAAAGTCAACATCTGCCTGCATAAAGAGCTTAATTTGCCAAAAACGAACCGAGGTTGTTCATTTGTGCTTTTCCTGAAAATCTGTGAAGAACAAACTTGCTCCTCTAGGCAACTGAGGGAAATGTAGCAGAAGCAAAAGGACTCCTAGATGGGTTTTGCTAGGATTTCTCCATCCAGTGAGCTCATTTCCCAGTCTCAATACTGTAATATCTTGAACAAGTAGTGCCTGTTTATATCCTTTACAATAACGTGTCTAATATTTTTTTTTCCTTAAGAGTAATTTTTAAACCTGTAAGTTTAAAAATTGCTTCAATCTTCAGTATATTTCACTTTTGGGGCCTTAGCTAAAATTGAATTTTTATACATGCTACTTTTCATTTTTTGCCTGGAAGGAATTTTTGAGTTTCGTTAGTTTTGGGTTTTGTTTGCATTTCAGAGAAATAACCTTTTTTTCTGCCCAGTTTTCTCAATGACTGTTCACAAGAATTGTCTTTTTATCCATCCAAAGGGATGAACTCAGATAGGAGTGCATGGCTTCTTCAGCCCAATGTGCCGTCAGCAAGGAGGAGTCTAATGAAGTTAGGGCTGTTACTGAGAGTTTGAAGGCTTTCGTTGATATGGGAGTGAAAGGGTATGGAGAAGGCAGCACAGATAGAAAGAGTACAAGGGAGAAAAAAGGAAAAGGATGAAAGTAAGGGGTGGGAAATGATTGCCCGGGGAACCAGACAGATTGCCCTCCTCTGGAACAGAATCTCAGTGCACTGAAAATAAAAGCGCTGCACCAGCCCGACACCAGTTCTTTGGGTTTAAGTTATTATGCACTGTTTCTCTATCATTCTGAAATCCCTATTCATAAATTGGCTCTTCTGTTTGGTGGGGTATCTTTTTTCTGATCATGTGTGCTGTCTGCATTGGGCTGTCTCTTTTATTTACTATCTAAAACATTCTAGGCTCGAAGGGAATTGAAACGCTTGAAGGAGGAGGCTAGGCGTAAGCATGCAGTTGCTGTCATTTGGGCTTACTGGCTTGGACTGAAGGTACTTCCTCAACCACTTGTTTCTGTCCAGGGTGAACTTCATAAAGCCTAGCACCTACTAACCCTGAGAAAACGATTGATTATGCTTGCTGGTGGTCTGCACAGTCTTGTAGAATGCCATCTTGCTTAATTTTGTTTCTTTTTCAGAAGAAACCTGTACACTAATTTTTTTTCTGGTTTTGTGATTTCTATTTCTTTAAATAATAAGTTTAAAGTGATAGCAATATGTCATGTTTTATTCAAGATACTATGTTATCAAAGTCCTAGTTTGTTATCTTTATGAGTATAAAGTTGTTTTTTTAAAAATCTGTGAGACACGATTGCAGTAGTTGAGCTAAAAGCTGCCCCGTATCCACAGTGACCAGCCTAGGGATGCCAGGCTTTTGTTCCCTATTTGTGCCAATTCTGCTCCAATAATGGCTGCCCGGAGTAGAGCTTTCTTCAGAGCGACCATCATTCTAATTGTTCAGTATAGAAACCAAAGGTTCTTGCATCACTGAGCTTACAGATTTTGATGAATGAGATCAGAAATTCAGAGATCAGTGGATCATTCAGGTTAAAGAGAACCTCAGATTCAAATACCTTGTGATTATGGCAGGGTTTATTTCGAGTGGTGCTTCCTACAGTAGGGTACACTTCTGTGTCCAGAACTACACATAAGTAAATAACTCCAAGCTCTGAAACACCTGTAGAATATTTTTCAAGCCATGTAAGGTTCTGGTCTTCCTAATTCAATAATTAGTCACCTTGGGAAGCCATCCATATTGCCTTTTGGGGATAATTAGGCCCCTTTCTGACACTATTCCTTATTGTTGTTTTTACGTTAATCCTATGACATTTACTGTGGCTCTAAATATTTGAATATTATCTGAGAAATTAACTCTAAATCTGAACAACCATTAGAAACATCCCTGAAGCCTGCATTGAACAATCTGTATTTTTTTATAAACTTTCAGCCTATAAACTTTAGTAAATTATCTTTTTTGATTATACTGAGTATTTACCAAATAATGTTTGAAGTAATTAAAAAGTAACTTAAATATGAATTTTAACAGATGTTCTGTTTGAAGAACTCCAAACAAGCTGTATCACCAGTTTTTTTAAAAGTCAAACAAAACTGAATATCTTCCCATTTAATTCATATCTTCTAATTTGCATTCTAATTTTCATAAAAGGAAGGAAAATTAACATTGAATCAGGATTTTGCTCCCTAAAATGATTTCCATCAGTAATATGTTTATCTTCAGTTTTCTGGGTTTAACTGCATATGTTTTCAAAATATTTTTGCATTAAGAGTGTGCACTTGCAAACTGCAAAGCAAATTCAGTTTGTAAGGGAATATTATTTTAGCAGAAGTAACTTGGCATACTCTAGGCATAACTTTTTTCCTCTCAGTCTCTAACAAAATGAAAGTACTTTACTATATTACCAGTATTGTTATATGAAGTAAGATCAAACTTACTTGAAGTCCAAGATTGTAATAATTGTGTACATTTTCTTCCTCAAAAAGAATTATGTTAATAGGAGTGATAGTTTTGCCCTCTCAGATGATTGACTTTTCTTGTGGAAATAATTACAAAGTGCAGTGGGCCTTTTTAAGACTCCCAGTTCCCCAAGGGGCATCATTGTATATGTCAGCATGTTGTCACCAGGCTTTTAGGGTCTCTAGTTGTATTTTGGAAGAAATGACCTGCCCTGTGGAATACCAGAATGCATGCAGCAATTAGTTCAGTTATAATGAGGCTCAACTAAATACAGTAGGACTTCTGGTATATTTTTAAGGATATATTCTTGTGTAACTTCACTTTAACTTGCCTGCTCTCCTATGCTATTATAATTTCAGGAGCCAGTTAATAGGTAACATTTTTCTTCTTCTTGTCCCTTCTCATCTTATAAGTTTGAGATTAGAAATGTTTGTGGATCTGACAACTCCATGGCTAAATGACAAATGATAATCAGTAACTAGATATGAAAACAGGTATACCTCAGATACATTGCAGGCTCAGTTCCAGGTATCTGCGATAAAGTGAATATCACAATAAAGCAAATCACACAAGTGTTTTGTTTTCCGGTGCATGTAAAAATTATGTTTACACTGTCTGTGCTATGGTATATTAAATATCTCATAGCATTATGTCTAAAAAGCCAAAGTACATACTTTACAAATACTTTATTGCTAAAAAATGCTAACCATCATCTGAGCATTCAGCAAGTTGTAATATTTTTGCTGATGGAGGGTCTTGTTTTGTTTTGTCTTGATGTCAATGGCTGCTGACTGATGAGGGTGGTAGCTGCTGAAGGTTGTGGTGACTGTGGCAATTTCCTAAAATAAGGCAACAATGAAGTTTGCCACATAGATTGACTTCCTTTCATGAAAGATTTCTGTATAGCAGATGTTGCCATTTGATAACATTTTACCCAGAGTAGAACCTCTTTCAAAATAGGAATCAATCTTCTCAAACCTTGCCACTGGCTTTGACAACTAAGCTTAAAGAATATTGTCATTTCAACAATGTTAACAGCATCTTCATCAGGAGTAGATTCCATCTCAGGAAACTACTTTCTTTGCTCAGCCATAAGAAGCAACTCCCCATTCACTTACATTTTATTTTGAGATGGCAGCAATTCAGTCCCATCTTCAAGCTTCACTTCTAATTCTAATTCTCTTACCATATATGCCACATCTGCAATTACCTTCTCCACTGAAGTTTTGAGTCCTCTCCAAGTCATCCATGAGAGTTGTAATCAACTTCTTCCAAACTTATGTTAATGTGGCTGTTGTGACCTCCTCCTACGAATCACAAATGTTCCTAATGGCATCCAGAATGATGGCTCTTTCTGGAAGGTTTTTAATTTACTTTGCCCAGATCCACCAGAGGAATCACTATATATGGCAGGTATAGGCTTACAAAATGTATTTCATAAATCATAAGATTGGAAATTACTCCTTGATCCGTGAGCCGCAGAATGGATGTTGGTGTTAGCAGGCATGAAAACATTAATCTTGTATATCTCATCAGAGTTCTTAGGTGACCAGGTGCCTTGTCATTGTCCACCAATAGAAAGTTATCTCTTCTCTGAGCAGTAGGTCTCAATATGGGGCGTAAGGTAGTCAGTAAACGATGCTGTAAGCGGATGTGCTATCATCCAGGCTTTGTTGTTCCATGTATGGAGCACACAGAGTAGATTTAGCATAATTCTTAAGCTGTAGGATTTTTATAATGGTAAATGAGCATTAGCTCCAACTTAAAGTTAGCAGTTGTATTATCCTTTAACAAGAGAATCAGCCTGTCGTTTGAAGCCAGACATTAGCTTCTCCTCTCTAGCTAGGAAAGTCTAGATGGCATCTTCTTCCAATGGAAGGCCGTTTTGTCTACACTGGAAATCTGTTGAGTGGAGCCACATTCATCAGTGATCCTAGCTAGATCTTCTGGATAGCTTTCTGCAGCTTCTACATCAGCACTTGCTGCATCTTTCTTTAACCCTCATGAACCAACCTCTCCTGGCTTTAAACTTCTTCTGCAGCTTCCTCACCTCTCTCAGCCCTCGTAGAGTAGAAGAGAGTTAGGACCTTGCTCTGGATTAGGCCTTGGCTTATTGGAATGTTGTGGCTGGTTTGATCTTCTATCCAGACCACTAAAACTTTCTCCTTATCAGCAATGAGGCTGTTTCACTTGCTTATCATTTGTGTGTTCACTGGAATAGCACTTTTAATTTCCTTCAAGAACTTTCCTTTGTATTCACAACTTAACTGTTTGGCACAAGGGGCCTAGCTTTTGACATGCTTTCCTCACTAAGCATAATCATGTCTGGCTTCCGATTTAAAGGGAGAAGTGTGTGACCCCTCCTTTCACTTGAACACTAAGAAGCCATTGCAGGGTTATTAATTAATTTCTCTTTTTTTTTTTTTAATGGGGTTTCACCGTGATGGCCAGGCTGGTCTTGAATTCCTGGCCTCAGGTGATCCACCTCGGCTCCCAAAGTGCTAGGATTATAGGCATGAGCCACCGCACTCAGCCAATTTCCATATTGCTGTGTCTTAGGGAAGAAGGGAGACCTAAGGAGAGGGAGAGAGATGGGAGAATGGCTAGTGGGTGGAGCAGTCAGCATATACACAACACTTCTTATTAAGTTCGCCATCTGACAGATAGAATAATAATGAAAAAGTTTGAAATATTGTAGGAATTCTCAAAATGTAACACAGAGACACAGAATGAGCACATGCTGTTGGAAAAATGGTGCCATGGGCTTGTTTGATGCAGGGTTGCCACAAACCTTCAATTTGTAACAACGCAATGTCTGCAAAGTACATTAAAATGAGGTATGCCTGTAAAAGGAAAACTGCCTATATGATATATGTTACAGTTTTTAAACCTTAATAATCTAGTTGTAGAGAATGGGTCTGGTGCTCAAATGCTCAGAGGGACCGG
Organism: Callithrix jacchus; assembly: GCF_049354715.1. Classification (NCBI taxonomy): domain Eukaryota; kingdom Metazoa; phylum Chordata; class Mammalia; order Primates; family Cebidae; genus Callithrix; species Callithrix jacchus. The sequence goes on from NC_133507.1 coordinate 112,322,470, forward strand.
GTTGGTCACACAGATGAGGAAAGCAGCAGATGGGAGGTGGATCAGAAGCAGAGGGGACTCATGTAATTTGGAGCATGCATGTCTCATCTAAAGGCAACAGCAGCTACTTTGGTCTCCATGGCCCTTATTATATAGGAATAGGCCTCACTGTTGCTAGATCTTAGACAATTTTAAGAGAAATCTGCAGTCTGAATTATTATATTAAGCTCTTCCCTTAAAAATATGCATATAAAACATTTATCTACAAACTGAATTTGGTTAGTAGATTACTAGCTTACATCCCCTAATGTAGAAATATTTTGAACATGTGCAGTTAAACCCAGAAAACTAGAGAGAAAAGAAAAAAGATAAGTAATGTCTGGATTATTCAGATAGGCTAATATTTTGCTAAAGTCTAATTCTCTCATTTATATCTGGATGGTTATAATAGTTAATATATTTTTTCCTCAGTTTCAAAATTTATATCATTTATTTGTTATGTAAACACTCTAGTTACTGTAATTTGTTAAACATTAGTATATGAAGCAAATATGACAATGTAGCAAGAAAAAAATATGTGAACTAAAACTCTAACATGATGTTTTAAGTGCTCTGAGCATTAAGTTTGGTGGGAATAGAGATGGTAGACAAAAATTAATTCAGTGAAATGGAAGATAATGGTAGTTTAAAAGGTTCTTTTTAAGTTCTTATTTTTAGCCACATTCTGTTCTCAGTATGTAGAACTTACTAAAGCCTTATCTTCTATGCAAGGCTTTTGGGAACAGATACATACAATTCTTCAGATTTTTTTTTTCTTTTTGCCTTTTACAAAACAGTCTGAAGGGAACATTATTTTATACATTTTTTAAATGTATGTTAATTCGGATGAGTTTACTTACAGCTGTGCCTGTAAAGTGTTTCTTATCAAGTCATCAGATTCTTCAAAAACTACTAAGAGGATTTAAAACATCAGTTCATTCTGGTTTATCATTTTACATCTCTCAATTTCTTTCTCTCTGACTTAAGATCCACTGTGTGAATGTGCTTCGATTATTTTATTAAATCCAGAAAGGACACTTGCAAATTGGATTGTTTCACGCTTTTTCATTTTTAATAGAGGTGTATCATTATGGACCTGCACCAGCCACACATTAACCACTGTAACCTGCATCTTCTTTTTAAAGGTACGTAGAGAATACAGGAAATTCTTCAGAGCCAATGCTGGAAAGAAAATCTATGAGTTTACACTTCAGAGAATTGTAAGTTGACACTTTATGTCTGTGGCTAATTAGCATTATGGAATTACCCACTTAATATCACCAACTCCATAAAATGTACCTTTTCCTAAATGACAAAAGTGACTTTTAAAATAATGATTAAATCATAGCTGTGACACTGAGAGTAACCTTTTAAAATCATCTTCCCCCAAATTCAGGTAAATTGTGTCAGAAAGAGTTGTTAGTGGCTCGTATATAATCAATATAGTGTTTGCCTTATTTGACAGAACTTTTGGGGGAAAGTGGATCCAAGAAAGCCAGGGCCTTACTCTGTGAAACTGATGAGCTGTGGCAGGGTAAGGCCGGCAAGAAGTTAGTGGGGAGAGGGGTGACAGAGAGCCGGGCTGTGCAGCTCTCCCAGCATGGACTCTGGAGTTCTCCATTTTTCAGAGAGCTGTATGTGGTGCTGAGCAGACTGCAAACTCTGGACAGCCTCCACTGCCGCTTAGAGACTTCTGACGAGCAAATTCTAACTTCTGTGAACCTTATTTTCTCATCTGTAAAATGGGGATGATAGTGGCACTAGCCTCGTAGAGTGTTGTGAAGATTAAAATAAAGTAACGGTAAGTGCAGGACGAGGCACATATTACATACTCTAGAGCAACTCTGTCCAGCAGTGATGAAAACACCCTATGACTCTGAGGTGCAGTAGAGTAGCCAGCCACGAGCCTCATGTGGTTATTAACCATGTGAGGTGTAGCTAGTGTCACTGAGGAACTAGATTTTTAAATGTAATTTAATTTTAATTACATAAAATGTAAACATAAATAGCCTGTGTGACTGACTAGTGGCTGCATTTTAGACAATATTTATAGAGCAGGCTGGTATTAGTGTTAATATGAGTGTTAGCATTAGTATTCTTTTTTCCCCTTAACCATTTGATGGAAGTCATATTTCCCCAACCAGTATGAAAGAGTGGAATAGAGACTTCCCAGATGAGTTACATTTTATAAATTCCAAAGTTAAATAAATTCCACTATCGGTTTATTTGATCATGATGTATATAAAACAGTGTTTTTTGTGGTATATTTTCCTCATCTAGTATTTTCTGTCAAACCCAACACAGGTGCAAAAATACTTCTTGGAAATGAAAAATAAGATGCCTTCCTTATCTCCAATAGACAAGAATTGGCCCTCAAGACCTTACTTATTCTTGGATTCTACTCATAAGGAGCTAAAAAGGATTTTCCACTTGTGGAGGGTAAAAAAGTGTCATGTTACACTTTTAGGGACTTTCTTATTTATTTTGAGTGTTTTACATAAAATCAAAACTGTAACACATTCTTCCTTTGCCTCCAGGAGGATTACTTGAAAACTTTATGGTGATTTTCCCCCATGCACCGTATTGAGTTGCTATGAGAGCCCTGCTTCAGCTCAGGCATTCCCTGTCAGTGCCTCTCGGCTGGGGCTGGAATGGGAAGCACAGGGCTGCATTTTCTTTCCATTCCAGGTTCCAGCTGCTCTCAAGTAGTTCAGGTTTTTGTTCATTTGTTTCTCTCTTTGTCTAAAGGAATACTAAAGGTTTTTGTTCATTTGTTTCTCTCTTTGTCTAAAGGAATACTAAAGGACAGAGAAATCATAAAATTTGAATATTTTCAGGCAACCAAATTAAATACTGCAAATTAAAGAGTTTATCAGATGTACAGAACACATAATCAGATAATACATGTAAACACACACACTTTGATGGACTTTGGAAAAAAGGCTTTTCCCCATTCCTAATGATAGTAACACATCCTCTACCTAAATTACAGGGAAGCTGGAAATCTGTTTTATATTGCCTTTTATTTTTAGCTTTCTTATTTTATATAAGAACATGGCATGTAATTTAGATTTTCTTTTTTTTTTTTTTATTGAGATGCAGTTTCTCTCTTGTTACCCAGGCTGGAGTGCAATGGCGCAATCTCGGCTCACCACAACCTCCGCCTCCTGGGTTCAGGCAATTCTCCTGCCTCAGCCTCCTGAGTAGCTGGGATTACAGGCATGCGCCACCATGCCCAGCTAATTTTTGTATTTTTAGTAGAAACGGGGTTTCACCATGTTGACCAGGATGATCTCAATCTCTTGACCTCGTGATCCACCCGCCTCGGCCTCCCAAAGTGCTGGGATTACAGGCATGAGCCACTGCGCCTGGCCGTAATTTAGATTTTCTATGTGCTCCATGCTGGAGCACATGGGGTGCTTGTATAGACATTGAGCTTATTTTGATAATCTAGTCAGTTGATATGTGAAATATTAAATATATGCAGTTATCAGATGTAATAAAACCATTAGATGGAAGGGCATGTGTTTAGTAAATGAATGCTTAGTAGATACATCCTCCAGGAAACTCTTTCCTGTGCAACAGGGTGGGCTTGTTCTTTATCAGAATTATATATGTATAGAGTGACACTATCGCTGATTAGCTTGATGAGTGGTACCATACAGCATAAGGAACTGGATTCTGAGTTTTGTTTTCCAGCAAATTTGGTGAAATTCATGAGCCTCTTAACTGCTTGTCTCTTTTTTTGAGTCTAACCCAGAAAAGAAACTCTTTTCAAAAATAATGACGGGGAGCTCCCAATGCCATGGATCTGCATGATCTCTGCCCTCCCCTGGCTCTGAGATCTCACCCTTGCCTCCACTGGCTTGGAGGTGGGAGATGAGGACTGTTTGTTCCTAAAGGGAGCCTTTCCATTGAATGGGTCAGCAGCAATGCTAACATTTCTTCATGCCATTATTTCAGTAGCACTTGACCCCACCTGTAACTGAATTTCTAGGATGCTCATCTTAAAAACCGGCTGCTCCCCTGGCCATCATCTCCTTTCATTGCAGCTTCAGAGTCAGAGTGAAAGGGGATATCTCAGGTCCCTCATCTCTATTATAAAATGGTAGTGGGGGATTTGGAGCAGTGGTTTTCAAACTGTAGATCATAGCATATTCGTGGATCATGAAATCAATTTAGTAGATTACTAACAGTGTTTTTCAGTGAAAGACAATAGAATAGAAAATAGCAGAGTGTAACAGAAAGGATCAAGTATTGTTTTGTGACGCTTTTGTGTCAATTTTCTGTGTGTGTGTGTGGAAATGTGCTTAGTAGACTGTGATGCACAGTATTTGTACTGTCTCTCTGGAAGAGTGACAGCCTCAGGACTAGAGGATATCCAAGGACTGACAGAGTAGGAGGAAATACTACCTGCAGGGCTCATGCCCACTAGGCCCTGGTGTGTTTTGAAGAAGCATCCCAGGTTCTGCAATACTAATAATAGTCTTTCTGACATTTTCCAAGACAGACTTTTTACAAGCCACAAGGGAAAATGTTTTTGGCCTTTTTAGTGTATGTTTTTTGCACTTTCTCCCTTGCTCTTGTTGCTGTTCAATTATCTTAGCATATTTAAGAATAAGTAATGATTTACTTATATAAATGATGTTTTGTTTCTTTCTTCTCATATCTCACAGTGTAAAAAATACAGAGACCAGTTTACAGACCAGCAGAAACTTATTTATGAAGAAAAACTAGAAGCCAGTGAACTCTTCAAAGACAAGAAGGCTTTATACCCATCTAGGTATTATGGCTTCACTTTACCCATAAAATTCAGGATTTTAAACATTTCTCAAATATATTTGTATGCCTTTTCAAGTAGTGTTTGATTTCAGTCTTAGATGAGTGATTTTTAATTGTGTGAATCATTTTATAATCAGCTTGATATAAACATATTTGTGCCATGGCTTCTGTGGTGCCATTTAATGAAATGAAGTTACAGTTGTTGGTTTCACTCCATTAGCATTAGCTCGAACACATTACTAAATAATTAGAAGTCATTTAACATAAAAATCATATAGGCTGTTAAGTAAGATAAGCTTGCATTGTAAATTCCTGTTCCTTTTCCATAGTTTTCAAAGACTGGCCACATTTCTGTTGTCAGTGTTCTTTAATCACCATTCCAGTCTTCCTGCCACAACGAGCAAGGTCAGAAACTGATTTCTAAGGTAAATGAGAGCGTGAGCCAGGGTAGTACTTTTTGAGTGTAGCTTGAGCACTGGTCCATGGTGCCCTTTGGGCTACTAACTCAACGGATACAACTTCTGTGGCCTGTACAGCAAGTTCAGTTCCTTTATTGTAGATACCACGGACTCAGAAGAAGAAGGAACACCAATTCCAAGTTTAGCAAGTGAAGTCCTTGGTAAAGACTATTTATCCGAATAGTCTGACATCTCCCACATCAATAATTTCCCCCCAGCAATCTTATCCCATTTTCATCTGGTGTTTATAAAAAAGTAGATTGTACAATTTCAAGCCAAATCTATAACAACTTTAAGCTTCTCCCAAAGAATGGCCTAGAAAGAATGTATTATATGCTGGGTATATTCACATTTATCATATAAGTTGTGTTTATATCCTCTAAGACTTTAGATGCATTTGAAATATCTTCCTTTTAAAGGATTAAATGAACATACATTGCCAGACTCACTGGGTTTAAATATTTTAAATTGTACGACTTCCTTGGTTGGCTGATGTGGCTACTTGAGGTGACGTATACTCTCTTAAGTCAAACACAGAGTCTAAATCCAAAGTTATCCAAAGTGCCTGTTATATAAAGCATATTGAGACAGGAGAATTTGTCTAGATGCTTGCTTCAGCAGCTAATTTTATTCAGCTTTTTAAAAATACATTTCTAAATTAGAGAGTAACCTTCTTAATGAACATTCTCTATGGATGACTCTTCAGAAACTGCAGGCTGGAAAATGCATCTTTGAGGAAACAATTTAAAACGCTGTTAACATTTTTATAATTTAAAACACATTTGAATAGGAACCAAAAAAGTTAACTTCAAGCCAAGTCCTTTTTGGGTAGTCTTATCAGTTTTCAGGGATAGTGGCACACTCACCCCACAGCAGCCAGAGAGGTGGCATAATTTAGCTTCCCACCACCCTGGGAAGTGGCAGCTTTTATGGGAGTTGGCCTTTTATTTCCTGAGAGCTGTGAAACGCTGACCACCTACGTGGATTTTTCTTCCCTTATCCTCCACCCACAACATAAGCATTTAAAGTTGTATTTGCAAATTGCCAGAACTTTGTAGCTCAAAAGGAAGCTTGTAGATCCCTTGAAGCAGCAGTTTTTCCTTGGTGCATTTGATGAAGCTGTCCTGAAAGAGTCCCCGGACAAGTCTTCAGGGAAATTGACATCTTAGTGATAATTGCACAGTTAACCTCTTACAAAAATGAGTTTGGGAAAAAAAATTGCTCTGATTCTGAACGTTTGCTTTGCTTACTTCTGTCCATTTAGAGGCCTATTGTAGGAGAAGAGGCTTGATTCTCCATTCAGATACAGATGCTGCTTAACTTATATTGCAATTACATACAGATAACTCATTATAAGTTGAAAATGCATTTAATACAACTAACCTACTAAATGCCACAACTGAGCCTAGCCTACCTTAAACATGCTGAGCACACTTACATTAGCCTACAGTTGGGTAATATCATCTAACACAAAGCCTGTTTTATAATGAAGTGTTGGCTATCTCATGTGGTTTATTGACCACTGTACTGAAAGTGAAAAAAAGAATAGTTGTATGAGCACCATTGTAAAGTTGAAAAACCCTAAGTTCTACCAAGTTAAGGACCATCTGCATTGCCTACTTAGAACCAAAGTTACATGTTAATATTAAGTGTTCTGTAGTTTTCTTCTAAAGCGATTGATCTGGATGTTCTTTCCCAAAAGGCCTATTGATTTTCTTATTCTCTGTGAGAAATGAAATTTTTCTTTACAGCAGGTGATGGTAACGATTTCAGCTCTTTTTTCACTCCACATATTGTTTGAAGGCGTTAGTAAATCCTTTGTGAGCAGCTGTTAACTTTATATAAACAGATGAGAAGAAATTGCCTTTTCCTTCGCACGAGGCCATGTATTTGAGTCTTAGCTGTTCTTATGAGTGATTTCTATCTTGATTGTTCCATGTAATAAGATTATTATCAAAATCCTGCCCACCAAACACCATGATCACCTCAAAAATCTATTTGAAATAAGTTTAAGGTTTCATTCTAACTTATATTTAGGACAGGTACAAGTGTAATATATAAAATAAATTGAAAACACTTTTTATGAAGTTCTCAGCTACTCCTTAGAATCAACTGACCTGTTTCCATTTTTTGGTGGTACTTTCATTTGAAGCTATTTCTAATGTGCAGGAATTTTTTTTCCTTTAGTGTTGGGCAGCCATTCCAAGGGGCTTACCTGGAAATCAACAAGAACCCCAAGTATAAGAAACTCAAAGATGCCATTGAAGAAAAGATCATCATTGCTGAAGTCGTGAACAAAATTAACCGTGCTAATGGGAAGGTAAAAATGCTAACCCTGAAGACTGATAAAAAGTAGCTGTTGGTTGGATTAGTCATCCTGTTTTCTGAATGTAAAAATTTACCTTTCATGTTCTCAGTAGAGTTAACTGTGAAGGGGGCTATTTCCCCTTACCTTTAAGCTTAGGTGGAATTTTGCTTGTTCTCTGAAATTTTTATGAATAAAACATATTATTGATGTACTTTACTGTGTTCTTGGTTTACATAGGTATGTTCGTTGAAGGATATTAGAATAATACATGCATTTTTGCAAATAATGCCTTAAACTCATGGACCATTTTTGAGTATTTTTGATCATTGGTTTATATGATCTTTTATTTCATTTTAGAGTACATCTCGGATTTTCCTCTTAACAAATAATAATCTCCTTCTTGCTGACCAAAAATCTGGACAAATCAAGTCAGAGGTTCCCTTGGTGGATGTGACCAAGGTATCAATGAGCTCACAAAATGATGGCTTCTTCGCCGTCCACCTCAAAGAGGTAAAGGTTCAGTTAATGATGTAACAAAGATTTCTGTGCCTAATCTCTCAGTCATTGATTTAAAAATTTCTGCCTCTGACTAATATTATGGCAGTTTATATGTCTGCCTTGCTAATTTGCAAATTTTGGATATTCACCCCTACATCAGATCTCAGGCTCAGTTTTTTAGTAATTGAATAAAGTTAATCACTTTTATGGACAAGTGTACATCACTTTTTGAAACTAATACATAGAAATATCAAGATGTTTTAAATTTTGTTTTCTCCTATTTTTTCTATGTATCAACTTAGTAAATGTCTTAATGTTCATCTCTAATCTGAGGGTTTATATTAAAGGATACAACTAAAATAAAATAACTGACAGTTAATTTTAACCTAAATAATTTTTAATGTTCTGTGCCTTTAGCTTAACCAGAACTCCTGGCTTGAATGCAGTGGTTACGTGTAGGTTCTGGAGTTGGTCTCACTCCCTTTATGATGCTTTTGGCCAAGGCATTTAACTTGTGTGTGCCTACCTACTTTTTCTCATCTTTAAAATGGGGATGAGAAAAAGCAGGTAGTGTAAGTAGGTAGTGTAAGAGTGCCTACTTCATTGCATTGTTGTAAGGATTAAATGAGACACTGGAGGGACAGGGCCTGTCACATAACACAGAGTCACTAAATAAACAAAAGCTAGCAAATACTTATATGTAGGGACATGTGTCTAGCTGATAATGTTACTTTCTGGCCCAACCTAAACTTAGAAAAATCCCCAAAGCATCCCTTAGCCTGTTTACCCTATTTTGGGTCTCTTTTAAAGGTGGCATGTCAAATACTAGGACGGTGATTCTCAACCTCAGTGACACATTTAAACAGCTTGGGAAATTTAAAAATGCTTGTGCCCAGGGCATACACCTGTGTAATCAAATTAGAATATCTCAGAAGGGGTCATAAGCATCATAGTTTTTTTAAATAAACTGAGATGATTCCCTTGCACAGCTACGGCTGAGAGCCACTGCCCTAGGATATTTGCGGGAGGTGTTGTCGTTAGGGCTTTAACCAAATCACGGACAAGTTTTTAAATCGGGTCCTTCAGATGAATTGCAGGTTAGGTCCATGCTCCTCAAACCTGAATGTGTAAACTCATACCCAGAGGTTGTTATGGTTTCATATTTGTTGGGGGCTGTGGTAGGGCCTGAGATTCTGCTTTTCTAGCAACCTCTAAGTGGTGCAGATGGTTCTTCTGCTCCATCCACAGACTTTGGGTAGGAGGGGGTGAGTTAACCTTGCTAAAGTGCTCTGAGCAAGTTGGAAGAAACACTGCTTTTGTCATTAATGTTTGCCTTGGGAGAATGGATTCCAGGATCTGATGTTTTAAAGAGATTGTAAATACATTTTTAGCCAAGCCTGTAAACATTGACCTCCTAGCTTTAATTATGACTGATTCTTGGTTTGTCCTTGCAGGGCTCAGAAGCAGCTAGTAAAGGAGATTTTCTCTTCAGCAGTGATCACCTGATTGAAATGGCCACCAAGCTCTATCGCACGACTCTCAGCCAAACCAAACAGAAGCTCAATATCGAGATTTCTGATGAGTACGTTCATGTATTATTTGAATATACTTTTTCTCTTTCAGCTTTTGTCTTTTAGCTCAACTCTCTGATCTGATTCATTAATACAACTACTTATTCAGTACCAGGTATGTGTCTAGTAGTTGTTCCACATGATAAATGGGCAGCGAATGACACTGATCAAGTTTCTGACCTCATGTACCTGACATCCTAGTAGAAGAGACCAGTATATACAAACAAAATGATGAAATAGCTGATATGATTTTGGCTAATGACAAATGTTTATGAAGGAAAAAAGGGTTAAGAATCAGAGAATATTTTTGATAAGAGGTCAGGGAGGCCTCTTTGATGTGGTGACATCTCAGACTGGTATAAATTTGAAATTTGCTTTTTCAATTTCCCATTAGGGTTCTGATTATAGAAGTTAGTGATTTGCATACAGGTTGGGGCATCCCCCCATTTATTGAATCTTTCTATGTAAGTTTTTTGGACAAATCTGAGTTACTATCCTGATTATACATAATTGATTACCTTTCAATAGATCGTTTACCTGGCTGTATACTTCTTTGTATGTCTAGATTGCTCAGGAAGCTACATTATTTTCTAATTAAGAACTTTCTAGGGCCGGGTGTCGTGGCTCACGCCTGTAATCCCAGCACTCTGGGAGGCCGAGGCAGGTGGATCAGGAGGTCAAGAGATCGAGACCATCCTGGCCAACATGGTGAAACCCCGTCTCTACTTAAAATACAAAAATTAGCTGGGTGTGGTGGCACACGCCTGTAGTCCCAGCTACCCAGGAGGCTGAGGCAGGAGAATTGCTTGAACCTGGGAGGCGGAGATTACAGTGGCCAAGATTGCCACTTGCACTCCAGCCTGGCGCCTGGCGACAGAGCAAGACTCTGTCTCAAAAAAAAAAAAAAGAAAAGAAAAAAGAACTTTCTATTCTATTCTGTTTCAACTCTCCCTAAAAGTCTTTCTAAAACAAATTTACACCAATTTCTGCCCCTTTATAAGTCAGACTCTCTTTGATGTGTTAGGATTTTGCAGTGCTGTGGTCTTAAGTTCTCATTGAACACTCACAATGTTTAGATTTGGGTGGGAAGTTGGGCTTCATATATACTCTATTGGAAATTGCTATTTGGACTAAATAACTTTTCTTGTTAATGAGACCTTGCTCATAAAACAAAGAATATTAGGAAAAAAGATAATGGTTGTGTTTCAGTTAAGGATTTAACATGTTAAGGCCTATTAGAGCTTTAAAATCCCTTTATAATAGTTGGAAGTTTTTCATAACCTGGGAGAATGGGCTTTGGTGGGGTTGCTAATTCTCTCTCATCATGGGAAGATCGTACGTATTCCAAACAGCAGAAGCTCCTCAGTATACAGATGAAGCAGTCTCATAGTTGTCCCACTACGTGAATAAACTCATCTTTACACGGAAAGGAAATCACACCAACATCCAGACCACAAATGATTACTACTTTTAGGCATTTCCCAAATCGGGATTCTAGGAACATTACTCATACAAGGACACTAATAACAATGTACTGTGAAAAAAATCATTCTCTGATGGAAATTTTAAATCTTTCTTCACTATATTACTTCTCAGAGCCCCTGAAATCTTGTGATTCTCCTGAGGAGCTTTAGGGGGATAGCATATGCTGCATTTCCTAAACATCATCAACCACAGAACCCTTTGAGCAGCTCTAACGCTTGTGTTCAGAAGTGTGCCATCCGGTAAAGGGGGACAGTTCACTTCTAGGCAGCAAGGGCCCTGCCCTGTCACAGAGACTGTGTGATGTTCTGGATGCCATAAGCATTCAGTAAACATAGTTGTCCGAGCGAAGATTTACAGTGTGGCCACATGAAGAAAACAAACGTTGGACAGCATTATAATGCCTTTCCTTCTCCAGTGCCTAATTATTGATTGGTCTCATAAAAATAGATAAAACAGTTCATAGGACTCTGTGTAGCAGCTGTGGGTCCCTTCCCCAGCTGGCACAGGAAGCCTGGAGAGGAAGTTTGTAGGTAAAGATCATGAATCTCCTTAGGGAGCATTTTAAGTTTAAACAAAAATTTTCAAAGTCATAGGTAGGGGTGCCTGTTCCTTTATGCATTAGCCCTGAGTGGCTTCACCAGCTCTATAGAACCAGTGCTGAAAACACAGAAGTTTAGTGACTAAACCCTTCCTTGTTTTATCTTTCTCAGAAGTAGAAGTACTCTAACTAACCCAGATTCTGAAGTCATAGATAAGTGGATGTCAGTTTATGGAAAGAGAGTCAAAGTCCTGTTTACTTTTTAGTGGGATTTTTTTTTTTTTTTTTTTTTTTTTTTTGAGACGGAGTTTCGCTCTTTTTGCCCAGGCTGGAGTGCAATATACGTGATCTCGGCTCACCACAACCTCCGCCTCCCGGGTTCAAGTGATTCTCCTGCCTCAACCTCCCGAGTAACTGGGATTATAGGCATGCGCCACCACACCCAGCTAATTTTGTATTTTTTGTAGAGATGGGGTTTCTCCATGTTGGTCAGGCTGGCCTCAAACTCCTGACCTCAGGTGATCCGCCTGCCTCGGCCTTCCAAAGTGCTGAAATTACAGTGTGAGCCACCATGCCCAGCCTTTTTAGTGGAATTTAAACTTGCACATATAGAAGTGAGAATTGAATTCATTGAGAGATTCAACTGCCTTAAAATTCTAGTCCTTAAACTTCCAAGCTGTTCAGTGTGTACATAGATTGCATTTTAAGGTTAACCTACAAGATGATTGTACAGTCATACACTACATAATGACATTTTGGTCAGCAATGGATCACACAGACGATGGTGGTCCCCTAAGATGGTGGTGGGTCTGAAAAATTCTTATCTCTAGTGATGTCACAGCTGTTGTAATATTGTAGCACAAGGCACTACTCACATGTTTGTGGTGCTGCTGGTGTCAACAAACCTACTTCACTGCCAGTTGTATAAAAGTAAAAGCACATACAATTATGTATAGTATGTAACACTTGAAAATGATAATAAATGATGTTACTGGTTTTTTTCATACTATACTATTGAATCTTCATTTTAGAGTATATTCCTACATATTTAAAAAGTTAATTGTAAAACAGTCTGGGGCAGGTTCTTCAGTGGGTGTTTCAGAGGGCATTGTCATCTTAGGAGATGCTAGCTCCATGTGTATTATTACCCCTGAAGACCTTCCAGTGGGACAAGACATGGAGATAGAAGACAGGGACACTGATGATCCTGACCCTGTGTAGACCTAGGCTAATGTGTGTGTTTCTATCTTAGTTTTTAACAAAAAGTTTTAAAAGTAAGAATTAAAAAACTGAAATTTTATAAATAGAAAAAGTTTATAGAATACAGATAAAGAAAGAAAATATTTTTGTACAGCTGTACAAAGTGTTGTGTTTTAAGCTAAGAGTTATTACAAAAGAGCCAAAAACAGCTGGACCTGGAGGCTCATGCCTGTAATCTCAGCACTTTGCGAGGCCAAGGCTGGTGGATTGCTTGAGCTTAAGAGTTTGAGACCAGCCTGGGCAAGATGGTGAAACCCCTTCTCAACAAAAAATTTAAAAAGTCAGCATGGTGGCATGTACCTATAGTCCCAGCTTCTCAGGAAGCTGAGGTGGGAGAGTCATCTGAGCCCGGGAAGGTCAAGGCTGCCCTGAGCCATGATTGCTCCAGTGAACTCCAGCCTGGGACCCGGTCTCAAACACAAAGCAAAAGAGTCAAAATGTTTTTAAAATTGTAAAGTCTATAAAGCAAAAAGTTACAGTAAGCTAAGGTTAGTTTATTATTGAAGACAGAAAAAAAATACTTAAAATGTAAAGTAATGTCCTAGACCTTCACATTCACTAACCTAACTCACTCACTCACTCACGCAGAGCTACTTCCAGGCCTGCAAGCCCCATTCACGGTAAGGGCTCTAGGCAAGTGCTCTATTTTTATCTTTTATACTACATTCTTACTGTACCTTTATGTTTGCATAAGTTTAGATATACAGATACCATCATGTTGCAGTTACCTACAGTATTCAGTCCGATAACACGCTGTACCATCTAGGTTTGGATAAATTACACTCACTCTATGATATTTGCACAATGACAAAATCACCTAGTGATGCATTTCTCAGAATGTATCCCTTTTGTTAGATGATACATGACTATATTTCTAAAATTAAGTTCCCAAATAGTGTAAAAACTAGAGTGAATGTTTCATTAAACATTTTTAATATATGTGTGTATATATACATGTGTAAATACACACATGCGTGCAATAGATACACACATAAACATGTATCATTTAAGTTATACAATTTGTTTTCTGAATAGTTGAAATTCAAACAATTAACCCATGTTCTTTTTACCTTGAAATTCTAACTGGTATGAATACCATGAAACAATACATTCCACGTTACTGTTCGTTGGGGATGATTTTCTCTTTTCTATGAAGTAAAGATAAATAATGGTGCTTACCTCTTAGGATTGTCTTAAAGCCTGATCTAATAACATAGTAAATGGCCAAGAATAGTGTGGCATGTAGCAAATCCTCAATATATAGTATCTATTGCTATTTCTAGTGTGATTTTTTTTTTTTTTTTTGAGAAGGAGTCCTGCTCTTTCACCTAGGCTGGAGTACAGTGGCAAGATCTTGGCTCAGTGCAACCTCCACCTCCCAGATTCAAGGGATTCTCCTGCCTCAGTCCCCTGAATAGCTGAGGTTACAGGCGTGCACCACCAAGCCCTGCTAATTTTTCTGTTTTTAGTAGAGACGGGGTTTCACCATGTTGGCCAGTATGGTCTCAAACTCCTGACCTCAGGTGATCCGTCTGCCTCGGCTTCCCAAAGTGCTGGGATTACAGGCATGAGCTACCATGCCTGGCCTCTAGTGTGAATCTTGATCATCAATTATAAACATGGAGACAGTTAATATATGCCAAGGTTATTGGGGAAAGAAGTTCCTATGCATTTATTACACTTACCAGTGGTGTTTTTAATTTATTTGAGAGAGAGTCTCCCTCTGTCACCCAGGTTGGAGTGCAGTGGTGTGATCCCGGCTCATGGCAACCTCCTGGCTGCAAGCTATTCTCCTGCCTCAGCTTCCCGAGTAGCTGGAGTTACAGGCATGTGCCACCATGCCTGGCTAATTTTTGTATTTTTGGTAGAGACGTGGTTTTGCCATGTTGGCCAGGCTGGTCTCAAACTCTTGGCCTCAAGTTACCTGCTTGCCTTGGCCTCCCAAAGTGCTGAATTATAGACAGGTGTGAGCCACTGTGCCCAGCCACAGCTGTCTTTGAAAACAAAAATGTAAAAGTGTTTGATTTTTAAAATATGTAAATTTTCAATAAACCTGAAAGATTTTTTTTGAGACACATAGGTGTAAGTATATATGCCAGAGACATATCTCAAATAGTTGAATCTGGAACTATAACTGTCCTTTTCTTTGTTGCTTTCAAGTTAAAAGAAATAACCCATTTAAAAGATCAGAAGCACTATCCTTACAAAACAACTGATGAATTAGAAGCACATGTGCCACGTTTCACTCTAGCAGATAATATTTGCAAAATGTGGCCTCTTTAGACCTTGACTCTGAAACTTGTATAACAGAGCAGAGTTATGGATCCTCACATCACTGGGGAATGTCAGTAAATGGTCAGTGGTTGTTGGGTGAACTCACTTTAATAATGTGCCATTGACTGAGAAAACCATCCTTGAAAATATGGGAAATGTCATATTGCTATGCTAATTATGATGGTAAAGAGAAGAGATCACTGGTTTTGAAATGGGAAGACCTGGTTTCTGGCCCAGCGATGCAGCTCTTATGTCCCCCAGTGACGCTGTCCTCAGGCAGGATCTCATCATTCACAGCTGGGGGTCCCTCACAGCCCCAGCACAGGGAAGGTGTGAAGAACACTGTAGATGCTCACTTGTACACCTAAAGTCATCTCTTCTCTCCACAGTGGTCCACATCATATACTAAAGGGAAAATACACTAATGGATTTTTTTTAATGTTTATAATTTCTGTGTGTGTCCCCCACCCCAAATGTTTATAATTTTTATATAAATATTTTAATGGATGTTAAAGAGATATGTGGTAGATCAAACACCTGATTTTATCTGTAGGTCACTATTATTTTGAAATACATTTAAGCTAGCAATAACTACTGGCATACTATGCAGATCTGACAAAAATGGTGTAGGACATAGATGAGTAACCAGTGTTTAGAAGCTGTAGACTAGAGGGTTGCCAGACCCCTTCCTTTTGTGAAATTCTTTATTTCATTTTTCTTAATTTGTTGATAGTTTAATAGCCCCCTCCCATATTTTTGCCATGGAAAAATGAAAGAACCTGTTTGTCTTTACATTTGAAACACAGAGATAATTCTTAGCCTTTCTTCCTCACTAGAATAGGATGAGTTAATGAACTTTAGATTTCTTCGGGCTGAATGAGGACTACTGGAGGTAAATTGCATTAACACAATTCTATATAAGAAGTGCTAATGGGAAGAAGTGATACAGGTTGAGTCTGCCTTATTCGAAATGCTTGGGACAAGAAGTATTTCCAGTTTCTGGTTTTGGAATACAGTCATGTGTCATTTAACACAGGATACATACTAAGAAATGTGTCACTAGGTGATTTTGTTGTGCAAATGTCAGAGAGTGTACTTACACAAAAGTAGACTGTAGAGCCTACTGCACACCTAGGCTGTATATTATAATATAGCCAACTGCTCATAGCCTGTTACTGTACTGAATACTGTAGACAATTGTAACATATTGGTAAATATTTGTCTGTCTAAACATAGAAAAAGTACAGTAAAAATATGGTATAAAAGACAAAAAAATGTTACCACTGTATAGACCACCACCATCGTAATCTTATGGGAACCCCATCGTATATGACTGACAGTGAAATTAGGTATTTTACCGCAAGCGTAAGTATTCCATTGCCCTACATTAGGAGAGCTATGATGTCAGTAAGCCATAGGAATTTTTTTGCTCTTATGAGACCACAATCATATATGTGGTTCATTGTTCACTGAAGCGTTGTTAGGTAGCACATGACTGTATTTGCATTATTCTTAATGTTTCAATCTTAATCTGAAAATGTAAAATCTGAAATGTTCAGCAAGCATTTCCTTTGAGCATCATGTCAGTGCTTTAAAAATTTCAGAGTTCGGAGCATTTCGGATTTTCAGATTGGGTTAGGGATGTACAGCCTGTACTTGTCAAGATCAGCATTTAAAATATAAAAGCAAGTGTTACTGTTACCATGAGCTGTTTTGTGTATATTTTAATTGGTTTTATTCTTGTCTTCTAGGTTCCTGGTACAGTTCAGACAGGACAAAGTATGTGTGAAGTTTATTCAGGGAAACCAGAAAAATGGGAGTGTCCCAACATGTAAACGAAAAAACAACCGTCTCCTTGAAGTTGCTGTCCCTTAACTGGCGCCTCCTTTCTACTTTCATGGACTTGTTTGTAATAGTGCAATTTGGTTTTGTGTTTTTTGGGGTTCATTGTATGTTTGGGAATCACCAAAGGCTTTTAGAGTTCTTTGGCAAAATAAAAATATTTGACTAATCAATTTTTATTATTGGAATAGTTTTAACCTTTCAGATACATGTTCTGTCCTGGAGCAGGATGGTAGAAACTAACAGTGTCTATTTTCATGTCTGATGTGTTTTTCGTTTAGTCATGTTAGATCTGTGTACCCTAAATCAGCATATTACTCACAAATCATTAATTCATATAAGAAATGGTCTTAAAAGATACTGCATTCATTCATCAAATATTTATTCCATGCCTACTCTATGCTAGGCACTGTGCTAGACGGTAAGAAAACTTATTAGGAACCTTTTTGTTTTTGAGGCCATTGCATTCTGGCTGGTTTGTGCTGGTTTAATGGCATCTAAGAAGGTTTGGAAAGGTCGAGACCAAAACAATAATTGTTAATGATGGACAGCGTTATTAGGAACCCTGTAGTATGATCTTTAACATATATGCTTCAAGAAAGGCTGGTCCTACGAGGGCACAGAAATGAATGACCGGGTTAAATCCCTCTACATGTGGTTTCTGCTTGAAAAAAAGAAAACTGACATTTGAACAGGACTTTTAATTTGTTTAAACCTCCAGTAATTACTTTTAACAGTAGAAAAGAAGTCATTCTTATTTTAGAAAAAGTGACAGAAGCAGTCCAATAAGATTATATGTTCCTGTTTCTGGTAAATATCATATATGATCCTCGATCTGATAATATCTCCAGAATATTGTTTTCATCCAAATTTGAGGAGATATTTTAAACACCTAACAAAGTAAAGGGCTAAAAGCCATTCAGATAGCAGTAACCATTCTGTATGATGTGCAATAAAACATCCAATATCTTTTTTGAAAGTTTTATTTATAATATACATTTTTGTATGAGAAAGGTGATTGGTACAGGTTGCCTATTTTATTCATGGATCAAAATTAAATTTGTGTAATTTGCAGGGCTTTCTTTCTTTTTCTTCAAATTTGCAGGGGTTCATTATGGAAACTACATTTTAAACTTTGGAATCAAATTGTTTCTTATCTGGGAGGATAATGTATATACATTGGTATTATGTTAAATAATAAAATTGTTCTACTTTGGTGCCATTTGCTGGATCACAACTGTATTTTTGTATCTCAAGCTATTTTCGTAAGTTGTGGGTCAATGTATCATCTCACAGGAGGGTTTTACAATCCAAACATTATATGTTCTCTGTGTAACTGAATCTCACTTACCTTTTATAAACCAGAAACATTAATTGAAAATATTTTCTGGGGATTTTCTCTTGACTTTTGTATTTTTAAAAATTGCTCACATAAAGAAATTCTCAGAAGTCTTTGTGTTTATTGGTGCGGGTAGAGGATGTAATTAGATTCTTCTTGCCATGTGCCTAAAATGGTAGATTGATAGTTCCTGATACTGGTGAGTAGAAATTTGGGAATTAGAGGGTGTGGTGTTTTTAGCAATATGTAATATATTCACATTGTTCAGCATATAAGTAAATGTTAAAAGATACACATTACAAATTCTCTATCCTATCAGCCACACATCTGCTTAGTTCCCACCCTCCCCAAAACATTATCCATTGTTGTTAGTTGCTCTTGTATTACTTTGTTCATATGTTTGAAGAGAAAATCAGAATAGATTCTTATGTTCTTCTGCTTTAGTAGACAAAAGCTAGTATAATATATTATAGCCATTGTTCCTTATCTTTCCGTTTTCACCTAGCAGAATATCATGAAGAGCTGCCCATTCTTCTGTTGTATGGATGTGCTGTAGTGGATTTACCTGGTCTCCTACTCATTATCATTGGGTTCCTCCCAAATGGAACTTCAGGATGGAAGATTAGGATGAAGAGGAGAAATATCCCAGGTCTACTTGTTAGATTTTTCCAAATACCCTATTTGCAGATTGTTCAATCAGTCTTGTCACTGAAGTATTCAGTAATTTTTGGTCATGGAACATGTTCTGTATGGGGTTCTAACGACGTGATAGGAAAGATTTGCTGCACTTCAGCCAGAAAGCCTCCTTATGTACCAAGGTAAAAGCTCTTCACATTCCCCATTGGGAAAAGCAGTAATAACTTGACCACACCACAGATGAGGGTGCCACTATAGCCCAGGTGACCCACTGTACAGCAGTGTTTCCCAAAATGTCATTGTGCGTCAATCTGGGACAAAATCACAAAGAAGGTTTGTTTTGTGTGTGTTGGGTTGCGGGGGCGGGGGATGTGTTTGTTTTGTTCTGTTTTTTTGAGATGGAGCCTCACTGTGACACCCAGGCTGGAGTACAATGGCACATTCTCGGTTCACTGCTATCTCAGCTTCCTGGGTTCAAGCGATTCTCCTACCTCAGCCTCCCGAATAGCTGGGACCATAGGCATGCACCACTACGGCTGGCTAATTTTTGTATTTTTAGTAGAGACCTGGTTTCACCATATTGGCCAGGCTGGTCTCGAACTCCTGACCTCAAGTGATCTGCCCACCTCTGTCTCCCAAAGTGCTGGGATTACAGGCGTGAGCTACCACGACCAGCTGGAAAGCCTGTATTTAAAAAATTACAAAAAAACAAAAATCCATACCAGTTCCTGGGCCATACCCTATACTAACCGAATCAGAATCTCTGGAATAGAGTTTGAAAACAGACATTTTAAGGAAAATCTCCAGGTGCATTCCAGCTTGGGCAACAGAGTGAGACCCTGTCTCAAAAAAGAAAAATCTCCAGGTGACTCACACACATTGAAGTTTGAGAACCACCAAGGGAAATACTAGAGCTTCTCTGTAACTACACACAGCAGTCTACGCCTTAAGAAGTCCTCCTTTGGTGACCTGATTGCCACCCAAGTCTAAGAACCACTAGTCTAGAGCTTCCGTCTGGCTGCACGTGGCCCAGTGGACCATACCTGCCAAATCTGCCAACCCCAGTACCTTACTAGAGGTTAGTGATAACTGTGGCATCACTCTAGTAAAGTAAGCAAGAAACTG
Source organism: Callithrix jacchus (assembly GCF_049354715.1). Lineage (NCBI taxonomy): Eukaryota > Metazoa > Chordata > Mammalia > Primates > Cebidae > Callithrix > Callithrix jacchus. The sequence goes on from NC_133507.1 coordinate 112,342,604, forward strand.
ATACTCCTTAATCTTGGTTTCTATCACTGTCCTGCAATGGCAAGTTAAAGCATTGGTGAGTGACACTTCAGAATTCCTGTGTATTCTGGCCTGGCCTTCCTGCCCATAACTTAGAAGGTTGCCCTGTCCCTGCAGTGACTTCTAGGAGTGAGTGGAGTGACTGGACTTAGTCACCTAGGACCTAGACTCATAAATCTAGTCTAGTAGTGACTAGGAGTGCCCAGATCCTGGAGTGACTGGCTGATGAGCTTGAAAACAGTAAACAGGTAATGGGTACAAGACAGACCATGGTAGTTGCCAAGGTATGCAGTGCAGTTGATGCAGCTACTCTTGACTTTGATTTCTGTCTGCCACAGGACAAGAAGGGAACAGTAGCTTGGTTACAATTTTGTATTTCATACTCTTGCAATAACAACTTGAATCCGGAACTCAGATGTAAGGCCTTCAGCTCAAGTTGGAAAACCTTTGCTCATATCCAGGGGTGATGGGGGTATGTCTGTAATGGCAAAGATGCAGCCAAGAGTTCTGAGAATCATAGGGATATCTTTGATATTATGGATTTGGCCAAAATCTAAGAGAATGAACTGTTTCATTATCATGCTATGTCCATTAATATGCTGAGAACTCTCAAGTTCATGTAATTGAGTATAATTATGATAATTAGAGCATGGTTCAAAATTCTTTAAGGCCAAATATAAAAGGCAAACCTTCTTATCTGTTATTTTTCATATATAAAAGGTAAGGTATTTCCTGAGCTCATTGAAATATTGAAATAGCAAGTACTCTAAAATCCTGTTAAGTTGCTGGGGAAGGATTTGGTAACTTCATCAATGTGTCTATTCTCACATTGAGTTTTAACCAGAATGCATAATATTAAGAGCCTTTGTTTTTAAACTGGGCATTATTTTTCCATGAATATTGTGGTACTCAAAGTCACTAAACCAATTAGATGCATAAGGGTAGAACAGAAGAGAAAGAAAGGCAGTAGTTTTGCTTTTCTTTCCTCCTGTTGAGAAAAATCACTGTAAGTTTTCATCATACATTTGAAGATTTTCTGTGGGGTTATTATCACTGGAGGAGCACTTTTTTGAGTCTTATTTTAATAATTCTGTTACGTGCTCTTTGATTCTTAGGTTTTTGTTAGCTAAACCCTAGGAAGCCGTGACCTTGATGAGGTGGCACATGCTTTCTGGTCTCATCAGCTTTTATTTCATCAGCCACAGGAGAAAATTAATTGTTCTGAGTTGGTTTCCTCCAAATCATGGAATGTTTGCCTCATTTTTTTTGGTTTGAAGATCATTTTCAAAATCTGGAGTTAATCACAGTACAGCATAAGCCACAGTCTCTTCCTCATTAACTTTTTTTCTGGTATGGTGGCTAGATCACCTCTCCTCAGTTCCATGAAATTCAACAAAAATCTAACTTTATAACCAAGTTAAACAGTCTCAGCTTCTCAGTATTTCAAGGAGGAATGGGGAATGGAGCTTAATTCCATATTCACCCAAAGGCCTGGCAGTACTAAGGGAAAGATCAACTAGCTACCTTATTTCAGTTATTTTATATTCACCCCAACTTCCTTTTTTTCTTATCTGGTGGGGGAGCAGTTTCATCAGTTAACAGAATTGTCATATTCCCTTTAAAAATATATGTTTTATTATTAATAAAATATATTTTATATACATCAGAAATGTGAATAAAGTGAACATATCTATGTAACTAGCACCCAAAACAAAAAGCACCCCAAAGACAGCACCCAGAAGCCCCCTTCTCCATCCTAGCCATAATCCTTGTTTTATAGTACATTTATTAATTGTGCCCATTTTAAAGCTTTATATAAATTGAATCATATAGTCTATAGTCTTCTGCCTGTCTTTCATTCATACTTTTGCACATAGCTAAGTTTGTTCATATTCCTGGGTATATAACTCATGTTTGTAGACTACAATTTTGTGGTTCATTTTACTGTTGATGGTCACTTGGCTATTGTACATAGTGCTGCTGCAGACATTCTTGTACACATCTTTTGGTGAATATGCATACACAATTCTGCTGGATGTATACCTAGGAGTAGAACTGCTGGATTGTAGGGTAAGCATATGTACAGCTTTGGTAGATTGTCAGACTGATTTCTAAAGGAGCTGCACCAGTTTACACTCCCACCAGCAGTGCATGAGGGTTGCAGTTGCTCTACATGCTTGCTGTGTATGGTATTGTCAGTCTTTTAAAGATTCTTTTTATGGATCTTAGCCTTAATTTTCATTTCCTTATGACTAATTAGCTCAATTACCTTTTCAATATTATCCATTTGGATACCACCATTTGCAAAGTGCCTCTTCAAGTATTTTGTCAATTTTTCTGTTGTCTAGGTTTTTTTTTCATTTGCAATTGCATATATATATATTTTTTGAATATGAGCTCGTTATGTATGTGGCATGTATTTCCTCATGGTGTGTGGTTATCTTTCTCTTCTACCAGCGTCTTTTGATTAACAAAAACTCTGTTTTAGTATATGTAGTCCAGTTTATTAATCTTTCCTTTATAGTGAGTACTTTTTCTTTTCTGTATGTGAAATATTTGTATGTATTTTCTTCTAGAATCTATTGTTTTACTTTTCACATTTAGATTTTCGGTCTTACTGGAATTGATTCTTTTTAAGTTTTTTTAATGGTGTAGGGGGTCAGGATTCATTTTTCCCGCATATAGATATCTAGTGGACCCAACACCTTTTATTGAAAAGACCTACCTTTTCACTGTATTGTTTCTAAATTTTGTTTTCTATTACATTATTTGTGTCAGCACTAAACTGTGTTCATTATTATAGCTTTGAAATTTGTTGGCATAGTCGTTGAAAAGTGAAATTCATAATTCTCAGTGACAGGTCCTAAGCTCTGGTGCTAGGCAAGGGAAAAAGGCATTAAAATTTACATTTTCAGGTATGGGGAAAAGTGATAGTTCATGAGAATTTTAAAAATACGAACGAACATCAAGCCGTTTCCTTTTTGCCACAAGGATTTGAGCATGGGAGTTCCTAATGGGACTGTACGAGGAAATATGAGATGTTTCCTTGTAGTAAATTAACAGTTCCTAATTTTATGTGATATTTTGATTTTCCATTGACTTAGTGGTTTCTAGCCATGTTACTAATCATCTTCATTTAAAATTTCCCTAAAGTCTTCCTAAAATTACTGTCTTATATAAATGCATGTGAATGTTTTCTTGTGTTTTTGGGTGAGACTGCCTGCTTTCCTTTAGTAATGGGTAATGAGAGACCTCTGAGGGTTTTTCTAATTCTTTAAATATTACAGTCAGTTATTTTGTACAATGATAATAGTGTATAGATGAGGCCAGATGGTGCCTGAAGTGGAGTTTATATCTTTGTTGGCTTTTTTAATACTCCCACCGTTTTCAAAAAAGAGATTTTTGTAACTCATTTCCCAGTAATTCATCTCTTGTGTGCAATTCTGAGCTAGTTAAATTCAGAATTGCCTTTTTAAAAATAATCTCTGCCAGCTCAGCTTTCCTGAAATTGTGATTTTAATTGACAGAGAGGAACAGTACCAAAAAGGCAGAGAAACTGTTTTTAGTAGCAGTAAAGGCATATGCATCATTATTTTTTCATGAGAAGCAAATTACAGTCGAAGGAAAACATGTTTAACTTAGTCATTTTATGTGTACCAATAAGAATCAGTTGCTTTAGAAAGTCAAATAAGAAATAAGTTTTGTATCCATCTAAATCGGTATACTGAAAGGAAGTGGAAGGTTGTTAAGGCATTGCATAGCAGAAAACAAACATTTTCCTCCATTCTTCAGAAACCTGAAAGTAGTCCTCTAGTTGCAGTATACTACAAATCCACCCTCATTCTTTATTCAGCAATGTGACTGGTAACGGTAATATTTCCATTCTATTGTGCTTAAATCCTAACTTCTAGAATGGAATAATGCCGTATTTAACAGAGCAGCCATCAAGACTGATTCTCCATGATATTGTCTCAAAAATGACCTGAAATGAATTTCCTGAAGTTTGAAAAACATCAGCTTTTAGAATAAAAGCTCTTAGACAGGGGTCCCCAGGCCAGGCCATGGATGGTCACCGGTCTATGGCCTGTTAGGAACCCAGCCACATAGCAAGAGGTGAGCACACGAGCATTATCCCTGAGCTCTGCCTCCTCTCAGATGAGCTGCGGCATTAGATTCTCATAGGAGGGTGAATCCCATTGTGAACTGTGCATGTGAGGGATCTAGGTTGCACATTCCATTTGAGAATCTATTGCCTGATGATCTGAGGTAAAACAGTTTCATCTCAAAATGAGGCCCCCCTCCCAACTGTCCATGGAAAAATTGTCTTCCACGAAACTGTTCCCTGGTGCCAAAAATGTTGGGGACAGCTGCTCTTAGAGGTTAGGATTGTATCCTACTAGATTGGACTCAGCACTGTTTCAAATAAAACTACCTAATACTTTCTGATGGGGGAAATCAAGTTTCTCTTCAGATGGCCATACCATTTACAGAAGAGGGGAGAAAACGTATTCCCACATTTTATAGCATGTGGATGACTATAAACAAAAATAGGGAGATATTTATAGATATTAGTATTTGTTTTTGTTGGACAATACCCTCACTTTACTGTGGCTTTGAATTTAAATGGTGCAGAAATTTCTGTGGCTCAGTATTAATGTGAATGAATTAGTGTTAAGATCCAGGAAATGGCAGCGGTTAGAATCTAATCTTTCTGCTCATCTTGGAGACTATTTGGTAACTGTCTTTACTTCCTAGCACAAATCGGACTTGGATCTCAAACAGAAATGGGAACTGGTAACATTAAATGGAAAGTACTTGGGAGCTGTTGTGGAAACACTACTAAAAGGGAAGGAAATCCACCCACCAATTTGTTCTTTACACTAGAAAAAAAATCTTACAGATGAAAATACCCTGTGTTGTGTCTTGAACTGTTCTCAAACCACACCAGGCACATGGACAAATTTTGTTTGAAAAAAGTCTATTTCAGAAGTGTGATTTGATCGTATAGATGCAAACATACTATTCATATCCATGTCATCTCTGAAGAGCACATGTGGCTGATCAGGGAGATTGGTATGGGTCTTCTCTACTCTCTTGGATTGCAGTAAGTCATCATTTGTCACATGGTTGCCACTTGCCTCCCAAAACAAACCCATCTTTGAATCCATCATCTTTGGGGGAACCACTGGGATTTTATTCTATTTTCTGCTGAGACATGATACATTCTAGTAATAGGAACTACTTTGTATTGAGTGTATTGAGTGTAGAGATTTAAATTCTTCTGTTAATAATTATGCCATCAAGTCTTATTTTGGTTGAGCAAGTGTCACCATTTGTTCTTTCCATGGAACTAATAAAATGCATTTAGACTGAAATTAGATCCCTGAAATGAGCCATTTTCCTCTATCTTAGACTTCACCTCAACCAGTCTTGCCAAATCTATGTCATTAGCCAGAAATGCCAGTTGATGGCTTGGCAGAAACCCTACACTGCTCTTCAAATGAAAGTTCACTAATGTCTCAAAGTTCCCATCATGATTTAGAATATGGATGCCAAGGATTGTGATAGTGAAGGAAAGCAGTTTTATCTTAAAAGAATATTTTCCTTGTATACATTGGGTTTCAAGAATATCAACAAAATATTAAAAACAAAATGTTTAAAAAATGTTATCCATGTAGATCATTCCCAACATTTTCTAATATGAAGAATGTTTTCATGAACACCTGCATGATGGTAGTCATGTTTTTAACATCTTTTGAGCCAATTACATAATTTGAATAAGTTCGAGACAAATAAATTTGCATTTTCTTAATTATAACATGTTTGAAAAATGTCATTACATACATTTACAGGTCTTATTTAATACAGTCAACAGACAATACTTAGTTCACGTGAACTTATGGACCCTTTACAAAACTCCAAAGTTTGGAAATTGCTGAACTGTACCTCCAATCCCTTCACTTTGCAGAGAAGAAAAATCAGGGTCCAGAGAGATGCAGTGATTGGTCCAAGGTTTTTTAGTTATGTGAAGAACTAGACTACAATGCATGTCTTCTGGGTTTCCACTCCTACAGGTTCCCCGAAGACAATTAGGAAAAGATGCCCAAACACTTGCTTCTTTTAGGAAATTAACTTCTGGTGGATATCAGTGGAAGATGCTGACATTTTTTCAAGTACAGGAAAGATGGGACCCCAATGTGGAAGCTGAAACTGGCAGTGCCTGGCATATAATTGTTCAATAAATAGAGCAGAGAGAAGCCTTCTACTTTTCCTAAGCATTCTAGTTATTTTAAACATGAAACTCTAATTGTCCTTGTTCACTCAAGTTGTCCAGTTGAATGGTCAAGCCTGCTTTTCCCTCCCCACCCTCTGTTTATAATATAAACAGATATTATAGCTTTCTGTAATATCTGTTTAAGGGGCTGAGCTCTGGTTCCTGTGGACCATCCCTCTGGCAGGAAGTGGGCACAACTAGATGTTCTCTTTAACAGTCTTTCCTAAGTAATATTGATATGAACAACTACCCTTGGTCTTTTTTTTCTTGCAGACTAAGAGTTATCTCTAAGCTAATTAAGATGGTGCATATTCCAAAACAACGCTATCTATATCTTAAGTATAAACTGTCCTGCAGTGTGAACACCCATTTCACAAACACATTTGCATCTTCTTCACCTCCATGAAATGATTACTTGAGTCCCACAGAACTTACTTTTCTGGCAGAGCCAACATAAATGTCTAAGGAAGAGTGAAACCTGTGGTGGGTATTAGAAGAAAAACAGACAAAATTAGCAGAGTTTGAGCAAAGAATGATTGATGAATTGGGCAGCACTCAGAACCAGAAGAGGTTCAGAGAGCTACACTCAGAAGTGTGAGCTGTGAGCTTTTATAGGCTGGACACAAAAGCAAAGTAGAGGAATCACCTGATTGGCTACAGCTGGGCATCTGCCTTATCTGGGCATGGTTTGATGAGCTGGCTGCCTGTGATTGGCTGAAACAGCTGTTTGTTATACTCCTAAGACAAGTTGCAGTTTGTTAGGTAGGATATCAATGTATGGGTACGACCTCAGGCTAATGGCCTCATGCTTATTTAAACACATGAAGAGTAGGTTTGTCAGGCAAACTGCATTTCAGATGGCCCTTTCCTGGAGGCAGCACTCTTTCAGACAAGTCAAAGTCATACTCCTAATTTTTCCCGAAGGAAAGAGGAAAGAACAGAGACCTCCAGCTGCCTAAAGAGACACTGGGCATTTAGATACTTCTGCTCTTTGGGAAAAATGGTTATTTTTAAGTTGATAGTGTTCATGTATTAAGAAATAAATTTTAAGTCTGTATGAGAATGAGGCACTTATATTGTTTTGTTTATAGAAAAATTGTGGCTGCTTGTGACACATACCATTTACTTAATGGGACAGTTAAGAGAAATGGATTATCATGAGGCTAAAGTAAGCCAATGTTAGCTGCTTCCAATAGGCAAAATCATAGTGGGATTTTGCACAGATGTATGCTGCTGAGATTCGAGGGCCCTACCATCTTTAATTTTTTAGGGAGAACATTTTAGAGTAGATGGGAAGTTTCTTCTAGAGTTGGCTTCATTAGATCTTAATCCTGGTTTATAAGCACACCCACCAGAGCTTTTTAGCATGCATTTCTGTAGAAGCTTATTTTTCAAGGACAATTCTTAAACTTTGCCCCATTCTTGTGGTTTTCTAAACCTCTTTAATCTCTCTTGTCTCTCCACCCTCCAACCTTCTCAGGACAGATGGAAAGCAGGAACTCAAATGATCGACTTTGGTGTTTGGCTTTGAAGCAGTCAGATATGTGAGGCAAACTGCTCACAATTTTCTTGTGAAAAATTAGAAACTGACAATTGATAAAGATTAAAATGACACATAGTAGAATATGTCACAGATGAAAATTTGATTGAGGAATGACTGTATGAAAACTACAGTTGTACCTTCTGCCTTGTCTTTCAAAGCAACACTGGAGTTCTGCTTTCTTCCCTGTGACTGCAGCATTGTTTCCTCCCACAAGAAGCATCAGCTTCACACCCTCCAATTCCCTGCCCACGTATGGTGTGAATACTGGCCCCAGCTGGCCTGCATGCAAGGCAATTTGGTGTCTCTTCTAAAATGCAGCCTCCAGAATGAAGCACAATGCTCATCAGGGTGACAACCTGAAGTCCCTCACTTCTGGAAGAGCTGACACGTTTGAAGTCATTTCCAGTTAGAGAAAAACAAAAACACAAGTTATTGCAGGGGAGTAAAATGATAAGAAATAAAATCTACGAAAATGATACACTTTGGGGATAGATTTGGTTGCTGAGAAACGTATTCTGAATAACACATGGCTTGTTGGTTCTTTAAGCAGGCTATTACTTTCTCTGTTGCCTCCCTCTTGTTTTCTAGACTCTCTAATAAAATTCTGTCACAGAGGAAAATTAAAGTAATATGATCAGATTCATGTTTTACAAACAAAAATGGCCACAAGTTGAAAATATTTTTTCAGTGACTGGAGTTTCAACTAGGAGAGCAGTGGTGTTAGCAGCATCTTAAGCATGTCTTTCAGCACTTGGTGTGAATGGCAGCTGATAGAGGTGAGGTAGACTGGGAAACTGCTGCCTGAGCTCCAAATGGCTTTGAACCTACACAGCTGGTGCTTTGGACCATAAAGAGAAATAATTGCATCTGCAGAGTTTTACATGCGTCTCATTTAAGATTTGTATGAAAATAGTTTACTACTGTTCCCTTTTAAACTGTTGGGGTTCAGCTGCCTACTAGCCTTACTCCTTACATTTCTGATACGTATTCAACATGGGAAGCCTTGTTTGCATTCAAATGTTATGTACAGGCTTTCTTGACTGCAGTACTGTTTTCTAAAACTTCTATGTGTTTGTGACTGATGGATGGATATTTAAAACAATCAAATGTATTTTATTATGTAAAACTGTGTGTATGACAGTCTCTTGAGGCTAAGCTGTCATTTAAAATAGAAAGTGTCCAAAATCCTTAGCTCCCAAGATGGTGTGTGTGTGTGCATGCCTGTGTGTGTATGCACATGGGTATATATTTACAAAAAAGGAAAACAGAAAAGCTCTCTCTCTGCTTGTTTCCTTGAACTTTAACCTCACTTGCAAGCAGGCAGATCTCATCTGTGATGCGTCTGATCAGGAAGTGCTGGAGATATTTTTATAACTCTTTTGCAACATAAGGCCGTGTCCTTCTGCCTTCCTTAAAAATATGTCCTATCCCTTAAGTACCACGACACTTGGGTTAAAATTTGAGAAAAGCAAAAGAACAAAATAAAATTCCAAGATGCCAATTTGGACTATATCCACCCTACTCATCCAAAGTCCCAGATGTCAGGCCCTGAGAGGTCACTGTTAATTCCTTCCCCACTACTGGAAAAATGTAGCTTCCTTTCATGCCATCGGGAAAATTCTCCATTTCTCTCTGTGGCATGGACTAGTGTTAGCCTTTGTGGCTCAAGGCCATTATTACAGATTCATGGGGAAGTAGGGTGGGAGAGACAGGAGAACTGATGATGATATCACAGAGAGAGGGACTTGCCCAAGCTGTGTGAACAGAGCAGCAGGCAAGGCAGAGCTAAGGATGGGGTTTTAAAGGACTGGAGATCACAAGAGGGAGGAAATACTCTGCAATGGCAAAAAGGTTGTTCCAGTTGGCTGGCTTAACTTACTCTTGAATTAATAAAGTGGTCAATTATATCCTTAAATTTTTCCTTCCATAGTCTGCTAGAACAATTATAAAAAATGATTTTATGGCTGGGCACAGTGGCTCATGCCTGTAATCCCAGCACTTTGGGAGGCCGAGGCAGACAGAGCATGAGGTCAAGAGATCAAGACCATCCTGGCCAACATGGTGAAACCTGGTCTCCACTAAAAAAAAAAAAAGTTAGCTGGGTGTGGTGGTGCGCGCCTGTAGTTCCAGCTACTTGGGAGGCTGAGGCAGGAGTATTGCTTGAACCTGGGAGGTGGAGGTTGCAGTGAGCTGTGATTGCACCACTGCACTCCAGCCTGGTGCCTGGCGACAGAACAACACTCTGTCTCAAAAAGAAAAAAAAAGATTTTATTAAATCCAAAGCTACTTGTCTAAATCATACAATTAACCTTTCAGAAAGAGTCAACATGGGAAGTATTTTTTTCCTTCTAATTTTTATTTGAGGTTCTGAGGGCAAATGTGCAGCTTTGTTACATGGGTACTGTGTGTCACCGAGGTTTGGTGTATAGATTATGTCGACACCCAGGTAATGTGCATAGTAGTGTTACCGGTGAAATGTGTCTGGGTTGCTGATGTCTTGAACAAAGAATTGGACAAAATGTGCAAAGCAAAGAAAGAATGAAGCAACAAAGCAGAGATTTATTGAACATGAGAGTAGCTCCTTAGGGTGGGAGTGGGCCCAAGTATAGGAGCTCAAGAGCCCTGTTACAGCATTTTCTGGGGTTTAAATATCCCCTGAAGGTTTCCATTGGTTACTTGGTGTATGCTCTGTGTAAATGAAGAGGCTGAAGTAAAGTCACAAAGTCATTTACTGTTGTATACCCTGTGTAAATGGAGAGGATATGTCCTGTCATAACGGAAGTGTTTCCATTTGCTTTAGTTCTAGGAAGTCCTTATGTTCCCTGTCTCTAAACCCTGTTCTCCTGCCTCAGTAGCTGATAGGTAGTTTTCCAGTCCTCCTCTTCCTCCCACTCTCCCACCTCAGGTAGGCCCTGGTGTGTGCTGTTCCCATTTTTATGTCAATGTGTACTTAATGTTTAGCTCCCACTTAAAAGCGAGAACATGCGGTATTTGGATTTCGGTTTCTGCATTAGTTCTTTAAGGATAATGGCCTCCAGCTCAGTCCATGCTGCTGCAAAGCACATGATTTTGGGTTTCGCTGGTTTTTTTTAATCAGCATGGGAATTTTCTAAATCATGAAACATCCTGTATATTTGGATGAAGTTGTGTTCTGCCTCCCCACACCCCACCCTCACCCCATTCTCACTGACCCACTCAGGACTGCATTGCTGCATGTGGGGAGGACATGTCCTCTCTACTTCCTTTCTCCCCAGCCCACCTAGGGATGTTGGATGTGGCTGTGCTCCGCACTTCGTCGCCGCTTTCTTTTCTCTTAGCTTGGCTCACTGCCTGCCTGGAGAGTTCATTCTCTTCTGCATGCACACACTCTTATGACCTCCTTCCTTCTTGCTCCTTAGCCTGTTGGTTTCCCCTGAAGCATGATATTTCTTTCTCAATTTCATTAAAATCTTTGGCCCAAAATGTGCACCAGTCATGGTAAAGTAACACTCTTTTGAGAACTTATGAACTTTAAATCGTGTTCACACACATTCACATGATTCTTCTATGAGTTTCTCTCTCCCCCATATGAAGGTTTATTCCATGAAAGTGGAGACTTTTTCAGTTTTGCTCAACTTCTTTTTTTCTATTTCCCAATTTCTTTATAGTGGTAGGCACATGGCAGATGCTTAATAAATATTTGCTGAATTAATGAATGAATGCCATAAATATTAAAAGTATTGGCAAAAACCACAATTACTTTTGCACCAGCCTAATATTTATTGACCTCCTCTCTATTTAAGATACAGTTCTGGGTGCTGGGGACATAATGGCAAATAAATTTGACAAGTCTCTTGGCTCATGAAGTTTACATTCTAAATAATGAATAGATCAAATTATCCTTAGCTAAATAAAAGAAAAACCATTTTAACTGAAAATAAACGTAATAAAATCGGTATGATCAACCTCTAAAATGCTTGAAAATACATATAAGATTATATCTCCTCACATTTTTCTAGTTAAAGCTTCTCCCTATGCTTTCAAGTGGAAATATTTCTTTTTTTACTTTATTATTTTTCTCTTTCAATCACTAATATTATTTTCAACTACCTATCATTGCAAACATGAGGTGTTTCAGCCACAGTATATGAATACATTTTTAGATGAGCGTGGGAACCCAACCATCTTTTAGAACAGTTTTTTTTTGTTTTTTTGTTTTTTTTGAGACGAAGTTTCACTCTTGTTACCCAGGCTGGAGTGCAATGGTGCAATCTCGGCTCACCACAACCTCTGCCTCCTGGGTTCAGGCAATTCTCCTGCCTCAGCCTCCTGAGTAGCTGGGATTACAGGCACGCGCTACCGTGCCCAGCTAATTTTTTGTATTTTTAGTAGAGACGGGGTTTCACCATGTTGACCAGGATGGTCTCGATCTCTTGACCTCGTGATCTACCCGCCTCGGTCTCCCAAAGTGCTGGGATTACAGGCGTGAGCCACCGCGGCCGGCCTAGAACAGTTTTTATGGCAAAAGATATTCATGCTCTCTAACAATACACTAAATTAACTTTTGAAATATTGTCTATCTACAGTGAGGGGGGATTTCAGCACAAGCAAAACACCATGAACTGTTGAAAGAGGAATTGCAGAGTGTTAATAATTTGGTTCTTAAAAAAAAGAACATGTAAATATTTCATCTACTCGTTCATCCGACATCATTATTGAGAGGGAGAACTCCATCGTAGTCCTGTAGTGTGTTAGTGCTATCTCCCTCCCAGCTGAGGGCCCATCACACAGGCTTCTCCCATGTCAAAGGAAAACAAACAAAATGGCTGTCACCTCTATTGATGTGGGAGACTGTTTTGCCAACTAGAAAAGGTAGGCAAACCTTTTCAGCAAGTCACATAAATTCTTCTGAGGTATTAAAAGGCATATTGTGAGAACTTCCAATGTAAATACTATTTTGCTTTTTTTTTTTCTTTTTTAAGATGGAGTTTCATTCTTGTTACCCAGGCTGGAGTGCAATGGCATGATCTTGGCTCCCTGCAACCTGTGCCTCGCAGGTTCAAGCAATTCTCCTGCCTCAGCCTCCCAAGTAGCTGGGATTACAGGCATGCACCATCCAGCTAATTTTTGTATTTTAGTAGAGAAAGGGTTTCACCATGTTGATCAAGCTGGATGGTCTTGAACTCCTGACGTAGGGTGATTCACCTGCCTTGGCCTCCCAAAGTGCTGAGATTACAGGAGTAAGCCACTGCACCCAGTCACTATTTTGCTTTTGCAAAACTGCATTTAGTTTCTTTATCTTCCTGTATTATTGCTTCCCTTTCATTCATTAATTTATCCATCACATATTCATAGAAAGGAATATTATGAAAGCTACATAAAAGTATATAGTATTCCCCCTAAAAGCCTGGAAAGCAAAATTGTGCCTTGCATATGGAAAATGTACATATGCTAGATGTTACATTGTCATTGCAGTCAAAAGATGTTAGTTAATTATGGTAGCAGTGACTCTAAATTGAACCTAACAAGTTGAAACTCTCACTATCTTCTCTGTCACTTATTTTATGTAATTGTGAGTGTGGCAAAAAGCAAAAAGGGCATTAATATTTAGGATGGAATGGCACATATTCATTCAAATATACTTAATCTTCTGGTAAATTTTTATTTATATCAATTCTGCTTAAATATTTTCAAATACTTTGATGAGTCTTTCCATTAAAGACGAAATCTGTTTTCCACTGAGGCAGATGCTTTCTTGTGAGTCTTGTTATCATTGCTGAGAACACACCTAAGTGTGTGTATACCCATCTGAATCACAGGAGTGAGAGTGTGTCTACCTACCAAATACAGGTGAGCCAAAGTGTCATGCTGTTGTACTGGAGTAAGCATAGAAAGTCAACACCAAGACAAAAGTACGCCAAATTTCAGGGTCTTTATTGCCGGCGGCCACGGAGGACTCACGTCTCTCCAACCTATGGCCCCGAAAGGAGGCCATCAAGAGCTTTTATGCCTGTAAACCACCTCGGGGGTGAGGGTAAGGGACGGGGGGTGGGGGTGAGGGGCTTCAGACATTCCGAGGGCCAGTGGACTTTGGACATTCCGTAAATCACCTCCTGAGTGGAGATGAGGGTGAGGGGCTTCGGAGATTCCGATTGTTACGTAAGTGGTTCACAGAAGTCAAGATAAGTGTTAGTTTATACATTGTCTGGGTAGGGTGGAAATTGCAGACCTTAATTACTTATTACAAGTCGCAGAGGCCAAGATGGCATGGGTTTGGACTGCTTGCCTGTCACGTCAGGGTTACAGAGAGCAGTTTCAACAGAAAACCGAGGTATGGTTGAGGTATGCAGATTTATGGGGCTTTTACCATGTCACAATGCCAGACTCTTCCACATTTCTCACTTGAAGACACACTGGTACTGAGATCTGTACTTGGAAAATATGATTTAGGGACAGTTTTTGCTTCCTTAAAGATTTCTTTCATTAGGAAGAGATATATCATGGGCCATTTCCTTTTTCTTTTTTCTTTTTTTTTCTTGAGATAGGGTCTTGCTCTGTCACCCAGGCTGGATTACAATAGTGTGATCTCGGCTCACTACAACCTCCACCTCCTGGGGTCAAGTGATTCTCCTGCCTCAGCCTGCTGAGTAGCTTGGATTACAGGTGTGCACCACCACACTCAGCTCATTTTTTTTTTTTTTTTTTTTTTTTTTTTTGAGTAGAGACAGGGTCAGCCAGACTAGTCTTGATTGATCTCCTGACCTCACGTGATCCATTCAACTTGGCTCCAAAGTGCTGGTATTACAGGCATGAGCCACCACGCTGGGCCCTTTTCTGCTGCCCAGGTTGAAGTACAGTGGCATGATCTTTGCTAACTGCAGCCTCAACTTCCCAGGCTAAACAATCCTCCTCCTGCCTCAACCTCCCAACCACACCTTTAACTGAGTTCTGAGCCACCCAGCCTGGTTCTGTGGGGCTTTTTTAAGTAGCCAACAACATTGGTGAGATTTTAATGTTCAGTTTCTAAGTTTTCAGGGTGATATTGCTGAAAGGGAAGTAAGACACCTGAAGTCTGTTTACATAATTCCCATGTTCCCCTAGATGTCCCTCTTTCAGTGTCCTTCACTGCTTTGGTGCCCCTGGCTGAAGGAGCACATTAACTGCTTCATTTTTCCAGTCACGAGCCTTTTCTGCCTCATGTGAAGGTGTACGAAACACAGCAGCCCTATGCCTGTTACGAATTTGAGCCTCCTGTGTGAAGTGTTCTGCTCAGAGCAGATATACTGATCTCTTCAGCTTGGAGAAGTTGGCTGATCTCTTATCTAGACCAAAGCTGGTCATCTCGACCATTAGGGAAAATGTCACATAAATCATCAAGTCAGCGGTATCTATAGAAGGCAGCACGTGCCTCCATTGGAAGGGCCTGCCGTCCTAAGTCAGGGAGAATAGAAGCCGAGGACTCAGACCTGCTGAAGGCTGGCCTCTGAAAGACGGGTTCCTCCCTTTTTATTTCCAGTATGGGAAGTATGACAAAGCCTTCGAGGAGAGTGAGAATCAAAGGAAGACCGGCGGCACCGCCTGAGGCGGAGGGCACTCCAGCAGGCCAGATGTTCCGAGTCCCATGTGGAGAAGTGTTTGTGGTTGGATTCTATTTGAAACTGATTGTTGATACTCTCATGAGACAGCCTGTGACAAATTGTATAATAAAATTGTTAAAAATAGCGTATTTATTCTCTGGAAAAGCTGAGTTCCCACAATTCAGTGAGCTGGGAAAATCTCTAAACTCCTTGGACACAAAGTGCTGAGTCCAGTCTCTGTTCTTATAACCCTTTCCTTACCCATTTGATTTTTTATTGTAATGTTTGTTTTTCTGAACTGCTAACAATGCTCCAGCTAGCCCTTTAAAAAAAATAAACTTCTATTTTTAAATAAAATCATAAAAGCCAATAAAATGTACATATAATGTTGACAGATTAATGACAAAAACTTATTTCTATGTATATACCAAAACTGTCCAATAGAAATATAATGTGTGCCACAAATGCAATTCACACATGTAATTTTAAATTTTCTAACACCCATGTTAAAAAAGTAAAAAGAATAAAGTGAAATTAATTTTAATATTTCATGTTTTATAATATTTGATCCTATATATCCAAAATAGTATCATTTTAACATAAAATCAACATAAAAAATTATTGCAATGGTTTACTTTTTTTTTGTTGTATTAACAGCTCAAAATTCATTGTGTATTTTACATTTACAGTCCACTTCAATTCAAACTAGCCACATTTAAAATGCTCAGTTGCCACAAGTGGCTAGTAGATATCATATTAGATGTCACAGGTCTATACCACAGCCAACATTTGAATAAAAGTGAGCTCTAGACCTCTGTCTAGAGCTATGTCAATATTTATAAGTCTTTCCTAGGGCCTTTGTTATACAATAGAGAGGTAAGATTTTCATAATCATTGATCTTGGTTGAGAATGTAGGTGATGAAGAATAAGTAAAAACAGATCAGGGAAGTGTGGTTGTGGCTCAGGTGAACTAGGATGACAAATATTTGGAACATCAAAGTAATTTCATAGATTTCAAATAGTACTATGTATCAGGAATGATTTTGGCTCTAAGTCACACAAACCTGAAATAGAGTGAAGTTTATGTGTCAACGTGCCTGGACCATGATTCCTAGGTATTTGGTCAAACATTATTCTGGATGTTTCTGTAGGGGCATTTTTGGATGAGATGAACGTTTCAATCAGTGGGCTTTGAATAAAGCACGTTGCCCTCCGTAATGTGAGTGGACCTCATCCAATCAGTCAAATATATTTCTTGCCAAAAATACGTAACTTAAATTAGTGGTTCTCAGCTGGTATTCATTTCCTCTCACACTCAGGAGACATCTGAAAATGTTTGGAGACTTTTTGATTGTCAAGACTGGAAAAATACTACTAGCACTGAGTGAGTGAAGGCCAAGGATGCTGTCAAACATACAATAAACACAATGCAGAGACAGCTTCCTACAACAGAGAATTATCTGGCCCAAAATGTCAATAGTGCCAAAGTTGAGAAATCCTGTCTGATGTTTACTTATGAGGAAATGTCAATAAACCCAAAGTGGGGAACAGTCTACAGAAGAACTGCCCAACACTTTTCAAAAATATGGACCACAAGGAAAGATGGAGCAACTGCTTGGAGTTAAAGGAGTTAAAGGAAACTAAGGAGAGAGATAACTAAATGCCACGTGTGATGTTGGACTGAATTCTGATGAAGAAAACCGTCATGGAACAACTGATCAAATTTGAGTGAGGTCTGTACTTTAGACAATAGGGTTATATCAGTGTTAATTTCCTGATTTTGAGAATCGTACTATAAACATGTAAGATACTAACATTTGAGAAATAGGTAAACAGTAGTTAGAAATTCTTTGCCCTATTTTTTACAACTTTTTCTGACAATATGAAATTATTTCCAAATAAAAAATGTAAAATATCAAATATTTAAAAATTAAAAGCAAAAAAGGAGTGACTGGGCACAATGTCTCACGCTGGTAATCACACCACTTTGGGAAGCCCAGGTGGGTGGATCACCTGAGGTCAGGAGTTTGAGACCAGCCTGGCCAGCATGACGAAACCCCATCTCTACTAAAAATACAAAAATTAGCTGGGCGTAGTGAAGTGCTCCTGTAATCCCAGCTACTCAGGAGGCTGAGGCAGAAGAATCCTTGAACCCGGGAGGCAGAGGTTACAGTGAGCCAAGATTGTACCACTGCACTCCAGCCTGGGCTATAGAGTGAGACTTTGCCTCAAAGAAAAAAAAATTTTTAACTAAATATTGAAAGAGCATAACATCTATCCTGAGAATATTGACCCAGAATGACCAATACCAAGAGATACTCTAGTACAATCACTTAACCATTTTTTTCTTAAAAAAAGAAAATATCCTTTGAATATCTAGAAAAAATAAGCTCATTGTTTAAAAGGAAAAGAAATTTGATTGATATACTTTTAACAGTAATGCTGTATGCAAAAAATATGGACTAAGATATTTAAGATCTTCATGGAAACAAGTGTGAACAAGATTCTATAGCATGACTTTCAAGTGTAATAGGCACCTATAGAACTCTGGGAATATTATTCTCATGAGCCCTGCCTGAAAAATCTTTTAGAAAATGAGATTCAGATAAAATAACTAGTCAGATATTCACTAGTATAAGGACTGCTGGTGAGCATTGAGCACATGGGTCCCCTAGAACAAAGACTAATGAGGGCTAAGAAAGAACGCTAATCAACTGTTTAAAATGGAGAGGGGGAATAATTTCATTGGTTGTATTGGTATAAGTCTTACTATTGCCATTCAGAGACTGTATAAAATGGAAGAAAACAAATGAATAATTCTGAGATATTAAATCTATCATCTCCTTTGTCCTTGAGAACCAAGATTCTTCCTTGATATGGAAGAAACATGACACTAGAGATTAGATAAAACCTCAGCGAAGGTATCAATATAAACTATGAGATTCTTTATCTTATTTTATTCCCAGATATGTCCACTGAAAAGACCTAGAAACAATAACTACACAGCAGCAGTGAACCTCTCTAGTATCTATATTACGGTCTTGCAATACCATTCATCACTACAAGAGGCCAGGTCTCTTTGGAGACATCGCTGATTCTAGGTGCAATGCAGGAGATAAACAAGAAGACCCTGGCACATCTTGTCATGCCAGATGGCAAGGGAGCTATCAAAGACAACTAGGGTTATGTCTAAAGGACTCAGGAGTCAACTTAAAGAGGCTGCCATTGTCAAAGATGGAAAATTTTGAGTTAGTAATGGTTAATAGCAATGGATTAAAATTAATCGAATAGATTTAAGTCCATGATTTCATAATAATATAAAAATATAATTAGTGGTTTTGGAGGATAAGAAATGAAATCATCTTGGCAAATAGAGCCACAGAACCAAACATTTATCCTCCATTTCCTATATGAAATGTTTTGCCCTGTAAACAAATAGTGGCTAAGGGGAAATGTCTCTTCATGGAAATATTCTAACTAGTAAATGAAAAAGAAATGATAGAACTAGAATATCACCATTTTGCAACGTCTAATGAGTGGCTTTAGGCATTAAGTATCAACAGTTTCTAAAATCACAAAAAGAGACAATCAGATACTATGTGCCTCCATAGTCTTTAAAAACACAGCCTATAAATTTGTCAAGGGAATAGAACCTGAGTCTGATCGTCTCTGGATTCAGCTTCCCATTGGCAGGAAATACAGAGACCAGAGGAACAAGTCAGGATAGTGGTTATTTATGGAGAAGGGAGAGACTATGATTGGGCTGGGCACATTGAGGGGGTTTCCACAAGGCAAGTGGTAAAGTTCTTTTCATAACCTTGGAGGTATTTGTCTTATTCAGTAAGCTATACATTGGATGCATGTGGTTTTCTGTATTAGCATTTAATTTTATGATAAAATTTAAATGAAAAGGTGAAGAAAAAAAGGAAGCCAAAACAACCAAATGACTAAGTAAATTTTTCTATAACTGTTTAGTTTGGGAAGGCCATGCCTTAGAGGTCATGGGTTGATTTGACATAGAAAACTCACTTCTATGGGACTTTGGGTTAAGTTTTCGCTAATGTATTGTAACCTTTCATGAGCAGTAGATTTATTTTTGAAAAACAAGTCAACAAAACGGTGATAAGCTTTGCTCCTTCTCTCCCAGAAGTGGTGAGAAAATGGAGTTACATGTTTTCTCTTGCAAAGGCATTGCACAATATTACCTAAAACATGTTTGTAGTTTATCAGGGCAATAAATTTCTATGAGCCAGTTAAGCAATATAGACAGAATGACAAGATATATGACTCTACATTGTGTATTCATGCTACCTACTAATTCATATCACCGAGGCGGAATCTTTTAGGCATGTTGGTGCTTGCATAATAGGCATATGGATATGGTGACTTGAATACTGAAAATAATAAATACTTGTTTTAGAAAATGTAAGTGAATAAATTAGGGGAAGATATTTGAACTCCTCTATGAGGATGCAAATAGCTAAATACAGACTGTGGGTTTACTTACTATTTATAGATTGAGAGTAGGAAGGTCTTTATCAAGAATGTCTCAATCCAATCTTCTGTGTTCATTCCCTAAATCATCTCATGGCTTTAAATAAACTGATGACTACCCACTTTATATCTGCTGCTCAGACTTCTTCCCCAGACTCCAGATATGTATTTTAATGGCTTACTGAACATTTCTACCTGGATGGCTGATAGACGGCTCAAACTTCCTCGGTCCTAGATCATCCTGATTCCCACCTGCACACATTCTCCACCCACTGTTTTCCCGTCTAAATAAATGTTTACTTCTTCCTTCCATTTGCTTTGGTTCCAAACCTTGGAGTCCTCCTTGATGCCTCTCTGTCTTTCATACCCCAAAGCCAAGGTGTCAGCAAGTCCTTTGGACTCTACTTTCAAAATATGTTCAGAAATCTGACTATTTCTTATGACACACCCCCCCTACCACTGTGGTTCAAGCAGCCGTTTTCTTTCATTTCAATATAATTTCAAATATTAAAAAGTTGCCAAAATAGTACAAAGAGTTTCCATATACCCATTGCCTAGATGTACCAACATTTTATATTTTGCTTTAGTTGCTTCATCATTCTCTCTCACCTTTTTTTTCTTCCTTCTCTCACATAATTACCCCCTCACATACACACAAGTATACACATAATTCTGAACCTTGATTACTTGATTAAAGTGGTATCTGCCTGGTTCTTCAGTGTTGTTATTTTTTCTCCTTTTATAATTTTTTCTTTGAGAGAGTCTCATTCTGTTGCCCAGGCTGGAGTTCAGTGGCATGATCTCAGCTCACTGCAACCTCCACCTCTCAGGTTCAAGGGATTCTCCTCCCTCAGCCTCCTGAGTAGCTGGGATTATAAGCACACACCACCACACCCAGCTAATTTTTTGTATTTTTAGTAGAGACAGGGTTTCGTCATGTTGGCCAGGCTGGTCTTGAACTACTGACCTCAGGTAATCCACCTGCCTCAGCCTCCCAAAGTGCTGGGATTACAGGGGTGAGCCACTGTCCCTTTATAATTACTAAATACTTTGTGAGAATATGCTTAAAGACTACATAAATATGCTATTCCTCATGAAATTTTCAACCACTAATTTTAGCTTCTATTGATAATTTTCAAATTCCAGTATCTCTTCCACATTTATCAGTTGCTATTATTCTGTACAGAAGAGCTTTCCTTTCTCTCCCACTTATTTATGTGTTGCATGTTTATTTATACCCATATGAACTTAGTCACTCATCATATTCAGTATGTTGTATTCTATTACATTTTCCATTGCATTTTGATGCTGTCTTAAGCCAGATTTGGCTAGTGGTAGCCTTTATAAACTGGCTCCCATGTCCTTTTGCTATGTTCACATTTATCTTGGAGCTCTTCTTTACTTTCTGGGATGATGTTCCAGGCTCATTTTGTCTTTTTCCTTCCCCAGACTTGCAATCAGCTACTTCTGCAAAGAGTCCTGGTTCCTTCAACTAAGGAATGATATTTGGAAACAAAGCTATGGGCTCTTTTTGTGCTCATTGTTACAGGAGCAATTGCTTCTAGGTCTTTTCAGTAGGCATAAATTAGAAAACGTCTATCTGTCTATCTATCATGTAATCTATCATCTATCTGCCTTTATCGTGTACTTATCTACATATCTTTAAAACATAAGTTTATACAGATACTCCCAATTCTAATTCAGTGCTGCAGGATCCATTCAAGTCTTCTCATGGTTCAGATTTCAAACTGCCTTCTCCAACAGTGAGAAACGTGGCTCCCACCATCCTTTATATACGTCAATGAATACATATATATATATGTTCATTTGCTCACACGTAAAATAATTTCAGAACTGCTAACTCACATACCTGCAAAAAGCATATGTGCTTGCTAGGATTCAATAATTTTTATGGCTGTTTTAAAGGTAATCTCATTTTATATACAGTGAAATTAAGTGGTCTTAATTTTACAATTTAATAAGTTCTGATAAATGCATATATTATCAATCAATTCAAGATGTAGAATATTTGTATCAACCCAGAAAGTTCCCAATGATCCTGATATGGTTTGGCTGTCTCCCCACCCAAATCTCATCTTGAATTGTAGCTCCCATAATCCCCACATGTCATGAGAGGGACCCAGCAGGAGGTAATTGAATCATGGGGTAGGGTTTTCCTTTTCTGGTGGTTTTATAAAGGGCAGTCCCCCCCCCACACTTACCTGCTGCCATGTAAAACGTGACTTTGCCTCTCCTTCACCTTCCACCATGATTGTGAGGGCTCCCTACATGTGGAACTGTGAGTCCACTTAACCTCTTTTTTCTTTATTAATTACCCAGTCATCACAGCAGTATGAAAATGAATACAGACTCCTTTTAGTCAATGCTCACCTTTCCCATGAGCAACTGTGCTGAAGTCTATCATTGTAAGTTAGTTTACCTGTTCTTGAATATCAAAAAATGGAATCATGAAGCATGTATCCTTCTGTGTCTGTTTTTTTGTTGTTCAGCAGCATATTTTTGCGATACATCCATGTTTTTGCGTGTATAAGTAGTTTATTTTAGAAAGTTATTCTATAACTAGGAAAGTATAGGGTAGAGGTAGGTTTAACTTTTAAAAAGCTGTCAGTTTTTCCCAAGTTTTTGTAACATTTTTCATTCCCACAGTCATGTATGAGAATTCCAATTGTTCTTTGTTACCAACAGTTATCTTAACCCATTTTATTTTATTTGTAGACAGATTCTCACTCTGTCACCCAGGCTGGAGAACAATGGTGGAATCTCAGCTCACTGCAACCTCTACCTCCAGGTTCAATCAATTCTCTTGCCTCAACCACCAGAGTAGCTGGGATTGCAGGCGCCCACCACCATGCCTGGCTAATGTTTTTGTATTTATAGTAGACATGGGGTTTTGCCATTTTGGCCAGGCTGGTCTTGAGCTTGTGATCTCAGGTGATCCACCCACCTCCACCTGCCAAAGTGCTGGGGTTATGGTGTGAGCCACTGCGCCCAACCCTTATGTCATTTTAGTGGTTTAGCTTTAGTGGGATGTGTGTCTTGTTTTTAAATGAGTATTGTTCTGATGACAAATGTTGCTGATCATCTTTTCATGTGCTTGTTGGCCATCGGTATATTTTTATGATGGTCTGTTCAGATATTATGCTCACTATTTTTACTGTTGTGTTATTATTATTGATCTATAGGTGCTTCTGTAGATTCTGGAGACAAGTCCTTTGTTGGATGTATGTATTGCAAATATTTTTTCTTTGATAGCTTGCCTTTTCCTTTTTTTTTTTTTTAAACTTTCAGTTGCATTTATTTTCATGCTGAATTTACTTCTGTGCTATAAGTTTTTGTTTCTTCAGTTTCTTCTGGGATATCTTCTTCTGGGCAACCTCCTCATCTGGTTTAGGAACAATCTGTTTCTTTTCAGTAAGGCTCATCTCAATGTAGCAGGGAGAACTCACTTATGGGTTAATCCGACCATGAGTTCTTGCAAATCTTGGATGCTTTGCTCACTTGGATATGCTCAATGACCAGAGAATCTACATCTAAACCCTTAAGTTCAGCATTACTCTCTGCATTTTTAAGCATGTGCAGCAAAAATGCAGCACTCTTTTTGGACCACCGACCTTGTGTCCAGCCCCACTGCTTGGTCTGAGCACAACTGCCAACTCCACCATTGTAACGTCGGAATGGTACTCACTGTTTCTGTAAAGTGACATCTTTCAGATACTTCGTGGCTTTTCGTATATGCATACCCTTGATGGCTTGGGCAGTTTCACGTGTGTTCTTAAAGTGAACATGAAGATTGGGACCTCTTGATTTGCATGACTTTGTGGGGTTCTCGGGATCAAGTGAATAGCGAACCATTTTCAGAGATTATGGCTAGACACTGGACCTCCTGAGTGAGCACCGACCACCGGCGGCCGGCGCGCCCGCCCCTACCAGTGGAAGGGCCAGGTCGTCCTCACTCCCGCCCATCACGTTCCTCTGCAAACCGCAGAGGCCTACAGGCCGGGCTTCCAAAATCAGCGCTCGGCCACGCCCCCGCGCCCCCGCGCCCCCGCGCCCCCACGCTCCGCATAAGATTTAGTAGCCCTGGAAGTTCTCCTCACCGGGCGTGGAGGCCGCCGCCCTGAGGCCAGGATGGCTGCCATGGCAGGAGAATTGAGTACTTGGAGCAACCCAGGAGCACCTTTTTATTTTCTTAATGCTATTTTTCGGTGAGAAGTTTTTTAACTTTAGTGAAATTCAATTTATCAGTTTTTCTATTTATTGCATTTTATATCCTCTCTAAGATTACCTACTCTAAGTTTGCAGAGATTTTTCTTTTTTTTCTAAAAACTTTCTAGTATTAACCCTTACGTGTAGATCTATAATTCACTCCAAATTAATTTTTGTGTATGGTATAAAGTAGAAGTTGACATTAATTTTTTTCTATATATTCAATTGTACCAGCACCATGTGTTAAAAAGACTTTTCTTTTTCCATTAAATTGGTATATTGGTGCCCATGTCAACAATCGATTCACTCTATTTGGTTGATTTCTGGATTCTCTATTCTATTTCATTCCATATTTATCTTACGGCAATATCATACTTGCTTGATTCTTTTGTTTTAGAGTTAGATTGGAAATTAGATTGTGTGTGTCCTCTATCTTTGCTTTTATTTTTAAAGATTATTTTGGCTCTTCTAGGTCTTTCACATTTCCTGTACATATTATAATCAACTTACCTGTTTATAGAAAACTATCTAGTGGGATTTTGACTGGAATTGCATTTAAATCTATGGATCAATTTAGGTATTATATTAGGTGAGGTCCCCAGGAAACCGACTCTGAGACTATGATAGTTACAGCCAGGCAGTTTATTACCCAGTGCTTTTATGAACAATACCTGTGGGGGTGGGGGGTGGGGGAAGCATTAGGCAGAGGGGGAAGGTGAACTACAAATACAGTTGCAACAAGGGCCTCAACCCATTCTGTAGGGAGCTCTGAAGCTGAGATGGCCCTTCAGAGTTGTTCCACCTTAACAAAAGGGGCTATGACTTTATTTCTGCATGCACCAATCATTGAAAGAAGCCTATCCCCATGATAGAGCATAATCTAGGGAAAGGGTTCTTCTCAGCTGAGAGCAATTCCCAGAAAGGGACTCAGCTTTCTGGGAATTGGACCATCAGTGGCCAGCACTCCAAGCAGCTGAGGAAATGCCTCAGTTGTGAAGAGGAAATCCCGGAGGTGCAGCACATTATATATTGCAAGAGAATGATGAGCAAGGGAAATCACAACTTAGTTTTGAGTTTTCCAAGCTGTCAACATGGTATATTTCTCCATTACTTAGGTTTTCAATTTCTCCCTGGCATATTTTGTAGTTTTTGGTGTCGAAATCTTGCATGTTTCTTTTTTAAAGAATTCTTTCTGGCTGGGTGTGGTGGATCATACCTGTAATTCCAGTACTTTGGGAGGCCGAGGGGGTGGATCGCTGGAGGTCAGGAATTTAAGACCAGCCTGGCCAACATGGTGAAACCTCATCTCTACTAAAAATACAAAATTTAGCCAGACATCATGGTACGTGCCTGTAGTTCCAGCTTCCCAGGAGGCTGAGGCAGGAGAATTGCTTGAGCCAGGGAGGCAGAGGATGCAGAGGGTTGAGACCATGCTACTGTACTCCAGCCTGAGTGACAGAGTGAGACGCCATCTAAAAACAAACAAAAAAACAAAATAAAAACTAACGGTTTTATAGTTTTTGAGGATATTCTAAGTGGAATTCTTAAAATTCTATTTTTTCAGTTATTTGCAATTGGTATACAGAAATACAATTAATTTTTGTATATTGACTTTATCCCGTAACCTTGTAAAATTTACATTTTAATGATGATAGTTACTGTGTGAATTTTCTACTGTTGCAAAACAAGTAACTACAAAATTAATAGTTTGTAACTGTGTTTTAGCTCATGGTTTCCATGGTTCAGCCTTCTTGGCATGGCTTACCTGAGCCCTCTGCTCAGGGTTTCACAGGTTGCACTCAAAGTGTCAACTGAGCAAGAAAACAGAGACCCCAGTCCTACGACCACAGGGACTGAATTCTGTCAGCACCAGCCTAAGTTCAGAAGAGGACTCTGAGCTTCAGAGAGAAACACAGCTCAGCTGACACTAAGCTAATTTTGTGGTTGTTTTACAACAGTATAAAATTCACACAGCAACTATGATAATTAATATGTAAATTTTGCAAGGTTTCAGGATACAATCAAGGATACTGGCCTTGTTTGCTTTTAATAACTTACTTCTAGTTGATCTTAAAACTCCCACTGGCAAGCCAAACAATACATAACTCCCACTAGCTTCCTCATCAGTAACATCTCTGACTATGGGTCACTATAGCAACAGGTGCTTAAAGTTGTTTCTCAGAAACTAGGGAACAGTTCTTTCCGGTTCAAGCTGGTTGAGACCACTGACCTTTCCACTTTGGGTCTGTACAGGTGACTGAAGAGTGACATTTTGACGTCAGAGAGCCAAAACCCATCCTCAGATAATGTTGACACCACCATTTTATGAACATGCATCATATGTAGCTCAATTAGACTTGCACAGAAAAATCATCTTTCCTACACACCAATCACCTTTCCCCATACCTTGGATCACCTTGCTCCTCCATCCCATAAATATCCCTAAAACCCCATCTTCGGGGAGGCTGACTTGTGACTTGTTCTCCTGCCTCCTCACTTAGCTGCCTTGGGAATAAACTCTTAATTTTTTGCAAAATCTATTATCACAACGATTGGCTTGCTGTGTACAGACCCAATGAGTTTGGCTCAATAATACTTCCATGGGACCTTATCGGCCTCTCACATGATGGTTTATTACTTCAAGGCGAGCAGGAGAATCTCTCCCTCCAGTCTGCTGAGACAGAGTCTTACCTAAGGTAACATAATCATGGAAGGAGTTCATCACCTTAGTCATATGCTATTGACTAGAAGCAAGTCACAGGTTCTGCACACAGAGAAGAGAGGATTATATAAGGGCAAAACTCACTGGGGTCCCTTAGGGCAGCTTTCCCCAATGTTTTTGGCACCAGGGACTGGTTTTATGGAAGGCAATTTTTTCATGGACGAAGGTGGGGGGAATAATTTCAGGATGAAACTGTTCCACCTCAGATCATCAGGCATTAGATTCTCATAAGAAGTGTGCAACCCAGATCCCTCACATGCACAATTCACAATAGGGTTCATGCTTCTTTGAGAATCTAATGCTGCTGAAGATCTGACAGGAGGATCAAGTGGTAATGCTTGCCCACCTGCCACTCACCTGCTGTGCTGCCTGGTTCCTAACAGGCCATGGACTGGTACCAGTTCCTTGTCTAGGAATTGGAGACCCCTACCTTAGAGTCTGTCTGCCACAATTTTCTTAGGATTTTCTACGTAAATAATCATATTGTCTGAATAGAGTTTTATTTCTGAATTTTCAGCATTTATGTTGTTTATTTCCCTGATTTCTTTGGCTAAACCCTCTAGTCAATGTTAACTGGAAGCAAGAGCAATATCCTTGCCTTGTTCTTGCTCCTTAGGGCTAAAGGTATAATATGTCATCATTAAAGCATGATGGTATTCACACCTGTAGGTTTTTCATAGATGCCCTTTATCAAATTGAGAAAATTCCTTATATTCCTAGTTTGTTAATTTTTTAAAAATCATGAGTTGGTTTTGAAATTATTGATACTTTTTCAATATTGATTAAGAAAATATGTATTTTCTCCTTAATTCTAATTCTTAATCCTGGTAATTATATTACATGATTTTTGAATGTTAAATCAACTTCTTATTCTTCAGATAAATCCCACTCCATCATGAAATATTATCCTTTTTACTTATTACTGGATTTGATTTCCTACACTTTTGTAAGAATGCATGCATGAAGGATATTGTCTGTAATTTCCTCTTCTTTTGATGCTTTGTTTTCAGGGTTATACTGGCCTCATAAAATGAATGTTCTCTCTTCCTCTATTTTCTGTAAGAGCTTGTGTTGGGTTGGTATTACTTATTCCTTAAATGTTTAGATGACTTCACTTGGAAAACCATCTAGGCACACAGTCTCTGTTGTGGGAATTCTTTAGATAATGCATCAGCATTTTTTCTTCAACAGATTTAGGCTATTTTCCATTTTACTTGTGTCAGTTTCATGTCATTCAAAAATTTTAAGATTATTGGCATAGAGTTGTTCATAATATGCCCTTATCCCTTAGTGCCTGAAAGGTATATTTTACTGTGGATACTGGTAATCCCTGCTTGCTCCCTTTTTTTTCTTAATCATTTTTGCAAAGCATTTCAAAAATCTTATCAATTCTTGCAAAGAATCACCTTTTGGCTTTGTTGATTTTCTTTATTCTAAATCTATTTTATACTAGGTTATTTTTACTCTTTATTATTTCCTTTATCATATTTTGGGTTTAATTTGCTTCCCCCTGAGTGTAAATTAGTTCAACCATTTTGGAAGATGGTGTGGCGATTCCTCAAGGACCTAGAAATAGAAATTCCATTTGACCCAGGAATCCCATTACTGGGTATATATCCAAAGGATTATAAATTGCTCTACTATAAGGACACATGCAAACAAATGTTCGTTGCAGCACTGTTTACAATAGCAAAGACCTGGAACCAACCCAAATGCCCGCCGATGATAGACTATACAGGGAAAATGTGGCACATATACACCATGGAATATTATGCAGCCATAAAAAATGATGAGTTCATGTCCTTTGTAGGGACATGGATGAACCTGGAAACCATCATTCTCAGCAAACTGACACAAGAACTGCGTGTTCTCACTCATAGGTGAATGTTGAATAATGAGAACACGTGGACACAGGGAGGGAGCATCACACACTGGGGTCTGTTGGGGAGAAATATGGGAGGGACAGTGCGGGGTGGGGAGTTGGGGAGGGATAGCATGGGGAGAAATGCCAGATATAGGTGATGGGGAGGAAGGCAGCAAATTACACTGCCATGTGTGTACCTATGCAACAATCTTGCATGTTCTTCACATGTACCCCAAAACCTAAAGTACAGTTTTTTTAAAAAATCTAAAAAAAGACTATCTGAGGTGATCATGTGAATTTAGAAGTAGCAAATAAATATGTCCTTTGATTCAACTAATTAAAAAACCTCCCCCCACCCCATCTTCTTAATATAGAACTTATATCGTTGATTCATTGATTTCTTTCTTTTTTTTTTCTGAGATGGAGTCTCACTCTGTTGCCCAGGCTGGAGTGCAGTTGCGAGATCTCGGCTCACTGCAACCTCCGCCTCCTGGGTTCAAAAGATTCTCCTGCCTCAGTCTCCTGAGTAGCTGGCACTACAGGCACACACCACTACGACCAGCTAATTTTTTGTGTTTTTAGGAGAGGTGGGGTTTCATCATGTTACCCAGGATGGTCTTGATCTCCTGCCCTGGTGATCTGCCCGCCTTGGCCTCCCAAAGTGCTGGGATTACAGGCGTGAGCCATTGTGCCCAGCCATATCATTGATTTTTAAATCTTATCTTTTTAAAATCTAAGCATTTGTAGCCATAAATTTCCCTTTAAGAACTGACTTAGCTGTGCCATAAATATGATGGATTTTCTTATCACTCAATTTGAATTCTTCTAATTTCCATTGTAATATCTTGTTAGATTCATGTTATTTCTTATATGGAATTTGTATAGAATTTTATTATATGGAATACTGAAATTTTTCTAAGTATCTTGTTACTGATTTCTAATTTAGTTACATGTGTAAGATTTAAGTGCTATGAAGTATACTGAGATTTATCTTATGGCCCAGCATAAGGTCTCTCTTGGTGTTCCATGTACATTTGAGGAAAATGTGTATTCTGGAATTGTTAGATATAGTGTTCTATAAATATCAATGAGGTTAAGTGGTTGATAGGGTTGTTCAGATCTTCTATACCCTTATTAATTTTCTTTTAGTTTATCTTCTCTGCAGTTACCAGAAAGCGAGTCTGAAAAATCTCGAATTCTGAAGATTTTTCTATTTCTTTCTTTAGTTCTGTACGTTTTTGCTTCATGCATTTACAGCTCCATTATTAAGTGCATATTCATTTGTGATTATATCTTCCTGAGGACTTTATCTTTATGAAAAGTCTTCATGTCAGGTAATAGTCCTTGAGTAGAAGACCACAATGTCTTATATTAATACAGCCACTCCAATTTTCTTATGCTTGCAGGTTGCGTAGTATGCCTTTTCCCACTCTTCTGCTTTCAGCTTATCTGTGTCTTCATACTTAATGTGTATCTCTTGCAGACAACACATAGTACAGTCTTTCTTTTTTTCCAGTCTGATCATATCTGCCCTTTTATTGGAGTGTTTATATCTTTTTTACATTTAATGTATTTATTGATACAGTTGAACATAGGACTGCCATTTTGCTAGTTGTTTTTTGTCTAATCTATGTCTCTTATTCAACTCCTACCCCCTATTTCTAGTATTCCTGTCATGTTTGGAGATAGGAGAGTGGTTAATCAGATATATTTTAGTATTCACATTTCATACTTCTATTGGCTCTTTGGTTGCATGTCTTTGTAACTTTTTTTAAAGGTTTCTCTGGTGATTACAATACATATTCTTATTAGTTAATTTAGAAATATGTATATATTGTTCAATTTTAGGTAAAATGTAAAAGCCTTCCAACATTTACCTTCTCCTATCTTTGCATCATCCTTCTCATATATTTTATGTCTATGTATGTTATAAACTTAATTTAATAATACAATGTTATTTGCTTTAAAAAGTGAGAATTTTTTTAATAAGAGAAAAAAGATTTTAAAAATGCTTTTACTGACATGTTTACCATTTTAATGCTTTTTATTCCTCTCTGAAAGTCCATGTTTCTATCTGGTGTTAATTCCCTTCAGTTTGAAAAAAAAGTCTTCTCTCATTTTATTAGAAGAAGAGAGAGAGCACATACAGATAATAAAATGAGAAGACTATTAAAATAAATCTGCTCTTATTTTATTTGTACACTCTCTCTTTTATAACTTTAACTACATAGATATTGCACTGTTTGATATTGTCCCATGTGTTGCTTAAACTCTAGTAATTAAAAAAAAAAAACAGAACTTTTTTCATGTGTTCTTTTTCTGTCTGTTCTATGGATTAGATTATTTCTACTGGTCTACTTGAACTTCACTGAACTTTTTGCTTTTATCTCCAGTTTATTGTTAATCTCAGTGAATTTTTCACTTGAAGATACTTTTCAGTTCTAAAACTTGCACTGTTTTTATAGTTTCCATTTCTCTGCTGAAATTCACAATAATTATGACTACATTTTCCTTTAAGTCCCAAGCATATTTCTAATAGCTGCTTTAAAGTTCTTGTCTGTTAATTTTAATATCTGGTCATCTTAGGACTAGTTTCTATTGGTTATTTTTTTTCTAAATGGAATCACATTTTTCTGTTTCTTTACATGTCTAGTAATTTGGATTGTGCGCTAAACGTTGTGAATGATATGTTACAGAGATTCTTGGATTCTGTTATCCAGTTATTCTAGTAGGCAATTAACTTACCTGAAGTTAAACTTCAAACTAGTTAAAATCTCTAGACAGTTTCTGTGTTTTTAAATGTATTTTTTTCCATGGGGTCCACTTGATGTTTTTGAAGTTCGAGATCATCCAAAGAGTTGCATGGAATTTATGTGCAGATTTTTAGGCTCTCTACTCTGTGTTATATTTTTTTTCTGAGATTTCTCTGCTCAATTTTCAGTTGCTTTTACAACCCCTAAACTTTTCTTTCTCTCCCTAAGTCAGTAAAACTATGCTTTCTGAGTGAGTTCTAGCTGCCATGTAGACTAGACCCTGCTGCTCAGTAAAAATCCCCAGTCTCGCTTAGCGTGCTTCCCTTCTTTTAAGGGTTGAATTCACTGCCATTTCTGCCTGGTTGAGTCACTTTACAGTGCCTTAAAATTTTTTAAAAAATTGTTCAGAGTTTATACTTGTTATCTGTGAGAAGTTTAATCTGATACTTGTTATTCTGCCATTCCTGGAACCAGAATCTGCCATCATTTCTCACATAGAGTACTGTTGGAGTCTCCTGATGTTCTTCCTGCTGCCTCTTTTGCCTCTTCAATTTTCTACATGGCAGTCTCCTTCTAATATTTAAGTATAATCATTAACTCTTCTGATCAGATCTCTCTATTTATTTCTCATACCATCAGAGTAAAAGTCAAATTCTTTGCAATGACCTATAAGGATCTTTGCAATCATTATCTCCTTGACCACATCTTATATCTCACGCTCACTTCCTTGCAATGGTTATGTACAGCAGGCATGTTCCTGCCTCAGAACGTTAGTCCTGACTATTCCACCTGCCTGAAATGCTCTTCCTACAGATAGTCACCTTGCCCACTCCTTTACCAAAATTGTGTCTTAACTCAAATGTCACCTCAGTGAGGCCTTCCCTAAACATTCTTTTCAAAATGCATCCCCCCACCTCTACATACACACACCTCACTACCATCACTACTACCAATTCCTTATCTCCCTTCTATGCTTTGGTTTTTTTCATAACACTTATCATCACCTAAAATATTATCAGTTTACTATAATTTTATGTATTGTACATTTACTTCTGCTGAAAAAAAGAGCTGTATAAGAGCAAGAGTTTTTTCTATTTTGTTCATTTCTGTATCTCCAGTTCCAGAACAGTGCCTTGTACTCATTGAACATTTGGGCAAAGAAGATTAAGTAAATTTGGATCACCCCTCTTTGTCAGGCAGGTCTACATTTAAACATAGACACAAATTTACTAATGGAGCTTGATTTCTCATAATTGGGGATTTGGTGATAAGACAGGTTTACCAAACTCTTACTGTAAGATAAACCTATGTCCTTTTTGTCCCAGAAATAGCAAACAGCAATAATAAGCTTCATTCTACCATCTAGCTCTAAATTTATACAGTAGTTTAAACACAGTATATTCCAAAGCACTCTGAACTTTATTAGCTGCATGGCTTTGAGTTATTTAATAACTCTGAGCCTCGATTTCCTCATCTGGAGAGGAGGATAATTGCCATTCTCCAGGTTTATGAGTTAAGATTAGGTTAAATTAAGAGTGACAGAAAAATCCCAAATAATAGTGGTTCAAACAAGATAGACCTTACTTATCTCATCTGTATATCTGGGGGCTGGTCCAGAGTCAGTATAGCACTCCATACCTTTAGGGACTGTGGCGTCTTTCATCTTGTGATTCAGCCCTTAGTAGCCCTGAATTCCAAAGTCTCCCAAAGTCCAATATGGTTGCTTCTGGTTCAGCTAACATGCCTACTCTCCAGCCAGCAGCCAGGAGGAAAAAAGCAGAGAATAAAGGGTATCAAAGTCTGTCACAATACATTCATCCAACAAGCAGAACTTAGATATAGGGTCACATACAGGGTTTTGCATGTTTGTTTTGCATGGCCATCGGCCCAGCCAAAAATTTTATTACCGTGAAAGAAAGGGAAGAATGAATATGAGGGGGCCAAATGATAGCCTTCCACTCTAGTTTACTATAAAGATTAAATATCTGTAAGATTCGTGATATCTAAAATAATATAAACTATTAGCTATCTTTCTTTTGTGTATGAAATAATCATCTCTTGGCCTTTTCTTTTCAAGAAAACAAATGAACATTATTTAATCCTTTTCTTCTGGTTCCTACCTTTTACACATTTCTGCTGTACTCTTCCTAAATCTTCTTGGTATTATCCAACTCTTACAGGTAGAGATTAAATCTACTGATACTAATCTAAGTAGGGCTGTTACTGGTGATGCTAAGCCACTGATGTCCATTCTTGGGTGGGCCTGTCATCAGCATAGGGATTTCCTAAGAAAACCATCTTGATTGCAGATTTCAAACAAGGTCCCTCAGATTCATAGGATTCCTTGGGATAAGATGTAATAAGGTACATGTACCTTATTTTATGTGTGCTTGCTGTAATACCTTTAGCCCTTTTATCAGCATTGAATGCAAAGTGAGGACCTAGTATATCACTAACAGTCTCCAAAAGATCAATGTTTTTATTTTAAATGGAGGAATTCTTTTTTCAAAGCAAATCTTACAGACATGCCTCAAACAGATTAAAGCACAATTTTGCTGTGTGTTGTGGAGATGGAGCTCTTTGCAAAAGACTTCTCTAGATCATCTCTTAACTTGTTGAGAATCAGTTAGGAAGGGATGAGTGCTACTGATTAGGAAAAAGGCATGACAAGGAAGTCAAAGTTCTCATTCACGTGGATAACTCCAGCTATACCTGAGGCCTGGTTGCCCAGCAACTCAACCCAGCCAAGACAAACCCTGCCCACCTTTCCCTAAGAATCTTCCAGTAAGCAGAGCTAATGATTAAAAGGCAGGAAACCAACCCACAGAGTTATAAATAAAACATAAGCAAACAAACTGCCATCAGGCCCTTAATGTATTGGGAGCCCTGAGGACAGAGCAGGCAGGATAGGTGAGGAGAGTGAGGTCAGTTACCTGCCCTCCAGGACAAATAAAAAATGGTCTGGTTTCCCACCATTCTCTTACTCCTGTTCCCACACAACCTTGCCTTTCCCACTTTACTTTTCTGGCTATAGTATTGTCTCCTGCATTTCACCTTCTCTTTCCTAGCCTTTTCCTTAGTGCACATTTAAAAAACAGTCTTGCCTGTACTTTGCCAAAAATGCAGTTCTGACTTTTCTTATACTTTTAGGTACCTTCTTCTTGTTTACATGTCTGATGCAGTGTGGGAGCAATTTTGCACCCCAAGGGACATTTGGCAATGTCTGGAGATATTGTTGTTTGTCACAACTTGCAGGAAGAGGGTGCTACTGGCATCTAGTGGGCAAAGGGCAAGAATGCTCTAAACATCCTACTATGAACATCTTACTCTGTGTGGTTCAGCCCTCTACAACAAAGAATTATCTGGCCCCAGATGTCAATAAGTGACCAGATTGAGAAATCCTAGTCTAATGCATGTATTCTCAACAGGAATAGTAACTTAAATATGGCTCAACCTACCTGACAGAGTCTTATTTTCCAGTATTTATTGTCTGGAGACAGAGTGATGAGAAGGGAGAGTTCCCTGGACCCCTTCATGTGACATGCAACAGAGGTGTGGCTCACATACTCAGCTGCAGCACTCAAACCCCTTGTGAGAAGGGGAGTACACAAGTGAATGTGTGCTAGGGCCAGAGCTAGTGCTTTTGGGCTCCTGCTCCACAGTAGCATCTAAGGGTGTGTTACAATTAACACTCTTTAGCAGTTGCCCTCCAAGGACAGCTAAGTGTTAACCAGCTTAGTGGAGAGTCGAGGTGACAGCCTTTTATACCCTGCCCTCTTGGTACCCAGGGCCTTGTCTGGTGTCCAGGAAGAATCGGGACACACAGACTTGAAGGATGGTGAATGTAGAGGTTTTATCGAGTGATGAAGGT
Source organism: Callithrix jacchus (assembly GCF_049354715.1). Classification (NCBI taxonomy): domain Eukaryota; kingdom Metazoa; phylum Chordata; class Mammalia; order Primates; family Cebidae; genus Callithrix; species Callithrix jacchus. The sequence goes on from NC_133507.1 coordinate 112,377,927, forward strand.
GGCTCTCAGTGGGATGGGGAACTGGAAAGGGGATGGAGTGGGAAGATAATCTTCCCCTGGAATTTGGCCATCCCCAGCTGAACTCTACTCTGACCATCCAGCTATCTCTTTGACGTTCAGACACTTCTCTTCTTTCCCTCTCTGCCATGCCTCTCTGTTCCTCTGCCAGTGGAGTTTGGGGTTTTTATGGGTACAGAATTGGGGATGTGGCAGGCCAGGGTGGTTTTTGAAAAAGCAACATTCGGGCAGGAAAATAGGGATGTGAAGTTCTCATTTAGGGCCATGGGCCCAGGCTTTTTGGTGGGACCTTTGCCAGGGAACCACCCTCTTCCACCCAGTATTTCCCTGACTCCTGTCCTTACCAGTGGCAATTGGAAAAATGAATGTCTACAGATACTCCTTGTCAAAACACTAATTTAAAGGCTGAGAAACACTAGACTAGTGTTAGGAAACTTTCAGGGTGAAGAGTCAATTCTATCAAACCTTTATAAAGCATATAATTAAAATTCAGCCAAAGCTAATTCCTGGCATTGATATACAGCAACCTCCTAGAATTAAATGTGAGTTTAACATAGAGTGATCGTGTTATTCCCAGGGAGAAGGTCAGGTAGGCCAACCATCCTGGGGTCTGGTCCTTCTCTGAGAAAAGCATATAAGCATATATATTTTCAGGCTCCAAAGACACCCTAAGATGTTTTGGGCTAGTAATTTACTTAATGACACCCAGGGACCTAGAAGAACTAATGTGCATTTAAATGATGAGCTTTTATGGTTTTCCCAAAGGTCATAATTTATTTGGCAGTCGAACATTGTGATGTTGGAAACAAAGGTAATAATTTCAAGAACATCTCATTTTCACCACTGAAAAATTTTCTCTCAACTTTAATATGTTTCCTTTTGTTTAAAGATATCTCTTATTAAAAAGGCTTGAAATCACTTTCTTTTCCTCTGAAGGTTAAAAGTAAATGTATCTTGTTGGGACATTTTATCCCACCCTGGGTATTAGAAAAGTCATTATATATATGTATATAATATAAAATTATAGATGTATGATTTTATAAAAGTTTAAATTATAATTAGTATATTTATCATATTTAAATTATTTATAAATTATAAAATTAATACAAAATATACTAAATAGATATATAATATATTAAATATAAATATCCTAAGACTCTAAGTCAATAGCTTCTGTTTCCGCTAACCAATTAATATTTTTTTAATTATTAATTTAATCCTCTGAGATTGAACTTTTACTAAGAAAACAGGGTAGATGATAAGAACACTTAAAATCTGGCAGACTTTCAGTTTGACATTCTTTCTTTAAAGAATGTTTGGTTTTGGCTGGGTGCGGTGGCTCATGCCTATAATCTCAGCACTTTGGGAGGCCGAGGCGGGTGGATCACGAGGTCAAGAGATCGAGACCATCCTGGTCAACAAGGTGAAACCCCCGTCTCTGCCAAAAATGCAAAAATTAGCTGAGCATGGTGGTGCACGCCTATAGTCCCAGCTACTGGGGAGGCTGAGGCAGGAGAATTGCTTGAACCCAGAAGGTGGAGGTTGCAGTGAGCCAAGATCATGCCATTGTACTCCAGTCTGGGTAACAACAGCAAAACTCCATCTCAAAAAAAAAGAATGTTTGGTTTTACCAAAGCTCTTCCACTTTGTGCCTAGGAACAGTCTCAGGCAATGGTTCACTCAACAAGAGGAGAGATGCTCTTTAGTGGATGGAGCCCACAGCAGTGGCTAGACTCTCACTGATGAAGAGTCAAAACTTTTTTTAAAATAAAAAAATAGGCTTATAATCCCAGCACTTTAGGAGGCCCACATGAGCAGATCACTTGAGGTCAGGAGTTCCAGACCAGCCTGGCCAACATGGTGAAACCCTATCTCTACTAAAAATACAAAAATTAGCTGGTCGTGGTTGTGCATGCCTGTAATCCCAGCTACTCGGGAGGCCAAAGCAGAGGAATCTCTTGAACCCATGAGGTGGAGGTTGCAATGAGCTGCTATTGTACCACTGCACTCCAGCCTGGGCAATAGAGCAAGACTCTGGAAAAATAATTAATTAATTAATAGTCTTACAACTTTGGGGACAAAGTTTGAGGCATTTTTGGTCAGAGTAATTAAGTGGAGGTCAAACCAGGAATGTGGCCTCCTGGATCCACACAGCTGCAGAAGAATCTGGGAAGAAAGGCTCCTCACTTCCTGTAACTGTGGGTTGCTCCATTGGGACTTCCTATCACAGGCTATCCTGAAGGCTCGAAACATTCCCCGCATCAAGTTCTCCCTCCTACCAGTTTCCATCATCTTTAAACAAAAGAATATGGGGAAAGTGAGTTCATTCAAATTGAGGGCAGAAAGATATTTTACAGCAGACCAACTTTTTAAATGAATTCACATCTCAAAAATAATTTACCAAGTAATTTTAGTTAGAGCTTAAAAAATAAAATAAGCTAGGAATGGAAAAGAGAGAAAGACCTTTATAAAGCCCAAATAGAAGTTTTATTGGATTCCATTCCAAAAATAGAGTTCCTGTGTACAGCTCTATGGATGTGATTCAACTTACTGTGACAATGTAGGGCAAAATCAGTTGGTTTTATGTACATAAAATATTTTCCTTTGAAACTTGTTCTGATGTTCCAAAAGAGGAAATTACTTTGGCATTGTGAAAGCTTGCCTTTCTGAGTCCCTCGAGAACAATTTAATAGTTTCATGGTACTTTATATTTTTTAATTTTACTGTCATCAATGTTCATTTAATAGCACATAGAACATGTGTTGTGTTTGTTAAGTAAATAAATGATCTAAGGGCCTAGAATGACAATTCCACAGCAGATTGCAATGACATAAATAAAGTGCATGTACAATTTTGTAGGCAGAGCCCTTCCCACTTCCAAGTAAAGTACAAAGAAAAATGGAATGTTTTATATTGATAACATGAACCAAAAGGAAGTGTTCTAGCTCCAAAGCTCAAAGCAGCTGATTATAATGCCTTAAATTTATGTGCATTTCACCAGTTTTCCAGCAGTTTCTTATATCTCATTTGATTTTTCTCAGCAGATCATTAGGTAGGCCTGGCAAACATTATATAGTGAATATGGAACTCGTAATTCAGGAGTGGAAAATGGAACTTGTCTATAATTTTACATCAATTTCTGACTCTGGGTAGGTGGGAGTTGTTAACTTTCAGGGCTCCACCAGCACATAATTTCCAGAAAGCACCTCTTCCAGATAGTAGAATCACAAAACACACCCCGGGTGGGCAAATTTCAAAGCCTCTTCATCTGAGTGCAGTGCTTGGGCTGCAGAGAACACTGGATTTTACCCACTCTCTACCCCTTGGCCAGGCACTTTTGTGTAGGGCACAACCATATGCAGTCATCCTGACAACGCTCATCTTCCCTGGGCTTCTCCCCTGTCCTGCCAGGGCAGGTGCCAGAGTTCTTAGACACTGAACTCTGTTCTGGAAGTTCCCAGATCTCAGGAAGTGGTCGAGGGGTGGGGAGGGGAGCAGAAGGACAGCTTCTCCCTGTCCATATACATCACCATGGTGACATCCATCATGCCTGTCTGTGTAATGCCTGCAGGCCTGGTGCCTCTCTGCTGTTTCCATGCCTCATGTGTGCCAGCGAAATGTTTGCTCAGAAGCATGTGGTTCCTTCCCCAGATGCACCATGCAGCCATTTTCCCTTGGCCTTCTGGAAAGGGCTGCACTGGTACCCTCTGCTCCTGGTTCTCACCCTCTCAGACCTCAACTCTGCTTTCACCTCTCACTGTCACTTGCTATATCTTTCTCACATTCTGCTTTTTCTCACCACAAATGGGACAGGTGATCCTCTTCTGGTCTACAGAGAGATAAAAGAAGGGGCAAAGAAGCATTCCATGCAGGGCTCAGACTCTTGCAGGACACAGCCAGAACTTCCTCTACCGTTCCAGACCTGCTACAGAAGTTTCTGGAGACCATGAGCATAGGACTGACCAACAATTTGAGAAGAAGGAGGAAGGAAAATAAGGTAGAGAAAATTATTCAACCACCCAATGCTAATTTTTAAATAAAAATATATTGCTATAAAGGTTGAAACCAGAATAAAACTGACAATAGATGCTGTTGGCTCTTTTACATAACAGCATGTTAAAGTAAACTATAGATTAAATTTCCAGAGGGAAAGAACAGGCTGAGTCTGCCTATGATTTAGGCAGACTGTCAGAACAACATGGTCAAGGATAAGAATGAAGTTGCTCTATTTTTTGTTCTCTGCTCTGTTGGGTAAAAGATCATCTCTTAAGAGTAATGGAATCCAGCAGTTCTCTGACAGGTTATCAGGCAGCAAGGCTGTCTGGGAAAGACTGAATCTACACCACTCACTTGGATGTATACATCTTCCTACCCCACTGTGCTTTTCACATATGCTGAGCATATTGAAGGCATGGCATTCTCAGAAGAGCCTTTTTTTTTTTTTGAGATGGAGTTTTGCTCTTGTTACCCAGGCTGGAGTGCAATGGCGCAATCTTGGCTCACCGCAACCTCCGCCTCCTGGGTTCAGGCAATTCTCCTGCCTCAGCTTCCTGATTAGCTGGGATTACAGGCACGCGCCACCAGGCCCAGCTAAGGTTTTGTATTTTTAGTAGAGATGGGGTTTCACCACGTTGACCAGGATGGTCCCGATCTCTTGACCTCGTGATCCACCTGTCTCGGCCTCCCAAAGTAAAGGGATTACAGGCGTGAGCCACCATGCCCAGCCCCAGAAGAGCATTTTGATGTATAACTTTTCTCATAGAGGGTAAAACGTGCTTTAGAATACATAAGAAAGGCTTTACATGGAGAAAGCAGGTGGGATGGTGGTGGTGATAGGGGTTAGGAAGTGACAGACATCTCCAAGGAACAAGTGCCATCTCTAGTGAGCCCCAGAAGTTGAATAGCAATTAACCAGGCAAAGAGTGTGAGGTTGAGACAGGAGATAAGGGAATCGCATATATTTAATAAAAGGCCTGTAAGCAAGAAGACATGGCTTTTGGTTGAACTGAAAGTAGTTTGCTGTTGCTGCAGCAGAAAGTGTGAATGAAGAATAAGGGAATGGAATGAGCAAGAAGAGACTGGAAAATTGAGGTCAAGAAGTGAGCAGAAGCTGATTTCCTGTATGCAACTGAAAATCCAAATAACAGTGGCTTTAATAAGTAGGCATTAGTTTTTTTCATGTGGTAAGTAAGAGATGGAAAGATATTTGCTAGTATTGATTGGATGCCTCAACATCAAGACCAAGGTCTCAGTAAGTTTCTGGCCCTTCTTTCATGGTTCCTGTTAGCACTTCCACTTTTCTGGAATGAGGGAAAAAGCAAAAAGAGCAAAAGTGGCGCATACCTTTGGAGCCTAACTTTTTTTTTTGAGATGGAGTTTCGCTCTTGTTACCCAGGCTGGAGTGCAATGGCGCGATCTCGGCTCACCGCAACCTCCGCCTCCTGGGTTCAGGCAATCCTCCTGCCTTAGCCTCCTGAGTAGCTGGGATTACAGGCACGCGCCATCGTGCCCAGCTAATTTATTTTTTTGTATTTTTAGTAGAGACAGTGTTTCACCATGTTGACCAGGATGGTCTCGATCTCTTGACCTCGTGATCCACCCGCCTTGGCCTCCCAAAGTGCTGGGATTACAGGCATGAGCCACCGCGCCCGGCCTGGAGCTTAACTTTTAAAGGGGTTTTTCTAGAAGTCCCACTCTAAAACTTCATTGCCCAGAATTCTGTCACACAGGGGCCTATTTTTTCTCTAAAACATCTCACAAAAATCTAGGGGTTCACCCTGCATGGATATATTTGGTACATATTTCCACTTTTCTGAACCAATCCCTGTGGCTAATGCACTGACTGGCACCATCCAGGCCTTTGTTATGTGATTGCTGAACTACCCGGGAATTTCTGATGTCATTTCATTTTGCCAGGCCCCTGCTAGAAAGACTTCGAAGACTTTCCATTACCTGAAGGCTGGCATTCAAAACTTTCTTCCAGTGTGCCTTCAATTACATTAAACAGAAACTCCTTAGGTACCAGCCACATGCAAACCAATTTAGTCATTAACTTCCTTTCTCAAGCCAATGCTGTGTAAGCAAGCGTGGTCCTTTCCATCCCCTTGTCTTGTTCTCTTTTTCCTCATTCATCCTATGCATTTTACCTATTTGATTCTTGTGTTCCCTTCAGGACCCTGCTGAAGTCCTAGCTTTTCCCATTTGCCGTCCTGCACAATAACTTAGGAAGATTCATTCCTCCCTGTAATTTATGACACTTACTGTCAGGCATCTCTCAACCAGCAATTAGAATTAGACGGCCTAGTTTCTTCTTTTTTTAAATAACGTAATTGAACTCTTGTTCTAAGTTCGGTATAAGCATGTCATAGTTTATCTTTACACTTGCCTCAGAAAACCTTCAGATATGTTTGATGTTGAAGAAAGAAAACTAATAAACAAATGAAAGATTGTACTTAACTGCTCTGAAAATGTTCCATTGCAATTTTAAGATCATTAGGAAGCTTTATTGGATTGTTTTGTTGCTTGTCCTTGCAGCCATGTAATCAGATTTCCATTGAGGTGCAAATTCCCCAAATATTTAGGGGAACTTAGTCTGTTATACCTCCAGTTCCTTCTATACTTTTATTACAGTCACTTTCTTCTGTAGATGGAGACAATGATTTCATAGAGCCTTAAACAAATATTAGCCATTGCATTAAATCGGTATTAATAACATGGGGTGTTTAGCAGGTTAGTCTCTGTCCAAGCAAACGGAACATACATGATTATAACCTTTCTTTTTGAAATACAAGATATTCAGATTCCATGGTTACTATTTAATTCCGCTGCATAGCAAGTGGATGTCTTTAGAAAAGTAACAGTTGATTGCCAAGTATAATTATACCTAAGTAGTAGTCAAATTGCCTGAGAAAACCTCATAAAACTCTAGAGAGTTAATCCTGAATATAGCAAAGAATTCGAGTTAGACTTCCATTGTATCAGTGATCAAACTAGCTTTATGGCATAAATCTCAAAATGCATAAAATAGGCCTCTGGCGTTTAGTAAAAGTGATGAGGACTTTAAAGCCTATGATCATACAATGATTAAGTGCAAGGGGGGTGTGTAAGGTTTGCTTTTTTCATACAGCATTTGAATAGGAATGAAAATCCTTCATAGGCCTGCTGACATTGAGTATATATGGAAAAATCGAGGTCATGAATCAGGCCTGAAATAATTTTTTCCAAAATACAGAGTATTTTGCTTTCCTACTTTCAAATAATTTTGTTCAACAAGACTAACCTACATGCTAAAAGATTAATATTATAATCTCTCACAATGTGAACTAATCTTAGCATCTCTTGCTTTCAGGAATTGGGTCAAGATTTACCTTGACGCCTTTTTACATCCTCCTGCCTCTGGGTAGCAGCTTGGGGCCTAAGGCTACTCAAGCCTTATTAGCCACATGAAATGGGGCAGGTAGCAGAAAATCTTTCCCCCAGGATCAGTGGTCACCTGTGACTATTTGTTTGCATGACTACTGAAGTCTAACTTCAGAATGATCCACCTGTCTTACCTCTCAACTCGACATATTGTTCCTGGAAACACAAATCCTCCTGCTTTGGTTAAGAGCCCTCAATGTTTTTCTTTCCTCTTTAGATCTATAGAGGAATCAAGGAACACTCTCCATCACCAATATAAACTACACTCCTGGTCAGATGGTGACTCAACCTTTTCCTTCCCATTCAGTGCTTGCTCTGGTGTGACATTTACGGGACCCTCTACTGTCCATATTTTGCCTCCTAGTGAATTTGGAGCATACAACTATTAAGAGCTGCTGTAGAATCATTCTTATCCTGTGAGGTCAGGACTGGGAGTTGGTAGGTAAATTATGAAGTTGGGCTGGGCCTGGTAGCTCACACCTGTAATCCTAGCACTTTGGGAGGCCAAGGTGGGCGGATCACCCACTTTGGGAGGCCAAGGTGGGTGGGAGTTTGGTGCCAGCCTGGCCAACATGGTGAAATCCTGCCTTTACTTAAAATACAAAAAATTAGCCAGTCGTGGTGGTGCATGCCTGTAATCCCAGCTACTCTGGAGGCTGAGGCAGGAGAATTACTTAAATCCAGGAGGAGACTCCAGCCTGGGCAAGAGAGCAAGACTCTGTTTCAAAGAAAAAAAGTTGATTAGGCCGGGCATGGTGGCTAACGCCTATAATCCCAGCACTTTGGGAGGCCGATGTGGGTGGATCACGAGGTCAAGAGATCGAGACCATCCTGGTCAACAAGGTGAAACCCTGTCTCTACTAAAAATACAAAAATTAGCTGGGCATGGTGGTGCGTGCCTGTAGTCCCAGTTACTCGGGAGGCTGAGGCAGGAGAATTGCTTGAACCCGGAAGGTGGAGGTTGTGGTGAGCCGAGATCATGCCATTGCACTCCAGCCTGGGTAACAACAGCGAAACTCCATCTCAAAAAAAAAAAAAAGAAAGAAAAAAAGTTGATTAAAGCACAAAATTATAAAAATGATATGTACATATCTTAAACTTTTTTTAATTAAAAACATTTTAATATATATTTATTCACCAGTTGATGAAGGGCCAGGTTCTCTCTGATTAGAGTTCTGAGTTACCTTTCTTGCATAAACCACTCCTTAGGGTATTGTCTATAATTTTTAGTTTTGGTTTCCTTACAGTGGAGGGAGAACTTACAGATGCTTTTAAGTATAAATTTTTATGATTTTTTTCAATCTTGTAAAGTTTTCTTGTCCACAACTTTATTTTGTGTAATACTTTGCTTTCACCAAGTCTTTCCAAAGCATTTGACTTCATTTTCACAGGTACAACTCTGCTGATAAGTCAAACAAGATGAGGACAGAGCAAAGATAATTGGATTTAGCCATGAAGAGGTTATTGGCTACCTGGAAAATAAAAGTTACATATTCATAAATTATTGATTTATATAGCATACATTATGCTATAAAATTATAGTAAAGAACAGAATCTTAAACAGGTTTGGGAATAAATGCAACTGATTCTTGGTAGGACATAATTAGTAAGAGCAGACATATAAAAACAAGATAGTACACTAGAAGCAGTGAGCAAGTATTCCAAGTGCTATTAGTATCATGTAGTATGTTCTAAAGAAGGAACGGAGAGCATCAGTTGATGCTCAGTTGAAACTCACTTGAAAGCATCTGTGGGACAATGGTATGCAGCATATCCCATCTTCCGCAACCCAATAGAAAGAAAAATCTCTCTCCCAAATCTTTACACCAATATAGAAAAATAATCTAATTGGCCCATGTGTCTACCATAAGATTGACCCCTGTTACCAGGGACACTGGGCACTATGGAAGCTCAACGTGGGCCACACTGAATGTGAATGGCACCCCCAGAGTTGTGCACAGCACAGCTTGTGCAGTCTACATAGCAGCCCTAGAGTGTGTCTCTCAAGCAGTATACACACTCTTATCTGGTTGAAAGCAGGGGGCTTGTAGTGGGAAATGGTAATGAAAAATTCTTGTAAGATGCTACATTAGTTCAGTATTAAGTCTCCTTCCCCTCTTTTAAGATTGCTTACATTTACTTAAGAGTGAAGAGTGTGATATAATAACATATGGCTATCAATGACTGAGCACCAGGCACTATTCCAAGTACTTTACACGATTATCCCCCCAGTTATCCTCTCATGAACACTGATTTCCACTGGGTCCCTTATGGCTGCCCAGCCACCTTACCATATTTTCCTAGTTTATTCCTATTTCCTAGAAAACCATTTCATAACTTTATACTTCTCCATCTCCTTACCCTCAAGTCCTTATGCTGATGATGAACTTGCTTCTTATTTCACTGAGGGAAACGCAGCTGCTGAGAAGAGCACCTGTCCCCTGATATGCATACCTACCTCTGCCTGTACCTCTGTTCTCTGCCTGCCCTCTTGCTTCCGCAAACCAACTACCTGTACCCGTCTGTGACCAGTTCCTCTACTTGGTTTCTGGATCCCTGCCACATGCCTAAAGACTGACCACCTATGATTATTTCCTCTCCTCAGAGCATCATCATTTTTCCCCTTTCTTCTCACCGTTCCCATCAGCATACATGTCTGCTACACTTTTTTCTATATTAAAAAATAAAAAAAACTAAAAAAAATTCTTTTTACTCCATATCCCATACCAATTATTTTCCCAGTTCTTGGCTCTCCTTGATGGAGTTATTCATACTCTCCAATTTCTTTTTTTTTTTTTTTTTTTGAGATGGAGTTTTGCTCTTGTCACCCAGGCTGGAGTGCAATGGTGCAATCTTGGCTCACCGCAACCTCCGCCTCCTGGGTTCAGGCAATTCTCCTGCCTCAGCCTCCCGAGTAGCTGGGACTACAGGCATGCACCACCGTGCCCAGCTAATTTTTTCATATTTTTAGTAGAGACGGGGTTTCACCATGTTGACCAGGATGGTCTTGATCTCTTGACCTCGTGATCCACCCGCCTCGGCCTCCCAAAGTGCTGGGATTACAGACGTGAGCCACTACGCCCAGCCCTCATACTCTCCAATTTCTTTCCTTTCCTTCCTTTCTCTCTCAAACCCACTGCAACTGGGCTTTCGCTCCCACTACTCCACAATAACCTTTATTTTCAAGGTAGCCAATACCCTTTGCATGACTAACTCCAGCTCTCGGTTCTGTCGTCGTCTTGTTTGACTTACCAGCAGCATTTAACAATGCCAGTCATTCCTTTCTGCTGAAAACACATTCATCTCTTTGTGTCTAGAACAGTCTTCAGTTTTGCTCTTCCATCACCATCTGTTCTTTCTTAGGCTCCTTTGTCAGTTGCTCCTTCTCTCTCTAATCCTTAAAGGTTAGAGGATCTCACTCTGCATCTCTTCTCTATCCATACTCAATCGCTGGATGATTTCATAGATTAAAATATATGTTTAAACTGATGGTGCCTTCATTTATGTCTCCAGTTTTGATTCCTTCCTTGAATTCTAGACAAATGTCTATTCGGTATTTCATTTGCATGACAATAGGCATTTCAAGCTCAATACAGCCAATTCTGCTGTAGCATTTCAAAATTGTTAATTTCTTCCAACGTGATTAATACACTAGGGTATAATTTGAACCTAACACCAGTTTCACCTTTGCTTATGTGCAATCTGTCTGAGAAATGCTAGGTGAATGCAGAAAACTGCACCCAGCTGAGCCACATAGGAATACACAGAGTGCACACATGCATGCAGCATCCATCAGCCACCTCCCCTCACATGTGTGTTACCCTATTAGGTTATATCTGGCTGTTCTTTCCCCTTCATGAACTTTCCTATGTTTTAAAAAAGAACTGTCATTCTATATCCCAAACAATAGATCTAAGTGTCCTGGCTCAAAAACACCAAGCAATGCATACAAAAGGATAATTTATTTTTGTTTTTGTTTTGAGATGGAGTTTCACTCTGTTGTCCAGACCAGAGTGTAATGGCACAATCTCGGCTCACTGCAACCTCTGCCTCCTGGGTTCAAGTGATTCTCCTGCCTCAGTCTTGTGATTAGCTGGGACTTCAGGTGTGCGTCACCACACTTATGTTTGTATATTTAGTAGAGACGGGGATTCACCATGTTGGTCAGGCTGGTCTCAAACTCCTGACCTTGTGATCTGCCTGCCTTGGCCTCCCAAAGTGCTGGGATTACAGGCACCATGTCCGGCCTGTTTTGTTTTGTTTTTTTGAAGTGGTGTCTCACTCTCTCGCCCAGGCTGGAGAGTGCAACGGAATGACTTCAGCTCACGGCAACCAGTCTCTCAACCTCCCAGGTTCAAGCGATTCTCTTTTCTCAGACTCCTGAGTAGCTGGGATTATAGGTATGTGTCACCATGCCTGACTAATTTTTGTATTTTTAGTGGAGATGGGGTTTCACTGTGTTGGCCAGGCTGGTCTCAAACTCCTGACCTTAAGTGAACCACCCACAGACTCCCAAAGTGCTGGGATTACAGACGTAAGCCACCGCACCCAGCCAGGAAAAAATATTTAAGTATTGAGGAGATGCTTGAAATAACAATGTAGAATTTTTTAAAAAATCTTTGTTTTGCACAGCACCATTTCATTGAAACCCATGCAGATTGGAGGGAGTGATGTGCTCCCTTTGTAGTTGACAAATCTCACCTTGAACAAACTTCTGATATGTGTTTCTGTTAACACAGTGTCACGCAGAACAGCGTCATTGGCTGTATATGTTATCTCCTGAGCAATAGGCATCAGGGAATTCACATTGTAGACAATTATACAGTGTCACAAAAATGAAATTTTTAAAAATCCATGCTTAGGACAACTTTGAGTTCTGTGAAGTCAATACGAACAAAGACTAGAAATACAAAAGAAAAGGTAATTGAATGTATAGATTGAAGACCAAATAGTAAAAAGTACAGGAACACTCTTTCTCATGAGAAAGTACTCTCTATACTCAAAGAGCTCAAAAGGAAATCTCTAATCCTCAAATCCCTCAGAAGTGACTTCTTTTCATGCTATTGATGCCTGGTTGCAAGATTGCAAACATTGCTATAGGAGAGACCTCATCAGTGCCGAGGCAGGAGCTAAAAGCCTCAGACTATCTCCGTATGAATAAAGAAGAAAGTAACTAGAAATATAACCATGGTAGTTATTCGTTATTCATAGGTAATCTTAGTTATTCATAGGTGATCTTAATTCTTTTACTAATGCCTCTCAGGTTGGAAATGTGAACCTGGGGCGACACTGTGAAACGAATGACCCTAAGGCAAGATGCTCTAAGCCCTGTGTCATGCCCCCTAAGGGCTGCCGGAAGGCACCTCAGCTGAGCGGCAGCGCCAGAGCTGGGAAAGTGCCCGCTGTTTAGCCAGCTAGGGAAGGAGACGTTCAAAATATCTGAGACATCCTCTTCCCCGGAGGAGTTAGGAGAAAACCCCGGTTCTCCAAGCTCTTGTGGTAGGCCCGAAGGCTGTCAGGTAGGCCCGCAGACATCTGGGGACTTAATTGTCTCTATGTGATGCTGTGCTTCAGTGGTCAGGTTCCATGTCCATCTCATGTTCTGCTTCTGCACCTGGTTCCTTTTTTCTTGTAAGAATTAATCAGTAAAAGTAATGTAAATCTTAATGTCTTTGTGACAAGTATGGAAAAAGTGCTGACGCATTATACCCCTTACCTCATCTTGGCTGCTGAAAATTCCTGAGCCCCTACCTGTTTTGTGATGTACTTGACCCTATTACTGTCACACCCTCTTTTACCCTGTCCCCAGACACGGACCACCAAGGCCACACCCTACCTACGCCCTACCTTCCCTGCCCCCAGCTTTGTACTCAATAAAGTGAGAGCCTCCAGGCACTCGGGGCCACTGCAGAACTCCGCCCTTTGGTTGGTGGTGGACCCCCGGGCCCAATCTCTCTTTTTTCTATCTCTGTGTCTTGTGTCTTTTATTTCTAAAGTTTCTGGTCTCCACACCAGCAGGGAGAGGCTCATGGAACCCTATAGAACTGGGGACCGGACCCTACACATTGCTACAGTTTCCAGAGCTTCCAGCTATCAGACATATGAGGAAGTTCCAGAAGAATTTCTAGCAACGCAAAAGTTAAAGTAGATAGTATAGATTTGGGTAGTTTTTGGAGAGGGCAGGGGTGTTGCAGAGTAAGTTCAGTTACAGTGGTGGGGGGTAGGGGACCAAATTTGTATTTTTAGTAGAGACGGGGTTTCACCATGTTGGTCAGGCTGGTCTCAAACTCCTGACCTTGTGATCTGCCTGCCTTGGCCTCCCAAAGTGCTGGGATTACAGGCACCATGTCTGGCCTGTTTTGTTTTTTTTTGAGGTGGTGTTGGACCAAATTTGCAATTTTGATGAAATAGGTAACTATTGTAAATGCAAACATTTGAAGACCTATTTCTCAGAGAAGGAAAAACTTGCACCAGGTGGCAAGGGTGAGAGAGATCACTTAACTGTGATATTCAATGACAATTTGAACAAAGGACTTTGAGGCCACACCCATCCACATCTGGTGTTACTGAAAAAAACTTTCTATGATTTTTCAGATAACCCTGTTTCACCACTTCACAATACCATCCTTGCAGCTTACTTCCACACACAAACGTCAGGTCTTTATAAGGTGATGCACCTCACTCACTGATTGTAGTATTTATGCATATCTTAACCACTTAGTAAGTGTAAAATGGAGTTTCTATTTGCATCAGGTTTCTTTCTCTTTTAAATCTGTCACTGCACAGTGTCTCACACCTGTAATCCCAGCGCTTTGGGAAGACAAGGCGAGCAGATCACGAGGTTGAGAGATGGAGACCATCCTGACCAACATGGCGAAATCCTGTGTCTGCTAAAAATACAAAAAATTAGCTGGGTGTAGTGGTGTGTGCCTGTAATCCCAGCTGCTCGGGAGGCTGAGGCAGGAGAATTGCCTGTACCGGGGAGGTGGAGGTTGCAGTGAGCCAAGATTGTGCCACTGTACTCCAGCCTGGTGACAGAGCAAGACTGTCTTAAAAAAAGGGTCACTGAGGAGAGTGTTATACCCTCTGTTAGGTCTCCATATGCAAGCCTGGAGCCTGAAAGTCTGAAGTCCTGCTTGCCTTGGCTGAAGTCTCCCACCCCCTGCCTGCATTTGCCATTGTCCCTGATCACCCAGCAGAGCTTCCCACATGCCCCTCACCCAACCCTGCCATCTTAACTGTTCTTATGATCATGTAAATACCTCTCACCCAGCCCTGCCATTGTAACTGAACTTGTGGTCATGTATACTCCTTGCCCCTACCCCCCACCACTGTAACTGAACTTACTCTGCAACACCCCTGCCCCCCACTCAAAACTACCCAAACCTATAAAACCAACTCCTATCCCACTGCCCTTTGCTAATGCCCTTTTTGGGCTTAGCCTACCTGCACCCAGGTGAATAAACAGACATGTTGCTCACACAAAGCCTGTTTAGAAGGTCTCTTCATTCAAAGCACATGTTTTTCAACAACCTCAATCCCATTTTTTTTCCCTCGTAAGCCTGGTGATTTTTATTGTATGATTTTGTGGTAATATTTAGGAGCACATATTGTAGTAGAACTGACTGTATATCCAAAACTAAATTCCTAATCTTTTCCATAAAACTTTCCTCAGCTCAGTTAATATAGCTCCAAACAGTTGCTCAGACCAAAAACTTTGGAATAATCTTTGAGTTGTCTTTTTCTCTTCAACCTACATGCATTCCAGTAGCAAACTATATAGTGGATGTGGCCTTTTTTCCTTACTCCCTCTATACCATCCCCCTAGCCACCATGAGCTCTCTTGTGAACAGCACACTGGCCTTCTAAAGTCTCGTTGCTTTACTCTTCAGCCATATCTGATCTGGGGATGTTATTAACACCTGGCATATACTCAATCCTCTGCTCAGAACTTTCCAGTGGCTTCCATGTCACCCAAGGTCAAGCCCAGAGTCCTTTTAGTGGGTTATAAGGATCTGAGCCTCCTGCATTATCACCTTCTGTCCCTCATCTGCTGCTTTCTTCTGCTTCCACCCGCTGGCCCTCTTGGTGTTTTGTGAACATGCCAGGCTCAGTGCTGCCCCAGAGCCACTGCACTGCTGTTCCTTTTGACTGGCGTGGTCATGCCCAGGAATCAGCAGAGTCCATTCTCCTCCTTAAATTTTTGCCCAAAAACCAGCTTGTCAATAAAGCCTTCTCTGATTATGCTATTTAGAATCACAACCCTAGTTCCCCAAGTCACAGTCCCTTCTATTTCTTGTATTACTTTATTCTTCTTTATAACATGTATCACCACTAAACATATTATATATAGTATTTTGCGTATTTGTTACTTTGTTTTCTGTCAACTGGTGGCAGTTTTAAAACATGACTGGAGATCCTTCGACAATTCTTTCCTAGAGAGGTAGGTTCTATGGCTTCTTACCTTGAATCTTGGCAGTGTGGTAGGAATGATAGTATGTGACTTCTGAAGTAATACCATAAGGGACCATGCAGTGTCTGCCTTGTGCACAGAAACACTTGTTCACAGATAGTGACTACCCTGAGGCAGCCATGCTGTGAGGAAGCCCTAGTCAAATGGAGAGGTCATATGTGGATGCCCAGTCTTTAGTCATGCTGGACCAGGTGCTAAACATCTAGTGGAAAGATGGATGGGAGGCTGAAGCAGGAGAATTGCTTGAACCTGGGAGGCAGAGATTGCAGTGAGCCTAGATCGTGCCACTATACTCTAGCCTGGCACCTGGAGACAGAGCAAGACTCTGTCTCAAAAAAAAAAAGACGGATGTATAAGTAAACAATTACAATTCAAGTGAGAGATGCTACAGTGAGATGTTTCCAGAAAGCTGTGGGAAATGATGAGAGAGTGTAATTAATTTTCAAAAGAGGACTGTGAGGGCTCAGAGATGAGGTGACATTTGAGCTGCCTCGAAGGATAAGCAGGAATTTGCCAGGTAACAGATAAAGGAGATAGAACTAGAGTCTTGGTCTGCTCTTCTTTCCAACATTCAGATCGTTCTGAGGGCAGAGAAGGTCCATCCTTCTGATAACTGGAATCAACAGCTGACCAGAAGCATAAGTTGAGTTATGTAGTGAGTACTGGTACTACAGGAATAAAACCACCAGACTTAAGCAAGACTGTAGATGGAGACCAGCACAGCATTTCCCTTTTCTGGGCCTGTTTTCCCGTCTGTAAGAGGTTAAGTAAGAGATGTAGAGTAGATTATTCTCACTCTACAGTTCTCTGATACTAGGTCTTCCCTAAATGTGATCTTCTGGAGGTTAAATAGTCTCCAGTCCCTCAACGCTTCCTCATACAGTGTTTTCCAAGGTTATAGATCACACCTGTGCCTTCCATTGCGTGGATTCTACTATGTCAAAATCTACTTCAAAACATAGCGGGGAGCACTGTGATGCCCAGAATGAATGTAATACTCCAGACCTGCTCCCACCAGAGGGGAGACTCTGAGGCAATATCCTCTACCTAGATATTGCACTTTAATTGGTGCAGCCCAAGGCTTCATGAGCTGTTTTTCAGTCACACCATAGGTTCAAAGCCTTGCTTGCATGAATACTTAATTAATCTATCTATGTACTGTTGATACAGGAGTTAAGAAGGAATTACTTAGGCAGATAGCAAGGGCATGGGAGTCCTCAGTAAGGCTTTTCTTTTTAATAAAAAACAGCCCCAAATCATTTTCTAACAAAGTGCAGCCTGCCAGCTGGGAACTTGCATGTGCGAATGCTGGCAGGAATTAAGGAGTAGACATTTTCAATATGGTGGCTCCATCTTCACTTCGCTGCCAGCCCTGAGTGCTGTAAGGAGCAGACAAGATAGCAGGAATCAGCTGGGCGTGGTGGCTCAAGCCTGTAATCCCAGCACTTTGGGAGGCCGAGACCGGTGGATCACGAGAGCGAAACTCCATCTCAAAAAAAAAAATAAAAAATAAAAAAAAAGGCAGGAATCAATGGAAAGCCCATTTGCATAGGAAGATTAGGGTGGGGCAACTAGCCTTACCCGAATTCCCCCTCTCCATGCTATGTAAACGTCATACCTAATCAAACCAATCAATGAGCCCTATGTAAATCAGATACTGCCTCCTCAAACTGGACTATAAAACTCAGCTCATTTGTCATCAGCAGATCCTCTCTACTTGGAGACCTCTCTTGGGCAACCTGCTTTCTCAGCATGAGGAAGATTTCTCTCTCTCTCTCTCTCTCTCTCTCTTTCCTTCCTTGTCTATTAAACTTTCTGCTTCTAAACCCACTCCTTGTATGTGTGTCCATGTCCTAAATTTTCCTTGCACCTGAAGACAAAGCCCAAGGTATATACCCAGACAACATAGCTTCTTCATTGTAGGTTTACGCAATTGATTGAACCTAAATGGAAGACTTGATAGTTCTTTATATGTGTATATATATATTTTTTGAGACAGATTCTTGCTCTGTTGCCCAAGCTGGAGTGCAGTGGTGCTATTTCAGCTCACTGCACCCTCCGCCTCCCAGGTTCAGGTGATTCGCCTGCCTCAGCCTCCCAAGTAGCTGAGACTACAGGTGCGTGCCACCATACCCGGCTAATTTTTTGTAGTTTTTTAGTAGAGACGAGGTTCTGCCATGTTAGCCAGGATGGTCTCGATCTCCTGACCTTGTGATCCGCCTGCCACAGCCTGCCAAAATGCTGGGAGTGCTGGGATTACAGGTGTGAGCAACCGCACCAGGCTGATACTCATTCACGTTAAGTTTATCTTAATATTCACAGAAGTATCTAGCATAATCAATAAATATTTGTTGAATTGAATAGATTTTCATTTTGCTTTGGGCTGTTAATACAACTTTTTTAAAGCTTTTGAAGTTTTATTAATTTAATATTTTACAAGGCTTAAATATTTCTATTCTAAAAAGTGATTTGAGATAAGAACTTTGATTCAGCATTCCCTCTCAGCTGTGTGATTTCCACAATTCAGACAAATATTCTATTTCTGTACCCATAAGGAACGTGACCTAAAAAAGGCATTGACCTGGGGTTTGCCCCCAGCTTTCTCCATTAATGAGTTATGTCCTGCTAATAACAGTGTTAAGTATATGAAGGTCACAAAGCACACAAAAAGCAAAAAAACAGAATCCTCAATGTGATTTTCAAAGGTTACAAACAATAACATGGTCATTTCATTGAAAGATTCACCAATGCAAATCCTACATGGAATAGGAGATGTAAAATTAACCTGAACCACTCTGAAAGTGTGATACACTGACAGGCTTGAATCTCAAATTTTAATTGAGGCCGTCTTGTTTTTTGTGAAGAATTTTAAAAGTTATTCTAAATTGGATTGTTCAGAGTGGTTTTCATGCACTCACAAGGAAAACATGCACAGAGGAATAGAAAATACTAAGAACCAGGAGGGTCATACACTGATATTGATTCGCCTTTTCACCCAAGAAGCCACGCCCAGCTTTCCAGCATCTGTCCAAAACACAGTTACACAGGGCCTTCCCTTCCCCCGTAGCAGATGGAAGGTAATAAAGAGGTGGAGCCCAGAGGGACAAAAGATTCTAATAATTGTATTTTCCAGCAACATTTTTTCTTTTAATTCTGTGCTCTTCAAAAACTACAGGAGTGACTGCATGTAAATAGACCTCTCTAATGGATGGCTGATTGCCGTTGACTCTTTGCAAATTTAATCCAATAAGTGTTTCCTATAGAGAGAGGACACAATGCTCCACAAGGCAGAGGGTCAATCTTAGAATATAAAACACAACCTGAATAGGGCAGTGCCAGAAGAGAAATTCACATGGCCTCCAATGGTAAAAAAAAACGATTTGTTGTTTATTTATTTTATTATTTCGGAAGGGAATCTAAATCAGGAGTCTGATGCTTTCGCTAATCTTTTTCTTTCCTTTTTTCCCCTCCTTCAGGAAGGAAGCCATTCAGGCGACAAGCAGGCTCTTATCTCAGGCTTCTTATCATTAACCAGAGGAGCCTGTGCTGGAAATGAAATTCAGAGGCACAGCCAGGAAAGGCTGTTTCCCTAATTGAGTGGCTGCCTTTTGAAGTCTTGTCTCCCCTGCGGAGCCTGGAGCTGGCTAGGTCTCCCTGGCTAAGATCACTCATTGTGTAATCTTTCACACACTAGGAGCAGATGCTCCTCGACTGGAGCTTTTTGGAAAGGCCTTTAATAAGGCTTCTCAACCCGCCACACTTCGGGCAGCCAGAGGGAGAGGCAGTTTTCAGAAAAGCCTCTGATCTAGGGGTTCAAGATTCTAGACATGTTGGGCTTTCCTGTCAGTTGCACTTCAGTCAAGATTCTGCAGTTTGGGGGAATTCCCAGCACCCTGAGGGGACTTCCCATTTTGTCCCCTCCCTTGCTTTCTCCTGCCTTGTCTTCACAGGGTTGTGGTCAAGTTTAAATGGCATTGTGTTTAGAAAGGACTTGACACAGATTAAGGGTGGTTACAATAAATGTATTCTGTCGACTTACTGGGGTCCTATCATTCTCCCTCGGCCACTGCTGGTCTCCATCCTGGGGCTACCATTCTCCCTGCTCCCCTGGTGAATCTGATACTCACTCTTGGCTCTCCGAGTCTCAGATTTTAAGAACAGGGACTCTGAGCCCTGGGTATGGAAACTGCCTTTCTTTCCCTGGGCAGATACACTCTGGGTAGGGAAGAAGGTGGGATTTGGGTATTTTAGGAAATGACCAGTGCCTGGCACTCCCAGACTGACATCTCAGGGAGAAACAAGGCGCACCAATATAGCCTTACATGATAGAGGCCCCACCAACCCTCAAACTCTATCTCCCACCCTTTTCCTACTGGCTTACTACTCTCCAGCTGCATTGTTCCATTTGCTCTTCTCCAGACCCTCTGTGAATGTCCTGCCTCGAGGCCTTCACTTATGCTGTTTCCCCTGCCTGGAAAGTCCTTTCTCCATACTGTCACCTGGCTGACTCCTTGTTCTCACACAGTCTCTGCTCTCATATCAGCAAAGCCTTTTCTGGAAACTGTCTAAAGTAGCCCTCTTCTTCCGTGTAATCTCGGTCACCCTGCTTTGCATTCTACAGAGCACCTATTACTATCTAAAATTATGCTACTTATTCATTTGCTTGTGTGTAGAATAATTAGGGCAGAGTCTCTGTCTTGTTCTTTGTTAATGCCCAGTATGATGCCTGCAACATAATACGCATTCAATAAATATTGTTTGGGTATTTAAAGAAAGTGACAGAATAACCACCAAAAAACATGTAAGCAACGTAAGCAATTAGGTAAAAATACAGGGACGAGGGAGGCTTGGGGAAGATGACGGGTTTGTGCTGATTAAAAAAACAAAGCCAAACAAACAAAAAAACCCAAAAGGGTAATTCAGAAATAAAAGATGTCAAAGGAAAGATATGCAGACTAAAATGACTAAGGCAAGTTTGGGTGGTAGTATGAAGACGGAACTGGCTAGAGCACAACTGCTCTTTTGAAAAAGAAATATTCAGGGGTGGTGATGGTGATTGTGGTGGTAAACTCAGGACTGCCATGTGTAACTGTGTACGTTGTGTGTTGATAGAAATTGGTGTCATTGACATTGGGGAATGTTCAGCCATTGTTTCTTTATCTTCCTTTTTATTGAGAGGGCATCTCACTCTGTCACCTAGGCTGGAGTGCAGTGGTAATCATATCTCACTGCAACTTCCAACTCCTAGGATCAAGCAATCCTCCTGCCTCAGCCTCCTGAGTAGCTGGGACTACAGTCATGTACGTCCATGCCTGGCTATTTTTTGTATGTTTTGTAGAGATAGGATCTTGGTATGTTGCCCAGACTGATTTTCAACTCATTGCCTCAAGTGTTCCTCCTGCTTCAGCCTTCTAAAGTGTTGAGATTACAAGCATGTGCCACTGTGCCCAGTCTCATTATTTCCTAGAATATATTTTTGTGCTCTTTTCTTTCTCTTCTCTTTCTGGCACACCCATTATACATATGTTGGTGCTCTGTTCATTTCTCTTTGTTCAGTCTCTGTTCTTCATATTATATAATCTCTATCCATCTATCTTCAAGTGTGCTGGTTATTTCTTCTACTAGCTCAAATCTACTGCTAAGGCCCTCTGGTCAATGTTTGTTTCAATTATTGTACTTTTCAACTCCAGAATTTTTATTTAGTTCTTTGTTATAATTTATATCTCTTTATTGGTATTCTCTATTTGATGACAAGTCCTTGGTAGAATTCCCTTTTTTTTCTAGCAAAGGAACAGCCTGAAAGATTAGGCTGCAAGCATAGGCAAGATCTACCATAAAGATGCCTTCTGTGTAACTAGCAAGGGTCATGTATACACGGTAGGTTTCAGTGAGCACATTCCTTTCCTTTTTTGGACATACTCAGATAAGGGAGTTTGTACAGGGATGCAGGGAGGTTTGCTTGAAACATGACTAAGAGGAGAAACACGGAACCAAGCATGTCTGCAATGGAGAATTCCACCCCCTTACACATCCACAGTACTGGAGTAACTTAGGCTAAGAGTCCACATGCGGCCGGGCGCAGTGGCTCAAGCCTGTAATCCCAGCACTTTGGGAGGCTGAGGCGGGTGGATCATGAGGTCAACAGATGGAGACCATCCTGGTCAACATGGTGAAACCCCGTCTCTACTAAAAATACAAAAAAATTAGCTGGGCATGGTGGTGCGTGCCTGTAATCCCAACTACTCAGGAGGCTGGGGCAGGAGAATTGCCTGAACCCAGGAGATGGAGGCCGTGGTGAGCCGAGATGGCGCCATTGCACTCCAGCCTGGGTAACAAGAGCAAAACTCCATCTCAAAAAAAAAAAAAGTCCATATGCACACACTAAAAGGACAGGGAGGAGCTGTCAGGAATTTGAATTTACATGGATGTAAATAAAACACCTTGTCCTACCAGATTTTTACACCTTATGTAAATGAAATATCTTGCCCTACTAGCCTGTTTATAAAAGCCCTTGTATTCAACTGTAGAATGGTGTCCCTTGTTTTGGCCCCATCTGCTGCAGAGAGTTTTCTCCTTTTGCTTTATTAAACTTAACTCCAACCTGAACCTTGTGTCCACACTCCTTAATTTTCTTGGTCTTGAGACAAAGAACTCTGGATCCTACTTCAAACAGCAAAACCGAAATGTGGTGCATTGGCAAGGCTGATGTAAAATGTCATAGAATCTCTATGTTCTTGAAATCAGATTTTAGTAGGTTTTCCTAAATATTTATTCATTTGCTATATGCTTATAGGACAACTTCCAGAGACTTTAAATGTTGTTCTTTTTAAATAGTTTCCTCCAATTTTGCTTGTTTCTTTGGGCAGTGAGTCTGTGGCACTCCTCATGCTGCCATACTGAAGTCACGGGCCACGTTCACAGATTTGTATGTTGATAATTATAAACACTTCATGGCAGATAGCTGTAAGATGGCTTATTCTAAAAAACACAGTGTGTTCCAATAATTTTCCTTCAGATTAAAGCCAGGTATCTTGAGGAAAACTGTGTCTTTTTCTAATTTGCACAAAAACCTCTTTGGTCAAGTGTTGGCCCTGGTGGTGAAGGTTAGGGAATGGGAACGTAATGCTGGTTGGACATGGTGGTCGGCAAGGCTGTAGGTCAGTGGTAGGCTGCTATGTTTGGTTGTACAGTTGTGAAACTATAGGGTCATCACAGGTTTTTATTTATTATTACAATTATGCTGAGTATCTCCTATTTATTCCTCCTGCTCCACTTTTACACTTCTCTACCCTTTTCCGTATCTCAAGAAATTGCCCTGTATGAACTGTCTCCATGGGCTGTCTTGCTCTCTGACTTCTGGTTGGATTCAGAGAAGACCAGAGGGCAAAAGAAATTTGAGGTGGGAGTATTTCTTCCCCTAATTCTCTCTTTGCTGGGTCACAATGGTTTGGCCACATCTCTCTGCTTAAGGTCATAGTTCTTGTCGAACAGCCATTTTCTTACAGTTACCTTTCTCTGGATTGTGGTAACTGTGCCCTGTCCTTGAACCTTCATGCCTAGTAGGTGACAATGGTTTCCAACTGTTACAAGTCCTAAGGTACTATACTCCCTATTATTTGTTTCTCTAAATCCTGCCCATAGCTTTGTAAGTAGTTCTTTTATTAAACTGTTGTTAAATTACCCAATTTGAGCATACCATCTGTTTCCTGATGAGACCCTGGCTGATAGCAACAATTCTGCTGCAGATGGCAGTCAAATATCTTGAGGACAAGGTGCCTCTTTCTGCCTTGCACTTGAACTAGCCACAACTAGGGAGTTGTGGAGGGAGGTTGTAGAATAGTGGTGGTGATGGTTGCAGGTGGTAGAGCTAATAAAATGGTTTTGAATGCCAGAATAAGTCTAAGATGTACAAGACAGATTGATGAACATGTGGACAACACACTGAGAAAGATTATTCTGGCAGCTTTGTGAAAAACAGACTGGGATAAAAGATGGCTTCAGAAAAACAGGCCAACTGGGAAACTGCTGTGGTATCCTTAGAACAAAAAGTAAGGGCCTAGACTAGAAAAGGAACCCTAGGAGAGAAAGGAAGTATTGGAAAGACTCTTCAAGGAAGAAGCAGAACTTCCTGGCAACTTATTTTGGGACTAGCAGGAAAGGCAAAGAACAAGAATAACACATTATGATAGGACTTGCTGCCAAACTAGAGAGTGGAGGAAGATGATAGAAATACTAGTAATAAGGATAATTAATTGTAGCTTAGATTTATCGAATGCTTCCTGAATTATGACATCAGGGTTCTAAGAGCTTCACAAATGTTAACTCACTTAATCTCTTTTTGACTTTGTGAAGTAGATATCAACATTTTACCAATGAGGAAACAGGTACAAAAAACTCCAGTTACTTATCTAGGATCAAGTATGTAAGTTAGTAACTGAGCTGAGATGCACTCCCCACAGCCGGAACCCTTCTACCTCTCAAGATATAAAGGAGTGGCTGAAGGGCCAGGGAACAGTTGCCCCCAGATCAACTGTCCAAATTTGTCTTTACCCCAGGTGCCTACCACAATGACCATAATTAACTTCTTGCTGTTTCCACACTCTACATCCTTTTCCATCTCTTACTGAAATGGCCTCAGCTTGCTTGCTCACCTCATAGTAATAATCATAGCCAGCATATCTTGAAAATTTATTATGGGCTGTCACAGTTTTATGTGCTTAATGTGTTTGCACTAATTAATCTTCATGACAACATTATGAGATGGATATTAGTAGTAATAGTAGTATTCTCATTCATTAGAAAGCAAGCTACAGGAAAAAGGAATTTTTATGGTTTTATTCACCATAATTCTGTGTGGTATATTGTAATGGTCAGCAAAGATTTTTTTTGTACAAATGAACTTTACAGATGAGGAAACTGAGGCGGAGTTGGCCAAAAATGACACAACTAGTGAAGAGTAGGGCCTTGCTTGGGCCCAGACTCTAGCCTCATAGCCTGTGTAGTATCACTAACTCACACCAACTCAGCCCTTAAGACCAGCACAAATGTCACCTCTCCTGGGAATTTGGAAGGAAAATGGATCCTCTGAAAAAACCTTCCCACTCCTCTCCTCTCCCCTGGGGATGCCTTGGAAGAAGCAGTGCATTCCAGGCTTCAAGCATGAGTGCCACTGTAGCATCTTGCTGTGTCTCTAAATCCTGTACAGCGTCCCTGTCTTCCTCACTTCTCTTTGCCCCTGACTCTCATTCTTTTTGGTGCTTCTATCCTCTCAGGCACTAGTTTTGGATTCCCAGGATCATGCTCCCACCCTCAGCCTTGCCCTTTATCTCCCTTGGCCAAATTTTAGTAATAACACTGTCCATGAGGCCACTTCCCTCCATTCCCTGGGGCCCACTGTGCTTGCTCTGCAGACGATACCACTTAGGTTTCCATTTCTATCCAACCTGTGAAGCACTTTTTATAGTCTGCAAATTGTGTTGCCTCTTCTCAGGCTTTGAAATTAGGGAGTCTAGGCTGACCTGGTTGTAGTACTTTGAAAGTAGGGCTGGCACCACCTCCTTCCTGATTTATCACGTGGTAGCAGCAGGGAGGGGACTATCAGTGAATATTTATTAGACATCTAGTTGTCCAGCAAGGAGCTAAGGTGAACATACCTGTGGGGGTGAAGGACTGCTCTTAGAGGTTTGCTGATACTGCAAAGCTTTGCTTGGAACCCATACCTTAGCATTTAGCAAAGGGAAAATGCCAAAAGGACAAGTAGCCGCAGCAGACTTCCTGGATAAAAGCAGATTGTATCAATGACTGTATTCTGTTCAGCACTGCATTCACTAAGACTTAAGGTCCCATTAGGAGCTATGGATCCAACAACTGATAATAATAGCTAAAGTCAAAACTCTAGGTTTTTCCAATTGGAGACTTCGGAACTCATTTCTAGAGCCATGAGCTTATGAGGAAATACTAAGTGATATTTCATAAACCACAAATACTATTTTCTCTTTGGGAAGAAACCAGTTCCTAGGAAGCCAGCTATGGAAGGCAAATTGCCTTTCAAGGTCTCGTGTCAATTCCTGGCTTTAACAAGCTTGTGACTCATAACCACAGAGACTTCAATCTAGGCCCAAGAAGCAGCTTGGAGCTGGGAATGGAGATTATTACTGCAGATGACTAAACAGCATCCAGCTGAGGTAGCAGAAACTGGTCCTGCTTATGAGAAAAGATGACTACTGCCTTTTCTTTTCCACATACAGGAGGTTCTCTTTGGTGGATTTTCATTTTCTGCATAAAATGGCAGACTCGCCTCCCCAGACATAAAGTTTCCACAGATGTAAAATTATGTAACGTTCAAACTAGGAAGTTCCTTAGAAATCATCTCTCCCATCTTCTCAACTTGGATATAGGGAAACTGAGGCAGAGAGACCAGGTAACACTTGAATTGACATAATTTGCTAATTAAGGCCTGGATTGTGTTTCTGAGTCCAGCATTGTTGCCATGGAAACAACAAAGGTGGCTCCATGGGCCTTCTGGTAGTCTGAAGTAGAATCATTGGAGAGGATAGAATATTCTTTTGTAAATGACACTGTATTGACACTCCTTTTGAGGTTTGCAACATTCTGATAACCATAGCTATTGGGGAAAGACAATGTCTTCATGCCATTCTGGATAAAAATAGGAGCACAGAGACCAGAGAGCTGAGGAGCCTGTGGAACTGTATAGAGCTCAAGCTTGACTAGTCATGTTGCCCAGAGGGGCTTCACACATATTTCATGTTTTCACTCTGCCAAGTACTCCGTGTGGCAGATTGTGCTGTCCAAGTATCTAAGCTGGGGACTGTTTTCCAAAGTCCACTTCCTTGCTGGAGTCAGGTTAGAGATGGCCAGAATGGAATTTGCATGAGATGTGAAAGGCAGAAGAGAGGCAGTGGCTGTTACTTTCTGAAAATCTTTTCAGGGTCCTATGTGGTGACAGACAAAACTTGTCCAAATCCTGCTCTGTATCCAGTTGTTCCAAAATGCTGGCCCTGCTGAACAATAGCAGTTCTAAGCCTGCCACTGGATATTGGGCTGTACCACTAGATACTGTGGGCCCGTATGTAGTGGTAGGCTGGGAGCTGCTGATACAAAGATGTGGAGACCTTGCCACAAATCCTCGCTTCACCATCCTATTTCAGTCACTGGATTATGACTAACTCCTCTTTGTGACTGGTTCGTGACTCCCTCATTCTCCAACTCGCCCTTACACACCTTTACTTGCTCAGCTCCTCTTACACCTGTGAACGGTCTAATTCCTTTAAGAAGTCCTTTATCCTATAGTACTTTAAATGACTCTGCTCCCTTGACTGACCCCTGATGATTCATGCTGGATCTCCAGGAATGGCGAGCCCGGGGCAGTGCAATTCACTTGCCTCTCCCTGCATTTGGCAATCCACACGAAACCAATGTGGCAAAGGAGGAACCCGGAAGTGTTCTCACTATGTGCAGGTAATATATGTTGTCAGCACCTCGCTGGAAGATTCCTCAGGTGAACAAAGAACTTGTCTGACTCTGACAGCAAAGGGCAGTCAAGTGGGCTGGGGAAAACCTGAGAGCGGTGTATTTCTAGCGGGCCCTCCCACCAGGACAATGCTACAATGCTTCTGTCATCCCAAAGCCTTTCCTAAGCCTTTGCAATGCCTCACACCCCCGCCAAGTCCTCTCCTACTCCTCACCTCCCACAAAAGAACTGAGCAGTCCCATAAGACTTTTGTCACCTTATTGTCTAATCGATCTGCAGAGCTGAAGATGGGCTTCCTTAATCTATTTTAATGGGTCCTATTTCCAGTCCCTTCTGAGACCAGATATGTTGTGAAAATCAATCTTGAAAGGACTATGATTAACTGAACTTTTTCAACCCCTATAAAATACATAATTTGTAGCTTCTCACATTATTGTTTCCCACCCACGCCAGCCCCAACACACACATCATTTAAAAACATGAACTGATGTGGTAAAAAGTTAGAATATCATCTGAATGAACTTCCCAATGCCCGAGGGAAAAAAAGCCCCCAGATTTGAGCTGAACTCTGAATGGTTGAGGAAGTAACTACATCTGACAGTTGGAACATCAAGTTTTGTTGTTGTTTTTTTTTAATAAAAATTTTCCTCTTTTCTTCTTTTTGGGCAATGCAGATTTTCCCTTTTTTCTCTCTCTCTTTTTTTTTAAGAGAGAGGGTTTCACCATGTTGGTCAGGCTGGTCTTGAACTCCTGACCTAGTGATCCACTTGCCTTGGCCTCCCAAAGTGCTGGGATTACAATAAGCCACCACGCCTGGCCCAGATTTTCCCTTTAAATTGTACATTGATTTATGTGTTTTTGAATAGCGAAGTCAGCAATTCCCGAGAACCCTGATATGATATGCAGGCTGTTAAACAGATGTTACAGCAAGAAAAAATTCTCTGGTCAAATAAAGTGTAAGAAATACTGGCTTTGTTCAAAAGGAGTTACAGAGTACCCGCTTGTCTCAGGAGCTGTGCTGGGCACTGAACAAAATACAGCTAGTCCCAGTCCACATGAGGCTCACAGTCTACTAGAACACAGGTAAACAAGCTTCCTTTCTGGAATATTCCTGAGAGTGTCTAATATACTGTTGTGAATTGTGAATACCAAGGGGAAACGCTGTGTCACATTTTCCAAACTGATTTATTTGCCAAGCTTCTCTCTCTTTTCAACCTTACAAGTAGAACAAGTTATTCTTAGGTTGTCTGTTTATGAAAAGCTGACCTAAATCAAATAAAATCCTGAATCTAACTAATTTATAAGAAGCATTTCTGAAGAGCAGCGTTAGAACTCTTGTCTGAATTGAAGCTTACATCATTTTAAAAAATAAAATGCAATCAAAGATGTCATTCACTTTACATAAAATGAGCTAAGAGCAGTGACATTTTGTTAGCGATCTATGCAATTAGCAATCTATGCAAAGATGGATTTTTTTTTTTTTGAGATAGAATTTTGTTCTTGTTTCCCAGGCTGGAGTGCAATGGCATGATCTTGGCTCACCCCAACCTCCACCTCCTGGGTTCAAACAATTCTCCTGCCTCAGCGTCCCAAGTAGCTGGGACTACAGGCACGCACCACCATGCCCAGCTAATTTTTGTATTTTTGGTAGAGAGGGGTTTCACGATGTTGACCGGGATGGTCTCAATCTCCTGACCTAAAGTGCTGGGATTATAGGCATGAGCCACCACACCCCGCCCAAAGATGAATTTTGATATTCTTGTAACTAAGTGGGACAAATGCTTACTGTATCTGTTATAGTGTTGATAATTCACAAAGCTGTAAAATAATGTGATGCTTCTTGAATTAGGGATGGGTTTATGCTTCCATCTTCTACCATGAAAGGTTGATTTAACACAACTTGGTAGTTGTATTAAACGTTTGAGTTTCTCTAGAGGAAAACATTTGAGTTTCTGAATTTTTTGGGAATGATATTCCAAGCGTCTGCCTATGTCTGTTCAAGGATTATCATCTCCGGTAGCTTTGGAAAAAAGGGGAGCTTGTCTCATTTCTACCGCAGGGTCAGTTCAAACCTGCCCACTTCTCTGGTGTCCCCTGGCTGTACCTCTCACTCAGACATCCTGAGTGTCCGCTGGCTGTACCTCTCATTCAGACATCACTCACCTGAGTCCTGGGGCCTGTAGATTCCGGTATCCTTCCCTAATAGCATTCTCACTATTTGTATATAACCATCACTGCAATCAAGACATAGAATATTTCCGTCACCACCCCACTGTCCCCCTCAAATTCCCTTGTGCTCCTTTCTAGCAGCACTTATTCCCAGCTGCTGGCTACCCCTGATCTGTTTTCCATCCCTAATATTTGCCTTTTTGAGAATGCTACTATTACCGTCTTCAGCACAGTGTTAATACAGGAAAGGCTGCCATGTTCAATTTCATTCAGATCCTGGACTTCCCATTATTCTGTCTGGGGTAAAAGACATTTTCTTTTTAAAGGATCAGGGTAACCAAGGATGGATATGAAATATAGTTATTGCTTTCTTAAAATTTCTTAGTCACTTCTTCAAGGAGAACTTCTAATCTCCTCAAAGTCCTGGATTACCTCTGTCATCATTGTCATCCTCCTTTTTCTTCCGTTCTCTCCCTCTCTCTGTCCCTCTCCCACCCTTTCTTTTTAAAGTCAGATATACTGAAGTATAATTTATATATGGTTGAAATTCACTTTTTAGTGTAAAGCAGCTTTATGAATTTTGACAAATGCTCCATTTGTATATAAATATCACTGCAATCAAGACACAGAATATTTCCGTCACCACCCCACTGTCCCCCTCAAATTCCCTTGTGCTCCTTTCTAGCAGCACTTATTCCCAGCTGCTGGCTACCCCTGATCTGTTTTCCATCCCTAATATTTGCCTTTTTGAGAATTTAATAAAAACATTATTTTTTAACTCATAAAAAAGGAGTTAACAAGGAATCATATAGTACACAGCTTTATTTCCTAAGCATAATGAATTTGAGACTCTTGTCATGTCGCACTCATTGGTGGTTTGTTCATTCTTATTGTTGAATAGCATTTTATTGTAGGTCTATACCACAGTTGTTTTTTAAAAATCCATGTTCCAGTTAAAAGACACTTGAGCTGATTTTTATTTATGGTATTTATCAATAAAACCACTGTAAACATATGCATACTAATTTTCGTGTGAACATAAGTCTTCATTTCTCTTGGGTAAATACCTAGGAATTAAATTGCTGAAACATGAGGTAAATGTATGTTTAACCTTACAAGAAACTGACAGTTTATTTATTATTTTGAGACAGAGTCTTGCTCTGTCTCCAGGTGCCAGGCTGGAGTGCAGTGGCTTGATCTTGGCTCACTGCAACCTCCGACTCCAGGGTTCAAGCAAGTCTCCTGACTCACCCTCCCGAGTAGCTGGGACTACAGGCACATGCCACCATGCCCAGCTAATTTTTGTATTTTTTTAGTAGAGACGGGGTTTCACCATGTTGGCCAGCATGGTCTCAATCTCTTGACCTTGTGATCCGCCTGCCTCAGCCTCCCAAAGTGTGGGGATGACAGGCGTGAGCCACCGCGCCTGCCGACAAACAATTTTTAAAGTGGAGGTACCACATCGCATTTCCACAAACCATGTATGAAATTTGCAGTCGATCCACATCCTCATCAGCACTTGGTATTGTCAGGTTTTTGAAAAGCAATCCTAAAGAATGTGCAGTAGGGGCCAGGCATGGTGGCTCACACATATAATCCCAGTATTTTGGTAGGCTGAGACAGGAGGATTGCTTGAGGCCAGGAGTTTGAGACCAGTCTGGGGAACATAACAAGATCCTCTCTCTCTTTCTAAGAATACAGACTGGGCACGGTGACTCTCGCCTATAATCCCAGCACTTTGGGAGGCCAAGGAGAATGGATCACCTGAGGTTGGGAGTTCAAGACCAGCCTGACCAACATGGTGAAAACTGTCTCTACTAAAAATACAAAAAAATTACCCAGATGTGGTGGCATATGCCTATAATCCCAGCTACTTGGGAGGCTGAGGCAGGAAAATTGCTTGAACCTGGGAGGTGGATGTTGCAGTGAGCCAAGATTGTGCCATTGCACTCCAGCCTGGGCAACAAGAGTAAAACTCCATCTCAAAACAAAACAGAACAAGAGTACAGAGTAATATCTCATTGAGATTTTAATTTGCCTTTCCCTATTGACTAATAGTGTTGCATATCTTTTCACGTGCTTATATGCCACCAGTATATCTTCTTGGGTGAAGTGTTTGTTCAAATCTTCTACCCATTTTTAAAATAAATTGGGTGCTTTGTTTTCTTATTATTGAGGTTTGAAGATTCTTGGTAAATTTTAGGTATAAATATTTCATCAGACATGTATTTTATAACTATTTTCCCCAGTCTGTGCCTCATCCATTCATTTCCTTAATTGTGTCTTTCAAAGAGTAGAAGATTTACATTTTGATTAATTCTAATTTATCAATATTTTCTTTTACGAATTGTGCTTTTAGTGTGGTATCTGAAGATGTTTTCCCTAACTCAAGGTCACAAAGATTTTCTTCTATAAATTTTATAGCTTTAGTTTTAACATTTACATTTAAATCTATTTTTGTGTCTGATGTGAAGTATGTGTCAAAAGTTAATTTTTTCCAGTATGAATGTCAAATTGTTCCACCATGATTTATTGAAAATATGATTCTTTCTCTGTGAGATTACTATGGTCAATTACAATCAATTGACCATGAATGTGTGGCTTTATTTCTGGACTCTCTCTCCTGTTCCAATAGTCTCTCCTTTTACTTATAGCACATAGTTTAATGTTTCTTTCCTGGAAGTCTTGAAATCAAGTAATTTAAGACCTTCCAACTCTGTCCTTTTTCAAAATTGTTTTGGCAATTCTACTTTCTTGGCTTTTCCGTATACATTTTAGTATTAGATTGTCTATTTCTATAAAATATCCTGTTCTGATTTTGATTTAAATTGAATCACTAGATTAATTTGCAGAGAATTAATATTGAGTCTTTGACTCCACGAGCACAGCGAATCTCTCCATTTACTTAAGTCTTCTTTGGTTACTTTCATCAATGCTTTTTAGTTTCACTATGCAAATATTCCATATATTTTATTAGATTTGTGGCCAAGTACTTCATGTTTTTAATACTACTATGCATGGTACATTTAAAAAGTTCAATTTCTAATTGTTTACTATTATTATATAGAAAAAAAATCTGATTTTTCTATATTGACCTTGTATCCTAACACTTTGTTACACTCATTCACTATTTTTTCCAACTTCCATTCATGCTTGAATCCCTGATTAGCATTGTGTCAGCATTCATTGACAGCCAGTTTTTTGTTTTGGTGGCAGTATCTGATTTTCTTTTCATAGTTATTTTAAATTTCCTGTCTGATAATATTTGTCTGGTTTTGTTAATTATTGTACCTCATGGTTTGTTTTCTCTTGTAACTTTCTTTTTTGAATTTACGGTATGATGTATAGAATGGGAAAGACTGAGTTAAATGGAATTTATACCTAAAAATGAGCATGCCTCTTTAACTGCCAGGCCATTCACATGGGAAGTTGAATCAATCTAAGAGTTTTAGCTGGGCTGGGTTTTGTTGTTGCTATGGTTATCTTAGTGTACCACCAACTTTAAATTCCTTTAGTATTATCTTGTGTTTAGGGTAGAGACTTGGTGGCTGGAGATGAAATGGAGAGTTCCCTGACCACCCCCCCTCCCTGCACAGGGCAGTTAACAGGGATGTGGCTCATCTGTTTGGCTGCATGCACTCAAACCCCTTACGGGAGGGGGAGCATACAGATGGGCAGGTGCAGAAGCCAGGGAGAGTGCTTTTGGAACTCCAACCCTATGGTAGCATCTAGGGGTGGGTGCCTGCGGCTCCCAAAGCCCCAGTGAATGTATTACAATGCTCTTTTAGCTCTGCCATCTGCAGACAGCCTAAGGGTTAACCTGCTCAGTGCCCTCTTAGTACCCAGGTTCTTGTCTAGTATCCAGGAAGAATCAGGTCACACAGACAAATTGAAGGATGGTAAATGTGGGGGATTTTATTGCTGGATGGAGGTGGCTCACTATGGGATGGATGGGGAGCTGGAAAGGGGATGGAATGGGAGGATGATCTTCCCCTGGAGTTCAGTTGTTCTGTAGCTGATCTCCTCTCCGATGCCCAGCTGAATTCTTCTCAACAGTGTGGTGCTCCTTCTCTTCTCTGCTGTGCTGCTTTTCTGCTTGTCTGCTCATGGAGCCTGGGGTTTTGGGTTTATATGGGTAGAGGATAGAGGGGCATGGTGGGCCAAAAGGCACATTTGGGCCTGAAAGCAGGAATACTGGTTCCCATTTCGGGCCGCAGGTTTCCAGGCTTGAGGGTGGGGTCTTTGCCAGGGAACCATTCTCTTTTACCCAGTCTTAGGTAAAACCTGTTTCACTGGATCTTGGGAGTCAACATTTTTTTCATGTTCCTGCCTCTTTTTCCACTGGCAGCCAAACTGCCTTGCATTTTTTAAAGGAATCATGAGGTGGGGAGTTTCCTGTCACTCCCCCAGTAATAGAATTCCTCTAACAGCCTGGGACCTGAATGCTATATTGAAGGTGTCTCTTCCCTTCTCCCACCCCACTGGGTTTCATCTGCACCTTGGGATAGACAGGGCTCCTCCTATTCACCCAGCAGCTTAAGGCTTTCTTTCCACAAGGGTGATGGCTCCAGACAGGGTTTGTGGATTTTCCCACTGTGGCAGCCACTCCTCTCTTCTAGACATCCACCACAAAATGAAAATGCTAGGTCTCCCACCCTGCCCCCAACCTTTCTCTGAGTGCCTGGTGTGAGGTGGAGGTTTGTGGGGAGGAGCCTGTGTGGGGCTGCAGTCTTAGTGTGTCTGTGAAATTCCTGGGAATCATCAGACTTAGCATTTAGCAAGTTATTAAACACTTTAGCTTACCTGTGTGGATGGCTTCCAGTTCCTTTTCCTTGCCATGTCTTGAGCAAGTGCTTGCACCACATCTTTTTAAAGGGCCCTGTTTTCCCTTAGATTTTAGGTTAATTGGTTTCCCTGTGTTCTCAACTAGGTTCAAGAAAATTATTATTTGTGTCTTGTTCATTTGTCTCTCATTGATATGGAGGGATGCTTTTCCTGGCTTTCTGTAGACTAGGCAGAAATGCCTTATTCTTTCTCTCTCTATAACCTCCACACATCTTTTGCTTCTTACTCTAAGCTATTGGCAGAAATGTGAGTCCTTCTGATTCCATTAGGCAGAGAATTTCAGCTCTCTTTCTGTTTCATTCTTATGCATTCCAGGCCATGCTTAGGTGTCCTCACTTTTCTCAGTCAAAAAACAAAACAAAATAAAACAAGAGCACATGAAGGTCTTTTATAGGACTAAAGAACTATGTACAACTTACAACAAGATGTGTTCAACTCAAAGTATAAGAAAATACACTATTAACTAAATCACTATGACACTGATTACCATGTTGTAAGAAATCTGGAGGAAATGAGTCCCAGGGTTAATTTGAAGACTTAATGAATGATGTCCTCAATGGCACTAATCTTGGAGTCACATTTCTTAGATGCAGACATCCAAATCCACTGTAGTTAATGTAAGAAGGAAAAGACCTATTAAAGCATAGTAAATAGTTCATAGAATCTCTTGGACAGCCAGCAAACAGTCTTTTTAACCTGGAACAATGCAGTTAGGGCCAGTACCTCTAGGGACAATGCCCAGTGAAACCACAGGGCCATTATTGATGAAGCATGCCTATAATTGCCACCTACCTTGCAGCAGCTCTAATTCCAGAGCCCCACCTCACTTGATTCCTAAGAACCAGATTCTTTCATCCCCATGGATGCCAGGATATCAGCCATAGTGATCACATACACAATCCAAGTCAAACAGCATTGAATCTACTTGACCAAACCAAGGTCATATGCCTCTAGCCTGGCTGCAATCAAATTTTTGAAATGTAACTCTTAGATTTTTGAATGTGGGGCTGCTTACCTCAGGATCAGTGATTGGAAAAGACTGTGATTCATTCTCAAGGGCTGGTATTTTCTCTCCATCAAAACTGAAATTTTCTGTCCAGGCACAGTGGCTCACGCCTATAATGTCAGCACTTTGGGAGACAGAAGAGAGGGGATCACTTGAGGCCAGGAGTTGAGACTAGCTGGCCAACATGGCAAAACCCCATCTCTACTAAAAATACAAAAAATTAGCCAGATGTAGTGGCACATGCCTGTAGTCCCAACTACTTGGGAGGCTGAGGCATGAGAATCTCTTGAATCCAGGAGATGGAGGTTGCAGTGAGTGGAGATCACACCGCTGCACTCCAGTCTGGGTGATAGAATGAGTCTGTTTCAAAAAACAAACAACAACAAAAGACTCTGAAATTTTCTTAGTAAGAAAGGGATGAAGAGGAAGGTTATTGAATATGCAGATGCAATTTATGAATTCAAATAACTGGGTGCTAACAATGCCAGACACTGTTCCAGTTGCTTGGAATACATCAGTAAACAAAATGAAAATTATTTTTGCCCTGGAGGAGCTTATCTTCCAGCAGGGGGAGACAGACATTATTGATGAAGTATATGGTATTGATATATGCCATGCTAGAATGTGATAAATGATTTGGAAAAGGGAAATATCAGAGCAGGGTATTGAAAGTGTAGGGGTTGGAGATGGAGGAAGAATCAAGTTATTAAGTAGGTGCTTGGGGGACTTCTTGAAGAGCTCAGCAAAGCTTGAAGGAAGAAAGGAAGAGAGCTGTGTGACTATGTGAGGAGCAGCTTTCTGGGCTCTCTTGAACGCCCTACTCTCTTGAGTGCCCTGGCCAGTGAAAGGGACAGTAAGGAGGTCACTGTAGCTGGAGAGGAGCCAATGAGGGGAGAGTGGTAGGAGATAAACTCAGGGAAGGAGTGAGGAGCAGGATTATGTAGGGCCTGTGGTTCTTTGAAGAACTCTAGTTGTTTTTTTGTGTTTTTTTGACATGGAGTTTCACTCTTGTTGCCCAGGCTGGAGTGCAATGGTGTGATCTCTGCTCACCGCAATCTCTGTCTCCTGGGTTCGAGCAATTCTCTTGCCTCAGCCTCTTGAGTAGCTGAAATTACAGGCATGCACCAACACACCCGGGTACTTTTTTTGCATTTTTATTAGAGATGGGGTTTCTCCATGTTGGTCAGACTGGTCTCAAATTCCCAACCTCAGGTGATCTGCCCACCTCGGCCTCCCAAAGTGCTGGGATTACAGGCCTGACCCACCATGTCCGGCTGAAGTACTCAAGTTTTTAAATGGAATGGAATGGAGAGTCATGGCAGGCTTTTGAGCAGAAGAGGAACATAATCTGAATGTTAAGAGGATCACTCTGACTGCTGTGTTGCCAACAGATGGTTGGAGGCAAGGGAAGAAACGGGGGCACCTATTAGAAAACGGATGCAGAGACAAAGATGATAGGACCAGGGCGAGAAAGTGGAGGGTTGTGAGCCGAGGTTGAGCTTTGCATGTGTTGTTAAGGCAGAGCCAGCAGACACACTGATGGGGAGGGATGTGAGCTGGGAAAGAAAGAGCAGAGGTTTTTGTTGTGAGCCGCTGAAAAGGTGGGGCTGTCATCAGCTGTCATCAACTGGGATGGGAAAGCTGTGGCTGGAACAGATTTGGGAGAGACAGTGACGAGTTCAATTTTGGAGAGACAAGCTAAGGGGTATCATATCTGTATGAATTCAACTACTCTGCATATCTCAAATAACTAGAATCATACTTATTTGCCCTTTTGTGACCGTCTTATTCACTTACTATAATATCCTCAGGGTTCATCCATGTTGTATCATGTGTTCGAATTTCCTTCCTTTTTAAGGCTGAATAACAGAACATTGAATATATATATATATATATAAACAGATTTTGTTTATCCATTTATCTGTTGACAGACTGCTTCTTCCTTTGGGTGACATAATTTCACATTTTGTGTGACAAAATTAAACAATTCAAATAAAATAAAATAAAATGACAGGAAAGTTATAGAGAGAGGCAAAAATAAAATGTGTGTTGCGGGCTGGCCGCAGTTGCTCACGCCTTTAATCCCAGAATTTTGGGAGGCTGAGGAGGGCAGATCACGAGGTCAGGAGTTGAAGACCAGCCTGGCCAACCTGGTGAAACCCTGTCTCTACTAAAAATACAAAAATTAGCCGGGTGTGGTGGTGAGCACCTGTGGTCCCAGCTACTCAGGAAGCTGAGGCAGAAGAATTGCCTGAACCCAGGTGGTGGATGTAGCAGTGAGCTGAGAATGTGCCACTGCACTCCAGCCTGGGTAACAGAGTGAGACTCCATCTCAAAAAATAATAAATAAAAACAAAATAAAATAAAATGTATATCACACGTGTGAATGTGGTATGTTGCATATTTCACAGTTGAGGAGGAGTATCCTTGTCCCTCATATGGCACAGTGGCATGGACCATTCACACTAGCCAGCTGTATTCCCTCTCAGAGGCAGGGCTGGCTGTGGGCACAGCTGCACTCTGCCACCCTGGCTTCTGCATTCGCTCCTCCTTGGGCGACTGCTTCCACAGCTTCCTTCTTCCTTCTTGTTGAGACTGGCAGAAACCAAGAAAGCAAGCAGTCTCAGGCAATCGGCAAGTAGTAGGTATTGG
Organism: Callithrix jacchus; assembly: GCF_049354715.1. Lineage (NCBI taxonomy): Eukaryota > Metazoa > Chordata > Mammalia > Primates > Cebidae > Callithrix > Callithrix jacchus. The sequence continues at coordinate 112,416,000 of NC_133507.1, forward strand.
GACTGAGAAGTATTTGGAGCACTTGCGCTGGCAGGCCGATTGATAGAGGCAGCCCCAGCCCCACCCAATTCTTGCTCACAGTCCGCATGCCTTTTGGCATCGTGCCTTTTCACTACTGCTCCCCTCAGTGTTTCCAGATGCCCTCCACCAGGGACTTCTCAGACTGAGAGCATTAGATCGCTGCCTCCCTACCAATGCTACTCAGAACCACAGTGCATTACGTAAGGCAGGAAGTGGAGCTGCCCTGTGGGGTTAAGGGCCCGGGGCGGAGTAGATCTGAGGCTGGGGATCCCATCCCCAGTGCAGCTCCAGGGAAGCCTCATTTGAAAATAACTGCACAAGGCTAATGATTAGAAACCCCAGCTCTAAAGTGCAGGGAGGAAGAGGAAGATTGTAATCTGGAGAGGGTCAGTCTCTTCTAGGCAGGGCCAATCGGCTATTGTGATGAAAGCTTGTGTGTGTGTGTGAAGAGGGTGATATCGAACTAACTGCTGGAGCTCCCCCTGCATTGCCACAGCAATTTTGTTTTGTTTTGTTTTTTGATATGTCCTCCAGAACCTTGGGGCTCCTCAGGGCAGAATTTGAAAATCACAGACCTGTCTGCCTCATTTATCCTTCTGACACTCTGCAGACTGTTATCATCCCCACACAACAAAAGGTGAACCTGAGGCCAAAGCTGCACAGGTAGGAGGAAGTGGCTGAGTCAGGAAGGCTCCTTCCAAAGACGACTTTATTATCCTTCAGCAGAGACGCATACATTGCAGCAGCTTGAAGTAGTAGGGCTTCTGAAAACTGTGGGGATGAACCAGAACTGAATCCTTTCCCATGCTGGGGAAGCCCACTCTGGCGCAGAAACAAAGCAAATTATAGCTGTTGGGGAAACAGGCCAAATGCAGCAGGCTGAGCCAGAGGTGGGGTTATTGCTCATCTCCTGGGATCCCACTGCGTGTAGGTCTCTTGTCCTCCCCACACCGAACTCTGGATCGCCTCACTCCCTTGCCAGCTGGGAGGCCCTCAGGCTGCCAGGCATCTGGTGGAAACATACCAGAGCAGCTGCAGCTTCAGCTCTTCCCTCTATGCCTTCCCGTCCCTCTGCTGTCTCCTGCCCCAGGGTGAAGGAGAGGGGGCTGGCTGCGGGAGAGACCAGAAAACGAAGGGGAGAAACGGAAGCTGGTTGCCACAGAGAGAGATGGTTGGTGGGACCGGTGTCATATGTCAAGTCGGAGGAGCAAAGGCCAATTGGGAGATGGCTGTGGCCTTTGTTGAAAGGTCTGCTTGGGAGCCAGGTTTCAATTTCTGGCTATCTTTAGACAGGACCCATTTCTCTAATAACTCATTGAAAGGTGAGAGAAAAAGGAAAGAGCACACAAACTGACCCCTTTAAAAATATGACAAAACCTAAAATGTCTTTGGAAATGTCAAGAAGTCCTTGAACAGAATCATCATTTCTTTTTTTCCTTCCTTTTTTTTTGCTTTCCCTGAGGAAATTCAGCATGGACCTGTCTCCCTCTTGTGGAATTAATTCCACCTCTTGGTTGTACAAGCTTTGGTAAAATAAGAGGAAAACTTATGGGGACTTCCTGTCTCTCCATTGTCTGTCTTTGTGCAAGAAAAGACTGCAGTATTGTAATTATCAAAGAAAAAGCTTAAATTTTCTGAATTGAACAAATATTTAGAAATAAACTTTTAATGTAACCCTTTATAGTACCAAAATTCTGCCTGTAAAATCTAGTGCTTAAAGATTTAGTTTTACTTAATTCTTCAGTATTAGACTGAATTTCTTCTCCATTTTATGGTTAAGTGTCTACAAAAAGAGTCCAATTTTGTGAAATATTCGAAGACATTTATTCTGAGCCAAATATGAGTGGCCATGGCCCATGATGCAGCCCTCAGGAGGTCCTGAGAACATGTGCCCAAGGTTGTTGGAGTGCAGCTTAGTTTTACATGTTTGGGGGAAGCAAGAGACTTCAATCAAATACATTTAAGAAATACATTGGTTCATTCCAGAAAAGCAGGACAACTCGAACTTGGTAGGGGGCTGGTTCCAGTTTCCAGGTAGATTTAAAAATTTTCTGGTTGGCAATTGGCTGAGTTTATCTAGACCTGGGATCAATAGAAAGGAAATGTCTAGGTTAATAAGCCGTTGTGGAGATCAAAATTTTATCATGCAGATGAAGGCTTCAAAGAGAATGAATTGGAAATGCTTCCTATCGGACTAGAGGTCTGTTGATGTTTAATGCGTGGAGAGGTAGAATGAATCTTTCTGACTCCCACTTCCGGTCATTGCCTGAACCAGTCTCTCAGGTTAAATTTTAAGAGCACCCTGGCTAAGAAGGAAGCCATTCAGATGGTTGGGGGCGGGGTTAGAATTTTATTTTTGGTTTACATAAGAAAGGTAAAAGGAGGACCATGACAAAACTAAATTCATGTTTCTTCAGCCAGACTCCAGAGTTCTTTGCAGAATTGTTAGCAACAATAATACGAGACAACAACAGCTTGTTACAGTAGGCAGCTAGTCAGGCATCAGCAGGGCAGGGGAGGTCATCTCCCACTCACCAGACGGCTGTCACAGTGCCTCTCTAAGGTAATTGGTTGGAGCTAGCGGCCAGGAGAGGCAGTTTCCCTGTACACAAAAACACCTGACACTGGTAATGGGCAGCTTTCAGGAATTGGGCAAGTGGGCTCGAGTACGTGCCTTAAGAGGCAAAATGGCGGGGTATGACCTTCAGGGCATTCCACTGGAAAAGGGAAGAAAGTCTCAGGTGAGCATGCTTACAACTCCAGTAAACACACCACGCGCTCACCTCAGGTGCTAGTAGGTTACCGTACATGTGGGTGGCTCACCTGAAGGGAAGAATCAAGGACGCACAACGCTGGAAGTGGGTCAGCATATGAAATCCTAGGTTCAAGGTCAAATGGATCAGTTGACCTCCAAGTAGCCTGCTTGGATCTTTTCCAAGTGTACTTTCCTTTCTGCGCGAAAGCTTTTTAGTAAAGTTCTGCTCCTGCTCTGAGACTTGTCTCAGTCTCTTTTTCTGCCTTATGCCCCTCAGTTGAATTCTTTCTTTTGAGGAGGCAAGAATTGAGGTTGCTACAGACCGGTAGAGATTCACCACCCTTAACTCAGATAACTTCCACCAGTAACAAGCTGATATTTATTATCATTTGCTTTTCGCAAAGCGTTAGGCCAAGCATGTCACCTAAATTATCTTACTCTTTGCAATAAAATTATTAGTCTAATTTTACTAGAAAACTGAGGCTTAAAGAGGTTAAGCAATTTGTTTAAGGTCACATAACCAATTGCTGAGGTTTAAATTGGATTAATATCAATGATCCTAAATGGAGACCTAGGAACAAAGAATAATAAACACATACTGCTCTCTCAAGTCCTGGCCTTCTGGAGATTAGCTGAGAGAGATGTAAATAATCCATAGGGTTTTTGTTTTTGTTTTTTTCCTTTTGTGATATTTTGAAGGATAATCAGCTTGTATGTGGGGTGGATCGTATTTTTTAATTATTTGCAAGGTTAAACGTTGAAACGGAATCCTTTTGGTAAATAACACAGAAATTAGTTATGCTACAAGACGGGGGTTGGGACTCTGCTGTCAGGAGGTCTGGAAAGTGCCTCATGTCAGCATTGCCCCATTACTGCTTCTAGCCACACCCATTCTATTCATACAGGTTGCTAGTAAGACAGATGTTACAAGCCAGCACAATCAGGACATGACAAAGCTGCATTGCTGATCCAGAAACCCCCTGGGCTGGATAGCAAGAAAGGGTAGGGTAATGGAGGCACTTTTGAAACAAATCAGTCTTCAATATTCACTAGGCTGTCTTTGTCAATTTCCTATAACATGTCATTCTGCTATCTTTGAACTGAATTTAGGTCTACATACAAAACAGAATAAATGGATGCTGTTATTGACCTCCATCAAACTGTAGAACCTTGACCGCTTTGGTGATTCTTTTCCCCATAAATTTGGCTATGAGTCAAGGGGAGGCATTCCAGTGATGTTACCAACCCATCTTGTCTATAGCACCTTTCTTCTTCCAGAGACTGTCTGGTACAATGGAGAAAAAAAAACACAGGGTCCAGTTGTTGATTTTTCTGAGCCAAAATAGCTGTTATTAGTTGCCAGGAAGGCAACATAAAGAGAACAATTCCAGAGGGGTTGGTGAAAGAGGTATCTTTAATCATTATAGAAGTCCACACGAATTCAGTATAAATACTGTGTTAAAGGGGTTTAGTTTTAGTCAATGGACTTGAACTACAGCATATCAGGAGGATGCTTTTGGCACAAGAAGCCAAAAAATCCAAACTGACCTGCTTTAATAAGAAGGGCAATTTATTTTTTCTCAGAAAAAAAAAGTGCTGAGGCAGCTCAAAGATTGGTTAATTCAGAGGTGGAAGGATGTCATGAAGGATTCCATTTTTTTTCCTGTGTGTTCACTCTGCCATCTCATCTTGTCAGTCTCATCCCCTTGCTTGCCATACTCAGATAAGACACTGTCGCAGCACCACCAGGTATTCTGTGCAGACACAAAAATGTCTACAAACATTTTACAATGTTTGCTGAGGTTTAAATTGGATTAATATCAATGATCCTAAATGGAGCCGTAGGAACAAAGAATAATAAGCACATACTGCTCTCTCAAATCCTGGCCTTCTGGAGATTAGCCGAGAGAGATGTTCTGAGAGAACTTTTACAAACAAGTAGATGGGAGTCTCTTCTTTGAGCTTTTTTTTTCTCTCTCAAGAGTAAAGAAACCAGTGTCCAACCCTCCCCAATGCCTGAGCAAAAATTTGCTCATAGCCTATTGATCAGAACTGGATCACATGCACATGCTTAAAATGTGCTGGCAAGGAAACCTGCACCGTCACAATTGTCTTAGACCAATCAAGATTTATCCCTGAATCACATGGGAGGGGAATAGCCTCAGGAATGAAATAAGGGCTCTGACATTATTTTTAAAAAAGAGGAGGTAGGGGGTGGCTGTTGTGTTGGCAACCAAAAGTACCTGTTACATATATGGTTTGGGATATGTGAGTACATGTACATATGTTTTCTTTTTTGAAAGGCCGTTTTTGGGGGATCCTGTTTATAATCTAGACCTCTTTTCAACAATTTGGAATATAGCTTGGCAGAAATAACCACCCCCAACACCTATAGGAACTTTGAAACACCTCTTAGTTAAAAAAAAAAAAAAAAAAAAGGAAGAAAACAAACCTTGTAAGGGTGCAACTTTCGTAGCATTAGGAAATTAGAAAGAATAAACAGTATTTATTACCAAGCCTACATTCATTCTAACAATGGGCCTTCCCCAAGCAACTTTGCCAGCAGCCTCCCGACCAAAAAAGAGAAGAAAGCCTATAAAGTCTTTATTCCAAAATACATGTTTTAAATAATGTTCTCTAACTATAAAAATAATTTTATGTAATCCACAAAAGTAATATTTATCACACTATGTATGTGTGCATGTATGCATGTGTGTGTGTGGAGAGAGAGAGGGAGGGAGGAGGGGCAGAGGAAGTTGGGGAGAGGATAAAGTAAAGTGGAGGAAGAAGATAATATATCGTTTAGGAAAAATTCTTAGTGAGACTCTAGTATACAGACAATGAGGTTCCGGGGCACATTTAGAAAGAAACAGCAGAGACAGTGAAATTGCCCTCCAAGTGGAATGAACAGGAGTATAGCTTTGGGAAGAGAAGAGAAGGGAGGAAAGAGAGACAATAAGAGGAGAGGAGAGCAGCCAGGCTGAAAGCTACTACCTGAATTCAATACAAGAGATTCCAACAGTAGGGCAGTGAGAGAACTTTTACAAACAATTTCGTTCCAACTTGTGTTCCTAATATGTGATCATCTTGGACATCCCAACTCCGTATTGTCTAGCCTCATACCCTAATGCTTCACGTGTTTAGGGGAAATAAAAATGACTGAATTCCACATCTGGGTCGAGGTGGGTGAGGGGGTCGAGAAGTGCCGAGGGTGGTGACTTTGCATGAGGTCAGGTTTAATAGAAGAAACCTGGTACCACAAGTGACAGTGACAAAGTACATCCCAGAATGCACGGGAATTTTGGAGACGACCTAAAGCTCCCCATGAAATTTGGGAAGGTGTGAAAACAATTGTACTTAAGTCTTAAAGGCAAGAGGTATCAGCTGACACCTGGGTTGCACTGATAGATTTAAAATAAATACCATGTCACTGAACAGCTTTATGTACTCCCCCCCATATCTAAAGCATTTTCATGTTTTTGAAAATATACTCTATCTAAATATGAATTCTTAAAAACTGTAGTATGATTTATATCCTATTCCCATTCAAAAACATAAAATGAAATTTTATAGGCCTGCTACTTTGGATGATAATGGAAGATATTTGTGCAGTTGTTATAAATTCATTTGGGTAGCTCTGGACAAGTATTTAATTTTTATTGTGTGCCTATAAATAACTAAATGCTGAAATAGCCAATGAGTTGTCCTCTTGAATTTTAAGTAGTAAAATTGCATAAAATGTGCCAAAACCTCAAAATAAATGTGATGTGCTGAGTTTAATTGATGTGGACAATTAAAACAGATTTGTGTGGTTGTTTTCCTTCTTCAGAATTGATTTTCCTCTTACTCCTGCATTATTCTTCAACTCTTGGATGTAAGAGTGAAGACCCAGGCTGAGTTTGCTTATGCTATGAGGATACCTTCTTTTTTTTTTAAAGATGGGATTTCATTATGATGGCCAGGCTGGTCTTGAACTCCTGACCTCAGGTGATCCACCCACCTCAGTCTCCCAAAGTGCTAGGATTACAGGCGTGAGCCACCACGTCTGGCTGAGGCTAGCTTCTTTCTTTAATTTTTTATTTAAAACAGTTTTTATGGGTATATAGTAGGTGTACCCATTTATGGAGTATATGAGAGATTTGGGTACAGGAATACAATATGTAATAATCACATCAGGGTCAATGAGGTAGCCACCTTCTTTGTTTTTTTCAAAACTGAGTATAGATGAATTTTTCTGGTACATACAAACTCTTCATTTGTTTTTAAGGCAAAATATTGATCTTGAGTATCAGCTGTTCACACAAGCAGATGCATGGACCTGTGATACCAGGTGTGAAAGCTTCGAGCAGAGCCCTTGGCTCTTAACCAGGAGCTGAAGACTTGCTTCTTCCTTTCCTTCCTTCCCATGACCTCTTCTGATGTGCCAAGTTCGAAATTGCAATTTCTAACTCTGAGATTTAAGAAATTTTCTTAAACTTTATAAAAGAACAAATACAGACAATTGACAACAAATTTACACTTGACTTTTTTTTTTGAGACAAGAGTCTCACTCTTGCCCAGGCTGGAGTGCAGTGGCACGATCTCGGCTCACTGTAACCTCTGCCTTCCAGGTTCAAGTGATTCTCCTGCCTCAGCCTTCTGAGTAACTGGAATTACAGGCATGCGCCACCACACCCAGTGAATTTTTGTATTTTTAGTAGAGACGGGGTTTTTCCATATTGGGCAGACTGGTCTCGAAATCCTGACCTCAAGTGATCTGCCTGCCTCAGCCTCCCAAAGCGCTGGATTATAGGCTTGAGCCACGGTGCCTGACCTAACATTTGACTTTTAAGGGGACAATATCACTGTGGTTCCAAAATCTGAGGAGATGTTAATGCCGGCCTCTGCATCTACACTTGGAAGATTCTTCCCAGATAAGTGTCGTAACCAAATATCTCCCTCCTGTGGGTTAGAGACCTCCAGAGAGTCTCTGGAAGGTACAGGATGTCAGGGAATTATATGGGAATCAAATAGGTTTTCTAGTTGTGTCTATGTATGACTACCTGTTAAATAGGTATAGATGCTATTGTAATTAATAAAGTAATTCATTGAAAAGTATTGCTAAATTAATAGTAGCTGTTTCTAAAAATTTCTTCAGTCAGTGAAATACTAGAATACTATGTGGCTGTGATTATCTCTTTTTATGTTTAAGAAAGAAGCTGAGCATGTGGCTTACGCCTTTAATCCCAATACTTTGGGAGGCCAAAGTGGCAGGATCACTTGAGCCTGGGAGTTTGAGACCAGCCTGGCCTACAGGGTAAAACCCATCTCTACTAAAAATACAAAAATTAGCCAACCATGGTGGCAGATGCCTATAATCCCAGCTACTTGGGAGGCTGAGGCAGGTGAATCGCTTGAACCCGGGAGGTGGAGGTTGCAGTGAGCCGAGATTGCAAACTGCACTTCATCCTGGGGGACAAGAGTGAAACTTTTTTTTTGAAACAAGAGTGAAACTGTTTTCTCACTCTTGTCTCAAAAAAAAGCCTGCACATTTTCATAATTGAAATATTGGGCAGCCATTAAAAATCATGTTCTAGTGTCAAATAACAAGGAAAATATGTTAGCAGAATATTTATGGGAAAAAGCAGGCTGTAAATCAGTATCATGGTATATATTGGTAGATATCAACAAATATATATATATCACATAGAATAAAAGGATTTTATATGGGTATAGTTTGTCTCTGAGCAATAGAAGTAGAGTTTTCTTTTTTCTTTGTTTTTATGTTCTAACTGTTCTATAACTTCAGTTATAAGACAAAATTTAAATTCGTAAGGGTCCTCTTATGAAAGACTTTGCTATTATCCTATAAATAAATCAGTGTTGGTGACCGTTGACCTTTTCAACCCACTAAAAAATGCTAAGGTTTTTAATATTTTGGATGTGTGAGATGACACTGATGAGCTTTTGCTGGAAGCCCTCTCCCTCACCCTGTCTTCTGTGGCAGTCCTGTTAATGATGAGACTGGATGTGTTGTTACCATAACGCTGGGGAGAAAGCACAGCTGGGCACTTCTTTCTCAGGAACAAGAGGGATCTTCCCTAATGCCTGTAAGAAGATGTGGAGTCATCTAAGAGAAGTGTTGAGATGAAGAAATGTCCTCCCTTACTCTAAACAACAATGGGTGCCCGTATGGGTGTGGGTAGCATGTATGTCAGTGTCTTTCAGTAGGGAAAATTGTAATTAGAGCCCCCGTTGCTCCAGGCCATAGTGAGCCATTACTGCCCTTTTCCCAAGCTTGCAGATGGACAGAATTACGTTGCCTTAATAATGAGACTCTTAAGTGCCAGCTGTCATACAGCATGGCAGCCCTACATTCTAACAAAGCCTTCATTAAATGGTTTGCTCCAAATAATTTGCCTGCTCTTTTTGCCCTTCTAGCAACTGACAACTTGGCCCCTCTACCCCTCCCTCCAGACCTTCCGTGGACACCCTTAATTACTGCAAGAGCAGCCTGTGCCATGCTTGGTGGGATGGCACTTTTTAAAATCCTACTTGTCTTCATATTATTTTTACGCCCTGTTTCAAAAGTTTTTAAATGAGGTTGGTAGCTAACATCCTGAGCTATCATTCATTCCGTGGCAAAATAATAATTGCTAATTTTCTTCTTCAGAGAACCAGAGCTTTATCAGGAATAACATTATGCAAATGACTATGCAAATACCAACCAGAAGAGTACAGTATCTGGAGAAAAAAGTTCAGATAAAACCTTCAGAACACATCCAAAGTTGGTTGGAAGAAAGAACAGAACATTTTAAACTGTAAGATCACCATGGTAGCAAAGGGAATTTATTACTAATAAGAATTTTGCAAGAAAGCTGTGCACTTAAAGTAAGAGGTAGGGCTTGCATTCATATTTATTCTGGCTTAATTTATTTATGACATTAGGTTTGTCTTTGCCAACTGTTAAGTCCCCTTGGGGTGGGACTCTTCATCCTTGCGTGGTGTCTAATGGTTCAAATTCTTCATGGTCAAACTTCTGAGGCTTAAAAAATAATCCTCTAGTTTTTCTACTTTCTATATATTTTCTTATCATTAGTAGTTTTAACGTTATCATCTTGAATCTTATTGGAAGAAATACTACAGAGATAAATACTCAATTCTTTCAAAATATAACTTTTAAGGTATTGGTAAATAAATTGTGTCTTTTTGGGAGGTCAAGTTGGGCAGATTTACAAGGGCAGGAGGAGTTCACGACCAGCCTGGTCAACGTGGTGAAACCCCATCTTTACTAAAAATGCAAAAATTAGCTGGGCTAAATGCCTGTAATCCAAGCTACTTGGGAGGTTGAGGCAGGAGAATTATTTGAACCTGGGAGGTAGAGGTTGCAGTGAGCTGAGATCATGCCATTGTACTCCAGCCTGAGTGACGGGGCGAGACTCCATCTCAAAAAAAAAAAAAAAAAAGAAATTGTGTATTTAAAAACCATACATTATTCCTTAGGACACCCCCTTTGAAACACCTGGGAAAGAAGCCTGGTTTCAGTTTACAGCATAAAAGGAAGGAGGAACTCCAGTACTGTTTATGTCACATATGTGATGCATGCACATATTTAATGACCAAATAAAGAAGACGTTATTATTTAGTAAGCTTTGTGGTAATAAACTGGAGGTTTTAATTTTGTTCTGTCTTTTAAAAAGACCAATTATTTAAATTTAAGAGAAGAGTATTTGAAAGGCCCTTGCTTTAAAATCTACATAAGTAAAATGTATACCCAAATCTGACCAATATGATAGCCAGAGGAAACAAAACCCAAATCTGTCCAGGCGTGGTGGTTCATGCCTATAATCTCAGCACTTTGGGAGGCCAAGGCGTGAGGTCAGGAGTTCAAGACCAGCCTGGCCAGAATGGTGAAACCCTGTCTCTAATAAAAATACAAAAGTTAGCCGCGTGTGGTAGCCTACGCCTGTGGTCCCAGCTACTCGAGAGATTGAAGCAGGAGAATTGCTTGAACCTGGGAGGTAAAAATTGCATTGAGCCGAGATTGTGACATTGCTTTCCAGGCTGAGCCCCTAAGCAAGCAAGACTCCATCTCAAAAAAAAAAAAAAAGAAAAAAGGAAAAAGAAAAAACCCAAAACTCAAAGGCCTTTTTTCCCCTTTATTTTGCATGCTTTAATTTCAGAGCAAAATGAACAAACAAAATGAAAAACCACAATACACAACATCCAAACCTGCTGTCAGAGTAGGGAAAGAATGAGGGCTTGACACCCTTGTTTCCTGCCTTCAGCCGAAGGGCAGGAGAGGAAAAAAACACCAGATGTCAGCAGGGGGAGCCAGGTGGGACAGGGGCACTCAAGGCTGCAGGGGGAGTCATGGGGACACTATACAAGGGCAGTTTTCCAACTATGAACTCCTAATCTACTACTTCCATTCGAGACGCATCCTCATCACCCTCAGGAGGAGGGATCTCATCAGGAACTGCAGCACTGGACTCCTCTGCTGCCACTTCATCTTCATAGATACCTAGACCTAACTTGGTCATGCGGTAGATGCAGTTGGAGTAGGTCTGGGGATCCTCAAGGTAAAAGCCAGAAGAGAGCAGTGCGGTTTCAAACAGCAGCACCACAAGGTCCTTGACTGCCTTGTCATTCTTGCCTGCCTCAGCCTTCTGCCGCGGTGTCTCCCCAATGGGTGGTCAGGGTTGATCTCCAGGTGCTTTTTGGCCATCATGTAGCTCCTGGTGGAGTTGCCCTGAAGTGCCTGGGCTTTCATGATCCGCTCCATATTGGCTGTCCAGCTGTAGGTGCTGGTCACAATGCAGCAGGGTGAAGACACAAGCCTATTGGAGATTGTCACCTTCTCAACCTTGTCTAAGATTTCTTCCATGAGCTTGCAGAGGTTCTGAAACTTTGCCTTGCTCTCTTCCATTTTCTTCTTCTCCTACTCATCCTCCAGTAGCTCCAGACCCTCCTTGGTAACTGAGACGAGGCTCTTCCCATCAAACTCCTTTAGCTGCCGCACACAGTATTTGTCAATGGGCTCAGTCATAGATACCACCTCGAAGCCCCGCTTCCGCACTCGCTCCATAAAAGCTGAGTTGGCCACCTGCTCTTTGCTCTCACCAGTGATGTAATACATGGACTTCTGTGTCTCCTTCATGAGAGAAACATACTCTGACAGAGATGTCATCTCACTTCCAGACTGGGAGGTGTGATAGCGCAGCAGCTCAGACAGGCGGCGTTGGTTAGTGGAATCCTCGTGAATTCCAAGCTTGAGATTTTTAGAGAATGCCTCATAGAATTTCTTGTAATTCTCCTTGTCTTCCGCCAACTTGGAGAAGAGCTCAAGGCACTTCTTAACAACGTTTTTGCAAATGACTTTCAGGATTTTGCTCTGCTGGAGCATTTCTCAGGAGCTGTTCAGAGGCAAATCCTCAGAGTCAACTGCACCACAGATAAAGTTGAGATACTCTGGTATTAACTCATCACAGCTGTCCATGATGAATACACAACAGACATAGAGTTTGATGTTCTTTTTATTCTTGTTCTCAAAAAGGTCAAAGGGGAGCCTGATGAGGAATGAATAGCAATGCCCTGAATTCCAACTGAGCTTTTACAGAAAAGCGCTTGACTGCCAAGTGGTCTTCCCAGTCATTGGTGAGGATTTTCTAGAGTTCTCCATACTCCTCTTGAGTGATGTCATCAGGGTTTCTAGTCCAAATAGTCTTGGTCTTGTTTAGTTCTTCCTGATCAATGTATTTCTCTTTGATCTTCTTAGTTTCCTTCTTCTTATCCTTACCACTGTCATCCTCCTCATCTGAACCCGCATCTTCAATCCTGGGCTTTTCTTCATCATCTTTATCTTCCTCTTCTTTCTCATCTTTCTCTTCCTCTGTCTCATCATCACTAATTTCCTGTTCTCGTTCCTTCTCCAAATAAAGGGTGATAGGATAGCCTATGAACTGAGAGTGCTTCTTCACTACTTCTTTGACCCGCCTTTCTTCTAAGTACTCTGTCTCTGTCTGATCTTCTTTAAGGTGGAGGGTCACTTTGGTACCCCTGCCAATGGGCTCACCATGGTCAGCATGCACAGTGAAGGAGCCTCCAGCAGAAGACTCCCAGGCATACTGTTCATCATTGTTGTGCTTTGTGATCACAACCACTTTCTCTGCCACCAGGTAGGCAGAATAAAAGCCAACACCAAACTGCCCAGTCATGGAGATGTTTGCACCAGCCTGAAGAGCCTCCATGAATGCTTTAGTATCAGACTTGGCAATGGTTCCCAAATTATGAGATCTGCTTTGGTCATGCCAATGCCTGTGTCTACCAAAGTCAAGGTACATTCCTGAGGGTTGGGAATGATGTCAATTTTCAGCTCTTTACCACTGTCCAACTTGGAAGGGTCTGTCAGCCTCTCATAGCGAATCTTGTCCAAGGCATCAGCAGCATTAGAGATCAATTCCCGAAGGAAAATCTCCTTGTTGGAATAGAAGGTATGATGATCAGAGACATGAGTTGGGCAATTTCTGCCTGAAAAGCAAAAGCCTCCACCTCCTCCTCTCCATGGTGCACTTCCTCAGGCATCTTGAAAAGAAAAGGCTCACAGGTATTAGAAAGCAAAGTGGACTGGCTGTCCAACAGGCAGCACAAGAGCAGAGCCAGAGTGACTCGAGAGCAGCCTTTTTGCTCTAAAATGTCTCTCTTGCCCAGGCCTGAAATTCCCACCATAAAATCCCTCTCTATGATGCAAATCTGCTGCCAGAAGATGCGGACATACTGAATGAGAGTCAATCAAGCTGGGCTGCCCACAGCTGAATCATGGGATGCTTACTGACAAATGCAGATCTGTAGGTTCCACCCAGCTCTACTGGGTCAGGACCACTGTGTCTGTGACCTGAGACTTGCATTTTCAGCGGAGTCAGCACTCTACACTGCTATATTACACCATGAAAAAGTAGGAAGGGCTAATTTGTGAGTTTCCTTAGAGGCCCCTCTAGAAAGGAGGCAAAGAAGAGTTTTATAATGGTAGGGTCAGGGGTGAGTGGCAGGGGGAGATGGGCCTCAGGAAGAGTTCAGAGATGGAAAGGGGATCAAACATGGGAAAGAGAGAAGGTAGAAGCTTCTGAAGAAAACTGTAGTGACTTAACTCCTTTGTCAAGGCCAGACAGCTACAGAAGTTTCTGGGGTGATAGAGCTCTGTACCCCATATCCCAGGCTTTGGTTTTTCATGACCCTGAACAGAAACCCAGCTACTACCTACATTAATTAACATCTCTGAACCTCAGTTTCCCTGTCTGAACTGGGTATAAAAGTAGAGCTTTGATGAGGATTAAAGGTAACGGAGCCAGGAAGATAATTTAATGAGATGGTTAAGGGTGTGGTTTTGGAGTTGGGTTTCCAGGCTTCATGTCCCAGCTCCAGCATTTACTACTTGTGTGACCTTGGCAGGTCATTTAAGCTGTCAGCACCTCAGTTTCCCTATATATTTACTAGTGCTAAAAATAATTAGTATTTAGTCCATAGGGTAGTTGGGGGGAGTAGGGATTAAATGAGAAAATACATTTTACAAATCTGTAACAGTACCTAGCATATAATGAGCGACTCAATAAATGTGACCACCTGTCATCATTATTTCATATAAAGCAGCTGGCACCTGGTGGCAATTTAATAAACAATAGCTATTATTAGTAGAAATAATCACTCCTGACTTCAAGACAGGCCAAACCCTCTTTATTGCCAAAACCCTATTACACAATCCTGGCTGGGTCCCCTTGCCTTGTCCTAGTCTGTCATAATAGTGCCATCGAGGTTATTTGTGATAACATCTGGTTAGGAGACTTAGTGTGCAGTGCTATATGCACATATAATTGAGCAGAGAGGTATCTGAATGTTTTATGAAGATGTGTGGGTGGAGGGGTCGATATTCCTGGGGAAGCTGCAGGAGCCTCTCTCCCTCTTTCTGCTTGGAGAACCCAGCAGCTGTGGCAACAGCAGAGAGATGGATCTCTTTGAAGGAAATGGACACACTAGAAAAATATTTGGAAATCCATGACCTGTGCTTACTTGATTCAAAGCCTATCACAGGAAAAGCCTATCACACTCCCTCAGGAATCTGCTGTTATTTGCCTGTTGAGTGGAGTTGCAACCCAACAATTGCCACAGCAAAAACTACTTCTTTTTCAAGGCTTGAAACAATTATAATATTTTTTTTTTCTGATGGACACTGTGTTTTAATCTCTCTGTTCTCAAAATTTACAAATTTTGATTTGTTGTCCAGTTCGTTATCCTTTGTTGCCACATAAATTCTGCAATCTTCGTAGAAAAATAAATAATACAGGAGAGCTGTTTGACCTTTGCTCCATGCTGGACATTGATGTCATTTATAGTTATTAGGGTGGGAACAGAATGGTACTTATTGATGACTGAGCGGGTGGGGAAACAAGGGGAAAAGGGAAAGAGAGGGAGGAGAATACAGATCACCACAAGAATCTCATGTTGTGCTTTCACTTTGGGCAAATATGACACTAGTAGTTCTTTGTGGGAACTCTAAAAGGCACACGGGGGAAAGAAGTTTCTAGAATAAACAGTATGACCTTGGCTGCCATGGCTCTACTAAATTGATTTTGCAGAACTGAAATAAATGGATGCTAGCGACTTTGCATTGATTCCATTTAAGGTTTTAAAAAGACATATGGGTAACATTATTGGCTAGAGACCTTAAGAAAACTAAGGTAATTCCCCTCATGGCTCAAGCTAAGTCATGTAGAGGGTGAAAATAGAAAACCTTAGATTGAAAAGCTGAAAGTCTCAATGTTACCATTGCTGAACCATTGGTTTACTGGGCAGTAGGACTGAAGATCAATCTAAAAATCTCTCAAGCATGATTCTTTTTAGAAGTAAAACAGGCCAAGTGCAGTGGCTCACACCTATAAACCCAGCACTTTGGGAAGGTGAGGTGGGTGGATCACTCAAGTTTGGGAGTTCAAGACCTGCCTGGCCAATATGGTGAAACCCCATCTTTCCTAAAAATACAAAAATTAACCTGGCATGGTGGTGCATGCCTATAATCCCAGCTACTAGGGAGGCTGAGGCAAGAGAATCGCTTGAACTCGGGCAGTGGAGGTTGCAGTGAACTGAGATCACACCATTCCACTCCAGCATGGTGACAGAGTGAGACTCCATCTCAAAAATAAATAAATAAAAATAAAAATAAATAAAACAGTCAGCCTGCTTGTTCTCATGTAACACATGATGACAGTAAGCAAATGTAAAAATGCACAGCATAGAACACAAAAAAATTTCATAAGATATGCAGCAAGAGAGGAAATAGGAAGAATTGCTGTCAATGTAAATATTCTAAAAACAGCGATTCTTCAGATCAGGCTAAAATTAATGTCACTACTAAAGTTTCAGACAACTTTGTGATTTGAGCTAAGAAATACTTATTGAACACCTACTCTGTGCCAGACATTGTGCTATAACATGGGTCTATAGTGATGAACAAGGAGATAGAGGCTGTCTTCAACCTAAGGACTGTACACTCTAGTGGGAAAGATTAAAAAGCAAACAACAATGCAAATGCAGGACCCAAATTACAAGCATGCATGGCACCTAACAGGTGTCATTTTGGGGGCTATCTACTAATAGCTACAGAGAGTATACGCTGTTTTTGAAGAATAGATAATCAAAGAGATCATCTTGAAGACAGCATTTAAGTTGGACCTTAAAGGAAGCTTAAAACTTCAACAAAGATGTGAAGGGGAAGTTCTTCTCGAATGAGGCACAGCAGTGGTGGATACCTCTGCTTAGCTACGCTGCAGGGTCTATTTATAAGAGAAGTGAGATGTCAGCTGGTGTTACACTGAGGAATTTGGACTTCATGGAGAAATACTGAGCCATCAATATTTTTGAGCAGGAAAGTGACATGGTCAAAGAGGTCATTTAGGATTTGTAATCTGGTGGAGTTGGGCAGAAGGATTGTCAGGAAGGGTATGGAGGCTGGAGATCAAACAAACGGGTGAAGTCAGAGGCTCAGTGGGAATGGTCCAGTCCAAATAGGGTATAATCCATTGAAACAGAAATGAAAGAAATTGTAATAATTTGATTACCAGCTCGACAGCATCTAGGTAGCTTTGCTATATTCTGAGGCTACAACCCACTTGCTCTAATCAACTCAGTAAAAATAACTGCATCTCTAATACTTTTATTGTTCAACTAGATCCTCTGTGACAGCATCTAAGGGCAGCATAAACCAAAACCTAAAAATACACACATAAGCATTTAGTCTGTTTTATGCACGTGTGTGTGTGTGTGTGTGTGTGTGTGTGTGTGTGTGTGTCTGTGTGTCTGTGTCTGTGTCTCCAGTAATTTCTGGGTGAGGAGCTTAGGTAGAATAAATCAATTTGAAAAAGGTAATGTTAGCCTCATCATGGTTGGTTTTTTAATAGGATTATGAACCATTATTTGGGAGGTTATTCTACTTTTTCTTCCTGAAGTACAACTTCTTATTCCTGAGGAAAAATATTAAACATTCTGATAATGAATTATGTGACAGATGAGACTTATAGCAAGCTGTTCTGCAATTCCTGCCACGGGAGAGTGCTGTTACCTGTGAACAGTCTGACAGGCTACAGGAAGAACTTGGCTTAAGTCTCCCAAAGAAAGAAAGAGAAATTGGAAAATGAAGTTTGAGATACTGCCTTTAACTTACGATAACAATGAGTATTCAAAATGGAAAAGAAAATTTGGAATTTTGAGAGGTGTGAAAGGGAGAGTTTAAGCATATGATACAGGCTACTTCAATAAATATCATTCCTTATTCATTGATGCTGCAGCCCCTTCTTTTTTCTACAAAGAGTTACAAACAAGAGAAAAGTCAAAGAACTGACAACCAGGGCTTAGCCACTTGGTCATATTCCATTGTGTGAGCATATGCTCCATGTAATATTTATGGAGGATAATATTTGTAATTGGTAGGAAAGTGATCTAGGGTGCTGCTGTGAATTAGAAAGTGCATGTAATTAGGGATCTATTTACCTGAGCAATTATCATTTTACAAGTAAAGGTCCTGCCTGTAATCTGAGGTCATTAAATCTTAAATACAATGAAGTCTTCAGAGCTTTCAGTCACAAAGAGGCCGTCTTGAATCCTGCAATTTAAATATGGCTTTCCTCTCATTGTGCTCTCTCTTTTTCTTTTGTGTGTCTCAGATGTACTCTCTTTTTTAGAAAAGAATTATCTATTACTCATACTATTTGCTTAACTCTCTCTTTTCCTGTTAATTGGTAAGTTTCATGAGGGTCTATATCTAGTCATCTAACTCTGACCTCCTCTTTGAGCTTCATATTTTTTTTTTGAGACAGTCTCGCCCTTGTTGCTCAGACTGGAGTGTAATGGTGCAATCTTGGCTCATTGCAACTTCAGCCTCCCGGGTTCAAGTGATTCTCTGCCTCAGCCTTCCGAGTAGCTGGGATTACAGGCACATGCCACCACGCCTGGCTAATTTTGTATTTTTAGTAGAGATGGGGTTTCTCCATGTTGGTCAGGCTGGTCTTGAACTCCTGACCTCAGGCGATCTGCCTGCCTCAGCCTCCGAAAGTGCTGAGATTACAGGCGTGAACAACTGTGCCCGGCCTGAGCATCATATTTCTATATCCAGCTGTCAACTCAACTTTTCCACTTGGATATTTAATAATCACCTCAAGTTTATCATGACCAAAACAACTCCTCACCCCAAGCAAACCTGCTTCTCCTGCAGACTTCTCCATCACCAGATTTCTCAGCTGAAAACCCAGGAGCCATTGCTGACTCTGCTCTGTTCTTCACACGCTATGGCCAATCCATCAAGAAGTCCTGGCACTCCAATTCAAATATGCATTCAGTCTACCTGCTTCCCATCATTTCCACTGCTACAATCCTAGTGCAACCACCATTTTATTGCTGCCATTGCGTTTCCACTTGCCTCCTTGGCAGAGGGATACTTTGAAAGGGGATCAGGTCAAACCACTTCCCTGCTTGAAAAACTCCAGTGGCTTTCTATTATGGAGTGAATTCTAAGCCCCTTATTCGGTCTGCCAAGACCCTGTGGTATGTTACAGTATCTATCACTTTCTCCTTTACTGACTTCAGTGGGTCGGTTGTAATAGCCTTCTTTTAGATTCTTAGAGAAGCACAGAGCCTTTGCAAGCCTCTTTGTAGAACTCTTTCTCCAGATCTAGTCTTATTTGTCATATAGTATCTCCAGTTTGAAAGAGTGGCTAGAATATGGGGGACACCAGGCCGGGTGTGGTGGCTAATGCCTATAATCCCAGCACTTTGGGAGGACAAAGTGAGCTGATCACCTGAGGTCGGGAATTCGAGACCATCCTGACCAACATGGAGAAACCCTGTCTCTACTAAAAATACAAAATTAGCTGGGCATGGCAGTGCATGCCTGTAATCCCAGTTACTTGGGAGGCCGAGGCAGGAGAATCACTTGAACCTGGGAGGCAAAGGTTGTGATGAGCCAAGATCACACCATTGCACTCCAGCCTGGGCAACAGAGCAAGACTCCATCACAAAAAAAAAGGGGGTGGTGGTGGGGGACACCAGTAATTGTAGGCTATAGGCGAGAGGAATGAGTAAAGTTAGAATTGTGGAAGTCAAATATTATAGTCAAAGTATTATCAAAGCCAGGGCAAATCCAGATCACCTAAAAAAACTGAGAAAAATGGAAGAAGGAGAGGTAGAGAACAAGGTCAGATCTCTCTCTCTATAAGAAGGTTTATACAGAAGATATGTTTTAAAATGACAGGAATCCATTGTATTCTAGAGATTGCATTATCATAAGAAACAATATTCTAACAGTTTTCATAGATCTTTAAAGATAATACTAAAACATTCCTTAAGACAAGAAGAGGTGATGTTTAAAAGCACATTCTAAGTCCATTCGTGCCTTGATTTTTGCATAGATGACTCATAACAACAAGTATTTTGCATATAAATTTGAATGTGGGAAAAGTACAGGGGCATGGTAATGAGAAATGTAACTATTCAGCTAATGTTTGAATGTGAGAGCATACAAGACCGCTTTCCAAATCAAGCCCCAAGTCAAATGCCTTTAGAAGTGAAATTAAACATATACAAAATACTAGTTTCAATGTTGGACAACAAAATAATATAATTAATCTTCCACCTTAGGCCATCTCTTTGTCAATTGCACAATTTTCTACTCTTTCACAAAGGGCTGACAATTGACTTCTCCCATGGTTGAAGAAGGCCAGTTCCCAAATGAGCAAGCCTATTTATTGTAGAATTTAATTCAACTTTCTTGCTTGCCCATTAAAAAACATATACAGAAAACTTTTATAAAGAAACCTTTTGGCTTTTCTATCCTAGGGATTGCTATTAAAAAGCACACCAAAGCAAGGAAGATGAGCTATTTTAAAATACATAACCCATAGTAATGAATTAATCACCATATAATACTTAAAGTTTTGATTATTTGTACATGAGAGCTTCTATTATTAATGATTGCTTATGAAATTAATCTTTCTAATTTCCATTATGATTCAAATTAACTTGATTAGTTTGGTCTCATGATTCACATTTCTATCAACCTCTACTTTTAATTTCTGAAGCATGAAATGACATAAATGTCTTTGGGGGAAAGCACTTAAAATTAAGATTTTTACTTTGATGTAGTAAGTAAATGAATTGAATTAGATGAATAGCAATTGAACTTTGTTTTCATTCACACACTGTCCTCTGGTGTTTAGATGTCTACATTGCATGTTAAAATGAGAACCCAAGATCAAATGCAAAAAGTTAATAGCTTCTTGTACTTGGGAAGGTCAATTTATCTTTATGTTTGGCCTAATAATTATCTACCTTATCAAGATTGTGAGTAAATGGATAAAAAATTCAAATGACTTGATAAAAACTCAGTGCTTTCTAATAACACAAACTGCAGGATTATAGAACACATATTTATGCTGAGGGGATACAGACTATCTTTTTTAAAGTGCACATAGAGATTTCTTTTAAAGTGAAATCATTCAGTACTAAAGCGTTTGCTGTATTTCCCCCTACATTGTCTTACTTAAGACTCTTTACTGGAGGTTTTGACAAAGGAGAATTTAGTGATGGTCTAGTGCAGCCATCAGGAGCAATTAGACCCTGAATCAAGGCTTTGTGCTCATTTTGGAATTTTGTAATCCTAGCAAATATTCACCAATTGCTTTAATGTGATCATTTTTTTCCCCAACACCTTCTGTCTCTTGATTTAAACTGAAACCATAGTTAAAATTTTCTAAACGCTAGTACCAAAATCTGTATTGGGGGTGGAAAAAAAAGAAAAAAAATTCTAAATGTTTTTTTGTTTCAATTTAGTTTACAATTTATATGTGTGTGACACACACACACACACACACACACACACATATATACCTTACATGTCTCATTTTAAATCTTTTGGATTGGCTGGAGGCTTGACTTGTGGATTTCATTGTTTTTATTATTGTTTTTTAATTTTTTGAGCATTTTTTGCCCCGTTGTCTTCTAAGTGATGACTGTAATCATGTTGCCTTTTCTTTTCTTTCTTTTTTTTTTTTTTTTTTTTTTTTGAGACAGGGTCTTAGTCTCTTGCCCAGGCTGGAGTGCAGTGGCACGATCTCTGCCCACTGCAACCTCCACTTCCTGGGTTCAAGTAATTCTCCTGCCTCAGCCTCCCAAGTAGCTGGGATTACAGGTACTCGCTGACACACCCAGCTAGTTTTTTTGGTAGTTTTAGTAGAGACGGGGTTTCACCATGTTGGTCAGGCTGGTCTCAAACTCCTAACCTTGTGATCTACCCACCTCCCAAAGTGCTGGGATTACAGGCATGAGCCACTGCGCCCAGCCCATGATGCCTTTTCAAATGTCATGAATCTAATTTTATTTGTTTAGTAGAATTGACTGAAGAAGCCTGGTGAGGTCTGTGACCAGGGTCTGGAAATGATAAATGTTAGCTTCAGGAAATTTATCATTTTATGACAATATGTTCACTAAGGGAAAGTCATTCCAAGTAATTAGCATGATGCCATCAGGGAAAAGCTACTTTTTGAGAGCAATGATTTTTTTTTTTTTTTGTAGGTACATGTGTTTTTCTGAAGCTGAAAGAACACTTTCAGACATAATGGGAGCATTCCCTCATGGAGAGTGAGGATGGCCTGAATGACCTTATAAGTGATTGTTGACACGAAGAGTCTGTGACCCAGAATATTCTTTTATAAATTTCCCACCACAGGGCAGTGATGAACAGCACCCAGCAAGACCTGAATACGTGATCTCCAAAACATGGGAAATTTACTCTTGGAGTGATTTGTACCCAGGAAGATTAGGACTAGCAATCATTTGATGCTGGTTCTTGGAGGAACTTAAAGGATTTAAACATTGAAAAAGGAATGCATCATACAGGTCACTGCCTTGATGTATTATAGCCCTGCAAATTACATTGGGATGCTCTGTGTTTGAGGTTCATGAGTGCAGAGGGCATGCCTGGCTTTGCTCACTATCAAATTCCTGCACTTAGCAAAATGTCTGGCATGTAATACACATTTAATAAATATTTGTTGGAGGAATTGATAGTGAAATTTGACATGGTAAACTAAAAATATTCAAATTATAATATTTTAAACTTTCCACTATTGATTACCTATCTATCTATCTATCATCTATCTATCTATCATCTATCTATCTGTCTGTCTGTCTGTCTGTCTGTCTATCTATCCATCCATCCATGTTGGGATTCACTCAGGGTGGCTGGCAAAATATTAAGAGAAATATTAGGAAAGTTATAAGATTATAGTCTCAAACCTTTTGGAAGGCTGAAAGGTTTTTATTAACTTATGGAATGGGCTGAAGGCAGCCAGTTCTTACGTTAGAACATTAAGTCATAGGGTGAAGATTAAGGATAATAAAAGCTTCCCCAGTTAAGTCTGTTTATCCCACATGTCTTTGTCTCTACTCTGTTTACTCATGTAAACTTCTCACACACAGAATGCAGTGTAAGAGTCGGGCTAGGGGGTGGTCAGCTGCTTTCAGAGGGTGATTGCAGCTAACCGACCCCCTAGCCTGACTCTTCACACTGCATTCTGTGTGTGAGAGTGTATTTCAATCATCCATTGCTGAATCAGGGTCTGCAGGGCAGACCTCTGCAGGTGGTGATCAGCATCTCAGGTGGTGACCTCGATGTGACCAGCTCCACACCTGGTGCCCCGTGTGAGGAGATCAATGACACATTTATCTATCTATCCATCATCTATCTATCTATCTATCCATCTATCTATCTATCATCTATCTTTTGTCTGTCCACCCATCCAGCCATCCATCTTTATATCTAGGAAAAAAGACTACTCTGAAATTTGTGAGAACTAATATGAATGACTTCATTTTTTATAAATCAAGAACTCAGACTGCCGGGTGCTGGCTCATGCCTGTAATTCCAGCACTTTCGGAAGCTGAGGCAGGCAGATAGCTTGAGCTCAGGAGTTTGAGACCAGCCTGGCCAATAGGGTGAAACCCAGATTCTACTAAAAATACAAAAATTACCTGGGCAAGATATCCTAAGCCTGTAATTTCAGCTACTCAGGAGGCTGAGGCAGGAGAATGATTTGAACCTGGGAGGCAGTGGTTGCAATGAGCTGAGATCGCTCCACTGCACTCCAGCCTGGGTGACAGAACGAGACTCCATCACAAACAAACAAACAAACACTTACTAAATTATTTAGCTAAAGATTCAACAAAGAAGTTTACAAAGGATGCCGGCTGCCTGACTGGCATGAATGAAGTCACTGAGGTCTGGCCCTCAGCTTGACAGATTCAGAGCTTGGATTTTGTGGCTCAACTGCTGATGTTACCACTACCTCAAAAATTTGCTATTACTACCAATAATAGGTTTTTGTTTGTTTGTTTTTATTTTGTAGACAGGGTCTCACTCTGTCACCCAGGCTAGGGGGCAGTGGTGTGATTGTAGCTCACTGTAACCTTGAATTCCTGGGCTCTAGTGATCCTCCTGCCTCAGTCTACTGATAAGCTAGGACTACAGGTGCATACCACCATGCCTGACTAATTTTTAAAAAATTATTTGTAGAGATGGGGTCTCACTGTGGTTACCCAGACTGGTCACGAACTCCTGGCCTCAAGTGATCCTCCTGCCTTGGCCTTCCACTTTGCTGGGACTACAGATGTAAGCCACAATGCCCACCTATTTTGGGTACTATTTATTAGAGGTTTAGTCATTTGCCAGGATCAGTGTCTCAAATCTATTACCTTATTGCATTGTCACAACAGTTTCCTGTGATCAATTATATCATTGCTTTCATTTTTTTTTTCTTTTTTGAGACAGTGTATCGTTCTGTCACCCAGGCTGGAGTGCAGTGGTGAGATCTCATCTCACTGCACCTCCACCTCCCAGGTTCAAGCAATTCCCTGCCTCAGCCTCCCCAGTAGCTGGGATTATAGGTGCCTGTCACCATGCCCAGCTAGTATTTTTGTTAGAGACAGGGTTTTACTGTCTTGGACAGGCTGGTCTTGAACTCCTGACCTCGTGATCTACCCGCCTCGGCCTCCCAGAGTGCTGGGATTCCAGGCGTTAGCCACCGCATCTGGCCTGCTTTCATTTTTATAGATGAAGAAACTGAAGTTCAGAATGGTTAAGTAAGTTGCTCTAAATTACTCAGCTATATTGAAATAAAAACAAGAATGTCAATTTTTTTTTTTTTTTTTTTGAGATGGAATCTGGCTCTGTTGCCCAGGCTAGAGTGCAGTGGCACTATCTCGGCTCACTGAAACCTCCACCTCCCGGGTTCAAGTGATTCTTCTGCCTCAGCCTCCCAAGTAGCTGGGATTACAGGCACCTGCCACCACCCCCAGCTAATTTTTGTATTTTTAGTAGAGAAACCGTTTCACTATGTTGACCAAGCTGGTCTTGAACTCTTGACTTCATGATTCACCCGCCTTAGCCTCCCAAAGTGCTGGGATTACAAGCGTGAGCCACCTCACCCGGCCAAGAATGCCAATCTTAAAATAAAAGAATAGAATTTAGATATTACAATAGAGACATATTAAGAAATACTTTCCATGTAGTAAGAGAAAAAGAAATACCAATTCAAGGTTACAAAAATTGTAGTTCAGCTTAAATAGACAATCTTCTCAGTGTGTCTCTCTAACTACAAACCCAAAAATCTACTTTGTGAATGTGAAGCCCCAGTTCAGTGACTCCCTCTGCCTCTCGATAAGTTGAGTAACTGGGAAAAGGCAGCCCTGAATCTTCCTTTGCTACTGGAAGGCCACTGACTGCTTACCTGCCATGATTGTAACTTCTCAGTCCTTTATTCTGGCCAGACTGGGTATGGACCCCAATCTTTTATTAGCTTTAGCAACTCTGTGGAGAGTAACATGAGTTGGATGATGTGGCTTGCCGGATACTGTGTGTGTACTTGAGCTTGGAGCCATCAGTATGAATGTGGTGTGGGTTCAGGCTGGGGCTGCCTCTTTGTTCGACTTTATTTAACCCTTACCACTCAGGAGCAGGCTAAGCACTCTAACCCCAGGCCTATTGTATTAGGAACTCCCTTGGTTTGGATTCAAGTATCTTTATTTAAAAGCTTCCCCAAGAGAATATTCTTTTTTTTTTCTTTGAGACAGTCTTGCTCTGTCACCCAGGCTAGAGTGCCATGGTGCTATCTCAGTTCACTGCCACCTCTGCCTCCCGGGTTCAAGTGATTCTCCAGCCTCAGCCTCCCAAGAAGCTGGGATGGCAGGCATGTACCACCATGCCCTGCTAATTTTTGTATTTTTTAGTAGAGACGGGGTTTTGCCATGTTGGCCAGGCTGGTCTTGAACTCCTGAGTTCAGGTGTTCCACACATCTTGGCCTCCCAAAGTGCTAGGATTACAGGCGTAAGCCATCACGCCCAGCCAAGAGACTATTATTCTAAGTGAAGTGACTCAGGAATGGAAAACCAAATATCATATGTTCTCACTGGTATGTGAGAGCTAAGCTATGAGGACACAAAGGCATAAGAAGGATACTATGGACTTTGGGGACTTGGGGCAAGGGTGGGAGGGGAGCTATAAAAGACAATAAATAGGGTGCAGTGTATACTGCGCGGGTGATGAGTGCACCCAAGTCTCACAAATCACCACTATAGAACTTCCTCATGTAACCAAATAGCACCTGTACCCCAATATTTATTATTCAAAAATAAATAAAAGCTCCCCCAAGGATTCAGAGCAACTGGGCTGTGGAAACACCAGTTAAGGACCCTGAAATCCAGACCTGAAAGAGTGAAGTCAAGGGAGAGAGTGGGGAGAGAGCAAAGGTGTCCCCTGCAACACCACCACCCCTGCCTAAAACACACCCAGTTTCCTAATAGACATCTTCCTCTTTCTGTGATGACTGGCACCAGGAGGCTCCCTCCCTCTAGGATCACCAGCCTAACCAACACCTAAAATCATCTTTATTTACAATACCATTCATACAAACATTTCTTCAGGAGAAAATCATACAATGACGATTATCATGACAGTCACTGAGCACTGACTCTATGCCTGGCATAGTCTAAGTGTTTACAGATATGATCTCAATTAATAGACTATATATCCATCTATATTGATATATATGATTGTGTATACATATTAGAATATTATACAAAGATACAAGGATTATGTAGCTATAATAACATTATTATT
This sequence comes from Callithrix jacchus, assembly GCF_049354715.1. Classification (NCBI taxonomy): domain Eukaryota; kingdom Metazoa; phylum Chordata; class Mammalia; order Primates; family Cebidae; genus Callithrix; species Callithrix jacchus. The sequence continues at coordinate 112,442,466 of NC_133507.1, forward strand.
ATATGAGGTCAGGGTAGGGTTTTGGGTAGGGAGAGAAGGTTTCTTGAGATAATAAAAAAAGAAAAATAATACTATTTCCTTGTTTCCTTTTTATGTGCCTCCCACTACATGCTGAGAATAGTGAGCTCAGGGACCATGTCTGTCTTCCTCACTGCTCTACACTGTGTGCGTATTGCAGTGCATGCCACTCTGGATGCCCAAAAATATTTATCAAATGCATGAATAACAGGGAACTGAAATGCTGATGAAACGTGTACTTTTACACTGATAACGTGTATTTTCTCTGAGGAAACCTAAATGGGAAGCCAGATTACATTCAGATTCAGAGCAAAGAAGGTTACTTAGAAGATGTTGTTGACTGCTGGCACCACAGTGATGGCATCCATCTCCTTCACTATTTCTGCTAAGAGGAATTGTGACCAGAGCACCCTCTTTCCTGAACATAAATGTGTTTTCGTTTTGTTTTTAAATAACAGCTTTATTTACATACTATACAATCTACCCCTTTAAATTGTACAATTCAGTGGGTTTTAGTATATTCACAAAGTAATGCACCACTCTAATTCCAGAATGTTTTCATTACTCCAAAAAGTACCCCTTAGCAGTCACTTCTTATTTGCCCTTCCCCTCTGCCCCTGGCAACTACTAATCTACTTATTGTCTCCATGGATTAGTCTATTTTGAACATTTCATATAAACAAAATTACATAAGTACATATTCTTTTTTGTCTGGCTTCTTTTTGAACTAAGCATAATGTGTCCCAGATTCATTCATGCTGCAGCATGAATCAGCACTCTATTTCTTTTTATTCCCATGTAGTATTCCATCATATTGACATACTACATTTTGTTTATCCCCTCTTGAGTTGATGGACATTTGAGTTGTTTCCACTTTTCAGCTACCATGAATAGTGCTGTGATTCCCCTGCCCCAGCCTCCTGAGTAGCTGGGACTACAGGTGCTCGCCACCACGCTGGCTAGTTTTTTTGTATTTTAGTAGAGACAAGGTTTCACCATGTTGGCCAGGATGGTCTCAATCTCCTAACCTAGTGATCCACCCGCCTCAGCCTCCCAAAGTGCTGGGATTGCAGATGTGAGTCACTGCACCCAGCCCATTTTCTAATTACTATACTTGACTGATTTATACACACAGTGGCATGGTAGTCTTCCTTGGGTCTAACCATCAATGACAAAAATAATTTTTTTCAACTAGCATTAAAATAAGTTTCCTAAATTGATGACAAGACTTCTGCCATTATTATTTTATGTTGCAGTATCCATATTTGTGTTCTCATTAAAAAACTCTTGTTGTCTTATATAAGCAGATAGGAATATATTCAAAGCAGGAGCATGTGACATGATACATGGTTCAGAACACAGGAACTGAAAAACACAGTTTCGATGGACTGTTCCTATATCTGGTTATAGATAGCTGATTCACAATTAATTGGGTCATAGAGCAAAGTGAGATTATATCTAGAAAAATTTTCAACCCTTGTTTTAATTCATCACTTAATTTTTAAAATTTCAGCTTGCATGTGGATTTGCCATAAAACCAGTGATGCAAAAGCTTCATTTGCCAGAGCCCTTTCCAGCCCCTGTATCAAATTTTGCTTTTGTAATTTCATATTCTTTTTCTTAAAAGGAATCTTCCAAAATGTATAGGTTTTAAGTCTCACCCTTGCCTGGGTTACCTAGCTGTGTCTCCTTTCTTTATATATGCTAGTTTTAAGACTGCATACACAAGTGATTAAAAGGAGATGATTCGTAAAATTAGTTATTTCTTTAAGTTCTGTAAAGAGATAGCAAGAAAGAAAACCCTGGATGTTTGTATCATCTATCTTAAAAAAAAATCTCTAGCTTTCTGTTTTGTTTTGTTTTTTTACTCTTTTTTGCTTCAAACCACAGTGCTCACTGAGTGAGCAGCTGAGGTCTCATGTGTTTAGTGGTTGGAAAATGTGGTTCATGTTCTTAATTTGGTAGGGCTCATGGAGAAATATGTTAGTCTATTCTTGGCATTGCTATACAGAAATAGCCTAGACTGGGTAATTTATAAAGAAAAGAGGTTTACTTGGCTCATGGTCCTGCAGGCTTTACAGAAAGCATCATGTTGGCATCTGCTTAGCTGCTAGGGAAGCCTCAGGAAGCTTACAATCATGGCAGAAGGTGAAGGAGGAGTAGGCTTGTCACATGGCCAGAGCAGGACCAAGAGAGTGAGAGTTGGGGGAGGAGGTGCCTCACACTTTTAAATTACTGGATTTCATGAGAACTCATTCACTATCATGAAGAGAGCACCAAACCATGAGGGAGCCACTCTCATGATCCAAACCCCTCCCACCAGGCCCCACCTCCAGCACTGGGGATCATAACTCAACATGAGATTTGGGCTTCAGGTATTTAAACTATATCAAGAAGCCAGTTCTACTTTACTTGGTGGTTCTCCAGACCATGCTGTGTAGGAAGCTCTGTTAGGAAGATGAATTTGGCTTACCTAAATGCCACATTCTGCCTGGGCTGTAGCTTCCTCACATGTAAAATAGGCATAAATTGCTTTCCTACTTCAGAGATGTCAGATGAAATGCAACAACATAGGTGCTCTTAGAAAACAAGATGATTTAGAAATTAAGGGACTTCTGTGTAAGCTCTGTGAGTGCTTGACTATGGCTTTGATTTCTTTCATCGCCCTCATGTATTAGTTAAGGTACTGCTAGCGGTTTCAGTAGTAACCCCTGCAATCTCAGTGACATAATACAAATGAAATCTGTTTCTTGCTTATAGAAAGTCCACCCGTGGGAGGAAGGCAGATAAAACGGGAAATCAATGAGGGTGCTCGGCTGACAGAGGCTCTGCCGTCTTCAGCGGATGGCTTCCAGTGTGACCATGAGTGGGCATCAGTGTCAGGTGTCAAGTAGAAAGGGAGAGCATAGTGGATTGCCGGGAAGATATATTGCAAGAAGATTGCACAGAGGCCTGGAAAGAGAGTGCATCCTTCCTCTCACATTCCCCTGGGAGGGACCCAGTCAGTTGGCTTCAACCTACTGCAAGGGAAGCTGGGAAATGAGGGCCCTGCTGGTTAGCTGCTGCTCAGGGACATCTTTACAAAATGGAAGGGCAGCGTATGGGTGGCAGCCAGCCTTCTCTGCTGCTCTAGAATACAGAACCGAATGAGAGACAGACAGAGAGAGAGAGAGAGAGAAGGGAGGGAGCAAGAGAGAGAGAGAAGGGAGGGAGCAAGAGAGAGAGAAGAAGAGGGGGATATGATTCAAGGCAGAATTGATGTGGCATGTGACGTGAGAGGAACAAGGACAAAAAGAGTGTCCAGGACATCAGTTTGGGATATGAATGGAAGCACAATAAGGATGCAAGTAAAAATAGAAGCAATTAATGTGAGAAATGTCCTTTGATCCTTTTGTACAACAACAAAGCAGCATACTTCAAACCTCCCTCCATGTATGTCTTGCCTACATTTTTCTCCTCGGACTCAACCTTCCATTCGTTTTCTGTGCTTCACACTGCCAGAGAGACCATGAAAGCCTTTCAAAAGCAGTTTTCAGTCCTGACTTTGAGTAAGAATGCTACACAATACGAAACTTCAACATTTGACTTGTTCCAGTTTCCTCTTAGTGATGTTACTCTGTGGAACTTTATAGATAGGGAAAAAAAGAAATTACAAGTATTGCATACTGCTTCTTTCTTTTTTTGAGGTGGGGTTTCGCTCTTGTTGCCCAGGCTGGAGTGCAATAGCACGATCTCAGCTCACTGCAACTTCTGCCTCCCAGGTTCAAGCAATTCTCCTGCCTCAGTCTCTCAAGTAGCTGGGATTACAGGCATGTGCCACCACACCCAGCTGATTTTTGTATTTTTAGTAGAGACAAGGTTTCATTATGTTGATCAGGCCCGTCTCAAACTCCTGACCTCAAGTGATCTGCCCACCTTGGCCTCCTAAAGTGCTAGGATTACAGGCGTGAGCCACTGCACCTGGTCCAAGTATCACATACTTTTTTTAAAAAAAACCAGCTTGTCATCCATTAGCTATATATATATATATATTAAAATGCTAATTAAATTGCTGATATATAATTTTTTTTTGGTTAAGTGTTATTCTGTCAGTGACCCAAGAGTCTCAGAAATAAAGTGAATTTCTAAAGAGAGCGTCCTCACACCCAGAATGAAGGTGGAAAGCTACTTCTGAAAATAAAATTGTGCAGACGTAGTTGCAAGTGAGTCAGCATCAGTGAGAAACAAATTGTTTGAACAATAGACTTAATTAACTGTGTTTATGTCTTCTATCACAGCAGGTGTAAAGTCTCAGGGCACCTGTGGATACACCTGAGCTAGAGCCTAGAGTTGCGTCTAGGAGATGGTGAAAAATGAGTGAAGTGCTAAATAAGACCATGATGGTACGGTAGCTCTCCCCGCTGCCTGCAGGTAAGGCTCCAAAGGGAAGAGGAATACAGGACTGAGTTCCCGGAGCTTTGTCTACTGTATTTCTTTTAACTTGGAAAAGAGCATTTAGCACTAACAGAAGTGCAGTTTGGGTTGGCTTATAACGAGGACTTTGTCTATTAGGGGATGCATGCTGCTTCTAAATTAAAAAAAAAAAAAAGGAGTGTCAGGAAGGTGAGTCTAACTGGTAGGAACAGGGGTCCGAACGAAATCAATCCCTTTCTCACATCTAACTTGATGGAGAGAAATCCCTTGCTTGTACAATGATGCATATTTGGGGAAATGTTTGAAGCGCTTTATCTCAGGTCTGGTTCTCTGTAATAAGAATTAAATGCTTCTCTTTCTGGAAATTTTTCTGTCCTAAGTTGGGCTTGCCTTTATTAAATGCTCTTTTTCTTAGACTTTGTTTTTAGTGTTTATTATAATATGTATTAAATATGGCAATAAAATGCCTGGACATAAACAGTACAGAGCATAAACATAACTCTTATCTAGTTGTGTGTTCAAGCATGGCTTCATCCACTAATGACTGGGTTCTGAAACTCACTTGGGTTTTCTACATATTTAAAAACCTCAATCTACTTGTTATTAATCTTACTGATGAGGCCAACTGCATTCAGTGTCAATGATGCAGTACTCACTTGGAAGAGAAACAGCTTCCTTCTTGATTTCTTATATTCAGTTCACAAGTTTGCTGCCAATTTATAACATAGTTTTAGAGAGAAAAATATAATTGATAGGTAGAACTCTTTGAAGATTCAGCTGAATCCAAGGTGAAGAGAATAATTGAACCTATTGTAGCTGTCTTACTTTTATTTAAGACTGATTAAAATGCTGATATAGAATGTGTGTGTATTTTTGGACATGATGTATTCATTTCTTAAATATCTCATCAACAATTATGGAGCACTTTCTCTATGACCAGCAGTGTGCTGGGAGCTGGCAATACAAGGAGAATAAAGATGGCCACGAGGTGGGAGTAGAAAGATCTGATCTCAATACCAGCCTGGCCATCATGGTGAAACCCCATCTTTAAAAATAAAATAAAAAATAAATTAAAAAAAGAAAGAGATCTGATCTGGTAAGATGATCAGTTCTATCATTTCTGGAATATATCTATTAAATGTGTCCTTGGGAAGAGATTTCATGAAGTTCTCTTACATTGTGACAGGTAACTGTCAGCCTTTATACATGGAGCCTTTGAGCTATTACAGCATATATGACACATGTACAAACTCATTCAGTAGAATTCCCCAAACTGCTATTGAACCACCTTTGTGCAGGAAGCAGTGATACTATGTGGAAGAACACATGATCTTCAGGAGTTGCTTGAGGCAGAGAGTCATGCAAACAATAAGTTACATGGAAATAGCTTACACACCAAGCATGGAGGAAGCACAGGTGAAGTCAGGTAATCAGTGCTGCCTGGAGAGAGCTCTTGAGATGAGGGGCCGTTTGAAGTGAGCCTTAAATGTTGAGTGTGAACAAAGAAGAGAGAAATGGGCAAGCCGGGTGGAGGGAACAGCAAAAAGGAAGACTTGAGGCAAGAAAAGGCTTGGACTGTTAGAAAGCAGTGGGAGACTCTGTGTGGCCAGATCAATGATTTCATGGCAATGAATGGTTGAGCATGAGGGCAGAGAAGCCAGCTGGAACCAGTGTGGGCATGCCACTTTGAGGAATATTCCGGAGGCTTTTAAGCAGGGAAATGAAGTTCTTATTTGTGGAAGGAAAAGTATGGTGGTAAGGGGGTTGTGCATTGTGGAGGGGAGAGACTGAGGATAGCAAGGTTTTCTAGCCCTCTATAAAAGAGGTGCTGGGAGCCTAGACTCGGGGATTGGAATGAAAAACCAAGTTGCTACAGATAAGGAACTGCACTGGGCTTGATGCAAATAAACCTTTAAACCAGTTTTGTTGAAAGGGTAAAGTTCTGGGGGTTTAACAAAGGCATCAATAACAAGGAAACAAAGTACTAGAGGAGGCTCAGGTTTGTTAGGAACTAGTTAGTTTGAGGTGGGGGAGTTGATTTAATGAAAGTGTCTTGGCTAAAGTACTGGAGGGTAAGGACAAGCCACAGATGTAACACAGTGACAATTGAGAACTTTGCTCAAAATAAATTATCCCACTGATGTTGTTTTCACTGTCAAATACAAAGGTGAACATCTGTCAAAATAGCCTGGAAACCTTGCTTTGCTGGAGCAGCTTATGGGACGTTATGAAAATTGAGTATTCATCACTTCCCAGTTTCAATCCCCTTATGTGTTGCACAACTCAACAGGGCTAAGGGGTCCAAAGTCTGTGTTCCCTCCAATTCCACTACAAAAAACAGTATCTCGAGAAAGCAAACTTTCAACTTTCCTTCAATAAAATGATTGCTCTTTATTTCAGCATTTTATCAGCTTGCATGTCTGTTCTCTCCCTTACTCAAAGTGAGCATATAGTCTACTATATCCTTTGTCTAAAGGGCAGGCTTAGTTAGAAGTTATAAGGACTGCTAAGTTTTGAAGGATTTACTAAGAGAAAACACTTAGAACTATCTTGTTTTTGTTTTCATTATAATGAATATTGGATTCTCTCAATTCTACTCACTTGTCAGATTTGCCATTAGGAGAAACTAAAGCCATACACGTATCCTGGCATACTGTTAGGGCTCTTTTGACAATACACGACACTAATCCAACTCCAAATAGTTTAAGTCTTTTTTAAAAAAAGGGAATTATTCCTCAAAAAATTTGAAAGTCAAGAAGACTGTTGTAGGTTGGTTTCTTCCAGAACCAGATACTCAGATGGAGTTAGGAATGCAAAAGGTTTACTGGGTAGTAACACTAGGAAAGGGAAAGGGAGGAAGCAGAGTGGGCAGAAGAGGCCATCATCTGCAAAACAGATCCCACAGTCTCTGCTAGCATCCCTGGGGCTCTGGAGGAGCCCCGCGTGGGGCTGGAATGGCTAAGGCTGTGATTCCTGAACTGCGCCGCCTGACTCTCCAGGGTGCCGGGAAAACACTCAGGGCCACTGTAGGGTGTTTTTAATTTTCCACGGAAACATGGTAATGTACATCAGGCACTGTACAAACTACTGCTGTTTACTCATTTGGACCTGTTTAAAAAAGGGAACAATAGGCATTTCTTTTGACTTCTGGGGTGCCATGAGAAAATGGCTGAGTACGAAGAGTGCCATGAACTGAGAAAGCTTGAGGATTTCTGGACTAGGCCTTGTTTCTTGGGACCCTGGAGAAGAATGTGAACTTGTTTATCAGAGCCTTGCTCAGTCATGGGCTGGGGCAGCCTCAGAAGAGTGTGAGCTCAGTCTAAAAGCTGGTGGCCCACAAAGCTGATAGCTGGAGGCTGTCTCTACTAACTACAGGCAAGCACACTCCTCACAGGTAGAAAGCAGGCTCTTTCTTGAAGAAGGATCTGACTCCATGTCTGTTACGGTGTGGTCTGACTTCAGGTGTGCTGTATCTAGGGACTCCTCTTGGTTTTATTCTCTGAGTGTAGGATGGGCTTTCTGCACCCTTTGAAGAAGATGAGTTTTGGCAGTCTCTCCCCAGTTGAAAGATAAAGGCCTTTGACTTCAAATTGTGATTGGCCAGGCTTGGGTGGCATGCTGAGTTCTGGGCTAATTGCTGTGTAGGAAACGATTGTTGGGGCTGGTTGCAGGTCACATGCTCCTTCCCACGTATTTCCATGCCAGGATTTTCCCCATCATTCAGATCTTTGCTCCATTATCACTTCTTCAGTTTCCCACAGGTAGTTTCCATCTGCCATCTGGCTTTATTTTCTTCTGTTACTCATTGTTAAAAATTATAGTATTTACTTGTTGCTTTGTGCTTATTGTCCACCTCTTCTAGCAGAATCTAAGTTCCGTGTAGGCAGAGACACTGCCGGTCTTGCTCACTGCTGAAGCCCCAGTGCCAAGACAATGCACACAATAGATACCTGTGGAAAACTGAGTGAGAATCCAATCCAAATCCCCTATGCAGGGGAGCATGGTACCATCGTACTCAGAAGGAGCCAGTCAGGATCATTCCCTACATGGTTAGGGTGTGTAGGGAGCAACTCCCTCAAGGAAGTAGAGATTTTAGGCGGAAAACAACAATGAACAGCTGGTTGTTCTAGGTTGGAGGCAATTTGGTTTTTCATCCAGCTGAGGCTGGATCTCGCCATGGGATGTGGCCCAGCCATTCAGATTAGAATCAGTTCCTTTGATTATAAGTAGACACAGTTATCAGTGAAATTATTAGAGAACTGCAATTTGGCAGTTCCAAACAATTTTATGGAGACTGTGGAGCTGTTATGCAGTTCTAATATCCGTGATCCCCCAGAGCCCTCCCACTCTTTGACAACTTATTTCCAACACGCAAATGTGTTCTGTGGGTCTTAAGGTGACTATTAAGTCACTAGGCCCAGGCTTACAAATAAGCTTTTATGTGTCAAGCCTTGTATTTTGCTTGTGAACTGCTTCTTATCTGAATGATAAAAAGCAATTTCAGTAGCACTTAACAAAATTGGTTTGTGACCAGACAAGAACCCAGGGCTCCACTTGCAGAGTTTGGGCAGTATAACTCTTCTCGCCTCAGCAATTCCAGAAAGTTCTTATTGTAAGTTCAGTCGGGGTGAGACCTTCAGTCACCCACTGCTTTTGAGCCTGAAGGTGGGCAGGTTTCCTGCACCTTAAACAAGGTTTGTGGAACCTCCTCATGTAAGTCACTGAAAGAATTTTTAGACAATCAAAAGGTGGAACTCTGCTTGAAAAATGTGCCAGATGTCTGCTCTGGCCTGCTTATTCACATATTTTCATCGACCCTACTTATAGAGCCATATTTATTCATGCTCAACATTTGCATACTATTCTCAAGTTGCATTTGCATATTTAAAAATTGTTATTATTTTAAATAGGCATGTTCACTTGATTGCCAACCTCATCAGAGCAGGGCTCATCCTTTCTTACTTTTGTGAGCTGGGACATGACAGAAAGAGCCCTGCACAGGCATCACAGTAACTCCGCCACCAACTCATTGACCGATGTTAGAAGTCTCATGCCCTCCTTTATCTTTGTTTTCTCACCTGTAAAACGAAGGAGAGGGAAAGGCCCTTCAAGCTTCTGTGAGCCTAAAGACCCTGTATCCCAGCCACAGTAGGTCCTATCTTATTCATAGACATTAAGTGGGGAAGGGGTCGGGGGGCGGGGAGGGGGCGGCCCGCTCTGATGTGCCTGGGTCCTTGGCCTCTCTTACCACAGGAATGGGGAAAGGGGCCCCCGAGGTGCTGTGAGCTTATCGTTTGAATAAATATCATGGACCCAAAGAGTTTTGCAGAGAGCGATTTATTAGGCAGAGAGAGAAAAAGAGAGAGCGAGCTCCCATGCTGCCGTGGGAAGGAATCCAAGAAAGGAGCAGCGGGATTTTAACCTTGGAGCTACTGCCCCCATTCATGTTCTTGCCCAATGAGAGGAGTTCTTTCAAACTTGGAGTGATTGACTTCTGACACTGATACCGGATTGGCTGCTTGGTCGGCAACAGAGCCCCCTCCTCCCAGGCCCACCTGGATTCCTCTACCTAGCCCCTGGGGAAAGTTAGACAAAGAACTCGAGGTTCCCGAATCAGGGTGTGGACGGAGGCGTGGCACTGGAAACTCCTGTTTTTGAAACCAGACCCCTTGTGGGCCCTGGAAGAGAAGTTTTTTTTTCCTTAACATAGTCCTTCAGAACCTCTTCCCGACACTGCCTGGAGCAGGGATCCTCTTCCCCAGGCTGTTTTCTTCATCCAGCCTCCGAGTCTCTATTCCCAACAGTAGTCTCAGATAAAAACTGCTCTGGGAGCTGATAGGGCAATGACAGTCTCCTTTCTAGGGGAGGGGGACATTTGCCCCACTCTTATCGTCCCCAAGGGAAGCAACTATGATAAATGCAAAACAGGCACAAGGGCCCTCTGCTCAGCTGGTGACACCAGACGGTGCTTTCTGCTGACCCTAGCCAGTAATACTCACGCTGCCTGGGGGACTTGTTGCGAGGGGGCGGGGGTGAGGGACATCTATTTTTATCTGAGTTGATAGACAGTAAATCCCATTCCTGGTTTACAGTAGCTCAGACCAAGGAAACTCTGCCCCTTAGTAGGAAACACAGACCTAGGGTATGCTGGCCAGCCTCCTGAGAGGAAATAACCCACATGAAGGAAGGGCAGGGCAGTTTGTGACTTTAGTTTTCACTTGAATGGAGGCTAATTAACACAAAAATTAATTTTATTGTGGCTATCAAACAGCCTAGAGTTCATATGCTATTAAAAATTTATAGTAATTAGTGCATCCAGCCAGCACAACAATACTAATATTCAGCGGCATTTGTGATTTCCAGCAGAGCATTTGCTACCTGGGCAATTCTCCTTCTGAGTATCTGTTTCTCAAGAACATAGTTTTTAATAGCTTTGACTTGACATTTATATCTTGAGCAAAACTGAAATGGGCAGCTAAAGACTAATTATGCTAAATATTCTAACAAGCATAATTACTGTTGTTCCAGCAGGGGGCACCGAAGGCAACGTCTCAGTGTGTCTTTTTCTTTTCTTCTTTTTTTATCCTCAAGCTTCTACTTTTAGGTTTATTTAATGGAAGCTGATTGCCCTGTCCTAATGATTCTTTTTTTTTTTTTTTTTTTTTTGCATAATCTACACTGCAATAACCTACAAGCATTTTTATTTTAGCATAATTTCAAATTTTGGCTTTTGCTCTGCTAGATTGTCTTTATTCAGAGAACAAAGAGATCACATACACACACACACAAAGCAAAATCTTGGCCTGAGCGCAAGTCCTGGAGGTTTTTGAGCAGAAGCTCCTTCCTTGTTCTAAGGACCACACATGACACCATGCCATGCTTGGTGTTGGAGTCCATTGCAGAGGAGAGGAGGATGTGCACACACATTTCTTGAAATTTGGTTTCTTTTCAGTCAACAGCAAAATGGAGAAATGAGCTTTTCACTAGCAAATGCTAATTATAATGAAAAACTCCCAACCTTACACAGTACACAGGAGAAAAACAGACCACACTGTTATTTCCTGATTTCCTGCAAATCACAGTTGGCAGCATTTGACTGCACAAGTCAAGGACCTTATAGGCAAGATTATCTAGAAAATCCCTTGCTTCAGAAGCCAAAATCCTTTAAGTCTTCAGTATTTAAATGCAGCTGTATTGCTGATTAGATGTCAGAACTAGAGCACACTGAAGTGCCCTATTTAGTGATTAACTCAATGGACCAATTTCGCTTTCAGATATTATACTTCCATGGAGGAAAAATTTGCATACAGATTTAGAAACAGGAAGATCTTCTTTCTGGGTTATGCAGGGACTTGGGGATGCAAAATGTGTGAGTGCCACAATAACCCTCATTCCACAATTGTCTTGTTGCTAACTTAATCTCTTAGTGAATCATCTTTATCACCAAGAATATGACATAGCCACAGGGATGTTGCTGGGAACAAATCATTTCTTGTTTTTCAGTGCTTTATCGATTAATGTATCTTCACTCTATCTGCTATGTAGGAGCCAGCACTCAGAGAGAGAGCTTACAACTCTGTACCACGGATTAAAATCTTTGGCTATATGTGAGGTTCCCTAGTGTAAATTTTATTTATTTAATTGAGACAGGGTCTCACTCCAATGTCCACGCTGGAGTTCAGTGGTCTGATCTCCGCTCACTGCAGCCCAGCCTCAACTTCCAGGGTTCATTCTCCCACCTCAGCTTCCTGAGTGGCTAGGACTACAGGCATGCACCACTATGCCCTACTAATGTTTTGCGCTTTCTTTTGTAGAGATGGGGTTTTGCCATGTGGCCCAGGCAGGTCTCCAGAACGCAAATGATCCACATGCCTTGGCCTCCCAAAATGCTAGAACTACAGGAGTAGCCACCATCCCCTGCCTTAGTGCAAATTCATATGTGACTATTTTTTTCTGCTTGTGCTGATAATTAATCTATCCAGTGCCTCTTGTGTTTTGGATATAATCTGAGTACTCTCCAACATATAGAGAAATTTCTACAATTCTCAGCTTAAATTCCTCCTCCTTCCTTGATCCCCAGACGTGGGTAGCCAGGGCCTCCACTGCCACCCCACAGTATTGTGGGCAGCTGAGGGCCAGGGAACAGGTGTGAAGTGGTTTAACTATAAAGCACAGCCTGCCTCAGCCAACAGGGGCAGCTGATAGTGCTACACAGAACACGTCTCTGTCACTTTGGAGACTTATCCTCGATGTGGAAATTGCACTTCTCACTAAGAAGACTGAGCAGAATATAGCAAGAACCCACCCCCCCACCAAAACAAACTAACAAACAAACAAAGAACAAAAAAAAACCCACGAAGTTCTAAGCTGTAAACCTCTGGACATAAAAAAATCCACAATAAGTGATAAGCACCAGGCATTTATGAGGGGCATTAGAGGAAAGTGAACAGGGTTGATGAAGACCGTAGATAAAATCTGGACTGTGAGCACCTGCAGACACAGAGAATATGCTGCAGTGACTAAAGAGGGGTCTGATACAAGAAAATGATCTCCAAGTGCCCATTGGTGAGAGGCCAGAGCAGCAGGCTTGCTCCTAACATGTGCAGGGTCCAGGGCAAGAGAACAACGGGCGGCCCACATACCATATGCCTACACATTACAAAATCAGTATCAGGTTTACAAGTTGATAGGCAGCATATGTTCTAACTCCCTACCATGACACGTTATTCTATTTTTTTTTATTTGAGACAGAGTCTCGCTCTATCACCCAGGCTGGAGGGCAGTGGTGCAGTCTCAGCTCACTGCACCCTCTGCCTCCCAGGTTCAAGTGATTCTTCTGCTTCAGCCTCCTGAATAGCTGGGATTAATTACAGACGCACGCCAACAGTGTCCAGCTAATTTTTGTATTTTTAGTAGAGATGGGGTTTCACCTTGTAAACCAGGCTGGTCTTGAACTCCTGATGTCAGGTGATCCTTCTGCCTTGGCCTCCCAAAGTGCTGGGATTACTGGCATGAGTCACCGTGCCTAGCCAGACACATGTAATTTTAGAAAGCTCTGGAAGGTCACAGGCTCAAATCTTGACCATTCATATTCCTCACGCCTAAAACCTACCCTTTTTAAAAAAAACCTCTCCAGGCTCTCTCCTGTACAGAGAATGCTGACCAGTAAACAAAGTTAGATCAATGGGTTTCCCAATTTTTCTCACTTGAATTACTCTTTCTTACCCATTTTGTGGGCTGGAGGCCCACAAAATGTCCAATTAGGAGGCAGCAAAAGGAGGGCTGCTTCCAAAGGCTGAAGAGTGCAGTGCTGAGCATGACTGAGACTATTTCCCAAGTTCATTTGTGAGATCCATCACTTTTTGGCAGCACTGAGTGAAGGGGCCTGGCTGTCCTGGAAATCTCAGCAGTGGTCTCTAGGTCATATCTTACTAAAAGACTTGGAAGAAACTTTGACAGCAATAGATACTTGGTTGGGTGCAGTGGCTCACGTCTGTAATCCCAGCCCTTTGGGAGGCTGAGGCAGGAGGATCACCTGAAGTCAGGAGTTTGAGACCAGCCTGGGCAAAATGGTGAAATCCCATCTCTACTAAAAATACAGAAGTTAGCCAGGTGTGGTGGTGTGTACCTATAAGCCCAGCTGAGTAGCTACTCAGGAAGCTAAAGGCAGGAGAATTGCTTGAACCTGAAAGATGAAGGTTAAGGTGAGCTAAGATGTTGCCACTGCACTCCGGCCTGGGCAACAGAGTGAGACTCTGCCTCAAAAATAAAGTAAAATAAAATAAAATAAAAGCAACAGTTACCTAATGGCTTTAAGAACCATATGTAGCTCAGTCTGAATAGTTTCGTCCTACAGCTACAAGTTAAATATTTAAAAAACAGCACTCTCTTTCTAATGGTTTGTGCTCTGTAATAATATATTTGGTCCTTTTTCCAGCCATGGCACTCTCCTGCCTGCTTCCATCAAAGGCTTTGTACTATTTTTACAGCAACTTGGGGTCTACAACTTGCTTCAGCTTTTCATGGCATGTCATCAACTGATAGACTAATGAGAAATTACTGTAAGTAAAACTATAGACTCATTACTTAGGTCTCTTTTTTTTTTTTGAGATAGGGTCTTACTCTTTCACCCCATCTGGGGTGCAGTGGGTGCAATCATGGCTCACTGCAGCCTCGACCTCAGCCTCCCACCTCAGTCTCCTGAGTAGCTAAGACTACAGGTTTCTGCCACCACACCTGGCTAATTTTTTTTTTTTTTTGAGACGGAGTTTCACTCTTGTTACCCAGGCTGGAGTCCAATGGCGCAATCTCGGCTCACCGCAACCTCCGCCTCCTGGGTTCAGGCAATTCTCCTGCCTCAGCCTCCTGAGTAGCTGGGATTACAGGCACGCGCCACCATGCCCAGCTAATTTTTTGTATTTTTAGTAGAGACGGGGTTTCACCATGTTGACCAGGATGGTCTCGATCTGTTGACCTCGTGATCCACCCGCCTCAGCCTCCCAAAGTGCTGAGATTACAGGCTTGAGCCACCGCGCCTGGCCACACCTGGCTAATTTTTTCAGAGACAGAGTTTCATCATGTGGCCCAGGCTGGTCCCAAACACCTGGGCTCAAGCAGTCTTCCCACCTCAGCCTCCCAATTAAAGGTGTGAGCCACCACACCGGGTCTACATAGGTCTTAATCATGAAACTACATAGAGTAAGGGGCACTGAAACAAAAAAACATAAAATAGGAAACTTGCTTTTCTTCATTTTGAGTTGATTACCTTTTTGCTTTTCATGAAACTCTAGTGGCCAGCAGTTTCTTCCTACTTCTCTTGAGATCAAATGATCTCTCTGATTAGGAAACTCAGCATGATAGATGAAACATTTTTTCATGACATTTTTTTTTTTAGAAAGTACCATGTAAATGAAAGGCCCCTCTTCCTAGGTGCTCACCCTTCATGCTTTGCTAGCTTGATTAACATTTACCCCTTTACAGCTATTCAGTATTTTCTCATTATTTTGCCCAGGACCTACAGTGCTCTGAGAAGAAAGCAATAGTTTGGAAGGTAAGCATTCAAGATAAAGTATTATTGCTGAATTGTAAAAAGTTGGGAGGCATTTCTACTTTTTTTTTTTTTTTCTTTACATCAAAAACGAACCTGAAAGAAGTTTCCCTTCCAAGGTTGACACATAAATCTGTTTTTGTTTTTGCTCAAAATCATGAAATAGTCTAGGGAAGGCCAACGTAAGTAAGTTCTCACAGTGGCAATACTTGAGGTCCTTGTAGAGATCTGAAGTCATTGTTGCTTTAACCTTGGCTGGGGGCACTAGTGTGACTCTTAGTTAAGCCATAAGATTCCCAGCTCTTTTATTCCTCAGATATTTAGCAATTTTACACCTCAAGCAGATACGTACCCCAGAGGAGTCGCTCTCTGGTAAATGTTCCTTTACAGTATTGGATTTGGCTTTGGCTCCTGTGGAGCAGTTTTTACCAGCTTTACAAACAGATCAAAGCTCTTTAAGCTCATGCTACAGGCATTTATTCGTATTTGTGATGCCTGCCTGCTTTGCCCAACCAAAACACACCGCTTGGCCCCTCAGTTACACCCACTCATAGGCCACGCTCTTGCCTTCCCAGTGTCACCAGCAGCTGAAGAATTTGGGGTTCAGCTATTAGCATTGTGCAGTGAAAACCGACTTGAACTGAAGACAGCCTTGTTGGGCAGGCAGCAGGTTTTAAGAAAAATAGGAAGAATTCTGCTTTATTTGATTTACATTATGAGGGATTTCTAACTCAGAAGACCAAGATGAAAATAGGTCAGTTTGTGGATGTAAGATTTTCTCATATGATGGCTTCAGAAGGAACTAGATTTTCATGAATGCTGAGGCTTGCATTTTGCAGTGGGCAGCCCTTGCTCTTTTCTGCTCCTCATTTCTTCTTTGTTATTATTGTTTGTGACTCTACTTCTCTTGTTTCCTGGATGGAACTTCCTCTCTCCAGGAGGAAAATGAAGAGGCACTTATTGCCTGAATTCTTACTTGCTGTGTGACCTTGGGTAAGATACTCAGCCTGTCCAAGTGTCACACTTCTTATGTATAGAATAAAGGTAATGGTGCAGTTTATGAGGTGATGGTGAGCATTAAATGTAATGCTTGTAAAGCACCTGGCATAGGGCCAGGCACTTAGTAAACATTTAATAAATGGTAGCTCTTAGTGTAATGAAAATGGTGGTATAAGCCAGTGACATACTAATTTATTCACTTGCTATTTAGCTGGTAGTTACCTGGTACAGGTGTCAGGGAAATTCTTAGGAAATAGGCCATTCTGCCTGAGGAGGTTGGTCTCTTTGGCTGAGGGAAGTAGTCATGGCTCAGGCCTGTGAGCCTTGTTTCCAAAGGGTAGTTTGTAGGTTTCTTTTGGTGAATTGCCTTCAGCAAATTCCTGAGCTGAAGCCCAGTCCTTTGGGGCCTGCTGAGGAAGAAGACTTCAGCTGACTGCCCCTTATGGTGCTGTCTTCCCTCACTTTTCAGTTCTACCTCTGAAGTAATGGTCCCTTCTCTTTCTACAGCAAGGGAACATTCTCCATTGTTGCTTTATTGTTCTCCTTTGTGGAAGAGTCAGCCAAGTGCTTTCTCTATCTTGTACAGTTTGCTAGATGACCTTCCTTTCATTTTCTTTCTTCTACGTCAGTTCCCAAAGTGTGGGCCCAAACAGCAGCATCTTCATAACTTGGGAATTTGTCAAATACACACATACTTGGGTCATATCTAGTGAATCAGAAACTCTTAGGTGGGGCCCAGCTGGGTTTTAAAAGCCCTCCTTATGACTCCGATGCTGACCAATATGTAAGAACTATTGCTCTGTGTTTTTAGATTCAGACTTTTTTCTAACATACTTCTCTAAGATTTGTCCTGTGAAGCCCATTGCAGTAACACATGTAAAGTGAAGGACTATTATCTGTCAAAAGCATGCACTGTCCAGTCTGGTCTAGTAACTCAGTGGGCTGAGGAGGAGAATCCCATCTGGTAGGGGTTCCCATTGGGTCACTGTCCACCCAAGCCTGGACTCTACTTACATCTGTTCTAACTGGCTTCTTGTCTTTCCTTAGCATCCTAGCCACCCACGTTCTTTGAGTCGCTCAAGTCTCTCTGAGGAACTCAGTCATTTCAGAATGAACCCAGTGATGCTTCAAATGTGCATAGTAACCTTTCTGGCCTTTCCTGATCAAATCTGTCCAGATCCTCTCTACATTGGAATGACTCCAATTTTCAAGGTATGTCCCAATCACTCCAATACGGATGCCACTTGCAGCTTCAGGAGGGTTTGTTTCATTAGTGTTTTGCAGGGTCCTGAGTCCTTGGCTCCATGGGGGGTTAGCTCCTGGTCAGCTCCGGAAATGTGGCTTATCTTCCTTTTTAACTCTCTTCAGGTCCCAGGAAACCTTCTTTTCTAGTCTCATCTCTAAGAATAGTGGGACCTGTGAAAATAGTCTCTGACGTTATCTGTCTAGCCCAGCCTCCAAGATCTCATTTTTCTTTGAGTATGTGTCCAAGACCTCAACCTCTCCCAAAGAAAACAGTGCTCTTTCTCCCACTTTTCTTCTATTTCTGCCCTCATAGGAAGACTCATACTTTTTTTTCTCCCAACATTTAATTTTAGAAAATGTCAAACCCACAGAAAAGTGGATAGACTGGCACAATGAAAGATTTTCCACTCTTCTGCGTTCACCAGTTGCCAATATTTTGCCACATCTGCTTTTTCTTTTTCAGTACACACACACACACACACACAGACACACATACACACACAGACATACATACACACAGACACACATACACACATGCATACACAGATACGCACACAGACACACACACACAGACACAGTTTTACTCTGAACCATTTGAATGTTGTAGACACCATGACACTACTGCTAAATATTTCAGCTTGTATTTCCTAAGAATAAGGATATTTTATTATATAACCATAGTATCCCTATTATATTAATATATAGTTACACATCATAGGTTTTAATTATTTACTATATAGTCCCTAGCCAAATCACTCCAGATACCCCAATAGTTGTATGTTATCATGTCTTTTTAGTGACTTTTAATCTGGAATAGACCCCCTGCCTTTTGAAAAATGTTTTAAATTTTGTCTTCCATACAGTGGCATTTTCAAAGAGTGCAGGCTGGGAATTCCAATTCCCAGTTGGAATTTGCCTGATTATTTCCTCATGATTAGATCCAGGTTAAACATGTTTGGCCAGAATACTCCAAATATGCTATCGTGTTCTTTTCATACCCACATGTTGTTGCAGGCTGCTGAAACTCAGGTTACAGAAGCAAAGGAGGGTATGTTAGAACCTCAGAATCATAGAGTAGGAAAGAGCCTCACAGTCTGGTCAAAGCATACCATATCACAAATGAGCACACTGAGGCATGAGGAAATCAAAAAGTGGCCCCACAGTTTAGCCAGTGGCAGTCAGCTGTTGCTGGTGCACCATCTACTAAACTCTCCTAAAATGTCAGCATTCACTTCCTTCTGCTTTTCAGGACTGTAGAGAATATGAGATATGAGATAAATATGGGATCCATGGGGCAGTTGACATATTTATACAGACGCCCGAGTGTGTTATTACAAAGCTGTTCCTTCCCCCTGCTTTGAAGTCTGGCAAATTCTCCTAGCGACCTCTCTGAGAGATACTCAAGAAGCAGCTAATGCCTGTTTTCAACAGAAAAGACAAGTTTCTGTAGAGACTGGCCTTCCAGCCAGCTCCAGACACACTTCTAGGTTAAGAGAAGCAGCAGCCCAGCACTTCTGAGCTATTTGTGTGATTTAAAAGGCAGGTGTCTTTCCATTGACCTGTTTTCAGTGCTATAATCCCATTACCTTGACATTGTCCTCTGGAGTTTTGCTTTGTTTGGGAATTTTAAATTCCTTTATTTGTAACAGATCAAAAGTTATCTGGCACACACCCTGCATTTGGATGCAGGCTCTTTGATGGATCTTGCAGCCTTCCCTAATGCACACATTCGCATATTTCCCAGATAACCACTCACGGTCTGCCCACTGCCCCCAGTTTAAAATAGCAAACCTATGCACAGGCCTTTCAAATTCTCTCTCTAAGAGATTAATTGGCAACTTTGTCAATGAATAGAAAGATGTGGCCGGGTGCGGTGCCTCAAGCCTGTAATCCCAGCACTTTGGGAGGCCGAGGCGGGTGGATCACGAGGTCAAGAGATCAAGACCATCCTGGTCATGGTGAAACTCCGTCTCCACTAAAAATACAAAAAATTAGCTGGGCATGGTGGTGCGTGCCTGTAATCCCAGCTATTCAGGAGGCTGAGGCAGGAGAATTGCCTGAACCCAGGAGGCGGAGGTTGCGGTGAGCCGAGATTGCGCCATTGCACTCCAGCCTGGGTAACAAGAGCGAAACTCCATCTCCAAAAAAAAAAAGAAAGATGTGACTTTGAAATGTGTTTTTGTGAGACCAGGTTGCTTTATGCTGTGGAGTGAGATATCTTTAACAGTCACTTCCACTCAGATTCCTGCAGAACCATCCTAGTGCTGCAGAACTGGCCTGCTGCATAGTCTAGGTGGGGGCTGCATCCCATAACCTCATCTTTACAACTGCTTTTACAGGTCAGACAGTGGAATAGCCGAGACTGAGAACTGTGATGGGTGATTTGAAGAGCTCAGAGCCAGGATTGGGAGCTCTTGGACTCCCCAGGAGAAGTCCTTGGACCAAATCTTCCACTTCCTCCTGGTTTATTTTTTATTTGAGATGGGGTCTTGCTCTGTTGCCCCAGACTGGAGCACAGTGGCACAATCACAGCTCACTGCAGCCTTCATCTCCCAGGCTCAAGCGATTCTTCCGCCTCAGTCTCCTGCCTCAGCCTCTCGAGTAGTCGGGACCACAGGCATATGCCATCACACCCAGCTAATTTTTTATTTTCATTTTTTTGTAGAAATAGGGTCTCACTATATTGCCCAGGCTGGTCTTGAAATCCTGGGCCCGAGCTATCCTTCCCTACTTTGCCCTCCCAAAGTGCTAGCACTGTAAGCATGAACCACCACACCTGGCCACACCTCTTGTTTCTGTCCAGTCTTACTCTTAGAATGGTTTCTACATTTTTTTTTTTTTTTTTGAGACAGAGTCTTGCTCTGTTGCTCAGGCTGGAGTGCAGTGTCACAATCCCAGCTCACTGCAACCTCTGCCTCCTGGGTTCAAGCAGTTCTCCTGACTCAGCCTCCTGGTTTCTACATTTTTTAATAGTTGAAAAAAATGAAAAAAGAATATTTCTAGGCCGGGCGGAGTGGCTCACGTCTGTAATCCAAGCACTTTGGAGGCCAAGGTGGGCAGATCACCTGAGGTCAGGAGTTCAAGACCAGCCTAACCAACATGGTGAAACCCCATCTTTTTTTTTTTTTTTTTTAAAAAGAATATGTCATAATTTGAAGATGATATTAAATTCAGATTTTATTGTACATAAATGTTACTGGAACATACCCATGCTTATTCATTTACATATTTTCTATGATTACTTTTGCATGACAGAGGCAGAGTTGAGTAGTTGCTATAGATATCATATGGCCCACAGAGCTGAAAATAGAGACCTTTCCTTCTGTCATTCATCAAATACCCATTTGGCACTTTATGTGCACCAGGCACTCTGTAAAGCATAGGAGGTCGAAAGATGTGGAAGAAAGCCTCTTCTCCTGGGGAGCTCTGTATATCAGGTGAAACATGATGAATGTAAAAAGTGCATCAGAGCAGGCATGGTGGCTCATGCCTGTAATCCCAGCACTTTGGAAGGCCAAGGCGGGCGGATCACCTGAGGTTGGGAGTTTGAGACCAGCCTGACCAACACAGAGAAACCAGAGAAACTCTACTAAAAATACAAAATTAGCCAGGCGTGGTGGTGCATGCCTATAATCCCAGCTGCTCAGGAGGCTGAGGCAAGAGAATCACTTGAACCCGGGAGGCAGAGGTTGCAGTGAGCTGAGATCACGCCATTGCACTCTAGCCTGGGCAACAAGATTGAAACTCTTGTTTGAAAAAAAAAATTTCATCAGAAGTGCTATAGTAGAAAGAACTACATGAAAAGTGCCACCAGAACACAGTAAGCAACATTTCCTGTGGGGTAGAGAAACCAGACAGTCTTGATAGACAAGCTGCTGACATTTCAGCTGCAGGAAGAGTGTGTGCTCACTTCCCCTACCATCTCACACAAGCACTACTGTACCCTTTGTGGTGTTACCAATCTCCTTTCTTATGCATGTTTTTATATGATTGTGCTCAGCTGTCACCTGGTATGAGTGGGAGGTAGTGAAGGGTTGGGATTAAATTGCCTGGAAAGTCACTTTACCTCTCTAAGCCTCAGTTTCCTCATCTGTAAAATAACAATACAATGAAAACCTGTCTCAGAGGGTTGCTGAGAGACTTCAATGAAAGGAAGCACTGAGTGAGCTCGACACGGAACCTGATGGGTAGTTAGTGCTTAATGTCAGCTAGCATAGCCTCCTTCTCAGTAGCAACCCATTGCCTGGCTCTTCTCCTCCATGCAGGAATTAACCAAGTATACGGAAATGGGTAGAAGGGGAAGAGCCAGGAAGGGAGGTATGAGAACAGCATGTGCAAGGGCACCTTGGCTTTGGATCACATGGTGTCCAACAAATTTAGTCGATTTTTTAAATTTTATTTTTATTTTTTTTTATGTTTTGAGATGGAGTCTCACTCTGTCACCCAGGCTGGAGTGCAGTGGCGTGATCTTGGCTCATTGCAACCTCCTCTTCCTGGGTTCAAGTGATTCTCCTGCCTCAGCCTCCCAAGTAGCTGGGACTACAGGAGTGTGCCGCCATGCCTGGTTAATTTTTGTATTTTTAGTAGAGATGGGGTTTCACCATGTTGGCCAGGCTGATCTCAAACTCCTGACCTCAAGTGATCCACCTGCCTCGACCTCCCAAGGTGCTGGGATTACAGGCGCAAGGCACCGCACCTGGTCTCAGTAGATTTGACAGATTTGGTTATCCACAGTTTACTTTATTACAAAGAGATTCCAGTCAGGTGAAATACATCAAAATAAATATAATCATGCCAAAAGGATGAAGTAAAAGAAAGAGAAACTCACACCATAGAAGCAGGAGTAAGAACAGTTGACAAAGATGTTGCATTCCTGGCAGCAGCTCAGAGTTTGAGATATAACAGATGCTCAGTAAATATTGCTTGAACAAAAACATTGAACAGCGTTTCAGGTAACGGTAAGAGTTTGGCACAGCAAGAATATGAGAGGGTGTGAGAAATGGTGGTGAAAGATCAGGCTTGAGCCCCACCATGGTGCCTTGTAGGGAAAGTCCTCCAATATCCATCAGAACGGAGGAGGTTAAAAAAGCTAGGTCTCCAAAGGAACTTAAGAGTCAGTAGGACCCAGAGCAGGTGGGGAATTAAACCAGTTAAGGTTGGAGACAAAAACACATCTTCAATTCATTGGGAACCTTCAGGGATAGTTCTTTCACCAGTCTTAAGGGCAGGATTTAGTCTGTGGTGCTTTAGTGACTGAATAAGATGGAAGGGAATGTCCTGCCCAGCTTCTCTGATAACACTGAGACATACTAGTCAACCATGAACTTGCATTTAATCAGCAAAATCCAAGAATTAGAAAAAGATTTCATCAGAGTACCTTCTCCCGCATCATTGCTGGTCCCCTAACCCAGTGCCCCAGTTTATAGAAAATTCTTAAGAGAGAAAGACAAGCTAAAAAACTGCAAAGGAAAACCCAGGCCAAGCTACTTTAGATGTGAGCTGTGTGCTACTCTATCGTGTTCCCAGCCAGATAGGTTACACTACCAAAATAAAATGAAGGGGAAACAAGCACTGTGGCTGCTGTATGTATAATATGGAGTTAAATGTCCTTCAGGCTCTACATAAGGCACCACAAGCTAGATGTGTTCACGCTCGAATATCCCAGAGGCATGTTTTTTTATTGGTTGGAACAGCAAGAAATAAAGGCTAAGATAAATTTAACATTTAACTCTAACTCTTTAGTCATCCTCATTAGGCTGACTTGCCTGCAGCCTTCTTACTGTAAATTAAACAGCCTAAACTGGTATGTTGCCAAAGCGTAATCCAGCAAAATGTTAACAGTTCTTGTTCTTATGCCTGATCAAGTTACAAACAAGAAAGTAATCTGTTTGCCATCCAGAGAGGTCATTAGAAAGGATGGTTGAAAAAAAAAAAAAGAAAACAAAAAACTGTCAACTTATTTTGGAAGTTGGAAACAAAACCGGCTCTACAGCTCTAAGCTGGTCTTTGTAGGAAGCAGCTAATGGAGCTAAATATGGAAACGACTTCTTTTGATGGGGACCTCATTACAGAAGAGTTTCAGGAAAGCTGGTTTATAGTTCCCCTATCACAGTGTTGCCAAGTTATCAGTGCCCAGAGGAATGAGGAGGATGCCTTCTGAGCAGAAGTTGGTAAAGTAATACTTTCTTTGGAATGCCACAGAAAAGATAGCAGAAGCTGGAGTTCTCATAGAGAACTCACTGTGCCAGGCATGGTGGCTCACACCTGTAATCCCAGCACTTTGGGAGGCTGAAGTGGGTGGATTACTTGAGGTCAGGAGTTTGAGACCAGCCTGGCTAACATGGTGAAACCCCCTCTCTACTGAAAAAAACAAAAAACAAAAATTAGCCAGGAGTGGTGGCACATGCCTGTAATCCTAGCGATTTGAGAGGCTGAAGCAGGAGAATCGCTTGAACCTGGGAGCTGAGGTCACACCACTGCACTCCAGCTGGGGTGACAGAACGAGACTCCATCAAAAACAAAATAAGAAAACCCCCCAAAAGATAGAGAACTCACTGAGCCAGAACACAGAAACTCTCCTTATTGTGAGCAACTGGCCAAAATCTTTTTTTTGGCGGAAAAGGGATTTGGTCCTCTCTTCAGATTTAACTCATTTGATTGATCTTATTGATCAAGGATAGACAGTTAGCTGTCATTGTCTTCCTTCCATACTAATGACAAAAAATAAGTTCTGATTCAACAAATTATTTCAACAACACAGACTGTTTATTAACAAAGAACAGAGGAGGACCACACATTATCTTTCTCCTGCTTTCTCATGTCTATCATAGAGTGGCATGAAGACAAACACATTCCTGGATCTGTCAGCTTCACCTGACTTGACTCTGGAATTATCAGTAAACCTGTCTACTTAAACCTCGGTTTCTCAGCCTCAGTTGCTCGTTTGAATCATGGGGAGCTCTGGAAGCTCCCTGTACCGCAGCCACACTCCAGATCAGTTGCATCATTATCTTTGTTGGGGGCAGGTGTGACCCAGGCATCAGTATTTTTTAATGATTCCTAAATGATTCCAGTAAGTAGCCAAGTTTAAGAACTGCTGCATTCTCAATCTTGGTGACACATTAGATTCACCTGGGTGCCCAGGCCAAGCTAATCAGAATCAGAATATTTTTAGTCCCCCGGGGTGATTCTAATGCAACCAGGGCTGATAACTTCTGCCTTTAAACAGTGATTCTTAAAGTATAATTGCAGAACTTGCATTAGGGATGCCTGCTTTCCTTATTAAATATTTGGTTCCCAGCTCTACCCCATACCCATTGAATCAGAAATAGGACTTCACTTGGTTTTGCAAGCTCCGCAGGTGATCCACATCCTCTTTAAACCTTGAAATCCACCACCTGAAAGTTCCTCTATCTCTGCTTGAAGATTCCTCAACTTCCACAAAGAAAGATTTATTCTTTTTACCTGAGGAAGATGGCGTTTATATTTCTATGAAAGTGCAAATACGATGGCATATATGCAAAATACATTAGGTTTAAATGTGATGAACCTGATCAAGAAGAAAAAGGAATCATAACCAATCAACCAAAACAAACAAAACCAAGACATCAGGTAGAAAGATCAAGGTGCAGATTAGCTGGTATACCATGTGTCTTTTTTAAACCATAAAAAGGAATAGTTGTATGAATATTCTGGATAGCTGCTAGGAAGACCTTTCATAATATGTATCACACACACATCATTCTTCTATTTAAAAAGAGTAAAAATACAAACATTACAGAGAGAAGTCATTTTAAACCTCATTAATGTTAAAAGATAAACCGAGGCACGTTGAAATATTAAAGAGTTTGTCTGAGCAAACGATTCATAAATCAGGCAACATCAGGCTTCAGGTGGCTCCGGGCTCCACCAACAGGACAAAAGGAGAAGGCTTTAAAGGGGTTAGTTGGCGGCTCCTGAGTTTTAAAGCTGAAGTTGCATTTTCCTAGAAGACGACCGTTGATACTGGGCTTTCAGTTTGCTTCTGTAGAAAACCGGGGCCCAGGAGCCAGCTCAGCCTAATGGCCTTTCCGTTAATGATCTTAGTTACTTATACCTAGAGTGAATCATTTTATCAAAAAACTTTTCTGAACAGCTTTTTATCTGAGGAAGAACAAGTAGAGTAAATGCCATGAGAGGAGAGGAGCAGAAAAGAATCTCAGAGCCTCGAAGTCAACATTTGCCAACTTTACATTTTTGTCCAAGGTCAGTCTTGACTTTGATTTACATTCCCAAAGATGGAAACAAACCAGTGTGTATTCTTCACCCCTCACCAACACTGTTGTTTAGAAAATAACTGGGCTCGGCCGGTGCAGTGGCTCATGCCCGTAATCCCAGTATTTTGAGAGGCTGAGGTAGGAGGATCGCTTGAGCCCAGGAGTTCAAGACCAGCTTGGGCAACATGGTGAGATACTGTCTCTACTAAAAACACAAAAATTAGCCAGGCATGGTGATGCCGCCTGTAATTCCAGCTACTCGGGTGGCTGAGGCACGAGAATCGCTTGAATCCGGGAGGCGCAGATTGCCGTGAGCCGAGACTGTGCCACTGCACTCCAGCCTGGTGACAACGAGACCCTGTCCCAAAAAAGAAAGAAAGAAAATAAGTGGGGGTGTCCTCCCTTCCCCAGGCTCCCTCTAATGGTGTGTGTGGGGGGTTGGGGTTTTAGCGCTCACAAGCTTCCGTGAAATGCTGCCTCACGTTATCTGGCAGCCACCAGGTGGCAGCAGCAATCCACTTTTTGGTCTAAACTGGGCGAGGCTGAACTAGGGTGGTTCTTTAATTAGTGTATTGGTCATAGAATCATGGACGTTTAGACATGAAAGAACATTTCTCAGCAGTTCTACTGACAACTACAGATGTTTAAACGGAGAAAAAAGAACAAGCATATTAAGAACACCTCGTAGTTCACACAATAAATTCAATCTATTGAAGGGAAGAAAGGAAGTTGTAGTAACATCTAGCGTGCGCAGAGCACTCTGTATACTGTCTCATTTGATCATCAATACAACCTTGTGGGATGGATACCAATGCCTCTAATTAACCATGGGGAAACGCACGTTGGGATAGTTTCAGCAGCTTGTCTGATGTCTCAGAGAAGGAGGTAAGAGGCAGGATATGAACTCAGTTTGACCACATAAATGCATATCTTTCCATTATGTCAGATGGTCGCTTGCATTTAAAAGTATCACACATCAGTCAAAATGGGCTTTGGAAGATGTCTTGGAGTTGGACCACAGCGTGCTTCTGTGTGTGTGGGGTGGGATTGATCAGCCAAATGGCAGGATTTTGATGGTGAGGAAATATGGTTACTATTTGAGAACCCTCTGTTTTATGTCCAGTACTTGTGCTAGTCACAAAAAAGTAAGCGGATCAGGGGTGACTTCTACATTTGAACCATTCTGAATAATCAAGAGGGGCTTCTTGAAATTAGAGGATTCTTAACCAGAGAAGGAATCATGCTCTGAAGAGGGGACAGAATACTTGTTTCTCTTTTTTCTTTTGGGACAGGGTCTCACTCTGTGGTCCAGGTTGGAGTGCAGTGGTGTGATCATGGCTCACTGCAGCGTTGACTTCCAGGGCTCAAGTAACCCTCCCACCTCAGCCTCCCAAGTAGCTGGGACTACAGCCATGTGCCACCACACCCAGCTTACTTTTTGTATTCGTTGTAGAGTCAGGGTCTCTCTGTGTTGCCCTGGCTGATTGAACTCCTAGGCTCAAGCGATCGTCCTGCCTCAGTGTCTCAAAGTGTTGGGGTTACAGGCATAAGCCACTGCACCCAGCCAGAACACTTATTTTTCTAAGATAATATGAACTTTAAGTAAATGATGAATTGTAAGTCATGTGAAATGTCAGGGGAAATATTTATTAGTGGGACGTTCCTCTATACTTGTTGCCTTCATAATTAAATAATACATTGAAGTCTCTACTTTTTAATAGTATCTCTTCCCTCTCACTAGATGAGATGAAGAAATTATCTTCCCACACTTTCCTGCACCTCGTTTCTCCATAATTTCCCAATTTGAGCTGGATGAACTCTATTTTTATGTTGTCAAGTTTAGTAATTTACATTCAGTCCTGTAAGTGTAAATAAGAGCTGTGGTGGTATAATTAAACAAAGAGTATTTAGTGAAGAACTGAGCAGTGTGATCGGCCAGCAGGAAAGACATGTCATCCTCCATGACTAACTTCATGTCCTCATAAGGACAATCATCAAGGTCAAATGCATCCTGTTCTCTAACAGTCTCAAGATCAAGCAGTGCTTGGTTTATTTGTATCTGTACATGGCTTTCTTGCAAACGTTTTTGTTTTCTTTAAAGATTTTATTGGCCTTTCCTTATTTCAATTTTTAGAAAAAATAGCCCTCATTTGTCCTATCACCAGGATACGGCCTCTTGACCATACTATTATTGAATGGTGCCGTGTGGACTGTGTATGGGTTTGCTTTCCATCTGTCACTGTGGGCTTTGTTTGCATGGCACTGCTCAGCTGCTTTCCCTCTTTGTTATATCTTTGTAAGTTTCCTCTTTAATTGGATTTGTCCATGTGTTTTGTTGAATACATCCTTAATAAATTTAGAAATAGTGGTCGGGGAGTATACTTTCCAAATGTTTGCATGACTGAGATGTCTTCTTGTTATCCTCCTTTGATTGAAATTTCATGATGAAAATGCTCCTTTATTTTCTCTCTTAATAGGTCATAGTAAGTTCTTATTTTTTATCTAGTATAAGTCGCTAGAATTAATGTTAGTTGTGTTTTGCATAATTCTATTGAATTTATTTTAGTACTATTTCAATATTATTTTTAAATAAAACAGATTATATGAGTAAATTATAGTCTTAAGTGAATCTTTCTGGCTGTTTCCAGTAAAAAGTAATACTCTCTCATTTCCTTTACACCTTTGTAATAAGAACTAGACATTTTCTTCTCATATATTCTATTGTATTTCCATGAAACCTTCTGGAAAGGTTTTTAAAGCAGTATTTCTGTCATCATTTTGTGAGTCCCATTTTCACAACTCACTTAGAAGCAGAATGTTTTATAAGAAGCTATGTGGGGCCCAGAATGAGTAAGGCACTAGTCTTTGAGCATTTTCTTATTCAGAAAATAAAGTCTTCCAGTAGACGTAAAGCTATCATAAGGCCCATCTGTATGCCTAAGGTAAGACTCTTTAACTCACTGAGAAAATGTTTATGAGCGTAAAAAAACTCCCCTTTCCTCTATAACATAAAGAAAATGGTTAAAGTTTTAAATGTATGACCCAATCCTTTGCTGTTGACAGCACAGAAATCTGTGATTCTCCTGCTGATAGAACGAAAGTTGCTTTTAAATGGTTAGAATTGAAAAATGCTCAGACCAAAATATTTGCTGAATTTTCCTCTCAGTAATACATGGGTGGATATGTAATTATTTCTTGGCCTGCTGAGTGCAGTAGCCCACCGTGCTTTGTCTGTCTCTGCATGTATGGAGAGGACAGATCTGGTAAGAACGTGGCTCCGAGGGCCTGACTGCGTGGGTTCACATCCTGCCTCTGCTACTTCTAGCTGAGTCACACTGGGCCACTCTGCTTAAACTCCCTCCAACTCTGGTGTCCCCCGAGCCTCAGATGTCCCTCTGTGAAATGAAGATAACACTAGCACTTAGGCTGTGATTGAAATGTAAAGGTTAGGTGAGTTAGTCTCTGCAGGGAGCTGAGGGCGCAGCAGGACATCTGCTGGCTTCATTATCGTTCAGTCATGAATTAGGTGTACATAGCTTACTCTCAAGGCATCCTTGAGGCATACTCATGTCTGAAAAACATGAGGTCATTTTGGGTTGATGGAGAAGGAGACTCTGGAAGAGATAGGGTTCCTTTTCAAAGCTTTGTGGGGTGAGACTGCAGAGGATGCATCTACAATGAAAACAAATGCTGTTGATGGGCTCTAGGAGATGCATGGGAACAGGGCATGGGTAAAACTACGAAGCTACCCAGGTGTGTGACAGGAAAAGAGAGGGGAACGTTGGAGCCGAGAAAGGGAAATGTTTACAGAACATTCAAAAGATACAAAAACAGCAACAGTACACTAATGCTCTAGAAAAGGAAATCTGACTTCACATAGGCACATTAAATATTCCACCAATACTTGAAATGCTGAACTAGTAGATAATTGAAATAAGGTATTTAAAACTGTATAATAGGCCAGATGTTGTGGCTCACGCCTGTAATTCCAGCAATCCAGGAGGCTGAGGTGGGAAGATCACTTGAGGTCAAGAGTTTGAGACCAGCCTGACCAATACGGAGAAACCCTGTTTCTATCAAAAATATAAAAATTAGCTGGGTGTGGTGGCATACGCCTGTAGTGTCAGCTACTCGGGAGGCTGAGGCAAGAGAATTGCTTGAACCCTGGAAGCAGAGGCTAAAATGAGCCGAGATGGTGCCACTGAACTCCAGCCTAGGCAACAGAGCGAGACTCCATCTCAAAATAAAACTGCAAAACTGAGCTTTACCTTCCACTTAAGGCACAAAGAACATTTCTGATTTGTGGAATCCTGAGTTGGGATGGATAGAAGTGCAGGTTTGGATGGATAGGTTGCTGAACGTGAGAAAGGGTCCATGAAGACCTGAAGGGAGGGGGCATTCCCTTTCCTAGCTTGTTTCGTCTTTTATGCTGGGCCTCCGTCTCCTCGCCTGTAAAACCAGAGGGCTGTGTTCAGTGGAGTCTACGTGCTTTTCCAGTTTGATGGTCTGAGGCTCTAAGGAACAGTGGGGCCATCTGGTCAGCTATTTAATGTGATAAGATAGACATCTGGGAGAAAACTGAGAAGATTAGCCCATGAAAGATTTGTTCCTGATTCAGATTTTAAAGGATAGAGATGGACAAAAAGATGTAAATGGGGATCCAAGCTAGCATTTAAAAAAAGAACAAAAACCAAGGCTGGGTGTGGTGGCTCATACCTGTAATCCCAACACTTCAGGAGGCAAAGGTAGAAGGATTACTTGAAGCCAGGGGTTTGATACCAACCTGGGCCACAAGGTGAGACCCCATTTCTACAAAAAATGAAATACAATAAGCTAGCTGGACATGGTGGTGCATGGGTGTAGTCCCAGCTACTCAGGAGGCTGAGGTGGGAAAATCGCTTGAGCCCAGGAATTCTAGGCTGCCACAAGCTCTGATTGTGCCACTGCACTCCAGCCTGAGGAACAGTGAGACCCTGTCTCTTAATTTTTTTTTTTTTTTTTTTTGAGATGGAGTCTCACTCTTGTTGCCCAGGCTGGAGTGCAGTAGTGCAATCTTGGTTCACGGCAACCTCTGCCTCCTGGGTTCAAGCAATTCTGCTGCCTCAGCCTCCCAAGTAGCTGAGACTGCAGGCGCACACCACCACACCCAGCTAATTTTTGTACTTTTGGTAGAGACAGGGTTTTACCATGTTGGCCAGGATGGTCTTGATCTCTTGACCTCGTGATCTCCCTGCCTCAGCCTCCCAGAGTGCTGGGATTACGGGCCTGAGACACCATGCCTGGTCAAAAGAAATTTTAAAAGAGAGGAAAAAAAAAACCATGAAAATTATGAGATGGTGAAGCAGATTTTGAAGTGGGGTCCATGGAATCTCTGGGTGTCTTCTTAATAACATTAAGAAGAACAGATTTCAAGAAGGAAAGCTCCCATTGCTCCATTTCCATCTGAACTGACAGATAAAAGTTCTCAGCACATGGCTCCATAAGCTCTGCTAAGAACCTAGACTGAAAACCTAACATTACCTTGTGTTTAAACAGTCACTTTGGGGTTAATCTTAAATTTGCTTGACCATGAGTTGTTGTTTTTCTCTTTTTTGTGGTACAGGGTCTCACTGTTATCCAGGCTGGTGCAGTGGTACAATTCCAGCTTCCTGCAGCCTCCACCATCTGGGCTCAAGTGATCCTTGTGCCTCAGCCTCCCAAGTAGCTGGGACTACAGATATGCATCATCGTGCCTGGCTAATTTTTTTTTTTTGAGACAGGTTTTCACCATGTTGCCCAGGCTGGTCTCAAACTTCCAGGCTCAAGCCATCTGCATACCTTAGCCTGTCAAAGTGCTGAGATTACAGGCAAAAGCCACTGAGCCTGGCTGACCATGAGTTTTTGATATCATTAAAATGGCTAACTAATTACTCATAAACTGCAAATACTAGGCAGGTTTTGAGTAATTCCTTTGAAAACAAATACGTAAAATGTTTCTTATGCACATCAGGTTCTCTTTCTTGAGCTGAAATGAGCAAGGCTCAGCTATGCTTCAGAGAAGAACTATGGGAGTGAGAGATGATGGCTTATCTTATGTGAGGTTTCAGCTACAATTGCCAAGTTCCCACTGCTCAGCCATGCACCCAAGTTCTCCATCAGAGACTAATAAAGCCCTGCGTAGCATTGTGGCATCCTGAATGTGACAAGGGAAGGAAAATTAGGAGAAGGAAAGCTACTATTTTTGAAAGCAAATATGGCTTTCCAAAGGTTGGAAAATTGGAAATGAGATCTTAAGACGTCCACCTGACAAAACTTGGCCTGAGAAAGGGCTGCACTGTGCCTCCAGGGCCTTCAGCCCATGATGCGTTGTTTGTTTGTTGAAGTAAAGCATTATGAATTCTTGTTTGCCCACATTTAACCAACCAGAAGAGCAAGATAATTCCTTTTCCCTGAACTCGATCTTTAAGAGAAAAAGATAATTAAGGTTGTTCATTAGGAGGGCTACATCAGAACAGAATGAGACCTTGACTTAAAAGCCCATTCTGAAGATAACCTCAATTTTGTGACTTCCCTGGCAGTGTCCCTAAGCACTGCAGAAACTTGGAGTACTTGTGCATGCTCAGAGATTAAACTGTATATAGTGGGCCGGGCGCGGTGGCTCAAGCCTGTAATCTCAGCACTTTGGGAGGCCAAGGCGGGTGGATCACGAGGTCAAGAGATCAAGACCATCCTGGTCAACATGGTGAAACCCCGTCTCTACTAAAAATACAAAAAATTAGCTGGGCACAGTGGTGCGTGCCTGTAATCCCAGCTACTCAGGAGGCTGAGGCAGGAGAATTGCCTGAACCCAGGAGGCGGAGGTTGCGGTGAGCCGAGATTGCACCATTGCACTCCAGCCTGGGTTACAATAGCAAAACTCCAACTCAAAAAAAAAAAAACAAAAAACCAACAACTGTATATAGCATCATTCTCCTAGTTGTATTGCATTGCTTTCCTGGCTCTAAGCACCTCTGCTCATTCTATATTTTCTATATTACTTTCAGTACCCGCAATGAGCTCTAGGTACTTAAAATATTCTCTTTTTTTAATTATTTTTAAATTTTTTCTGCCACCAACTCTCAGATTCTTTAACTGTATAGATGTTTTCCCTGATAAAACATGGTTTTTGACTCCTCCTTCCTTCCCTATAGAACTTACCTTTAAAGAAAAGATAGGCTGGGAGTGGGGGCTCATATCTGTAATCGTAGCACTTTGGGGTGCTAAAGTGGTGGATCATACTTGAAGTCAGAAGTTTGAGACCAGCCTGGCCAACATGGTGAAACTCCATCTCTACTATTAATAAAAATATAATACAAAACATTTATCCGGGTGTGGTGGCATGCACCTGTAGTCCCAGCTACATGGGAGGCTGAGGCAGGAGAATCTTTTGAACCCATGAGGTGGAGGTTGCAGTCAGCTGAGATTTTGACACTGCACTCCAGCCTGGGCAACAGAGAGATATTCTGTTTCAAAAAAAAAAAAAAAAAGTAGATAGATAATGATAGATGAATAGATAGATAGAAGATAGATAGTGATAGAGAGAGATATCTGGTTGGGCATTGATAAAACAATACGAAGAAGAGGTTGACTCAAGAAACTACTGAGATCTTTATTTCTTAAAGTCATTCTTTGTGTTTCTAATTTCTTATAAAAATAGCTCAATATCAGCTTGTCTTCCTAGAGGCAAGCCCAGATATATATAGAAAGTTGTGAACTTGTAATACAATATGGAGGGTGTTGGGATTAAATGAGATTTTAAGTGCCTTGTCTATCACTGATACACAGTAGGCATTCAACAAATACGAATTTCCTTAAAATCCAGCATTAGGGTCAGCCTTGTTAGTCGTCCTTAAATATATTTAGTTCATTCTTTCATTCGCATATAGATTTTCTTTCTTTCTTCTTTTCTTCCCTCCCTCCCTCCCTCCCTCCCTCCCTCCCTCCCTTCCTTCCTTCCTTCTCTCTCTCTCTCTCTTTTTTGAGGCAGAGTTTTGCTGTGTTACCCAGGCTGGAGTACAGTGGCATGATCTTGGCTCACTGCAACCTCTGCCTCCTGGGTTCAAGTGATTCTCCTGCCTCAGTCTCCCGAGTAGCTGGGATTACAGGCACGTACCATCAGGCCTGGCTAATTTTTTTTATTTTAATTTTTTGTAGAGGCGGGGTTTCACGATGTTGGCCAGGCTGGTCTTGAACTCCTGAGCACAAGTGATCCACTCACCTCAGCCTCCCAAAGTGCTGGGATTCCAGGTGTGAGCTACCGTGCCTGGCAGCTCCAAGTATTCATTGATGGTTTACCATGTGTCACACAGCACCAGCCCTAGGGGTGCCGGGTGAGTAATAAATCCCAGAACCCAAAGAGCAAGTCTGGTGACTGACGGTGCTAGTGACATCACAGAGAGATTTCTCCTGATTGGAGGGATCAGATCAGGAACCTGTAGGAAACAGTGGGAGACAGAGTCAGAAAAGGATTCAAGGTAAATCACTGGGGTTTGCAGGCTCCTCAGTCTGCTTCTCATATGGCCTGGAGTGGGCCTTGGTGCCATCCCTGTGGTTAGAGAGGAAGTGGGGAATGTCGTGTCCTCCTTAGCTGTGGCTCAAATCCAAGTGTAGTGATGCCTTAGGAATTGCTGCCTAAAAACAAAGAAAAAGAAGAAAACAATAACCATAATGAAATAAAAGCCTTAAAGTGGCAGAAAAACAAAATGTCATGATTTGTGCATTTTTCTGCAAAACCGATTTGTTCTGTGGTGGAAGATAGAGTCTGCATTTGATTTCTACAAGATATGCAGTAATGGGTTATGTACTCCAGGGAAAAACTATTCTTAAGGGAGAGAGACTGTGATGGATTCACTTCCTCCATGAGGTTTATAATATGTGGCAGTTTTAGTGTGAGCAGGTATTTGGTCTATAAACTTGGAGAGCCAGGCATTAGTGGGAGCTCGTTTCTAAATGAAGAAGAATGTAGCTCTCCCTCTCACTCTGGTTATTAGTCCTTCTGGGGATAAACAGGAAGATTAAGTGTTTTCTTGATGTTGTGTTTGCTTGTCACAGTAATGTGCACATACCCCATTGCCAGAACCTTTACGCGGCGCCGCAGACCTGCTATTTTTGTGGGAAGGAGTTGTTCATTGAGAGGCCCGGGTCTCATTCCGTGCTGAATGGTGTCGGGGTTATTTCCACTCTTTGTTCAAATGCTCCCTCTCAATTAGGTGCTGTACCATTAGCTGCTTTGCAATTAGAAGCTGGATCTGTGAACATCCAGTTTCTTGGTCCCCGGAGGCCATTTCATGTCCTCACTCCTCAAAGCCTACTGTTCTGCTTGTTGCAGTTTAAATGGTGCTAAAGAGGCCAACCTGCCAGCCAGCTGGCTTCCCAGAGGACCTTGGAGGCTGCCGGCGCTGGGGCTGCTGGAGACCTGCTCTGCTGAGCACGTGTGGGAACGTGAATTGTCATCGCTGTGAGAAGTGACTTCATTCTAGGGGGCTTATTTGTATTAACCAATCTCTTAAAACACTGGCTGGCTGATAAATTAAAATGCCAATTTATTTGTTTACTATTAGAATTATACTTGCCAAGCAATATATCTGTGTCAGCCATTCAGTTTGTTCTCTTCACACAAATAAAGCCTATTTTGGGGCTGGGCGGGGTGGTTCATGCCTATAATCCTAGCACTTTGGGAGGCTGAGGTGTGTGGATCAGGAGTTCGAGACCAGCTTTGCCAACATGGTGAAACCCCGTGACTACTGAAAATTAAAAATAAATGAATAAATAAAAAAACCAGCCTTGTGTGGTGCCAGGCGCCTGTAGCCCAAGCTACTGGAGAGGCTGAGGTGGGAGGATTGCTTGAGCCCAGGTGGCAGATATTGTAGTGAGCCGAGATCGTGCCACTGCACTCCAGCCTGGGCAACAAAGCGAGACTTCATCTCAAAAAAAAAAAAAAATCTATTTGGGAAACCAAATTATAGATCATATGTTTCATGGTGAGGGAAAAAGAGACTCCCTCACACTACTCATTGGAATATAAATTGAGACAAGTTTTCTGGACGGCGATGTTTTATTTTTATATGGAATTTTTCCACTGGACAAGCATGATGAGTTCATCATTTGTGTCTCCTGTCACCACTTAAACATTTATTTGGTGGTGGAAACCTCACCAGTCACTGGCTGAGAGCTTGGATGGCCCTCTGTTCTACTTGCGCTTGAGGAATAGATTGGCCCATGGCCTAAGCCACACATGCTGGCTTGATTCAGAAATTAAGAGTATACAATCCAAGATATTAATCAAACTTCAGTCTTTTTTTTTACAGGTAAGACTTTTCCTTTCCTTCTCCCACCCGAGGTCTGTTTTTGATGGGGCACTATTCTTTGCACGGTGGTTTTGGTCACCTTCTCTCACTCCTCTCTTTCCCTCTTTCTACTTGTTAATTTCATCTTCCGGCTTCTCAGGGGAGGGGACCCAGCAAAGGAAGAGGTCACGAAGCCTGTGGTGGTTGTTGCCATGCTTCCCTCTCCCCGGTGATGGGCAGGCTCTCCAGGCACAGCTTAGCTGAAGACATCACCTCCCAAATCCACTTCTTCCACACTCAGCACTTGTTTCGTCTTTACCTGAGTGGTCTAAAGTAGGAAGCCTAGCCTTTTTGTCTATCTTTTGAACATTTTGTTCAGACATCTAACTGGTGTGGAACGTCTATTGCAATTAAGATCCATGTACTTTACTTTGTCTGTATCTGTCAAGTATTTCCTCAGACTAAATTCCTGGAACTGGAATTGTTATGCTCATGAGTGTTAGTAAGCATAGCAGTTAAGAGTATGGGTTCTAGAGTTTATTGTTTCCAAGTACCAGGGTCAAACTTTAGTCTTAATGTCCTAAAATGTTGTATATGCATTGAAAACCTCAAAGGTTTTCATAACAACAGCAAATACTTATTCAGCACTCTTACTAAGTTGAATTTCTCAACAATCCTGTGAATTGTGTGTTATCATAATCTTCATTTTGCAGATAAACCGAGGCAAAGAAAGACTCAACAACTTGCCTAAAGTCACACCACTAGAAAGGGATAAATCTAGCATTCCATCCAAACAGTCTGGCTCCAGTTCTAGTAATTCAGTCTGAGGAAATAGTAAGATACACTAAATAATATAGCCGGATCTTAATTGCAGTATTTTTGATAACTTGAAAAAACTGGGTGCAACTCACTTATTTAATAGTGAAAGACTGCTAAATAAACAATGATGTCTTAATATGCTAGAATCTAAGGACTTTAATGCGTTTTAGAGGAATAGTTATATACAAACAATGCAAAACTAATGTAGTTACACTGTCGTCCAGGCTAGAGTGCAGTGGCGCAATCTCAGTGCACTGCAACCTCTGCTTCCCAGGTTTGAGCGGTTCTCCTGCCTCAGCCTCCCAAGTAGCTAGGATTACGTGAGCCACTGTGTCCTGCCAACATATATTAATTTTATTAAAAAACTGATAGAAATAAAATATAAAGAATTCAAAAGGAGGAACTGGTTTGTAAGAGAAGATTGAGTTAGAATTGAATTTGAAGTGAAAAAACATCTTTATAAGAAGGTGATTAGTGGACTCAGATGGTCCATTTGAGCAGTTAAGCACCTGAAAGCACTTTTCCATTGGGTAGCGACGTCTCCTGTGTCGTTAGCCTGCTATCTTATGGTTACAATATATGACCTAGAAAGATTTGGGGAAGAGATATAATTTTGAAATTTCTTTTGTTTCAGAAAGGCCACATTTTCCATATAAAATGCTCTGGTTTCTTTCAGAGAATGCTGCTAGATAAAGGGGGGAAGATAAAGAATTTGAAATAGAAGTTTAGCAGGAAAAGAAGATGAATTTGGCAAGACTTGTAGATAGAATATGAGGAGGGTGCAGTTTGATGTGGTGTGGCTGATTGCAAAGGAACCCTGATGTAGTTTGCAGTGTGGCTTAGTGTACCCTGCAGTCATAAAGCCATATCCACTGAGAACATCAGGACTCAGTGTAGGTGTTTCATGTTAAGAGCTGGACGTGGCTTTTTTGACCAATGGCAGATGGTCTTTGTATCATTCACCACTTGCCATTTGCAAAACTTTGTAAGGTACATTTGGGGATAGTGAGGGTGAGGGTCAGGTGGTGATAAATGCAACATTGATCAAACCTACATAGTATTAAAAAGAAAGTTTGTTTAAGAAAAAATCCTTTGCATTTCTTCACCATTTTGACAAATTCCAAGCTAAAGCTTCAGTTATATAGAACTCAGATTTGATGCCTTTTCAGGATATAATAGAACATGGAAAAAAGGAAGCAGAGTAATTATTTTTTTTAATTTATTTTTTTCTAATGAACTTTTACAGAAGTAGGGTAATTATTTTTTATTTTTATTTTTTATTTTTTGAGACAGAGTCTCGCTTTGTCACTAGGCGCCAGGCTGGAGTGCAGTGGCGGAATCTCGGCTAACTGCAACCTCCACCTCCAGGGTTCAAGCAATTCTCCTGCCTCAGCCTCCCTAGTAGCTGGGACTACAGGCACATGTCACCATGCCCAGCTAATTTTTGTATTTTTAGTAGAGAGGGGGTTTTACCATACTGGCCAGGATGGTCTTGATCTCTTGACCTTGTGATACGCCCTCCTCGGCCTCCCTGAGTGCTGGGGTTACAGGCGTGAGCCACTGCACCTGGCGGAAGTCAGGGTAATTATTATAAAATTAGAGAAATAAATTTAGTGAGTTAAAATCCTGAGCTACTTTGCCACTTAAAATTGTGTGTAAAAGTTAGAACTCTCATTGATTAGACTAGATCATAAAACTGCAAGTGTGAAGAACAAAGGCCTCAGAATTCTTGCTCTGTTTTAGAGGATCACGTTCAGGAAGAGGACTCTAATGTGAAACGAGGAGTAGATGCCAATTGATTTTTTACTGTCTGTAATGTCAGTAGTACAGTTTTGAACTCTGTTGTGGGGAATGTCAATGGTCCCTCACTGGTCCAGGGAACCCAGAGATGAAGAGTTGAGGGGAGGGCTGGTATTTCCTGGAAGGTAAGTTAATGGTGAAATGGAAGGCCTTTTCCTTTTATGTCCCTTTTGGTCTGATATTTTCCACTGTTAACTGAAGGCTGAAATCGCTCAAAATAAAAACCAGAAAATAAAAGCTGCAAGTAAAAACTCTATTTTGCCTATGCCAAATAAGATATAAAACTGGACTTCTGGCTATTCATCAATTACAGTGGGTACTGTGGGAGATTCTTTTAATCAGGCACTTCTGGAGGAATTCATGATGTGTAATCAAGAAATAACCATATCCTAGAAGCCGATTTTTTTTTTTTTTTTTTTTTTTTTTTTTTTTTTTTTTTAGTAGAGATGGGGTTTCACCGTGTTAGCCAGGATGATCTCAATCTCCTGACCCCGTGATCCGCCCGCCTTCGCCTCCTGAAGTGTTGGGATTACAGGTATGAGCCACCACACCTGACTTAGAAGCTGATTTTTTTCAAGGAGAGCTTCCTTGTTTGTGTTTTCTTCTCCCCTCCTATTTTGGAGGATTAGATGTAAATGCTCCTTTGTGAAGTTACCCCATCACCTATTCTCCTTAGCCCATTCCCATGTATTCCACTGACTTTTATCTCTGGTTTCTCTTTGTCCATGGGAGCTTTTCTCTCTGCCCATAAAACATACTTAAATCTACTTTTTTCTCTAAAACCCACCATCCATCCAGCCCAGAAAACCTTCCCTCAATCTTCAATTCTTTTACCTCCTATCCTTATCTTGAAGTCTAAATTAACCAGAAGTCTAGTCTGACTTTTTTCCTATGGCTTCACCTGTCACTCTCTCCTAAATAATTCCAAACCAGCTTGCATAGTCACCTCTCTACTAAAGGTCAAAAATGACCTCAGATATTCCATTTGCATTCTTCCTGAGTTCTGAGGCACTGAAATGTGAATCTCTTCCTCTTTCCTGGAATTCTCATTCCTGGGTTTTGTTTTTTCTCAGTCCTCCTTGCTGGCTCAATCTTCTTTGGCCTGTCTTTGGAATCTGGTGTTTTCCAGGTTCTGCCCTCTGTCTCTTCTCTGGCTCTCAGATAATAACATGGCAAGTATTCATTTCTGGTACTATGGTAAAAAACAGGGACACAAAGATGACTAAACATCACCACCTATTAGAAATCTTTGGACACATTAACATTCTGGAGCCTCAATGTTCTCATATAAAAATGGGTCATAAATACTTGAGATCTAACCATCCTTTTTATAATAATTATTATTATTTTCTTTTTTTTCTCTATAGAAATTAAAGCACCTAACCATCCTTTTCTTGGGGCTGCGCTACTGTCCAATGAGCGCATAGTGAGGGCAGGATTGCTAATGCCTAAACAACACACCCGCATCAACTAGAGCTTTGCTTTACCTTGGTGCAATTTTTGGAAAAACGAAAACCCACTTTTAGTTTTTTTTCTTTTTTTAGAGACGGGGTTTCACTATGTTGGCCAGGATGGTCTCGATCTCTTGACCTTGTGATCCACCCGCCTCGGCCTCCCAAAATGCTGGGATTACAGGCGTGAGCCACTGCGCCCGACCTGCTTTTCAATTAAAAAAAAAAACAAAAAACTTGAGATCCAGATCTACATTTGCAGTTCCCCATGGTGCAGCCCTGGCTATGAGCCCAATGTGACCAAAAGTAAATGCCCAACATCCCCCTTGCACAGTCTTTTCCTCTCTCAATAATCCCTCCCATGGTTAATGGCAGTAACATTCCTCAAGTCTAGACACAAGTTAGAAATCTGGGAATCATCCTTTGTTTGCACTTCCCTTAACCTCTACATCCAATAAATCTCCAAGTCTCCACTTGTCTATCAGAAATACTGCTGTAAAACCTGCCACTTCATTGCCCTGCCTAGACCTCCTCATGTCTCCCCTGGCCAAGATTACAGTAGTCTTTGTTCTCCTTTCCTTCTTCTGGGTTCTACACCAACTCTAAAATTCATTCTCCACAATGCTGCCAGATCGACTCTTTAAAAGTACTACTTTGATCACATTGCATCTGCTCTGAAAGACTTTAGTGGCTCCTACCGTCTGCGGGACAAAGTTCAAGCATTTGTAAAGCACTTTCTGTTTTGTCCACAACCTCCTTGTAAGCTCTCACACTGAGTCCTCCCTTCCTTTACCCAGTCACCTCTCATTTTAGCCACAAGGGTGACTAGATTTTCCTGAGAGGCGTGAGGTCCCTCTGCCACAGTTTATGTTCTTCCGTCTGTTGGCAGCACTTTTCTCTTATTCCCCCATATGGCGACATCCTCCTGGATTTCAAAACGTGTTCCAAAGGCCTCTTCCTCCCTGAGCGCTTCTTTGATCTTTCTCTGGAGGAATAAATCCTTCTCCAGTCTTTCC
This sequence comes from Callithrix jacchus, assembly GCF_049354715.1. NCBI lineage: Eukaryota > Metazoa > Chordata > Mammalia > Primates > Cebidae > Callithrix > Callithrix jacchus. The sequence continues at coordinate 112,483,833 of NC_133507.1, forward strand.
TGTGCTCACAGAACTTTGCTCCCTCTTCTCTTTGCCACCTTATCAGGTGGCATTCATAGATGTGAGCGTTATCTTATCTGCTTATTGATCAAGGACTGCACCTCAGGCTTTTGACCATCCCAGGAGCTTATCATGGTCCCAGGGCCAGAACTCAACAAATATATAAGGCATGAAGCGAGTTAAAAAAAACCAACTGCAGAATGCCACCAGGTCCAGGGTTATACGGCAAAGCCAGGCTTGTGTTGGCGGGTGCATTGAAGCAATGATTTTTCCTGTTCCCAGCAGATCCCAGAATATTTACCACTTTAATCAATCCTATATCCTGTGACCTTCAACCTAGAGTCAAAGGAGCAAAGCCATGAAGAAAACCATTTTGTCCACATGGAGGCAGCACAGTCACTTCCACAATCCTATCTGAGGTCCCCAGGTTTCTCACCCCAGTGTCCACTTATAGCCAGACCCAACTTTTCCTTGCCTGAGTGCCAAACTCAAGAGGCTTCACGTCTCCTCCACCACCTTCTTCTGGGCTACAGAAGGCATTAATTGTAAGGTGATTTAAAAAAATCATGTGTGGAGGTTCATCATAAATTGCTTGCCCCAAGTGCTGGAGTTATCATTCACCGTATTCCTGAATAATGAAGACGTTTCCCCACCAAAACAGCACTGTCATCCACCCAGATGGGCAACGCCTTTTCCTGTGGGTCCCCAGAAGTGTTTGACGAGCTCTAAGGGGAGCCACATCTCATGCTCTCTGGAGTTTATACTGGTTGGAGTGAGTGATTACTCCCAGGCCGGCGGGCAGCACCAGCATCCCTAGCATCCACAGTCCTATTAACTTTTCCACAAGGGTTTTCTTTCCACCGCATTCCTACTTTTAAGAGCAGGCAGCCACAGCTGTGACAGTTTGCCATCCCTTTCCGCTTGTTTCCAATAATGCCTCTTTAGCTACTTTGTGAAAAGATTCTTGGCTGAGATTTTTCTTGCTTTCTATCTTCTAAAGTGTTTATTACTAGAAGATTCAACTTTCAGATTCTCTGAAGAAAATTCCTAGGAAAGGTAAGAGGGAGAAGACTGTAGCTAAAATTAGTTTCTTTTTTGGCTCTGCAAAAGCAGTTGCAGGGATGGCAATAGTCGGCAGTGATAACTTAACAAATGGCTTCCGAAATGAGCTTTTCACTGGAATTTGAAAGAGCTCTCCATGAATCCTGTTTTATAATTACTGCCCAATTCTAATGGGACACTCTAAAGCTTGAGTGTCTCCCAGTTTCATTCCTCAGGTGAGCCTTCTGCTTAGCTGTGTCCAATTTGACATGATCGGCACTAAACTCTCACCCTGCAGTTTATGGGCTGATGACTGTTTAATTACGCCAGTCTTCAGAAATCTCAGTGATTAAGAATTGCAATACTGTGTCCTATTAATCTGCCTGGATTCCTTTTCATCTTAAGAAGTCAAAGAATTTTTTTGTTAATTTTCAATATACTCAAGGGAACTTGGTAGTGAGTGTCAGAAGAAAATAGAGTTAAGATGATGGTAATTGACCTCCCCAGGGTAATTCTAAGTCAGCAGCAATTGGGATAAGAATTGGGAGATTTGGGTGGCCTTTCTGTTTAGCTAAAATTAGCTTTGGCCATAAAATCTAAAGCATACTATCATTATACAAGTTCGAATTGTCTTTGCTGTGTGTCTGTGTATATTCACAAACTACTTCACCTCCACAGTTAGTACTTTCCATCTCTAACATGCAGAGAGCAGGTTGGGTACAGTGGCTCATTCCTGTAATCCCAGCACTTTGGGAGGCCTAAGCAGGCAGATCATCTGAGGTGAGGATTTCAAGACCAGCCTGGCCAACATGGTAAAACCCCCTCTCTACTAAAATACAAAAATTAGCCAAGTGTGGTGTCGCGCTCCTGTAGTCCCAGCTACCCAGGAGGCTGAGGCAGGAGAATTGCTTGAACCCTGGAGGTGGCAGAGGTTGCAGTGAGCCGAGATTGCAGCCACTGCACTCCAGCCTGGATGAGAAAGCGAGATTCCATCTCAAAAAAGAAAAAAGAAATGCAAAGAACACAGGAGAGTTGGACCAAAGTTTGTCTACAAATTTCCAGTTAATCTTGGAGATCTTCATCTTTTCCAAACAGCAGAACCCACCAAGATTTACAGAAGAATAGTGGCTAAGGAATTTAGAATTTAGAATGTTATAATTTATACTTTTCCTAAGAAAGTCTTTGTTGTAAATAAGGTTGCATACTCCATTGACATGGAAAGAAAAGGGGAAGGAATGAGGAATAGCAATGATTCAGAGTCTAATTAATGTGGCCACCAATTTTTGTGTAATTAACAGTACATTCCTATTCTTTAACAAAATTGATAAGATTCTACCAAGTTCATTGTTTCTGAAGTTGGGAAATGGGAGGTGTCCCTGGGGGGAGGAAGGAGAAAAGTGATTATATAAATATACGCCTCCCCAAAATTGGTCAGGTGACATGCACCTGCGAACGGGGATAAATATTAGGAAATGAGGAAATGGACACAAGTAAATGCTTCCTCCAAAAACAGAGAAACCAAACTAGTGGCCATAGGCAGAACTTGCTTCTACTTTTTTTTTTTTTTTTGAGACGGAGTTTTGCTGTTGTTACCCAGACTGGAGTGCAATGGCACGATCTCGGCTCACCGCAACCTCCGCCTTCTGGGTTCAAGCAATTCTCCTGCCTCAGCCTCCCAAGTAGCTGGGACTACAGGCGTGCACCACCATGCCCAGCTAATTTTTTTGTATTTTTAGTAGAGACGGGGTTTCACCTTGTTGACCAGTATGGTCTCAATCTCTTGACTTCGTGATCCACCCGCCTCGGCCTCCCAAAGTGCTGGGATTATAGGCGTGAGCCACCGCGCCTGGCAGAACTTGCTTCTAATGTCTGCACTCTGATACTCAAAGGTAACCAGACCTACACATTAAATGTGATGCCAATCTGATCATCTAGGTAGCCTGAAGATAGTATGTATTTTGGGGAGACTAGTCTATTTTTAGTGCCCTGGAGGATTTCCAAAATTGTTCAGCTATGTAGGTTGTCCTTTTAAATACCTCTTTACCATCACCACTGCATTACTGCCTCTGAATGATGACTTTGTGCATTTTTCACTTAAGGGTAATGGACTGCTCTCTTAATATAGTTCCATCATTCAACTTTGTTCTAGGGAGTTTCTTTATAGACAATTTCTATTTTAATCAGAAATGAATGGGCCTATTGCCTTTAAAGTGGACCATCTGTGGGTTTACCAGGAAGTTTATTAACTTTGATCTTTATTCAATTTAACTTTCTGCCAGAGCTTCCAGTAAAGTTCTTTCAAGCCTGCAGAAAGCACAGCTCAGAGCTCAGAGAGTGGGCTCTGTGGGAGAGGGAGGGGGACACCAGTTGGGAGGATGAGATAAGGGAGTGTGTGGAGAACGAAATCCCAGACTCAGCTAAGGTGGCAGTGGGGAGCTGGGAACATTCTTCTAGAAGAGCCTGGGGCAAGTCCTCAACTTGACTTCAATTTGAGACTTTTTTGGGCTAGAAAGATAGGGGTTTTTTTTGAGACAGAGTCTCACTCCATCACCAGGCGCCAGGCTGGAGTGCAGTGGCGCTACGTCAGCTCACTGCAACCTCCACCTCCCAGGTTCAAGCAATTCTCCTGCCTCAGCCTCCTGAGCATCTGGGACTACGGGTGTGCACCACGATGCCCAGCTAATTTTTTTGTATTTCTAGTAGAGATGGGCTTTCACCATGCTGGCCAGGATGGTCTTGATCTCTTGACCTTGTGATCTGCCCGCCTTGGCCTCCCAAAGTGCTGGGATTACAGGTGTGAGCCACCACACCTAGCTATTTTTTTTCCTTGTTTTAAAGAGATGGGGTCTTGCTGTGTTGTCCAGGCTGGAGTGCAGTGGCGCCCTCTCAGGCCACTGGAGACTTGAACCCTTGGGCTCAAGCGATCCTCTCATTTCAGCCTCCTGAGAAACTGAGACTACATGTGTATACCACCATGCCCAGCTAATTTATTTTTATTTTTATTTATTTTATTTTTTATAGAGATGGGGTTCTCATTCTGTTGACCAGACTGGTCTTGAGCTCTTGGCCTCAAGTGACCCTCCCACCTCAGCCTCCCAAAGTGCTGGGATTACAAGCATGAGTTACTGTGCCTGGCCTAGCAAGGTAATTTTAAAGAGACACTGCCTTCCCAATGATACCGTCTCAAAAGCCCTGAGGCCAGCCTGGGCTGAATGTGATGGGTGTGAGGACTGATCCAGGCACTACCCAGCTCTGTAACAAAACAGGGAGACAGGTGGGGAGCATCTACAATGCTGTGGATGGATTGGGCGGCAGGCAGAGGCTTCTGGCCTGCAGTTTGTGCAGACCACCACACAGGCTCTGCTCTTACAGCTTCCAAATTACTTCTCTGGCCTTTGAAGTGGAGCGATTTAGGATGACTGCAGATCCTTCTCGGTTTAACAAATGCTTCCTGCCCTCGGTCGGGGGCCCTCACTCTTCCTGTCTTCTAATTCCGTCACTCAGTCGTCTACAGGAAGACAGGAAATCTTGGATATCAAAACTTCCCCAAGATCCTACTCTATTTCTTTACTTTAAAAAAACAAACAAGCAAACAAACAGAAACTTTACAGCTGGGCGTGGTGGCTCACGCCTGTAATCCTAGCACTTTGGGAGGCCGATGGATCATCTGAGGTCAGGAGTTTGAAACCAGCCTGGCCAACATTGTGAAACCCAGCCTGTACTAAAAATACAAAAAATGAGCTGAGCATGGTGGTGCATGCCTGGAATCCCAGCTACTCAAGAGGCTGAGTGAGGTAGGAGAATTGCTTGAACCTGGGAGGTGGAGGTTGTAGTGAGCTGAGATCGTGCCATTGCACTCAGCCTGGGCGACAACAGTGAAATTCTGTCTCAAAACAAAACAAAACAAACTTTATTGAGGTAAGTGATTGACGGTAAATGGCAGAGATTTAGTGTAGGGTTTCATAAGTTTTGACATATGTGCTTACCCAGGACACCACCACCTCAATCATGATAATGAACATTTCCTTCACCCCTCAAGTTTCATAGTTGCCCCTTTGTAAAACCTCCTTCCATTTGCCCCACTTCCAGTCTGCTTTCTGTGACTGTAGATAACTCTGCAGTGTCTAGGATTTTATGAAAACGAAATCATCTTTTCTCATCTGATTTCTTTCACCCAGCATAAATATTCTGAGATTCATTCATGTCGCTTCATTCCCTTTTACTCCTGAGGTATAATCCACTGTATGGACCTTATCACAATTTGTTAATCTGCTGAGGAATCATTCCTTCCAGTTTGTTTCATAAGATCATGAAGTGTTAGATGTGTAAGGGGAGTTATAAGTCACTTAATCTAAGAAAATCATCAGTCATCTGTAGTTATCTATCTTCAGATTAGATAAGTGAGCCAGAACACCACTTACGAATTTCCTTGGGGTTGGGCGTGGTGACTCATGCCTGTAATCCCAGCATTTTGGGAGGTCGAGGTGGGTAGATCACAAGGTCAGGAGATTGAGACATGGTGAAATCCTGTCTCTACTAAAAATACAAAAATTCATGTGCCTGTAATCCTAGTTACTTGGGAGGCTGAGGCAGGAGAATCACTTGAACCAGGGAGTTGGAGGTTGCAGTGAGCTGAGATTGTGCCACTGCACTTCAACCTGGCAACACAGCAAGACTCCATCTCAAAAAAAAAAAAAAAAAAAAGGATTTCCTTGGAAATTGTTTAGAATTCAGATTTATACCTCTCCCTGACATTTGCTTCCAATGATGGAATGAACCCTGGGACTCTGTACTTTTTGCAACAGCCTATGGTGATTCGAATCCAGACATATGGTCTATACTTAAAGCACTAAATTATTTAAATATTTAGGTTCTAGAAGATTAGGAGCAAAGGCTGGATTTAAATGCACAATTTTTGACTTCTAAGTTTAGGGCTCCTTCTACTACATGATGTCAACACCAAATAGCATCAGCCACATGGAGGCCTGATGCTGTCTGCTAGCACAAATATCTGCCTTCTCGTCAAAGAAATGCCACAGCTCGGTTCTGAGCTACTTTCATGTGTTTCCAGAAGAGGGCACTGATAACAAATCCTTTCTTTTATACATGGTTTTCTTTCTCTTTCTCTCTCTCCCTTCCCCCTCTCTCCTCTCCCCACTTTCTTCCTCCACTTGTTTTTGTTTTGGTTTGGTTTTTTTGTGATTTTTTTTTTTGGTCGTCAAAGTTGCAAATATGAAAAACAATGAAGTGGGACAACAAAGGTGTGGAGAAATTATTTTACTTTGATAAGTAGCCAAACCCCCAGAGAAATTTCTTGACTTCACGACATTTTTAATACAACCTTGCCTGTAAGTGCTATCACTGACTGGCTTCCAGTCTCTAATTTTGTGAGTCAGCACTTTCTTTCAGTGACTTCCTCAAAATTATAGCAATAGGAGGGGCTGGACGGAACATGCAGAGGTGAGAATGCTGAAAAGTAAACAGAGTTGAAGAAACGTTTACCTTTAGGAAAAACAATGACAAAAAATGTCATCTAGTTATTTTACTCCCTATCTCTTTCCCTTTGGTGTTTAGGGAGGAAGCCATGAGCCTAACTTGGTATATTTTTTTCCCTTCAGTTATTATAATTCCAGTGAACCTTGGGCTGCCTTCCTCCAAACTCTGAAAATTTGAACTCAGGCAGTAGGGCCTGAACCATGAGTTGGTACCTGGTGGCTGAGAATGTTGCTTCTAAGCAAGGATATCGTGATTGTGAAAAACCAAGCAGTAACATTTCAGATGAAAGAAGAAAGGGGCATGAGTCCGACTCAAGCTGTCAGAAAAATTTAATTCATCTTTGATAGTTTTGGCATTTTCCTAAAAATACTTTTACGACAAATTGGGTAATTCAAATGTGCTTGCTACCTCTGAAGCCCTGGAATGAAAGTGAGCTTTTGCTTCAATGAGATGAAATAAGACAAGGCTTTGAGAATTCAATTGATCCCGCCCTCCCCCGACCCCCAGGTAGAATTGTGAGAAGGCACACTGTGTCTGCAGACCCCTCAGACTCACTTTTGCAACCTTTTCTTTCCCCACTCTTACCAACTATGGGTGATCCATTGCTCTCCTCATTGGGTCCTTAGTGTGAGTTACACAGAGTCTTACTAGCTGGTGCTGTCTACATTTGCATTTGAACACAAATTGTGGCATGATAGACTTTGTCTGTGATTCACAAGGCTTGGTAATAAGAGAGAAGATTGGTAATAAGAAGTTCTAATCTATGTTCATTTACTTATCACTTGTGGGCCTTTAGGCAAGTCATTTTACCTTTGTGAGTATTTCCTCATGTGTTAAATAGTAAAGATGATAGTAATACGCACATTTGTGAGTGGCTATAGGGATTAGAGATTATATATATAAAGTGCCTGGTCCATACATGGTAGTGTCAGGCATGAAAGGTGTCAGACATGAAGATGATGGAAAGTTTTGGACTTCTCTGATTAATAAGAGGACTTTTCTAGGACAGGTGAAACTGGCTTATAAGAATGGAGAGTGGTAGCTGCCTACGCAATTAGAATGGGCCTATGTGTTTTGCCCTAATGCCTCTTGTCTACCTAATTTGTCTACGTGTCCATTGTAATCATGGAGCCTCAATCTTTGGATCATTTATGAGAGTCATAAATCTAACTGGGTGAATGTGGAATTGAGAAGACACTCCAATGTATTTGTGAGACCAACTACTTAAGGGTTGCTACATTTGAAACACAATTCTAGGATATATACACATACAGAATGACAAATGATTTCCACAGGTTTGATAAGGAACCTAATCTCATTACTTTATGGTCACACTTCTGTGACAATGCAATTTTATTTTGCCAAAATATATGTCTGTGTTTATGCACATATACGTGCTCCTTGATGGCCTATTTCTATACTCACCCAAATTATATATAATAAAAACTGTCCTTTTTACAATGTAGTTTGTTATTTCTTGCACTTCTTAATGGCAGAAACATTCATTGTGACTTCTGTTCTCAGGTAATGAGAAGCTGTGATGGACGTTAACAGAAGAGGCTTCGAGTGGGAAGTTATCCCAGATGTTCTCACCGTCTCGCTCCAAATTTGATATGCTGCAATGTTTTCAGTCTTATTGTTAGAGTTTCAGGGTGGAGATGGATCATATTGAGAAGGAAGAGCTGAAGTACTAGACTCTAAAAATGTGTAAACAGCCATCAAGGGAAATTCTGAGGGGTCCTAGTGCTGGGGAAGGTTTAAGGAGTTTATTCTTGGCATCATGGCCTATAATCTGTAATTAGCAACCCACTGATACGGTATTTGTTAAATTCCTACACTATAGGTAAGGACTATTGAAATTGCACTTTGCCAGTGGGAAAACAGACTACAGTATTCACACTAGCATAAATTTCAGTTTCTGGGAGTAGGTAGTTTGCCTGAAGCCAGATAGTTCTTAGGAATCAATAATCTTATTAGCCCCAGGGGACTGGATCTCTATACTTTGTAGAGTGGGTACAGTTGCTGGAACATCTGCCCATGGGCACCTGCCTTAGTGGAAAGAGATTTTTTTTTTTTTTTTGCAGGCATTAAAGCTCAGAATAATTCAAAAACATTCCTCCAGGTACTGAACAACTATTTATCAGTCTTACAGATGGAATTATTGCTGTCTCTGCCTGGAAGCCTTTGTTGACGTCTCCTTCCAGTCAGTCAGCTCAGGGTTTAATCTGGTTAATCCCACAGAGCAATGGCATTCTTTTTCTGCCATAACTTTTCCTTAGTCCAAGGAAAAGGAAGAAATATTTAGATTCTTGAGAGGTCTGTGTCATTCAGCATACTGCTGCAGTATCAGAAGTACGCAGCAAAATGAAGCAACTTGTTTTCCTCCTTCAAGGGTAGATGAGACATAGCTGCAGTTTTTCAAACTCTGGAAAATGTAACTATGTATGTTTCTGCTGCATGGCATTACTGGCTGTCAGGTGTGGAGCAGGTTAGTTTGATGATGATAATGAAATATGTCATTATTTCCCCATTTCTAGAAGTGCTCAGTGTGAACAGATAGTGGGTCCAAAGCATAGAGTATTTACGACCAGGACCTAGTAAAACTCAGATCAGAAGGTTGTCTTGGCTCTACCTATCAACTTCTTCTTCTATCAATTAACATATGTGTGGAATGTAATGGTAGTATGAGTTATATCAGCGGAAAAAAGGATGGATAGGATATTAAAAAGGTAGTCTTAGGAGGATTTGGTGACTGTGTTAGTTTCCTAGTGCTATCACAACAAATTACCCCAAACTTGGCGGCCTAAAACAACAGAAATTTACTCTTTCCCATTCTGGAGGCCAGAAGTCTGAGATCAAGGTGCCAGCAAAGTTATGCTCCTTTAAAGGACGTGGGTGAGAATCCTTCCTCATTATCTTCAGCTTCGCATGACTCTGAGTCTTGTTTGGCTTCTAGCTGAGTGACTCCAATCTCTGCCCATGTCTTTTTTCACATGGCCTTCTCCTTCTTCTCTGTCTTCTTTCCATGTGCAGTCTCCTTCTGCCTTTCTCTTATGAGGACACTTGTTACTGGATTTAGGGACTATCCAGATAATCCAGGATGAGCTCATCTCAAGATCCTAACTCAACGACCCTTTACCCAAATAAGGTTCGATTAACAAGTTTGGGATCAGGACATGGTTATGTCTTTTGGGAGGACATAACATGTTTGTTTGATTAAGGAGTTCTAATAAGGATGAATCCCAAATCTCTGGCCAGGACAGGTAGGATTGTGGTGGCAAATATCTAGAAGAGAAAACATTTGAGGAAATGCTGCTTTTCTCATTTAGTTTTAGACACTTAGTTTAAGGTGGGGGATAGAGGAAACAGAAACTTGACTTCACCATTTTGTCTCATATTAACCCGGCCTTGAGATTTACAAAAATACTGTCAATGTTTTTCAAATAGCACACATGCAAATAGAAAAAGGCTACAGCGATTCCTGAGTTGGGCCTTAGATTATGCTACATCTTAAAATTTTACTTTCAGAATACTTTGAGATATACAAAACTGCTGTCAATGTTTTTCAAATAGCACACATGCAAATAGAAAAAGGCTACAGTGATTCCTGAGTTGGGCCTTAGATTATGCTACATCTTAAAATTTTACTTTCAGAATACTTTGAGATAAACAGTGTGATTTATGAACAAAAGTAATTTTTCCTTTGTATCCTAGCATTAGTTAGTTAGTATCTGAAGTATCCTGATCAGGAATACACACTTCAGGCATGATTAGCAAGCACTTCAAATATTGCCATGGAAATCTGCTCATAAGGACTTCATAATTAGCATCAGAGATATAAAAATAATTTTTCACTAATGAAGAGATAGGTGGTGTTCAACATATGTATTGACTCTCATCTCCCACCACTGTTGCATGAAAACTTATGAGAATCGGACAAGCCCAGCCACCCAATTCCAGTTCCTTCAGAGAAGCCCTCAGTGTACAGTTCATTTCGATGGACTGTTCACACTTCACAGAACACCACTGCCTGATGAGAATGTTGCCTCTTTCCATCATTAAACAGCATGGCCCTGGACTGAGACACACACACACACACACACACACACACACACACACACACCCCTGGATGAGGGGAGACAGACTTTCTGGTGTTTTATAACTGATACTATCTGCTACTTGAAAACTGGAGGTCTAGCTGGGCGCAGTAGCTCACACCTGTAATCCCAGCACTTTGGGAGGCTGAGGCAGATGGATCTTCTGAGGTCAGGAGTTTGAGACCAGCCTGTCCAACATCATGAAACCCTGTCTCTACTAAATATACAAAAAAAATTAGCTGGGCGTGGTGCCGGGCACCTGTAATCCCAGATACTAGGAAAGCTGAAGCAGGAGAATCACTTGAACCCAGGAGGTGGAGGTTGTAGTGAGCTGAGATCATGCCATTGCACTCCAGCCTGGGCAACAAGAGTGAAACTCCATCTCAAAAAACAAAACAAAAACAAAACAAAACAAAATTGGAGGACTAAGGCATAATTGTTATTTGATATTTGCTTCTACAAATAAATAGTAATTTGATAATTCAAATAATAGTTATTATTGGAGAAATAATAATTTCAAAAATTAAATGTATTAAACCTGTGTGATTTGAGAGAGTTACAACAGTATTTCATGGGCTGAAAAACCGCAAACGGGATCAGTTCTAGTAATTTAATAGTGCTGCTGGTTCTGCGTCTCATCAAGTCACCACTGGATATACACTGCAGAAAGTATCCATATTTTATTGCAAAAAACGAAGAGAATTTATTGAAGAGAGACCACAGAAGTATTGTAAGTGTATAATGAGAGTAAAATTCTCTAACTAAAACAATTTATGTTTCCAAGATTACAATTTGCATGTGGAAAATAAAGTAGCTTTCACAAATGAGGGAAATGTGTTGGTTTTAGGGAAGAATACAAGCAAAGATTGTGAAACATTAGCAACCTATTTGTAACTTTTAGCTAAATCTGCTTTTCTCCCTATTTTTGATAAAGGAATTAAAGACTAACCAGAAATAGAAAACATGCCAAAACATTTTATTGGAATTATCCTTCTAAATAAACATGTAGCCATGTTTATTTCCTGATAAGAGTTTGGTTCCTGATAGAGTGACTTTTCAGGTGGTCTGGTGGCATGCACCTGTAGTCCTAGCTAATCAGGAGGCTGAGGCTAGAGGAATACTTGAACCCAGGAGTTTGAGGCTGCAGTTGCTAGGATCACAACACTGCACTGACAGAGCAAGATCCTGTTTCAAATATATATATTGAGACACACATACACACACACACACACCCCTAAAGGTAACCATTTAGGATTGAGATTTCAAAGAAGAAAGGAGGGAAGATAAGGAAATAGGGCAAAGGAAAGATAACAAAGCCAGTGAGAATATGCGATTCTTTTCTTGTAATCATGGACTCAGAGAATCTTAGCAGCAGAGGTTTCATAGACGTAACCTAATTCCTGTTCCCTCAACTGTACTGTAGATAGCAGTCTCCGGGTTTACTTCTACTTAAGGCAGTATTTACAATTCACACTGCTTGAATTGTTAGAATGCTTTATCTCACACTGAGCAGAACTACCTTTCTTAGATTTGATGGGTCCTGGTTCTGTCCTTGGGAAAACATGGAATAATTCTTCTCCCTCTTTGGCCTGACAGCTTTTCAAATGTTTAAAGACAGCTGCCATCTCCCTTCTGTGTTTTAAAATAAATGGATAATCAGGGACAGTTATAATCACCTGAGATTTGTATGACAGGGACATTCTGGGGAGTTTCACATCATTCTATCCAGACAATCTGAGCAAAACAAACTGACAGCTACAGAAAAGTCCCCAGGATAGATTTATTGTCCTCATCTCAGTTTTCTGGCCAAAAGTCTTAAGAACATGAAATGCTAACACTATTTTGAGTACTTTGTTCTCAAGTAAAAGCTAAATTAAATCTCATGGTCATGAATTGTGATACGATTTTAAAATGGTTGTTTTCATTCATTATTAGCCCAATTTTACATCCTTGGTTTTGTGATGTAAAAAGAATAAATTCAGTGCAACTAAAAGATCAACATGAAGTTTTGCTAAATACTTAGATCAACAAGTGTTTATTGCATATTTAATTTTCTTTTCTAGAATCAGAGTGACACAGTTTAACAGTAATTTATAGTTTTGAATGTAAGATGGTAGGTATACAAATCACCCAATAAACATTGTTTTTAGATATCTAATTGTGTTGTCTGTAATTTACTTTTAAAATACTTTTAACACAGTGATATAGCTTTAGTGTAGCATGTCAGTGTACAATTCTATTCAGGGGAAGGTTGGTTACCATTTGGAGTACCCTGATTGGGAATATGTCCTGACTGGGAATACTGGAAATAGTTATGCAACACTGGAGAGACATGAGTCAGAGACACTTCAGCAAGTTTTCTTCTTAAGTTTTGATCGACACCAGAGATTTTGTTAATGGCCAAATTATTAGAAATCTGTTTACTAGAAACCATTTCTGTATTTTTACCAATACAGGTAAAATTAGTAATGATAAAGAAATGTGGATTTTCTAAAAACATTATACAGAAATTCCTCTTTCCAATATTTTTACAGTCCCAATACTTGATAGCTTTCAGAGTAGCACTCTTGACTTCTGACTGAACCAGTAGATTATTTCTATTTGATTTGAAAAATTTAATTATTTCTATTAAAAAAATTAGGTAAATCCTGCCACTATAATAAACCTTTTCATTCAAGGAGCCATCAGAGCACATAAAAAGGTAGAGATCACCGGGTGCGGTGGCTCACTCCTGTAATCCCAGCTCTTTGGGAGGCCGAGGCAGACAGATGACCTGAGGTAGAGAGTTCAACCAGCCTGACCAACACCTGTCTCTTTAAAGAAAAAAAAAAAAAAAAAAAGGTAGAGATCTGGGACCTTGCCAAGCTTACAGAACAGGTTCTATGCCTGCTTTTGTGCCTGTCTGTATGTGTGGCAGAATTCCATCTGAGACTTCTTTCCATTGTATCATTCTGCCTGGTAGCCAGGATTTAGAAGAAAAGACCTATGACTCTCATCTACCTATAGTTATGAAAGTTGTGTTAAATTGGATTATTGTTTAAAAATACTGTATGAAAAGTACGCTTCCTCATCTTTTGACTTTAGGGTGACCACAGAGCATGTTTTAGCCAATGTAATGTTGTGACAAAGGCAGAGGTTAAAAACGGGCTTGTTCAGTGGGCTTGCCTTCTTGCATCTCTGCGAAGACCATGATAGAAACATTCTAGGTGCCCTTCTGGCCCAAGAAAGATGAGAAACACATAGAGCAGACTTGGACCTCAACTGCAGCTCAGAATCACTCAGCTGATATTAGCTGGGTGGTTGTTTGACATGTGGCAATCACTGACTGGTATTTGAGGCTACCAATATTTATCCTCCAAACCTAATGATCACGAATTCTCAAATTAGATGAAGTAGTATACAGTTTTCAAATAATGCTTCACTGAATTCTCACCACAAATCTGGGAGTAGGCATTCTTTTTCTATTGTATAGATAAAGCAATCAAAGCTAAGAGTGATGAAAACAACTTGGACCAAATCATACCACCAGGAGAAATAGAACAAGAATTAGCTCTAATCAGATTGTAGAGTGCATCCTCTTCCACTACACTGCATTGCACAAAAAGATATATCCATGCAAGCAGCAATAGAGACAACAACTGAACACATAATCCAGTGGGGGTCATTCATGGGCACACTTACTCAGCAAAGTCATCTTTAATGAGCACCTACTATGTGTCAGAGCATTGTAGTATGTCCTAGGGATTTAATCATTAAGCACGATAGACATTGTCCCTGTCCTCACAGGGCATCTAATCTTATTATGGATGTGTTTAATATATACATGCTTTAAATTTTGTTTGTGATGTAAGAATTTGGTCTAATTTTACACTGTGTATATAAACAACAGCCCTAGACAAAAGGAAACTCTGTTTCTGATGGAGTGACTTTTCAGGTGGTGACTACTAACTGTTTAGAATGCAAGTAACAACTACTCTCAGAAATGCATTCAACTACTAAATGCATCTGAGTTGTTCTTCCACACAATGCTCCAGTATATTACAGGTCAGGGAGTTGGAGAATAACAAAATTACTCCTACTGTTCAACAGGGGGGGAAAAGCAATAGGATATTATGATTCTTATTAATAAACATTATTAAACTCAGACAATTTGTGAAGTTTAGAATAAAAATAATTAATCTACTGAAAGAATGGTAAACCAGAAAAGATGAAAAATTATAATTAAAGAATGAAAATGACATTTGGTATCAGAGTCATCTCAGCAGACTATCTGAACAGTGCAATAAACAAAGTGAATTATTTCTACCATAATAATGGTATTTACTGTAATACAATGGCATACTAGAAATCTAATTGCAACCTGTCAAGGATTAAAAAAACCATAGTTATAATGTGAAAATACAGGAAGAATAGATATGATCTGCATTTTTAAAGGAACATGGCAATTCTACTATATGGTTCAATTTTCAGATATCAGGATTTATATAATAAGAAAAGACAGAGAAAATGAAAATTGGGGAAACTTTTGAATAGGTGCTTTAAGAAGGGGATTTGCAACCGATTGGAAACAGGCTGATTTTGATTACATTTTAATGTGAGATAAAGTAAAGATGGGGTAAATCCAAAGTAAAACGTAATTACAAGTTTCTGCATAATCCCTGGCAAAATATTAAAGATTAGATTTCAGAATTGTGTTAGTAGTTCCATACAACTTTTACTATTCATACTTACCCACTGTACATTAAGCATTGTCAGAAACAGAAAAAATATATTCATAAATGGAAATAATAAAAAGATATTTAATAAGCTGTCTGAATTTTAAAGTTTTGCCCTTTCTGAAATAAAAGAAAAAATAAAACACAATAGAAAATAATCTAAATACTAGGGTATGAGTGAGGAGACAGAATGATATAAATTCATTTTTAAATAGAAAAAAATTAAGTGCAAAGTACTTTATTAAAAAAGCATGAACACATCATTCTATATGCTATCCCCTGGTTTATTTTCACAATGTTTTATGTGTGTATATATATATTACACACACACACACACACAAATTCCCATGGTAACACATTTGGATGGGTATGCATAACGAGTCATGGAGGTTAATTGACCAAAAATTCAGGTAAGTAGTCCTATTTCCACAATGGCTGAAAAAGATGAGACTTACTAATTTGAACATATATATAACTCTAAAACGTGATCAGAAAAATCAACAGCTCTTAAATACTGACAATCAATAGATTCGCAGTACTGATACATAGGTGAGAATAATAGCTTCTTTTCAGGTAAGTATAAGGGATTTGGGGATATCTGGTTGTGAAGAGTTTAAGATTGACAAAATAAGTGTTAATAGAAACTGTTCATGAAATATATTCTGAGAAACAATGTAATAATCTGGTGATTTTGATCATTTTTGTCTGTCTGTCCTAAATACAGAAGCTGATGGACATATACAAAATCTATTAAAAACCTTGATGAGTGATAAAGTCCATCTGCCAGCAGCTGCTGAAGTGTACTTTGACAGTTTAGATATTGCAGAGAGAGAGGGAGAGAGAAAGAGAGAGATATGATCCCAAGTGGCGAAAAAAGAAAGAAGAAAGAAAGGTCAAAAAAAGAAAGAAAGGAAAATTAAAAAAGAAAGAGAGAGAGACTATTAGAATATATTTTCAGAAATAGTTGTGGATTTTTTAGAAATGAAATTAAAACATAAAACACAGAAGGCATATAGTAGGGAAATGTATGTCAAAATTGCATTCCTAAAGTACTGTCATCTCTTAGGAAATTGTACTAGCTTTACCCACCTCAAAGTATTTTTCTGATGTATGTAATTAAATAATGATAATACTGACTTACATTTAAAGATATGTTACTTTATTACTATGTTACTTGGCTGAATTCATTGTTAAAGATATTGACATTTGAGATGTTTAGAGTACGAGAAGGTATAGATACGGCTATACATTTATTATGTTTTAGAAAGATATTTATTTTCTCTCTGATTATAATGGCATTACATTGTAAGGAATTTTGATCATAAGAATCACACACACAAAAAAAGCTAGATAACTCTATACTCCTACCATACAGATTATAGGTGAGATTATAGGTGTCATCATTTTGGCATATTTGCTTCTAATAATTTTACTGCTGTATTAAAAAAATACATATGTTCAAATTTGTTTCCAGCTTTTTTCTTAATATTATTTCAGCAACATTTTCCTATGTGATTAAAATTTTTTATAAACATAATTTTATTTATTTTTTGTTTTGAGATGGAGTCTTGCTCTGTCACCCAGGCTGGAGTGAAGAATGCAGTGGAGTGATCTTGGCTCACTGCAACCTCTGCCTTCTGGGTTCAAGCGATTCTCATGCCTCAGCCTCCTGAGTAGCTGGGACTACAGGGACATGCTACCACTCCTGGCTAATTTTTGTATTTGTTTAGTGGAGATGGGGTTTCATTATGTTGGCCAGGCTGGTCTCGAACTGCTGACTTCAAGTGATCTGTGTGCCTTAGTCTCCCAAAGTACTGAGATTACTTGCGTGAGTCACCGTGCCCGGTGATAAACATAATTTTTAATTGCTATGTAACACTCTATTACATAAATGAACTCTATATTTAGTGTTCTTTTTATTTATATATTTATTTTTGTGACTTTAAATGACTTAAGAATTAGCATCTTTGTATTCAGAATATTTTTAAGCAAAGGTTTTTTTTTTTTTTTTTTTTTTTTTTTAGAGATGGGTTTTCACCATTTTGGCCAGGCTGGTCTTGAACTCCTGACCCCGTGATCCACCCATCCACCCTCATGATCCTCCCAAAGTGCTGGAATTACAGGCGTGAGCCACCGCGCTGGCCAGCAAAGATCTTTACAACTGGAATTATTGAGTCAAAGGCTATGTGTTTAACATGAAGCTGTGGTAAATACTGGCTGTTTGCCAAACTTGCTTGATTTTCCTTCTGGGTGCAGAGATAGGCTACATTTCTCAGCCTCCCTTGCAGTGAGGTAAGGACATGAGCATGAATTCTTTCCAAAGGGAAGTGGCAGAAGTGATCGAATCATGCACAATGCTTCCAGATCTGGCCCAAAATTACATCTTACACAATTCTCAAGGCTCTCTCCTTATTTGCTGATGGTGTGTCAATGCAGGGTGAGCTTGGAAGGCATTTGTGAAAGACTGCTTCTGAAGAAGCAGAGTATTTGTCAGGCTGCTTCTGAAGAACTGTGGGGCAGATACCTTTCATTCCCATTGGCTTGAATTGATGTCAGCATGAAAAATAAAATTCTATTGTGTTAAAATACTGAAATTTGGCAGCTTATTCATTTTAGTGCTAGCATAATCTTAACTAATAGAGACATTAGCATTGAGAATGAGGTCCTACTCTCTAATAAAAACCTAAAATATGTGGAATCAGCATTGGGCAGTGAGGACATTAATATTAGAAGATAGGAAGATGGAGACTCATGTAATACAGTGGTAAAATACATGGTAACTCTTCACAATAGCAAAGACATGAAGTCGACCTAAATGCTCATCAGGGACAGATTGGATAAAGAAACTGGTACATATACAACTTGGAATACCATGCAGCCATAGAAAAGGATGAGTTTATAGTCTTTTGAAGGAACATGAGCTGAACAGAAAACCAAATACAGCATGTTCTCACTTATAAGTGGTAGCTAAATGATAAGAACCAATGGACACAAAGAAGGAAACAACAGACACCAGGGCCTACTTGAGGGTGGGAGGAGGGACAGGAGCAGAAAAGATAACTGTTGGGTACTGGGGCTTAATACTGGATGATGAAATAATCTGTACAACAAATCCCATGACATGAGTTTACCTATATAACAAACCTGCACACATACCCCAAACCTAAAATAAAAGTTAAAAAAGAAGTAAGTAAAACAAAATGTGTGTTAAAACTGTCACTGGAAATAGCATAAAGGCAGCCAGGTACTTATAGAGCCTGTAGCTCTAGTGAAAAAGATTGGAAAACAGAATTTTTTTATATGTGTTGGTGGTTACTGGCTTCCATTAAGAAGGTATTAGAAGAGAAAAAAATGAATCTGCTTGACAGGTTCCGAGCAGAAATAAAAAGAAATACAGAGGGAGAAGATATGTGGGGCATTAAAGAGTTTGAAACACCAACTGTTTCTGGATTCCAAACAATAGGAAATAGAATTGAAGGTGTAGTTTTTTTCTCCTAAACTGTATGACCTCAGGGATGCTGGCATCAAATTGGGTGCATGTGAGATAGGCAAGAAGGCGAGGAAGCAAGGAAATAAATCACAGATAATAGTAATGTTTATGAAAGAACTTTGGGTAGGGTTCCACGTAAGCCCAGACTTAAAAAGCCATTGGCTGTGTGAGCCTTAAAATCATCCTTTATCTCCTAAACAGAGAAGTTTCTTATCAAAAGCAGAATTAGGGTCAAGGAAAAGCACTCATTCACTCTTAAGTAGGGCCTTCGTAATTCTCGGATGATTCCATTTCTACGAAATACTCAAAAAAGGTACATCTGTGGAAGCAGGAAGTAGATTAGTAGTTCCCTGGCATTAGGGTGGGAGTTATAAGTGGGCATGAGGGGTCTTTGAGGGGGATGCTGGAAATATTCTAAAGCTGGATTGTGGTGAGAGTCGCATGACTGTGAATTTACTAAAAATCATTGAATTGTATAGGTGAAATAAGCAAATTCTATGGTATGTTAATTACATCTCAAAACAACCTTTTAAAATAAAAACCTGGATGGATTCAGAAGCCAGCCCAAGCAGCCGCCTAGTTCTCTTGGACTGGGGGGCTGATTCTACTGGTGCAGGAGAGTGGGGGCTGCCAACCCAACGTGCATGGATTGAACTGCAATGGAGAAATAGTTACGGGAGACATCCCTTAACTGTAGCCCTATCACAGGGTGTCTGTCTGTAGCCCCAGGGTGGTGTGTGTCTGTCGCCCCGTTGCAGGGTGTCTAGATTGGTAAGTATCCTAGGCACTGTCAATGCCTCCTTCCTTCTCTCGACTGGTTCTGTAGCCTTGTCGTGGGGTGTCTGTAGCCCCATTGTGTGATGTCTGTTTGTAGCTTCCCGTGGGGTGTCTGTGTCTATAGCCTCATTGCAGGGTGGCTCTTCGGCTCCTGGGGGTCTCGTTGGCTCTTTCTAATTAGTAAAAAGAGTCCTGGTTTGGGAGACTTCTCCTCAATCAGGAAGATTTTGAGGAGGTTTCTCAGATGGGGAAAAGGAGGATAGTTTGGAGGGGATACTCTTGCAGTTCTTGGTTAGGGATCTGATTTGGAAGGCATTCTGTCCGTCTTGTCTTTGTGTGTGTTTGTATGTGTGGAAGGAATCTCAGAAGGGGTTGCTGATGGAAGTCCAGTAGGCCTAACTCAGAGAACCCTCCTTATTCGTCTGGTCACATTTGATGAGGCCTAAAGAAGGCTCAACAGGCCTGTCTCTCGAGGTGATTATCTGTTCTTCACCTTACCAGGAGACCCCATGTGAATTACTGCTCAGAGGTGGTCCGTTCCTACCTGGAGTGGAGCAAAGACAACAGGGACCAATGGGAAAAAGTTCAAGCTTTGCCAGGTTGATACTGGGTGCTAAACAGGGTAACTAATGTTTGTTTTGTTATGTGTGTTTTGCTGGGATGGAAAATGTTAATTTGATTCCCCATGAAGCCCGTTGGACAGGAGCTGACAAAGTAAGAATCTTCCTTATGGTTCCATAAATCAGGAAAGGGTGATTTTCTTTCGTAAAGTGGCTTGAACCCCACAGCTATGGGACAGTGAGCAGGGTCATCAGAAGCCACTCTGTTCTTCTGGAAGCTGCAGAGAAAGGGAGTCCAGAAACCTGGTATGCTGGCAAAAAAGGGTAAGAAATTCTTACCAGCCAAGTTTCTGTTCTCTCTCTCTCTCTGTCTGGGTAAATGGTAAATGTGACTATTTGTCTCTCTGCAAGAGTTTGATTTAGAAAACAGATTGGCTGGGGGCAGTGGCTTATGCCTGTAATCCCAGGATTTTGGGAGGCTGAGGCAGGTGGATCACCTCAGGTCGGGAGTTCAAGACCAGCCTGACCAACATGGAAAAACCTCATCGCTACTAAAAATACAGTCATGAAGTCCTTGCCCATGCCTATGTCCTGAATGGTATTGCTTAGGTTTTCTTCTAGAGTTTTTATGGTGTTGGGCCTCATGTTAAATCTTTAATCCATCTAGAGTTAATTTTTGTATGAAGTGTAAGGAAGGGATCCAGTTTCAGCTTTCTGCTATGGCTAGCCAGTTTTCCCAATACCATTTGTTAAATAGGGAATCCTTTCCTCATTGCTTGTTTTTGTCAGGTTTGTCAAAGATCAGATGGTTGTAGTTGTGTGGCATTCTTTTTGAGGCCTCTGTTCTGTTCCATTGGTCTATATCTCTGTTTTGATACCAGTACCATGCTGTTTTGATTACAGTAGACTTGTAATATAGTTTAAAGTCAGGTAGTGTAATGCCTCCAGCTTTGTTTTTTTTTTGTTTTGTTTTGTTTTTTGCTTAGGATTGTCTTGGCTATGCAGGCTCTTTTTTGGTTCCATATGAAGTTTAAGGTGGTTTTTTTCCAATTCTGTGAAGAAAATCATTGGTAGCTTGATGGGGATAGCATTGAATCTGTAAATTATTTTGGGCAGTATGGCCATTTTCATGATATTGATTCTTCCTAACCATGAGCATGGAATGCTTTTCCATCTGTTTGTGTCCTCTTTTATTTCCTTGAGCAGTGGTTTGTAGTTCTCCTTGAAGAGGTCCTTCCCATTCCTTGTTAGTTTGTATTCCTAGG
The DNA here is from genome assembly GCF_049354715.1 of Callithrix jacchus. Classification (NCBI taxonomy): domain Eukaryota; kingdom Metazoa; phylum Chordata; class Mammalia; order Primates; family Cebidae; genus Callithrix; species Callithrix jacchus. Next base: position 112,505,274 of record NC_133507.1, read on the forward strand.
TATTTTATTCTCTTTGTAGCAATTGCTAATGGGAGTTCATTCATGATTTGGCTCTCTGTTTGTCTATTATTGGTGTATAGGAATGCTTGTGATTTTCCCATGCTGATTTTGTATCCTGAGGCTTTGCTGAAGTTGCTTATCAGCTTAAGGAGATTTTGGGCCTAAACAATGGGGTTTTCTAAATATATAATCATGTAATCTACAAACCCCATGGGCTTCATATTGAAAACACAAAAGCAATGGCAACAAAAGCCAAAATAGACAAATGGGTTCTAATTAAACTTAAGAGCTTCTGCACAGCAAAATAAATTATCAATATGGTGATTTGGCAACCAACAGAATGGGAAAAGAATTTTTGCAATCTACTCATCTGGCAAGGGGCTAATATCCAGAATCTATGGAGAACTTAAACAAATATACAAGAAAAAACAAGCAACCCCATCAAAAAGTGGGCAAAGGATATGAAGAGACACTTTTCAAAAGAAGACATTTATGCAGCCAACAAACATGAAAAAAAGGTCATCATCACTGGTCATTAGAGAAATGCAAATCAAAACCACATTGAGATACCACCTCATGCCAGTTAGAATGGTAATCATTAAAAAATCTGGAGATACGCTGGGCATGGTGGCTCACGCCTGTAATCCCAGCACTTTGGGAGGCCGAGGCGGGTGGATCACGAGGTCAAGAGATCGAGACCATCCTGGTGAACATGGTGAAACCCCGTCTCTACTAAAAATACAAAAAAATTAGCTAGGCATGGTGGTGCGTGCCTGTAGTTCCAGCTACTCAGGAGGCTGAGACAGGAGAATTGCCTGAATCCAGGAGGCGGAGATTGCAGTGAGCTGAGATCACACCATTGCACTCCAGCCTGGGTAGCAAGAGCAAAACTCTGTCTCAAAAAAAAAAAAAATCTGGAGATAACAGATGCTGGAGAGGATGTGGAGAAATAGGAACACTTTTACACTACTGGTGGGAGTGTAAATTAATTCAACCTTGTGGAAGGCAGTCTGGTGATTCCTCAAGGATCTAGAAATAGAAATACCATTTGACCCAGCAATCCCATTACTGGGTATATACCCAAAGGATTATAAATACTTCTATTATAAAAACACATGTACACATATATTTACTGTGGCAATGTTCACAATAGCAAAGACTTGGAACCAACCCAAATGCCCATCAATGACAGACTGGATAAAGAGAATGTGGCACATATACACCATGGAATACTATGCAGCCATAATGATAAATGAGTTCATATCCTTTGCAGGGACATGAAGGAAACTGGAAACCATGATTCTCAGCAAACTGACACAAGAACAGAAAACTAAACACTGAATGTTCTCACTCATAAGTGGTGTTGACCAATGAGAACACACAGACACAGGGAGGGGAACATCACACACTGGGGCCTGGCAGGTGGGGGCTGGGGGAGGAATAGCAGGGGATGGGGGTACTGGGGAGGGATAGCATTAGGAGAAATAACTAATGTAGATGATGGGGCGATGGATGCAGCAAACCACCACCATGGCATGTGTATACCTGTGTAACAAACCTGCATGATGTGCACATGTACACCAGCACTTAAAAGTATAATAAATAAATTTTTTAAAAATCACACAATTGTGGTAAAAGGATGAAAAATAAAAATAAAAAATTAGCCAGGCATGGTGGCAGGTGCCTGTAATCCCAGTTACTCAGGAGGCTGAGGCAGGGGAATCACTTGAACTTGGGGGGCAGAGGTTGCGGTGACCTGGCAGAGATAGCGCCATTGCACTCCAGCCTGGGCAGTAAGAGTGAAACTCTGTCTCTGGAATAAAAAAAAAAAAGAGGGGCCGGGCGCGGTGGCTCAAGCCTGTAATCCCAGCACTTTGGGAGGCCGAGGCGGGTGGATCACGAGGTCAAGAGATCGAGACCATCCTGGTCAATTTGGTGAAACTCCGTCTCTACTAAAAATGCAAAAAATTAGCTGGGCATGGTGGCGCGTGCCTGTAATCCCAGATACTCAGGAGGCTGAGGCAGGAGAATTGCCAGAACCCAGGAGGCGGAGGTTGCGGTCAGCCGAGATTGCGCCATTGCACTCCAGCCTGGGTAACAAGAGCGAAACTCCATCTCAAAAAAAAAAAGAAAGAAAGAAAAGAAAGAAAGAAAAAGAATTTGTGAGACTAGTCTTAGGTGGTAGCAAATCTGGTGTACTTTTTGCCAAGAATTTGTCTATCTGTGTTCTGTAATGGAGAAAGGATATCACAGGATAATGTGGGGTTAGGATTCTTATAAGCCTGCTTTTCAAGCCAGCCCATCCCGCTTACGAGTTACAAACTTTGCTACAGGTCTCTGAAACCGATACTGTATGTAATTTCTCTGTGTTGTTTTGTGTCCTTAAGAGCTTAAACTTGTGACCATGTGGGGATACTTTCTCTTGGTTTCCATCATCCAGAGGACAGGAATTTTGAGGTTCATGTCATAGTTAGCCCTAAAAATGATCTTGAGTAGTTAAAAGCCTTTGCAAGGTTGAAATTGGCTTGCGTAGGTTCCTTTTGGGAAGAGCAATAGAAACTGCTCATTGCTCTAACTCTGTCACTAACGCTTTGTTTTTTATAATGGCGGCCTGGCTTCTATTCTTGGCTTCTGGAATGATTCCTTTCTGCTTTTTAATTTACATAACTTTGCCATTTGTTGAGGTTTTTCTTCTGTCATGGATAGCTTCTGATTTTCTCACTTGAATTTTCCTTTCTCTAAACTACCCTGGGGGAGATTCTAAATCTTGCACAAAAATAAACAGTTTACCATCTCTTTGAGACACCTATGTGCCCCTGGTTAAGTTATAACCTTATTTGGCCAGGTGTGGTGGCTCACACCTATAATCCCAGCACTTTGGGAGGCCAAGGGGGGCGGATCACGAGGTCAGGAGTTTGAGACCAGCCTGACCAATATGGTGAAACCGAGTCTCTACTGAAAATACAAAAATTAGCCAGGTGTGGTGGCAGGCGCCTGTAATGCCAGCTACTTGGAAGGCTGAGGCAGAAGAATTGCTTGAACCTGGGAGGTGGAGGTTGCAGTGAGCTGAGATGGCACCACTGCACTCCAGTCTGGGCAACAGAGCAAGACTCCATCTCAAAAAGAAAGAAAGAAAAAGTTATAACCTTAGTTAAAATTGATTAATTTTGGCTGGGCACGGTGGCTCACGCCTGCAATCCCAGCACTTTGGGAGGCCGAGGCAGGTGGATCACTGGAGGTCAGGAGTTCGATATCAGCCTGGCCAACAGCATGAAACCCTGCCTCTTAAAAAAAAAAATGATTAATTTCATGTGGGAAGTTACCTGCTGTAGAATATTGGCTGCTTGATGTGGCTAAAGTTGGGTGATAAAAAAATTTTAAAGGATTTTTTTTAAAGAGTCCCATAGTTAAACGCTTACTTAAAAGTGGATAAACAAGCTATAGGCATATTTAAAAGGCGTGTTTTTCTCTTCTTGAAACTTGTTTTTCTAGAGAAAAGTTTTTTTCTTCCCAGTCGACTGAATTATTTTTCTCCATTTTCTTTTTTTTGTCTATACACTCTTAATACACACGAGAGGCTCTTCTGGTAGCCTGGGACTCATTGGGAAAAACAGAGGCACCACAGACCCCGTTTTGGGAAAAAAAACCTCCGTTTTCCTCATGAAATTCCAGGAATTAAAATTGGATAGATCCCTCTCAAAATCAAAGGCTCTGTTCTCTTTTGCATTGTGTTATCTGATGGTTTTGGGTTTTGGGGGTATCAAAAAAGACTCTGCATTATGAGAGAGCTTTGGTGTGTAATAATTAGGTAGGAAATATGCTTTAAGGGATGGCTAATAGCAGTTGTAGAGGGACACTTGACTCTGCACATTTGGATCATAGAAGCATGCTTAGTCACCTGGAAGATAAGAAAACATCCCCTCCCCCAACTGGAAGATGAGACTCTATGGGGGATGGGCTGATTACAAAGTGGGCTGATTGGCTTTTGTTGCCTTGCAATGAAATGCACGGTAGAAGCACTGCACTGTCTTCTGCTGTAGTATTTCCTTCCCTTCGGAGATCCAGAATCCAGTATAAAATGGCACGCTTAATTTTGGGGATCTGTCTTTGCCTTCAGCTGCTTATTTGCTGCTTATTTGGCCCTAGAAATGCTTGCTTTCTTGACCCTGTTCCTCCAAGGCCTCCATCCTGAAGCCAGTAATCCAATTAAGAAACTGGCAAATGGGCTGGGCACGGTGGCTCCCGCCTGTAATCCTGACACTTTGGGAGGCTGAGGTGGGCAGATCATGAGGCCAAGAGGTCGAGACCATCCTGGCCAACATGGTGAAACCCTGTCTCTACTAAAAATACAAAAATTAGCTGGGCATAGTGGTGCGCGCCTGTAGTCCCAGCTACTCGGGAGGCTGAGGCAGGAGAATTGCTTGAACCTGGGAGGCAGAGGTTGCAGTGAGCTGAAATTGCCTACTGCACTGCACTGCACTGCACTCCAGCCTGGCACCTGGCAACTGAGCAAGACTCTGTCTCAAAAAAAAAAAAAGAAACTGGCAAATGAAATATCTCACAAGTGCCAAATCTTCCGTCTTTATTTATGTGTGTGTGTGTGTGTGTTACGTTTATATATAAAAGAGCTCTGATTAATTATCTTAGTAAAATAAGTGATTAAATCAAATATTTTGTCAGAAAAATAGAAACTTTAATCTTTTTGTTCATGCGACTTTAGTAATCTTTTGGAAATAAAGACAGTTTTAAAGATTATTATTTCTCTCAAAAGGAGAATAGAAAAAAAAAACAAAGATTATTGTTAATGGCTTGGCAAGGTGGCTCACACCTGTAATCCCAGCACTTTGGGAGGCTGAGGTGGGTGGATCACCTGAGGTCAGGAGTTCAGGACAAGCCTGGCCAACATGGTGAAATTCTGTCTCTACTAAAAATACAAAAGTTAGTTGGGTGTGGTGGTGGGTACCTGTAATCCTAGCTACTCAGGAGGCTAAGGCAGGAGAATCATTCGAATCCAGGAGGTGGAGGTTGCAGTGAGCCAAGATCCCACCATGGGACTCTGTCTCAAAAAATAAAAAAAGCAGGCCGGGCACAGTGGCTCACTCCTGTAATCCCAGCACTTTGGGAGGCCAAGGTGGGCAGATCACCTGAGGTTGGGAGTTCAAGGCCGGACTGATCAACATGGTGAAACCCCATCTTTAAAAAATAAAAATAAAAATAAACCAAAAAACAAACAAAAAAACAAAAACTATTATTGGTAAAATAAAATGTCTTGGAAATGTAGATATTTGGTATTAATTAAGGTCAGATATCAGATCTGTTAAATGCTTTAAGTTCAAACTGATGAGATTGACTTTGTAGGACTAACATTAGCCACAATGGCTTAGGAGTCATGCAGCTGGAGGCCCCAAGACTCTGACCATCCCTAAACTGCTCCTAGGATCACTGCTTGAGATATTCTGCAGATCCTGCACTTGATGGATCAGCTGGCACCACCCGGATCAATAAACTGGCTCATCTGATCTTGTGGCCCCCACCCAGGAACTGACTCAGCCAAGAAGACATCTTCGACTCCTTGTGATTTCACCCCTGGCCAATCAGCACTCCTGGCTCAATGGCTTCCCCACCCCCCACCAAGTTATCCTTAAAAATCCTGCTCCCTTGGCCGGGCGCGGTGGCTCACGCCTGTAATCCCAGCACTTTGGGAGGGCGAGGCGGGTGGATCACGAGGTCAAAAGATCGAGACCATCTTGGTCAACATGGTGAAACCCCGACTCTACTAAAAATACAAAAAATTAGCTGGGCATGGTGGCGTGTGCCTGTAATCCCAGCTAATCGGGATGCTGAGACAGGAGAATTGCCTGAACCCAGGAGGCAGAGGTTGTGGTGAGTCGAGATTGCGCCATTGCACTCCAGCCTGGGTAACAAGAGCAAAAAACTCTGTCTAAAAAAAAAAAAAAAAAAAAAAATCCTGCTCCTTGAATGTTCTGGGGAGACTGATTTGAGTAATAATAAAACTCTGGTCTCCCTGTGGAGTGGGGGCGGAATCATGGAGGAAAAGAAGCATTTGGTAAGCATGAAATTTGGTGTAACATCTTTGGGGACATTTAGTAATACCTATTCATATTTCAAATATGTATATTATCTTTCCTAGCAATTCCACTTCTAGGAATTCATTGCAAGGAAATGGATATGTGCTACCAGGTTGTTTCTTCTAAAGTTGTTTACAGTTTTGAATAATGGAAAGAAATGTCAATCAATAAGGGATTAGTTAAATCACATTAGCATCTCTCCAAACACAGAAATAGTCTACAAGTCTTTCCATGGAAATCTGAATGTATTTACCTGGAGAACTGTCTGATAATAACAACAAAAATGCAGTTCAAGTATGGTGTTTATGATATGGACCGACATATGTTTACCAAAACAGCGGATGCAATGAATGTTTGCATCCCCCTAAAATTCATACATTGAAACCTAATCACCAATGTTATGATATTAGGGCCTTTGGGAGGTGGGAAGGAGTGGTAAAGAGGAAGGGTGGCGCCCTCATGAATGGGACTAGTGCCCTTATAAATGACATTCTAGAGAGCTGCCTTGACCTTTCTCCATGTGAGGAGATATGGAGAAGCTGTCCTTTCTATGACCAGGAGGCAGACCCTTACCAAACACTGAATCTCCCAGCACCTTGATCTTGGACTTCCCAGCCTTCAGAACTGTGAGAAATAAATGTCTGTTTATAAGACACCCATTTATAGTATTTTGTTATAGCCGCCCAAATTTACTAAGAAGGGTATAAGAGTAGATGTATCAACTTTTACTCTTCCTGAAATAAGTGAATTCTTTTTGGTGGTTACATATTATCAGGCAAATAGGAACAAAGACATATATACTTTGGAAATAGTGTGAAAATAGTTAAATTTGTGTGCATGTGTGTAACACATTTGATATTAAATAACCCATTTGATATACATTTTCACATTTTAATTTGTTTGGCACTAATGAATTAAATCTTATAATTCATCTTTGTTTAATTTGCCCTGTGGGCTGATTTATATTAATAAGTTAATAGTATAAATAAAATCTGGTCTGTGTTCTGGAGAAGATTTACTCTGTGATATAAGACATAGGATCATAGTATCTTTTAACAAAATGGTCTAAAATAGGTGTGTGGTTTGAAGTAAAGGTCAGTCTTTCAAGCTGATCCTTCACAATCACCTAAAGAAAACTGAAGAGGGCATTTAGAGCTTGATTCCTACCATGAAGGAAAGGAAGAAATAATTTGTAAATTTCTTTCATATAAGCAAATATTTAAGAAATTTACACATCAAATACTCTCGGAGAAATACATGTGACTAACACCTATTTCTCACAGTATGTTATAAACACATTTGCTTAAGGGATTTATGATACTTATTGATAGATGCTAAAATCCAAAGTGTCATTCTGTACATAAATCAATCAAATTTAGGATAAAAATGAGTAAATATATTAGCTCATGTATCAAAAATTTTAAAATAAATTGGAGCCATTATTGGGGGGCAGACAATAAAAAAGTGAGCCCCTCAAAAGGCATTTATTTTCCGAGCTTCTTCAGCATTGGTAGCAGAGAAAAGCTGTGCGAGAAAGTAGTACCACCTTGCAGTTATTTCAAAAAGGAGCAAAAGTAGCATATTGGTAGGGATTCTAAATTCCAGGTCATGTAGATATACACAGAAAACAAAGCATTTAAATTAACGAAACCTGAATTGAGAGGTTACCGACACATTGGTAATTAGACATTGTTTGGAACCAATAAATATTCATGACAATAAACATAGGTGTGTGTTTGTAAGAAAGGGAGAAACGCCTGGATATGAAGCATGGGACATTAACTGCCTGAAAAATAGAAAATACTGAGGCTACTTGGGAGATAAATCACTGAATTTTTATTTAATATAAGAAACTCTGGTTCCTTTGAGTCTTTCTGTAAAAAGAAAGATTAAAGGCTTGTCTTAAAATTTAATACAAAACAATTCCAAATTTTTATATAGAGTGTTTAGAATTGCATTATTGCTTTCAGCAGGCTACCATTTTCCTCCAACTGTCTATCCTTTGACTGGGCAATATGTTGTAGCATCATATTCTGATTCTTTGAGATCAGATGTTTTTAAACTCAGACTCTGAGGCAGGCGAAGCATTTGCATGGCAGGGGATCCTAGGCTCAAGGGGTGGCCAAGGGGTTGTGCATGTCACGGGCAGCGTTGCTGCCTCTTCTCCCTAACATTTATCTGCTTCCCTTCTTCATTTTATTTATTTGTTTATTTAGAGATGGAGTCTCGCTCTGATGCCTAGGCTGGAGTGCAGTGGTGCAATCTCAGCTCACTGCAACCTCTGCCTCCTGGGTTTAAGCAATTCTCCTGCCTCAGACCCTTGAGTAGCTAGGACTACAGGCGTGCACCACCATGCCCAGTTAATTTTTGTATTTTTAGTAGAGACAGGGTTTTGCCGTGTTGACCATGTTCAAGACAGGCTGGTCTTGAACTCCTGACCTCAGGAGATCCACCCACCTTGGCGTTCCAAAGTGCTGGGATTACAGGTGTGAGCCACTGCGCTGGGCCTTTACTGTTATATTTTATTTTTGGAGATGGAGTCTCACTCTGTTCCCCAGGCTGGAGTGCAGCAACACAATCTCAGCTCACTGCAACCTCCACCCCCCAGGTTCTCCTGCCTCAGCCTCCTGAGCCGCTGGAATTACAGGCATGCACCATTATGCCTAGATAATTTTTGTATTTTTAGTAGAGACAGGGTTTCATCATGTTGCCAGGCTGGTCTTGAACTCCTGACCTCAGGTGATCTGCTCACCTTGGCCTCCCAAAGTGCTGGGATTACAGGTGTAAGCTGCCAAGGCTGGCCTTCACTGTTATTTCAGCCTTGAGAACAGTTGTTTGCAACTTTGGCTGCACATTGGCATCAGCTGAGGGTTTAAAATACTGATGCCTGAATCTCATTCCCAGGAAGTCTGACTTAATTGGCCTGGGTGTGGCTTGGGCATCAGGGCTCTTACACATGCTCAGGTGATGCTTGCCGATAGCCAATGTTGAGAGCCACTGCTCTGGTCTGCAATTTTCAGAGCATGACCCCCAGACAAGTAGCAGGGTGGCACCACAGAACATGTTAGAAATGCACCTTCTTAGGTTCTGCCCTCGACCTACTGCATCAGAAACTCTGGGGTGGGGCCCAGCCACCTGGGTTGTGTTAACAGGCCCTCCAGGCGATTCTGATGCACACTTGGAATGAGAACAGCTTAGAGGAATGAGCCCTTTATTGGTAAGTGTGAAGCAAGGGTGAGTGGGAGAAGGTGGCAATGATTCATCTGTTTCTAAATCTTTCAAACTAGGCTGATAATTTAAGGGGATTTGAAGGCTTTTTCCCTGTTATGTTCCTTCACAGGTTTCACTGTATGACTGATGACATCATGTCAAATATGTCCATTATGAACGAGTTTCCTAATTCTTCCAAATAAATATTTTTAGGCTTGTCAGCTATTGTGAAGTAGACACTAGTGAAAATGGTGTCATTAGCTATACACAGTAGATGGTATTCTGTATCATCTGACAGTGTTGTGAAGGTGAAATGAATCGGAAAGGAAAATCTTACTATTGTGAAGCAACTTAGGTTCTTTTTTTAAGGTTCTGTAATTTTTTATGATTACTCTAACTACAGCTCTAATTAAGACTTCTAGTCAAAGAAGTTGTTTAATAAATACAAATCCCAAGGAAACACTAAAGATGCCATCTCTTATGTGTTAGAATCTCCAAATGAGGTCAGTTTCTTCAGTAATAGCACTGTTTGTCTCTAAATTATTTTTCTTTCTTTATCTTCTACATAGTGCATTATTTCCCTATTGCTGGTGTATGGTAAATGCACTTGAGAGCAATAGCTTAAGCATATCCTGAGAATGATCCTGTTTGGCAATGCACCTGAATGTGTGTTTGGAATTCCAAGCTAAGGGATCAGGGATTGGCCAATTGGGAGAGTCGATCTTTCTTGATAAGAAACATCTGAGCACTCCCCTCCCAGCTCTGCACCCACCCCAGGCCCATGGAATACCAGTCATACAGGGGATTGTTTTGGGTAAGTGAAGGTTGCTAAGTGGAGAAAAATGCTATATAAACTGCATGCCTTTTGCAAGCAGTTGCGGGTCTGTCCAGTCCACTGCCACTGGACGCTATTCTGTATGAAAGGCCCCAGTAAGACCTCATGTCTCGTTTACTGGCTCTGGGTCTCTCTGTGAGCCTCCTCGTCTCCCCCACCCTGAGACAGAGTCTTGCTGTGTCACCCAGGCTGGAGTGCAGTGGTGCAATCTTGGCTCACTGCAACCTCCACCTCCTGAGTTCAAGCAATTCTCCTGCCTCAGCCTCCCGAGTAGCTGGGATTATAGGTGCCTGCCACCACACCCAGCTGATTTTTTGTTGTTGTACTTTTTTAGTAGAGATGGGGTTTCACCATGTTGGCCAGGCTAGTCTCAAACTCCTGACCTCGTGATCCACCCACCTCGGCCTCCCAAAGTGCTGGATTATAGGTATGAGCCACCTCGCCCGGTCCCGTGAGCCTCCTCTTATAAGGATCTTTCTCACTACATTGGGCACACCCAGATGATCTAGGAGAATCAATCATCCACCACAATTTTTTTTTTTTTATTTTTTTGAGATGGAGTCTAGCTCTGTTGCCCAGGCTGGAGTGCAATAGTGCAATCTTGGCTCACTGCAACCTCTGCCTCCCAGGTTCAAGTGATTCTCCTGCCTCAGCTTCCAAAGTAGCTTGGATTACAGGTGTGTGCTACTATGCTCAGCTAATTTTTGTATTTTTAGTAGAGATGGGGTTTCACCATATTGGCCAGGTTGGTCTGGAACTCCTGACCTTAGGTGATCCATGTGCCTTGACTTCCCAAAGTGCTGGGATTACAGGCGTGAGCCACCATGCTTGGCCCCACCACAAATTCTCAATCTTGTCTGTCAAGTCCTTTTTGTCATGTAAGATAGCATATTTACAGATTCAGGGAGTTAGGATATGGACATCTTTGTGGGGGCTATTACTTCCTATCACGTATATAAAGAGACAAAAGAATATAGGGAATATTCTCTGAGAGATTCTTGGGGACAAGACTGTAATGGTCAGTTAAAGTAGCTCCTTAGAGGGCTTGACAAAGTGGTACACTTCAAATTGTTGGGTGCTTAAAAGTCTCTATGGGGTTTGTTTAAAAGATACATGCTCCGGAGCCCTGCCGTCCAAGATTCTGATTCAGTAGATCCATGGTTTGAACGGGTGGATGTGCCCTAATGTGTGTGCAAACTCCCATTCCGCTGTCCCTAGCAGTGCTGCCATAGGTGCCTCAGTTCAGGTGGGCCCTAGCCCACACCTGCAGAAGCTGATGGGAAGGCAGGGATGAAAAAAACACGGAACTCAGACAACTGTACAGCCTGTACAGCAGCAGCATGATTAATTCAGGGTGCATCAGAGTTAATGGGGGGAATTACAAAAATACCACTTTCCTGAGCCCCACTCCCAAAGACTGTGATTCCAAAGGCCTGGGGAGGGACAAGGCTTGTGTTTGTGAAAAAAATCCTCCCATGGGGGAGGATTTTTGGGGCATTGTGGGTAAGCACCACTGCCCCAACCTCCATAGCAGCCTCCACGGTGGTCCTATCTGATTCAGCAGTGCCCAGGCAACTCTCCTGTGTTCAAAACACTATGAGCAAATATTCCTTTTTTGGTGACCGATTAAACTACAGACCATGATAAATCTTCCTTTTTTTTTTTAACCTCAAATTCTTTTCTCAGAGCCTGGCACACAGTGAGCACCCAACAAATGTGTTTGGAATGAGTCAGTTGTTCTTGGACTTTACCCTGCAGCAGACTCACCTGGAAGGCTTATTTCAACACAGATGCTGGGTCCCACCCCTAGAATTTCTGACTCAGTCGGCCTGGGTGAGGCCCAGGATGTGCAATTCTAACAAGTCTCTGGGTGCTGCTGGTGCAGGAGATCCCATTTTGAGATTCCTGGAATGAAGTTTGTATTGTGAAAGTTCTAATTCTTTTCTTACAAAATGGAAATATTTCTTTTTTCCTTTTTCTTTTCTTTTCTTTTTTTTTTTTGAGACAGTCTCATTCTGCTGCCCAGCATGGAGTGGTGTGGCACAATCTCTGCTCACTGCAATCTCTGCCTCCCAGGTTCAAGTGGTTCTCCTGCCTCAGACTCCCGAGTGGTTGGGATTGCAGGCTCACACCACCACACCTGGCTAATCTTTGTATTTTTAGTTAAGATGGAGTTTTGCCATGTTGGCCAGGGTGGTCTTGGACTCCGTACCTTAGGTGATCTGCCTGCCTCAGTCTCCCAGAGTGCTGGGATCACAGGTGTGAGCCACCACACCCAGCCAAAAAATGTTTCTATGTGGTCAAGGGATTTAAAACTTTCTTCAGTTTTTTAGTTACCCTTACTTTTTCATTATTTCTACTTTTTTCCTTTAAAATTTTTATCTTTTAGAAATTGAAAATCATGCTTTTCCTGTGATAGTTGTCCTATAATCTTTTATTGCTTATTTCTTCTCTATATGTGAATTCTATAGAGACAAAACAATTGAAAATATTTGGGGAGTTCCTGTTGATAAAGAATGTTTTCATGCTCATCTTTAGTGTTATGGAGATATAATCTAACAGTAAATTATTTTCTTTTAACCCAAAGCAGTTTTATTTGCATTTTTGGTTAGGAATTTTCTTTGTCATACTCCTTAAAGTGGCAAAAATATTAAAAATAAAGGAAGATAGTCACAGATACATTATGACCTCAGTCACTGCTAGAAACAGCACAATTAAGAAAAGTAAGTACTACTAAGTGATTTGTCCAATTTGCCTGAGACTTGGTAGTGGGCACTTTTTATTATAGAAATATGAAATTCATCCATTATATATTTTTAGAAAATTTATTTCTTTGGAAGACTAGCTGGTGCCCCCTCCCCCTACCATATTTATCCAGTAGAGATCATACAGAGAGATTGATAGCCCTTATATGTATTTTTTCAACTTAAGAAATCCTTAAGATTTAAGGATAGCTTTTCTTATTCATACAAAATTACAGCAGTCACTTCCCTCAGAAAGAACTCCCTAAAGTTTGGATCAACATTGCAGACAGCCTATGCCTTTGGATCTGGGTGTAGTAACAGTTGCTGGTGCCGAAGTAATAAAATGTATTGATTTTATTTACTGTACTCCCATGAAAAGGCTGTGTAACTGGATTGATGGAAGAGAAGATTACTGAAAATATTTATATAGGGCTGGGAAACTAATCTTGTACACAGTGCTGAATTCGACTATATTGTGGGCTGAAAGGAGGCATCTTGTAAGCAAAGAACTCTTTGCAATGAACTACTCTTGCATAGCCATTCATTGTAAATAACATTTTTACTGAGTGCTTACCATGTGTGCAGCACTTTATTAGATCTTTTTCTAACGTGTAAGTTTTCTTTTTTTGGCCTGTTATATACTTTTAAAAGATATAAATTGGTAAAAAAAATTATTACCCCATATAATTCAACATAAAAAATGTATTAAGGTATTATTTGCATACAATGATGTACACAGATCACAGATGTAAGATTAGATCCATTTTTTGACAAAGGCATGCACTCCCGTAATATACACCATTGTCAATCGAGACACATTTTCATCTCCTAGAAAGTTCCCTCAGACTCCTTTCCCAACAGACTCTCTCTCCCTTCCTCAAATAACCACTGATCTGATTTCTCTCTGTATGCACTCTTCTGTGTCTGGCTTCTTTGGCTCAGCGTAATGATTTTGAGATTCAACCCCGTGTGTGGATAAGTGGTTCATTCACTTTTACTGCTGAGTAGTATTCCAATGTACAAGGTACATACAAATTTACTATGTCCTGCTGAGGTTTCCCCAGTTGAGTGACAGTGTAGACAGTATCTAAGAGGTATTCTATGTTACTGGATGGCAAGAAATTAAAAAAAAAAAAGTTATCCTTTAGCTGTTTTCTCCACTCATCATACTTTAAGACTTAATGTTTAAGCCATTTTTCCCTGAGGTGCAAACCATGGACTTCCTTCGTTAGTACCACTAAAGGCCTGCTATTAGATCTGATCTTATTATATCAGAACTTAATACAAGACAGAGGCCCTGCTTTTTCCAGCAGCCTCCCTCTTTAGGATGCTTCTGAGCAAATTTTTGTGAATATAAACGGTTAAGGAAAGGACTAGAAAAATGGGAAACAAAATGTCCAAATTGCTCGCAGTAATTAATGTTGATGCCTTACAACAGGCAGCAGACTGAAGTGAACCAGCGGGCTCCTAGGGGCCAGGCTTAGTTAATTAGAGATAGAGAATCAGACTTGAGCAAGTTACTTCATCTCTCTCAGCATGAAAAAGGTGTGGGAAAAACAGAAGGGGAAAAGGTGAGAAGAGAACAAAACAAGCCTCTATCAGCTCATGGTTTCTCAAAGCGGGAGAAACGTTTCAGTTTACCTAAAGAAAACCAAAGCCTTTCTTGCTCTCCTGATCACTCTCTTGCCACCTGCTATTTCCTTGAGGGCTGCAAGCCTCACCTATTATTTTCCGCATTGCTGCCTCCCAGCAGAAATGGGAGTACAGTTCAAAATTAAAAGAGCAGCATATAAGTGCTCCTGAATCACAGGCTGAAAAAACACAGCCCAAATAAATCGGATCTTTTCTCTCATGTATGGCGATAAGGCCATAAATGTCAACTTGAGAAGAAGAAGATAAATAATAGCAATGAGCCCTGTGATGCACCCAAAAATGTCAGGCTGGTGCCACATGATGTCCAGTGAAATATTTTGGATGATCTAGGGGTAGTGATGGAAGCATATACTTTTTATTTATGCAATTTATTATTTCTTTAAGTGCCAAACTGCAATGAAGCATTTTCATCACTGTGGTGAAATGTCTGGCTATCTCACGGCTGCAGTCGCTGCACAGACGCTGTGTACAGATAAACACACATCTCCTATTTTATCTGTCTTTGTTCAACCTGTCTTCAGGCATATCTCCTGGGCTGCCACAATCCCCCGACCATCCCGGAGGGTGGGGCTCAGAGCTTCTTGGGCTACCTGTCAACAAGCTAATGCATCCCCACACACTGCTTACCCTAGCCCTTCCACTCTTCTCAGGGTTTCTGGGGAAAGGGGAGATGAGGGAACTGAAGCCATATTGACCATTGACCTAGCCAGACCTTTTCTCTTCCTCAAGGGAAAAGCTTTTACCTGCAGTTACTCCACTGGGTATTTTAAAATATAGATTATATTGCATATCATCAATGGAATAAAATCTAACAAAAACACAAATTTTTGTTAGTAGTAATATTAATATCTATATATATTTTTTTAACTTTTTTTTTTTACGAGAAGGGGTTTCACTGTGTTGGTCAGGCTAGTCTCGAACTCCTGACCTCAAGCGATCCACCCGCCTCTGCCTCCCAAAGTGCTGGGATTACAGGTGTGAGCCACCGCACTCGGCCAATATCTGTATGTATTTTAATAGAATGTATTATATTTATATTTGAGACTGTTGTATGCCATACTTATAAGTAAAAAATTAATGTTGATATTTTTAGAAATTACAATTTTCAATGTAAGAGAAATAAGATGAGTATAAAATTTAAAAGAAAAATGGGTTATTTATTAAATTGGAATGTGAACTATTTGCACATTTGAAATTGAAACTTGAATTTGACATGTAAAATACTCAAACATTTGAATATTTGAATTTGGGCTATAAATATAAGTTCATAATGTCTTTAAAAATGTTAAAAAAAAAATAGCCAGAAACAATGAGAACCCAGTAACACGACAGTGTTAGCACCTACACGATGGGCTCTGGATGCTATTCTCTACTAAAAACAAGTAGTTCTTGGAAGAATAACTGGCTTCAGGGGTGGAGTGGGAAATGACAGTCCGAGAATGAATCACCTTATTATGCTGGAAAGTAAGGATGCTGACCACTGGCCAGTGGTGGACAATTTCACCATCAAAAAGAATAATGATGGCAATTTGCTGAAACTCACTAATTAAATAAAAATTCATGAATTTATAATACACCAAAGAGAAAGCCAAAGTAACAAATGCAACTCATTTGTCACAGCTGGAAACCGTCCATCAACTTCGTACTCTGAAAATCAATAATTAAGAGAAAAGAATTAAGTCTTGATCTGCATTTTCTGTGAAAACTCTATTTGTAAGTAAAATAATAGTTGATGAGGGAGAGCTGTTCTGATAGAAGTATGCTAACAAATGTAGAAAGAATGATAGAAAAATCAACATTTTACAACATGTAACGAAATAACTGATTTAGGAAATGAACATTAATGGATGCTAAGACTAAAAAGTAAAATATTAATGAGGAATTGGACATTCTGAGGGCACCGAAGGGTCACACAACAACTTTACATCCAGGGATCAACAGCTACCACCTGAGTCTATTGATGAGCCTTAGCACGATTGAAAGCAGAGCAAATGTGTATTATTTACTTTCGACGGGATGTAATAGGAAGCACACAGTACCACCTGTGAAGCATCCATACCACAAATTTTAGCCCTGAATCTGACCAAGCCTTCATATGTAACTTATAGGTTATAGGGCACGGAAAGAGATTGAAAAAAATCTGCAGAATCCAGAATTTTCTGGGACAACTACCCAGTCTGCTTAAAAAGCTACTGCTTGAAAAAAGGGTGCTTGGGAACATGACCACGCCTCATGGTTATCATGAGGCACGATGACCTCTTTTGTCTCACTACAAAAGACACTTAAGAGCAACCTCAACTACAGCAAAGGAAAAACTTCCACTTTCTTAGTTATTTCCGTATCTTGAATGTGCATATGTGCATATGTATTCTAGCAAAAGAGAGTGGTTGGTATGTTGAGTGCCTAGTGTTTCTACTGACCTCTTGTAAAGAATGCAGCTGGCTTGTGATTCCTGCACTCCTTCCCAAATTCTCTTAACCATTCCTTCTCACCTCCATTGAAGTTAATGAAAGTAGTAGCAAGTATAGGGGTATAAACAGAAATAGTTCTGTCAGAGGTGTTTGAACCAGAGCAACTCCATCTTGAACAGGGGCTGGGTAAAATATGGCTGAGACCTACTGGGCTTCATTCCTGGACAGTGAAGGCATTCTAAGTCACAGGATGAGATAGGAGGTCAGAACAAGACACAGGTCATAAAGACCTTGCTGGTAAAACAGTTTACAGTAAAGAAGCTGGTTAAAATCCACCAAAACCAAGATGGCCATGAGAGTGACCTCTGGTTGTCCTCACTGTTACATTCCTACAGGCGCCATGACAGTTTACAAATGCCATGGCAGGAGGGGACTCAAGATGGCGCTGTGAGAACAACCCAGGATTGGAGCCCGCGTTGAATCCGCAAACGAGACCCAAACGAAAAGTCAGCAACTACGCAGACGACCAGCGGACAAATCCACAAAGATGGGAAGAAACCAGCGCAAAAAGGAGGAAAACACCCGAAACCAGAACACCTCGCCTCCTAGAAAGGACCAAAACTCCTCACCAGCAAGGGAGCAAAGCTGGACGGAGAATGACTGTGACGAAATGACGGAATTAGACTTCAGAAGATGGATAATGAGAAACTTTTGTGAGCTAAAAGATCATGTATTAAATCAATGCAAAGAAACAAATGCCATGGCAACGTCAGGAAGTTATCCTATACGGTCTTAAAAAGGAGGCATGAATAATCCACCCCTTGTTTAGCATATAATCCAGAAATAACTGTAAAAATGGCAACCAGCTGCCCTCAGGGCTGCTCTATAGAGTAGCCATTCTTTTATTCCTTTACTTTCTTAACAAACATGCTTTCACTTTATGGACTCACCCTGAGTTCTTTCTTGCGTTAAGATCCAAGAACCGTCTCTTGGGTTCTGAATGGGGGACCCCTTTCTGGTAACAGTTCTAACTCAAATTAGAGCTTGTCTGAGGTAGTCACATATTCTGGGCATCACACAGTCCAACAAACACCAGATAATGTTTATAACTAATAATAACAGTTATAGTTGCATATGCTGAGATAAAAGTAATCAAATTTCATCCTCTATGATGGAAATCCATTGCTGCATCATGCAGGATTGTACTTCAGGGGATCTAAAAAATTTCCCCGCAACTGTGTGCAGAATACAAATACTTGATTAGAACTTTCTATCAAATGTAGGTAGCTGTAATGGGAATAGTGATCCAAAATATAATACAAATCCCATTTGGCTCTAATGGGAATAGTGGTCCAAAATATAATACAAATCCCACTTAATCAGCACTCCCCGGCCCATTTAAAATCCGGAACATTTATATGTGTTTGTGTGTGTGTGTCCATTCAGGTTCTTCACTGTAATAATCACACTGTCAGCATTATTCTGATTTCTTTAAAATTTTTAATTGGTTGAGTTTCTTAGTGAATCATAGCTAGATGTGGAGCAATTCCAAGTAAGTGGTAGAGATTAAATATCCTCAAACCTTCAGAGGAATATTAGTGTATAAAATAAATTTAATTATGTAATAGCATATAATCTACCTAGATCAGTGATTGTTTCTTCTCTCATTCCCTCCTCCTCCCTCTCCTCTTCCCTAGATCCCTTTGAGAAGAATCTTATTAATGTCAGGATTTCCTTCTGAAAAAGATGTTAACATGAGAAAAAGGAGTCCATAATTTCAGAGGGCCCATGCCAACTCCCCCACTGTAGCAGATTGTATCTTCTGAAGACAGCCACAATAACAGCTCCCATCCCACATGCTCTTCTGCCATGGGACTTGCTGCTCTCCCACTAGGAGGTACAGTCTAATTTTTTTCCTCTTGCTTCTGGGCACTCCAGAGTGATTTGCTGAACTGAAAGAATGCAGTAGAAGAAATTTTCTAGGACCTCCAAGGTTAGATCTTAAGAAGCCTCGTGCCTTCTACTGGGAGTTTTGGATTGCTTACTCTTGGGACACACCCTCCTACAACACCACTGCCATCCTGTTAGCGTCACAAGCTGCAAACAGAGACCACATGTGGCCCCTCTTGTTGGCTCACTCAGAGCTCATAGCCAACAACTAACATCCATTGCCAGCTGTGGGCGGGAGCCATCCTGGTCATTCATTCCAGTGGAGTCATTGCTGGCTTTGACCCCAGACAACATCTGACTGCAGCTTCATAGGAGAGCCCATTGGAGAAATGCTCCCAGCTGACCCACACAACAATGAGCAGTAATAATAAATTGCTGTTTCAGCCACTGAGTTTTTTGGGGTTATTCATTACACAGTAAATATAACATACTGTAACACCCACCCACCCTTGTTGAGAACCACTGCTCTTAATGATTTATTGAGAAAAGGAAAGAAGTAACATTCATAAAGTTCAGCTAAAAATTATAAAGCCCTACAACACTAGCAGTGTATTTGTGAATCTTATAAAAATCACTACCTAAGTTTATACAACATTGAGATAGCTTTCTGAATTGAGGGGGTTTGGTTTTTTATTTCATTTACAAATCAATAAGAGTAAAACTTGCTGTTCAGAAAGTGTTCTACTTCCACAAGTAAGTCTTTATAACATCTGACTAGTGTTCTACATTGAATTTGGATGATTCTTAAGTTAAATATGGCAGAATACAGCAATATCTCTTTTCCTCTCTTTTTTCCTCCCTTCTCTTTTCCTCTTTCTTCTCTCTGTTCCCCTCTTGTCCCCTCCTCTTCCTGTTTATATACACACATAAACCACAAACATTACTATATTACTTAGGTTCTATGTGGTCAGTATTGCAAATCCCCTTACCCCAACTGACTGTCTAACATTGACTACCTTGATTTTAATACCAAATAACATTAAGAAAAATCTTTTGAAAACAATGTGTCATATGCTTTAACCCAAAAATTCCAACTTTAAATTCTTTTCCTTAGAAATTAATGATTAATTTTAAGATTTAGTCACAAGGTTGTTTATCACAAGTTTAAATATTATAGGGGAAAATTAGAAATAACCTAGATATACCTCAATAAGGGACTTAATAAATGATAGTATTCATGTGCTACAAAATAATATGCAACAATTAAAATTAGATAAATCTATTTATACTGACACGGCAAGATGTTCAGGACATATTGCTAAATGAAAAAAAAAAAAAAAAAAAGGAAGTCCAGCAGTGGTGGCTCACGCTTGTAATCATGGCACTTTGGGAGGATGAGGCAGGTGAATTGCTGAGCTCAGGTGTTCAAGACCAGCCTGGGCAACATGATGACACCCTGTCTCTACAAAAAGTATACAAATTAACCAGGTGTAATGGCACTTGCCTTGCCTGTAGTCCTTCCTACTTGGAGGGCTGAGGCTGGAAGATTGCTTGAGCCTGAGAGGTTGAGGCTACGCTAAGCTGTGTTTGTGCCAGTGCACTCTAGTCTGGGTGACAGAGCAAGATCCTGTCCAAAAAAAAAAAGCAAATTGTGAAACACTAGGTATAATGAAATATTTTCATAAGCAACAATAAAATATGTATGTGTCTGTATAGAGAAAACTAAAATTATATATACTGCTTTTAACAGAGAATATGTCTGGGTGGTGGGACTATAGAGCAACTTTATGTTTTAACATTTTGATATTATGCTGATTACTTCGCAACATTAAAAATTTTAGCATTTTACTTAGGATGAAATTTGCTAAGAGTAGAAAACATCTCCACCCCCCCCAAAATATAATTATATGTTGTGATGGATGAAAAAAAGTAACATCTTGTAACACATAAAAATTATATGAAATTCAAGTTTCAGTGTCCATACACAAAGTTTTATTGGAGTGCAGGTGCATTCGTTTGTTTCTATATTGTCTATGGCTGCTTTCATGCTCCAGCATCAGAGTTTTTATTTTTTTAAGATGTCTGCATAACATTTACTTCTTTTGAAACATCAGAGTTTTAACAAAGACTGTAGGTCCCATAAAGCCTAAAATAATTACTAGCCAGTTTCTTACTAAAGAAGTTTGCCAGCCCCTATCTTAAGTGTAAGTAGCATCAGAAAGGTCCCACTAAAAATGTCTGCTGTTGTGAACTGCCTTTAGCAGTGTATGATAGATTATGTTATTGTTCTCAAGTCCTCTCTGCTTCTGTGTAACAAGATTATACATCTAGCCATGTGGATATGACATTGCAGTGTCATCCAGTAGAAGAGACAAAGTATGCATCCCTGCTCCGATGTCTTTAGGCTAGGTCATGATATGCTTTGACCACCAATGGAACATTAACAGATGTGATGTGAGTGAGGCTTTAAATGTGCTTGCAGAGTTTGGCCTAGGTTCCTGAGCTTCTGTTAGCTGCCATGAGGTAGCAGCCATCTGTTCTGGTAACCATTGATCCTACAGTGAGAGACATGCAGAGCAGACCTGAACTTGAAGCTGAGTGAACCCAGCAAGTGCACAGACCCATGAGTGAGGAATGAATGCTATTGAGAGTCACTAAGATTTGGGGGTTATCTGTTATGCAAAAGCTTGACTAATACGGTTGGATTCATCTCTTATTAGTTATGGTGAGATTTGTATAGCCCTCCTATGCTAATACAAAAACTGGAAATCTCATTAGGTTTTGAAAGAAGTGATATAGATTACCCCAGGAAACCTGTAAATGTAACATATTTATACTGCTTTATGAGTTCAGTCATATGTTTGAGAAAAGTCTATTTATCTTTTTCACAGAGGTGTTCTAAAGCCTTGAAATCGCATTTTCTGTGGATTTATTGTCCAATTGTCTAAAAGACACTTGGTTGCTGTTAAAATGAATGAGCTGAACTTCTATGCTTCTCCAATCCTCCACTACTCTTGTCCGGTGCATGGGGTGATGTGATTTTCTGTATGCATTCTGTTTGTGATTTCTAAGTCTTGAAATGCAAGTGCATTTTTACCTACAAAATGGGAATCTTTTGTTGCTACAAAATTTTGCTGTAGTAAATAATCTAAATCTATACAAATTTGGTGTTATTTCCCATGGATATTTATTTTATTTTATTTATTTATTTATTTATTTATTTTAATTTTTTTAAATTTTTTATTGAATTATAGGTTTTGGGGTACATGAGCAGAGCATGCAAGACAGTTGCGTAGGTACACACATGGCAGTGTGCTTTGCTTTTCTTCTCCCCTTCACCCACATTTGGCATTTCTCCCCAGGCTATCCCTCCCCACCTCCCCCTCCCACTGGCCATCCCCTTTTCCCCCCAATAGACCCCAGTGTTTAGTACTCCCCTTTCTGTGTCCATGTGTTCTCATTTTTCATCACCCACCTATGAGTGAGAATATGCGGTGTTTCATTTTCTGTTCTTGTGTCAGTTTGCTGAGGATGATGTTTTCCAGATTCATCCATGTCCCTACAAACGACACGAACTCATCATTTCTGATTGCTGCATAATATTCCATGGTGTATATGTGCCACATTTTTCCAATCCAGTCTATTATCAATGGGCATTTGGGTTGATTCCAGGTCTTTGCTATTGTAAACAGTGCTGCAATGAACATTCGTGTACATGTGTCCTTATAGTAGAACGATTTATAGTCTTTTGGATATATACCCAGTAATGGGATTGCTGGGTCAAATGGAATTTCTATTTCTAAGGCCTTGAGGAATCGCCACACTGTCTTCCACAATGGTTGAACTAATTTACACTCCCACCAACAGTGTAAAAGTGTTCCTTTTTCTCCACATCCTCTCCAGCATCTGTTGTCTCCAGATTTTTTAATGATCGCCATTCTAACTGGCGTGAGATGGTATCTCAATGTGGTTTTGATTTGCATCTCTCTGATGACCAGTGACGATGAGCACTTTTTCATATGATTGTTGGCCTCATATATGTCTTCTTTCGTAAAGTATCTGTTCATATCCTTTGCCCACTTTTGAATGGGCTTGTTTGTTTTTTTCCTGTAAATCTGCTTGAGTTGTTTGTAAATTCTGGATATCAGCCCTTTGTCAGATGGGTAGACTGCGAAAATTCTTTCCCATTCTGTTGGTTGCCGATCCACTCTAGTGACTGTTTCTTTTGCCGTGCAGAAGCTGTGGAGTTTCATTAGGTCCCATTTGTCTATTTTGGCTTTTGTTGCCAATGCTCTTGGTGTTTTGTTCATGAAGTCCTTGCCTACTCCTATGTCCTGGATAGTTTTGCCTAGATTTCCTTCTAGGGTTTTTATGGTGCCAGGTCTTATGTTTAAGTCTTTAATCCATCTGGAGTTAATTTTAGTGTAAGGTGTCAGGAAGGGGTCCAGTTTCTGCTTTCTGCACATGGCTAGCCAGTTTTCCCAACACCATTTGTTAAACATGGAATCCTTTCCCCATTGCTTGTTTTTGTCAGGTTTATCAAAGATTGTATAGTTGTATGTATGTTGTGTTGCCTCCGGTGCCTCTGTTTTGTTCCATTGGTCTATATCTCTGTTTTGGTACCAGTACCATGCTGTTTTGATTACTGTAGCCTTGTAGTATAGTTTGAAATCTGGTAGTGTGATGCCCCCCGCTGTGTTCTTTTTGCTTAGAATTGACTTGGCTATGCGGGCTCTCTTTTGGTTCCATATGAAGTTCATGGTGGTTTTTTCCAGTTCTGTGAAGAAAGTCAGTGGTAGCTTGATGGGGATAGCGTTGATTCTGTAAATTACTTTGGGCAGTATAGCCATTTTCACGATATTAATTCTTCCTAACCATGAACATGGAATGTTTCTCCATCTGTTTGTGTCCTCTCTGATTTCGTTGAGCAGTGGTTTGTAGTTCTCCTTGAAGAGGTCCCATACGTTCCTTGTGAGTTGTATTCCAAGGTATTTTATTCTTTTTGTAGCAATTGCGAATGGCAGTTCACTCTTGATTTGGCTTTCTTTAAGTCTGTTATTGGTGTAGACGAATGCTTGTGATTTTTGCACATTGATTTTATATCCTGGGACTTTGCTGAAGTTGTTTATCAGTTTCAGGAGTTTTTGGGCTGAGGCGATGGGGTCTTCTAGGTATACTATCATGTCGTCTGCAAATAGAGACAATTTGGCTTCCACCTTTCCTATTTGAATACCCTTTATTTCTTTTTCTTGCCTGATTGCTCTGGCTAGAACTTCCAGTACTATATTGAATAGGAGTGGTGAGAGAGGGCATCCTTGTCTAGTACCAGATTATATTAGTGAAGGTATATAATTTCCTTAAAGCAAAGTTTCTTAACGGTGGCACTATTGACATTTTGGGCTAGATAATTACTTGCTGTGAGGAGCTGTTTGTGTATTTTGCACAGCATGCATGGCCCCTGCACGTTAGATGCTAGTAGCACATCCCCAGACCCTACTCTCTTTACCCCGTGTGGTCATGACAGTCAAAAATGTCTTCAGCCGCTGCCAAATGTCTTCTGGGAGGCAAAATCATCCTATTTGAGAACAATTGGCTTATGAGGGGGGTTTTAATGTAGCGTTTTTCATGCCTAGATACACATTATAATAATATAGTAAGTCTTTTGTTTAACAAAAGGTCTTATTTTGAGATAATTTAAAAATTACTGAAAAATTGCAATAATAATACACAGAACTGTCAGGTGCCAATTGTTAGTATTTGCCAGATGTGCTTTCCATTCTTTCTCTGACTATATGCATAAATGCTTTACTCTGACTCTTTTGGGAAAAGTTGGATACAGGATGTTCCCTTGCCCCTTAATATTCATTGTTTATTTCCTAAGAACAAGGACATTCTCATACATAATCCCAGTAGAATTAACAAAAATAGGAAATTTAAGATTACTACAATATTATCTAATCCATAGTTCATATTCAAGCTTTGCCATTATCTCAAAATGCCCCTTATTAGTGACTTAGTCACTGTCCACAGTTCAATAAAGGACACACATGGTATTTTGTTGTTGTATCTCTTTAGCCTCCTTAATTTAGAATGGTTTCTTAGACTTTCATTGTTTTTCATAACCTCAATATTTTTCAAGTGTACAGGCTAATTATTTTGTAGAATGGTTCTCAATTTGGGTTTGTCTGATATTTCCTTATGATTAGATTCATGTTATGCAATTTTAGCACAAACATCAGTGAGTAATGCTGTAAACTTCTCAGTGCATCTCCTCGGGAGCCACTTGATGAAGGTAAATCCCTTTATTGGTGAAGTTAACACTAATCATTTGATTAGGATGAATATTAGTTTCCTAGGGCTGCCATAACAAATCATCACAAAATGGATTGCTTAAACAAGGAAGAAAGCTTTTCTCTCGCGGTCTGGAGACCAGAAGTCCAAAAATCAAGGTGTCACCGGACCCTACTCCCTCTGGAGGATCTAGGGGAGAATCCTTTTTGTGCTTTCCAGCTTCTGTGGCAGCATCACTTCATCACCACTTCCATCTCCACATGGTCATGCCCTCCTTCTCTTTGTCCATGTCTTCTCTTCTGTCTCTCATGGGGATGCTTGTCATTGATTTCTGGTTCATCTGAGTAATCCAGACTGATCTGATCTCAAGATCCTTAGTTTAATTACATCTGCAAAGATCCCCCTCCTGCCTTTTTTTCCCCCCCCAAATAAGGTCACATCCCAGGTCCTGGGGATTAAGATGTGAAAGTGTCTTTTGGGGGGTCACCATTCAATCCAGTACATTTGGTGGCTGTCCGCTTGTTTCACTGTGAAGTTATTATTTTCTCTTTTGCATTAAAAAGTAATTTGTGAGAAGACAATATCAATATTTTACTCCTCGTCACAATTCTCACCCATTAGTTTCATTATTTATTGATAATTCTAACCCAACTGGTGATTTTCTAATTCCATCATTTCTTCAACATTTATTAGTTAGCATTCTGTTTTAAGTGCTTCCCTCACTCCTTTCTTTCCTTCCTCCTTTTTTCTTTTCTTTTCTTCCTTTCTTTTTTTTTTTTTTTTTGAGACAGAGTTTCACTCTTGGTTGCCCAGGCTGGAGTGCAATGGTGCAATCTTGGCTACTGGCAACCCCCACCTCCCAGGTTCAAGCAATTCTCCTGCCTCAGCCTTCCCTAATAGCTGGGATTACACCACCATGTCCGGCTAATTTTGTATTTTTAGTAGAGATGGGGTTTCTCCATGTTGGTCAGGCTGGTTTCGAACTTCAAACCTCATGTAATCTGCCCACCTCAGCCTTCCAAAGTGCTAAGATTACAGGTGTGAGCCACGGCGCCCGGCCCCCTCCATTTTTCTTAACAATATAGATGTATTGATTCTAATTATTTTCAGTGGGTTGTAACATATTATTGATTTTATTTTCATGGTCAAATTTGGCTACATCTGGCCTACAAGAGTCTGCTTGCTTCTGTTTCCTTTGACATGATCTCCATCTTTTTGAGGAATGTTTACTTTCTGGCACAAAAAATACTCTAAGCTCAGGTTTCTCCCACCTCAGCCCTATTTCACTAAGGAGTCACTGGATTCTTTTAGTGGGCAATAGTGGTTTTTTTTTTGGTTGTTGTTTGTTTTTTGTAGACACTGGGTCTTCCTATATTGCCCAGGCTGGTCTGGAACTCCTGGGCTTAAACAGTCCTCCTGCCTCAGTCTCCCAAAGTGCTGGGATTACAGGTGTGAGCCACTGTGTCAATCCTGGCAATGATATTTAGAATCCAAGATCTTGGTGCCTCAGGAGTTTTTATGCAAAAATGTTTGAATCCTGCTTAATTCATAAATCCTGGGGCAGGGCCTAGAAGAGAGAGAGAATGTGTGCAGGTGTATGTGTAAAGTTCCAGGTTGTTCTGTTACATAACATTGTGTGGGAACTACTGCTGTAATGCATTTAAACCATGATTTAGCTTGTGCTAATTTTTTTAGGCACACATTTTTCTTCTAAAGGGACAAATAACTGTCTCACATCTTAATTACTGGATACAAGAAAACTAAGCAAGATAAAACCTACACTATCTGAAAGAATTTAGGAGGAATCAGATGTCAATGATGGATGTTTAAGATAGAAAATGTGTTGTATAATGTAAAATAATTATTGATTATGAAATCAAGTTGTTAGATTCAAGTCTAGATATAATTACAATTTCAATTAAAAGAGAAAGTGGAATTCTTGCTTTTAAATTGCATTTCTCTGACTATAATCCTTCTCTCTGTTGCTCTCTGTCTCATATTATAGAATTCATCACTTTATGGGAAGAGGTGTAGGGAACACAAAGGTTTTCACAATGGAATAGAAAAATAATCTATTTCAAATCTGTGCTTGACTATCTTCAATAATAGATAACTCAGAGAAGGAACAAAATTACTTCAGTGAAGTCAACTGTAATGTTGAATAGCTATATCACATTTTGGTATAGAGTGTGAAAAAGCATTTTTCCCTCATGAAATTTTGGGTTAATCTTTTTTATTTCTTAAAAAAAGAGCATTCCAAGGTACTAAAATTCATATCTAGGGGAAGAATTTTTTTCTATCTACACATGATCAATGAATATACTGAGACTGTGAGTCTGTAACTTTGCCTTAGTAAAAATAAACCTCCTCTTTCAGAAGATAAATTGGAAGAAAGTTCCCCATTGCAGTGAGAATTATAATTCTTAGCATTAATAATTGTCATTTTTTTTTAAGAGACAGAGTTTCACTATGTTGGCCAGGATGGTCTCAAACTTCTGACCTTGTGATCTTCCCACCTCAGCCTCCCAAAGTGCTGGGATTACAGGCATGAGCCATGGCGCCTGGCAATAATTGTCATTTTTTAGTATATACCAGGAATTTTACAGATTATCTTTATTTACCAATAAAGAGACTAAAGTTCAGAGAAATAAGTACATTTTCCAAGGTCACAAAGTTGGGAAATGGGTAATCAGGGAATTTAGCGTAGTAAGGATAGGCTAAGTTGTACAGTAACAAACAACTCACATCTCAGCAGCTTATAACAAGCATGTAGCTCACACTATATGTGCATTTTTGGTGGGCTGTGGCTCCACGAAATTAAATATTCACTTAGCACTCAGGCTGACAGTGAAGCTTCTGTCTGTCTGGAGTTGTAGCACAGGGGAAGGGGAGCACAGAAAACCACACACTGGCTCTGAACGCTCGTGTAATACCTGAGAAAAGGAACAAACCCGCTTTAGTGAAGCCAATAGTGCTGCTGAACAACTATATCATATTTCATTATTGAAAAGTGGTATTTTGTATTTTGATAGCCAGAGCAAGTTACAACCAAACCTGACATCAGTAAGGAAGGGAAGTAGTGTCCTCTGATAAGGAGGAGCAGCCAAATATTTGTGGACAGTAACAGACTGATGTGTGGATGGCATCATTTTACCTGAAGCCCGTGTAATAGTCCCTTGGCCTTGACTATTCATCTACATTGGTCCAAACAGAGGGAAGCAAAGGCAGTTGTCTGATGTTGGCGGAAGGCTTGATCTTGTTCTTTCTCTAACTAATATGGAGTTGCTGCAGTGATTTTTCCACCACAAGGGAAGAAGTGTGACAAAAGCAGGGAGGTAGTGTCAAGAGCAAGGGAGCCAGAGCACTGAGGATCCCATGAATTCTTTGGAACAATTCATCCTGAGAGTGGTCCACACCCCAGTGATATTATTTCATAAATTCTCTTAGATTTAATCCAGTTTGCATAAAATCTTTAGTTACCTTTTTTTCCTTTTTGAGAAGGAGTCTTGCTCTGTCATCCAGGTTGGAGTGCAGTGGTGCGATCTAGGCTCACTGCAACTTCCGCCTCCTGGCTTCAAGTGATTCTCCTGCCTCAGCCTCCTGAATAGCTGGGATTACAGGTGTGCACCACCATGCATGGCTAAGTTTTTTATTTTTAGTAGAGACAGGGTTTTACAATGTTGATCAGGCTGGTCCCGATCTCCTGACCTGATGATCCACCTGCCTCGGCCTCCCAAAATGCTGGGATTACAGGCCTAAGCCACTGTGCCCTGCCATTTAATTATATTCCTAATACATAATATTAAAATCCATGACCTTGTATAGTTCTGAACTCTCTTAAAAGAGACACGTGTATATGTATAATATGATTAATTTTGTGTAAATCAGTGTAGCAACATTATGAACATTTTTTTAAATACAGAGAAAATAATCTATTAGTATATTACCTAAAACACCAACTATTACTAGGTTTGCATATACCCTTCCGGTCCCCTCATCTCTATCATGTATACTTATTTTTATATAGATTATTTCATTGCATATAAATAATTTTGTATGCTAGCCTTTTCATTTAAAGTTAAAGTTCTTTCCACACATTATTGAACAGCTATAAAATATTTCAGCAATTGGGCATAGTATAGTTAGATAAAAATTTTTCCTAATTTTGGGCATTTAGGTTGCTTCCAATTTTTTTATTTCATAGATAATAGTGCCATGCATGTATACATATATGTGTATGAAGGAAAATTGGAAAGGTATATATAAAAACAGATACAATTGGATGCTTTTGTTCAGCCTCTGTGCCCTCTAGAACATAAGGTGATGAAACTCACAGAATGTCTTTGTTCTGGAGATCCACAGATGTAACACTGGTATCCTTTATTGTGCTAGGTTAAAATATAATATAGACACCTTTATACCCTTTTTTGATATAAACATACTTTTTGTTAGATTAAATAATTTCTTCTTTGGAATAATATTTGGAATGATTGATTGGAATTGAGAAGACTAACTTCTGAAATGGAAGCTAGTAGGATGGGGGACTTGCTAACGTATTAGTAATAAGTCAGAAGGAAATGCTTATTGAGATAAGTCAATGAAGATTATATGCACAAATTATCCTGTGCTGGGATCCTCCAATGGTATATGCTGTTCATGCAAATGTTTGGCCACTGTCCTCTGAGGAAGTTACACTGAAGGAGTCCAGCTCTATACTATCCCCTGAGAGTCAGTTTGCTGTTCCGTATGGGTCAGATGGCCCTGCAGGCCTGGCCTGCTCATGGCCTCTGAGAGCTCTCTGTCTCTGGTCCAGCATGTCCTTGTATCTTCACAGCTTGAACACTTTCCAGAGAACCCAAGATAGTAGTTTTCTTGCTCACCTGAGATTTGTTTAGATTTTTATCTGTTTGTTAGAAATAATTAAAAGGGGCTGATGTTGGTATTCAACAGTAATGTCCAGGCAGTTCTCCAAGCCTATTTATTTTTCTCAGTCTCATTTAGGAATTGGAAGATCAGTGGATCCTTGACTGGATGTTGAACTTTGTGGCCCTGCTAATCTTGGTCTAGAGGTACAGGGCTGCAGCGGTCGATCTTGCTACCTATTTCTCACCCCACATCTCCAGGTCTCAAATAGGATTTCTTGACAATGATATTAGCAGAGATATTTAACCTGTGCCCACAGGGGCATTAACAGTAGAGCCAGAGGGTTTGTGCAGTGGATCTGATTTCCTCAATCAGGGAATTGTTCATTGGCAGGGGGTAGGCTGGCTAAGGACAAAGCAGTTATGTGAAGTGGAACCATAAAGGTGATTATTAGTAGCTTTTAAGCAGAGAACAAAAACATGGGCCTAGAGTTTCAAAAGAAGCCTAGTAAGAAAGAATCTGCTCATAATAAAGTTGGTCAAGTAGAGGCTCACAAGAAGAGGCTATACCATCTCTCGAGAGACAGTGAGAGTGTAGGTTGACCTAGAAGTGAGAAGATCTGTAGCATCTGTTCCCAGGAATTGTGGACAAAGATTGAGGACTGTCAATGAAAATTAGCCCTCATAAAACAGACAAAATGCAATCTGTACTTGCATCCCTTACATGATTGCTGCATAAATGAGCAACTTATGCAATCACTTTAACTGAAATGACTAATTATTTAACATATATCTTTGGCTAAATTCCATTCAAAGAACACAGAGAAATAATGGCTTATTATTTATTACAATTTTTAAAATATTTAATTTTTTAACCAATAGTTTTAGTATTATCTTAGATACTGCCTTAGAGTCTGCTTTTACAGCACTTCTTTCCAAAAGACTTCCAGTATAGTGCCAAGAACATTTATCCTTCCTCATCCCAATTTGGAGTTATGCCAAAGCCTGTTATAAATTTTATTTTGATACTTGATTCCGAATATGTAATGTAGACCAACATATCCTTATTCATTTTCAAGAAATGCCAAACTTTCAAAGCAGCATTATACTACAAATGATTTCTTTATCAGGACTTTAGGGTCCTCAGCCTATCTCAGGTGCACAAAATGGAATCTCCCTGAAGGCAGGGATAAGCCTGTAGTATCCAGCAGCTTCTCCTCAAGCTTAGTAAGCCCCATACTGGCTGAATGGATAAAATATGCTAATAGATTTCTTCTTATACCTATATTTACTGAAAAAAAAAAAAGGTTAAGTGGAAGTAGAATAATACATTTTATCGGATGAAGGAACTTAATGAAGTTCCCATTTAGTGAAATATGTGCTTAGCACATAAACAAAATATGTAGCTGTTTAAAAAGAGACAGGAGGCCAAGAAGTCTGTAGCATGTATTCTCTTTTCAGTAATCCCCAATCTACAGTTTATTATTACATTTTCTTAAGGGTTTTTCTCTGCACTCTATGATTACCCTGAAGGACCAACGCTGAAGGGTGAATCTGGTATTTCTGCTTTCAGAAATAGCCCTTGGTACCACATGGAGATGAAATGCTCTGGCTTTCAGTTCTCATTTGGTAATAGCCCCACGCACAACCGCTCTGACAGGTGATTGATTGCTTTTGGCAGCAGAGTGAAGTGCGTGCACAGGAATGGCTGATGGAGGAAACTGCAGAAGGATTTAGGAGTGAGGGCAGCCTAGACTGGTTGGGAATGGGCAGCTAAGAGAACGAGCGCCATGGATATTGTCCAACAAGAATGGCAACTCAGAGCTGTGGATAACCCACAGGAAGCCCCACTGGCATGTCCACCACCTTCCCTGTTTTCTGAGGGAGTTGTTGCCTTCCCATCTAGTCTTGAAGTCCTTATTTACGTTGCTTGCCCAACAAACATTCAGTAAAGACAAACGGGAGAACTTGAGAATAATCCAGGATAGCTTGATACATGGAGAAAAGCAGTCATGTTATACAGCAATTACTCAGAGAGCTAAGAATCTGAGGTCTTCAATTTTATTTCTGAATAAGAATTTAAAGTAGAAACATACTTGGCGTCTTTAATCAGTCCCCTGCGAAATGGGCATAAGTTCAGTAATGTATGCCATACAGATGCTATTGTGAGGATTAATTAATGCTTTTAAGTGTGGACTTCAAATTAAAGTTATTTCAACTTGAACCAAATGAAAGACCCTTAAAATTAACAGACATGTATATCTATATGGGTTAAATACTAAGGAATTTCCTTTCTCTTTTTCTTTGCTAAAACTGAAAAATCATAAACAATAGGGTATTTTTAACCCCACCATGTAACTGTAGTTATTAATGGCAGAAACAATGCCTTGCATAAATACTGTAAGACTTAGCAATTCCTTGAAGAATCTGATTCACAGGGAAAAGTGCTCTTCAGCTATTTTAAGCACTTAGGTGCGTGTTCTCTGAGTAAGTCTACTGTCATAGCAACTGCTTAACCACAGAAAAGCAGGGAAATGTCTGAAGTCAGAGGTGCTTTTCCTTCCCCTTTATTTGGGACTCTTTCCTTGACTCTTAGAATTAAGCTTTGTGACTCAGACACCTATCATGAAAAATTTTATTCAATGAATAACAATTCTGTGACAGTTAAAAAATCTCTAAAGTGCCAGATTTAATGGATGTTCAGATGTTATGGTTTAGCACCTAAGGTTCTGAAAGCATGCCAGAATACCAGATAGTCACGTGACCATGAACGAGCAAATCAACCTGTCGGTTTGTATAAATATATACAGAAAATTCAGACTGAGAGAATCCAGACCGGTCTAAAATTTAAGATTCATATGGATCACCCTAATTTTAATTACATTATGGTTAATCTGCTCCCACATGGAGTTACAAACTACTTTACATATTCCAAAAAAGTCAATCAAATAAACAACCAATAGCCTGAAAAAAAGGTATCCCATGGGGCCTGGGGTGGTGGTTTATGCCTGTAATCCCAGCACTTTGGGAGGCTGAGGGGGGTGGATCACGAGGTCAAGATATCGAGACCATCTTGGCCAACACGGTGAAACCCCGTCTCTACTAAAATTACAAAAATTAGCCAGGCGTGGTGCCAGGTGCCTGTAATCCCAGCTACTCCGGAGGCTGAGGCAGGAGAATTGCTTGAACCCAGGTGGTGGAGGTTGCACTAAGCTGAGATCACGCCACTGTATTTCATTTAGCCTGGCAACAGAGCAAGACTCTATCTCAAAAAAGAAGAAAAAAAAAGTTATCCCACATTTAGAAACTGTCTGAAGGGGAAAAATGTTAATCCTTTGGGGTAGATGTTTTCGTGGCTCCCTATCAATACACAATGAAACAGTTGGTGATGGGAGAGATACTATGTAATGACTTGTGTGTGATCATAAGTTCTAAAAAGGGTGGCATTTCCTCTATAACACTTGAATTTTCTAAAGTCAAAATGGGTTTGTATAAAATGGCCATAGACATTCACCAAATCAACTTGGGAAAATATATTAACTTAAAAAAAAAAAAGAGGAGCATAAAAAAAGAAAATACATACCAAAAATAACTTACCCAAAATCCTCAGGATCCAGAAGTGTTTTGTAATTTAGGATATTTTGAATCTTGGAGTGAGGAATAAGGTAAATATATCATATCATACATAAGATACACAGTGGGGGCTGGGACAGCACCCTGTAATCAAACAAATTGATACTGTTTCAGTGAAATGTGTGAACATTCACACTGATTGTGACCAATGGAGATTAAAAATAGCCTCAAGTCAGTTCAGGACAAGTTTTGTTGCCAAATGAGTTCAGGTCAGGTTGATGCCAAATGGGTTATGAAAAGTCTTTGGACTTCAAAATAGGTAGAAAACTGATTGTCAGCCTATACTGCCTTATGCAATGGCACGTTGAATACAGCTGAAAATATGCACTGTTCAAAAAAGAAAGGATGAATTAAGAAGTATTGGAGCTACAAGAAGTTAGCAAAGAAAAATAGGAATATTTGGGAACATCTGCCTTTCAACAGAATATTTTAACTGTTTCTAGTAAAAACAATAAGCTGAATGGATGGAAAAACTGAACTGAGATGTAGTGTATGATGTAATGTTGGCATAAATACGGGCAATTAGGAAAAAACTTTATGCAATAGTGGAACAACAATGTGAAATGGGGAATAATGTTCTATTCACGGGCTGTCTAGCAACAACAGGTATTTTTAAATGAAACACTTCAGGCTGGGTGCGGTGGTTCATGCCTGTAATCCTAGAACTTTGGAAGGCCGAGGTGGGTGGATCATTTGAGAGCAACCTGGCTAACAAGGTGAAACGCCATGTCTACTAAAAATACAAAAATTAGCCTGGTGTGGGGGCGGGTGCCAGTAATCCCAGCTACTTGGGAGGCTGAGGCAAGAGAATCACTTGAACCCAGGAGATGGATGTTGCAGTGAGCTGAGATCTCGCCACTGCACTCCAGCTGGGGCAACAGAGTGAGACTCTGTTTCAAAAAACAAACAAACTTCAAAGGAATTAAATTTAACAGAATTTGAGCAAAGAACACTTTAAAAATTGGGCAACACTCAGAACCAGAAAAGCTAGGAAGAATCCACTCAGGAGAGTGAGCCACAATCTTTCATAGCCGGGACACAGAAGCAAAGTAGAGCAATCATCTGATTGGCTACAGCTAGGTGTCTGTATTATCCGGGCTTGGCACGATGAGCTGGCTGGCTGTGATTGGCTGAAATTCGGCTGTTGGTTATACTTCTAAATTAGGTTTCAGCTTGTTTACATACTAAGTTAGGTTGCAGTTTGTTATATAGGAATGCAAAGTATAGACACAACTTCAAGTTAATCGCCTCATGCTTACTTAACAGTATTATCATGTGGCAGACAGAGCTGTGCAGAGGCAGAGTAAGGGATTTGGCATCAGCTAAACTGAGGTAAGCCTCAGCTTCCCCATCTGCAAAGTGGGGAGAGTTACAGGTTGTTGGAGGCACAAATAAAACCTGTAAAATACCATAGTGTTTGGTACATGGTTAGCAGTGGAAAAAAAAGAAAGCAAAAAGTTGTTACAGTTGGTAGATACAAATATCTCACTCATCCAGCATGTTTAGTTGACATCAGGGATGTCACTGGATTACACAGAAATGGGCAATATTCTCTCTAGCAATATGCCTCTGATGAGAAAAATACATTTGAGTGATGTCTCTTGAATAGGAGTCTTGCTTCAGTTATACATTAAAATAACATCAAAGTGGCTATAGTCAATAATAACTTAATTGTACATTTAAAAATAACTAAAAGTGTAATGAGATGGCTTGTAACACAAAAGATAAACGCTTGAGAGGATGGATACCCCATTCTCCATGGTGTGATTATTATGTATTGCATGCCTGCATCAAAACATCTCATGTGCCCCATCAATATGTATACTTAGTATGTACCCATTTAATTTTTTTTAAAGGAAGAGCTTTTTTTTTTTTTTTTTGTTATTGTTGTTAAGATAACTAACTTTCCCACTCTGGCTCACTGCCCTAAACTGTCCACTTTGTTTTGTGTGATGGTGGGTTTTATATCAACCAATGTAGAAGCCCCTAGAATTTGGTTACATCTGGGTTCAGAAAACTATTTTCTTCTCCAGCATTCTGAATTAATCTTATTTCTTGGTTGTCATATCTCATAATTCACATCCCTCTATGTAGTGAATTTTCATTTCTTTTTCCCATTCATCAGAAAGCTATATACCTGAAAGGCAGTGAACCATTCCCTTTTATCACTTTTCCCCAATTTTCACTATAAAACGAATTCACATACTTCATTGAATTTTTTTGAAAAAGAACATAGATGTGTCTGTAAGCACACACATGTGTATAGGTAAACAAGTAAAAGGAAAAAACATCTATCATGAACTTCCACAATTTCATTACCTCAACTCCACTCTCCATTGATATTAACCATTAGGACTGTGATCTTCCAAACAACTTTTTAGGTATATCCATAACCATTTACGTTTTGTGTGTAGGGAGAAATCTACTGTTGATTTGGTAAAAATAAAGTAATTCTATCCATACTGTTCTGCAGCTTGCTATTTTTCCTCTTTAACAATGTACTGCTGAGGATCTTTGAGCACAGACATAGCCAAAAAAACAAAAAACAAAGAGCAAAACAAAACAAAAATGTACTATGGACATCTCATATTGTTACAAATATGAGATACAAATATAACTTTCCCATTCTTGTAATCGGTTGTGTTCTTTAAGCATAATTGTGTGTAGTGATTAATTTATTCATTTGCTTAATTAGGAAATATTTTTCGATCATCAAAATGAAGAAAATTGCATTCTAGTTGCTATGGAAATACAAAAAGTGATAAGAGACATAGTTTTTGGCCATTGGATTCTTACTATAATCTGGAAAAATAAGTAAGACAGGAAAATATATAAAAACGATATTAAGTAGTATTAAGTCAGAAGAAAGTAAATTTACTTTTGAAAAGCTGATCAGGAAGGCTTTTTAGGAGACTTTGGATTTGCACTGGATTTGGAAAGTTTGGTTAGATTTCAGCAAATGTAAAAGAGGTTAAAAAAAATTGCATTAGCCAAATCTTCAAAGGAAGAAAAAAATAGGACATGTTTAAAGAAGGTCACCTCCTTTTGTCAAATCCAAATGTACTGATTGTAAAACATCTTGACTTCAGAGATATTAAAAAGTTGGCATAAATGTTCAAGTTAAATCAAGAAAATAGAGTATTTGGTTAACTTGACTGGAATGGCAGATTTCCAGGAAGTAGAGCCGGTAGCTAAATCTGGAACACTAAGTAGAGCCAGATAATGAAGAATCTTGAATGCCAGGGTAAATCTGATATTTGCTGTTTTGATTATTTTTCCAGTTATTTCTTCTGTTTTTATTAAAAGCGGCTAGAAATTAGGATGAGAATAGATAACCTCATCTTAAAAAATAAGTTGACCGGATATGGTGGCTCACGCCTGAAATCCCAGCATTTTGGGAGGCTAAAGCAGGTGGGTAGGTCTGGAGTTTGAGATCAGCCTGGCCAACATGGTGAAACCCCGTTTCTGCTAAAATTACAAAAATTAGCCAGGCGTGGTGGCATGCACCTGTAATCCCAGCTACTTGGGAGGCTGAGGCAAGAGAGTCCCTTGAACCTGGGAGGCAGAGGTTGCAATGAGCTGAGACTGTGCCACTGTACACCTTGCCTGGGTGACAGAGCAAGACTCCATCTTAAAAAAAAGAAGTCTATATTCTAGAGTTCTTATTCAAATGATGTCTTTAAAACTACTGGTACATTTTGGCAAGCTCTTCCATTGGCTGTTTCTTTCATTAAAAAGTTAATATTTTAAAAATGAATTTACTCATATGTTATTTCATGTGCTCAGTATTATGCTAGGTGCCAGGGTATCAATGGTGAGCAGGACACATGCTTAGCTCCCAGTGTTCATAGCCTGGTTGACAGACTTTCCAGCATCTTCTCCTCACTTCCCAGGCATCATCAGTGTCAAACTTTGCCTGCCTATCAACCATTAAAAATAAGCATCACCTAAACGTCACCTTCTGCTGCTTCGGCCTTGTTCCTGGTTTGTGGTTATGATTTCCTGTTTGCCTTGCTCAACTATGATTTCTTGAAATCCCCATGCCCTTTCTTAACTCCTAGGTGACTTTTTTTTTCTCATTTTACTTTTACTTAAAGCAGAACTATTTACAAATGAACTTTCATTTTTGTTATAGCATCTTCATAATTATTTTCTAAAATTAGAAAAAAGTTGGTCTTTAGATTCCCTTGGTGTTGATGAAGAGAACTGCAATGAAGATGCTGTTGTAGACTTAGAAATACGCTAAAATCTGCCACAAAAACTTTTCCTTTTATAAACACACATGAAGAAAATCTCTATTTGGGTCAGAATTTGGCATGAAGCTCTGCATTCACATTTAAGATTTTTAGTTTTATTGAGAAATTGACCCCTCTAGTGTTAGAAAATGTCCCTCTTTATCACTGATAGTATTCCTTCTCCTAGAGTCCACTTTGTCTCATGTTAATACGGCTATTCAGCCTTCAGGATAGTCCCCAATCATGCCTACTTCTTGGTAAACACACCTTTGTGTAGTCTTCTCTCACATTTTACCGAAGTTGGTCTGTGTGACCAATAAAATTTGGTAAAAGTGATGTTATTTCGCTTCTGAGATTAGGTTATAAAAGACTATGGCTTCTTTCACAGCTACTGCCCTTGCCTTTCTCTCACTTTCTTGGGTCACTTCAGATCACTTCCTCTCAGGGAAGGCATGTCATAAACAGCTCTGTGGAGAATCTAGGTGGCAAGGAGCTGACGCTTCCTGCCAACCATCACGTGAATTGGCTTGGATGCAGATCCTTCAGACCTGGCCAAGCCTAACACCTAGCAAATGACAGACCTCGAATCAATACCCAGCCACTAAGCCACTCCAGATTCTTGACCTACAGAAACAATGAGGTAATAAATGTATGTTGACCACCCCACGTTTGGTGGTTGGTCAGGACTCACAAGACTCAAGAGAAGGCTATATGCACAGTTACAGTTTATTATGACAAAAGATACAGAGAAAATAGCAGGTCAAATATTTTTATTGGGTGGAGTCCAGAGAGGACCAGTATAGGCTTCAGAGTCCATCTTCATTAGAGGCCACACAGGATGTACTTTCTCTCTAGAGCAACTTACAGGAAAATGTGTGAAGTATCTCTAGCCAGGATCCAAAGAATTTTTGGTATGCTGGTCACATAAGCATATCTTGCTATGCAACCAACCATGGCAACTGAAATACAGGACTCCAAGAATGAAGTCAGGTGCACATCATTAGTCTTGATATTTGTATAAAGCAACCTGAAAAGCTAGTATAGCACAGTCTGTTGCTTCAGGTGTACATACAAAATCATCAATCCCTGACATCCAAGAGCCATATTCCCAGTTATTGGCAAAGGATCAATCATGGTTCTAGGTTCTCTTAGATCTATGCAAGGAATATATGACCACACCTGCTCTGTTAACTCTTTTCTCACAAAAGATGGCCAACAATCAGCAGTAACTGCAAAATATATAGATGAATGAGACTTTAGTAATTCCAGGCCCCAGACTTCAAGTCTTCCAGCTTAGGAAACCACCCCAGGGTGAGGAACAAACCATGAAAATCAGTAGGCAGAAAAATGTTTGGAACTTATACAGGGCTGAGACTAGTTAATGGTCCTTTCAGCCAGAATGGAAAGGCATCTTAATGCAAAGGACATCAGGTGTTGGCAAACTACGGCTCATAGGCCACATCGAGCCCACACACTTTTTCAACAGCTCACAAGCTAAGAATGATGTGTATATTCTTGAAGAATTGATAAAACAAAGAAATATATGCAACAAACTATGTATGTCCTGCAAAGCCTAAAATATTTACTATGTGGCCACTACCAAATAAGTTTACCAATCCTCAAAATAGTCAGTAGAAAGTTATCAGTTTTATTATTATTATTATTGTTGAGACTGTCTCTGTCACCCAGGCTGGAGTGCAGTGGGACGATTTCAGCTCACTGCCACCTCCACCTCCCGGGTTCAAGTGATTCTCATGCCTCAGCCTCCCAAGTAGCTGGGATTACAGGCACATGTTACCACATCTGCCTAGTTTTTGTATTTTTAGTGGAGATGGGGTTTGACTAGGTTGGCCAGGCTGGTCTCAAACTCCTGACCCCAAGTGATCCACCCACCTTGGCCTCCGAAAGCACTGGGATTAAAGGCATGAGCCACTGCACGAAGCCTGTTAACAGTTTAGTAGTGGATATAAGTTAGCCCTAAGATAAAGACTGCCCTGGACCTACCCTAACAAACTTGGGAGCAATCCTCAAGAGGATTCTACTTGTAACTTTATTGTAACTTAGCTAGCAATGAAACAGAAGCCTAGTACTATTTAATGAGATACCACAAAATTAGTTCCCTAAAATATAAAATTCATATTGGTCATTCAATGAAAAAATTGACACATTTGCAAAGAATAGGAAAATAATACCCTGTGTATTTATTGCTGTATAACTACCCCAAAAGTTGGTGGCTTCAAACAATAAATATTTCTTATTTCATGTACTTTCTGTGAATCCAGAATCCTGGCAAGACACAGTGGGGAATGCTTGTTTCTGCTTTAAAGCGCTTGGGGGCTTGAGTGTCTTCTCCTTTCCAGGCTCTGTGCTGAGCTTGGGATTGCAGAGGTGGGAAAAGGGAGGTAATGACTGGGCCTCATGCATTTTTCAGCTTGGTGGGTTATTTAGAGAGAAATCTAAGCATGCAAATATGTGTAAAAGATACAATGTGGTTTAAGTGACACTTCCTTAGGAGAACAACAACAACAACAAAAAGTTACAATGTGGTATGTGCCCTGAAGAAGCATGGTCTGATGACACCAGGTGTAGGAAGATTTGTCCTGGTCGGGAAGTTAGGGAAGACATTCTTGAGGAGCTAACCATTTGAGATCTGAAAGCAAAGTAGGAGATAATTAGACAAAATAAAGATAAGAGCTTTTAGGAAGAGGGGTCAGCCTGAGTGAAGGTACTGGGGTAAAACAGAGCAAGTGTTTTTAAATCTAAATGTAGGACTTCAGGCTAACTCTGTTAAATGCTGACTGACTACACTCAATTTCAGAACTATCACTTTAACACTGAGAACACATTTCTCATGTTTTCGGTGAACTTGTAGAAGCAGATTTAATTCCAATGCAAAAAAGCATTTTGCATTGCTCGTACCTTTCTCAGGTTTTATAGGGCCAGAAGCTTATACATTCTGGGGGCCTTTTTTTTTTTTTTTTTGAGACAGAGTTTTGCTCTTGTTACCCAGGCTGGAGTGCAACGGTGCGATCTCGGCTCACTGCAACCTCCGCCTCCTGGGTTCAGGCAATTCTCCTGCCTCCTGAGTAGCTAGGATTACAGGCTGCACCACCATGCCCAGCTAATTTTTTTGTATTTTTAGTAAAGACGGGGTTTCACCATGTTGACCAGGATGGTCTCGATCTCTTGACCTCATGATCCACCCGCCTCGGCCTCCCAAAGTGCTGGGATTACAGGCGTGAGCCACCAGGCCCAGCCTTCTGGGGGCCCTTTTTAAGAAAAAAATATAAATATGGTACATGCAAAATTTAGCACAGGGCCTGGAAGAAGCCCTTGGCAGTGAGAGGCACCAAATAGAACATTTCATTAGGTTCAGGGTAAAAATCTACTGATGGTCTTGAGAGATTCAGACAAAGGGTACATGACCATATGTTGGTGATGTTATCAAGTGATTTCATATTGTCTAGAAATTTGGACTTGACAGACCTGTAAGTTTCCTCCAGATTCAAAGATTTTGTGTTTACTTGGCTTACGTTTGAGAATGGAATAGCTCAAAGTTAGCCTCCTTGCAGTCTTGGGCCCTGCCCCTACCCAGGTGGTTTGTAGAATGAATTATCTGATGACCAAACAATGATGTGGTGTTGGCTGGGCATGTTGGCTCACACTTGTTACCCCAGCACTTTGGGAGGCCAAGGTGGGTGGATCACTTGAGGTGGGGAGTTCGAGACCAGCCTGGCCAACATGGTGAAATCCCACCTCTATTAAAAATACAAAATTAGCTGGTGTGGTGGCACATGCCTGTAACCCCAGCTAGTTGGGAGGCTGAGGCAGAAAAATCACTTGAATCTGGGAGGTGGAAGTTGCAGTGAGCTGAGATCATGCCATTACACTCCAGTCTGGGCAACAAGAGCAAAACTCCGTCTCAAAAAAAAAAAAAAAATTATATGGTGTTTGGGACTGTGTGGGTGTTGGGGGTGGGTGTATACTTTAGACTCTGAATTAAATGAATCCTAAAGTTAAATGCTCAGCTTCCACCCCTAGTCAATTGTTTTTATTTATTTATTTATTTTTACTTTTTTTTAAAATTGCATTTTAGGTTCTCAAGTCATAGAATGAGAGCTAAAATGTCTTACGAATCAAAGACTGGGTTTGAGTTACATGCCCATCAATGTGTGCACATGGAGAACACCTCAATGACAGCCCAGAGACAGCACCTCCACCCTGCCCTTGA
Organism: Callithrix jacchus; assembly: GCF_049354715.1. Classification (NCBI taxonomy): domain Eukaryota; kingdom Metazoa; phylum Chordata; class Mammalia; order Primates; family Cebidae; genus Callithrix; species Callithrix jacchus. The sequence continues at coordinate 112,547,358 of NC_133507.1, forward strand.
CCGTTCACCTCATACCTGATTCCTCTATCCAGAGGAGGCTTGAGGAGAGGGGATGGATGTTTCAGATCATCTCTGCTGTGCACGTGCATAATGGTGCTTACGTCACACCACTGTCAGAAGGAAGAGGACATATTGCAAATAAGGACTTCCTACCCCACAACAAAAATAGAATCTTTGCAGCCAATTATGTGCTGAATCATTATTATGAAACAGGAAGAATCCTAACAACAACAAAAGATTAAGAGCAGCACTGTGTATGAACACGTCTGCATTCCCACAGCAGTTGTCTGGGCAGATTATAAAGCTCTTAGCAGACTTTAATTAGAGCTCATAGGTTTGTGAGTTACATGGCTAAAGTTCTTGCTAGTCTGGTCACCAGAGAAGAAAAATCAGGTGAGGTTAAGTGGTCAATTTATGGACACCTGGCCATGCTCATCTGTGTTTGCTTTTCCAGTCTGTCAGGTTCTGTGGAATCTGACTTGTTAGCAGCTCTGCCAGGCCCCATCCCCTTGCTTGCTGGTGCTTACACCTGGAACTAATGTGTTAATCATATCAGTTCATGAACCTGGGGTTCAGCCACACCAAGTCTGGACCTGCTGGCTTTCTTTGGAGTCAATCTGCAAGGGACATCTCCGAGCCCAGGGATAACAGTCCTGGAGTCAGTAGATTGTGCCTGAGCTCACCTGCCAGACATTATGTGGAAACAAGGACACTGCTTTTCAGTAGGCAAAAATGGACTTCAGAGGGCTCTCAGTTGGTTTTTTTCATTTAGGAACAGTGGAAAAAACATACTTTTGTTATTTGTGTATTCTTAGAAATGGCTCCCACTTCTAAGACGGAAAAATGTTAAGGCTAGTAAGGAAAAAAAAAAATGAAATCCCCTTGAAGATATGTAAAGACCTAAAGTCTCTCTGTTCTGTGTCTCTCACCCCACCCAGACTTCTAGGGTATCTTTTGTTTGTGCCCCATGAGGACACACGTGAGTTCTATCTGAGGCAGAGGCTCTGGAAGCAATGGTGGGTGAGTTTGCTCACCCGGATTCAGCCTCGGCTCCTTAGGAATTTCTCAAACACTAAGTTTCCTTTAATATTATCCATTCACCAATATGTTGATACAAATCAACTTCAAATCTATATACATTTCTTTTTGGTCCAGCCAACAACTGGGAGAAGAATAGAACACTGTCTATTACCTATTAGGCAAGGATTGATTGTCTTTCATATATCCTAAAGCAAGACTTTCAAACTTCAGAAGTTTTCATTAGGTCTGGCACTCAGAGGTTTGGTGGAAACAGCATAGGTCTACACAGACTTTATCTGCATAATTCCAAAAACTGCAGTTCTGTTCCTTCTCACTCTTTTTCCTGGACCTGTCTGTCCTTGTTTCTAAGTCCCTTCTTTCCCTTCAAATTTTCATTCTCTCTCTAGGCCTTTTCTTTTTATCTGATGTCTTTTAAAAATTATTCAGGTCAGGTTTTTACATAGTCATTCATCTTTCACTGTGGTTTTTGTTCAAGGATACCCTGATGATTTACTTTTATGCTTTATAAAAATGTTTTGTGTATAAAAATTCACAACTTATGACTTGTTTTTGGTCTCAGCACCTAATTGAACTGATAGATTTAGGTAAGAATTAACAATTCCTGGTGTTTTTCTTAACTTTTAACTAATAGCTCAGAATCCATCTTCCCATAGGAAAAACTTTTTTTTCCTGTTTAAACTCTTCATTATTCTTGTGTATATCGAAGCTCATTTCTCTGTCTGCTTGCAGAGTCCAGTCGTCTCTACCTTTCTCATCAGTCAGTTGGTGCCTCCATACATAGAAAACCTTAAAGGTAGCAATAATACCAACAAGTTAAGTAAAAGAGTTGTCCTGAGACGTGGGCTTGGTGAGGGGAGCCTATGGGATAGCTCTTACTGTTCTCTACTCCAGTGGTAATCTCAGGACACCACACCACAGGTGAAAGCTGCCTGGTTAGTGTATTAGTCAGCTCGGGCTGCCATAACAAAGTACCACAGACGGAGTCTCTTAAACAACAAAACATTATTTTCTCACAATCCTGAAGGCTAGAAGTCCAAGATCAAGGTGTCGGCAGGGTTGGTTTCTTCAGTGGCCTTTCTCCTTGGCTTGTAGACAGCCATCTTCTTTCTGTGTCTTCACATGCTCTTCCCTCTGTGCCTTTCTGTGTCCTAATGTCTTCTTATAAGGATGCCAATCCTATTGGATTAGGACCCACACTAATAACTCATTTTAACTGAACTACTTCTTTAAAGACCTTATCTCCAAATTTAGTCATATTCTGAGATACCGGGGATTGGGGGTTCAACATATGAATTTTGAGGGGGACACAATTCAGCCCATAACAGTATATTAAAAACTCCACATCTAGACGCCATATTTCCAGCAACAACCAAGCTCCCAGGCACAGCTCTAGCCTACAAAGTCTGTGCAGAAGGTGGGTTATATATTCCCATCAAGGTCAGAGGTTGCAGCTCCCTCTCTTACGTTACAGATTTATCATAACAAATGTAAACAAGCTGCTTATCAGATTCTCCAAATAGCAGCAAACCAGTGTACAGGGTAATTGCCAACCAGAAAACTCTCAGCTGCAGGGGCCAGATGTGCCAGCAGCACCAGGAAATGACTTCAGCATTGAGTGGGCAGCAGACAAACCCTTAAAAAGGACAAACTGTATTGTCAGTTACCCTGTCACATAATGAGAGCAAAGAGTAACAATATTTCTGAATTGTCAACAGGAGGTGATGTTATTTTTAAAAATCTATAATAGAAGGCTATGGAAGTTTTCTCATTAAATACCATAGAGATAAAATTGAGCATTTGAGGGCAATCCACTTGTTATTGGGGTAATTCACCTAAGCAAAAATGAGAATTTCCTACTTCTACTGGATAAATGCTTCTTTTTGTTTATGACAAAGTCCTGCTTGGAGGTCATGAACTTTGCTATAATCCTGGCTTTGAGGGTGGGGGGCTTTCCTTTTGAGATGGCCCTAAGGTTTAGACGGACCTCCCACAGAAGTTAAACAAGCAGTCACTGAGATTCACTAACAGTTTTCAAAAAGGTTGTTTATCAGACTACTTTCCATTGAAACCAAATCCCCTGTAATACACAGTGACTTAACATTTCAATAACTTCTAAAATGTTATGAAGATTGCAATTGTATGGCATTATATTTTGTGTGGAGGTGTGTTCAAAGTATTAATTAGTAGAAACAAATCACAGTGTTTGTAATCCTGTTGTAGCATTTCCTCCTGTGTTGGTGCAACAGGAGGCTCAGAAAGGGGTTCAGCCTGGGCACTTTTCATCTGTGAGAGGCCCTACATCTGGCCATGTGGTGGGCTCAGCCTTTGCCTCCTCTGAATAATCTCCTCTTATTTGTACATTGTGCTTCTGACAACTTTCTGTCTCATATCACAGTTATTTATGAAGCTGTTTTATCAATCTTACAAGATCGCGAGTTTAATTCCCAATGGCTACTCCCCACAGTTAATGTTAGCTTCTGTGTTGAATCCAGAGGCACTCTATTGCTATCACTTTTCTAGCCAAAAAAGCCTATCTCTACCTATTCTTTTTGCATGTATGAAACCATTTGAGACTTTTGTAGTGCTTGTAGCTGCCTTCCGAGGTCAGCCTCAGAACTCTCTTTAGGCTCAGAGGAAGATTATCCAGAATGCCTTGCTGGAGAACGTGTACAGTTCTTTACAGTGATGTGCTGGCAAATATTCAACAACTGGTTCTGGGGTGGGTGACGAAGGGAAGGCCTGATTCCTAGTGTTTGCTGGTTATAGATGACACTGAATATAGAATTGGGAAAAATATACCCAATTAGCTTTTGCTCCCTAAACATAATTCATAGGCTTATTATGAACCATTGGTTAGAGCTCAGGGATAATGAGAAAAGCTATTCTATAAGAAGTGGAGAAGCCAATTGAATCCCTTCTCTACCCACACAAGGCAAGCCTGTAATTCATGTTCACGAAACTGTCTCATTTTCCAGGTTTGCCTCCTCTTAGCCCTCACCATCTAATTTCACAAGATGTTGACAAACCCTGGAATAGCTTAAAAGTCATAAGCAATGAGTCATAAATGGATCTACTCAGAAGTTTCTTAAAGGGTCACTAATTGGAAAGCAGCTAAAACTCTCAGAATGATTACTGCATATATGCCCACTTTGAGGTTATAATCATTAAAACCCCCAAATTAATTTTTAAAGCATTTGCTGAACTTCCTACTGCTTTACACACCCCCATATACTGACGACTTAGACACATGCTAAGGTGTCTGTGACTCAACGATTTTTATCAGAGGCAATAGTACCACCCCCTTCCCATCCTACCTATTTTCCCTATTTCCATCTGCTGGAATGAACAGATTTTAAACTTGATTAATTAGAGATTTTGTTTTGCTGTATCTCTCTCGCAGCATGATGTTTTTCTTGCAACAGATATAAAAAATATCTGGTGATGTTGAATTAGCTAATTTATTGTAGTATATGAGAAATATCCTCTTCCCCTCACTAAAGGTGCTCATAAATGTTCATAAATCCTTGCATGAACAAGTTGAGATAATTTCGAATTTGAATGACACTCTTTGTTCTTAGAAGAAGTGGTTTTCCTGCTTTGAATGATAGAGATTGGACAATGGAGGCATCTGGCCTTGCTCTACCCCTTCCTTGTTACAGCACATGGTTGTCCATGTCCACAACCATGCTCTTCCCCAAGTACCACAGCCTCAAGAGCTTTAGCCATCTGGGGCCCAAATCTTATGCCTAGCCATGCTGGTTTCCGGGCCTGGAGGGTAGGAAAAATCTGTCTTCAAAACATATAGACCAACTGAAAAAACCATAGTGAAAAAGACAAGTATTAGGGAGGATATGGAGAAACTGGACCCCACATGCATTGCTGGTGCGAATGGGAAATGATATAGCCACTTGGAAAATAGTTTGGTAGTTTCTAAAAAGTTAAACAAAAACTTGCCATATACCCTGCTAATTCTACTCCTGTCTAGCTATGAAAGAGAAATGAAAACATATGTTCACATGAAGACATGCATGTTAACATTCATAGCAAGTTTATTAATAATAACCCAAACTGGAAACCATCCAAATGTCTATCAACTGGTGAATAAAAAACCCAATGTGATCTATCCATACAATGAAATATTCTGCAGCAATGAAAAGTAAAGAAGCACTGATACACGCTACAGTGTTGAAGAAGTTCAATAACATGACACTAACTGAGAGAAGCCGAACGCGAAAACCTGCATATTGTATGATTCAATTTATGTGACATTTCCAGAAGAGGCAAATCTATAAAAACAGAAAGCAGAATCATGGTTGTTTTGGGGCTGGAATTGACTATAACTGGATGCAAAAGACCTTTTGGGGGTGAAGGAGAGTTGGCAAATTTCATGCAACTGTCAATCTATTAAAATTCCTTAAATTGTGTTTTTCAATGGATATGATTTATGGTATATAAATTATGCTTCAACAAAACTTTTTACAAACAGCACAGTAAATGAAGACTTTTATTATTTCTATTTAGCTCTTGATCTTCCTTTTCTGATTACAAATCCCAAAGGGGCTACATGTCACCCAGCTGCATTTTTTCTTTTTACAAGTAGGTGAGGAAACTGGCTAAATACGTTGCTGGAACGGGGAGAGGTTTGGCCCAACAAAGTCAATGCATTGCCAGAATTTTCTTTAGCTGCAGGCACACTAGTCACCCCGTCTGCAGGGGAGGACATGGCTCATTCACTGAGTTATACCCGTGCCTACCAGCCTTCCTTTCATGCAGGTGGCTCTGCGGGGGAATGACCAGTTTGTGCTCCTGCCATCCTGTGTGTGCTGGGAGACTGTGTTGTATGTAGGGTATTGTACTCTCTCGATCCCAGGAGACAAAGGCAGTCTTCGTTAAACTGGAGCTAGTCTTACCTTAAAGGATGGGATCATTTCTTTGACCACAGATCTCTTCTTTACCAAAGGATATGCCCTCACTTCAGACCAAAAAAGAATAGGAAGCCCATAGGGAACCTTCTGATTTTCAACTTGGTCTTTTGATGCTGCCTTTGAAATATATCCTGGAGCTTGCTCCAGAACTAGAACTAGATGATAACACTTTTCATAGAAGATCAGCCAGGAGTTGGGGGGATAGAAACTTTGGCCAGAAGCCTGTGATATTGTTCCAGTTCCAGGGAAAAACAAGAAACGTTTTTGTTTGTTTGTTTGTTTTTGGCCTATCAAATTGGCAAAGTAGCAAAAAATTAGGATGTACATACTGTTCTAATTTGGAGTCCTTAGAAAATATTGGGCCTGAGACCCTAATCTGGGTGGCTTGTTTCCCACAATCCCTCTACAGAATGTTTTGCCCTGGTGGTTTAGTTCTACCCTGTGGCTCCGGCTACCTGTCTGTTTTCCATCTTTTACTCCCTTGTTTATACCTGAATTTTTTAAGGGTGTATTCACCCTTCTATTTTGTTTAGTTTGATTTTTTTTATTGTGGTAGGAACACTTACCATGAGATACACCCTCCTGATAAATTTTTAAGTGCACAATACCGTGTTGATAAATTACAAGGCACTAATTTAATAACACTGTATTGTGCACTTAACATCTTGAATAACTGAAACTTTATACCTGTTGAATAGTAACTTCCCGTTTCTCCCTTCCCCCAGCCCTTGGCAACCACCATTCTACTTTCTGTTTCTGAGTCTATTTTACCTAAAATAGATAAATAGATAATACCTACTGTAAGAAAAATCATGCAGTATTTGGGCTTCTGTGACTGGTTCATTTCACTTTGCATAATGTCCTCTAGATACATCCACGTTGTCGTACATGGCAGGCCTTCCTTTTCATAAAGGCTGAATAACACTACATTGTATGTATATACCACATTTTTTTTATCCATTCATCTGTCAAGGGACATGTTGGTTGTTTCCTTATCTTGGCCATTAATAATGAATGTGGGAGTACAGATATTTCTTTGAGATCTTGCTTTTAATTCTTTTGGGTATATACCCAGAAGTGAAATTGCTGGATTAAATGGTAGTTCTATTTTTAATTGTTTAAGAAACCTCCATCCTGTTTTCCATGGCAGCCACACCATTATACATTCCCCCCAGCAGTGTACAAGGATTCTAATTTCTCCACGTGCTTGCTCACACTTGTCTTGACTTTTTTTTTTAATATAATGTCCATCTTGATCATTGTGAGGTGATATCTGATTGTGGCTCTGATTTGCACTTCCCTTAAGATTTATATTCACTCTTTCTAATACTGGTGCCTGGCAATGCCTAGAACACAGCAGATGCTCACTAAATATTTGTTGAATGAGTGGATTAAGCCATAAGAAATTCCATCCTCAGTACAAGCACAAATAAAGATGCAATATGAGCTATCGGGGACAGGGTGACTATGACACAAAAGCAAAAAGTCTCCAGGCGGGTGGGATTTCTATCCTTCTGGTTTTATATTAAAAGGCTGCCAAAAATGGCTGGGACCCAGGGACTTGGATAAGTTCACCACAGTGGAAAGAGATAAATGTTTTTAGAAGGAATGAAATTAAAATATTTTGCATATTCTTTTAAAAATCATTACAGTATCTTAAATATTTGGACTTGCTGAATGCTTGTGCTCTGGAGCCAAGCCCAGGAATTTTTTTTTTTTCAATCTTTCTCATCCTTCAAGCCTCATCCCAAGCCTCTGCCTCCACAGCTACCTTTACTGAATGTCTGATGTTTTCTAGGATAACTTCTTTTCAACAAATATTTGTTCCCTCCCTCCTTTGCATCTTCATAGCTTTTTGCACTCTTTTTGCCGGTTCACCCTGCTCATCCCCCATATCCTGTGACAGCTGCTCTGCCCTTAGCTAACCTTCCCCTACCATGTGGGAGCAGCATCTCTTTGTGTCCCATGCAGAAACTAACACTTAGGTACTAATGTTTGTTTATTTGAACTGAATAATTGAATCATTTGATTAGTCTCAGAACAGTTTATTAGGTAAGGGAGGCAACTCTGATGAACTGGCTTATTTTAAATACCATTTTCTGCACTATTTAAAAATAGCTCTTCTTCCAGAAACTGATGTCTATACATATGTGTTGTGATTCAGTCTAAAATAGAAAAGCATTTTTTCCTAAAAAATCTTCACACCAACTTGATAGTTAGAGAGAGAATATTTTCAGTTGACTAAGATTATCAAAACAATGCCTAATTCCAGAAAGAAAGGAAGAAATAGTGGTGAAATTCCATGTCTTTTTAAAATTGCTGCTATGAAAATATATAATCTAGTAAATGATATTTTGTTAGCTTCATACTATCTATAAACAGTTTCGATGGAAAGCTTTTCTTTTTTTGGTTTTGTTTTTTGTTCTTTTGGGACAGTGTCTGGCTCTGTCATTCAGACTGGAGTGCAGTGACATGATTATAGCTCACGGCAGCCTAGACCTCCCCAGGCTCAGGGGATCTTCCCACCTCAGCGTCCTGAGTAGATGGTACTACAGGCCTGTGCCACCACCTCTGGCTAATTTTTGCATCTTTTGTAGAGATGGAGTTTCACCATGTTTCTTGGGCTGGTCTTGAACTCCTGAATTCAAGGGACCCCCGCCCCCACTTTGGCCTCCCAAAGTGTTGGGATTATAGACATGAGCCACCACACAGGGCCTGGAAAGCTTTTCCGATAGCTTTCCCATCCTCCTGTTGGCACGCATATATCTGGAAAGACCACAGTTTTCTGCTTCCATCTAGCATAACATAAGAAGCAACATCAATTGGGTGATATCTGTGTGAAGTGGATTCTAGCATTTGGCAATAAATAAATGAGTGATCCTGAGCAAGTCTCTCACAACCTCAACTTCCTTCTCTGAATCCGTATTATGAGGGAAATGGGCATCAGGATCTATGATCCGCAGCTTCTTCTTATTTACCAGGGCCCATGGCTGAGACTCTTGGGTTCACTTCACTTTCTCGTTTCCTTCTATGCAGCAGCGTCCCAACCACTCTCAAAAGCCAGAACGAAGTTTCTGGAGTAATGTCCAGTCCAGGATAGGAAGCCTTTCTTTCCATGCTTGGGATGGGGAAAGGGAAGGGGCAGGTGAAGAAACCTAAGCACCGAGGGCAAAGACTGGAGAAGAAATTGCAGTAAAAATGGAACCTGTGGCCGGGTGCGGTGGCTCACGCCTGTAATCCCAGCACTTTGGGAGGCTGAGGCGGGTGGATCACGAGGTCAAGAGATCGAGACCATCCTGGTCAACAAGGTGAAACCCCGTCTCTACTAAAAATACAAAAATTAGCTGGACATGGTGGTGCACACCTGTAGTCCCAGCTACTCGGGAGGCTGAGGCAGGAGAATTGCTTGAACCCAGAAGGCGGAGGTTGCAGTGAGCCGAGATCATGCCATTGCACTCCAGTCTGGGTAACAACAGGGAAACTCCATCTCAAAAAAAAAAAAAAAAAAAAAAGATTAGCTGGGTGTGGTGGCGCACGCCTGTAGTCCCAGCTACTCCGGAGGCTGAGGCAGGAAAATTGCTTGAACCTGGGAGGCGGAGGTTGCAGTGAGCTGAGGTAGCGCCACTGCCCTCCAACCTGGTGCCTGGTGACAGAGCAAGACTCTGTCACAAAAAACAAAAACAAAAACAAAAAAAAGAATGGAACCTGCAAGCCCTAGGAGACCTATGCTCAGGTTGGAAGGGCTCCAAGTCCTAAGGCTGTCAGTAGGAAGCTTGGATTCTTTCACAATACCCACTCCTTTCCAATCCCCATAAACTGTAGAATAACCTCTAGCAGACTTGCTGACAGCCAATCCTGGTTTAAAAGCTACATCACCTTAGAGGCTAAGTGTGAATAATACCAAGTGAAGATTAGGTCTCTTGGAGGAAACGACAGGAGAATGTTGTGAGTCCAAAGTGGTAAAAAGCCCTCTCTCCACCCTCCCTCACCAGAGGAAGAGCCTAAGAATAGAATTGGGCCCAGGATAAGAGGCCCATAGGATCTTTTCTTTTTTCCCCCAGTTGGAGCTTGCACAAGCCCACCTGGGCGCTGTTGGATTTTGTTCCCTTGGGGGTTTACCTGTAGGGCTGGGCTTCACACTTCCCATGGCCCTCTTTCTTCTTTGGATTGTATCAGAAGCATCCACCCTTTCTTTTAGCCTGGAGGCAACATCCTTTTAAGTTGGAGGAGGAGAAAGTTACAAGAGGAGGCAAATAAGTGCTACAACTTCAGTTCCTGTCTGATTTTGCTTGGGATAGGCTGGGCTTTCCTTTCACTTTTTAACAGGCCTAAATAAAGCCAACACATAAACAGTGCAGGTGTTGGGATATGTCTCGTATTTTAAGGGAACACTATGTTTCTCCATTTCTTCTTAATGCCTTGAGTCTTGCTTTTCAGCCTTGGCTGATAGCTGGGAAATACAGACCTGCATATTGCCGCTGCTTGTCTTACCTAGTATTTAATTTTTTAAAAGCCCTCCTGACAAGGCGGGTAGGCTGATATTTCCTGAAACGTTCTTCACTCCTCCCACTGTTAGACTTTTTTTCTTTTAAAGAGAAAATTGTTTAAAATGTATCTGAAAGCTCATGACAATTAAAGTGCTCTGCCGTTTCTGTCTAAATCCACAATCCTGTTCTCGCTCCTCCGGGACAGGATTGTATTTAGAGTGAGGGTGTTGTAGAGAATGGTAACTCCTATATCTCTTAGTTTTCACTTTGGAAAAATCCACGGAAAAATTTCTCTTAGACCTAAGTGTAGGAAACCTTTTACTTTTTTTTTGTTTAAAGCCAGTACATTTTTACACATGATAATGTGATTTTTATCACAATGATGTTTCCTTTTGTATTTTAAATTGATACATATGTGATATACATAGTTTTAGGTATATGTGATAGTGTGATACATTCGTATAATCATATCAAGGTAATTGGGATATCTGTCACCTTAAATATTTATTTTTTCTTTATGCTGGGAACATTCAAATTATTCTCTTCTAGCTATTTTGAAATGTGCAATTGATTAATGTTAACTATACTCACCCTACTGATCTATCGAACAACATTTTATGTTTCTTTTTTACTTTGGCTCAACTCGATTATGGTAGTAATTGTGTAAAACCCTGGAGTGTGCCCTGCTGTGGATTCATTCTCCTGTGGGCCTCATCTTATCATTATCTAACTGTGCATGTCTATGGTTTGATATTTCTTAGTTTTGGCAAATGGTGTCTCTCTCATCTGTATATATTTCAGGCTTCTTATTTTATTTTTGACATGGAATTTCACTCTGTTGCTCAGGTAGGAGTGCAGTGGCGTGATCTTGGCTTACGGCAACCTCTACCTCCTGGGTTCAAGCAATTCTCCTGCCTCAGCCTTCCAGGTAGCTGGGATTACAGGTGCCCACCACCATGCCAGGCTAATTTTTGTATTTTTAGTAGAGACGGAGTTTCACCATGTTGGTCAGGCTGGTCTCAAACTCCTGACCTCAGGTGATCTGCCTGCCTCGGCCTCCCAAAGTGCTGGGATTATAAGTGTGAGTCACTGCATCTGGCCTTCAGGCTGTTTTTTATACAAAAGCTTTTTATTTTGAATTAATTTTTGATTTATCAAAAAAGTGCAAACTTAAGAGAGTTCCTGTGTATCCTTCACCCAGTGTTTCTTATTTTTAATATCATTCTATTGGATATACTTGTGAAAGTTACCTAAAATTCTTTTTGAAACAAGGCTTATAGTTAACACTATTCTGAACACTCAGATGTTATGTGCATCAAAACAAATGGGTTCGAAATGACCGATACAGACATCTCAGGCAGGGTGATATTGGAAGGATGACCTAGCTTAACACTGAACTGACCCTGCATGTCCCAATAATTTGCTCAAAAGTGATTTGATCACAAGCAAATAGGAACCAACAATATGTTCCAAAGAAAAGTAGCCGATAGGACAGTATGGTTAAAATTCTTAATTTATGGAAACTGGATTTAAAATATATTAGTAATTAGTATTAATCATGGGATTGAATCACAACCCTTTATGTGCATTTTGTCCACATATCAGATTTTTCTGTTAATAATTATAATCCTTAATTTCTTTCTGGCCAGTGGAATACTAATCAAAATTATCAAACAGTCCAACTTAAAGGCTTGTTTATATTGAAACTTATGAAGCATTGTTATGGCACGATCCTGCTTTGCAGGGGTCAGGGATGTGTGTATGTGTGTTGTGTGTGTGTGTGTGTGTGTTTATACATGGGTATGTATGTGTATGTGTGAAGGCACATTATAAAGGACCTCAAAGTTTCAACAGGTAGGTGATTTATAATGTTCTTTTTTTTTTTTTTTGCATATCTGTATTTTCTAAATTTTTGTTATTGAGTAACATTGCTTTTATACTAGGGGAAAATCAACAAAGAACTGAAATAATAAAATAAAGCATGGAAGAAAATAGATAATTCCCAGGTGTATTTTTTTTTTTTTTTGAGATGGAGTCTTGCTCTGTTGCCCAGGCTGGAGTGAAGTGGCGCAGTCTCAGCTCACTGCAGTTTCTGCCTCTGGGTTCCAGTGATTCTCCTGCCTCAGCCTCCTGGGTAGCTGAGATTATAGGTGCGTGCCATCACGCCCAGCTAATTTTTGTATTTGCAGTAGGAAAGGGGTTTCTCCATGTTGGCCAAGTTGGTCTTAAACTCCTGACCTTAGGTGATCCACCCACTTCGGCTTTCCAAAGTGCTGGGATTATAAACATGAGCCACTGAGCCCTGCCAATTCCATTTTAATAGATTTCCCTGTTACTTGCTGTTTAGGTTGTTTTAGCTAGTCCACTTTTGTTGGTTATTTAGGTTGTTTCAAATATATATTGTTGTTGAACAATTCTCTTTTCCAACTTTTCAGTATTGTAAGAAGCAAAGAGCACAAATAATTGGCAAAAAAGGAACCAATTGTGACAATTAGACAAAAATGCTGATGACGCACAGAGAACTGCCTCATTACCTTGTGATATATAAACACTGAAATTACAAACCTGAGAAACCAGTGATTGTATTCACTCATTTTTCAATAAGTATTATATGTACCAATTGTTCTGTTGACAAAGTTACTTTTAAAATGAAGGTTAAACTAAACTATAAGTACTTTATATTCAGTCAGATTATCTTTGACAAAATTTGATTTAGCCAGATTGTTTTCAGCCAAATTATCTGCAGTGGTTTCTGAAATTTGAAACATTTTGACATTTCCAGTCAGGACTTAAAGTCCTGATAATTCACAAAAGTTCTGAAATATGAAGTAGAAAGAAGGCTATCATCAATCCTGGGAACAGTCTACTTTCTGGAATATATCCATTGTACAGTTTGAGGAATGAGCAAGGGTTATATTCTGCAGAAAGTTCTACTGCAAAGTAAACAAATGCAGTAACAGGTGTATGGCCCTGGTAGAAGCTTGGTCAAATTGAAACTGGAACAAGAATAAACCTTTCTTTGCTTTGTTACTTCAGGTGACAAGGTAGCACATTTGTACATAATAAGGCTGGCCTCAGAATGGAGGGAGTCCCTGCTCGGACTATATCTCAGTGAGACTTTCTGCCTGGTCCTAGTCCAAAAGAAAAGCATGCTATGATCTCGCTAAAGTCTGAAATGACTCTGACCTTTGCAATAAACAGAAAAATTCATGCTTTAAGATGTTTAATTACCAAAGAAGTCACAAAGATAAAACGAATGATGGAGGTTTCTGGCAGATGTTACACCATATTCATAGCACCTAGCCTTTTGCATATATTGGGATGAATGGGTAAGAGACAGGCTTGGGGCTCAGTCTTCTAATTGGTTAGTAACCAAAGATGCCTTGGAGAGGAGAATCGAGAATCCATATTTTTCACAGAAAGTCTTTTTGAACCACATTGACATTCCTAAAACACCGCACGTACTGATGTTATGATTTCAGGGTCATTTTGTCTCTAATAGCCGCAAACTTTGCCTGCCCCTAGCATAATTTTAGAGCATTTCTCTAAAAACAACACCCCAAACTAAAACCTTACCTGCATAAACCAAGCATATCTGTGGTTTGGAAAACAGGCATGGAGTCTAGAGTTTTAACTACACAGCTAACTTCCCAGGTGGACTGGAAGAAATCCTTGATTCCTTTGCTCCTTAGTTTCTTCATATTCATCCATCCTTCTGAAAGATATTCCTTAAGTACTGGGACCCTGTGGATACAAAAATAAATAGAACCTAGTTCCTTTGACAAGATCCTGGAATTTAGGGAAAAAGATAAACAATAATCAAGGATTGCAATCCAGTGTGGTAAGTTTGTTTTGGAAGTAGGTACCGAGTGCTAGGGGAGCAAAGGGAAGGAATGTCAAGCTTGGAGATGGGGAGGTGAGTCAGGGACCACGTCAAAGAGTAGTGATGTCTTCTTGCAAAGTTAAACTCTGTAAAATAAGCAGGGCTTATTAGTGGATCTAGAAGAATATTTAATCCATATTCCTGTGTTAATTGAAGAGATGCTAATTTGAGCTCCCTCTATAGGGAGAAGCTTTTCCAGAAAAACACTTCTGTAAGAAAGAAGTAAAGTACAAACAAATTTGCCTAATATATCCATGGCTGCTTATACCCAAGAGAGTTGTCTAGATCTTAATATCTTTCTAATGTGCCCCAAGAATAAAATATTTGTTCCTGGGACATTCCTGTCACTTAATATATTTGCCTTTAGACATTTGAAGGTTATCTGGCTTTCATAAGAAGTCATGGCCAACTCTGTCACTTACCTCTAAACAGCCTCTTTCTTTGTACATTTCCTTGTAATGAACTATGAACTCTAGGTTGAATCATTCAAGTGCTATAATATTCACATAAAAGCAACACCAAACTTTGTCTCCAGTTATAGGTTCAGGTCAGCATTAGTTTTTCACTAAATGTCTCTGGTTACATTTGATTTGATTTTAAAATAATACTACACTTTTCTAAAAGTTGATATGTTCCAAGTCTTAACTCATTATAGACACAGTTACACAATTATAAGTAGACAAATAATTCTCATTTCTAGCACATAACGTTGGTTTTTTCCCCAATGTCCACTTTTCCTCTTCTTTTTCCCAAGAGAGTTTCCATTTGGTCCAGGATGAATACCAGTTGGCCTAAGTCACCCTTGAGAATTTTATTCCTTTGGTCAGTGGTTGACTTAGGAAAGGGCAATTCTGGTCCCTTTGAGGGAAGCCAGCTGGCAAGACTCTGGAAAATGTTTCCTTCTCCTAAAAGAGGCATAGAAATTGATGTTCTCTCTCTTGTTTTGGAACATTGCTGCATTTAGATGTGGCCCCGGAGCCACAACAGCCATACTGCCACCAGCTGGAAGATGAAGCCAATGGTGGGAGAAGACAGAGCCGGTCGAATCCCCCAAGAGTAAAATGCAGCCTGTGGTTCGGTGCCAGGACTGTATCCTAATTGAAATCTTCCTGTTCTGGGAGGCAATACATTTCTTTGTTATTTAAGCCATGATGAATCAGCGTTTTCAATTATTTGGAGCCAAAAGCATCCTAAGCAATAGCCAAGTATGCATGGAAGTTCACACACTTCACTCACAGAACATTATGTCACACATTTAGTTCTAGGAAGCAGGCTTATCTGATTTTCTAGTTCCTGGCAGATTAGAAATAGCAAGTTAGAAACAGAGAAAGTTAGAGACAAGCAGCTGGACAGGGAAGGAAGAGAAGGAAGAGACACAAAAGCAGAAAGAAGAAGTCAAGAGGCAGCATTGTGCAGTTTTTTAATGCTGCAGCAAACGAGTCCTCCTGTATCTGTAGCTCTTGTGGGTATGAGAGCATAGTTCAGTGACTAACCCATAATGACTGTCATGTGTCTGTCATCAAAGGAAGTCTGCTTTCTGTTTGGAGTACGTTTCAGAGGGGGATGAGGCTGAATAGTATTTAAAAATATTTCTTGGTAAACAAGGAAAAGGTTACATGATTAAAAGGATGAGCTTATCTGAAAAGGCACACAGAGAACAAACTCCCTGGCTATGCTAAAAAAATGAGTGCTAATTATATATGCAAATGAAACCTATTAAAAAGTTTGCTTCATCCAGAGAGAAGGGAAGAAAAGAAAATTAGGCAGTAGTTTGATTGCTGCATAGAGCAGCTCATTTCAGTTTTGGTCCCCATGAGAAGCCCCAGCAGAGAAGCAAAGCTAAGAAGTGAGGACATGTTGTTGCTCTTCTGCATGTGACTTTATTTTGGCTCAACGGCTGAGCAAGCTTGCTTAAGCTCTTTCCTCAGAAGCGTGCCAGTAGGAAGTAAATAAGCTGCTTGACTCTACTCATAGAGGGGGTTGAGCACTCCTAATTAAAATGTAAATAATTCTCAGGGCCAACAGCTTGTAGACGAAAATGACTGGAAAGATCACAGAAACTAAAATTGCACCACGCAAAACAGGTTCTAAGTCTTTGTCTACACAAACACTAAGCCTACCAATTGATGTAGTCACCTGGTGAGAAATCACTGAAACCTAGTTATTTGCAACCATGCACCCGGAACCAGGTAGCTGCTGTATTCTGTTGACGCCAGGGACTAAAGCTGAGGGTGACTTGCTCACTGAGTCCATGGGGCATGGACAACTCAGAAAACAAGTGCTAAGATGAACTCAAGGGCTTTCCACAATCAGCTGGTGAATCTGTGTTCCTGCGCAGCCCCATCCACCCCAAGGGTTAGGAGAGGTGCTCCTGCCCAGCGTGTCAGAAGTCCACCTGGAACCTGCCAAAGCTCGTATGTGGAAGATGAGCTATCTGGACAGGCCCCTACCCAACAGAGTGTTACTTCGGTTTTAAAATCACCCTTCATTTGAGAAGTACCCTGAAACTTTTATATGCAAATAAGAACTAAATAAAAGGAAAAGCTCAATACAGTTTCTAATTACCAACAAATGCATATGTATCTTACACACGATAGGTACTCATCATTTTTCAAAATAAATAAATGATCTCTTAACCTGAGTACTACGTGAGAGAAACATATAGAGAATTAAATACTTTTACTAAGAATGAAACTTAAGGCTATTTATTTATTTTTGAGACGGAGTTTCGCTCTTGTTACCCAGGCTGGAGTTCAATGGTGTGATCTCGGCTCACCGTTACCTCCACCTCCTGGGTTCAAGCAATTCTCCTGCCTCAGCCTCCTGAGCACTTTGGGAGGCCAAGGCTGGTGGATCACGAGGTCAAGGCTATTTAATTTAGTGATTTTCGATGGCATTTTTGTTTTCTTCAGGCTAGGGTACTGCCATACACGCTAGGGTTATCTTACTGGTAGGTTATTATTATTGCTGTCAGACAACATTTTGTAGGCATTGTCTTAAGCACTCCACATTCGTTATTTCATTTTATTGCCACAATAGTGTGGGTACAATCATTAAACCCATGAAAAAAAATGAGGCTTAGAGATGCAAAGGAATTTGCCTGAGGACATGGAATGAGGATGTGCTGGGTCACCAGGCAAACATAGGTTCATTCCTACGGCACCACTACGAATTTACTGACAATAGTTGTACTGAAGTTTTCCCAGATTGTCTTTCATTTTTTTAAATAGAAGAGAGTGAAGATTCTCTCATCTGCATTCTGCTATGTTGTTTTCAGGAAGAGAGAAAACTGGAATCACATATGGAGGATTGTAAGAAACAATGTATGCCCATGGAGTGCCTCACATGTTTGTCAACAGAAGTGAAAAGATCATGACCCAATTTTAGAGTTACTTATTCAGGCAACTCTATCATACTGAGTTACTTCAACAGTATAAGGTTCTATATTCTAAATTTAAAAATTCTTTAAAAAAAACATTATTTTTTAATTCTCCTGTTGCTTACTTGATTTTTTAGGTTGATTTTTTTGAAAACAGACTTACATTTCTTTGACATTCTACATTCGTTCATTCACATAATTATTATCTATTGCCTTCACAATGTCTGGACAATACTGTGAAGGTTAAGACATGAGCAACTTCTGTTTTTCATATAATCTTCCTTGAAAAATTTCTCTTTTCTTCTTCACTAGCTGGTTTGGGTTCACAAGATATATAGGGTTTCACTTTGGTGATGTCCAAATGGGTCCAACCTGCACTGTCTTCTGGATATATATGCTAGCTCATACCGATTTTTTTTGAAGCTGAGTTTCACTCTTGTTGCCTAGGCTGGAGTGCAATGGCGCAATCTTGGCTCACTGTGACCTCCACCTCCCGGGTTCAAGTGATTCTCCTGCCTCAGCCTCTTGAGTAGCTGGGATTACAGGTACATGCAACCACATCCGGCTAATTTTTTATATTTTTAGTAGGGACAAGGTTTCACTAAGTTGGCCAGGCTGGTCTTGAACCACCAACCTTAAGTGATCCACCCACCTCACCGCCCAAAGTTCTGGGATTACAAGCATAAACCACTACGCCCGGCCCATACTCATGTTTTCAAATACTGTGTCTTACTATTTTGTGTGTGTGTGTGTATATATGTATATATGTACATAATATCATAGATGTTACAAATACATGCACAATGTTACAGCAATACATGCTTCCTGGGAAAAAAAGTATTAAATAACAATCAAGCCTGTAATCTCAGCACTTCGGGAGGCAGAGGCGGGTGGATCACGAGGTCAACAGATTGAGACCATCCTGGTCAACATGGTGAAACCCCGTCTCTACTAAAAGTACAAAAAAAATTAGCTGGGCATGGTGGCGTGTGCCTGTAATTCCAGCTACTCAGGAGGCTGAGACAGGAGAATTGCCTGAACCCAGGAGGCGGAGGTTGCAGTGAGCCGAGATCGCGCCATTGCACTCCAGCCTGGGTAACAAGAGCGAAACTCTGTCTCAAAAAAAAAAAAAAAAAAAAGTATATAAATTTAAAATGAAAAATTTTAGAAATTTTACTGCCAGAGGTAATCATTTTAAAAAGTTTAGTGTTTGATATTCCATATTTGGGAGTTGACTATTTTGTGAATTCATGACTCTGTTCCCTCCCACACTTTGGTGTGACCTCTTTCCTTTGTTTTTTATTAGCCCTCTCTGGTCAATTTGATTCTACTTTCTGCAGTTTTTCCTCTGGGTGGGCCCCATCCTGCAAGGGAGCTGCTGTTCTCAGGTCCACTCTTTTGTGGGCCGCTTTGTCGCACATCTTTCAGACACCTAGTGACTTTCTGCTTCATTCACCTAATGGACACGGTCTGTAGTTTGCTTCCACCTGCTTTTATTTTGTGATTTTGGAGGCTGCCACATAGCTAGTTTGTTTGCATATGTTGTTCATGGGAATTTGGGTTTGCTATTTCATTGTTCTGTTTGTTTTTATGTAAAATATAGAAAGATTCAAAAGCTACATTACTGTTACTTCCATCTTCCCAGAATTCTCCTCTACCATCAGACTTCCTTCTTTGAATAACAGGTTTAAAGCTAGTGATAGAACATGATCAATGTCATCCTTAATTGGCTCCAGATTAATCAATGTGGTGCTACTTAAGATAATGTTTGCTGACCTTGCATGTACATCAGCAACACCTTATGACTGTAAAACTGCTGATCCCCAAGAGCTTTCCTGATTTAATTGGTCTGGGGTAGTGTGTTCTCACATGATTCCAGTGTGTGGCCAAGGTTGATAACCACTGATATAAAGAAAAAAAATTAAAGCATTTCAATTCCCTTAGCCATCTACTGAGACTATGCCAGTTACTGTGTGCTCAGTCTGCACATAGTGTAGTCCCTTTTCTCACTCTTATCCTATATGGCTCAGGTGACGCTGGCTCATTCTTCAGCAGCTAGAGTAGCCCAGTCATCTGTACATGGCCAATCATGTACTCCATGCTTGTCCAAGGATAGACATGTCACCCAAGCTGACTAATTCAAAAATTTCCCCATGATATTTGCTAGTGTTATTATGCATCACTCTCTTTTTACAGAAATTGTGAGCTTCAAGATCAGTGTAAACCTAGAACTTCCTTTTGCCACCTTTACCCTAAAATGAGGAGAACCTGCTTGGAAATGAAGCTTAGGAAAACATTTGACAGGTGCAAGTAGTAAAAAAGTATTCTGATTATACTATTGATGGGATTTTTACGGGTCCAAATATGATACCGTATTTTACCTAAATTCAGAACAAATTTAGA
Source organism: Callithrix jacchus (assembly GCF_049354715.1). Taxonomy (NCBI): domain Eukaryota; kingdom Metazoa; phylum Chordata; class Mammalia; order Primates; family Cebidae; genus Callithrix; species Callithrix jacchus. Next base: position 112,567,476 of record NC_133507.1, read on the forward strand.
GATAAATGCAGGCTAGGTAACTGGAAAAGAAATTGTTTCGTGACTGAGAAGCTGACAAGCTCAAGGCTTTGGATTGCTGCCTGAAAGAACTTTCTAACACCCTGCTCCTTAATTCATCTAATTTATAACCGGCCACTGAGATGGCTGGAATCTTTGGACCACTGTGGACTGCTTAGCACAAGGAAGGCAGACGATAAGACAGACAAACTGATCAGACAGAATGAAGGGCACCAGAAGAGCTAACCCGTGCCAGTTTCTTTCCCAAACCCCCAGCTGGATAACTCTCTCTCAAGCCATGGCTCAGTTTGGTGAGCTGAATTTCTGCTAGATCTCAGCCCCTGCTTGTCTCCTACCCCAACACACCTGCAGACCCAGATCACTCTTCCTACCTTGGTGAGAAATAAATGAGCACACTGAGAGAAGGTGCGAGGGTTCTGTTCATCATGAGAAAGAAAACGGGAAATAAGTATTCTCCACTTAAAATTGTTTGAGCCTCCAAATCCAGTAACGTATGAAGCCAGCTGCACTCTTGAATTTCCTAATGGTGATCAAATACATTTTCTTTTTTTTGTTTACACCAGTTTTACTTAGGTGTTTATTGTTCACAAACCCAAGGTCTTAAATAAGACATTAACTTGTTTTCTGGTGTATAGTGAAATTAAATATTAAGGGCCACGGATGGAGTGACTGTAAGGAAACCCCATCCTCTCTTGTGCTGTACGTGGGCCTCCTTTGAGTGCACATTAGGCTTCACATGTTGGATTTGGATCTGATTGTCCTTTGGGATCTTCACACCACGGCTTTGTCTATAGACCTTCCACTACTTCTCCACTCCTGCCTTTTGGTCTGATGCAGCAACACTTTGATTTGACACTGGCCCTAGTGTGCTGCCCCATCCCCTGTAGTTCTACACCTCTGCACCTTTCATAAACAGTCCTTTGATTAACTCTCCTCAAGTTACTCCACTTTTAAACTTTGAATGAAGCATCTTTTCCCATTTGTTCCCCGACTGACAGCAGAGCAGTCATTATGTTACTTTGACACAGTCGTATCTTGGCTGGCACTAAAATGTTCTCAAGAATGTTGACATATTCACTTTCAAATATATTTACTATACAAAGGCCAAAACCTTTGAATATATTGCCAGAGTTTTTTTTCCCTCAATAAGTACAAAATTTGGCTTTCTATTTAAGAGAAATCAAGTTTTCAAAAGAAATAGTTCCTACTCCAAGAATGTGATGAAGTTGTCAGGGAAAAAAAAAGAAATAATTCTGTTTTCTTGATTAGATTAACAAGAGCAATAAAACATGAACATCTAAATGGGAAGAAATATTTGCTTATCTCATAATTCAATTGGTGAGAAGATCTTAAAATTTGTATTTAGTTAATTTAAACTGTAAATATTATTTTAAGATAATCACATGAAAAATCAAGATTGAGCAGTTTTTCTGAGGGAGGTGTAACATGTTATGGCATTTGGGGTACTACTCTCAGATGAGTGTATTCATTTTTTCTACTCTTTCCTCTCTTTATTCCTCTTTGACCAGGGTGAAAAAATCTAAAATGTTATTTCTAACCTCCACTTTTTCCTCATTATCTATCTACTAATTTCATTTGATATTAAAAGAGCATACATTTTCAGTACCTTCAATTGGTTTGGATTTGAAGAAACAATAAAAATCAAAGAAAAAAGAGCATACATAATTAAAATTGCTGTTTGGTGGGGGATTTTAAATGGTACTGATGTGCCACTAAGGTCTTTCTTTTCTTTTTAATATTTTTTTATTTTTTATAAACAGATGGGGTTTCACCATGATGGCCAGGCTTGTCTCGAACTCCTGACCTCAGGTGATCCACCCACCTCGGCCTCCCAAAGTGGTAGGATTACATGCATGAGCCACCATGCCTGGCTGCCACTAAGATCTTTTTAGCTACACAATGTATTCAAGTCAAAAGCTTTTACTGCATCCCAAAAATACCAAAGAGAAAACATAATAGGAAAAAAAGACACCCCATTCACAACAGAACAAAAGGGCATAAAATATTTATGAGTAGCCTTAACAAGAAATGTGCACGACCTAAATGAAGACAATTATACAATTTTATTGAGAATATAAAGAAGATGAATGATGACAATAAAAGTTAGCCTTTCTGCATTCTTCGTGCTAGGCTTGTGCTCCATGCTGCCCTGTGTCACCTCCTTATCTATGAAGCAGAGAAGCCCTGGAGTAGCTGGCTCACTGAATCAGGCTTCAGGCAACTGACTTAACTTCCCTGTGCTCCAGTTTCTCCATCTTTAAAACCAGGACAAGGAAAATACATACTTCACAGGATTGTTTCGAGATTTAAACATGTCACTACAAAGTGTTTAGTATAGTGCTGGGCAAATAACAAGGCCTCATTTATATTAGTTATGTTCATCATTTCTTATAGCAACCCCATGAGACAGGCACCATTATTATAATCATGTTACAGGAGAGAAAACTGATTATCAGAGAGGATAATGGCTTGCCTAATGTAATCCAGCAAGTAAGTGACTGGAATTCTTAGGCTGACCTGTCCAATTCAAGAGCTAAGACTTGTGATTTATTACATATCTGTATTTTCAGAGAAGGCAATGGTCATTTTTATGAGACTTTCTAGAAAAATTCTAGAGTTTATCTGAAAGAATATACAAGTTTTTTTTTTTTGAGAAAGAGTCTCGCTGTGTTGCCGAGGCTGGAGTGCAGGGGCAAGGTCTCAGCTCACTGCAACCTCTGCCTCCCAGGTTCAAGTGATTCTCCTGCCTCAGCCTCCCAAGTTGCTGAGATTATAGGCACATGCTACTGTGCTTGGCCAATTTTTTATTTTTTTTTACTTTTAGCAGAGACGAGGTTTCACCACGTTGGCCAGGCTGGTCTCGAACTCCTGACTTTAAGTGGTCCCCCTGCCTCAGCCTCCCAAAGTTCTGGGTTTGAGTCACTGCACCGAGCCAGAGTGATGGCAGTGTTCTTTATCTTAATTTAGGGGTGGTTAAATGACTGTAATTCTAGTCAATTTTTTTTTCATTATACTTTATGTTCTGGGATACATGTGAAGAACGTGCAGGTTTGTTATGTAGGTATACATGTGCCATGGTGGTTTGCTGCACCCATCAACCTGTCATCTACATTACGTATTTCTCCTAATGCTATCCCTCCTCTAACCCCTTACTCCCCAACAGGCCTTGGTGTGTGATGTTCCCCTTCCTGTGTCCATGTGTTCTCATTGTTCAACTCCCACTTATGAGTCAGAACATGTGGTGTTTGGTTTTCTGTTCCTGTATTAGTTTGCTGAGAATGATGGTTTCCAGCTTAATCCATGTCCCTGCAAAGGACATGAACTCATTTTTTGTGGTTGCATAATATTCCATGGTGTATATCTTCACATTTTCTTTATCCATTCTATCATCGATGGGCATTAGGGTTGGTTCCAAGTCTTTGCTATTGTGAGTAATGCTGCAATGAACATATATGAGTTACTATGTTTGCTATCACTGCCAATCAAAGCCAAACTATCTATAACCTATGACCCAGCAACATCAGTTCTAGGTATACATCCAGAAATGACTGTCTACATCTGCCTAAAGGCATGTAAAGAATGAATGTCCATAGCTGCCTTCTTTATAAAAGCTCCATATTGTCAAAAACCCAAATTTCCATCACAGTAGAATAGGTAAATAAATTGTGGTATACTCATATAATGAAAAACCACAAAGAAATGAAAAATTATGAACTATACATGCGACCTGGATAAATTTCCCAAACATAACGTTGAATGAGAAAACCTTGACACAAAAGAGTATGTACACGATGTTTTCATTTATAAGCCTATAAAATAGGCTAAATTTATCTATACCTATAGAAATTAGAATAGTGATTACTTGGGGGTGGTTACTGCTAACTGGAAAGAGGCCTGGGGAGCCTTTGTGTGCTAGAAATGTTCAATGCCTTGATCTGGGTGTTGGTTACTTGGGTGTGTATATATGCAAAAAATTTGTTGAGCTATATAATTAAAATGTTTATTTTCCTGTATGTAAATTATACATAAAATACCTAATCCGATATAATAAGATAAGCCAAGGATGTGAGATAACAAAAGAAGAAATTAACTGTCTTAACTATTATGGACACATAGATACACACTCTCTGTAATCAGACAAATATAAAGGAATTTTAAAAAATATAATATCTGGAGTTGAGGAGGATAAAGAAGTTATGAGGAAGACCTTGAGATGAAGATTTTTGGACACATAATTATTAAGGAAGTTCTTAAGTGAGAAACCAGTAAGGGAGTGGGGGAAGTTGAATAGGAGGAGGAAGAAGCAATGCAAGGGTCCAATTGCAGGTGAAGTTTCATTCTCAGCCTAATTCCATGGAGCTCTGGAGTGTAATTGACACTGTACTGATTACTCTGCATCAAGGCAAATAATCTGGGTTTTCATACTCCTCTATAATTCTGGGGTTGACTACCTGCTGCCCTGGGGTGAGGGGTGGGACATCAACTCTACCCCACCCCACTTCTGGCCCTCAGTGCATCCTGTCTAATGGTGTCCTGTAACCTGCAGGTACATCTCTGGAGAAGAGGACTGGTGAGTTAGGTTAGATGCTGAGTGTGCAGAAGGGAGAGTGGGATATAAGCACACAGAAACAATAAAGGAGATCCACGGAATCCAGTCAGAGTGTGGATTGTGTCTCGAACACTTATGTTGATGCAAGTGTGGAGATTAAGCATGAGGTTGAAATTACCAGTTATGACTGTTGAGTAGCATGAGGAATGAATGATCTTTTCCAAAACAATTCAGTCTTCCCAATAACTTCCCCATACTTTTTTTTTTTAAAAAATAGGTGCTGTTTTCCAAGTTAAACAGAAGACACATATGGGAGACTCATAGGCAAAGAGGTGAGGAGTTGATTTGTTTAGAAAACATTCAGATCCTATTCAAATCTTAGAATTTGATGAGTTATGGATGTGCCACAGAGAAGCACTTGGGTTGTGAAACTGTGCATTTGTTCTCTTTGGCAGGCTATGCATTTGGTCGTTGTCCATTCTTGTCCTACCTTGCACAATCATACAAAGTCTCTTCTTTGCCAGAGTACTTTGCATTTTATTGCATTTGATTTTAATGACATCCTGTGAGGGGGTAGGCCAACTGTTTTCCAGATGAGGAAACTGAGGCCAGATAGGTTAAATTGATGCCCCTCAAATTTAGCAGCACATCACACTACTTGCAAGAGCTTTGTAAACTATTTGCCGTGCTTGGAGGTGAGGACCAAACCTGGGTTGGGTTTTGTTTTAATTTTTGACCTATTTTTAGAGATCAGGTCTCATTATGTTGTTTGGGCTGAAGTGCAGTGGATATTTACAGGTGCAACTGTAGTGGACTACAGCCTCAAACTCTTTCGCTCGAGCTATCCTCCTGCCTCAGCATCCCAAGTAGAGAGGACTATAGGTGTGAGCCATCATGCCTGGCTCTAATTTCTATTCTTAAAAAGCTCCCAAGGTGATCCTGAAGTACAGCCAGATTTGGGAGCAAAAGGCTTAAATAATGTTCTCAGGGTCCTGAGAAAGGTAAGAAAATTCATAAGACATTAATTTATTTGTTTTATTTATCCACCTGTTTATCGAGCATTTACTTTGTCACAAGGATTCTGCAAAATACTGGAAATGCAATAGCGAAAAGAGTCAAAGCCTCCTTGACCTCATAAAGATTATAGCCTGAGGAAGGATTACAGGTGTAAAGTGGGAGGAGCAGGGTATTGCGCATGATTGTTTTGAGGACACCATTCATGTTATTGAACGGACAAAGCCTGCAGGGAACTTGGGGATAAAACAGACATTAAACTAATAATTCCAAAGACTATTAAATCTTATAAAACTGGGTTTTTAGTATATTTTGAGAATGATAATGTCAATCATCTTCACAAGCATCTTAACATATGATCATTTTGGGCCACTGGCATTGTCCTATCAAAATTGTTAACTGGTTATATGTATCGAGTGCTCTCTTTTATTAAAACATTACAGAAACCCATGGGTAGGCTGATGTATGGAAGTGTTTCTGACTTTTTGGTCTCAAATTCCACAAAACAGATTAAACTCCTTACTGCGGGAGGTTTTTTTTTTTTTTTTTGAGACGCAGTTTGGCTCCTTACCCAGGCTGGAGTGCAATGGCGCGATCTCGGCTCACTGCAACCTCCGCCTCCTGGGTTCAGGCAATTCTCCTGCCTCAGCCTCCTGAGTAGCTGGGATTACAGGCATGCGCCACTATGCCCAGCTAATTTTTTGTATTTTTAGTAGAGATGGGGTTTCACCATGGGATTACAGGCTTGAGCCACCACGGCCGGCCGTTTTTATAGTTATCTAAACCAAAGGCAATCCTGCAGATAACTTGCTTAGAGTCTAAACAGATATATAATTCATCCTTTATTCTCCTTCTTCTAATAATCCCGTAGAGGGAGGACTGGGGGAAGTTTTATTTTTAGATAAGACAGGGAGACATAATGGCATTTAGTTAGGTTGAGCACACAGATTTTACAGTTTTAAGGCCTTTGGACAAATATTCTCCAAAAGCAAGTATGAGTCATCTAAGGCCTGCAGCCCACTGCATGGTGAGGACAGTAGCCCTTGCATGGAGATTAGAGTGTAAAGGCCTCCCGGGCCGGGCATGGTGGCTCACGCCTGTAATCCAAGCACTTTGGAGGCCAAGGCGGGCAGATCAACTGAGGTCGGGAGTTCAAGACCAGCCCGACCAACATGGTGAAATCCTGTCTTTAAAAAAATAATAATAATAAATAAATTTTAAAAAGGCCTCCCTGGAGCAGGGCCTGAGTCAACAGTAGCTCCTTGGAAAGTCCAGGGAAAAGATGGAAGGACCCCAATTCTAGCATACTTTCCTCTACACAAACTATTACTGAAACATGCACACATACACACACACACACCCCATTAGCCCATAAAGTTTGGATTATTATTATTATTTTTGAGACAGAGTCTCCCTCTGTTGCCCAGGCTGGAGTGCAGTGGCGTGATCTCGGCTCACTGCAACCTCTGCTTCCCAGGCTCAAGTAACTCTCCTGCTTCCCAGGCTCAAGTAAATCCACCTGCCTAGGTAGCTGGGACTACAGGCACAAGCTACCATGTCCAACTACTTTTTGGACTTTTTGTAGAGATGGGATTTCACCATGTTGCCCAGGCTGGTTTTGAACTCCTGAGCTCAAGTGATCCAGCTGCCGTGGCCTCCCAAAGTGCTTGGATTACAGGTGTGAGCTATTGTGCTTGGCCAAAGTTGGATTCTTGTGTTTACAAATATAATCCATTTCTTTTCTTTTTTTTTTTTGAGATGGAGTTTCGCTGTTGTTACCCAGACTGGAGTGCAATGGCACGATCTCAGCTCACCGCAACCTCCGCCTCCTGGGTTCAAGCAATTCTCCTGTCTCAGCCTCCCGAGTAGCTGGGACTACAGGTGCGCACCACCATGCCCAGCTAATTTTTGTATTTTTAGTAGAGACGGGGTTTCACCTTGTTGACCAGGATGGTCTCAATCTCTTGACCTCGTGATCCACCTGCCTCAGCCTCCCAAAGTGCTGGGATATAGGCATGAGCCACCGTGCCTGGCCTATAATCCATTTCTTTAAAGCATCCTTATCACATTTTAAGTAAGCCTTATGATAATTCTAAACAATAGTTTAGCCTTACTAACACTATTCTTTTTTTTTTTTTTTTTTTTTGCGACAGGGTCTCCCTCTGTTGCCCAGGCTGGAGTGGAGGAGGCTCACTTCAACCTCCGCCTCCTGGGTTCAAGCAATTCTTCTGCCTCAGCCTCTTGAGTAGCTGGGATTACAGGTGTGCACCACCACACCCGGCTAATTTTTGTATATTAGTAGAGATGGGGTTTCACCATGTTGTCCAGACTGTTCTCAAACTCCTGAGCTCAGGTGATTCCACCCGCCTCCCAAAATGCTGAGATTATAGGCGTAAGCCACCATGCCTGGCCTCTAACAGTATTCTTATAGGCCCTTGCCTTTCTGATTTATTGAGCCGTAGTGTCTTCTTTCATCTTTTTCATATTTTTTTAGTTCATCAAAATCCTCATGACAATCATGTTAATTTCTTTAATTTTTTTTTCCCGTATCTTTCTCCTTAGTATCATTTATGATCTTGTACTCAGGTCAGGTAGGGATGGAATGGTACGAAGAGTGGAGGTGGTTAAGTGCTATGATTTGAATGTGCCCCCTAAAGTTCATGAGTTGAAAACTTAATCCCCAATACAACATGTTGGGTAGTGAGGCCTAGTGAGAGGTGATAAGGCCATAAGGGCTCTGTTCCCATGAATGATTAATGCCATTATCACAGGACTGGGTTTGGGTTTGTTATCACTGGAATGGGTTTCTTTTTTTTTTTTTTAAGACGGAGTCTTACTCTGTCTCCAGGCGCCAGGCTGGAGTGCAGTGGCACGATCTCGGCTCACTGCAACCTCCGCCTCCAGGTTCAAGCAATTCTGCCTCAGCCTCCCAAGTAGCTGGGACTATAGGCACACATCACCACGCCCAGCTAATTTTTGTATTTTTAGTAGAGACGGGGTTTCACCATGTTGGCCAGGATGGTCTCGATCTCTTGACGTCATGATCCGCCCACCTTGGCCCCCCAAAGTGCTGGGATTACAGGCCTGAGCCACTGGGCCCAGCAGGAATGGGTTTCTTATGAGGACAAGTTGGCCTCCTTTCTGTCTCTCTCTCACCCTCTCTTTGCCCTTCCACCAAGGAATGATACAATAAAGGCCCTTGCCAGATGTTGGCCCCTTGAACTCAGATTTTTCCATCTTCCAGAACTGTGAGCCATTAAATTTTTGTTTATTATAAACTACCCAGTCTCAGGTATTCTGTTATAGCAGCACACAAGGACTAAGACATTAACTTTTGGATTTTAGAGTGTTTCCCTGAAGACAGCGTAATGTCAACAAAGCAAGTAATTAAGCTGGGTAGGAGCTGACCATGGATGAAGAGAATGCCAAGTTGTTAATGCAGCAAGTCATTAAGCAAAGTGACTACCAAACTCAATAAAGCAAGATTTGCCCTGGATAAGCTACCCTGAGATAAAACAGTTGACTACATTAGGCAAACTTTCATCCAGGGAAAAGGTTAGAGACAAAAGATAACTCAGTCTCAGAGTTGGAGACGTGGAGGTGATGTCAAAAGATTATTGGGTTCCTGCCTCATCTTTTGAGATTTCATTGACTGACTCTTCTGGCCTATAGGCCTGGTCCATTCTATTTTTCTTAGTTAATTAAAACAGATGTATAACTTATTTTTAAAAGTAGTTTACTCCAATGTTGAATGCTTCTAAATGGTTCTTTCTTGTGTCCAGATGAAGGTTCTCTCAAATTTAAAATTATATTTCTTTGGTGAAACTATCTGCCTTCTGGAAAAGAATTGCTTATCTGCATTTTCCTGAAAGAGATTAAGCCAACAGGCTCTGTAGCTAGACTGCCTGAGATAGGAATGCCAACTCAATCACTTGGGCCTATGGCTTCTTAACCACTTTCTTAACCTGCTTGAATTTCCTGGTTGGTAAAATGGAAATATTATACTACCAGTTAGCTACTTCATGGGGTTACTGTAAGGAGTAAATGGGGTAATGCATTTAAAGCTCTTGTTTACTATTGATGGGAGATAAGTACTAATAATGGTAATAATAACAATAATAACTGTTATTAAGTACTTCCTATATTTGAAGGTAGTAATTGAACCATCCGCTTGTCTTCTGCTGAGCATTAAAAAACTAAAATTCCCCTTTGAAAACTTTAGAGTTATCTCATTTTATTCCTGGACAATTAGTCTAAGGTTATTTAACAGAGTAGCAGACATCCCTATACACTCAAAAGACTAAGAAACTGGCCGTATTACAGCATTGAAAAAATAACAATGACCTTCAATCATTAAAAGAAAGGCTGCATGATAGTATACTCAAATTTTTCTGAATTTGAGGAAGACTTCATCCAAGATATTTTTTTTTCCTTCTTAAACCAACTCTAAAAGGGAAAATCAGCAATTAATCAAGTCCTGAGAATACAGCAGTGAGAAATAATACATGTATTCATTGCTTTCATGTTACTTATAGTCTGGTGAGAGAGGCAGATATTAATCAAATAGACATAAAAAGAGGGCCTAATAAATAAGTAAGACAAATGCTATAAAGAAATGAAGCATGTTTCTGTATGTGTAAATTCAAAAGAAGACAGACCTCACTAGGCTTCCCTGAGGAAGTGACGCTGAACAGAAACCTAAGGATTGAGTAAGCAATAACCAGGGCCAATGAACTGGGCAGTTAGGCACTGGCAGCAGCTGTAGGAGACAACTGTTCTGCCTGAAGGGGCTTTTAGGGAGAAAGAGCTTCAGACAAAAAGATCAGAAAGAAAGCTCCCGGCCAGGGAGCTGACACCGAGGGAGGAGTACCACTAGATAAAACCAGAGAAAGAAGGAGGCCAATCCCTGCAGTCTCTTACAGGCCTTGCTAATGATGGCCCTTCTTACTTATAGGAAACTTTGAGATTTTAAGCAGATTGTGTAGAATATGATCTGGCTTGTATTTTTCAAAGGTGTCTATGACAGCAGTGTGGGGAATGGACCAGGGAGTTGCTGAAAGAGATCAATTAGGAGACAATTGCAAAAGTCTATGAGAGATGTGCTAGTAACTTGGACTAGGATCTTCATAGTAGAGATGAAAAGAAGGAAACATGTCATAAATATTCATGACGGAACTTAGTGATGGGAAGATAAAGAGCCTGAAGAAGGTGTTAGAATGACTCCTATGTTTCTGACATGAGTAATGAAAAGGATAGTGACCATCTTATTACATGGTAATAAGAGAACACTGTAGCACCCATAATTGGTTGGAAGATTAAGAATTTTACTTTAGACATGTTTTCATATAATTAGAAGATTTCTGATAAGCATAGAATCAAAACAAAAAGATGATGGAGGGTCTTGATGAATGTTTTGTCCAAACTGTGGTCAACATATTTCTTTAGTGATGGCATTTATGTTTGTTAGTTTTAGTACTGGTCTTTCTAGAACAGTGAGAACAAACATTGCCAACTACCTTACAACACAGAGAGTAATAATGGCTCGGGATCTGGTTAAAGATCTTAGACTAAACACATACATTTGAATCTCTTTCCTTCTGAACCCAGTTGAGAGAACAGTGAAATAATTTTTAACAAAACATAAATTCACAAGGACAAAGGGGATGAGATAAGAGACAACAGCAATAAAGCTTTAGAAAATGGGAAGCAGAAAGACAAGTAGTAACTGAATTAAGACAACCAAGAAAGCTAAATCTTTAGCTTGATGATAACCAACCCAACTTACATTATAGAGCCCTAAAAAATTGGAGTATATAGCTGAGTGTGGTGTTGCATGCCTGTAGTCCCAACTTCTTGGGAGGCTGAGGTGGAAGGATCACCTGAGCCTAGGAGTTCAAGGCTGCAGGGTTTTTTGATCATACCTATGAAGAGCCATTGCACTTTAGCCTGGGCAACATAGAGAGACCCTGTTTTTTTTTTCTTTTCTTTTCTTTCTTTCTTTCTTTCTTTCTTTCTTTCTTTCTTTCTTTCTTTCTTTCTTTCTTTCTTTTTTCTTTTTTTAAAGAAGCACAGATATCTTAAGAACTAGGAATGAGGGTGGTGCTTAAACAGATTTGGTGAGACCTCTCTGTAAGAAGCTGATAGATACTGAATTCCCTATTCCTATTCTTTTCAGGTGGGATACTGCCTCTTATTTTGGTGACAAGAACAAATACAGGGACTCTGGATTGGGGTTATCAGGAAAGGATGCAGGCTACAATATTGCAGCTGGGGATTAAGTATATATTTATAAATTGTGTACTGCAACTTCGTCAATCTTTTTCCTTCACTTAGCTCCTAGAATATTTTTAGCCAGGCTTATGTTTCCTTAGGAGAAGGCTGGAAATATTGTCTGAGAAATCTTATCAGCCTGAAAGAAAAAATACTGACATTGGCCCAGTACGTTGGCCTGTGTCACATCATCCTGTTGCAAACCCAATGGAGAGTGCCCTCATGCACACAAAACATTCTCTTTTTAATGCTGCATTTTTAAAATAAAACTAGATAGGCAGGAATAACTAGATATTTGAGGAAAGCCTATTAATGAAAGATAGAGACCAAACCAAAACCAACAGAAGAAAACGACTTGAAGGAAACAAGCTCTGCCAACAGAACAATTTAAAAAATAAACTATTTTGTCCTCAAAAACAAGAACATATATAAAATAAAAGGATTATCTATAAAAGAAATATTCAGTGAGGTCAAAAGAAACCTAGATGTTAAAAATGTGACATAAAAATAAGAAATTTCATGTAAGAGATAAAAGATAAAGAACCTCCTAGGAAGTAAAGCAAAAAGACTAATAAGGATAGTTGAGGAGAAAGGGTATATGAAAATTAGAGGATCCGTCACTGTGATTCAATATGTAATAATAGTATTACTGAAAGAAGAGAACAGAGGGTAGGGAATCATTAAAAATTTGTAACATTGAAATCTTACAATCTCAGGTTCAAGAGCCCACCAACTACCAGAATGATGGGTAGAAATTTATGTTCACCTGAGAGTATCATCATAAAATGTTCATTGATATATCCTCAATACCTAGAATAGTGCCTGGCATATGGTAGTCACTCTATAAATTTGTATTGAAGAATTGAAACATTCAGCACAAGAGGGACAAAAAGATGAGACTACAAACTTCCAGAATAAAACAGGTGTAATATAAAAAATGAAGAATCAGAGTGTCATCTGTCTTCTCAAGAGCAATATCTAAATCTAAAAGAGCAGTGCTTTCAAAATTCACAGGAAAAGAGACTTCTATGCCTTGAAAGAGTATTATGTAGAATAAAGGTATTTTCAGATCCATAAGGTATCTTAGTCCATTTTCTATTGTTATTAGTAAATATTACAGACTGAGTAATTTATAAAAAATAGAGGTTTATTTAGCTTATGATTCTGGAGGCTGGGGAATACAAGAGCACAACACTTGTATCTGGTGAGGGCCCTTTTGTTGCATCACAGCATGACAAGAACATCACATAGCAATAGGGCAAAAGCATGTCAGCTTGGGTCGCTCTTCCTCTTTTTATAAAGCCCCCACTCCCATCATGGGGGCTCCATCCTGATAACCTTATCTAACCCTGATTACCACCGAAAGGCCCCACCTCCAAATGCCATCAACATATACATTTGAGGATTAGGTTTCCAACATATGAATTTGAGGGACACAGTCAAATCATAGCACAAAGCCTCAAAACATTTTCTTCCTTTGCACTCTTTTTCAAGAAGCTACTGAGTTATGTTTTTCACTAGGAAACAAACTAAGAAGGAGGAAGACTTAGAAATCAGGAAACAAGATCCAAGACTAGAAATGACCAGGAGAGTCCCCAGGATTATGAGAAAGGCAGTCTCCATCAGCTATGCGGGGTAGGAGAGAACATAGTTGCCTCTAGGGCATTTAAAACGGAAGACAGGACCTAAGGATGGTTGTTTTCCAAGCAAACCTTGTAGAACCATTTGATTTTTAATGCTGATGAGCATCTAATCCAGATGGAAGCAAGTCAGATTTTTTTGAAGAGAAGTTTTTAGAGTCCTAATGCATTTGAATATATTTAAAAGGAGATTTCTACAATTGAGGTAGAGTTTAAATTAGTAATAAATACAAAGAAAACTAAATGAAAAGCACTAAGGTAACTAAGACAATACTTCCAAAAAGCAAGACAAAAGTAGATCCCCCCCAAAAGGGGGTCATGTAGGAAAGAAAAAGTAATCACTGTGATTTACAGGTATTAGCTATGAATAGCATTTGCCTCTTCATAATAATGTGAACAATCACTATTAGATATAATGAAAATCATGGTATGAATATATTGAGAGAATGGGCAGAGAGGCAAGTGCTCATGGTGGGAGTAGGAAGTGAGGGAGAAACAGTGCCAATTCCTCACTTTCTAGATTGAGATAACAATATGAAAAACCCACAGGCTGGGCGCGGTAGCTCAAGCCTGTAATCCCAGCACTTTGGGAGGCTGAGGCGGGTGGATCACGAGGTCAAGAGATCGAGACCATCCTGGTGAACATGGTGAAACCCTGTCTCTACTAAAAATACAAAAAATTAGCTGGGCATGGTGGTGCTGCCTGTAATCCCAGCTACTCAGGAGGCTGAGGCCAAAGAATTGCCTGAACCCAGGAGGCGGAGATTGCAGTGATTCGAGATAGCGCCATTGCACTCCAGCCTGGGTAACAAGAGCGAAACTCCGTCTCAAAAAAAAAAAAAAAGAAAGGAAAAATCCACAAAGTAACAATTCAAGCATGTTACTTAGCAAAATTGAGGGAAATACGTTAAAAATTGGCTAGGTAGGGTGGGGAGTGAAAGTAGTTGCCTCTAGGGTATGAAAAATGGAAGGAGCTAAAAATGGTTGTTTTCAAAATAAACCTTATGAAACTATTTGATTATTTAAATTATATTATGCATAGCCTAAGCAAAAATAAAATTTACTTAAAAAAATCATGCTCTAGAAGTGTAGTGCTGAGGTACAGATACAATTCCTAATACTTACTAGTTTTATGATGTTGGATAATTAACTTCTTTAAGCATCAGTTTCCTCCTAGGAAAAATGGGAATAATAATGTTACCTATTGTGTAGGGCGATTGAGAAGACTATAAAATAAAGTCTATAAAACTTTAGACCACTCCTGGTCTACATTTTGGCCTTTTGGGACTTCCTTTCTGTTTTACTTCTTGCCGATCTGCTTCATTTTATTCACTGTCTTTCTCCAGGCTATCAAATTACCATCACATTTAAGATCAAATCAGCTTCTCAAATGCTGTACCCAATTCACTTTCCTTAGAATTCTGTGTGCTCTCGACTATGTTCAAAGATTATATCACTATCTTGCTGAGTGTCAAAAGCAGATATGACAGGTTCCTATCTGTATGTAGATGATCAATTCTTCCAGAATATATTTGGAAATATATTTGCTAGAAATTACAAGTAAGCCAATCCTCACTTTGTTTTTTATTGTTTAGATTTTTAAAGTAACATGGAAATTTAGTAATATTTGATCATGAAAAAAGACTTATTTTAAAAACAACTCTTCCATTATAAATTGATAATTTTATTTATTTATTTATTTTTATTTTTTATTTTTAATTTTTTTTAGGAAGGGAGGAAGGGGAGGAAGGCAGGAAGGGAGGAAAGGAGGAAGGGAGGGAGGGAGGAAGGAAGGGAGGGAGGGAGGAAGGAAGGGAGGGAGGGAGGGAGGGAGGAAGAGAAGGGAAGGAAGGAAATCAGGCAATGAGAGAGACATTGCTGACCTGGATCTAGAGGTCTACAAGTTGATTTCTTTTTTTCTTTTTTTGAGATAAGGAAAGAAAAAAAAGGAGTGAAGGAGAGGAAGAAAGACGAAGGAAAAGAGGGAGAGAGAACTGAAATGTTGCTTTATTCTAAAAAAAAATGGGTATTAATAATGGCCAATCAATATTTCATTTAAACCTATGAGTAGGTTCACACCTTGTGGTATTGACAAGAATGTATATTTTGTGTATTTAAAGTGGAGAGCTCTATAAATATTTATTAAGTTTACTTGTTCCGGATCTGAGTTCGAGTCCTTGATATCCTTATTAATTTTCTGTCTCATTGAGTCTAAGTCTCTATGTATCTGGGTGTTAGGATCGTTAGCTCTTGTTGTTGCATTGATCCTTTTACCACTATATCTTTGTTGCTTTAAAATCTATTTTATCAGATATGAGAATTGCAACTCCTGCTTTTTATTTATTGATTTATTTTTGCTCTCCATTTGGTTGGTAAATCTTTCTCCATCCCTTTGTTTTGAGTCTTTGTGTATCCTTGCATGTGAAATGGGTCTGGATGTAGCATACCGTTGGGTTTTGGCTGTGTCTTTTGATTGGGGAATTTAGTCTATTGAAATTTAGGATTACTGCCATTTGATGTTAACTGGCTGTTTTGTCCATTCGTCGATGTAAATTCTTCATGTTGATGCTCTTTATTTTCGATATATTTTTAGAAAGGCTAACACTGGTTGCTTCTTTCTACGTGTAATGCTTCTTTCAGAAGCCCTTGTAAAGCAGGCCTGGTGGTAATAAAATCTCTGAGTACTTGCTTGTTCATAAAAGATTTTATTTTTCCTTCAGTTGTGAAGCTTAATTTGGCTGAATATGAAATTCTGGGCTGAAAGTTCTGTTCTTTAAGGATGTTGAATATTGGCCCCCACTCTCTTCTGGCTTGTAGAGTTTCTGCTGAGAGATCTGCTGTAAGTCTGATAGGCTTCCCTTTGTGGGTAACCTGACCTTTCTCTCTGGCTGCCCTTAGTATTTTCTCCTTTGTTTCAACCCTGGTGAATCTAATGATTATGTGTCTTGGGGTTGCTTTTCTTGAGGAATATCTTTGTGGTGTTCTCTATATTACCTGGGATTGAACATTGTCCTGCTTTGCTAGTTTAGGAAAATTTTCCTGCATAATATCCTGAAGAATATTTTCCAGCTTGGATTCATTCTCTCCGTCGCATTCAGGTACACGTATCAAACGTAAATTTGGTCTTTTCACATAGTCCCACATTTCTTGGAGACTTTTCTCATTCCTTTTTATCCTTTTTTTCTCTAATCTTGTCTTCTCATTTTATTTCATTAAGTTGGATTTTGACCTCTGATATCCTTTCTTCTGCTCGAACAATTTGAGTGTTTAAACCTGTGCATACTTCTCGGAGTTCCCGTATTGTATTCTTCAGTTCCATTAATTCACTTATATTCCTCTCTAAGTTGTCTATTCTCATTAGGATTTCGTCAAACCTTTTTTCAAAGTTCTTAGTTTCTTTACATCGGGCTACAACATGTTCTTTTAACTCCCAGAAGTTTCTTATTATCCATCTTCTGAAGCCTGATTCTGTTAATGGGATGTGCTCCTTCTCCATCAAGCCTTGTTCCCTTGTTGATGAGGAACTGTGATCCTCTTTAGAGGGAGAGGCATTCTGATTTTAAGTATTATCAGACTTTTTACGCTGGTTTCTTCCCATCATTGTAAATTTATCCACCTGTCGTCTTTGTAATTACCAACTTTCAAATTAGGTCTCTGATGGACGTCCAAGTTGTTAATTCCCAGGGCCGAAATAGGAGCAACCCACTGCGCTGGCCAAAACAGCAGCGTTAAGACTGATGGTGAGGCCAGGGGCGGTGGCTCATGCCTGTAATCCCAGCACTTTGGGAGGCTGAGGCGGGTGGATCACGAGGTCAAGAGATCGAGACCATCCTGGTCAACATGGTGAAACCCCGTCTCTACTAAAAATACAAAAACTTAGCTGGGCATGGTGGCATGTGCCTGTAATCCCAGCTACTCAGGAGGCTGAGGCAGGAGAATTGCCTGAACCCAGGAGGCGGAGATTGCGGTGAGCTGAGATCGCGCCATTGCACTCCAGCCTGGGTAACAAGAGCGAAACTCCAACTCAAAAAAAAAAAAAAAAAAGACTGATGGTGCTTTTCTGCCCAGGAATCTCCAGTCTGGCTTCCTTTTTGAGTCCGTAATAGGCGACTCTGCCTTCCTGGAGCTCCAAACGTCGGTCAGAAGGGGAACCAGTCCCGTTTACTCTGCACCAAGAGCTGTCGTGCTGAGGTGCCAGCAAAACCGCTGCGCCGGCCACAAGAGTTGCGCTGGCAACCCGTGCGGTTCCTCCACTGGGAATCTTCTGCTCCGTGAGCGACCAAAATTTGTCTGAAAGTGTGGCGTCCTCTCGTTCTCTGCGCTTTCACTGGGAGCTGCAATCCTGAGCTGTTAGCGATCAGCCATCTTGGATCGTTCACATTCAATAATTTTATTATTAATTTCCAAAGGTAGCTTTCTCATCTATTATGTGAATTCTAGTTTCTAAGAGAGTCAATGTATTTCCAAGATTTTGGTGGCACCTCACTGCTCCTCCCCCAAGCAACATGCACAGCCAGCCTTCCTGGGGCATAAGTTACTCCTGTTTGCCAATATAGAAATTGAGACCCTCTGGCTTATCTGAAAATCACAACCAGAAAGTGTCAGGGTAAGGACTAAAGTTCAGGCTTTCTCATTGTAAGCATAGTGTTCTTTCTACCATGTAAGCTAAGTGCCCATAAGTGAGTGACAATCTCTCTGGTCTCAAATTTGTGATTTGAAGGTACGGAGCAGATGGTCTTCAAACTCCTATCAGTCCTAACATCCCGTAAATTACTGAGATAGAGGACAAGTTTGAACCTGTATTACTATCAATATTTATTCCTTCCATATAGACACTATGGATTCTCAGTGCCAAAAAGTCAATGTGATTATGAAGTCCAGTTTACTTGCATGCAATTTTTATTTCCTGTTTTATTTGTAAATGCCAAGGTTCAAAATGGCTTTGGGTTTTATTTTCACTTTTGCAATCACTTGGGAATCTTATCAAGGCTGAGCAAGAGATTTGGAAACTCATAATGCATTTCCCAAGAAGCTGTGAAGATTGTGAAATTTACGGGGCTCTAACCTTTCTGAGAGAACACGAGCTGACAGGACAAGACAGCTCATTTCCAGTTATGTTGCTGGGTAGTTCTCTGGAAATAATGGTGAGGCCATAGTAATCACAGCCCAATTGTGTGCTTCTGGTTAGAGCCTATATTCAATGGTTATAGTGGGATACCACACAGATTTTATTTTTTTCTCTCTCAGTCCTGGACATTCATTCAGCAAGCTGTACTCAGCCATCTAGGAGAGGCCACAAATGATACAGCCCAGCCTAGTGCCCCGTGGAAGCACAGAAGCTACAAAAACCAAATTGCTTCCAATGATAAAGTTTCAAACTAGACACAGATCAAAGAGATAGAGTGAGATTGCCTTTTGCCTACTTCTTGACTAAAGTGTGTGTGATTAACTGTGCTACCCACTTCTTCAGGCATTCCATGCCACTTACCAACCACTTGCAGCAACTGGGCAGAGTTGGTCTTCAGTCTGAGTGGTTTTAGGTCTTGATAAGTAATAGCTCATATTTAATGATTAAAGACCTGGGTTCAAAATCTCCAAAAAATAATTTTGAAAAGCAAACCTCTATGAAACTGGTCTTAGAACTGATTATATTTAAAAATGTGAAATCTCAAACACCCTTCATAAGTACCTAAAAGCAACTTCTGAAGGCTATCTAATGCATTGATTAGAAGTTTCTGATCCTTATGCATGACACTATTTTAATGAACCATTAATTAAATTTGATTATTATCAGTACTTTGGAGAATCAGACAAAAACATCCAGTCCTTTGTTTTCCCATATGTTCATAACAGAGATTTAAAACTGGAAGATGGGTAATAATGGTGATTATATTTCAGATACTACTCTGAGGCTAAGTTTTTACTGGTTATCAACCTTGCCTTTAAGTGCCCTCTTTTTAGTGGTACTCCATCCCCACCTTCTAACATATCTACAGAGCTCTTTCTGTCCTCTCCTCATGAGGATATTATCCTGGAAAGAATATGATAAAATTTGTCAAAACCATGTGTAAAGACTTGTTGTTTACTGTGTTGTTCTCTCTTGCAGAGATATTTTCATTTAGTCACTCGTAGGACAAATGAGAGTCCGACATCAAGGTTTACTTTGGGAAGTAAAGGGATGAGCTTTCTGTATACCCTCGTAATACATCTGCAAATGACTGAAATTTAGAATCATGAAAAAGATTTCTAGATTAAATCTGCAAATGACTCAATTCTAGAATTGTGAAAAAGAATTCATGAAAAAACTGCTTGTAAAGCTGTTAGCAGAGTATTTGGCACATAGTGAATGCTTGATAAATGTTAGGATTTTAATTATAATGTTATCACTGTGGTTTCCATTACCTAGCTCCTGAGGGCACTGACTGAATGCAGCACTCATTGATAAGTCCCAGGTGATGGTATAATCCACATTCAGATCTTGCTCAGAGCACACTGGTTTCTGCTCTGGACTGATAACTAGAAAATAATGCATTTAGCTTTCCTGATCCTTGCTAATGGGAACCAGCTGAAATACCCTGAGTATGACAATTTTAAGAACTCTGACAGAAAATTTTTTCAAAACTTTGGATGTATACAAGGTTCCCTGTAGAGGACCACAAACCTAGAGACTTTGCTGAGATGTCAAGTTGAAATTGAAAGGATTCCAAGGCCAGTGAGTAAGTTGCCATGCTACCAAGCAAGGCCAGGCAACTCCAGGCATGTCTCATCCTCCTGGTATTGTTATCAACTTGTTTCACATTCAGTCAATAGTATTATTATGTTACGTGTCCTCCAATTGCTAGTTCTGGTAATCCGAGTAAAGCTCTAAGAAAGTGATTGTTAGTGAGACAACAAAGTTTTAGTGTAACTTAGTGTGTGAAATATATAATTTGAAGTTGGTTTTGGTCTATGACTTCAATGAGTCTTTTATATCAAACAAAGACAGTCAAAGTTATTTTGTGAGTATTCTCACCCAGTGCAAAACTTGTCCTTGGAGTAAAAATAAAATTTTGGTGAAAGACAAAAAGGCAATAGTTTGTCCTACAGATAACCTCCTGGAAACAGAGGAAGATATCTGTGACATATCTCTCAGATTATACATTGCAGCATTTTTTAGAGTGTGTAATAGCAAAAAATTGGAAATAACTCAAATACTCATTAATGGAGGATTAATGAATTTTTGATTAAATTACAGTAAATCCATCAGTGGAATAATATGAAGACATAAGACAGAATGAGCAAGCTCTCTCAGTATCACAATGAAAAGATCAATAAGATATAAAGAAAAAAAGCAAAGTGAAGAAGAGCATTGTAAAAAGAGGTGGAAGAGGCCGGGTGCAGCGGCTCACATCTGTAATCCCAGCACTTTGAGAGGCCAAGGCAGGTGAATCGCCAGAGATCAGGAGCTCGAAACCAGTATGACCAACATGGAGAAACCCCGTCTCTACTAAAAATACAAAATTAGCCGGGCATGGTGGTGCATACCTGGAATCCCAGCTACTCCGGAGGCTGAGGCAGGAGAATTGCTTGAACCCAGGAGGCAGAGGTTGCAGTGAGCCAAGATGGCACCACTGAACTCCGGCTTAGGCAACAAGAGCAAAGCTCCAAAAAAAAAAAAAAGACGTGGAGGAAAGAATATATACTTATATACACATTTGCACAGATTGTCTCTGGAATAATGCACAAGAAAATGGTAACTTTGGTGGTTGGTAGGGAGGAATGGAAATTACTAGGGACACATGTAGTAGAGATAAATCTCACTATATGTATTTGAGTTTTTTGAATTTTTAATCTTATGAATGCATTTTCTTCTCTAAAAAAATGAGTTTGTTTTTTTTTTAAACAAAAGGCAGTAATCTGTAGGGTTTGAATTTATGCATATAGGAAACAACATGTCTATCAATAGACTGGAAAGAAAACCAAGAAATCACATAAAACTTTTCTGTTTTTTATGAATCTTGGAAATTTTAAAAGTTTCTGGAAATACCCTTTAGACATGTCAAACAATTATTGTGTCATGAACATTTCTGGCTATTCATTATTAGTTACATTTGTGAGTATCCTATTGGAGAATAATAAGGATGAGCTGATTGCTTAATTATGATTATTTTTCCCATAGTATATCTCAATAGATCCCTCATAAGAAAATCATTGTAGTGAATATGGTGATTGACCTGTCAACATCCATTCAAACTCACCCTTAAGGTTAGCTGTCATATAGGCGGGCTGCCAGTGGTTGGCTTAGATTAACTAAATCAATCACAGCAATTCCATTTTCCTTGCCAATGTTTTCTTGGTTCAGAGATGGGTAACCTAAATCAACCCAGGAAGGACATTAAGTAAATTAAGATAATCCTTTAGTTAATAATATATACAACAAAGCCACAGCTCATATGAAGAAAATAATAATAATAATAATATATCGGTTGATTAGTTATAACAAATGTTTCATACTAATGTAGGATACCAGTAGGAGGGGCAACTGAACGAGAAGTATATTGAAAACTGTATTCTCTTTGCATTTTTTTTCTGTAAATTTAAAGCTGTCCTAAATAAAAATTTATATAAAAGGAGACTAAAACTGGAAGTGTTCATTGTCACTTCTGGTGACAATTTCTCTATATTTTCAAATTAAGAAGAAATTTTTTACTTTTTAAAGATTATCCAATTTTAAAATTAGTTCCCTCTTTATAATTAAACTGTTTCCAGCTTTGTTCTTTGTTCTAAATTTTTTGCTAGTCACCAAAAATTGCTTCTTCCATGTTACTTTGAAAATTAGATTATTGGGCCAATCTGATCAACTTAAACTATCTTCCATTTCAAAATTTTTTTGTGAATGATTCAAAATTCTGGTGCAGTCTTATATTTTTCATCCTATCATGGTATAAAAATGTAATAAACAAGTGTGAATACAATTGATGAAAAGTATACAAACCTTTTTCTTAAATTATGTTTATTCTTTGAACTAATTTAATGCATGAAAGATACTGATAAAATGATGTAGATTAAGAGGCTGGCTAACTTTCTTAATTTGAATATTTTTCATTTATCTGTCTTTTTGAGTCATTAAGAATACAAATCTTTGATTTTGGCAAAGTTCAGAAACTGTTTTACCAGTTCTTTTGGATATGATCAGATCTACTTATGAGTTTCATACCAATTATAAATTCATAGTGTGGTGATTTTAAATCCAGCATATTAAACTATTAATTTACAATTTGGCCATATTTTGACAGCAACTATTATCTGTTTTTCTTCATGGTTGTTCCCAGTTGTTACAGTACTTAGAAAATGGTATTTGTGATGAGATTCCTTGACAGATAATAGGTCAAGGTGAGGGGAATTTACTCACTTTAGTAAATGGGGAAGGGTCAGCAGATCCCCTTGCACTTATACAAGGTAGGCTTTCCAGTGTGTGCTAGACATTGAGTCTCTCTTCCTGGGACAACACTAGATATTGATTGACAAAACTTCTCTCCTAGAGGTCAGATTAGCATGCTTTTTCTGCAAATAGTAAATATTTTGAATTCTGTGGATCATGTGGTTTCTGTCACAACTACTCAACTCTGCCCTTGTAGACTGGAAGCAGCGTCAGATTATTTGGTGAGCAAGTTTGGAGCTATAATTTGCTGATCTCTGTTTCTTTTTTAAAAAAAATCTCCAAGCAGATCACTCCATTTAAGGGATGAATTCCAAGATCGCTTACATTTAGTCAGAGCTATTTGACTAAATGTAACTTGTGTTGTGATCACATGGTCTTTTATATCAGGTGGTAAAGGTACAGACTTTGGAGCCACAGAAACATGGTTGGAATTTCAGCTCTGCTCAGCAATAGTTGTGCAGCCTAAAGCCTCCTTCTCCAAGCTTCCTTTTCTCTGTGGAATGTGGATGATGACTCCTATGAGAGAAGGGTACTGTGATGATTAAGTGAGAGTGTATGTTAAGAGCCTGGCACAAAGAAACTATTCAAAAAATATTGATTTCCTTCTCTAACTCTGCAACAACAGTCTCTTCTTTACACACGTGAGAATTGGGCAACACCTCAGCCTCATCAACACACATTTGCAAACCCACTCTCAGATGGCTGACCTAGGAAATTCAAAATTAATTCAAATGAGCTTTAATGTCAAACAATGCTATTTTTAAAACTCTCTTCTCAGTTTCTGGGAATCCATTTCGTGTAGTTCAGTTCTTGCAGCCTCTTGCATGTCGAAAACAATAGCCACCACAAGCACAACATGTGATAAAACCATTTAACCAAAGGCCTTGATTCTGATAACTCTCGGGGAGATAAAGGACACCTATATACTATCAGATTTTAAAGGGTCACTACTCAAAGGAAATTACATGGAAATAGTAAGAAATGTAGATTTTATTTGATGTTTGTTATGACCATGTCTAAGCTTTTAGAATTGGTTTTATTATAAAATTGCTTGGGGAATTCACTTTCAGTGCCATAGCAATGGGTTGCAAAATCACTACTACTTGAAATTATTCTCCTTTGAAAAGTTCAACTTAAAAATATATATACACATATGAGGCACTAGAGGCAGGAAGTACTTTCACAGCAGGAGAATAATTTTGTGTGTTTACTTACTTGTATAAACACACTTAGACAGTATAGAGTTAGGTATATTTAGCATCAGACTTTTTAAATTGAGGGACGTTTAAGTCCTGCCATAATTTTTAAGAAAATAATTTGCTTCCTTACTAGGGAAACTATTATAATTAATGCTAACACAGCTATTTAAAATGTGTAAAGTAATAGTATCTTCAAAGAACTAGGGTAATACAAAAGCAATAATTTGGAGAAATAAAAAGTACCCCAATAGATGACAGATTTTATTGTTTCAAGCATCAGAATTGAAAATTGGGTGTCTTGGTCACAAAGCCTTGCCCTTGGTTCCTCATGTCATAACTCTTCAATATGTGATTCGCTGCATTTGTTTCTTGGTTAGTTCACCCATTCATTTCCTAGATATACATTTGGTAAACAATTACCACTTGTGAAACGCTATGCTAAGTGCTAGGAACATAATTTATTCAGAGACAGACACATAAATTGTTGATTACAATACGTTTTATATGTGTTACTATAGAAATATGTACCAAGAGCTGAGAGAGTAATGCAGAAATATTCATTCTAAAGAGGCTAGACAAGGGTGTATGGGGAAGAAATGGTCAGAGAGGCTTCATAGAGAATGCAAATGACTCGAGCTGGGTAAAGAAGCTCTTCAGGGATTTTTGAGGATGACAAGACCAAGAATTCTAAGCAGGGTAAACTACGTGATCAAAATCAAAGAAGTATAAAAGTATACTTTAAATGTACTTGTGAGTAGTTTGATGTAGTTGGAGCAGGGGCTTTATGGTGGGGGTGGGGGAGGTTTTATGCCATGCTATAAATCTTGGTCCTTTCTCCAGTTGGCCAGTGATCCCTGGCTACCATTCTAGTTTTTCTTTACATTTCATCTATGTTTTCGATGGCTAAAACCTCAGATGTATAAGTGAAGTGTTTTTAGGTTTCAAGGAGCACAAATATGCCTCTGACTTTTGGTGATTTCAATTTATTATAAGAATATGGGTAAATTAGGAAGCAAGTGTAGGAAATATTTTAATGGAATAATCAGGTCTCGTGAAACTGGAGCATTGTTCATTGGTCTCCAGAATCATATATTAATAGGAACTCTGATATCCCAAGAGCAATAATAGGGGTTGTCATCCCACGGACTTCTCTCTTTGCTTCTTTCTCCTTCTTTACCATGGTACTCTCTCTGCCTCAGTTTATCTGGTTCATGGTTTCTATTTATTCATTGCTTCTACCAACTTATGAGCCTGCTTAGTGTCTGCTTAGTTTTCTGGTTCCTACTCCACTTTGCTTTCTGCACCTCTCCCTGTGTACTTTTGTTCAGAAAAGAATTAACAGTAGGTCCAAGACTGCTATTCCCAGAAATCTCCTGTTGGGTATCCGGAAACTTGGGTTTCAGCAGAGTTCTGGCCATTCCTTAAAAACTGATAAGAGTGGCCCACTGTGTCTAAATTGTTAGTACCAACAGCATAGTTTATGCTAACCACCTGCTTTCCTTCTGGCAGTCAGGGCTTCTGGTATATGGCAGGAAAAGGGTGCCTATGTGACAAGCCTGCAAGAAAAACTGTGAGCTTCCCTGGTGGGCAGTATTTCATACCTGTTGTCACAACCTGTTGTAGAGGAATAAAGTGCCTCTTGTGTGACTCCACTAGGAGAGGACTCTAGGAAGCTTGCAGCTGGTTTCCTCCAGACTTTGCCTTATATGCCTTTCCCTTTGCTTAATTTGCTCTGTATCCTGTCACTGTCATGGCCATAAGTATAGGACTATATGTTGAGTCCTGTGAGTCCTCCTAGCAAATCACTGAAGCTGGTAGGTGGTCTTTAGGAGCCCTACGCAGCTTTGCTTTTGGATGGGAACCAGCAAGTGTGACCACAACCCACTGATGATATCACCTAAGGGAATGGTGGGTGGAAAATGGAAGGAATTTGAGTCCTTGAGTGACTTCATGGTCTCCCTGCAAATCTGTATTGCTCTTCTTGGGACTATAACATAAAGAAAAAATGAACATCCATCTTATTTAAGCCTTTGCATATAGATGTACACTTCTTGGTGTTTCCTTTTTTGAATAGCTAAGGCTTTACCCTAATAAGCAATAACTCAGCTTTCTCTTATTTTTGCAGTGGTATTTGCCTACCAACTTCCCCTTAAAAGGTTCCATGCTACTCCTATTTATCCCACCCACATGGGATAGTTGAGCTGTAAGAGCACCGGAGAAGGACATTTCCATTTCCACTTAGGTGTGGGATTCCCCTAAATGGAGAAGGCCAGTTACCTTCTTACTACTGGTCTTGCAGTTTCTTTCACAGTTCTCCACTTGTTTCTTTTGCCTACTTGGGCTGCAGTTAAAGAAACCCTCCCTTGGTGGTTTGGCTGCTCAACCAATGGGCACAGCTCACCTTCAGGACTTTCCACCTTGCCTAACTCAGGACTTTCCACCTTGCCTAGCTCACTTCCTTTTTCTGCCTTCTGAGCATTGCCTCTTTTACTTTTCAGATGCTAGATGATACACATTCCCTTTTAAATCATACAGATACTTTCAAACAATAGTTATTGAACATGTATTTTGTAAGGTAAAACCTAAAATGAGAAACAGGGAAAGTACTTGACTGTTTGGTCTCCTTGGAATACGCAAATAAAGAGGAAATTATAAATTAAAGTGAAAATTCCTGTAAATGGAATATATACCATGTATTACGGAAATACGTCGGAGAGGTGCCTGACTCAGTGTTGTACAAAAGGAAGTGTGGTCAACCATGTCAAGTGAAATAAAGGCATGAAAAAGGTGAAATAAATGTGTACATTGGCTATAAAAAACTGTACATCTATGAATAAAACATCATTTTGAAACTTCACATAATTTCAGAGTATATAAAATTTAAAGTGAAAGTTCTTTCTCTCCCACATCTTAATCCCCATAGTGATTTGTTACCATTTGGTGTATATTCTTCCAGATATATAGTATGAAAATAGATATATTAATATATTGACATATATATATATAATGAAAATACATCTGTACATATATAGTAACAACTATATCTGTATTTATTATAGATGGTAAATATACATCTAGATTTACTATAGATATATATCTATAATAAAAACCTATTGACATACAGGTTTTTATTCTGTAATAAGCTAATCATTGTATACATATATGTAGCTTCTTTTTTTTTGCATGTACTTGTTTCCTTATCAGTACATGTACATTGACCTCATTTATAATATTACATACACTTCCCTAGTAATAGTGCACTAACTTAATCTGCCTTTTATGACACTTATGTTTCTTTCATTTTTTTCCCTTCTACAATCGGTGTTTTGAGGAACATTCTATCCACTGGATTTAATGATAAATATTAAGAGAAAAGGACAACAGTGGAAATTCTATACCTGCCCCAGATATGTGAGAAACGTATTAGACATTTTTATATATGTAAAGTATCAGAAGGTACCTTCTTTCTCTTTTCTTTCTGGAGAACTTACTTGAGGAATCACCACCCTAGCAAAATGAAAATCAAAGCAAAACTATGATTTCAAGGGGATTTAAAATATATAAAAAACGCGAATGAGTAATCAATCCAACAAAATTTAAAAGACAATAATGGAGGATTATAGCCTGGTTCTTGAATGGGGAACTTGAATATTATAAAGAAATTGGTATGTCCCAAATTAGTGGTTAGGCTTCTTTCAATTCCAAACAAACCCTGAGAAAGGTCTGTTTTTAAATCATGACAAAATAGTCTAGGAAAATAAGGCAAGCAAGAATGATTAAAGAATGTTTATAAAAAGGGGATCTGGAGGTTGGTATTTGCCTTATCAGATGCTGAAGAATTATAAACATATACCAGTTAAAGCAAGAACAGATAACTCAGATTAAAGTGATAAACTGGAACTAGAGTTGATAAAATAGAAAAAATTGAGAATATTTTTTAAAAGTAAACCTAAGAAATTGTTTCTTTCTTTTTTGTTTTTTAAAGATGGGGTTTCGCCATGATGGCCAGGCTGGTTTTGAACTCCTGACCTCAGGTGATCCACCCACCTCAGCCGCCCAAAGTGCTAGGATTACAGGCGTGAGCCACAGTGCCTGGCAAGAAATTGTTTCTTTAATAAATAACATTGGAAAACTAAAGTAACTTTTTGATGAATATTTTACTAGAGCTTTGCATCACAGCATACATAAGAGGTAAATATTTAATCATAAAAAAATTGAAGAAGGTATAGAAAAAAGTTTATATCATCCCATCATGAGGAAGGATTTCTTAAGCAAAAAAACAATGGAAGACATCATAGGAAAAGATAGTAAATTTGGCCATATAAAAATATAACATTTCTGCACTAAAAATACAGATAAAAGAAAAAGGCAAACCACAAATTGGAAAGACGTGTACAACAAATGTTGCAAAAACCAGGATTACTATCATCTGTCAAAACTCTGATACTGGTAAAATCCAACTCTCAGCCTGGTCTACGCCTAAACTCTCGCAGATGAATGTGTCTGAAGAAAAATACAGAACCATGTGCACTGGTCAACTTTATATTCCCTGTTAACTTCCTTCATGTGAGACTTTAGTTGGATTCTAAAACGGTAATAAATTTCCCCATTTCATTGTCTTCCACATCTCCAATGACTATTTCTAACCTCTCCTTACACTTTAAACTTCCAGCATCTCCTCCCCATTCTCATTCTAAACTGATGATCTTGCTTATTTCATTGGGAATAGTAGCTATCAGAAAAGACCTTCCACACACTCTTACCATCATAGCAACTCAGCTTCCTGTTCCAGAAAATCCGTCTATGCTCCTATCCACCTCTCCACAATGGACCTAGCTCCCATCCTCTCTCACCTACTCAAGGACAAGGATTTGTTTTCAGCAATTTGACTTTTCCCTCTCTATTGAATCATGGCATTCAGCCTACAGTCATGTTACTATTTTTCACATTAAATAAAAAAATCTCTTGTCCCACTTTTTCCCCTCACATGATTAGCCCATTTCTCTGATCTCCTTTGCAAAAAAATCTCCTAGGAGGAGCCATATGAACGTACTTATTTCCAACTTAAGAACTTCTGTTCTCTCTTAAGCTCAACTTAGTCTTTCATCCTTCACCAACTTCATTGTCAGAGTCACCAATGACCTTCATTTTTGCTACACCCTGTGATCAATCCTGTTTCATCTCACTTGATCAGCAGCATTTGACATAACTATCACCCCCTCTTCCCAGAAACATCTGATTCATCTGGCATCCAACACACCACTCACCTTGTTGTGTTCTTACCATCTCACTTCTTAGGTCTAAAATGGTCCTCCTGATCTTTTCACATCCCCTAAACTGTTCCACTGTGTTCCTCCCCATTTCTGTTAATGATAACTCTATCCGACCAGTTGCCCAGACCCAAAGTCTGGAGGTCATATTTGATTCATCTTATTCTCTTATGCTCCATTCCAGCCAGAAGTGGGTCTGTTGGCTCTATCTTCCTTACAGATTCAGATGCTGATCACATTATACCAGTGTCACTGCTACCGGCCCAGTGCAAGCCATCACTCATCTGAAGTGCATTAATCCGATACCTCCTGATTTTCCTGCTTCCACTTCATTCCTTTTGCTCTCTCTGCAACAGTCACAGTGACCCTGTTAAGCCAGGTTAGTGTGTCAAGTCTTTGCTTAAAGCACCCCAATAAAAGATTCCTGTATCAAATTAAGAAGCCAAAATCAGCACAAAGTCTTCATGTATGATATCTTCGCCCTCTCCCCTAGTCCCTGCATCTTCTAAACTTTCTGCTTACTCACTGCTTCAGTTACAGCAGCTTTCTGGCTGTTCCTGGAAAAAGCCAGAGATACCTGGGTCTTTTCAATGGCCTTCCCTCTGTCTGGAGTGCCTTATCCCAGATATCCACCTGATATGCTCCCTCCCCTTCTTTGTATCTTTACTCAAATATCACCTTCCCTCACCACTTTCTACACCCCCTACCTGCTAAATCCTCATCTCTTGCCCTGCTTTGTTTTTCACTAGTATATACTATATGCTTTTACTTATTTACTTTATTGTCTGTCTACCTCCTTAGAATGTAAGCTCCATGAAGTCTAGGATTTTTGTATTATTTTGTACTATGTTGGAGGGCTTGGTGTCTCTTTTTAGCATTATGATTTACTACTGTGGTTTCTCTATAATAAAGATGAATACCTTTTCTTGTTTTGGAGCATTATCAAGCTCACATACATGCACACAAACATACGCCAGTAAATTACCAGGAAAAAACAGTAAATGCTTTCAAACAAACCCCTAATTAAGAGTATCACCCATAGGAGCATAGAGTAGTCCCAGTGCTGGCACATAGCAGTAGTTGTTCAATAAAATTTTGTTGAATAAGTTAATGAATCATGTTTAACGCATATATACAAAGGGCAAATGGAGCGTAAATCACTTTTGAAATTCCTAAAATGTAATTTGATAATACATATCAGAAGTCTTAAATATAATGCTTAATCATTTCACTCCTAGAAATTTATCAATGCAGGATTTCCCTAATATAAAGGAAACATTGTTCCAGCATATTAATAGGTATTTGGAAAAGAGAATTTTTTTAAAAAAACCTCTTAGCCTCCTGTGGTTTTCAGAGTTGGTCGCACACTGCCATTACTGAGGGAGTTTTAAAATATGTTGATGACTAAGTCCCACCTTGAGAGATACTGATTTGTTTTGGAATGGTTCTCTCTCTTTTAGTGATATTAGCAGCCTTTGGTGAAATTGCTGAGATCCATTAGTTCATTAGGGGCTATAGATGGTAATCTTGTTAACATCTCTGGGCTTGTATTTTTTTCATACACAATGTGAAAGGGTTAGTGTACATTACCTGTGAGCATCCTTCCAACTGGGATATGCTATGCTCCTATGGGTAGTACCCTTAATGAGGGATTTGTTTGAAAGCATCTACTGTTTCTTCCTGGTGATTTACTGGCACATGTTTGTGTGTATGTATGTGAGTTGATAATGCTCCAAAATAAGAAAGGGTACTAAATATACAAAAAGTTAGCTGGGTGTCGTAGTGGGCGCTTGTAATCCCAGATACTCAGGAAGCTGAGGCAGGGGAATCGCTAGAACCTGGGAGGTGGAGGTTGCAGTGAGCCAAGATTGCACTATTACAATCCAGAGTGAGCAACAAGAGCGAAACTTCGTCTAAATAAATAAAAAAGAGAAGGTATCCATCTTTATTATAGAGAAACCACAATAGTAAATAAGAATTCTAAAAAGAGAAGTCAAGCCTTGTACTCCAACATATGTCAGGCATGATACTAGTCTCCTATACATACCATCACATTCTCCTTGTAGAGCCTGTTAAGGACCAGGGCTCTCCAACTGGGCCAGCTGGGTTTTTAAAAACTGTTATTTATGTATTTATCCATAGGACATGAGGAAACATCAGAAAATGGTAGCAAGCAACTCTTTTTGAAACATCTTGGTACTATATGTTTTCCCATCAGTCTTCAGTTAATTTGCTAATAATATTTCGTTTCTTAATCTGAACAAACAGTAAATCCAGGTAGCTATTTGAGGTATGATACATTTGAAAAGATTTTTAGAACACAGAAGCCAAAGTTGTTCACTCTATCATTAAACATCATTAAAAAGATGCTGGACACAGTTGCTCACACCTTAATCCCAGCACTTTGGGAGGCTGAGGCAGGAAAATTGCTTGACCCAGGAGTTTGAGATCAGCCTGTGCAGTATGGCGAGACCTTGTCTCTACTAAAAAATAAAAAATAAAAAATAAAAAAAATAAGCCAGGTGTGGTGGCATGTGCATGTAGTCTTAGCTATATGGGAGGCTGGGAGGCTGAGGTGGGAGAATTATTTCAGCCTAGGAAATCGAGGCTGCAGTGAATTGTGACTGTACCTCTGCACTCCAGCCTAGGTGACAGCAAGACCCTGTCTTAAAAAAAAAAAAAACATAATGTAACTGAATTGAATTAATCCATTTAGGGATGCATTTCTTCCCAAGGGAAACTACAGAGTTATTCCTCATGAGTAGATTTCACTATCCCCACACCATCAGATTTGGGTTATCAGCTAATATATTACTGCATTTACCACTGTGAATTACAAAGCCTTTGAAAAATCCAGTTACCCATTTAGATAAACAAAGACATGTACTTTTTAGGGCAAATAACCTGTTTTGTAAAAAAAGTTATTACATGAAACACAGTTATTTTGAAATCCAGGCTCCATAACTTCTTATAAAATGAGATCAATCACTTCACATATATTAAGTAACACATCAAAAAGTGTAAATCAGGTCATGCCTTCTGGCTCATGCCTGTAATCCCAGCATTTTGGGAGACTGAGATGGGAGGATTGCTTGAGACCAGGAATTTGAGACCATCCTGGGCAACACAGTGTGATTCCATCTCTACAAAAAATAAAACAATTAGCCAAGTATGGTGGTGCACAGCTGTAGTCCCAGCTACTCTGGAGGCGGAAGTTGGAGGATCACAAGCAGAGGAGTTCCAGGTTACAGTGAGCTACAGGTGGAGCCACCGTATCTGGCCCCAGTGGGTCCCAGAGTGAGACCTTGTCTCCAAAACAAACAAACAAACAAAAAAACCCAAAAAAGTGTAAAGTGCTTAGAGCGTAAAATGTCTGGCCCATAGCAAATGTTCAGTGTATTAGCATTTATCACTATAGGCACGATTTGTGCGGCTATTGTTGTAATCATTACTAAACATTACTTCTGAGTCTTTTGGTTAAATTGTTTTAGGAAGATTAAGAAAAGACCAATTGTTTGGGTTTTTCTTTTTTGAGTTGCCAATTATGTTACAAAGTGGATTGTATCTGTAAGGTGAGCACACTGCGGTTCTTGTTAATTTTTAAAATTGTTTCACTATACAAGATATTTATAATCAAACAGTACTTGGTACAAACAACTGTTTCATTGATGTTGTAATAGTTTTAAATAGATGGAGATTGCAAACAAAGTGAAATAATTTTGGTAATTCCAGAAACCAAAACCTGGGAGTGAGCATGAGTACTGAGTGCTGGGTAAAATTTACAGCAAAACCTTTATCAATGAGGCGCAAGATAACAGAACCTTCTATTTGCAGGATTCTAATGGATGCCCTTCTGTATTATAGTGGATCTCACCAAGCATCTTTACACAAAATCATGGTTTTGAGGTTCTGGGCATAAAGTAGAAGAATCTATCATCTCAGAGTAAGCTTAGGTTTAGGCTGTGAAAAATGAAGGCTTGAAGAACAACAGCCTTAGAGAAAAGAAGACCATGAAGTAATCTTGTGCATATATTAAAGAACCAGCAATATAATCTTTATGACATAAATGGATAGACTGAATGGCAAATCTATTTCACTGAACGGTAATATAAGGAAAGATATCTGCATAGAAATAATTGTTCTTCTTGACATCTTCTTTTTCTTTTTATTAACCACACCTCTGGGAGTGATTTAGAGGTAGTTGAAACCAACTAGCCTGGGCTGAAGGGTGTTTCTCAAGGCTGCCTTTCGTTTTGGTTAATGGGAAACCATATGGTTGCCATTTCCTTTCTGAGAACTGCTGAGTTAGTAGGGAAGGAAGTAGATGTTCAGCTGAGTTTTGGCCTGTGGGGGAAGGGAAGGGCTGAGCCATGGCATGGAGAACCAGCTTCTGCTTTTGTGAGGTTTAGTTTTCTGTGTCTGATTCCTTTTTATAAAATGTCCATATACTTGGTGTAAACAGCTCTACCTAATCCCTTTTCTGGGGGCAAATGATTGCTGAGCGGCAAACTTTCTTTGCCCAAACTATGGGCCCTAACTCTTAACAATCTTAATTGGTTTCCTGTCTATTCTTAATCTTTCGAAGATCTTGTCAAACCTTTAAAAAAAAAGAAAAAGAAAAAAAGAGCTCTGCTTTAAATATTGCTTCTGTGAGAGTATTTTGCCTGTGTAAGAAAATAGTTTTGAGGCCGGTTGCGGTGGCTCAGGCCTGTAATCCCAGCACTTTGGGAGGCCAAGATAGGCGGATCACAGGGTCAGGAGATAAGAGACCATCCTGGCCAACACGGTGAAACCCTGTCTCTACTAAAAATACAAAAAATTAGCTTGGCATGTTGGCACACGCCTGTAGTCCCAGCTACTGGGGAGGCTGAGGTAGGAGAATCATTTGAACATGGGAGGCGGAGGTTGCAGTGGGTCGAGATGGTGCCACTGCACTCCAGCCTGGGCGAGAGAGGAAGACTCCATCTCAAAAAAAAAAAAGAAAAAAGAAAAGAAAATACAGCTTTGAGTACGATCCAGTTGATGTGCTAAGTCCTGCCAGATAACTATGGTAGAATCAGTTTCTGATCTGGATTGGGATTGAGGTTGGATGTTGGCACTGCCATTAACTGGCATGTTTCATCATTTGTTTTATTTGATGTTGAAATCATGCTTATAATTTTATTTTACACCACTTTCCAGTATGACATCAGTGTTTCTGGCACCGTGGGCTTTATTAGTTCATGAAATGGAAGCTTCTGTTTCCTTAAAAATGCCTTGACTCTCTTGCTAATGTGATAATTTTTGCAACTCTTTCTAGGGCTACAGTATCTATGCTGTTTATTTGCAAATATTGGAGAACTGGTGGTTGATCTAAAACTACTCATAAAGAATGGGGAAAAAATTAAGGCTTCTGACACTTTTCCCAACATTTCTGTTACCTCCACCAAAAGCTAACTAGATGATTCTTTAATGCCCTACTTTATCCTAATGCTACTATTTTATTTCTTCAGTCTGTTTTGGATTTTTTTTTTTTTTTTTTTTTTGAGACAGAGTTTCGCTGTTGTTACCCAGACGGGAGTGCAATGGCACGATGTGGGCTCACCGCAACCTCCGCCTTCTGGGTTCAAGCAATTCTCCTGCCTCACCCTCCTGAGTAGCTGGGACTACAGGCGCACACCACCATGCCCAGCTAATTTTTGTATTTTTAGTAGAGATGGGGTTTCACCTCGTTGACCAGGATGGTCTCGATCCCTTGACCTCGTGATCCACCCACCTCGGCCTCCCAAAGTGCTGGGATTATAGGCGTGAGCCACCGCGCCCAGCTGGACTCATAATTAAACCACTGCAAGTTAAGTCTAAACATTACCTTTAGACTAAAGAGCTCTGGGGTCAAGATTGACTAGATTTAAGACCCAGTTCGGCCATTCTCTAGCTATGTAGGCTCTGGTGAGTTTCATCACCTGTAAAACGCGAATTAAGAAAGGGTAAAATAGGGAGCCGCGGTGGCTCCGGCCAGTTGTCCTGGTGCTTGAGGAGGCGAGGCTATGAGTTCAGGGCCAACCTGAGCAACATAACAAGCTCTCATTAACAAAATAAAAAAAATTGAGGGCCGCGTGCGGTGGCTCACGCCTATAATCCCAGCCCTTTGGGAGGCCGGGGCGGGTGGATCACGAGGTCAAGAGATGGAGACCATCCTGGTCAACAAGGTGAAACCCCGTCTGTACTAAAAATACAAAAATTAGCTGGGCATGGTGGTGTGCGCCTGTAGTTCCAGCTACTCGGGAGGCTGAGGCAGGAGAATTGCTTGAACCCAAAAGGCAGAGGTTGCAGTGAGCTGAGATCCTGCCATTGCACTCCAGTCTGGGTAACAACAGCAAAACTCCATCTCAAAAAAAAAAAAGGGCAAAATACTTAGTGTCTATTTAATCAATCCTCTTCGAGGCAGGGATCCCCATTTTATTATGTCTATCGTAAGAAAAGCCAATTGTCCTAAAGGTCTCACTAGTAAATAGCTGGAGCCTAGGTTTGTCTCTAAAGCACATGCTCTTTTCACCACACGACATAGAAAACTTTATTGATTTTTCAGATTATAATGTTTCAAACGTTTCCACTGCCGTTGAATAATTCCTTGTAGATGTACAAAATCAAGTGCAAAATAAAAGAAGAAAAGCAAAATGGGGAAGGTGTGTGATCTGAGAGTGAGGGGGTAAGGAAAAATGAGAAGCCTGCAAAGGTATTTACGTGTCTATCTGCTTAGTATTACACAGTGGAAGGCCAGGTCCGACATTTGTGTTGCAGTCCTGCCTGCTCACGGGTTGCTGGGTAACCTTGGGTAAATTACCTCATCTTTCTGGATTTCAACTTAAGTATTCCTGAAATGGGTGGTTGAATTGATCTCCAAATTCTTTTCTGGTGCTAAACTTTCAGCCTCGTAGCCAAGGACCCCTTCACCATCACAGCCTGTTTTCCTTGGGTCCCAGACCAGCCGCCCTTGTCCGAACCCGATTCTTACTCATCTGCGCACTTTCTAATGTACTCACAGGTTCTAAACTCCACCGTCCCCCGTGACCGCGGATCTAAAGGACCCGGTAGGGACTCAACTCAGAGCAAAAAAAGGCAAGAAAACTCGAAAGTTGGAGACTGAGACGCAGAAGACCGCAACAGGAAGGCGAGGCGAGACAGAACTGACGACTTGAGGCGGTGGGCGAAGTGGGCGGAGAGCGGGCGGGGGGGGGGGTGGGGGGGAGAGGCGGGGCCGAGAGCGATTGGAAGGACGCGGGGGGCGGACCCCGCGCCGACAGCCCGCGGGAGGAGCAGGGAAGCTCCCCCGGCTGCTGCGGCAGGTTCCCGCCCCTTCGCTTCCCTTCCCCCGAACCAGGCGGGCGTGGCGGCGGGTGTGCCGACGCAGCGTGACATCACAAGGGGCGGGCCCGGACGGGGGTCTAGACGGCGCGCGGGCGCGTTCGTCAGTCGCTGTTTGGGACGGTGGGCGTGCGGGGGTTCTGTCTCCGCTCAGGTTTCGCAGTCACAGCCAGTTCCTTCCCGGAGCCCGGGACGGGCTGGGCGCGCATCCGTGTGAGTGAGCGGGACTCAGGGCAGAAGTGTCCCCTCACTGCGTTTTTTTCTTCCTTTTATGCAAAGAACGGGGCAGTTCGCACGCTTGCCTTCCTGTCGCCCGGTTGGGAGCGGGGTTGGTGTGCGGAGTGGTTCGCCTTTTTTTTCTTTTGAACTTGTGAGCGCTTTTTTTTTTTTCTTTTTCTTTTTTTAGGCTCAGTGCCGTCCGGGCTGGTTTCCCCGGTCCCTGACTAACTGCTTTCTGCCCCTTCTCTCGCTACCCCTGCCCAAGGTCGCCCCTCTGCCCTCGCCCCTGGCCCGGGAGGGTGGGAAGCTTTGACCCCGCCCTGCCCACTCGCGTCTCCGCAGCCGTAGCCGCACCTGCCCCAATATGAATAGGGTCAACGACCCACCTATTTTTATAAGAGATATTAAGCCCGGACTGAAAAACTTAAATGTCGTCTTTATTGTCCTGGAGATAGGTAAGTGGGGTTTGCAGCCCACTCCACCGCCCGCCGTGCGTCCTGGGGCGGGAGACACGGGCGCCGCCGCTACGCGTCGAGGGCTCCCCTCCCCCCTCCCCCACCCACGTGGCTTCAGTGGCCTTCTCCCGAGATCGGATCCTACCAGAGGCGAGAGCCCTGGTTACTTCCCACCCTCCAGATGTATTAAAACACCGGAAAAGGACTTAGCCTTTCTGGATGTCCTCATTATCTAACACCCGCTCCCTTTGATTTTTAAATCCTCGCAGGACGCGTGACCAAAACCAAAGACGGCCATGAAGTGAGATCGTGCAAAGTAGCAGATAAAACGGGCAGCATCACTATTTCCGTGTGGGATGAGATCGGAGGTCTTATCCAGCCAGGGGATATTATTCGGTTGACCAGAGGGTAGGTGTGCAAAAAAGTCGGGGAACGTAACAGTCTGCACAATAGGGATTGGTTGGCTCCAGGGATCTTGGCAAACCCTGGAGTTCCCCGCTTTTTATGTGGGCCACTCCTTTGGTGTTAACTTTGGATGGTGGACAGCGCTAGGATGAAACACACTTTTGTAGTGAAAGGCAGTCGGTTTCAGATGGGAAATCCATGCCTCCACCCTGGTTTACCGGTTAAGTAGATTTTTAATTCTTTTTTTTTTTTTTTTTGAGACAGTGTCTCGCTGTCTTCCATGCTGGAATTCAGTGGTGCTATCTCGGGCCACCTACAGCTTCTTCTTCCCAGGTTCAAGATTCTCGTGCCTCAGCCTCCCTGGTAGCTGGGACTACAGGCGTACGCCACCACGCCTGCCTAAGTTTTGTATTTTTAGTAGAAACTAGGTTTTACCATGTTGGCCAGGCTGGTCTCCCAACTTCTGACCTCAAATGATCGGTGGCCTTGGCCTCCCACAGTGCTTTAATTATGGGCGTGAGCCACCACGCCCAACATAGATTTTTAATTCTATTGAGTCAAGGAGTCTTTTTAGGAGATTGTTATAGTCCATATTTTTTCTTTTTTATAAGTTATTTTACCCACTCATTTGTTTCCCATCCCGCCTCCATTTTTAATGACTTGAAATCCTGGCCAGTATTTTATTTATGTTACCTAGACAATGTGGACATAGAATTATAGGTAAAGGATTTAGCATTTTCTGTGATATGTCAAATTTGTACTTGGAGAAAGAGGGAAAGTTTACAGTATCTGGAAGGCTCATTGTCCAAAATGATTTCTTGTGTCTTCTGTTGTAAGGTGGATATTGTACAAAAACCAAAAGGATACACAGAGAATGTTTGGCAGAAAGAAATCTTCGGTACCTTCACCCAAGAGTCAGTTGGCAGATTGGTGGCTTTAAAAAATAGTTTACAAAAAAAAAAATTTACGTTTTTTTTTTTTTTAAAAATAGATTGCTTTTAGAAATTTACCAAATGTTTATCTTAGGAAGATAAAAGGTCAGAAAAGAGTCTTGAAAACAGAATTTGAGAGCTTTTGAGATCAATAAAATTGTAATAATTTATCATAACTGCAGGGAAAGTGGTGGAGATTGATGTTGGCCTAATAAGTAGAATCTCAGAAGTATTGGAAAGCACTGAGAGTATGAGCTTAGAGCTCCTGGTTGTTACCTTACAGGCCTTACAACATCTTCAGGAAGTGAGGTAAAGTGTCATCAAAGCAGGAAGTGAGAGTCAGGACTTAGACATTTTCTTCTCATACACTGACTCATGACAGTAATTATGTTTTTTAAACTTCCGCATCTATAAAAAACAAAAGAGAATTCCTACTTGGGGAGGTATGGTGAGGATTGATTACTATAGTTGGAGATTTTGGCTCCCCAAATATCTTTCATCCAATGATTTAAAGTATTTTTATGCCAAAAAACAGCATCTTACTTCAAGTATTTCATGTTCTGTAGTCACAGTCGTAGATGTTTCCATCAAAAAAATTATTGGAAAATTAAACTAGTTATGGTATCTACAGAATTTTAAGGAGAAAATTTTTACCTGGGAGTACAATTTAAAGGAAAATAGAAAACTACTTCAGTATGACTTGAGAAGTTACTACACCTCATTCTTCAGCTTCCGCTTCTGTGAAATGGGAATAATTATACCTTATTTACTAAAATAACACACTCAGCTTGGGGTCTGGCCCATTCTAAGGCCCTTAAATTCTAGTTGAATCTAAGAAAAGTAGCTTTGAAGGAAAACATACCTAACATCTAAATAATGCTTAGGTCAAATATCAACATGCTTATCAGGATATCTTACAAACTTACCTCAGTGTTCTCATTTCTTAAAGTGAATGTTAAATATTTTAATTGTAACATTCAAATTTTTCTCAAAATATGCATTTATTTTTATTTTAGTAAGGTGAAATGTTAATGCACTGTCTCCTAAGCCACTCTTTATATAACTTAAGAGTGATGAATGGTGTCTTTAATAAATAACCCTTATTAAAATAAAGAACTGTATAATAAGTTAGTCATGAAGTTACCATAGTAGTTATACAAAGAACCATTATAATCAAACCTTTATTGATTTTACAGTATTAACTTACCTTTTCTTTTTTTAAAGATAAATGGGATTATTTTATTTAATGATGCTGTCTGCTTTCAATGTTGTCGGAGTAAACAATTGCCAGCTTGTTTACTACAAAGCCAACGTTGTATTAAAAATTGCATGTTTGGAAAGGCAGATAGGTAAAAGATTTGTGACCTTAGTTTTTTTTATTTAGCACTCTAAAATTCTACCAGATCTTTGGTAGCTGAGGAATCCTGTGTCTTTTATGAGGGCAGAAGGAAAACTGTTAAATCAGTATTTGACTAGACAGTAAATGCCTGTAAAAACATTAGGGTGTTTACATATTCTGTGGCTGAAAAATAGTTTCTGTTTAATTTCTCCAATTAAAAGCTTTTCTTTTGTTAATTGACTAAAATTAACTAAATCATTGGGCATAATAATGCTTGCTTTGGAAAGAGACTTATTTTTTAGGGTTTGTTATAATTTAGATAATTATGTTAAAATTCAACAGAAGTTTTGTATTCTTTTGTAAATAGCAAGTTATCAAAGTTAGATTTATTGTATTTAATTTACTATGGTGGACAGAGAGGGCTTGAACTTCACTTCCACCTTAATGCAAAAAATATATAGTGTGAAGTTTTACTTGATTTAAATAGAAGAAAATAAACATAATTCTAAAGAACGTTTATTTTCTCTCTAGGTATGCATCCATGTGGAAAGGATGTCTGACACTTTATACTGGAAGAGGTGGTGAACTTCAAAAAATTGGGGAGTAAGTATTAAAATTCATTTGTATAATCGCATACATTATAAAATCTACAGAATAATTGGTAGGTATAAACTGTAAACCTCTTCCTTGGCTTTTTTGACTAGTAAACTGAATGTTTTTGGTAGCTTAATTGAAAAAATAATTTTGTGTGTACAAGTTTAACACTTGTTAGTAGTGTCTTCTATGGTTGAAAGTGTCAATTTTTCCTGGCAAAGAGCGGTTGAGGAAGTTGCAGTTGAGACCAACCCTATTCCTGAAGGCTTTAGAAATGTGCATTTTTAGGTGTCACAAGTGCCATTTGAAGTAGATTCTCTCTTCTAGTGATTCACTAAATACAAAGCTTTGATTCACCAAGTTTCAGGCCATAAGTTTAAATTTTCTTTTTCTGTGGTTATGGGTGAATATGTACTCATGTTAAAAGGACTTGCAGCGATGAAAACTGAAGTCCTCTATTTATCCACAGTCTAGGTGCGGTGCAGGCAGCCGCAATGGGAGATTCCATACACTACTACCTGGGTAATGATCTCCACCCTGACCTGGAGGAGCCATCCTCTCTAGGGGTGTAAGGTAATTCAGCCTCCATGTTAGCCTAGACATTGGGTT
Organism: Callithrix jacchus; assembly: GCF_049354715.1. Lineage (NCBI taxonomy): Eukaryota > Metazoa > Chordata > Mammalia > Primates > Cebidae > Callithrix > Callithrix jacchus. Next base: position 112,608,775 of record NC_133507.1, read on the forward strand.
GTATTCATAAAGTACGGTATAGGCAATGAGCCAAATCATCAGTCCATTCTGTTTGGTTAATGCTCAGCCATCTGCTTAATGCCTGTCAAATTGGAAGATATTTATAGAGAGAAGCCACAAATGGCACCAAATAAAAAAACGAAAACTTTTTTTTGCACTGAGGGAATAAAATACTTATTTGGAGAACCTGTGGTTAATAATGAAGGAAAAGAAATGATCATGCTAGGTTTTAAAGATCAGAAAAGTTTAACACTTTCCCTTTGTTAGAGGAAAAGTAAGGATTCACTTTGAGTAGTATTAATAGGGTTATGTGTTAGGAAAGGTCTTAGTGTCTGTTACTGAAAGGTTCGGGATTCTGTCCTGACCTTAATGTATTTATACAGAGGTGTTGATAATAACAGAGGTTAGTTATATGAAGAACTATTAGAGATAACTCATTTCTTAATGACTGCTCTTTGTCAGGATCTGTCTACGATTTACCCAAACTGGTTCTGATTTGTCTTCAGTAGGGTGAGGAGCTAATAAAACTCTTCTGTGTAATGTTACTACACATCATATGGCCAACTTACAAGAAGCCCTTGGATAAACTGGTGACTGTGTAACCTGTTGTTTTTATTTATTGCCTAGAAACCACTCTTAACCCTAAATGATTATCTTTGCAGATCCACAGTGATTGATCAAAAGAGGAACTGAATGGGAGTGGGTGATGGATCTGTGCAAATCCATTACCACTGCTGGAGAAACCATCCTGGAACCCTAAACATGGTTCACTCTCATGTTATTTTTCCTTTGATCAACTTTTGTGGAAAAATAGGACAGAGATGTTTTTGTGTCCTTGAGTTTTGATATGATTTATTTTTTTCAGCGCTAAAGAATTTAAATACAAAATAGAATGTTATATATCTTGTAGACAGTCAAATATTTGATGTTTTTATGGGACATAATTGTTTAGGAAGTTTTTGTTGTAAATGAAGAGTGAGTTTGTTGCTCTTAATTTGTTTGACACATAAGTTTTTCAGTCCTAAAAGCTAGAGATGTTATATAAAGAAGGGTTGGTTACTTTATTTCGGAAGTTATTTAATTTGTTCTTTATTTTCTTTCAGATTTTGTATGGTTTATTCAGAAGTGCCAAATTTCAGTGAACCCAACCCAGGTTATCGAGGACAGCAGAACAAAGGGGTAATTGTGTATACTTTTATGATTAGGCCAATTTTTGACTGTGTTATAATTCTATGACTAGGCTAGTCCTGTTGATAGTATAATGAAGAGAATTTTTAAAAGAATACATAAAGTAATTTTTATTAGATGTTTTGTGAGTACATTTATCTGAGCTATCATTTACTAGATACGTATATGCCATTTAGGACTTTGGGGAGTGGTGAGTTATTCAGGAAATAGGATGTAACAGAGTTCTGAAAGGCCTGGAAAACATTTAACATTTTAACCTTGAAGGACCTAGGAAAAATCTTTTAAAAATTTGTTAATTAAAAAAATCCGAAACTTTAATAAAGAAAGGATATAATAATGTTGTAATAATATAATTGTGTTTTTATTCTCATTTGGTTAAATTACAAACTTTTTTTTAGGCACAGAGTGAACAGAAGAATAATTCCATGAGTAGTAATATGGGTACAGGTACATTTGGACCAGTGGGTAAGATTTTGTTTGTGTGTTTCATTTGTGATCAGCTATAAGAATTAAAGAGAGTTAGAAAGATTGAGATGAAAAACGTCTTTAGGCATAAATTAGTGATAAAGGTGAACTACCAGTAAACGGAATCCCTGAATGGCTGATTTTCTAGAAAGCCGACAGACTCTTAAGCCAGTTTATTGAGAAGTCTTAAGTTTTGGTGATGTCTGTGAAGAGATACCATGTTATTTTTTCTAAAATTGATTTCTACAAAATTTCTGTAATCTAGTGAGTACTTATAGTAAATGCAGAATTGCTGGTTATTTTGGTGCACTGAAAGCCTTTATGTTTAGAGTCATATTCACTTTAATTTTTCATGTACTAGGAGCTGCTACTTTAAAATATGAGCCGAGCCCTTTAAAGGCTAGTGACCCTCAAATGTCATTTAACATGACCCCTAGATGTCATGGTCATGGTCCTTGTAGCCCTGTTAAAGATCTTTTGAAGTCTTTTTTCTTAAATATCTGAGGAGGAGTCTTTTGTGATTGGAGTTCATTAGGATGGCTTATGTTTTGGTTTTTGTTTTGTTTTTGAGACTCTTATCGCCTAGACGGGAGTGCAGTGGTCTGATCTTGGCTCAGTGCAACCTCCACCTCCCAGGCTCAAGCAGTTCTCCTGCCTCAGCTTCCTCAGTAGCTGGGATTACAGATGTGTGCCACTCCCGCCCCGCTAATTTTTGTGTTTTTGATAGAGATGGGATTTCACCATATGAGCCAGGCTGGTCTGGAACTCCTGACCCCAAATGATCCACCCGCCCCAGCCTCCCAAAGTGCTGGGATTACAGGCGTGAGCAATTGCCCCTGGCCAGCTAATGTTTTATTTGACTTGAAGGCTACACATTTTGGCACAGCTGATCACATTGTGGGAAACGCTTTCTTTCCCTTTAAAAAGTTAGAATAACATTGTCTGTTTTGAAATATTAATCATATTTAAGCCAAATTCCAATACTCAAAACATTATTTTGCGTTTTTTTTTTTTTTTTTGAGACGGAGTTTCGCGCTTGTTACCCAGGCTGGAGTGCAATGGCGCGATCTCGGCTCACGGCAACCTCTGCCTCCTGGGTTCAGGCAATTCTCCTGCCTCAGCCTCCTGAGTAGCTGGGATTACAGGCACGCGCCACCATGCCCAGCTAATTTTTTGTATATTTTTTAGTAGAGACGGGGTTTCACCATGTTGACCAGGATGGTCTCGATCTCCTGACCTCGTGATCCACCTGCCTCGGCCTCCCAAAGTGCTGGGATTACAGGCTTGAGCCACCGCGCCCAGCCTTGCGTTTTTCTTTTATAGTGTAGGCAGGGCATTTTTTAACTCTTTCTAATTTTGATGCCCAAGTTGACTTTTTTCCTCTCTATTACTACAGCATCAAACTAACATATCTATAGCAATGCATTTGGAAAAACAGCGCCCACATTGAGTGCTTTGTTTTGTTTCGTTTCAGTATAAAAATAAAAGTATATGCTTCACCTAGTATTTTTAAGCATTAGTAACGTGTTGGAACTTAAGATAGCTGTACTTCTATAGATGACTGTGGACTTCTGCAAACAGTGATGGATTTTTGTATTCTTTTTTAGGAAATGGTGTTCACACTGGCCCTGAATCAAGGGGACACCAGTTTTCACATGCTGGCAGAAGCAATGGCTGGGGACTTAGAAATCCACAACTACCAGGAACAGCTAATAATCAAACAGTGACGACCACAATAAGTAGTGGCAGGGACCCTCGGAGAGCCTTTAAAAGATGACCTAGGCCCAATATTCACATGTAGTTTTTATACTACATGCCCTACTTGAACACTTATTGCACTTTTATTTATTGTTAACTGTGAAAAGTATGTCCTTTATTGGATTTCCTTTTGTATTCTTGGTTTGTTAAGAAGAATGGTTTGTTTTTATAGCAAAACTGTTAAGCTGCTCAAGTCTCCTATTGAAGAATGGGAACACTGAAAAGTAGGGTCATTTATTTTTAGAGCAAAAAGACTGTTGGATAGCCTCTAAAAAGTCTGCACCCATTTCATGGGTGAGTTACTTAAGACATCAGCTTTATAGCCTCTATGAGTCTATCTTCTGTGTACGTTTTGTAATATTTAACACAAGGCTTAATGGGAGCAGTTCTTTTGTCTTATATTCAGATATTGCCAACTAAAGCAATAACCATCAAAAAACACAAGAACTTGTCAATGCTAGCTGTAAGTTTTGAGTGTTTGTGGCTCTCAGAATGATTGACTTCATTGAGTGACTGCCATTAAGATTTTCTAAGGACTGACTCGTCCTAAATTTTTGTTGTATTACCAAGAAACATATTTCTTATGAGAATTTGGAATAGAATGTGATCTATATTTGCAACAAGTACTTTTAAAAGAAAGCTACGTTTATTTTAGAGTAGTGTTCCTAGTATGTATTATCAATATCAGCTTTGTGGATTATATTGGAAGAAGATTGAAACTGGGGCCTTGAATATTTATTTTTGAAACCATGTTAAATATTGAAGTATAATTTGAGGGAGTTAATACAAACATTGATCTGATTATTTTAAAAAATAATTGTGAACATACTGGAGGTGAGTCAAATTGAATTCATACAGTAACATGCAGTCTTAAGTCCTAGTACTCAGCCTGGAGTAAAAATCCTGGGTGCTAACTTTGAGAGGCGTTAGTGTGTGTGTTGTTAAAGTTTCTGAACACGGTTCACATAGCCTTATTAGGGGAAGTTTAAGAAATGGCTTTATTCAGAAATGTAAAGGTGGAATTTATGTACATGTCATAAGTGGTACCCACTTCCCTTTTTACCATAGGGTGGAGAACTTAGGATTTAACTCTTTTTGAATATTATCTCTTGAATAAAACTTGTGTTAATGTTAACAAACCTACTTAAATTTTGCTCTTTCAATGACTTACAGTGGAGAGCCAGTACATCTTAACGGCTGTTGTAGTGATGGCATCAACCTCATGGTTACTTAGCCCTGCATTTGTTGCTTTGTTTTTTTCCCTACTTCAGATCACAAAATAATTAAGTAGATTTTGTTTTCTGAAAACTCGATAACACTTGAATATAAAAAGTTGTGCCAGATAGTTTGTTCTAATTTAGTGTATTCTTAACATATTTCAGTACACCCTATGTATTAGGCACTGTGGGAAGTGTTAAGGGGTAGACAAAATACCAAATAATCTTCACAAGTTTATTTATGGTCTATAGTACTTTTGTAACTGGGGTTACAAAAATTATAGAATCTTTTTTCCTTTATTCATATGCATATTAACAATTATAGTTAATTCAGCTTTGTGATTAATGTTTTCTTAAGATTTTCACATTACAGAATACCTCAAAAGAAGTTATCTAAGGATTGGTATAGAGAGTATATTTCATAAGATGGTAGATGTTTAGAATTAAAAAACACTACAAATTAGTGTATGATTGTTTTATTTAAGATAGGAGCAACACTTTATCACTTTATTTGTGGGACATATGGCATTAAAGGTGATTTTATAGAAGAAATTTTAGAGTTTTAGAAAATTAAAATACTGTCAGGTATGCAGTTCTGGGCTTCCAATCTTGGCCCCGTTGTCTCCTCACCTGTGATGTTGGGTGAGTTATTACACTTGAAACCTCTAATCCTTTGGTTCCACAACTATGAAAACAAGTAACAGTATCCTTCTAGAGTTGTTTAAGATTTCCATGTAAGTAATTATAATGACTTCTGACACATAATAAGCAGTCAAATATTTGTTGTCTTATACCCTAAGAGTAGGAAAAAATGCAGAATTCAATATGAAAGTATTGTTACCTTTTAACACAGTGGTCCCCAACCTTTTTGACACCAGAGACATTTCCTGGAAGAGAGTTTTTCCATGGGATGCGGGGATGGTTTTGGGGTGAAACTCTACCACCTCAGGTCATCAGGCATTGGTTGGATTCTTGTAAGGAGCATGCAACCTAGATCCCTTGCATATGCTGTTCACAATAGGGTTTGTGCTGCTATGAGAATCTAATGCCACCACTAACTGATCTGACCAGAGGCAGAGCTCAGGCAGTAAGGCTCCCTCGCCCGCCACTCACCTGCTGGGTGGTCCTGTTCCTATCAGGCCAGAGTTGATACTAACCTAGGAGTTGGGGACCTCTGCTTTAACATGTTATTAAATAGAGAAAGACCTAAGCTTTTACTTTTGTGATTGACACTTGCTTCAATATTGTAACTATTGTGTTTCTGTCATTTATTAACAAATTTCTTTTTTCTTAAGGGAAGTCTCCAAAATCAAAGCAAAGTGAGTCACAATCCATAATGAATATTTGGCCTTACCAGCCTACTGGAACACACTCCTCAAGAAGTTAAGAGGAAGAAAGTTTTCTACCTTCCTCCTTCCTGGTGCTTGCAGCTATCAACTTTGAAATAAGTTTAAACACCTACTGAAAACAAAAACCAATTAGTATCAAAATATCCCCCACCAGAATTGGGTCCCCCATATCATTTCTACAAAGCAGTTCTGGGGTGGATCAAAGTCTTATCAGATCAGCTTGCCCCTTCTTGTTTGGGCAGATTCTAGGAGAAGTAGCTCTAATACAAAACTGAAAGATGAAATCCATAAAGCCAGATAATATTTAGCAGGGATGGCTACAGTATGCTTTCCATGGGCATTTACACACTCAGTTTTTCCTAGTGTACCAGTGCTTTATACTTTGTCCCTATAGTCTTTGTACTTTTAACTTTGATGACCATTTAACTTGAGGATAATCAATATGTGCAGTACTATTTGTCATTTGTATTTTTATCATTTAGCATTTTAAATGAGTGTTTAATTTGTTAGGTTGAGTAATGCCAAGGGAGAGATGCTAAAAACAGATAGGAAGTTAATAAAAGATTAAAGTTCTAATTTATGATATGAGAACTTCTAAAGTATAGGAAAGTAGGCAAATGGCCCTAAAATGTTTTCTCAGAAGGTACAAGCTTTACATCAGTCTGAAGACATACAGATCTAACATTTCAGTTTAGTTACTGAAATGACTGACATTTTCTGGTGGTGGTAACATACTGGCTATTTGCTCCAAGCCATTTTAGGCTCAGAATGACTTTTAAGTTCTTCTAATGTATATAAAGCATTCTAGAAACAGCAAACTGAACATGATAAGAGGCAGTACCAACATGGAATTCCCCCAAACAAGTCCCCTCTAACCTTACTGAGCTTACTTGTCCTATTACTAATATGTATACATATATGATCTTCTGTTCCTTCTCTGTTTTATCCCTTACCTGATGAAAGTTTGAACATTTCTAGTGGAAAAAGAAGATCATAGTTCTCTAGTATGGGCAGTAAGAAGGGTACAGGTTGGGGTAGGGGTACAGTGGTAGGCTGCCTCCACTGGGTTTGAAAACTTGTGTGCCTAGGTTTCAGCCAGTGATTATACTGGGTAATTAACCAGTCCCATATTTCACAAAAGAGTTGTAATGATTAACAGTTTAGGTATGCTTCTGAGGAAATCTAATTGTGACCTTTGGAAAATAGCACTGTTATGAATGGTGTGGTTTACGCCCTGAGGGAGAAGCTAGAAAAACATTTTACTTTTCAGGTATATTTAAATTATATCGAAATGTCTCAGAGTTTGCTTTACTGGGAACTTCCTCAGTTTGGAGTTCAAATATTGTAACCAAATTACTCCAAGTTTCTGAACTAAAATAATCTATTGATGTTTCTCAAAGTATAGATCACAGAGTAAGAAAAGGGGAAATCAAGTCTGGTTTATGACCAGCTTTTTTCCATGTTAACATTAGACCTAGAGATAATACTAAGATTTTACTGTGAGATAACCAGTGATGTGAAGACAGACATTTTAAGAAGTTTGACTAGTGGACATTTCGTTTAAGCCTTTAGGGAAGTCTTGATCAACAACTCAACAGTTTTATTGCTGCTCCCCAGGCTTTGCGAACATGTCAACCCAAGGCTTGGATGATCATTGTTGACCTGTAAAAGAGCACAGGTCTCTTGAGAGTTTATTGACACACCGCTGGTCACACCCCCACAATATGTCTCAACCTCTGTTGAAGGGCTAGTGACATTTTAAAAAACCTGTTATTTCCAATCAGAAATTTAAGTGTTTTATGTCTTCATTCCATCAAAATTCATGCTGCTCAGCATAGGGTAGTCTCGTTTCTTGGTGTGTATATTAAATACATTGAATAAAATTCTTAATGGATTTAGAAACCATGTACATGAGACTTCCCCGGAACTTGTCAAAAGTTCATATGGCACCTCTGCACTAATAACATTAGTGTACGTTTGGGAGACCGGCACTTGAAATCCTGAAGTTGCTTGCCTCCTGCCCTTGCACTATCCCTTTGTACTGAAATTATATACATATGTTTTCTCAGTTTCTTTTACCTTTTTGAGGCTGATACATGTTGAAGTTTTGGGTTGTAAAACAAGTTGTATTTAATGTGGCTCCAGAGGGCAGAATTGTTGGGTAAAGCGTATAGCCCCAAGCAGAATAAGAGGTTCAGTTCGGCCTCTGGATGTGGGCATTGAAAATTTTGAATTAGGTTCAAATAAAATTAAATTATACATCAATGCTAAGATCAGATATTAATAGGGAGGTCACATGACTTTCTTTGAGCCTATCAAGATAAAATGCTTTTTTTTTTGCTCTAAGTTTTTGAAAATTAGAGTTTATTGTTGCTCATCTCAGCAAATTCCTGTTTTCGGCCTCCTCTGCCTTCCTCCTGTCCCTCAGTTCCCTACTTTATTATATGAAAGAAGGCTGGCCAAATTGAAAAGTAGTTGAGTTGGAAAGCTCAAAAATATTTTTGAAAATACGTACAGAAACCACCCTTCGTCTTCCACATAAAGATCTCAGTCCTGTTCGATACAGAGAGGTGACTACAATGAATATTTTCTACACGTTAACATGGAAAGCGTAATTTGAGCGCCATGTTTTTCTAATCTTCACTAAATGGTTGTAGCCCTGGTAGGAAACAAACTGACCTATTGCCGGGCTACTTGAATAAAAACAAGGTAGTCGGTACAACTAGTGCCATCTACTGGGTCATTACTGCATAGTTTCTGTCTGTTTAGAAATCTGGCTTAGTTTAACACGTGGGGAAACAGTGCTATTCCATTGAAAGTAATTTTTGCCTGATAGTGTAAGCAAGATATGGAAAATCATTAAGGGGCAGTTGGGCCATTTGTTTAGTACTAGTTTATGAACAATCAACACTGACATTAAATTTCAGTTAAGTAGATTAAACCCTGAACTGCCCCTAAAGCCATAGGAAATATGGGAAAGGTTGCCAGGTTTTGTATTCTCATTACATTTGTCAATATTGTTGGTGAGAAGTGTAACCTGTTAAAAATGCCTTTTGGTGAATGGTGGTTTGGTAAAGACAATTGAAGTGGAACATGACACTGCCCTTACAAATTTTATTCCCTTACCCAATGGTAATTGTAAAATCCTGGCCAAATGACTCTGCTGCTGTTGTAGTTATGTTGAGCTTCACAGAACTTTGCAGAACATAACCTATTTTAAATGCCAGAATGTGCTTCAGTGAAAAAGAACATGGTTTTGGGCTGAGGAGATCTTGGGTTGAGTCCTGATTTTATTATTTGCTGGCTCCAAGACTGTGAACCTCGTTGTAAAATGATAGTGGGGCTAGGTACTCGTACTGTTAGGAGGACTGTGTGACCTAATGTATGCAAAATATCTGCTCTGTATCTAAGGCTCAACAAATGTTAAGCACTTTCCCCATCAGCATCGGAAATAAGAAAATACTGTTCATTTCTCCGTGTCATTATTAGAAAACAATCTTCTATAATTTAAAATCTGAAATATTAAACAATATATATGAATTATTACAATTATGTTCTTTTTTAAACAATCAAACCAAGTTTTTCTTGTCTTCTCTGGGCACAGAAAAGCATTTATGCTGACAATTTACCATGACAGCATGTAGGGTTGGGTCTTCGTTACAAAGCTCTGCCCACTAGCTGAGTACACTGTGGTGTTTTTCATTCACCTCTGTCAGGCAGGGACAACATGATGAAAGTGCAGAGAACTTGTGGGTCCAGGTTTGTGTTGGAAAGGAGGTCAGTGGCTTGCTTAGAGCCAGGCAGAGGGCACACTGGAAGGAATTCTCTGTTCCCAGTGACAGCCCTCGGGATTGCTATGCACCCAGAGGTGTGGAGTAATTTATTGGCTTCTGATAACTATAGTATTGGATAACTTCCCAAGATTTTATTAAAAATTTTAAATATATAGCCATGTTGAAAGAATTTTAGTGTACACATCTACATACCACTAGATTTTGCCACTATCACATATCTGTGCATCCTATTAATACATTTTTAATTATTATTATTTTTGAGACAGAGTCTCTCTCTCTCTCACCCAGGCTGGACTGCAGTGGTGCGATCTTGGCTCATTGCAAGCTCTGCCTTCTGGGTTGAGGCGATTCTTTCACCTCAGGGTCCTGAGTAGCTGGGACTACAGCGGGGAACCACCACACCCAGTTAATTATTGTATTTTTGGTAGAGAAGGGGTTCATCATGTTGCCTCAGGTTGGTCTTGAACCCCTGGGCTCAGGTGATCCTCCGGCCTCAGCCTCTTGAAGTGCTAGCATTACAGGCATGAGTCACCATGCCCAGCTAGCCGTTAATACATTTTTAATACAGTTTTAGTTAACTACAGACATCGGTACAATTTTCCCTAAATATTGCAACATGCCTATTTAGACTTCAGTATTTTTCAGTTTTTTTGGTAAAATTTACAAAGAAATGTACAAATCTTACGTGTGCATTAGTAAGTTTTAACAAATGCCTAACTAGGCTTGTATAACAACCTCTATCAAGATACGGAACACTGCTGTCACTCTAAAAGCCTCTCATGTGCCTTCCCCAGTCAATCTCTCTTTCCATGGCCGCAGCTTCCATCACTCTTCTGATACTTTAAAAACATTCTTATCTGAAAAGAAAATTTCATACGTGCCAAAGTCATCTCTAGATTTCTCCAAGTTTTATAACTCTCAACTATGCCACAGTACAGCCAAACTTAGCCCCCTCATGTATCCTAAATGTAGTTCCAAGATCTTGGTACTTTATTCTTTTCCTGTTTCAACTTAGCTCCAGCTCTTTTTTTTCCATCAGGATTTACACCTGTCATCTTTGACATCTGGGGCAGAAACTGCTGAAATGAAGGAGGCCGTGACTTCTAAGGACTGGCTGAAAAGAGTTGGCACACGACTCCTCTGCCCTGAACAGCTCTAAGCAAGAGAAGACTGTGGTGGGGCGTGATATGAAGTCCTCAGAGATAGAGTGCCAGGAGTAGAGGGGGTATCCTGGAACTTCAGTGTTCACCGGTTGATGCTCAGTTCTTCAGCACATATTGATTCTTAAGCTCTGATTTTCTTAAGGCATGAACTGAGCTGAAGTGCCTTCTCAGGATTTTGTCCTCCTAGGTTGGCATTCGGAATTGGCATAGCCAGAGAGTGTAAGTTACTTGTCAAGCAAAGACCCTTCCTCCTCCCACTCCAACCCCCACCCCGAGTCTACAAGGAAGCATTCCTGAGTGAAACTAAAAAAACCTAGTCATGTGTTCTTTCCCAGTGTGTGTGCAAGTGCGCATATGTACACAAACACATGACACGTTATCACTGCCAACAGAGTTGTTTCTGTATTGAACGCCACATTTCTGAGTCATATGCATGTCAGGTCTTTGCTTTTCTTTCTCCTCAGTTGTTTAAGGATCTTCTCCTTCCACTTCTTTAATGGGCTTCCTACACTTTGTTGAGCACTAACTATATGCCAAATACTATGCTAGTGCGTTTCCTACAAATGAGGCTGAGAGGGAGGTTTTGTTATTCCCATGAGAAGAACCGAGTAGCTTGCATGAGATCACACAATTAGGTGACAACCAAGTCTAACATACGGAAGCCCATACTGTTATGACTCAGCAATAGTGAACCTTGAGGCTGCTGCTGACATTGGACGGTGCTTCATAGAGGAGCTAGAATTGGAGTTAGTTTTGAAAGAGGTATATGCAGAGGGGAAGATGGAGAACATAAATGTGGAATTTGACTATATTTTTACCTGAGATTAGTCATACTTTCAATGTCAACTTATTACAGACCCAATTAATCAAATTTAAGTGTACAGTAGTAGTGGTATCAAATCAACAGGGAAAATATGGACTCTTGGATATTGGGATAACTGGATACTCTCCCTAACCCCCACATAAACAGGAAAAAACCATGTGTAAAATCTATTAAGAATGAAGAAAATTTTCTTAAAGTCCAGAAGTATTAAAGGAAAGATTGATCAATTTGACTACATTTACATGTTAAAAAATAAAATGACAACTAAGAAAATTATGTGTAATATCACAAAGAGCTAATATTCCCAACATAAAATGAACTTTTAAAAATAGAGAAGACAAAACACACTATGGAAAAATGGACAAAACATATGGACAGCTCACAGAAAAAAGTTCAGATGGCCCTTAAGTATATAAAAAGATGCTCAAATTCACTTATAATGAAAGATGTAAATTAAAATACCACTGAGATGCCATTCTTCACTTTTAGATTGGAAAAAGTATGAAAGTTTGAAAACATACTCTCTTGGCTGGATGCGGTGGCTCATGCCTATAATCCCAGCACTTTGAGAGGCCAAGGCGGGTGGATCACCTGAGGTCAGGAGTTTGATACCAGCCTGACTAACATAGTGAAACCCCGTCTCCACTAAAAATACAAAAAGTTACTGGGTGTGGTGGTGCGCACCTGTAATCCCAGCTACTTGGGAGGCTAAGGCAGGAGAGAATTGCTTGAACCTGGAGGCAGAGGTTACAGTGAGCCGAGATTGTACTACTGCACTCCAACCTGGGTGACGAGAGTGAAACTCCATCTCAAAATAAAAAAAAAGCAAAGAAAAAAGAAAACATACTGTCTTGGTAACACTATTGGAACAGAAACATTCACTTACGGAGGATGCAAAACTGTATAATCTCTATCTGGGGGAATTTGGCAATTTTACACTTGAATTTGCCCTGTCACCTGCTGTATTAGTCCTTTTGTATTGCTATCAAGAAACAGCTGAGGCTGGGTAATTTATAAAGAAAAGAGGTATATTTTATTCATGGTTCTTCAGGCTGTACAAGCATGGCTGTTAGCATCTGCTCAGCCTCTGATGAGGCCCAGGAAGCTTTTGGTCATGGTGGAAGAGAAGAGGAGCCAGTATATTACATGACAAGAGGGAGCAAGAGAAATACCAGGCTCTTTTAAGCAACCAGCTCTCACATAAACTCACTGCTACTGAGAAAGTGCCAAACCATTCAAGAGGGATCCACTATCATGACCCAAACACCTCCTCTTAGGCTACATCTCCAACAGTGGGGATCATATTTCAACATGAGATTTGGAGGAGACAAATATCAAATATCCAAACCATATCACCCACGTTTAGTAATGTCTCTCCACGGTAGATGGTTTGCAAATGGTTGGTAGTGTACCCCTCCCCTGGAAGAAGGGAGGCATGTATGCATGTCTTTGGTTAGTCCTCTTTTCTACTGACAGTGGGCTTGTCCATTTGGCCTGCTTGATCAAAATGACGATAGTGAACTTGATGCCCATAGAAGCTTGAAAAGTGCTTGGGTGTTGAGCTGGCTCTCTTGATGTGCTTGGAGCCCTGAGACTGCCAGGAGACCATATAAATGAGTACTAGCTAGCCTGCTGGAGGATGAGAGGTCACTTGAGAAACTTTGGCTCATAGCCTGCTAACACCAGACACACGGATGAGTCTGTCTTAGACTATCCAGCTCCAGCTGAGCTGCCAGCTGATTTCAGTCACATGAATGAGAACAACAGAAGGACAGCACTGAGCTCTGCCAAAATTGCTGACGTACAGAATCTTGAGCTAATGAATGATTGTTGCTTTATGCCATCAAGTTCTGAGGTAGTGTGCTATACATAGCAAAAGCTAACTGATACAAAACCAAAGATACAATGGCACAAATATGAAAAGACGTGTTCACTGAAGCATTGCCTATAATAGCTAAAGACTGGAAACAACTTAGATGTCCACCAACTCAGGAATGGTTGAACACTACAGTGCATGCAGGCCGTGGAATACTAAGCAGCTCCAACAGGGGTAGGAAATTTGTCTACTTCCATACAATGATTTTTAGGATATATTGTTAAGTGAAAAAAAAAAACAAGGTGCAGAATAGTTAATATTCTACCTCTTATTTAATAAAGGGAGAATATAAATATGTATTTTACTTTTATTTCAGAAATGAAATAATAAGAAACCACTAATAATGATTTCCTAGAGGAAGGAGAGGGGACACAGATGGAAGTTAGGTTTCTCTAAATTTACTTTGTTTTGTAGCTAGAACTTTAGAACCATGTAAATATTCTACACACATGTGCACACTTATAATCAAGATAAAAAAATACTTATACAGTGATGTGTCATTTAATGACAGGCATGTGTTCTGAGAAATGATGCCATTAGGCAATTTTATCCCTGTAGAATACACCTACTACACACCTATGCTGTATAATACAGGCTATTGCTCCTAAGCTACAAACCTGTATAGCATGTTACTGTACTGTGCTGTACTGAATACTGTTGGCAATTGTAACACAATGGTAAACGTTTGTGTATCTATACATAGAAAAGGTACAGTAAAAACACACTATACAAGTCAAAAAATGGTACATTTGCATAAGACATTTACCAGGAATGGAGCTCAGAGGTTGGAAGTTGCTCTGGAAGAGTCAGTGAGTGAGTGGTGAGTGAATGTGGAGGCCTAGGACATTATGCTACACTATTGTAGAATTTATAAACATTTAGGCTATATTACATTTATTTAAAAAATCATTTTCTTCAGTAATGAATTAGCTCACTGTAACTTTTTTTTATTTGTAAATTTTTGTAATTTTTTTATTGCATTTTAGGTTTTGGGGTACATGTGCAGAACATGCAAGATAGTTGCATAGGTACACACGTGGCAGTGTGTTTTGCTGCCATCCTCCCCTTCACCCACATTTGGCATTTCTCCCCATGCTATCCCTCCCCAGCTCCCCCCGCCGCGCTGTCCCTCCCCTATTCCCCCCAATAGACCCCAGTGTGGAGTACTCCCTTCCCTGTGACCATGTGTTCTCATTTTTCATCACCCGCCTATAAGTGAGAATATGCGGTATTTCATTTTCTGTTCTTGTGTCAGTTTGCTGAGAATGATGTTCTCCAGATTCATCCATGTCCCTACAAAGGACACAAACTCATCATTTTAGATTGCTGCATAATATTCCATGGGGTATATGTGCCACGTTTTCCCAGTCCAGTCTATCATCGATGGGCATTTGGGTTGATTCCAGGTCTTTGCTATTGTAAACAGTGCTGCAGTGAACATTCGTGTGCGTGTGTCCTTATAGTAGAACGATTTATAGTACTTTGGATATATACCCAGTAATGGGATTGCTGGGTCAAATGGAATTTCTATTTCTAAGGCCTTGAGGAATTGCCACACTGTTTTCCACAATGGTTGAACTAATTTACTCTCCCACCAACAGTGTAAAAGTGTTCCTATTTCTCCACATCCTCTCCAGCATCTGTTGTACTTTGTATACTTTTTAAAAGTTTTTTTTGAGTTTTTAACTCTTGTGATAACACTTAGCTTAAAATGCACATTGTACAGCTGTACAAAAATATTTTCTTTACATTCTTATTCTATTAGCTTTTTCAAATTTTTTCAAATTTATTTATTTATTTTTTTCTTTTAAAGCTTAAAAAAAACCACCTAAGACACACACATTTTAGCCTACACATACACAGGGTCAGGATCATTAATATCAGTGTCTTCCATCTCCACATCTTGTGCCACTGGAAGGTCTTAAGGGGCAATAACATACGTGGAGCTGTCATCTCCTATGATAACAATGCCTTCTGGAATGCTTCCTGAAGGACCTGCCTGAGGCTTTTTATGAGGAGGTGTCACTCTTCTCAGAAATAGGTCCATGATGGTTTACTCAGTTCGTTTCTTTTTTAATCATAGGTTTGCATAGGTAATGCGTTGTGCTATACCATTAAGACAGCTATGATGTCACTGCAGTTATGATGTTACTAGGTGATAGGAATTTTCCTGCTCCATTACAGTCTTATGGAACCACCAGTGCATACATGATTCATTGTGGTCCATTGTTTACCGAAGCAATGTCATGAGGTGCATAACTATGTATCCAAAGCAAAGGCAAAATGAAATAAATGAAACTAATTGTGTTGGTGTCCTAAAAGCACAAAGGAGAATTACTTCAAGTATTTTAAAAACACAGTCATTTGTCTATGCATTTTTAGTGGGCATGCCTTAAGGTATGAAGACGAATTGAAAATAAATAAAAATGAATTTAAAATACAATTAATACTATTAATATTAAATAGTATTTGTTAATATTGTTATTCTGAATCTATTATATATATTTTGCAGGGTAAATAACATGCAATTTTGTTAATATTAGGAATCAAGAAACTATATATATATATATATATGATCAAAGATGCTAAGTAAAGTAATACATTACATTTATAATTACAAATTTGAATTAGAAATATTATTATAAAATCATAATGTATTTCCTTTACAGAAGCACATTTTCTAGCCTTGTTCTTTGAAAATCAGTAATGAGCTTGCTTAGAACCCGGATTATAGTCTCTTTTGCAATTTTCTGCTAAAAGGAATAAGAACTCCTTGGAGAAATGGCAAGAAATGTCTGAAATGAGCTGAAACCATCTTGTTGAACCCGAAAGAAAGGAAACTCTTAAAAGATACTGCATTTCCAAGGACTTAGGAGCCAATTTGAAGGGATTATTTCTTGCCAAAGATGGGAAATTGTGTATACCAAAACAACAATTGCAATAAATTGAAATTCATATTAAAATCTGTGAGTTTAAAATTATATTTCACCAGGTGTGATGTCTCACGCTTGTAATCTTAACACTTTGTGAGGCTGATTGGGAGGATTCCTTGATTCTAGGAGTTTGAGACCAGCCTGGATAACATGGCAAGACCCCATCTCTACACAAAATTAAGAAAAAATTAACTAGGTGTGGTGGCGCATACCTATGGTTTCAGCTTCCGAGGAGGCTGAGGTGAGAGGGTCCTGTGAGCCCAGGAGATCAAGGCTTCAGTGAGCCATGTTCATGCCACTGCTTTGCAACCTAGATAAAAGAGCAAGACCCTGTCTTAAAAAAAAAAAAAAAATTATACTTAAAACACACACAGAAAACTCATTATCCTGAAAACAGATAAAAAGCATAATGGAATATTTAGATTGTCTTTCTTATAAAAACCATGCCTCAGGGTAATCTAATAGTTTGTATGAAAAAGTTATTTTTATAAGAAATTCCAGCTAATAAATTAAGAAGAAATGATAATGTTATAATATCACCATTTTGCTACTTCTAATGAAATAATGAATCTAAGAAATGATCACCAATGTCTTCTAAATCATTCTGGAATATTGATGAGTACTTTCTAATCAATGGATCTAGTCGACAGTTCCGAACCACCTTGATCAGTCACAAAACACTAGACAACCAGACATTATGCACCTCCTGATATGAAGCAATAAGAAGAACTAACACTAGTATTCTTTCAAAAAGAACTGAGCCTGGCTGGGCACGGTCACATGCCTGTAATCCTAGCACTTTCGGAGGCCAAAGTGGGCAGATCACCTAAGGTTGGGAGTTTGAGACCAGCCTGACCAACATGGAGAAACCCCGTTCTCTACTAAAAATATAAAATTAGCCGGGCATGGGGGTGCATGCCTGTAATCCCAGCTACTGGTGAGGCCGAGGCAGGAGACTCACTTGAACCCGGGAGGCAGAGGTTGTGGTGAGCTGAGATCGCACCATGGCACTCCAACCTGGACAATGAGAGTGAAACTCCATCTTAAAAAAAAAAAAAAAAAAAAAAAAAGAATTGAGCCTGACTGTATTCAGGCCTCTATATCTACCAGTTCATAGAAGTTAGAGTACATTTAACTTACTAGTTAGTACATATTAACTTGCTAGTTAAATAATCCCATGGGAAACAATGTTTGAAACCCGACAAGAGCATGTTTCTTCAACGTTATTTGTTGCAAGGAAATTAAAAAGGTGATGATTGTGAAAAGTCCATTCAAGGAAAACATAAATTAAATGCAATGTGTGGACCTTATCTGAATTTTGTTGTGAAAAAATCCACTAGATAAAAGTATTCAATGGATATTTGGGAAAATCTGTACTGTGATTAGATATTAATGATAGCAAGAAATGGGTCACTTTCTTTCCAGTGTGACATGGCTTGTTGGCTATGTTGAAGAGTCCTAATATTTCAGACAGTTGTGATCTGTTCCAGTTTCCAGTTTAACATTTAAGGAGCCTGGATGTCACCACTCTACCCTAACAACAAGTAAAAAGCTGAACAAACTGAAAAGTCAACAACTCTTCTTAGATCTGTAAGAACAGTGAAGTCATAGAGCAAACCATTGCCCTGTAACTTTGTAGAGACAAGCAAGTACAAAGAATCACAATTTACCAGAGCAAAAACCCAGGAGCAGAACCCTCCATGGAAACCACCGCAGGGTAGGAAAACTTGAACTGTAATGGATTATTTGCTAGAAGCTCGGAGGGCCAAGTCTGAGAGATTAAAAACTCCAGGAAAATCCAGTCATTGAGGGGCTCCCACACATTCATGAGTTTTGTCTCCTGGAGCTCTACCAGGTTCTCATAATGAATATCACAGAAAAATCCTCTTCTGCTTCTGGCAGAGGGAAGGGAAAAGTAGCCATTTTGAAATAAATCAGAGAATTCTGTTCTTCCTAATATGGTCTGCCCTCAGAAGAAACTAACCACAGCCTAACTTACTAAGGATTTCTCAGAGACTAACTTATTTTGGGGAGAGAAATTCCCAAATCCAGCCCTCTCTGGCCATCCTGTCCCACCTAGGCAGGGCAGGAGGAACCGAAAAGCTCTTGTGAAGTTCACAGTGCAGAGGCAAAAGCTCACTAACAGACCAAAACCTACTTCCCCTATCCCATCACCTTGCCTTTCCACTACATTACTGAAGGCCTATATTACTGCAGCAGCTTCTTTTACTCAGTCAATCATGTCTGGCTATCACTAAAAAATGACTGTAACCCCAGCACTTTGGGAAGAAGAGGCGGGAGAATCATGAGGTCAAGAGATCAAGACCATCCTGGCCAACATGGTGAAAACCCATCTCTACTAAAAATACAAAAATTAGCTGGGCCTGATGGTATGTGCCTGTAGTCCCAGGCTACTTGGGAAGTTGAGGCAGGAGAATCACTTGAACCCGGGAGGCAGAGGTTGCAGTGAGCTAAGATCGTGCCACTGCACTCCAGCTTGGGTGGCAGAGTGAGACTTCGTCTCAGGAAAAAAAAAAAAAACACAACAAGGCATACTAAAAGGCAAAAAGCACAGTTTGATATAACAGTGAACATTAGAACAAGACTCAGACATGACAAGGATGTGAGATTTACCAAACTAGGAATTTAAAACAACTATGACTAGTATGCTAAGGACTCTAATGGTTAAAGTAGACAGCATGAAATAACCAGATGAGCAATGTGTAAGCAAAGAAATGGAAATTCTAAGAAAAAACCAAAAAGAAATACCAGACACCAAAAACATTGTAACAAAAAATGCAAAAAGAGAGTGGCGCAAATTTTTAAAGCATTGAGAGAAAAACCCACCAATCTAGAATTTCATACTCTGCAAAATTATCCTTCAAAAATAAATGAGAAATGCTTTCATAAACAAAAATTTAGAGAATTTGTTTCCACTAAACCTGTCTTACAAGAAATGTCAAAGTTCTTTAGACAGAAGGAAAAGAATATAGGTCAGAAACTACATTAAGAAAGGAAAAGCATCAGAGGTGAAAAAATGAAGGTAAAATATTGTTCTGGCCGGGTGCCTGTAATCCCAGCACCTTGAGAGGCGGAGGCGGGCAGATCACCTGAGGTTGGGAGTTTGAGACCAGCCTGACCAACATGAGGAAACCCTGTCTCTACTTAAAATACAAAATTAGTCAGGTGTGGTGACTCATACCTGGAATCCCAGCTACTCGGGAGGCTGAGGCAGAATTGCTTAAACCCGGGAGGTGGAGGTTGCGGTGAGACATTGCACTGCAGCCTGGACAACAAGAGCAAACTGTGTCTCAAAAAACAGACAAACAAACAAACAAACACTTTTATTGTTCTTATTAATTGATTTAAAAGATATATTTTTTTCAAAATAACAATAGCAACAATGCATTTGATCATGTATTATATATACGTACCCACATATATACAGGCATACCTTATTTTACTTCACAGATACTGTGCTCCTCGCAAATTGAAGGTTTGTGGCAATCCTGCATTGAACAAGAGTATAGGCACCATTTTTCCAACAGCATGGGCTCACATTGTGTCTCTGTGTCACATTTTGCTAATTCTTTCAATATTTCAAACTTATTGTATTATCATTATTTGTTATTATTATATCTATTACATTAAAAGTAATGGCAAAAACCACAATGACTTTTACCCCAACCAAATATTACATATTATTATATCTATTATGATATAATAATGGAATTATGATGACCTGTCATCAATGATCTTTGATGTTACTATTGTAATTATTTTGGGGCTCCATAAACTATGCCCAGAAAAGAAGGCAAACAATAAATACTGTGTGTGTTTTGACTGCTTCACCAACATGCCATTAACTCTCTTAGGGCCTCCCTATTCTCTGAGACACAATCCTGAAACTAGGACAATTACGAACTCTACAATCATCTGTAAATGTTCGAGTGAAAGGAGGAATTGCATGTCTTTCATTTTAAATCAAAAGCTAGAAATGCTTAGGCTTAATGAGGAATACATGTCAAAAAGCAAAGATGGACAAAGCTAGGCCTCTTGCACCAGGGAATTAGCCAAGTTGTGAATGCAAGGGAACGGTTGTTGAAATTAAAAGTGCTATTCCAGGGAACACCTGAATGATAAAACAGTGAAACAGCCTATTGCTGATATACAGAAAATTTTAGTGGTCTATATAGAAGATCAATCAGCTGTAACATTCCCTTAAGCCAAAACCTAATCCAGAATAAGTCCTAACTCTCTTCAATTCTATGTAGCCTGCTAGAGGTAAGGAAGCTGCAGAAGAATTAGAAGAATTAGACTTCTGCTAGAAGTCAGTTTATAAAATTTAAGGAAATAAGCCAGGCCCATAGCATTAAAGTGCAAGGCAAAACAGCAAATGCTGATGTAGAAGATGCAGCAAGTTCTCCAGAAGATCTAGCTAAGATCATTAATTGATGAAGGTGGTGCTATAGTTTGAACGTTTGTCACCCTAAACCTTATGTTGAAATTTATTCCCCAGTGTTGGAGATGGGGTCTAATAGGAGGTGTTTGAGTCATGGGGGCCAGATTCCTTAAGACAGACTTGGTGCCATCCTTGTGGAAATGAGTAAGTTCTTGTTCTGTTGGTTTCCATGAACATCTGGTGCCTTCCCTCTCTCTTGCTTTCTCTCTTGACATATGATCTCCACACACTAGCTCCCCTTTGTTTTCTGCCCTGAGGGGAAGCTTCCTGAGCTCCTCATTAGAAGCAGATGTTGGCAACATACTTCTTGTACAGCCTGCAAAACCATGAGCCAAATAAACCTCTTCTTTGTAAATTACCCCGTGTCAGATATTCCTTGATAGCAACACAAACAGAGTAAGACAGGTGGCTACATTAAGCAACAGATTTTCAATGCACAGTGACCCTTGAGCAACATGGTTTGAACCTGTTGCTCACTTTCACAGGTTCACTTTTACATTAATTATTTTCAATCAAATGCAGATTGAAAATACAGCATTCATGGGATGTGAAACCCACATATATAGAAGGCTGTCTTTTCATATATGCAGGTTCCACAGAGCTGACTGTGGGACTTGAGTACGTATGTATTTGGGTGTATGTAGAAGGTCCTGGAGGCAGTACTGAAGGATGATTAGACAAAAGAGTTTTCTTTTTTTTTGAGCGGAGTTTCACTCTTGTTACCCAGGCTGGAGTGCGATGGCGCGATCTGGGCTCACCGCAACCTCCACCTCCTGGGTTCAGGCGATTCTCACCGTAACCTCAGCCTCCTGAGGAGCTGGGATTACCGGCACGCGCCACCATGTCCAGCTAATTTTTTGTATTTTTAGTAGAGACGGGGTTTCACCGTGTTGACCAGGATGGTCTCGATCTCTTAACCTCGTGATCCACCCGCCTCGGCCTCCCAAAAGCCAAAAGAGTTTTCTACTGACAGAAGATATCATCGAGGACCTTCATAGCTAGAGAGAAGTCAATGCCTGGATTCAAAGTTTCAAGGAACAGGCTGATTCTCTTGTTAGGGGTTAATACAGTTGGTGATTTTAAGTTGAAGCCAATGCTCATTTACCGTTCTAAAAATCTTAGGGCCCTCAGGAATTATGCTAACTCTACTCTACCTGTGCTCTATAAACAGGAAAATGAAGCCTGGATGACAGCATATCTGCTGATAGCATGATTTGCTGAATATTGTAAACCTACTCTTGATAACTTCTACCCAGAAAAAAGAATTCCTTTCAAAATATTGCTTCCCATTGACGATGCACCTGGTGACCCAAGATGAAATGACAGGATGTTAGTTATTTGCCTCAAAATAGTCCTGTGGGTGGGGGTATAGATGAAGTAAGATAAGATGATAATTATTAAGGATTAGGGACTAGTATAAAAGGGTTTATTGTATTTTTCTATCTTGTATTTATTTTCATTTTTTAAAAGTTTAAAAATTTGAATGGACACATTATCTGCCCTGAGAAACCTAAACCTTACTATGATCTAACAATCTAGGAATGCTCAGAATTTGGGAGAAGCCAGGTATTAACCTCACACAATCTTATAGACTGAGTGTTATATACTGAGTGGGAAGATGGAACTATGATTCCGGATGATGATGGGAGAGCAAAGGATTTCCCTTCTTTTGGAAAGTTTAGATCTGGGGCTAGGAGGCCAATGTAGGTATACGCATGCTTTTAACATTGAAAGGGACTGGCATAATAATTGCCTTAAATAAGTTAATGTGTGCCAAGCACTTAAAACAGTTCCTAGAATTGTCTAAGTGCTATGTAAATGTTTGTTGTTGTTATTTCTTGTTAATGATTTTCCTGCCATCCACTAACCTGGAATAAACACTAGTGCTGGGAAGGCCTCCTCCTACCTTTGTGATGTGGGATTATTGAGACTCCATACAAACGAGGAATTCAGATCTTGGACTTTTGAAGGAGAGAGAGCTGACTCGTTCCTGAGGTTGCCTTGTTTTCCCCTCCGTTTTCTGTGTTTCTAAGGAAGGGAGACAGTTGTAGGACTGGCTTTCTCAACAGATGCAGCAATAATAGAAGCTGCCAGCAGCACTGGAGGCAGCAAGGTGCTGGCTGCAAAATGCTGGCAGCAGGAGGGCAGTAGAATGCACGGCAGGGACCCAGCGAGACAATGGTGCAGATGGAGCCAAGGAGCTAGTGACGATAGGGCACCCACAGGGACACAGGGCAATAGGAGTGATGGCTTGCCACATAGGAGGGAGTTATGTGGGGTCACAGACACCAAAGAGTTTACCAACTAGTGGGAAGACATTGATTCATCATTGATTGGAGGTTTTGGAGGCCGATGTGTCATTCACTGCCCTCTTGGCGGTGGTTGTGTGGCTGCATAAGTGTGAGCGTGTATGTACCATGAACATGCAGATGTGCATGTGTTTGTATGGACACCTGGTTGTGTGGCACCAGTGATAACAGGAGGACTCAAATCACCTGGTAAAAAGGAGCCTGACTTCATATTTAGATTAAATATTTGCATAAGCGAACATTGCTGAATAATCAACCTGATGAATATTTTCCCTCTGCAGTGAAGTTGCATTTCATACACATTTAATTTATGAGAATTCACTAAGAGTATTTAGCTTAGCAAACAAGCAAGCCAACAAAGCCCAATACAAACAAGAGAGAAGTGAGAAAGAAATAAAAAAATTCATTTTAATAGTGCATCCGTCATAACACCAACAACTGGGGCTCCCCTGGGTTGTCTCGGTTCTGACACGGTTCTTAGAGGGCAGCATCTTGCTGCTCTGTGGGACTCTAGCCTTTCTTTTTTTTTAAAAGACGGGGTTTCACCATGTTGGTCAGGCTGGTCTTGAACTCCCGACCTCAGGTGATCCGCCTGTCTTGGCCTCCAAAGTGTTTGGATTACAGGTGTGAGCCACCACGCCTGGCCGACTCTAGCCTTTCAAAACACACATAACTTTTTATTTTTAAAATAATTTAAAGTGACTGCCTTACCCAGAACTCAGTAAAGAATACTCACTTCTCACTCATTTTCCTAGAAATATAAAATTTTGAAAATTATATTTTTAATGTCTCTATTATAGTAAGTAGAATCATTTGTAAGCAATTTATTTTATTGTATAGGGCTGTATACATAAAACTATGCATCCCAAGTTAATTTACAGAAACTTAAAAAAATTTAGGCAATGCATGGTTTTATTTTATATGCTGACTTTAGACCCTATCCCTGCAAAAACATGAGTCCTCTGTATGTATGATTTATCTTATACACATTTAATCAAAATAAATCCCTCATTTGAATGTGGTAGATCAGTGCTGCACAGAGGTGTGTTGAAATTTGGTGTTTATTATTTTGTTTCATACAAAACAAAAGTAAGTCCTTAAGAGCAGGATTGGGAGAGCACTGAAAAGTGAAGAGGAAGCTGAAATGCAGCATCTGGGGAAGGAAGGGCCAAGGGATATAGGGAAATAACTCTCAGTAGTGTCCCAAAGGGAATAAGCAGTAGTGGGTTGGAGTAGAAATGTGATGGAGCTGTCAGAGAACATGAACTTGGCTATGTAAATTCTGACGCTTAGTCTGGTTTTACTTGCTCTTACATGACAAATTGTTTACCACATTTGAGACGTCTGTGCAGACCCCCATCCCTACGTTTCAGCCGTGCTGTGAAATGGTATGAAGCACCCATTGATCCAAAGCAATCTGGTGGCTGCTGCTCAGTAGGAGTGAAAGTGTTCTCAGTGCTGCCAGTTACCTTCCTGTTCTTTTTCTGGATCCTTCCTTGGGATTATCAACACACCTAGGGTTTCAAGCTTGTCTGTGTTTATTCTTGATTGGAGGCAGAAGAGCTTCTTAGCTAGGCCCATGGCTGGAGCCTGATCATAAACTAACTGATCTTTCTAAGTATTACAAAAGGTTAAAAGGAAAAAAAATAAAAAATGAAGTCCAGTAGGAACTTCACCTTGTTTGCATCTGACCTTGCAGGGCCCCCTGGTGAGACTGCCCAATAGATGTGATTTGAGTGGGAGAGGAAGGTGGTGGGAAAGGGTGAGAAATATCCTGGGAGAAAAAGATCTGGGCATGTGGAACTTGACCCAGAACAAAGCCTTTCCTAACAGGGCAAGAGGAGGCATTGAGTACAATGCAGTGACTGTTCCCAGAGTCCATCCTTAGCCCTGCATGCTGGCTGGGTCCTGAGGAAGGAGAGCGCTTTGGGGATAAAGGGAAAGGGCTGACTCAGAAACCTGTGTAACACAGTAGAGCGCAAGGTCGCTCTGAGATTCCTCAAACACAGGCTCAAACACCTGGAACTAAAGGAGACATTTTTCAATCCCTTGCCCTGCTAGACTCAGCTGAGGGTTCGGGAGGTTGCCAGCTTGTGTGTTTACTGCTAGGCCTGTAAGAGCAGCAGGGCTACTCCTGAGCTCGGAGCAGGCAGGGGTGCACATGCAGAAAAGTGGGGCCCCCTGGATTGCGAAGGGCTCCTGGAACTCCTGGGTTGGATGGATATTTTGCAGGGAGATGGAGCACCTGAAGGAGCCCTCCATGATGAGTTAAACTCATTATTAACTTTTCTGGTTTTACCTTTTCTGCGGCTTGAAATTATCTCCTTACACATCCATGCAAGTAAACGACTTCATAAAAAGTGTTCATGCAAAATAAATTTATTATGCTCTAAAACCCTAACTTGTCTTATCTGTGGGTGATTTAAGCCTCTTGTGTGGTATAAGCATAAGTTCCTTGGCTTTCTTGTTGTATTTTGTTTAGATTTTGGAATGTTATTAATGCAACTAATGTTTTAAAATAAGAAAAAATTCATTGGAAGATTCTCCAACATTTTCAAGAGCAGTTTCAGAGAAGAAAATTCACTTTCTAAGTTTATTAATATGTGATTTCCACACAAACCTCCTAAAGCGAAATCAATAAGCAATAAAATCCTGGGTGCTGGAGCTGTTGCTGTCAGTTTCTCACTAAGTGTATTAGGCCTAATCCCCTGTCCTACTCGTGTATCTTTGCCTCATTTGTGCCCAGGTATACTTTGAGAAAACCAAATGTAAAAATGTCTTGCTGCATGATAATATCCACCTTGCACCCACATTATTTTCTGCACTTTCTTTTTCCTGCTCCAGGAGCAGTTTTTCAAATTTGCGTGATATACATTTTTTCAGCCTTTTCATGATGAAAGGAGAGCAAGTTAATTTATAAGAATTGGCTGCTTTTCTGATTATGGAGGAGGGAGAGAAAAAGAAGTCAGCAAGCAGGGCTCTATTCTTCATTGCTTACCTCTAACCTCTCCATCTTCCCTGTTTTAGGTTGGGGACAGGGCTAATCCCAATTCCAGAGGAGGCTGACCTGACAGCTGGGCTGCTTAGAGGTCTGGTCCTTCTTGCACTGAGGAGGCTTGGGCACAGTTCTGAAACCTGCCATGCAAACGCTGCTGGTTAATCACTGGCAGGTCATGTCTACTGGCTTCTGTCTTCCTTTTCTTCCACAATCACACCAGAGTCTTGCTTCAAGCTGCCAGGAATTAATAAAGGTAGAGACAAACATTAGACTTCCGAGATTCTAATTAACTTTGATATGGATTTATGTGTAAAGTTGGATGAGTCACTGATTTTAATAAACAGGAAAGAAAATCTCAAAGATTAATGTAATAGCTGAGAACACAGGCACCAGAACTTTGATGCTTGCTTAATTTTTTCTCCCAGCCCATGTCATTTGGAGAAAAAATATCAAAGACAGTTATGAAGGGAGAAAGGAAAGGGGATTATGCAAATTGGAAGTGAACAGGACTAAATTATTACTCTTGTGCAAATGAGCTTCTCCTTCATGTGCTTTTCAGGAGTGTTTTAGGTCTATATTTGCTGAGGATACATTCCTGAAGGTAATGAGAAATGGAGGCATGATGGAAAGAGCCTGATTGTAAACTAATTGATCTTTCTAAGTATTACAAAAGGTTAAAAGAAAAAAAAAAAAGAAGTCCAGTAAGAACTTCACCTTGCTTACATTAATATTCATCTTTTTAAAAAAGTGGCAAAAATGAATGAGCAATATATACACTTTGAGGTTCCTTTTCCCCATACCCAGCCTAAGTAGTGTCAGAAGTCTAGAGCAGTACGGCTGTTTTTCCAGCTGTCCTTCCTAGTGGTCTAAACTCCTTATTAGCTTCAGGTCTGGTGCTGCTGTCCTGCTTTGTCTGTCTTTTGCCCTGAGTTGGGGACTATGGCAGCGTGTAGGTTTCCGACTGTCAATCGAAGCTTTTCATGTTAGGTTCAGCGGTTAAAATCATCAGCTCTCTGGTCTCTCAAGCCAATCGTGTTCCCATTTGATGGAATATGCCAGTGCTAAGCATCATCAAGGTTAATTAATTTAGCCTAGAGCTCCCTTTGACCTGATAGAAGATAGCTAATACATGTAGAGATTTGTTTTGAGTGATTGTACAGATTAAGTATTCATTTTTCCCTAAATAATAAGCTAACATTGTGATAGATTTGAAACAATGCACAGGGCCTGTTGTGTTTGATTAACCTTGACTGTGAATGCTTTTGTAGCTTAGGCAGCTGGTTTGAACAAACTTTCAATTTCATAGCCTTACAAAAAAAGTCATTAATCTTTTATCATTTTATAAAGTAGGAACTTTGTATGTATTTACTGATAATGAGGGGACATATGTAGGTTGACATAATTTATTGATACTTTAGTTCACACTTGAGTTTTGTGAACAAATACTTATAAATAACATCCTGGGATGTACATCTTTTCTCACCTATAGTATTTTTTCTTAGAGCAAATCAATGAGATTACATTGCCACTGAAAAACTAATAGTGGCTAAGACTTTGGGGGCTGAGTTTTGGCTTTGCCTCTTACTAGCTGTGCAACGTTGCATAAATCACTTAAACTCTCTAAGGTCAATTTCTTGAGCTCAAAAACGGAGACAATATCACTTGCATCTAGGATTGTTCTGTATTAAATGAAATAACCTATGCGAATTGCTTAGGCAAGTGTTGGGCACATAATAAAGCACTTAATTAGCACAGCTATTACTACTGTTTCCAGAAATAAGATTGCTGGCTTAAGTATATGTAAAAATATTGATGCATACTGCCAAAGTTTATTTTAAATTTTTAATAAAAGTTGTGTCATTAATGCACATATCATAGTAAGAAGGTAATAGGCATGTCCACAAATGCAAGAAGTTGTCTCTACTATTTACTCTTTTGTTTTCTTTTCTCTGTTCTCTCGTCTTCTGATAACAGCACCTTGGTTTTCTTTTGGAGAAACACCTTGCTCCCTTTCTCAGTCCATGTAAAGTTCAGTGGGGTTGATCTCATCCTCTGGCTTCAGAAGGGAGCAAAAGTATATGAAAAGGTCCTGGGTAATAAAAATATCATAACCAACTTCACCATTTGATACAGTGATTGGCTCAGTAATAGGTATGTGACTTGAGCTGGGCCAATGAGAACCCACTGTAGGATGTTTACTGACTGATTAGGAAAGTGACATCATCCTTTACATCTTAGCATCCTTAGGGAATGCTAACCTTTTTGACCATCTTTGCTTCCATATAGAAAAATTCTCCTGGGGAATGAAGCATGGAGAAACGAAGAGCTAAGATACAGAGGAGCTTCCCAAAAACTATGTTTGAACACTTGGAAACAGCCTTGCCTGGACTTCTGAGTTAAACACGTCAATATATTTCTTTTACTGTTCAAATCATTTTTGTATTGAGTCCTTTTGAAAGGTGGCCACATCTGCTCCTCAAGGCCACACCCTGTGTGAGGAATAATCAGGTTTCTGCCAAGTCAAATGTCAGAGTCATTTACCTTCCATGATATTTCTGAATGATGGTAGACCCAAGTTAATGTAAGTTATGTGATGCCTGCCTGATGTCATTGGATGAAGACCTATGCTGGACAATCTCAGGTTTCTTTCTAAACCATGACTGAAACGGTAGATGCCTGTAGATTACCTGATAACCAACCATGTTCTGTAAATGTATGTATGTGTCTATAAAAGTCAATGCAGAAAATTAAAAAAAAATCCAAATGGGCTATAAAAATGAAAATCTGTATACTGTATCTATTGGTATTAATTTTGAAGACTTCTTTCCTGTAGGTTTACATTGCAAAACATAAACATTGCTTATATTTGCTTTTTTCATTTATCCATAGTGATTATACAAAGGCTGATAACAGAGCGCCCATGTGGAGGGGTGACAGAAGGTAAAGCCAAAACTGTTATGAAGGCCACATGTGGCAGGGCTTTGAGCACTGGTCCAAGGCATTTGCATGTGATTCTTTGCATAATGGGGAGCTGTTTAAAGTTTTGAATAAGAAAGATTAATAGGGCAATAATATGCCAATGAGAGTAAAAGGGAAGAGACAGATGCCTGCTATTGGGCCATTGCAATATTTCAAATTGAGATAAAGAAGCAGGGCAATGGAAGTGAAAAGAAAATGATGGATGGGGGAGACATGGAGAAGGAAGAATAAATAAGACTTGGCCTCTGCAAGAATATGGGGCACCAACAGAGAGAGAAGGGTGAAAGTTGAGCACACAGTGATGTTTCGAAAAGTTAGTTTGGGAATCTGCATTTGTTCGGTGGAGGAGCTGCGGAGAAGATAATGAGTTTAGTTTTTTACGTATTTGAGCCCTTTTCTGTTTGGTTGTCAGCTCTGTTAGAAGCTGAATGTAGTATGTAGAGTGGTGTGTAAACATGAGGTTGCCCTGGAACTCAGAAACTGCTCTAGTTATAAAGAGAAGTATGAAAAGTAAGTTTAAGAACAACGACCTTTATCCATAGCCTGGGATTGCCTTAACATATCTAAAGAAAAAATGGCTCCTTAAGGAATTGTTTGGTAATGAAATAAAGAAAATGGTCCGGTGTGATTGCCAGATGTGGCCCAGTGTGTTGATGGATGGAGGCACCAGTCAGTTTTAACCTTATACCTCTTCATCATTTGTTCTAATTTTATCCTAACCAAATCTACCTTCTAATTATACTTTGGTAATTTATATAGTTTCTAAGGCAGAAGAAAAATTCCTTGTGAGTAGCACATTCCTTTACATTGTCTGTTGTTGAGTCATCATCCTCACCGTCTGTCCAGCCCTGGGGTGCAGGTAAGACTGAATTTCCCGCTTTATAAGACTGAAGTCTAGCCTCTGCCTGGGGGTGATCTACCAGGTCAAGGCTCCCTGCTAAGGCCTCATGGTAGATAGGCAGCTGACCTTCCTCCTATTATGTTCTGGCTTTTCCATGACGGCTTCTGCTCTCTAACTCTGAACATACCAGGCAACCACAAATTCAACAACAAGCCTCCAATTTGCTAGGAGAGTTGTCACAGTCTGCAAGAATTAATAGCTGGAACGTTTTTCCACTTGGGAAACTTGAAGGCACCACACAAATCCTACTTACTTCATTCACTCGTTTGTGTATGTGAATAATCGTTAAGTTATTCTTAATCACTGTAGAAAAACATAACAAACAAAAACTGTTAATGCTCCTGAGCAGAGGCAACATGCACTGCGCCTGCACAGTTGGCACTTTGGCTTATTCCTTCTTAGGCAATTTCATTTCTACTTTCAATTTGATGAAAATTTAAAAGCTTTATTATCTGGTTCCCAATACCACTATAGATTAGAAGTAGCAAATTAGAGAAAGGGAAGAAAAGAGAAGTCATAAAAAGTAGATACAAGTTTTTAAAGTATAGAGTGTTCTGGAGTAGTTTAATGGACACAGCAACGCACAACTCGGTAATCCTGAGGTCAGTCACTGCATTGTAATTGGTGTAATAATACATTTATATATTGATGACCTCAAATCAGCATTAAATGGTTAAATTATATTTTAAAAGTCAGAAATATAAAAATATACTTTACAACTGTATTGTTCGAACTGGTTAAAACACATAAGAAATGAACCCTTAGCTGTCTGGGAAACTTGGCTATATAGATTTCTTCCTTTTCACTGGGTTCCAAATAAACAAGATATAGTTAAAACTACTGGTTTCTTCCCAGTATCCATTCCACACTCTTCCACTATTTAGAAACCACACTCTTGGTGGGACTGACCACACTTCTGGCTCTAGACATAGGCTCTGCTTGGCCTAAGCTACTCATGATAATCACATTCCTCTGCCAGAGTAACTAGTTCAGGAATGAGCCTATAGCCGTGCCCTGAACCAACAGCTCATAGCATTACTCCCATCACAGGTGATCATACATCTGCAAATTGGGGTAGCTACTGACCGCAATTTATCAGTCAGAATAAAACCCTTAGCTTCTGTTCAGTGGCTGTGGAAAAGAGGTTCTCTTGTGTTATCTGAGATGCACAGTTGAGTCCTGGAACTACACCAACCATTATCTTACCACGAAAAAGCCTGCCTGAGAATTAATACAACCCATAGAAGACAGCAGAGCTGAGAGAGATGGAAAAGAAGTCAGAATCCTGAAATCCACTCTGTATCTGGGCTTGAGTCAATAATTGTCATCTGTGTTTAGGCTATTTTGATTTGTGAGAAAGCACAAATGCTGTACTATGCTTTGATGGAAGTGATGGTAGGCCATAAGCGTGTATATGTCCGGCAATTCTGTTGTGGACATGCATCTAAAGTTCAAGACACCAGTTGAGGATGGACTTGAGTAACATGGACGGAGATGGTAGCATGCCACAAAGGAGCTGCTCAATGTTTAAGTATTAACTGAGTATGTTTTGAGTAGTCAGAATGGGTTGGGACTTGCTGGGGGAAAAGATGGAGACTAGAGATCTGAAGACTGAAAAGTGACTTGGGATCAGGAGAAGTGGGAACTAGTGAAGGAGGGACTGGAGTAGATAGGAAGTGAGGTCTAATATTGTCACATTGTGCCTGGTGAGAGAAGAGAACTGGTGAACTACAATGTCCAATTCTTTAGAGACACCAAGGTAATCAACAGACAAGACAAGCTTGGTAATTTGGAGACAATTGGTGACTGAGTGGAATGCATAAAAACCAATAGTAAGTGACTTTGAGTGTAATTAGTTTGTGATAAATGTGGTATGACCAAAGTTTGCCAGAGACACTGGCTCAACTAAATATAGTCACAATGACAGACACAAAATGGATTTTTTTTTTCTGGTCCTGCTTCTATTTGCTCTGTAGATATATCCAGAGGATTAAAAATTCTTCAGAGACTGCTGGGGAACTCCAGAGTTTTTGTGTTCATGACAAAACACTGATTCCAAGTGGTATATGCCATTTTCCTCCTCTCCTCAGCTGGCTCTCTTTCGGGACAGGCGATGCTGACAAACTACAGGTCAAAGCAGAGTAGTGACTCCATGGGGGGCTAGCCAGTGACCAGCCACTGTCCGTAGCTTGAGGCACTCATCCTGGAAGTGACACCACGATCAGGGTGTAGCTGGTCCTCAGCCCTGGAGCTCAGAAGTCTCCCTCCATCAGCGTACTGAGACAGGGCTCTCCCTTTGGTGGGGTCTGGCATTAACCTAGCTCTCAGAGGCTTATCTCCTATGGACTCCTTTGTTAAATTTTAGAGAGCAATACAACTGTCAAGAGATGAGAATGCCTGGACTGGCAGAAGTTTGATGAGCAAGGACTCAAAACATTAGGACTGATTTGATTCAAGAAGTGTCTCCCTGCTAAAACAGACTGAGGAGCTCTAGGGATGGTGTTGCCTAGAAATTCAAAATGTTAGTGCTTAAGCAAAATTTCTTTTCCTCTAGGCAACAGTTGCATAATTACTTGTCAACATTTTTTTCCTCTGGGATCCTGTTATTCCCCCCTGCTTCTGTGGCTGATCATCTTCTATTCATGTGGTTTTTCTTCCAAATTCAGGTCTAATATGCTTGATTAGGATTCTACTTACGATCAAATGCCCGTTCTGCTTCCTTGAGATTTCTCTCAGTAACCTTGATTGGAATTTTAAGTGTTCACAAACATTCCCTTTATATATTTTTAAATGCCCCTTTTGGGGTGTATTCCAGTAATTGAAAAGGTATATCCAGTGATGTGGATATTTTCTAGCTCATTCATTCATTCCATAAATATTTAATGTACACCTACTATGTATCAGGTACTGTGTCAGATGCTGGATAATAATTTAAGATAGGCACAATCCTGTTCTTCTCAGCTTCGAAGAATGAGTACTGAGAGAGATTTCCCTCTATTCCCTGGAAATTGTGACAGTCGCTGTTGCTGCTGGAGCCCCAAATGGCAATGGCTCTGGGAGTACCCACTGATGGTTGTCAGTGTTGGTTGGTTCTCTTGTTGGTGGTTCCCAGGGCCCAAGTGCCTGCCTGCCAGAGGGTACTAGTGGGCAGCTGGGTCTGGCTCTAAGTCTGGGCTGAGGGCAGCCAGGGCTGTGAGAGCACGCCTAATATATATTGAGGGCACCATATTCTGATGCTGCTGAGGTTGATGTCTGCGATGCTAACCACTCTGCTCCTCCAAATGTCCGCTGTTCCAGCATTTCTCATTCTTACTTAGCCCCTTTGTCTAGGGCTCACTGCCCCCTACTCCTACAACCAAAATGCACATATTGACTCATTCTTCCCTTAGGATGGGTTTATTTTTTTCCTCTGGAAAGTAATTGTTTTTCCTGCTGCAAATAGAATCTTGGCTTGCCTGCTCCACTGTTCCTTCCCATATACGGAAATATTCTAAACCCCTCAGTAAACACACCTCAGGGTCAAGTCAATGGACCTGTAACAGATTAATTTAATTCTATTAACAAAATACACATATAGATACATAGATGTAGAAAATAAATCCAGGGCCTAGCAAAGGATCTTGCACAATAAAAGGAAGGACAAGAAGGTGGTAATGAAAAGGGGAGGGAAATAAGGAGGAGAAACAGAGCAAAGAAGGAATTACTAGTGCACAATTCAAAATGTCTAGTAGTACATAATAAATGCTTAATAATGAAAGAGGAGGAAAGGATGAAAGTAAGTAATGATTTACAGTTTTCTAGAGATTCCAATATGTTTTCAGAGAGTACATGTTATAGAAACATAACATCCATTTTAGAATGAATGAAGAGAAACAAGGCTATTAATTGCCAAGAGGCACAATGTAGCTGGAATATATAATATTCAAAGCAAAATCCTCAAATACATTTACAAATTTATTTTATATTTCCAGGGATAGAAATGTCATTTCTTCTGAAGTTTCGGATGGCAAGCTTGAGCCAACTTCATATTAACCATTTCTGAAATCTGTGTGAGAGAATAAGGGGATAGAAATTGCTTACCCAGAGTGTAAGGAGGCTGCAGCATCAGCTGGAAAGTGAGTCTGCGACAGGCTTTTCACATTGTTGAGAGGCAGAGCCACATGCTGTGAGATACTCAGGCCCCTGCTGTGAAATGGTGTACTGCACATTTGCTGGGTTTGTTGTATTGCTGGGCTCTTTGTATTTTGTGGTTCAAGCAATAAGCAGCAGAATATGCGAAATGAGGACAGGTATATTAAAGATATCTTGTAGCTTTTGGTTGCGTATATTTAAACTGCTTAGAAACAGTAGCTCCAGGTTCATGCTTTCTGTCCCTTATATGTGTTTAATCAGTTAGAAAGCGTATCTCTGCTTTGTAAAGCAATAGCCAGGAGGCTGATCTTTATGTTCAGAAAAAAGGGGACATGTCAAAACCACTGTTATCAGGCGTCTTATGCATATGGAACGGTGTCTAATAGGTAGAAAGAGAGATCCAGAAAGGCTATTTCTTCCCGAATGGAAATTCTTACTATAAGATTAACTGCATGACCCTAAGCAGAGACCCTCTCATCCAGCTATAGGCAAAAGTGTTTCCAGAGAAAGTGACAGGTGTGGACTGCTTGTATGAGCTCTCTTTAGGAAAGAAAGGGACTTGGATATTTTCTACTATATCCTCCCCCCTACTTCAAGACTTTGATCCTGATGAAGTGACATGAGAGTGACTCTGGTAGGAGACAGAAATGATTCTATTACAATAATATAAAATATTATATTAGTCATGTTTCCTCGTTCAGTGGTAAGTAGTAAAAATTCAACTTGTACTGGCTTAAACAAAGAAAGTAAAATATTGACTTCAGGGTATATGATCAGGCAAAGCTGGATCATTCTGTGCAAAGATTGCTATCAAGAACCTGACTCATTCCATAACTTGACTTGCTTTTTCTTGGCATTGGCTTTGTTTTTAGGGTCTTTCCAAACAGCTGAAGGCTTATATTCTACCACCTTAGCAACACCAGGAGAAGTATCGTTCTTTTCTACTACATCCAGAAACAGTTCTTAAGTTGATGATTACTGGTTCAGATTGGGACGTACATCCATTCCAGAATCCAGTACTGTTATTCTCATCAACAGAACCTTGGTCATATACCTTCTCTTTCCCCTCAATCAAATTAGTCTCAACCCCACCCACACCACTGGTCTGACAGGAAGAGAGAGATGGCTTTATGAACTCCATGGGAAAAATAACACACACAGCAAAATAAACACAAAAACCAAAGAGAGAAAACTTCAGCAAGTGGAAGGACATTCTATGTTCTTGGATAGAATGGTTTAACCCCATAGAAATGTCAATTCTCAAGTTAATATATAAATTTAAGGTTTTCCCCCACCACCCTGCCAAACTGCCAATGAATTTTTCCCCTGGATCTAGACAAATGGAATCTAAAGATAATTAGAAAATAAACAAAACAAGAACAACTGGGTAAATTCTGGAATAAAGAGTAATGAAACAAACCAAGCTTTATTGTCTCATTAGTGTTTCTAATATTACCTGTTATAAACAACAGAGCAAAGGGTGTTCTTTACATGTATTCATGTTAATGTGTGCAAGCTTTTTCTCTGAAGTATCTTCTTAGAACAGGAATTAGTGGGTTTAGGATAGGTTCATTTACTAAATAGTTCTTTTTTAATTCTGAAGGTTTAAAAACGTAAATATCGTGTGTGTGACTTATTATGTATATTTCTGTGTAAATATTTTCCCAGTACAGTTTACATGTTATTAAAAGTGCTGGGATTGATAGAACTCATCCCACAGAATGAGAGGTAATTGAGAGTTGAGTTTACCGAACAATTAATAGAATAGTTACATTAGAGAAAATCTAAAAGTAATACACATTATGATGTAATTAACTGAACTCTTAGTCTCTTTTCAGTGGGCAGGTCTTACAGCTGTTGGCCTTCTTTTTCTTTTTCTTTGATCATTTTGGTTCTCTGTGACCCATGATTTTCATTCTGGTTCTCCTCCCATCTTTCTTGAATTGATCAGTCCCTTATTTCAAACATTTAATTACTGGAAAAGAATTCTCAGACTCTGAGTTTTTTTTAAATCCACACATGAATGAGCTTTCTGTTTCAAACATGTAGCACAGTGCTTGGCAAATAGAAGACCTTCTGTTCAACTGAAGTCTTCATCAATTATCGTTCATAGCTCCAACCACCCCTGACCTTATTTGCATAGCACCATGCGAAGTTCCATACTGGAACTTTCAATGAATGTTTGAAAATAATATTGCCGAATGGTTCCAATAAAAATACTAAGATCACTTGAGAAAAAAGTATTAATTGCAAACCAAAAATACACATATCACGGGAGCAGTTTGCTGACGACAATCCATTTTACATCTTATGCTTTACATTGGATCATTTCTAACCAAACATTCATTTTTCAAGAACATACTATGTTTTCAAACAAGTGAATTATATATCCCCCAAAAGAAAGATTTTGGGGGCCAACACTTACTGTGCTGTATTGATTGGTCCATATATTTACCATGAAGAGTACTGATTTTGTGAAGGAACTTCTTTGAAGTTTATTTCCGAATATTTTTCTGAGAATTTTGCAAACCAGGGTAGCATTTTACAGCTGAATTTTATTTTTATTTATTTATTTTTTAGATGGAGTTTCGCTCTTGTTGCCCAGGCTGGAGTGCAATGGTGGGATCTCAGTTCACTGCAACCTCTGCCTCCCGGGTTCAAGCAATTCTCCTGTCTCAGCCTCCTGAGTGGCTGGGATTACAGGCATGCACCACCATGCCCCTCTAATTTTGTATTTTTAGTTGAGATGGGGTTTCTTCATGTTGGCAAGGCTGGTCTCGAACTCCCCACCTCAAGTAATCCACCCACCTTGGCCTCCCAAAATGCTAGGATTTGGCATGAGCCACCATGCCTGGCTACAGCTGAATTTAAATTTTCACATATCTTTATATGTGTATTAGTTTTGCATAATCAATTCCTCCAACAGTTTTGTTGGGGCAATTTGTGGCTGTAAATAACAATAAGCATTTATGATCTGACATAGCATTTATTATTTTTGTGGACCAGGAATGTGGCTTGACTGGATGGTTCTGGCACAGCATTTCTCCTGAGGTTGAGTCACTTGTTCACTGGAGCAGCAGCTATGTGAAGGTTTAGCTGGAGCTGGATGATCCACTTGCAGAGTGGCTCACTTATATAGATGGCAAATGGCTTCTTGCCATATGGGCCTTTCCACAAAACAGCTTGAGTAATGATCTCACACAGGAGCATAATTTCCTATGGCAAATGTACCAGAATCTCCATGTGGAATTGTTCAAACATCACCTCCTATTTTGAGATTCTGATAAGACTACTTCCTTGTACTGATAGGTATGGCATGGGAAACAATTACAACTAATAATGTATGTAATGAAAGGAATTACTTGTATGTCATGATTTTCTGAAATCAAAGTCACTGGTATTATATTGGCCGATTTTTGGATTTTATCTCAAAGTGATATTTATGACAATCTGATGAAGTGAGTATTATTTTCTCCAATTTGCAGATCAGAAAACTGGGGAAATGTCTGCTCAGGTAATAATTGTTCCATGAAACTTAAATTTGAATTTAGAGAGTTGACTCTGAAGCTTTCACTTCTAAAATTATATCAGACTATACTGTCTCCTCTATGGCATTTATTTACAAAACAGAAACCTTCATTTTATTAGGAGACTTTTGAATACAATAACAAGTAGACAGAGTAATATTATGAATCACATACTCAACATCCAGCTCTACTATCAATACTTGGCCACAAATCTCTTCTATGATTTTCTCTCATTTATTTTGAAGGATATCTCAGACATCATATAATTTTATCTATAAGTACTTCAGCATGAGTCTTAAAAAGATAGGTGCTTTTAAAAACATCGATGATATCAGACCAAAAAAATTAACACAAATTTTTTATCATCATCAGATATTCAGTCAATGCTCAAATTTCCGGTGTTTTATAAATGTTTTTCTTTTAAATTTTAAAAATTGAATCATGATCAAATAGTGTC
The DNA here is from genome assembly GCF_049354715.1 of Callithrix jacchus. Taxonomy (NCBI): domain Eukaryota; kingdom Metazoa; phylum Chordata; class Mammalia; order Primates; family Cebidae; genus Callithrix; species Callithrix jacchus. The sequence goes on from NC_133507.1 coordinate 112,647,105, forward strand.
CACACAATGTAATTATGTATATTTTAATTTTATTTTAATCTATATATTCCTCTCTTTTTTGATCATCAATAGACATGTATTTTCAGAATTTGTTTATTACAAAGAAAGCTGCAATAAATCTTGTAATTGTTTTTCTGGTAACTGATGCTTCATGACTTCATACATTTTTTATTGGAGTGGCTTTTAAATACTGATTTATGAGTTCTTTAAATGTTAAAGAAATTACCTCATTTTCTGATGTGTTACAAATATCTTTCTCTAATTCCTTGTTTATCTTTTAATTTTTTTGGTGATTTTTTTTTTCCTACAAAAGTTTAAAATTTGTATGTGATCAAAATTTCAGTATTTTCTATTATAATTTTGGATTTAACATCTTAGAAAAGCCCTCTCCATGCCATACTTTGATATGACTCTAGCAGTCTTTAATAGATCCCCCCACCCCCGCACCAATTTGGTATGAAAAGATTTTCTACCCTTATCTTATATATTTCTGTCCTAGACTTGGACCCAGGCAGTTTTCAAGGGTGCTACAGCAAACCCATAGGGGTTCAGTGAGATATTTAAGTGTTTGAGTGAAACAAAACAATACAATACTCAACATCTGTTGACAGGCAATGAACTGCTGGCACAAGGTAGCTCCCATTTCAACATCAGGTGGTACTTTAATAATATCAGTGACGGCATGTATTTGCAGTGTTAGGTGTTCGTGGTTGTTGGGATAAAAAGCAAGTGCCTCCGGAAGTCAGTGTAGAACAGAAAGTGGAAGTGGTGTGTCCAATTTGATTCTAAGGTTTGAGAAGTTGTGCAGTCCCCAACAGGTGCATGTATCCTATTAGTAAGTGCCACTGTTAAAGAAGAAAATAATCTTTTTCCAATTTCTGTGTATGTTGTTTTCAATGGCCACTTAGTTGTTAGGAAGTAGAGTTTTAGCAAGTTCTTTGAACTTAACTCCTTAATAAATGAAACTCTTGAGTATTTTTTAACTTTTTGTCTAGGGGCGCTGTGAAAAAGCTACCGACATATCAAGAACATGTTGAGCTGTGAAAGTCTGGGAGCCTCTGGATTAGACCCTGCTTGCTTTTGTGGTATGCAGCTGAGTCGGAGCTCTCTTCTAAGTGTCACCACTGCCATTTCCTAGTTGACTCCTACTTGCCTAATTAGTGTCATCTTTGATCTGAGTTTGCTTTGTGGCAACTCCTTTAACTCACTTGCCCAACATTTGAGGGTTCATTTAGCTAAAACGAGACAACATAATACAGTGGAAAGTGACTGCAGTGCTAGTCAAGGAAAACCTTACGATTTATTCATTTGTTCGAGACTCAAGTTCGCTTTCTGCGATGGTTGATACATTAATTTCCAGGGGCCGATTTCCCTACCGAACAGCCACGTCAGCAAATTTAATTTCAGATGGACCTGGCTGCTCTATCAGGCACAAATTAATGACAATATATTACAATATGCCGGAGGCAAACGAACTACTCGGGCACCTCTGCTGACCTCATGATTCTCCCACCTTCCCTCAAGACACTCGGAATTTAATATGCTCATGGCTACTGGACAGACGGAACAAGACAGGGTGCCAGGGCAAATTGATACACAAAATAATAGTGAAGGTTAACTATTTTATTATTTTTCCTTAGATAGAATAGAATTAGAAATAATAATAATAGTAGCCGGGAATGGTGGCTCACGCCTGTAATCCCAGGACTTTGGAAGGCCGAGGCAGGTGGATCACGAGGTCAGGAGTTTGAGAACAGCCTAGCTAACATGGCAAAAAACGCTGTCTCTACTGAAAATACAAAAATTAGCTGGATGTGGTGGTGGGCGCCTGTAATCCCAGCTACTCAAGAGGCTGAGGCAGAAGAATTGCTTTAACCTGGGGAGAGGGGGTGGGGGTATGGAGGTCGCAGCGAGCGGAGATCGAGCCGTTGCACTCCAGCCTGGGCAACAGAATGAGACTCCATGTTGGAAAATAATAATAATAATAACGGAATTAGAAATAATCATAATATAGTTTTATTGTATATTTTTTAGAACTCCTGCACTGTGTGTCTCCTCTTTGAAGACCACTACTCCAGAGCACTTAATTCCTGAAAGGTCACGTTTTTGTTGCTACAGCTTTTCCTGAGATAAACCAATGAAGCCATTTACCGGCTGTCATGCCCTTCAGGAAGTCAGCCATGGCCAGGTTTGCCCCATCTCCTGACTCCAGGTGTGGTCCAAGAAGCTCTGTCTGAGTGCTTTGTTTAGAGACAAGTTAGGTCTCCCAGGCCTGCATTTCTGAGTTTTTATAAAACTTCCAGCATCATATTCTGGGCGGCAGAACACATTCTGGCACTATTAGGGTGGGTTTGTGGACCTAGGTTTGCTCCACCTTCCTACACTCCGCTCCCTCCCCGTCCACTCCCTCACCCAGCCAATGCCTTTCAAGACATTCATTTGCCCTGGGCATGGCCATATACAGAAGAGTATGGAAAGAAGAATAAGTTATTTACATTTCTAAATACACTGAAAAATCGATGGTAGAACTACATACATCTTGAAAGCCTGGGTGCTTTTGGTTTGTAAGAGCTTTTTGAGAGAAAAAAACATTTTTATTTTATTTTTTAATTCCATAATCTTCACTTTAAGCATCAAACATCAAAGAAAATCTTTGCTAAAGTTGATCCATTAACCACAAATGTGAGATAATACTACCATCCACCCCTGCCTCCCCCAGGCAGAGATATAAAACCCTTTTCTGTGTGGAAGATGAGGAAAAGAAACTTCCAGAGTTGATTATGTGCCAACTCTCCATGCTTCAAGACAGCAACGGTGATCACTATCCTACATAAAGATCCTGTAGAAGATCCTACAGAAAAAAATGTGTCTGGACTCCTTTTCAAGTGTTGCCCGAGAAGACTCAGCTTCTCTGCGAATCCACTGGCTTGCTAGGGACAGGTGTGGTGGCTCGGCAGTGTGGCGTTTGCAAGCAAATAGACTTGCAGGCAGCTGCCAGTGTTTAGGCAGCAGAGCATTCCCTGTCTCTGAGATGGTGTTGGGAGTGGGGGCAGAGAGTGAGAGAATCCAAAAGGACAACACAGCAGGGATGAGGAGGCTGCAAAACGCATGGACTATTCAACTGGAAATCACAGTGAGTGCAAAGATATTTCTTATTTACTTCCTCTTGCCTTATGCCTCTTATGTCTGACAACTAGGGACCAGGTACCCTTCCCCCTGTTGCTGTGACTCTACATATACCCATCTAGAACAAAAATGCAGCCCCCAGGGAAAAGGGAGGAAGGCCCAGAACCTTGAAATGACTGAATTGAGATCCTGAAATGACCAAGGGGAAAAAAACTTATTCAACATGCGTTTTTGGGTTTCTACAAATGACCGTGTTCTAGAAATTGAGGATACAGAAATGAACATGAGAGGAAAAATTTTGCTTTTAGCAGTTTACATTCTCAAGGGGAAACCTAGACAATAAAAAGATAAATGAGCAAAATATACAGTATGTTTGATGGTTTGCTATGCAAAAGAGAAAATCAAAGAAATTGAGTAAGTTGAGTAGTAGAATGGGGTCACATCGAAGCAACACAGCAGCCATCCTCAAAGATCTGGAACAATTTCAGTAACAAAATAGATAACATAGTGGTGGATTATAACTCAGTGTAGGATAAAACTCCTCAAACCATGTTTTTCTTTTGCTGGCACAACACCACAGCCATCAACACAGAAGACTTCTGTGACCAAATGTGTGTGGGGGGAGTCTTCCCCACACGCCAAGCAGCAGATGCCAGCCGGGTGTCCTCCAATTCAGTTCTGACACTATCTCCATCTATGTGGAGATGGTATCTGATCCCACAGGTTGAAGGCTCAGTCCCTAAGACTGTTCCCTGCCCTCCACCACAAGCACCAGTCACAAGCCAGGCCTCTGGAACTTCTGACCAGATGGTTTCAAGTTGGGGTTCCCATGACCACTATTTGAATTTGATTAATTTGCTGGAGTGGCTCACAGAACTCGGGAAACACTTACTTATGTTTACTGCTTTATGAAGAAGATATTTTAAAGGATATGAATAAATAGATGAAGAGATACACAAGGTAAGTTCGAAGGGGTCCCGAGTGCAGGATCTTCTGTCCCATGGAGTTGGGGTGCACCACCCTTTTAGCTCACGGATGAATTCTTCATCTTCCTGTCAGCTTTCATGTGTTCAGCTCTCTGGAAGCTCCCTGAACCCTGTCCTTTGGTCTTTTATGGAGACTTCATTGGTGGCTGGCCAAAAAGTGCATTATCTAAACACAGTGAGGCTTGTCTGTTTAGATTCCTCTTGGTTTCTTTGTGAGGCTTTTCTTCCTTCAGAGTACAAAGCAGAGGGTCCTCTCTGGAATTTGGGTCTTATGACCCATAATCAGATTAGAGTTCTGCCTTGGGCAGGTGAACGTAGGGCAGGAGGAGGTCAGAGAGAAAGATTTTGTCTCCTGAAGCCTGGTTCTGAGGCCTAAAGTGTCCCAACATTATAACAAAGGACTGAAACAAAGGTTATGGGAGTTATGAACTAGGAACTGTGGATGAAAATCCCTCTCTCTCTCTCTCTCTCTCTCTCTCTCTCTCTCTCTCTCTCTCTCTGTGTGTGTGTGTGTATAATCATAGAATGAAAAACCCGAAGTATAAAATAAACATATGTAGTGTATACTGATGGAAATAAATAGTGATGAATAAATAAATAAATAAAGAAGAGACAGATCTTACTTACAAAAGACTTCCATTTAGTATATGTTACATACTCTCCCCTTCAGGAAGCAGAACTCTTTCTTCCCTGAGTGTAGGCTAGATTTAGTAAGTAGTTCCAAATTAACAGACTATGGAAAGGCAGAAATGTAATTTTATAATGGAGAAACCTGGCAAACACTAACTTAGTCAAATGATGAAGGTTATGTGATTAGAGGTGATGTCGATATCACATATCCTCTGATAAGGTGAAATGAGAGGGCGTTTCTCTCCGCCTTTCTTTCCCAAAATCTATGATCTCAGGCTACTTCTGAAAAATATCAGGCAAACCAAGATTGGGGAACATTATACAGGACCTGGCCAGTACTCCTCAAGACTATCAAGGTCATGAAAAAGAAATAGCAGGAAACTGTCACAGACCAGAGGAGACAAGGAAGACATGACATGATATGACAAGTAAATGAAATATGATACCTTAGAGTGAAGCCTGACACAGACAGAGAATACTAATGGAAAAGCTGGTAAAATTCAAATAAATCTAAAGATTTGTTAATAATGTATCAATATTGTTTTTTCTTTAGCTCTGACAAATGTACTGTGGTAATGTAAGCTAGTAATAATGAGTGAGGGGTATACTGAAATTCTCTGTATTATCTTTCCAACTTCCAACTGCAAGTCTAAAATTATTGTAAAATAAAAAAAATGTATTTAACTAAAACAAGACACTAGGAGAAAGAATCCCTTCTCACTTAGAAAAGGCCTTCCCAAGATTGTCAATATTGCTTGGAGCTCTGAAGTTATCAAAGATGTTCATTATGGCTGAAAAGATAGCATTGGCTAGCACACCAATGTGATATAAGTAACCAGTGCTAATATCAGTTGTCTTGGTTACAGGGGACTTGGCTCCTCCAAGAGAAAACATCAGGTGGATTCAAGCTTGAATTTGCTACATGTGAACTACAAAAATTAGAACACCAGTCCTCCCCAGGGAATAATAGAATAATATAGCATAGACCTACCGGGCTTGGGAGGCTAGGGAGGAAAAAGGGATATACATGGCTAGCTAAAATTACTTACCACTTTCCACATCTTCCTGCTGATTATGTGTTTTCCTTGCTGTGGGCCCATTTATTCAAAACTAGAATTTGAGTTTAAACATATTTGAAATGATTTCTGTTCTATCTTGAACATGTGCTACCGATATTGTTATAATAGGTTATACACATTCATTCATAATTTTTTATATACATAAAATATTTTTATTTATTAAAATAAAAAAACTATAATAAAAATACTAAATGTAGGATGGACCCCTGGGACATCTGGAACTTATTACAAACAGGGCATAGAGTATGTTTGTAAATTCAGTTTCTAGCCTCACCGTTGAGTGTCTACTTGATTATGAATGTATTTCTCCTATTTGTCCAAAGCATTTGTTCTCAGATTATTTTTCTTTTCAATATAAGTGAACTTTGGGGCATGTCATGTTCCCAGTGTATTTGCTCAATTTTGTCATTGAGCGAACATTTTTTTTTACCTTGCTTAGATATGTAAGGCACATATATTCTAATCTAAAATCCCTGAGGACATATGTACCTTGGGAAATAGTATGAACTATTGAAATAGTAATATTTTGTTCTTTTAAAATCACATAAACATATTTTAATGTAATTCCACTAAACAATATACGGGGTCTGTTGATACAATAGTAAGGTGAAAGGTGATGATGTCACCCTTGGCTTTTGAATATCTCTTTGGCTTAGATTATCTTTGACATTTCCAGTTTAGAGCTTTTTCCTTTATCTACCATTTTTCTTTGCCGTTTCTCTTCCATCTTCTTTGTGAAGCGGGTAGACAAACAAAACCTTCAAATGTTCAAATGTAGCATTTAGCTAGTCTTTCATGCCCTGGGAATCACAGCTAATTTCCACCAGCTTTCACATTTAAATCTGTATAAATAACCACTCTGTGTAGGAAGTTCAAGAAGTACCAGGGAAGAGCAGCATGGTACAGTCAGCCCAATCGATCAGTTCACTACAGAAGGTCAAAGCGCGACCTCAGTGACCTTCAATCTGAGTTCCGGTAAGGGATTTCATTTTTAAAAGGATACATATCTCTCAAGGTATAAATTTCTAGTGACTTTAAGAAGGTCTAAACAGGGGGGAAGGTCAACTGGAACACAGAGGTGATTCACTGACCAAAGGAAATTTTTGAACCTGTGACTTTCACTTAAAAAGCACGTTTCTGAATTTTGGAATCATGGGGAATTTCAGCTCTCTTGTTTTCCCAGGCATACCCTTACATACAGAGTTAATTCAGATGCTGACAAAAACAGAACAGAACCATTGTTCATTTGTCATATATTTAAGAACAATTGGAAACTCTTTTTAATTCTAGGGTAATGGAGCTGCTGGAGTTTTCCCAACTTAGAGAAAAAATATACTTAAAAGTTGATTTGTAACAGAAATTTTTCCAGAGACTAGGTATTTCTACTTCCTGGGATGGTAGACAGTAAGTTAAATTCTCCTTCTTTCATAACTACTTGTAGAAGATGAAAGGTTTTTAGAACTGGTCGGGCTATTCCAGGGGTGGTTTCTCAATCATAAGGATCCCTGCCCTTTGATGGCTTTGGTTTGTCATATGATAATACAGGATCAGTGCAATGAAGACACCAACTCTGGTCACTCACTTGTGTCAAACCAGTCATACTTCTCTTTGTTTAGTTTACATTTAGCCAAAGTAAAGAAGAATATAAAATCAGTTGAATGTGCCAAAGAAACTATTGGGAAATACTGCTTTGGACAACTTAAGTTTTCCAAGTTTTATTGAAACATCTGTTCGGTGTTTTGATATACTCATTTATTTTAAAAGGCGAGTGTTTGGCCAGTCACAGTGGCTCATGCTTGTAACCCCAGCACTTTGGGAGGCTGACGCAGGTGGATCACTTGAGGTCAGGAGTTTGAGACCAGCCTGACCAACATGGCGAAACCCCCGTCTCTATTAAAAATCCAAAAATTAGCTGGACACAGTGGTGCACGCCTGTAATCCCAGCTACTTGGGAAGCTGAGGCAGGAGAATCGCTTGTACCCAGGAGGCGGGGCTTGCAGTGAGCTGAGATTACGCCACTGCATTCCAGGCTGGGTGATAGAATGAGACTGCCTCAAAAAACGAAAAAAAAAAAAAAAAAAAAAGTGAATGGTTATTAGCAACTATGAGGAAGAGAGAGCAGAATGGGAATTGCCAGCTGTCATTTAAAAAGCTTTTTATTCAGTACTTTGGATAGGATATTTAGGGTATTTTAATAAATAGGTTTTGAATCGTTTAGGTTGGATAGTAAGCATTAAGCCTACCCTTTGGATTTAAGTTAATCACAGGATAATGTGGGGTTAAAACTTGAAATGTAACTGAAAGGGTGTATTCTGGATATTACAGCTATTGCTAAACTTTTCAGAATTTCAGTATTCTAGTTTGGTTCATCCTATATTTCTGACAGCTTTTCTCTGTCTCTATTAGTAAAAACATGCATATATTTTAAATTAATGTAGACTTGCATTAATTTAAAATTGTGTGAAGTCAGTTGTTCAGACATGCTTTAAGAATTGCAGAATCAAGATGGCAATTAGCAAACAATTTTAAACACTCATGGAGGCTTACCTTCCAACCCTAAATTCTAGGTTTTAAGTGAATAAGTTTAGATACTTTGACAGGGGAAGAATCAGAATTTCACAAATTAATAATGAAAGAATACTATTGCCCAAACATAATTACTGTGGCTTACATAAATACTTTAAAATAAGTAACAAAACTTCCTCTCTCAACACTATCAGCCCATTCTGTATTTAAAATTTTATTTCTAAATAGGAATTAAAAAGAAGCTGAGGAACAGCATGCATTCTAACCTGCTGTCAAAAGTTATTCTGCAGTCAAATTCTCTTGTTGTCTTTTTTGCTTCATAGTACATACTGTACGCTCTTACTTTTCTAAAACTGGATTATTTTAACAATACAGCCTTATTTTCTAAAATGAAAAATGTCTCTTTTTCTCAAGGAGGCAGATTTCTCTTTGAAAAAAATAAACTTGTGAGAAAAAAATTAGAAAAGAAGAAAATGAAGTTATAAAAGATAAAACAATTTCACACTTGCCAATTTAAATAGCATGTGTCTAAGTTTCAATCTTCTCTCTCTCTCTTTCTCTCTCTTTCTTCTCTCTCTCTCTCTCTCTCTGTCTCTTTCTCTTTACTGCAGTTGAATTAGCCTATTTCTTTCATTGTACAGCTTCTTGGAAAAAATTACTGTAGGGACTCAGAACACAATACCTCAAATTGTGGTCCCTTTACATATGAAGTATTTTAAGCTGATGGAAATTGAGAAAAACCACAGAGTCAGGAACGTGATGATCTGATTTTCACTCTCCTTTCTCCACGAGAGACCCCCATGTTACAGGTGTCCTGCCCTATGCCTGGAGGAAAGGAACAAAGGCACAGAGAGACCAAGAAGAATCTGAACTGAAACAGGCCTTGCTAAATTTCTCTGAGTTTATTACTATTAGGTCATACCCTCTTTTGTCCTATTGTACTTCTACATAACTGTTCTTCATCAAGCTTAAGCACAAAATTACAGTTTCTCTGGGTCTTTGGGTCTCCATTTCTCATAAAACTTATATTAAATAAATTTGCTATGCTTTTCCCTGGTTAATCTGTGTTTTGTTATAGGAGTGTCAGCCATGAACCTTGTGATGGGAGAGGAAAGGTTGTTACTTTTTCCTCTACAAATTACTTATAGTCACAAATATACCTCACAGTCTTTAAACCTGAGTTCCTGCTTTAAAGCCTGTATTCTGGTCCACCAGTGTTACTTAAGGGTTGTGAGATCAAGACTATCCATAGGCCAACCACAGGAAGCTGGAGTGTCTCCAGCTGTTGCAGCCCCCTATGCTTTTCTGCTTGAACTTCACATTTCTCTATCAGCTTAGCCTCAGACTCACAATGTGACCTTGGGCAAACTGCTTAACCTTTTTGGACAGTGTTTTATTTCAAGATCCCTCCTTAAGGTGCTTTCCATTTCTAAAATACAGTTGAGGAATTCTTTGAATGCAGAGAATTTACAAATTAGACTGAAAATTCGGAATTTATTCAATTATTAATTATGTTCTTATTTTGCAGGAGAAATACGCTATTCAAGCAAAATACTCTATTACTAAAATAGGCTATGGTATGAAGGGGTCTTATTAGAGCTTGGAACCAGGAAGAATTTTCCTTTCAAAACTGATGAGACACATTTCTAATGCATTAGAATAGTGTGCTTCTCTAAAGGCAACTCAAAGAGAAGGCTCTTGTACTTTAGTTTTTTTTTTTTTTTTTTTAAAGTATCAACAAATTAGAAATAAGGCAAAGGGATGACTGTGTGTCCTTTCTGTGTCAGACTACAACAGTGTCTAACAGGATTACTTAATTCTTTGGGAGATTATCCTTTGCTATTTATCTATTTATCTTCTAAGATGATTTATTATTGATTAGGGCCCAGGTTCTGTGAAGTTACATGTTAATGCATAGAGTTTTGTCTGGTAGAGAGGCAAATGATTTCTGTTTAGAAGAAAAATATAACCCTAAAAGTTATGGTTTTATTGCTCTGTAAAATATCAACCAATTATACATCTACCCAAGCAATCTTGTTGCAACACCCTTTCTTCAGTTTCTGTAACTGCTTAGTTCTCCAAATACTCTTTGGAGCTTTATCATCCTGCTGGTTCCCTTATTGATAAGCTATGTAAATTTCGACACACTTTATATTTATGAGTCATAGTTGCAATATTTATTTATTTTTGGTTTCACAGTTTTCATTGTCTTTGCTACCTTCCTACTGCAACCACCTGGAAGAGTAGAGGATGCCCAAAGCAGAAAACATTCTAACTCTAAGTACTAAGCTTCTCATTATTTGAATTTTCATAGATTTTTCTTCTTCATCTGTGTCCTACCCCCTGCTTCACGGTTGTCTGTTGTAATGATTGAGTCCAATTACAGTAGATTATTGGGATTTGAGGCTTAAACATTTGCAGTTTTGATGATTTTCAAGCAACTTAACTTGTAATGATTTGCAATTTTGCTGAGGAATGAATTTTGGTGGCAGGCTTTGCAATACTAATGTGTCTGGAATGACTCACAGCAGTAGAAGGGAGGGGTCCAGCAACAGTCTCTGCATTTCAACTTGGCCGTGTTGTTCTACATTCATTATCATGCACACTAGCTCTCCTGAAGTGATAAAAACTTTGTTTCTTTGTGTAAAATGGGCTATAAAAGAAAATCATCTGCTAGTGTTGCTAATTGTAGTAAAGAGAAAGTAAAGAGGTCTATGAAAGCAATGGTTCTAAGCCACGGAACAGAAGTGCTGGAGGTGCAAAATGCACCATGAATTCCCAGTTAGTTCAGCAAAGAATCAAGAAAAAGTGTTTATCTGTGCTAATAATCAATGACCGAATTAAAATAACATTTTATTAACTTGAAAAAAAATCATAAAGTATTGGTGTTTCAAGGGTTTGAGAAGGGTTCTTGTCTGAAAGTTAGAGCAATATAGTGAAAAGATTAATGAATTTGTATTCAGAATGTCTTAGTTCAAGTTTTAGCTCTTCTAATTAGCCGTACAGCCTGGAATTGTACCTGAAATCTGTGGACTGTAAATTCCAGGGGGATGCTGTTTACTGATTTGTTGAACATGTTATATGAATTTGTAGGTTTGAAATTGGCCAGTGAAAATGACAAAGATCCCTGCCCTTTAAGAGCTTTTCTATGGTAGTAGAGGATAGGCAGGTAGGGAAGGGAAAGATGGCGGGTAGACAGCAAAGAAATAAATAAATTCAGAAATATCTTAGAAGAAGATAAATGACACAGAAAATAGAAAGAAAAGGAATACGGTAAGTAAAGATTCACAGTATGTGTGTATTGTGTGTGTGTATTTGTACAGTTGTGTTGTTGCATTGTGTCACTGCAGTAATGAATAAGGTAGTGAAGAAAAAGACTTCATGCTATGGTGACATTTGAGCAAAGACATGAAAAGAAGGTGAGGGAGTTTACCAAGCTGGAGATAATATCCAGGAATAGAGAACAGATACAGCACAGTGGCTAAACTGGATCCTGCTTGGTCCATGTTCCAGGAGTAGGGAGGGACCAGTGTGGTTGGAGTTGAGGGATCAAGGGAAAGAATAGTTGCAGACGAGGTCAGAAATATGAGTGAGGTGGTATTGTTAGCCTGTGAGGTCTTATAAGCCATTGTCTTTTACTCTGTGTGAATGGGGGAGAGAGTAGCGGATTTTGAGCAGAAGAGTGATTTTGAGCAGTAGAGGATTTTGAGCAGAAGAGGAGGTTTTCAAAGGATCACTATGACTGCTTTGTTCAGATTAGTTTGTAAAGAGGCAAGGGTAGAAATGAGAGAACTGTTCAGCGACAATTGCAGTAGCCAGGTGAGAGATGCGGCTTAGACCATGTATCAGCAGAGAGGTGGTGAAAAGCATTCAGATTCTGCATAGATTTGAAAGAACAGCCGGTGAGGTTTGTGGTTGAATTACATGTGGCTGTGAAAGAAAGAGCAAAGTCAAAGAGGACTCTAGGTTTTTTCATCTGATAAATGTGGAGTTGCCATCCACTGAAATAGAGAAGGCTGAGGGTAGAGCAGGTTTTGGCAGTAAGATTAAGTATTCAAATTTGAGCATGCTGTGTCTGAGATGCTTATTTTATGTCCAAGGACATACAAATCAGCAGCTTCTAGTTGGAGATGTAAATTTAGAGGTCAGTAGCACATCACCTGTTTTGAAAGCCCCAATACTGCTATGATACCAAAAGAGTAATTGTAGTTAGAGAAAAGAACAGGGTCAAGGACTGAGCCCTGGGATGCTGCAACATAAAAGAGTCAAAGGCAGAACCAGAAATGAAGATTAAAAAGGAGCAGCTGGTGGTATAGGAGAGAAACAGGATAATGTGGAAGCCAAGGGAAGAAAGTGTATCAAGGAGGAGAAGGTGATCAACTGTGCCAAATGCTGCTGGTAGGACAAGCAAGGGAAGGATTGAGCTATTGGATTTGGCAGCTTGGTGGATATTATTCATATTGTTCATAGTGGTTTCAATGGAGTAGTGAATAAAAAATCTGATTGAATTGGTTTTAGTGGATAAAGGGAGGAAAGAAACTACAAAAAAGAGCTGTAGATAGCTTTCGGAGAGGTTTTGGGCAAAAGGGAGGGGAGAAATGAGACAGTATCTAGTGAGGCAAGCGGAATATGAAGAAATTATTGTTTGTTTAATTCTTTTAAAGATGGGAGTAATATCAGCATGTTGTTTGCATTTGAATGAAAATGGTCCAATAGAGAGTGAAAAATTGATATGAGAGGAAGAAGTGAGAAATGTTGGAATAGATGATGTCCTTGAATAGACTACAGGGGGAGGGACTTAGTGGAATTTAGTAGTGTACAAGTGGAGGAATTGGCTTTGGGTAGCATCATGAATAGTAACAGACGTGGAGGCAGAATATGTGGATGAAGATGCTGGTTGGTGAATAAATGTTGTGGTGGAAGTATATGGAAGTTCTCTTCTGATGGCTTAAATTTTTTTATGTCAAGTAGGAATATGAAGACAAGGAAAAGTTTAGGATATTTGAGAAGATTGAAAGTGTAAACTAGTTGTCCAGGAGAGTGGGAAAGTGAGTGGTCTTGGAAATTAAGTATGATATCCTGGTAGTATTAACAGCATATTTTAAGGTCTGTTCATAAAGTGAAAGTGAGATCGTTAAGCAGGATTGCGTATTTTTCTCTGGTAATATTTAGTTCAGTGGTGATTTGATGTAGGCATAGAGTTGGATTTTAACCAGAATTTCGGTTTTCTAAGTAAGTAAAATGAATCTGAAGAAGACAAAAAAGACAAAGGAATATGTGTGGGAATAATCATAAAGATTGGGTATGGAATTTAAGCTTGATAAGTAGGGAAATTATAACATCAAGAAGTGAGAGACAGTGAAATGGTGGTAGATCAATGGATTGGGGATCTCAGGAGTTAGAAAGGTAACTGGGGATAGGAGAGCAGAGAGAGCGTAGACAGAAAAGACTGGAAATGGTGGCCGGGGGTATAATGCATGAAATTAACATTAATAAATGTTGCCTTTTTTGCTAATGCATTTTTTACATTTATTGCTGGGGCTATGACCATGGGATTTGAGGTCGTGGTAGAATGGTTGACATGATGGGGAACAAAAATTCATGGATTTGAGAGGCCTGGATGTGGGCATGATGGTTTACCTGTGTGTCCGTAGCCCTAGCAATTAAGACAGACAGTATTAATGAGTATAAATATGAACCAGAAGCCAGAATCGAATCTAGAGGAATAAGGAGAATGGCAGAGGCATCTCTAGTGCATGATATAATCTGACGATGTGAGATTTAAAGCTGGTATTCTTGGGGACGAGGGAGAAGGAAGGGAAGCAATGAGAACTGAGAATGCCACCCAGCCATCTTCAGGCTCAAAGGTCTGAGGGCTACAGAAAGAAAGGCACTCTCCAATTTGGGAGGCTGATAATATATTCTCAGGCAAAAGTCAATTTTTGATGAGAACAAAAAGGTGAAAGGAATGTTCAGATGATAGTTTGTGAAAATAGAGGTGTGGTAGCCAGCTACTGAGATGGTACCCAATGACCCTCATCTCCTGGTATTTAAGCCTCTTTTGGTTCCTTCCCTCGTGGAATCGGAGCTGACCTGTGTGACCAACAGAATACTACAGAAGTGATGGGATGTAATTTCTGAGGCAAGGTCATAATAAAATCTACATCTGCTGTCTTACTCTCTTAGATCATGGGCTCTTGAGGAATCCAGCTAGCAGGTCATGAAGACACTCCCTCAGCCTTGTAGAGAGGTCCTAGTGGAGAGGGAGAGATGCCTCCCCCCAGCAATCAGCACCAATTGCTAGCATGGGAGTGAATGATGTTGGATGTGGATCCTTCATTCCCAGTCAGGCCTTCAGAAGAATCTAGTCCCCTCAGACCTTTGACTGTTGCCCTATGAGGGATGCCATGTCCAAATTGTCTAACCAAGTTTTACCTAATTTTCAATTGTGAAAACTGTTATATAATGCATTTTTGTTTTAGGCCACTAATCTTTGGAGTAAATTGCTATGCAGCAAATCTATTGATGACACAAGAGGGCTTTGCAAATAATGGTTATGGATTTCAGAAGGCCCAATGGGTAGGCTTCAGAACCAGTAGAAGGAGGGTGGAGCCGATGGAACGGTATGTATAGAGCTTTAATGGGACAAGAGTGTGAAGAAAGAGAAAATCAGGGGGTTTTGTGGTGGCTGACATAAACAGGGATACATAAAAACATGAGGCAGTTATTAAGACAGATAATGGTAGTAAACGAGTGTGTTTGTTGGTGAAGAGGAGGAGGTTTCTTCACTTTTGATGGTGGAAGTAAAAAGCCTAGAAGAGCATGGTCTTAGTCACAGGATCAGTCCATTCTTGGCCACTGGTCTTACGTGTGAGCTCTATGTGGATCCCTGTCAATTGCATATATTGTTTATTTTCCATTTAAACCTTTGATTTTCGTATCATTGTCCTCATTTCATAAATGAGAGGACTATGACCTAAAGAGGAGGTTAAGTAATGGTCTAAGGTCAGACAGTTAGTAAGACAGGGTCAGAATTTGAACTCAGGTCCCCCAACTTAAGATTCCATCCTAACTCCACATTTTGCCTGTAAGCAGAGACATTTGAAACCAAAGTTCTTCAATTTTTTTAAGGGTGAAATGAAAGTTAATAATCTCAGGCATATATCTGTGGAATGCAATTATAGATATTCTTTTTAAAAATCCCAGCATGATACATATGCATGATGGCATGGAAAAAACCCAATATGAGAGACATAGACATCTGATCAGAGTAATACCAAGTACCTGGAAGTTAACAGCAAACAGAAGAAAAGAAATAATTAGCAAAGGTACAAAGTAGATGCAAAATGTATTGTGAATTTATTGTTTTTCTCTCCAGTTCAAATGTAAATTCTATGAGGGGAGAACTTTACCTAATGCCTGATACTCAATATCAGGTACCCAGTAAATATCAGTATTTATTGAATGAATGAGGAAATGACGTTCAACCAAAGGAAAAGTGTGTGGATCAGAATATGAAATGTTCAGTATAAGGAGCGACCACAATTGAGCAGGGAGCTATGAGATTGAAGAAATTTGCCTTCATGATTTACTCCTCTACCCTGCTCTACCAAGCCAAGCTCCAGGGCCTGTTGGTATTTACAGGCTCTCCCATCATTCTGCTTGTCACCGTTCTCCTCCTTTAAGTCCTTTAGAGACTTTGAGAAACAAGACATTCTCACCTGTAAACCATTAGATCATTTGGAAACTTAAAGACAAAACGAAACAATACAAACAACAGTGTGTGGGTTCCCATTTTCCATAGAAGAAATTGGAATGTCGAGAGATCTAAACTGTATAGCAAATGAATGTGGTTCTGACTAGTGCAGTGGGAAGTCCCCAGAAATCACCTCCACCTGCCTTAGCTTGACACTTTAAGGTGCTTGAAATGTTTGCTAAAGAAATGGGTGAAAGCTTCTCAAACTATTCCATCTGCCCAGGGAGATGCCCTTTGTTCTGTGTGTCCTAAAGTTGGGCCTCTATACCTAGAGAAGAGCTGTGAAGACTACTCAGAAAATGGAATAGTCTGAGTAGCAAAAGATCTAGATCAGTTATTTCCAACTTGTGAGTCAAGGGAGGAAGGAGATATGGGTGGGAGGCTGGTTGTGAACCCACATGTAGATGAAACATAAATATGTCTTGCATAATATGCTACCTACTTTTTTTCTCAAAAGTATGTTGATAATATCATGGTGAATAAGACACAAAATTGTCTTTGAAACATAATATTGAAATCACAGTAGCCTTTTGTTGTTCTGTATTTTCTTGTTCAACAGATACAAAAATTCCCAAAATTCTAATTATTTTCATGTGGGATATTAGGTCTCCCTCCTTTTTTTCAATTGGAAAGAAGTCTTTACATTAAAAAAAATACCCTCAAATACCCTCTCACCTAGTCTGGAGGAAAGATGTTTTGGAGGAATGAGGATATGCGTGAAAGTGAGGGGTTAATAGAGAACTGTTCAGTGTTTAGTCAATATATTCCATTTCATTTTGTACTGGAAGAAGCTGGAATTAATATGAGTGCTGAGTGCCCAAGTTTGATGTAAAATAAAGTATCCTCATCCTAGCCTTCTCAAAGGGTGGCCCCAAATCAGTCTTTAATACACATAAAAGGAGATAGTCTTAGGACTTGTTTGGACTTTCTGGAGTCCGTAGTTTATCCACAGCCCTCACAACATAAAGCTCTGATTCCTATAAACAGGGACAGTATCTCCCTCTTTCATGATAATTAAACCCAACAAGTCATCTATTTCTTTATCAGCTCCAAGGAAGAGGAGTAAATGATAAACTACTATCCTTGCCTAAAATGAATGAATATAATGGCTAAATACTTATCTTTATAGTGACTTGCTGCTTCAAGCTGACCTCTGAAGCGAGTATACACAGGCCACTTGTACCTTCTTCATCAAATCATTAAGAAGTCAAATGAAAATGGCCAACCACTGTCTCTGACATTTATTATATATGAAAAGCACTTAGGAGATGTAAAGACCAGGCAATTGTGAAACAACCATAAAGACGCGAGACTGAAAGCATCAACAGTGACATTCAGCTACTCAGTTCCGCCAGCAAAATGGCGAGTGCCCTTTAGTTTGAGACTTCAATTCTAATGTAGACTCAAGACAGGAAAAGGCCACGGTGATACATGGTGAAATGAAAATTAGACTTGGAGTCATATGTCCTGGTTCTGAATCCCTGCTCTGACATTTAAAAATTGTTGATCCTAAGCAAGTCATCTAACCTCCCAGAGCCTCAATTTCTCCCATCTGTAAATAGAAATTAATACAAATTTGTGCTCCACTACTTCAGTAAGTTGTGTAGCTCGAGACATAAGTATTGTAAAAGTATTTCATAAGATATAAAACATCATGCACCTATTATTATTATAATTGCAGTAATCATCAATGACCTTATTCAGTTCAAAATAATGCTGTCTGGGTCATGGCTTTACGACTTCTTAGTTCTGGGCTTAGAGCATCCCATATCCTCATCAACAGGAAATATTTACTATAGGGCCCAATAGTAGCCATGAGATTTTAGGTTAAAGGTGATTTTAAATACAGCTTTATAGACATCCTTAAACAAGAACAGTTGGGAGGAAAATACCCAAAACTTACCTAGGAGAGTCAAGTCTCCTATTGTTGTGAAAACATTGATTATTTGGAAGGTTGATAATAAAGAGTTTTGAAAAATTACATTAAAAAATTGGAGATATTGAAACTCCAGGAAGCTTGGCACTGGGAGGGACAAACTGCTGAAGTAATATGTGAGCAAGGACCAGCGGGGGTTCGATGTGTCAGGCCACTGGGAGCTGCTAGGTACTGCAAGTTGCCAACTTCATGCATGAAAGTTGTCAACAGTGTGGATGAAAGTTCCCCTAGCTTCCTGAAACAGCATGGCATAGATTACAGAAAATTCCATGAAAAGCAGCAGAAAATTAGTAAGTGTTTCAAAATGGAGGACTTTCCACCTTTGCATCATTAATTTCTTCCAGGATGCTCACAGTAGACGTTGCTTTCTTGAGGATTCACATCTTTTGCACCTGCACCAGCTTTGCACTGTTCCATACATGAAGTATTTTTGGTTCCATATTTATGAGTATTTGCATTTTGGCTTCTTGGTACTTAGATCACAAACCTCATACAATGCTTCCTTTGCCCTTCAGCTTCCTAAATTGCAATCATGAGCATAAACTTTAGTATCCCTGTGTTCAGTTCAGCACCCTCAATCCCATGCAATTTTCTCCAACCACCACTGCCATCCATCCTGTATACCTGGGAAGAGAGATCACACGGATATATTTATGGTAATAGATGGTAAATGTATAATTTTCAGCCTCCTGACAACCAAAAGAAGAGAAAATGTAATGGGTTATATCATACTTGCCTACTTTGGAGCATTGCATGGTCACTGTGCACCTAAAACTTTTTTGGCTTAAACCCCTTTTCATCTTTAACTTCCTCCTCTTGCTCCCAATATACCTGGTCTGGGGCTGTTCCCTTGGTGAGGCACTAGTTTTGTCTCTTTTTGTTTCCTGAACTGACTCCAATCTCTTACTCCATACAATTGTTTTCATGATGAAGGATCCTGGAAAGTAAGTGGCTGAGTAGGTAAAACTTGCAGGAAACTCAGATTTTATCCTTGTCTTTCAAGGCTTAACAGGGCACATAAAAAGAAGATAAAATAATACAATCATGATTTCTGCCACCTGTGCTAAATAGAATGAAAATAGAATTACCTCATCAAAATTTTTTTCCAGTAAAGAAACATATGGCATGACCATATTTCTGTATTTCCTAGGATTAGTAGAAGATTCTAAATTATGGTGAATGAGTGAAGGAGATGATCGCTGCAAGAATTAAAGCTGGCTGTGCAGAAGGAATTTAGGAAGATGTAGTGGTTATATAATACTGAAATCTTGGGAAACGCGAGTGAATGTATTCTTGGCTTATCATTTATTTCTGTTTGGAAATGATGAGGCGTTATGAAGCTTTCCTAGATATTCCTAAAGGAGAAGTGAAGCAGGAGACATCTTCATAATGATTCAGAAGACCTTCAGTTTATGGAGTTAAGCTTTACTGTGAACGGAGAGTATTATGTAGACATAGCCTGCAGAGGAACTGCTGGGCAGATTGGTGTCCATATGAATTCCTTTGGCAAGAGGTACTAAAAGTTCTGGACTTGTGAAGTTAAAATCTGGTAACAAATGCGCTTAATGAATCAGAGAGATGCAAACTTCATCTGCATGTGTATGGGACGTGTCCTGTTAACATTGAGAATTACTCTTGGTTTATGATTCTGGAAAAACGCAGGTGAGCCAGACCATACCTCTAGTGCCTCTGATCAGGGCAAAATTAGGGCTAAATAGAACAAAGTTCAATGGTAAGTAAGATGAACCAAAAGACTCATGGTATCAGTTTTTAAATGATTTATCTCTCTTTTGCTCTTGGACTAATTTGCATTTCCATAATTCCTTAATCTCAGAATAAATTTATTTTTAAAAATATAACATTTTTAATATGCAATATTAATTTTTGGAATTTAGATTTGTGACCTATTAATAGATTTACTTTTTTCAAGCAGATGATACAGAGAAATATAATGAACTTGATTAAGTAGGTTTACTTAGGATAGAATGAGTCATTCTCAACAGAGAAACAGTTCCTGCTGCCCTTTTAGTCTGTATTGAAATAAAAAAAGAATTTGTGCTAATATTTATTCAGTCATTTAATATTTTGTAATGAACATTGACAGCTTTTAAAGGACCTAGATATAGCAGCACACACATTTCTGTTTGTTTCGTCATGGGCTTGGGATTTTTGTGCAGATTTTTCACGGTTCCTTTGCTTCTCTGGTTTTTAAATAGATTAGTGTGACACTGTAGAGCATTTCTTGTTAGTGGGGAAAAACTGGCAGCCATAAGTGTCTAGCAAAAATACGGGTATATCTCCCAAATAAAGAGTATTTTTAAAGCTTTGGCGACTAAAAGGCTAGATTTTGTTTGGCTATACTGGTGCCCCGAGTTTGCTGTTTTTCTTTCTTTTCTGTCTTCTCTCACTTGTCACATTCCTCACTAACCCTGACATCTCACACATACTGAAACCTAAATAGATCTTGATCTTCTTACTTCTGTCAAATTTAAAAGAAATGCAAATAAATTATAAAATGTCTTTAAAATTTCTGTATGTTTTTACTGCAGTCTTGGAAGAGAAGGTAAAGGGAATTATGTTGCAGGGGGACATGGCATTCCCATTGTTCACATGGCTACAATACTGCCCCTCCTCTCAACTTTATATTCTCTTTTTGAGGCAGTCCATCCAAACCCCACCTTCTCCCAGATCTGCCTGCCCTCCCCTGCTCCTCCTCTAGCCTTCCTGTTCTATTCCATTTTTTGGTCTGCCGCTCTCTGCCCTCTTGGCTCTTTTCTCTTTACCAAGTGCTCTGTGTGAGCATAAGGAAGGGCCTAGAGGTGAGCAGCTATCAAGCCATCTCTTGAAATTGGCAGAGAAGAAAGATGGTGAATATACAATATTTTCAGCTCTGTCGAATAGACTCAAAAACAATCTAATACACATTTAGGACTCGGACTCTGAATAAGAAGAATTGGTTGCTATCAACCTCTACTCCAATCCTATGACCTTGCCCTCAACACTTCTTCTTCTATGTGTGTTCTGTATGGCATTTCCTTGGGGAAAGTAATTGGAAGAGCTGGAGGCTACTGCAGGAGATGGGGTCCTGACTGGGTTTCAGAAGGAGGGGGCTTAGCCTGATTCTGGGGTGGTGCATGGGCCATGGGCACAGAGAGAAACGGTTGGCTGCCCCTCTAAGCAGACAGCTAAATTTGGGAGGGTAGTTCCAAGCCAGGTGGGGAAGGAGTAAAACAATGGAACAGTGAAGATGGATATTGACTTTGAGAGCAGACAAAGATAAACTTGTTGATATGAAAGAAGGAAGAGAGCCAAACAATACTAGAGCGGGTGTTGCAACTGAGGTCAAGAGTCAGCAAAGATGAAGGTGCAAGAGATGAGGAAGATATCCAAGGGGGAAAGGGTGGGTCAATGGAATCAAACACACAGGAAAAAGGCCTTCAAATTGTATACCATCATGGTTTAGTCCTTTTTTTTAGGTTGTATTTATGGTGGATTGTGAACATGGCTTCTCTTTTCTAAGCTCCTTGTGGGTGTGATCTGAGTTTGTTTTACCCTTGTTACGGAAAATGTGTGCGTTTCACACACTCCCAGCTGCCTGCTGGTTGTCACCTAGCATACATCCAGAAGGGCATTGAGTAGTACTGAGTGGGAGGGGCAAGGAAGCCTGGATGTTGAGTGAGCAAAGGGTAAAATACTTAATCAGGTCTTGAAATTTTGATGAAAAGTCTAACTCCAGTTTTTTTGGAAGTTTTGATGATATTGGTATCATCCAATTGGTATAATACAAATCTAACAGGTCTTGCTGCTGCCTGCTTATTTAAGAAGAATGTATTTAAATATAATCAAGTGTGATAATCTTAACTATCACGTTCTTTATCTCTCATGACCATGACTAAGGCTATGGTATATGGCATAAGTCATACATATAAATTAAATGAATAATAAATAAATAATATAATAGGAAGCTGTGTTTACTGTGGAAGAATTAGATAACACAGATGAGCAAAAAAAGGAAAAAAATGTGAATCAACTATAATTCCTTTGAGACATATTGATAGCTATAGCTATAGGTATGTATTTACACATTTTAGTACCATGTAGTTTTTGATAAATTGTTATTTTATTTAATAACATAACACAAATATCTTTCCACATCATTAGATTTAAGTGAGATTCAACAAATGTGGTTTGAGAACAAGTTGTGTTGGAATAAATCCATACTGTGAATCATTTATTCTGTAACTTGGAAATCAGATGTTTAAAACAAATGGTATAATTAGTCAGAAAAAGACCAAATTTTTCCTAGGAACTTGATTAATAATAAATTACAAAGCACTTCACTGCAGAGCCCAGTACAGGAAAAGTCATTTGGAAGGCAGGACAAGGGTATGACTTCTTTTAATAGCATTTTTTTTTGCTATATTCCAAAGTGGAATTTAGTAATTATTAATGAATTAATATTAGTAAAGCAATAAAAAACATTCGGTTTTAAAATTATATACTATATTATCCATAAGTATCAGTTTAGGGCATGATTTTGCCTTTTATTTTTTCAACAAAGAGGAAAAATATCCTTCAGGATAGAAAAATATCTAATGTACTTTCTACTTCTTAGTTTTGAACTCATATTCTACTGAAAATATAAGATATTCTAGAAAATGATTTAAATGTCAGAATTACAATACCTGATTTATTATTCACAGAATCATTTTTTATTAAATACATTTCAATCCCATTATCATTTTTAAACGACTGAACTCCAATCAAAATGAAAATCCCCATTTCTTCATCTTTATTCATATCGTTCACATTTCAGTGCCTTGGAAAGAGACTTTCTCTATTTTTAAATGAGGAATTCTGGGTTGCTCACTATGTCTGAAAGGTAGAATGCTGTAATGGAAATGAGTGATAGAACAGCCTTACAATAGTAACTCTTCGCTTCATTGTGGTTTGCTCCCTTGGAATAATATCTACTACTTTTGTCTTCACCAAAATCATGTGGTTCCCTCACATGATTTACTCTCTCAAACTTTATCTTGGTGGCGGAGGTGGATTAGTCCCCTGAGCCTTGAGAACATATGCTTTTTCCTTATGCAGCATAATTAGGAAGTTTTTCTTCAAAAGTATCAGTAGGCTGAAAATGAAGTTCTTTAAAAGACTATAGAAAGATAGTAAAAAAATGTTTTCTTTTAATGGATGTCAATGGAAATGCAATGTAAATAGTAGGTCCTGAGAAGACTTAACAGATATGTGACATGAAAATATGTTTCCTCTCAACTTCATGCTTGCCAGAACTTTATTTTTAAATAACAGAAGTCTTGCAAGGAAATGTGAAAGGCTGGTACTATTTAAAAGGTCAGGTTATTAAAAAAAAAAATATATATATATATAAATTCCTACATGAGACATATACCTCAAAGAAGGACTGCCTTCTAACACAGATTTTATTTTCGTGTTTTTACTTGGCATAACAGAGAAGTCTACACCCTATTCTATAGATGCCATCCATTTGTGGTTGACTTTAATTTTCTGACTGACTGCTTTTCTTCAAATATTTTAAGACATGACTAAATTTCATTTAGTAAGAAACATTTAGGTTAGTTTGTAAACAAGAAATCAGACATTCTGAATCCAAACATGAAATTACATTTCAATAATGCTTAATTTATTTCATATTTTAGCAAACTGATTTGTAATTGTATTAGTGCTCCCAGGATAAACTCCATGGTTAACATGGCCCTTTAAAGGTCAACAACATGTAAGGCCATATTTATTTTAATTCTAATTTATTCTGATATTTCATAAAACAATGTTGTATTAGTCTGTTCTCATGCTGCTGATAAAGACATACCTAAGACTCAGTAATTTAGAAAGGAAAGAGATTAATGGACTCATAGTTTCACATGGCTGGGGAGGCCTCACAATTATGGAGGAAGGCGAATGAAGAGCAAAGCGACATCTTACATGTAGG
Organism: Callithrix jacchus; assembly: GCF_049354715.1. Lineage (NCBI taxonomy): Eukaryota > Metazoa > Chordata > Mammalia > Primates > Cebidae > Callithrix > Callithrix jacchus. Next base: position 112,671,115 of record NC_133507.1, read on the forward strand.
CAGGCAAGAAAGGGCATGTGCCAGGAAACTCCCCTTTATAAAGCCATCAGATCTTGTGAGACTTATTCACTATTATGAGAACAGCACTGAAAAGACCCACCCCCATGGTTCAGTTACCTGCCACCAGGTACCTCCCATGATGTGGGAATTATGGGAGATACAATTCAAGATTTTGATACAATTCAAGATTTGGGTAGAGACACAGCCAAATCTTATTAAATGGCATGGAATTTATTATAAAGGTAAGTTCTCACTCATTAATAATGAAAAACTGGTTACACATTTTAAAAATATAACTTAAAAAACAGAATTCATGGTAGATTTACATTTTGATTGATAATGTCATTTGTGACAAAATTAGTATATCCCAAATTGGTCTGATTATAAACATTTCTGGAATACAATACTTGTTAAAAATATAGACTCTCGCTTGAACCTGGGAGGTAGAGGTTGCAGTGAGCTGAGATCGCATCATTGCACTCCAGCCTGGGCAACAAGAGCAAAACTCAGTCTCAAATGTGTGTATACATCTATATATCTATATCTATATCTATATATTTGATATATATAGTGGGTCTGGAGCTCAGGTTTAATAATAGCCTCACATGATTCTTAGGACTTAGCAGGGATAGGAAACACTAGACCAGAGCTGGCTCTCAACTTCTGGGATACATTTAATTAGTTATCTGGGTAAGTTTTAAAAATAATGTCAATACCCAGTCCTCCTCAAAAGCCAATTAACAAAGGCTCTCTGGGACCTGGACATTGAAATATTAAAGTACAAATTCCAGGCCAGGCACAGTGGCTCAGGCCTATAGTCTCAGCATTTTGGGAGGCTGAGGTGGGAGGATCACCTGAAGTCAGGAGTTCAAGGCTAGCCCAGCCAACATGGTGAAACCCTGTCTCTACTAAAAATTCAGAAATTAGCTGGTCGTGGTGGCATGTGCCTGTCATACCAGCTATTCAGGAGGCTGAGGCAGGAGAATTGCTTAAACCTGGGAGGTGGAGATTGCGGTGAGCTGAGATCATGCCACTGTACTCCAGCCTGGACAACAAAGAGTGAAACTCCGTCTCAGAAAAAAAAGAAAAAAGAAAAAAATTCCACCTCTGCAGACTATGTTATTTCACATTACACACTGATGAGAAATAGATTAAATTATTATGTGAAAGACTCTGTGAATGATAATTGGAATGCCAGCTAAAATGATAGCTAAAATGCCAGCTCCATGAGGGCAGGAAACATCTGTGTCTGGTCAACTCTGTTCCCTCAGCCCTGGGCACAGTGCCTGCCACACATTATGGATGCACAGTTACTATTTATTGAGAAACTAGTTTCTGTTGGCTAAATTTTAATTGGCTTCATATGTTGAGCTCTTGTACACATGAACTTTAACAACTGTACATGAAATACAGTCTAACAATGGTTAGAATTAATACATATGTGATGGTAGAGTTGAGTGATAGCTGGTGAAGCCAGGGGGGTGAGCCAGAGAGGGCTTTCCTCAAGAAGCCCAGAATAAATGCCCATCTGAGCAACCATTACTGAATACCTTTGATCAGCAGCACATGTAGTAATCACCTTGATGAGCGGCCATCTCCACTCCCTTGGGATTGTACAGGATTGCAGCCAGGCTTTGAGGAACAGGACAGCAGAATCCTCTACCTCCACTTCCCACCCATCCATTCTGCACCTGGTCCTTGTCACAGCTCACACTTATTTGAGTTAATTTTGGCTCCACTCCTCCTGCCCACATGTACCTCCTCTCCTGTTTGGCAGCCGTAGCCAGTATGAGTTTGGCATTCTGAAACTGTCCTTTTATTGTGTGACCACAGTAGCACCTAATATGGTGCCAACCACACAGTCGTGGCCAACTAATACTTGGCAATGATGAATATAATAGACAAAGAAGATGACCAGGAAAATATCATCCTTTGATAAATAGCAAAGGAAAAGGTAGTGATAAGAGGACAAAGAAATGGCAGAAACTTTTTATGTAGTTTTCATTTCTGCCTTTTATAGAAATGGTCAGATGTGAACACTTGGCTAGAACAAACCTCAGCTGTGAGAGGAGATAGGAAGGCCAACTAGGACAGGCAAAGAGGTAATTAAAGAGTACCTGGAATGTCTGTGTAGAGTGGAACTATCAGAGCCAGATGACTAGCAGTGTAATGAGTGGAAAGAGAATTGGATGAATCTTTCCAGGCTCCATCTCAACTCACCTTACTTACAATTGAGTGACCTTTGGAAAGGAAGGCCTCTGAACCTTGCCCTCTATCCAGGCAGAACAAGAATAATATTACCTTCTTTACAGGACTGTTCTACAGAGAAAATGAAATAAATCATGAAGAACTATTTGGACCCAGGGAATATTTAACTGTTGCAGATGTCACTGTACAGCTGCCAGTCTTTGGTTTTGAGAAATCATGAAGGACAATTCTCTGCAAGATAGCAAGTTGAGTATCAGCTTACACTGACACATGGGAAGTTAGCGGAAAAAAATCATTAAGCAATTAATTAGCAACGATTTAAAAGAACCAAGAAGTTGGAAAGCAACCCATATGGCTTTAAGATCAAATGGTACCTTTCCAATTTTATTGCTCTCTCTAATTGAGGAACAGCCCAAAAGATAAGGAGGTGGAATCCTGCATGTTTGTCAAACTATCAATGGAAGCTAAGTTATTCAAAACTCTAAGGATCATCTATTTATTTTTGGCATGATAGATGTGATTATATTCATTAACAGGTAATATACTGTCTTGTGTGCTCTGTATTAGAGAATGGTAATGGGGTAATCAATCAGTTCAAGGATTTTATGAAAGGTTGATCAGTTTGCCAGATTTTCAAGAGTTGACTCTTGTAGTTGACTACACCACAGACTCTGAAATGGTGTTATTCAATAACATTATCAAAAGCAAAATAAATCAAGCGATTTGTAATTAGTTTTCTATGACAGAGTTGGAGTGGCTGTGTCATTGTTTTACAAAATGTCAAAGTGCAGCAGAAGGAGAAGAAATCTTTCGTGTCTGGTGATTATTCATGGATCTGAGTGCCCTGAGAGCAGTATTTCTCCAAAAGGTTGCCTGCTAATCACCAATAGCTGACTCATCTGTAGAACTTGTTCAAAATGCAAGCCCCTAAGCCCCTTGGCAGGCTTATTGAATGAAAGCTCTGGGGTGAAGCTCAGAATGTGAATTTTATCAAACACCGTGGAATATTCTAATGCTCATGGAAATTTGGGATCTGCAGACAAAAATGATATTATTCAATTATTCTTAATATGAGTATGGCACGAAGAATTAAGAATATCAATACTCAGATGAATCTAAATATGAGTGGATTATAGAAAACTTTAGAAAACGGAAACATGTATTAGTGATTTTGAAACATTTGGAAGTGAGTTATTCAAAAACAAGAAATTTCAGTGGTGAAAGCAAGAGATATATACTGTGTGTCATAATTAGCCATTTCCTTGGATGGGGACTTTCCGGGTTACCTCCTCAGAGGATCTTCACTCCTTCTAGTTTTTTTGTTTTGTTTTCTTTTGTTTGCTCCAGGTAGAGAATACCATTTTAAAAATACCGATTCCCAGGCCCATACCAGAGTAGTTTAATCAGAATTTCTGTAGGTAGGGTTTAAGCACTGGGCTTTTTTAAGGATTGAGAACCACCATGTAGGTAAGTGGAGGTCAGGTATGGGATGTGGCAAGGGGACAGAGATTAACATTCTTTCTTACTCAAGTATGCTTGATTACAGAAATGGAACTTGAAAATAAGTTTAAACAAGCAAACCAGGGTTAGCAACGTTACTAACCACTTTCTGGGAGCCAAACTGATTTTCCATTTGCAATATGCTTGCGTACAACTGAACCCTTCCTATTCAGCCTAATTGACCTTGCCAGGTTTAAGGTTTTCATCTTGAATGGTTACAATTTGAGAAGTTCTGACGCTGGCATTCGAATTTTTGTATTGATTATTTGATCTGCCTGGAGCGTAAGATGTGAGGCTGTTTCCTGAGTGTCACCTTGTTCTCTGTCGACCTGTCAGGAGGGTTCTATGATAGGTGGAATGCATGAGCCACTAAAGTCATCATCTTTTTTATGATTAAGATTGGGACCAGGTACCTGAAGGAGTTGGCAGGTCATATTGCAAAGTTTTGTGATCCCCAGCTTGGCCATAACTATGTCTGCAGTAAAGTTGCCTTGTTTTCTTATTATCAATTGATTGACTGATTATTTGGTCATTCAACAAATTTACTCTAAACGTCTGAAATATTCCAGTCATTTTACTTTATACTGAGTACAGTATATCAAGATATCATATCTAGCCCTTTGTTACTTCTTTTTTCCTCCCTCATTCTTCTTTCTGCCTCTTTTTTCCCTTTTACATAAACCTACTTCCAACATTTGTGGGGGCAAGAATACAATGGAGTCCTGTCTAGTATATGTTTAAATATTTATAAGTCATAAGACAAGCTTGCAAACTGTTAAATGAAATATGTTCTATCCTTCTACATTGACAAATATACCCTTATAATGAGCCAGAGCTAGGTTCAAATTTAGCATTCTCAGATTCCTCAGAACTCGAATATGGTGGTTCTGGGAGAGTCCACTTCTGGTACCCCAGACTCAGCTCCTTCCTTTTTCTTTCCTTTTTCCTGGTTCCTCCAACTCTTAGTGGGTCCTCACATACATTCTGGGGAGTTCCCAGGCCCAGGACCTGTGTCCATGGCCATTCCCTGGCTCCCACCAAACAGCTGCTGCCTGGCAACCCCTGGAAGAGTGTGCAACAGTTTGGCTAGCCCTTGGGAAAGGAATCCCTGGAAGTGACTCGGGTCATTCAAAGGGATTTTTTTTTTTTTTAATAGAGTGAGTCTTGCTCTGTCCTCCAGGCTGGAGAGTGCAGTGGCAAGATCTCGGCTCACTGTAACCTCTACCTCCTGAGTTCAAGCGATTCTCCTGCCTCAGCCTCCCAAGTAGCTGGGATTACAGGTGCCCTCCACCACATTCAGCTAATTTTTTATATTTTTAGTAGAGACGGTTTCACCATGTTGGTCTTGAACTCCTGACCTTAAGTAATCTGCTTGCCTTGGCCTCCCAAAGTGATGGGGTTATAGGCATAAGCTACCGTGTCTGGCCTGGGCAGAGAATTCTAAAGTCCTCTACTTCCAGAGCATGAACAGAGTGGAGGTTGGATACAGCTTCCTAGCGGACATGTCCCCTTAGCTCCAAGGGAAGGGGTGCAGCTATGGGAGGGGCAGCCATCTTAAACATGGCATCCTATAAAGCTGGGGTTCCGCTTACCTATGTCTAGGGGTGGTTCTGCTTTTATTTGCTAATTTTACTAATTCAACATTTATTAAGTGTCTGTTAAGTACAAGGCATAGTGGATACTATGTGAGTTTGTGCAGAAAAATGAAGAAGGAGGGGAAGATGAAGATTCTTTTCTCCCTCTTTTAGTCTCATTTGGTTTCTGGGTATCCTTGGAGACTCTGCACATCTCTTGAGCCATGCCCCTTTCAAGGTGTGTATCCATGTCCAATCTCTGTCAAAGATGACAGAGGAATGTGGGGACAACTGCATTTCCTGTCTAGGACTTTTGTGGTGCTTGAGGACATTATTGGCCAGAGCCTGTTGGTGTCAGGGTGAGGACAGAACAGGCTGAGTGAGATTTAAACTGTGGCACATTGCATATATTACCTGTAAATCAGAGTTAGGCTTTATACTTGAGATATAATTCCTAATTTGGGGATTCTTTTGCAGCCATTTCAGATTATGCTCTAATAAATATGAATAAATTCATCTATGTCAAAATCCAATTTTATTTCACTTTTTCCTTGATGGTGAGTGAATGGGGTTCAGAGGCAGTTAAAACCATTGACTTCTAGGCCTCATAATAAATATGCAAATTTATGCTAAAATGAAATGCAATTTAAAATAATTCCAGTGAAATTACATAGAGAAGGTTAGTTTAAATGGACATACTTTCTACCTGTCTCTTTGTATTTGGTACTGTGTGGAAAGTGGAGCAACAAAGCCAAGGATTGTAACTCAAATTACACTGAACACACACAGGCACCTTCCAAACAACTTGGGCTTTTGCTAGACTCTTAGGGGAGCTGTTAAGATTAGTTGTGCTTGTCGAAGAAGAAGGAAACCTGGTAGTAAACCCCTCTAGGTCAACCTGAAATAAAGAAAGATAACTGAGGAAAAATACTGGTAAGTACTCCATGAAGAAGTGTACTTTAAGAATCAGGAAAGGCGGTTGACAGGGAAAATCCTTGAAAAATTTGCTTTGGGCTTTTGAGAGTGAAAAAGCATGAAGGAAGTGGCCTTTCAGAGAGCAAAGCTTGGTGTCAGTTGGATAGGCGATCTCTGGGTCTCTGTGCCTTGAATGCTTAATGGGGTAATTGTACAGAGGGAAAACTTTCTGGGTATTTGTTGTTGAACAATGTAGTTTATCCTGCTGATTGAAAAATATCTAAACCAACACAAAATTGACTTTAAATTGTTTCCATATTAAGATCAATGAGACCATTTTTTAAGTTTACTGTGGTTTCCTTTAAATACATTTCAGCTCTCTCCATAAAAATGGCTCATTTGGCAATGGAAGGAAGGTAGTTTAATTAAAATGACTAATTCAAATAATCAAGATAGTTAAAAAAAATTCATGTGATTCATAAAAAGCCTACTGGTACAGTCCAATTCTTGGAAATCATTAGCTAATGTTCTGATGATAAAATAATAAATATACAAGTGGATTATAGAAACATAAATGCAAACTCATCTAAATTTAATTTAGCTAAAATCTACATACATGTTTGAATATTGAATTTTAATGATGTAAATATTTTAGGGAGAAAGCAGGAGTTTGAGAATAAACATAATAAATTAATTATAAGTTTCTAAGAAGCTGTCCCCAGGTATCTTTTATTCTTTACTCTTGGCTTTTAGTGGTACATTGCATAAAAAATAACACTGTAAAACTTTCTCACTTTGTTTCCCTTAAACATTTTTTTCCTCTGAGCAGATAAAATCACTTTAGAATGTGTACTCATACTTGATGAATCCTCTTCTCCTTGGTCTTGGGAGAGAGTGTTTTGAAGGGTAGCCATGATGGTTCTAGAAGCACAAATTATGAAGAAGAACGAGAACTCTCCATGTTCCTTTTATTCTCCACCTAGAAGACTCAGCCTTTCTAATTATATTTCAATTTAAAATTTATACCATACCTACTCTAAAGTATAATTTAAACTTACAGTAGAGGACATATATACCCTAAGACCATAAACATAGAGCTAGAAAATCAATGTGTGAAGGAGAGAAAAAGCCTACTAATACCTTGGGTTAATACCATTGCAGGGCTAATGCTGAAGCATAAAATCTAGGTATTATTTTCCAGTTAGGTGAACTAGATTAGGTCAACAAAATGAACATTTCATGAAAGCTTTTTGGGGGATACAAGTAAATGAAAGTAACACTTAAGGGCAAATGAATTCTTTTGTGTTTTATTTTTATTGCCTGTATTCACATAAAATTATATTGTACCCAGAAGAAAATTTATGTCTTTAATGAAAGGGATACACTTGGCTTGGGAGTGGGAATAGTTATCTTCACAGGGTACTTTCTGTCTGGTGGTAAGATTCACTTAAAAATTCAATTGACTTGAGAAGTTGCTTGATATTTAATTAGATCAGCAAGGAGTTCATAGCTATAATGCAATCCTTCTCAAATTCACCTATCAAAGTGCTAGAATAGCTGATGAAAGTGAATACCCATCTCCTGCCCTCCCCACCTCTGATCTCTACATCTTGTACCAGGTGTAGGGGCAGAGATCTAATTGGCTTACTTTGTGTACAGTTAAGTTTTTATCATTAACATTCACTCAAAACTTACATTCTATCTCGTAAGATATCTGCCATTTTGATGTTAATACATGCTTTAATTTGACATCTAGTAATATTTTAACAGTGGACCATGTTTACTCTGGTGCTTCTCGTATCTTCAGAATCACCTTCACTTCCCCCGAGGATACTCATACCACAACTGGAGAATTATTGTCTTGAAGGATAGTTCCATCAAGCTGTGATGATTTTGTAAAATGCTCTTTTTTAACCCCAGGGATGGTGCTATCCTGGGAAATAATTTTCTGGAAGTACTTGGCTATGTTGGAGACACGAGGAGGCATTTATCTCCGGAATCATCCTTTTCAACACTTGTCACTGCAGTTCTTCTGATTACATCATTTTTTTCTGTTCTAGTCTCAAAACTTTACAATTACTCTACTACAGGTTTATGATTGCTTCAGGGAGACAGAACTCTAGAAATTGACCTTGCTTTACTGTCTTAATCATTTTTTCCCTTCACCAACAATAACAAAAAATTATTGAGTTTCTTCTATTTCTAGGGCACACTCCTAGTGAAACAAAGAAGTACAAGGCATAATTCCTGCTCTTAACCTACCTGCTACAGAAGATAGATCATATGCCTGGAAAAAGAAGTAATTATAATGGGGCAGCAAAGGATAAATGTTATATTGTTTAATTCAACAAATTAAATCCTATTTAAAATCCCATTCCACTCTCTCCACACACAGTCTAGCCCCCTGATCCGGTGGCAAATACCACTTTCGAATGTATTCTATGATTTGCTTATATCCTAGTCTGTTCTTTGCTGGAATATAAATGTCACTGGGGTGGAGAACTTTGCTTCATTTACCATTGCAACCTAAGAACATAGATAAGTATCAGGCTTATTGCATATGTTCAATAAATATTTGTTGAATGAAAGTTGCATCTCTACACATTTTAACATCCTTTTCTCCTACCAAATAAAAGAGAGATCCCCTTTTCTGTTAAGAATAATTCTTCTTACCTCTTTTCCATTTATTATTCTTTCTAGATTTTGAGGGATGTAGACCCACCAATTACCCCACCTCTTCACCTTTCTTGCTCTTCTCCATCAATACATACATATTTTTTCAGTCTCTCATTAAAATAATCATCCTCTCCAGTCTAGATCTTTTCTCTAGACACCCTACAATTAAACCTCTTTAAAGGAGAGTACTCAGTTATTTGGCCATAGCTTCACTTCCTCTTCACCCTTTGACCAATTTCAATCTGACATTACTGTCTAATGATCAGAAGAATTGTTTCCATGAAAATTATCAGTGGTCTTCTGTTAAATCAGGTCTCCTTGTGGGGTCCTACATTACACACAGCTTCCTCAATAGTGCATTCTATTGGAATCAAGGGCTTTGTTATTGTCTTACCAACTGGGCTTTTATTATTTTTCACACATTCACATTTTTAATTCATTCAATAAATAACTCTTTTGAATGTTAACATGTGCAGACATGATAAGAGATCCTGAGGACTTACTGGTAAACTGACACAAAGGTGATGCTGCATGTAGTTTATAGTCTTATGGAAGAAACAGACACAAAACAAATAAACAATAAACACCTGGAACATCAGAACTTTCATCACTGTTTTGAAGAAAACTTACATGGGCGCTCTAAGAGTGCTTGATCAGAAAATTGAACTTTAACAAAAGACTTGAAAGAGATTTCCCTGGGAATGGAGTGTGAGGGCTGAGGGCTGAGAAGTAGAGCAGATCAGGAGTCAGTTAATCAAAGGTGCGGGCATGATAGAGGAAAGCACAGTAGAGAAGTCCTGAGGTTGGAGGGAACATGGGAAGCTTGAGAACAAGAGAAAGCTAGTGTGGCTGGAGCCCAGAGGAGTAGGGGAGAAGTGGCACAGTGAGGCTAGTGACATAGCTGGGGGAGGGGGCACACCACATAGTGATTTTTAGAACAGGTTAAGTGTTTAAGAATATATAGAGGTCTTTATGATGGAGGCTGTGTCTTTTCCATATCTTCACCCTTTGCCACTAGTTCAGGGAAAGAATCAGCATAGAAGCTCAATATATGTTTATCAAATGAAGGGCATTTGAACTTAACTTTTCTTTCTTTCTTTCTTTCTTTCTTTCTTTCTTTCTTTCTTTCTTTCTTTCTTTCTCTTTTTCTTTCTCTCTCTCTTTCTCTTTTTTTTTTTTCTGGAGACAAGGTCTCACTCTGTCACCCAAGCTGGAGTGCAGTGGCATGATCATAGTTCACTGTAGTTAACTTTTGGCCTCAGAGGATCCTCCTGTGTCAGCCTGCAGAATAGCTGGGACTACAGACTCATGACAAACTCTGCTATAATATTAATATAGACACACTACACACACACACACATGCAGAATGAGAGAGAGAGAGAGAGAGAGGAGAGAGAGAGAGAGAGAGAGAGAGAGAGAGAGAGAGAGAGAGAGAGAGGAGAGAGAGAGAGAGAGAGACTGGGATCTTGTTATGTTGCCCAGGGGTGGTCTAGAACTCCTGGCTTCAAGTTATTCTTCTGCCTTGGCCTCTTAAACCTTTGAGATTGCAGGTGTCAGCCACTGAGCCCCAGCCCTGAAGTAAATCTTAAACTGTGAATATGATTGGCCATGAAGAAGGGGTGAAAGAGATTTCTTTGCTAAGGAATCAGCAGTTAAAGAAACACGGAGGTATGAATAAAATATATTTTGTTTTGGATATAGGGCAAGGTGTTCAATGTGATTAAATTGGTGATGGGGGCGTGCAGAAAGAGGTTAGATATGAGGGGACACAAGGGGAAAGACAGCAGGGGTACTGAAAGAAACATTACAGAATTTGAGGGAGGCTGAGATCATTGGAGGCCAGAGCAGTCAGGAGAATCATTTCAGAATTGTAGCATTTTCGAGGTTAGAGGACGATCTAAATTTGTTTGAAAGGACTGCTAGACCATAGATAGGCAGAGAGATATGGGAAAGCCTTCTCAACACGGGAAATGAAATGAATTATGGCTTGAAGGCCAGAATATACTGGAATTGTTCCTTTTCTAGTAAAAGCTGTGTCCCTCTTTAACCTTTATACATGTTTCATCATTTTTTCCTCCCTCTGGTCCATTTCCCATAATGAATTGTGTGGGAAAGAAAGTCTTTACCAAAAATTTGCCTAAATCTTAAAAAAGAAAAAACAAACCTAAAGAGAGAGCATTTTACTTCTGCTGGGTATTTTGTTTGACTGAAAGTAACTTAGGAAAAAAATGGGAGAAGTGACAATTTTTGTTCATAAATGTAGACTAGCTAATATGTTTAGAGCTGCGTGATATTTTGTTTATTAAGCTCACTCTCAGCCTCTTTTGTTGCCAGCTGAAGTACAGTAATATGATTTTGTTCCAAATTTTACACTTTGCCAAAGTTCTGTTTCTCAGCTGCATTTTGGGAACAGCTGTCAGCCCCGAGCAATCTGATTGCTTTTCATGAATGATAAATCACTTCCCTGTACACGGATTTGTTTAGGTACAATAGGAGAAGACATCTTTCTGCCTAGTTTGTTAACAGAGGAAATGGTAGGATGAGGATGGTGGGGGAGAAGTGAGAAAGATCCAATGGGCATTTCCTTAGTACTTAATGTCCAATTAATGTTAATTTCATTTTGAGTGAACGCTGGGAAGAAATAGTCTTTATTAGCTGTTCTGAAGGCAGCAGGAAAAATCAATGATCCTTTCTTTATTAGGAGCTGTTATTAATTTACCACTGGATCTTCTGTTTGAAAATTAAAAAAAAAAAGATTTTCTTGGATCACACATTCTTCTGCTTAAAAAATTGCCCATACAAGTTGCAAGGGTTAAACAAGTGTTAGAAGTTAGGAAGAGAAACCTCAAGTTTTATTTAAGTATCCAATTAGTGAGACTCAGCAGTCCATGAAAATATTTATCACATTCCCAGCTCAGCTAAGACCTTATCTGGTACAATTTTCCTTGCACAGAAATCTACATTTGCTGCATCACATTCCTGAGGAACAGGTGAAAAGGGAGGGGGAAGAAGCATCTCATGTTTTAAATGTTGTTTGCTGTTTGAATTTTAGTTTTGGAAAAGAAGTTTGAGGTGAGAGGAAAGGGAATTCAAGTCTTCCTTTGCCTTGAAGTCCGTTCACGATGGTGGTGTCCCTGTTTCTGGTGGGTACTGTCAACTTCTATCTGTGAGAGATCCTGCCAGGTCTTTTTCTTGAATGTAAGAAAAGGAAATTAGCAAATGAAAGATTTTTGCTAAGAACAGAAAGTGGTCCACAATGGCATCATAGGATGTTTTTGGCCCTTAAATTGTAAAAGCGTCCCCCTTCACTGGAAGCTGGTCTAACTGCGTACCCTGTGCTCTCAATTTCTGTGTGTCTCTAGCCCCTGTAGGGCTGCCTGGGGGCTGACAGCCAAGCTGGTTCGATGCAATCAGATGACACTGAGAACCGATTGGAATCATTCCTCAGCTTGATGTCAGCAGGTCGTGCACTTAATGCAGGATGCTCTTTTATTTTAATAAGTAATTTATTTAATGAGCCAACAATGGCAAAATGTCAAATGTAGAGACTTCGAGGATGAATAACACAATTACAAGGAGCAGGAAGTCTACTAGGCTTGCAATATTCAGTGTCTTCAGAAAGGACGTTCCTTGAGCTGGTTTCAAAATCAGTTGGCAACTGATCTGAAAAAGGACCTTGGCCATTAGTCTTGAGAAAAGTAATGCTGCCCACATCAAGTTTTAGAGTTAGCAATATGAGAATGGCAAGTGCCAGGTGTAGAGTATGGGGTAGCATGGGGAGGAGAGTGAGGCAGGAACCACAGAGCTGACCCCAGGGAACAGGCTTCCACCTGCCCATCCGGGGTGCGGAAAGGAGGAGAGGAACAGCGCCCTCCACTAGGTGGCAGTGACGCGGTTCCGTTATCAGTTACGGAGTGTCCTTGGGTGACTCACTTGGGACTCAGCTATTAGTTGTCTCATGTTAAACAGACAGACTTGAATTGGAAGATTTACTCTCCTTTCCAGATACTGAGATAGGATTTTTCTTAACTTAATATCCTCTCCAGTGTACAAGTTGTGTTCATTAATTCCTCACTTCTGGCTCTGATTGGTTAAGAGTTCAAATTCTATGAAAGTGATGTCTATCACTAAAGATAGACTATCGAAGTTTATAGTAATTCTGTTGATCCAACTTCAATTTAATAATTATCTATTGAGTACCCACCGGGCAACAGGCACTGTTTAAGTCACAAGACATATAGCAATGACAAAATAGTGTTTTAAAAAAAAATCCCTGTTATCATAAATCTAACTTTCCATTAGCTTATTGAAAATGATATTTTTCAACGTGAAGGAGCTAACTCACATTTGGAATGGCGTTCCTTCTAGGAGTCTGTATCAAAATTGTCATTTGCTTTTTTGCCTGATGGAAAGTTGCATTGTGAACTGTGCTATGGCTGATGTGATTATCTGGTATATTCTTCAGCCATTCCAACTAGTTTCTTTGTACTATGTTAGAATTTAATTAAAACTCATATTGTTTTATTCTTCCCTTCTGACTCTGGAGGGCTCTGCAATATACTTCTAATCCTTTCTAGGCCCACATGCAAGGAGGAAAACCTGTTTCTACTCAAAGGTGGAATTCTGTGCTGAACTTGTTCTGTGCTATTTCTCTCCTGGCAACAGTATGTAATTGTGAGATCCTGATTTGCACACAGTGCTGTCTGGATTTGCTTCTAAAGGAAATAATGTGCGTGGCTGGTCTCCGATTGATGTGTGGGAACTGCCATTTGGGGGCATGTGACACTTTATTTTCCATCCTGCTTAGAATTCGAAGCCTCAATAGCCAACATCTGTCATCTTTCACTTTGAAATTTTTAAATTACCTTTTAAAAATGATTATGACAGTAATATTATTTATTAAAAATTTAGCTAATATAAAAAAGTATAATGAAGAAAATAAAAATAACTCATTATACAATGACTCCGAGTTAACCATCATTAGCCATCTATTTGCATATATTTTATAACAAATGCAGTTTTAAATCCTGTTTGTATTTTGTCCTCAGCAGTCTACTGTGAGAATATTCCCAATATTATTAAAAATCTTTAAAGATCAAATTTTAATGGCTCCATAATATTCAATCATATAGTTTTATCACAGTTTATTTAGCCAATACCTTATTTTTGGATGTAATTTCTAATTTATTTCTTTTTAAAAATACTCAGGTAACATTCATATGATATATTTTGAATCTCTAAGTAATTCCTTAAGAAAAATTTCAAGGAATAAAATTTTGGGATTAAATGACATAAACTCTCTAAGGCTTTTGACACATATCACCTAATGGTTTGGAAACTGTACTCTTGCATTCACATTTTAGAAAAATCTTTGTCAATTTGTCAGGCAAAAAAAGTATCTCGCTTTTGTTTTATTTTCTAGTTCGTAGAATTATAGTGCAATTGAATATGTATTCCCTAGGTTTATTGGGCATTTATTTTTTTTTATTCTATATATTGTCTCTTCTTTAGTTTTCCATTGATGTGTGGCAGACAGAATATGGGCTCTCAAAGATGTCCATAATCTTGTCCCCAAACATGTGAATATGGTTGCTTACATGGCAAAAGGGAATTTGCAGATGTGATTAAATTAAGGACCTTGAGGTGAGGAGATTATTCTGAATTATTTAGATGATGTTGTTAATGGAGAGGGACAGGAGAGTTGGAGTCAGAGCAGAAGAAGTGACAAAGGAAGCTGAAGTCACAGGAGGGAGATTCGAATGACTACATTGCTGGCTTTGAAGATGGAAGAAGAGGCTGTAAGGCAATAAAGGCAGGTGGCTCACAGACACCGGGAAAGGGAGCGAAGGGATTTTTCTCCTAGAGTGTGGAACAAGCTAGTCCTGTCGAAATCTTGACTGGCTCAGTGAGAATGCTTTCAGACTTCTGACCCCCAGGAATGTAAAGGAGTAAATTTATGTGGTATAAGCCACTAAATTTGTGGCAATTTGTTACAGCAGCAGTAGGAAAGGAAAACATAGAATGTTCTTATTTTTCTTATTGGTATGTGAATATTTTTATATACAGTAAAGTCATTAATTTGTCATTTACATTGCAAATATATTTTTTCAAGGTTGCCATTTGCTTTCAAATAATTTTATGATGTTTTCTGATACAGAAATTTGTTGTTAACTTTTAAAATATCATTGATGTTACATTAGATAAGCTTTCTTTCAGTGATATACAAATTTTAAATATTATGCAGTTAAATCTATGTATCTTTTCCTTGGTGATATATTCTACTGCATTTAAATCAGTTTTATATTCGCCAATGTTACTTCCAACATTTTTATGGTATGTGATCTTTCATTTATCATTCTTCATTAAGTTTTTATATATTTTTAGTCCTATTTCAGGACGATCTAGTCTGTTCTATTAATCTGTCAAGGCCTGTGCTATTACCACATCATCTAAGTTATTGTAGTTTCATAAAAGTTTTTATGTCTAGTAGGCTAAATCCTCATTCATTACTCTTTTCTTTAATATTTTTAAAGCTAATCTCAATAGTTTATTTTTCTAGATGAACCTTAGAATCATTTAGACAAGTCAAAAAATTTTACTGGTATTTGAATTTGAAATTTGCAATAAATCTATAAATTAATTTGGAAAGAATGCCGTTTTTTTAATATCAGCTCTTTCCAGGGAAGAACATCGTGTTTTTCCATTTATAAAAATTAAAAATATATATTTCTATAAACTTTGGTTATTTTATTGACATAATCTCAGATGTTATTTAATAAGATTAGTTTTAGGTGTTTTAGACGTTGTGTTGCTATTGGGATTAGAATTTGTTTTTCATAGTATGTACTAACTAATTTTGGCTGACATATTGGAAACTTTCCATTTTTCTAGACATATCTTCTGCTTTACTGAACTTTGCAATTTATGTTTTCAGTATTTTTTTGTGAGGTAGTTATCACATGCAAATGGCAGTGGTTTTATTTTCTACATCCCAGAGTTTACCCCTTCTTTTGGTTTCAAAATTTTAAAGTACTGACTAGACCTTCCAGAACCATGTTGAATGTTAACAGTAAAACAATGTGTCTTCATCTTAGTTATCAGTGTAGTGCTGGTTATTATAGGATTGGCCTTATTTTTCATTTCAAGGAGTTATTCTGTTCATAGTTTAAAGCATTGGTTGAAATTATTTGAGTTTTAATTTTTTTCCAATTGGTTCTGTGAAAGTAATATCTGAATTATTTTCTAAATGATAAACCCAATTTATATTTCTATGATAAACTCTACTTTGATTATTAGAAATTCTTTGCCATACACTATAGAATCTAGTTGGTTAGTTTTTTTTTTTAAATTAGGATTATTAAATCTGTATTTACAAATAAAACAAGGCTATAGTTTTAATATTTTTTTCTCCCATCAGATTTTATTATGGGGCAGTGTGTAGCTATACAAAATATATTGGGTGCTTTCAGTTTTTTCTGTTTCCTGGAGCTTACGTTGCATGAGGATTTGAAAGAACTCGCGCACAAAACTAGCTGCTTTGGATAATTTTCAGAATTTAGTTTTTTTGAAGTTATTTAATTGTTTTATGATTTGTTCTAAACAGATTCCCTTTAAGTCATTTATTTATTTATTTTATAATATTGTAATTTCGTTGCGATGTAGATAAATGAAGCTTCCAAAGAAAGATGATAGGGGGTATGTTTTCAGCTCTGCTAAGATGGAAGATAACTGCTACCATTGTAAGGCACAGAGAAAAGTTGAATGGGTTGAAAAGGGCTGGTATTGAGGTAAACATAACACTTTCTTTTCTTTTAACGTTTAAGTTCAGGGGTACATGTGAAGAAGATGGAGATTTGTTACATAGGTAAACGTGTGTCTTGAGGATTTGTCGTACAGATTTTTCATCACCCAGGTGTTAAGCTAAGTATCCATTAGTTGCTTTTACTAATCCTCTGCATCCTCCCACCCTCCCCTCTCTGGCAGGCCCCAGTGCGTGTTGTTCCCCTCTATGTGTCCCTGTGTTCTTGTTATTTAGCTTCCACTTACAAGTGAGAACATGCGCTATTTGCGTTTCTGTTCACGTTAGTTTGCTGAGAATAATGGCCTCTAGCTCCATTCTCTCAAAGAACGTAAGCTCATTCTTTTTTATGGCTGCATAGTATTTCATGGTGTATATGTACCACAGTTTCTTTATCAAGTTTACCATGGGCATTTCGGTTGATTCCATGCTTTTCCTATTGTGAAAAGTGCTGCAATAAACATGTACATGCATATGTCTTTATGAGAGAATGATGTATATTCCTGTAGGTATATTCCCAGTAATGGGACTGCTGGATCAAATGGTAATTCTGTCTTTAGGATTTTGAGGAATTGTCACAGTAATTTCCGCTTTCACTAACAGTGTATAAGTATTCCGTTTTCCCTGCAACCTTGCCAGCATCTGTTATTTTTTGACTTTTTAATAATACCTATTCTGACTGATATGAGATGGTATCTCATTGTGGTTTTGATTTTCATTTCTTTAATTATCAGTGATGTTGAACTTCCTTTTCATATGATTTTTGGCCGCATAAATGTAATACTTTAAAATAATTATAAAACTCACTTTATCAATTTTTATATTCTCTATGCTTTCATAGTTACTTATATTCAGCTTAAATTTCTAAAATTATATTTGTTATATTTTCCCCAAAGAAATAGCTTTTGAATTTAATTTATAATTTTAATATGATTCTGTTTACTAATTTGGTTATATTTTCTTTTATTATTTCCTTCTTACTAGATTAGATTTTTGGTTGCATACTTTCTAATGGTTTGATTTTAGTATTTAACTCATTTCAAACAATACTAGGAACACTCTGAGTTGAGTTGGATGCTTAAAGTAAAGGATGGGGGTAGAGGTAGATGACGATATCAGCTTGGAAGGCTGGTATATATAGGATCAAGGAGGGCCATGCATGCAAAAGCAGAGGCTTTATTTTGAATAGGAATTGCTGGATGTTACTGGTTGTACAGCTAGAATAAGTTCTATACTGCATAAACAATTTTACCCTAGAGGGTGCCCAGAGTCCTCTTGCTTGTAAAGACAATCTGTGCTGATTAATCCAGTCTTTGATTATAAAGCACTTTTGGAAGAGTGGCTTCAAGTGTGATAAAAGGGGCATCATCCTAGAGGTAACCCAAAACACCTAAGAGGAGCTAAGAAACTTTGAGCATTTGGTGGCAAAAGCCAACTGAGTATGTAGTAGCCATTCAAAGAATAAATGTAGTAGAATTTGGGATAAACAGAAAAAGCTTTTTGAAGGCAGGATTTGAGATAAGTCTGAAAGGATATACAAGTTAAGAGCTCAGTAATAAACGCAAAAGACTTGGAGGGCAGTGTGGAGACAGCCTAAGGGATGAGAGTGTACCTTGTGGATGATTAGAGAATGAGTTGAGCATAGCCCCAGCCTATTACGTTTATGGAGAATGTAAAAGTCAGTAGAGTTGGCACTGTAGTGGTAGTGCAGTCAATGGTAGGGAACCATTGAAGGTTCTTGATTGGGGGGTGACCCAGTGAAAGTGTTGTTTTCACATGCTTTGTGTTTTGGCTGGATTAGAGAGGAGAGACTTGACCTTGAAAATCAGTTCATGTTTTTATTTAGTGGTAGAGATATGACCTTAGTAACCACTGAAATACAAATGAAAGACTGATTCTGAGAGATGGCAGATGGAAAATCAGAGGACAACAGGGAAAGATTAGAAACATCTCTCAATTTTGATTCTGAAATACTTAAAATCAGATGGTTGTAAAAGGATTCTATTTAAGATGAAATACAGTGTATTGAATTTTGGGCCTCTTGAGTTTGAGATTGTGGCTGGACATCCACTTGGGATGCCTTGAAATGTGAAACTAATGTGCAGAGAATAGGGGTGAAAGAGGCGGGTTTGACCAGAACCTAGACTTGGATGAGTCCATCAAAAGGATAAATGTGAATGAAAAGATCAGAGGACGCAGTATAATGGAGATAAAACACACTTTTGGAGATTGTTGGAGATTAAATTTAATATGTGTAAGGTACAATGAGGGTGGGAGATATTACATGGAAATTGAAACCAGTAGATATAAAATAACATGTTGGGTTAGTTGTGCAGCAAAAAGGAGAGAAATGTGCTGCTTGAAATAAAGTAAAAAGGATTAAGTGAACAATAAAAACATTAATGATAACAATAATAATGATAGAAAAGTTTTTATTTTGTATAAACAGCAGGTTTTATTTGAAGATATGCAAGGAAAGGTGGAAATAAGTTATACAGAGAAAGAGGTTTAAGCACAGGAGTAAATTTTAGTCTTTCTCTGAAATATATCATTTATACTGAACTGAATATTTAATCAAATTGAACAAACTGAACTTGGTAGACGTTAGAATAAAAAAACTGGAGTTAGCCTCATCTCAGAATGCTATATTCAAGGTGGTGATAAAGGCCTGTTCAATACTAGTTAGAATGTAATATCCAAGAGCAAAGGAGTTGACTACTGATGACAAATATGAACCAAGATCACATTAAGAAGTTGTACGATGGTTAAAATCTAGGGTTAATCTCTTCTAAAAAATAACGATAGTTTTATCAATATTACTGACTGGTTGGCCCTTCAATAAATGAAATCTGTGTGTCTTTGAAGTTTTTAAATCAAAGTGACTTTGATACAAGGTTCTTTGGAATAACTGAAAAAATAATGGCTTTTTACATTTTTTTCTCTTGAGTTGTTACTTGGAATTTGCATACTTCTTTCAGAGTAATAAAATTTAATCTAAAGTTCAAGGTAGGTATTTATATTTTATTAAACCCTTAAGTTTAAGATAATATTTCTTGGAGTGGTGATTTATACATGACTGAAAACTTTATAGGGGAAGAATCAGTTACACAGGCCATTTTTTCTTTTTTAATGTGGTGGTGGGAGTGGGAGGAGGTTAGAAAGCCCTGGGAGAAACAAAGTAGAAAGCCATTTTTGTTTCTAATCAGAGAAAAGAAGGATAACAATGTAAATGTCAAGGTGTGAGTTCAAAAAACCTTGGCCTTGCTTATGCTAAGGAGGGCGAGGAGCTGGAGGACTGAAGTTAGAAATAAAGGGAGGGTGCTTGGAAATCAGGTTACCTAGGAGACCAGGGTGAAGATCAGTGTGTGGAGATGCCTACATGAGAACAAAGAGGACTGACAAGGAAGAAAGAGGAGGACCCAGGAAGAGTCTGTGGGAGTCCCCTGAACTGGCCTGATAGGGTTCTTTCGTGCAGAGCCATCCCTGAAGGCCCAAAGCTTTCACAGTTACTCTCTGCAGCAGGGGTCCCCAACCCCCAGGGCCCCAGGGTGTACCGGTCTGTGGCTTGTTAGGAACCAGGCTGCACAGCAGGAGGTGAGCAACCTGCAAGCAAGAGCATTACCACCTGACCAGTGTCCCCTGTCAGATCAGTAGCTGCATGGGAGTGCAAACCCTATTGTGAATAGTACATGCGAGGGATCTAAGTTGCCCACTTCTTATTAGAATCTAATGCCTGATGATCTGAGGTGAGCAGTTTCATCTGGAAACCATCCTCCGAAGCACTCACTTCCTCCATGTCCCCCACTCTATGGAAAAATTGTCTTCCTCAAAACCAGTCCCTGGTGCCAAAAAGTTTGGGGACCATTGCTCTATAGTGTTAAAGATCTACCATACTGAAGCCATCATCTGAGTAGCATAATATAGTCTCTATAGTTGTGAAAGAAACAGTCTTTCTTCAAGTAGAAATGTAGTTTCTCTTAAACACAGCATAACATTATTTCTCTAGAAACCTGTATTATTTGGCTTAATTTTGCTCTCTGACATTGTTTGGCTGTGTCCCCATCCAAATCTCATCTTGAATTCCTATGTGTTATGGGAGGGACCTGGTGGGATGTAATTGAATCATGGGCAGGTTTTTCCTGTGCTGTTCTTGTGATAGCGAGTAAATCTCACAAGAGTTGATGGTTATTATAAGGGGGAGTTTTCCTGCAAAAGCTCTCTTTTCCTGCTGCCATCCATGTAAGATGTGACTTGCTTCTTCCTGCCTTCTGCCATGAGAGTGAGAAACCTGGGGCATATATGCTATGCTGCTCCTCTGTCTGTGTGAAGTTCTCAAGTGAACCAAGGTTCCGAGGTTTACTGACAGTATAGTTCTCAAGGGCCATGCATCAGAAAAGAAAGATGTTTGCTATCATCTTTGAAGTTTTGCAATGAACTTTCTTCTATGGGTTTAGCAAATTCATTATCTTGACTGTGAAAATACCTAAGCTTGCTTTAAGGTAAATGAGATAGTTTAAAAAAATTGTAAAACAAACTGGAGAAGAAGGACAGTGAAATGGCTAGAGGTGTGGATTCTGGAGCTAGACTAACTGAATTCACCTCCCAGAGCTACCACTGACTAGGCTGACAAGGGCTGAACCTTTCTATCCCATAATGTAGTATATGATATTACTAAAATGATAATAAAATAGTAATAATATTTATAGTTTTTTCGGCTGATTAAATGAATTGGTATATGTACAAAAACAACTCAAGATTAATCAAAGACTTAAATACAAAACTGAAAATTATAAAAACCCTGGAACACAACCTAGGAAATATCACTCTGGACATAGGAATGGGCAACGATTTCATGTTGAAGACACTGAAAGCAATTGTAACAAAAGCAAAAATTGACAAAAAGAGCTTCTGCACAGTGAAAGAAACGATCAGCAGAGTAAACAGACAACCCACAGAATGGGAGAAAATTTTTGCAAACTATGCATCTGACAAAGGTCTAATATCCAGCATCTATAAGGAACTTAAGTCTACAAGAAAAACCCAAACAAACCCATTAAAAAGTTGGCCAAAGACATGCGCAGACAATTTTCAAAAGAAGACATATGTGCCGCCAACAATTGTAAAAAAAGAAGCTCAACATCATTGATCATTTGAGAAATGGAAATTGAAACCACAATGAGATACCATCTCACACCAGTCAGAATGGCTATTATTAAAAAGTCAAAAAATAACAGATGCTGGAAGGGTTGCAGAAAAAAGGGAATGCTTATATACTATTGATGGGAGTGCAAATTAATTCAATCATTGTGGAAGACACAACTCTGGGAATTCCTCAGAGTCCTAAGGACAGAATTACTATTTGACCCAACAGTCCCATTACTGGGTATATATCCAAAGGAATATAAATAATTCTATATAAAGACACATGCATATGCATGTTTATTGCAGCACTATTCACAATAGCAAAGACATGAAATCAACACAAATGCCCTTTAATGCTAGACTGGATAAAGAAAGTGTGGTACACATGCACCATGGAATACTATGCAGCCATAAAAAAGAATGAACTCATGCCCTTTGCAGGAACATGGATGGAGTTAGAGGCCATTATCCTTAGCAAACTAATGCAGAAAACAGAAAACCAACACCAAATGTTCTCACTTATAAGTGGGAGCTAAATAATGAGAACACATGAACATATAAGATGGAGGGTGGGAGGAGGGAGAGGATTAGGAAGAATAGATAATGGGTACTAGTCTTAATACCTGGGTGACAAAATAATCTGGGTACCCATAAAATGAGTGCTAGGCTTAATACCTGGGTGACAACAAACTCCCATGACATGAATTTACCTATAAAACAAACCTGCATATGTTGAACTTAAAAGTTAAAAAATAAATGAATCAGTTTATATAAAGAAGGACTTTGAACTGTGCCAGATGCATAAAAAGCACTTTGTAATTCAGTTATTATCAATAATAAATTCAAAAGTGTCAGAGACTGATTCCATACTTGCTGTTTTCTGTAACATGTGGTTTACATGAAGTCAGTGTGGTCTTATGAAGTATTCCCCATTCCCTTTTTATTTCCCATGTTTCTGTAGAAACCTAATTTTACTTTTTTCACTTGAAAAAGACAACAATGTTGTTTACTTACCATCTGGATATTGTGTTACACATTTTTGTTCTTGTGCCAAAATAGAAATGAAGATCTTTGACTAACTACTTCCATATCGCTCAATTGACTTAGCTGGTAAGTTGCTCCTGGCAGCATCCACCGAGGTGGCTCTGCAAGTTGCTGTTGTTTATGGGCATTTCTGAGAGTCACTTGCTAATTTTTTTTTTTATTTCCTTATTGGAGCTGGGACAAAAAACTCATTGGCTTCTAAGGCACTAAAAATTATGAATAAGGTTACTAAAGTCAGTGATAGAAAAATTCGAAGGAAATTGTTTATTTTCTCAGTCTTGTAAAAAATTGACCGTCTCCAAGGACCATGAAGTTTAGATACCTTTTTCATTTCTCATAGGGTTATGTCTCTAGGAGAAGAATTTATTCATTTGTTCAATTTATTTATTATAAAACTTTTACTGAGTGTCTACTTTGAATAAGGCAAGCCACTGTCCTAGGTGCTGGGGCCACAAGGATAAATGAGACAAGTGGTTAAACATTTTGAGGTGGGAAAAAAATGCTATATGTGTAAGTAAAATATATGACGTAATTTACTAAATCGTTCATCAAAAAGATAAGAGGAGTGCCGTAAAGGTTTAGAGGAGGGAGACAGAATAAGTAATTTAAAGAGTTGGCAAAATTTTCAGGAACTAAATGATATTTAAGTTAAGTCTTGAAGGACAGGCAGAATTTAGACAATGAGAGAAATTGGCAAAGGGAAGTTTTGGCTAAGAGAGTAGCATGAGTAAATGTGGACAGATGGGAATAGTAGGAAATTTTTAGGGAAAAAACATATTATTCAGTTTGGTGAACAAGATGTAGGGTACAAACTTTACACAATGAGCATCTATTATGTGCCAGGGGCTGCTCTAGGTTATGGAGATATAGAGCTGAACAAGCAGACTAGCCACCCAAGCCTAGCATGCATTTTAGAGAGTGGACACAGGTAATACATAAGTACACAAATAAGGTAACAGTGAGAGGAGCTATAAAATAAAAATGAAATAATAAAATGAGAAGTGACAGGATTGGGAGGAGTTAGCTTAGAATGGGTGGGTCATGGAGACTTCCCTGAAGTGAAATTTGATGTGAAACCAGGAGAAGGAGAAGGATCTAACCTTGAGATGGCCTAGGGAAATGGAGCTGCAAGGCCACTGAGAAAACAGGCTTGTCTGATGGATGGGAAGCCCAGTGTGGCAGAACAGTCATGGCCAGTGGTGAGAATGATAACAGTTGAGGGCAGAGACAGCTTAGAGTAAAATCACATGGGTTCTTGAAGATTATGGCAACATTTTGGATTTTATTCTAAATGCAGCGGTACACCATTGGGGGCTTTTATGCAGAGAGTGACGTTATCTACATTGCACTTCAGAACGAACACTGAGGCTGCTGTGTGGAGAAAGAACCGTTGAGTATGGGGGGAAAGACACAAATTCAGGAGATCTCTGGAGTTTACTGCAGCTAATCAGGACTAGGGTGGCAGCAGTGGAGATGGAAGTTAGTTCCGGAGAGACAGCGAGTCATAGGGGAAGAGCTTTGCATTCCCTCAGTCTCAAAATTTAAAATTTATTCTGGAGGCTGAAAAGAAAGTAAAAAGTATTTACAGATTTAGATTTTTCCAGCATTCACACTTTTTTCTCCTATGGAAGATGCATTTGTTTCAACACGCATTAGTAAATGATTGTACATCACACAGTAACTACTTCTGCCGTAACCTAGTGATTTGACAAAATAATTGTGTCTTATTTTGTCTTAAAATGTTGCTCACTTTGTTATTGTGATAGAATAAGATTTCCTTCCTCCTTGGGAAGGTCTTCAGAAAGACAGAGTAGAGACAGAGATTTAAAAAAAACATTATGAGTCCATATTACACTAAGAGAGGCGATCACTAACAATTAGTTTTATTAGTCTCCTAGATGCTCTAGTCTGAGGAATCAAAAAAGCTTATATCAGTCTAAAGGTGAGCTGTCAATTTTCTTGTTGGAATGTAGATATTCTAGTAAAGAAAGAAGCTGAATATTTCTTGACTTTTAAAGACAGCAACTAATTTAAAACAGTAACCCACTGTGTAGGCCAACACAAAATGTGATAGTAGGCTGGTTTCAACCCATGGACCACGGCTTTGCAACGTCTGAAATGAAGTCTTCAGCAGCAAGCCACAGGAAGGCTTGCTTTGACCAATCTATGGTCAAGAGAGAAACAAAGTTCAATACAGTGAAAACTGGGACTCATTGGAGAGGGCATGGAGGCAGAAAAGACAGCGAGTTGTGGAAGAGGCTCAGCAGGAAGAAGAAGCAGAAGAATGAAAGAAGAATGTTCAGTGAGGTATGTGGTATACACTGATGATGATGGGCTGCAAAAAGTAAAGAAACATTCTACACCTGGTTATCGGGAGCCCACGAGTGTTTGTGATGATCTGACAGTAAGGCCATTTTCTTTCTGATAACAAATTGTACCTGCATCTTTCTAAACAATACTGGTAAATCTAAGGGATTGTACAATCTGGAAGTGATACATACTTAGAATCTGGGACTTCCTTTTGTAGCATTATAGATATACGTTAACTTTGAAACTTAAAAATAGTTTCCAAATTGAAATCTTTTCTTCTGTTAAACTGGACTTCCCATTGGTCTGCCTGCCCAGACTGCTGGACACATCAATTCACGGTGGTATTCCCATCGGCTGAGTATACAGCCCTGATTATAGATTGTATTTAGAAATCAATCTGAGGTTTTTTGTGACATCTTTGCATTATATTTGACAACGATGCATTAACTTCAGTTTTTATATATTTATTTTATCTTTCTAAATACTGAGTAATCTTGAAGGCTGAAGGCCTTAGCATATTCTTCTTGTATCCAGCAGAGTTTAGCACAAAGCCTGTAGCTGCCCCTAGAATGTTTCCTATCTACAAGAACACGAAGTTGAAAAGGAAAAAAATCAAAGTTAGCTGACTGCATTGTCTATGTGAATCCAAAAAGCTGTTTGATTTTTTCCCCCACTGGATTGAGAATTGATTTTTTTTCAAAAACTTAATTGATGGATATGTTGTTATTGCACAGATACAGCTTCTATGTTATGGAGACCAAGAATACCTCTATCCAAAGCAGAAGATGGTAGTAATTAATAAACCTGGAATTTACCCATGCCACTTAATTAGCAAGTATTTAATTAAAACTTTTTTTTCCCCAACCCATCTCTATAATTGTGGCTGCTTTGTGGCTCTGTATGTACTATAGTTACAGCTTCACCACTTGGATCGAGGATCATCAGAGAAAGACGTAGCCAAGGAAATATATGGTTGCAGAGCACAGAGAAAAGAGACATTGTCTTTATTTTTTCCCCACATTACGTTACTGGCTAAAAGAGAACTGCCTTGCAATCTAGTCAGAGAAACGATTAAAAAAACCTCTAGTGGGTATTTGAAACTAAATCTTAATATGACATAGAAAACAATGATGTAGAATTTCAACAAGAATAGGCAATATATCAGGTACTACTTTTTCAAGGTCCTATTGGAAAGCATCCACTGCATATCATAAATACATCTTGGGAGTTATTTAGTCATAAGGCTCTTGGAACCACGGGAAAGATAACAAAAAAGTTATATAATCCCTACTCTTAAGGTCTTCAGAATTTAGTGGGGGAAAAAGCTTCCTAAATAAGTAGTAATATAAGATGTTCTGATTTCAATGACATGAAACACACAGTGAAGGAATGAGAGGGAGGATTAATCTAGTTGGGAAAATCTGAGAGACTCTAATAGAGCATTTAGGATTTTCAGAGCTAGAAGAGTGAGTGCTCACAGGAAGGAGGTGAAGGAAAAAACTTCCAGCTGAAGAGAACTAGATGAACAAAGGTGCAGAGGAGGAGAGTTCTGCCTACCTTTAAGGATTGCAGATTGGCCCACACGGCTTGAAGGGAGCATTTCTGTCTGTGGAGTGTGGGGGACAAGAAGGTGGAATATGAGTGTGTGTTAAGGCCAAGAATAGAAGCAGCCTGTTCTTTGTGCTACTCCATGGTGCTCTACATAGTTTGTTTATGTGTCTTCACTGAATTGGAGCATAGTATTTGTTGATGTGTCTGCCTCCCAGGTAGATAAGAACTTTTTCTGAGAGAACCATATTTAATTCTTTTTTTCTTCCTTAATACCAATAAATGCTTAGTATTCTTGGTACTTTTTGTAACCTTGGTGTTTACATGAATGCCTAGAAAATGAGGCCCTTTATAAATGTTGAATCTGATAAACAGAGGACCCAGCTATGTACGGTTTTGAAAGCCAGGCAAGGGAGTTTGGGTTTGGCTCTGCATACAGTGAGCAACCTTTGAAACTTTTTATGAAGGGAATTATATGATCAGAGCTGTGCTTTGTGAAGATAACATAGGCAACAGCATGGAGGAGAACAAATTAGAGAGAAGAAAAGCCCAAGGCAAGGACACCTGTCAGCAGTTGTCACAGCATCTCAGTGAGGGGTGCAGAGCCTTGACTGAGGGGGCAGAGGCTGTGGGAGTAGAATAGAGGAATGAACTCATTTAGATCTGGTAACATTTGGATGCAAACTGTAGAAAATGAAAGCGAGGGCTTGGAGTTGCAGTTATCTATCAAACTCAGGTTACTTGAAAACCTTTCAGCCAATTTACCACTTCTATGTGATTCAGTAGGCTGCCTTGATTCTCTCACATCTCTCTCGTTGAAGTCCGGCATGAAATGTGAACTTCCAGAAACAAAAGGTAGACAAAACCAACAGCTTGATATTATCCCCAAATTATTGTGATTAATGAAAACATTTTTAAAACAGACACAGGGGTCTCTCTACATTGTCCAGTTTGGGGCTAGATTCAAACTCCTGGGCTCAAGCAATCCTCTACCTCAGCCTTCTTTCAAGGTATCTGGATCTGCAGGCACACGCCGCCACACCCAGCTGATGAAAACCTTCGAGGAGCCTTGAACACTGGAGCCGTTCGTATGAACAATGAAGGGATCCAGAGAGAGGATTAGGGGTTACTCAACACAGTGGCTTCTGTCAAATTTTTCAGATAAGAGATTAAAGTATCAGTTACGTCTAGAAATTCTGTTTAATGGTTTGGGGTTTGTCTTCAAAATAACAAGTTCAGCGACCTAGATTCAATTAACGTATTTGCCTATTTGAGGTTTGTGGTGATGAGGAGGCATATACTGACTGCTTTAAGGGCAGTCTATTTTTTCTGTTTTTTTGGGACAGAGTTTCACTCTTGTTACCCAGGCTGGAGTGCAATGGCGAGATCTCGGCTCACCGCAACCTCCGCCTCCTGGGTTCAGGTAATTCTCCTGCCTCAGCCTCCTGAGTAGCTGGGATTACAGGCACGTGCCACCATGCCCAGCTAATTTTTTGTATTTTTAGTGGAGACGGAGTTTCACCATGACCAGGATGGTCTCGATCTTTTGACCTCGTGATCCACCCGCCTAGGCCTCCCAAAGTGCTGGGATTACAGGCTTGAGCCACCGTGCCCGGCCTATTTTTTCTTGACTTGAAAAGTTTTGTATGAAATCAATGAAATGCACTTCATAATAAATTGTTTTCCCCTAGTGAGGAAATATTTTGGCTGCTGTCATCAGTATCATGCTTACATGAACTGAAAGGGAACATTCATAGCACATGTATACTCTAGCTTGTCAAATTGAGAATGACTTCCAAAATAATAAATATAAAGAAACTCAGAACTTTAGTGAGGATTTCACATCTGTTCATAAAATGGTAAAATTTCAAGGAAGCAACGCTGGCAGTCTTTGAAGCCTACGTAGGATTATTCAGTACCCGCAGGTGAGCTGCTATTTAAAGGAATTGCCACAAATGTCAACATCCAGGGGATCAAAACAACAATATCAATTACCTACGAAGTGTCAGAATTCAGTGATGTCAGCAAAAGGGAATCATGCAATTTATCACTTACAAAATGGTTAAAAAACAAAATTAAAAGCATGAAGTAAAATACATGTATGAGATGCATCATTGTGGACACCTAAAATGAAATGTAGTGTAGCAAAATAGCAGGCACTTTCTAACAAGTAGAGAGAAATATCTATTCTGCATTCTTAGTGTTCATAGCAATAAACCTGAAATGAGGATGTGGCCACTCTCTTGGACTGAATATAAAGAGGTTTGTGGAGGAGAAACTGGCATAAAAATGGTAACAATCAATATTTATTAGATAAAAGATGTTTCATGATCAGATGAGCAGCAAAAATTAATTTATTCAAATGACGTCTACTGAACATTTACTTTGTAAAGTATTACAATAATACAAAAAAAAAAAGGAATAAAACTTTCTGAGAATCACCAGATATAACTAATTATTGATTAGAGGCAGGACCATCCTTTGGCAAAATTGGGATGAGATGGCTTTCAATGCCCTTTGTTTCCTGGCTGTTTTTCTCTGCTTATTTCTTCTCTTTTGGATTCCCTCTTTGTCTTGTCCTGCACCTCTTTTCTTTCCCAGACCTTTCTGTGCTGGAGGAATGTGAGAGGAGACACAAAACCAACCTATGGCAGTGGTTCTTAACCCTGGTTGCCTGCTAATATCATGACGGTGGGCAGGATGGGGATGGTGTTGCTTCTGGAGATGCTGACTTCATATTTCATAAAGTCTGGGGTCTGGGCATTCATGGCTTTGATTCAGGGAAGGTTGAGAATCAAGTGGTCTTTGAACTTTCTCCCTCGTATATACTCTAACATAATTTAGAAAAATTCTGTTTTACTTCGCACATTTTTGAGTTGACATCTAAAATATTTTAACATAAGTTTAAGTAGTTTCAAATAATGCAATTTTCTACATGTTATAAATATTAATATCTTAAAATAAAGCTAATAAATTATTAAATATGTGCAATAAAACCAGAGATGATGGGACTTGATATGTACCTACCATTATCCACTGAAGAAGTAAACTCTCTTCTAGCAGTTGGACGTTTTGCATCATTCTTTCTTCTCCTTGAACTCTTACTTTCATTTTATTTCTTTCACATAATTTAGGTTTATTACATTTTTATATTTTTTCTGCAACCAAAGCATGTTTATTAATTAAAATTTAACATTTTGAAAAACTTCCATAAAGCTCCAAGTAAAAAGAACCCTCCCCTCCAGCGGAATTACCATTGAAAATAGTGTTATGGAGTTGACATAGCTATATTACAGATTTTGGCAACTATTAAATATAACAATTATAATTTTATTTGAAATGCATTTTAAAAGGAGATGTATGGGGCTTTAGTTTCCTTTAATGAATAGCACTTCATGGCAAAATGGCATAGGATTTAGCATCAATAATATTCCATTTTTCACTTTATAGATGGAAATGCCAGCAAACCTTGTTCACGTAAACAAAGAGGCTGGCATCGGAAAGAATATTGTTATGGCAATGTCACTCAATTTTTTGAACAACTTTTGAATTATATGCAAAAACTTAGTGATTTTTTCCTTAAAAACATTTAAAAGTAAATCCTCAGTGAGAAATAATTAAGTTCTGCCTTCAATTTTGTTGGAAGCAAAAAACCACCTGAGCAATTTGCTAAGGAATTTCTTATCCATTTATTAAATGAACCATTATCTTTCTCAACACCTACACCAAATAGATGCATTATTAGATATCACCCTAATGCTACCGCAGGAAATGTACCATTGTAGTATCTGTGAAGGGTGATAAGTACCTCTTTTTTAAAATGTGTCTGGAGAACTACCGCAAAAGGAGAAGTGAGAACCTGGACACTGGGTCAACATGTTGACTGTACTTGGTCTTGGCCAGATGAAGTTTTATTTATTTATTTTTATTTTGGAAAGGGAACAAATAGAAACTGAGATCTTAGAAGGTCTTTTCTTAGTCCCAGTTTATGTATATTTAATATGTTAGTCTTCTCATGAGTACACTTACACATTAAGGGAAGATAGTTAGGGAAATGTGGTTAATTTAAATATGTTAACTCTTGAAGGTAATAACTTGTGGATGGAGTGTTTTCCCACCAGAATCTCTCAGATCTTAGGTCACAGGCACATAGGCAACTGCAAATTTCCTCTATATTTTTAAAAACTTGCCTGATTGGTATTTGAAAAAGGTTTCATGAATTTAATTGAAGTAAATTTACAAATCAAAGATATAAACTATGGGTGCTACTTAATAGAAATGTAGTGCAAATTACACATGTAACTTAAAATGTTCTAGTAGCCACACTGAAAAAATAAAAAGAAAAAATGTGAAATTAATTTTAACGACATAGTTTATTTAACTCAATAAATCACAATATTGCCATTTCAACATGTTATCAATATAGAAATTGTTAGTGATGTCTTTTATGGTCTTATTTTTGTATTATGCTTTTGAACTTTAGTGTGTGTTTTATACTTATAGCAAGTCTCAATTCATACTAGTTAGATTTCAAGTGCTCAGTAGCCACATGTACTTAGTGGCTACTGTGTTGGGCAGCATAGCTATGGATGATTGGAAATTCAACTTTGTGCATTCTCTAATAATGTGTGGCAGAAGTAAAACTAATTCTTCATCAGTAGAATGAGACACAAGACCACTAATTTGCATTTAACTAAATGACTTTCTTTTTTTTTGCCATAATATTTTTTAATTTTTATTTTAAGTTCCAGGAAACATGTGCAGAATGCACAGTTTTGTTACATAGGTAAATGTGTGCCATGATGGTTTGCTGCACCTATCAACCCCATCACCTGGGTATTAAGCCCCACATGCATTAGCTATTTATCCTGATGCTCTCCCTCCCCCAGCCCTACTGACCGGCCTCAGTAAATTACATTCTGTACCCCATCTCATACTCACACTCTCACACTCTGTGTGAAATCTGACACTTTACTGAAGTTCTAATTAGCTACTGATTTTTGCAGTGTGTATCACTTTTTGGCAAATGTGTCATGGTATAGTACTTATCATACTCTTAAATTACATTTGAAGTAGAATAATCAAGTCTATTTTTCATTAGAATACTGATTTTCTCCAGTACCTTATTAGTTCTATTAGCTCCCGATAACTTGCAAAACTCAGTAATTTTTTAGATGTTCCTCAAGCAGCAGGCTTAGATGGAGTTGAGATCTGCTTCTAGGACCTATTACCATGATGATTTTGGCTCACTTGCTCCTATTTCTCTTGCTACTCTTGTTCCTCTTCTTTCTGTTTCACGACCAGTCCTCACGGCTTCTTTCCTCTTCTCCCTTTATAGCCATTGAAAGCCCAATTTTAACTTAGGCAATAATGTGCCCAGTTCCATTGAATGAATAGTGATTGGTTCAAGCCAGTTGTTATGATATGATTCTACTTTGTCAGAGATCGGGACAGAGGCTCTCAAAACTTAGTGTGCATCAGAATCACCTGGAGACCTTGTTGCAATCCAGAATTCTGGGCCCTAACTCTGGAGTTTCTAATTTAGTATATTTGGGTGGGATCTGATAATTTGCATTTTTAGCAAATTCCCAGGTGAGGATGATGTTGCTGGTCTGAGAACCGCACTTTAACAATCATTGGTGTAGGATATACACATGTGGTTCATTTTGGTCAATGAGTTGAAGAGATACTTGGTAAAGTTTGGCCTTCCTAATAAGAAGGCAACTAGGTAATGAAGACACTATTTCCTTCTCTCCCTTTCCTTGATTCCTGCTTTGAATGTTGCTGGGTAAGGGCAATGTTATTAGAGCTGCTGTAGTCATCTTGTGACAATAAAAGAGAACCAAGAGGATTTCAGAGCTACCATCCCACCTCCTGATGTTATGTAGTTCCTGAACCATCTATCTCCATGGATCTTGCTATGTGAGGTAATTTGAAAACTCTTTACTGTCTAGCCACCATGTCTTATTATTTTCTGTAAAGTGTTCACTATAGATACAGTAGCCAACTTTCTCAAATCACCATGCCACCCTTTTGCATGATTGAAATGGTGACATAGACTTAATGTCTTCACAGAATTATGATGCTCAAATCATAATGCCTTTCCCTAAAATAATGTGAAATGGGTATCCCAAGTTTAAAAAGTTATAGAAAGCTGTGTAAGCAGAATGCTTCTGTGACTAGGCTGAATCTCAGCAAGCTGACGTAGTGTACCTAGAGTGCTGTTTCATGGGTTAGAATTAAATTATGGAGGACATGCTAATCACATGTGCTAATGACACATAACTGGAAAGACTAGAGAATGTATGGGGTATCCAGGATTCTTTACTGGGACAGAAATATTGCTTATTCCACGTACTTCAGAGAAAAGAACTGGTACTAATGGGTAGAATTTAGAAAGAGGCACGTTTTTGCTTTCTCTAAGAAGACATATTTTCCAGTAGCTAGAGCATGTGCATAAGCTTTCACCATGAAATGGTAAGCTCTGCATTACTTCACTGTTCACTGGGAGATTGAGAGCACAATTGCAGCTCTTGTGGTTTTATCTTTCAGCAAAATGCATCACAACAAACTAAAAATTTCCCGTAACATATATTAGGTTTTACCATATGAAAATGCTGTTACTCAATCATTTTTGACTTACAAAAATGGCAATTTCATGTGATTCAATCTAATGGAAATACAATAATACCCTGGAGTAGAATATAAAGTCTATTTTAGATCAGTGATTGGAAGGTCAACACTTGAGCCATTGTTATCCATCTTTATGTAGGCAGTGTGGATTGTATAAACCACAAAGTTGTATTTTGTTCCTGGAACCTGCTAAGAAGACTTGATAAGAGAAGGGCTGCTGTTCTAAGAATGAGATTTTCTTCCAACTCAATTGATGTATTTATTTTTTTCTTTCCAAGGTTGGGGGAGGTGGCACCTCCTTCAAAAGTAGGGATATATCTCTAGAATATCTTAGGTTTTTTTTTTTTTCCTGGAAGCCACTGTTTATTTGGAATCTGTCTTATTTCATTGGGAAATTAGCTTCCTACTTTTACAATAAGGGAAGTAGCTGTACTTTCTTCTACTGGCTCCATATTTACTCTTTTAAGTATCTAGGGGGATCTTCTAAATTTTAGCATTTTGGGATATTATTCCATTTCATCCATGATGTTTATAGTTGTCTACATTATTACTATGTATGTTTTTGACCTCTGGCTTTCTGGAATTTAAAAGTCCCAGTCTTTTCATGTTGGTCCCTACTGTTGCTCTGATATTTTTGGTTGTCTTTGATGGACATTTTAAGTTCTAGCTATACTGACGCCACTCTACTTCACTCTGTAGTGGCTACCCTTACTCCTTCAGATCTAAAGAGCTTCCTTGACTTCTCCTACACTAGCTTAGGCACACTTGCAATGAACTCCAAGAACAATATATACTTCCCAGATCATAATGCTTTCCTACTATCTGTTTTTTTTTTTTTTAGTTTTACAAATACTTGATAGCACTTTTTATGTGCTAAACACTGCTTAAGAACATTACAGCATTAAGTTGTTTGATCCTCACGACAAATATTTGAGGTATAACCATTAGTGTCCTGATCTTATTGATGAGGCTAATGAGGTACAGTGAGGTTAGTCAACATTCCTAAAGTCTCGGCTAATCAATGAGGGGGCAGGATTTGAACCAGGTAGTCTGGCTCCTGACGTCCTCTTTCCCAGCCTGTTTGCCACCACATCCAGCTGGCTCTTACTATTTGCTGATTCCTTATTTAATGGTAATGTCATAGATTCCCTTTCTCTCTCAGGCCATCGTGTCTATTTCAACCACTGTATGCCTCCATGAGATGGAAGCTCTTTTGGAAGGACAGTGACTATGGAGGCTTTGTTCCTTGTTGAAATCTAGTACCTTCTCAGACAATGTTTAACACATGGGTAATGTGGTTTTTTTTGAATAAAAGAACACAGGTATGTTTCTGTAAACAGTTAAGGATGACAATACTCCTAAGAAGAATGAAATAACAGCAATATCTTTTAAGTTCAATTCAAATGTGAACTAGCTATACTGGAGGAAAAGGGAACTTAGCCTGACAAACAGTATTTTGAAAATTTCAAATTTCTAAAAACTATTAAAGCTAAAGGGGATTTCAAGGTTGGTATCAGACAGTTCAATCTGAAGCAAAGCTGTTGCTATTCAAACTCTCACCACTCCCAGCCACAGGAAAAAGCAGACAGTTGTGAAAGCTTGAAGGATGGAAGGAAATTCCAATTTTTTTGGAATACCCTAAAGAAGGAGGTAGAGTTGTAGGCTCTGACTACTTTCCTGTAAGACCTGATAACTCTGGAGAAATACAAAAAAACACATAAAAGAGGGCACGAGTCAGATTAGAGGACCAACTTGGAGCTGTGTTATCACAGGTCCTCAAGAAATCAGCAGGGCCAGAAATGAGGCAGTCTGCAGGCAATTACAGATCATCATTAAAGTTAAAAACATGACCCACAGCGCTATTGCTGTATTGCTTCAGGCCACTAAAGCTCCATGCTGTCAGTTAGGACAAAAAGCATGGGAAAGGACAGTCAAAATTCGATGCTATTTTTGTGTTTTGTTACAAAAGTAAAAATTTGTACAATTCTGTACAATTAAAATAAGTAAATATAGACAGATTTTTAGAGAAAGGAGACAGAGAAGAGGTATTAGATCTATTTGAAAAATAGCATTCAAAGGCTACTTCATTGCTTGCATTTGGGTGGTAATATAATCAGCAACAAGGATGATTTTGTCCAACTGTTTCTTTGCAGTTTTCTAAGTCAAGAATTGCAGGCAATAGACAATGTCGGTATTGTGTCTGATGAATTTAAAAAATGAGTGAGGATTATAACCAAGTAAATAACACTTCAAGTAGGTGTTTATAGTAATGTGTGGGGAAAAAATACTCCTCAGCAATGGAAAGACTTAAATGAAAGAAGATTGAATCCTGAATGAGGGCAGAAGGATTAAGTGAATGTCAAGAACATCCCAGTCTGGATCCATTTCTTGTACAACTGAACCCCTTACTTCACAATGTGGTAGACCGTAATTTAACTTAAGAGTGGTAAATGTGCTAAATGGAAATCATTTGGTAAAGAAGGAAGGACTTTTAATGTCAAGGACAAAGTAATTTGTAATTTGATTTTTAATCTGCAGACAGTAGGTAGTATCAAGTCATCAAACAGTGCAAAGAATAGGCTGCTAATTGAAATAGAACGTGGAAACATTAATGAAATTGATTAGAAGTGACAAAGCAGCTGGATTTGTCAGCATTTCAGCAGACGGAATAGCTCTGATTGATGAAATGACAAGGCTCTGAAACAAAACTGAAAATTAAATGTACAGCCAGATAGTCCTGGCACCAAAAATGTACAATTGCATAAAATTTCAGGAACAAACTATAAAGAGATCTTGAGATATGCTCCCAAATGGTTTACAGAATACAATTATTTGTCACTTGGCTCAAACCTGCCACTTCAGATGACTGGTAGAAGTTTGAGAGTTGGTGTAGCAAAATACTTGATTCCATTGCTTGGGTTAGATGGCAATATCACATGTAACAGGACTGCTTTAGAATGACTGTCACTTCATTCTAATTTTGCAACCACTACTCCACGGTCTTTGTTATATTCCACGAATGCCAGGCTTTCCAAACTATGTTTCTTTCTTTCTTTCTTTTTTTTTTTTTCAGACAAAGTCTCGCTCTGTCATCAGGCGCCAGGCTGGAGTGCAGTGGTGCAATCTTGGCTCACTGCAACCTCTGCCTCCTGGGTTCAAGCAGTTCTCCTGCCTCAGCCTCCTGAGTAGCTGGGATTATAGATGTGTGCCACCATGCCCAGCTAATTTTTTTTGTATATTTTAGTAGAGATGGGGTTTCACTGTGTTGGCCAGGATGGTCTCGATCTCTTGACCTCGTGATCCGTCCGCCTCAGCCTCCCCAAGTGCTGGGATTACAGGCGTGAGCCACCGTGCCCGGCCCAAGCTATGTTTCTTAAAATACTAGGGACCTCATGAGATGCTAAAAGACTCTGTAAAAATATTTTTTGGTCGCATAAATATGCTGTAAGTATGATTCACTCTTAGAGATTCCTAACACATATTAGCATAGCAAAGACAAAGTCTATAGTAAAGTGTGAGTTTCCTAAGCTCCCATGCCTACTTAATAACATTTTTAAGAAGCATCTATAGTATTTCGGAAGGACTGTTATCCTTTGGAGCAAAGTTTGGAAAATATTATTACCTTGGCTGCTCAAAAGCATTTGGGCAAACCCCTTTACTTACTGCATTCTGGAAGAATGACTTCAGCCCTGAAAAGAATCCACCTTTCCGTGAAACAGTTTGCGTCACAGTTGAGATTTCAAATGTGTTTGCATGTATTTGGAAAGATGTTGCCTTGCTCTTTCTGCTTATGTTGGTGCAGATCAGACTCAGTTCCTGTTAATGATTATAGACAGGCTGCAGTTCTGTTATGCTGAGAATATTTGTCTAGTGCCTAGTTTCTATTTCAGGTGAAAATTCTGGGCAAGGAAAATGATTCTAGTTACCAGTGCAAATTGTGTAGTACACAGGAGCATCTCTTTAAGTTCCCTTAAAAAAAATGAGACATCTGATTGGACGGAATATTTTTTCTTTCTTCTCTTTCCATTATTATTTTTAAAGTTAAATCAGTTGTCTGAAAGGAAGCTGGGAATATTTCTCTACTTTCATAGAATAAAGCCAATTTTGAATTACTTTAATTTAGAAAGTAACAATGTATGCGCTACAGGACATTTTTGGAGGGTGGGTCTCGAGGGATGAAATTAAACAATGATTGTTTCAGACATATTTTTAAAGGTTGGGAATTCACCGAGCACTGAAACAGTTCTCAAGAGAACCATTTCAGAATATAAAGGAATGTTCTACAACTCAGTTAAAAACACTGCATTTTCTATCTCCTTAACTCTCTGTGACCCATTTACACAAGGCAACCCTGAAAGTCATGGTTTTGTAAAATATTTAGCTAAGGGTACATCTTTTACAACTCTTTATTTGGGCATTTTAACCATGACTGTTTATAGACCTGTGACACAGTCTTACAGAGGACTGCACTGTTTGAATTCCTAGGATCTCTGTATTCTGTCTGCGTCAGCCTGATTGCAGCATATCTTCTCCTATTTCATAGCAAATTCACTCACTGCCCCAGTTTTAGACATTTTATCTATAAGTGAACATTCTGTTTTTGAAGTGATTATTTCTGCTGTCCTGATTTTTCCCAAAGCTTTAATCCCAACAATTAAAGTTGAGATCGAGAGTAAAGCAATCAGAAGTCATACTCTTAAGAAAGAATATCTCCTGAATGGGATTTACTTAATGAAATATTTTCTTTGGTTCCAATTTTATTATAAAAGAGAATTTTTCCTGTAATTCTTATAATTAGAGTAGATCTTATTTTTCCTATATGACTAGATACAGTTTATAGAATGTCAGCAGTGTCTTTCACTGGCAGTTTTATTTATTGATGAAGTTTTACTGGCAGAACCAGGAAGAATACTTCACCTTGGGCTTGGTTGGACGACTTCAGGGATAGCCATTTGGAGAGAATAAAAACACTGAAATTTTGGATACTTATACTACTCAAATTTGTGCTCATTTCAACTCTGTCTTCTGGACAAGGGTGAGACAAGCATAGTTTGATCAAGTGGTTCATCTTTTTCATATTTCTTTTTCCTATAAGAGAGCAAGAAGGAAAGGGGGAGGGAGATGGAAGGCAGATGTTTGAACACTTATTTACATGTATTTACATGAGCTTTACATTTCTAAAACTGAGCTATGATTTACGTGCAAATCAAAGTTCAAGGTGTTGCTTGGCCTTAAGAAGTACAGATCGTCATTGGCTAAAATGGCAAGGAAAGTGGACCCAATTTAGGATAGAATCTGGGTTATGCTCTGGTGGTCAAGCCTTCACCAGGCTCTGCCCTGGGGCCTGGGGAACAGAATGGTAGCACACTATTTGTTACTGCCCCCAGAGACTGTGAGATCCTCATTGAGACTCCAGTAACTGTAGCATGTCATTGGTTACTGCCACCAAGAAATGTCGGCTGTCCATTGCAGTGATCCTGTTAGGGACTGACCCTTTGGGGATGGTCAGTTGTTTTCATTTGTCTTGTGAAATTACACTCTGGATGGTTTAATAAAAAAGCAGAAACCCCTAATATTATAAAGATTCACAATAGAATATATGTCTCTACAAGTACAGTTTTCCAAAACCCAGAACTGAATGACTTCAGAGTTGTAGGGCATGTCAGGACGAAGTCAGTATCTGGTGTCCTGAGACTGCCTGAGCAGAGACATTTCTCTTGGAATGTGACAAGCTGTCACTAGAAAGTGAACTGTTCTCCTTTATTGGTTTCTAAGCGTTTGGCCCTTTAGAGAGTTTCCTTATCTAATTGAGCTTTGGTGACATATTTTATTCTCTCACCAACTTTCACAGGATGAAATATTATCTTAACTAGGTCAGCCAGACCTTCCATGAACTAACTCTTTCTTGCTGGATACTTTTATCTTAGGGAATGACTGGAATCCTGAAACCTGATTCTGGTCTGCTGTGGCGAGAATAAGCATCTCATACATACTATCGTCACATCCTGGGCAGGGGGTTGCTAAAAATCATAATGTGTGCCATGTAGAAACTTGAGGGATGGTGAAGTAGAACACCATTTTTGGAATATTTTGGAAAGACTGGTTCACTTGATTTCTGTACATTTCTTTACCCATAGGAATAACATATTTTCAGATTCAAAAGATCTTTAGATCAGCTTATATGATGAAGACTCACTGCCTGTTGGAAAATCCCTTCCCTTTTTCTTGAAGATGTAGTCAAGGGTTTCTCCCCCATTCTCTTTCCTTTTGGCATGTCTTTCTTCATTATCTTTTTCCCTATGCCAGCCACCTTAAATTCCTTTATAATTAATTCTTTATAGAATTAGAATTCTTTTCTAGATATTGACAATGGGAGTAGAAAACAGTGTTATTCAGTGGACTTTATCCTGAATCATTGGCAAGAGAGGAGACAGACTGGGGAGCAGGGAGAGGGATATGGAAGAATCACAGGCATCTAGCCCCAACCTGGAAGAGAGGCAGGTAACAGACCATGTAGAATAGTCTGGGAGAGGGATCATAGTTGGGTAGAGCATGATGAGCTTAGTATGGGATGTTGCATTGGGATTATCAGGGGTAAACGGAAACAGAGACATAAATAGCCTAATGTCAGAAGCTCAGGTTCATAAAGCAACATTTGTGAGTGTATTAGTTTCCTATAGCTGTTGTAGAAAAGTTATCAAAAACATAGTGGCTTAAAACAGTGCACATTATTCTCTTATAGCTCTGGATATCAGAAATCTCAAATGAGTCTTATTAAAATTAAGGTGTCAGCTAGGTTGCAATCCTTCTGGAGCCTCCAGGAAAATAATTTGTCTCCTTGTCTTTTTCAGCTTCTCGATGCCACCTGAATTCCTTTTACTGTGGCCCCTTCCTCCATCTATAAAGCACGTGGTTGAGTGTCTTCAAACATTTCTGATTGTTACTCTCCTGCCTCCTTCTGTCACTTATAAGGAGCTTTGTGAGTACATTGGTCCTGAAAAATCTACACACCTGCAAAGTCCCTTTTGCCATGGAAGACAACTTATTCTCAGGTTCCAGGGGTTAGGACACCTTTGGGCTGTGGGGGTGGGGTGGCACAGGGACAGTATTCTGTCTAGCACAAAAAACTGTATAGAAATAATAATTAAATTTACATTTTTATTACTCTCTGTATTCAAGATAATGTGGGTAAAAAGAGAAGTCCAGAGTCTTAAAGAACAAGACTTTCTCACCTTGTTTTCCTATTTCCTCTTCCTGTTTCTCTTTTCATTGTCGGGATTAATTCTTGTTTCCCACTGTATTTCAGTCCCCACTCTTTTAACTACTCTCAGGTGTCTTGTCAACAAAGGCTTCAACTCTGGTGCTAAAAGAGAGTGATTTTATATTGTTTAGTTAATTCTTACCTGTAGCCTTGCAAAGCTCTAGAATTTTCTTTTGAAAGCAAGGGGAGTTCTTATTTTTCTTTTTCTAGTCTTAGTATTATCTTTAGCCACATCTTCTTAGGCTGAATTTCACACAATAACATTGTAGTTGCACTACTGCTAAGTCACTCACATATAGTACATCCTTTTCCTCCACTTAAATAATGAGAAACTAATTATGTTTTCAATAGTGGGACTAAATTGCTGTGCTATTGACAAAGTCTTGATTGATTTGAAATATGAGAAAGCTGATGCCCTTCACTGGAATAATTGGCTTAAACCCTGGGGCGTCTACCTAAATTTAACTATCGAAAATGCTTATTGAGTGCTGGCTTCCCTGTGGGTCCTGTGCTCAGTGCTGCTACACACTTGATCTGAGAGGCAGTGTGCTGTAGGCTGAGACACCACTTAACCTGTGGCAGCAGGGTGTGTGAGTTTTGGAGTCTGCATCCACTCATTTGATCATTGATTTTTTTCTTCAGTAAACATTGGAGTGCCTCTGATGTGCTAGGCATCATGTACAACCTTGGGAATAGAATATTGAATAGACCATAGTCCCTAGTAATCAAGATACTTATAGTCAGTGATTAGGGTGAGTGGAAGAGACCCACAAGAAAGTAGGAAACCATATTATACTATGATAAGTGCTGTGACAGAGGGTGGTATACCTAGAGTATCATGGGGACAGATTTAAGAAGAATCCAATCCAGATGTGGGGTTCCTATTGAAAGTAATATCTAAGTTAGTCCTCCAAGCCCTTGAAGAGTTCTTCAAGCAAATACAGAGATGTACAGAGGGCATTATGATCCTTCCTGGGAGAAGTGCTTTTAGGTGCAAAAGATGAGACAAGGGAGCAGGTTTGAAATTCTTACTCAACTCTTCTTTTCTGGATATCCTTAAGAAATTACTTTAAACTGTCCAAGATTGAGTTCCTTCATCTGTAAAAAGAGCCTAATAATGTCTCAAGGAATTGTCAAGGAAGTGGTAGAGTTGGGATTTAAAATATTTTCTAAGGATAATGTGTTTCTCTTTTTCTTTAATTTTTTGTCTTTATAAAAAATTTGTTACATAGTAATACACCAGTGATCTTTACTGTATTAGTCCATTCTCATAATACTATAAAGAACTGCCAGAGACTGAATAATTTATGAAGGACAGAGATTTAACTGATTCACAGTTCTGCACGGCTGGGGAGGCCTCAGGAAACTTACAATCATGGCAGAAGGGGAAGCAAACATATCCTTCTTCACATGGCAGCAGGAAGGAGAATTACCAAGCACAGATGGAAAAGCCCCTTATAAAATCATCAGATCTCATGAGATCTCACTCACTAGCAGGAGAGCAGCAGTATGGGGATAACCGCCCCCATGATTCAATTACCTCCCACGGGGTCCCTCCCACAACCTGTGGGGATTATGGGCAACACAATTCAAGATGAGATTTGGATGGAGACACAGCCAAATCGTATCACCACTTCACAAACGAACTAAAACACACCATAACAAAAATAAAATCCCAACCTGAATACACTTTAAACCTAGCATGAATCGTTGTTACCTGTTCTGATATCATCAGTGTAATTTAGATTATTAAATAATTAACAATGATTTTATTTCATCAATCACAGTTGAAGTACTCTTATCTGTAGTCCAATAAATTTGTGTGTGTGTGTGCACACACGCTAAATAAAGCCTTTCAATAAAGCCTTATCATTTATTTTTCAAGACATTTTGACAAATCAGATGAAAACACACCCATATGGCTTAAAATAGACTAATCATGGACCTAAAATATGGCATGTGCTTTCTTTGATTTTTGTAATATATTTTCACAGGAAGTTTTCTTCCAGGGAAACCCTGAATTTATTAAGCTGGAGGTTTTCTGTCTGTTGTTGGTAGCAGCTGGGGACAGTGGTCATGACTAAGAGGGAATGAGAAGCATTATTTTAAGTGAGGACAGTTTAATCATGCTGACTGATGAACGCATCCTGCAATTTAGAACAATTTGTCCTTTCTATGCAAGTCTGCATCATCATCGCTTGCCATTGCTCTTGTTATAAATATATTAAAGACATAGGATGCTAGCAGCTACTTATTTTGGGGAAGCAGGCTTACAAAAATTATTTATTGTTTGGCATCATGAATTCATAGAAAATTGAAAAGTGGACATAGCATAGTGAGTCATAAAGTGTCAA
This sequence comes from Callithrix jacchus, assembly GCF_049354715.1. Taxonomy (NCBI): domain Eukaryota; kingdom Metazoa; phylum Chordata; class Mammalia; order Primates; family Cebidae; genus Callithrix; species Callithrix jacchus. Next base: position 112,714,078 of record NC_133507.1, read on the forward strand.
TGACAAGGTTAAGAACAAAAGAGCTTTAATGTCAGCAAGACCTTGGTTTAAATTTAGGCCCCACCAGATAGGGCGGAAAAATTATCACTACCTTCATGCCTCAGTATTACCATCTGTAAAACAGAGATATGAACAGTACTTTCCTCAAAGGGTACTTAAAGAAATTAAATTAAATAATCCAATAGAAGTAATTAGGTTTGATATAGTATTCCATGACAGATCAATACTATTAGATCTCATTATCAAAAAATACTTTTTTGCTTTTTAAAAGATGAAATCATGTTTCATGATTGAATGGCCTTTTGACAGTGTAAGAGAAAGTAAAAAAAAAATACCTATGTGGAAGTAATCTCTGTGCTGAATGTAGAGTCAAGAGATAGGAGAACATAATTCTTGAAATCTTTTCCAATGAGACCACCATAGGAAAGCAGTAGTATATGGGCCAGAGTGGGGAAGGACAGGAAACCTGAGATTTCAAGTGTTAATTTTTGTAGCCTGGCTTAGTACCACACATGCACAGATCCTGCATAAGTTGTTTGAATAATTATAAAGGTAATGAGATGTCAGTAAATCAAGTCAAGAAAGGTTCAAGTTAAAGTGATATGATCGTGAAAGTAGGCCCCTAAAGATTTTTAAATTGATTGCCTTCTGAATATGATTTTATTCTAAGAAGCTAATTAAATCTAAAAGTGTGAAAGTGAGCCTGAACGTAGACTGATGTTTGACTCTTGTCTTATTTTAAAAAATAAATGCAGTACTTTTTATTGCTTCCTCTTGAGATATAACTCCCAGCTAGAACATTTTGGGATAGATTGGTCAGGCTACCTCCATTAACACGGTGATTCTTCCCATTGCAGGTGTGGGCCTGATCTATACACCTCTGATTTAATGGAGCCTCGCTCCCTGTCACACAGGCAACTTGCTAAGTGGACTTCTTCTCTCCCTCTACTCTGCAGAGGGCACTGCTGAATGCTTATGAGTAGGCATGCTTAATTAAATAGGGATCCTTACTTTTAATGACATTCTATTTTTAATTCTGAAATATTCTTAATTCAAAGGATGAGTCCACTCTTAAAAGGACCTGGGCAGCAGGCTAGAAATGGTTTTTGGTGAATTTATTAGCCATTATTTAGGCTGAAAATAATTTGTTTTGTTAATCAGGGGAACTTGAACAATTACCCAGAGCTACCCTGAGCAAGCATCACATTGGGTCTGAACAGATTGCTGCTTTTTCTTTTCTTCCCCAGTGCTTCATATTACCTTTATGCCTCTAAGAGTGTGCTTGACTATAAAAGGGGTAATATAAACACGAATCTATGCGACAATATGCTGCATGACCCAGATGAAAGGCACTCTGGCTTTCCCTGAGTAAAGGCTTCATGACAAGCCATTGCAAGAAATACTTCAGGGCTTTATAAGCCTAATTAGAATTTCATTAACTTAATCATAAATTACCCCTGGCTCAGGTCGGCTTGTTACCTTTTCCCTCTCAGTTCAGATTTTGACCCATGGGTTTCCTGTTTAATGTGGCAGCTGCTGAGATTCTATGCGAAGGATAGGCTCGAAATGCACACAGTCAAGGGGCTATCTTTCTCAGTCTGTTTGAAGTGTACCTGGAAATTGTAGGCTTAGCAGGACAAGAAAGAGCTCAAATGCCCACAGATACTGCAACTTGAAGTGGTAAATGGACCATACTCTAAGGGAACATGGAGGTATGCTGCCTCTGCACGAGGGCCGCGTTGGTCTTAGAAAAATTCAGATCTCATTTAAAAAGACTTCATGCTCCTGATCTAAGTTTTAAGATTCACTTAGAATCTAAATCAGGCAATAGATAAAAATCAAAAGTTTAAAATGTCACACATAAACTTGTCAGCTTCTGGAAATGAAGAATACTGAGGAAGGTCTATCTGGATTGTTGTCCAATAGCTGTGAGAGTTATGTGCTGCTCAAAGGCATGAATCCTGCATCACTTAAGACAATCTGCTGGCTGCTGTTAAGTTTGACAGTTCATGGCACATTGTCAACTCACCTGAATCTGATTTATGTGCATGCAAACACTATAATGAGAAAAATTACTACAACTGTTAGTGGGAGATGCTATCTGAATGGGTGCCAAGATGTTGGCTGATTGTCGGTGCAATGCCAAGATTTTTTTTGCTTGAGGGGCAATTTATAAATGCCTATGGAGTGTTTTTTATTTAATGTAGATAGATCATTCTGCATTTTAAATTGTTCAGGGTTTTAATTGGCAATATGTGTGGCATCTTATCTTGTTTTGTTTGATCTGGTTTTCTTTGCAGCCAAGGGCGCTGGAGCTGACTGTCTCTGACAAAGTTATAAAAATGCCTTGACACTTACCTACACATAGCTTTAAAAAGCACTGTTGTATTTTTTGGTACAAGTAACTGAAATCCTTGAAATACTTGTATTTCCTTTAGTGTTCATATCTTGATGACTTCAGTTGGAATTCTAATTGCACCTAATTTCTGCCTCTTCACCCATCTGGAAAATATCATGGCCCTAGACCAAGACTTCTTAAGCTATTTAATTTCTCTAACTCTTAAAGGGAAAGCCCATTTACTTTTACAATTCTCTTATGAGGATATGGGAATGGGTTTTTTAAAAAATGAAGATTTTCCAAAAAAATCTTTAAACTTAAAAAAAAAAAGCACAGTTTATTTTAACTTTGGAAAACCTGAGGGAAATCTTGTTGAAATGTAGAGCATAACTCAAGCCAGGATGGTGAGAGCTACCCGGCCATCTCTGGAGTGTTTTCTTTTTAGAGCCAAATAAGTGCTTGCTTAAGGTAAGGGAGAGAGTCTGTCACTTCTGGTCTCATGAGTCCTGAGATTACTTCTTGTTGTACTTATCCTGTACTAACATTAAAGTTCAGCATCAGGCCCCTTCTCTCTCTCCTGCAATATCACCCTGATAGGTCCAGCTAAACCCCAAGGCCAGAAATATTCCTCTTCTTCTAATGTAAGCATAGCTGGGAAGGAGGGCAAACAACTGGGGCCTCAGACAAAGGAAAAGAATCATAAGGTAACTGGCATTCCAAACCCATTTAATGTAATCAGGCCAGAATTGATCCGTCCATTTAACATTCAAACCCCAAATTTATACCAAATGCATACTACATTCAAGATACGATATGAAGTATTGTACTGTCAGGAAAAATTGTGAGAGGCTGAATGGGCCTAAAAAGAGGGGAGGGTTGACTGGGAGAGGGAGAAAGAGAGAATTTTCTGTGTCTAGCATGACCTTCTGGAATATTTCTGATTTTCATTGTCTTGCTGCTATTTTATGATGCTCTAAGTTGTAGAAAAAAACCCCTGAAAATAATGCAAATAATTATTGTCCATGGAAATGTAAATTAATTGTGTCTAGTGGAAAGAAATTGATTATAGCTCAGTGAATAAACCTGTTAGGCATCTACTTGTAAATTTATTTCAGAATTCCTTATCTGATTATATGGTTAGTACTTTAAATTTTCTGAATGGCTTATAACATCTTGCTAGTCCCCTCACTCATTGTACAAAATAAAATCTTTGACATGTGTTTATTTTGCATTTGTATAAAGGTCACAATTATCCCTCTTTTAAATGTTCTCTTTGACAATTAAAAACATGACTCATACTTGCTCTTAAATTATTTGGTTTTTAATTGGGAAAATAAGACATAACTATAAACAGATACACAATTCTGAGCTCTTTCAGTCAATAAGGTTGGTGTTACTGTATTTTATTCAGAGGGAGGGGAGATCGTCCTAATCAGTAACCATTGTACTTATTATTTGTACATTCCCTTTAACTAGTTGATTACAACTTGTAAGCAAGAAAATTCATGTAAAAGATAAAAGAATAAAATTCTAGGCTATTGTAGCCCAGGGCATTTTTTAAAAACACACATTTGACAAGTTTTTTTATTATTAAAAATAATAATATAATTTGGAAAATAATAAATCATAGAAAATAATAAAATTTGAAAACAATGGAAAAGCAGAGGAAATAAAAACAATAACCCACAGTTTTACTAAGTAATACAAACAATGTGGTATATTTCAATCCAGATTTTCTACGCTTAGTTTTGTTGTTACTTTTGTTTCAGCTCAGTTTGGTTGGTTGGTTTGTTTCTCTTGCACAGTACAGGTAGGCTGAATAATTCCCCTTCCCATGCCTAGATATCCGCATCCTAATCCCTAATCCATGGAATTTATGAATCTTTGCAATTATATGGCAAAGTAGAATTAAGGCTGCAGATGAAATAAAGGTTGCTAATCAGCTGACTTTATTTTATTTTATTTGGAGACGAAGTTTCGCTCTTGTTACCCAGGCTGGAGTGCAATGGCGTGATCTCGGCTCACCGCAACCTCCACCTCCTGGGTTCAGGCTATTCTCCTGCCTCAGCCTTCTGAGTAGCTGGGATTACAGGCACGCGGGGAGAGTATCCTGGATTATTCAGATTGGCCAATGCAGTGTCTTTAAAAGTGGAAGAGAGAGGCAGAAAAGGGAGAACCAGACAGATGGCAGCATACGAAGGACTCCTGTTGCTAGAGAAGAGAGCTGCAAGTAAAGGAATGTAGACATTTTCTAAAAGCTGGAAAAAGCAAGGAGTTTGAGTTCTCCCCTAGAGCATCCAAGAGGAATGTAGTTTTGCTGACAGCTTGATTTTAGCTCACTGAGATGAGTTTCCAACTTCCAACCTCCAGGACTGTGAAATAATAGTTTATGTTGGTCAAGCCTCTCTCTAGGTTTGTGATAGGTTGTTTTTTTAATTTTTCAGCAGCAATAGGAAACTAACGCAGTGCACATATGTAGATTTTCTATCTGCAAAATTATATGCACCTACTTGTTATTTAAAACATTTTTTAAACATAATTTGTAATGGATACCTAATCATTTACTTAATAATTCTTTTATTATTTGCCTATTTAGAAAATTTTATTATTCAAATGATACTCTAATTCATATCTTTGGGAATAAGCTTTTTCTATATTTTCCATTTTTTCCCTAGAATAGAATTACTGTGTCAAAAGGTACAAGCATGTTTAGAGCAAAAGGACTGCAAAGAAAGGGAAGATTAAAAGTTAAGGAATTCATATTTCTGTCCCATCAATGATGTTTTCAACCTTTATCAGACTCATTCAAAAGAACTGAGTAATCCTTCCTGCCACCTTTTCTACCTCCCTTAGTTGTCCAGTGTGTTATAACCCAAAAAGAAGGTGAGGCAAGTTCCAGAGATCTGGAATGATCTGGGTGAGTATCCGGTACACTCAGGTATAGAAAGCTTCAGAGTGGTGTCATTAATCTTAGAAATAAGTTAACTGGCTAAGGTCCAGAATTTAGCAGACTGCAATGAAGAAAAAGCATTTCCTTCAAATACATTAAGAGTGGCAGTTTTATGCAATTGCGATTCATACATTGACAGTGACCACCTTGGAATGGGGTCTTGGAGGGCAATGAATACAATCTTCAGAATGAAAGAAGGTATTTTGAGAATGAACAAGAGATGCTTTATTTGGAATCATGGTTCAAGGGTTTGCTAATTTCTTACAAGGAAGAATTTAAAATAAATGTTAAAACCAACTACATTATTTCTAATATGTTATTATAATCAGCTGTAGTGTAACCCACCTGTAATTCTTACTCTATAGGGCAGGCTCAGTGATTCACAATAAATTCTTTTATTGTCTTCCAAGAGTTATAATAATGAACCTCTATAGGTATTTTTACAGGTAGAATCTGACAAAGTTGACACACTTAACAACTGCAGTCATAATGCCTGTATCTGGAGCATGCAAACCAAGTAAATAATGCCTTTTGCCTCTTTCTTATCCCATATTCATACTAAATATTGCCTTTGTCTGGGTGTGCTACACAACACACTATCACATCTTAATCTTTGTACTTTCAGAGGCTAATTCCTGAACAAAGATAAAACGATGCAATCCGTTTGGGGGAAAAAAAGTGAAGCACTGTATCAATTAGCTCTTTTCTGGATTCCCTAGATAACTAGCAGAAGGGAGGTTTTGAACTTTTAAGGCAAACAGTGAAATGAAGAAGACCTGATTTTTAGATATGCAGGAAAAAGTGAAACTGGGGAATAGAAATGAACTCAAAGGTCCAAGCATAGTGTTAATTATTATATTTTAATTTTTCCATTTATGTAAAGTTTCTCAGCTATCACTTTATTATCTCTTTAACTTATTTTCCAGTTTATTTAATACAATGTGCCATGAGAAGGTAGATCAGGACAAGTTGGAATGTTTATTAGGGGGGTTTATGGTCTGGGAGATGACCTCATGTGAGACATGCCCCAGAAATGATGCTTGTCATTTAACAGCAGGAAGATAGTTGGATGGAAAATGTGTCATTCCAGGATGGAGTTGAACCTTAACTCTGCTGTGAAATGATATAAAATTAGAAAAAGAGAGTATTAAGTGTTCACCTAGAAAGACTTTAAAAAGTTTATAACTTCATTAGCATACGTTTTTTTGAATGGGGTAAGTTTTATATGGGATTACAAGGAAGATGGGGACTATTATAGATATTTATTTAAACTATTGGGAGTAATAAAGAAGAACACTGAATAAAATAGCAACAATAGCCAGAAGTAGCTCTGTTTAATTTTCCCAGGGTAAAGACATTTGCTTAGAATAAAATGGATTTCTGAATAATCACTTGCGTTCTAAATGAGTCTACCTGGGAAGAAAAAGCTGTTAAGCTATCAATGTACCCCCTCCTCATTCCTCACCTAGGTATTAGAACAAAATGTTTGCAAACCAATGACCTCATTTTCAGGTAAGGATTGTAAGTTAACAACCTTGCTTATGAAGCCTCAATTTGCAAACATATTTCAAATATTTACCTAAAAACTTAAGTCCCTAAAATATCAATTGTTTGAAGATGAGATTTTGAGGATCACAATACTGTATAAAGAAGTACATTATAAGGTCTCTTTGGAGATGTGAATTTGCAAAAAAAAAAAAATAAAAATAAAAAGTATCTGAATTTGCAGTTGTTTCAACATTCAATTGTGTGAATAAATTAAGTATTCTAATTTATTGTTCTTGCTTTGCATATGTAAATGTGGTATTTTGTACTTGTGGGATTATTTGGATAATTGGAGAGTTGGATGTTGAGCTCAAATATCAAATCTTTCAAAGGCACATTTGATCAAGAAAAGAGTGGGACTATTTTTTCTTCTTTACTTTTTTTGAGTTATAAGTTCTTTTAGTTAACTTATTTTGCTACCAACCTTTCAGAGGGAAATGGCAGTTTATGTGTGGAAATTATTGTGTCAAGGAGAAAAAATAATTAGTGGCTTAGAAAGGGAAAGTGAGATTAATGTGGAAAAACTCAAATGCATGGAGGCCGCACACTCATACTACTGGGCAGTTTCAGGGAACGGTGTGCTAAAGGGAAGGCTTAGGTGAAGGGTTGATTGACTCATTGGTTTATTCAATTAATATTTACTGAGCACCTAATAGGTAGCAGGCAGTCTGTTAACTACTGGCGATTCAAGAGTGAGTGACACAGATGAAACTTGGTCCAGGTGGAGAAGACTCAGAAAAATGATCATTGAAAGATGTGGCGGCCAGAAGACTGAATTGTAGTGTTGACCACGAGGTCAGCACACTTTTCAGTTTCTACCTCACTGGCTCCCTGTTAACTAGGGAAGTTTCTGAAAAGGTCTTATAATACATTACATATCTCATAGTTTCCCTGGACCTTGCAAGGCAAGAGTTGGGTTGCAGACTACACTAAAAGTATGGCCCTTCTGAATGCACAGTCATGTGCTGCATGATGATTTTCTGTCAATGACAGACCACATATATGATGGTGGTCCCATAAGATTATATGGGGGTTAGAAATTCCTATCACCGAATGATGTAGTCATAGTAATGTCACAACACAACTGCTTAATTTTGACAATAAATTTAGTGTATCCTAAGGGTACAGTGTTTATAAAATCAACAGTAGTATACAGCAGTGAACTTGGCCTTCCCATTCACTTACCACTCACTGACTGAATCACCTAGAGCAGCTTCCAGTGCTGTATCCTTCATTCATGCTAAATGCTGTATAAAAGATAAAAAATGCATATCAATCCCCGGCTTGTATGTGTGGTATGGGATTAAGGCCCTTATGAGCGAGGCTTTATGCCATCCTCAGCTTGTTCCTCTTCAGCTCTTCTGCCAGGTGAGCCCACAGCATTCTGCCCCTCTGGAGGACTGACCCTTGATCTTGTACCTCCTAGATTACAGAAGTGTGAGAAATACATGTCTGTTCTTTTTAAATGACCCAATCTACAATATTTTGTTGTGGTAGCACAGCCTAAGACAATGTGTATGTTTTCCTAACAGTAATCTGCTGGAAAGGAAGGCTGTGGTGGGCCAGTTTTCCTTCCCCACTTCCCCTTTTATAATCACTGTCCTCTTATTCTCCATGAGAAAATTATATCTTTTGCCCATCTCTATTCTTATCATGGTGTACAGTGCTGGTATTTGAGATTGTATCACTCATAAAAGCAAACGCTTTGGTGAGAATTAATGAAACATGATACATCTTATTTTCATAACATTCCAGTAACAAACTCATACCTTTCTGTTTCAGTCTATCTAAAAATGAATTCGAATTAAAAGGTAAGGAAGTACAATATGATATTTAATGAAGTTTCTTAAAAATAAACAAGAAATATAGACATTTTCTTTCAGTAAGTTTGACTTAGTTGATTGGTTTGACAGTAAAGACAAGGTTTGCCAATTTGAGCTATTGACATTTTCTATAAACTTAATGAATGGAATTCTCAGTCCCAAGGTTTTTGAAAAATATACATTTGATGCGTGTATTTATATATAAACAATCATAATCATTTAAACTTGCAGTAAAAGTTTCAGAAGGCCAACTTAATGATATGAGAAGTGATACATAGTTTATCAAAAAATCACGGATTTGAAATATTAGCTGATAGGAAGAAGAAAAAGTGTGGTAGCCCAGTGAATGAAAAGGAGTATCCCAGGGGGGAGGACTCAAGATGGCGCTGTGAGAACAAGCCAGGATTGGAGCTCTCATTGAATCCACAAACGGTGAGTCAGAGCAGCATTTCCAGACTGATCTTTGTTGCCCACAGAACGGGGAAACTCCCAAGTATAAAAAAGACATGGGACGCCAGGCAGTAGGTCTGCCTGGCGAAGCCGGCAGCCGGGGCGGCGGCGGCCGGCCCTACCCAGCAATCCCCACAGGGCGCGCTTGTCCGGGTGCCCTGTTGAACCGGACACCCGGTTCAACAGGGCACGTGAGACTTGAGAGGGCTGGACTTGAGACTGAACGAGACTTGAACAGTAGGCCAGCCCAGGGGATTGCAGGGACAGATCATTTGGGACACCCAGTGGGATGAACAAAACCGCAATTTCAAACTATCCCGAGCAGATGGTCCGAGACACTCTGTGGGGGAGGGGCGTCCACCACTGCCGAGGCAACCCGTCCCAACTGAGATACACGCCCACTGCTGACGCAGCCAGCCGTTGCCGAGGCAACCCGTCCCTACTGAGATACACGCCCACTGCTGACGCAGCATGCCGTTGCTGAGGCAACACGCTACAACGAAGAGACTCCGCTGCAGGGTGTGGCGGAGACCACAGCAGAGCCTGCAGGAACAGGGCGAATCACACAACAGCAGGGCGGAGCCTCGGCAGCCTAACAGTGGCTAGTCTGCCTTCTAGCTGGGCAGGACACCTCATCGGACATCGAAAAATAAAGCCCGAACCCCCCAACACAGAGCATTTGAGAAAAAAAGTTTTTTTTTTTAATGAGCTCTGTTGCAGCAGAATCAAACATAGCAGCCTAACAGCCCTGAATGAACAACAGAGCTCACAGCTCAGCAATTGAGCTTCTAAAAAGTACAGACTGTGTCCTCAAGCAGCTCCCTGACCCCTCTATATCCAAAAGACTGACATTTGGCAGGCATCATCCTGGGACAAAGATAGCAGAAAAAGAAACTGGTAGCATCCCTCGCTGTGCCACAGCTGCTAGAGGTGCACCCCAGACAAGCAGGGCCTGGAGTGGACCTCAGCAGTCGTACAGCGAAGGGGCTAGGCTGGTAGAAGGAAAACCAAGTAACAGAAATACTTCATCATCAAAAATCTGGGTGTTCACTCAGAGACCCAGTCGAAAAGTCAGCAACTACGCAGACGACAAGTGGATAAACCCACAAAGATGGGAAGAAACCAGTGAAAAAAGGAGGAAAACAACCGAAACCAGAACACCTCGCCTCCTAGAAAGGACCAAAACTCCTCACCAGCAAGGGAGCAAAGCTGGACGGAGAATGACTGTGACGAAATGATGGAATTAGACTTCAGAAGGTGGATAATGAGAAACTTTTGTGAGCTAAAAGAACATGTATTAAATCAATGCAAAGAAACTAAGGAACTTAAAAAAAGATATGAGGAAATGATAACAAGAATGGATAACTTAGAGAGGAATATGAATGAATTAAAGGAGCTGAAAAACACAATATGAGAACTTTGCGAAGCATGCACAAGTTTCAATAGCCGAATTGACCAAGCAGAAGAAAGAATATCTGAAGTTGAAGACCAACTCAGTGAAATAAAATGAGAAACCAAGATTAGAGAAAAAAGCGCAAAAAGGAATGAACAAAGTCTCCAAGAAATGTGGGACTATGTGAAAAGACCTAACCTACGTTTGATAGGTGTACCAGAAGGGGACGAAGAGAATGAATCCAAGCTGGAAAATACTCTTCAGGACATCATCCAGGAAAACGTCCCCCACCTAGCAAGACAGGCCAACACTCAAATGCAGGAAATACAGATAACACCACAAAGATATTCTGCAAGAAGAGCAACCCCAAGGCACATAATCGTCAGATTCAACAAGGTTGAAATAAAGGAGAAAATACTAAGGGCAGCCAGAGAGAAAGGTCGAGTTACCCACAAAGGGAAGCCCATCAGACTCACAGCAGATCTCTCGGCAGAAACACTACAAGCCAGAAGAGAGTGGGGGCCAATATTCAACATTCTTAAAGAAAAGAACTTTCAACCCAGAATTTCATATCCAGCCAAACTGAGCTTCAGAAGTGAAGGAAAAATAAAATCCTTTGCGAACAAGCAAGTACTCAGAGATTTTGTCACCACCAGGCCAGCTTTACAAGAGCTCCTAAAAGAGGCACTACACATAGAAAGGCACTACACCAGTACCAGCCATTCCAAAATCACACTAAAAGTTAAAGAGCATCAACATAATGAAGATTCTACAACAACTAACAGGCAAAACAGCCACTTAGCATCAAAATGGCAGTATCAAATTCACACATAACAATATTAACCCTAAATGTAAATGGACTAAATGTACCAATCAAAAGATACAGACTGGCAAACTGGATAGAAATCCAAAACCCATCAGTGTGCTGTATCCAGGAAACCCATCTCACATGCAAGGATACACAAAGGCTCAAAATAAAGGGATGGAGGACGATTTACCAAGCAAATGGAGAGCAAAAAAAAGCAGGAGTTGCAATTCTCATCTCTTATAAAATAGACTTTAAAGCAACAAAGATCAAAAGAGGCAAAGAAGGCCATTACATACTGGTAAAAGGATCGATAAAACAAGAAGAGCTAACGATCCTAAACATATATGGACCCAATGCAGGAGCACCCAGATACATAAGGCAAGTTCTTAATGACTTACAAAGAGACTTAGACTCCCACACAATAATAGTGGGAGACTTTAACACTCCACTGTCAATATTAGACAGATCAACCAGACAGAAAATCAACAAGGATATCCAGGGCTTGAACTCAGACCTGGAGCAAGCAAACCTGATAGACATTTACAGAACTCTCCACCCCAAATCCACAGAATATACATTCTTCTCAGCACCACATCACACCTACTCTAAAATTGACCACATAATTGGAAGTAAAGCACTGCTCAACAAATGCAAAACAACTGAAATCATAACAAACAGCCTCTCAGACCATAGTGCAATCAAGTTAGAACTCAGAATACAGAAACCGACCCAGAACCGCACAGCTTCATGGAAACTGAACAACTGGCTCTTGAATGTTGACTGGGTAAACAATGAAATGAAGTCAGAAATAAAGAAGTTCTTCGAAACCAATGAGAACGAAGACACAACATGCCAGAACCTCTGGGACACATTTAAAGCAGTCTCTAGAGGAAAGTATATAGCAATAAGTGCCCATATGAGGAGAATGGAGAGATCCAAAATTGACACCCTATTGTCAAAATTGAAAGAGCTAGAGGAGCAAGATCAAAAAAACTCAAAACCCAGCAGAAGACAAGAAATAACTAAGATCAGAGCTGAACTGAAGGAGATTGAGATACGAAAAACCCTTCAAAAAATCAATAAATTCAAGAGCTGGTTTTTTTGAAAAGATCAACAAAATAGACAGACCACTAGCCAGATTGATTAAAAAGAAAAGAGAGAACAACCAAATAGATGCAATAAAAAATGATAAAGGGGAAATCACCACAGATTCCACAGAAATTCAAACCATCATCAGAGAATATTACAAACAACTCTATGCACATAAACTAGTAAACCTGGAAGAAATGGATAAATTCCTGGACTCCTGTGTCCTCCCAAGCCTAAACCAGGAAGAAGCTGAAACTATGAATAGACCAATAACAAGGTCAGAAGTCGAGGCAGCAATTAAGAGCCTACCACACAAAAAAAGCCCAGGTCCAGACGGGTTCACAGCCGAATTCTACCAGACACACAAAGAGGAGCTGGTACCATTCCTTCTAAAACTATTTCAAACAATCCAAAAAGAGGGAATACTTCCCAAATCATTTTACGAGACCAACATCATCCTGATACCAAAACCCAGCAGAGACCCAACAAGAAAAGAAAATTTCAGGCCAATATCCATGATAAACATAGATGCAAAAATCTTCAATAAAATATTGGCAAGCCGAATGCAACAGCAAATCAAAAAACTTATTCACCATGATCAAGTAGGATTCATCCCGGGGCTGCAAGGCTGGTTCAACATACGCAAGTCTATAAACGTAATTCACCACATAAACTGAACCAAAAACAAAAACCACATGATTATCTCAATTGACGCAGAGAAGGCATTTGACAAAATTCAACAGCCCTTTATGCTAAAAACCCTCAATAAACTCGGTATCGATGGAACGTATCTCAAAGTAATAAAAGCTATTTATGACAAACCAACAGCCAATATCATACTGAATGGGCAAAAACTGGAAGCATTCCCTTTGAAATCTGGCACTAGACAAGGATGCCCTCTCTCACCACTCCTATTCAATATAGTTCTGGAAGTTCTAGCCAGAGCAATCAGGCAAGAAAAAGAAATAAAGGGTATTCAAATAGGAAAGGTGGAAGCCAAATTGTCTCTATTTGCAGACGACATGATAGTATACCTAGAAGACCCCATCGCCTCAGCCCAAAAACTCCTGAAACTGATAAGCAACTTCAGCAAAGTCTCAGGATATAAAATCAATGTGCAAAAATCAGAAGCATTCGTCTACACCAATAACAGACTTAAAGAAAGCCAAATCAAGAACGAACTACCATTCACAATTGCTACAAAAAGAATAAAATACCTTGGAATACAACTCACAAGGCACGTAAGGGACCTCTTCAAGGAGAACTACAAACCACTGCTCAACGAAATCAGAGAGGACACAAACAGATGGAGAAACATTCCATGTTCATGGTTAGAAAGAATTAATATTGTGAAAATGGCTATACTGCCCAAAGTAATTTACAGAATCAACGCTATCTCCATCAAGCTACCATTGACTTTCTTCACAGAACTGGAAAAAACCACCATGAACTTCATATGGAACCAAAAGAGAGCCCGCATAGCCAAGTCAATTCTAAGCAAAAAGAACACAGCGGGGGGCATCACACTACCGGATTTCAAACTATACTACAAGGCTACAGTAATCAAAACAGCATGGTACTGGTACCAAAACAGAGATATAGACCAATGGAACAAAACAGAGGCACTGGAGGCAACACAACATATCTACAACTATACAATCTTTGATAAACCTGACAAAAACAAGCAAGGGGGAAAGGATTCCCTGTTTAACAAAGGGTGTTGGGAAAACTGGCTAGCCATGTGCAGAAAGCAGAAACTGGACCCCTTCCTGACACCTTACACTAAAATTAACTCCAGATGGATTAAAGACTTAAACATAAGACCTGGCACCATAAAAACCCTGGAAGGAAATCTAGGCAAAACTATCTAGGACATAGGAGTAGGCAAGGACTTTATGAACAAAACACCAAAAGCATTGGCAACAAAAGCCGAAATAGACAAATGGGACCTAATGAAACTCCACAGCTTCTGCACGGCAAAAGAAACAGTCACTAGAGTGGATCGGCAACCAACAGAATGGGAAAAAATGTTTGCAGTTTATCCATCTGACAAAGGGCTGATATCCAGAATTTACAAAGAACTCAAACAGATTTACAGGAAAAAAACAAACAAGCCCATTCAAAACTGGGCAAAGGATATGAACAGACACTTTACGAAAGAAGACATATATGAGGCCAACAATCATATGAAACAATGCTCATCGTCACTGGTCATCAGAGAGATGCAAATCAAAACCACATTGAGATACCATCTCACGCCAGTTAGAATGGCGATCATTAAAAAATCTGGAGACAACAGATGCTGGAGAGGATGTGGAGAAAAAGGAACACTTTTACACTATTGGTGGGAGTGTAAATTAGTTCAACCATTTTGGAAGACAGTGTGGCGATTCCTCAAGGCCTTAGAAATAGAAATTCCATTTGACCCAGCAATCCCATTACTGGGTATATATCCAAGACTATAAATCGTTCTACTATAAGGACACATGTACACGAATGTTCATTGCAGCACTGTTTACAATAGCAAAGACCTGGAATCAACCAAAATGCCCATTGATAATAGACTGGATTGGAAAAATGTGGCACATATACACCATGAAATATTATGCAGCAATCAGAAATGATGAGTTTGTGTCGTTTGTAGGGACATGGATGAATCTGGAGAACGTCATCCTCAGCAAACTGACACCAGAACAGAAAATGAAACACCGCATATTCTCACTCATAGGTGGGTGATGAAAAATGAGAACACATGGACACAGAAAGGGGAGTACTAAACACTGGGGTCTATTGGGGGGAAAAGGGGAGGGCCAGTGGGAGGGGGAGATGGGGAGGGATAGCCTGGGGAGAAATGCCAAATGTGGGTGAAGGGGAGAAGGAAAGAAAAGCACACTGCCATGTGTGTTCCTACGCAATTGTCTTACATGCTCTGCACATGTACCCCAAAACCTAAAATCCAATAAAAAATTTAAAAAAAAACATATTTACACACATATAATTTTCATAAATGCATAAATGTAAAAAAAAAAAAAAAGAAAAGGAGTATCCCACATCTCTCACTCTCACTAGGAAAATGACTTCATGCTAATTAAAGGATTTAAACATTAAGAAAACAGGCTCCTTGGAGAATGATTGTATACACATTTATAAATAAGTAAATACACTTGCACACACACACACACACACACACACACACACACACTTCCCACAGTTGTTCTGGGGACAAATGTTGGATTTGTCGAGTTTTTTCATTGACACTGTCTCTTCTTATAGGGGAACATAGGTTATCTTGATCAGCAAACTCATCTTCCAGAGGTTGAGAAACAAATCTGTCTTTCCAATTTTTAAACACTGTGGAGTCAGGGCCAAGATAAAAAAATGTTTTGACCCTAGATTTATTATTGAAAAATCTATTTTCTCATTAGAAAAGTAATATTTGTTTCAGAAAAATTTGAAAATAACAAAAGTTATAAGCAAAACAAAACCAAAACCTGCAATATTTTATTGTTTAGTTGTATACAGATACTCTTCAATTTATGATGGCTTATTTCTGTAAGTTGGGAAGTATTTGATTTTGGGAAATAACCCCATTGTAAGTTGAAAATATCATACATTGAAAATGTATTTAACATATCTAACCTACTGAACATTATAGCTTAGCCAAAGCTACCTCAAATATGTGTGGAACACATACATTAGCCTACAGTTGGACAGAGTCATCTAATGTAAAGCCTATTTTATAATAAAGTGTCGCATATCTCATGTCAGAGGATTGTACTGCACACCACTAGCCTGAGAAAAGAGAAAAATTCCAATTTAAAATGTGGTTTCTACTGAATAGATATTGATTTTGTACCAATATAAAGTCAAAAAATTATAAGTCAAATATTGTAAATTGGGGACCATCTGTATCTTTCTGTTCATTTTTCTATGTATAGAAATTTATTTATTTTTCAACATTAGAATTTTACTGTAACAGTTTGTAACTAATTTAAATTTTATCACCATATTCTGATCATTACCATTTCATTAAATGTTTTTCTATAACTTCATTCCTAATGATTGAATAGTATTCCATCAGGAGGAGTAACATAATTAATTAATTCTACATTTTTCATACTTGAGCAAATGTATGGCTCCTTTTCAAAGGAAAGATAAATTCTCATGCTCCCTCCAGGCTTGACTTATGTTATTTTCATTATGTTTTTCCTCCTCTACCTAGAAATATAAAATTAGAAAATGATGCTAGCAACTACATAACCAATAAAATTAATATAGGTGAAATGCCAACAGTTATTTAAAGTGATAACTGATATTTAATAACAGGATGATAAAAATGTTTTGTATTTTCTTGGTATGCTTCACTTGATTTTGAACCTGACAGACTATCATTTCATTCATCTTGAATATAATCATCATATTTTTCTTCTACAATAAACTTATTTTAAACTAATGATTTATTGTTTTCATGGATCAGTCAGTTTAACAGTACACCTCAAAGTACAGTACCAATAAAAGTGTAAACAAAAATTCTTAACTACTAAACTTATTCTTGTTAGATTCAAAGATAGCTCGTCATAGTGTAAATGTGACATTAACAGCTGTTTGCTAAGTGTTAGTTCAGTTCTCCCACAACTGCTGTGGCCTCCTTGTTCTCTAGGAGGTTTGCCTTTCCTTGGCATTATTGTGGCTATAAGCACAAACACAAACTTTGGCATCAAAATTATACCAGAGCTGAGGTGGTCTACCAGATCGTCCAGAATATCTTTACATTAACGTTCTTTAAATTATCACCAACATAAAAATACTAGATTAAAAAAAAGACCTTCTTTTATAACTCAGACCCTTAAGAATAAGGCTTTTGGAGCCCTCAATTTACCAGACTCTCTATTTCTTTCTGTCTTGTGTATTGGTTTCTATTGCTGCTATAACAAATTAGCACAAAATTAGTTGCTTAGTACAACACAAAATTTATTATCTTGCAGTTCTAGAGGTCAGAAGTCCTAAAATCAATGTATCAATATGGCCATGTTCCTTTTAGATGCTCTAGGCAGAAAAGCCTGTTTCCTTTTCTAACTTCTGGAGACTGCCTGCATCCTTGGCACATGGGACTTCTTCCACCTTCAAAAACATCACATCAAACTCTGCTTCCGTTGTCCCATCACCTTCTACAACTTGGACTCATTTGCCTTGCCTTTATAAGGACTCTTGTGAATTCACTGGGTCCACCCAGATAATTCAGGCTAATCCTTCCATCTCTAGATCCTTAGCTTAATCACATCTACAAAGTACTTTAACCAAGTAAGTAACATATTCACAGGTTCTGGGGACAGGGATGTGGACATCTTTGGGGAGGCCATTTTTTAGCCTACCACATCTGAATGCCTAAAACTTCTCCTATAAATAAGGCTGAGATGTTGTATATAAGTTATATAAAAAAAGCTATGGTGTTGTATGCTGTATTCATTAGCCATGATTATTATTTTAAGACAAATGTCTAGTGCTAGACTGTACAAACCACAGATATGTACATTTAAAAAAGACTTTTAATAAACAATGTCAAATTACCCTTTAGAAGCATTTCTTTGAATTACATTTTTGATAGTAGTGTATAGTCACTTGAAAGCATTGGTGTTAATCTTTAAAAATCCTTTGCTATTTGATACGAAAAAAATCATTGTTATTTTACTTTAGAGTAATTTGTTGTTATTTTGATGATATTGAATATTTAAAAAAATATTCACTGGTTATTGTTACAAAAGAAAATAATTTAAATGGAAATTTATTCAAGGCTCTATTGCCCTATAGGGTTTTACCTCACAATGTAGAAATCTCTTAACTTGTAAGTGGTATGCTTCCAAAATTGCAGCACCAGGAGGAAAATGTAGAATGCCTTTGAACTAAAGTTCACATCTCATAGTGTTTAGGAGAGTAAACTAATTGTTTAAATAGATGCAAGAATGATACTGTTCAGGATGAAATAACTGTTCAGTGTGTTTGTGTATAAGGTTGTTATGCTCTTCTAACAGGGATGGCCTGTCTAATCACAGACATGTGCCCAAGTTAGAGCATGTCACTTGTTTCTGCTACATTAGGCCACGGTCTTTCCAGAGAAAACATCTTATGATAAATTTACATTATTGCTAAATAACTAGATATTTTCTCTGAGAGCAATTATCTAATTCTTGTCATGAAATATGAGTGACAGGAAAATTTTCTTAATAGAAAAAAATTTGAAGTATTTTTATAAATTGATTTAGTACATATTATTACATGCTCATTCAATAAAAAATTTTCATTGCAAATAATCGGAGGAAACAAAAACAAGCAATGGTAAAGAAGGAACATTTTCTAAAGCTTCCTTTATCCCAGGATGGTTGACAGGTCAGAGGCCTGCAGTGCTGGGAAGAGAGGGTCTAAAATGGTAAGATCGAACACATAATATAAAATGGGTAGGGGCATATAAGTGGTGATGTTTTATTTGCTTATACTCTCTTTTCTCCCTCCAAAGCATCACTTGTTGCTGAGTTAGGGAATTCAGACACAATGCAAGGCAAGCCTTCAGAAAAATCATGCAAAATATTGCTTTCAGAGTTTTGAGAAGCAATAATATCCTTTCTTCCCTTGCTCAGTCCCGCTGGGGCTTTGCTTTCCTTGAAGAAGATGCGTCAGTGGTTTTCTTTCTTTAAGATATCTGGGAGGAGGCTGTTTTTAGCTGAGAGCTGCTGCTTTGCCTATCACTGCAGTGTCGTGTAGGATGCCTGGTAGAGAAGGCAGCTGGAGAGGAGGAAGTCGGAAAGTGAGTGCCTGTAAAGAAAGAGCTCAGGAATAAAAAGAGAATATGCTAGGCTGTGCGCACCCAGCAGGTGCAGCTTTCAGGCGTGGCAGAACAGGGTGGGTGCCTTGGGCAATCTCTAGTCTCTTGAGATATTTTATTTGTTTGGTATTCAGAGAAGATCTGACTTATTTGTACCATTTCAATGATATTGTGAGGTTTATATGTTTCCTGGTGCATAGTAATTAACATCAGGCTCTGCAAAATGGAATATTCTAGGATTTAGAGAATGCTGGGCATTGTATGGGCTGCAGCCAGCAGATGGTGATAGTGTACCATAAAAAAGCCAATGAAGCTGGCTTGGTCAAGCTGGGAGGTTCGGTTTTGTTTTGCTTTGTTATTTAAGCTTGACAATACCCATGTATATATCCTGTGGGCGCACAGTGTTTGAGCCCAGTCTGATCTTAAACTTGTTTTATGATGATATCATTATTTTTTACTGCTACAAATTGACTGTCGGTTTCAATCTACCTCGTTTCAACTGCCTTCAGGGATCATCTTGTCAGTTATGCAGCTTTCCAATTTTATGGCTGAGATCAAGAATGATTCCTTAAAGGCACATGGGAAACACAGTGAAATGTGGGGGAATGGATGTGAGCTCTGCTACATGGCCGATATTGTAGGTGCGCAGGAAAGATAGATAAGAAGAAACCACTAAGGCTCCAATTCAGTTTGAAATTTGACTGTCTTGACATTTACTCAGGTACAATCATTTATCTAGATATTGATGGTGACCTACTATCACTGGAATAAAATGGAGCTAGAGGAGTTCCAATATTATTTTACAGAGTTATGTTCAAACATGTGAGAGTGTAAGGACTTGTGGGCATACTAATACTTGTGTCCCCAGGAAATTCTTTCACTAGGACATAAAGTCATGCATTAATTCTCCCTTATGTCCAGTGCTTCTTGACTGCTTATTAGGTGCTTGTCCTTGCTCCATGGGCTAGGAAGCCCTTGCAAACTTACCTAGCAGAAACACCTGGTTGCTACCTATCTTTTCTTGAAATGTAAAGGCAAAATAATATTAGAATCCTCTTTATAGAGCTGGAAGAGCACCATTGATTGATGATAAACTTGAAGGATAAAAGGGTCATATTCTAGTCTGACCCAGTCAAAGGTTTCCATCAGCAACAAACTATTGTAAATCTGCTGCTGAATTTTGCTATCTACTGGCATACTGTCCAAAGATGTACTGAGAGTGTGGGAAATCCCAAAAGTCAGTTAAAAAGGCCAGGCTATCCTTCAAATGGTAGATGGACAAAGTAAGCATGGATTCAAGCCCTTTCTTAAATTATCTGTAGTCTACGGAAAGGTTATTATACCAGCTTCCTAATGTGATATATTCTTCTAGAACTTGCTGGGTTTTATCAGAATTAAGTAACAGTGGCTCCTCTACAGCCTTCCATTATGAGCTGGGCCCTTTCCAGGTATTATTTTCATCTTTATGACACTCATTCAAGCTGGGCATTATTATACTGTTTTTATATATAACATTACTGAAGCTTAAAGAAGTTGATTAATTTGCCAAGTATATAGCCAAGTTGACAATTAAGCCAAGTTCTGTCCCTGCTTCTTCTACTATACCATACTCCCTCTATTTTGAGGAATTGTTTGCTATAACATTATTTCATTGGCCAGAACAAGTGTGGAAGAGAAATAAAGGAAGCAGTCCCAGGATTTGTGCTGAGGAAGCCTGACATCTGTAAAGGGATCAGGCAGAAGACATAATATACAGGAACCCCAAAGCATTCCATCATTTGGTCTGCAGGGCGTTGGAATATTGGGAAACAAAAGTAACAGAATTTTCTGGGAAAAGGGCGGTTAGCCTGCAGAAATGGGATGGCTTGTTCCAAACAGAGGCTTCAGAGCATCAGACAGACTGTGGAGTTAAAGGAAGAGAAGCAAAGTGCAATTAGAAGTGCCATACCAGGAAAACCTTTGCTTGAATGCAGGTTATAAAAGATGGATAGCGATGCATTGGTCTTTTCAGCTCCACTCTCAGGCAGGGATAACAACATGACTGGCAGCATCATTTTGAAACACAGACAGCCACCACCGCTGATATTTATTTATAGAGATAAAGTGCACAAGGTGGGATAAATGCACAGAAACACTTTGAACACTAAGCGCAGTGCAAATGGGCTCACTATTGATTCTTAGTGGAAATGTTCATGTCTGCCTCATGAACAAATATTACTCCTGAGACCACCTTTAACAAAATATTTAGTCTGACCTCTCCAGACTGCATTTACAAGCTCATTTCTCTCTTCTTTACGTTTAGGCCTTTTGGCTGTGATGTAAGTAGGCTCTCCAGCAGTCCCAGAAGACTTTCACAAGAAGAGTTTCAGACAGTAGAAAATAAGCCTAAGTGATTGTGCGGTGGCTTCCATTAAAAGGTATCATAGAAATGCTACAGATGAGAAATTACAGGAAGTTAACGTAAAGGGACACAAGGGCACATGAGGGTGTAACATCAGCTGGTGTGGCAGATCTTGGAAAGCCAGGAAGCAAAACTGTCAGACACTGCCTGTTGGGTTTTCACCTCCAACTTGGCTCCATTTCCACTTGTGCATCAGTAAATCCATTGTGACTGTGGACACAGCCAAGTGTGGAGAACCACTTAGGAAAGTTTAAGATTCCATTAGAATCATTAGATCTCTTCTGACCTAGCCAGAATAATTAAATCTATGTCCTAGCGGAGACTAGTTTAGCTGCCGATTTTACTTACCTTTCAAAATAATTGAGAGGAAATTCTTATGCAAGATTCGCTCGCAAATGCCTCCTAATGGGTCTTTAAAACATTCTATTCATGTCTAGTCTAAAATGGCTTCGTATTTATGTTCCTGAAGGCCATATTTTCCAAATGTATTGTGACTTTATTTTAATAGTCTGTGAACTCAGGTTACCCCTAAGATGGTTGGAAATTAAGCAGTTTGTGACTATAACATAAGTGATGTAAAAAAAAAAAAAAAATCAAACTGCATATTTATTTGATTGCTCAAAGTTCTGAATGCATTATCTAGATAGCTTGTCCATTTTTGTCTGGGTTAATGTCAGAAGTTTTCAACTGCAAGTCCCTTCAGAGCAGGACTGATGTCATCTCCATCAGTTTATGGGTCCCAGGTTCCTCATCCAATAAGCATGTCTTGAGTGCCTAGTGTGAGACAGAAGTTCTTGATCGGCACAGGGTGCTCTTATGTCTGGAGATGGCAGTGAAGACATTTTTCTTCCTGTGTAAATATGTGCAAGACATCAAAACTTTATTTTTTTTTTTCTTGCAAGCTTACCTTTCCCCTTCTGATCCTGTAGAAAGACAGGGAAAATTAGGCTGTATTTTGCTTGTTATTATTATTTTTAAATCTTGAGCATTCAATTCAAAGCTAAAGTTGGGGTACATATAAATGATAAATGGCTCTATGCGAAGGGGCTTGCCACTCTGTATATGGCTGTGTAGCAGACATTTGGCTGTGTTTTTTTTCTTTTTTGCTTTACTTCCTCATAGAAAACAAATATAATGCAGTCTCTCAGTTACCACACTTTCTATAACCATTGCTTCTCTTTTAGCCTTTTGGTTCTCCCATTAATAGCTTAGAGGCCCTTTTGGCCATCTAGCAGCCTGAAGCCTTCAAACCATGTAGTATTTGTAGTCTATCTAGGGCAACAGGAACCCAAGGGCATCTATCAGTCTTGGGAGCCTCATATATTCATAGATTTTCTCCATGGAAATGTTCTTGGTTTACCTGCATGGAATCTGAAGTATTCACCTCTTGAGATAAATTATTTATATTTACAGAAAATGTATTGTATTTTTATACCCTCTAATCACCTATTCTGAAAAATGTTTCCAAAGGTAGACAATGAAGCATAGCAAAAAGCGGAAATGTTCATGTCTGCTTCATTAACAAATATTACTCCTGAGACCACCTTTAACAAAATATTTAGTCTTACTTCTTGACTAGAGCTAAGATGCTATTTTAAAGCTTTTGGGCTGGAGTAAGTCACTCGTATAAATCTCAGTATTCCCACCAGTTAAAACGGGAGTAATAATGCCTTTCTTAGCTTTGCTTAATATAAGAGAAGTACAAATCTTTTAAAATTCCAAAGTACGGCCGGGCGTGGTGGCTTAAGCCTGTAATTTCTGCACTTTGGGAGGCCGAGGCGGGTGGATCACAAGGTCAAGAGATCGATACCATCCTGGTCAACATGGTGAAACCCCGTCTCTACTAAAACAAAACAAAACAAAACAAAACACACACACACACACACAAAATTAGCTGGGCATGGTGGTGCATGACTGTAATTCCAGCTACTCAGGAGGCTGAGGCAGGAGAATTGCCTGAACCCAGGAGGCGGAGGTTGCGGTGAGCCGCGATCGCACCATTGCACTCCAGCCTGGGTAACAAGAGCGAAACTCCGTCTCAAAAAAAAAAAAAAAAAAAAATTCCAAAGTACGTTGCAAGTGCTGTACAGTTAGAAGGAAAAAAACAAAACATTTATTAGGTTTCTTCTATATATAACAAGCTATGCTAAGGTCATACTGTTGTATAAGGAGAGAACCTTATCTAAATATTCCTTGCGTGATTCTTGTACATAAAGAGGTCACCACAACCACAAGTAACAAGGCAGTATGGTTTCATAGTTAAAGCACTGGGTTTTAGGCCAGGCAGACATGGGTCCAAATTCTAGCCTCACCGTTTTGTGACCTTGTTATTTAACCTATTTTCTCATTCATAAAACAAAGCTAATAATTTGTACTTCCTGGCGTCTCAATAGAGATGAAATGAGACAGTATCGGGCACAACGTGAGCATAAAATGATTGGTTAAGAACATGGGTACCCTTATACCCCAAAAGGTAATTTCTCTTTGCTTTAAGTGAAATATTATGCCCTCATAAAAGCTGTTAATTCATAAGAGTTTTTAAAAATCTTATAATCATTCCTTAATTTCACATGAGAGAAATCTAGTTTTAGCCGAGAACCTTTCCCACATGAAGTCTTTTCATGGAGAAATGGGATCTTCCTTCCCACAGTCTTCAGATTTGCGGCACCATCAGTCTTTGTAGTAGCTACAAATTCTTAGACTCATGGTGTGCCCCAAGCTGTTGGCCAAAAGGAACCCATGAGCATCTGGTTGCTGTGCTGCTCCTGCCACACCAGGTAGGGCTGAGTCCAATCACATTGAGTTCTAGGGAATGTGCTTGGCGGGGAGGTGTTAAGGTTTTCCACAAAAGCACATGGACTTTATACATAGACCACTTATGTTCAAATCTCGGCTTCACCCATTTTTCCCTGTGTGACCTTGAACAAGTTACTTACCCTTTTAAACCTTAATATTAATAGTAATAACCAAATTTATATAAGCTCTTTCCATGTGCCAGGTTCTGTGCCCAGTGTTTTACACGTACTAACTTATTTAACGTTATATCTTCCTGTGAAGTAGGGATTTAGTATTTTTGAGTTTTCTAAAAAAATTATAGTAAAAAATTTAAGATGAGATCTACCTCCTTCATACATTTTTAAGTGTACAACACAGTATTGTTACCAACATGTACAACATTGCAGGGCAGCTCTTTAGAACTGATTCATCTTTATACCCAACTAAAACTTTATACCCATTGAACAATGATTCCTCATTTCTCCGCCCCTGGAGCCCTTGGCAACCACTGTTCTTCTCTCTGTTTCTATGAGTGTGACTATTCTAGATATTTTATGTAAGTCAAATAATACAATTTTTGTCTTTCTGTGACTAGCTTAGTTCACTTAGGATAATGTCCTCAAGGTTCATCCATGTTATCAGAAGTAGCAGGATTTCCTTCCTTTTTTTTTTTTTAAAGGCTGACTCCTATTTTTATTGTATGTATATACCACATGTAAAAAATCTATTTATCCGCCAGTAGATGTTTCAGTTGTTTCTACATTTTGGCCTTGTGAGTAACGCTGCAATGAAGTTGGTAATGTGGATAAATGTTCAAGATCTCGAATTGAAATAAGGTGAGGATTATTTCTAAAACCAAATTTACAAATAAAAAAACCCCAGAAGCATAGAGAGGCTAAATATATTTTTGTGGGGTACACAGGTAGTAATTGTTACAGCTGGGCTTCAGTCCCACCGACTAGTGTAGAGACTGTGTCCTGGAAGTGGTAACACTTCATACTATCATTGGACTCTTAACAGTACCTGGCACCCGCAAATACAAAATAAATGTCAGCTAATTCTATAGCAAGGAGAATGTGCCTCTGGCTTTAGTACTTTTGCCCACCTAGCTTGCATTTTCTCAATTATATTTCTGAAGAGTTGAAACTCTGTTAGGAGACCGAACTCAGGCTCATGAAAGAGGTAAATTTGTATTAATGTTAACTTAGAAAGTCAGTTCTAACCTTAGACTTCTCTAAATTCTGGCAAAATTTTAGTAGGAAGTTTCCCCCCATTTTCCTTTTTCTACATCTTCTCTCTCCTTCTAACTGGCAGTTTATAAATGTATTTCCTGACCCCTTCACCTAAATTCAAATATTAAAAGCAGTCTTACTCTCTTGCACCGAAAATAAAACCAAAAGCTACCATTCACTCTTTCAAATCAGAATTCTAATCCTAGAGATGATGTATTAACTTTATCCAAACATGTACAAAACTGTCCTGACCCTCAGTAGCCTCTCAAGAGAAGGTCAGAGCACTGTTGGGGCCACGAAAATCTGCACTGAGCCCTGATATAAATAGCAGTGAATTGGCCATGCAAAAACTGAGAGACTGAAGGGTCAGTGAAAGCTAATTATAACTGGAGGGTCTTGCGTGGATTGAGGGAGGCCAGCCAGGGTCAGAAGCCTTGCAAAGCTGATATTTTACTCCCAGAGGAGTCTACTTTTGGGAAACTATTTCTTTATGGATGTGCATAGAGCCTAGGAATTAGAGGCCGATGCCAGAGGGAGCCTTGTAAGAGCTTGCGGCTGTCCTGTAACCGGAAGTCAATCTGCCATTCTCCTCTGATCCCCTGGTTCTTGGATTGTGATTTTTCACTGCAGCAAGTATTCTGCTTCTTCCCCGTCACAGAAAATGTGGCTTTCCTTATCTGTAAGGTGTCTCAATTTAGTGGAAAATAGAATTGAGTCCACTGCCCACTCCCTGTTCCAGGCCTGTTTTTTTTCTCAAGATAGGAAATATATAATGTGTGGGCTGGGTGGCTAGAATTAGGTTGAATCGGTACGAAACAGGGAGATTTGTTTGCTTCAGAAAAAAAATCTCCCACTGCCTTGGCTGGCTGCAGAATCCAGGACAAATATCAAGACTTGGAGCTATAGAAACGAGATCATCCTGGGTGGATTATTGTAATGATGACCCTCTCCATGGATTCCCACATGCCCTTTTAACAAAGCCTTTTGTGGCCATGCTGGCATTTCTAGTGAAGATTTTGAAACCATTATATTTAATGCCTTCTCATTGATTAGGTCAAAAAGGAAGAAATGGAATTTCCTATGGAGATAGGCAAATCTTTTTTCTTTTTCTGTTTTTATACTGAATTTACATATAAAGCCATTTTGTTCTCTAGATATCCAGAGGAAATTAATCACTTCAAAATAGAGAAGGGGAAAGTTGGAAGTACAAAATGACATGTCTGAGTTTTTTCATGGCTTCAAAATACCCACCTGGATAAAGATACAACCCAATTTATTGCTATCCAGCCTTTGGGTTCTTAATTCTGTTCTATCTATTGGGTAATAAAAGAGTTGATTTGTTTTGATTGTTTCTGAATATCACAGAGCAATGGCGAATATGTGGATCACTCTGACTCTAGCACGAGGTCAGGGAGGAAAAAAAATCACAGGGTTTGAAATTTCTAAGTGCTCATGTTTGAGAAATGGGGAGCATCACAAACTAACAGCAGAGGTGGACTTTTGTTTTTTACTGGGTAAATGATTCCCATGGAACAGCACTCATCAAATGCAAATAAAAATTGTACTTTAGGGAAGGTAACTTCTTTCTCTGTCCCCAAATCTCTCCATCTGAAAATTCATTCTTCCATTAAAAAAGAACTGTGCTTTGTGATTTATAAAGTCTGTTTCTTTCTCTTCAAGTTGAATGTTAACGTTCTGCCTTGTGCCCTTAACTTAATGGATATTCTCAAAAGTGGCAGCTTTTTCTTCATGCGGGAAGAAGGAATAATTCTGAATTAAGAACACCAAAATAGGTTAAGGCTACATTATGTCAGAGGCTGTAGATTGTTAACGAGCAAAGGAAGCACAAAGCATGGAATATAATACGATTAAGGGCACCCGGGTAAGACTGCCAGCC
Organism: Callithrix jacchus; assembly: GCF_049354715.1. Taxonomy (NCBI): domain Eukaryota; kingdom Metazoa; phylum Chordata; class Mammalia; order Primates; family Cebidae; genus Callithrix; species Callithrix jacchus. The sequence goes on from NC_133507.1 coordinate 112,741,596, forward strand.
ATTTCATCCCAATGACTTCACCTGTTGATGCCAGAGGTGACCCTTTCCAGTCTGTCTAACATTTGACAGAGCCCAGGTGCTTTTCTAATTTCTGAGTGATCTCCAATTAGCAAGTGTAGTAGCTCCTGTGTTACCCTGCCTGGATCCCTTACCTGGCCCCTCACACCCTTCTCCAGTTGCTGTGAGTGTAGACTTTTAATGACTCACAGCTGCCCCCTTTTCTAGAGAATTGCTAATGGCAGCTGGATCTCCCAGGAGGTCACGCTCCTCACTCCAACTAAGGGAAGGCAATGACTGATGATTGCAGGGCTACAAATGGCCCCCTTACATCGAAGGAGAGGGCCATAATTAATTTTGTGGTGTGGTCCCATGGATCAGGTCAAGACCGGCCTTTGTACAGGACCGTATCTTTGCTGAGCGCTTTCCTCTCTCCTCTTCTGCTTTGTACCCCATGTTGCTGGCTTTCTCTGAAGAGCACAGCTTCACTAAGCCTTATGCACCAGCACTACCGTCTGAGGCTCTGAGTCTAGTGTGCCCAGTCCTAAGAGGGTGAGTTTGCTCATATAACTTTCTTAATGGATTCAATAACGTAATATCATTGTTAACTAGAATTCCCTTGAAAAATAATAGACGATTGTCTCTGAATTGTTGGAGTCTTTTCTTCAATAAGAAAAGTTATTTCAATCCAGCAGTGTTCTCTGTGTAGCCTTTATCCATCAGTTTATGTGGAAAAATCATGAAGTCACAAAGGTTGAAAATTTGAACTCTGTGACTGATTCCTACTTGCCTCCTTCCCATTTTGTTAGTTTGTCTAGTATTCAACTCTGTTTACAGAACTCCTCTTAAAAGCTTGGCTTTTCAAGTTAGAACAATGTTCTACCACAATAGAAGTAATTATGATGGCCTTAGTATACAGTAGTCATCTGGGGGACAAAATAAAAGATTTTTTGCTTGGAATCAAATAGTCCATTCAAGTTTGAAATGATATGTGTTTTCTGGGTCCTCTGTAATTAGAAATGTGATTGTATAAATGTCGGAAAATCTGTTCTGGTTTTAAAGAAATTGGCCAACAGCCTGTTCTAATCCAGACATAAAATTCGCAGAATTTGAAGGTCTCCTTGTATCACTACTAGCTAGTGGGTTGAGGGTGGACTGATTCAGCAATTGGAAGAATGGTGATTTCAGCTGACAGGTGCAGTCCTCCAGGAAATGTCAGGTTGACCCCGCTGCTTAGAAAAGCATAAGAGAGAGGTGATGGCCAAGGATACTGGGAACGGAAATATTTTAAAGGCATTATTATTTCTGTTGGGTGGGGCAAGGATACATGATTGCACAGTGGAAGAGTTGGAATCCTTCACCCACTTCACAACTGTGCTTCATATCAAACATAATGTCCAAACATGTTGATTGTTGCACTAAATTGGATGTTACTGATTCTCAATACTATATTTTGGTCTAAACAAATTGTGTTATTTTTTGTTTCTACCATGTTTTTGCTTATTTATAATCAACATCTAATTCTAAGACATTCCTAAGGCAGGCAGGTGCTTGCTATTTTCTATTTAGACATTTGATGTTCATTTGGGCCCAATGTCTTCACATTTACAAGTGGGTTTTGCTGCATTTGTAGGATATAAAGTTGTTAGCATTTGATCTTTGAATGGGATGCATCCATTAGAAGGCCAGTGCTGAAAAGTCAGGAAATTGCTTTTAGCTTTATGTAACTTATGGTTTATTTTTAAAATTCACAGAATTTCACATCCTAAGATTATTTTCCTGGGATTCTGTTTCAAAAAGGCCACTGGAACTTAATGAAAGATAAACTCATTTTGTTACTGTTGAATTTCCAAACAAAAAGGCTTGAGGCTTGGAACTTGCCATTTATTACTGAGAATGTAGAGGCAATTATTACAGTTGCTAATGTCCTTATTCAAAACCCGTTCCCTGCCTGCCACAGGCTTGTCCTCCCACTTTAAAGGGTTAGATCACAGAGGAGGCCTCTCTTAGAGTTAGGTACTTCCTATTCCTCTTTGATGGGAGGGAAGCAATACTTGGTGAGTCAAAAGAAAAATACATCAGAAAATCTGAATTGTTCTCAATTCTCTTCCCTATGACCCTAAAGCATTTTATAACTGTCTTTATCAAAATGGAAACATATGTCAAATTTTTAAAAACAATAATGGTGGCACTGACAGTATGCTTTTCTTTAAGCTTTCTTATCAAGCAGTAACTGGAAATACAAAAATTAAATTCAAATTTTATATTTCAATATACTATGTTATTAGAATTTTTGTTCTCTAATATGTATTTGGAGGATTTATTGAAAAGAAATTCAACGGCATTTGAAACTTTAAAATCCCATGGGAGTTGAAATTTTTACCTTGATTAGCTTAAGCATCTCTAGTAGTAGTTTCTAGAATTAGAACCTGGGAAGAAAAATAAATAAATCAGTAGACGAGAGAAAGGACACAAGGATACTTTCATATAGTTATAAACTGGCTATGTCATCTCTTTATGTTGGTTTAAAATTTAGACTTTTTCATTTTCTAATTATTTCTTGCCTACTTCTAGAAATAAGCCAAGATTCCTTGAACTAGAACTGAAACTAGACCTTCATTAGCCACTCTTAGTTGTTTGGCTAGTAATTGTATGATCCAACCAATAGTTTTTTAAGTCATTAAGGCAGATTAATCATCTGTGAATAAGTAATTATTTTTGTAGATGTGAGTGTGGGTAAAACAGACCATTGGCAAAATGGAATCCTTGAAATACAGTTAATCTTAATTATCCATATTCATAAAAAAGGAGAAGATTCAAGAAATATTTCAGCAATAACTTGTATATGTTATTAAGATGCATTTTTATATGTCATTTTAGAGCAGGTTTTCTTCTAAAATTAAAATGTTTAAGGCTAGCCTGAAAATTACTTTACATTCTCTGAGTTTCTATCAATTAATTACAGTGAGGTCATCCAGAAATACTCTGGGTGTTGAAGGTCACTCAGACTAGAAAGAAATCTTTTGCTGCAGTTGATTCACTAAGTAAGCAAGCCACATCTGAGTAATTGATAATTCTCTTCAAGTAGGAAGAAATGCAACAGGACAACAGCTACCAAAAAAAAAAAAAAAAAGGCACAAAAGTCCCCACTGTGTCAGAGGGTCTTTGTTTTACAGAGTGGTAATTATTTCATTGCATATGTAAAATATTTGCTGTATTAAGTCATGAAGATTCTCAAACCATGTAATAGGAAATCTATATTGAGAAAAGGTGAGACTGGATGTTAGAAGTTTAGCAGCTTCCTTGCTTCAAGAGTTTTCCTCAGGGCCATCCCTAAAATGTGCAGGGCCTCAGGGAAATATTTTTTGTGGGTCCTCTGTTCATGTAAACAATTTGATTTAATAAGTGTTACAGAGTTTAGTCCTCAGAATAATGGGTAAAGTGGAGCTACTTACACATTTGTTTATTGTCTAATCATTGCTTGTAATGATCCCTCATATCAGCTGGTAGCTTGACACTGTATCTTCTGGTTCTTTGTCATCAAAGGTGTGGTTCCCGGCTAATTTCATATCTTCCACCATGTGAGAAACAGGCAGCAATGCTGTTATTATTCACAATGCAATTGCTCTTATTCTGTTTGTCCTGAAACAGTATAGATCTTGCCTCTGCAGTTCTCTAATGCCATTTATTTAATGCTGGTTCCGTCATTACTCATGAAGCTGCATCATTCGTCATGTCACCCATGACTACTGGTTTCTCATGACTCTCAAAGGTTGTTACTACGCCTAGTTGTGGATGACCACAAATGCAAATCTTATCCAGCATATGTAGAAAAATGTGAATGATAAGTTGTTTTCTGGTCATGTAAAATTTACTGTATAGAATTTTACAGCATGTAAACTTAGAATACTATGTTTTCCAACTATGTCATCTCTTGAATGCTTTAGGCAGTGGTCACTGCATTCCTACAATGTGATTTCTTTTAGTACTGGCTGTACCTTTGCCTTCCACCACTTCTACCAGTGGGGAACATAAGTGAGGGCCCTACAGAGGATAAGAAGAGTTGTCCCATTTGCACAAGAAACATCCATCCCTTGTTTAGCATGGCTCAAGGCCAGCCTGGCACAGTACAACATCAACATATGATATAAAGCAAGAGAGGAAATGGATCTGAAGAGTCTCTGGGCAAAAGAGAGGAAAGATCTTGAGAGATCTTGGAGCAGATGGGCAAGGCCCCTCCATGGCCTGACCCATGGTGTATAGTCTGTGGAGAAAGTAGAGTGACAGACCTAGGTAGAAGATACCTTGTGTTATCCAGCTTCCTTCATACACTAGAAGTGTGTATGACACCGCAATCTAAGAGCTATTATACCAGCTCATATGTGTGGCTCAAGCCCAGGGATCGGCAGAGTCCTGAATATTTTTGTTTTGTGTCCCTCCAAAGTCAGGGTCACTGTCACCCTAAGTCACCATTCCAGAGGCCCAATCTCACCCAGTCTTTCACAGTGTCATACAAAAATTATTTTCCTGGCCAGCAGTGCTTTCCTCCTAGAAGAAATTGGGGAATTTGGTTTACTCCATGCAGGAGGCAGAGACTTAATTTAATTTTTAAAAATATTTTTAAGAGACAGGGTCTAGTTCTGTCACCCAGGCTGGAATGCAGTGGCACAAACAGCTCACTATAGTATCGAACTCTTGGGCTTACGTAGTCCTTCTGCCTCAGCCTCGAGAAGCTAGAACTACAGGCACACGCCACCATACCCAGCTATTTTTTACTTTCTATTTTTTGTAGACATGGGACCTTGCTATGTTTCTTTGTCTAGTCCCGACCTCCTGGCTTCAAGTGATCCTTCTGCCTTGTCCTCCCAAAGTGCTGGGATTACAGGCATGAACTACCATGGCTGGCCTGGGTAGAGGCTTAGTGAGTGCTCAGTAGGGGAGAAATGAAGACACAGGTTCTCATCTAGTCTGAGACTTCCTTACCAGATTTCAGAGGGGCTGGTCCCAGGCACCAGGTGGGGACTTAGAAAATTTCTCGGAAGGTGCTTTAAGGCATGGTGCTCCCTGAGGTGCAGACCCAGCTCAGGGTTCCTGCTTACCTGGATCGGAGGATGGTACTGGATCTCCTCTCAGTATCTTTGTTGTGGTTCATTGCTAACAGTTGCCTCATACAATCTTGAGGTTTGTTCTTAAACTGCTGCTTAGTTACTACTAGGTGCCCTCCTTGATGTCCCAGTAGGCAACCTTCAGAGATTTGCTTTTACGGTCTCTCTGCAGCAGGATGAGGAAGTTTAAGATTTTGAGGCTGGGTGTGGTGGTTTACTCCTGTAATCCCAGCACTTTGGGAGGCCAAGGAGGGTGGATCACCTGAGGTCAGGAGTTCAATACCAGCCTGGCCAACATAGTGAAACCCTGTCTCTACTAAAAATACAACAAATTAGCTGGGTGTGGTGGTGGGTGTCTGTAATCCCAGCTACTCTGGAGGCTGCGGAAGGAGAATAGCTTGAACCTGGGAAGCGGAGGTTGCAGTAAGCTGAGATCGTGCCATTGCTCTCTAGTCCAGACAACAAGAGCAAAATTCTGTCTAAGAAAAAAAAAAAAGATTTTGAGAGCAAATTACCTCATTCTCCAAGCATTAACATAAATTCATATGCATTAGCATTATATGTAATAGTTCATCTCCACTTTAGAACAGTGGACTGATCTTTGAAGAGAAACTTTCAGCTCATGGACTCTTCACACAGAGAAATAGCTCACAGAAATGGGGCCACTATTATTGCTGTGTTTTCATTTAAATTGATGAAAGCAGAGCAACTTGTCACTTCAGTAGAAAAAAATAGAATATATGAGTTTTTTGGAAGCTTCAGGAGTCACAAGTTATGACTAGCAATGTAAATCTATTTTTTACTGTCTAGTCCCATTCAAAGAACAATGAAAGGTAGTGGAAGTCTCTTTGTCTTTTGGTGCTCAGAAGAAACAGATATGAAAAATTGGTATTCTAAAGTCATAGATCAAACATTGTAGTTTAAGAATTTTAGAATGACAATAATTAGAAAGAAATGCATCTTTTGTGGAAAAAGTAATACTTTTTATTTCTTTGGCGTTGCTAGGGAGAAAAGATGTGGTGATGATCAGAGGGTGAAACTTTCTTCCTGCTCTGAAGCGTAGATGAATTCCAGACTTCAATTTTAACTTTAATCTGATCCCTTCTGCTTTTCTATTTTCTTTTTCTTATTCTTTATCTTCTTTTTTATGGTGCCATTTCTTCACAGGTAAGGACATACTGTTAAAAGCCTTTTGTGTCTAAAGGGATCATTTCTTTCAGAAGTTGTTATTTAAATTTGCCTTAGCAGAAAATTAGTTGACTGTATTCCAAAATAGAGAGTCTTAGAGGACTCGTTGGTTCTAAGAGAAGGTGTTTCAGGTAGAACAATGGGTCTGATGCAAACGGTCTGTAAATTAAAGAGCCTTGGAAAATAATAAATAATGTGCGTCTGTTTTAGGAATGATTCATCACTGACCTCTTTGCTTATTCTTATGTAACTACTAAAGAAATAAAAAGCTACTTTTATGTGTAATGAATAGCATTGATCCACATTTGTCACTAAGGAAGGAGCTCCAAGCAAGATTAAAAGAGAAAAGCAATTTGATGCCGTTTATTTAAATTCAAAGAGGAGATACAGAGACACATTTGCATTAAAAAAATTTTTTTTTCCTGGAAAGATGTGTAAGAAAACTGTTGACCATGATTATCACTGAGGTGTGGGGTTGGGAGAAGTGGGATAGGAGTAGCTTGTTTAATTCCCACTTATTATCTTTTTGCATTATTTCAATTTTCTTACCAGGTTTCTTTATGTGGTAGGCAAAATTCTCAAATGGCTTCCAAGATCTCCCACCTCCTCAGTGGACATGCCCTGTGTAATCCCCAGGTCTGTGACTATGACGGGTTTTACTCTTTTGATTTAATGATGTTGTATGGCACCATTTACTTCAAGAAAGATGATCCAAGTGGGCCCGACCGAATGACAGGAGCCTTTTAATGGCAGAGTTTTCTCTAGCTGGTGGAAGCAGATAATGACAAAGTTAGACATTTAATGCATGAGATGGACTGGACTTGCCATTGAAGATGGAGGGTGCTACATGGTGGGGAATGTGGGCAGCCTCTAGGAGTTGAGATCATCTCTGACAGCCAGCAATGGAATAGCTACCCCATTCCTATTACTGCTGGGAACTGAATTCTGCCAACAAGAATGAGCTTGGAAGTGAATTTTCCCAACTCCTTCAGACAGAAACACAGTCCAACTGACACCTTGATTTCAGCCTTTATCTACTCTGAGCAGGGAACTCAGATTGGGAAATTTATTATTTCCCAGTTATTTCTTATTTCCCACACTGGATTTCTGACCTACCAAACTGTGGGCTAAAAAATGAGTACTATTTAATGGCGCTACGTTTATGGTGATTTGTTACACAATAGAAAACTACAATTACACTTTGGGAGGCCAAGGTGGGCAGATCACTTGAGATCAGGAGTTTGAGACCAGCCTGATCAATATGGAGAAACCCCGTCTCTACTAAAAATACAAAATTAGCTGGGTGTGTTGGTGCATGCCTGTAATCTCAGCTACTTTGGAAGCTGAGGCAGGAGAATCACCTGAACCTGGGAGATGGAGGTTGCGGTGAGCCAAGGTTACACCACTGTACTCCAGCATGGGCAACAAGAGCAAAACTCCATCTCAAAAAAAAAAAAAAAAAAAAAGAAAAAGAAAACTACTATTAGTTTTTTGTAATATTTTAACATAAGAAAATAAATAAACAATTACAGTAGGTATTCTGGACAGTGAGATTATGGGTCATTTTTTTCCTTACTTAATACTTTTTAAATGAAATAAAAAACCTTAATAAATGTAATAAAAAACCAAGGATGAGTTGTTACTGTAAGGAGAACAAGCCCTCTTTCAAAGTTGAATATAAAGTTACTCTAAAGGGAGTCATATTTTCTCATTGATTTCCATTTTATGTTTTCATTTATACATTCCTACCTCATCCTATAATATAACATTGTAAATTAGGAATGTGTCTTCATGAGATAAAATTTTCTTAAAACCAAAAAGCAAACCAATTTGAAAACACTCAGCAAGAGAGTGACTAAGCAAACAGTTTGAGGGACACTAGGACTTCAGGATGGAAAAGGCATGTCTGTTTGCTTCTGCCAGTAAACCCAGCCCTTCTTATAGGTCTTGGCATACTGTGTTTGTTTCAACACTTATTTGTCAATTAAAACAAATGAATGTGCTTGCTGTCAATGCCTCATTTTAAAGACTTGATAAGGTTTCTTCTACTCAGAGCTTTTCTTTCTTTTTTTTTTGTCTTTGAATCATCATCATTTTATTTAGCTTGTGGTGTTGTTTTTGTTGTTGTAGTTGTTGTTTTTGCATTTTTTGTAGAGATGAGGATCTCACTTTGTTGCCCAGGCTGGTCTCAAACTAAGTTCAAGCGATGCTCCCCAGAGCTTTTCTTCCTCCATTTTGTTTCTTGCTTTAGAGGGAGAAACTCCTATTCCTGTGTGATTGTATCATTAAATCCAAATGAGTTAGCTTCCACAGCTAAGTGTCACCTTAGCTTCCTTCCAGCTCTATCCTGAACACTTATGGCATCTGCTGTACCGAATATTTATATCCTTCCCCACTCCTGGCCAAATCCATTTGTTGACAACAAATTCCCAGTATGATGGTGTTAGGAGGTGGGTCCTTTGGGAGGTGATTAGATCATGGGGGCTCAGTCCTCCTAAACAGGATTAGTGCCTTTATAAAAGAGGCCCTAGAAAGCTGCCTTGTCCTTTCCACCATGTAAAGAGGGAAAGTGAGAAAGTACCCTCTTTGATCCAAAAATTGGCTCTGTCACCAGACACTGAATCTGCTGGTGCCTTGATCATGGACTTTCCAGCCTCCAGAACTGTGAGAAATACATTTCTGTTGTTTATAATCCACCCAGTTTATAGTATTTTTGTTATAGCAGCCTGAAAGGACTAAGACAACAACTTACAAAGCTAAGCTAAAGTATCTCCATTTAACCATCTTGGGTGACTTTTTTTTTACAAATTATCTGTTTCCCATTGCTTTGCTACTATAAGTTTAAATTCTCTGTATAGAGGATTCTCAGCATTTCCCCCTTCCCTAAAAGAGAGGGAATTTATAGATGGCAAAGACTCTTCTGTTTTATCTATACACCCAGCACAGGGCCTGGCACATATAGATGCCCAATAAATGTAATAAATGTTAATAAAACAAAATGAATATCTGTATTGAGGAAATGTTTTTTGAAGATTAAAAACATCCTGCGGTTATTGAAAAATTTAGGCCAGATTCTTTTATTTAATCATTTAAACGTCTAGCTATAAGGTAGTTGGGAAGGACAAATTAGTCTCTTAATAAAAAGAGTGATGGCAGAAAGAAATAAGGAAACACTAATGATTGTAGTGAAATTACAGCCTATGGGCATCAGTCTCCCTTTCTCTGGTTGATTTTGGGGGTAATTTCATAAGTTAAGATACTGCTTTTCTCCATCCATCCTGGCAGGGAGGGTTTTGTTTTATTATATAGGGATATAAAATTATTGATTTAAAGTCCCTCGGAAATTTGTCTTTTCAAATAAGGGCACGTTCACTGGAATTGCCTCTATGACCCTAAAGGGTTCCCTTTCTCTGCATGCCATTAGGGTCATAGAGACAATTAACATGCAGTGGACCTAAGAGAACACAGCTAATCCTCATGCTTCCTTAGATCTTCAAGTGGTTGCCAACATAAAAAGTTTCTCCTTAACAAAGGACATCTTGACCCTTGTGCTAAATCTGTATCAGATTTTTTTTCCAACTCTGAGCTCTGAAAGCTCAATTTAGCATCCAAAAGAATTGAGCTGTGTCCTTTCTCTTTTGTACCTCATTATCAACAATAAAGAGTTGAAGAAGAACTGGAGTGTTTGTTGGCTGGCAATTTTGTGATGATATATGACAGAGCAGAATACAGCCTTGCTTTTTGTCATCTATAGGGCCTCAGGTTATTGACAGGAGTAGGTATTTTTCAACTGGAACACAGAAATGGAATGGTAACTTTATATGCTCAGCTTACCAAGAACACCAATCCCTTTGACATCCAGGGGCTGTGCAGGTGGCTAGCAACGTTGATAACAAGGAGTGGTGCTTTTCCATTAGAGACCATACAACCACCCTCCAATGTGATTGACTACTCCTTGGTGCATTAATAGCCTATGCAGCATTAAAAGCAATCTTTTCATAAATTTGGGAAGCAGCAGGAGGGAAATTTCTTGTAAGTACTGGCAAGGGTGTTTTTGCATTTTATATCCCCCTAAGAAAGTTTCTGCGTTTTTCCTAAGGCAACTCCAATCCTTTCACTAGCTTTCTCTTATTGTGTTTATGCCTCCAGGATGGAGAGAAGCACCCAGGAGCCTTCATCTCTGTAGACCAGGAGTCAGAAACGGATGGTCTATGCCTGGGCCACATCCAGCCAGCAGGCATTTACATTTGGCTTGCATAACTTTTAAAATGATTTGAATCAGTTGCCAAAAATTCAAAGCCAGGAGATTTTCATGTAAAAAGAAATCTAAATTTTGGCTCTTCTTAAAAGAGGCCTGTGTTTTGGACCCGCAAGTCATTGGACCCGATTTCTCACATAGCAAGTGGAGCGGGGTAGTGATTGCCAGTTTACCACATGCTGGGTGGCTCCTAGAACATACCTTCCCAGTGTGGGAATTAGAAAGAAGCACTGCCTCTGCACAGGTGAATTATAAGGGTGCCCCATGGGAGAGGACACGGCCATGTGTAATAGTTTTGCCACAGTTGCTGCCATCTCCTTGAGCCACTTTACTCATGTCTGAGCTTTCAGGTATTTGAATTTGTGACCCCTGCCAAAGACCTTGGAGGAAGTTGCTGCCTGCAGCATACATCTTGATGAATGAGGGCTGGCCTAGAGGGCTTCCTTTGATTGCTTGCCCACAGAGATGGAGACACCAGCATTTGTTTGACTTAGCTCCTGTGTTTTTCTGAGAACACAGCTGGATACTTTTGCAGGAATTATATTTGTAGGCTAGGTTTCCATATCCTCATGGTTTATCCTCCGCAATCCCCCACACCTGGCCGCATGCTGATTTACCATTTGTTCCTTTTTTCAGCTTCTGAGAGGAAGTGTCCAAGCAAGATGTCGCAAGTTCTTTCCTATGACACAGGTATATAACTCCTTTAACTTAAAGAGCTTGAGGAGAATTCATGAACTGTCTTCGAATGAGCTGATTTTAGTATCTGTCTCTATTGACAGCTTGCTCTTATTAAACAAACCCTTCCCCAAAGTGAACCCTGCAGCTACTGACAATGGATGAGGCCAAGGAGCTAAGAGGCCCCCTTTATGGCCTCAGCAGACCTGAATAATAGTCTCTGTGGCTCTCCAAGAACAGTGAGGATTTTTTTTTTTTTTTTTAGCGCTGGAATGACAATTATCAAAATTATTTACAAAGTGCAGTACAAGTGATACTGTTTAAGGGTTAGTAAAATGAAGTTATTATTATACCATTTGAAAGCTTATAAACTGGCTTATAATTAAGCAGAGCTGTATGACAATTGTCTGTTTCGGCAGTAGCATGGATTTCAGATTGGAATTGAGCACTAGTCTGGACATTCACTAGTTACTTGAACCTGGACTAATCACTTAATTCTGTGACCCTCAGTAGAAAAATAGTTAAATTATAACATGATGAGTGAGACCTTAGAGTAGTTAAAAACTCAGGAGTCCTTTCTCCATTCCATCTTACTAGTTGGATTCAGTAAACTTCCAAATTCTCAGGTTCCTACTCTTTTAAAATGAAAGTAAAAATCGTACCTTCCAAATAGGATTTTGTATGATTATGCTTGAATCTAACATGTGATAGATACATAATATTGCTGGCCATTGGAGTGCTCAGCTGGTATAAAGTAGGCTATCAAAAATATTGATTCCCCCCTCTTTCTTGGATCTCACTGCTTTGGTACTAAGAATTTTAGTAAACAGGAGGAACTAAAGGTTGCTTTGCTCAATAAATGTTCAGCAAATTGCTTTTTACTATGGAAAGTGTACATATGTATGAACATCAAGCTGTTCAAGGTGTGACTTCTTAACTAGGGCAGTTTATGTGGAGAGTTAAAAATAATTTGAGTTTCAAATACTTCAGGATAATGTAATAGTTAAAGCAAAAATAAGAAAATATCTTTAATAATGCAAGTTACTGCCTGTTCCCTTTAGGAAAGAGTTGCTGGCTACAAAAATTTTTATCTAGACACCCAGATCAAGCAGAATACAAAGGTCACAATGCCAATTTCATCTGAAACTTGTTTTGTAGTGCTTGAGTCGTGGTTTTTAGGAAAAGACCTGTGGTTGCTATGGAACTGTTAATAATGATTGCTGCCTGTGCCTCAATTCTTCATACTCCCAATCTCCAATATAAAATCACTTAGATTTGGGCTCCAGGGCAGTAAACAAACTTTTGAGCAGGAATTAACTGGGCTTGGGCATTAGTGTCTTAATGTAGGAAATGACTTTCATTATAACCTTTACTTATACTGGCAGCTGGGCTATGTTGAGGTTTCCTAACAGTGGGCTTAATCACATGAATGTCAAACCTTGCTCTTCTGGGTGAGCCCTGCTAAAAGCAGAAACATTTTGGGTTTTCATCAGACAATAAATATCAGAAGTCCTTGTTTTGTGCAGGACTAGTCTTAGTGAGGGTCTTTTGTTTTCACATATAAAAAGAACCAGTAATTCAGCCACATACTGGATTCCTAAGAAGAAAAAAGAAAATATTCCTGTTGAAATACATATCTATTTACTTTTAAAAGAAATCTTACAGAAAAATGACTATTTTTTTGCTATAGTTCTGTGAGATTCATAATCCATGTAATAGATGCTTCTTACTCCTGAATTATATTTCTAAGATATGAATCTCAGTCCTTATTACTGTATAACCAATATTTGGCGAAAACTAATCCAGTTCTTGAGCTCCAGGCACATAAAGTTAGGAATGGCTTGTTGGCTGGGTGGGGAGAAGACATATCTAATGTTGCTGCCTCACCAGTATGCAAATAACTCAAGAATAATATAGAATAAATCGCTTCAGTTTCCGCAACTGTTGCTCTCTCTTATCCCTACAGTGTGTGTATTTTCAACAATTATCTGGCCTAATTCTCTGTTTTATTGCTTAGGATTTTAATGCTTCAAATGTGGAACATAGAATAAATGTGACTGCCAATGACACTTTAAAAAAACGCTCAAGTGCAGTTTTTAGTTGACTACAGCTAGTTTATAGGCACAAATGAAAAACACCTTTTGAAAAGGAAATGTAAACATTACATTAGGTCTGGATCCCCCAACTTCTCAGCCACAAGAAATAACAGTAACTCCATAAAGGTTAAACAGGCATTGCTTTGACCCTGAGTAAAATTAAGTCTTCTACCAACTCTATGGCACTGCAGAAGACAGTGGATTATCTGTGCGAATAAGCTGAATTTACGGGTCTCTACATTCATGTTTGCAGGACTATTTAAGGTATTACAAGTTCTGGTATAATACAAGAAAAATGCAGGTGTAACTATCAGACTCATCAGGTTGCTTCAATAAATTCGGATGCTCTCCAGAGCTGGCAAGGTGATGCCAAAAAAGTTAAACTTGAAGCATGAGACTTAGATTTCTAAATGAGACAGCGGGGGGTTGGAGCAGAGTTAATAGGGGAAATCAAGACTGAAACAATCAACATGACTGCTATGTTTGGAGAAGAGTTTAAAAATCAATTCTTTCTGCTTGTTGTAAAACTGTTCTGCCAAAAATCTGACACTGTTATATGCTTTTTATTTTTCAGTTTATTTAATCTTCTTTAACACAGCCATTGTTGGTTCAACAATCCAATATTTGAGGTTACATTATTGCAAAATAAGGACATAGCTGAATAGGTTATGGCATCAATACATTTGTTAATCTTATCCCTTTTATTAAAGACAAAGCATAGTTTGTTAATATTGTTTTGGATTAACTCTATTTGTAAGGTTACTTATAGTGTTGCATACTAAAGGCAGGAGATTTGCTCTTTGGGCCAACTGTCTTTAAACTATAATTTAACAAATCATTAGCATTTTGTAATTAAAAATAGATAAAGCACTATTTTAGTATAATGTTAGGCAGCAGTAAAAATTACCCTGTCTGAATAAATGTGTACATATATAAAACACTAGCATGCTTTAAGAAGTTAAGAAACATTAATATTCTGTGAAATTAATATATAAATAAAATATAATCTGGAATGAAATTGCCATTATGTACAAAAAAGAAAAAAAAAATAGAATATTTCACTTCCAAAACCTACAGATTTTAGTATCTTATAAGCACATCATATGGAATGTAGGGGTTAGTTCATATTTGGAGAGCATTAAAGAATAGTGTGATCCAAGTTTCCACAAAACAGTATATATTAATTATATTTTGAAGATTTACATTCTTTCCAATGTTAAGACGACATCCTTTTGAACTTCCTTAAAGAGATATTTGTAATGTCTTTTATTTATTAAGAAAAAATACAGCTTTAATACTATAAAGCATGTTTATTATTTAAAAATATTGGAAAATAAAAATATTTTGAAGATGACATGTTATTCCAGGATATATGAACTTCTTTAGTATTGTTATTTAAGGAGTGAAATAGTTAAGCTACTGTTGTAAACACTTTACTTTCAAGCACATACATTTTTTCTCTGTTTGCATTCTTTGTTTTCTAGTTCTCTCATTTTCCACATTTTACTTCTTTCTTTTCTTTTCTAATATTCCTGACTTTACTACATATCTTATTTCATTAGCTGACTTTTATAGTCTCTTCATTTTTCCTTCGTTTGCAATAAAACAATGGTTTCTAATAAGTAAACAACCAACTGAACATCTCTTTTTACCTTTCGTAGATGTTTTCTTCTTAAAACATATACTTATATGTTATATGTAACATATAGCTTCCATATTTATGTATATTATATTTCAACACTTAAAGAACAATAGATTCACAGAGTACTGTGGAAATACAGTATATTGCGGGTACACTATTCAGCCAGCTTACGGAATGACAAAAATGAATCACTTTTCATGAGTAGTATCTTAAGTATCCTCTGTTTTTTTTTCTGACTAAGCCAAATAGATTAGCAGTTTTCAACTGCTCATTTTCTTCTTCCTGGCAATCTTGGAGACATTCTACAGAGAGAGAACCTAAGAGCAAATTAAAAGTGGAGTCGGTTACAGGTCGCTTTCGTGGTAAAGCCTGGTCTCGTGTTCGTTACTAAGACTGTGTGGTCAACGATTACTGCCTGGACAGGAACTCAGGAGTGGGTGGGTCCGCTGCAGGTGTGCAGGAGTTAGTGCCTCCGCCCTGGCTGCCCGCTGGGACACAGCACGGGCTGTCACAGTGGCTCCGCGCTCAGGCGGTCTGGTGCACCTGCAGCACGGCGGGCTGCACCGGGTCCTCATCGGAGCGCTCCGCCTCCTCGGAGGTGACCCCATAGCCACCTTCATAGCGCACCTTCTGTGCCTGTTCCAGGGCCACTGACTCCTCCTCTTCATCTTCCACAATAGTCAAGTCGATGTTGCTGTCCATTCCCGAGTTACTCCCCCCGGAGGTCGCCTTCTCAGCAGCCCCCTCTGCGATTTCTCCTTCCGCCAGGGCGCTGGGGAGGGACGCTTCGGAAAGACCCTCTGCAAAGGAGCCCTCCTCCTGGTCATTCGGCATCTGCTCGCTGCTAGGCAGGTCTTCGGACTTGGTCCCGTTTTCTACATGGCTTTCTTCCTCTCGGACTTTCTTTCTCCCAAAAGTGAGGGGAGAAACCTTGAAGGGAGAGCTTTTTCCTGAGGATAGTTTCTGGTGATTTGATGTGAGAGACTTCTTAATCTTCTCTCTCCGTTCTACAGATACGATCTTTGTCCCCAGCTTGTTCATCTTTTTCTCGATGTTCTGGCGAGAAAATGCTTTCTTGAGGCTATCCACTTTCTTGAGGCTGGATCTTTTTATTTTCTCTGCCCTACTTTCTTCCATCTTTTCCTCGGCACTGTCTTCCAGGGCCTCCTCATCGTGGGGTAAATCATCATCTGACGAGAGGTCCACGGTGTGCAGGGTTTCCTCCAGGGACTTGTTTTCATCCGCAAGCTCCTCCTTCCCTTCCACAGTGCTGGAAACGCGCTCTTTCACAAACACACTGGCAGGGATCTCGTTTTCCTCCTGAAAAGACGGACAAGGTAGGTTTCATGTTAATAACATATTTCACAAATAGCCCTGAGCTGCTGTAATGTGTGTGTCTGTTTTGGGGACATGGTGATGATGAAAACCAATTGTTTGTGGCTTCCGTTTTCTAGAATAGGAAGACAGTTCTAAACTCGTTAAGTCATTCTCTTTAGGCTGGATAAGGCCAAGGGCAGCCTGTTGGGACTATCAGGGGGACAGCCGGCAGAAGCTCTATCAGTGACAGGCAGAGGGGAAGTGGGCAGTGACTGAGATAGACCAGGAAGCTGCCTAGATAAGGGAGCTAAAGTACATCACTGCACTGTGAACCCAGAGGCCCTCTCTCTCCTATCCTCTTTTGAGGTCAGAGGGCTTGGGCCTGCCAAAATCCCATTGCAGAAGAGCCTGAAGGTCAAGTTGGCAGATAAAAGATAGGGCAGGTGAGAGAACTGAGAAGTCTTCAAGTGACAGACACACATAAAGCCTTGACTGGGTTCCCTCTCCAATTAGAAGTCAGAAGTAAAGGTATGGTCAACCTTAGTATCTGTTCAAAGGTGCACACTAATTTTGCCGAGGACCTCATTTTAGAGTGAGAGAAACAAGGACTAGGCTTCCTGGGGGTGCACTCAGGAAGCCTTGTGGTTTAGAATATCCTTTGTGGGAGTTAATAAGGGGAGGTGAGAACTTAGGATTATTTTTAGAGTAGTGAGGGGGAATTATGTGGCTAGCCACAGTTTATCAATTCTCTAGTGTTACGCAGAGCTTCTTTGGGTTAGAATACTTTGGTCCCCACCTCCAGCAAAGAGTCAGGAGAGAAGCACAGAAAGCTGCCCCCTTCACTGTTGCCAGCACTCTCCTCCAGCTGCTGGGCACACAGGCAAAGATGGCAAGAAGCAGCACCTGAACACTCAACTCCAGAGTGCAAGGAGGATGGTGTTGCTACATTGCTCACTGGGGAGTTTTGAATGCAGACAGACTCGGGTTACACAGCTAAAGAACTCTTGATTTTAAAATATTTTTCTTTGAATACTAGAAAAGGAGAGCCAGTCAACAAGATGTCTTCACATGTTTTTTTTGAAAGAAATGGCACAGTAGTGAATGTGTGGCCAGAGGCTGAGTCTCTGTCTTTGCTGTACTACTACATAGCAGCACAGCTTTCAACAAATAACTTAATCTCCTTGAGTGTCAGTTTCTTCCAGACATGAACAAGAGATCTGACCTAGATTAGCAGTTTTCATACTGCACTCCCAGGGGCACTAGGGGTTCTGCTGGAATGCCAGAGGGGGCAAGTCACCAGACCCCCCTGCCACCCCTCCTGCAACGAGAGCCTCAGGATTGCCTGATTCTATCTAAGGCTGTTCAGTAAACTTTTAGTTTGAAAACTAACTGGATTTAGTGGACTTTAAAGCCTACTTGGGATCTAAACATCCTGCAAAGTGTATGCTAATGGCAAGAACTTCCCTTCTTATTTTGTAATTTTGATTGACTGGAAAGATAAAAACATGTTTTTAGAGTGTGACTTTATATTTGATAGACTAAAGTTTAGATATTACAGAGAAATTTGAAAAAACCCTCTCCTTATTAACAACTGAGTGGTAGAATTATGATGCTCCTTGAAAAAATACAACCCTGTATCTCCCTTTATACACACTATACAGAGTCCTTTCCATAAATTGTAAGAAACAAAGGATAATGTCTTGCGTTGACATAAGAAGTAGAAAAGTCCAATGAAATAGAATCCTTGTTAGAGTGATGATATCATATATTGTGTTTTCCAAAACTTTCCCCATATCCTCCTATTTTGAATATCGTGGAAAGTGTTTAGGCCATAGTAAAAGACAAAGTAAAATAATAAAAGGAGTGTGGGACTGCCACAAGTCTTTTATGACATGGACTTTTACAGAGCACTGCTTTCCCATGTTTCAAGTTGAGGTTGCTTCTATTTCCCTGAAATGCACTCCCCATGAAGGCAGGGATTTTTGTCTCTTGTCCATGCTGTGTCCCAGCACCTAGAGCTCAACAGCTGCTTGTTAAATGAGTGCATGTTGGGTGAGGTGGCTTTCTAAGAAAGTCCTGAGAGTGGCTGGAATGGAGATTGCCCCTCTCTTGGGCAGGCTTGAGGACTACAAAAGAACGAGTTTAGCTCTGTGTCTAGAAGGAAGTTTGCTGACTGCTGTTGCCACTGGGACATCAAGAGAATCTAAGTACCAATGGGGACAATGATCTCCATTTTAAAGGAAGGATTTTCTTCATAGTGGATGGGTGTTACTAAAAGAGAGGTAGGCAACTGAAATAGCTAAGGCTTGGATGCTTAGTATAGAAGCAAAGTTACTTCCGGGGTTTGATAAGAGGGTTGAGAAGGTTTGACAAGAGTTGCTTACAGGAAAAGAAGAAACCAAGAAATCAGTGAAATGTTATTAAAAGTCCTCAGTGAGGAAAGCAGAATTCAGGCAGAAAACTGTAAAAATAATCCTTGGCTATCAGAAAAGAGGTACATTTTCTGTAGTATAATCTCTCAGGTAAATCAAAGTTAGTAAGTTGGATAACTTCCCTTTCTTTAATCCCAACAAAAGGTAGGCATATTAACTGAACTTCTAAAGGAATTAAATGAATAATATTACAGTTTTCCCTTAAATGTACATTTTATTATTACAAAAGCATGGTTGCTGTTGAGTCTTAGACTCGTTCGATTCTTTTATCATGTATCCTTTGAGGAAAGTTATTATAAGGTGACTCATATATGATCTGTGGTAGACACATACTGTGTATATGAATGGGTGTTGAGGGAAGGTAGGAAACCCTTTTGTAAAATGCCAGGGAAATTATATGAGAGCTTTTTTGATGCCAGCTATAAAAATAAACCCAGCAGGAACAGAGATAATCCAGAATGAGTTGGATGTGTCTTTATGCAACTGGAAACAAGTGAGATATGTCTTCTTGGCTAACTGCTATGCTTCTGCTGTCATTTTAATTACACAAGCAGGATTTAATGTTCTGTGTGTTGGACAGTGTTTATTTTGTGGCTTCTGATGGCATCTACTCTGGAGGTAAGCCCTTTCTTTTCACAATAATCTGTGAATGTCGAAGCACATATAGCTCTTACCTTTCCATAATGTTTGTTTGGAGGCAGAAAAATACTGATAATCTTCAAAAATTCTATTCTGTAGTAAGACGTGTGAGTGATGTTTGACAATGAAGCAACTCTTACTGTGGTGGAAACTTCAGTCTACACTTCGGATAATGGATGCTGGGTAACTGCCCTCTCCTGAGGTGCCTAGTCTGTCCTGCATCTGTGCCCTGTGCTCAAGCTCCCACACACACCTCGTGGAAACACTTGACATTTCATATGCCTATTAGCAAGGTGACACTTCTGCCTTCAGCCTCCCGTTGTAATGTTTCGGATTGGCTTTCTCATACAGATTCCAAGACCGATGGTGATTTCAAGAGGGAAGATCAAGTACACATCCTCAATTCTGTCACAGCTTCCCTATGCTAGTTACTTATATGTCTACTTAGGGTTTTTAGCTCCTGAAAATAGTGCTAGGAATCCCTTGTGAGCTACATTGCTTCCTTGGGCAGTTCTGCCCAGTAGAGGCCCTCCAGGAGCAGCTGGTTATTTACCCTTTGTTTTCAAAAAGGTCCTCATCTCCCCTGATGCAGATGTTCCTGGTTCTGACCTTTCATAAGAACCCTTAGGAAGTTTTTCAAAGGAAGGGGAATAAAACAGTACACTTCAAACATATATGACTGATTAGCTCACAGCATAAAAACGAATGGAAAGAACTGAAAAAGTAGCATTTCTCCTTGTACTTCAGCTTGTTTGCTGTTCGTATCGATCCTAGTGAACTAACAGTCCTATTTGTATCAACACAGACAGACTCGCCAACATGCTAGACACTTCTCGGGTTGAAGCTCATGGAAGTAAATCATCTGTGTACATATCTAAATACCTAGATATG
Organism: Callithrix jacchus; assembly: GCF_049354715.1. Taxonomy (NCBI): domain Eukaryota; kingdom Metazoa; phylum Chordata; class Mammalia; order Primates; family Cebidae; genus Callithrix; species Callithrix jacchus. Next base: position 112,761,836 of record NC_133507.1, read on the forward strand.
CACATTTTAACAAATAAGACTCCATGACTCTCCTTACAAAGGAAATTACAGTAAATCATTTAAAAGCTTGAATAAGGAGAGAAAAGCCAACAGTTTGCTTTCCTGTCACTAACTCATCATTACTGTTGGTAGAATAAAATAACAAAGGATGTCATATTCCCACTGGGCTGCGGTAGCATCCTGCAGGGGTATGAAGACCATAAATGTGTGTCCATGGGATGGTTTATCCAATAATCTCTAAATACTAGTTATTAAAATAAAACTGTGCCCACCTGACATTCTGATTTATAGGTCTCTTTTACACATTGACGGTTTTCTCCGATTTGTGTTTCTGAGGTATGGATTGCCAAGTAGATACAGTCATTGATTAGAACTGCACCCCTAAGGCAGCTGTTGGTGGAATCAGCAAGTCATAAGAATAAAGTGCATTAGTTATAATCCCTGAGCAGTCTTTCACATTCTGGAGGATTTAAAAGTTTCATTATTTTTCAGTGTTATCAAGGGTTCAATTCTTTTTTTAAGACACACTGGTTAGGTGTTCTTTGTTACAAATAAAAAACGCAAAACAAAACCAAACAAAAAAACCAAATCACACTGAATTATTTAAAAGCTGATGTAGAAAACCCAGTAAACATGAACTTTACCATAGTGGGATTATACTGTTTGTTTTTACTCATTTTGCAATTCAATTCTATAATCTCTATTATTAATCATAAAATGAAACCTTGCTAGTCACAGTTTCTCAGCCTGTTTCTTTGATATAAAATGAAGTTAAACTGAATGATCATTAAGGTGCTTTCCAGCTCTAAAATATTTGATTCTTTGTTGTTAACATAAACCCCACAAAAAAGAATTAACAAATTGCAGAATTGATTCCATAGTGTACAAATGTGTTTTGTTTCATGTAAGAATCAAAACTATAGAACCTGAGTTGTATTGGAGAACATTTTTCATTCATTCAGTTCAAACAGATATAGATTATAAAGCAGTGGAAAGGGCAGCATTTACTTGGAATAACGGCATCTGAAAGAGTCTAGGTTTTTTACACAATAACATGTAATGATTCTAAGAAACACTAATAATAATCAGTTATTCACTTAAAGTGCCTGAGGCAGTGCTCAAATTCAATAAATATAAATAACAATAAGAACTAGTATTTGTTTATCTCATAAACTAAAAGGGCACTGGATAAGTAACACATCAAAACCAATATCCCATATGGGAACATTGTAGTGTGATAGAAACATGGAGAGTTGTCATATAAAGGCGTCTTTTATTATCTATATCCCCATTTCTTCCAGGTCTGTACTAATGTAACAGTCTTCAGAGCAGTGACTTTGGATAAAGTGCAGGCTTTTTAAAAATCGATTTAAAAATAGTCTGAAGATGTTACACTTTTAGCACCTTTCTAAATTCTGACCTTATTGAAGGAACCCCAAGGATGAAGATTTGAACACATTTATAGGCTCAATTCTCCAGAAATGTATCCACTGCAAATAGCTAACCTTTCTACTTCTTTTCATTCACCCAATTTCCCAATTTCATGTGGATGAAAGTGGAAGCTGTCCATGAGTACTCTCATTTTGTTCCCTGGATTTGAAATCATCTCCCAACTGCTTTTTCAAATAATCATTTCTAGAATCTTAAGAGGACGTAAGAGGGCACTGCATCCTCAGGGCCAGTTACCTGTGAAATTCTATCTCTTAAATCAAAAGAGAAAATTTCCTCATAATGTAGAGTCACTGATTTTCTGTACAAACTCTTTTTTTTTAAGGAAAAGATCACCATGCTTACAAGCAGAGTCTTAGTCTTTCTTTAGCATTTGCTTTTTGATCAGCAATGCCTATGAGTCTTATTTTATTTATGCTGGGTCATGTCACAGTATTTTGAATTCAAATATTGATCTGAAGCTATTACAGAAAAGTTTAAAAGAGAAAACTGCTGAATTTAACTAGGATTTAGAATTTATCTTATTGCTGAAAGAGAGATGTTTCTTCAGTTTTAGACACTACTGGTTATAATTTAAAGTAATTGCTAAGAAATTAGATGCTTCACAGCTACAACACTGTTGTAACATTCTGAACAGACTTAAATAAACAATGACATGTTTTAAATAGGACAAAGTAGGACAAATTAAGGACAAAGTTTGGAATTTTAAAAATGCAATTATGTCCAGGCATGGTGGCTTATGCTTGTAATCCAAGCATTTTGAGAGGTCAGGGGGGATGGATCACCTGAAGTCAGGGGTTCAAGACCAACCTGACCAACATGGTGAAACCCTGTCTCTACTAAAAATACAAATTTTAGCTGGGTGTGGTGGTGGAGGCTGAGGCAGGAGGATTGCTTGAACCCAGGAGGCAGAGGTTGTAGTGAGCTGAGATTGGACCATTGCACTCCAGCCTGGGTGATGGAGTGAGACTCTGTCTCAATAAAACAAAACAAAACAAAACAAAACAAAACCCAAAAAGCAAATGTGTATGTATCTAGCAGACCAACCACTAACCAAAATATACTTGTAGATTTTGGACGGCTCTACAGGGCTTCACAAACTGAAAACATATTCTTCTCGACATTACTGTACCAAATGTGCTCAGGTCATGGGACAGATTTTCCTTTTTCACTCTCTTATTTTTACATATTTTTTTATCTTAAACTAGAATCGGTAGATTTAATAAGGGGAAGTCCAGCATAGGGTTCAGATGGACTGAAAATGAGAAATAACTTAAAGACACCTGGTACATATTTGCCCTCCACGTTCTTCACAGGCCTAGGAAATAGTCCCCTTCTGCTACACTGTGAAAATCATGCTGTGACTAGAGGGTTCATTTAGAGTATATCTTTTGGGAAGAGTCCTTTGCTTTCACGGAGATGAGATATAATGTTGATTTCAACATGGCGATAATTATACAATGCATGGTTCTCTGTATGTAGCAGAGCTGTTTTAAGATCCTGGGTAAGGTAAGGTCAGTTTTTACCCAGGGGCCATATTTCTAACCAAGCAAAAGGGTAGCCTTTGCTCTGAGCAAATGAATTTCAGATCCTCTCAGTATTATCTTCTATTCATTGACCACTTATACCATGCCAGTCCCTACTAACTATTTTAAATGTGATTCTTTCATTCCTCATTCTAAGAGAGGTAGGAGGGAAGAAGCATTAGTGTTCAAGAGCACGTGCTTTGAAATCAATTAAACATGAGTTTGAATCCAGCTTCACCATTCACTTACTAACTAGCTTCAGACAAGCCATAAACATTTTCGAATCTCAACATTCCCATCTGTAAATTGGGGATAAATGAGATAAGGCACAGAAAGACACCTGGCAATGTATGCTGGGCTTATTAAGCACTTGATGTTTCTTTTTGCTCTTATTAATATCATCAGTGTATAGATGAGGAAACAGGTTTGGAGAAGCTACAAACTGTGTAGTGGTAGAAGTAGGATTTGAACTACTCTTTGTGTGACTCCAGAATTTACCTTCTGAACTACTATAGTGGACCCCTCTCTAATAAAAATTATTGTTTTATCCATTGGCATAATTACTACTCTGGGGACACTGCTACTTTTTGAAGAAATAGGAGAAAGAAAAATCTTACCACTGAGGGACTGTTTTGCATTTGTTTTTACAAAACAATCATCTTGCAATGCCTTGAGAGTTGAGAATTCTAATATCCTTTAGGCTAATAAATGATCTTATGCAGCCTAAGAAAGGTCCAGTCACTTGCCTCTAGTTTCCTGCCTTCTAAAATGCTCTTTAAAAGTGTCCTTGGGGGTTGCTTGCTAAAGGGCCCACAATGGAGTCTGAACACATTACTTTGGATTCTCTTAGCTTCCAGTTTGGTCTTGAGCACCCCTGTTTCAGCTTTCACTCACTATGTGGAGAATTTCTACCATTTCTGGCTGCAATTTCACACCTGTCAATCCAATGTGACAAAACAGGAGACCATGTCAGGCCCTCACAACAGCATATGCCTTTAAGTTCCCTGTGGTTTTTGTAATGTCAAATTTATAATTCTCCTGAATTTCTACTAGCATATCCTCTCCATCCCTCCCACCAACATCTGCAGAACATCCGTGAGAAAACAAAACAAAACCCAATCCTGACAAATTGTGATTTTCCTCTACAAGATAAACACTTTTTTCCTCCTCCTTAACTGAGGGATGGGACAAGAGATAATCTGCCTGATTCATACTGGAAGCAGAAAAATTTTCTTTGGTGTCTCAGACTTAAACAGGTCTGTACATGTTTGGTTTTGTTTGGAGATCAGTATTTAATTTAGAAATGCCTTGAGAGCTGAGATTTCTAATATCTCTTAGGCTAATAAAGTAAGGATCTCATATGGCTTAAGAAAGGCCCAGTTACTGTATCTCGTTTCAATTCATCTGGTGCATGAAAAGCTACTGCATTTGCATTAAAAGCTGAAAAGTTTTCAGCTGCAAAAGCCTGCAAGGTAGAGGAGGACATAGCCTCCCTAAACCCTTACGACACTCAAGTGCAATTTGAGGAGCACAAAAAAGCAGCGAGATGAGTCTTTGCTTTTATGGGGGTAGGAAGGCTTAGGTTCTAACTTGGCAGAGCAGATTCATTTTGAAAAAGAAGGCTCCCTCGGTTTAAATCCCAATTTCTAAATCTCTCTTGGGAGATGAAGGCTCTCCCTGTGTGCCTTTCACAATCAAACTGTTGGTTATAGCCTCTCCCCTCCATGGCTTTGAAATCCTCTCCTATTCACATGGTCACAACAAGACAGCCCTGGGGCGAGGACGGCAATCGCTTCCTGGGCTCTGTGCTGGCTGGATTCCACTGGGCGGAAGGGCTTCCAGCATTAGGCAGGGCTGCCCTGGGATTCACAAATGCCCACCACTTGGCGGAACAACAGCTCCACGCAATCTCCCTGTCCCCAGATAGCCTCTTGCTACATTAATTGCATCATTGATGCATTAAAAAAATTAAGTGGTCTTTTTATTCTAAGGCAACCGTTTGAGGGAGAAACATTTAAGAGTAGCCTTTGTGACTGTAACTGATAACACTCCTTTTATTTTACTTAACAGTTGTGGTCTCTCTGAGCAAGGAGAGGCATATCTAGTGTGTTTGTACTCTGTATTTTGAGTGCATTTGCTAGAAAAGAACCCCACAAGATTGCTTTGCCCAAAATGGTCTTAAAGGAACAAGGCTAGTCCAACTCTAATGGAATCAATCTTCTATTTGATTGGTTCCCAAAATGTTGGTAGCCTTTGTATAAAGGAATAGTTTGACTTCTTGGTTAAAAAACAACAAAATACCTCACATGATCACTTCATTTCCACAAACAGTTAATGAACAGCCACTGAATTAATTTGCCCTGCCCAGCAAACAGCTGCAGCCAGAGCCCTAAGCTCCTAATGCAAAGAGACAAGTGAATTTGACTAGGGTGCACCTGCACATCTTCCCAACCTGCAGAGAGTGCATCCAGGTGCTCCCTAACAAATGACCTGGGACCTACTAAACCCGTGAGCATCTTCTTTGGGTTTAGTCTGCAGTGACCTGGGAAATTCCCAACCCTGTGCACAGATTTCATATTTGCCTGCTGCAGGCAGACAGGGGACAATGCCTTGTGTGTGTGATCCCCGACAGGCAGGACACATGTAAAAATGGCAGTGAGAGTCAGGACGAGTGAGATCATGAATGTCGAGGAGTTCCAGCCCGCCTGTGAGGAGGCGTAGGGGTCACTGACCTGGAAGATGAGCACTTTGAAATGGTTGCGACGGAGGAGCTGGGCGTGGTTGTTCTCTAGCCGCTTCACCTGCGCGCACTGCCTGTCCATGCGCTCTTTGACCGCGCGCGTGTGGGCGCTGACCTTGCGGGACTTCTCCAGCAGCTTGCTCACTGTGTTGCTGGTGGAGGCCTGGTACTTGGAGAGCTTGGTGAGGTCGTTCTGGATGCCCTTCACGGAGCCCTCCAAGCTGATCTGTCGCTGCTCCATCTTGTGCTGGTTCTCCTGCACGGCGTCCAGCATGTTCACCAGCTTGTCCAGGAGCGTGAGCACCGTGACGGCGTTCACCTGCGAGTTGTCCCGGATGGCCTCCTCCGTGTTCCCCAGGTTCAGGCTGGGGCTCGGTGTGGAAGAAGGCATCGGGCTGGGGCTCGAGGGCTTTTCCTGCTGCATGTCAAACCCAGGGTGCTGGAACTTTTCGGCCTGTGCAGCGTCCTCTCCCATGGCTAGGCAGGTGGGAACGTTCTTCCTCTCTGGGAGCTGCTTCTTGCTCGGGTGGGAAGTTGTGGTGGTGAGGGTGCAGGGTAAGGCCTGCTGGTTGGAGCTCAGAGCACCACTCTCTAGGACTGGCAGAAGTTCAGACAGGCAACAACTGGCTACGCTGATCAGGGGAACTGCATTCCAGCTGCTCTTAAAGGCCCTACTCCACCCAGTGGGAGGAGAAGGTTACAGAACTGAGAACTACTCAGGGTTCAGAAGTATGCACACACTTCCTAACTGCATTCTTCTGGGCACTTTGCTGCAGGTTTAGCTTTTCTTTCCTGCTCTCCTTCCCCCGCCCCCTCCCCCCTTTTTTTTAAAGTTCAATGTCATATTTCAATCATGACTTCATCTAGAGGCGGAGAAAGACATGCTAACTTGGCTCAGCTCCATAGCTTCCAATTGGCTAAAGCTAGTAAACTTTTCTCTGGCTGCAATGTTACAGATGCAACAGAGCGCCTGTTATTTTTACTGGATTCAAGTTATTGTAACGGAAAGTATTGTTTGCATTTGCCCTAGAACTGACTGATGGGTTGCAGATCACCGGGTGTCCTACTGGGAGGCATAAAATTTAAAGGTACTGCAGCCAAGTTTGTATGATTAGTTTCTTATTTGCAAAGGAATGGAAGTAACTCTGATAATGATAGGGAAAAGAGCTCAGTTCTTACGACTCTTGTAGTTGGGGATATAAAGTAAGTTAAAGAGATTGAACTTCAGGGATATTAAAAAGAAAGAGTAATGCTGCTGTTATGACTGTTATCATGTGTTAGACAGAAACTTTTTGAATGACCACATTTAAAAAAAAGATTGTTTTCTTCAAGAAATGAGATTGAGAGAGGAAAAATAAAATGTGGACTTTTAAAGAACCTACCATAATGATTTGTTTTAACTAACTTTGAGTTGGTGCTGAGAGATTTTCTCAAATGCCCATCTCTGCAACGCATTTATTGACACGTGCACAGAAGTGTCTGTTGGCAGGTTGAGTTGGAGTTTCTGAAGTGCTTCTAATGTTTGACATTTTAAAATTCCTGCTCAGTGAAGTGGCACACCTGTTCTCAAATGTGGCCCTCCTCAGCTGAACCCTTGGGATGTGGGGCTTATTTCCGAAAATTACTTTATATGCTTGAGTTGATTTTAAATGTATCCAGCCTTTGAAAGTGCTTTCAGTGGGAAGTTTGTAATAGGCCTTCTATGAACAGTTTTGAGAAGAACAAATGCCAGCTTGTACCAGGTCAGGGATTGATAATGAAACAATGCTGTTCGTCAGTAGTGACACCAACATGTAAGCCAATCCATCAGCAGGCCATTGGTTATCATGTTGGTTGAATCTCTCTGCCTTCTGCTATCTGAATGAAACACTATCCTGAGGACATTGGCAAAGCACGACCAAGACGGCACCCTCAATGAATATAGCTGCCAGTGAGGAAGATGATCTAAAGATATTTACAGAGGCCTCCACTTTCTTCAGATAAGTAGTACCATCAAAACCCACTTAAAGCAAACACTTTAAAAATAGGAACCAAAAAAGGTGGAAAGAATGTTTGGTTGAGATCCTATCTTTTAAGAAATAAGAAAGTTATTAAAATTAATTTACCTTATATTTAATAAAATTCAGTTGGTCAAAAATGTGTTAAATCCTAGAATAAAGGATGAATCAAGTGTTGATTTTGAGAAGCATAATTTTCTCACAAAATTATATGGTATCATGACACGACATCCTTTTACATTTGACTTTTGTGGGCAAATCATAGAGTGTCACTATTTCAAAAATATTTGAGGGCTTCATCAATTTTCCAACAGCCGCTCTTAAATTTTGACATTCAAATCATTCCTTTTTGAAGCACTTATTGTGCCATCATCCGTGTAGATTTGTTCTTCTTCAAATGTTAATGTTAACTATTCCAGCTGCAGATTCTCATTTGTCAGAGGAGTTGCCCGTGATTCAAGGGCTTCTCTAACATTACCTTCATCAACTTCATGATTTCCTACATATTTTGCCAGATTTGCGATTCCACATTATAATCACTTCACCCTGATTTTGCATTGATTTGCGCTGATTGTGCATTGCATTGTTGGATATTATATAATCAGCTAGATGAATAGAGAGGAATAGAGATGGGGTGTGAGGTGGGAAAAGGAAAGAGGCTAGTTGTTAAACAGGAAGAAAGGTTTGCATGTGGGCTTATTTATTTTTAAAAATATATTTTGAATAGCACAAGTAATATATCAATCATCTATTGCTGTATAACATACCAGCATGAAACTCAGTGGCTTAAAATAATATTTTATTTACCCATGATTCTGTGGTTGGCTAGTCAGGGCTCAACTAGAATGGATCATCTCTGCTAGGCATATGCATTCAGCTATAGTTTGAACTGAGGAATCTGAGATGGCCTCATTCACATGCCTGGCTCTTCAGCTGGAGCAACTAGAACACTGAGATTTCTCTCTTTTCCATTTTTCAGCCTCCGGGGCCTCTGCATCTGATCTGTCTAGTAAGGAAGTCAGATTTTTTACATGGTACTTCAGGGTTCTAAGAGAGTAGAAGCAAAGCTGTAGAGTTTCTTAAGGCTGCAGGGTATCTCTGGAACTCTTCCCTTGTCACCTCTACGTGCTGTGGTCCAAGCAGGTCACAGGCCAAGAGCAGATTCAAGGGGATGGAAATAGACTCCATCTCTTGTTTTTTCTTCTTCCAGGCTGTGGTGCAGTGGCATGATCTCGGCTCACTGCAACCTCCGCCTCCTGGGTTCACGCTTTTCTTCTGCCTCAGCCTCCCAAGTACTTGGGACTATAGGTGTGCAGCACCACGCCTGGCAATTTTTTTTTTTTTTTTTGTATTTTTAAGAGACAGGGTTTCACCATATTGGCCAGGCTGGACTTGAATTCCTGATCTTGTGATCTGCCCTCCTCAGCCTCCCAAAGTACTGGGATTACAGGTGTGAGCCAACATGCCTGGGCATTAGATGCCACTTCTTTATGAGAGAGAAACAGTAATGTCTCATGACAAAAGGGTGAGCAGTTTGGGAGAGACTGTTATGGTCATCTTTGAAAACAATCGCCACATGAATACATTCTTCTTTTAAAAGGCGATCACTGATAAAGTGGAGCCCCTTTTGATCACCATTTCCATTCTATTCCCTTCCTTCTCTTATCAAGTAATAGTTTTAATGAATTTGTCATACATTGTTTAAAAATTATGTTTAAAAGTGATCAGTTCATTAGTGAATAGTTTCATGCTGTGATGCAGCTTGTTTTGTTGGATAACCTTACAGTCATGGGACCTAGGAGGAGCTGTGTAATGGGAATGTACAATATGGCATGAAACTAAGTAATAGACGGATACAGACTGTAAGGGCAGCAACAGTTTGTATAGTGGAAAGGCAAAGACAACTAAAGAAAGCGCTATGGATGAGTTAGAACGAGAGGTAATCCTGAGCAGCCAAACTTACTTTAGTTGTCCTAAATTAAGTCTTTCCATCTGAGAGAAATCAGTGAATTTCAGTGGTCAATTCTAAAAAGAAATGTTTAAAAAATTATTTATACCTACTATACATTATGAAGTTTCTTGGAAATTAGGTAGTGGAGTTTAGACTTGATACTGTGACAGGCTCTGGAGGTTTTGGAAACATGAAAGTGATATATTTAAGAAGGATTTGTACAGCAATAAGATGTAGGGAGGGGGTCACTTGGCTGGTGGGAAATAAGTGCTAGGCACTGGGCATGCAAAGATGAATGATGCATATTTGTTACCCTTTAAAATCTGCCACCTTAGGAGGCCAGGTAAGTAGACAAATCCTAAGGCTAGATGTACAGGTGTGGGCATAGAGAGGGAAGGATTAGCTCTACCGAAGTCCAAGAGCCTGAGGGCTTTAGCCACGACATGGTATGGTTAGGGTTCAGAATCCTCTAGCTGATCACCAGCTCCCCCTAACACCAGTTACCTCAGATGTTCACGTCATAGAAGCACAGAAGTCATTCCAGGAAAATACCTACTTTAGTACCAGTTAAGGAATTGATCCCTATTTCTATGTGGTTTCCTATTTTGAACCACTAGCCCATAATTTCTAGACCAGAGGCAGCTCAGTGGTCTCTTTTGTTGGCCCTTTCCATGTAGGTCTGTCAAGTCATCTGGGCATTCTTGGTTTGACAGCAGCAGGAGACCTGGAATGAGGTCTGTTTCCAAACCTTAACTGCTAAGATAGTGTAAATAAAGCAAAATAAAGGACTTTGTGTAATTATTCTCATAAGAAAAACTCTGGGCTTAATACCAAAGGTGGTAGGATAAAAGCATTACCAGGTTAAAATGAATGATGCAGAAAGGAAGGTGGAGTTGAAAGATCACCTGATCATATCCGGGCAAACTCTATACTGAGTCATTGAATCCTGCAGTGAATATGGATGGAGAGTGAGGGTGCAGTTTGCAGAAAGCCTGAATGTCTTGCCTTGCTGTTTTCTAAGGCAATGGAGAGGAATCAAGTGTTTACTTTCACTAGAAATATTAATGTTGAAAAGCACATGGTTATATGATTCGAATCTCTTCCAACCAAAGTCCTTGTATATCAATGATGTCAGTAAGAAACAGAGAAATATATAAGGAAATCCTACATAAATGAGTGATGAAGCATAAGTAATGTATGGTGTTTACATATAAAGTAGATTTTACCCACTTGCCATGTGCTGTCATTTAGGAACTTGAAGATTTTTGGAAACTTTAGAGAAGCTTACATTTTCAAGGCTGTCTCTGGCTCTTGGGTTTAAATAAGTGTTTCTCTATGTGCCGTATCTGTACTTCTCCATATCTGCCCCCGTTGTAAACTCCAACCCCTTAAGTATCATACAATCTACTCACATGACGTATTTACAAGTGTAGTAGATATTAATGAAGTTTTAGAGTCACAGTTAGGAAGATTTCTGACATCTCACTGGTTTCTCTCCTCCTACTTTTCTTTCTTCTGTTTTCTTCTTACCTCCACTCCCTATATCATGAAGAGAAATATTACTCAAACACTGGACATTAGGTTTTCTTCTACCCCAAGAAGATACGTGACTGTCATCATAAACACATATACCCTCCCTTTCTTAGAAGAATTCTGGTGCTCTGGTGCCAGTTGACTCCAGTTAACTGTTTTTTACCTTTTTTTTTTTTTTTTTTTTGTGAAGAACACAGGGAGGAAGACACGTTAGAACATTGTTCCTTTATCATTCATTCATTCAACAAATATTATTGAGTGACTATCAAGTGCTGGGAATACCCGTGGTCAAGAGACAAAGCCCCTGTTCTTATGGAGCATATACTTTTTGGGGTGATATTGGAAACAGATAATAAATAAAAAGCAATGTAACATCAGATGAGGATGCTATCTTAGGGTGGTCAAGGAAGTCCTCTTTGAAGCAGGGCCATTTAAGCAGAGATGTGTTGCAGGAATCTGGAATAGAGGAAAGGGTTTTCTTCTGTACTAATCTGTTGTTTTTAACATGGTGATATAATTTTAGTTGGGCACATGGGCATCCAGCTAAAGACAACACTTCTTAACCTTTCTTTGAGCTGGATGTGGACATTTTACTGAATTCTGTTCAATAGATGTGAGAAGTGATATGGGCCCCTTCCAAATGCTGCCCTTCAAAGAATTGGTTGTGTGCCCTGTTGATTCTTTATCTTCTTTTCCCTGTATTTTTTTTTTTAAGGAGATGTCAAAAACTGAGTTTGGGTACAGAAATAGAAACCATTGACTTGATGACTGAAGATGGCACCTCTTCCTTCTCTGTCACTCTTGTCTCCACATCTCTGTCTCCTGCCACCTTTTCTCATTGCCCTTGATAAGCAGAGTAACAGTGAAGAGTATGGACTCTCAAACTGGACTTCCCAGTTTCTGATTCCAGCAAGGTGATATGACCTTGGACAAATTGCTTTTCCTTTGTAGGCCCCAGGTTCTTATTATAAAATGAGGATAATAATAATTTCTATTATAAAGGGTTGTTACAAAGATTAAATGAGTTAATGTTTGTGAAATATTTAGACCAGTGCCTGGAACAGGTAAGCAGCATATGTGTTAAATACATAAATTAAATAAAAACCCTTATTAATATCACTATTTAGTTCGGCCTCATGGCTTTGAAGATGTGACTTTATTTATCTTCAAAATATGTTGATATCTTGTGTTATATGTGCCATAGTCAAAATTAATACCTCTTCTGCTGTCTCTATCTATTCTGTTTATTCACACAGTACTATGTGGCATACCTTGGGGGGGAAATACATGGGGGTGCCTTGGCCTTTCTTACACATAAATTAATCAACTGCTTTAAGTGCGTTGCTATATGCTCACTTAGAATTTTAGACAACTTGAAATAAATATAAATCAAGATCTTCATCCTGGAGAAGTTCAGAGTCTTACAGGAAAAGCAAGATTTACGCACAAGAAACAATTAGAAGACAATACAAAGCAACACTTAATGAAGTGTTGAAGTTGTCCTTTTTTAGTTTCAGGAAACACTTAATATCACAATAACCCTTAGCTTTTGCTTTTCATTGCAGATCCCTAAAGCAAACAGGAATTGAGGCAAAATACTTTAAGTTAAAAGGATAATTTAGCAATAATGCTGTTGTTATAGTACAGTGTTTTTCACGTATGATGTCTTGAGATACTGTGAGACCTTGGAAAATAATGCTTGAAGGAAGTGGGCGGGTATCTATTGTTTTTCCATGACCAAACTGATGCTTAGGTTAAGTCCAGGGCTCTGTACAGAACAGTGAGATCAGCAGATAGATATAATATGATCTTCCGTCCCCAGCTAGGGACAGCATCTCCACCCTCCTCCTCAGTTTTCCTTTCCCTCTCCCATGACACCTAACTGCTGTTTATCGAATCTTAAATCTCTCCTATGAAGGACATGCTAGAGATTCCTTTGGTCACATGTTTCAGAGTTTAATAAGCCTTATTTTGAAATTGTTAACTTTAAGGTCTGTTTTGTGAATTTGCTCTTTGAAATTTCTTGATAGGATGTCAAGAAGTCATACAATTTTGTCCTTTATGAAAACAAACAAGCCTATAAAAGCTAAGGACAACAACAGAGATGTGTTACCCTGTCTGAAAAGAAAGTTACATTAATTTGAAAGCATTAGAAAAAAAATTCTAAAACCATTTTAGTAACCAAGTCCGGTATATGTCAGGAAGTTCTTCATAGATAATTTAAATCCTTATCATAGCAGTATTAAACTGTTTCCTCTCACGCTGCTGTTTCTTGAGTTAATGAATAGTCATATAATGACTTTTAAAATGCATTACATATTATCATTTTTCTGTAATTACTACATATTCATATTAAAATTTAGGATTGCTGGTTAAATCAAGGCTATATCTGTATAGATCCCACTGCTTATAAATAACTTTGTATCAAAAATATTTTGGCAACGCAACTTGTTTCGGCAATAAAATATTTTTGTAGGTGCATAATGGTGGTAGCTAGAAGCATTTGCCTGGTGGTTTACACTTAGAAAGTACTTGAACTATCTTGAATTATCTCTGAATGCTAAAAATGTGTGATTCCAAATTCCTTTCCCTCTGGGCTCACATTTGTTGGCTTCAAAGAACTGTTGTGTTAGTGGAAACTGTGGCTCTATTCCAGTTGAAAAAAATAAATAAATATTGAGCGAGCCAGAAATCCAGGTAACAAGCAGAGGTGACAAGAGCAGAGGGAATAGGGTTTGGCTGACTATCCTTGTGTGCCTGACTGCTTTATTAAAACATATTTTCAGTATCTCTTCCTAAAACAATTATGGGCTGTTGCACAGGCACAGTCATCATATCAGGGCTGATTAACACAAAACATGTTGGAATTTATTATGATGCGAAAGGAATTTAGTGTCTTTGGGGCTTACTTTCCTCATTTGTAAAGCTGGTCTCTGATTTCGGAGGCCTTTTCCAGGGATATTATTTTATAATTTAATGAATGCTTTAACACATTATTTGCAGAGTAATTTTGTTAGTATTATCTCACATTTTAGACTCTAAAAACACAAACAACACAGCATTTTTTGGTCACTAGATTTCATCTCTTCTTACAGCTGAGGTAGTTTGACGAAGTGTGGTGTTTCAGTGGACTGAAATCAAAAGACCTGAACTAGATTTTTGGCTCTAACACCAACTGGATGACATTGAACACTCAACCATGTGGGCACTGGCTTTCCTTACTTGTAATATGAAAAGTTTGACTGCATGATCTAATTCAGTTCAACAAACAGTCATTAATTGTTTCCTGCATTTAAGATTCTTTAAAAGGACATGAGGATGTGGGTGAAGTTGAGGAAATACAAATTAGAGGCATGGAGAAGCTTGTAATGGAATATACGGCCAGTGGGAGAAAAGGACAGAGTTAAACATTATAATAGATAAAAAACCAAAGTTGTAGGAGCACAAAGTTTTCTAAGTTTTCAAGTATTGTGAAAGATAATGTTGACCTATAATGGAAGAGCCCTTCAGGGAAAGATGTATTTGGCCTGCATTTTAGACACTGTAGCTAGTGGATATAGTTCATTGCAACAGCCACTTAAAACCACAATCTACTATGGTGATTAGGCATGTCCATCTCTAGATGCTAATTTCACTCCTCTGCAGGGTGTAAAAGAAATGAAAATGTGGGAAGATTGAGTTTTCCAGTTCAGGGATTGACCTTTAAAAGAATCAGGGCAGAGAGAGGGTAATGTCAGTAGAGAAAACTAGCGTAAATATCCCTGACATAAGATTGGACTAATTAAGTTTAAATGGGAGGGAGCCTGATCTAAATTAGAGAAAAATATTATCTGAATTATAGGATCTTTCTTTCAAAAAACGCAATGTAATTGTATTATGTTCAAGTATATGTGGTAAGTTGAACTAATTACTGGAAAAGCATTTCTATTTTTTTAAGTGCTATCGGAATCATCTTTTAATGAATAGATAAATTTGGATTCATGAAGACTATCCTTTGGAATGCATATAATTTATGTGTTAATATGTTTGAAATAAAATGGCTAGTCACGCTCTTTAAATTTTGTTCATGCTGCTACTTTGTTTAGTGACCCCCTTTTTATACAAATAGTTCAGAGGTAAACTCAAGTCCAACATGGTTCTAGTTTTCAAAACTTTGTTACCAATTAGTGGGCTCTGAGTGATTGCTATCTCACTCAGGTTCTTATGTGCTAGAAAGGGTGCAAGTTTTTGAAAATCAGATCTGGAACTGTTATCCCTAAAAAATTGTTGCTAAAATCAAATAAAAAAGAGACCAGCTAGCTGTTTCAGGCTATCGTATGCCATGACATAGTAAGAGACATGACTGATGAGGTTCTGGAGGCTCTGTTTGGACACAAATATATTGATAGTGGTTGGAAGACGAAAGTAAAACAAAGAGGTCAGGAGAGTTCTTCACAGTGTCTTCTCAAGCTTAGCTTTGTTCAGGTAGGAAGGAGGTCAGATCCCGGCAAGAACTAAGGGCAAGCCGAGATGACAAAAGTTTAAAAGAAATTCTGAAAGAGGAAGCAGTCTGGATGCAGGAGCAGCCAGGAGCAAGGAGATACCAGGTGGTTTTCTTGAAGAGCATTTGAAACATGGGAAACACCATGTGAAATTCTGGGGTCAGTTTTTGAACTAATCACATTGATATTCATAATGCCAGGAATTGTCGTGAGCTGATCTTTGTCTGCCTCTCAGAGTCACATGGTCTAAAATACCCAAATCTCCAGTATATAGGTCCAGAAATATAATATTATCCCCTCTTTCTTAGATAAGATTTGTAGAAAATTAACACTCTTTACTGAAACTTGCAGGAGAGCAATATACGAATCCAAGTATCTGTGTATTAATTAATAAAGAGAGAGCTACTTGATATAACAAACCACAGTGACCATTTCGGAAGCTTAGTAAATGCTGAGATGACATAAAAGAAGATTGGTATTCCTGAGAAATGTTTTATTGAGGTGAGGGTAACGATATATACTGATCTTTCATATTTTGGGTACATTATGCCTTGCCACGGGAGTTTCATGAATCTGTAGAGAAATGAAAAAAATAAGGGCAATACAGTGGACTTACCATAAAACTAAATGTATTTAACTTAGAAGAATGAGCTTTATTTTGTCATTATGTCATTGTTATTATTGATGTCAAAATGTTTATTTTAAGACATTATAGTACAATTTTTGTAAATCATTTTTAACTTGCAGAATGAAAGTACTGGCAACCCTATCAGGTCCCAATTTTTCCTTTTTTGGAGTGTGATTTATGGTTTCATGAAATCTGAAAGTCAGAGAACCACTGGCTTAGAAAACTTAAATAAGATCTGTATACCAACGGTTTTCATTTATTCACCCACAGAGAGAAATGCATTATCATTTCAAAAAGTACATGCACACTCAGACATACATAAATATGTAAATATTTATAACAGAATCAGAAGTTTCACAAAACAATACTTAATCTTACCTCATTCAGTGTACTCTGATCTATTTCATTTTACTTGTTAAAAATGCCAGTTGCTATCCAGTAATTTGATTTCATGACCTACTAATGAGTCACAACCCACAGTTTGAAAAACACTGCTGTAGACTCACAGTCCTCTGCCCAGGATGTAGCTGAATAAACACTCACAGGTGTTTCCTTTTTGGATCTCCTTTTCTAGATTCCACACAGACCACATCCCTCCTGGTGCACATTTGTTGCCCTGGATGGGTTACAATACAATTGATTAAATACAAACTTTCTATATGCTAGCTGTAATTCTATCCTTAAGATATGCCCTTGTTACCTTGTTTAGTTTAAGAAATATTCTCTACTTTGTTTTGATTTAGAAGTCACTTTGGTCTTACTTTTACAAAGCAAGGAAGTCCCTGGTCTTATTAGCCCCATTTACAAAATACTTATTACCTTAAGTTATTATGTAGACAACCAATTCACACTCATTTTAATTAATTTTTTTAGCCTCAATTGCAGAACATGACATTTTGGTTATTAATCAAATTTGAGATTTGGGTAGGGACAGGAGAGAACATCTTGCTCCAGCCCTTGGCCACTGACCAAGCAATAGAATATAACTAGGGGATCCAGAGGAAAGGAAAAAAGACAACTAAAATGAATTAAACTAATGATAAAGTTAAAATGTGAACATGTACATTACATAGTTTAGCTGTGTAAACTTGGCACCGGAGCAATGAAGAACAGAATATGCCTTGTATGTTTTGGAGTAAGTATTATTTAATTTTGGAACATAGGTTTGATGTCAGTGCAGCGGTGTTGTGCTGGTTGAGTGTGGGCTGTGGTGCCGGACTGTCTGGGAAAAGGTCCACATATTGAGGTCCCATTCTAAGATAAAGGGACTAAGCCTTACAAAGGTTAAGTGACCTTGTGCAAGTCTCTTAACCTCTCTGAGATTTAGCTATAAAATGAGTTATAAAACGAGAAACATTAAGAGTACCTACTTGACAGGGTTGGTCTGAGAATTAAATTAGTTCCATATGTAATATATTTAGTTAATGCCTTGCATGTGGTAAAAACTCAATGTATTTTTTGTCATTATTGGGATCATCTTACAGCTAGTGGTTTGCAAGCTGGGATTTAGAGTCAGTTACCTATATTCAAGTTCCAGCTTCCTCATTTACTAGTTGTATAATATTGAGAAAATTACTTAATATTTTGAAGCCTCAATTTTCTTATTAAAAAATTGCGCTTATAATAATACTGACTGTGGTGTTAATGTTTCATGGATTTAATGACACCACAGAATGCCTATTATATACAGCTCAGGAAATACTAGTCAGCTAGCCAGAATTGCCCATGCTACCTCATTTTGCATGTATTCACTTAATATAGTCTTTCTACTATATATTTAATAATTGAGATCTTGACTTATACATCAGAGGTCTTGGATAAAATACAATTTAATTGCTGTTTATCTTTATGTCTTCCTAACAGGGACAGCATTCTACCCTAAAAGAATCAAACAAACAGGAAACTTTAAATAAAGTTGCAGCATTCATTCCAATTCAATAACTGTCCTTTTGAATTTCCATTATGTGCTAAGTACTGTGTCCTATAAGGCACATTTCCACCTGGCAAAGGTTGAAGAAAAGCCAAATTTAAAAGGCTACTATAATTAGAACTTTTGCTAACGGCACTTAAACTGATTAATGTCCAGTGGGACCCACTCTACTGAAGCATATTTTTTTAGGCAGTTATACATTTATATTAAATTAAACATTGGTTGAATGAATGAGCTTATGTATCAGTGTCTCCATGTGGTTCTTGGAGTTAATTTTGTAATGATATAGCCAGTGCTGCTGAGGGCATCTCCCTTGCTGTTTTCTCTGCCTGGAGTTCTTCCTATTCATTCTCACATGGATGGCTTTTTCCCCCCTCATTATTCAGCACAGTCTTCCCTGGCCATTCTACCTAATAGAAATCCCATCCTCATTCTTTCTCTCCCTGAACACCCTGTTGCATGTTCTTCACATACCACTCTGCAGTTGAAATAACACTGTCTGTGAACTGCTCTTTGCCTGCATCACTCACTAGATTTAAAGCTTCAGGAAGGCAGGGACTTTGTCCATATTTTCCATGGTTTGTATTATGTTTCTATTATTTGTAACAAGTTACCATAAACTTAGCAGTTTAAAACAACATGCATTTATTGTCTCACAATTTCTGTGTGGGTCAGGACTCCAGGGTTAGATTTGCTGGGTTTCACTAGGGTTAGTTCAGGGTTTCATCAGGTAGATATCAAGGTGTTGGCTAGGTTGCAATATCATCTAAGTCTTGGAATCCTCTTCTGAGGTCATTCAGGATGCTGGCACGTTTCAATTTCTTGTGGCTGTAGAACTAACATCCTCTTTTCCTTGCTGGCTGTCAATCAGGGTGATGGGGAGTGCTTTTAGTTCCCAGAGACTACCCAAGATTCTAGACACGAGACATTCTTACAACATGGCAGTTTATTTTTTCAAGGCCAGCAGTCTAGACTCTTTTAGGTGTTTGCCTGATTAGGCCAGACCCACCCAGGGTAAATTCTTTGTAATTAACTCAAAGTCAACTGATTTGAGACCTTAATTACATCTGCAACATATCTTCACTGTTGTTACTTAATGTAATGTAATTGCAGGAGTGATATCATATTCACAGGTGTCAGCACACTCAAGGGATAAGGATTGTACAGGGCAGGCAGACCATGAGTGAGGGTCCTGGAGGCCACCTTATGATTCTGCCTACCCACTGTTGTAGCCCATTTAAATCACAGTAGGTATTGAAACACATATTTGTCAGTGACTAAATGAATGAATGTCAATGAAATAAGTAAGAACTGAGGAATCAGTGAGGAATGTAAATAAACCATTGGTTGTGTTCAGATGTATGTTGAATATCTTATGTTGAGTTCGAAACAATCTTGTGATTGGATTGTCCACTTAATTCGCTTTCCTTACTGAGGGACTTGTAACTATTACACAGTGTAAAGTGGAATCAAGCAGTATTTGTTGCATTACATTAGCAAAGTTTCTGTAGTATAGTCCTGATTAACATTTCTAACCAACAGTCTTATGCAGATGAAGTTGTTAAAGCTAAGGATACTAGAATGGCTTGTATATGAAAGCCCAGTTTATATTAGCAAATCAGGAATAATTGCTATTAGAACTTGGACTTTTGCTGTCTTTAACTGGACATTTAATATTCTACTATGGCTGGGCACAGTGGCTCACGCCTGTAACCCCAGCACTTTGGGAGGCTGAGGTAGGTGAATCACAAGGTCAAGAGTTCGAGACCATCCTGGCCAACATGGTGAAACCCGGTCTCTACTAAAAATACAAAAATTAGCTGGGCATGGTGGTGTGTGCCTGTAGTACCAGCTACTCAGGAAGCTGAGGCAGGAGAATTGCTTGAACTTGGGAGGTGGAGGTTGCGATGAGCCCGGATTGTTCCACTGCACTCCGGCCTGGGCAACAGAGCAAGACTCCCTTGCCTCAAAAAAAAAAAAAAAAAAAAAATTCCACTGTTTCCCCAAAACCAGAGAGAAGGAAGGCGTTTTAATTTCTAGGAGAAATAATACAAAGTTAGGTTCAGAAAAATGTTTTTCTGACTGTAGTTAAGATACTGCTTTGTGGAATGACCCTCTAAAGGAAATGTAGGCACTCCTATCACTTGAGATATAAGAAACTACAGGGATGAGACAGGCATAGGATACTGTATTAGGCTGCTCTAGAAGCTGCCATGACAAACTACTACAGAGTTGGTGGCTTAAACAACTGACATTTATTTTCTCACAGTTCTGGAGGCTTTAAGTCCTTGATCAAGGTGCCAGCAAATCCTGTTCCTAGTGAAGGTCTCTTCCTGACTTGTATATGGCCACCTTCTCACTCTGTCCTCTCGCAGCCTTTCCTTGGTGCACACACATGGAGGAAGCTGTGCTCTCTCTTGCTCTTCCTGTAAGGACATTAATCCTACTAGAATAGGATCCGACTTAAGGTTAAATGATTAGGACCTTGTTCAGCCTTATTATTCTTGTGGGCCTAATCTCCAAATACAGTCACATTGGGGGTTAGGGCTTCAACGTGTGAATTTTGAGGGGACATAGTTGAGTCCATGGCAGAAAGCTTAGAGAGTTATGAGGAACAAAGGAACCTTTGAAAGGGAAGGGAGCTAGTTTAGCAGAGGGAGTAGGATTTCAGGCTTTTGTCTTGGATCACTTGCATTTGAATTCCAGCTTCATTTCTTGCTTGCATCAGGGGCAAATCCAACTTTTATGGGGCCCAGGACTTAGACAATTTTAGAAACCCTCTTTAAGATAGAGAATATACAGTTAAGTACAGAGTCTTGGAAAGGGGCTTATGCAAATAAGGGCCTCAGAAGCTTAAACTTAATTAATTTCTCAGTAGGTTCACCTCTATTTGCCATAGACCTAAGGAAATTACCACATCTATCTTAGCCTCAGTTTTCTCAAATACACAATGGTGATAATTATTGTAAATCACAGGGATGTTGAAAGGGTTAAATTAAATGATCACTACCAAGTTCTCCTAGCTGTCTATTATTCTTGCTACCTTTATTATTATTGTCACCATCATTATCGTTATTCAGCCCTTTCATTTTACAGATGATTAAATAGGCAAAAAACTTATATAACTTGCCCTACATCATACAACTAGTGAGGTGGGAGGTTGTGACAGACTCACCCCTCCTTACTCCTGGTCTACACTCCACAGATCTATAGAGACAGCTTTTTGTACCCCTTCTCCAGTGTTCACACCCCTGAAGAGTATGTTGGCAAAATATCATAATTTTCACCTATAATATTTACTCTACAGCTATTAAAAAATGAAAGAGGTCTAAAAAGCAGATATTAATTTGGTTGAATTTAAGCTTCCTTTTTATTTTTATATACAATAAATGGGGATAAGGTCAATGAAATAAAAATCTGCAATCATTAAATACACATTCTCATCATTTGTGGAAATTTCTAATTGGAAAGCTTGGCTTCCATCTTCATTTGGAGGAAGTGATGACTTGGAAACAAAGATGTTTCTGTGTTATCTCATTGCGAGTGATTCCCAAGATCCCATATGTGAATTCTGTTAGGGACATTAGAAGACTTTCCTGGGAAAGGTCTGAGGCGTCAGTCCCAGGGGCTCTAATCGGTCCTTAGGAAATGTGCCCCAGATGACAGAACTTGGCTCTTTTTTTGCTCCCGTGGCTCCACGTACGTGAAAATCTTTTTATGCTATCTTGGCTCTGGCAAAACTCTGTGTCTCAGAGCTGATTTTAACACTTTTAATGTGTGGTTCATGTTGATTCCAATGTACCTAAACATTTTTTTCATCTATGATCCACTGCATATATTTTGACTTGCTCATCAGTTCTTCGCCATCTAAGTATGACTGGTATTAGACCCAAAGATGCTGGTACTGTGTGGAGAATAAATAATATTTGACTCAGGGCTTTAAATATTTCACTTCTAAGTCTGAAGGAAAATAATACAATCTTGTAATAAACATTTTTCTAATTTATTTCATTTGAAATATGGCACCACTATAGAATTTTTGTGAAACCATCAAAACAAACCATGTAGCAATCTAATAGAATCTACACGTGTATGGCATAGACCAGCATGAGGCTTTCTGACTCTGCTACTGACTATAATAAGCATGGGAAAATTATTTAACCTGCAATTCTTACTTATGTACAAATAATATGAGGGTTTTGAAGTTCCTAGAGGAAAAAATGTCATGTATTGACAAGATGGTTATGAATACTTTATGGTTATTATTACTATTATTAATATACCTATCAGAAATAATGTCATATGGCTAGAATACCAGTGCTAATATTTGCCTGCAGGATCTCCATGTGGACGGTCCTGGTTCATTCATCTACCAGATCTGCTAATTGTTAAACAGGCATGAGGATATACTAAAATAGAACAATTAGTAGAACTGTGGGGACAGTCGAGCACAGTTGTCAAGGAGACTGCCCATTCTCTTTTTCATCCTTAAGGTGGGCAATGGAGATGCTGGTGGGCTCTTCCTCTGAGCTCTGCTGCTTGGCCTGGCCTCCTGCCTGCAGGCCCTCTGCTCTGCTGGTTTCTGGCAACCACACCTTTCCCCTGCAGTTTCAGACTCACATCTCTACTGGCACCGAGTCCAGCTTTTCAAACTTACTAGAGATGCCTACTGGCATCAGGGCTCAACTCGTCAGGGTTCAACTCATCTGTTGAGCTTGAATTAAGAGAGTTATAAGTTTTGAATTCCTAGCAGTCAGGAAGGTGAAAACACCCAATCATGAGGACTACCAGTCTTTTCTTCATAAAGTTTCGTATAGCATCAAAAGACAAAGAATGATTTCTTGGTCAGTAAAACATCAACACAAGTTTTTATGTGTACATGGATCCAAATGTTATCTTCTACTGAGGCTCCTCATTTGATGTCCATCACCATGTTAGCCTGTATGCTGATATTTGCCAGCAAAGGATTGTTTACTTCGGAATGTTTCTAAGCAGCATAATGGGTCCAGGAGCACTATTTTCTCAGAACTGGATTTGGGACAGTGATTCTCAGCCATATCATTTATTCAACAAACATGTGCTAGGCACTGTTCTAGGTGCTTGGGGTAAATCAGTTAACAAGACAGACCCTTCTGCCGCCGAAAAGATCCTGCCCTTAAGGTACTTATTTTTCATTTAACATACATATATACAAATACAGGTGGATTTCTATACTACAGACGTCCCAGTGTTTTGCTTTTGGGATGCAGCAGTTTGCGTTGCATAGGAAGTGGAGTTCCTCCCAAGAAAAGGAACATTATGTTGCAGGCTAGCTTTTCAAACAGGATTGGCTTTGGCAGGCTTCTCTTGAAATATGAGTGTGAAGTAACGTCTATGCTTCTACAGAGTACCAGTGTGATATGCCTTTCATCTCTAGCAGGGTTGTGTCACTGGTGAAGAAATGCTACAGTCCCAGTGCAGGTTTGCATAAGCAAAATGTAGTTAGTACTAGCTAGAGTCACCATGTAGGGCTTTTATTTATTTTTCTTTTGACAAAGAAAGCTGTTCAAAAACAGCCTTAAAAAAGTTCACTGTCACATTTCTACAAGTACTAACTACTGTGTTACTATTTTCAGTGGTAAGAATAAGAAGTTCAGGAATAGACTTTAGACAAAACATAGAGAATTGATTGTCATTGCTTAGGAGAATTGCAAAGTAAATAACTATGCTTGAATTAAAAGAAAACTGTTATCAGACACAAACGCCCACCGCGCTGATCCATGTCCTTGTGTGTGTGTGTATTTTGGAAACAGAGGAAATGTGAGTTGTGAGTGGTGGGAAATGTAAGGTATCCCCTGGCTTCAGAGCCAGTCATCTTTTAGATGCCTCACAAATGCACAAGATGGTCCTTGGGCTGGATTTTTAAGTCTCTGAATTAGCTGAAACAGTTGTAAAATCACAGGGAGCCAGGCAGTTTACAATCAACTGCAAAGCAAAGGAGCCTCCTATACGTTGTTTGTTCTAGCAGGCACAGGGAATGTATTGAACTTGCGAAATGTGCTTTTCATATCCCTGTGATTACAACCTCCTACCTTCTCAAACTTCATTTTCCCTTCTTACCCCAGAATCAGAGAGTTAAAATCTTCAGCACCAGGAGCATCTAGGAAGCGGCTTTCAAGATAGGCTGTGATGGCTCATTGAGCGCACCTGGGCTGTGTTCCTAGTTAGATCCTACACATACCCAGTCCTGACATCAGAACTGATTTCTGTCAGCTCTAATGTGCCTGAAAAATTTCTTTCAAGGCAGTTTCCTCTTCCAACACATCCCTGGGGAATTTCCCCTAGAGGGTGTGAGGCCACATTAGACTGTGACTATGATAAGATATTCCTGTGTTGGAAGAGTTTTGTATGGAAAGCAGCATATTACATCTGTTGTTTTCTTTATATAGGATATATTTCACACTGAATGATACCGGAACACTACCCAGGACTCTGTCTTGACTCCCCTGCAGTCTTGTACTTCCTCCTCCTCAATGACGGCAGATCCCGAAACACTTAGTGACATATGGTAGCCTATCTGTGAAGTATGCTGAATAGTACATTTGCTTTCTGACTCTGGAGTATTGTGTTTCATTTTGGGCATCATATTTTTTAAAGGAGTATTGACAAACTGGAACTGAGCCATCAGAAATCTTTTTGGAACAAGGTAGGAGAAAAATATAACTACATTTATGTCTGCATAACTAGTACCAGTACAGAAAAGAGCTATACAAAATGGCGAAGAGTCTGCAAAGTGCCATGAGAAACCCTGAAAGAAACTGGAGATGTTCAGCCTAGAGGGATCAATTATTATTATTATTATTATTTGGAGGAGGGTAGTGGCAATGATTCAAATGTTGGAAAGGCTGTCATGTGGAAATGCAAATGATTATTTTTCTTTTTCCATGCAGTTCCAGTCAGCAGAACTGGAATTAATATATGGGATTCACAAGTAAACAGATTTTTATTCCATATAAGGAAGGTCATTCTGTTTATTAGTTTTGCAATGGTGAACTGTATGTCTGCAAGCAAAAGCTACAAGACCTTATAGAGGAAATTCCTGCATGGAGTTAGTAGAACCAGAACTGTAAAGATTCCTTGTAATTCAAATTTTCTGAATCAGGAGCTTCTTGTTCTATGTTCATTTTGACAGAGGATAAAGACTTGAAAGTCTCTTTCTTCCTACATTCCTTAATATGATAATTGAACCAATTACATAGCTGTAATGAAGTTGGTCTTATGTCTTTTTAACTTTTTTTAGTTATTTTCTCTGTTGGGGTACATAATCCTATATGAAGGAAAACTTACAACATTAACCGGTTATCCATGGCTCCTCACGGTTGCCTGAACAACCTCCTAAAAATCTGAACTGAGCTTGGGCATCTTGTTACCTTCTTGTTTGCAGAGCTAACCTCTGGATTTTGCCTACCTAGTATCTATTCC
Organism: Callithrix jacchus; assembly: GCF_049354715.1. NCBI lineage: Eukaryota > Metazoa > Chordata > Mammalia > Primates > Cebidae > Callithrix > Callithrix jacchus. The sequence goes on from NC_133507.1 coordinate 112,787,532, forward strand.
CATAACCTCTGGTAACATCACCCTCATTTTTCTTTGGGAGACAATGCCTCCTGGATTGCAGGCTGTTTTGGTGGTTCCTGGGATAAAGAATCTTCACCTCTCCCAGGCTAAGGGGTGAGAACTGACTGACACATGGCCAGTTGTTTCTCTCTTTGAATTTGAATGTTGAGTGCTATGACACAGGCTGATTGTGTTCACTACAACTCCAAGAAGGGAATGCCCTTCAATTCCTGTTTTCTAGTTTCACATGCAGATGGCAAATAGATCTCACAAGTTGTGTAAGTTTGTTATGTAGCCATATTGCTTGATTGTTAGATGAGGAACTTCTGTCAAGATTTGGAATGTGTGACTTTGTATGTTTTCAGTGAGAAGGGAAAATGCAGTGTGTACAATTAAGCATCTTTTGGAAAGATATTTCCATGGGTTCATTTAACTCGAGGCCTAAGGGTGTGAGAATTCCTGCTTCCTGAAGTGTTGGAAAGTTAAGGTCAAATGCTGGGTGTGTTTCAAGTTCTGAGACAATACCAGCCGATTTCAAAGCTGGTGTTTGTGTGTGCGTGCATATGTGTGTGTACAGAGCTGGGGAGGAAAAGCAGCCTCTAAAACTTTGCTTTGAAAGATGCCAAAACACTGAGCCACATATTTGTATGAGAGAGATCTGTGTGTTTGGATGAAACCTGCCTCTTTTATAAACACAAGTCACAGAGAGGCCTGCCTCCTCTTGCCCTGCTTTTGAACTTTTGTTCACATTAGCAATTTCCCTCACCTTGGCTCTTGAACTTCCCTTTGTAGTGAAATTCAGAAGTACTGTGAACTGGCAAGAAACTGATGGAAAGAAAGGGTGTGCTGGACTAAATTGCATTTTTCCTGAACACTCTGAAATATCAGGAAATATGGAACATGAGTCATCACTTTCTGTTGGAAACTTCATGACCTTTACAGAGTAGGTCAAATTCCTCCCAAGCTGTGCTGCTTCACACCCCGGTGCATGACAGTAAAAGGGCAAATCCGAGGGAGGCAGAAGCATCTTCATATTTTTTCTTGCAATCTGTTACACATTATCGTTTTTTGACACACTTTGCTTCCCATGACAGTACTAATGGTGGAAACTAAGGTCAAGTGTGGGAGAGACTTGCCTAGTCTACCTGGTGTGACTGTTTAAAAACTCATTTTGGATAAACCCAGAGCCTGCTGGAATTAGGACAGTATTGAAGGGGAGAGTATTCCGTTGAGGACTTGGGGAAATAACTGAGTTAAAGGGGAAATCCCTGAGGGAAGAAGGCCACATTTCAAATTGTGAATCCCAGCCACCTTGCACACTTGCATTTGATGTTATGTACCAGGACAAAACAGAAAAAAGTACTGCAACAGTGTTCTGGCCAGGTGGCCCTTTGTAGAGGGTTATACAGTTCTACAACTCTGTTCTCAGGGCATCACCATTTTGACCAATGATATCAATAGAGAAGGACTGTAACTATCAAGAAAAGTTTACGTTGCATACGTTATGCTCTTAAGAATCCAGGGATTGAGGGTGTGGTATAAGGGAGCAGGCTGGGAAAGGTCACTGGAAAATCAGCAACTTTTAGTTGAGGTATTCTGCCATTTGAAGACCTTGCCCATGGAAAAACCCAGCTGTGTCAGCACCCTTTTTAATTCTATAGGAATACTTTATCTTCCTAAAATCATTCAGAAACAAGGAATTCTACACAGTAAAATTTTTTTTAATTTATTTATTTTGGAGATAAGAGTCTTGCTCTGTCGCCCAGGCTGAAGTGCAGTGGTGTTGTCTCAACACACTGCAAGCTCTGCCTCCCAGGTTCAAGCGATTCTTTTGCCTCAGCCCCTTGAGTAGCTGGGATTACAGGTGACCACCACTATTCCTGTCTAATTTTTGTATTTTTAGTAGAGATGGGGTTTGGCTGGTCTCAAACCCTTGACCTCAAATGATCTGCCCGCCTTGGCCTCCCAAAGTGCTGGGATTACAGGTATAAGCCACTGTGCCCAGCCATAGTAAATTTTTCTTATCTAAAACAAATACTTTTAATGCCTCTGACCACTTTTTACTTTAACCATTTTTTTTGGTTGTTTTTTAAGACAGGGTCTCACTCTGTTGCCTAAGCTGGCATGATCTTGGCTCACTGAAACCTCCACTTCCTGGACTCAAGCGATTCTCCTGCCTCACCCTCCCTAGTAGCTGGAATTACAGGCATGAGCCAGTACACCTGCCTAATTTTTTGTATGTTTTTGTAGAGATGGGATTTTGCCATGTTGCCCATGCTGGCCTTCAACTCCTGAGCTGAAAGTGATACACTTGCCTTGGCCTCCCAAAGTGCTAAGATTATAGGCGTGAGCCACTGCACCTGGCCTCAAGCATTTTTAATACTAATCTTTCTAAGTGAATTACACATTTTGCTTTTATAAAATATTTAGTTAAGATGATGTTGCATTTTCGTTTTTCTGTTTACTGTCAGATGCCTGGCTGTCACTTCTCATGGCTGCCACTCATATCTCTAATAGACTTTCTTCTGTTGCTTAATGTGCTGCTTCTCAATGGCCATGGCTAAAAATCCAACATGGCTAACTTTAGAAATTTATTTATGTTGGTAATATACGTCTTTGAATGGGGCAGAAGAACTTCTCTTGTCAACTGCATGAACTTTAGTGAATGAGTTTGGTGACATGCATTTTGCCTTCTTGGAGACCTTTGACCACATTTCACAGGTTTTCCTTTTGTGTCCATCTTTCGTTCTCAGTGGGGTCCTAGACATTTGAAGTTGCCATATAAGTGACCCTCAGATAAGTACGAATTCATTGGACTGACTGCTCTTCAAAGGTTAGAAAAAGAATCAAACGTATCTATGGCCCAGTTGGGAGTTTAGGTCAGCTGCAGTGTAGCTGGCAGAGTCATTAAAATGCAACAGTTTAATGGCTACTCTCATGCTGACTTTCTGTGCAAGTGCAAAGGAGTTTTTCACGGTGAAGGTAGTTGTGTCAACATGAAAAGGAGCTGCAGACAGCTCCTCAAGGTGTTGCTCATTGGGGATAGGCAGGAAGTAGTGTTTGGATGTAAACAGAGAAGACAGAGAGGAGCCTTCTGCAGACGGCAATCAGGACCCTGACTATGACCAACGGATGGCGCTCTGGGCTGCTCATTGAGTCAGCTGCAAACCTGTGAATGACTTGTTCTTGGAACTGTGTCTATCAAGAACTCAAGTGTCCTGTAAAACTTAGAGTATCTTGGAGGTGGGAGGAAGTGTCCCTCTTACCTTGCTCCCACTTTTATTTTAGGATACGAAAACTCAGCTGAGAACAAGAGTCTATGCCCTTGGATGAGGGTCACGAGGACCTAGAGGCTATGACTCCAAGGCCGATATTTTTTCCTATAAGATAATGCTTTCAAATGTAAAATGTGTTTACAACCAAAGGTTTTCCACTAGAGGCAAAACTATTCCTAGTTTCTGTATGTGAAAATTCTGATGTATCAGGTGATTTTGCAGTTGATCGTCTGTGGTATAATGACCAAGTGATTCAGAAAAGTTGTTTTTATCTTTTTTATCTATCAGTAGATGGCAGGAGATACCATCAAATCAAGCTATGAGAAGGGACACAAATGATGGAATTCAGTCATTGTTTCTTGTATTATCTGGAAAGAATTGGTATCCAGGGTAGTCAGTGTGCTGCTATGTAGGCACCCAGGGAGAGAGCCGTTTTGAATATGGATTGGAGTTCAGTTATTAGCTTCCTCATTAATCTGGCAATTGTGTGGTTGGTTTAAAACAATAGTCAAATGTGGGAACTAAATTCACTTTCTTTAGAAGAGACACCTGGAGAAATGATTCATCACTCATGTTGCTAAGATTAATTGGGCATTATAATTGTGTTAAGTGGATTCACACACCATGTAAGAATTCAGGAGCTTTTCCTATTTTCTTTTTGTTTTTGTTTTTTTTTTTCTCTTCAAGAAGAGAAAAGAAAAGAGTAAGGGAAACCCAGCATCATAAAGGGATTTTTCCAAGATTAATGCAAATAAAGCACTACAGTTAAAACAGTACTAACAACACACAAGAATGTTTTCAATATGCCTTAACAGACTCCGGCCCCATGAGCTAATATTTCCCTATCCAAATAGAGGTAATTTTAATCAATATTAAACTTGTTTTTACCTATTAGTTTTTCTGAAATATAGAGTTCTCTTAACAGTACTGATCACATGTTCCCTAATTTGGAGATTACAGAGAGGTGAAGTACCTGTGGAATTTTCAAGAGTTGAAATCTGCAGTCTTCAAGTGTGTGGTTCTCTTTTTATCCGCTTGTTACCACTTAGTAATGATATGAGTCTTCTCTTTGGTACAAAGCATTTGAATCAGCTACTTTATTTTTTTTTAACTTATCATTTGAATTTTATACTTTGGAGAATTTTTTAGAAAAAATTCAATCTATGTCTATTTTTTTCTCTTAAACAACAACTAAATGGAAAAGCAGCTCTGGGGTAGAAGGGCATTTACATGGGAATAAACTTGAACATCAATCTTGGTTAATGCCAAGCTGGAGATCCTAATAGACATGACCTACTGGCTCCCCAGGAGGAGGCTGTGTGCTGCAGAAGGTATGTAGCTTCTGAAAACAGAGATGGAACTGGGTTTGCTGGCAAGTGGACCCTACTATGTTTCCCTATAAATTTCTCTACTAGAGAAAATCTTTACTCCAAAGCACATTATTTCCCCCCTAAAAAAAAAATCCAAACTGTGCCTAGTAGTAAAATATCCTATCAAAGACTGCAAACAAACAAACAAACAAAACCCCAAAACCAAAAAACAAAACCTTCCCAGTCTATGTGCTTTGCTGTTTGAAATTTCAACATTTGACAATCATCCTGTGTTACTGAGCTTAGTCCTGTGCTGTGGTACTGTTGGAAGAAGATGCTTTTTTGAGTCAGGTAAAAAAGAGATGCTCTTTTGAGTACAGAACCTCTAGGTATGAGAAACTAGGTAGAACCAAGCAGTTCAGCAATGGGGTCTAGGATAGCTTGAATACTTTGTTACAGTGGTTTTGTCATTTATTGTATACTATAAATTTCCTTTTTTAAATTTATTGTTCAGTAACACCCTAGTATACACTCAAGTGACCATCAATTGCATGGTCACTCTATTCACAGGTTATCTGCTTCTCCCCAGTTCCCTTTGAAGAGACTTAACTTTCCTGTTTTGTTATACCAGTATCTACTGAGTTCAATTGCTAAGGGTGCAAGCTCATATTATGCCCTATCTAAACTTGTTTTCACTAAATTTTTAGGAGAAATACCCAAAGTAGATGACAGAGGGATGGATGCAGCAAACCACCATGGCATGTGTATACCTATATAACAATCCTGCACGATCTGCACATGTACCCCAGAACTTAAAGTATAATAATAAAAAAATTTAAAAAAGCAAAAAAATTATAAATTATTTCACATAAGTTATAAATAGTTGATAAAGCTTAACTTCTATCCCTCCTAAATGTATGTTTATATTAATAGAAAGCCAACTTTTAAAGGTGGATAAATGCATCTCGTTTCTCATATAACTGTCAAGCATTGTAAAGGGTTTGAGACTTTGTTGTACTTGAAAGCTAACTAGTTGGCTTTCCGTAGTTTCATGGATGCTTGCAGAAGATAAGGGACTTCTGGGTCAGAAATAGAAGGCAATTTATTACTCACAGCAATATTAGTAGCCAGGTATTGGTTGTTTCAATTCTTACAAGGTGTTTCAAAGAGGGTCAGGTGACACCTGCACATGCAATGGGTTGTATTACAACAGGGGAATCAAGAACTTAGTGAACCGGAGTCTATTATAATGGATGGCAAGTATGTATACTCTTTGTTTTCAAGAGAGACCCTGTATATTCCAAGATTGTTCACAAAACAAACATACTGGAGAAGATAATTGAGAATAAAGGCCAGGCATAGTGGTTCATGCCTGTAATCCCAGCACTTTGGGAGGCAGGTGGATTACTTGAGCTCAGGAGTTCAAAACCAGCCTGGGCAAAAATAAAGAAAAAATTAGTTGGGCATGGTAACACACATCTGTAGTCCTAGCCACTCAGGAGGCTGAGGCAGGAGGATCTCCTGAGCCTGGTGGCAGAGGTTGCAGTGTGCAGAGACTGCACCACTGCACTCTAGGCCGGGTGACAGTGAGACCCCAACCCTCTTTGCCCCCCACCCCTAACAAAGAGAATAAAGACATGCAGACACAAGAGAGACCTGTAAAGATTTGCCCCAACAATAATTGCAGATCAACAAGAGGATTAGGAGACATCATTGTGGGAATTTGTTTTTGGCAAATTTAAAGTCTTACCTAAAGTCAAGTATCTACTTTGCTTATGCAGGAGTCTGACTTGTTTTTCAAATTATTTCAGAAAGTTAGTCTTCCTAATTTCAGTATGTTTTTATCAATAAATATATAATTAAGATCTTATTTTTCCCTGACAATGAGAGTAATATTATCATACATGGTTATTATAGAAAATGCAGAGAAGTATAAAGAAAAATATAGAAATCACTTATAATTTCATTACTCAAGAGGTAATAGCTATTAAAATATTGGCTTTTAATGCCTCTATACATGTATTTTTTATGTACATAATTGGGATTATATGATGTACTATGTAGTATCTTGCTAGTTTTGCTTTTTAACATACTAAAGACATTACTTCAGGTCATGATTTTGAAATTTGAAAACCCTACTTCAAGTCTAATGTAAGTTATAGTTTTAAAAATAATTGCATAATATTCTATCATGGATATAATTATTTTAAAAACAATTTTTTCAGTGTTAGAAAATTTGCTACCAAATACTATTGTGATAAATATTCTGGTACATAAATGCTTTTTAGTGCCTTTGGTTAGATTCCTATGAGAAGAATTATTGGGTTAAGTGTCCAATTTATTTTAGAGTTCTTGATCTGTATTGCCAGATCACTTTAAAGAAAAATTACACCAGTTATATACATGGCAATATATAATATTTATGACTACTTTTTCCCAAACATTTTCATCACAGTTGAATATTTTTATTTAAAAATTATTTCAATATTTTTTAAAATGTATTTTTTCAACTTGATGTTTCTTTGATTATTAGTAAGGAGAAAATATTTTCTTTTGTGTTAGTTGGTCACTTGTATTTGTTATTGTATAAAATATCTGTTCATATTCTTTGCTTATCTTCTGGTAATGTTCTAGTATTTTTCTTAATAAGGAAAAGCTTTCCAAAAACCCTGCATGTAACATTTTTTATACTAGAATTTTGTGTACTATTTCTCCAATTGTTATTTTCCATTAAATTATATTAATTTTTTTCTTTTTTTGGTGTTTTGAACTTCAGAATTGCCCAGGTATGGTGGCTCATGCCTGTAGGCCTAACAATTTGGGAGGCCAAGGTGGGAGGACTTGCTTGAGTTCAGGAGTTCAAAACCAGCCTGGGCAACATGGTGAGACCCCATCTCAAAAAAATATTATCTAGTAAAATAATTAACCATTATTTATATGCTTTCTGCTATTGCTTAGAAATCCTTGCCCACTCAGGGGTTAAATATTTACTACATTTTTCATATATTTTATGTTTTTTAATATTTAATTTTTAAAATCTATACTTCTAAGGGCAACTTGATAGCCAATTTTACCAACAGTGAGTGACCTCTACCTTGTTCAATTGTTTGTGGTGGTTTCTTGGTCATGCACTAATGTTATACGTTATTGGGTCTCTATAAAACATAGTGTTTGAAGTATGTTCTTCCTTTCCCTCACAAACTTATTAGTGAGTGACAATCTTGCTTTGAATCGAGGCTACATCTTTATGCTCATCTATTAAGGACTGGCATAGATGTAATCAAAATATTTAATTTCATGTATTGATAGGAATAAATAAAATAACTACTTATTGTAATTCCAACATATGCTCTGAAATCATAACGAACAATATCTTCCAAAATTTAATCAACTATTTAAATGGCAAAACATATTATGATTTTTTGGGGTCAGTTTCATGTTTAAAGATTTTTAATATGTTGAATTTGGGGGAAGTAAAAACTTACACCCTATTCTTCAGTGTAAAGTAACCTGCTTTAATATTCAGTTGCTACCCATTTAGGGAAGAAAATTGCTCTCCAAATAGCATAATGCGTTTTTGTGTGTGTGATAGTGGTGAAGGCAGGGAGGATTTAAGAACCATTTTACACTCTGGCAGTGGTGTTGATGGGGAGGAATAGAGACATAAGAAAGGATTGAACTCTTTACTTTTTTTTCTTTTCCTTCAGCCAGATAATAAAAGGCAAAGCCCGATTTCATGCAAAATCAATGGGGGTGAGTTATTCTGACAGAAATTTGCCATCCTTCACTGATCATGTGGTACTCTGGATAATAAATATTTTAAGTCAGTACATTACTGGTAATTTATTAGGCCATATGAAATAATAAAAACAATATAAAAGTCTAGAGATGAAAAAGGCTAGTGAAACAGAAGGTGTGTGTAAATGTTCAATATTTTCCAGAGTTTTACTATTAATATTATAGGTTAGTGGAAGAAAAGAACATGTCTACTAAGTAGGGATGTGCATTTTCATTTCTTTTTAAATCATCTCCCTCATATTTTCCTACAAGGCTTATGCTTTTTTCCTCCAAAAGAACAAACTCGGAAATATGTATTTTTTTGTTATAAATCTGGTATGTAGTTTTTTTAAATATTTCATTTCTATTTCCTTCCAAATCTAGGCAATACATTTACATCTCTAAGTTCTGATGTTGTTAATGAGGATCAATGTGAAAATTACTTTCGAAGCAGAATGCAGAAATACTTGGGTCTATGAAACTCATTCTCAATAAATTCAAGTTATCATTAAAGAAAAAAAACCTAGTGGATCCCCAGCTATTGAAGCTAGTGTTAGAGGAATATAACTGCTTAAGAGATGCTTGGAATGTGAGAATAGCATGCACTCTGACCTTGGGGCGCTGTAGGGGTCTTCAGATAAATCAATAAGCATCACAAAGAATAGGTCTTTGAAACTAATACATTTCCAAAACATTTGAGGTTAATGATGATTTAGGTAATTCCCCTGCCATGTAGAGAATGAGTGGCACCATTGCAGTGGCTTTGTGGAGAGGCTGGTTCATGATCCTTAGGTTGAGGAGTAAGCTGGGTGCTAGGTGCTGCTAAGAAAGCAGCTGTTCCATGTGGTTGAAGCAGGGAGGCAGAGTGGAGGTGAGGACTGGAAGAGCTGGACTGTAGACTCAGGTGGTCAGAGGCCCATCCTGGCTCTGTCATTCAGCTTGAAACTGTGGACTTCACTTTACCTCTCTGTATTTTAGTTTCCTCATTTGTGAAGTGGGCAATAATTGCACCCATAAGCACTGTTCTGAGGATTAAATGAGCTCATCTGTGTAATGCAAATATGCATTACATATATATATAATGTGGATGGATGTAATGGGACACGTGATGTAGTAGGCAGTGACTGGGCAGACTAAGAACTTGATATAAATGTTGTGAAATAAATAAAATAAACCTCTTGGGAAAGTTATGAAGGCAGGAAAGGAAGAACCAGGCAAATGAAGTCTCCAGAGACCCACACGGGCCTGAAATGGAGAATTCTGGGATGGGAAAAATAGAAAAAAAAAATTAGTCTTTAGAAGACTTTGTTGGGAGCAAAGTTTACATTAACTTGACAGAGTGATATGAAGGCTGCGATCATTGGAATGAAGTGACCTGTGTCTGAGTGTGGAGCATGGGTGGAAAAGATGATGGTAAAGCTGAGGACAGAGAGGGGAAGCTGGGGAGGCCATTTCTTATTTTTCTCTTTACTCCCCCAATCTGCTCATATGGTTTTAGGACACCTCAGATTCCTTTTGAAAGCAGGTGATAAAATAGTTTCTGGTTAAGTAAAAAAGAAGTACAGGTAATAAATAAAACAGGGGAGTCCTGGACAAAATGATCATGGGCTGAAGAGGAGGTGATTTAGGGACACTGAGGTAATACTAACGCTTAGGTTGCAAATTGACCAAGTGTGGGGGTGCAGTACACACCTCATCTGCAGGTATTGGGCTCAAGGAAAGGGAATTAGAGATAAATTCACCATATGGTAGATGAGCAGAGACCCTTAATACATCTGTGAAAGCATTTTACTTTTCCTTTAAGTAGAAATGTTTTCAAAATAGTGGGTGATATGATGATGTGAGATTAGATAGAAACAGAGAGAAGAGGAGAGGGGACTACATGAAGAATTATTTTAATGTTGGGATGGCTTTGTCCACTGCAGTGAACATGCAGAGAAGCAGTGACTACTGTCTGCCACCGAAAAACAACCATTGATGGAATATTATTTCCAATGAGAACTCCTGATAGCAGTAAAAATATGTTTTAAACTAAATTTGGAATTTTCCTCCTCAGACTGCTTCTTCAAAGACAAATGAGCCTCTTACAGTATGTCTAGTTAAATAAAATAATGCATGTGAAAGGCTTTACAAAACATTAATGTGCTATATCAATAGAAGGTGTTATCATTGTGTACTGTGTACTAAAAGACATGCAGTAAAAAGATGTTATTTTTGCAGACTAAATAGTCAAATATGGGCTGTATGACAGCACTGTGAAGTGAAGTCATAATTGATGAATGGCTGTGCCCAGGAAGGGTTGATTAATGTGTGGATGCTAACCTGGAAGAATACCTCTGGTGTAATGTTAAAGGGTTTTTGTCTTGTTTTCTTTCTTTGCCCTTTTCTCACTTAAATGTTTTCCAGTGAGTTAAAGGTGTACTTATCAAATTTAATGATAAGACTAGTATAGGGGAGGTAATGAACATATATCAACCTTAGAAAATATACTGCTATATGAATAAACCAAGCTTCAGATACACCAGTAACTTACCTGAGACCACTCATTTAACAGTAGGTGGTATTATATGAGTAACCTAAGACTAGTAACTTGCCCAGTAGAGTGGCAGAGCTGGCATTTGAAACTAGACAACCTGAATTAGAGAATGTACATCTAAAACACTTTGCTTAGTTATTCATTCATTTACTTAACAAACACAAAACACTCACCCTTACGCGAGAGCCTGATCTGAGCATTATACAACTGTTACTCACTTAATCCTTGTAACAACACTATGAGGTAGATACTATTATTATTTTCATTTTATTATGGCTTAGAAACTGAGGGACAGGGAAGTTAAGTATGCTCTCCAAGGTCATGCAGCCAGTAAGCAGACTGAAACATAAGGCAGTCTGACTGGGGAGTCCATTTCTCTGACCACCATGTTATGCCACCTCTCCTTTATGCTGTGCTCCTTTAGCTAATGTGCCCAGCTTCACACAGCCAGCTATGAGGTGATCCTGCCCTCTCCTTATACCCTGGGAACCAGGGAGTCATTGAGGTTTCAAAGAAAGCAGTGAGCATCTATGATTCCACTGATGCTCTTTTGACCTACGTTGGAGCATCCATGCCTGGAGGCATCTTGTGTTGTCACCAATTCAATCCTAGACTCTTAAATCCTCATCTTTGGTTCTTTCTGCCAGACAGCATTCCCTCCTGCATGAAATACATCCTTATTCTCATTACATCTCCCCATAAAACTTTCATCAATTTGAAAATTGTAAATGCATTCCTTTTTATGCAAGCATTTAATCTATGGTTAAATGACAATTGAGCAATATATCCTCCGGCATACCCAAATACCGTCCCAACTTGGCAATTTGAAAATAAATTGATGATCTTAAAATTGGCATAGGTTTTAAGGAGATAGAATATTCTCAACCATAGATTTTAGAGGCTGCTTATCTGTAAAACAAATTACAGGGCACGCTTTGGCTTGATCAACACATTGCTTTGGCTTGATCAACACATTGTGCTTAAGAGAGGTTTCAGATAGAATCATCAGCTTAGCAAATCTGATTTGAATTTGTCTGTGGACAAGACACTATGTTCCTTTCTTATGTGCATGAATGAGACCAGAACTTCCAACCTCTCAGCCTTTCAAACTCTCACTTTCAGAAACACTGGAGTTTAAAATATAAAGGTGTGGTTTTTGCTCCACACCCAAATGTCAAAGTTAGATTTTCTGGTTTCTTTTCATGGGCTCCAGGTGATGTTAAATGGAATGCGGAAAACTATCAAAATCAATCTGTCCTCAAAGGTTTTCTTTGAAATTATAGGATCTGAACGAAAAGGTAAAATAACAATATTTTTATTCGAAGTTCTCTTCCATGATTTGCATAGCTCTTGCTCTACTAAGGAGCAAGTAAAATTGGTAAAATGGATTTTTTTCCCTCTTGAAAGGTGATTGTTAGGGCCTTAATATTTTCAAAAGAACTGTAGTATTTCTTAAGCAATGTGACTCTTGCTTACTGAATTTCTAAAGGATTTAATTCCAACTTAAATGCATCAGCAAAGTGACTTACATTACGTATTAACAGTAAATGCAGTGCATGAATCATAGCTAAAGAATGCAGCTAACACTGGGAACCATAATTCATAATCAACTATAGTCATTAAAAAGTTGAAGTCTTCAAAGCCTGCCACCAGAGAACTTCCAAGAACTGGAAGACCAACAGTCCTGATCAAAAGTTAAATCCAGTAGAAAACTGGCATATTCTAGAAAGCTAAGGAAAATCCACAGTAATCAAAAATATAATGCTGAAGGTATGGGCTAACATTTTGCTACACAAAATGTGATTGGCAGACCAACAACATTGACTTTTACCCACAAATTTATTAAAAATGCAGAATTTTAGGCCATACATCAGACCCTCTGAAGCAGAATCTAATTTTTAGCAGGATCTTCAGGTGATTCATGGGCACATTGCAGTTTGGAAAGCAGCACTTCAAAGTATTTTTGTAAATAGAATTATGTGAATGATTGCTGTTTTCCAAAAACAATGTCATACTTAGAGGCAATGGTCATCCTTATTTTACGATGGGGCTATCATCTCATAGTGGGAAAAAATTCTCATACTCTATTGCTTGGGAAAGATAATAACTGATATAGAATTATTTTTCCTGAAGGAGCAAAAGCAGTTATAGGGGAAGGAATAGCAGCTCATCACTTTCAGCCACAACAAATGCCAGCTTGACCTGCATTGTTACTTCACCTTGCACTTCTCATCACATTATGCTGGGGGATTCTTTTCCTTCCCTTCTTATTTTTGAGCCAGAGAAGGAAACTGACTTAGAGGTTGCTGCAGGCATTTAGAAATATGGTTTTCTTTGTCAGTTCTGTTCGATCTGCTGCAGCAGTTCTTACCTGAGTGACTTTAAGAGTTTATCAATCATGTGACTACTGAGACACCCAAGCCATCATGCAAGTACCTCTCCCATGACACGATAACTTGTGTTAATAATAAAATGAAGCTGTGATAGGAGATGTGAAAAAAATAAAAATCAGAGTGGGACCACGAAGGTGTGAGGGAGAAGATGAGAGAGTCAGGACTAAGTGAGGAGAGCTGTAGCCCTAAGTCACCTGGAGGTTACGGGGAAAACAGATCATTAGGCAGCGCTAGTGCTGGGGAGAAAATGGCCGTCAGCCACTTCTTGTTCTTTTTGTTTTTGCTGCCTAAAAGCACAGATAACACCACACATTTTCTTATCTAAGGTCTTAGAGAAGGTTTATGGTGAATTTACCAGAAAAGAAGAAAAGAAGGGGCTGTTATGCAAAGAGATCACATTCTTTCTTTCTTTCTTTTAATGGTTAATGACAGTTACAGGAGCACAGGAGTGCAGTTGGCTTTTTAACCTGTGAGCCATGTTAGCTGTGACTGGAGAGAACTGCCATTTCAAAGCCTGGGGTGAGAACATCCACAGTGACAATGCCACTAATGCTATAGTCAAATCAGTTGCGACACCATTGCAATCACTTCCTGTCCTGCTTGCTGAGGTTGACATTGTAGCTGGGACTTCAGAGGAATCCCAGTTAACTTTGATAGTTGTTCATTTTGAATCATATGATTGTCAGGGTCAAACTAACTTGCAGCTGTGTAAGCTAAACTTTTGTAAATAGAGAAAACACGTGGCCAATTCAAACTGGAATAAACACCCTATAAATGCTGTTGTAAACCTTTTCTTGCCCTTAAAAGATTCACATTCACAACTTATTCCTCCTTCCTGCCCCCATTATCTCTTTCCCACACTGTTCTTGTCTGTCCTGTTGCGGTGGCGTTATAATCGGTCTCTCAGATACCATGCTTGTCATCTCTTGTCTATCTTGCACACAGGAGTTGTAGTACTCATCTCTGCCTGGGCCATCTCTCTGGTATCCATCTTCTGCCTCCTTTGCCTTTGCCCAGCCATTCTGGCCTTCTCCTTCCCCACCCATACTAGATGGGTCTTGCCTCAGGGTCTCTGCTTGGATTATAATTTTCAAAGATATGCACTGAACTTACCCTTCATTTACTTTACGTGTCTGCTCAGAAGTTATCAGCCATGTGTAGTGGCTCATGCCTGTAATCACAGGACTTTGGGAAGTCAAGGTGGAAGGATGGCTTGAGCCCAGGAATGTGAGACCAGCTTCGGTAACATAGTGAGACGCTGTCTCTACAAAAAAAAAAAAAAATACAAGAATCAGCCATACGTGGTGGCCCATGCCTGTAGTCCCAGCTACCCAGGAGGCTGAGGCAGAAGGGATTGCCTGAGTCCAGGAGGTGGAGGCCACAGTGATCCACGATTGCGCCACTGCACTGCACTCCAGCCTCGGCAACAGAGTGAGACCCCATTTCAAAAAACAAAGTTACTTTATTGAGGAAATTCCCCTGAACCCTTCTATAACCCCTATGCTCCAATACTTACATAATTTAAAACCATGCAATGCACCATACATTTGTGTTTTTTTTCCAGTGTTTGTCTTCCCCAGGTAGAATATAACTCTGTGAGAGTGGAGATTTTGTTTTGCCCACTTCTGTCTTCCCAGTGCTCCAGAATGCCAGACATGTACTAAGAGAAGCGCTCAGTTAATATTTGTGAGTAGATGATCTTCAAGCCTTGTTTGTGCACCTGGTACTCTGCCCATTTTTCACTCTCCTTGGCTCACAAGCACTTTTCTACCTTCTGCTTTTGTTGGGATTCTTCCTTTGTTCCTTTCTACTTTCTCAAAGCTGTATGTTCAAGTCTTTCCTTTCCTTCAGGTCTCACCTCCTCTGGGAAACCTCCTTCATTCTATTTTTCAAAGCTGAACATGTCTCCTCCTGGTCCCTCTAGAACTGTCTGTGTTCTCTATGTCTCTGTCTTATACTGGAATGATAACTCTTCATGAACTGGAAGCTTCCAAAGGTGGAACCCTATCTGATTTATTTTTAGCCCCTGACTCCCCCATCTCCATTCCATCTCCCCTTACCCCACAAAATTTACTTTTTTGCTTTATACAAAGGAGGTACTGAATGCACATTTGGTCAATAAATATTGCTGATTAGATTTACTTTTCAGTAACAATGTTGATTTGATGGTGCGGCACTTGGATGAGAATGGCAGTAGAGTGCTCTCATAATTCTGCGCTTTTTTTTCCTCCCAAAATTTGCCTAGTTTGGTGTTTTTTTGTGTGAGGAAAGTAGAAAAGAAAGTTGCTCTGGGTGTTACCATTTTGCTGTATTTTGAAAAGTGCTGAAAAAGAAAACATTCATACAGCAGACAAAATACCTAATAATCAGAACGTCAGTTCTCACTCCAGGTTCGGTTAGTAACTGAAGAAAAGGTTTCTATTACAGACAATCCTGTTAGCATCCTTCACTTCCTGAAAAATCTTTTTCCCTACCTTTCTGATGAAACCCTTCCTATATCCTAGTAGGGAGAATCAAGAGCAAGAGGTAGCTGTGCTTAGAAGTAGATACCTGTTTGAAAATCTGATTTTTCTTAGCATGGGTTTTCAACTCCAAACTGTCAAGATTCTGCATTAGAGGTTCACAGTGTACTTCTCTGTGGAACAGCTTGTCTAATTGGGCAAGTTTTGCTGTGGTGACATTAGGGCTCATTAGGCTTTCTCTTATCAGTGGTATAAGCTGTGAGATTTCAACCAAGCAGAGGATTTAGGTTCTAAATGAGAAATATAGATTAGCATTTCACATAATGAAATAATGGACTTTAGTGTTACCTTTCTAGTGACAAAAGCAGGAACTTAAATCCATGTAGGGTTCCTTGTCTAATCAATAAATAAACGAGAGACACAGAAGATTTATTTCTTCTGTGGCAACAAGCACCATCATTTTTCTTAATTATCCTTAGGTTTGCCTTTCCTGCTTTCACATTCTTTGCAAGTAAAAAACTCCCTACACTAAGAAAGGGACATCAGATCTCACTTTTTTTCTCTCTCTCTTTCATACATACAGAGAGTTTTGCTTTTTAGCTGCGAGTCTTACGTTTCTTAATGAAAACCTAATAAAGTCAAAGGTTTCACAAGGTTGTCCAGGATACCTTAAAGTCCGGAGAATCCAGCTGAGGAGGGAAATATCAAGGCAGATGTAGGAGAGAAAACAAATAGTTTGAACTTTGGATCCACAGATGGTTATGCCTGCCAACTGTTATGAGCCAATGAATATCTGGCCTATCATTTGTCATATTTATTGCAGTACATAACGCTGTAATTTCTCATGGCATGGTTATTTATCTTGCTGTGTTCTCTGAACAGCTAAAATTGCAGCCATGTTGGAGCATATGTATACCTTTTGGGTTTCATCTTTAAATAGCAGTCATGCAAATTGGCACAGGCCTGCTCATCCAAGGACTGAGATTATAAATGTTGCAAAAGCAATGAGTTGTCAGATTATGGAAAATTCTGACAATAATTGAAACTGTGCTCCCGTTTTTTTTCCCCGTGTGCCTAACTACAGAGATTAAAGGAAGCAGAAGCTCTCCCCTGCAGTTTGTTTTCTCTCTAAGGTGCCCTGGTGGCTTCCTGAAGTGGTGGCTGCTGGAGTTGTGAATACTCTATCTGGAGGTCTCTCTGGAGCATTCACAGACCCATCCAATTTCACAGTAAGGAAATGGGCTCTGGGAAGAGGGAAGTTTGAGGATGGGAGGAAGAAGGCATGAGGTAGACTCAGTTGCTAATTTCTGACAGCAGTCATGGGGGCACTGTGACATCAAAAGGAGCAGCAGGAACACCTGTCTTTACTGGCACCTCCACGATTGGCAGTGGTGAGTTGTGAGTAGAGGCCACACGATGCCTTGTGACAGAAGGTGTGACTCACAGGTGGGCAGAGTCTTCAGGGCACTGTTGCTCACCTGGCACATCTTGTTATTCAGAATGAATCATTGGGTCCAAATGAGGCTTGGAGTTGGGGCAAATTTGCGCACACATTGGAGCTTCAGTGGATGGCAGATGTAAAAATGTGGGTGCCTCCCATCCATACTGGATAGCTGTGTTCATTTCCTGGGGTATGGAAACTAGGACTCTGTCACAGGCCCCTCTGCTATTGATGATGAAGGGCCTGTTGGGCATTCAGACTCCTGAGAACAGAGGCAACTTCAAATCTCACGTTAGCCATTGGTTTTCCTCACAATGTCTTCAATCAGAAATGTTAACGCTTATTATTCTGAGAGCTCTCTCTTCGTTCTTTCCCTGCAAGGCAATGAAATGGCCCTACAATGTTTAGCAGAAGGCAGAAGAGACAGTGGCATCATTCTAATTGTTATTATTAGGGCTAACTTTAAAAGTCTGATGGTTAAAGCATCAAAATCCTTCATCCCTGCTTTCACCACTTTAGTCTCACCTCTTTCCACCTTTAAGTTCCTAGAGCGGGTGAGGGTCCCTTCTGCCTCCAGACTCTGCACAGCCAAGACCCTAACAGGCAAGATAACTCCGGAGAAAAAGAAGGTTCTAAAAATGTAACCCTGATGGTATAATTCTAAATTGTTCCCTTTCCTCATGAAATAAAAACAGTGGACTCTGTGGAGTCTCTAAAGTTGGCTGAGGACCAACCACTTGGGTTGTCTTAAGTTTAAAAGGCTGTGCTCAAAGAAAGAAAAGATGGGCAGATGACCTAGTACAAACAAGAAATACATGCAGGAGCCTGCATGGAGAGAGGCAGAAAGGTTAAGACTCAGAGAGAACGGAGACTTTGAAAAAATACCTAAGAGGACAAGAGGCTTTTAAAGTTATCTGCAGTGCTTAGTGCTTGGAGTGGCAGTACAAGGCCAATGGACAGCAACAAAAAAAACCACTATTTTGAGTCCTCTTTTGCATCTGTCTCCTAGGTTAGACAAAAATGCTTTTAAGACTAGGAAGAGTAGAAGAATAATTGGAAAGGGAACTGGAAGGCCAAGATATGTAAAAAGATCATCAGAGAGCCCTGCTCAGATTTTTAAGTCTAGACACCTATGTCTAGTTCCTAGGGAGCCATGAATCACTGCGGATAGCACTCGAGGGAGCAGAGACATTGGGGGAAATGCAGGCAGTCTTGAGTTGAATAAATGTCCCCATTTTCAAGAAAGGAGAGTATATTATTAAACAAATCGGTTAATAATATTTGTTTTTGAAAATTTGCTCCCTTTGAAAAGGGAGCAAAATTGAGAATGAGTACGATAGTCACAGAAGAAGGTCACAGATCTGAGGGAGTCTAGCAGGAAGGCAAAGACAGAACTGAATTTAGTTAAATATGTGATGAGAGCAATGGGAAGGTAACATGCACAAACTCCAGGATAGGCCATCTGTGCACAAAGAACAAAAATCCTTAACACACGGCAGCAATTCCACTGTGGTTTTAGGCCTTGATGATGGATGAGAGATTTATGGTTCTCCTGAAGTCCCCCTAAGCAGGTCTCTTCTGTCCCTTTCAATACAACCAGTGTTTAGAGGTGCTTTTCTAGGATTTGACTCTTTACTCTTTGTCCTTCCTTCCTGTGATCATCTCTCACACCCTAACTGTCTTCCCAATATAAATAGCTCTTCTATTGAACTATTTATATTGGGAAGACAGTTAAGAATAAATTAGGAAAGGTCTGGTTAGCAGCTGTTTGTTGGAAAAGTAGCTGAAACAAGATTTGATAAATATTTGCTTCCTGGTCATCTTGGGCAAGCTAATGACTCTCATCCTTGGTTTCTCATCTCGGAAATGGGAGCAATAGCTAGGCAGCAATCAGATGTCTCTCATCTCCGGATTCCCTGCCCACACCCTTGCTTTTCTTGGTCTGTTCTTGGGCTCTCTATTAATTTTGCTTTTGGTTTATTACCTAGCACATTTCATCGGAGTCAGAGGCATTTTGTTTCTCAACTAGTCTAAATAAAACAGCAAAGTCTCTTAAATCAGTGATATGTGACAAGAAAAGAAAATGCAACAGAAATTTAGTCAGAGCATGTCTGGTCTAATTGTCTCATGTTTAAACTGTTGTAAATAATGTCAAGGTGCCCTTCTGTTTGCTGCATCTCCTCATAGCAGCTTATGCCCTGTGTGGTACAATTGAGAGACAGTGACTGAAAGGGGATGCAGGTTCTAGCAGGAGCTTTGCCACTAATGAGCAATGTGACTTTGGACAAATCTTTTTACATCCCGGCATTGTTTCCTCATCAGCTCAGAAAATGGGTTGATCTATCTTATCTCTCAGGTTGTTTCCAACTCCAGAATTTTTAAAAGCCTGTGATTTAAAGCCAAAAACTATATTATGGAATGAGCTGACAGCATACATAAGTGCAAGTTGATTAGGGAAATGGCATAGGATTATTTTTTAAATTGGCTTTCACAATAATAAATCATGGACTAAAGATACTGAGAAGAGAGATCATTTAATGTAAGTGTTCACGGAAGCATAGCATATTTTAAACAATGATTCAAAATAACCTTTCATTCTTTGCCCTTATATTTTTCCTAATGGATGGCATAAAATGGATACTCAGCTTGAATAGTGGCTTTCATTCAATTTTAAGTCACCCCGTCATGTTGTGTTCTGCTGCTTTCTGCGATAGCTGACATTGCAAGATGTAGCACAATGCAGAATGAAGAGTTAGAAATGTGACATGGCATGTCTGAGACAATACTTGCTTTTTGCAGATCAGTTATCATTTAAAGGCTGGTATTTAGAAACATTCTTAGATAATTCAATATCTCTGGTAGGAAGGATGTCAACCTGAGTTAATTTTTTTGCTTATCAGATATGATAGGACAAGATGACATTAAAACAGTTGAAAGAAACCATCCGGAATGCATATTAAAGAAATCAAGCAAATCTTTAAGAAGCTTAGGAGTTGCTTGGATTGATTTCCTGCAACCATGGAACTAAAGAAAAAGTGACAATTGTCACAGACCATTGTCCAAAATAAACCCAGATATTTTCCATTGTTATCCTTTGTCCTGATACATTCCAGTTGGCTGTGACATCATAGTCTTCTGATTTTGACTGAAGTCAAATCTTGTGAAGGAAAAAGTGTTTTACAGTGACTGGGGCTTAGTCATTTATTTGTTCCCTGAGTTTACTCAGGCTCACGAATCTTTAGGTACAATAGGTCACATTATCAATACTGTCCCAAATTTGGCAGGCTCTCACTGTCACCCACTTAAATCATGTCTGTGCTCCACTGAAATGGTCATTCTAGAGATTCCAACATATGCCTGTGAGATACCCAGTTGGTCTTCATGTGGTTGTTCCATTTTCTCAGTCAGGCACTGGAGTCTCCCATGGGCACATGAGGGATGTGACAGAGCCCCCTAAGTGGCCGAACTGCAGGATGGTTTGAGACAAAGTGGGAGGAAAGGTCTTTTTCCCATTTTGTGTGTAGAAGTTTTAAGGTGTCTCAACATGGCATTGTTGTTGGTGTCTCCTTCTGTATGGATTTTTAATGAAATAGGACCTTGAAGTTTTTCTTGAAGCCCTCTCTCTTCCCGGGTACCAGGTGGGCATCCAGCAGGAGTGAATGAGAAGTGAGTGCCTGCTTGGGTTCTTCTGTCAGCAACCAAGGCAGTGTTTTGGGGTCATTTTTATCTATTAGAATGACTTTCTTTGGAAATTTCTTCATTCTCTGAAGCAAATAAACATTCATCCGGTCTTCCTTGCCAGTTTTTCTGAGATGTCCAGATAGAATTTTCTGAAATGCAGCATAGGCTCAAGTTGGAATCTCTAACTGTTCATTCAACAAACATTTTCTGAGCATAGTTTAAATGTGAAAGACTCTCTTTCCCTTTTTATTTCTCTTTTTCCTAAAGAAATGTTTCTTTGGAATTTACTTACGTTAAATAATTGACATTTAGGACTCCTCTTAACAAAGATTGTGTTAGTTCAGTCTCATGCTGCTCATAAAGACATACCTAAGACTAGGTAATTTATAAAGGAAAGATGTTTAATTGACTCACAGTTCAGCATTGCTGGGGAGGCCTCAGCAAACTTACTGGCAGACAAGGAAGCAAACATGTCCTCTTTCATATGGTGGCAGAAAGAAGAAGTACAGAGTGAAGAGGGGATAAGCACCTTATAAAATCATGAGATCTCATGAGAACTCACTATCACAAGAAGAGCATGGGGGAAACCACCCTCATGATTCAGTTATCTCACTGGGTCTCTCCCACGACATGTGGGGATTGTGGGAACTACAGTTCAAGATGAGATTTGGGTGGGGAATCATACAAACCATATCAGATTTTATGAAGACTTTTTCAAATAAAACACAATTGGTAAGAAATATACTTTTGAAATGTGGGTGTCTACAGCCAGTGCTTTTATTTACACAGAAGGCCATTACTGAACACTTCGATTTAAGTGGATGATTACACATCTTTGGAGAGGAAGAGGAATTACTAGAAAACTACAGAAGTATTTGAATTCTCCAGAAAAGGCCAATGATTGATCATTTTTAATTATTGTCAGAGTAGATCCATGTTTATCCAGGGAAAGCATGTTTGGTTGTTTTTGAATTCTCTAGCATTTTTAATGATATTTATTTTAGAATCAGAATGTTATTATAGTGAATTATTTTTCATATGTATCCTAGTACAAAATTATTTTATTGCATTGCATATTATCATATTTTACATGAACAGAGTAGATTTACTTAATGTTTATTTTGCATGCACATTGCTACCAAAATCACCTGCATTTATAAAAAGCTTTGTGCTTACAGCCATGCATAAATTGCATGTTAACTTTAATAGACTACAATGTTATATAACCATTCATATAACATTCTCAATTTCAATTAAAAATGCCTGTTGTCTAATTGTGTCCCTGCAATATATGGTAGTTCTTCATATTAATGGCAAAATATTGCTGCCCTTCATGTTTGGAAATGATATTACTTACAAAGATCTGTAGGGATGTATCTACCAGATCAATATGTGATCGATAGTTTTCTGTACTCAGCGGAAAATACCATAGTCATTACTGGCTGAGTCTAAAATTGTTTTTTGCTGTGTCTTAAAATTGTGGGTTCCATATACAAATTATTATATAGACTTAAATAATCAATCAAGAAATAGTCTAGTGGATATACATCTACACGCAACACCTTGGCTTTTCATCTTAACAGACTTTTGTTCAAAAGGTCGTCCTGCTTCTTTTGCTGTGAAGCTGTTTGGTCAACTTAAAGCATTGCCTTTCTGTAGCCCAGTCCATGCTTTTGGCAATATCTACTGCAATATATGAAGACTTTGAAACAATTAAGAACTATAGTTTATTTCTATATACTTCACTTCTTTTCCTCTCTTAGATTATTTTGGAACAAATCCCAAATCAATTCATCTACAAATATTCCACATTGCATCTTAAAATAAGAATTATCTTGCTCTTTCTCTCTTTTAAAAATAACACGATACTTTCTGTGCTACCTGCAGAGGGGTCCATATGGCATTGTTCTGGATTCCCGTTATAACTTCAAGGGAACCTATCACAATGTCCGGAGCCCTTGAAGTCCGGCAAATGAAGGAGGAGGATGTCCTTAAGTTCCTTGTAGCAGGAATCCATTTAGGTGGCACCAACCTTGACTTCCAGATGGAACAGTACATCTATAAAAGGAAAAGTGATGGCATCTACATCACAAATCTGAAGAGGACCTGGGAGAAGCTTCTCTTGGCAGCTCATGCCATTGTTGCCATTGAAAACCCTGCTGATGTCAGTGTTACATCCTCCAGGAATATTGGCCAGAGGGCAGTGCTGAAGCTGCTGCCACTGGAGCCACTTCAATTGCTGGCTGCTTCACTCCTGGAACCTTCACTAACCACATCCAGGCAGCCTTCAGGGAGCCATGGCTGCTTGTGGTTACTTACCCCAGGGCTGGCCACCAGCCCCTCATGGAGGCATCTTATGTTAACCTACCTACCATTGCTCTGTGTAACACAGATTCTCCTCTGTGCTATGCGGACATTGCCATCGCATGCAACAACAAGGGAGCTCCCTCAGTGGGTGTGATATGTTAGATGCTGGCTTGGGAAGTTCTGCCCATGTGTAGCACCATTTCCTATGAATGCCCATGGTAGATCATGCCTGCTCTCTGCTTCTACAGAGATCTTAAAAAGACTGAAAAAGAAGAGCAGGCTACTGCTGAAAAGGCTGTGACCAAGGAGGAATTTCAGAATGAATGGACTGTTCCAGCTCCTGAGTTCACTGCTACTCAGCCTGAAGTTTCAGACTGGTCTAAAGGCGCACAGTTGCCCTCTCTTGCCTATTCAGCAGTTCTCTACTGAAGACTGGAGCACTCAGCCTGCCACTGAAAACTGGTCTGTAGCTTTTACTGCTCAGGCCACTGAGTGTGTAGGAACAACTGCTGAATGGTTTTAAGTTGTTCCTGCACGGGCTTGTAAGCAACATGGAAATAAGGTTGATGGAAAATAAACATCAGTTTCTAAAAATATAAAAATAAAAAGAACATGATACAATGATCAAATCTAAAAAAAAACCAATTTAATCATCTTTCCTCGGTATCATCAATATCCATTCAGTATCTTTGTTTCCTGGCTGGTCTTTTGTGATCCCCAAGTCACATTTTCTTGCCCTGTTGGATGTCAGCCTCACAGTTCTGTGTGAACTCAGGCTCACTCAGTGTCTCATACAAGTATGCATCCCAAGCCTTTCTGCACCAAGGCAGACAGCACACCACTGGGCCAACCACAATGTGTCCCAAAAGTGAGGGGATAAAAGCCCAAGGGTAGCACTGACCTAATGGGTACAGGAGTCTGTAGAGCAGGGTTCCAGCCTCCTGTCCTTCAAGTAGACAATTCCTGGCAGACTGCCACATGATTCTCAGAGGCCCAGTAAAATCAGCCCCCTATGCCTACAGTGGCAACCTCCCTAATGCACCTCTGTTGGCTTTTACTCCTTTCTAGTAAGATTTTCCTTATTCCTACAGTTCTCTTCCCTGGAATTAAATCTCAAATCCATGAGCTATGCAAACCATGATATACCATGCTTTTAATAGTTTAAATTCAAATCCAAATAACATTGCAATATGTTGATATGCAAATGAATTTACTTTCAAAAACTGTAGCAAAATAAATATAACATAAGGTTTATCATCCTAGCCATTTTGTTTTTTTTTTTTTTTGAGACAAGGTCTCACTCTGTCACCCAGGCTGGAGTGCAGTGGTGCGATCACAGCTCACTGCAGCTTTGACATCTGGGGCTCAAGTGATTCTCCTGCCTCAGCCTCCTGAGTAGCTGGGACTATAGGCATGCACACCACACCCTGCTAATTTTTGTATTTTTTGTAGAGGTAGAGTTTTGCCATGTTGACCAGGCTGCTCTTGAACTCGTGGGCTCCAGTAATCTGCCTGCCTTGGCTTCCCAGATTGTTGGGACTATAGGTGTGAGCCACCACACCTGGCCCTTAGCCATTTTAAAGTATATAGTTCTGTGGTATTAAACGCATTCATATTGTTGTGCAACCATCACCAGCATCTGTCTCCAGAACTCTTCGCATCTTGCATAACTGAAACTCTGTACCCATCAAAATTAAAAATACTCTCCATTCTCCCAGCCCCTGGCAATGATCATTTTAATTTCTGTTTCTATTTATTTGACTACTCTGGATACATTATACATGTAGAATCATATAGTATTTATCTTTTCATAACTGGCTTACTTCTTCTGCTTAATGATCTCAAGGTTCATCCATGTTGTAGCATGAGTCATATCATAACTTCCTTTTTTTTTTAAAGCTGAGTAATATTCCATTGTATGGTTATACCGCATTTTGCTTTTTTATTCATCCATTGATGGACATCTGGGTTTCTTCCACCTTTTCACTATTGTGAATAAATGATGCTATGAACATGGGTGTACCAATATCCCTTTAAGACCCTGCTTTCAATTATTTGGGTATATATCAAAAAATGAAATTGTTGGATCAGATGGCAATTATATTTTACATTCCTACTAACATTGCACAAGGGTTTAAGTTTTTCCATATTCTTATCAATACTTGTCATTTTCTGTTTGCTTTGATTTTTAAATAATGGCTATTTTAATGGGTATATCTTAATTTTCTTCTGATTAGTAAATTTATCCTTTATTTCCTTGTTTCTATTTCTGTTTTCCTCTCTTTCTCCTTTTAAAGAAACAAGTTTGTCCTATTTTTCCAGAATTAAGGTTTTTCTGACTGTGTGCCCATGTTCTCAATTTATAATGCAAAATTTGTAAAAATCATTAGTTCTGAATTTGAATGGGAAGTGTCAGTGCAGTGTGGACACATATTATATTTTTTCCAAGTTATGTATTTCCCACTTCTGTTTTCTGTAAAGGCCTAGAACAATAACCAATCCGGCAGTAAATGAGCACCACCAGCTCATAGGGTAGGGTCTTTAAAACCAGGAAATCTTGGAAAAGAGTCTGATTTCAGGAGAAGGAAAACAGGGCTGTGTGGGGCAGGAAATGTACAAGATAAGGAGGGAAATCTTGTCATACTTGAAAGCAAAGCTGCTATCAAAGACTTTAGGAATTATTTTAATAGGACTCAGGAGCCAACTTGAGCAGATTGCCACTGACCAAGAATGGACTAATTTGTGCATCAGTAAAGATAATAGTTGCAATGGATTAAAAGATATCAAATATATTTAAATAAATGCATTCATAATGATACTAAAATAGAAATGAAAAACTAATCACTCACCTTTGAAGGATGCTATGGATCTGGTTCATTACTTTGAGAACTGGTATAAATTGAAAGAATCTAGCTTTTATTCTTCTTTTCCTCTACTAAATGTTCTTAAAGCAATCACATTATTAATAATGAAAAATTTCTCTTTATAAAACATTCAGGTTAATAAATGAAGAAATAATGACTACAATAGCATTTTGCAGCTCCTACTGACTTGATGGAACTGGGCACTCAGTGGCATTGCCTACTGGCATCATGAAATGGAAGATGACCAGACATTACGTGCTTCCCAGTGGAAGTTCACAAAACCACCTCTGATGTAGTCTTGCCAAAAAAGGAACACTTGAGTCGTATTAAGCCTATAGACTTATTTAACAATTTATAGGAATTACAAAAAAGGGGAATTATTAATAATCCAAAAAAGGGAAACATATTCATATGTTTCTGCTTAATTTATTTTTCATAATTCCTTAAAAATAATGGACATTGAAGCTGTGGATGGATGCATATTTATTTTGAAAACTAAACCTAATTGTCTGTAGATATTCACACAGAAGTATACAGGTGTCAGCCTGGTTCAGATTTTTTTTTTGTCTTAGGAAGGGGTTAATCTTAGTGGCAAAGGAGACATTTTTAAAGAGGTTGACACTTAACAGGATGTCTATTATTTATTCTGCCATTCTATCTTCTTCTCTTGCTTTTGGTTATGTGGAGTAAGATGAAAGAAAATTAACACTCCATAGCACAGTGTGCTTGGTTTTAGTAATCTCAGCTTTGATTTAGATATTTTAAATGTTTTCCTCTCTAAAAAGGGAAAAAAATGTGAGACTCAAATAAAAAGCCAACAGGGAGAAGGGCAGTTAAATTGGATTCTGTAGTGTTCAGTTCTGTGACTCAGGATTAATCCTATTAATTATCTTGTCTTCTGACCTTGTGTAGTTTGGACTTTTTGTTCATTACCTCTTGAATACACACATCTTTCAGTGAATAGTAAAAATCTGAAAATTTTGAAATGCTAAGTTAAAAGCAATTTCTTTACTTGGAAACCAAAGAAGAGTTGTAGGAGTTCTCCCCCATATCAAATTCAGGAGTACTCGATTTTTTTCTGCTTAATGACTAATACAGAATTCTTTTTGTGTGTGAGCAAGCTGCAAATTGCAAGATGACTCATAATGAATCCTCATCTGAAGGCTAGTTACTTACTGCTTATCTTGAATCTATTTATGATTAATACTTACTACTAAAGATTTGTTGTGTAGCATCAATTAATTTCTTTAAACATTTTATACTGGATTCATTGAATATATATTGAGCAACAGCTATATATCAGGTACTGTATTGGGTCATGGGACTACAGCAGTGAGTAAGATCTATACATTTTTGTCCTGTCTAGGAATTTCTGGTTTGGTGAGTTTTCCAGGAAAGCATATGCCAAGATGTAATTAGAACTGTAAGAGATTTACTGAAGGCAACACCCACGAGGGATATCAGAGAAAGGGAATGGGAGTATATGTGATAGCCTCAGACCATGATGCAGGTTTGACAATTTTGCAGAAGGAAAAGACAAAGGAAGGAGGATTAGGTGGAAAGCACTTAAGACTATAGTGCAGGTTTGAGAAAGTCTCAGCTAGGCTAATGGGGAGCCCTGAGCAAAAATTGCTTTTTAGAAGGCTCCCACATTGGCCAGGACTGGTGCAGCTCTAATACCTTTGCTGTGTTGAGTTATTGGCTCATAGCAGTCCTGAGAGGGTATGGTCTCGGTTGAATGCCATGGTGGATCTGGTGGATATGAAAGCAGGAGGCTGTTAGCTGACTGCACAGGCTCTTTCCTTATGGGTCATCTAAAAGGTACGTTGTTGAACAGATACAAGGACTAAGCATATTACAGTAAGGATACCATGGGGGCATTTTAGTGGTATAGCAGGACAAGTCCATACACATTTACTGTTCTTCCAGTGTTCTGCTCTGTGTCATAGCAAGCAATTTTGCCAAAATTCTTTTGCCCTATACCTTTCAGGTAGGTTCAGTCACCAGGAGGAACTGGCAGGAGATTGAAAGGTGGAAGAGGGGAGAATTCCATTTATTTTCCCCTTCTTTATTTGTCTCCTGTCATCTCTCCAGCAGTAGCTGCATCTCTTGTTTCCAGATCCTATCACAGTTCCTTGCATTGTGGTCCTGTCTCTGAACAGCCATGGTCTGAGACACTGCCTATTGCCACCGTCCTTTTACTCCACAGAGATTAAAGATTGTACTAGAAAATTCCTGCCGTTACCAGTCTCTATATTGCTTTTCTGCCCTCTATTTGGTTTCCCAACACTTTCATCACCTTTGGTAACCAATTCCTTGTATTAGGTCCCCTTATTCAGAAATATCTAGAGTGCTTTAATTTCCTGGGTATACTCTGATGGGCAGACCTAGTCTGGAAGAGGTGAAAAGAGAGATTTCCTTAATGAAATGACATTTAAGCTAAAACCTGATATATGAATATGAGCTATAGAAAATGAACTGAATGTGGCAATCTCACTAGTTGAGTACTACTACATTATCTCTTATACTATTTATTTTCAAAACAATTTTACAGCAAAAAGTACAGATTCTTGAACTGCAGGGATTGGGTTCAAATCTGGGTATCTGACACTTTCTAAATATATGACCTCAGGCAGGTTATCAAATTCCTTGTGCTTCTGTGTTTTTTAAAAATAAATGAAATAATAACTTTACCTTTTAAGGAAGCTATGAGAAGTCAATAAGTTAATATGTATAGCCAGCTTAATATTTGTTATTATTCTTTTTCATACACATTGCAGAATTGGTAGAATCTTTGCTATGCTAATGTGCATGCTGAGCATTCAGGAAGAACATATTGGATATGGAATAGACACTGCTTCATTTCTTTTTCTAAAATCTAATGTTTTAGGGGAGATATTTGTAGATAGTCTGATTTTTTGTTACTCTCGGTCACCTTCTCTTTCTGCTTGTATTCTTGTGGGTTTCTTTCTTATCCTAAAAATTCAGCAAGTTTATTAGTATACAAGCTGTTGGTCACTTTTTTTTTTTGAGATGGAGTGCAGTGGCATGATCTTGGCTCACTGCAACCTCTGCCTCTCAGGTTCAAGTGATTCTTCTGCCTCAGCCTCTAGAGTAGCTGAGACTACAGGCACGTGCCACCATGCGTGGCTAATTTTCGTATTTTTAGTAGGGACTGGGTTTCACCATGTCAGCCAGGATTGTCTCGATCTCCCGACCTCATATCTGCCTGTCTAGATTCCCGAAGTGCTGGAATTACAGGCATGAGCCACCGTGCTCGGCACGTTGGTCACTTTTTAATGTTTTGCTTGATGTACAGGCAAGTCTTATTGTTTTCCTTCCTTTTGGGAGAGGTTTTTTTGTTTTTGTTTTTGTTTTGTAATTACACCACAGACATGTTTTTCTGCTCTATTAGTCTGGAGGAAGCCCATGTTTTCCTTTCAATGTACAAATTGACTTAGTACATTCACTTGGCATTTTATGTAAAAAAGTAGCATGCTCTTACGACTAAGATAACAGATAATGGTACATGCCATCTAAATTAAGGCCAAATGTGGAGAGATTTTTATCTTTCTTTGGACATTTAATGACCTATCTGATATAGACAGACTCTCTGCAGTTGTTAGAGCATGGGTGATCAACTGAAATCTTGGTCAGTTAGAAAGCTGAATTTGCTCTCATAGTCCATTGATTCTTTTTTGTTCTCCTTTCTACCTTGTCCCTTACCTTTTTTTTGTTGTTGTTGCTATATCTGTCTCATTTGGAGAAGTCCAGAGTTTCACTTACAAGCAATAGCAGACTTACTAGGCCATAATAGTGATTAATATAGTTCTGGTCTGTGGCTAACAATAAGCTACACATTTCTATATATCATAGAAACAATAAAAACTTAACTGGGCAAAAAAACTTGGAGTTTGATTTGCTCATAGTAGAGATCCAACCTATTGGATTGGACTCTTCCAATTCATTGGCTACATTGGCTCTGCAGCTACCACAGAGGAACATTTTGGGCATGAGCATTATAATTCAGGATAACCTGGACTTTCAGAACCATTGTCCCATGGCAATGTCAAGGTAACTAAGAGAATGCATTCTGGAGACAGAAAAACTGGGCTCAAGTTCCTGTTCTCCCTTCTTTTTTTTAAAATTTTTTATTGGATTTTAGGTTTTGGGGTACATGAGCAGAACATGCAAGACAGTTGCGTAGGAACACACATGGCAGTGTGCTTTTCTTTCCTTCTCCCCTTCACACACATTTGGCATTTCGCCCCAGGCTATCCCTCCCCACCTCCCCCTCCCACTGGCCCTCCCCTTTTCCCCCCAATAGACCCCAGTGTTTAGTACTCCCCTCCCTGTGTCCATGTGTTCTCATTTTTCATCACCCGCCTATGAGTGAGAATATGCGGTGTTTCATTTTCTGTTCTTGTGTCAGTTTGCTGAGGATGATGTTCTCCAGATTCATCCATGTCCCTACAAATGACACAAACTCATCATTTCTGATTGCTGCATAATATTCCATGGTGTATATGTGCCACATTTTTCCAATCCAGTCTATTATCAATGGGCATTTTGGTTGATTCCAGGTCTTTGCTATTGTAAACAGTGCTGCAATGAACATTCGTGTACATGTGTCCTTATAGTAGAACGATTTATAGTCTTTTGGATATATACCCAGTAATGGGATTGCTGGGTCAAATGGAATTTCTATTTCTAAGGCCTTGAGGAATCGCCACACTGTCTTCCACAATGGTTGAACTAATTTACACTCCCACCAACAGTGTAAAAGTGTTCCTTTTTCTCCACATCCTCTCCAGCATCTGTTGTCTCCAGATTTTTTAATGATCGCCCTTCTAACTGGTGTGAGATGGTATCTCAATGTGGTTTTGATTT
This sequence comes from Callithrix jacchus, assembly GCF_049354715.1. Lineage (NCBI taxonomy): Eukaryota > Metazoa > Chordata > Mammalia > Primates > Cebidae > Callithrix > Callithrix jacchus. The sequence goes on from NC_133507.1 coordinate 112,818,468, forward strand.
GCGTCTCTCTGATGACCAGTGACGATGAGCGTTGTTTCATATGATTGTTGGCCTCATATATGTCTTCTTTCGTAAAGTGTCTGTTCATATCCTTTGCCCACTTTTGAATGGGTTTGTTTGTTTTTTTCCTGTAAATCTGTCTGGTTGATCTGTCTAATATTGACAGTGGAGTGTTAAAGTCTCCCACTATTATTGTGTGGGAGTCTAAGTCTCTTTGTAAGTCATTAAGAACTTGCCTTATGTATCTGGGTGCTCCTGCATTGGGTCCATATATGTTTAGGATCGTTAGCTCTTCTTGTTTTATCGATCCTTTTACCAGTATGTAATGGCCTTCTTTGTCTCTTTTGATCTTTGTTGCTTTAAAGTCTATTTTATCAGAGATGAGAATTGCAACTCCTGCTTTTGTTTGCTCTCCATTTGCTTGGTAAATCTTCCTCCATCCCTTTATTTTGAGCCTTTGTGTATCCTTGCATGTGAGATGGGTTTCCTGGATACAGCACACTGATGGGTTTTGGATTTTTATCCAATTTGCCAGTCTGTGTCTTTTGATTGGTGCATTTAGTCCATTTACATTTAGGGTTAATATTGTTATGTGTGAATTTGATACTGCCATTTTGATGCTAAGTGGCTGTTTTGCCTGTTAGTTGTTGTAGATTCTTCATTATGTTGATGCTCTTTAGCACTTAGTGTGATTTTGGAATGGCTGGTACTGGTTGTTCCTTTCTATGTGTAGTGCCTCTTTTAGGAGCTCTTGTAAAGCAGGCCTGGTGGTGACAAAATCTCTGAGTACTTGCTTGTTCGCAAAGGATTTTATTTTTCCTTCACTTCTGAAGCTCAGTTTGGCTGGATATGAAATTCTGGGTTGAAAGTTCTTTTCTTTAAGAATGTTGAATATTGGCCCCCACTCTCTTCTGGCTTGTAGTATTTCTGCCGAGAGATCTGCTGTGAGTCTGATGGGCTTCCCTTTGTGGGTAACTCAACCTTTCTCTCTGGCTGCCCTTAGTATTTTCTCCTTTATTTCAACCTTGTTGAATCTGATGATTATGTGCCTTGGGGTTGCTCTTCTTGCAGAATATCTTTGTGGTGTTCTCTGTATTTCCTGCATTTGAGTGTTGGCCTGTCTTGCTAGGTGGGGGAAGTTTTCCTGGATGATGTCCTGAAGAGTATTTTCCAGCTTGGATTCATTCTCTTCGTCCCCTTCTGGTACACCTATTAAATGTAGGTTAGGTCTTTTCACATAGTCCCACATTTCTTGGAGACTTTGTTCATTCCTTTTTGCACTTTTTTCTCTAATCTTGGTTTCTTGTTTAATTTCATTGAGTTGGTCTTCTACTTCAGATATTCTTTCTTCTGCTTGGTCAACTCGGCTATTGAAACTTGTGCATGCTTTGCGAAGTTCTCGTATTGTGTTTTTCAGCTCCTTTTATTCATTCATATTCCTAAGTTATCCATTCTTGTTATCATTTCCTCATATCTTTTTTAAGTTCCTTATTTTCTTTGCATTGATTTAATACATGTTCTTTTAGCTCACAAAAGTTTCTCATTATCCACCTTCTGAAGTCTAATTCCGTCATTTCATCACAGTCATTCTCCGTCCAGCTTTGTTCCCTTGCTGGTGAGGAGTTTTGGTCCTTTCTAGGAGGCGAGGTGTTCTGGTTTTGGGTGTTTTCCTCCTTTTTTCGCTGGTTTCTTCCCATCTTTGTGGGTTTATCCGCTTGTCGTCTGCGTAGTTGCTGACTTTTCGATTGGGTCTCTGAGTGGACACCCAGATTGTTGATGATGAAGTATTTCTGTTACTTGGTTTTCCTTCTACCAGCCTAGCCCCTTCGCTGTACGACTGCTGAGGTCCACTCCAGGCCCTGCTTGTCTGGGGTGCACCTCTAGCAGCTGTGGCACAGTGAGGGATGCTACCCGTTTCTTTTACTGCTATCTTGGTCCCAGGATGATGCCTTCCAAATGTCAGTCTTTTGGATATAGAGGGGTCAGGGAGCTGCTTGAGGAGACAGTCTGTACTTTTTAGGAGCTCAATTGCTGAGCTGTGAGCTCTGTCGTTCATTCAGGGCTGTTAGGCTGCTATGTTTGATTCTGCTGCAACAGAGCTCATTAAAAAGACCCTTTTTTTCTCAAATGCTCTGTGTTGGGGGGTTCGGGCTTTATTTTTCGATGTCCGTTGAGGTGTCCTGCCCAGCTAGGAGGCAGACTAGCCACTGTTTGGCTGCCGAGGCTCCGCCCTGCTGTTGTGTGATTCGCCCTATTCCTGCAGGCTCTGCTGTGGTCTCTGCCACGCCCTGCAGTGGAGTCTCTTCGTTGTAGCGTGTTGCCTCAGCAAGGGCAGGCTGCTCAGCAGTGGGCGTGTATCTCAGTAGGGACGGGTTGCCTCGGCAACGGGAGGCTGTGTCAGCAGTGGGCGTGTATCTCAGTAGGGACGGGTTGCCTCGGCAACGGCTGGCTGCGTCAGCAGTGGGCGTGTATCTCAGTTGGGGCGGGTTGCCTCGGTAGTGGTGGACGCCCCTCCCCTACAGAGCGTCTCGGACCGTCTGCTCGGGATAGTTTGAAATCGCGGTTTTGTTCGTCCCACTGGGTACCCCCAACGCTCTGTCCCTGCAATCCCCTGGGCTGGCCTACTGTCCAAGTCTTGTTCAGTCTCAAGTCCAGCCCTCTCAAGTCTCAGGTTTCCGCTTCAACAGGGCACCCGGACAAGCGTGCCCTGTGGGGATTGCTGGGTAGGACCGGCCGCCGCCGCCCCGGCTGCTGGCTTCGCCAGGCAGACCTACTGCCTGGCGTCCTGTGTCTTTTTTATACTTGGGAGTTTCCCCGTTCTGTGGACAATAAAGATCAGTCTGGAAATGCAGCTGCAACTCATCTCTTTGCGGATTCAACGAGACCTCCAATCCTGGGTTGTTCTCACAGCGCCATCTTGAGTCCTCTCCCCCCTGTTCTCCCTTCTAACTGTGTAATCGTTGATCAATTACTTAATCCTGCTCAGCCGTAAGTTACTAACCAGTACAATGGAAATGAGATTAATACTTTCCTCATAGGATTATTGGTAGTTATGAAATTAGATAATGCTTCCCACAGTCCCTGAAACAGGAAATATTCAATATACCTAAGTTATTATTATTACTAGTCAATATACAAATCAATACCATATATTTTACAGCTGTGACTTTCTTTTTTTTGTCTAATAAATATATTTATTCTCTTTCAAGACAAAAAATAACAGTTGCTACTTTTGAATTTGGTTCCTGAGGGAAAAAACCCACAATATGGGCATGGGGATCAATGAATTGAACATTTGAGCTAGCATTTAGTTTTTAGCAAGGGTGAACTAGAAGAGAATGCTGAAAGTGTAAAACCCTATTTCTTTAGTGGCTTTGGACTGGGTTCTTCTATTTTTTTGTCAAAGAAGATCAATTATCTGGTTGTCAGATTTCTGCTGCTTGTTCTTCTATTTTGTCCTTTTTCTCTGACTTTTATGGTTTAAATATGGTTTGTCATGACCAAAACTCACATTGAGACTTAGTGTCCAATATGGTGGTATTGGGAGGTGGTGCCTTTAAAAGGTGATTAGGTTATTAAGAGGGATTAATGCCTTTTATGTGAGAGTGAGCGCTTGCTCTCGATGGGCTGAATTAGTTACCATGAGAGGGGCTTGTTATAAAACAAAGCTGCCTCTGATATTCGATCTCTTTGCACATGCCTGCTTCCTCTTCCTCCTCCCCACCATGTTATGATGTAGTTCAAGCTTCTACCAGTGGCCGGTGGAATGCAGCCTCCTGATCTTGGACCTTCCAGCCTCCAGAGTCCCAAGCTAAATAAACTTACTTTCTTTGTAAGTTACCTAGTCTCAGATATTATATTATAGCAACAGGAAATAGACTATGACACTAATTTTTAATTTCTTTTTTTACCTTTGCTCTTGGATAGTGTGTCAAATCTTTTTCACAGCCCAGGTTTAATGTTCTGCAAGGTCAATTTAGCTCTTTATGGCTTAAAGTGATATTGAAAATACAATCATGGCATTATTAGTTACTTTACCTTCTTTATATTTTTCTTCCCTAAATTCAATCAACTCTCTTCCTAAAATATCTTCCTATATCTTATCTTTCACTTTAAGTATTATAAAAGCAATGTTCTAAAATATTTGTTTCTTGGAACAAATCTTTATAAAAGTATACTCTTCCAGTTTTATCATGCTATCTTGATTTTCTTGCCAAAACTTCAAAGGACTTAACACTGTTTATTTTCCGTATACTTATTTTTGATAAAAGGCAGGTCTATTTTGATTTGTTATTTGAATAAAAATTAACATGGTACATTTTTCTGAGTCTGCTCACTGTTTAGCTTGACATTTTCTGCTCTTCCTTTTGTATGTTATAACAAAAAAGAGATGATATATATTTATGTGAATAGTTTGGTTATTAGGCAGACAGAGAAGGATGAAGAGAAAATGGAGGCATGAACAATTCCTAAAAAAGCAGAAGGAAACAGTGCTTTATATAATTTGTTGAAGAGACCAAGTTTCCACATCTAATTTTGCCTTTAACCTGGGGATTGCTTTTAGGCACATGACATCATTTTCTTGTTGTCTGCCTGCCAATCTGGGCAAATGTTGTTTTGTTTTGAGAAAATGCCTATGAGTCAGGTTGAATATGTCAGTTAGTGGGAAGCTGCCTGCTTTTAACTCCTTTTTGTGTGGCCTCATATATTTCCTCAGCTGGGTGCTTCTGCCTCAGAGGGTTTTATTTATTTATTTTTTGAGGAATCTTTGAAATTGACTATAAGGCAAGTAGTTTCTGTTTTTCCTGTAGTTTTCCCCTCCCCTTCTTCTTCCTTCCCTCTCGTACTTCCTTTCCCTTTTAGGAAGGATATCTCATTAATTCAGAAAAGTATTCATCACACTGGGAAGGGATGAACCATAATAGGAAATTGGGGTTGGTAGAAATTCCTGCCTTTTTTTTCTATTTGGTGTAGCTTACTCCATCAGGGTACTGATGCAATGGTGCAAAGAGTTCCAAGTGGAGTTGTCATTCTCTGTCTCTTGTCTCTCTTCCTTATAACCCTTAATAATTGGGTAGTGATATGGTTTGTCTGTGTCCTCACCCAAATCTTATCTTGAATTGTGGTTCTCATAATTTCCACATGTTGTGGGAGGGACCTGGTGGGAGATAATTGAATTGTGGGGGTGGTTTCCCCATACTATTCTTGTGGTAGTGAATAACTCTCACAAGATCTGATGGTTTTTTAAGGGGAAAACTTTTTTGCTTGGCTCTCATTTTCTCTCTTTCCTGCCACCATGTAAGACATGCCTTTCACCTTCTTCCATGATTGTGAGGCCTCCCCAGCCACATGGAACCATGAGCCCATTAAACCCTTTTTTCTTTATAAATTACACAGTCTCAAGTATGTCTTTATCAGCATCATGAACACAGATGAATACAGTAAATTGGTACCAGGAAAGTGGGGTGCTGCTGTAAAGATACCCAAAAATGTGGAAGTGACTGGGTAACAGGCACTGGAACAATTGGGAGGGCTGGAAGAAAACAGAAAAATGTGGGAAAGTTTGGAACCACCTAGAGACTTGTTGAATGGCTTTGACCAAAATGTTGATAATTATATGGACAATGAAATCCAGTCTGAGGTGGTCTCAGATAGAGATGAGTAACTTTTTGGGAACTGGAGTAAAGGTGACATTTGCTTTGTTTTCCAGAGACTGGAGGCATTTTGCCCCTGCCCTGGAGATTTGTGGAACTTTGAATTGATGGAGATACCAATTTCCATTAGGGTATCTCGTAGAAGAAATTTCTAAGCAGCAGAGCATTCAAGGGTTGACTTGGGTGCCTTTAAAAACATTCAGTTTCAAAAGGGAAACAGAGCATTAAAGTTCAGAAAATTTGCAGTCTGATGATGCAATAGAAAAGAAAAACCCATTTTCTGAGGAGAAATTCAAGCTTTTAAGCCAGCTGCAGAAATTTGCATAAGTAATGAAGAGTGAAATGTTAATAATCAAGACAATGGGGAAAATGACTCCAGGGCATGATGGAGACCTTTGCAGCAGCCCCTCCCACCACAAGCTTGGAGGCCTAGGAGGAAAAAATGGCTTCATGGGTCAGGCCCAGGGCCCCCTTGCTGTGTGCAGCCTAGAGACTTGGTGCCCTGCATCCCAGCTGTTCAGTCCACTTTAGCCATGGCTAAAACAGGCCAAGATCATGTCCTCAGAAAGTGCAAAGCCAAGCTTTGGCAGTTTCCATGTGGTATTAAGCCTGTTGGTGCAAAAAAAAATCAAGATTTAAGGTAGGGTACCTCCAACTAGATCTCAGAGGATGTATGAAAACACCTGGATGTCCAGGCATAAGTTTACTACAGGGCTGGGGTCCTCATGGATAACCTTTCCTAGGGCAGTGAGGTATGGAAATGTGGAGTTGAAGCCCCCACACAGAGTCCCTTTTGGGGTGCTGCCTAATAGAGCTGTGAGAAGAAGGCCACTGTCCTCCAGACACCAGAATGGTAGATCCACCAACAGCTTCTACCATGCACCTGGAAAAACTGCAGACACTCAACATCAGCCCATGAAAACAGCTGGGAGGAAGGCTGTACCCTGCAAAGCCATAGGGGCAAAGCTGCCCAAGACCATAGGAACCCATGTCTTGCATTAATGTGATCTGGATGTGAGACACAGAGTAAAAGGAGATTATTTTGAAGTTTTAAGATTTGACTGCCCTGCTGGATTTTGGACTTGCATGAGTCCTGTGACCCCTTTGTTTTGGCCATTTTCTCCCAGTTGGAAAGACTCTATTTATACAATACCTGTACCCCATTTTATCTAGGAAGTAACTAACTTGCTTTTGATTTTACAGGCTCATTGACAGAAGGGACTTGCTTTGTCTCAGATGAAACTTTGGATTGTGGACTTTTGGCTTAATTCTGAAATGAAGTAAGACTTTGGAAGACTGTTGGGAAGGCATAATAGGTTTTGAAATGTGAGGACATGAGACTTGGGAGGTCCAGGCGCAGAATATTATTTGGCCATGTCTCCACCCAAATGTCATCTTGAATTTCCATGTGTTGTGGGAGGGACCCAATGGGAGAAAATGGAATCATGAAGGCAGTTTTCCCCATACTCCTTTCAGTAGTAAATAAGTCTCACAAGATCTGATGGTTTTATAAGGGGAAACCTCTTTCACTTGGCTCTCATTCTTTCTCTTGCCTGCCACCAATGTAAGATGTACCTTTCACCTTCTGCCATGATTGTGAGGCCTCCCCAGTCACATGGAACTGTGAGTTTATTAAACATATTTTTCTTTACAAATTACCCAGTCTCAGGTATGTCTTTATCAGCAGTGTGAAAATGGACAAATACAGGTAGGTTGTTGCTGTACACGGGCACTTGTCTGAGTGGAGGCTGAAATCCATACTGCTGCTGACCAAGCTGTGTGACCTAGAAGAAGAGGCACTATCTAAAATTATTATAAAGGCATGGTTGATTTGCCCAGTTTGGAGACTCGAGTCCTCCAAGAGCAAGTGCCCATTTCTATTCCATGTACAAAAGTTTAGTATGGTCTATTAGCGATCCGTGCCACATCAGGTGAGTTTGTGGACTGTGCTTTCTTGGAAACGGAAGCATCTTGATGGTTTGCTTTCATCTGATTCTGTCTGGGTCATCTCTGGGAGAAATTTTTTAATGTACTTTGGTTATTTTTCAGCTGGTATATAAGAGCAGTTTGATCCTATTCTTCTGTTCTTATCTTTCTAAAGAGTCTCTACTTTATTTAAAAAAATGTATTAAGTGGTTAAAAATGCAAAGGAAAGAAAGTAAACAAGCCAGAAAAAAGAAAGAAAGAAAGAAAGGGGAGTGAGGGAAGGAGAAACGGAGGAAGGGAGGAAGAGGAAGGAAAAAAAAGAAAGAAGGAAAGAAAGAAAGGATATAGTGAAATGTCTTTGTTCTATTCTTGTTTCCAATTTACTGAGTTTTTTTACTCTACTGTTATAGGTAGCCACCTTTTTTTTTTTTTTTTTTTTTTTTTTTTTTTTTTTTTTTTGAGACGGAGTTTCACTCTTGTTACCCAGGCTGGAGCGCAATGGCGCGATCTCGGCTCACCGCAACCTCCGCCTCCTGGGTTCAGGCAATTCTCCTGCCTCAGCCTCCTGAGTAGCTGGGATTACGGGCATGCGCCATCATGCCCAGATAATTTTTTTGTATTTTTAGTAGAGACGGGGTTTCACCATGTTGACCAGGATGGTCTCGATCTCTTGACCTCATGATATACCCGTCTCAGTTTCCCAAAGTGCTGGGATTACAGGCGTGAGGTAGCCACCTTTAATAGTATCCTATGTTTGCATCTATAATTTGTTTATGCATGCACAAACCAATAGAAATATAAATTCTTTATTTATTACCCAGTATTCTCTTAAATAGAAAGGATATTCTATATATGGCTTACATTTGATTTTTTGTTTTCATCTAACAATATCTTCAAGGACTTTTGGAATTTGCACACTGAATGGCTTTTCATAATTTTGTTCAGCTACATAATATTCCGTTCATTTAACCAGTCAAGTCTAGATAAACATTAGGAGTGTTTTCTTTTCTTTTTCTTTTTCTTTTTTTTGAGACGGAGTTTTGCTCTTGTTACCCAGGCTGGAGTGCAATGGCGCAATCTCGGCTCACCATAACCTCCGCCTCCTGGGTTCAGGCAATTCTCCTGCCTCAGCCTCCTGCGTAGCTGGGATTACAGGCACGCACCACCATGCCCAGCTGATTTTTTTGTATTTTTAGTAGAGACGGGGTTTTACCATGTTGACCAGGATGGTCTCGATCACTTGACCTCGTGATCCACCCGCCTCTGCCTCCCAAAGTGCTGGGATTACAGGCGTGAGCCACCGCGCCCGGCCCGAGTGTTTTCAATCAATAGTTCTTACAAACAATGTTGTAATAAATAACCTTGTACATTATTCATTTTTGCACATGGCAAATATGTCTGTAGGATAAATTCCCAGAAGCAGAAGAGCTGAGTCAGATGGTATTTAAATTTGTAATATTGATAAATATTGCCAAATTTTCATTCATAAGATTTCAGGAGTTCATATTCCTACCAATGAAATTTGAAAATGTTTCCCTAATGACTTGCTAGAACAGTGTCTTATCAAGCTTTTAGATTTTACCCATGCTGATAGGTGATATTTCAGTGTTATTTTTGCATTTCTGTAACTGTGAATGACATTATCTTTTCATTGGAATGTGAGATATTTATATTTCACTTTCTGTGAAGTCTGTTTATATAATTGCCCATTGTTTTTGTTGAGTTATTGGTCTTTGATTATTTAAATCAATTTTAGGAGCATTTTATATATTAATTTAGTTCTTTCTCTGTTAAATAAGTTGTGAATAAATTTTTTGAAAAAAAGTTTTTTTTTAAATGTCTTTTGCCTTTGTTTTTATATTATTTCAACACATTAAAGTCAAAATGTAATCGCATTTATCAGTCTTTAATGGCCTTTGAAATTTTAATGAGATTTTGAAAAAACTACTTGAAACAAAGTTTACAAAGGAAGTCTCCCATATTTGCTTCTATGATTTAATTATTTATGTGTAAATCTTTGATCGATTTGGATTTTGTCCTGATATCACACATAAGGTATTATATATAAGGTGTATCATATATTAGGATTAAATTATTTTTCCAGGATGCCACTCACTTTAATCAAGAATAAGACATGTATTCCCATGGTGAACACTTTTATTTGACTTTGTACTGAAGAATAGTCCATATAGTGTACTAAAGAAAGACAATGGGGGTACAAAAATTTTAAAGAAAGCTAAAAGAAAAAAAAATCATTATTTGTAGATCTGATTTTATACCTGGAAAGCCAAGAGAATGAACTGAGAAAGAAACACTAAAACAATAAGAGATTAAATAAGATAGTTTGGTAACATATTTTTAAGTATAAATCAATAGCTTTCATATACAAATAACAACTATGTGCAAGGTCTAATAGAAATGATCTTATACAGTAGCAGCATAAAAAATAAAATACCCAGAAATATACTTAATAAAGTATGTGCATAATCTATGTAAAGGAAAGTTTGGGATACTGTTGAAAGGAAATAAAAAAACTGCTGAGCAAATTGAAAGATACATTGTATTTTGGATAAAATAGTCCATAAAGACATCATTCTTTCTAAGCTAGTTTATAAATTAGAAACCCAATAAAAAGATTAATGGCATTTTTTTGAAATATTCATATTCAATTTTTGAAATAAAATTTGAAGGGGAACTAACACTACCAGATATTAAACCTATTGTAGAGCCTCAGAACTTAATGCAGTTTTCTACCAGTGCATAAATAGACAGAGTAGAGGAATAAATAGGAATTTCACAAATAAACTCCAAATGATAGTGGAAATTTTTTACATGATGAGGGAGGGTACAGTCTCAGCCTAGTGGAAAAAAAATGATATTGGAACAACTTATTTATTTTAAATTGCATGTTGTGAATCACCCTAGAAACATAGTAAAAATTCTAAAATGCATCACAACAGCCCCACTTTCTGGAAAAGGTAATGAAATTAAAAATGCACTTTGCAGTCTACTAAACCCACAACGTCAGCAAAGACATAACTTGTTTCCTGATCCAAAATGAAGTAAGTTACCGAATTCCATCTCTACAAATCAGGACATAATTCGTATGTACAATATTCTTTTCACATTCCCCAGTGCATAGGTGTTATGGAGGGGGAGACAAATTTTACTCTTTACAAAGACAAAATGTAATACTTATAACCTAAGTATTTTCTAAGAGTCATTTAGAAAAATGGCCTTTAAGCAACGTACGGTGCTTCTGGAGAAAGCAAGGTGGCATTCTTGAATGATTTTTATCATTCCTGTTCCTCTGAGTGCAAAGGAAACCCTAGGAAGATAGGATAGTTGACCTTCATCGTGCTTTCTTCTATACTCTCATGGAGAAGACATCCAGGGCATTGGAAATCCACCAGCATGCGGGATATGCGCGGAGGCAAGCTGTGTGCAGTGTTGATTGCTTTCATTAGTGCTCAGGAATTCTCAGGGAAGTAGCGTGGCTTATAAACGCAGCTCCAGGTTTTTCATCTCCAGGTGTTCTTATTCTAGGCTTGTTGCTTTATTGCCTTGCTTGCCTAATTTCGCTTTCACCCATTTTCTAGGTTAAATTTGAATAACATTTCTTCAGATCTTTCTGAGATATTGGGCAAGATAGCTGTGTTGTGTATATTAACGAATTTGGGGTCTTAAAGTCATTTGATTCAGGGTGCAGTATAAATGCAAAGCAGCATGCACCGTAAAGCAAAATGCTAATTATTGCAGGCAATGCAGATGCTGCTTTTAAAGGTACCAGATGTGTATCACTTCTCAGCATCATGGGCTGGCTCCTGAAAAAGAACATGAGGCAGGTGAATGGTATAAAATGAGTAAAGTAAATCACTTTGGAGAATAAAAACACCCAAGCAAACAGAGCTACAATTATCTTCTGAAAAATTAGAATGCTACTTTCCGGAAGACAGCCAGGTCAAATGGGAAATAAAAAATATAGTAAAATACCGAGGTCCCCAATTTTTTTGAACACTGCTGAATTATACTTTTGTTTGTTTTCTTTATACATTGTTTTGTGGTTTAATAAAAGGTTGAAATGCCAATTAGATGTGAACACAATTCAATCTAATGTGTGAGAATTTTTCAAGATAATTTTTTTCCAACGTAGGCTCACGAAGTTGAGTATTTAGCTTCTACAAATGTATTATGTGCTGTGAAAACCAGGCAAACACATAAGTGTTCAGGGAGAAGCTAAATTGCTTTCAACCAACCACAAGGGTAAGTTGACTTTTAATTAATTAATTTGTGCTGCACACCCCAAAAGGACATTTCCAGGAGAAACACATCAATTCAGGATAACAGATTAGAAGGTGACATTTGAAACCACAAAGTGGAAATAGAGGTATATGCTACCTACAAGGACAAGTACAGTTGCCCTGAGTAGACATAAAAATTTCTCTGTGGCTATGTCAAAGAAGAGGGGACCTAATAATTTGCATAAAATTTGTTACCAGGATGGAGGGAACATATCAATTATTCAAATGAGATTGTTTTAGCATTTTATTCTGAATGTAATTTAATGCATGAGATCTAATAAAGGGATTTCCAAGCAATATAATGTACTATATTTTTGATGACAGTTTTACAAAAATGAAGAAGGAATTTATAAAATAAATTTGGCTCAATTCTGAAAAATTTTAATATCTTATAGAATATGGGAGATAAAAAAGAATCTACCATTTCACAAATATGTAGTGCCAGACTCTTTTATTTGTGGCAGATTTTTTATGTTGATATCACTGGGACCCCAAAGTCTAATATGAATGTAAGAATAGACAAAAACAAACTTAAAGTATAAGAAAAAAAATACATTCGATTCCACTAGAACACATGGATGCAGGAAGGGAAACAACACACTGGGGCCAGGTGGGGGTTGGGGGGTGAGGGGAGGAAACCTAGAGGACATTAGTAGGCGCAACAAACCACCATGGCATAATATGTATACCTATGTAACAAACCTGCGTGTTCTGCACTTGTATCCCAGAACTTAAAAAGAAAAAAGAGGCCGGGCACAGTGGCTCATGCCTGTAATCCCAGCACTTTGGGAGGCCAAGGCGGGTGGATCACGAGGTCAAGAGATTGAGACCATCCTGGCCAACATGGTGAAACCCCGTCTCTACTAAAAATACAAAAAATAGCCGGGCATGGTGACATGTGCCTGTGGACCCAGCTACTCAGGAGGCTGAGGCGGAAGAATTGCTTGAATCCAGGAGGCGCAGATTGCAGTGAGCCGAGATTGCGCCACTGCACTCCAGCCCGGTGACAGAGCAAGACTCCATCTCAAAAAAAAAAAAAAAAAGAAGAATAGACAAAAACAATACTCCAGAAGATTCTGAAATCCATCCCCTACAGCAATGGTTTATCATTTCCATGAAAAGGGTGCTTTATATTAGTATAATATCTTGCTTATTTTTTCCTGAAAAGCTCCATTATCTACTTCTATAACTCCATTTTGTCTAGCCTAATTTCATATAATATTTAGTACTTCAAGTAACCCTTCAAAAAAATAGCAGGATACACATGAAGAGCCCCTGTTAGTGAACTGGTAATTTCAGGGACAAAATGAAGCACGCACATGCATAGTCAGTAAAGGTGGCAAAGGAGATGAATCATCTCTGCAAACCTCTCCTCTGTCCTCCCTCTCTCTCAGCAGATAACTCAAATCCCATTTCAGAGGAAGTAAAAGCTGTTACTCAGAAATGATCTCTGCTTCTTGTTATGCCCCTACTCAGTGCCTGCCTTCCACCCTTGCTCCTTCTCATCTCTCATCTGGGTCAAAGCATCCTTCTTTTCCTGGAATCTCACCCCCTCTGCCTTCTCTAAGATCTCCCTTTGTAAATATGCTGTATTCTCTGCTCTTTTCCATTGGTCTTTGTGCTCACGTCTCTAGGAAAAGCATAGAAGTGATGACAAAGATGATGACAACTCTACTCTTCCACCCAATTTCTTCTTTCCCTTCCCACAAAAACCTCCTGACATTTACAGCCCATTTCCACTTTTTCACCTCCCATACTCTCTTCAATTTGCTGCCACCTGGCTGCTTTCTTCACTCTGCCTATAAACAGCTCTTGGCAAAGTCACTAATAATGTCCTTGTTGCTATATCCTGTGGGCGCTCCTGATCTTTTTCTCCCGAAGTCTCAGCAGCAATAGACCTCCATTGCCTTCCTGACACCTTTTCCTCTTTGTGCTTTGGAACATTGTTCTTCTGACTTCCTGCTCTGAAGACTTGTTCCCAGTTTCCTTTGTGGTCTTTTCTTCTTCCACCAATCTCTTACATTTTTGTGGAATTCAACCCCCGCTGGCTTTTGCTTTGTTGCACGCAGCACACTCACCTCTCTACTCCGATGTTTTAATTGCTATCTCTCTTGAATTTTAGATTTGCATATCAAGCTACCTACTAAATATCACCTGCTGGATAAACATTGGGCCCCCTACATACAGCACATTCAGGCCTGAACTTGTATCTTGCCCCTAACTTGCTCCTTCTGTGTGCCCTGTGCTATCCCTCCACCCAAAAATGCAGGAGGCATTCACAACTTTCCTCTGTCAACCCCATCCCCAGCCCGTCACCAACTTCTGTCAATTTTGCCTCCTTAAAATCTTAATATCTACTATTCTGGATCAAGCACTGACAATATCTCATCTGGATTACTTCTATCGCCTCCTTGTCTCCCTGACACCTGTGGCCTTGTTCTTTCTTAATTGGTTCTCCTTGTAGCCAGAGGGATCTTAGCAAATCAAATCAGGTCATTTTTTTTTTTTTTTTTTTTTTTGAGACGGAGTCTTACTGTGTTGCTCAGGTTGGAGTGCAGTGGCACCATCATGGCTCACTGTAACCTCCACCTTCCACATTCAGGTGATCCTCCCATCTCAGCCTCCCAAGTAGCTGGGATTACAGGCACATGTCAGTGTATTAGTCAGGGTTCTCTACAGGGACAGAAATAATGGAACATATATATATGAATGTATAAATATATATAATAGAATATATTATATATAATATATATAGTGGAATATATTATATATAATATACATAATGGAATTATATATATAAACTCATAAATATATGAATGTATAAATATATATATAATGGAATATATTATATATATAATGGAATATATAATATATATAATATATAATGAAACATATATATAATGGAATTATACATATAAACTCATATATATAGGAGTTTATTAAGTATTAACTCACACAATCATGAGGTCCCCCAATAGGCCATCTGCAGGCTGAGGAGTGAGGAGAGCCAGTCCGAGTTCCACAGTTGAAGAACTTGGAGTCCAAAGTTCAAGGGCAGGAAGCATCCAGCACGGAAAAAAGATGTAGGTTGGGAGACTAGGCCTCTCTCTTCATCACATTTTCTGCCTACTAATCGGCTGGCAGCTTATTAGATTGTGTCCAGCCAGATTAAGGGAGGGTCTACCTTTCCCAGCCCACTGACTCAAATATTAATCTCCTTTGGCAACACCTTCACAGATACACCCAGGATCAATACTTGGTATCCTTCAATCCATTCATGGTGACACTCAGTATTAACCATCACAACCACCATGCCTGGCTCATTTTTGTATTTTTAGTAGAAATGGGATTTTGCCTCATTGCCCAGGTTGGTCTCAAACTCCTGGGCTCAAATGATCTTCCCATCTTGGCTACCCGAAGCACTGCGATTAAAGGCACGAGCCACTGCACCCAGCCAAATAGTCATTTCTATGCTTAAAAACCTTCAAAGGCTCATTCTCTCATGAAGTAGTTCCTACTCCTTGATAGGGCTCATTAGACCATTCATGACACTGTACTCGATTTTTCTTTAGCCTCAACTTTTAAGTATATAGTAGCCATAGGGAAGTTATTTCATTTCCCCAGTCCACGAGTACAAAGTTCATAGTTAGGGGCCCAGACTTTGGCACCAGACTATCTGGGTTCAAATTCCGGCTTCGTCACTTAATAACATCATGACCCCAGCCTGCTTACTTAACTGCTCCCTCTCAGTTTTCCCATCTATAAAATCAGATGATAATAGAATTATTGTGAGGCTTAAACGAGTCAAGGTGTATAAAACTCACAAAGCAATGCTGGGGTATAACTAACATTCGGCAAACATCACCCACTATTAATATTGCCACCAGCCCTAGGCACTGGAAAGATTGTGGAACCTCGCATTTGTGATTCAAAATAAAAATAATTCAAGATTGCAAAGTACATTTCAGCCAATAAGTCAGCCTAAGAAAGGTGTGATTTTTTTTCAATGATTTTTGCTTTGATCTTTTTTGAAAACACTAGATTGAAAGATAGAAATAGAGATTTTGTTGTTTGTGCTTTGTCGATGAATTGATCCTGTGTTCAAATCTGATACAGCAAATGCTTTTCCCTCTTTCTAAGTCACTCTTCCGACTTCTCATTGACTCTTCTTGGCGAGTTCTTTTCCTCATTTAGGTCTCATGTTACAAGTTAGTTCTTCTCAAAGGCTGTCTTAGACCTGGAATCTGAGCTGGTTCTTGATTACAAACTCTCTTCTCATTCTGTGTTCCCCGAACATGGCACTTCCTGTTCTATGTCATAATTTCCCCTTTAATTCTGTGTCATAATTTCCCCTTTACTGTATCTCACATTATAAGGCTGTCACCACAAAGACAAGACCACTTCTATCTTGCCCACATTATTTTCCTTCTCTGCATAGCATAGCATGCACTCAGTGAATCAGAGGCTGACGAAGCATTGGGAAACTTAATTGCCTTTAGACATCATCTCACTAGTACAGAAATAATTCTGTGTAAGGTATATTTACCTATTGCAAAGTACCATTTGTTTTCTTTTCCCTTCTTACATGATGACTCTGCCTTCAACACCACTCATAACCCAGAGAACTACTAGGTTGATCTTTGCTGTTTTCAAAATCAGATAACTGATATGAAATAATGAATCTTTTAAGACTGAGTTTGAAAAACCTTTTCATACAGTGATGAAAGTTTTCCCTGTGCTGGGTTGTGAGAAGTAGGTATGAAGGCATTGTTTTTGGATCTGTTGTCTGAAGTCTGCCATAAAATCCCTAGTGGCGGAACCTCGATCTGGGGCTGACCGGTAGAGAAGCTTCCGTCTAGGAGCCCCTCAAATCAGGGTCTGGGGGCAGTTGTGTGTTCACCTGCAAATACAGCAGCTGCCGTGCTTCAGACTTGAAGGCCCCTGGGAAGTCCCTGTTCCCTTTTTGGCAGTTAGGAGCTGAGATTTCATCTAATTGTTATAAATTATTCAGCAAACTTTTGTAAGTTCTTCCTAGGAGGTTTGTACTAGTGCCTGTAGAGGTTATTCTGTGATATACAAAGACAAAGACATGGTCCTGTCCTTAAGAAGTAGTAATCCAGGTATCACCTGCTGCTCTTAAGAACCTCCACCCCATGTCTTAAGGGAAATCCAATAACCACTGTAGGAGTTTTGCAGTGTTTGGGGATTTGGGCTTCGTTTAGTCATCTTGGGCTTTGCTACCTTACTGATGCTGGCTTTTTGTCTTTTATCTTTGACCTGCTATTGACTCAGACATAGAACACAATTTCTTCTCCCTAATTCTTTGCTTCTAACTCCTAAAATATCACTCTGGGGAGCAGCTGTGGGTGGTAGCGTTTTATAAAGAGATGAATAACGGTGAGAGAAGTTATAGAGCATTCCATAGTTAGATAATTGAAAACTGAACATTGGACTCTTGAAGAAGTTCTTCAGCCATTTCTCCCAATGTGAGCACTAGGTACCTGCTATGTTTTTTGCCCCTCTCTGTTTTCCTCTCTGTGCTGCCTTTCAGCCACTCAAAAAGATAAATAATATTTTCTCATACTTATGTATAGTGAGCAGTCCAGCTCTCTGCATTCCCTACCCATAAGCTCTGCTTGGGCTTCCGCTGCGTGGCTGTTATTCATCAATGTATTCTGCTAAACAGTGCACTAATGAGTCCATGTCCCACCCATTCTCCTTTCTCTCTGATTAGGTGACTTATATCGCTATCACCACCCCCACCCCCACTCCTCTGGAGGTACAAATCGAGATAGCTACTTTCTGCTTAAACGACATTTTCTCTCATTTTCCTTGCAGACGTTTGAGACCTGGAACAATCTTGGAAGAATTTATTTATTGAATTCTTCATTTCTACACTCGAAGGGCAGGGTGAGGCTTGTTCACCATTGTATTCCTATCACCTACACACAAGAGTAAGCACTCAACAAATATTTATTATGAGAGAGTTTATACTTTCAGGAGAGCTGCACTGGAGTTAAACATGTTCATTTTTTCTTTAAATAGCTCGGCACCACCTAATGTTCATTTTGTCTAGTATATACTGTATTCTAGTCATCATTTCAGGGTATTATTAATTTGAAAACAGGTATAATTTATCAGGCTTGCATTCTGTTCACAGCATTCTCATTGACATCTAAGGCAAAACAGTGAGGATCTGGCAAAATGTTTTTGCTTTGCAGACTGTGGCTCTGTTCTCTTCAGGAGCCATGGCTGCCAATATTCCCAAGGGGGAATGAACTTTTGACTCTGGGCATCACACAAAGCTTCAAGCTGTTCCCTGTAGAGTGAAGAGCTTGGATGGAGTTAAGGACTTCAGTGGTTCCTGCTAATGCTTTAAGGCAGCTTCACCTATATTTGCATCATCCAGGCAGTCTGCCTGAGAAGCACACAGAACAGCTAAAGATCACGGCTTGTTTTGAATATGCCAGCCAGGATTCCTGGGAATCTAAGTACTGGAATCAATGTCTGACAATTTTTTTTCTTTAAATAAACCCCAACAGCTTTGCCACCAGCATTTGTCGCCTGTGTGTTTTTAAGGCATCATGTCCTTGAAAGGAGTGTCGTCTCTTACATATCCTGTTTATTTTCTCAGGTGAAATGATCTCACAAAAACATTTTAACTTAATGAAATTACCAGCCTGTACCAAAAGGCATTCTGTTTCAATAGGGCATTTATTTACTTCCCAAGTAGCTTTGCAATGAGAAAACTGACGGTGATATAGCTGTTGACCTTAAAGATGCAATGTTTGTGAACTTTCTCAGGAGAAAGTTGTGCTATTTACCGAGTCCTTCAGTGAAATATGATGCTTCCTCACAGAGGGAGAAAAGCTTTGAGTTTTAGATCAACAATGTGACAGGTTTCCTTACTTTCATTACCCACTGTCTGCATTTTGTTTGGAAGCTGGAACAGGAGAGCTGCTGATACTGTTGGAGTGAATTCCTTTGTTGTGTTCTCTTCTCATTTTGAAAACCATAAGAATTGCTACTCAATAAAAAAAAATAACAGTTGAGCTTCATTTTAGTATTGGTTTTGTGACTCCAGCAGTGAGCACTGCAGCAGGCTCTGGAGGAAGCTTTTAGGAGTCTCCATAATTTTTTCCTGACCCCAGCTGGCGATCAGTTTATGTCCTGAAGCTTGCAGAAGAATAGCCCTAATAATTCCCATCCTAGTGCGGGTGCATTCTAGCTTGCTCTATCTGAAAGGAAAATCTGAAAGGTGACAGCGTTTTGAAATGTTATACCTCTGGAAACAGGAAGAGAAACACCTTGGATTAATGGCCTTCTTATTTGCTAAAAAGAGAAAGCATTTGTATTCACGAGAATGCTGTTGAACAACTCTAACCTATTACTGTGTTTATGATCCTTTTAGGATTTCTTTCCCTCTCCTTGTCTTTAATGTATTGTTTTAATCATTCACTTAATCATGCTTTCATTCTCGTAGTCTTTATTCATGTACTCTTTTATTTAATAATCATCTGTTAAGTCTTTTTTTATGTGCAAGACACTGTGTAGAATAATTGCCCCGCCTTCCTCAAAAAGTTTATTATTTTTTACATCCAGAGGTTTATAAGCTGACAAGGCAGAGAGTAATTGACCATACAGGTATATACGATGCCAGGTGGTTAAAAAGACATTCCTGTTGCATATTTTTAACACCATTCAAATTATTTCTACTTTTATTGTCTGATTTAATTCATGTTCACACCACTTGTAGAATTGGGATTAGAATCTATGTATTCTAATTCTCCTTCCTTTTGTGATTGTGGGTAGACCATCCTTAGGCCAAGTGAATTTTACTTAGCATTGAAAATACATTTACGGGATACATTTGCTTTTCTGAAAGTTTTGTCAAGGAAAACATACAGACATTTTCCTTTATCATAATTCTTCCATTGTCACCAAAGTTATTCGTTACGGCGTTTCTTTACATGCATGTTTATTTCACTCATCCTGAGACCATTTGGAAGAGGGGGCATATTGTAATTAGAATATTTACAGAGAAGTGTGGCTGCCAGACTGGGGATGGCAGCAAAGAGACAAACAAAATATCCTAAAAGGTACTAGTAACTACTGTTTAAAATGTGCAAAGAGAAAAGAATTCCCTATTCTGGAAGATACAGTTAATTCACTTTTAAGAAGGGATGCAACAATCTGGAACAGATTGCCCTGGTCGTTTAACCCACGAAGGGGAAAAATAAAATTATATCTCCCAAATAAACTTTACTCTCAATTATGATCTCTATGGTCTCTTCCAGCTCTAAAATTCAATGATTCTAATTATGTTCTCTACGAACGCGTTGTTTCAACTTCTCTAACAAATAGACTATGAGGCTGCTTCTCCCTAACTCAGGGTAGAGTGGAGAGAGGAAAATATCCAGTTAACATAATAGATACACAAAGTGAGGCCAGATAATTTTTTTTTCTGGCTTATGCAATTCAACTCACTTTATGTTATATAAATTCAATCTTTAAAAAGACCTACATAGGTGAGTCTATGATGGCAGAGACAGAATGATAGATTATCAAGAGAAAATTATTCCATACTGGGTAGTCAGGCATGTTTATATTACCCCAAAGTATTCTATTTGGAGTTTGTTCTGTTCCCTTATAAGGCACTTTCATATTTGACATCATCTTTGCTTTTCTAACAACCTTGTGATATAATGAATATGATTAATAGCATGATCTAAACCACAAGTTCTAAAAATTTTTTTTCTTCTTCGAAATACCCAAA
This sequence comes from Callithrix jacchus, assembly GCF_049354715.1. Taxonomy (NCBI): domain Eukaryota; kingdom Metazoa; phylum Chordata; class Mammalia; order Primates; family Cebidae; genus Callithrix; species Callithrix jacchus. The sequence continues at coordinate 112,839,125 of NC_133507.1, forward strand.
AGACATCATATGCTCAAATCAATAATAGTGCTCATAATGGTAGAGGTTCTCAGCAGGAGGGCTTTTCCATCCTTTCCAGGATGCATATGGAATCTAAGGAAGGTTTTGCTCCACAGTGAATTTTACTTGGCATTTCGCTCTCAACCAAAACGATGCTTCTCCCAGCTTCTTCCCGTTGTAAACTATTATTTCTAAATGATGACCCTCTTTGATTATCTAGAAATCCTGTAAACATCAATTGAGGGAGATGGAGGAAGTCATTAGCATTACTAAAAAACTAAAGGAGAAGGATCAGGAGAGAGGAGCACGCTTTTTCAACTAATCTTTACATCCAGATACTTGGGTGGACATAAAGACCATGTGACGGCCCATGTTAGAAACCCCTTTGGAGAACACTGAGACTAATCAGCTGTGCCAGTCATTTCTCCCAGTTAATTGAATTCGTTTACTAACCCAATTATAAGGATACTTAATTTTCATTTATATCATAGGGAAGACTCATAATTACGTGCCTATCTGCATTTTGCTTCCTCAAAATGATCTTAACAGGCACAAGCCTTGCTATTTTGCTTTCAAAGAAAGACAATGGAGACAAGACTTAGGAATGCTAACTAACATTCATCAGGACCCTTGAGTTAGTAGTTTATCTGTGGGAAAGACACAGTAGTTTATCTGTGGCGAAAATACCTCCTGAACAATATGGGATTTGAGCAGTCTTGAGCATGGATAGGATGTAACAGGAAAAAATTTATAGTTGGTATGTGAGTGCATTTTAAACAAAAATAGTTGTTTGGGGGAAATGTACAATTTCCTGGGCAAAACATAGCAATATCAAGTGGTGGAACATTAAAATAAGTGAGGGGAGACTGGAGTAATTGGCCCCAGTCATGCCACAAAGGTTCTTCAGTACCAGATTCTTTATATAGAAGCATGACAGTTTTTGAGTAGGGACATTCCATGATTATATTCATGTTTTCCAAACCTAACCTTTTTGCAATATTTGTAGAAAAGACCAGTGATGAGGCTTTTGTAATGCTCCAGCAAAAGTTTTGAGAGCAAAAATCAGATTACTAGCAGGATGCTCTATCTGGAGGTAGCAAACATAAGAAGGTAGAGGTGGAGAAAGGGAGGCAGAGTCATAGATTTGGAACTGATGGGATATAAACCTGGGGTGTAGTAAACAGAGTCTGGAACGAGTTGAAGTTGGGACAGAATCAGGAACGAGCTGAAGCTAGACAGAGTCAGGAATGAGTTGAAGTTTGTTCGTTGATATGTATATAGGATATATTTTCCCACTGAAATAATATTGCGATGGTGTGTTTCCAGTTTTGTTCATAGAACACTGTTTCATTCACAATGTGGCTCCTAAATTAGAAAAGTATGGTGGGAACAGCAGGCAGGGATCAATGCAAGAGACGTGAGAGAGTTAATCAACAAAATTTACATCAAATTGGGTATGGGAGACAAGAGAAGATGATTCCAAGGTTTTGAACTGGATGAATAAAAAGATAATGTGTTATTCACTGAAATGGGAACATAGAAGGAGGAGTTTTGGGCAAGTGAAATTTGAGTTGGTGGATGTGAGTCAAAGCATCTTGCTTGCCAACTCTGTGTTCATCATTAGTGCCCTTCAACAGGCCAGTGAAAATTTGGGGCCTGGAGTTTATAGATAATTGGGTTTTTGGGGGAGGTTGGTAACTATTTCCATTGTGGTGATAGCTGAAATTGCAGGAAACTGGTGAATGGGTAGGATGTATTGCTCAAACACAAAAAGAGGAGAGAAAGAGCCAGGGGAGATCTTTGGAGAAGATACATGAGAATAAATATACTGGTTTTGTTCTATGCAGAAATCAAACGTATACCACTGAAATATACGGCCTCTCTCTTTTTTTTTTTTTGAAATGGAGTTTCACTCTTATTACCCAGGCTGGAGTGCAGTGGTGCCATCTCAGCTCACCGCAACCTCTGCCTCCAGGGTTCAGGTAATTCTCCTGCCTCAGCCTCCTGAGTAGCTGGGATTACAGGAACGTGCCACCGTGCCCAGCTAATTTTTTGTATTTTTAGTAGAGACGGGGTTTCACCATGTTGACCAGGATGGTCTCGATATTTTGACCTCGTGATCTACCCGTCTCAGCCTCCCAAAGTGCTGGGATTACAGGCTTGAGCCACCGCGCCTCTCTTAAATAACAGCATTGTGTGTGGGGAGTCAGGGGGGATGGGGTTGAATATTATATCCTGGTTCCCACTTTTTAAATCAAACCGAGCAAAGATGACATGATCTGTAAATGTTCTCGGTTGTCAATCCCGTTGTGATGTTTATTTTCAGCTGGGAAATGTTTTCTCTTGTAAAGATAAAAGAAAGCTGAAGCTCCAGGTTTGTGCACAGGAAGAGTTTGTAACGCACACGCTTCCCAGTTTGTTTAGGCAGTGACCTCCAACTTGATTCAGAAGTAGTATTCACTGCAGAATGAGAAATGATTCATTTCTGGTTCAACTTTAGCCTTGGGCCTGTTCCTACATAAAGAATTGCTGGGTGAGCTTGATTATATTCAGAGGCTTAGAGGCTTGAACTTGCAGAAAGTACTCTCTTAATCATTTCACTCTGGTCCTCAACCTGACAGAACCAAGAGCCCCGAAGGGGAAATGCCAAAGGCTTATCTGTTTTTGACCAACATCTTAAGGGATTTTACTACTCCAGGAGCTTCTGTGGCCTGTTGCTTCCTTTGCCTTGTTTGCTTTCCGTTCTTCCAATGTGTGAATGTCAAGACTAATTGGTGCAAACCACATAAGTTATCATCACTCCTAACAGAGATTCTGAAACACCTCACTTAATTCTCACTCCCTTGCAGGGCTCTGACAACCTCTCTATCTTGCTTCTATCTTTCCTCAGCTTTATTTTCTTTCACAAACTCTTTCCTGTGTCCCCTCCCTTTTGACAGCCTATTTAGTACCCAGCTCTCCCGAGTGGAGAGAGAGTTGCTCAGCAGTGTCATGCTGTAATGGAAGTGGGGTCCCACAGGTGCCCACTGCCTGTCCCTGAAAGCTTTTTCATCATGTCCCTTGTTACCCTGGAGAATAATTACTTCAAAGACCAGTCCCAGTGCCTGATATTTCAGTTTATCTCATTACCTCCGTTTTTCTTTTTTTCTTTTTGCCAAGCCCGCCAGTGGTGCCAGAAATCCAATCAGGGTTGCTGGCAGTATTGCCTGCCTAGCATGTTCAGCCTCTCCACTGCCTGACACTCTAATGTTCCCTGATTGCAAACCCTGTCATCATCTTCTTTGAATTAGCTGCACCTCCTGAAATGGCATAATGGCCGTGCAGTGCTGGAGTGCTGATGTGGAGTCCTGTTTTAACTGTCTGTCAAAGCCTGGGCTAATGAATTCTGTTAGCATATTAGCTTGCCAGCTTTGGGAGCCCAGAAGGAGCCAGGCAGCCAAACGCAGTTGGCAGAACACAGCCGCAGTGCTTCAGAGAGCTCCTTGGCAATTGTGGCACCAGAGACTCCATAATGTAAATGTACAGACATGGGAATGTATGCAGGATTGGAAAGGTTATTGGTTACAATATACTCTAGCAGTAGAAAACGGGATGAGAGATGACATTTTTTAACTGTGGGGCCTACCTCAGGCATTTTAAAGAATAGGGTAGCCTTGAGAGTGCCCCAAGGCACTCATAGTCTAATCTTATATTCTTTTAGAAATTAGAATGTGTGGAAGCAAGGTTTATTTCCACATGACTTTTTTTTTCTAAAGATGGCTTGAGATACTCACCTGACATTAATTTCATTTTAGCTGCAATGGTCAGTGATGGGCATCATTGCTTTAACAATTAGGCATCATTCTTAGGACTGCTTGTTGAGAGTAGATGGCAGCTTAATGACCAGGACACTACCCTCCCAACCTTCCATTATAATTCAACTTGCCGGAATAGCAGAATAAGGAACCATCAGTAACTAAAAAAAAAAAAATGCAGTTTTCTAGGAAATAGAGACTTGAAGTGGATAGATATTCATCACTAATTTTTACGTTAGTGTTTAGGATAAATTTACTGTAAGAGCAGGTACCATGGTTGCTAGGTAACCAGTGGTGATTGTCATGCCCGATATTCAACTCTTAAAGGGTATGCTTAATGGGTGTAATCTTCAATTTAGTTTGAGATTAATTTAAAAATGTATTGCTTGAAATATTTTATGTTAATAAACTTTTAAATATTGCAACATGGTATTAACACTAAATATGTGACAGGCGCTGAATTCCAGAAAGGTTTCTTAAAACTGTATTAACTTATGGTTAGAGCTAAATTATTCTGCCCACCAAAATAACTTTTGAATAAATTAATAAATTAATTAGTGTTATCCTTAAAGACTTGGTGAGAACCTGCATATTTCTGGGTAGAGGATTGCAGACATAGCAAATGTAATTATAAGGCCCATAGCTAGAAATTGAGTCTCTGGCTATTTTTATTTGTCTTTTGTTTCTTCTATTAAATATGATCACTTTTCAATCTTTACTTTTAACAAAAGAAATATATGAAGGAACTTTGACTTACTGCACCTGAAAGCAGTGCTAACATTTTAATTTTAATTTTGGAAAAATAATTTATAATAGTGGAACAAGATACTTTTTCACTCAAAGATCATGGTGCTTAAATTTCCTTATAATCTTCTTATTTTTGTTTTCCTCCTGCTTGCTTACTCTTTTGAAGTATTATTTATTCATTTCTTCTTTCTTAAAAGTAAATACAGATATGCCTTTTTTTGAGTAAAATATGGTTAACCTGTTGTTTTTTTGACTCCTCGGGAGTTGGATGAATGTGATAAAATAAAGTTAAGTAGGTCATTGGCTATTGTGGACATTGTTGTTGCTTATTTAACAACAAATATTACTTGTGCTTCTTCATCACCTAATTCCTTGCTTCAGACCCTTGTTCGTTCATGTTCTTGCCTTTCAACAAGGTGGATCTTGTTTAATCTGTAGCTAAGCCAATCACAAGAATTCCAGTTCCCTTCACTGTCACTGGAGAAGGACTGGGTGTGTAGTACAATTTGGTCAAAGAAACATGAGAAAAATATTGGAAAAGGATGTATCCTAATTTCCAGTTTGGCATTATTTTCAGCAATATGTGATCCCGTGACGTTTGAAGCTGCACCAAACTATAATCACAAATATGGCAAACAGCACTAAAAGCAGGAAGATGGTGAATCAAAAAGATGCCATTGTTTAGACACTGAATTAATGAACTCTGGAGCTTTAGACTTCTCATGTGAGAAAATATATTTTCCTTACTTCTTAGCCAATACCTTTTCCATTTCTTGTAGCCAACACATTGTAAATGATATAAACTTACCATTGTTTTATTTTTAGTTAGAATTTATGCAAGGATATATGCTTATGATTTCTCATATGCCTTCTCCTCTTAGGTCATTATGACCGCAGATGATATACAATAACAATATTTTCCATTGCTTCAACTGGCTGCCTGTACATGGCATATGCTTCCACACTTGCCTTCAATGTGGCAATCAGATGAACTGGTTGATTGATTGTTCTGTTCATCAATCTTTTGTAGGCAAGCCCCTCTGTCAGTTACCTAGGAAAAGCTATAAATACAATACAATCCCTATAATCAAAGGGTATTCAACTGTGTTTTTGAGTGCATATTTAGAATGCATCTTTGACTGGAGAGTGGAGGAAGATGATGGATAAGCATGAGGAAGGGGGGAAAGGCCTTAATTTGTATTTTCAGGCAGTAAAGCTCTGTTAGGAATTACATTTTTATAAAAACTCATTGGCTTCCTCAGTGTCAATTTTCCTTCTAAGTGTTTGTAAGCAAGGTGAGCAGAGCTTATGCTGAAGCACAACTGGAAGTCAATCACGAAGCCTGACTGCTAATGACCAGGAATGACAGCACCAGTGGAATATGGGGTATATCAGAGCTTCAGTTTGGACTAAAATTACACAACTCAGGGAACCCCAACAGACTTATCTCTGTAAACAGCTCCCAGTTAGAGGATGGCTGGATAATATACATATACTTAGAGGACAGAGCTCTCATTACTGTCCACATTATATTCCAACCACACCAAATTATTAACAGTTCCAAACACACTAGGCTATTCTACATTCTGTTCCTTTGCATAGACTATGAACTTTACATGAGTTACCCTCCATTCCTTGTTTGTTGACTAAATTTAATTTAGCCTTAAAAGGCATCTAGCCACCAATTCCTAGGTCACCATCTCCTGCGAGCCCTTTCTGTGGGTTTCTACTCCTAAAAGAGTTAACAGCCTGATTCCGCTGCTTGTATCTTAAACAGTATTATACTTTTCCTACTGCGTGATGGAAGAAATTTAGCTTTGTTGTTACATAAGTACATGTGCTTCCCTTCAACTCAAGATCAGACTACATTGGTCAATCTGGGTTTCATACCAACATTTGTTGAACCAACTCACTTCAGTGTGTATTACTGCATTTACAATTATCTGTGCCTTTTGTTTCTCCCAAAATTTGAGTGTCATCTGTGACTTTTAGGTATTGATAATTATGCTTTGGAATGAAACAAAGAGAAAAGATGAGACTCAAGAAAATTGTTCTTACTCTTAGTAATGAGAAGGAAAAAGTGAAGTGAAACTTAACAGCTAACGTGAGAGTTTTTGATTGCCCACGGGCTTTCATTTTTTTCTTTCCATCTGGACCTACTAATTGGGATAATAGGTCAGGGAGACCTGTGTCTAGATTGGTAGGTGTGATTGGATGGGCCCCAAGGAACTTCCCTTTATTTTATCATCAGGAGCTCATAGATTAGGTAACTTGATTTGACCCTTGCCTCATTCTCTTTATTCTTGAGATGACCCCAGTAGAGTCTGTCTTTAGTGGTCTCTTTGGGTCTTTGATAAACAAAGCAGTTAGGGCAGAATGAGCTGTGAAATAAATAAGGGAATATTGATGCCCCACTATTTAATTGCCTCCTAAATCCATGGTAAATTTTTCAGTGATTTTAAACTCTGAAAGAATAGCAGACTCATTGATTTCTGTAATTCATTTATTTAGGGATTTCTATTATCAACTGAATTTGATTGATGGCTTTATGACAAATAGCTGTGTGCTCAGCATATACCAGCATTCTGTAAGCTCACTCAGCCATAAACAATGTGTGAATAATTCTTGGGTCATTTTGCTGAGTCTGTACTTTGCTATTTAGGGAACAACTGATTGAGATTCCTTAGGTGAATGAGGTAAAGTGAAATTCCCACCTAGTTTCCTTAGCTATACACACAAGGAATTTGTATGTAGACCCTGAGAATTCTCCAAGTCCTCTTTTGAGATTTTGTGGCATTTTACTCTAAAATGTCAAGCCCCTCTCATGATTCAGAATACATCAGAATCACTTGGACACCAAAATAGTGGTATCCTCTGTGTGCTGTGATAGTTGAGCCCTTCTCTAAGTCTGGGTACCCAGGCATAAGATATCATAGGTAGCGATGTTATGTGTTCATCAAATATTAAAATGGACCTGCCCCATACATCTTTTTAGTCTGTTTTTCTGGTAAAAGATGTTGATTTGTAACTTCCTCATGGATAGAAATCATGTGTAATTTTTATTTTAGAGAAAATCAGAAGTTATTTTTTAAGACACCAGATCTGAAAACCTCTTTGTCAGTGAGATATTGTTGACTGCAAATATTTCTTCCAGATTAATGGACCACATTAATGGAAAATTGTGGCATGTATCTAAAAATACTCTTCATGATTTTCCTGATTATAAATCAATTTGTCTATATTTGAAAAACTGTAAAATAAAAAATATAAAGAAGGAAATAAAATTACCAATAAAACCACTAACCAGAGTCACCACTATTACATTTTCAGTTAAAAAAATTCGTTGTTTTAACTAAATAATTTTCTCCTTAGAACAGCACTCAGGCAAAGGTTATTATTCAGCAATGGTTAATACTGGTCATAATGATGAGGCTTTTGTATTTTTGCTGTTTACCTAAGATGGGCAAGCAGGTGTAGAGACTGAGTCAGAAGCTGGGTCAGGGACACCACACCAAGTTGGACAAGTGTGTGGCTGAATTGAGCACCAGACTCCCCTTACCTACTGTGGGTGAAACATAAAACTTTGACCACAATATGCAGAGAGAGACAACTGGGACAAATTAAAGTCTCACTTTAATCTCATATTTGACTTTATAACTTATAAATTCACTACTAAAAGTTCCAGGTGTCTAAAAGAAGATGAAGCTATGCATAAGCAACACTGAAAGAGATTAGAACATTATGCTATCTTTTCAGACATATAGCATGAAAGTATTTCTTTTGGAATGTGACGATTAGTTGATACTTTTAATATAGATTATGACAATTGGAAAATATTGTGATAATTTTAAAGCTAGCTAAAGTAAGCAGATATTTTAAAGGACAATATTCCTGTTGTCATCTAATGTTTATTTACACTGGCTTTCCTGAGTATAAAATAATTGTTCTTGGTTATTTGATGAAATGCGTTACCCATTTAACACTTTGTTTCTTGGGATTTGGAAGTCAATGCTATGATAGCCGGGCGCGGTGGCTCACACCTATAATCCCAGCACTTTTTGGGGCCAAGACAGGTGAATCCTCTGAGGTCAGGAGTTTGTGACTAGCCTGGTCAACATGGTGAAACCCTCTTTCTACCAAAAATCCAAAAATTAGACAGGCATGGTGGCACACACCTGTGATTCCAGCTACTTGAAAGGATGAGTAAGGCAAGAGAATCACTTGAACCTAGGAGGTGGAAGTTGCAGTGAGCTGAGATCACACCACTGCACTCCAGCCTGGGCAACTGAGCAAGACTCAACTCAAAAATAAATAAACAAACAAATAAATATTAAAAAAAATAAAGTCAATGCTGTAACACATTAAAACAATAATCTCTTATAGCCATATCATCTATCTTTTAGGATGAGTATAGAATTTAGTTAACTGATGTTCATAAAATTATTGCTAATAGTTCTAAGGGGAAAACTAAAGAATTTATTAATGATAATTTTCTAGTCAATGGTGAATTAAGCTCTTTGTATGAAAATAATATAACAAAACATAAATTTTGGGACTTTTAATGAATGCTTTTCTGTTACATGAGTTGTAGTCGACTGTCTCTTCATAGTAAGTTATGGTTTGTGGTACCGAATTATATAACTGAAAGTTTAGTGTCATTATAGTTAATGTTCAATTATAATGCAGGAGAAAAGTGACAGCAATACATCAAAGATGAGGCTCATCTGTACTCGTACGGTAGAGTCATCCCTGTGGCCTACTCTTCCAACTCTGGAGGGGCACCAAGAGACAACTAGCATTTTTGTTATTAGGTTTTTCTTTACAATAAAAGGAGATTTGTTATTCCAAGTACCTGCCACTGATCCTGAGTACTTGGAGTATAGAAACTTTCCTTTCCATGCCTTTGTATGTTTAGTTGCAACACTTTTTTGAGGGTAACATTTTTTTAAAGTTTATTATCACCGTATAGTATCTTGTTAATTTAGTTTGAGAACTAAAGATGTAACATTTCAAGAAGTAGTCCTTAGTTCTAGGAACTGGTAAATAAAGCCACATTCAGCCATTCTATATGCTGTTTTTACTGAATAAACATTAATCTTAATATATAGGGCTTTGTGTTTCTCAGCTTAGAAGTTTGAATTGCTTGAGTCTATCTTGGTACAGAGTCTAGTCAATCCCTCTAATGACTCTGGATACTGCTTTCTATACTTCATTCAATTTAATTGTACTGCCGTTGAGATGTGGGTTCATCTAGAAAAAGCAGATACTTTGCTGCCTCAGACATATCTAATTTAAAAAATGTTTTATTTCCAAAACCTTTCCCTAGGGGTGCTCAAGCATTGTGTTTCTCATTAACTACAGGAGCAAAGAAAGCTAATTTTAGGGAAAATTGCTCATTCTAGACGTTTGTTTAGACTTTTAGTAATTGATAAGATCTCATATCTTACACATATATTTCTATATCACTCTTCTCTAAAGTTAATCTTTTAACACTGGCAAATGTTAAAGCTCATACACCAGTTTTCTTTCTACTTAGGCAGTGTTGGAAGTGTCATTGTTGTCTTTTGCGTTTTGTTTGCCCTGTGAGCTCAGACAGTTCACTACTGAAATGAGTTTCATATCACCTACAAACTTGAAACCCACTGTAGGTGTGTGTAAAATGTTGGTGTGAAACTTTGTCAAAATATTTCGAAAGTTTAAATAAATAGCACTCGATGGTTTTCTGTTGGACATGTACTTATTTATTCCTATATTCCCTTCCTGATTAATTTTTAGCTTGTTATGGGGATTTTCAAACACACAAAAGTGACAGAAAATGTTATAGACTACTGCATACCCATCTTACCAACAGTTTTCTTTCTTTCTTTCCTTCCTTTTTCATTATCTATCCTTTTTCCTAAGTTCTTTTTTTCTAGGAATATTTTAAGGTAAACCCTGAATACCATATAATTTCATCCATACATACTTCTGTCTGATAACAGATAAGTACTCTTTAAAAAATTCAACAAAATTTTCATAACTTCTTAGTATCTGGTTGAAGTTTCTAGAGTCATCTAAAATGTATCTCATAGATTATTAGCCAAGACTCCTCATCATATAAACCATAACTCCCATGGGTATTGCATGTGTAACTTTTATGGAAGTGCCATTATTTTTACCAAGATTAGAAATCAGACTGAGAGCCTTTCTTTTTCAGAATCTCCTCTGGAGTCCTTCTCATGGGTTTGAGTCACACTGGCAAGCTGCCATTCTTCTCACATAGTAGTGGTTATTAACAACAGGTCATACATTTTGTCCATCAGTTCCATATTTCACCCTTGAGTTCCTTTAGAAGTCTTGGGTGAATGCCGTCTGGGCCTGGTGATTTATTTACATTTCGTTTGCCACTTGGGTCTAGGAAAGTTCTTTTCTCTACTGTTTGTTCCAATGCCTCTGACCTGCCTGCTTTAAAGCAAGATACAAGTAAGACTCTTTCTAAAGTCCTCTTCAGTAAAGACTGAAGCAAACAATTCATCGATCGTTCCTGCTATCACCTTTTCTTCCTGAATGGCCTTTGCATTTTCTAGCTGGCCTCTTGACTTTGTTGTACTTAAAGGGGTTTGCATTTTTACTTTGGACTCCCTTGTGAGGTGCTCTATTGATTTCTTCATGGACCATTTGTTTTTAGTTTGCTTCTGACCTGCTCTACATTCCTTTTCTTTGAGAGTAGCAAGTTTTACATTTAAAAATATTTGTATGGCCTTTTCGTCTTACCAACTTGGCATCTGTGGCTCTTGTTGAAGAGCTATCTATTCTGATTGTAGCTCACGTTTCTCCTGATCTACCAATGAGGTGTTTTAATGTGGTCTCTAAGGGGTACTTGTTTATTTTGGAAACTTTTCCTACCCATATGTGCACTTTTCTCTTTCTTTTGGTTTCATGAATTGCAAAATCACAAGATGGAAATGGAACTTGAGGCTTTCCCTGTCCCGCTTGAACGTCTGGCTCATAAGTGTAATTGCTATTAATGAGTTGTTCTCCCCCGCAAGCTACTTCTGGCTTCATTTCACAATCCACTTTCAAGAATCACAGGATCCACATCGAGTTTTGGAAGGTGCTATCCAACTTCCTTCTGTAGCCACAGACCTGCCTGGTAGGCAGTTGTTAAGATTAACTTTTCCATTCTTCCATTTAACTGATCAGCGGGTGGGCAGGTGGTGGGGAGTGTTCAGAATTTAGGAGGAGGCAACTTGAGATTCATCATTTTATCATTTATGTTTATTGTTTACAACATGGATAATATGCCGTCGATAATTAAGATTTGATCTTACATATTGGTTAGATGATATAGCGCATCAGTGTCTAAGAGAAATGTATTGTGCATTACATATCAAACTTAAAATTTTCTGGTCATCACACTTTAAAATGTAAAAAGCAACTGGTGAAATTGATTTCAATGATATATTTTATTTAACCCCAATAGTTAAAATGTAACGATTTAACATGTAATCAATGTACACATTATTAATTAGATTTTATATGTTTTATACTAACTCTTTGAAATCTAGTGTGTACTTTATATTTACAGCACATTTCAATGAGAACTAGTCATATCTCAAGTAGTTAGTAGCCACATTTGATAGTGTCTATCCTATTGAACAGTGTAGCCTTTAAGCGGGTTATATAGGGTCCTCCTCAGAAAACAGTTATTTATTCATGAATTCCATAGAAATCATTTAGAATTTACACACACACACATCATTTTACTTACATCTATGATAGCACATCAGTATAACAAACTCTGAAGGAGGCATTTTACCTGACAAGAAGAAAGTTGATGAATATATTTAACTGTATTACTCTAATATACTTAGTATATCTCCTCTAATTAAAATAAGATTATCTTACAACTTATGATATGAAGATCTGGCATAATAGACTTATATTTTGATGAAAATGTTTTCATTAAGTGCAAAGATACCCTGCAAGGCACGGCATTTTATCTCAAGCCTCTAATAACATTAATATACCCTTTTAATCTCTGAAGCATTTAAGACTTAATAGGAACTCCTTAAAGAATGACAGAATTGTAAGACTTACAAGGTTACTTTAATTGGAAAATCCTCACAGTCCTCCATGATTTTGAGTAAGCATAAAATTCTTTACTAGCTGAATGTACAAGTAGTTTTGTTTACTCCAGGCAAGACTCAAAAGCCAGATGTGTGGAGGTGGGTGTGAAAGAAAGGAAAATAGGGGTTAATGGTGTTTTCCAGTAATTGTCCTTGGCTTCAGTTATAGCATGTGACTTGGCTGCTGTTCCTGTTAGGGGCTGTGTGTACATAAGCTGGGAACTCAGTACATGTGGTTTGGGAATTTTATCATCACTGTACAAAGCCATTTGTGAGAAAGCTGCAGTTACCCTAGTTCTCTCCCTTCCTTCACATCACTTTTTTTGCATGTGTGTATTTATTTGTTGTTTTTCTCTAGTAGATGAGCTGTGCATAGATAGTAAATATTATTTTGTAATCTGCATTACTGCAGATCCCATTTTCCATTCAAATTACAGAATGCAATGTTGGGGATTCCATTGAGTGTTTTATCTAATTCCCCACACTTGATGTTGAATAGATAGATACAGCAATATTCTCTTGAGGACTGGGACAACTGGATTTTATTTCTCCCATTTCCAATTGGTAATATCGGCCAGGCACAGTGGCTCCTGCCTGTATCCCAGTACTTTGGGAGGCTGCGGTGGGCGGATCACTTGAGGCTAGGAGTTTGAGACCAGCCAGGAAGAGGTTGCAGTGAGTTGAGATCATGACACTGCACTCCAGCCTGGGTGACAGATTGCAGTTCTCTCCCCTACCCCTCGCTGTGAAAAAAAAAAAAAAGGTTAATACCCATTTTGGGTGACTCATGTTTATTTTGTTTTGTTTTACTTTTACAGCGATTCTAATGGAACAGCTTAAAGCTCATTAGGGGAAAGGCTACATTAATCCAAGAGACCAATATGGTAATACCTCATTACACTGGTGAGAAAATGATATTCTTTGTAATTGTCTCAAGTACGTGTTTCCTTTTGACATGATAACACTATAAGCCTATAATGTTTTGTCCTATGACTTTTGGTCTACACAAAACATTTAGTGAACAATCTATATGCCCTTGTGACCCTCCATTCTGCTAGATCTAGTATGACTTTTCGAAGGAAATAAAAACGAGCCCTGAGATAAAGACATTAACATCTGCTTGCACTAAATGAGAGAGGAGGGAGGAGGAGGAAAGTTAAATAAAGCATATTGGAAGAGCTCCTTACACAGTGGGTCTCCAGCTTCAGCACAGGAACACAGAAGCAACTGTGGGAGTTTATTCTTACCCTTGGAGAGTTTCATTCAGTACACTTTGATCAAATGAATCTGAAATTTAACGAATGCTCTGGATGGTTGTAAAGTCAGTTATATGGACACTTCAGCTGGGAAACATTGCCAAGATCAGCAGAAAGACCATAAGATCCCTTTATTTTATACTGATTCCTGGGCTCTAGCAGCTGACCGGTGTAGAGGGGCTTATTTTATTTAAATTTTTTGTCTTGCTAAATTTTCAATTCCCTTAGACTTCGCCTTGCTGACTATATAGCTTCTCATCCATTTTTTGGGGTCTCTGGTCAAAGAGCATTCATACTTCTAACAGCTTATTTACTCAATGTGGAGCTCTTGGCTTTTGACCCTGCTCCTGACCACATCCCTGTCTTATTTGTTGCCTTCCACCTGGGTCCCTGAGATTCCCATTACCTTTAGCCAGAAACCCTGGTCAGTTTAACCATCACCTGCCATTCAGTTTAATGGGCTCAATTTTAGCATTCTCTGACATTCCATTGTCCTGGAAACCTGAACAGTCATTGAAAGCCCATCAACCTCAGGGTGAGCTTCAGCAAAACAGATAGGTTAGCTGTACTAACTGCAGGCTTAAAAAAAAATTTTTTTTAGGCATTAAATTTGTGGCTGTAGAAAAACAAAAACGAGGAAGCAATGTACAGTCATCACAATGGTTCAAATAAACACCTCTGCTGAGAACATAATGAAGGTTAAATTGTGCCTGACACATAGCAAAGGCACTAGGTCTGCAGGTCTTAAGGAAAGTTGTCTGATAACATCATTCTAAAAGCAACCAAATCTGTGGAGCTGGTGCCAATAAAACAATACCATTATAGGCTGATTTTCCAAACATTCTAAACAGAAACTTTCTTAGAACAAAATGGTCTCTTTTTCCCTCATTTGACTAGCATTTAGAATAACTGGTCCTCAGCTACAACTGAGCTTCTGAGGCCTGATTAACAAGATGCCAAAAGACGCAGACTGAGCAGTGCTCATACTCACGCTGACCTTTTCTCTTTTTCTTCTCCCCAGAGCTTTGTTTGCTTTTTTGAACTTTTGGTTGACTCACCTTTTTTACTTAGTGCAAGCCTCCAGGCCAAGAGGAATTCCTTTTGGGCTTTGAGATGGCTTGGTGATGTGATTGGGTTCACAAAAAATAAGAGTTTTTGTGTGTGTTTATTCACTCAAGAATGGATTGGTTTAAAACTGAGCTCACTTCAATATTTAAGAATTTTTAAAGATGTGGGCAGGCAGCAGATGATTTTTATCGGAATCACCTAGAGATCCTTATTAAATATTTAAATTCCCAGGTCCTTTCTGGATCAACTGAATCTGAATTCATGGGACTATTATCAAAACAACTTCTTAAGGTGATTCTCATGCACACACAAAAATACTGGGATCTATTACTTCAGTTGCCAGATCTCATTTTTATAATTTAAAATGCTTAGGAGATATTTAACAAATGTGAAGCATAGAGCAATACCACTTAGTGTACAGTGCTTTAGCACAGCTTCAGGAGCATATGAACACACCTAAGAGCAGATGTACAGTGTTCCTATTTGTGTACCTAATGACTTGTGTTAAACAAAATCCACTCACTGCCTATAGAGGTAGTTTACGCCTTCTTTACTACTACAACTGTTGTTGACCTTCTTTGGCATGAACATTATTAGGGTGTTATGACTTCTTTCCTATCAGTCATTCACTGAGTGAACAAACATTACTTACAGCAAAAGGATAAGGGTGTATTGAAAAGGAAAACGATACCCTTCGTACAATGTTAGACAGCATCTCTAGGTAGCTTTTCTGCTTATGATAGCCTGACCTAAGTGTGGCGACAGTGAGTGTTACTGAATAAAAGCAAGGCAACTGTGTAACACATATTAAATCTTTGCTCCACTTTGAAGTCCATAAGTAATTATAATAATAAGAGGCCAAATAGGTAATTGCTGTAAATGACATACACATGTAGCTTTACGGAGTTTCAACATGGCTTGAGCACATTATGTGTGGACTGTGAACCACATTGATGAATTAATCTGAATTTCAAAGGGTACTTTTGGCCATGTTGAGGTGAGCCGTGAATAGTTCATAGGAAGCTGTGATCCCCATGGATAGGATAAGTCAGATGAGAAAGACTGGAAGCAGGCAGAACTTTCGGGAAGCCGTGGCCTGCTGGGCTGTTGGCTTTGCTCTTCTTTCCTGGAATCTGTATCTTTATATGTTTTTTACTGTGTAATATTCCCAACTCCCAGCTGACTAGTCAAGGGGAGGATAGCTGATTTCAGCTGGATCAATCAGATTATCTCTCAAAAATATAGAATTTTGGACTAAGAGACCTAAGTAGGGAAGCTGGTAGAACAGAGGTGAGTTTATGGTGGAGCTAGATAGAGAGTTCAACCAGCTCCTGATGGCTCCTGGCTTTCCTAGACTTTTGGGTAAAGCCTTTATTGAACTTAGGAAATTCGAGGGCACAATTGCAGGATTTGCTTAAGCAATATCTATACGGTTGTAAACTAAGCATACACATGGCTCAGAAGTCAGAGATGCTGAAGGGGAAAGCCCCATGGGAAGGTGGAACGGTTGTGGGTCTGGCCGCTGCCTTGTCCTGGTGGGTAAGCTTCCACGTCAGCAAGACTGTTGGTGTCTCCATTTCCACAAGCCAACTTTCCTATGAGAATCACACAGAATGCAGAACCCATTCAAAGAATCCTTAAAATTCTGTTTTCAGAATCACTCTGGAACTAAAATCTGTTGAAGTTGTGGATTTTCACATAACACATTGCCCCAAAACTTAGTAGCTGAGAAAAACAGACATTTATTAACCTATAGTTTCTGTGGATCAAGAATCTGGGAGTCACTTACCTGGCTCAGGGTCTCTTGCAGATTACAGTTAACACGTTGGCTGGGACCACAGTCGTCTGAAGGGCCAGCTATAGAAAGATCCATATCCAAGCTCACTCCTGGGGTTATTGAAAGGCCTTAGTTCCTGGCTGCATGGGCTGCCTCAAGATGTAGCAGCTGGCTTTCCCCAGGGAGAGTGATTAAGAATAGGTGAGAGAGAGAACAAGCAGCCAAGACTGAAGCCATTTTTAAAAAATAATCTAATCTCAGAAGTGATATCCCATTGCTTCTGACATATTCTGTGCATTAGAAATCAATAAATGTAGCCAACACACAAGGGGTGGAGGTTGCACAGAGCATGAATCCTAGGTGAGGATCATCGGGCTATTTGAGGCTGCCTACTGTAACCTTAGATCAGTTTTCTGTTAGTCTCATGTGAAACTTGAATTGTTTGTTGTTATGTAAAATGGAGTAAATCTTCCCTAATATGATAGAATTGCAATAGTCTAGGTAAGAGTCTGGGTTTTACAGTGATAAGGGCAAGAGACAGACTAACACAATAAATATTATGAAGTTAGAATTGATCATCTTGGTAATACTGGGCAGTAGATCAGAGTTAGAAAAATACTATTACACTTTGGCCATTGTGTTTATTAGATACCTGACCTGGGGCAAGTAGTAAACCAATTTTAAGTCATAGTTTTCTCACCCTAAAAAGGGTAGCTCTCTCATAAAGAACATGGCACACCCAAGCAGGGTGATTGAGAAAAGTTTAATAAAGGGTTTACCAAGGTGTGGACAGGATTAAGGAAAGAGCAAGGGATGGTAATATGGATCAGTTACCACCCCCAGGACTCAGAAAGAATACATAGGAATCTATGGCTTTAGGAGACACTGCTGGTTAGGGTTTTGGATAGAAGGACCTGGTCAACTTGCTGTGACAGGGCAGAGAGGCAGTAGTATCCTGACCTTATTTTTTTCTTTCCTACCAAATGCTTCAAGTGACTTGCGTGTAAGCTGAACCCATCCAGAAGCCTGAAGACAAAGGAGTGTAGAGATGCAGTCCAGAGTGGCCAGCCTCCCAGCGTGCAGAGACTGGCTCTGAGGGGCAGATGAAAATTATCCAGCATAGCATGTAAAGCACTTAACACTAATTATGTCAAAGAGTAAGAGTTCAATAAGTGACAACTATTATTATAATGATTATTGCCCGCTAATGGGATCTGTGAATGGAGAAAAGCTGGGTGAGAATATATGTGTAGGAAACTATAAAGAAACCTCATTTTTTTCCTACCCAGGAACACTGATCTATGTGTCTTAGTATTAGGAAATTCAGGCAGAGTGGAGTTTATTGAATTGGCTAATGTCATTTACCAAGCCAAGCTAAGAGAAGAACCTCATTCAGTATAATACTCTATTCCTTGGCCCATTATCGAGAGTTCTCTTCTTCATTTTCTGACCATTTGGAATGGTGGGACACTCCCTATGTGACTTCTAGAAACTCTCGAGATAAGCCTTTAGCTCTACCTTTGAGAGCTGGTCATGCTAAGCATGGCAGGTTGCTCCAGCAAAGCCCTTCTGTCCAACTTTCCTCCCACCCAGCTGCCTGCCTTTTTCAGTTCAAATATCTGTGAAAGGTGCCACTCCCACATAATTCAGTGCAGAGTATTCTGGGATTTCCTAAGCAGCAGGCTGGCAACCAACACCAGATGGAGAAGCTGTGTAACACTGAGTGGAGGCTGCAAGGAGAGGTAGGCTATGAGGCAGGGAGCCAATTGGGCAGTCCAGGAGATGGAGGGCCAAAAAGCAGGCAGAATTCTTGCTGCCAAGATAGAAGGATTCTTACGAAGTTGTAAATTTCACATTCCCACCTTTCTTCTTCCCACCCTTCTCCCCCACAACCTATCTCCAAATTCAGCAACTCTCATTTACCCATTTTTCCAAGGTAGTAATGTGTCATCACTGCCCCCAAGTCTGATGTTCCCTGTAAGGCTGAACTTCAGCAACTCTATTGTGCCTTTAAGGAAGAAATCAACATGGTGCAGATGGTATTTCAAACGTATTTGTTTCTATGTCATCTGCTCTGAACATAAATATCAATTCAGTAACTTCAGTGTTGTAAGTGATAAGTTGAAACATCATCAGTTGTTTTTCAGGTAAATGACAGTAACAAAATGAAAAATCACCATTAAAAAGGCGATATTTGCATATTTTTATGCTGTCAAAGAACACGGCACTAATGTAGCAAAAGGAGAATTCTTAAACAGAAACATTACAGTTTTCAAAATCTAAAGAAGATCAAAAAATAAATGCTGAAATTTCACTTATAAAAAGAGAGGGATAAACAGTTCTTTCACTGGCAGAATAATCAAAGCACTTTCTAGTGGCATTGTTAATAGCATATTAATTCAAAATTGTAATTTTGAGGAGTGATTCCATCTACATAAACAGCAAATGCATTTTAAATGCTTAGTATTATCATAATGACTAGAAATTAAATTAATAATGCTAGGATAGTTAAAACTGATGTAACCTTCTTAAATCTTTGTAACTACATGAATTTTAATCTACATTTTCCTGTTGAACTCTCATCCTGAACTTAGTTTGTTGCTTAAATTTTTTAAAGAACTGAACAATTCTTCGATTTTAGGACTTTTGCTTTGGGAAGTTTATTTTCAAAGACATTTATAGTAATTTGAACCCACCAAGCATTTCAATAGCTGTAGGGCCTGATTGGTCTAAGACACGTATACACACACACACACAATCATATTGTCCGTAATTGTCTTGCTACATTGCTGATTTTATTATAACCAACATGGCTGAACTAAAATCGGTACCACTTTAATCCTGAATGAATGAAGAAGGATTCTTTTCAATCTAAGTTATACTACCTGAGCAACATTTCATAAAATCAAGACACCCGTAAGTGAGGGGAAAAGATTTCTATCCCTCCCTAACGAAGACTATAAAAGTACTACAAAATGTTTTGGTAAAGGAATCTTTAGGGAGAGAGTTCTTTGTTTCTCTTCTTCTCTTTCAAGTGTTCAACAGGATGGTCCAACCCTGCTGATCGTAGGGCCTTTAATGAGACATAGGGCAGCAGGTACTCTAGATTTCAAAAGGTACACACTATTTAGGGCTTCATAGATCGAGTCAAACCTAGAATTTGATTGTCTAATGTATGAGTATCTAGGGTAATTCACAGAGTGGACAATTCTCCCAGGTAATATAAACGCTATTCAAAAGATGTTCCACCACCTTACTACTTGGCAAGCTTTTGTAGGTATTGTACAAGTCCTCGGATATCTTTGTTTCCTAGAATATATTCTACCTTCTAAAGTGATTAGGGCATGCAACTGACTCTGTAATACATAAAACAAGGCAGATTGTGCTTCACACAAAATTATCTTTCACTGCCAGAGCACTCTGCTGCCAAAATGTCAGTGTGGTGGAGTCCTTGGCCATAATGGCTATGGCCATTGTAGTGCCCAGATGAGACTTTTCCAAAGCATGTGCAAAACAGCCGCCTTACCAAAGCTGTATTTGTGTTTTCAGACTTGGCTTCTCATCATCCCTTTCCCTAGGCATACCAAACCCCAATCTCAGGGGGAAAAAAATGAAGGAAATGCTAAATTGTAGATTTCCATAATTAGAAGTTATTTATTCCGAGAGCCTCATTTCAACTGCAAAACCATGGTGATATTTATTTAAAAACAAATTAAAAAAAAAAAAAAGGAACCAGCACCCAGTGTGCATTATTCACAGGTAGCTTGGCTTCCTAGATCTCCTTGCAGTTTGTTTTTAGAGCCAGTCTCTGCTCAGAAGTTGAAAGTGCATGGCTAATATTCTGCCTCAATTCCCATGTACCCAGTGTGGAAGTCCTTGAAGTTGGAAAATCCCTTTATAGTTAGCTAAGGTTGTCTTTGTGCTGAATTTGTTGTCTCTAATATAGTTCTGTCCCCATAACCTCTTTCTGGAATAGTTCATTGGACCCAGGACGGATTTGAATGGACCCAATTCAGATAACAAACACAACATGCTGTCTCCCTGGATTTCCAGTTTACTTTTCTTTTACCAAAGAGGGAAAGAGTAATCAAGTTTTAATAATAAATATGCAAGCTCATAATAGTAACATATGCAATTAAAAACAGTTTAATTTTGGGTAGTATCTTAAGGATTTTTTTCTCTCTAGCACATTTTGGGTCTGACAGATGCAGGATCTTCTACCTACTAATCATTTTAATTGTTAACAAGCAGGCTCTTATTTATTTGAAATTTTAAATCAGGTGGGGGTTGAAATGCACATCCTTAGAATTAGGTCATTTGAAATGGCTTTTCCTCATTTCACCTCTCAGCTCTTCCATACAACACCAAAAGCCTGGCTGATGAATGCCGTTGCTGGTGGTAATTTATTCTGAATACAACTCTTTCATTTATGACTGACCTCATGGAAAGAAAGGTTCATTTTACACCTCCTACCTCGGTAACTTTGGAAGTACTCTTCTTTTTTTTTTTTTTTCTTACACCCGTTCACATGAGTGGCTCATGATAAAATCAGGGCCTGTGTCTTGAACAGATGAAATAGGCCTAGTTGACCCTTGTTCCTTTATTCCCATCTAGAGTTGAGTTTGAGTTTCATTCTACATATCCTTTCACTTTTTAGCCACTCCTATCTCAGCCATGCAGAGCTACTTAAGAGGTTTTTCTTCTTTGAGGAAAGTCAGAAATAAGTGATATTAACAAGGAAAAAAAAACAAGAGCACATTTCCATCTTGACAATTATAAGGATGTGTATATAACATTTGAAAATTCCAATAATGACTTGACAATCGACTTTTTTTCTGAATGAGCTTTTCAATGTGCCTTTCTTTGGCAATCAAGGTGGTCACAATATATTGTCCCCTCATGCTGCTTTGTACTAAATATTGAAAGGACAGAATGAGACAAGGGAAAGAGAACAGCATTTACAAATGAATTTTAGAGTTGGAGTGCCTTTCGGTGGCAGCGAATCATTTTTAATCTGACAGCTCCTAATTACGTAGATTGCCAGATAAATTCACCCAAAAAGTGTCAGACTCATGTGAGTTAAAAAGCCTGGTGGGTTGCAAAAGACATTTGAGGCTCCTAAACCTTCCTGAAAGTGAATGCCCTTGAAAGCTCTCAAAGCAGTGAGTTAAAGAGCTCAGCTGGGGGTCTGGTGACATGTTGTAATGACTATAATTTATAGCACACCAGCTCCATACTACCCTTTGCCCCGGCAGGGTGCTTCCTGGAAAATGGTATGGCTTATGGAGAATTGGAAGGAAGAAAGGGGAAAGGAAAAAATGACTCTAAGGCCCTTTTAGCAGCCTCCGTACTGTTAGCTTACACTTTTGGGGCTCCATTTAGAGACTAGTAACTTTCATACTGATCATATCTTATTCATCTTCTGCTGATTTATGCCATAATGCATAGTTATGTTCTTTCTGACATAGAGCAGTTATATCAGACAACTTGGCAGAAGCTTGGGGATGACTTTAATTTTACCCATTCATTCATTTATTTATTCATTCATTGTTTTAATTGGACACCTACAAAATACCAAGAACTGTTCTTAGCACTGGGGTCATATCAACTAGACAGGCTTCTTGATCTCAAGAAGATTAACATTCCTTGGGCATGAAAAGATATGAGAGGGAAAAGATTTTAAAAAGTCCCCAACAGAGCATATACATGAAGAAGATAGTGTCTGGTATGATGTCAGTAATGACTCTGAAGTTACCTTGTTCAGGCTTTTCCCCTGGCAACTATACTGTGGGCAAGAAGAATGTTGTGTATAGCTAAGTTTGATAAAATTGGGAGAATGATGAAGAGGGAAGAGCAGAAAGGTAGGAACTGAAACATAGCATCCTTATAATATGTTAAAACAGACGTTCTGGTGTGGTTCATAAATTATCTCTGTGGATAATTTCCATAGCAAAATTTCAAAATAATTGAAGCAATTAGCATCATTGGAGTAAAAATTTGGCTGCCAACATGTAACTTCAAAAGATGTATGATTTCTTCCATTCTAGTGTAAAACAGAACATAATAAAAACACCATAATATGATGGAGCAGAATATATTCTGGTTTGATATGGGTTCAGATCTTGGCAGTGGCTCATCCTGGCTCTGTGACCTTGGCCACATTATTTGCAACATTACCTGTTACTTTGTTTCATTTCATTCTAAAATTGGTAAAATAACAAAATATCTGGGAATTATCATAAAAATAAGTGAAATAATATTTAGAAAGTGCCCCAAATAATACCACTCTTATAAAGAATGAGTAGCAGGTTAATACATGTTCGTGTTTTTATCCATAGTCATAAATTATAATTTATATACATTATACATTATTACAATCAATAAACCATGATATCACATCTTAAAATCTTCAAATATGGCTAGAAAGAAAATTCAGTTTTTTAAGGACAACTTCGTTCCATTACTACCAGGTCAAATAAAGGGTTTTATGTGGATTGGAAGGTGTTTTAATTTTGTGTATTCAGGATCAAGCCTGTCATATTGTCCCTTTGAGTATGGCCACTATTCAAGTCATATCTTTTGAGGCCTTTTTATATTGTGAAACAACAACTCAATAAAGGATCAAAGGATGGAAAACTGAAGGTTGATTCATGCATTTTTAGAGTCAGGATGGCTTACAGCATTGAGCACAACGTGAAGGACCCAGTGCCAGGGAGAAGATAACTCGGGAGAACAGAAAGATCTTGATTTCAAAGGAGCAAACAAACAATCAACAGCTTAATCTCTTTAATGCCTCAGATCCTGACAGAGAAATTTACAATGATGAAAGAAAGATATAAAACACAGATGACTGGAAAAATTTCCCCCACAAACTGCCAAGTGACCCTGCACTATCTCCAGACTTTCCAAAGATACCTTTGAAAATCCCTTCTACAAAAGCCTTCCGAAACTTAAGGACTTGAAAAGTGCTGTTCATTTAATGTTTTGTTGCAGAATAAGTGGGCAGGGATTATGAAGTAAAATAATTTTGCATTATAAACCATGCTTCCACATATTAAGTGCAATTCTTAGTTAATGATTTATGGTTAACGATTCTTTTATAAAAGTGCTTGGTATGCCATAGGCATCTAGTTTATTAGGAATAGTGTTTAGAAGTATTTCTAAAGAAGTTAAGTACCTAGCCCTGAGTTAGGAATGTGATAATTTTTTCAGTATTCTGAAGATAAGGACCAATTTGCTTAATTTCAATTTATAATCCTTTCCTCCAAATGCAGTCTGCTCTGAGTATAAGATGTTGTTCTTCCACACTTTTCCTAGGTGCTCACAGATTATCTTGTTCCTCTTTTCCTCCTTCAAAGCCTTTTCTCTGCCTGTGGTATCCAGTGCTTCTGTGTACTAGGTGAAAAGAGGGTTGACGGTGTGGCAAAATGAAATTGCCTTCTTTTGTGCTTAGCCAGTGCAATGAGCGTTCGGTTCCCTTGAGGTATTTTGGTGCAGCTTTTTAGAGAAGCATTTTTACGTCCCCACTGAACTGATAACTATGAACCTTCAATCCCTGTTGCCTTCAATCATTTTCTCATTGTGCCAGCTCAATGAGTTTTCTTCGACTCCAGTTCTGGCACCCAGTCTGGCAGAGGCGGAGAAAACGAAAAATTCTTTTGGTGTGGTTTGCAGTGAACTTCTCTTTTAATTCCCTGTTAATGTGCAATCTGAAGTACTATTCAGAGAAAAATTCTGTTCATGTTTGTAGCAAAAAGCAGGATGCAGAAAAGTGACAGATGTAAGATGAGAGAAGGGGCAGCCTTTAATCATTTTGTTGTCAAAGCAGCTTTGGATTGCCCTTTAAAGAAAGCATTTTCTTTGCTGCTTCTGGAAAACCGAAGACTCATTCTCTTGCCCTTTGCAGATTCCTTACCCAGAGGGTTAAACTCCACACTGTATGCCAAACTTCAAAACCCTAGATCTTTGCTACAAAGCAACACAGTTTATGCATTCACATTTCAAAAGAATTGTATTCCTTTGCTCTAACTAGATAAAAACTTTGGTGACTCACTTTACACATAATCCTAATGGAAGTTTACGCGTGATCCTGACTCAGTTTACACCTAATCCCGATCCATGAAAACATATGGCAAATCTTGATGACTAAAGAACTCATCTTCATTTATGATTGGACTCGTTACTTCATGGAGAGGCTAAGTGTTAAAGCAGGTACTGTTTGCAAAGCAAAAACCCCTTCTTTCCTTAATCCCTGTGTGACTGTAATTAAGCAGGAGAGTTAATTTTATGTAAATCATGCATTACTGTAATTGGGCACGAGTGAACATTCATGTACATCTTATTTAAAAGTGAAATATAATGTTATTATGTGGATGCTGGTGAAGCAAAGTCTGAACCCTCTGGGGGGAAGTCAGCAACATCACTGGCTGTTTACAAGACTCACTCTTTAGTCTGTGAACTTAATTACAAATCACCCAGCTCTGTTTGGCACAATTCTGTAAAGAACGAGTCACTTGCCTTTGGAATAGCTGAGAAGTGGAACACAGGGGCTTCCATTCCCATTTCTTTCTCAACCTTTACTTATAGAGCAGTCATTTTTCTCTTTCTACTCATCTTTTCAAACCTAAACAATACTTTCCAATGGTTTGCTCCACTTGGCAGTTCTGACCCATATATCCCCAGGCAGACTACAGATGGATTTGTCTTCTGCAAGCAGGGGCTAGTCTGCTTCCTTTTTTAGCTTGTCTTTTCCAATGCTACTCAGGGCTGCTTTATAACCCCAGGATTTTTTTCCAAGTGTAGCCAGATCAGATACTGTCCAGCAGCCTGCATATGTGATTGCTACAGCACCTCCACATTCCTGGGAGGGAGGGCTAGCCTCTGGGTGTAGAGGATGAACCTTTCTTTTATTCTTTATCTGGAGAGCAGATCTAGTGATTTGGGACAAGGTTGCCCTACAGAATATACAAAATCTAATTTACATATCTTGAGGTCAAGATTTGTAAGGAAGAAAATATGCACATGACACAACTTTTATTTTAAACATATTCTCCTTCTCACCCAGAGTCCTGAAAATCATTTTTGGAGTTATGCCTTGGCCTGATTCTGCCCAGCCTGCCAAGCCGGCTCCTCTGCCGGCAAATGCTGTGCACACAGAAGGTTAACCTCCTTAGACTTTGGGGCAAGAGGCCTTCCCAGTGATGCCACCTTTCTGCTCCCTGCTTTCTTGATGCCATTTCATATTCCTGAAATCCTAATCAGATACTTTAGACTCATTTCTTCCAGAAGGATTATTCGAATGGACAATCTGTTACATTCCACTTCCCATAACTGCCCCCTCCAACAATTCAATAGTTTGTTGTCTTCATCCCTTTCACCTTTCCAGGGCCTTTGATTTCCCACTTAGCTCTTTCTGGCTCACTTTCTTTGTTCTCTGTCCCATATATTGTCATTTCTCACGCTGAGGGTGTCTTACGTGAACTGCCATTGGTCAAGAGGTTGCAGATATGAACAGAAGAAGTGATTTCTAGCTAAGAATTTTGTTTTCCCAATGAGTGAGTAGTAAGGAGATAAGTGTGTTCTCTAGTGGCCATGATGTTTTATCTTCCTCTTCATTCTTAGAAAAAGACGCTTTAGGTAACATGTAGCAAAGCCTGTTGGTAGACTAGTCTGTCTTTGCTGAACTTCCAGTTCTTCCAATAAAATTCAGTGCCATTTTGCACTAGCTAACTTTAGCTCAGGTAATGGGTAGCAGCTATTTGTATATTCCTTTCAGTAATACATGGTATTTTTACATTATTTTAAATTATTTAATTTTATATTGCATTTAGGCTTGAAAGTTGGTTAGAGTACTTTTGAATATTAAACAAAAGTAAAAATATGTACACTTAATGTCATTGCTGTTGTTCAATGTTACATGACTTATACAAACTCCTGGTTCTGAACCAAACTGAATGCCTCAACTAATGGCAGTGAACAGCTTTTTACTCACACCATGCAAGGAGAGGAAGAGGCATCCATGGGGAAGGAGAGCTCCAGTTTGAGAAATAACTCAGCTTTGAGGCTAAAACCAGCATGAGATGAGTTTAACTTAAGTGTAAACTGTTGAAAGAATGGCAGCTTCAGCATAATGCATTGTGAGTGTGCAATGGTTAAATGGCAAAACCCTGGGTCTCTCCAGCTTAAGGATCAGAGGAAGAGACCTCCATAAGATGAAAGGAGAAGAAACAAAGCATGCTTCGAGTGAGTAGGGGGAAACTGCCTTAGCATCTCTGGATCTAGGTAGATAAAAGTTAGGTACAAAGATAGTTAGGGAGAAATTGTCAATAAGGTTTCCATGCTTTCTGGGTATGCTTTGCACAGATGCAGAGCCTGAGCCTGAGACTGCCTTCAACTGGTATGAAAGTGCAAAAACGAAAGGCCCTCTTCTTTCTGGTTTTTGAGACTGTCTCTTTCTGACATCAGGCTGGAACTGCAACCTCCACCTCCCAGGTTCAAGCATTTCTCCTGCCTCAGTCTCCCGAGTAGCTGGGATTACAGACATGTGCCAACACGCTTGGCTAATTTTGCATTTTTAGTAGAGATGGGGTTTCTCCATGTTGGTCAGGCTGGTCTCAAACTCCAGGCCTCAGGTGATCCACCCGCCTTGGCCTCCCAAAGAGCTGGGATTACAGGCACGAACCACCCCGCCAGGCCCAAAGGCCCCTTTTAAGTAGTATGTGATGTGTGTGGAAGGAAAGGTAAAGATGTAAAGCAACAGAGATTATCCTCAGCTAAGTTCTTTAAAGGCCTCACTGATAACCGAGAGTGACTGAAATGCATACAAAAACTATACTGTATATGTGTACTTTCATGAATTATGCTTAATAACTATTCAACTTTTAGCCTATTAATGAAGATTCAGTTTATTAATAAATTGTTTTCTTGTCTTAAAAAACTCAACATATATTAATATATTCTTAGACAATTATCTGAAACGATATACACAAACACCATAGTGCTTTTCTCTTGGTGGTGATATTATTTTATATCTCTGACTTATCTATATTCGCTAATTTTGCCAGTTAATAAAGTATTAAAGTGTTATTTATATATCTATTAATAACTTGATGTACTGCCACGATAATTTGGGACATTATTCTGTGCTTTGTTTTCTTGTCTGGATTCATTAAAAGGCCTCTGTTCTCAAAGTCTAAGTTCATGGGAAAGAATGAAGTTAGACTGTGGCAGAGAAGGGCTATAGTGGAGGATGGATATTGCATGCGGTGAAGAAAAAAGAGGTGGTTATTATTTCGAGAAAGAGAGAAAGCCCAATAAGGGGAGACATCCATAGAGGGAAAGAGAATAAAGCCCTCTCAAAATACACTCTGAAGAATGGGTTTGACTGTGTGGGTCCTGAGAGATGCTGCCTCAGGATGATCACCATGGCTGAGCTGCTTGTGGGGGAACTGCCTGTGATGGATCAGGAAGCCTGGGAGGTTTAGTCATGACAATGTGACCACTGAGAACAGAGGGCCAGGCCTTGCTCCTGTCCTTCTCTCCCTTTCCCCTGTAATACCTGATTTGGGACTTCTCATTAGCTCTGAGTTTGGTTCTTGTCCTGGATTAAATTTGGCTTGGAAAAATAAAAGAAAGTATTATTTTCTTCATTTCTTACCTGATGTAAGAGAAAGAGTAAAAAGTAATTCATAATTTAAAATGTACAAAAGATTCACATTAAAATGACACATTTATTATTACTGGAAATAGATATCAACCAAGGTACCATCCCCAGAGTAGAGGGGTCAGTAAAGTAGATTTCTGTCCATAGTGAGGCTGGAAGGAGGCTTGGCATGTGACTGCTGGCTAGCAGATGCCACATCACCCATAACTTCCTGATGCTGATTTCAAAGGATCATATTCATTTGTATATTTATGTACTGGTTATAAAAAACCAACCCCATTACTTTGTATCATCTTCTGTTTCTCCTTCATTCATCCTTTATTTGAGATTTCTGAGGATGATCATATACATTTATCAATTAATTCAATGGAAATTTTTTTTTGAAATGGAGTCTCGCTCTATCGCCAGGCTGGAGTGTGGTGGTGCAATCTCCACCCTCTGCAACCTCTGACTTTCTGGGTCAAGAGATTCTCCTGCCTCAGCCTCCCAAGTAGCTGGGACTCCAGGCACTTGCCATCATGCCCCGATGCACGGATAGACAACTTATTTTCTTGTTTGATGTATTTTTAGTAGAGATGGGATTTCACCATGTTGGCCAGGGTGGTCTTGATCTCTTGATCTTGTGATCTGCCCACCTTGACCTCCTAAAGTGCTGGGATTACAGGCATGAGCCACTGTGCCCAGCTGAAAAAACTTTTATGATTGATATCCAGATAGTTAGTTCTGTAACTAACATGTCTACTCTAACCGAGGAAGAACAACAGGTGGTGCAGGGGTTGCATGATTTTGGCAAAGGGAAGTAGCATCTGAAGACAAACATTAGTAGAGAGTCTAATATGACACAGAGATCATCTCTGTCATATTTCAGTAGCCTGCACTGACTTCTCCAGGATCCATGCAAGCGAAGACTTTGATCCTGCAAAATCTCTGCAGTATTGATTCACTCATTCCCTGCCTGAAAACACACAAGAAGTTTAATGGTATGTGCTTTTTCAGGATATACCTATTTTAAAGTAGCAGAAAAAAAAAACCCTCTTATTCAGACACAATACCAGTGGATCCATCTTAAAAACAGAATTAGAGATGCTGTGTTGTTTCTTAACTCTATATTGCCTTATTTTTCCAGAACCAAAACCAGCTCTCTTGTCTTCAAAGATATGAGAGACACTTTTTTTGAGCAAGGATGATTGCTTGATTCCTTCTTACTCTGACCGTGTGATTCCCATGACACAATGTTTAACTGATGAAATATGGTGTCTTCTTATTTACTTTTACAACACATATTTATCAAATCCCTATAAAATAATTTCCAGATATTGAAAGTTCACTGTGTACATGTCACAATTCTGAGTACAAGGATGGATTGTCTGTTCATTTCTCAAACCAATCATATTGGACGTGGAAGATATTTTTTTCTCTCCATTTAAAATATGCGGCATAATGAAGTTAGGCCACTCGCCCAAGGTTAGCTAGTAAAGTGAAGCCTAGACAGGCAGTCCTATCTGCCTTGCTTCAGAGGCCCAGTTTTAAACATGATGCTCACTTTGGAGGCACCCAGTCCTCACTCACT
This sequence comes from Callithrix jacchus, assembly GCF_049354715.1. Taxonomy (NCBI): domain Eukaryota; kingdom Metazoa; phylum Chordata; class Mammalia; order Primates; family Cebidae; genus Callithrix; species Callithrix jacchus. The sequence continues at coordinate 112,869,107 of NC_133507.1, forward strand.
ACCCGGCCACCTTGTCCTATTTTTAATTCTTTGTGTAGAACTTGAAACTGCAGTTTTCTTTTAAATTGTTTGATGACCCCCCCGCCATCCACCTTCACCTCCTCTGCTAAAAGGTGAGCCTGTGAGCAGAGACCTGTTAGGCACTTCATTGCAACATCACAGTACCTAGAATAGTGTCTGGCATGGTATAGGTATCCAACACGTTTCTTAAACAAACAAAAACAATTGACAAGGCACTGATTTTCTGGGTTTCGTTGCTCTTTTGCTAAGGGAAAGACAGACTTGCATGGACAGTTAAGGAACAACATGAAAAGCACTATAAGATAATTAGGAAGATGGCCAAGGGAGTCGGGGGGCTTCACTGATAAGCTGTTATTTGCTCTGGGTTTTGTGAAGAAAAGAAGGGTGTGAAGAAAGCATGAGGAGCATGTAAAATATCAGAAGCAAGAAGTCAGAGTATGTGTGGAGAATGATGAAGTCATTCTGCGTATCTTAGCATCAAGAGGATACCTCCCCAGCCTTGTACTTCCTCTTTAAGAGTCCCCAAGCACTCTGAGCTGACCAGTATCATAGCCTTTGTCACATTCTTTATAATTTTTTATTTATGTCTCAATCTTCCCCGCAGGACTGTGTGATCTTTGGTGCAAGGAACTGGGATGTTCTGACAGTGAACTCCTTTCAGGCAGGGACTCTGCCTTATTTGTCCCTGGCTTTTTGTAATGTAGCATGGTGCTGGTAACTGGAAGCCCTTGGTAAATTTATAATAAATGTATAATGAATGAATGAGTAAACGTGGGAATGACATGGCTCATTAGCAGTTTGTTTATTTATTTATTGAGACAGAGTGTTGCTTTTTCACCCAGGCTGGAGTGCAGTGGCTCACTGCGACCTTTTTCTCCCGGGTTCAAGTGATTCTCCCCCTCAGCCTCCCAAATAGCTGGGACTACCGGCAGCAGCACCATGCCTGACTTACTTTGTATTTCTTTGTAAAGACAGGGTTTCTCCATGTGCTGGTTTCGAGCTCCTGGACTCAAGTAATCCTCCTGCCTTGGCCTTCCAAAATGCTGGGATTACAGGCATGAACCACCACGCCTGGCCATGAGCAGTTTACTTTAAAAGAATTTTGAATTTAAGTTGAGGATAAGCAATAACAGTAGTCAATGTGGTCCTTGGTAGCAATACTAAAAGTATAGTGCCTTTTTTCTGAATATATAGAATCTTGATAGAGAGACAGAAGTGATCTTATGGATGAGGAAACTGAGATCAGAGATATGATATGACTTGCTCATGGTTCCACAGCAAAATTGCAGGTCTAAGTAGAATTTAAATTTAAGAATCATGGCTCTCAAACTTGCTTTCTACAAGTTCTACTATATAGTGTGCTGGTCAGACAACTGTAGTAGACTGTGCAATTCTGAGCTCTACACTTAAGTGTATTATTATTAAATTAATTAATTTAATTAATTAAATAAATATATTGATAAGGTAGAGTTTGTCCAAGGAAGGGTGAAGCAGATGCTAGGGGGATGTGGAAGTAATATCACATGAAGGACAGATGAGGAAATTAAAGATGCTTCACTTGGAGAAGAAAAGACTTGCAGGAAGGCTGTGGGGTGAGTGGGAAAACATGATTTCTGTCTTTTTATTTTAAATAAATAAGTCATTATTCCTTTGCTCCTAAGAGAAAAATAGGAGTCATGGGTAGAAACCACATAGAAGAAACCACATAGAAATAAGCATCTACTCGATACGAGAAAGAATTGTCTCAAAAATTATAGTTGTCCAAGTCTTGTGTTAGTTTGTTTTTCTTTCTTTCTTTTTTTTTTTTTAAAGCAGAGACCATGTTTTATTTGTATTTCCCTAGGACCTTGAATAGTGCCTGGCACATAGTATGTGCTCACTTAAGATTGTTTTGCACCTTTTAAAAGGGATTCCTTCATGGGGTGAGTGAGCATGAAACTGGGCAAGAGTGTATTGTACTATGAACTCCAAGGACTTAGGTTTGTGGTCCTTTGATAAAGAATCACATACAGCAATGCAGCCGTATCTAAGAAATCAAATCATTTCACACTCCTACAAGCCAGAGTCAGTAGAAATGTTTCTTTTAATCTCAATAAATCTCTGTGATGGTTGTATTTTCCCCTCTTCCTTTATAAAGAGGAAGGATTTCTTTGTCACAACTATCTTACAAAGGAGACCCTGGCTTGTTGCATCTTTCTACCTGTTAACTAAACTAAACTTCCATGAAGAAGTTGAAAAGGAATTTGTCTTGTACAGGTATCAGAGGGCCGATTTATGGGAACACTTGAGTGATGGTTTTGCCAATAGAGTCACGTTTTTCACAGTGATGACTAATCTAGAAAACCAGGTTTTTCAGAGTCCTAAATTCTACTTACATTGTCACCTTTATTTATGTTTTAACCAGTATTTTAAACATCACTTCAGAAAATAATTTTTCACTGAATATTTTATATTCTGAATGTGTTGATTTGATATTTGGAGTGTCCTTTTTATTTTTTAAAGTCCACGCACAGGTTATTTGAAGGAGACAAAGAGAGCTTTATTTAAATTTACTGTGTTAGCCATGAAAAGCTTTGCAGAGCTAAATGATAATAATTGACTTATTCTTATCTTATTCCTTGAGAATTTTCACAGCTTATTTTTTCCAAACCAAGTTGTAATACCTATTTGTATGCACAAATCAAACAAAAATCCATACCAACTTCCCAGTGAGGTCTTTCAGATGCTATGGGATTTTCTTTCTTACCTCACCTTTAAATATGCTCAAAACATATCTCTGTTTTCATAAAATATTTTCATCATCTTAGTTCCATTTCAAATCATGGTGGTGCATTTGCCATAAAGCTATTCATGGGGTATTGGTTGTGATTCTAACTTCTTTTCAAAGAACCATATACTATATAGTTTGGTGCTTTTGAGAATTCACAATTTTGGTGTTTCACATTTAATGGTGTTATATTTTTCCCCTGTAATTCCACCCACTTAGATGGAATATATTTCGCCACTCTGTGTATACCTAATAAGTGACTTGTTCCAGGTCCTTCAGATATATGCACTTAACTGGCAGATTCTAAGCTGCTTCCCCAATAAAAACCAATATCTTATTTCCCTCTTCTTTATGAGTTATAAAACACTTCCCTCCCCTTCTTCTTCTATTTAATTTATATGTCAGAGATTTTTCTGCTCTAGGGATGAAAATGGAAGACCAGGGAAGAAAGTTGATGAAATAGAGATGATTCAAAGATCCAAAATATGTTATCCTCACTCAATATAAAGTAAATTATTTTTTCTCTTTTCCAATAACCATCATTTCCCTTGATCTTGGAATCACTCAAAAACCTAGCCACTGAGTCCTGTACAAACTAATGTGCTGTCTCAAGATGAGGAGAAACATGAAATATTGGTAGCTGTACAGATTGTACTAGTCTAATTATATTTACAGTTATGAGATACCGCAAATTTAAGAATGCCATTTTTTTCTCATCACTGAGTATTTATTATATATAACAAATACATGGGAAAGAAAAAACTATATTGTGTGATATAAATAGTTTATTTACATTACAGAAAAAACATCAAGACAATGTATACTATTTCAAATATATCCATACATAATCAAATATAGCTGTAGTACATGTTTTCATTGGTGTAGATTACCACAAATGCAAGGCAACATGTGTATATCTCTTGTCTTATTCTTTTGTCTATAACACTGTATTGTGTAGTCCAAGCTCTCGGTAGTCCAGCCACTGTGAAACATGCTCCCTTTAGATTAACCTCGTGGACGCTCTTGTTGTGTTGTCTGAACTGTAGTGCCCTGTATTTTGCTTCTGTCTGTGAATTCTGTTGCTTCTGGGGCATTTCCTAGAAAGTTGGAAAGTTGATAAATCTTAGTTCAATGCTATTACCTTGGTCCTACAGAGTGAAGCTATGGATTAAGCAAATTATTAAAATATTTCAGATGAAAGAATTTATTGTTAGTAGAAGCTCGGATTATTTTGGAAAAGTTTTTATTTTGCTTCTCTGTGCAGTTATCTTTAAGCTTCTATTGAGAATTGAACAGAGGCAGAAGTTAAAGAGGAAGACATTTACTTTGTCCTTAACTGCTTACTCATTAAGGCACAAAGAATGACTCAGCATAATGCAATCAAGCAAGTCGTGAGCCCTTTTATCTCACTTTAAAGGTCTTCAACAATTTTATATTTTAAATGTCCTAAGAATGAATGTTATATTGACTTTTCAATGTTATGAGTTTAAATCCTATCAAACCAGAGAATGAACCAATTGTTAATATTTGATATTAGGAATATTGTTTTGAACTAGCCATTAATAGTATAAATTAGGGAAATAAATTGGTACCAATTATTTAGCATCTATAAAAATCTAATATTCAGTCAAATTATCTGAAAATCTCTGATCTAGTATTTTCTTGTCTTGTAACAAAAAATGCTTTGGCTATGCAATAAGAATAATGGAAAGTTCATGTAAAAGTCTATTATAATAATCTATGAAGTATCAGAATATATCAAAATATATAAATATAACATTACATGTATATCATGTGTGTGTATATGTATTTATATATATGTGTGTATGTATGTTTATGTATACAAATATATACATGTAGAGTTTTAGAGGGAGGATAGGTCTGCTAAAGTGAACATGGAGCAGAAATCACATTCCCAGCTCTTGGGAGCTAGAGATAAAAAGATCAAAAATCCAACTTCTCAACAGGGCAACTCCTTTCATTTTGAAACATGTCTCCAAATGTCCATATTTTTTGTGACACGTGGTGTTTAGGAGTAGGGCAGGTGTTTTGCTAAAATAGTAAAGAAAAAGAGAAAAGAATTAAAAAAAAAAAAGAAAATAAGAAGAAGGAGAGGAGCCAGTAGAGAGATATAGAAGATAGGAGAGACCAGATGAGGAAGACCAAAAATCAAAGGAAATGAGAGGACCTCTGTTTGGTGCAATTCTGTAAATATTTTAGCAAGACCTATTTTAAAATAGGTGTTGACAGACAGAGGTGTCCAGGTCATCAGGAAAGTAGGATTTCTGGGGTCTGGGGAGAGATAGCCTAGTTGGAAAGTCTGGTTTCAGAGCAGAATGTTTTCAAGTGAGTGAAATGAATCCACACTGGGAATTGTTGTGCTTTATTGACTAGTATGAATCCTGGAAAGGCTGTAGGTTTAGTGGTCCTAAGACAGATTTGGAAAAGGCATTACAGAATACTAATTTAGTTTATGTGCTATGCCTCTGCCTCAAAAGCAAATACACTGAGGATGGGTTTTATTTTATTATAACATGGAAAATGAATAAGGCCACATGCCTTGGAAAAGTAGCTTACTCTAATTTGGAGCTCAGTTTAGATAACCTTGAGCATCAGAATACACAAAACCCTTACCAGACACAGGGCAATGTGAGTACTGTGGAGTGTCCCGGTTCTGGCACTAGGCAACCCGGACACCATTTCTGCCTTTGCTGCTCAGCTGTGTGAAGTCAGCAATTTGCCAACTTCTACCTCAGCGTTTCTATCTTGAAACTGGAGATAATTGTTCTTTCTTTATAATGTTATTAAATGTGTGTATATATATGTGTGTGTGTGTATGTGTATACACATATATGATATACACACATAATGTATACTTACATAAATCTTGGTGAGGAAAGGACCCTGTATATTCCAATTGTTTTTATTATGTATGGGAATGCAGCTGGGATTCATGACAGAATTGAAAACATCTAAAATATTTATAGTTTTGCATTTGTGTCAGTAGTTGAAGTAGCAATCAAATTGTTGAGATTATATTCATTAAATATAGGTTTTGTTTTTCATGTACTGATATTGGCTAGATATTAGAGTCATATGGCACAGTTTCCCATGTTTCAGATTCTTTTCTTTGTCTTTTTATATGCAGTATTTTTGCTTTCTTGTTATCTTTATGTTCCCCAGAATCTATTTTAATACAATCCATTGACTCACTTGGCATCTAAACGTGAGAGTTGAGTTGATGAACTCCTCTTGGCTTAGAACAGCCCAAAGCTCTAGTCAATGATCTTCCCTTAAGCCCTTAGGCCAGGAGAGGATTTATGAACCATATTTTGTCTTTTTCAAGAGCAAAAGACACACTTGTCCTTAAAGAAGATAGTGCAATACCATACTAAAATGTATTATGGCCCTTATTTTCTAAAGATATGATACTTTCTTTTATTTTTGTATCTGTTCAAAATAATTCTTAGGGAAACATTCTGATTTACTTCAGAGCTACACAAATGAAGAAAGACTAAATGTCTTGTGAGTTTGGTGAACATCTTAATAACTGCCTTGGAATTTTTTATAGAAGAGTGAAATCAGGTCAGTAAGGGCTATCTTCAATGACTTTTCTGGTTATACAGAACACAAATGATATGCATTTGGCTTAAAGTCCAATTCTTGGTTACCATCGGTTTGCATGCTAATGAAATTAGGCAGGTATTGGGCTTACTCCTTTACTCCAAGCCCAGCTTCAGGCATTGTTAACTAATGATGGTTTTCTTTCCCATTGAAACTAAAGAAAACCTCTCTATCTTTCAACCTGATTCTCCAGGAAATAATTACCTTTTGATTTGACATAAAAACTTGTTGTGATATTTGCTGCATGTTTCTATGTATTTAAGGTTTTCATTTATCATAAAAGTACAACTATATGTGCTTCTGCATTTTGTGGCAGAAAGCTATTTTGTCATCCTAAGATAAAAATGTATTTGTTATTACACCAAGATATGTCAAAACTGATCCAGGTACATAAGGATACTGATCCAGGTACATAAGGATACTGATCCAGGTAGATAAGGATACTAATTCTGGCAGATAAAATCAATAATCTTTATCATCAGGCAAAATTAAAGAAAACAATTTGTACCTCCCCAATATGCTATTGTACCACTCCATTGTCTACAAATACTCTTATGCTAAGGACATAGGACTCATAGAGAAATGGCTTCATGGTCCATGAAGGAACTCAGCTCAGAGGAATCTGATTTAAAAAAGGAGGAACAAGATATCCCTTTATTTGGGTAGCTACCAAGTGCTGTTACTGACCTCGTGATGCAGAGGACCACCACACAGATGACAGCAATCTGAATCGTTCCAATCACAGCTGCGATTAAGACATACTGAAATCGTACAGGACCGGGAACAACATACAGAACACTGTAGTCCTTTTTTTCACAGTGTTGTCCAGTATAACCAGCATCACACCTGGAAGAAATTATAGTGCCCAGTTACCTGTAGCTGCTGCATTCATTTTTATAGTTGATCGATAGGCATTTATTTTCATCACAAAATTAGGGCTCTTTATTTCCCTTTGTAAATAAAAATACTACTTTGAGGTTATGGCTCTCAACTACTTATTTTCAACAAGATTTCTTTGTATTTGTCAGCTATAAGATATATGGTTTCTTTTTGTATTTATGATAATTTCAAACATAGGAGGATTACTAGATAATTTATTTTTGATGACAATATATATATGTCTAGGGATGACTGTTATTTCTATATTTCTGAAAGGTAAGCTTTACATTTTAATTTGCTCTTTAATCAACCTAAGTCAACATGTTTACTTGAAAAAATATTTGTTTCTGATGACATGGGTACAAAAATTAGTCTGTTTGTTTTGGATGAAACATTCTCTATGCCATTATCAGAATAAATGTTGAGAAATATTAGGATCAGAGTTACATGATGAGTCATTAAATCTGCTGGTCAAAAAAGATCATCTGCTGATGATAGAGTCAAATTTTGTTAGAAAAAAGTAAGTATGATGTAAGCAATATAGTTCTGCAAAATAAGATGAGATGTTGTTCACCTGAGAATGAATGTTCCTCTCTTATTCAACCCTGATGGAAAGCTCAGGTAGACAATCTACCTATGAAAATTAGCATGTGTCAATGAAATGAGAAAATAGCTCACAAAAAATAATACTTGAAGGAGATCAGCATGTCATTGATTTTGTATTACTTCATTGAATTTCTCATAACTACATCCTGATAATTTTCTTCTCTCCACCAGGAAGGGTTTAATAATAATGACACTACTGGGGAGTGAGAAGGTATCAGGAGTAACTTCTCAGGTTTGTTCATTCTGCCTGACTTCAGCTGAAGGCCTGTGCTAGTATATTTTGTGGAGGGAAATCATGAGAGGAAGACAGTACTAGTTGGCAGTGGGGGTGGCGTAGGGGCAGGGAGGCAGAATGGGAGGGACGGAGGGGGAGAGAGAGAGAGAGAGAGAGAGAGAGAGAGAGAGAGAGAGAGAGAAACCTTCTGTTGTAAGTCAAAATATAACCTATTTCATCATATGTCACTTGTACTTAATGTAAATAAAAATGTTTTCATTTTGGCTTTGCCAGCTCTGAAATAATTATGCTTTAGACATGAATACACAGCAGGTATTTAAAAAAATAAATATTTATTTATTTATTTTCAGACTCATCATGTAACTCTGATCCTAATATTTCTCAACATTTATTCTGATAATGGCATAGAGAATGTTTCATCCAAAACAAACAGACTAATTTTTGTACCCATGTCATCAGAAAGAAATAGAGTCTTGCTCAGTTGCCCAAGCTGGAGTGTAGTGGTGTGATCTTAGTTCACTGCTGGCTTGAACTCCCGGGTTCAAGGGATCATCCCACCTCAGCTCTCAAATAGTTCCTGGACTACAGGGGCATGCCACCATGCCTGGCTAATTTTTAAATTTTTTTTGAGATAGGGTCTCTCTTTGTTGCCCAGGATGGTCTTGAACTCCTGGCTTCAAGTAATCCTCTCACCTCAGCTTCCCAAAGTGTGGAATTACAGGTGTGAGCCATCGTGGCCAGCCAGTATTAATATTTATAAACTAAATGCAGATATGCAATTTCTTTGCGTCTCTGCTAAGTTTGAAACTGTGAAGGTATAGCTAATGATCTCACTTTGCAAGGCCCCAGGGGAGAGCAGATCTATAGAAAATAGTAAATGCCTGGCAAAACAAGGATTGATGATATTTATGAGAAGACTGGAAAGACTTAGGAAAAGATGATCTCTGAGAAGCAACAATGTTATCTTATATACTTTAGACTTTTTCCATTCATTTGTCTGAGAAGTACTTATTGAGCACATGACATATGACAAGTATTATTCTGCGTTCAGGAGAGTGATAATATGGAGGAACTTGTACCTTTAAAGAGCTTATAACGCACAAAGTACAATTTTAAATTTTACCAGAAGAGTTCAGTCACGTGTTATATAGTACTTGAGTGTGTAAGTTGCACCAATTTTTGTTTTAGTGTATGAATGCTTGTGTGAGTATGTGTGAGTGTGTGTGTGTGTGTGTGTGTGTGTATACATGCGCAAAGAAGCAGATAAAAGCGTTGCTGCTGATCACCCATTCAAGAAAAACGTCGACCAATTTTCTATAAACAGCTATACTTCGGTTTCTACATATTTACTTTATACATTAACAGTTCTTTTTTTTTTTTTTTGAGACAGAGTTCCGCTCCTGTTACCCAGGCTGGAGTGCAATGGCGCGATCTCGGCTCACCGCAACCTCCTCCCCCTGGGTTCTCCTGCCTCAGCCTCTTGAGCAGCTGGGACCACAGGCACACGCCACCGTGCCCAGCTAATTTTTTGTAATATTTAGTAGAGACGGGGTTTCACCATGTTGACCAGAATGGTCTCGATCTGCCGACCTCGTGATCCACCCGCCTCGGCCTCCCAAAGTGCTGGGACAACAGGCTTGAGCCACCGCGCCCGGCCCATTAACAGTTCTTAAGAGGAAAAATTTACCTGCAAGATGGCTCCTGCATATTGATAGAATGCTCACACTTCCCATGCATGCAGAAGCCATTGTAATGTTCCGGACAAGGTACGTGGTGTTCTCTGGCACTTTCTTCCAATTTGTTAGCATTCTCTGTGAATACAGATAAAAGCAAGCACCCCCCTGTAAATACTTTCTTAGCCTGGTAAGATCAACCAGTACATTAAGAAGCAAAGCTATGGTAAGCAAAGATATTTAAAAGGGCAAGAACTAAAGGGCCGTGCTTCAGAAGTAAGAGGCAGAAAGAACTGAAAGACAGATGTCTTTACAATTGCGTTTAGAAATGAAATTGCAAAATTACCCCGTGCTTTTTATGCTTTTATGCAATTTTCTACATCTTTAACGGCCAGTGGTGTTTCTATGAGTTGTCAGACAGCTTTAATTTTCCTCGCATACAGACTGTACATTGATCATGAAATACTCCAAGAAGAAATATCCTATTTTTTAAATTTCAAAGCCCAGCATAATGTCCTTAAGAGTAAATTGCTGTAATACCTTGGTACTTTTGCAATACAAGAGCTTAAAAGTTAAAATATGGCTGTGTTCAACTGTTAAACACACATTTTCCAAGCCGAATGCAAATTTCAACAAATGCATTCTTTCAGCCTTTTAAAATCTATTGCAAACATGATTTTCACTAGCATCCATACATTTTTTTTGTTGCCAAAATAAACCTATTGAATAGAAAATGTTATTTCAAAATCACTTATGTAGATATTCACACATTACACTGAATACTGGAAGTATATTTAAATGCATAATATTTGGCCTATGTTAACAGTGCTATGTGACATCTAAGCTTATGATAAAGAATAAACTTGGATTCTAAAATGAACCCTTTTCCCTGCCATTACATGTTCTACTTGTTTTGACATGTTTTTTATAGATATTTGAATTTTTTGACCTTTGTTAGTCCAAATACATTTGTTTCATATTTGTAATGCCATCTTTAAGTGTCTTTTGAGTCTTTATATGTTCATTTTATGATAAAATTTTTGCCTTTTTTGTTTTTCCTAAATCTGAAATATGATATTCTTGAAAATTTCTGCCCAAACACATGAGAAATACAGCTTTTACGACCTCAATCTGAAGACACTCTTCAATTTGCAGGTACTCTTCAACACCCTAATAATTAGTCAGCAGTAATAGAAAAGGGTAAGTGAATTCCTATTTTTATAAAATGGATTATTTCTACCTAAGGGTATAGGTTTTTAAAAAAATTATAGGTGATAACCATATTCGTCAGGAGATGAAACATGCCTCTGGTATTAGTGAATCAGACAAATGTATTATTTATGATTAAACAGAGCTACAAAAATCTATACATCTTTAAGATCCAGATGCCATCTGCAAAATATTAAAGTTTGAAATAAGTTGTTAAATATGTATAGTGCTTTCTTGTGTAGAGATATTAAATGCATCATTATGATGGACAATATTTTAAGTTACACACCCAAGTTTGTAAGGGATTTACCACTAATGTACTAGAAAGCCTGTAGATGACATTAAAATCATTAGTTTGTTTCTTATCTGTGTCCCTTTAGCTAGGATGGTTGGTGATTTTTTTTGTTGGCATTACAATATTTCCAATTGATAACTGCTATTATACTGAACAAACGACTTCCATGGAGAAAACTAAGAATGTATAGAACTTTTTAAATTTATTCCCTCTTCTTTGAAGTTACTTTGGAATTTTGTGGCATGATGTTTTTGGTAGTAAGTGCAGTTGCAGTAAGCAAATACACCAAAACTGGAGTGGGCAGTGTTGGGTGAAATTTCCCACACGGGAACGTGTGACCAAAATGAAAGCAGGGCAATTTGTGAACCCATGGAGGAGGCTGTGTTCCTTCTGTGCCAGGGCCAGGGGCTACGCACCAGAGCGATTAAACCGTGCACCTGTGGTTTAGAGGAGGTGTTAGCAGTGGGGTTTGTCAGTCACTCTGCTGCTGTAATGAACCAGTTCTCTGATTTTCACTTTTATTTCTGGACCTTCTTCCCTTAACAAACTATTCAATACTTCTATTTAGGGTTCATTAGTAACCCCTCAGTGCTTCTGAACACCTGCATGCAGGGAAATTTTCTGTGAGTTCCCTAAATTTCAGTTATACACTGTCTTTTTTTCAAACACATCTTATTAGGCCTATTTTTCTTTCTGTCAGTTGCAAAGAAGATCAAGAATTTTTTAAAGTGAAAATCAAGGTTTTAGGCTATTTTATTTTTAACCCTGTACCTCACCCCATACTGACAGTTTGTTTCTGGACTCGTGCCATATTCACAATTATGAACTGAAGTATAAGGGAAAAGTAAGAGCTTGTTTGAATGAGACGTTGCCTTAGTGTAGTAAGAGATGGATATTTTCACAAAGTTCATTATCCAGCCAGGGTGATCACATGGGCAGGGAATAGTTCCCATCGTAAAATCTGCTAATTAGTTTACACTTTCTTTATTAGCTTGGAGTGCTCTGTTATGCTGCTCATAGGATACTGTCAAATAAGAAAGCAGAGAGATTGAAAATAAATGAGTAGAAGAAATGATCTCTGGGCAAGAAAACGAGGAATCATCAATATATGTCAACAAATTTATAGTCAATCCAACCAAGTAAACCAGTTGATTGAAAACCTGAATATACAACCACTGCTAGTAATGCAATACACATATTTTAGAAATGAGATTTTAGTATATTAAGAATAGTAGAAACACAGAAATCTAATATCCAAACAAACATGTATATGAAACATAGTGTTTGTGATCTTAATATTTATATATAGTAGGTATTAAGCAATAACAAAGCATTAAAACATTTTAAATTATATAAAAATTATGTATATCTGGAAGTCTGCATGTTTCTTTCAGTAGCTTATGGTTTAGACATCGATTTCTCTGTCCTCCATTTAAAATGAGGTTTAATGTAAGGGTGGTTCTCCTTCTACTAAAATAGACAAGAGGCTATGGTAGAAACTCTTCTTGTCTCTGTTTAAAATCCTCCACTAGTTTCCTGTTTAAATGTTTACAAATGGTTTGTTCTAGATAGTTTCTGACTCTTTTAAGAAACAATTTCTGATATAATCTGAGTTATTTGCAGCAGAGCTAATAGGGCTGCGTGCCCATTGCTAGTCAACACTTCAGTTAAGAGCTATTGACCTGGGCTGTTCTATAACACAGCTATATACATGGTTTCTACCCTGGTGCTTGCAGGGAAAGAAACAGAGAAAGCAAAAGAGACAGAGAATGGCAAATGGTGAGGCCTTACCTTACTGTAACTCAAGAATTGTTAAGTGGGTAGAAAGAGGGCAAAGACAGACTTAGTAGTTCAGACTAAATCAATACAGTCCAGTGTGTATGTGTATGTGTATGTGTATGTGTATGTGTATGTGTATGTGTATGTGTATGTGTATGTGTATGTGTTTACCATTGCCCCTGTCTTCTTTTCCCTAAAAAGCTGAAAATAAGATGTTGTTTAGAGAATAAATCTGTCAAAGGAACACATTATGGATCAAAGCAGAGCTAGTACAGTGTAAAATTTGATGAAATCTACCCATATTTCTAAAAAAAGTGTTTCCCTTTGGACAAAGATGAAAGCTTGGCCAAAGAAGTTCTTAGAGTTAAGTTGTATTATCTATCCCTGTGTTCTCCAAGTTGGTATGTCTTTTTTTGGGGGGGGGGCGGGGGAGAGAGTCTCCTCTATTTCCCAGGATGGAGTGTGTGGCATGATCTCAGCTCACTGCAACCTCCACCTCTGGGGTTCAAGTGATTCTCATGTCTCTGCCTCCATAATAGCTTGTCCCCATTGTTGGTGTCACTGCCCTAGCTAATTTTTTTAATTTTTAGTACAGATGAGGGTTTTCCATGTTGGTCAGGCTGGTCTTGAACTCCTGGCCTCAAGTGATCCACCTGCCTTAGTCTCCCAAAGTGCTGATATTACAGTCGTGAGCCTGCACCCAGCCCAAGCTAGTATGTCTTAGAAAACCAACCTGAACTAGCAAACCCAGAATCCCAGGTACAGAGATAGATGCACCAGGTTGTTAGTTTCTGAAGCCATTGAATATTTTACTCAGTTAACCCATTTCTTTTATGCTGATGCTCTACTGTCTAGTCATTCTTAAAATAATTTGACTTCTATGTAGCCTTCACATTGGAATGACTTTGACAAAACAATATGTATATCTTACCCATTTAACAGTTACATATTTCATTTGAGTGAACTGACTAGTTCCAAATTTCTGTTCATTTTTTGAGGGGGTCACATGTCAGCTTTCTTCATCCCACTCAATTCTGAAGTTCTGTAAGGTCAAACTTCTGCTGTATAGACCAGAGAACTAGACCCTTACCCATTGTGCACTACAGGCTGAGTGGCCTTTGGGGGCTGGTCAGATGATATTTCTCTGGTAATGGCCCACTTTAATCAGGCCTTTATTTCAAATGTACACAAATTCCTAGGCCACTGATTGGTCCAGAGGAGTCTGATTCTGTGTAAGGGTTTCTGAGTAAATTTAGAAAGATCCTGAACTAGAGGAAACATGGAGAATTTAGTGAATGTTTTAGAGGGGCAGATCTCCACTGCACATTTTTAAACAAATAGAGCTGTTCAACAGGAGAATGTGTTCCACTGTAAAGTACTGGGCTGCTGGTGGTATTGACAGGAGCTGTGTTTCTAAGGGATGCTGTAGACTGTTAACGTATATCGATTAGATTATTTCAGAACTCTAAGTTCATTGAATTCTGAAAGTCACATTGATTTTTATTGTTAATATTTACTTATGATTAATATTTACTAACATTTATTATAAAATATTATTTTTGATATGCTAGGAGAAAGATGTAGAGAAATAGAGGTATTATTTACATACATTAAACAAAATAAATTACTTTTGCTTTAATTATGGGAGATGTTACCTTTTGAAAGGGTATAAAATAACTTAAATTTTGACTATGTCTATAATTCAGACATTCTAGCTTTTGAAAGGGTATAAAATAACTTAAATTTTGACTATGTCTATAATTCAGACATTCTAGCCTAGAGGACCTTTACTATGTAGTGTATTGCCTTTCTTTGGTGTAGTGGACCTTAATTCAATTTTTAAAATCATGCTTTAACCTTCCATATGATCTTGACATGCACATGCATGTGAGTGTTACAGTTTGGTTTATCTATTCAACTGTGTTTTGCTGTGGGCCCACAAAATGTATCATACTTTTATAGAAAACCAAAATTTTTGATTTTGAATGTGTATATGTAATCTTGCTATTATTATATATAATGACATTAGAGGGAAACTCCAGTATTGAAATATTCATATTCTTGGACAGCTTTTGTGATTACTTAATTTTACCCTTCACCTACTTACTGCCGTATCTCCAAAGCAAAATGAAACTACTTTTATTTAACTGGAAAAGGAAAAACTAGTTTGTTCTTATTATATTTACATTGTGCCTGGGACAGAAATAAATTATGAATATAGAAATAAAGTCATGATTGTCCCCATTATTGGTTAGAGTTGGTTTCAAAGAAGATATTCAATTCTTATGATTTCCTCTCCTTATCTTATCAGGCATAAACATACGAGGCAGTAAAACCTCATACCTAGCTTGAGTTGCAATCGATGCTTTTTAAAGTCTAGAAAAGCATTACTATTGAATGGGTTCTGAATGTAATGCAGTCTGAGTTTCTGCAACTTAACAGATTCCACAATGGCCTCACCTGCTGTCATAGTTTCTTCAAGGCATAGATGAGTAGATGAGAAGAGTCTCTCCTTTATAAAGCTTCTGGGACATAGACTCAAATAAGAATGCTAGCTAAAAGTGACAGCCTAGCGTGAGGGGCACAGAGAATGTAAGGAACAATCAATTTTCAAGTTTTATAAAGAGCAGAGACCCAGTCATAACATTCTTATTATTTAATCTCTGTTAAAGACTTAGAAATCAACTCTGCAAACCAGAGGCCATGTTTTTCAACATTCTTGCTACAAATTTAACATTTCTTCTACAAGTTCAACATTATTCTATTTTTTCAGAAAAATAATTGAAACTACTTGGATCAGAAACTTTGCTAGTAAGGCAGTAGTATGGGTTGGGAACAGGATGGATGCGAATAAATAGAAATTCCTCTTTATCCCACGATTGATAGGTACTTATATATAATGTGAAATGTGATTATCCTTATCACTGCTTGCACATACTATAAATATTCTTATTGGACATAAAATAAAAATAAAGTGGAAGAAAACTAATTTTCCTGTCACTGCATTCTCAGGCAAGGCCTTGATGACATGATTCAGGAATGGCTGGATTTTAAATTGGAAAAAGTACCAGTATCTGAAATATATATAGTAATTTGGGGACTGGAGTAATTGAAATGCAACAATAGTGGATGATTATTTGCATGGGCTTTTATTAACTCAGTTTCTACTTGTAATATATTTACACAGATAAATACTGAAAAATTTGAAAAATCTTGGGAGAAAAACTTGTATGCAACATTTTCACTTAGGACATCCAAATACAATTAAAATTCAATAATTTGGCATAACAAGGCTCACTAGATATAGTTAGAAATACTGGACCTCAGAAAAATTTATTATTAGGAGCAAATAAGTAGCTCCTTATTTGTTTGCTCTATTTTTTGACTTGGAAATGGCCCTGCTTGGATTTCGAGGCAGGCTGCTGGGAGAAGTTGTGTTCTGCCTTTAATGGTTCTTTTCCAACTTCACCACTCAGTCAAGAGCCTATTAACTCTCAGCAAGTGGGTAAATCCTATCAGTTTAGTGGACTTAGTTTGAAGATCTTTTTTCAAAATACAATATTTTATGGAACTTTAGATATCTTTGACAACATTTCTGTAAATATCAGGCCTTGGGAAGAGGCAGGAATCTATGGTTCATTAGCCTCTTGGGAGTCCAGAGCTGGAGTTGCCTTAAGCTTATCTGGGGCAATTTGCTACAGCTCTCCCCACTGAGTTTTCTCCTCAGCATCTCTTCTTACTTTCAAGCTGCTCTCAGGAGACAAAGTTTGCTATAAACTGTAGAGAAAGGAAAAGCTGTGAGAAGCCATTTTATGCTAAGAATATACTTATTTTTTTCTTTTTTGTCTTGAACCAAATCTATGCATTTCTGGCCAAAATCATTTGCTCGTGGTTAATCTGGACATCCCTTCTTAGTGAGCTTCCTTGGTGACAATGCTGAAAAGGACACTAAGTGACAAAAGAAAGAAGCAACAGGTCAGGTCCCATCTACTTTAGCCTTCTGGGCCATGTGAGCCAAGTGATTTTCTTCTTTCTAGGCTGTGTGTGCAGAAATGGATAAACAGTCAAGACAAAGCTTCTCAGGTGACGTATCTGTGTTCCTCTGTGACCCTGAAATGACTAACCAGCAGAGACTCAAGAGGATTGAGGTTGGAGCATTTACTGGAATATAGTGAAAGCAAAGGTTTGAATAACAGATACAACCCCAAAACTGTCTTTCAGTAATTTATTATATGAATATTTCTTGAGTAGCTATTATGTGTCTGACACTATGCTATGTGTTGTGTGTCCATATGCTGTAGCTATTGGTTGTCTCCCACTGATTTTGTTTATTATCTCTTAAAGACAACCAAGAAAACCAATACTTAAGACAAGACGATAGTAAGTATGTCTTCAATTACTTGAGAATCTTACAACAGGACAATTGTGTTAATACTCAACATGATCAAAATGTGATTAGCATTTTAAAGTAGATTTATAAAATTTCCTTTTTTTCCACAGATTAGGAAACTGAAGTTAAAGTCGGTTAAATTATTTGTCTCAATAACTTACACAACTGGTAAATAGAACGGAGGTTGAAGTCAGGGTTCTTTCCAGTGTACTATGTACAGTATAATAGGAACTTATTAAAATAGACATCTGGCCTTCATATCTTATTTATCATTTGTGTCTTATGACTCCTGATTCTCCCATCTAGATTCTATTGCTACTCTAAAATAACAATTATTTTCTTTTTTCTTTCTTTCTTTCTTTCTTTTCTTTCTCTTTCTTTCCTTCCTTCCTTCCTTCCTTCCTTCCTTCCTTCTTCTTCTTTTCTTCTTCTTCTTTCTTTCTTTCTTTCTTTCTCTCTCTCTCTCTCTCTCTCTCTCTCTTCTTTCTTTCTTTCTTTCTTTCTTTCTTTCTTTCTTTCTTTCTTTCTTTCTTTCTTTCTTTCTTTTTTGCCTTTTAACCCATGAGGCACCTTGTCTAAAGCCAACCCATCACGAATCTCAATCCCTCCATCATCCTCAAGGGTTCGCCATCAATTATCTCCCTTTCATCCTGCATATTCAACTCTCCCTCACTCTTTGCTCCTTTCCATCAGCATTTCAACACATTCAAATATCTTTCTTCTTAAAACAGAAATGAAAAAAGGCTTCTTAATCCATGTCCCTTGGTAGGCATTTTGTCTCCTTTATTCTATTTACAGTGAAACTTACAAGTGTTGTCCCTGCTCCTTTTCTCACTTCTGCACTCACTTATCCTCATTCTTTAACTTGAAGCTCTCTGGTCACCCCTTCGGAGAAATTGCTATGACCAATGTTACCAACAACATTGTTGTTGTTAAAACTAGTACTCTCGTCTCAGGCCTCAGCCATCATAATTTCTTAATAATATTAGCTACAGCTGACCACATCCTCCTTTTTAAAGCCCTCTCTTCGCTGAGTTTCCCTGATACCACCTACTTTGTGTTCTTTCTGGTTATTCCTTCATAGTCTATTGTGTAGGCTCCCATTTTCCAAGTGATTCCTTAAATATTGATACTTCCCTAAGGTTCTTCTCTTGTCACACTTGAAGCATTTTCCCCGAGAGAGCTCATCCTCACCCAAAGCTTCTATTTGTCATTCAACTGCCTCTGACCTCCAAATATTAGTCAGCCCAGATTGCCTTTTTATAGGCTACAGGTGATCACACTTCTATGAAGTTTCTTATCTATGTATCAACATTCCTAGGGTCTCCCAGGCAACTTACATTCATCAGATCCTTCTCCCACTTCCTTCCCCTGCTTCTTATCCCAGGCATATTTATCTACCCATTGACCAAACCAGAAATCTGGGTTTTACTTTTAAATTCTAACAGAGTGAATCACCAAGTCCTGGGATTTCTACTTCTTATGTATCTTCCAAATTTGTCTATTTCTCTACATTTCTACTGCTACTCACTAAAGTCAGACCATATTTCAGCAAATCACCATGCCTCCAATTTTGCCCTCTCGAAATCAATTTTCCACACTAGAGTCAAAGTGATCTTTCTAGAAGGAAGATGTGAGTACATTATAATAGCCCTTAAAACCTCCCAAAGAAATAATTCTCAAGTTATTCCTCATTATTCCTATAATGAGTCAAATGGTAACAATACTCAGAAGGCAATTCAGAATCGAATCCCAGCTTCTTCATTCTCACCTTTTGCAATTCTTTTGCATCTTCCTACACTCATCATATGAAATTTCTCTCTCCCCTCTGGGACTTTCCATATGCTATTCCCTTTACCTGAAATTCTTACTTTCCTCCCTTTTCATCTACCTGAGTCTGGCTCATCACTCAAGTCTCATCATTGGCATTATTTCCTGTAAGAAGCTTCTGTGATGTTCTCTTCTGTCTCCTCAGTCTGGGCTCACTGCTAAACCACTCTCCTATTTTGGAACCCTCCAAACCAAATTTTCATACTTGTCTGTGCGACACGTTAGTTCAGAAACTCCCTTTTAATGGCTGATAATATATCTGATTAAAAGAAGAAAAAACTTGTGTGATCTCTGTATGTAGCACAGAGCATAGTGCAAGATGATAAACACATAGTTTTGAAAATAAAGGAATGTTTCCCTAAGTTTCTCTACTGATATTGGGAAGCTTCCAGAAAAATATCCGAAAGTTAAAGCAGCAGAAAAGGGATCTTAACTGTGCTTCATGGGAACAACTTTTTGTAGAGGAGGGAAGCATGTTAGAAACAACCAAGGGGACTGTAAGAACTGCCTTATGAAAGAAGATCTGCCAGTGGGGAGGGGCTGCAGATCCTGGAGAAATGGAGACAGGGAAGGGGGTGTGGTTTCATCTTTCCACAGCTTCCAGTGAGGCTAATGGAGAAATGAACAGATCAAGGAATTTTTAAAATGATATCTCTTCTGTTAGCCAGTGATGTGTGTAATTGTGAAAGGAAGAACTTGTTACCACCTTCATTAAGGATTGAAGTATGGGAATTTTAGTTTTAGGTGGAAAAATTGTCATTTGTATGCATGTCATACCTCAAAAATCACAGCAGAACTATGTACGGTCAATTCTGAGTTAATATATTCTAATTTGGCCATTCACACTCTGTGTACAGCATTGTGCAGAGGTGAGATCATTAAAATTTTTCAGGGCAGAAGAAAACTTTTATTTAAAAAAATAAAAAATAGGCAAACAAATTTCAAAATAGAAACTAGTATTTTCAATTAATAAAACATTTTCCTTACTGGTCAGCTTTTGAACATAACTATGGATTTCTTCTCATACTTAAAAGTATATTATGGTAATAGATGATAACCACCAAAATTAGAAGCACAGATACACTTGATGATACTGTGATAAATAAAACTAGTGATCAGTTTGGTTTTCTACAAGAGCAGTTGAAAAGAACTGGAGCAGTTTTATAATTTACTAAACTAAGGAAGAGATGTATAGCTTTTACTCTTCAATAGGCTTTTTTTTTAGCACAGTCTCAAAAGTGCTTGACAAAAGACACCAGAAGTAATGTAAAATTCTGCATGAAAACTGGTTTAAAACTGAACTTCTGAAAAAAACAAAAGGAAACTAAAAAGTTCCGTGAAATTGGTAGTAAAAGTGCTTCTAACAGTTAGAAATGTTTTATATTATTTAAATGGAATATTTAAGTTTAATATTTAATTCTAAACATTAATAAACTACCCAGTTTAGACATTGTAGATAGCCATAGTTGCGGATATTATGCAATCCTAGATACCTGAGCAGCATTTATAGGCAGAGCAAGTTAGTACTGTATTTGGATGTCACAGAATCATAGAGGATACTGCTGATGCTCTGACACCCCTCACAGAAGGATGTATACAGACATACACATTTCTGAGTTTTACATAAACACTATTCTACTATGATCTCTTACAAATAGCAAATTTTAAGGATAAAATGTAATGAGAATTGTACTAAAATTCCCCTTTTAAGGGCAATGCTTCTTGTTCTAGTGCAGACTGGCCTCCTTCCCTTGTGAAAACTAGATTTCCAGGCTTTGGTTTTGATCAGCTCAATCTGAATTGCCAGCTGAGGGGCCTGGATCTATCTTTTAAAAAGTACTCTAGGTGATTCTGACGTGCAAATAGTGTGAAGCCTGGTAGTTCTGACCGCAAGTCACCATTTTTTCTTATTTCTCTCAGGCTTTGGCTATCTGCTGCTAGGTTTTCCTGCACCCTGGATTCTCCTTCCTTCTCCTGATAACCGTCCTACAGTGCCCCACCTGTATGTTCCCAAGGTCTATGTTGGCTCCTATCTGTAAAGTGCCAGGCTCTGCTGTGGTCTATGAGTGTGTGAGCCATGGTTTTCCCTCTGCTTCTCTTCCCACATCTACTTTTGTACGTCATGGGAAGTCCTCAGTGGACTTCAGCTCGCCAAGCCTTCCTTACCTTTCGTAGTCAGCTTGGAAGGCTCACTTTGTTTTAGATTGTCTTTGTCTCTTTTGAGAACACACCACTCCATGAATGGGCTGTGTGCCTGTAACAAGTGCCAACATCTGTGAGAGAGTTCTAGATTTTTGTCAATTCTCAGGTATTTGGAGACCAACTTTTTCAAATCTCCAGGCTTCTTTAATGACTCTGTTAGATAACTAACAGAATTGACAACAAGAACCCCCTGCGTGAAAGCAAATGAAGCATACTCTTGAATACAGGAACTGATAACATGGCTGAGAAAAGGTGCAGATTATACCAATGTTTATGATTGCTTTAATTTACAGATGGGAGTAAAAAAAGGAGCATTGGGCCACTGGTGATATCTGTATCAGCTCAGCTAGTCCGTGGAAAAGATGCAGTCATAAGAAAGGTAACAGGGGCAGTTAAGAAGACAAATGGAGGAAAATAATTGGAAGCAAAATTACTATTTGTGGCACTGTGGCAACCAAGATAAATGACACTAAAACAAAGAATGGGTATTGACAGCAGAATGCAAGAGGCAGCAGGTGAGGAATATGTCTTTGGTTTCATGGGGCAGGAAAAATGGCCACCTGTGCTTCTAAATTGTGAGCCTTGTGGACATAGGACATGCTTTTTAGGCCAGATTTTCCTGAGGGGAGCCCTGCTGATGCATGGTTACTTCTGTAGCAGACTTCATGGAAAAAGGTGTTCTGTAGACAAATACATTTGGGATAGAGTGGATTAAACCAAGTTATATGGGTTTTTTGATTGCTGCTTTTCTCAGAGCCCTTAAAAGGTGAACTTACACTGTGAGATGCCAGGAGGGGACAAGCATTATGTAGTGCTCCTAGACTCATTTCTCAATGGAACCTCCCTGCTCTGTGGAGGAACATTTTTGGGACTATTCCATCAGACTTCATTTTGCGAAACACTGCACCAGATCGTGGCATCTCCAAATTTTTCACGTCACCATACATACAAAAAAAATAGATTGAGTTTTTGGTAAAAAGAGGACATCATCAGCCTGGGGCTATAGCCACCCAAGCCACCAAGAAGGCTAAGGTGGAATTGCTGCACTAACACACCTGTTATCCATTCAGGGTACACAAGAAGGCTTTGCACTAGATCATACCCTCTGTTAGGGCAGAGACTGTGTATTGTTTCCGGGTTATATATATACATTTCCTATGTGTTTCAGTCTCCTTCAGCAAAGGGTAAAAACATGGAGACCAATAATGTGTTGCTAATCATAAAAGACAAGAAGGATATCCATGAATGGCGTGAAAGGTCAAGCATAGGCAAATGTTGTTGAGTTTGTGTATATTTCCTGCATGATGTCATGGCCCAGAAATGGCAATGAGAGAATTTATTGTGTATATTTGGATTAATTTATAAATCTGGAGTACTGCCATATGATGGTACTTGACCAAATTAGTCTAAGTGATTCTCAATGAAAGAGCTAGAAGGTATATCATCTCTTTTCACAGTCAAGAATAAGACACAATTATTTTAAGAAACAAATGTAGTTGATTGTGCTGTATTTCTGAAGGTGGGTTTGACATGTTAGATTAGCATTCTAAATAAAATTGGCAGTAAAAAAGTCATAGAATCACTCTAAGACAGAATTTTATAGTTTTTGCTAAAAAATAACTTCTAAACCCAGTATGACCCCTGAAGAATGTAATGACTTTTGGTATTTCTCAATTATCTATTGGTACATGTCAGTGAATCAAGTATCTTTGTGTTAAAGCAGAGTAAGACTGTCACGAACTTGCTAACTAACATAAAACTTTTAATGGTGTGAATATCCATGGGTAGACTTCTGTGTTGTACCCCTATTTAACCTGTTAAAGAGACATAATAATACCCATAAGCAAGTTTTTTCCATGCCTAGAATTACTTTTCTTTCTATCAGTAAAATATTATGTCTAGTGAACCGTTGATCTGTGTTTCCCCCAAATTCATATTCACCTGGAACCTCAGAATGTAATCTTATTCAGAAATAAGCAATTACTTAAAATAAGGTTATACTGGATGAGGGTGGGCTCCAAATCCATGAGTGATGTCCTCAAGAGAAAGCCAAGTGAAGGCACAAGTGGAAGATCACATGAAACAGCAGCAGGCATTGGAGATGTGCTGCTAAAACCAAAGCATGCGGGAGCCACCAAAAGCCGGCAGAGCCTAGGAAAAATTCTGCCTTTGAAACTTCAGAGCAAGTGTGATCTTTCTCACACCTGGACTTCAGGCTTTTAGCCTCTATAAATGGAAGATAGTAAATTTCTGTAGTTTTAACTCTCCTTCTTCATGGTAATTTTGTTATGGCAGCCCTAGAAAAACTAAGGTTTGTAAATGGTTGGCAACCGTTTACCAGTGAAACTCATATTGATAAAGTATATCTTTTAATAGTCCAAATGGAGTCAATGAAAGTGAACTGAAAGACTGGTATCAGCTAGGATGTGACCAGGAAAGTCTTGGTTTATGCCTATGTTCCCAGCATAAATTATTAATGGTGTCCTGTTTTACTCTCAAAAGTTTCGTAGTTTGAATGATAAATTGTATGATCACCTTAGTTTAAGCTTATGTTGAAGTACCTGTGTCTCATTGCATTTGCCACCCCAAAATTATGTTTTTAAGAGCTGATGTGGATGCTAATAATAACAATAAAGAATAATTACTTTTTTGAGGGGAGGAGAAAACATTTTAGAAAGGCCTTCCTTCCTTCCTTCCTTCCTTCCTTCCTTCCTTCCTTCCTTCCTTCCTTCCTTCCTTCCTTCCTTCCTTCCTTCCTTCTTCCGTTTCTGAGATGGAGTCTCACTCTGTTTTTCAGGCTGGAGTGCTGTGGAATGATCTTGGCTCACTTCATCACTGCAATATCTGCCTCTCAGGTTCAAGTGATTCTCCTACCTCAGCCTCCCGAGGACAGGTGTGTGTCATTATACCTGACTAATTTTTGTATTTTTAGTAGAGACAGGTTCTCACCATGTTAGCAGGCTGGTCTTGAACTCCTGACCTCAGGTGATCCACCTGTCTCAGCCTCCCAAAGTGCTGAGATTACAGACGTGAGTCACCATGCCCAGCTGCATTTCTTCTTGATTTATTAACTCATGACAAAAGCAGTCATCTTACATTATTCATTATGTCATAGAAGAAATGATGCTACATTTTATTTATTAGAAAGAAGCAAAAGATCAAGTAGCAAACTGACATCAGTGACCTTAGCAAAAAGATTCCAGGTCATGTCTAAGTATGATCTTTCACATTATCTGCATTTTCAGAATCCCTGAATAACTGAGGTTCATATGGAATTCTGACTCATTAAGAAAATGCTAGAATTTATTTTTGGCATCTTTTGTTTAAGAGGTAAGGAATTTTAGAGTACTCCATTAAAGAAAATTGAAAATTAAATGTTCTTGCATTTGAAATGTTATTTTTCAGCTAAGTGTAAATCTTTTTGGATCTAGGACAAATCATTTCCCAACTTTAAATTGCTATAGATTCCTTTTTATTCTTTCCAGTTTTGAACTACGAACTCACTTCTGGTACTTCCTTAATTTCTAGTAAGTAATAACTGGAGTGCAAAAAAACTACTTTAGAAACAGTTAAGAATCCAGTGTGAATCTAAACAGTTTACTTCCACTTGGACATCATTTAGGGTTGGAGATTAGTTATTAACTAAATGGTAGCTTGTGCTCTTATTGTGTTAGTTTACCTTTTAACAGGTTTAACACACTCTAGGGATATAATTACATTCCTTTCTAAGTACATAGTTAACCACTCAAGAAATCAATAGGGGTTATAAAACATGTACAAATTTGAATTTGGAGAGAGTCAAACGTCTACCTTGTTCCTAGAAGTAAAACAGCTAACATTTCGAATTGGGCTTGTAGGGAACCATTTATTTTGAAACAGAAAAAGCACAAAATAGATATGTCCAGAGTTGGGAGCAAAGTATGACATTGATAAATCAAACAAAGACCCTCACTTTTGCTTTGATTGATATTGTCAACAGCAACCCGCAACTTTTGTTTCTTGATGTGTGACCGTGTAGCTCTTTGGATCCAGAGAAGGTAGGAAACATGTTTTCTCTCATGAGGTTTCTGAATTTACTAGAGCTTGATTCTACCCACACCTAATTAATACATCAATATATTCATTAACTTAAAATATTGACTGGTTTCCTTGTATGTGTCAAATACTACAGGTATAGTATGTACAGTGGTGAGTTAAATAGACAGTTTCTCTCTGGAAGAGCATGCATATTAGAAAGTGAGATAGGTAATAGACAAAAACAAAAACCAACATCTAAATTAGAAATGTTGCAGGGAAAAATAGGGTGCTCAGATACAGAACAGTAGTGTGGGAGACTATTTAGAGGGGTGATGAAAGTCATGTTGAGAAAAGGAAGGCTGAGAAAAGCTGGTTAGAGATAGCCCAGGAAGACCTTCATACAGGAAAAGGTGTTCCAGGAAACAGCATTGTGGCTAGAACAGAGAATTTGCCAGGTATAGTGGAGAGAGGGATAAAATGAAGTTGGAGAGGTCACTGAGATCCTTAATATGCAGGACTTTGTATGCCAAACCAAGAAGTATTGTGGTAGGTTTTTTTCTTTTTTTAGACAGAGTCCCCTCTGTCACTCAGGTTGAAGTGCAGTGGTGCAATCTCGGCTCACTGCAGCCTCTGCCTCCTGGGTTCAGGTGATTCTCCTGCCTCAGCCTCCTGAGTAACTGGGATTACAGGCACCCACCATCATGCCTGGCTATTTATTTATTTATTTTTGTATTTTTGTAGAGATGAGGTTTCACCATGTTGTCCAGGCTGGTCTTGAACTCCTGACCTCAGGTGATCCACCCACCTCTGCCTCCAAAAGTGCTGGGATTACAGGCATCAACCACTGTGCCCGGCCTACTTTAAAGGTCAAAAGGAAACCATTAGGGTACTTTCGAGCACATCTGACTGTTACTGAATATGGATCATTAAGGGGACACAGAGGAAGCAGGAGAGCAAACAGGAGACCAGTATAGTGGTATGGGAGAAAGGCAACATCCCAATCTTCAACTTGGGTAATAACAATGGAAGAAGAAAAAAAAAATTACTTTTATTTCTCTTGTACCTTACAGATAGATTGAATATGACTTATTTATGTATTGCAAAATGGTAGGAACGATTTCAAGATGATGTAGTTTTTGGCTAAAACATCTTGGTAGTGCTGTTTTGTATACTGAGAAGAAACATTTAAGCTCTAACATATAAATGTGACAGATAGTTCCTTATGATTTTTGAAATTACCTTGAAAATTCTATGTTTATGTTTGGCTATGTCTACAGTAGAATTGATATTACTGGAAAGAATCCATAGTTAAGTGGAAAATTATTAGGCAGTGAACTGTCTACTAAGTAATAGTAAGATAATGTATCATTATGAAATGAAAACTTACAGCTATGTGATATCGAAAGCAAGAGGAAGGACATTTATAATTGTCTACAAGGAATTTTGGAGTGTAAGTTTAAAGGCAAGATAAGTATACCATGAAATGAAAGAAAAATATTAGACTATGTAGAAATATCAGGGAGAAATGCTTTTAAATGAAACTTCGCCTTCTCTTTGAAAAACTTATCACAAGAAAATGAGAGTTCTTTTAAGATAAGAAGTTTGTAGATTTTCCCTCTTCAATGTCCTTTATATAATATAGGTCCTCTACTTGCCAAAAGATTATTAAATAATATTATTTTATAATCATCTAGTGATTTAAAATTTTCAGTTTTTATTGCTCTTATTTTCTTTGAGACTGCATCACTCCTAAGAGGTATGTAAGTTTAAGAACATGAATACGTATTTATATATGTGTGTGTATATACACATACATGCACATGTATATATAAACATATGTGTGTATATATACACCTATATATACCTATACAAGCATATACATATATTTATGTCTTTGTGTATAGATATAGTTTTTCTCTTTGATAAACTAGGAGATTGAGGCCAGATATATTCAATAAATGTATAATGTCATGAGTTGGCTAAAGGCAGAAAACTCCAGAAGCTGTGTGTGTCTTATTTTAAAAATCTACTTTAAAATAGATTTAGGTTTAGAGAAAAGTTACAAAGATAGTGACATGGTTTGGTCATGTCCCCACCCAAATCTCATTTTCAAATGTAGTTCCCATAATCCCCACATGTCATAGGAGGAATCTAGTGGGAGGTAATTGAATTATCGGGGCAGTTACCTGCATGCTGTTCTCGTGATAGTGAGTGAGTTCTCACAAGATCTGATGGTTTTATCAGGGGCTTTTCCCCACCTTCACTTTGCACTTCTTGTTGTCGATATATGAAGAAGGATATGTTTGCTTTCCCTTCCACCATGATTGTAAGTTTCCCAAGGCCTACCCTGCCCTGTGGAACTGTGAGTCAAAAAAACCTCTTTCCATTATAAATTACCCAGTCTAGGGTATGTCTTTATTAGCAGTATGAGAACAGACTAATACCATAAATTTTCACCAGTAGAGTGGAGTGCTGCTATAAGGATACCCCAAAATGTAAAAGTGACTTTGGAACTGGGTAACAGGCAGTGGCTGGAACAGCTTGGGAGGTTCAGAAGATAAGAAAATATAGGAGAGCTTGAAACTTCCTAGAGACTTGGAGGGCTCAGAAGACAGGAAGATGTGGGAAAATTTGGAACTTCCTAGAGACTTGCTTTGACCAAAATGCTGGTAAGTAATATGGACAATAAATCCAGGCTGAGGTGATTTCAGGTGGAGATGAGGAAATTGTTGGGAACTGGAGCAAAGGTGACTCTTGTAATGCTTTAGCAAAGGGACTGGCAGCATTTTGCTTTGTCCTAGAGATCTGTGGAACTTTGAACTCCAGAGAGATGATGTAGGGTATCTGGCAGAAGAAATTTCTAAGTGGCAAAGTGTTCAAGAGGAAGCAGAGCATAAAAATTTGGAAAATTTGCAGCCTGATGATGTAATAGAAAAGAAAATCTTATTTTCTGGGAGAAAATGAAGCCTGCTGCATACATTTGCATAAGTAACAAAAAGCAGAATGTTACTCACCAAGACAATGGGGAAATGTCTCCAGGGCATGGGCATGTCAGACACCTCAGCCTCTCCCATGGAGGCCTAGGAGGAAAAAGTGGTTCCCTAGGCCAGGCCCAGGGCCCCCCTACTGTGTGCAGCCTAGGGACTTGGTGCCCTGCATCTCAGTTGCTCTAGCCATGACTAAAACTGGTCAAGGCACAGCTCATGCCATGGCTTCAGAGAGTGCAAGACTCAAGCCTTGGCAGCTTCCATGTGGTATTGAGTATGCAAGTACACAGAAGTCTAGAAGTGAGGTTTCGGAATCTCCACCTAGATTTCAGAAGATGTGTGGAAATGCCTGTATGTCCAGGCAGAAGTTTGCTGCAGGAGTGGGGACCTCATGGAGAACCTCTACTTGGGGAGTATGGAAGGGAAAAGCGGGGTTGGAGTCCCCACACACAGAGTCCTTACTGGGGCACTGCCTAGTGGGGCTGTGAGAAAAAGACCACCACCCTCCAGACTCCAGAATGGTAGACTGCTTGTATTATGTGCTACAGACACTCAATGCCAACCCATGCAAGCAGCTGGGAGGGGGACTGTACCCTGCAAAGCCAAGAAACAGAGGTGCCCAGGTTTTGGGAGTCTACTCCTTGCATCAGTGTGCCTTGGATATGAGGTATGGAGTCAAAGGAGATTATTTTGGAATTTTATGGCTTAAAAACTTTGCTGTTGGATTTCAGACTTGCATGGGGCCTTTAGCCCCTTTGTTTGGGCCAATTTTCCCCATTTGGAATGGGTATATTTCCCAATGCCTGTAACTCTACTATATCTAGCAGGTCGTATAACTATTTGCTCTTGATTTTACAGGCTCATAGGCAGAAGAAACTTACCTTGTCTCAGATGAGACTTTGGACTTTTGAGTTAATGCTGGAATGAGTTAAGACTTTAGGGGACTATTGGAAGGGCATGATTGTATTTTGAATTGTGAGAACATGAGATTTGGGAGGGGATGGGACAGATGATATGGTTTGGTTGAATCCCCACCCAAATCACATCTTGAACTGTACTTCCCATAATCCCCTTATTTCATGGGAACAACTGGTGGGAAGTACCAGAATCTTGGGGTCAGTTACCTTTATGCTGTTCTTGTGATAGGGAGTGAGTTCTCATGGGATCTAATGTTTTTATTATGGGCTTCTTCCTCCCCTTCACTCTGCACTTCTTGCTGCTACCATATGAAGAAGAATGTGTTTGCTGCCCCTTCACGCCTCCCAGTCCTGCAGAACTGTGAGTCAATTAAACCTCTTTCCTTTACAAATTACCCAATCTTGGGTACATCTTTATCAGCATGATGAGAACGAACTAATATACAGATAGTAGAGAATTCTTATACACCCATGCCCAATTTTTATATGTATTCTCATTTTTAATCTGGTGTTTTTTCACGATTTTTCAATGGTAAAGAATTGTCTTACAGTTGTACATGTAGAGTTAGAAGAAAAATGAAAGAGTCGGTCATCTGGATAATTCCAGGCCAGAAAACAATTTTGTGTGATAGGTATAGATAATTGAGACAGAATGCCATGTTTTTTTTTTTTTGGCCTGGAGAGATTCCTATGATTGCCTTCCTCTTTCTGTTGAGTCTGTAGTATAGTCATAAGCATAGGTGTTTCACATATTACTGTAATAGGAAATTGTATATCATTCAATGTGAACAATGTGGGTTTTTAGGGAGGATTAAGTTGCTTGGTTCTATATATCTTCTTCTTAAAAATAAAGTATATTGGCTTCTTTTCACTGTAAAAGCAAGGATTAAGTTGCTTGGTTCTATATATCTTCTTCTTAAAAATAAAGTATATTGGCTTCTTTTCACTGTAAAAGCAATTCATATTGATTTGAGAATGGTAGAAAACACAGATAGGAAAAGAACAAAAGAAAGCACTGGAAGTTCACAACCTAAATAAGGCCAAAATCAAAAATTTATTTATTTACTTCTGGTATTTTTACTATGTATATATTTTGGATCTGTTTGCTTAGACTATGCAAACAGCATACTTTTTAATGTTTCTTTTTTATTATTTTTTAAATTTAAGCTTAATCTCCAGCCATGTCAATAAAAGCTACTCAAAAATGGCAGGGAAATTAAATTGTTCAGTGTGGTTCACTGTAAGGAGCCATTTAGTTTATTTGGAGAAGAACTGTAGCTTTTGGAAATCCACATATTATGTTAGTTGGACAGTGGTTGATGTGCAGAGAGAATTTAAGATACCATCAATGGGAAAGAATATGTTAGAGACTTTCAAAGACTAATGTAGTTGCTCATATATCAAGAGCCTCAAACACAAAGACCCAAGTTAAAAAGAGAATAACTATAATATCATCCAAAATAGCAAAAACTGGGAAATTACCTAAATTTTCAGCAATAGTGTTACATTATGTTACAACAAAATTATAAACTGTTATTTAAGTAGAAAAAATTATGAAGAATTTTGGTGACAGAAAATGAGAAGGATGCTAATATAAAAATATGTAGAAAATATAACAACTAGACAGAAATTTCCCAAAATTTGGCAGTGATGATTTCTAGGCAGTAGAGATAATTATAATAATTGAAAAATGAAGGTCATCAGATGATTCTTCTTTTTTTTTTTTTTTGCTTAAAAAGGAATGATCAAGCTTTTGAATTTAAGATTTTGTTCTCGCTTTGTTTAGATTTGGTATATCAGAGCCTTTCTTTACTTATTAACAATCTCTTGTAGCAAAAATGTGAAATCATTTCCCTCAAGTTTCTCTAAACTCAAATATCTACAAATCATCTTCATGTCTTCATACTGCTTTGGAACATAATTTCTCCAGTTCTTAAATGTTACTGAGTGTATTTCCATGTCCCAGGAGCTTGGCAATGTTTTCTATCATAATTGGCAGTACCAGGAATGGCCTTTGGAGGTCAGAACTTCTTTCAAATTTTAATTTTTTTATTTCATCTTGGGTCACTGGAAGAAACTGTTACTGTGTACTGACTGTTGCTAGCAGTGACAAGATCGTCTTTTGAGAGCACTGCCAGGCTTAATGGCATCTAAAGTAGGGATTTTCATCTAAGATTTGAAACAACTGATCTTGTATGTCAATTAAAGATCAGTTTAATATAGAGAATATGAAGTATGCCTAGCAGAGGAACAGTTTTACAGAGCCTCAGGACCCCATCCGTCTTTCTACAACACAGAATTGGACCCATAGAAGCTCTTTATCATCTCTTCAAGCTAGGACATTCCAAAGAAACCAGGAGCATTGAGAGCTTTAGGCATATTCATTTTTCTCATATTCTCTAAATATTTCTCAGTATTTTCTAAAGGATTCTGAACATAAGGCATGTTTGCTGTTTGTCTCACAACACGTAATTGATATGTGATCTGAGTCAAATGGTTTGGTAATTAACAGTAAATTTTTGCACAACTGAAAATAATCTCATTTCTTCTACAAGTAAAAAGTAATTGTGTCAAAATGAGTTTAAAAGTCAGTGCCTCTGCCAACTAGTTATGGGTCCCAAATCAAGTCATATACTCCTCTGTAGATATTTCCTCATCTGTAAAATGGGGATAATCATAGTATTTGCCTTACAGGTTTATTACGAGGAATACATGAGAGGATCCATCTAAAAGCCTCAGCACAAGAGTTAGCAAATAACAAGCACTTAATAAATGTTTCCGTTATTATTAGTCATTAGAATCACATCTTCATACTCATATTTTCAAACAAATAAAAAGGAACAATGGAGATGGAAGAAATGGACATAGACATAAAATTTCTCTCCGCCTTTCAGGTCACTTTGCCTTTGTTTTTAATGGGAATACTGGTATCTGTGGAGAAATGCCCTGGTTTACATTTACAAGGGACCATTCAGCAGAAGGAAAAGGGCAGACTGTGGAACAGAGTGCTTAGTCATGTATTGTTGTTAATGGTCTTTTGGCAATTTCCTTCATTCCTCCAGGCTCTTGTTTCCTTATGTAAAAAGAAAGAGTCTGAAAAACAAACAGACAAATACAATGCAATGTGATGACTGGAAACAGATAGGAGGCCCACGCTGCACATAACAGGTCTTATGCCCAGACTCCGGGTGGAAGGTGGGGAACGAAGACCTCAGTTTAAAACAGGTGAAAGAGCAGGACCTACCTATAAGCACTTATGAAGTAATAAGGTCACAGACCTGGGAGTTTGAATGTCTTGGTTCAAATCCTATTTTCTTTTGTTTTCCTTTTTTCCTGCACAGATTCCACAGAAATTCAAACCATCATCAGAGAATATTACAAACAACTCTATGCACATAAACTAGTAAACCTGGAAGAAATGGATAAATTCCTGGACTCCTGTGTCCTCCCAAGCCTAAACCAGGAGGAAGCTGAAACTATGAATAGACCAATAACAAGGTCTGAAGTTGAGGCAGCAATTAAGAGCCTACCTCACAAAAAAAGCCCAGGTCCAGATGGGTTCACAGCCGAATTCTACCAGACACACAAGGAGGAGCTGGTACCATTCCTTCTAAAACTATTTCAAACAATCCAAAAAGAGGGAATCCTTCCCTTTTTTCCTATCTGTGACCACAGGCAAGTTATTAACCTTTAGGCATGTCTGGCATGCAGTAAGTACTCAACAAACTATAACTATTTTAAACTAATGCTTGTCATGAGTAAAAGAGATTTTAAATGTAAAGCATTTGTCTAGCATGGTACCTGGCACATAGTAAGTGCTCAATAAAGGAAAGTGGCTGTTGTATCATTGTCATTCTCAGAGGAAGGATATCTGAAGCCGATACATGAAATATGAACAAGAATTAGCCAAAGAGAAAGGCAGAAGAGTATTCTATACTGGTCCAATAGATACAAAACCTTAGATAGGAGAGAGAGCATGGCTCGTAGGGGAACTGGTTGTGCCTAGAGCAGGCCAGAGGGCAAGGATTGAGGAGTGTGGTCCATGTCATAGGAGCTACTGTACAGTCTTGCTGCAAAGATGGCACCCACTAACCATCACCTGCAATGCTCTCACACGTGGGCTTGTTTTAGCCTCTTAGTGTGTGTCATTGCTGGCATTTTATGGACGGCATTTAGTTATATTCAGTAATGATTTTTTTTTTAAAGCCCTGTGTAGCTGAAGGCTTCTGAGAGCCCTATTCAGAAGCTGGTGGAAAGATTATAGGGTCAGTTAAAATACTCTTTATTTTGACAATCTACAAAGGAAACAAAAGCCATAGTGTCTCTGTTGCTAACAAAATAATTTGTCCTTTCATAAAATCTTATAAAAGAAATGGATTTTTTTGTCTTGACAAAATAAATATTTATCAGGTTTTGGTCATTTCTCAAACTAAAGGCAATATTAAAAGTGTAATTTGAATTACTTATTAATAACAACAAATCTTATGACTTGAAGCATATCTCATTTCTTAGACACAGAGTTGCTGACTCAATGTGATCTATTCTGATGGAAACAAGTCTGTTATAATAAGATAACATCCATATTCCTCTTTTCAAAAATAACTTTATGTTTTTATGTTTGATGGAATGATGAGATTCTGTAATACACTGGAAAAATTCATGATATTCATTCATTGTGGCAGTATATCATAATTAATCAGCTTTTCTTTATCATTAATAACAGAAGATTGTGAATAAAAACATACTAATATCCACCAGATGTTCAGAAAAACATAAATATCCCCACATGTCAGCACTTTTAGCAGAAACTCAACAAAATTTTCTCTACTTCTTTTTTCCTTTTTTAGTTTCCTGAAGATGTTCTTTTGATATGATATTTTTAATCCTCATTAGGGATTTGTTTGGGTTCCTTTAATATCTGCCACAAGAGACTGTATAGTTTCGGATATAGCCAACATGCATCTTGCTACCTTGTCCCTATTACTCTATTGATCAAGAGGCAGGCTGGTATAATGGAAAGCCGTTGGCCAGCTTTATGGTCAAAAGGATCTCAGTTTATACCTACTCTCAGCTTCTTAAATAGCTGGATGACCTTGGAAAAATTGCTTAAACTTTCTGAGCCTAAATTTCTTTATCTTTATAATGGTGATAATAATTCTTTCATTGAAAGGTCATTTCAAAGAGAAGCACTAATAAAAGTGCCAAGCATTCAGCCCTATTAAAAGAAGAAAGCAATTATATTGACCTAGCTGAAGACCACCCCAATTTCTTGGTTTCCTTTGACTACTGCATTTTCCTTTTTCTTCCCCATTGATACCTTAAGCTTACTAAAATTTCATTTTCTCTAAAATACAAGTGTTTCCCTTCAGTTTTCATTCTAGAAGCTTATTTTCTCAGCCTGAGCTCCTTTATAAATATGCTGTATAAGGACCAGGGCAGGCTTTGTTACACGTTTTAAGCACCTAAAATGAAATTGTGGTGCAGGCACCACTGATAGATTGCAGTCAGCTCCTCCTAGTAGGGAAACATAACTCCCACATGGACTCCATGAAATGGTCAGTAAAAATTACATAAAATAATTTATTAAGATCTTTTTCTTCCTATGGTGAATTCCAACGCTTCAACTTGGAAAGGAGCAAATGACCTATTGTAAAAATAATACCAGGGCACCTGGTCCCCAGGAATGGACTCCCTATTCAAGTGAGGCCAATTAACTTCTCCAGGAGCAGGGAGAACCATACGATGTAGAAAAAATATAATTTATAGAATGGTACTCTGGTGTCCTGGAAGAATAATTCATTTAATACAGAGGAGTTATTTATCCCTATATGGTAGTTTACATATTATGGTTTACTGGAGAAATTTTCCCAAAGTGACCATCTTATATACAGGCAATGGAACAAATATGACATAGGAAAGAGGTAAAAATTAAATCTTTTCTTTTTTTGTTTTAACCTTTAGAACCCCACATGAAAAACAATTCTGGCATAGACGCTAAGTGTAGAAGATCTCATGAGGACTTTGATTTTCATGTCCACTGTTTAGAAGGGCAGCAAATACTTGATTGGAAGTTGTCAACTTTTTGATCTGTGAATCCATTTTCTTCTAGCTGATTCATTTCTATTGCTATTCAAGGACTGTGAGATTTCATTTCATTTAGGTGTGGATTTTGGCCAGGTGGTCTTTGACCTGGAGTGCCACAACTGTATTAAGAGGTAGTAAAGATGTGCTCCTCCATGCTTGACTCACTGCTATTCTATTAGTTTACTTTGCTTTGATAGAGAAATTGGCTAATGCTTTACAAATCCTCCCCTTCCCTGGAATTCAGAGAGCAGCTTATTTATATGTAGATGT
This sequence comes from Callithrix jacchus, assembly GCF_049354715.1. NCBI lineage: Eukaryota > Metazoa > Chordata > Mammalia > Primates > Cebidae > Callithrix > Callithrix jacchus. Next base: position 112,904,892 of record NC_133507.1, read on the forward strand.
AGCTATATGACATTTTCAAATGCCATACATTTGCATATGAAGGTCTCTTTCTTCCCCTTTCAGTAAACAGGCTGTGCTATTACGTTTGGAATTATATTTTCTATACAAGTTCTTCCTTAAAATGTTTTTTAAATGCCCAGGAGAGATTAAAAAAATTAAACCCTCTAACTAGAATCCATTTTGTCAGGAGTGAAAATTTATAATTTATGATGAATATATATATATATATATAATATATATATATATAATATATATTATATATATATGTTTAAGCACTTCTGTTTCTGTGGCTTTGCATTATAAGTTTGTTAAATAATAATAGCATGGTTAGAATGTCTTAAGAAGAAAGCAAAAGCAAAGATATATTAATTTGCTGTGGAGATTCCTTTAAAATTTTATGTAGTTTGGTTTCTAGAGAGATAGTCCTCAGTCTTATTCATTTACTTAACAAATAATTATTGAGAGTCTACTATTTGTCAGGCATTTTTTTAGGCACTGCATGTACAGTGAGGAGCAAGACAAATTTCTTGCCCACATGGAGTTTCTATTATTAGAAAAGATGACATAAGATAAAAAGGTAAAAACACAGATATATAAATAAACTTCTATTTGCATTAAACACATTGAAGAAAATAATACACTATTGGCAGAGAGAATGCATGGAGTGACATGGACAGGAAAGAGAGTGGCCCAGCAGCCCTAACCTGGAGGGTGAGAAGGGTAGGCCAGGGGAAGATGAGGAAGCATGTCTTTGGGAGCACAGAAAACAGCCAGGGCAAATTGTAAGCATTAGGCACCATTGTACAGAAAAGTAAGGGTTGGAACAGGAAGCACATTTTAAAATACAACTCTCAAAGTGAAACCATTATTCATCCAACATTAGAGAAAAGAAACATGAAGCAAGAAGAGAGGAAAGAAACAAAGGAGAAAGAAGCTAATCAGTGGTTCCACAGTTTCCATCTGCTTCCAGGACTTCTTGTTATTTGCTCCGTAGTTACCCAGGCATTCATCTGTCATCTTTGCTTTTTCCTCCGCCTGAATTCCCTGCCGCCCCAGTGTCCGCCTCCACTTGAGGGTTACCACATAATCATTTCCATGCCCTCTTCTCTCCAAACCTCCAGTCCCATACGTTCATTGCTATGTTGATGTCTTCCAACAAAATGGCTCATCATTTGACCCCCATTCCTGCTCTTCCTCATACTTTTCCCCCTATCTTAGGGAATGAACCAGGTACCTTCATAGTTTCCCCGACTTTCCACTTCTCTTTGCCTGGTCAATTAGCAAATTTGGTAACCTTTTATCTCCTACATCCACCTAAAATCCATTTATTTTTCTCTGTTGCCACTCCCATCCACGACATTCATCCTTCATTGTTGTGACTGCAGTCATCTAATTCATCTTGTCTAATGCTCCTGCCCTCTCTAGCCTGTTCTTCACTTTGCTGCCAGGGTTTTTTTTTTTTTAATAAAAAATATGACAGTATTTAAAATACCTTAGTGACCCCCTAATTGAGCAGAAGATAAATTTTAACTTCGATTGCAAATGAGGAAAGAGACTTAATTGAAGCCACAAACTGCTACTCTCACTTAGCTCCAGTTGCTCCACTTTTTGTTCCATGTTTTAGCCATAAAATTATTTGTCATTCCCTAGACATTCCAGCTCACTGAAGTCTCTTTGCCTTTAAAATGTTGTTCCCTATGTCTTTTATGTTTTTTCTCTTCTTTGCCAGGTATGTTCAATGCAAACACTACTGTTTTTCAGAAACATTCTTGACTTCCCCTGTTGCCAGTCATAGTTACACACATCAGTTTGAATCCCTTCTCTCTATTGCATCAACGTTTCTGAGCTATACTTTGCTCATTATACCTGTTCCCCAGGCAGGTTGTGAAGAGATGAGATAGCATGTTGTATACATAATGCGTGACACAAAATAAATGCAAAATAAATGTGTTTCTATTATTTCTACTTTAGCGATCTTAACGCTTCATTTTCTACTTGCCATAAAAGTTATTGGAATCCTTATAATTTAGTATACATGTGCTTGTTTGAGTAACATGGGTTTCTGAATGTAAAGTTGGAGAGAGAAGCTTGGCTGTAGATTGTCCCTGAATTTCATTATTTTCAAAAAGTTGTTACAAATATTACCAGCATCGACAATACATTTAGCAATCCTCATAAGAAATTTACTAATTAAAATTCATGTCCCAAATAGCTAATTAAATCATAAGTTCTCTAAGCCCCTTCATCTTCCATGAGTAAATTTTGTAGATCTTAGGTTGCTTTGTTATATCTGCCACTTTGAAGTCCTGGATACTAGCAAGCCTAAAAACCAAGACACATGACTTTATGAATGTTACAGTTAAACTCAAGTCACTTGATACTTTCTGAAAATCACTGGCTTAGAATTTATCATTTTGATGAGTTTGGGCCAGCAATGTTGACTATAGTAACGACAATTCTGAAGAGACACTCTGAATTTGCTACCCATTTTCAGGATTCTAACATATTTATGCAAATTCTGGGAAAAGTCATTATTTAGCAAAGACTGAGCACTTCATTCCATGGCTTTATGTGCAATTGTATACATTAATAGAAAGGTAGACTATTATATGGAACAGACATTAGAGATGATCCATCCCAGCTCTGTAATTTACAGATAAGAAAACGAAGGCTCATGGAGGTTATGGTCAAATGCACAACCTAACCCAGGTCTTCCTGAGGATTAGTGTACAGCAACAACTAGAATCAAGGGTGCATTAAGTCTCAGTTCTGAGATTTCCCAATCTATATGGAAATGCCTCAGTTCCAAGATATTTTAACCCATTCCACAGGTGTCAGCACAGGACAATGAAAACACACCAAAAAAAAAAAAAAGAAAAAAAAAGGTCAAAGAGGGTGGAGAAAGTTACACTAGTTTTGAAATTACATTAGATGTAAAATAGAAATGTCAAAAAGTGACTTGACACTAGTGAACAAATTTGACTAGTTTAAGGAGTTATGAGTTTTATACTAAGAATAATAGATGAGACATATCATATTGCTTGAGTTTCTCATGCTACATCATATCTTTCTAGCAAAATTTCTATTTCATTTTAAAATTTGAGTATAATGAAATATTTCTAGGCATTTGAGTATTGACAGTTTTATCAGAACAACTTTTGTTTAACCCCTTAAATTAAAAAAGTTTGTTTTATTTGTAAGATATGTTTTTTAACCTCTTAGAACCATTTCCCAAGATAGAAATGTAGTTGATTTTATAATAAAAGTAATTAGAAACAATAATTCATTTATCAGAAACTAAATTGAGGTGGAGCTTGCAGTAGAAATGGGAAACCCAAATGTCTGCATATTCTGTTAAGCATGAGGGGACACTGAGTATAGTAATTTATTGGTGGGAACTCTGGCCTCTAGTAGGATTCTACTGTCTTGTATTTGACAGTTTCAAAAAATCCTACACTCTAATGCTTTAGAAACACAATGCAAAAGAGGAATGACCAGTAATAGACACTGGTAGATCAGGATAATATGACAAATTGGATGAACTGACAGGCAGGTGGTGAATAATTTTAACATGACCCTAAAAATAGTGGAAGGGTGTTTGTACATTGCCACTTCTCTAAAGGCAGATGGATATGCATGACCTGAGTTTTTAGACAGGTGTCAGGAATATTGATGGGTAGTACGAGGATGATCATTTTCTTGGCAATGTTGCAGTAGACAGTTTGCATGATTAATGATGCATCTTAGTCTTTTTTTTTTCTCCTGGGGCAAAAAGGGATATGATCTTTTGTCACTTTAAAGAATGTAAGAATTTTGCCTGAAGGATAAGGCAGCAGAACTTTAGTCACCTAAAAGCACCATATGCTTTCTACAGGTGAAGAAATAGTAGTAAAATTTACAAGTGTTCTTGATATATAAGATGACAGTGCCTGGTAGAATGATTATGACATGCCTCTTATTAAGAGGGGTCTACTCTAGGGCATAGGAACCTTTCACAGCTCTGTAGTACAGAGTGCAGTAAACCTGGGCTCTGACAAAACTGAGAGCCAACTGTGGCTCTGGGATACGTCTCAACACATACGATGTTTGAATGAATAAGAGCCACTCACAGGAACCAGAACAAGACTAAAGCAGGAAATAAGAGGTGAGATCATATGCCTAATGTTTGTATTCATTTCAAATTTTCTGAGACAATTTTCTGATTCAAATCAATTCAATATTGTTTCTAAATGGTGAATCTAATGAGAAAGAACTTTTCTTTTCCAAGAATAATATTGTTTGCTCAGCTTTTTAAAATGTCACATATAGCAATGAATGAACTATGCTATTTCAAGGCTCAAAATGTCATCCAAAGTTGAATAATAGTTTGTAGATGAATAATAGTTTGTAGATGTATTCTGCTAAACCCCTAGTAGTCTGTCTTCTGAAAATATTATGGTAATTAAAGGTAATATAAACTATGGAGGCAAACTTCATAGTGTTTTTTCTTTGTAAAGTAATAAAGGGTACTCTTGGAATCAAGTCCAGTGAAAAATTTTGTTAATTAAAAAAAACAAATTTCATTTTTATACAAGGGGTATTAGCTAATGGATTAGGTGATCAAGAAAACTTAGAAAATCTGTTTTTCCAAAGTTAATCTAAATTTCTTAAAATAAATTTAAAAACAGGATAAATGCTCATTTATATGAGGGGAAAGGTTAGAATTTAATCTTCATGAACACCAGTGACTATGTTGGTTATTTCTTTATTTTTTGTTTACCCAGAGAGAGAACAAGAGCTACAACTTCAAGTCCTTCCTTTGATAATACTATAAAAGTTTACATTTTTATTGATTGAGAAGAATCTCAATGAAATCCCTGAAATGAGGGAATGAAATGTAGGAATAATGGGTTTGAAATATGCTCTTAACATTTTAAACTCATAAATTTAATTTGTATTACTATTACATTCAAATTATATAATAGATTTCTCTTCAAGGCTAAATAACATCATCTTAGACTAACATAGTATACATTGTGCTCACATTCTGAAACACTCTAAACATGTTGAGCCCAATAAACTCTTCTATTACTTAGAAACACATTAGGGGAGGGGAAAAAAAACTCATTGTAATATTATGAACAGTTGCTCCAAACAGCCCTTATACTTTTGGGAAATGGAGCTTGAATGAGATTTAAGCCAATCAGTGGGGAACATAACTGCTTGGAGCATAGATTTGAAGCTCTCTCTATATATTAACATATATGAAAAAAAGAGTCCATCATCCTTATCACCTAATTTTAAAAATATTACCCAGTTAACATACTGATACATAAAAATGGTAAAATAAAAAAGTAGAATTTAATACTCTTCAGTCTGAATTTTCTTAAGATTAGATCAAATTATGCTATCCAAATCAAATAATTACTTCTATCTAGAAAATACAAATTTGATGACAATATGAAAAACAGAATGAGGCATATCCATATCCTAAATCTTTGCCAATAACAGTTCCTTACAACTTCATAGTGAGTTACATCTCACAAAGGGCTTTCATATCTGACACACAGGAAAAAGGAAAAAAAAAGAGATACAGATACAATCTTTATTTTAAAGATTCTCAGAGAAGCTATATAACAATTATGAATTAACAACTAAGTTTAGAATTTAGGTTTTTGGATAATTTGTCCCATGTATTTTTCACAAAACCAAAACATTTCAGGAGAAACTAACAAATCACATATAGAATAACATTCACAAAATAGATGATAAATATATATTATTTAACGAGTCTATATCAGAGGGATTTACCTCAGTTTTTTGTTAATGACTTTTAGCGTAAAACTAGTGAAGATAAAAAACAAAACAACTGTCCCACCTTTCAGAGATAAGTCTGTTTTCATAAGACATTGTAAGTTTTTTGAAACATTAACACAAATTTATCAGACAATTTATTAACCAACTCCTCCTTCTTGGATATTTTTTACCAGTGAAAAAGCAATAGTGCATCTACTTTATGACCAGGTAGTAGTATAATCTAAGACAGAAAATAACATTGCTGTGAACGTTATTCATTTGTTTCAATACTAAAGTAATTACTGCAGCAAAGGCCTGCTCATTTATCATTTCCGGTTGTCTTTGCTGTTTTTTCAAGCTGTCGTTTTAAACAAATATCCTCATTGTCCTTGTTGCAAGACCAATAACTTCATTTCAATAGGTAAGACAACACACCAATAAAGTAAGGTCTATTCCTGTTTCAAGGAGGGTCTGTGCCTGGGAAGCACCTAACTGTATTGCACATTCTGTCCTTCCCAGAAGAATGTGACACAGTGTAGCCACGTACTAAGTTGCCACTAAAGAACCTGTTGTGATTCCCCATCTCCTTCAGCTATGCAAGTTTTCAGGAACACTTGAGTTCTAATGGCATACCAGACATTTTGTTCCATGAACACAACAGTTTTAAGAATTGCCATTGAGTGTTTTAATAGAATTTAGCCAGTTGGTTTTAAATATATTTCTATAAGCCAAGGTTTACAAAAATGTATAAAGAGGAAGTGCCCAGATAAAAAGAAGCTTTGAAATGGTTGCTATTGCCTCCTTAAAAGTCATCATTAAACAATCTTTCAGTTATGATTTGTTCAGTAATTTAGTTGGAATTTGTAAGAAGCAGCTAAAATGAACAAAACGACGACATGGCTTTGAACAGAAGCAAAGCAGGGACCCAAGTTATGCAAATACTAGTTATGAATACTGAATAAGATAAGCGATCCAATTATGTCTATGAGACTTTCCTCAATAATCTGTAACTAAAAGAAAAACAACTTCTTTAGCCAGATGAACTTTCATCATTTGAATAAGTCTTTGTAGAGACAGATATTGCCTCCTGTTTGTGAAACCTTCCATTTCTATTTTGGGACAACTATCTTTCTTTTTAAAAGAAAGTGGGTAGGTGTGTGTGTTTGAAGCAGCAAGATGAAAAGAATCTTGGACTAAGCTGGTGATCTTCATTGTGGGATTTTATCTCCTTTTGGGGAACAGGAGAATTGAGAAATGATTAGGCAGGCCAACTTTGGACAACACAATGCCACCTAACTTCTAGACCTCACCTAATATGTACTTTCCCCTCATCTCTAGCACATTAAAGCAGGATTTTAAACAGAACATGATTGGCATTCTGGTTGGATAATGCTGTTTTGTGCATTGCAGGATGTACAGTCACATCTCTGACCTCCATCCACTGGATGCCAGCAGCACTTACCCCTGCCCCTTCTCCAGACAATCAAAACTGTCCCCAGACATTGCCAATGTCCCCTAAATGTGAGGTGGGAGGAAAGTGCAGAGGAGGAAGGTTGGTAGAGGCAAAATTGCTTCAGTTGAGAACTGCTGCCATAAAGTGATGATCAACAATTTTCCCTCAATCATGATTTCTGAACTAAAGCTGTATACTTTGCATAGACCTCGAAAGCTGGAAAGACAACATCATAATCTTATTTTCTTTTTCCTTTTTTTTTTTTTTAAAAAAACGGGGCCTCACTCTGTTACCCAGGCTGGTTAGAGTGCAGTGGCACAATCTTGACTCACTGCAACCTTGGCCTCTGGGGCTCAAATGATCCTATCACTTTAGCCTCTGGAATAACTGGGACTATAGGCACATGCCATCACACCCAACTAATTTTTGTGATTTTTGTAGAGATAGGGTTTCACCATGTTGCCCAGGCTGGTTAATCTTATTTTCAAATGTTACTGATGAGAAAACAGGTTCTGAGAGGCTAAGTAACTAAGTTTAGATGAATTAGAATAGAAATGAGACTAAGTCAAAAGTTCTGCATCCTACTCCAAGCTCTTTCTCCTATAAAATGCAATTTGTAAGTCATTTGCTCTAAAATCCAAATGAAATTAAAAATATGATTATCCATATCATTGGAGAATAGCCTTGTAGAGAATCCAAAACAACAGATAACACACATATAATTTCTAGGTGATTTTGGAATGAACTAAAATGAGCCTATTCCAGTGGTATTATTTTCCTGATGATTATAATGATGATGATAATCATGATTATAATGAAGATGATAATGGTTTTCTTAGGATAACATTACAATTAGCTGTGTTTCCTGAGCACGTATCAATTCATGGCTACAATGAACAGCTTGGAAGTATGCTAAGCTGCAGAAAACAACCAGCTTCATTATTAGAATATAGCACTGACAATCTACTTAGATACATAAGTGTTAATAATTGCCTATCACTCTTGATGGAATGTTATGCTTACTCTTGACTGTTCTGCATATAGAAGATACTGTAGACACTTTATTTAAACTACCTTACAGATAAGTTTCCCTGGTCTGCCTGTTGGTTGTTTCTCATGCTTCTATAGCTATATTCCATTAAAAATTAGAAATCAATAACACAGGCATATGTGCCAGCTATAGGGAATGGGTGAGTGGCTAGGGGTGTGGGGATAGCTCAGAGATTATTTCAAACAACAGGAACCTTCAACTTCCCTGGTGCTCTTTAGATAATAGAAAAGTAAATAGGAAAAAAATCCATTGGTGCAAGATTTGTAGAATAATTTTGACAGTACAGGGACAACCAGTCTGCAGAAGTGAATTTGGATGTGTACTGCCTGACAAAACACTGATCGCTTGTTGGTTTAAAGTCTATAGACTAATAACATGGTCTTTCTGGAATGTTTAATTTCTAGAGGACAAATGGAGCTTGTTTTTAGTCTTCATTTTCTGAATATTTAAAAACTTGTTTTTTTTTTTTTTTAGCTAAACAGACATTTCTTTTCATTAGTAAATGAAATTTTTAAAGACATACTCTTGGGAGGGAGTTTTCTAATGTGTGACACACACAGCTTTCAACGTCAGAAAACATGAAAGAAAGATTAAAGGCAGAGGTTTTTCTTTTCTGTATGAAATATATTTTACAGGAACATTATGTAACACCAACAAACATTGATAATACATCAACAACTCTCTGCAAAAATATGAGATAATTAATACATTCATTCTGTCTGTTTTATTAAGTTAAACATTAACAATGTCACCATAAAAGGCATTTGCTAGCATAAATGCTGACTTACCATAGGAAAAAACTTCATTTTTCTTTGTTATTGGCCAAACCTGTTTAAATTATATGTTAAAAAATGGCTTTCAAATGAACTTTGTGTAAAAACATTTGCAGGTTTCCCATTGCAAAAGGACATACCAATCCAATGACTATGATATATACTAAAATGGTCATTTCTTGGGGGATACCAAGCTAGAGATCCCAGAAGGACTCAGGATTAAAGTCATGAAATGGCTTCTGTGAGACCAACCCTCAATTTTATCCTGATTACATTTACTGTATCTGGGAAAATGGGTGAACTGGGTGGGAGGCCACCAGAAATGGAAACTCAGAACAAGGACAGTCAGGTCAAGAATGTTAGAGCAAGTTCTGACAGTAAGGAAGGTGGTCCTGGCCAAGGACACGTATTCATCCTAATTTGAAGGCAGTGGTATCCCTATTTTGTAGTCATTTGCATCAGGCTGTTTTAGCTTGATGCCTTAAACATTTAAAGAATATATGCTCTAGTTAAGGCTCACCAAGTAATCTCATTATAACTAGGCTTCTCAGGTAATTCAACTCGAGGAAGAGAAGACACTGGTCAGAGGATGTAAATTGTCTACGTAGTCCTTTCTCTTCGTAAATGAGAAAGCCACCACACTCAGAGAAAATTTAGATATCTGAGTACAAGTCTGAGAGCCATACCTGCCTCTATCATGAATTTAGTCAATATCCAAAATATAATTCTGGCATTATCCTATCCAGTTATCCATCTTCCACCAAGTCATAATACCACAATGTGCTGCCCTTGTTGGTTCTCAGCCCTTGATTAAGCCTATCTCTTTGCCCCCAACTTCCAAAAACTTCCCAAAGCTCACCCAAAACTGTGCTCCAGAATTGGCAAATTCCCTTCTAGCCTCAGGTGCTGCACTGAAATTCTCATCTTTCTTCTTGCATCCTGAAGCACTAGCTTTTTCTGACAATACCAAACCTCTTTTACCCTCCCACTAAGTGGTTGTATTTTCTACCCTCCTCCCCTGCACTTCAGGACTCAGAGGTGGAGTGCTGTCCTCCTTAATCCTCATTACTAGTCTTAGAGTACTAAGCCACCACTTCCCTCAAGCCTTAGCACTGATTTCCACATTCTTGTTATGCTTGGAGTTTGGACCACAAGTTTGACTTCTTTTGATTAGATCCAAGTTCAAAGGTAAAAGTCTGTTTTCTGAATGAACAACTGGAGGAAACTATGCCTATGAAACAAACAACTGTTTAGAAATGTAATTTCTTTGAGAGATTTTCTTTTGTAGATATTTAAAAATATTTTTAGTTGATTACACATAATTTTAAATCATTAAGATGTGAGAACTGAGTTTTTAATACCCTTGATAATGTGGGCTCATATATTTGGGGCATGGCAGAGTCTTTAACAAAAGCAGCAAATCAAAGTGCTCAGAATATTGTATGTGTGTGTGTGTGTGTGTGTATGTGTATGTGTTTTTGTTTTTGTTTAAATGGCTTGAATTCTATTTACTAGGTTTATGGAAAATTTTGTGCCTTAATATTATACAGAGCATTGGGATATATCCTACTCTTCTTTAAGTTTCATACATTCTACCTGCACTTATACTACCTTTCCTAGGAATGGAGATAAAATATACTTGAGGTAAAAAAATAAATTAAGGTAGAGAATTATAACATTTTCACTAGCAATTATATAGATGTTTGAACTCATATAGCTTTTTTCTCTTTGTCTTCCATGCTAAATAGACTTGTCTTTTCTTCACTATGAATTCATTAAAAACATTTGTTTTGATCTCTTTGCGGGGTGTTGTGTGAAATATTGACATGTGAACATTAACATTTCTGAGTGAAAATAATGTTTTACATAAACAGAAATAAATTTCCATATACCACATTCCTTTTTTCAAATACTGAATAAGTAGCTTGTTTAAATATATGCAGTAGAGTATAAGCAATGGGCTTTAGAGGTGACATTGAAGAACGCATATGATATCATCCTGCAGTTGTGTCATATGCTATGTCTTTCTACTCAATTTCTACTTGAATTTCATGTTGTAATAATCTTGCGATCATATTATTAATATTTTATGTGTCTAAATATACCATACATAAATTATGTTGACTGGAGGAAAATCAGCAAATTTCCTTTGTGAAAATGTAGACATGTTAATATGCTAAAAACTTATAAATAAGTATTCAATAAATATTTCTTTAAAGATAAATTAAAAAGTCAGTCAAGGTCTCTTGCAACAAGATGTTATATGACTTGGGTAGGAAAAAAAATCCAGAAACTTCTTGTAATTGTATGAGTCCATAAAGGATAATATATATATAAAAACTCTGGACACATACAGACAGACTATATTTCATAAAATGTGTTCTATTTCCCATAAAAATCGATTCTCTTTGATTTTCAGACCAAAAGGAAAGTAACAACAATAGCTAGCTTGCCAATTTGCTTGTTAATACCTTACATGATGTCTTTTAATTTCAACTTCAATCTTTTGGAAGTAGACTTATTATCTCCATTGAACAGATCAAGAAACTGAGGCTTCAACTACTTGGCTCAAGGTTAAATCACCACTATGGCATGGCCAATGTTTAAACTCAATACTGTCTAATCTTGTGGTTACAACCACTAAACTAGCTGCTGCACACTTATGGCCAGGAAGAGTAGATAAGTAACACTTCAAGATGAACAATTTGTATCTAAAGGAGCATTTCAAATAGGAAAAAGTGCACATAAATGATGCAGGATGCGTTTATGAACTGAGGCATAAATACGAACTTTTCCAGAGTATCTACCAGGGCCCTAGGCAACTCTTCAGTGGAAAATCTTCATCTGTATTCCAAATACCATTTCTGTGTTTATCTATAACCATGAACATAACATAATATTACAGATGACTGGCTACATGACTTTATGAAGAAAACAATGAAAGCACAGAATTTCAAGAGAGCAGGAAAAATTGTGAGTTAGAGTTCATAGAAAGCTTTATGAATTTTGCAGCACTCTAATGTAAATCCCAGAGGGGAAAATACTTGCATTGAGACACTTTCCCTCAGAAATATTGAAAAAATCTTGACATCTTAATTCATTTCCTAGGCTTAAATATTCTAGGCTAGTCTGGTGGTACTTTAATAGCCTGGGCAAACATTTTTATTTATTTCACTGTTGATACCAATATTTGTGCTACGAGCTGCTGTCTGCATTTGCTGCTATTTATTTATTTCCTACAGATCAAATTATTGGCCCAGACAAAACATGGTTTCTGGTGAAGTGCTCCTTGTGCTCATGAGCAAATGAAAAAAGCTTCCATTTTAAATGTAGGGTTTTGCCACATGACTGAATTAATTCATGTTACAAATATGATGTGAAATCATTTGATGTTCATGCCTATATATGTAGAGTGGAGGCATAATCAAGGTAAATATTAGTAAATCAAGCAAAAACCCTATTTACACAGGTAGGCAGTTAATACGTTAAAATACTGTGTCCAGTTCCAGGTCAGCCACTCAGCTTCTTTGAGACTCAGTTTTATTGCCTCTAGTATTTGTACCTTTATGCTTTATTGGGTTGACATAGAACAAATGAAGCAATGTGAGCGAATCTTTGTAAAACTATAATGTATCACAAAAAAGCTAACAATTTTTATTTACTTGGCAGCAAACACTTTCCATTTGCTTTCTTTTGTCTATGTGGAAAAATAGGAAACAGAACAAGGAAAAATTTTAAAGCAAATATTATAGCACTTATAGGATGCTTAGAATATATAGACATGAATTCAAAGAAGAGAGTAACTCTTTAAAGCATTTCACACAACATAACATCATGAGGAAATATTTTTGAGGCTGAAACTGCCAAATGGTTAATGCTCAGAGTGCAGAGTCTGCCCCAAAGCTGGGACTTGTTAGGTAGTGACACTTCTTCCCTGGTCCTCGCACTTGCTGGATTCTGGAATTAAAAATTTTGGTTTTGACCTTAGTTCTATCACATACTCCTTTTACTTAATCTCCTTGAACCTCATTTCTCACCTGTCAAAAGCATATAGTATCTCTTTCACATGTCTGTTGTGAAGACTGAAGGAGACAGTATATCTGAAAAGGCTTCCTAAATTGCAATGGCTTTTACAGAGAACAAGCTATTAGGACAATTCACTTAGACATCTAGATACCCTTTCCAGATGTCAGCTTCCTCTTAATGTGGCAAAATGGGTTGATGGAATATTAATAGGATGGATAGAATTTGGCTTAACTGTTTATTTATGATTTCTTTCTTCCATATTTCAGACCTGAGTTTAATGAATAAATTATTGCTTGAAGATAAGGAATGAAAATTTTCCTAAAAATTGATATTACAAGAGATAATGAATTGCCACAGGGTAATGTTCAAAAGGTAAACACAGGGACTCCACACAGGCCTGTAGCTAGACTCAGAGTTAGGGAGGCCCTGTCTTCCCCTGCAAGACAAAATCTGGGACTTATATTTTTCATGAATAGCCACTAAAAGCAGGGGAAATATTGTCTCCCCACCTACATACTATAATCTGGCATAGTCTTTATTTTAATTTTAATTCTGTTCCTGTTTAACCTATGTATGCATGAGGAAAATAAGCCAAACATGCTCCTCCTCATAGTCATTTCCTCCATTCTCTCTGTTATTTATTTACTTTTTCCAATTTGGAAATACACATAAATGAACGTCATTACTTTAGTCTTCCACAGAAATGCTGTCCTTGAGTTATACATATTTTAATGCGATGCTCTAGGATGTTGTCAAAAATTGATTTTAAAAATTTCCAGCCATACGGAGAGCCTCTTGGCATATTTCGTAAAAATCACTGTTGAAGATTTTATTCATTTTATGTTTTCCAGTGATGACTTGTAGAAAGACCTATGCTAAATAGTTCCTTTATAATTTAGCATAGATAAACTTTGTCTTTCACCTCTGAACTTATTATCAGACAATAAAAATCTAAGTTTCATTTAGCAGAGACCTCTGTTGATTTGTTCCCCTTTGTAAAGCCCAGGACAGTGGCTTGCATATAGCAGTGACTCTGCAAATATTTGTTGAATGAATTGATTCAACCATAATTTCTCCTTTTATATTGGTTGCAAAGAAACTTAGGGCTAAATGCAGTAAGTGTAATAGAGCATGTGCTGGTATATTTATTGTCTTTAACAATTCTGATTTTTATGTTTTCAATTTCTATTTAACAATCTCCTTCAATGTATTTTAATTATAAAACACTGCCAACTCTTTCTGAAAACTGGTATAGGATGTCATAAAAGAAAAACATTTTATTTTCTAGATAATTAAAACCAATGTTGTCTGATTTCATTTTATAAAATATCTAACAACTTATAAAATTAAGTACCTTTTTATTGGAAAAATATATAACCACTTTTTTGAAGCATGACCAAACTTTAAGACAGAAAAACAACACAATCAGAAAATATGTATGTATTATACATATGTGTGTATACACACACACACACACACACACACACACAATATACATATATATGTACATATATATACTGGATAAAGAAAAACAATAGTTGAACTTAATTTTTTTCATTAGAATACATGAGGTGCATACACACACACACGTATATAAAAGAAAATGTTGCAAATTTCCAGAGGTGTTAAACATTTGCTATTTAAAAACTTTCAGAAAGACAGTTTAATTTTAGCAATTTAAAACAATGAAAAACCTGGAAAGCCCTAGCTTTGTGGGTTTGTAAAACCTGTGTTCCGCAAACCTTTCTGTGGGTGTAGAGACAGACCAAAATCTAAGCCCCAATCTTATACCGATGAAGGGAGAATAACATTAAATGAACTGTTTAACTCATCTAACAGGTATCCTGTCACTGAGCTTTGAAACAAAGAGATCCAAAGCCCTTTATTCAAAACTCAGTAGTGACTTGGGTCTCATTAAAGGAGACTGGGCAGACTAGAGACCCAAGTCAGACGCAACCAGAAAGTAATACTGGCAGGGATGATTGAGCAAATTCTTTGGTTTCCTGGTACTGACTACATTTATGTGCCTTTGAGGATCATGGAATTTACATCTCTGAGCAAGTATACCACACTCTAGTCTACTGCACGTATTAGTTTTGCTGAAAGTATTGCTCCCTTAGTTTGCATTTATCGCATTTTTTGGTAATTCACCTCCTGCTGATCCTTGCTGGGATCTCTTTTAACTGATATTAAAAATGAGATACAATCAATTTGTTTTAACATTTAGGCTTTCTTTCAAAAAGATCTCCATTTTTAAAATCAGAAGCATGTTACTGTATTACCAGCTTTTAAAGTAGGCTCAAAGAAAAAACTGGGAGAGATAGGTAAAGGTTTTTAATCTATAGTATTAATGACATATGAAGGACAAATGAGAGTGTGTCAGATCCTTACTTCCCTCTGGTGGGAGAGTCCATGAATGTGTGTCTAACAAGGGAAGTGGCTGTGTGACATTAAACGAGCTATGAACACACAGCAAACTTCGAGGAATAGGAGGTAGACGGCTCCTGTTTGCCCTCCTTGGACAGATTTAAGCATGTGAAGTAGAAATTAAGAGGACAATGACACATAGACTATTTTGTTCCTTTTAGTTTTTTCCAAAGTTTGTGTCCCCAAATTCAGGAAACTGCAAATACTATTGGAAACTTGGAAATGTTGAGGAACATGACTATTATTTAAATGATTTCTAAAGAGGGTATACATTGTATTCTGATGAAAATATTAATGAAGATAAAGATATCTAAAATAATTTTTTTGAGAATCTTGAAGTATGCAATCAATGTTTAATTAGGAATTACAAGCTTCAATTGACATTATCTTTGTTCCTGTCTTAAATTTGGATTTCAACAAACATGTATTTTTAAAATTTACTTTTATCTTAGAAGTTTTTCTTTGGAGTTTGCAGGATAAATCTGATGTCAAACTAGAAGATCCTGGACTACACTGAGTGACAGAAGAGTTTTCATTTGCATGTATTTAAAAATATAATCTTTTTTTCCCCAGATGCCCAAGAAAGCAATAAGATAGGGAAAAAATGCCAATTCAGAACAGTGACACTGAACATTAGAGATAATCTGTTTGAAACCAAATGTACATATAAATACTTTTTGGAATAAAAATTCAATTCCCAAATCTCTTTGAAAATGGGCAAAATGTTAACATGCATATGAATGACCTTGAGAGATTGGTAGATTCTATTATGATATGTATTGGAACAATTTTATAAATGCATATATTTTTGTACATTGACACTCATCAACCTGAAGAGTTCTTGTTTCAGGAACAAAATTCTCAGGGAGAGGTTTGAGTGCAAAACCTTTTCTATGAGTGCAAAGATGGATGGTTCACTGAAGAAGATAAGCATAAATGCTCCATTTTTGAAGATTTTTCCAAATGAATTAGTTTGCAAAATAAATATAAAGGTATTTTAAATGGAGTTAGTAGCAGTGGCTTATCATAATGTAAACATATAATTGTTTATAATAAATGTGTAAAATTTACATTTATTTTCATTTAAAATTTAAAATATACACAATTAGCCTCAGACTTTGATTTTTCATTATCTTTTATTATTTTTAATAATATTTCTGTGAATCAGCATATCACAAAGTACATTCTTGGAAACATTAGTACTGCAAAACATGCCACAAAAATGTGTTATTTATCAACCAATTTTGTTAAAAAGCTGTTTATTACAAGGAACTATTTGTAATTTTAAAGGTATGATTATAGTGTTATAATTTTTGTTAAAAAATGATTGATTTTTTTTCATGATGCATACTAAAGTATTTATGAAAGAAACAATGACATTTCCAGGATTTGCTTCCACATATTATGAAAGCAAGGAAAAAGGATAGGGATGAGGACAAGGCTGGATTAGGCATGGATTAGTCACTGGACTTGAATGATGAGTACATATGAATTCAGTATGCTATAGAGCCTATATTTGTATATTTTACCTTTATTAGAAATTCTCCACAACAAAAAGTAAAATAAATAAATAAAAGATGCATATCTCTTAAGTATTTTATAATGAATATAAAAGCTGTGAGAAGTTCTGGGTAGAAGATCCATTTGTTTATATGCGCTCTTCCAAACTTACAGACCACTGAACTATACTTTTCAATAAATATCTAAAAATATCTCTCCTGGATACTTTGGGAATGGCTATATGGTAGTAGAACCAATGTTTTTACATGTATAATTGCCCATGATAATTTCTGTCTTCTAGCACATAAAAAATTCCATCTACATACTGAAAAACATTAAGATAAAATACGGAAAATGTTTATAAAAATAATTTCAGTTTCCAAATTCTAAGAGATTTCAGATGTCTGACATGTATTGACTAATTGTTTTTTCAATTTCATAGACATTTATCCTGTTGTTAAAGTAAATAAAATTTCAGAAAGTAAAAATAGATGGTAGTATATTTTTTAAAAGACAAGGAACAACTCTTTTTGATTCAATAATTGCCACAAGTCTAGATATAACTGCTTAATAGCTAAATGAAACGCTCTGCTTAAAAATCTTCACATATCGTTATCAACCTCAGTAATATTATTTACATGTTTTATCCCAAATTTCTATAAAATTTAAAAATCTGTTAAAATTTCAATTGTATATCCATGAATTATATACACATGAATTATTTCTCACTCTAGAAATGTTAGATTAGCTAGAGACATTCTTCAAAGTGAAATTCTATAATTGCTAAATATGATTTACATTTTATACAAAATTCTTTATAATTTGGCATGTCTGAGAAACTACATTTTAATTTCAAAATAAGTTAAAGGAATTTACTATTAAAAAAACTTATACAAAACATTTTAACTTTGCATCTAAAGACAACCAGCATTACTATTTGTAGCTGTCCTTTCTAGATCTTTAGAGACTAGCAAACTTTTCATTGTTGACTTTGATGGAAATTTAAACAAGAACGTTTGCATTTATTACAATATATTGTTAAAAATTGCATTGATTTCCATTGATACTATTAATTTGATAAATGTTTTGTTATTTGTACCATTTGCTCTGTCAGAGCAAGCTAATTATATCTTAGTGACATTTTTGACGATTACTTTAACTATGGCAAAAAAAGGTAGGTCTTCTTTGCTTCAACAAAAAATTATTGAACGCCTGAAATAAGCAAGAGAAGACTAGCACATGTTAGAAGTCTTGTAAGGTTTGCTTTGTAATAAGTGGTAAACAGCCATTTCCCAGGACTTTCTTTTAATAGACATGCTCACATTTTGTAGTAGAAAATATTATGTACCTGCATAATCTGTTCTTGCATAATGCCCATCTTCAGACTTAGTTGTTGTAGTTGTGTTATCTGTGTAAAAAAAATTAGCAATAAAAATTGTTTCATGAATATCTAATGTTAAACATATATTTCCTCCAACAATAATATCTTCATTGCAATTAAGGAATTTTTACAACTGTACTTCTAAGCAACCTGTATGCAAAGACAGATTTACAATGTCAATTTCTGTTTGAGAGCAAATAATAGAATGATGATAGTTTTCTAAAGTTTGAGACAAGAAAAAGATTCACAATTTTAACTGAGAATAATTGGGCAAAGGAATAACAAATCAAAAACTAACAAAATGCTTGCTTCTGAACAAGAAAGACAATAGAACATTCTAGTACCTTTTGCTTTTAGAAATGCATTTTAAATATTTGTACTGAATCAATACATAAAAATGGAGTTATTTGCTTTTAATTTCAAGAATGTCTAATAAATTATTAGATTCTTTTAAAAAATGTTTTTGACTTTCTTTTTTCCCTTGGCAAGAAAAATGTCTGCTATTTTGTGAAGATTAGCTTCTGTGTTTGTGGCATTGTGACAACACAGTTCCATTGTATAGAAACAGATCTGGACTGTAGTTGAGAGCCCCTCAAACTCCTATAATCGACACAAATACTACAGTAGACTCTACTGTCTATTATAAATAAAAACTGCCTTTTGGAAATGGAATAGCTGTCTAATAAGGAGTTTGCTTCACTTTTCATTTTTGCACGAAGGCTAAAAACATTCTTTGAAATGAATTTTGGTGTGAATATTACCTTGGCATCGACCCAAAGACATGACTTCAATTTTCTCCTGTTTCTGACACGATGCTTCTTTGATTTGACATGCATTATCATAAGATTTCCCATCAGAAGCACAGAGGGGATTGAAGTTGGTTTGAGAACAGTCAATGTTACACACACACCTAAAAAAAAGAGATAAATAAAAATATGTAACACCAATAGTGTTGTTACCACATTGTAAATAAAACACAAATGAAAGAATTGCTAAGTTGACAAAATGCAAGTTGGTAAAATTGAGTTGTATCTTTCCAGAAAAGTTCCTCCACTTTTCTACCTGAGAAGAAAAGAAACACAGAACTAATGAAAAATAATTCAAAAGACTGAGCAATGAATGAAAAATGAAAAGGGGCCAAGTGCAGTGGCTCACCCCTGTAATCCCAGCACTTTGGGAGGCTGAGGTGGGTGGATCACGAGGTCAAGAGATTGAGACCATCCTGGCCAACAGAGTGAAATCCCATCTCTACTAAAAATACAAAAATTAGCTGGGTGTGGTGGCCAGGCGTCTGTAACCCCAGCAACTTGGGAGGCTGAGTCAGGAGAATTGCTTGAACCCGGGAGGTGGAGGTTACAGTAAGCCGAGATGGTGCCACTGCACTCCAGCCTGGGTGACAGAGACTCCATCTCAGGAAAAAAAAAAAAAAAAAAAAAAAGAAAGAAAGAAAAAGAAAGGAAAAGAAAAAACTAAAAGAGGATGGTCAGTTAATCACTGTCCTGTAACTTTTAAAACATATACATAAATTTCCATGCTGATGTCTTCAGAATATGAATAGGCTGAAGTAGTCATGAAACTCAGATTTTTAAAAAATTGAATCTTACTGTTCCTTCTTTTCTTGAGATATTTGAATGGTTAAAGCTTGTGGAAAACTGACTCAGAAGACAGTTCAGAGAAAGCAAACAATTATTTGGCAAGCAATCAGGAGTGATATTTCTTTGGTATAAATAAGGATGCACATAAAATGTACTAAATGGAAATCTTCAGTGATCTTTCATATTTTAGGGGGGCATAAAACCCTTTGGAAAAATGAAAGTATGAATCTCTCCCCAGAAATGACCATATTCATATAAACAATGCTTCTGTATACAATTTCAGGCTTGTCTTAGGCCCCTGTCAGCATATATGAACCCCTTTCCCAGGTATACACCACTATTTTTCTACCTCTCATTTTAAATAATAAAATAATAAATAAAGGTTGATTGCCACTCATGATGTTAATATTTTTCTATAATCTAAACAAAAATTTGGTGATTTAATGAGAACTAGTTTACCTAAACTAGAAGAATTAAACATTTTAAACCAAATTTTACATGATTGTTCCTATGTCTTCATACTTCTCTATTATTCTGAATATTGTGTCTTGTGTGTTTTTTTGGTGTGTGTGTACAAACATGTTACAACTTTAAAATATAAACTCATATTTTAAATTTTTATTAATATTTGTGATGTTTTTGTAAATAGATTATACGTTTCTCAAAGTCATGAGGCACACATTTTTACCTCTATATATCTTACTGAGCGTTAGGCACACAATGGCAAGCAGGTTACTACATGCTAGACTCTCAACATGCATTGCTTTATTTAACCCTCACAACAGCTGTCTTACAGACCAGCGATATTACCTAAGGTTAGACAGTGGTAAATTGTGGAATAAGGACTCACTTACAGATTTGTGAAGCTAAAACCCAACCCCTTCTCTCTAATACCACAGACTGTGTGTTACTAGAATCTTCTGGAGAACTTTTAAATATCTAGATTCATAAGCAGATTTCTGGGCCCCAGTAAATCTGGGGTAGCTGCTAACATTTTATATTCGTAAGTAGTCATCCTGGCACCAGACTCAATTCCTGGGATTCACTGCTTGATCAGTCTGTTGATTGAGTGAGAGAGGGTTTGTCTACACACCAGTGCATCTCAGACTGTAGTCCTTAGACCATCTGTGTCAGAATTACCTAGATTGCTGTTTAAAAATGTTGGCAGAAAATGTGATAATGAGCTTTTTTTTTTTTTTTTTTTTTTTTGTAAGAGAATTGCTTTAGGAATGCCTGGTTATTTTTACATTTACCTATTTAGGAACAAATAGGTAGAACAGATGGCAACCATCTCTAAACACTTAACTCATTGAGGAGCGGTGTTCCTACCTCAGCTTTGACGTTGTCATGTGATCACAAGCAATGGAACATGACATTGCTACCTCAACTGATTCTTGGCATCTGAAAATCTGAGATCAGGAGCTGCCTACGTGTTCAAAGAGCTTCTGGTCCTTACAGAGTGGATGTGGAGAAGTGACTATGTAGGCCAAGCCTTAACTGTTGTACTGAATAAATAAGGAGTGGAGGTTGACATTTGCGTTTTTAAAAAGGTAGTTTATTTTGCCTTCCAACCACTTTAGATTCTAACTGTTGTTGTGTTAGACTCTAGGAATTATCTCCTTCAATGTCTTTTATAAGGTCATTTGTTCACAACGGACAAACAGAGAGAAAGGTATGTTCTGTCATTTAAGTAAATGGTAAATTAGATAAGATATCAGTCCAAAGAAATTTAGAAAGGTACACCATATATATATATATATATATATACACAGACAAAAAATAATTGGCAGTTCAGAAACCCATTTGATAGCATGACAAAATGGCGCAAAGGGAACAGAGATGGTTATTTGGTTTGTCTGTGTCCACACCAAACTTTCATCTTGAATTGTAGCTCCAATAATTCCCACATGTGTGGAAGGGACCTGGTGGGAGATAATTGAATCATGGAGGCAGGTTTTTCCCACACTATTCTCATGATAGTGAATAAGGCTCATGAGATCTGATGGTTTTATAAAGGAAAGTTTCTCTACACAAGCTCTCTTCTCGTCAGCTGCCATGGCTTTCACCTTCCACCATGTTTGTGAGGCCTCCTTACCCACGTGGAACTGTGAGTGCATTAAACCTCTTTCTTTTGTAAATTGCCCAGTCTCGGGGGTATGTCTTTATCAGCAGTGTGAAAACAGACAAATACAGAGAGAAAGATAAAAGTTGATCGAATTAGACTGGTTAGTATCAATGTTTCAGTGAAAAATTCACTTAAGGTTTAACACCAAATTGAATAATTGTGCAGGCTATTTTACAAGATTCTCCTTTTCCAATCGGTATATTTATTTTATTTTATTCACTTTGACTAATCTGGTTTTAGTTCCACAGCTTTTCTGCTGCTGATAGCCTCTCACCTTTCCTTTCCGAGTATTGCTCACTCAAGGTCTCCTTTCAAGATTTGCTTCCTCTGGAAATTCCTGACTCTTGTTGTCTCAAATAAAATATTTCATGGGATGGCTAAGAAACAGGTATAGACAGTTGGCGTTTTTATTCTCAGCCCAAGAGGAGGACATAGATTAATTCCTCGAGGTGAAAGTTTCCCAGGGATATAAGCTTCAGGAAAGCATGGATTATATTGGTCTTTTTCTCGATTGCCTATTCTCATCATTAACCCCCATCTTTGCTCCCTACTTTATATACTTTTAAATATTAAATAAATGCAAGAGTAAATTTTAGAAAACTCCCTACAACTCTCAGCAATCATTGGAAATTGGAAGTCTATGGAGAATATATGTAGTTTTTGAATAAGTGGAAGTAACTTCAAATTTTGCTAAAATGGCTTGAAAACAATGAAGCTGGCTGGGCACAGTGGCTCATGCCTGTAATCCTAGCACCTTGGGAGGCCAAGGTGGGAGGATCACCTGAGGTCAGGAGTTCGAGATCACCTTGGCTAACACAGCAAAATGCTGTCTTTACTAAAAATACAAAAATTAGCCAGATATGCTGGCAGGTGCCTATAAACCCAGCTACTCAAGAGGCTGAGGCAAGATAATTGCTTGATCCAGGGAGGCAGAGGTTGCAGTGTGCTGAGATCCTGCCACTGCACTCTAGCCTGGGTGACGAGTGAGACTCTGTTTCAAAAACCAAACAAAACACAAAAACAATGAAGCTTGGGTAAAAGAAAATGGTAATAAATGATCAAGGACCCACCATTTATTTCTATGTTTCCAAAAGACCAATGGACTCTGATTACATAGTCCATGTAATATTCCGTGTAGTATTCCATGTCCGTGTAGTATTCCATGTAGCTATGTGTATTAAGCTTATTTAATTAGAAAAACATGCAGGATTCCAGGACCATGGTCTGAAGCTCTAAGTCCATCTTGATCTCTATTTGCAGTGACTGAATTACCTCTGCATTCCCCAACCTGCTCAGTACCTTGTACACATGAAACTTTCAATAGCTACCTGTTGAATAGATAACTAAATAAAATGAATGAATACACTAACAATTTTACATTCTTTTTTTTTTTTCTTAGATGGAGTTTCACTCTTGTTACCCAGGCTGGAGTGCAATGGCGCGATCTCGGCTCACCACAACCTCTGCCTCCTGGGTTCAGGCAATTCTCCTGCCTCAGCCTCCTAAGTAGCTGGGATTACAGGCACGTACCACCATGCTCAGCTAATTTTTGTATTTTTAATAGAGACGGGATTTCACCATGTTGACCAGAATGGTCTCGATCTCTTGACCTCGTGATCCACCCGCCTCAGCCTCCCAAAGTGCTGGGATTACAGGCGTGAACAATTTTACATTCTTAAAGAAAGGCGGTTGCTGTTACTATCTCCATCTTACAGGTAAGAAAATTGAGACTCGGAGATGTCTCACAGCTTGAAAATGGAAGAGCCTAATTTCAAATCTGGGCAGTCTGATGCCAGAACCTGTTCTGTTCTGCATACTGAAAGTACAAAGAAAGACCCACATTCCTATCATTCCCTGATTAAAGGAATCCTTTGAGTAAATAGGATTTGAAAAACAAGATTATGTCTTCTCTTGGAGTACCAAACATTCACGATTTTATGAATTAAATCACATTGACTCTTGGTCTTTGCCTTTCTCAAACAAGTAATCCAGGACTTTTTTTTTTTTTAATCATTGGAATATATCAGTGAATGTTAGTTTTAAGATACTGCAAACTAAAACCTGGTTTTAGAATTAGTCACTGATTTTATGGGCATTAGATTAATCTGACTATCTAAAGAATCAGTTGCTCAAAATATTTTATCCTTAAATAAAATGCTATAGAAACATCCACAGAAAAACAAGTATTTATATGCACACACACACACACACAAATGTGTAGCTCAATGGACTCTACTGAAATTACAAAATTAGACAGTTTTAGCATTAAGTTTTTTCCAAGTGTCTGCTTTGAAACTTTTAAAGAGGAATTGTGGGAAGTTTACAATCATGGGGTACCGGGGGTTTTGTGTGTTTATGAGTGAAAGAATTTGTGTATGTGTGTGTGTGGGTAGGCTCACACCCACCTCTGTGGTACATTTACTGCATTAGTAATGTACTTATTTACTTGTTTATACCTCTACTTTTATGCAACCTTCTTAAGGGAAGGTGCCTTACTTACCTTTGATGTCCTGGTATCTAGTACAGTGCCTTACAAACATCTTCAATGAATGATTGTTGAAAATATTACTGAGAGAATGGCGGATGTTGTTGGAAGGAGTTGAAACTGTCCATTGCGCTGTACGTTAGAACCTAGGAGACATAACTTTGGGCTACTTGGCAGATGTGGGGTCTCCAAAGGAGAGGTGGTTCCTGAAGAACCAAGGCTCACTGTCCTTTTATTTTTGTCTCCACAGACCAAGGAAGCTGGGAACAAGGACTTAGTAACCTCAATCGTGTCAATATCCAATTGGGGCAAGAAAATGCTTTCACCAGCCAGGCTACTACTTCTTGTTTGTGGTATTTGGGTACGGTTTCAGGCACCAGTACAATTTGAACATTATAGCAACTTGTAGTTTATTGCTATGGTAAACCACTGAAAACCGTAAGGCTCTGATGAAAAGGTGACAGAAGAGCCTGGTGTGGTGGTGTATGCCTGTAGTCCCAGCCACTCAGGGGGCTGAAGCAGGAAGGTCACTTGAGGTCAGGAGAGCAGCCTGGGCAAAATAGTGAGGCCCTGTCTCTAAATAAACAAGTAATTAAAAATTAAAAAAATGAAAAGAAAAAGGTAGCAATTATCATATCATGTAATGGTGAAACTGCAGGTCACTTTAGCAGCTTATGTGAATTAATCAAGGGTTTTTCTTTCTACAGAAATGAAAGGCACACATTTTTGAAAACAGAAACTATCCCTTCACTGCTTTTGGCAAATAATTGCATTATTACTCATTCTGAGAGGAGTAACTAGTTAATTATAGCATGTCACAAGTATTTTATGTGAGCGAAGGATTTGTAAGGCTGAGGACTGCTCGAATGCCTTTAAGGTTTTTTTGTGTTTTCTTTTCTTTTCTTCTTATTTTTTCAAGCTATCTCAGTCTTTGACATTTTGACACTGAGATTACATAGATCTCTTTTCTTCTAGGCTACAAAGAAAAAGAATCAGTTTTACCGGAAAATAATAGTTTCAGGGGTCTCTATGTGGTAATACTACCCTCTGAAAATCCTTCGAAGAAAATTAACATTGACTGAAAACATTAGCTCTCGGAATTAAAAGACAGAAGAGAAATAGGAAATAATTTTTAAAGACCACTTGATGGAGTAAGGAACCTAAATTATAGGAAGTAAAAGGTAGTATTTAAGACAACTCATATACATTTATAACTATCTCATCAATATTTTTGGGGAGTTTGACATTAATTTAATTCCCTGCCTCACTTAAAATGGCTCTTCCACGGATGCTCTGCAATGAGTTAAATAAGCCTCTCTGTGTATTTAGAAGTGCCTTGTCATCTGCCAGAATGTGAGAATGCGGAACCTGGCAGCTAGCAAATTACTTATTCATGTGTCTGGTTTGTGGCTGCCCTCTAATTTCGCTAGATTTTGTTTCATCTATTAAACATGGCTGTCACTTATTCCTCTCTAAAGGTCCTTGACTCGGTGTCCATTCCGTATTTTGACCATACAATATTCCTAGTCAGTTTCAAAGCGCCCAACTGCACTGCAGTGAGGCTGGCTTTCTGGGTTGTTTTGGACCTTGACTGTGGTTTTGTTTCCCTTGAGGCTGTCTCTGGGGCCATTATGCAGACCCTCTCGACTTGGCTAGTAAATGAGGTCAGAGCGGCTGTCTGTGCTCCCTGTCAGATCCGTAATGGATGAACTGCATTATATTAATAACAGTAAAAACAGTGTGTACCTTTCATTCAAGATGCTTGTGATACTTTAAGCCCATTTACTCATTAACTCTCACATCACTCCTTTTGATGGAACTTGATTATAAGTATTTTATCTGTAAGGAAACTGCAGTGCAGGAATGACTGTGAATTGTGAGAGAATAAAATGAGGTAAAAGACATGAAAATGCATTGGAAAATAAAACCCTCTATTCAAAGGGTAGAAAAGCATTGACTGACTGGTAGGCCTAGTAAGTCTTTTCCCATATCAGGTCTCAGGTGACTTTTTTTTTTAACTTAGAGTGGGCAATCCTTTGAGTTTTGAAATCTAGGAGGAAAGAATAATGCCCTTCTCCAGAAACATTACCCAGGACCGCACTCAGGTTTTCCAGGGTGGCCAGGCTTATCTTGCATGTGGAAAAAGCTTAGTTGCCATTAGTATCAATCTCTTTATAAGGAGGCAAAACATAGAAGTTGGTCCATTATATACGGAAGGTCTTGGGAATACTGGGCCTCACTGATCGGAAATAGACTAGGACAACAAATAGTCAATCAAAGGAAACCTGAGCTGCGAAACTCTTGCCCTTGGTGGAAGAACTTTCAGAAACAGAATCACATATTGAAGAGGAAGAACTATTGCTGGGAAAGAGACTGATAGCCACACGTTGAAATAATGCCTAATTATAGTAAATGTAGATGGAGAATTTGACTAGAGGTTGGAATTTGGCATTAGATAAACCTGTATTTAATGCAGGCTTTCTTACTAGCTGGATGGCACTGGGCTACATAACTTTCCCAAGCCTTAGAATCCTCACCTGTGAAAAGGGAGATAATGACTCAAGACTATAGTCACTAAACGTGTATCAACGGCCTAACAGTTTCTGAGAAGTTGTAATCAAATAAATATTGTCCATCATTAACTTCTGGCTTTCAAATCCTGGCTTTCAAATTCTGGATGCATATCAAAATCTTCTGTGGAATATTTAAAAAACCCAAATGCTTGGGTTGCAACTCAGAGATTCTCATCTAGGAGGTCTGGTGTGAGGTTTAGGTAATTGCTGTTGTCAAAAGTGTTGCAGATGATTCTGATGTGCAGCCATGGTGAGCTGCAATTATATTGGATATTCTTTCTCACTCTCTAAGGCTAAGAGATTTTCCAAATTTACTGTATGTAAGATAGATTAATCATGACAAATTTTGGTGCAATAACGTCTGGAGGTGCATTCAGAAATCAGTATCTTAAAGCAAGTTAGCTCTTTCTGTGGGAGAAGGTTTGCATCCTTTATTGAGAAATCCCAGCTACTCTGGCTCCAACCACATCTTTTTTCTCTTTCCTATTCATTCCATTATAAGAAATTTAATAGTCTTGTTTCATGTACACTATTCAGTGACATGCTTTAAACGGCTTTATTCATATGACACATACTTCATGCAATATGTGTTTGGTGTCAGATGACAGGAACCAGATGACAGTATGTTTTGATTAAACATACTGATCAAAAAACATCAGTGCAGAGCGGTCAACCGAATTAATTTGCCAAGTAAAACCAAAACCAAGTGGCAAAAAATGGGGTGAAATTATTGTGAGGTTCTCCTGTGTCTGGTGCCTCGCTCCAACTTCCTTATGACTCTTTTGCTTAATGCTGTAAGATAGGGAGGAGGAGGTGGAAAGTGAACTGTCTGGAAAGATTAGGATTTAGATGAAGAAGAGTGGTGCAGAGAATGCCTGGGGAAATGTATGGAGGAAGACAGTGTACAGTGTGCTGGGAGGATCACAGATAGATCAGTCTGATTAGAACAAACTCTTCCCATCCAATATGGCTGAACACAACGCTTGAAACAGATTGCAAAGGGCCTCAATTCCAGTCCAAGGAGTGACCTTTATCTTCTGGACAATGGGGAGTCCTGAAAGCTTTCTGAGCACAGTGGGATAAGAAGGTCAACATAGCAGGAGGGTGCAGGCAGAGGGACTAGTTCCCAGGCTATTGCTGTTAGGTATAGGGACAAGGAAGGAAAGCCTCAGAGCCAGACATTAACTATACGGAAGAAAAGGAAGAATCATTAGGGCTTGGTGGCTTGATACTAAGGCATATGATAGTGAAGTACTAAGGCAAAAATGTCACCACCATGTCCTTCCTGTTTTACCCTTTGCTGCTTTTTTTACCTGATCTGTAGTATGTTCCAAACTAGAAACTTATTACAGGAGCTGCCAGGGAGGAAGCTGTGTGTGTGACTCAGGAAAGGTTTCTTTCCTCGTAGAGAGAGTTTTCTTTCTTCACTATTGGCATAGAAGCAGATAGGCTTCTATCAAAACAGTGATAGCATGCAAGCACCCTTAGCTACAGTTGAAGGAGAACAATGCCTTGTATTAATGTGTACTGTGCCTGGTTCCAGGGTTGATTTAAAATGACTGGAACAAAACCATAGGGGCAGTAGAGACTTATTAACGACCACTGTGTTAGTGAGTAAACAAGGCTCCTTCCAAGGCAGAAGTTGCTCCCACGCCCCTCTTCAGTACATATGATAGATGGAAGCAGGATTTAACTCTCTGTCCATTGTCATGGATCACAATTGCCTTTTCCTCAGGATTATTTTTTCTTTTTAGAAGTAGCTACATTTACATCTTAAAATAATCAAAGCAAACAATTCTTCTTACTCATGTACATTTGTAAAAGTATCCTGAAGCAAAATTCCTCATTAGCATCATGTGGATGTGCTTGCTCATTAAGCTGGAAAACATATTCAATAACCAAGGGTAACTTCATGATCACAGAGAAGTGTGGTTGCTCCAACTGGATGGGTCTTTATACACACCAGAGTCAGGAAGCATGAAAACCCCATAATAAAAAGTTGGAAGGAAAAACAATACAATAAAGTTACTAAAACAATCACTTTTGAATAATGTGATAGACTAGATTCCCACTCGCTCCATTCTGTCATTATCATACTGATTGTTTAAGCACATTCCCAAGCGTCAGGACTCCCGCACCTACTTTGGTGATCGGGGTGGCTTCATGTTTTTGATTTACCAACTGGCCCTCTGGACTATGCTTTCACCTGACAAAAGGCTTTTAGGAATAAACGTGTATGAACATCATTACAGTTTAGATTTCCCATGAAACTGCAATTTCACATCATGGCCTTGGATATTATCCATGAAAGATAAGAAATGACAGATGAATTATAGCTTTGCATTTAGATAAAATTGCTAGTTTGAAAATAATTGGCCACTACATTGTTCAGGTGGTTTTTATTTATTTGGCTTATGTTCGTTTATCTTATTATAAGAGCACTCATGATAATTATTTTCAGAGAACACAAGATAGTCCTACCAGGTGATACAGCACATCTCCTTTTGTTAGATAATTGGGTCGGTTATAGGATCTTTTGTATTTTTTTGTTCCTTGGCTCTCAGGGAGCTCAGAGATAAGCAGTGAGTAAGTGTGTGTGTTGTGAGTGTGTGTATATAAAATGAATGACAGGTAGTATATGAAAACGACAAATCCTCAATTTAACAAGTTTCAATAGACCTTTTTCATCTTATGGTAGAAAGGTAGGAAAATAAGGTGACATTTGTGTACCTGCAACAAATCATCTGGAATTAATTCTTAGTGTTTTTGTAACATGTTATTTCCCAGTTGATGTTTGCTAAAGATTATACTGTTATAATTGAATATAAAAATAAAGTACTAATTAAATCATGCTGGTATTAACTAACCCTTCATAATTAGAACTTATAGCAAATGTTTACTGTTTATGATTATATCAATCTCTTACTTATTAATTTTGGTGTCAATTTAATTTAAATTTACTTTAAAAATAATATATAATGCATATTATACCATGCTATAATAAATATCATAATTGAATAAAGACAAATGTTTATAGGAGTACCTACTGTACCTGAAATCTGGAAAGACAAGAAATATAATTAATGTAGGAGAATGCCTTAATTTTATCTTTAATGTTATGGTTCTTAAGAAAAGATCAAAAGTGAATATGCTAAATGTTTGTATCTTTTAAAGTTAGGTGGTAGAGCACAAGTATTATGTTACTTTTTATAGTTTCAAAACACTGCACTTTATCATTTAAAATAAAATTATTAGGTTTGACATTTTGCTTAAAAATGATTAAACTGCCAATCTTGGTAATTTTTGCATGATTTTGGTCGGAAAAGTTTATTTCTAAGTTGTTTAAAAAGTTTATTTCTAAGTTGTTTAAACAAAATTCGAAAAAGAAATATGTGCACGGAGACATTCCACTGGACCAACATGATGGTTCTTTGTAAATAACTATTTTTTATTTATTTATCATACTTTAAGTTCTGGGGTACATG
The DNA here is from genome assembly GCF_049354715.1 of Callithrix jacchus. Classification (NCBI taxonomy): domain Eukaryota; kingdom Metazoa; phylum Chordata; class Mammalia; order Primates; family Cebidae; genus Callithrix; species Callithrix jacchus. The sequence goes on from NC_133507.1 coordinate 112,935,541, forward strand.
TGCAGAACGTGCAGGTTTGTTACATAGGTATACACGTGCCATGGTGGTTTGCTGCATCCATCACCCCGTCATCTACATTAGATATTTCTCCTAATGCTATCCCTCCCCTATACTCCAACCCCTGCTATCCCTCCCCTAGCCCCCCACCACCTGACAGGCTCCCACATGTTCTCATTCCTAAGGAGGTGTTGAACAATGTAAATAACTATTTAAGATTGAGTTTAACACTCATTTATGAGTGAGAACAAGCGATGTCTGCTTTCTGTTCTTGTGTCACATGGACACAGGGAGGGGAACATCACACACCCACACACTGGGGTCTGTTGCAGGGTGGGGGCTAAGGGAGAGTAACAGGGGGTGGGGGAATAGGGGAGGGATAGCATTAGGAGAAATACCTAATGTAGATGATGGGATGATGGATGCAGCAAACCACCATGGCATGTGTATACCTATGTAACAAACCTGCACATTCTGCACATGTACCCCACAACTTAAATAAAAATAAAGTTAATGAAAATGGAAAGAAAAGATTGAGTTTATGTCTGTATAAAAGCAACTTTCAAGCAGAGTTTATTATATGAAGGGAATCATCTCTCTCTTTCTCCTCATCTCATGTGTTTGCCCACTAAAATGTTAAACTCAAAAACACATGGTGGCATTTTAGTTTACAGGCTCAAACTAGCCATTCCTCATTGACTTCCTGCCGTATTGCCGGTGAGTTTTGATTGCTCTGAGAGAGGACTGTGTGGCCAGAAATAGTTGTGAGCTATTCTGAAACTCTCGGGATGAAGGACTTTAAGTAGAAATGTTTGAACATTTTGCCTTGAAGTAAAAATGCTTCTGAGTTTCTCACAAATATTAAGCTTTAAAAAGTAAGGTCCGGGCGCGGTGGCTCAAGCCTGTAATCCCAGCACTTTGGGAGGCCGAGGCGGGTGGATCACGAGGTCAAGAGATCGAGACCATCTTGGTCAACATGGTGAAACCCTGTCTCTACTAAAGATACAAAAAATTAGCTGGGCATGGTAGCGCATGCCTGTAATCCCAGCTGCTCGGGAGGCTGCGGCAGGAGAATTGCCTGAACCCAGGAGGTGGAGACTGCAGTGAGCCGAGATCGCGCCATTGCACTCCAGCCTGGGTAACAAGAGCGAAACTCCGTCTCCAAAATAAATAAATAAATAAATAAATAAATAAAATAAAATAAAATAAAATAAAAAGTAAGAAAGGAAAAGATCTGTGAGTACCTTCCTAGAGTGAACCCCAGGTAAGGTCCTCTTGTCAAAGATGTTTGGAGGTCTGCAACTATTACTGCCACCTTTTCTCCCTTTTTTTCCCCACCTAGGAATATACATTTTAGTTTACCACAGATCTCATTTAATTCAGTTGAATCCCATAGGTGTAGCTGAACACCTACTTGGTAACAGGTACTAGGCTGACCATCAGAGACAAAGATGATGCTTGTGATTACAGCTGGTAACAGAGATCACAACAGAAGGAGGAAAACAAATATTCATAAGACAGAGTCATCAGAGCTTGGCTTTGTTAGCATGAAGACGTATTTTGCTATAACTGAGGAGTAATAATTACTTCCACCTGGAAGGCACAGAAAGTTTTCACGAAGGATGGGATGCTTAAGCTGGAATTTGGAAAAGGGGTAGAATTTCAGTAGTTGGTCTCCCGGGTGACTTGTAACAAGAGGACACGTAAATCCTTTCTCTACTGAGGATTTCTGCCTAACGGTGTCATTCTCGTTCTCATCCCAGATCAATCAAGTAACTCAGAATTGTATTTTAACTCAAATCTATTATTTACTCAACGAGCATTTTTTAGATAATGGGCTGAATTCCTCTATGTGTTTTTCACTAAACCGCATGAACAAAGGTTGGAGATTAAGTGACTATAGCTACAGATAAAGAAGCAAAGAACCTAGGAGCATCCACCCCAGGAAGGAAGCATTCCCCAACAATAAAGAACATGGTTAGAGCCCTGGACTCTTAGGGATCACTGAATAATTTACTGATTGGAAGGACACTAAAGAAATGCTGAAAAATCAAACAGGAATCCCCATGAGCCCATTCATTCATTCAACCATTCTGTGTGGAGTGGCTACTCTACGCAAAACACTGTGCTAGGGGCAAGGAAGGCAGAGGAACTTGATAAATTCACATAGGAAAGGATCTGGCAGAGGAGAATCAGTGAAGACTGCAAGGGTGGTAAGAAGACAAGAATGAACTGGATAAATAATCCACATTGTTCTTAACCCTGGAGGTACAAAATGGTTCTGCTCTTGGCTTCATCTCAGAAGACTTTTTAAGCTGCATAATCAAATGTAGACTTTTTTTTTTTCAGTAATAGCAAGTGGACTCTATAGGAATGTAATATGTTTTTAAATGAGTGTTTTGAATTACTTCTAAGAGGAAATATCATTTTAATAAAACCAATAAGCTATTGACAAATACTAGAGTTATCATCAGTTATTACCTGAAATTTGGCAACATTTTTATTATTTTAATTTGTTTGGTGATTGTATATATTATATATAGTGTGTAAGGGAGATTGGATTCATCCTTATCCATTCTAGTCATCCATTTTATACATTGTCAGTCTTCTATTTTAAGCAAGCTCAGTTATAATCTCTTTAAGTTCAAAATATTTTTTATTTTTACATATTTTATCTTGTTTTCAAAGTACATATCTTTAAGTGCTATGCTATATATGGACATAGAATAAAACATAAATTCTGTTTAAATAAGTCATAGTTGATTACAATTTAAAATCACTGGGTAATAACTTTTGTTGTGTCTCTGAACAGTATGTGTTCTACACCTTTCTCACTGACACAGGTCTACTGAGACTGGACAGTTATTAGGCAGGCAGATTTGAAGCATGCTTAGATTATCATCAGATATATTCAAGGTACGGTGAGACCTATACCACCAAACAATGTAGGATACTTTCATTATTCATCCAAATGTTATATTAGCTAGGGGCCCCTTCACAGGAGTTGAAGTTTAAGCTTATGTTTTCCTTACTAAATTGTTAGCCCTAAGTAAATGAACTGGTTTGTTCTCTAATTTAGGATTTTTTTCCCTAATATGCAAAAGTCCTTTTAAAATGTAAAGTTCTAATCAAAAGTAACAGAATACAATTAAAAACGTGTAAAATACTTAGAAAGAAATGTGATGACTTTAACTTTGTATTCATACTCATAGATCACAGAGTCACTTGGATCACAAAACATTCATTATTATTATAATATCAAGAAAAACTATCAGTATATAAATTGTAATATAAAGGTATAGAAAAATTAGTAAAAGTGTATAGTAAATAAAAATACTCTTTCCTGATTATAGAAAACCTAGAGGCTAGTCCAGAATTAGGATACTAAGATGCTCATGATATAAAAACAGCAAAAGATAAGTCCATATGTATAAATTACCAGGGAAATAAAAGAGCTTCTGAATTGCTCTCCCATTTCTACTTTGCCCTTCCTCAGGTCAGCTAGGGCAATGCCTTTAAAATGTAAATGAGAATCATTCCCTTGCTCCAAATCTACCAAAGGCTTTTTCCCCTTGGACCTTAGAATAAGGTTCATAAGGTTACCATGGTTCATGAGGCCCTGTGCGATCTGGCTCCTGACTACCTGTCCTGTTTTATTTCTGATCAATCTTATACACTCTTTCCGTGATCAGCCACACTAGACTTTGACTGCTCCTCCAACAGGCCACATGCTTCTGCCACCACCACTTTTTGACTTGCTGTTCCCTCTGCCTGGAATGTCCTAATCTCAGATAGTTGCACGGCTCAATATTACTTTTCTGAAAAGCCTAACCTGACTGCCCTATCTAACACAGCACCAATTTCATCTCTGAATCATGGTATGATATTATATACTAGATTTTTTTTTTTTTTGAAACAGAGTCTCACTCTATCCCCTAGGCTGGAGTGCAGTGGCATGATCTTGGCATACTGTAACCTCTGCCTCCTGGGATCAAGTGATTCTCATGCCTCAGCCTACCAAGTAGCTGGGATTATGGTGCTGGCCAGCACACTCAGCTAAGTTTTGTATTTTTAGCAGAGACAGGGTTTCGCCATGTTGGCCAGGCTGGTCTCGAACTCCTGACCTCAGGTGATCCGCCCACCTCGGCCTCCCAGAGTCCTAGGATTACAGGAATGAGCCACTACGCCTGGCCCATACTTGATTTTTTTTTGTCTGTTTTCTTCACTAGAATATACACTTACACATACAAAGTGACCTCATCTGCTTTGTTCAGTGTTGTATTTTTCACAACTAGAACAATGGTTGATACAAAATAGACACTCAATAAATATTTGTTGAAAAAAATGTATAAATGAATGAATACATTCTGAATTTAAAGTATGCTTAGATTTCAGTGATCTAGACATAAAGTTTAGATTCAAATTATATGATTCATTAGATCAATGCATGTTGTTTTGTTTCAATTATCAAAAAAGTATTAGTTTATTTATACATATGATAAATATTTGTTAATTTTTATTAAATGCTTAGTTTAGTGGCTGTGCAATAGATATTTGTTGAATAAATGAAGTACCTACCATGTACAAGTTATTAGACATTTTGGTATTTAATTACCAAACAATGGTCCAAATACCCCTAATAGGTAGAATAGATTATTTTAAACATGATGATGAATTTCATGCCTTAAAGATCAGTAATCAGTGAGAACGGTTAAGGTTCCCAGAGTTTGAGAGCCCTAGGATACATGCAGTGCATGCAATTAGCCTTTTTATTATCTCTGTACATTCTTGCTATTAAAAGCCATATTATATAATTTTCATATTTCTTCATTGTGATGCCCAAAATGGCTTAGATTCTCTGTCTGAATCTGCTTATTCCGAATAAAACCTCAACCAGCCTTTTCTTCCAATGGTTGCTTAATCTACCAATCTTTGTTATCAGTGTCCTTAAGATCACCTATCCTTCAAAGTATGACTCCGTATTTATTCCAGAGGTGGAAAATGATTGAATGTTACTGTCTGCTGTAAGCCTTTCCCAACTGAGCAGTTTCTTCATGTTTAGGCAATTCAGTTTATGTCTAATTTAAGTGATTTGATCATTTGATTATTCTGATCTGACTTCTGATTATACTTGCATCAAGACATATATTTTATTTCAAAGAGGCAGGGACAGCTACTGAAAAACGAATAAACTTGGGCCTGTTTTGGTTGAAAGTACTTTCTGTGGGTTGAAAAGTTTAGGTAGAACAAGATGAAAAATGAGTATCAGTGTATTACTTATGCAATTATTATTTAATCATGGACTGCAACAGAAGGCATGTTAAATATTATATAAATACTTTGAAGTAAAACATATTGCCTTTTCGCAGGAAGTGTTTTTATTTTGACTATGGTTTCTAGAGCCTACTACTCATAAGCTATCTTAGCAGTAAATGTAGTTAAGGCAAGCAAATGCAAAGCAGATAACACCTCCCTTTGTTTGCTTAGAGAGACTTCTTAGGCAGCAATGTTCTTCTGCCTTCCTGATACATGTGTGCTACCTGGGGAGACAGCATGCTGTTGGCTTTGTGCCTACTTAACATTAGGGATTGGGCTGTATCTTGATATGTAAGGTTTTTGGCTAAAAAAGATTATAAAAATTGAATCTAAAAGTGATAGCTGTGATTTGTTATTGGAATATTTTTATTGACAGGGGGACATTAAAATGGCTCAACAGCATTCAAGAGACTTCACTGAAGCTTTTTATGCCAGGCTGGTAATGACTAAAATGTATACAGGGTTTTAGATGCTCATTCCAAACTTGGTCCATTTGGCTACATAATCTGCAATATGTGTGCCCATTTAAAAAAATTTATGATTAAAGCTGCAACTGTGGCTAAATTGCACATATTAGAGTATACTTTTTTTTAGGGTATACTTTTTTTAGAGGCCAAAGAATGATTATCATGTTCACAGTGTTTTTAAGAAGCAGAAAGCACAAGCGTTTTATATGTAATACACTTTGAAGTAATTGTATTTAAACAATCCACACTAAAAAAAAGGGCAACTATATTTTTTAAAAGATAATACATATGCAGGAAACAATGGTGATCACTTAATAAGTGGCTGAAAACATTTCAAGTGTGACATTTAGGAGAAAGTGCATTTCTGTGAGAACATACATTTGATTTTGCTTGGAATCATATTCAGGAAAGTGGAACCAGAACTTTCAGGTTGCTTGAAAGACTAGGGTCCATTCTTTTTTCTTTGAAGCATAATTCCAGTGTCACAAATGCTGGCATTGTCTCACTGTATCATAATACAGTGTCATAGTTCAGGCAATCACTGTGTCAGCCTAAACTAACTGAAAGTATAGGCTTGCAGTCTTAGAAAACAAAAGAAGTTTTTACTGGATAAGACACTTAAAATAATGTTGTTTAAATACAAGGCCTGTTCAGAGATGTACCAATATATGTCTTCAATGCCTTAGGTCACACAGGAAGGTACTCACTTTTTAGCTTACAAATTCTGAAGACTACTTTAAATAGAGGACAATGATAATACCAATATTTGGGACCATGGCCATATATCATAGGACAGAACTTGCGCATGGACCAAAGCTGATAGAATCCCATAAATCGAGAGATACAAGTGAATATGGCCATACTGCCCAAAGTAATTTATAGATTTAATGCTATCCCCATCAAACTACCAATGACTTTCTTCACAGAACTGAAAAAAAACACTTTAAACTTCTGTATGGAACCAAAAAAGAGCCCGCATTGCCAAGAAAATCCTAAGCAAAAAGAACAAAACTGGAGGCATCACGCTGCCAGACTTCAAGCTATTCTACAAGGCAACAGGAATCAAAACAGCATGGTACTGGTATCAAAACAGAGACATAAACCAATGGAACAGAACAGAGGCTTCTGGAGCAACACCACACATCTACAACCATCTGATCTTTGACAAACCTGACAAAAACAAGCAATGGGGAAAGGATCCCCTGTTTAATAAATGGTGTTGGGAAAACTGGCTAGCCATGTGAAGAAAGCAGAAACGGGACCCCTTCCTGACACCTTACACTAAAATTAACTCCAGATGGATTAAGGACTTAACCATAAGACCTAACACCATAAAAACCCTAGAAGAAAATCTAGGCAAAACTATTAAGGACATAGGCATAGGCAAAGACTTTATGGCTAAAACACCAAAAGCAATGGCAACAAAAGCCAAAATAGACAAATGGGATCTAATTAAACTTCAGAGCTTCTGTACAGCAAAAGAAACAATCATTAGAGTGAATTGGCAACCAACAGAATGGGAAAAAATTTTTGCAATCTACACATCTGACAAAGGGCTAAGATCCAGAATCTACAAAGAACTGAAACAGATTTACAAGAAAAAAACAAACAAGCCAATCCAAAAGTGGGTGAAGCATATGAACAGACACTTTTCAAAAGAAGACATATATGAAGCTAACAAGCCTAAGAAAAAATGCTCATCATCACTGGTCATTAGAGAAATGCAAATCAAAACCACATTGAGATACCATCTCAAGCCAGTTAGAATGGCGATCATTAAAAAATCTGGAGACAACAGATGCTGGAGAGGATGTGGAGAAATAGAATCACTTTTACACTGTTAGTGGGAGTGTAAATTAGTCCAACCATTGTAGAAGACAGTGTGGTGATTCCTCAAGGAACTAGAAATAGAGATTCCATTTGACCCAGCAACCCCATTACTGGGTATGTTACTGGGAATGTACCCAAAGGACTATAAATCGTTCTTTTATAAAGACACATGCACACACATATGTTCATTGTGGCACTGTTTACAATAGCAAAGACCTGAAACCAACCCAAATACCCATCAATGATAGACTGGACAAAGAAAATGTGGCACATATGCACCATGGAATACTATGCAGCTATAAAAAACAATGAGTTTGTGTCCTTTGTAGGGACATGGATGAACCTGGAAACCATCATTCTCAGGAAACTGACACAAGATCAGAAATTCAAACACTGAATGTTCTCACTCATAGGCAGGTGTTGAACAATGAGAACACTTGGACACAAAGAGGGGAGTATCACACACTGGAGTCCATTGTGGGGTTTACAGGAGGGATAGTGGAAGGGACGGTGGGAGAGGGATAATGTGGGGAGAAAGGTCAGGTATAGATGATGGGGGGTTGGGGCAACAAACCACCTTGCCATGAATGTACCTATGCAGCAATCTTGCATGATCTGCACATGTACCCCAGAATCTAAAGTACAATTTAAAAAAAAAGAGATTTTTAAAAAAAGAAATCAGGATATAGGGAACTAAATAGGATAATTTTCATTTTCATTCAACATTGTCTAATTAATACCTGTGAATTAGTACTTGGTGAATACCTGTCTACATTTGTTTATTAACAATTCAAAATTAGATTAGATTGGTCAAGGGTCATTTATTTTATAATTTTTTTGGACACTACAGTTTGATCATGGCAACTCAAAATTCTTCAGTAACTATCTGCATAAGGCACTCAATCAAACGACTAATATCACTTTAATCTCATGCCTCATCAACTAAAACATGAGCTGTGAAACAGTAATACTCACTTCTGGCTTAAGAAGGCCCTGCTCTTACTAGATGAAATATACCAAGGATCCTGTGAGTCCATCTTACAGCTTTTCACACTTTCATTCATCTTTTAGCAGCTAGTTATTAGAAGTCCAGTGAAATAGGATGTTTCTCTTTTGCAACCAGTGAATGAAATCAGAGTCCTAAAGGTGCTATCCTCAAACAGACTGAGAAAAAGAAGCTAAGTTGTATTTTTTTGAGCATTATCAAATATTAGATCTTCCAACTGAGTAATAAAGAAGCATGGCAGAAATCTACAGAAGAAAAATTGCAAAGCAGAATTTTAGTGTTTTCATTCATGTAGTCATTTACTCAACAGATCTGTGCTGAATAGCTAACAAGTGGCATCACTGTTTTTTGGATACAAAGATGGGCAAGACAATACCCTATAGTTAAGAGGAAGAGACAAAAAATTAATTACAGATTGTTGTTTTAGACACAAATCCAAGGCTGCATGATTAACTGAGCTTGGGGTGTGGTGGAGTGCCAAGGTTGCCTAGAGAAGGAATATAAACTGAATAGGACTTGGTTGGGCACAGAAGTGGGAGACAAATCTCCAACATAGAGGAAAGAATTTATGCCCAAGCATAACTTGGAGGTATGCACATAGGCATGAAGCCATTGTTTAAGGAGCTATAGGTGGCTAGGTAGAACTAGAGGTCCTCACGCACCAGCGAGAGGAGTGCAGTGAGGCTGGAGAGGCAGGTGGGGCCAGATCATGCAGTAGGTATATGACCTGCTAAGGACTTTGAAATTAACTATGTGGTAGGTGTATGACCTGCTAAAAACTTAGAAGACACAGGGAGCTTTGACGAATGGGAGCAGAAGAATGACAGGGAGAGATGCATATTTTAGAAGTACCTTCTGCAGGAGGAATAGGAATCAATTAGAGAGATTGAGACAGGAAGCAGGAGACCAGTTCAAAAGCCATATATCAACATAGTGGAGAAATAAGGAGGCCTGGATTAACTATGTGATTATACCTTTTGGCAGCACTCAACACAGATGCTCTTTCTTTTCTTTTTCTCACTTTTTGTGTGACCACTCTCTGCTGGCTTTCCTGGTACCTCTGTCTCCCCCTTCTCAGCCTGTTTGTTTAATACCTCTTTTTATCTTTCATGCTTTATAGGTTGGTGTTCTTCAAAGCTCAATCCTAATTCCCCTTTTCCTCTCCTTGCATTTTTTCTCTAGGCAATCTCTTCTATTCAGTCTGACAAGTGCAAATTTATTTTTCCAGGCCAGAATCCACTAGAACCCAGCCACTAGAATTCAACTGCCTGCTTCACATATTCACTTGGGTGTCTCACTGGCACCATAAATTCACATTAAAAATTAAACCCTTGTTCCTTCCACTGAAATTTGCTTTTACTTGAGTTGACCACCCCGCTCAGTAATTGGCATCTACATCCACCACGTGGTCAGGTTCAAAGCCCATGAGTCAGAGTTGATGTATCCTCTCTCACCTCTCACTCTAATCTTTCACCTCTTTACCTCACTTTCCTCACTGCTACCTCAGGTGACAAGCTTATCAGAGATAACGAGCCTTTAGTTTGTTGATAGAGTCTGAGCAAGAGATTGGAGGGGAGGGGAATTTTTACCATTTGATTCTATGAGGATAATAAATTCTACTGGAGTCTGTAAAAATGCAAGCCTTGTTAGAGGCAGTTTTTGTTTATCTGAGTCTTGGATTTCTATCCTCTCTCAATAAACAAATATTCTTTCTAATTGGCAAAATTCATTTGAGATAGCCAGGAGAAAAAAAAATCTATCTAACTGTGTTAGAACTTCTATTTATCAAAAAGTGAGAGGTAAAGGGCTTCAACATTTCCTCTTTGCTTTTAGCTTATCCTTATTACATTAAATTTCTTTTTACCCTTACATATTGAGACACCATAAATAACCACTTCCTGATTCTCCTTCCTTCTCAGTTTTACAAACATATCTCACTTATTCATACTCTTTATTCATTTAGAGTAGTTGTATTTCTTCCCCTCATTTTTATTCAACCATTACTTAAAAGAGGATTTGATTGACATCATCCTGTTGACTTGCTGTCCTATAGCTTTGCAATGCTGGGTGAGGATCAGCTGGAAACAGTGCTAGACTAAATCTTCTCTCCTCTTTTTCACCTCTTGCTCTTCTCCACCCAAATCCCCTGATGATATCTGTTTGAAACTTTGATTCAATACATTTTCAGGCAGCAAAATATAATTATTTAAACATTTTAAATTCATGAATTTGAGAATCTCATGCATTAACCGGCAAAATTATAGTTTTTACATGATTTAGGCAAATTTATGTTTGTTCACTTGTATTTTTTTCAAGGTAGCAAAATAACTTGGCTGTGTTTATGCAGTGGCCAGGATACGCTAAAATCTTATTCTTAATTTGCTGTACTTATGTGATCAATTCCTTCTAGCCACAATCATATGTAATATTATTCTCAATCACACACATTCATATAACATCTACTGTACTGCTTGGTATTTAAAGCAAAATATTCTTAGAAATAATTTTATATTTTACACACATCTATTATAAATAAAACAAATAAAGTAAATAAATATCTAGTTGATATTTTTCTATTAGACAGTCACGATTGCAATATATTACGTTGAGTTTTTTTTATGTTAATCATCACATGCCATCTATTTAATTTTGGTAAAGGGGTAGAAATAGGCTACACTTTTTTTTTAACTTGTACTATCACAACTCTTAAAACATAAAAGATGGTAATAAATTACTCAACACGTCTTCATTAGACTCACTGTTGAGAAGTATTAGAAATCTTTTCATTTAGGTAAGTTATACAAATAGTGTTCTTTCAGCTCACAGTGTCCTCAAATATATAAATACGTAGTCATGATCTCACTTTATCTAAACAATTCAAATAATGAAAAAATAAAGCCACACTGCACACCAGGAAATTAACTTTGACTTAATTCTGAGCTTAAGGAAGGGAAGATAACTCTACCATAATGGGTGTGCATTTAGAAAAAATAATGTTAATGTGTAAAAATAGTTTTGAAAATTTGTTTTTAGAATTGCTTCCTTCCTCTGAAATGATGATTATAACATGCACAAAATATTACGTTTTTAAATGTTGTCTTCTTATTTTTTTCCCTTTCAGGGTCCTTGTATTTTGCATTGGCTTTTCCTGATGATATAGTTATATTCAAGTTTGCACATTTTTCTTTCCTCAGAACAAAAGGCATTGAAAAGGTGCTGGATGGCGATTCAATAGGACAGACAAGGTTAATCTAATAATTAGAATAATGTATAAACTATGTTCAAAATGATTAGAACAACACATGGAGAATTTGTTTCAATGACGAGAATAATTTTAAAGGCCTTCAGGTTTCATAATGTGAAAAATTTAGTGCAATTATACTATTTTTCTTTGCTCACATGAAGTGTTCTCTTTCAGAAATGTGTCTGAGCAGACATACACACTAAAATAGTAGGTTTCATACTATGCTTCTAGGAAACCATTCTGTTGGGAGCAGAACCAAGATGTTCTGCCACTAAAATAAAATAATAACAGCTTTTTTCCAGGCTCTGAGGAAAACAGTTTAAAAAAGACATTTTTCTGAATTGTAAGTTTTTCTTCCCTACCCTCTTTTTTCTAATATTGTTGGTTCTTCAATTTGCCTAGTGGCACGTGCTGCTAAACCCAATGGGATGAATGAACCAAGAACACACAAGAAACAAGATAAATCTTCCATACGTTGATTCTCAAATACATGTTATGAATCATCACTTTTGTGTGTGGAGAATAGCAGACATATAAAAAGTCATATTTCTGCAGATGAATTTCCTTCTAATTTAATTCCATTAAAATATCATTATTTCATGAATATTTTCAACAAATATCAAGATTTCAGGTGCTCAAGCACTTAAATATGACTGCAAACCACTGAATCATAATACTAAATTTACTTATTATACATCTATATTTAGTTTTTTGCAATCCAGGTATTTTCAACTATATTTGAGAATCAGGAGTAAGTATGATTGATTATATCTTATATTGTTTGAGCTCATGAATTTCTCTGAAATAGCAAAGAAAATACAAAGAAGACAGAAAATGCATTAGCCCATGTCTGTGTTGGGAAAGTTATTTTCAAAAAGTGTTATGGTAAGGGATACTATTAATGGCTGCATATCTAATTTAACTTGAGACCTTGAAGATGGTCTCTAGTTTGCATTCCATTAAAAGTTTTTAATAAGATTTCAGCAAAAATAATAATAAAAGCATTCCATTTCACCTTTGCTTCTCCTTAACAATTCAAAGTATCAATTATAATATAACCTTCATTTGACTTGCAACCATCTCTGTGTCTGTGCTTTCAACAGCATATTGAATTGTATGCTAATACTTTAAAGTCAAAATATATTTCTTGTTTTACTTTTGGACTTTTGTTCTATTTTAAAGTGACCTCTCAACTACACTATTTAATAGTTTTTCTTACGCATTGATCATTTAGAATAGTTTGAAAAGCATATTAAAAAGTTTAAGAATACCTAGTCTTCCCTTAACATCTTATTGAGACTGTATCTTTGCAAGCACACGTGTTGTCTTTCTTTTTAAATTATCATACCAATACTACTCCAGGGTTGAGGACACTTACTCAATTCTCTTTGATTTTACCAGTCACTTTCCTAGGAGAACTGATCACAGGGCTCTTAGAAGAACTAGGCTGAAGCAGGACATCAAAGAAAGAAAATGGAATTTTGATTATTGAAGGTTCCAGAGTTCTTCCTCCCTTTAAAGAAGTATAGAAATTAAGAAAGGGAATAGAATAAAATTTGAAAAGAAAGAAAAATGAGAAGATATAGAAAAAGCCAAAGGGTGAAACAGACACAAGAGAATTATCTTTCAAAGCAGAGTCTCCTGTTCCTAGATTTTCTTATTACCCTTGATTCCTCAGTTAATCAGTGAATAAACCATAAATCCTCTTTTCTCAAAGTCTTGCCTGCAAAGAAGATAAACTAGGGGACTCTGGGAATCAGCTCCAAATGGGCAGGGTGGTGGAGACATGAGTCCCCCTCTGTGGGGGCAAAGTTAGCCCCCATAGGAGCAATAACGCAGGGTATTTGGACTGCAGACTGATTAGCTAGGGTAGTTTGCAAAGTTGGCTATAAATATTTCAGGAATATTTTTGTCAATTTAACTTACTATGTAGAAAATGCAACAGAATTTGTAGTTTATTTATTACCAGTAAATAGTCTTAACTGTTTGGGCCGTGGTGAGAAGAGCTACGCAGCTCCCAAGTGACACCTAAAGACAGAGATAAGTCCTAGTATAAGAAAATTAAGGCTCATATTAGAAGGAGACATACAAAATTGATTTATACTCTATGTTCCTTTGTCTTGTTGTCATTATTTGGAAAGGTAAGATTAATTAATGGAAGCTGTATCTTGCCTGTATATGACATGTATTTTAATTAATAGCCAATTAAATTGCTAGCTTTTCTTCCTAAAAGTCAGTGTTTGACTTATACATTGTTAATAAATTTAAGGGGGATAAAAATAAAAGCTAAACTACATGCTCCAGAGGATGTATAGAGTATATACCTTGTAGAGTGAATATACTGATTGAAAGTGGGAAATAGTTTAGGAGATGGATAACAGAAAACATACTAGGAATCAAGATTAAAGAGGCAGTTACTCAAGGGGGCCTGGGGCTTTGTTAATAAGCAAGTCTTGGATGATTTAAAGACTGTCTTCCTAGTTACTAATTTTGTAGTATATGTGGGCCCCTGACTAAAAGAACAGAGACCACAGTAAACCTGAGATAACTTTAAAGGATAACCCTGGCTAGACCTAAAGTGGAAAGAAGAGATAGCAAGACACAGTTTGATAGGAGAAGATCCAGGACTCCATGCGCCATAACTAAGAGTCACAAGATGCAAGCAAAAGTGTGGATCTGGAGAACTACTCCAAGAGCATCATAATCCTTGGTAACACTGGGCTGTGGAGAAGAACTTCAAACAAAAAAGGAGCAGGGGTAGATGGAAGTGTGGGAAATCTAAGGAATTCTGAAAATCTGAGTGGGCTGAAGTAAAGAGGACAGATGTCTTCAAATACGGAAAAACAAATACAGGACTAAGTCCTTAGCTCTCAGCTTAGTTCTTTCATAATTCAGTTGCCAATGTTCCATTGTTGTCTATAATTAAGATTTGTAGAAGAGAAGCCTGAGGTCATTCTCATTTTTGTTCCTCTGTAGGTATCTAAGTTGCAACTGCATTTCACAGAAATCCCCTAGTGCAGGGTTTAGGGTTACTATTGGCCACTGAAAGCGAAACTACACCCATGCGACTCTGTACATCTCTGGAGGGTGCCAGGTGCAGCAGCCTCACTTGCTGCCTCACTTTATTGGTGTGGGGCAGCAGGGTGGCCTGCAGCATCTCAAGCTCCCACTAGACCTCCTCCATCAGCCTCTATGAATCCAAAGCCAGATGCAGCTTCATAATAAAGGTGTCATCTTCTACATGTCACCCTTATCACTGAGGTTGAAGGCTGGGAGAGAGAATGTGGTCCAGTTTGTTCTTGTTTGTTCCAGTTTGTCCTTGAGAGTTCCAGTTTGTCCTTGACTCACATTCAACTTTTCTTCCTGATTAATGACCCTGCTGGTCTATAGCGACTTTGGGACCACCTCAACATGCAGAGGCAACCCCCTTCCATGTACTATGTTGTCCTTTAGTGGCTCTCACAAATGTGTATGGCCTTATCCTTGTGAAAAATCCCTAATTTTGTAACATTCATAACAGTTCTATTTCTTTGGTTGAACTCTTCTGAGAGAGTAAGTTAAGTATTTCTTTGTACCTGAATATTTGTCAGTTTTTCTTCTCTGTCTTTATAATTAAAAACATATTTTATGATATGTCTCAGAGTGGGCATCTATTCACTAATTCACTAATTTTGCCTGAGAATTTTTTCTTTTGATGGGCACTGATATTTTGTTTTTTGGATTATTTTCTTGGACTCAAGAAAGCAGTTTTTGAGTTATCTCTTTAGTTTCAATTGTTTATCAATAACACTCTTTATCAGATGTTTACTACTTGACAGGAGCTATGCTAACTGCTTTATATGGATTAATTCTTTCTCTTATTATAATACCTTATGAAGTATCTCCCAATGAGTCACGTTAAGTATTACGTTGGATTTCCTCATGTACATTATGAAGTATGGAAAATAGAAAAGACGTTGAAGATTTTTGGTCTTTTTTTTTTTTGACTTGGTTATTCATCTTTGATAAGTCCTGATTTAACAAACCTAGTTTGCCAATATGCAAGTTGCATGGATTGTGATTTATTCTATTTTCTGTTTACTTGCAAACTGGCCGTCTTCCTTTTTTGTCTATGTTGGTAGGTTGATGGACAAAGTTCTCAGTTCAAAACCAAGCGCCTAGGCTTTTATCTGAAATGGCTGACCCTTCCCCTGTAAGATATGAATAGATTGAGTACACACAAATCTACAATCATGGATATTCTCAACATCCATGACTCTGTCTATACCCGCTTCCTCTTCTACCTGTAGCATTTTTTGTCCATGTGTGAACTACATCAACCCCAGGTACTTCAACCCAGGTACTTCCTACGTCATGTCTAATTATACCCTACAAACTGTAATTTCTGCCTGACCTTTGAGAGAGAGGTGACAACTCATGGAAAAGAGAAAAAGATGACAGAATTCTGTTGTTCTCCAAAAGCAACATTAATCTAGAAAGAAAGGCTACATAGTTATTGATTGGTTTGTCCTTACGGTCTTCAAAATGGGCTGGAGGTAGGGGTGGGCACTCTGTTTCTGTAGGCAAAGAAATGGAGGGTGTTGATTAATTTTTTAAATCTAGTTTTACTGGCTTTGCAGTTATGGTTGTTTGTCTTTTTAATATCTCTATCTGTCTGTCTGTCTATAGTCTATCTTCTATCTACATTTCTAGTTGTTTTATTAGTTGGGAAAATTTCATTAGATCTGTTAGTCAGACAGAATTAAACTGGGAGAGCTTTCCTTTCATCACCTCTATAGACCCTTTTTAGTATATTTCTATTATCCTTACATTATCTGACTTCGGGGTAGACTATACTCATTGGAGGAAGGTTTGGCACTTCTCATTGATTAAAGGTAATCTCAAGCTTTGAAGTGATTAAAAGGCATGCTAAAGAAAGATTAACGCTAAATAGAATGTTTCTTCTGGAATTCTGTGAAAGAACACTGCCAAGGGTACAGTCTGTGGATGAAAGTGTGACAAATTCACAGATACTCCTTGTGACAGTCACAAATCTCCTATGCATATCTTTATGATTGCTAAGGCACAATATTCCCATATTTCTTTATTCATAGAGTAAGTGTGAATGTATTTCCTATACATGAGGGTTTTCCAGTTGATTTATCATAAATACTAAAATAGAATTGTATTTTATGGATACTTCCCACTCTTCATTCTACTATGAGCTGAATTAAGTCAACACAAGATGTATTAGGCCAACACATTATTTCAATTTATATATAGCATAATATTGTATTCTATAAAAAATTCAGGAGTGCCCTTCAGTATTTTGTTCTTTTTGTTTTGCTTTTTAAAATATGGTGGATTCTTGTTCTTTTATAAGGAGAAAGAGAGAAGCTGTAAAACTTATCAAATTAAGTAAAATGCTTCCTTATGTTAGCATGGTATACCACAGAGTTGTGTCAGGCATGCGGAGAACACTGGTGGTTCCTGAATGAAATTTTAAAACAGTTATTCTACAGTAAAATTTCAAAATTTGAGTTACCTATTTTAAGTGTGCATAGTAGGCACATTTTCTAATAATAGAGACACATGTTTTAAAATATATACTCTCAGAGTACATATTTTATGTACATATTTTAGGTCGGTGTTTAATGAGAATTTTTCCCCATTAAGGGATAAGGAAGATGGATGCAAGAATTAAACTTTTTTAAACACTTAATTTGGAGTCTAGCCTCAGTTTTATTTATCAGTCATCCAATGACTTTTGCAAAAACATTTTAAATTAAGCATCTATTTCTATGTCAGTGACTGTTGAAATGCTGTAGCATGAAAGTCAACATAGACTGAACTATGAGAAAAATAATGTTGTCACCTCTTTATGCAGCAGAGTTTTATAAATTAAGTTCATTGCATGGATAATTTCCTATAACCACAGGGAGTCAGAGCTGGCTGGTTGACCGGAAGAAAATTAATAAAAAGCAGAGAGGCCTGAACAAAGAGGGAATGAATGAGGTATACTGTTGCCTGTTACAAAGGAAATAGACTAATGCCAGGATAAAGGGAGGTGATCAGAAGTTTACTCACTCAGAACTAGATAATTGATCCAAAGGAAATGCACTGGCAGTTAGTGAGGAATCCAGACTTCAAGCTATATTAGGCATTGTGTTGGTGACAGAGAGAGTGCCTATGGTTGTTTTGTTTGAATGATGTCCACTTTTCTAGGACTGTTAATGGTGTATTCAATTTCAATTTAAAGCATTTCTATTGAGCTTTTGAATTATTGATCAGGGATGATGAAGGATGAGCCTACAACCAAGTGTGAAGTTACTGGTTAAGTTGATGCTGGGTGAGGTCTTATGTGAGGTAAAAATTCAGCTCACAGAAGGTTTTTTTTTTTTTGTTTTAATTTAATGATATAGGGTTTTTGTTAAAAACAAAAAACCCAAACATGCTTCATGAAAAGACATGGAAAACAGCACAGTTCAAATCTAAGAAATTGGTGCAACTCTCACTTATGCATCAGTTATAAAGTGTAGAAATAGTTTTCTGTGTAACAAAAAGCAAAATTTCTGTTTCAGCATATTATCATGGGGTATAAAATTCAGTACTTGCATTTTCTATGGGAAGAAATCTGTAGATGTGCCATAATAATAAAAAATTCTGTCTGGAAGCAATATGTTGATTTTTCGGCATATGTCTTTTTAAATTGGAAGATTTAGAATTGCATAAACAGATTCCTGGTGCTTCCTTCCTATTTAGGTGTGGTACTATTCTAAAATAAAGCAGGATATGGGATGGGTGCTGGCTTGAGGTGGGCTGATCCACAAGGGGGAGGCGCAATGTCTGAATTCAGGGCACAGATACAGCACAACTGCTTTTGCCACTCAGTAGAGAAAAATACAAAGAGAAAAATACATCCCTGACTGAACTATTTAACGAACACATTTATTTCTAAGCTGCAGAGTTGAATTGTTGCTTGGTTATTCATACAGTCTTACATAAAACATGATAAAAAAGACAATACATTTTTTGCTAAAATGTTGGGAAAAACTGGTAAAGAATAAAAAATACAATTCATTGCTTGTGAACTTCTGCCTGTGTGCCCCTCCCCGCCACAAGCCCCCGAGTGGCTTTCACTTTTCTTCAGTTCACAGTATCATAAACCTGAAACAATAAATGCCTTTCCTCTCTTGATCACACATTAGCCCAATAGGTGTTTTCTTGTAACTAAATAGGCTGCTATGAGGACACCAGTCACTTTGCTGACAGACTTTCCTGGAGTTGCTCCTTAGGTACAGAGCGTTTTGGTCAGCTTAGGCATGGGAAGGGAAGGGAAAGCTCAAGTGTAAAGACACAGGTGAAAGAAGGCATAACCCTTCAGCAGCTCACTGTGGGTACCTTCCTGCTGTAAGAGATGACTGCATATCCATGCACATTAGCATTTGATGTGCATCATCGTATCATCCTTTATGTGCACTTTCACAATACTGTGAAGCGCCAAGGTTGCTTTAGACAAGGATTTATATGGCCAAGTGCAGTGGCTTTTACTTGGTTAAATTAGCACACATCCTGTCCTGACAACGTCAAAAGGGATGCTTCTGTTTATATTGAATAAACAGGCAGAGGTTGAGTCCAGCCTCTTTTTGAAAACACTGTATTATCTTGAGTGCGTAAACAAGATTGACAAAATAGAAATGGCACACTGATACATTCTGTATTCTGCTCCTTGGAAACAAAGACTTAGCTTCTGTCATTGTAAAAGACCCTTGAAACAGATCTAGAAGTGAAAGCTTATGCATTGTGGGATAGACCAAAGAAGAAAACTGAAGAAAATGCTTAGATCTACAAAGACTTCTGTTCATTTTTATTTTCTTTTTCTGAAAATTGAATACAAGCACTGGGAAGCATTATTTGCTCACACAATGCCTGACCACATGTGCAAGCCATTAAAAGGGCGTAGCTCCCCTGCCATTTTGATGCAGTCCAAAATAAAAATATAAATGCCAATGGAACAGTTTCTCCAGATATTCTCCAGCTGTGCCTTGTATCATTAATTTTCTTTTCAAGTGCAATAATTCACCCCTAACAATAACCTAAATAAGATTTTTGTAGAGGTCAGAAAAAAGTCCATGCTTAGGGGGAGGACAGTTCATAACAAGGGGGAAGAAAGAGAAATTAGTATATGTGGCTTGTGCAAAAATAAGCCTCTGAAATAATGCCAGTCTTAATCTTGCAACTTTTGAGGAAAATATTAAGGTCAACTTCTCATTATGATAGTTTTTCACAAGGACTGCTTACCAGAATTTAAATCAAACTTCCGCTGCTTCATTCATTCATTCATTTATTCATTCATTCTAAAAGCATATATTCAGTCCTTGCTTTGTGTGGCATATTACATATGATAAAGGAATGTCAGGATATATATCAGAGAGGAATGCTGTCCTTGAGCAGATTAACATATAGAACAGTATACAAAATAATATGTACATGAGTAACTATATAGAGAGTACAAGAAAGGAAATAAGTCAAAACAGAAAAATGATGTTGAGTGTGGCAGCAACATCTAAAATGGTCCTCGGGCCTCTTGGTATTCATGCCCTTGTGTAGTGCCCTACCTTTGAGTGTGGGCTGGAACTAGTAACTATTCTTATAAAACAGGAGAAGTGATGGGCAGGGCTGGCTTTATGGGCATGTGACAATGCACACAAGGTCCCAAACTTGGTTTAATGTTCTGTTGTCATTGACTTGATGTTCTTAATTATTTTAGCTGTGGATGTTGCAAGTGAAGTCAAGGGAAACAATGGATCAGAACCTGAGCTCTGTGAGCTGTGTTCAATCTGACTGTCTGCCTCCCTCCCTTGCCACCTTGTTCACATAGATGGTTCTCAGTGCCTCATGAATGCAGGATTCTGGTGGTCCCATGAGTCATGGGAACTCAGTAAGACTCAAAACAAGTACAAAGCAAATGCTGATATAGTTTGGCCGTGTCTCCATCCAAATCTTGTCTTGAATTGTAACTCCCACAATTTCCACATGTTCTGGGAGGTGATTGAATTTTGTGGCGGGTCTTCCTTCACTGTTCTTATGATAGTGAATGAGTCTCACATGATCTGATGGTTTTAAAAATGGGAGTTTCTCTGCATAAGTTCTCATTTTGTCTGCTGCCATCCATATAAGATGTGACTTTTTCCTCCTTGCTTTCTGCTATGATTGTGAGGCTTCCCCAGCCACATGGGACTGGAAGTCCATTAATCCTCTTTTATTTTTTGTAAATTGCCCAGTCTTGGGTATGTCTTTATCAGCAGCATGAAAACAGACTAATACAAGTGCATTACTTCTATGACTGATTAAGGAGGATGCAGATTGCTCCAACAAGATGCCCCTTCTGTTCAAACCAGAGCTAGTTTATCACAGAGAAATACGGCAATAATGTCCTGAGAAATATGAATGACCAAGGAACCCTATCATACTGCTGTGTGTGTGTGTGCGTGTGTGTGTGTGTGTGTGTGTGTGTGTGTGTGTGATTTACTTCTCTGGATTAGCCTACCATTCATACTGAAAATTATGACACAGGTGGAAAAAGAAAGGGAAGACTGTATTTCCTTTTCCTTTCAGTTATTTCTTATCAGCAAGCAAAGGTAGGCAGGGTTGTGAGCATCATGACATGCAATAAAAACTGTGAATTTGTTTTGTGTAAATATTTCCATGATGCTTGTAAGAATGAAATACATGTGAATACATAAGCTATGAAATACAAATGGTGTAGTTTGGTGATTCTATATACAAATTAGATGCTCTTATATTTGCATTTAAACCTGGCATAGTACAATATAAAAATGAATGGTAAAATTATACTAATAATTTAAAACGTTAATCTTTATCTACTCAGGATAACAAAACAAGTAAAAATCACCATAGCAAGTCAAGAAAAAGTCGCCAAAAGAATTAAAAAAAAAGGCTTTAAGGGAACTTTTTCCCTGCTTTTTGAACTAGGGACTTCATATATTATTTTGCATTTGGCCCCACAAATAACAGGACACACAATACTATGTTAATTCCAAGACTAGATTGGAACAATGATACTCTGGCATCTGCCCCTTCTCCCCACCTCCACCCTGTTCTCCACCTACCATCTCTTTTTTAGTGGTTGGGGGAAGAGAAGGAATTTAAGCCATTGTGTCAAGACACCTTGGTCAACAACCACCAAGAACCTGAGTATTGCCAGCAGGCACATGCGTGAGCTTGCAAGTGGATCTTCCCCCAGAAGCCGTGGCTGACATCTTGATTGCAGTTGTAGGAGGAACCCTAAGCCAGAAGCACACAGCTAAGCCACACCCAGATTCCTGACCCACAGAAACTCTGAGGTATAAACGTTGTTTTAAGCTGCTCAGTTGTAGGATGAGCAATAAATTCAGCAATAAAAAAGGAATACAGGGATTCAGTGGAATGAGAGCTTCCTCCCAAGGACTAAGGAAGAGCCATCTGACCTAAGTCTTTTAGGATGAGCTTTTAGTGATGGAGGAAGTGGCATTTCAGGTAGAAGATGCTGTGTAATGTAGGCCAGGACAACATTTCCCAAACCACTTGCTCACAAGACCTCATCATAATCTTACAAGTTACTGGAAGACCCCCAAAGAGCTTTCATTTATGTCCACTATACATATTGATATTTATCATTTTAGAAAATGCAACTGAGGCATTTAAAATGTGTATTTATTGATTCATTTAGAAACAATAACATACCCATTACATGTTGACACAGATAACATTTTTATAAAAATGAATATGTTTTCTAGAAATAAATTCAGTGAGAAGAATGCCAGTTGTACATTTTTGAACTCCTTTAATGCTTAACTTAATACAACAAAGCTGGATTCTATACCTGCTGATTTGTGTAAGAATGAGAATAAAAGAGACAAATAATGTCTTAGTCCCTCGACCACGTGTTGACATAAACTGATCTAGGGCAAGGAGATGACAGAGTTCAGAGCATGTGCTGACTAAACCATGTTGTAGAAGGAAAAATAAGGTTTACCTCAGAAGTCTTGCATAAAATACTCCATAGTTTGTTCAGTAGAGGATTTGGCAAACATTATTTGCTGACTATCCAAAAGTCATTTCTGTTCCCTTTCTTCCTTGCTAAGGAATCCTTGAATATGTAATATGTTCAGATATTAGAAGGTCATGAGTTGAGGGAAAGCATGTTGATTGGTGTGCCCTTTCCCATGACTGCTACAAGCACACGTATGTGTTATATAACCATGGTGATAAAAAGAAATCAGCTGTGGTTGATGGTGATAACAAAGCAGAAGCTTTCATTGATACAAAGGCTTACTCCTTTCTGCCTTTGGATGTTTTGCTGCTTGACCTTGCTGTAGCCTTCCTGTTTCAATGATGAGAAGGCCAAGGGATCTGTGAGCTCGCCCAGAGCCTGCATGTTGTTGACAAGCCACGGAGCTGCTCGACCTCTTTTACTGTTGAGTTATTTTGATTCAGAAAATTGTTGAAGATTCTGAAATTGTAAACTGACAAGCCCAAAGGTGACTGCAAAGAGTGAACTGATCACTGCAGTGATCACATCTAGGTGGTTACTAAAATAGTCAAGTTAAAGGTACTGTGGTTCTGAACTACACTGGTGTCAACAGAAACAAAAAGAATACAGTAAATATGAAAGAAGAGTGGATGTAAATTTTTAGGACTTAGCAGCTGAGTAGATGGACATTGGTGTGCACAGACGGGAATGGAAGTCAAGCATCAGCAATGGCATACTTAATTGCTCGCCTGCATGATTCGAAGAATAGAACAGAAATACTGCAGGTTGAGGGGCGGCGGGGAGATGATGGATTAAATTGAGACATACAGAGTCAAGAAAGAGATACCTAAAATAGAGTGCATGTGGTTGGTGCTTACATAAATGTTTGCTGCGATCTAGGACAGAATTCATCTGATAGTCATAGGGTTTGTTTCCTCATCTCCTTCACATTTTCACTAAAATATTGCCTCCCTAGGAAAGCCTTCCTTGATCAGCCTATCTGAAATTGCAATATTCATGACTCACCTCCTTAACACTCTTGTCCAATATATCCTAATAAGTTCGGTGTGACTTCTACACTATTTTTTACCTGAGCATTTATCTATATGAAACTCTATATGTGCTTAATTATTTATCATGTTTTCCTAATAGAAGGTAAACTCAATAATTGAACTTTTAATCTGTTTTGCTCACTTCTTTGGCTCCAGTGCCTGGAACAATGCCTGATACTTAGCAGACAGTCACTGAATATGTGTTATATGAATGAATGAATACTTGGAGCATGAGAATCAGATCTGCAAAAGTATTTGTCGATCATATACCTAAAAATGGAAGCCTCAGGACTAGACAAATGCATTGTAATTGAATGCTGAATTCACAAAGATAACATCTGAGATTTATTAAGCACCAAGAATGTCTTAAATATTTGACATACATTTTAGGATTTAACTCTTATAAAAATCCTGTGGGGAAGTACTGTTGTCTCTCCCACTTTACAGGTATAGAGGCTGAGGTTCAGAGAAACTAGGTAACTCAGTTAAGGTCAACAAGTTACTCAGGGAGCTGGGCCTTTATGTAAAACACCAAAATAAGCTTTTGTGTAGAACCCTTGACAGAGATTGTATCTAATGGATGGAATTTTAAATTGTGTTCAGCTGTGGAATGTAGTATTTCAAGGAAAATGACCCAGAGTCTTTCTTGCTTTCTGACTTTGTAAAAAGTAGAGATGACCACTTACATTTTCAAGAAATATAACACCTGACTTTGAAATCAGAAGATCATTCAAACAACCTGCTTTCTTATAAACATCCTCTCTAATGTCTGAATAAAGCAAGAGTAAAAGATTGATTGAACAGCAATAAATATTTTAACAGTTAAAAATAAAATGAATTGGTCTGTTGGAAAGACAAAGCATTTTAGCCTCGTTGCTTTTCTACCTGAAACCAGAGTGAAGTGACCTGAAGAATCTCATAAAAGATATAAGACTAGCAAGTCTAGGAAAGATGAGACTTTTCTTGAAGTCTTATATTGTCTAAGTTGAAGTTACATGACTTAGAAGGTCAGATGTGCCATCTTTTCCCTTAATGCCTCAGAGATGCTCTTCACCAAGAAAATAACTACACATTTATTTCACTTAAAACAGACTCAGCCTAGGGATGGTTTTCCTCTTTCTATAAAAAAGCAGGCTATTAATGAAGATAAGGACACTTTTGGCTTTGCAACATGTTTTTAACATTTTACTCATGGACATGAGATGGAAAAACAAGATGAAAATGATTCTTTTATTAAGCATTCAATTAAAAAATGTCATGACTTTGCCCTTAGTTTGTATAAATTCTAGAAATGAGTTTCAATGAGAGTGTGTTATTATGATGTTGGGAAAGAGATGGAAGTGTATAACCTTGGGCAGATCGTTTAACTTCTCTCTGCTTTACATTTACAAGCGGTGATACAGAGACAGGATTATATGATCTCCAAGGTCCCATCCAGCCCATTTAACACAGTATGCTTATTCGAGAGGCAATTTAGTGAGGTAGTAAGAAGCCTGGGCTCTGGAGCCAGTAATGCCTCTGTTCAGATGCTCATCCCTTCACTTATTAGCCATACTACATCATGTAAGGAATGTACCTCCTAATAGTTTCTCACTGTTTCCTCATTAGCAAAATCAGGAGAGAAACACTCACAGGGTCTTTTTGAGTAGCAAACAAAGTCATCTTTGTGAGCAATTGCTGTTTATAGTATAAATAAACCTGTTTTTTTTTTTAAATCTAGCAACAATACAATGACTTTCCTAAGACTCAGGATGGTATGGTTTTTCTTGTTTTAAGCTCTTTATTTAATACCTACACTAGATTTCAAAGTATAAAAATAGGTTAAAAATTAATTTTATTTTTACAAACCCAAACAATTGGTTTGATTGTGTTAATTTCCCCTCACCTGGAGCCCTCAGTAGAATAAGTGTTAAGATTCAAGGTCTATTTAAATGGCTGCTTTGGAGACAGATAAAGAATTTCTGTGACAAGCTAAGACACTACCATACAAGTAATCAATAATGAGAGAACAAATATCTTCCTTCAAATCAGTATAAATAATATATTTATATATCAGTATACTATAAATGTTTAAGATATAGGCAAAGATAAATACTTTCAAGATAAACTTTTAAATAAGCAATTCAAAGAAAACTGAAATTAATGATAGTTATGTATCTTCCTAATAACTTCATATAATAGATGTTCAAATTCTATACAGATGAGAACCTGGCGACTCAGAAAGGTTAAGAAATTTGCATCAGGCCACATAGCAGTAAGTGGACGCACCAAAATTTAAGCCAAGCAAACTGACTTTAGCATCTCAGCTCTTAATTAGACTGCTTTTAGCACAAAAAACCAGTTTGGATTTTTTTTTTTTTACACAAAACCGGTGCTCTCTCAAAATACCATGCTGCCTCATTAGATAAATCTCTCCATACATCCATCTGTTCGGCCTTCCGTCCATCAATCCTTCTAAATATGTTTTTCCCTATTAAATATGACCAGCAGGACTGGAGCTTTTAGTTCATGGTCAATGAATAAAGATAGGCAGATTTTTAGATTTAGACTTTGATATAGTGTGATCATCCCACACCTACGATTTGGCTACAACTCAGTCACAAATTAACCATCTAACCCGGTAATAGGGCCTTTTGTTAGTGAGAATTCTCTAGTTACTAAAAACTAATTCTCTAGTTTTTAATAACTAGTTAGAGAATTCTCACTAACTAGTTATTAAAAACTAGAGAATTAGTTTTTACTAGTTTGCATCTCTTTCTCCTTTAAAAAATTCTTTTTTATAAATATGACATTGAGTATCAAGAAAAGATAAAATTTAATGAGTATGTTTTTCATTTACAGTTCACAATAAATCTTAGAATTCCAGTTAAAATAGCAATCTCAAATATAGTGTCAAGTATAATTCCTAAAATTTAAAGTTAGGTTATGACAAATAGTCAAAGATTGAGCTGAAAAATATACCCATTCCTTTCCCTTCCACTGTCCCATCACTCCTCCATGGGGAAAAAAATCACTAATATGTGGCACATTGTAGGATAAAAAATGGTTTTACCCTTTTTGTCTTCTTTTTCTTTTACTAATCTCTAGATTGGTAGGTCCTATATGGAAAATCAATTTCTGCTTTATTCTTGTGAGCTTCGTTTTATCTTCCTCAATATATCCTTCTTGTCAGAACCCAATCAAGCATTTTTCTCTCTGCTGTTTATAAATTGTTGTTCTACTTTATACTTTTGGTTGTGATTGTCTCTGGTTCATTTTGTTCTTTGTCACAGGGATTGTGGCTGTGGAGACCTGGAAGCACCACTATTCTCTCAATTTTCTCATGCTTGGCCACATCAACCTAAGTCATGCTAGTTGTGAGGAGGAGTCAAGAACAGTGACACAGCCAGCCAGTCTGAGGACTTTTCCATCACCATGAAGGAGTTGTCCTATCCTGCTTTTCACTGGTGGGCATGGATGGGTAGCTAAACACATCTGCCGTGAAGTTTCCAGTTCTATTCTCCTGCAAGGCCTTTGGGGATAAGTATGCCAGAAGATTGGTCAGTATCATTTGCCAACTTGATGTCTCTTCCTTTTTTAATGATCCTTAGTTTCCCCACTGTTCCCTGTCACAGGAGTGAATTTCACTCCATATCTATCCTTTCTCATTGAAAACATCAGTCAGGGTGTCATGCTATGCTGCAGTAACAAACACCTTCAACATCTCAGTGACTTAAAACAACAAAGGTTTTTGTTGTTGTTGGTTTATGCTCTATATCTCCCAAGGACCCAAGATGACGAAGCACTCACCTACTTGAACGGTGCTACTACATCAGAAAGAGGAAAGGTTTCAGAGTTTGTGTTGGCAATGAAAAATTCAGCCACAGGTCACAGCCTGGAACCAGACACATCAGTGTCCTCAACTGCAAAGGAGCCAGGAAGTAGCATCCCATAACATAGTCCTATGTCCACTGCTTTGGAGGTAGGAAATCAGAAATATTCACTTAGTAGCACTGTGAGTAGGGCAGTAATTTCACTTTTTAATTAAACAAATGGAAGATAGCAGCTCCTCAGTTTTTTCTTCTATGATTTACTTCTAATGTCTTATCTTTTTTTTTTTTTTGAGACAGAGTTTCGCTCGTTACCCAGGCTGGAGTGCAATGGAGCGATCTTGGCTCACCGTGATCTCGGCTCACCGCAACCTCCGCCTCCTGGGTTCAGGCAATTCTCCTGCCTCAGACTCCCGAGTAGCTGGGATTACAGGTACACACCACCATGCACAGCTAATTTTTTTGTATTTTTAGTAGAGATGGGGTTTCACCATGTTGACCAGGATGGTCTCGACCTCTTCACCTTGTGATCCACCCGCCTCGGCCTCCCAAAGTGCTGGGATTACAGGCGTGAGCCACCGCGCCCGGCCCTCTAATGTCTTATCTTAATTAATATATCCTGATATCTTTCTATTTCCCAGTACTTAGCTTGTCCTTTTTCCCAATATCTCATTTTTTCAGTAAATATTTTCTGTCATTATAGCCAGCAGTCTTTTTGCTACCTCAGTGTCTATTCTCAATCCTTAGTCCCAAATCCATTTTCTCTATTAGATTTCTCTGAACTTCTGCAGCGCTTTCAGTCTGTGTCACACAACTTAACCTTTAATTACTTGCTTACTAGGCATTCTACTTGGTTCTGCCTTTTATCAACTGAATCGGAATATAACTTTGTCTCACCACCTCCCTCCCCTACTCCAAACTGACTCTACCTCCTGATCCCCTATTTCTAAAATGGTTCAATTATTCTTCTCAGTGCTCAGCCTCAAAATCTTTATTTCTCTTTGATTCTTTGTCTAATCTCTTGCTTCTCATAATTGTGCGGTTACCTAACTCTCCTCCACAACTCATGTGGACCAAATGACACAGTGAAAGTGAAAGCACATTGTAGACTCCAAATAGAAGAGGTTATTGCTCTCTACTCCTTCAACTATTTTTCATTTGCCATTTATTTATGCATCATTCATTTATTCATGTACTTACTCAAGAGCTAAGTGTTTTTCTGGAACTGGGCTTGTTACTGAGGATGCCACAAATTAAATATAAGGCTGCTCTTCGAGAGGTTACATTCCAGTTAAGGAGGTTGCATATCCATACTTCCAGGTAACTAAGTACCAAAGTGATTGAAGCAAGGGAAATTGCTATGGGATATCTGGCCAGTAGCATGTTGCTGGAAGAGCAGAACTCAGTTCTAAGATGAGCCAATAAAACTGTCATGTAAGATATTTTATTGTTTTTCTTTCTCTTCAACTAATGAATAGAAGAACATCAATGATTTAAGGAGAAAGGCAGGCCCGTGATATGGAAAGAGAAGGGGATGATGATATTCTGGAGTGGTCTTGTAAGGCTTCAGGAGGAGGTGAGAGTGACGATTGGATCATATAACTTCTGAATAAATATCTGGAATAAGCATCTCTAGAATAAAACATCTGGAGGATTCTCAGTATGTTTAGAATAAAATTGAGCCTCTTCATGTAGGCCTTCTAGCACCTTCCTGATCAAACCCCTTTTCAAATTTGTCTGTGACCTTCTTTCTTATTTTAGGGGCTCTTGACACACTGACCTCTGTCAGTTTCTTCAGCACACCAAGCTTATCCCTAGTCTTGTGCCTTTGGACCAGAGGTTTTCTTTGCTCAGAATACTGTTTCTACAGATCTCCACATAGCTGGCTCTTGCTATTTGACTAAAATGGCAATCCTTAGAGAGATATTTCTTAAATATCTAATCATAAGTAGCATCCCTTTCTCCCAGGATCCTGTTTTTCAGAAGTGTTTTCTTTGTAAAACACTTGTTAACTGAAAGGATGCTGTCTGCTGGTTTGTTTGTTCATTTCTTTATTGTCTATTCCATCTTTCCCCTTCTCAGGATGTAAGCTGTTTAAAGGCAAGAACCTTATCTGTGTTATACACTACATTTCCAGGACTCAGACAGAGCATGACCTATCATATGTACTAAAATAAATATCTTCTCATACTGTAAAGCTTTCTTGACTTGAATCACTCTTCCAGGGACCATTACCAGGTGTCATTACTGGGTTCTTTCTCTTTAATGCCACTTTTACTATACAGCAAATGTTCTGGCCAGTGGGATGTTGCTGGAAGTGCAGAATGCACTTCTAAGACTAGCCAAGAAAAAAAAATAATTTCACTTGAGTTTTTTTGTTTCTGTTAAATTAATGAATGGTACCTCAATGATTTAAGAAAGGCAGGTCCATAATGTGAAAAGAGCCTTGGCCCCTGTAGGACCTTGTTTTAGGCTGCCTGATTGGCACCATCTGCCTGACCTATGATGAGAGCAACGTGCGTGCGTGTGTGTGTGTGTGTGTCTGTGTGTGTCTATGTGTGAGAGAGAGAGACAGAGACAGAGAGACCTCTGAGAATTTGGCATTTATCTGTTGCAGCATTTAATATTGCTTATCCTACAAGAGTGAAACTCCATCTCAAAAAAAAAAATACTGCCTATTATATGTGACAACAAACCCTTCCATCATTTGGCTACATGCACTTTCCTAACTCTGCAAGTGCTATACACATTCTCAACCATAAACTATTATTTTCTTTTGAAAGGACAGTTTTTCTGTCTTAATTCTACCTTGACTTCCATCCTGTAGCATTATGCAGTGAAAAGGACACGGACCCTGGTATTAGAAAATTTTCAGATTGAACTCAATAATTACCTCAACCTAACAACATCTATTCAGCATGTTACCCACCTCTCTGAAACTTGGTTTCCTTCTTTGCATAGATGGAGGAAAATAATGACTAACTTGCCAATCGATTGTGAAAGATTAAATAAGATGGTGTATGTGGCTTCATATATGTGCATTAATACATTTCTTTCTGTTTCTTCAAGAAACTTCTTTCCTTCTTTACACATGTAAAACTCCTTTGAGTCTTGTAAGTTCTCTACTATGCCCCAGGTTTTCCGAGGCACAATTGGAAAGAATGTTTATAGAACAGGTAAGAGCACGGCCTCTAGGTTCAAATTTTGGCTTTGACCTTTAAGAGCTGAGTAAACTCAGACAAGTTACTTAACACCTTTGTACCTCAACTTCATCATCTTTAAAACTGGAATACTAATATTCCATAACTTGTCCTGCTCTTTTAAAGGTTCAATAAGTTAATGAATGCAAAGTCCTTAGAAGAGTGCAGTGTACAAAGTAAGCACTATAACAGTAATACTTAGTTGTTATTTTTAAATTATTTTTTAAACCTCTCAAACCCAACCATCCCAACTCCTGCTGACACTGCTCTTTTCTTTCTTTCTTATTTATTTATTTATTTATTTATTTATTTATTTATTTATTTATTTATTTTGAGATGGGGCCTCACTCAGTTCTCAGCTCACTGTAACCTCTGCCTTCCCCAGCTCAAGTGATCCTCCCACCTCAGCCTCTGAAGTAGCTGGGACTACAAGTGCATACCACCATGGCTGGCTTGTTATTTTTGTATTTTTTTTTTTTTTTTTTGTAGAGACAGAATTTCACCGCGTAGCTCAGTCTGGTCTGGAACTCCTGGACTGAGCCATCTGCCTGCCTTGACCTCCCAAAGAGCTGGGATTACAGATGTGAGACACCCTGCCCGGCTTCCTTTATCTATAGTTAAGATACTGTGCCAATTGTATTGTTATATTTCCTTTTAAAAAGAAAGTCTTCCTGACAAGTAATTTTGCAAGCTACAGTTTTTAATATCCACACTGCTCTACACCAAGCCTTCTAGCCAATGTTATAGGCAGCAAAAATAAAATTTAACTAAATTACATTTAAAAAAATGCAAGCCTATGGCCCTCATGCATTCTACTTTATTGCCATGTATTTTTTGGTCCTTAATACAAAGCTATTTCCCCCATCTAAATTAACATTATAGTAGAAGATTTTAATTTGAAATGGTGCCTTGGTTTAGGGCAAACAAAAATTGAGGAAAATAATGCAATAGGGGAATTACTGGGTTAAAGTCTTCAGCAGCTTGATTATACTAATGAAGGACTACAAGTCCTGTTATGAACATTTAGAAAAAAAAGGCAAATATAACTAGAAAATTATTGGTTATTTATCAATTCTATGAATGAAAAAGAAAGAACAGAATTGGTAGTAAGAAGTCTTATAAGTAAATTTATTTCAAAGTCAGATTGGGTGATTAAAACCCATAATCATAACTGCGAGGCCCCAAATTGTGGTTTATTGCTATTACTTTGTACATTTTTCTCTTTGCTTCTCATTTGTGTTTTTAATCAATTAATTATGAATAAAGCAAAAATATTTACCATAAAACTTTGATTGACCAATGTTTTCCAATCTGTGCAACAATTTCTTTTATTCTTAGTAGTAAAATAAAATATTTACAGAAAAATAAACTATGTAAGGAAATGATACTTTATTGCCACAAACCAAGTCATTAAATTTCCTAGTTGTTCATAGTTTGGAATAAATCAGAGAACGGTTCAGAAAACACTATCCTAGGATTATCTCAGGACACTTGGAATCCATCTTTATTCTGCCATGTGAACAAATGATTTATTGCTCAATAGCTGCTCAGTTTTGCTGTCTGTGCATGAGAATTATAATTTTAAAGATTCACATTAGATATTTTGGAGATGTTTTCTAATCTCTGGCTGAGATAATTGCTAATTGAAAGGAGACTAAGGAATACAGTGGCCATATGTTCCTCATGTTTTACTCCTTTACTGGCTCATATAACTATTACAATGATATGCCTGGATATCAGTATTCAAGTCTTATCAAAGAATCACCGACAATTGTACAACTTTGTCAGCAATAAATTATATTAAGCTCCAATATGAATAATATTATGTAATTTATAAGCTAGTAATCAAAGATAGTGTCATTTATTTCATTCAAAATCATATTGAATGAACACAGTATACATTTTTGTAGAATTCAGGACTGGTAAAAGTATTTCTTGATGAACTAGTTGTCTTTTCTAATTCCACCATGAGAGTTATTCCTTTTCTTTCTCACCTTGAATTCAGAATACTCAGAGATAAGGTTTTTGATTAACAGTAGCAGCTTTTCTTAGCCTCAGTTTCTCTTTGAAACTGTTATTTCTATCCTACCTTTTACATTCTTCCTTCTCCTCAACATTGCCTTTTTATTCAATTAATTCTCCTTCTTATTTAAGTCACTTCATTATATGTTTATCTTTTGCCATAGCTGCTTCAAATCCTTTGAAGAGTTTCCTATTTTCTGTGCTTTCTAAAGAGGTGACTAGCTAATATGAAAAACTTATTTCTGTTAATGTGTAAGGATTAAAATATAAAGTGGGAAGTGTTGCCTTCTGGATACAACAGATTATCTTCTCAAATTTAAAAGTAAATTTGGAAATTTTAGGCCAAAAAGAAAGAAAAAAATGCAAATAGGACCACTGGGGATGCTTTGAGGGTAGTTCTTTAGAGCTCACAGTAGTACCTGTCCTATGATAGATGATGTTAGAGCCCAAAGGAACCATAGAAATTTTGTAGAGCAACTCCCTCATTTCCTGAATTATACCTATAAGAAAATGAAGTTCAGTTCTAGCATAAGGATAGATACATAGATCACTGGACTAGAATGAGACTACAGAAACAAATCTTTGTATACAGGGTCAATTGATTTCAATAAAGGTGCCCAAAAAATTCAACAATGAAAGACTAGTCTTTTCAACAAATGGTGCAGAAAAAACTGGATTATCTACATGTAACAAATGAATTCAGACGCTTTTCTCACTCCATCTGCAAAAAATAACACGAAATGGATTGCAGACGTAAATATAGAGCTAAATACATTAGGAGAAAATATTGGAATAAATCTTTGTGATCTTGGGTTAAGTAAAACCTCCTTAGATATGACAACAAACATAAGCAACAACAAAATAAATAAATTGGAGTTCATCAAAATTAAAAACTTTGTGTTTTAAAGGATACTGTTAAGAGAGTAAAAGGCAATTCCACAAAATTGAGAATTATTTGCAAACCATATATCTGACAAGGAACTTGCATTTAGAATATATATTTTTTAAAACTCTTACAACTCAATAACAAATAGACAAATAGCTCAATTTGAAAATAGACAAATCATCTGAATAGATATTTCTTCTAAAAAGATAAACTAGTGTTCAATATACAAATAAAAGAAGACCAATACCATTAGCCACCTGGGAAATGCAAATCGAAACCACAATCAGATACCACTTTATACCCACTAGGGCAGTAATAACCGAAAAGACGGGTAATTATAAGCATTGGCAAGGATGTGGAGAGATGTGGACACTCACATACAGCTGGTGGAATATAAGTGCTGCAGAAACTTTGGAAAATAGTCTGGCACTTCCTCCAAAAGTTAGCTATAAAGTTAACAGACCACCTAGCAATTCCACTTCTATATATATACCCAAGAGATGTGAAAACATATGTCCCCATGCAATCTTGTACACAAATATTCGCAACAGCATTATTTAAAATAGCCAAAAAAGTAGAAACAACCAAAATGTTTAGCTGATGAACAAATTACCCAAATATGGTATATTCATACAGTGGAATACTTTCTATACTAGAGAAGCTGTAGAAAAAGGAGAGAGATGGGGATCAGCAGGTCAGTAAAACATACAACATTTTACCAGTTAAGTTTACTGTTTTATATGGGTGTGGTTTGTGTGCCTCAAAACAATTACAGCAGTAACATTAAAGACAACTGATCACAGATCATCATAACAGAAATGTTTGAAGAAGTTTGAAATACTGTGAGAATTACTAAAATATGACACAGAGACATGAAGTGAATACACACTGTTGGAAAAATGATGCTGGTATGCATTCTTTATATGGTGTTGTCACACACTTTTAATTTGTGAAAAACCCAGTATCTTTGAAGGGCAGTAAAGCAAAGCACACTAAAGTGAGGTATGCCTGTACTGAACTCAAGTCCCAGCGGGCACCTAAAAGTGAGATAGGAAGTGTGATCCATGGAGAGTTGTGTTACATTCCAGAAGAACTACCTGAGTTCCTAACTTACACCGACAAAAATCCCAAAAACATTTAGGAATGGACACTAAGGGTGTGGGATAATGGTGAAAAGAACATGAAGTTATGAATCAGGCTGAATTTATTGATATGAGCTCACTCTGCAGATATTTAATACTGCACTTAATAATGCAGCTTGGGGGACTGGAAAGAGTTCTAGCAGTTTGGTTGCTTGGTTGACTGAAACATGGACCAAAAGGTGGTCCACAGTGAGTGAATTAGAAATGCTAGGCATGCCTCAGTTTAACACAGAGAAAGAGGTTCAAGGGCTTGGAGAGACTGGAATGTTAGAGTTGATTTGTCATTTAAGGCGTACTCACACACACTGGAAGGGTCCAGAAGTTGTACTTTCTACCCATATTGTTAGAAACAGATTTGTGAGGAGAGACACAGCATCCTTGAAGAGCTCTAGGACCACTCTTCTCTGCAGACCAGAACTTAAATGGGAATAGCAGTAACTGAATTAGGAAATCTAAATGCAATTGGAGTAACTGGGTTTCAGGGTGGCAGGGGCCAAGTGGCAGCACTTGACTGGCAAAAGCAAGCAGCAATCAGAATAGTCAGATTCAATGGAGACCTATGGTACCGGCTAGTGTTTTAGGATTATGGTGTTTCTAAAAGTGAAAAATAGAAAGCCTACTAAATCTTACTTGACTTATACAAGCAGAAAAGTTCTTAGTTAAACAAATGTCTAATCTACATCATAAAAACAGAGTCATGGTCCCTTAATCAATTTTCAGACTAGAGCCAGTTTATGGACTCAGAACCCCTTGCATAAAGGGGAGGTCAAGTCCTCTTGAGAAAAGGCCCTGGTAGAGTCCCCCAAAATGTTTACTGTTAATCTTTCTCCAAGCCTTCCACAAAAGGACCTTCAGCTGTTTGCCAGAATAACTGTGCATTGGAAATCAGACCTTTCATGGACTAATGGCCCTGAACTGACACTAATTACAAAAGCCCTAAAACATAACTGTAGTCCACAGTCAGAGTACAGGCTTATGGAGGTCAGGTGATTAGTGGAGTTTTAGCTCAGTTCCATCTCACAGTGGATCCAGTGGGTCCGTGAACCCAGCCTATGTTTCTTTCCTCATATCTGGAATGTATATTGCTTAAGCAAATTAATACATCCCCTGGTACCTGGTATGCAGCTACTGATCTAGCAAATGCCTTTTCTGCATACCTCTCAATAAGAACAACTAGGATCAATTTGCTTTCAGCTGGCAAGGCCAGCAATATAGCTTCACTGTTCTAGATCAGGAGGAAGTTAGTTCTCTGCTGCTATGTCATAATTTAGTTTGCGGGAGTCTTTATCACCTTTCCCTTCCAAAAGATATCACACTGATCTGTTACACTGATGACATTATGCTGATTGACATTATAGTGAGCAAGAAGTAGCAACTACTTTGGTAAGACATTTACATGTCAGAGAGTGGAAAATAAACCTGACAAAGATTCAAGAAAATTCAGTGAAAGTTCTAGAGGTCAGTATGTGTAGCATGTGAGATATCCCTTCTAAGGTAAAGGATAAGTTGATGCACCTGCCTCACCTTCAACCATAAATGAGGAACAATGCCTAGTGGGCCTCTTTGGATTTTGGAGGCAACATATTCCTTATCCGAGTATGTTACTCTGGTCCATTTACTGAGTATCCTAAAAGCTGCTGGTTTTCAGTGGGGGCCAGAAAAAGAAGAGACTCTGCAACAGGTCTAGGTTGCTGTACAAGCGGCTCTGTCATTTGGGCCTTATGATCCAGTAGATCCAATGGTGCTTGAAGTGTCAGTGGTAGACAGGGATGCTGGCTGGAGCCTTTCATGGGCTCCTCTTGGTGAATCCTTAGGATTTTGGAACAAAGGATTATTTCCGATATAAGTGTGGATCCTTAGGATTTTGGAACAAAGCCCCGATATTTTCTGTGGATAACTACTCTCCTTTTGAGAAACAGTTCTTAGCTTGCTACTGGGCCTTAGTAGAGACTTAATCCTTAACCATACACTATTTGACCTGAGCTTCCCATCATGAACTGAGTGTTGTCTTACCTGCAAAGCCATGAAGTTGGGCCTGCACAGCAGCACTCCATCATCAAATGGAAGTGCTTTGTATGAGGTTAGGTCAAATCAGGCCCTTGGCACAAGTAAGTTACGTGAAAAGAAGAGGCCTAAATGTCTTCCTGACGCCCACTTCTGTTACAGGACCTTCTCTCTCCCACCTGCTTCTGTGGCCTCATGGGGAGCTCCTTGTGATCAGTTAGAGAGGAAAAGAAGAATCAGGCCTGATTTACAGACGATTCTGCATAATATACAGCTACCACCTGAAAGTGGGCAGCTGCAGCACTACAGACCATCTCTAGGACATTCCATAAGGACAACGGTGAAGAAAAATCCTTCCAGTGGGCAGAACTTAAAGCAATACACCTAATTGTTCACTTTGCTTAGGAGAAAAGGCAAGACGTGTGACTGTACACTGATTCACAGACTGTGGCCAATGCTTTGCTGGATGGTCAGAGATTTGGAAGGAACATGATTGGAAATTTGGGGAAAAGGAAATTTGAGGAAGAAGTATGTGGATAGATATCTCTCAATGGGCAAAAAACCACGAAGATATTTGGATCCCATCTAAGTATTCACAAAAGGGTCACCTCAGCAAAGGAAGACTGTAATAATAACGTGGATAGAATAACCCATTCTGTAGCTACTGCTCAGCTTCTTTCTCCAGCCAACCCTGTCATTCATTGCCCAATGGGTTCATGAACCAGTGGCCATCGTGGCAAAAAAAGGGGGGGTTATGCATGGGCTCAGCAACATGGACTCTTACTCACCAAGACCAACCTGGCTACAGCCACCACTGAGTTCCTAATCTGCTAGAAGCAGAAACCAACACTGAGTCCCTGATACGTCACCAATCCTTATGGTGGCCAGACAGCTCCCTAGTGGCAGGTTGATTATATTGGATTATTTCCATCATGGAAGGGACAATGGTTTGTCCTTACGGAAGTAGGTACTTACACTGGATATATATTTTTCTTCCTGCAGACAATGCTTCTCCCAAAACTACCATCCATGAACTTACAGAGTGCTTTATCCACCGTCTTGGTATTCTACACAGCATTGCTTCTGACTAAGAAACTCACTTCACCGCAAAAGAAGTATGGCAATGGATACATGCACATAGAATTCCCTGGCCTTACCACGTTTCCTGCTGTAGCTGCTGGCTTGATAGAATGATGGAATGGGCTTTTGAAATCACAGTTGTAATGCCAGCACTTTGGGAGGCTGAGGTGGGTGGATCACTTGAGGTCAAGAGTTAGAGACCAGCCTGACAATATGGTGAAACTCTGTCTCTACTAAAAATATAAAAATTAACTGGGCATGGTGGCATGTACCTGCAGTCTCAGC
This sequence comes from Callithrix jacchus, assembly GCF_049354715.1. Lineage (NCBI taxonomy): Eukaryota > Metazoa > Chordata > Mammalia > Primates > Cebidae > Callithrix > Callithrix jacchus. The sequence continues at coordinate 112,973,895 of NC_133507.1, forward strand.
TACTTGGGAGGCTGAAACAGGAGAATTGCTTGAACCCGGGAGGTAGAGGTTACAGTGAGCTGAAATCACAGCACTGCACTCCAGCCTGAGTGACAGAGCGAGACACTCTCAAAAAAAAAAAAAAAAAAGAGAAAGAAAGAAATCACAGTTGTAACATCAACTAGGTGGCAATATGTTCCAGGACTGGGGCAATGTTCTCCAGAAGGCTGTATGTCCTCTGAACCAGCATTTAATATGTGGTGCTTTCTCCCATAGCCAGAATTTAGTGGTTCAGAAATCAAGGGGTAGAAGAGGAACTGTAACTGTCCACTATTATCTCTAGTGATTCCCTAGAAAAAAATTTGCCTCCTATTCCTTCGTGTCTCTGGAGAGCCCTGATTGATATACCAATATACTGATCAATGCAGGGCTTCTTCTTTTTCTTTTCTTTCTTACCCCCAAGTCTGACCATCCAGTGTAGCTGTAATACAAGCAGTTCTGTTATATTTTCTTTTTCCAAAAATCAACATACTTTCTAGGGAAGAAAAATAATATTCAATTAAAATTAAGGTGCATACTGCAATAAAATATATCATTTTAATTTTCCATCATTATTGATAACTTGATGTTATATTTGAATGCCCTAAAGTTCCAAATTTATGCAGATACGTTTTTTTTTTAAGACGGAGTCTCACTCTGTCACGCAGGCTGGGGTGCAGTGGTGCAATCTCAGCTCACTGCAACCTCTGTCTCCCAGGTTTCAAGTGATTCTCCTGCCTCAGCCTCCCAAGTAGCTGGGACTACAGGCGCATGCCGCCATGCTCGGCTAAGTTTTTGTATTTTAGTAGTGTCAGGGTTTCACCATGTTGCCCAGGCTGGTCACAAACTCCTGAGCTCAGGCAATTCACCCATCTCAGCCTCCCAAAGTGCTGGGATCATAGGCGTGAGTCGCTGTGCTTGTCCTGCGGATACCTATGTTTATTACAGAAATACATCACTAATTTTTGCTAATGTGAAGCTAATATTTTATTTTATTTCTTATTTTTGCCTTTTTCCAAACTGTTGTGCACTTCTTCCAGATAAACATCTCCTAATATCTGCTTATTATAAGCCCTTATGGCTAGTTAGAACCTACCATTACTTTTATTACCATGGATAATATAATTTTGATTGTAGAAAGCTCATTTCAGGATGAGCTCAGAGAATACAGTGAACTACTATATCAAAGACTTTGAAAGGTTGCAATAAATAAAAAAGAGCTGTGGTAAACAATCTTCAGAAGATCATCTGTCTCAAATGCATTGTCCTGATTTCTCATGTTCCATTCACAGCTTAGTGATAAAAGGATGAATGGACCCACTGTTGATTAATTTTACTTTATATTAGGGGGGCTAGAAAATCAGACACTCATTTTCATTATTTATTGGCTTTTTTTCCTATAATAAGCATTTAGACTTTAAACAGTATAGATTTTTTGATTAGGTATTGCATATAATTTTACAATTTGTTCTCTCACTTATTAGATATTATATACACTGTTTGTAGGGAAATGTGTCTGGAACACACTGATGTGCGCTGCTGAAGATAGTTCACTGATTTGTAGTTTAGATGAGCCAACACATACAATATATTGCTATTTGGAAGTAAACCACAGAAGACCAGCAACAGTTTCTACCCAATTTAATACACCTTTTGGAGGACAGTTTGTCAGCAAACAATGCTTATGCCTCAGAAAGCTATTTATTATGAACACTCAGGATACAAACAATGGAAATGTTTTCAGTTCACATACTGTCTAGTTTCTTGGAGTTAAACAAGAAAAATGTTTGACACGGGCTTAAAGAGGATATAGGCTTTGGTAATCTTTTAGATCACAAATGTTAGGACAGTACCCTCACATGAATTATTGAATTATTTTTTTAGAAGTGCTGAAATTTTTGAAAGAATAGTCAGGACTTGGGACATATAAATTGCATTCTAATATAAATACATTATTCTTAAATTTGTTTAGCATTCCTAACAATCACCAAATAATTCACCCTCAAGATTAACTAAAAATTTTTAAGATAAGTGGTTTTGTTAACATGTAAAATATGATTAGATTCTCAAAACACACACACACACACACACACACAGACACAGAAAATGTTATCTCCAAATTTTGCAATGATTATCTTAGAGAGGGTTGACATTTTCCTAAAGTTTTTATATTTCTATTTTTTTAAAAAAGTCACTATGATGGAATGTGTGTGTTTATATTTAGAAAAAATTATAAAATCCATTTTCATATAACCATCAAAAATATATGCTATATTGGGAAATAAGAGGCTTCACATCGTATTTTAAGTGCTAAATTAAAATATACAGCAGGACATTGCTACTAAGAGACTCAAACCCACTGTCATATTTATTTTTATGTAATTTGGTGACTCTCCTCCCCTTTTCTATTTCTCATCTCCAAGAATTTCTAGTCTTACTGCAGAAAGAGACAATTGTAATAAGCTTTGATCCACAGTCAGGATTGCCATTGCCACTGCAAAATAGGCAAATTGAATTGAAGCAGCTGAAAAACCCCAGGTTTTGGTGAAGGTATGTCTCTTCTATGGCATGTTTCTTAAGGCTAGTAATGTTCTTATCTGATTGGACACATGCATAACCATGATAAGGATGTGCTTCATACATAATAATTCAATATCCCTGTGAAAAACAAACAGATGAAAACTACACAGTCATGAAGGGAACTACAAAGAAATATATTTTATATACTGAGTGAAAAAGAACTCAAGGGGATCATCCACAATGTTGGTGTGTTAGTGGTGAATTTCATCCCAAATTGCCACTTAAAGTCTTTGTTTTCTCATTAAAACATGTAAAATTCTATCCTGAATATATAAGCTAGATACAATTAGCCTATGTGTGTGTGTGTGTGTGTGTGTGTGTGTGTGTGTGTGCGCACCCACGCATACACAAAATATACACTTACATACACACAAAATTTGTAAGGGAAGACCTTGAGTGATAATTAGAGCATGGGGTCAGTCTGGCTGGCACAAATGGTGGCTCTCCCACTTACTGTTTGACTTTGTGAAGTTTGATTAACCTCTCTATGCCTCAGTTTTCTGTTTTGTAACATGAGAATTACTAGCATATTAAATTCATAAGACTGTGGTGAGGGCTAAATAGCTCCATAAATCTAGACATTTAGGATGGTGTCTGACATGCTTTGGAAAGGTCTGTCACACTTTCATAACTACAGTGAAATTCCTATTATTATCTCTGAGACTGGGATGTTACACAGGGACATCGGAACATGGAGCAGGTATTCCTTGATTATGGAGATGGGAATAACTGACTCAGATTATGCTAGAAACTGAGACATGAAAACTCAAGAAGAAATAGAGAGTGAGTTTAATGAGTGGGCACCAAAAGTTAGGCAACCTAACATTAACTGGGTGTGGCCTACAACAAGATTGCAAAAGCAAGCAAAGATTCTAAAAGCAAGAAAAAGAGAAAAACTGTTAAGTTAGTGGTCAAAACACAATCTGTACTTTAGAGTTTTGTTTCCTTTGTTCTGTTGCCATGCAGTATTTTATGATTTTGATATAAAATAGAAGTTACGTGATTTAAACTGCATGGCCTAAATAAATATTTTAAAAACAAATAAAACACATTGAAGTTCAGAATCTTTATTCTTATATTTCTTGGTACTCTACAGCAGATCTGGTTTTGTAGCTGTCATACCCTAATTAAGTTTCATTAATCACTGTGATAGCTAGTACAGTTGAGGCATGGATACTGAGAAAAATTTAAAAGATTTTCTGGAATTTATGTGAAAACCCATTAAAAAAATTAGCCTGGCATTACAGAAGACCCAAAGTTTTAAAGACTATGGTTTATTTTCAATTTTCATTTTGTTTTAAGTTTGTACTTGCATAAAATGTAACTCTCATTTTTCTGGAGGGATGGTTAGTTGTTGGTGGTTGTTATTATTTGACTGTGCATATTAGAAGTATCATTATTGTGCATTTGTCTTCCTGAGTAACATTTGAAGCTTTTAACTTCAGTTTGCAGACTGGGTTACTGGCAGCTGCTGCAGAGAGGCGTTTGGATTGCAAAGATGGCATCTGTTGACACAGGGCATTGTTTAATGCCCTATATAGACCATCCTATAGACCATCTCAGTAATACTAGTCTTTTACTTCTGAATTTTATTACCTAGTATAAAATATAGAAAAATACAAGCTATTTTTTTTCTTGATCAAGATAGGGGAAGACATACAGAAAAGATGTAAATAATGAAAGCAAAGCCCAACTTTCAGATTTGGACATACCTTTGCTAAAAACTATCGACATTTTCCCCTTGAAATTGTGGGAGTGAAAAAATGTGTGCTTCCCCAAGTCAGGAGCTGTATATTTCTCTCTCTGAAAAAATTTTTGGGCAAATGGAATCATTAAAGGAAAGAGAGGTATCTACTCTTCAGTTCTCACTCATTGACACAAACAGAAATTGCTACTGCAGTTTTTCAGAGGTGACAGCTTCTATCTTCAACGTGGGGATAAGAGGTAAATGGAGGGAGGTCATAACTCAACTCCAGGAATCTTGAAACCAAAAATGTTTTCTCAAAAAGGCATGTATAGATTCAATAAAAACCTTAGATTTTTTAGATAATAGATCTCTATTATCTTTTTCTATTCTTTTATGAGTAAACTCGTATTAGAAACGAGACCTAATGTTGGTTACCAGAGCTACAGTTCTGAGGCCAGAGAGCAAAGGAAATTAATAAAAGGGAAACACCCTAGGGAGAAACTGCATGAACTCTCAAGTGGCTAAAATTTTGTGACTAATCAGCATCCTTTTTAAATATATCATATCCATGTCTGATCTTTTTACTTAGTAGAAAAACAATACTAAGATTGCAGTTTTCACTTTCAACACAATATTTTTGTTCAATTGCAAACCAGGAGTAGTTTTAAATAAAACCACTTTCTGTATTTTCCTCAGAAGTGTCTTCATTTTCCTTATCAAACTCACAACCCAACGGTACTAAAGTCAGCAAGACCTACTGCCTAATTTACTTATACCTGTGATGAAATATAATGCCAAACATCATCCGTGGCCATTGCCCCAACTTCAAATATTCATGAGCCTCCACAGTCCAAAATGCATTAAATGTGGGCAGGTTGCCAGCAACACACAGTCTTCCTAGTGACAAGGAGCCTTCTCAGAGCAAAGGAGCAAGGTGTTAAAGACTTCAAACTAAACTTTCTTTGTAAGAGACACCCAGAAAAGAAATGCCAAATCCCATTCCCTGTTTCAGTTATGAAACATCAGTGAAACAGAGAAAATAACAGACATTCATTCATTCCTCTTTGGAACTCATTTTATTGCAACAACTTTGCTTCCTTCCTGTCTTACCATTGCACTCAAACACTTAGGATGTTATACATTAAAACTGGAAGACACTATTAATGTTTTCAAAGACAAAATGTATGACTACTAAGGAGTTAATAGCATTTAAGCCAATATGATATTGCTAATGAAGCCTGAGTGGCATGTAGAAAATACTACAAAAGCTAAGTTAAAACAGGAATAAAGAGCTATAAAGAATACATATAAAACAAATACACCTAATAATTTATATACATATACATATATATATTTTATAAACCTAATAATTTAAGTTGTCCCTCTATGTCATTTGTCATCTGGCTGCATTTGCTCTTACACCTGTGCACCTGTGCTCTCTTCCTGGAAATATTAGGCATGCAGCCAATTTCATACCCAGCCATTCCTATGGTCAGAATCAGCTATTAATGCTTTTTAATGTATATATATATCAAATCAAGTATCAACCCCAGGGCAGTGAACTACTTCTGACTGACAGAACCAACAGAAAGTTCCAGGCTAATTACTTCTAAGGAATAGTTCTCAGTGAAAAGAGTTTCCACTGACCTACTTTAGACTTACTGAGATAATTTATCAGGTAAGATAATTAAGGGAATATAAAACTGTTTCTAAAGTGAACCCAGTAACAGAAATATTTGCTGAAATTGTAAGTTGGTATTCCCAGTGCTACCAGATGGGGCTTTATTACTTTGCAATGAGTCAATTTTATATTTGACTTATTTATAAGCCATTCTTCTTATTTATAAATTATATTTGGCTGGGTGTTTTTGTGAGTCTCTTTTATGTATAAATGTAATAGTTTTGACTGTTTTCAGCCTAGACATAAAGAGAAACAATCTTTTAAGCCCTTTCTTCTTCATTTAACCTCTTCCCCATAAACAGGCACACACATCCCTTCACACAGGTGTTTCAGTCACTTTTGAAGTCCACCCTAAATAAAAGATAGCTCTATTATAGGAATGTTGTACTGGCATGTGAACAACTTGTCCTGTTGAATTTTAACCCTCTTTTGGAAGCTTAATCCTTTCCTACATTTAAGTTAATATCTGTAACTTAAAAAATATTTTGTAGCAATGGTCTTCCTTTCCTATTAAGAAAACGAAAAACTTTTCTGATTTTTTTTATAGCCTTGATGTTCCCCATATAAGAAAAATGCAAGAGAGAAACCTTGAAATGACATCATAGAACATAAACTAGGCTCTTATATTAGATTATGAGCCATCTGTTTTCTCAAAATAAAAGCATTAATATGTTGTGTCATTAGTATCATAGTTTGTCAATGCCATCTAGTTATTATTTTTCTCCTCTTATTTTATTCTCCTTCTCTTTCCCATGTTTATTAATTTTTTTATTCATCTCTAGTGTGACTTTCTTCTTAACTCAAAAACTCATCTAACTATGAAAACATAATCAGCTAACAATGTATTGACTTTTTTATTTTAGTGAAGATTTGTCTTCATCTTGAAAGTACTTGAGAATGTTGGAATAACTAGATTTAACCCTGTGGCAAAATGTAAAATATTAACTTAGGCCAGGGTTAAAGAAAGATCGGGAATTTTTCACCTTTGTCTCAGTATTGTGGAATACAGTAAGAACATTATTTCACATCAGTAGTAATTCACATCTTGTTATTACTTCATAATGCAGGATTGAGGAAATCTGTACACATAAATTTATAGTTTAGTTGGCGTTAAAAGAAAAAAAACAAAACACTAAGTTGTACTCTTTGTTGCCACACAGCATATGTAATATTTTATGTTTGAGAGAACCCGGCCATGGTGTCATCCAAAATCAATAGTGTATCAACGCTTCCTTGATTTAGTGAAGGTTCTGTTGCCTATACTATAGTCAGATCACTCCGCTATTGTTTCCTATCTTACTTTCATTCTATGCCTGGCCTCTTTCATTCTATGCTTAGTTAATTTCACTCATTGCTTCATTCCTGTGTCCTTCAGCTGTTTCCAATCTGCCCTTCATGGCCATAACTAAATACAAGATTTTAACATAGATATGTTAACATACAAAGTATGTAAATGAAAATCAATGCACTTATTTCGGCACAATTCCTTATTGCTTACATTGAACATTTCAAATACATTTTATTTAAAAGCTAGCAACTATCATCCTTGCCTTGGAAGTCTAATGATCTTCTTGGCTCCCTGCCCCTACAGCCCTCTAATCTTCACAGCCGTGGCCACTTAGCCCCCATCTGGAGGTTCAGGCTTATTCTGCATTTTGGAGCTAAGCTTGTCCCTATGCTGGGGGCATTACAAGATATCCTAGCCAAGAGCTAACTGATTTAGCATTCAGTTAGCTTTGCTGCCAGTTTCATTCTGACCTTGTAATTTATTTCTCAGATGTAGGGTACGTTTCTCTGAGCCACTTGTAACCAAGGCTTGGTTTTGTATGCCATTCCAATATCTATTCAGGCTTTCCTGTTTCAGTTCTTGATGAGCTTTTCTGATTGACACCAATTTCTCCATGACTAAAGTTCTGCCTTGTCCTCTTATTGTCCCATTTGTAACTGAATTTATTTTCTGAATTACAGTTGCCAGGCTGGGCCCTATAGACAATTGCTAGGCCTTTCTTGTGCCACTAGACTTGCCCATCTCTTCATACTGCCTCCATACCATGGATCTGAACTTTTGCAAGAATACTAGGATTAACCTTGCTCGCTTAGATGTTTTCCCACTTCCAGCTGCACACATCTGCCTAGACCAGCTCTAACCTTGCAGGTCTTAGAGAGTCACTGCAAATATGCTGCCTTCAATCTGGCCATCTCATTGTCTAGACATGACAGCAATGACATATTGTTTCAATTGCATTTTGGTTGAATTGTTATGCTAACAAGCTTTAGTTATTTTCACCTACTATCTTCATCTTGATCCTGCCACTTTAATAATTTAAAACTCAGTTTCCTCTTTGTAAAGTAAAATAATAATGGAATCTACCTCCTCTGGCTGTTTTGAAGATAACTGAGAAATAAAGTATACAAATGGATAAAGCCCACTGTAAGCAATGTATAATTTTTAGCTGCTCTTAAAAGCTCATGTCTTAAATATCTGTACTTGGAAAGTAGAGCAATAGCACTTAAAGAATGTTCATCAAAAAGATAAGGAACTAGAAAAATTAAAATTCTTCAAAAAAGATAGAGACTCATGTCAATTGTTTTAAAGTGAAATAATTGACAAGATAATTAATAGCTTAAAAATGATGCTGAACTACAGATGCAGTCACCAACAAACGTTAGAAAGAAAATATTTTAAGGATATATTTCCTATTTGTGTGTCTTAATCTTATGACTGCAGAAGAGCCCTAAAGCGTTTAGGAAGGAGAAAGATTCTTTGAATTAGTCATTTATTTTAGAATAGTATTTCCATAATCATCCTGGGAGTTACAGAAAAGTAAAATTTTAAGTCCTTCTTCTCTGAAATTCTGATTCATTAATTTCGGGTATGAACTAAATAACTGGTATGTTTTTAAAAAATCCCCAAAGTATTTCTGGAAATCTCTCAGTTTTGGAAACCACATATTCATCAACCATTAAGATGCCTAGGATGCTTTACAAAAACACACATTTGTTTACCTCAAGATGGTCAAACCAGTGTATAGACTCTCTCACTTGGCTCCCAGCTGCCCATTGGCCATAGGTATTTGACAGGTATGAAAACTCTACTGATGTCTGCTTTTACTAATAAATGTTTATTTCACTTGGCTATTCAAAGACAGTGTTTATCTGTAAGTACGTAGTTTACCCTAAGAACCACCATTTGTTCAGATAGAATTTTCACTTAAAAAAACATTTTAAGTGCAGACCGTTTTTCTATTGTTAGATAATCTTGTCTTAATTTTTATTTTCTTCATTTTCCTTAGATGAATTTTCCCTTCTACTCACAAAAGTTTGATTAAAATGATGGTTAACTGATGTAGGCAAGCACAGTCTGCATACTGAAGAAAATAAAGAGCACCCAGATGTTTTCCTGAGAGGGGTGAGGTATATGTAAAAAAGAAAAAGAGGGAAATAATAATAATAAGATGACAACAAAGGAGAAGAAAAAGAGGAGAAGGAGGAAGACAGGGAGGAAAAGGAAGAGGAGGAAAAGAAGAAGAGGAAGAAGTGGAAGAGGAGGAGGGCGAGGAGCAGAAGAAAAGAGGAGAGGAATGAAAAAGAGGCTGCTTCTTTTCACTATCATGACACAAAGAACTCCCTCAGAAGTCTATTATTCACTCTTCATGTGCTTAGGGTGGAACCAATACAGTAGAAGGCTAAAATGTTGGCACCCATTCAAAATAATAAGTACTATTCATTATTTGACGAACATATCTTTATAAGAGTAGCTACTCCATCATCTTAGAAGTCAGATTAGCGACTGGAATGATCTGAATATTGGTGTCCCCCTCCCCAGATTCATATGCTGAAATCTTAACCCCCAAGATGATAGTACTGGGAGGTAGGACCTTTGGGAGGTGATTAGGTTATGGGGCTGGAGCCTTCATGAATGGGATTAGTGACCTTATTAAAACAGTCTCCAGAGACCTTCCTTGCCCTTTTGCCATGTGAAGCCTCAGTGAGAAGAAGCCTACTTTAAGAGAAAGTTAGCTTTTATCAGACACTAAATCTGCCTTGATCTTGAACTTCTCAGCCTTCAGAATGATGAGAAACATATTTCTTTTGTTTATAAGCCACCCAGTTTATGGTATTTTTATAGAAACCCAAACAGACTAAGTCTGATCATCTATTGCTTTCTGATGATGCCTTTTAAAATGAGATAGGGTCTCACTCTGTGGCCCAGGCTGGAACACAATGGCATCATCACAGCTCACTGTAGCCTCAACTTCCTGTGCTCAAGTGATGCTCCCATCTCAGCCTCCTGAGTAGCTGGAACTACAGGCTAGTGTGACCATATCCAGCTAATTTAGATTTTTTTGGTAGAGATGTGGGTCTTCCTTTGTGCCCAGGCTTGTCTCAAACTCTTGGCCTCAAGTGATCCTCTTGTCTTGGCTTCCCAAAATGCTGGCATACAGGCTTGCTGGGAGTACAGTCTTGAGCCGTCGTACCTAGCCTTGATGATACTTCTTGAAAGATATTCTAGTACATAAGACTCCCTGCCCCCATATCCTAACACTGACAGTTTTAGGGGGCTTCAATGATATTTTAGTGTATGTTACAAGTAATGCCATGGATAGCTGCATGGCTGGCCCACTTCTTAATCCAGTTCCAGAAATTCCTTGCTGTTATTATAGCCCTCATTTTTTTTTCACTTGGGAACTGAATAAGAAAATAAAAATGCAGACAATGTATTCTGTTTCAGAATGGTTGATGGCAATAAAAAGAAATTAATCACTGTCATTATTTTGTCTAAAAGAATAAAAACAGCATATTACCAGACATCCTCGGCATCTTCATCACATTCTGCACCAAACTGGCAAATATCACAGGTGGATGTCTCCTTTTGACTAGTTTCTCCAGAGCCTTCATGGACTGTAGAACAGAAAAAGAGTAAAAGGAATTCAGATAAGTGTGCATTATATCTACAACTCTAGGACAATTCTTTATTAAAGCTGCTACTTTCGCAATGGACCTGTCTGCTATTGGAGCTTCATAAGAATGTCATAATATGCCACTCTCTTCTTCCTCCATCTCACGGACAACTCTAACAATAATATGTCTCCCACTGATATGCAGTGAACATGTTTGCATTTTGCATGCAAAATAAAGCAAACGTGGGTTTACTGGATTTATCAAAATTTTAGCCAATAAGTAGATGATATACAAGTTATTTAGTTAAAAGGGATTCAATCTGTCACCTCTCTGGGGAAAAGATCTACTGTTTATTTTACTGAAAAATATTTAGCATTTTTTATTTCCAAATTTTGGACTTTTTCATTCAAAAAAGTTTTCATGTATAATTTTAAAAAATTTAGATGAGCATCCCTGATTTATTAGTGATGCTCACATTTTTCTCTCAAACTGTTAAGTGCTTACAAGAAAAAATATATTGATTATAAGTTTTTAGAAGATAGCTTTTAGTTGTTTTTTACTGCCATTTATTGAATCTCACATAAATATTGCATAGAGCTAATCACAGTGATTCCTTTTTAGAGGGGTATAAACACATTTTATTTAAAAAAATACATTGAGTCACTGATGATGATGATGATTACTGTCATCATCATCCTTTTTTCCTTCTAAATTACAAGTACAAAAATAGGCAAGATGTCACCTAAAGGTAGGCTTTTAAAATCAGGATACAACAGTGTACATTGAGAAAAAGTTTTTATTTATTTTTTTTTGAGATGGAGTTTCGCTCTTGTTACCCAGGCTGGAGTGCAATGGCACGATCTTGGCTCACCGCAACCTCCGCCTCCTGGGTTCAGGCAATTCTCCTGCCTCAGCCTCCTGAGTCGCTGGGATTACAGGCATGCGCCACCGTGCCCAGCAAATTTTTTGTATTTTTAGTAGAGACGGGGTTTCACCATGTTGACCAGGATGGTCTCGATCTGTTGACCGCGTGATCCACCCACCTCGGCCTCCCAAAGTGCTGGGATTACAGGCTTGAGCCACCGTGCCCGGCCGAGAAAAAGTTTCTAGTATTTTGAGTGCTAGAAATGAGCAACACTTTCAAGGTGAATTACCTGTTTACCCAGTTAAACAAAGTTGAAACAAAAAGTAGCTTCATTATACAATGAAAAATTGGAACCAACTAACTACTGCATAGATAATATAATTCCATACACAGATCATACACTTAAAAACAGATGTTTAAATCAAGGGAATCTTCAGGAAGTGCACTTCTGCAAACTGTAACATATTTTCAACAGAAAAGAAAAAAGAAACATAAGCAATTAAGCCCATCATTTTTTCCTGTCTTTATGAACATTTTTACCAATTTATTATCATGCACCTTGAATTTGTTGAATCCAATCTTATTTTGTTTTAATATGGTGTTTTCTCATCATTTATTCTTTGTTTACTAACGAGTTTTTAATATTTATAAAATCAAAGATCTTTATTTTTCTTTAGTTTACTGCTGTGCAGATGAGTAATTTGATTTATTCAAAAAAGGACAAAAAGACACATTTAGGAGAGTTCTCCATTTTATAACTCTTCCAAAAAAGGTAAAGGGATTTATTTTTTCTAAAACATTTTTTCCCCATGCTTGATAGTCTATATTTTAAAAGAGTATGAATGAAACAGGTCAATTTCAATTGCAAAAGTATCGATAGTATAGTTTTCAATTTGGATGTCCTAAAAAAAAGTATCCTCCTGAAAAAGAAGAAATTTTAGACTCTGATAAAATAGACAGCACTTATCTTATTATCCACTCTATTACTTTAATATAGGCAAGACCATTAGAGTGGACCATGGGGATAAGAGGGAAGCTGGGCCTCCTCTCAGGGGAGACTGAACAGCTGAGGTCGGTCTCTTTATTACTTTCTTATTATTAATGCAACACAGAAGCTGCTAATGGGAGAAAGCCTTTTAGTGTTAGCAAGATTAGCAACTTCCAGACTAAAACTTCCCATTACTCAGGAAAGATAGGAACACAATGGCAAGGACCTTAATGAACAGTGATAGCCACTTAGAGGCAGCCCCATTTTCTTCAGCAGTTGAGATCTTTGGTAAGGGATCGACTGGAGGTCATCCAGGGATAAATTTTGCTATCTCAGCAGGACTAATAATAATATTTCTACCAGAAGTCACGTTACATGGTAAAATGAACATGTTTGGAAATTCTCTGATAAGGAGAAGTAAATTCAAAAGAAGCAGTAGCAATCCCCCATCGATAAGTATTGTGTGAATGAAGTGCCTTTCTATGAAGTCATCCACAAAGAAAAATAAAATAAAACCTTTCCATATTACTGGAAGCATAGGCTTGCACCTTTGTATAATAGTAAACAAACAACTAACCTCAGTGCGCAACTTTCACTTAACTTTGTATACAGTGATTCTTAAATAGGGTCTGGTTCAGAGGCCTTATTGGATTTTGTTTGTTAATTTATTGTTGTTGTTTTAAATAAAAATGCCATGAGATATCCTTGGAGGTACTGAATTAGGCTTAGTTTGGGTCTTGAGTATGCCTATTCTGAAACCAGACTATCTCTGAGGAAGAATCTCTGCCCTCAACAATACCAAGAAGCGTTCATCTGTTCAGAGAATCCTACTCAGGCATTGTCTAGAACAGGGCTTCTGAAGCTTTAAAGGGCACAGGAAGCCCCGGAGGTTTAGTTAAAATGCAGATTCTGATTCATTAGGTGTGAGGTATGGTCTCAGGTTCTGCATTTCTTACAAGTCCCCAGATGTTGCTGGTGTTGGTCCACAGACCACATTTTGAATAGAAAGAATAGCACTGTGTTTTTCAAACCACAATTCACAACCTTTTAGTGGGTAGCGAAATTAATGAATCATGACTTGCATTTCTGCAAGCATGAGACAAACTAACTTGTCTAGTAAATACCAGACTGCATCTTGCTTAGCAAGTACATGTTTTATTTTATAACACTGCTTTAGTTATACATATGTACTTACATGCAGGGCTGAAATATAAATTGCAATTCTTACTAAAGGTCACAGTCACAAAAGTTTGAAAACCACGTATTTAGTCCATGTTACACTCTCAGTAAATGTGTGTTAAATTGAACTGTTACTTCTTTATCTTCTTTCTACATTACCAGTAATGGGAAAGATCAGTGCTTAATTTGCATTCATACACTGTTTAGGAATAAAATTCATTTATCTTAAAGTATTATCCTAACCATGCATTTGCATTTTAAGCTTTTTATTTTGAGTTGTGAAGATAATTATTTCCCATTATTTTAAAGAAACTTAGGTTTTGGCAAGTGATTGAGAGAAATTTAAGGGGCAAAGGAAGTAGAGCTACTGAAAGCATATTATCCCTAATATTCTTCCCTGCCATTACAATGTATTTAATTGTTTTAGGGAGGTTTGGAATTGGAGGGATCATAAGAAATGATTGAGTTACTTCTCTCTCAAATCTCTCTGCCCTGGTGATTTCTTCTGGAGATTGAATTCCATCACCACCCTGTTCTTCTTGCTGGTCCTACATGATGATGTGCCTGCCGAGTCCAGTTCTCACCATTGTGCTTCTTATGACTCCTATAATATTCTTAACCTGTTATATCATTTCTGAAAACAGTAAACTATAATATTTGAACACATAGATAAGCATTGTAATGGATTTCCTTAAAAATTCAATTAAAATTGACATTCAGAAATAAAGTCATCCTTCCATTTGCTGGTTCCCCATTCACAAATGCAGCCAATCTTGAATCAAAATATTCAGAAAAAAATAACAATGCAGAAATAAAAAATATTTTAAAAATAGTATATCAATTTTTTATACAGCATTTTTGTTGTATTATGTATTCCAAGTAATCAAGAGATGATTTAAATTATAGGCAAGGATGTGCGTAGGTTATATGCAAACATTATACCACTTTATGTCATCAGGGACCTGAGTGTCCACAGATTTTGGTATCCTGCAGGGAGGGCAGGTCCTGGACCCAATCCCCTGGGGATACTGAGGGAACCACCACACACAGAACTTAAGGGTACCTGATATGGTTTGGATGTTTGTCTTCTACAAATCTCATGTTGAGATGTAATCCTCAGTGTCAGAGGTATGGGTTGGTAGGAAGTGTTTGTGTCATGGGGATGGATCCCTTATGAATGGCTTAGGGCCATAACCTTGGTGATGAGCAAGCTCTCACTCAGTTCACATGAGATCTGCTTGTTTAAGTGTCTGATGGGGTTTGTTAGTTTAAGAGTCTGGAACCTCTCCGTTCTCTCTCTTGCTCCCCATCTTGCCACATGACATGCCTGCTCGCACTCTGCATTTTGCCACGAGTAAAAACTCCCTGAGACCTCACTGGAAGCAGATACTGGCACCATGCTTCTCATACAGCCTGCAGAATCATGAACCAAAAAATAAACTTTTTTTCCTTATAAATTATCCAACCTTAGGTATTCCTTTAGAGCAATGCAAATGAACTAACTCAGTAGCCTTTAATTAGTGTTGAGGAGTGCATATCGAGACACATGGAACTCCCAAAAAGTTCCCTGGTTCCCTTTCCTGGGCATTGTCCCACTCTGTCCTGTCTATATATGGGCAGATATTTATCAACACAGATTAGTTTTAACTATTCTAGAACATCACATCAGTGGAATAATTCAATATGTAATTTTTGTGTCAAGTTTCTTTCACTCAAAATGATAGCTTTTGAAATTAATTCAAATAGTTGCACATATCAATAGTTTGTATCCTTTTATTGCTTAGTATTCCATTGAATGATACACTGCAGCTTATTTATCCATTTTTCCATTGAAGGGTATCTGGGTTGTTTCCAGTTATTGACTGAAAATTCTAATTGGGTATTTATGAATAAAGCTGCTATACAAATTCTTATAAAATACTTTTTGTCCATGTATGTTTTTATTTCTCTTGCATAAATAACTAGCAGCAGGATTACTGAATCTTAAGGCAAAAATGATTGTTGTTGTTGGTTTTTAAATTCTCCACCTGCAGGAATGTGAAATATCTTTTGGGTACAAATCTGTTGTCAGATATATGTGTTGCAATAGTTTTCCGTCTGTTCTGTTGACAGTGCTAACCTTGCATTCCTGAGAAAAGTCAAACTTGATCTTGGTATATTAGCTTTTTAATATATTGCTGGATTTCATTTGCTAATATTTTGGTTGAGCATTTTTGTATCTATTTTCATGAGATAGAATGACTGTAATTTTCTTTTCTTGTGTTTTCCATGCCTGCCCTTCATAAAATGAGCTGAAAAGTGTTCCCACATCTGCTATTTTATGAGAGTTTGTGTCAGATTAGTATTAGTTTTTCTTCATATGTTATAACTCACTAGTAAAACATGTAGTCCTGGAGTGTTTTTTTTTTAAAGTTGTCCAATTACAAATTTGATTTCTTTATACAAGGCTATTTCATGTTTCTATTATATTGATTTCTGTTCTTATTTTTACTATATCCTTGTGCTACATGCATAGGACTTAATTTATTATTTTTCTAATTTCTTAAGATGGAAGTAGAAATACCTGACTTTATGCCTTTTTTATTTTCTCAGATGAGAGTTAAAATGTATAAATTGCCTTCTAAAGATTACTTTAGCTGCATACCACAAATATCGATGTGTTGTGTTTTTATGCATTTCTGTTCAAAACATATATTGTAATATCCTTTGAGATTTCTTCTCAGACTCATGAATTACTTCAAGCTGAATAGTGCTAGCAGATATTTTGATGGGGCATTTCATATGATTTCTTCTCAAACTCATGAATTACATTACTTTTATTAATCTTTAATAAATGTAATGATTTAATATATCATTGTTGGAGAATACATTGTTTAATTTAAATACTTGGAAATGCATTGTACCTTATTTTATGGCCCAGGATATGGTCTGTCTTCTTGAGTTTTCCATGTGCACGTTAGAAGCTGTAGGTTGCTTTAGTGTGGAGTGATTTTCTATTAATGTTAGTTAGCTTACATTGATGGTGAGTGTTGTTTAAATCATCCCTAACTATACTGATTTTTATTTGTTTTATTATTTAGAAAATAGTGTTACAATCTATATTAATGACAGTAAATGTGTGTCTTGTTTTGTCACTTTTTGTCTCGTACTTGGGAGTTCTGATATTTGGTGCATAAACTTTTAGTAGTCTTACGTCTTTTGGAATATGTGATTCTTTTGTCATTATGAAATGCCCCATCAAAATATCTGCTAGCACTATTTAGCTTGAAGTCTACCTTATTTTGATATTCATATGCCTTGCCAGCATTTTTTGGGTTATTGTTTCCATCATTTTACCTCCAATCTCTTTGTTTCCTTATGTTTAAAGTGTGTTTCTTGTAAACAACATACAATTTGGTCTAACTTTAAAAAAAATCTAGTCTGCATTTAATCAAGGTGTTTAGTCCTTTTACTTCTATTATTGATGTCTTTAGTTTTAAGTTGACTACTTGGTGTTTGATTCATATTTGACCAACCTTCTTGTATTGCTCTGTTACCAATTCTTTTTTTGTATGTAAAAAGTATTCTTACATATATATTTTACTTTATCTCTAATAAATGTTTGGCAGGGAGGTAGTGTTTCTTTGTTATTATTATGGTGGTTGCTTTAAGAGTTATAATATACATCCTTAAATTATTCTAATCTGTTACTTCATGAAAAATGTACTAACTTTATGACAATATATTTCTAATTATCATGTTCCAGTCTTTGCATTCTTATTGCCATATATTTTATTTCTACCTATGTGATAAAACTCATGTCCTTTTTTAAAAATTACTTTTACTTTATACAGCCATTCTACTCTTTTGTGTCAATTTCCAAGGCAAAAAGCTAGAATTTTCTATACTAATGAAGACCCCTGCCAATCACTGCTAAATGATTTGACTTCTATTCTGTATTTCCTTAACTTTTAAAGACTCATCTATAGTACCACATTCTCCGTGAAAAACACTTTTGGCATATGATGCAGAGTAGACTGCATCATTTTCCCCCGTTATCTTTTCTCCCTTTCTGATCAAAGGATTTACTGTTTCTTGCTGTAGCTGTATGACTTGCAGTTCTCTGATACCACCATTGGTTTTCTGACATGCTTTTGCCATTGAAATATGAGGGGAATTGAGAGAGTTCTTAATAGAAGCTACTAAAAAGCTATCATGTGAATTTCTACTTTCTTGGTCTTTCCTTATGTTCAAAAAAAACACATTCCAAAATGTGGCTGTTCCTTCAACCAGTTCCAGAAGGAAAAGATACACGGAGCACAGCCACAGTTGACGTCAGTTATCAAAGCAAGAAATAATGCCATCAATTTTGCAAGCCTCTGAGATTTTCAGGTCATCTGTAATTGTAGCTTACCCTAGGGAAAGCTGACTAATAAAATATGGATTAGTGTTCTTGAGAAATTCTAAAAAAACAAATATTTTTACATCATTTCCCACAGTTCAGATTTTGGTTGCTTTACTTATCTATACAAATCAAGATCTCCTTTTAATTTCCTCCAAGTCTGCCTTCAAATTTTTTATTTTCTTTCTTTGCCAGTACATATTTGATAATAGTTAAGGTATGTTTCTTCTATTATATTTTGATTTTCTTCCAATGTAACAGTACCTTTCCTAGTTTATGCATGGTTCCGATTCTCTCTTCCATGTAGCTCTAGTACATCTGTCTCACCAACATGTAAGATGGCCCACTCAAATTAAGCATAGCATAACACCAAAAATAGTATAAATGTGTATATGTAGAAGCATTCACATACATCAAGTGTGAAATAAAGTAGGCGGTCCCCGAAACTATCAGGTTATGTTAACAAAAAAATGAGATTTCTAGATTTTAAATATGACACAAAAATACTGCTTCTACACTCAAGCTGAGAAAAGAACTTTTACACACATTTTATGCAGATATTAATCTGATTATTTCAAACTATAGAATGCATTTTTTTTCTCCTGGTTTAGAGTCGATATCAGTCTAGTGGTCAGTGTTTTTTCTTAAATAGGTAGGATAACCAAGTAGTTCTTGATAGACTTAATTTTTTTTAACTTTAAAAAAAAACTCATAAAGAAATGAGTGATAGCATTTAATATATCTGTTGTGCTAAAATGGCTAGCAAGTTATGAACAGAAATTTTTAAAAATAAATTATAAAAATTACTATCTCATTATCACCAAAAATCTGAACTGTGAGCTTACATTCCAATAAATGACATATTTGATTTAGAAAATAAAAAAATTTTAAATAAAACCTCTCCATTCTGTTCTTTAATTTGTACAACTTGCCTATTTTGCATCTTGTGTGAGTTCTCCCTCCATATGCTTCCCCCACATGTGAGTAAGTTGTATTTAAATGATGGAAGCTGTTGACAGTTCCTAGAGGCCCAGACAATTCTAAGCTGTTGCTTTTGAGCTGTAGTCATATTTTTTAAAGATTTTCTAAATTTTCCCTAGAAACGCTAATATGATTTTAAAGAACAATAAGAGCAAGAAAACACTTTCCTTTTTCCATATATGAGTCATATGAATAATAGTTATACTGTTACATTATATTATTAAAACCAAGAAGTAGCATTTTGGTTTGTTATCTATAAAACTAAAACAAATTAATACTGTATATGTATCAATGCCATAATGCAATAACATGTGTTCAGATTGTAGGAAGGAAATCCATTATCTTTGTATCTTTTTGATTAAAAAATACATCACCACTAATCCTTTTTAATTTTAAATTGATTTTAATGGCAAAAATGAAAGGAAGCCTGAAATTACACTAAAAAATAATGGTTTACAATTCTAAAGTCCACTTGAAAAGCCCAAGAACCAAGATTATGATTAAACAAATGTAATTTCATATTAAAGACTTCAGAAGAAGAGATCATTATGGAAAATTTAATTTTTCATAATTAAGCTAGTTTGCTAGAGCTTGACAAACCTTTTTTAGAAATCACATATAATTTATCTTTTGCATATTAAAGAAAAATAATTTAAGAGATTAATACAAAGCTACTACGTTGAGGCACAATTCTATTATCATTTAAACCTGTCTGAGTTACAACTGAAGATACTCAGTTTATTTTAAAAAGAAGAGAGAGATTAATGAAGTCAGGAAGGAAGAAAAAAAGGAAGGAAGGAAGGCAGACAGTCTGATATCATGCACAGCAAAATTCCTTTAGAGCAGGCTACTATGCCAGACTTCATGAAAATATGTCATCTCAACAATATGGTATTATAATTAAATATAACTTTGTTATTCCCAGGATAATTTATTTGAATCATTTTATGCATATTCATATAAATGGTTTTTAATTTTTTCCTTATTTAATTCCTGAAAGATGAGAAATTTATTTTTATTGGTAAATTATAAACATTTGCTTGGGCTACTGTAGGGCAAATTCCAGTTAGAGGAGTTTGAGGAAAGCCTGGGAGGTTACTAAGTGGGAACTGTAAATGGAGCCACTATTTTTGTACAGATTTTCTATTGAGAGGAACAGAGAATGCTGCATTACTTGGATAAGAATGTAGGGTTGAGAGAGATTTTATGGAATAGTAGTGTTGAGATATCATTGTATGCTAAGAGGAATCATAGAGCACAGAGGGACAAAGTTAGACGGGAAGGAAAGGGGATAATTACAGAGGCAAACTAGGAATTGGGTTTAGACACAGGTGGAGTGGTTGGTCTTGGAAGCAGGACTCTCTTCTGGAGAAAGAGAGATGGCAGAGTATATGAGTACATATGTAGAGAGGTGGTGCCATTGACAGGGCAAGAAGAAGTTGATCTCTAGTTGTAGTCGTTGTCTCTCACGTATTTACATTTAAGGAGGTCATCAGTTGAGGTGATGTGACAAGAAAAAAGAAGACGTGAAATATTGCAGGAAAATTACTATGAATAAAGGAAGACCAAAGTCTTCCTAAGCCTTTCTTACATCAATTTGTTGCTTGCACACTTTGTACTTAATTCTCCTAATCAGTAAGCCTCTAATGAATAATGTATCTTTATTAACTTACATTTCTGTATGTCTTTAGCACATGGCATTTAGTTTTGATAACTTCAAGGTATTTTGTGATAGAGCAAGTTTCATTTGAATAATCAAATAAAGATTTAATTGCTAAATGAGTTAACTTTAACCTACTAAATACTCATTTTGGTAGAGGGACTTCACAATCTGTTAATAATGTATTCCAGGTTTATGTCCTAAATATTTTCCTAGTTTGTCACCACTGTTGTAGTTGAGATCTTTATCATACTTTGCCTCAATTTTAAGGTGAACTTCTAACTAGCTGATCTCTGTACTTACAAATCTGCCTTTCTTAAACATATCTCCCATGTATGTTACTGAAATGAAAATCTGATCATGACACTTAAAACTGAAAATGACATTAAGTAATCTAAACGCACTTACATCCTCACAAAATTCTCCTAATGCTAAAAGAAGTAGATTTGGGTTGTCCAGATTCTTTCTTGAGGCTCAGAAGTTTTACCTGTAAAATGAGATGGCTGCCCAGCTCAGCTCACAGGCTGTGGTGCAGATTAAATAGGAGGACGTGTGACTTTGCTTTGCACCCTCTAAATTGCTCTGCCACTCTGAGGCATTACCATTAGGAAAGTGTTAAAGGTGAGGGAAAGTCATTCTCTTACTCCAAGTAAAATGGTTCTTTGAAGGAAGTCATGGCTGAGCATCTGTGAATTTTTGACCTTATAATGATGCTGAAGTAGAAATCTTTGTATGAACAGGAAAATAAGAAACACAAAACAACATAACAAAAACAGATAAAAATATTGTGGAGCCTGTTAAAAATGTCTTTCATTGAAACATATGAATTTGGTTTCTTATATTGAGGAGGAAAAGGATTGAGGGAGGAGCAAGTAAGAGACAGAAAAATTGCTGGTAGATATTTTCAGATATTGCTCAGAGCTCCAGTCTCTTTGTTTTAGTGCACTGGACCCTGGATAAAAGAAAGCACTAAAATGATAGTTTCTCTCTTTTCTTATTGATGAAGACAAAAATAAAATAAGGGCTTTATTGTTTTCTTTTAGTTCTTGCCTATTATGGGTATTCGTTTTTACGGTAAGCCTGAAAGACTATCCATCTAGGTCTAACTTCCAAGTCCAGGTAAAACTTAAAGATGAAATTTTAAAAGATCAGGCTTGTTCAAATATGTCTTATTTGATATAAATAGACCAAGGAAATAAAAGAGTAGCAAAAATAAATGAGCCAATATTAAGAGGTCAATGTATTTTATAAAATTGGTAGTTATAGCAATAATTTGTTTGAAATGCCTGCAATATTTTCCACCCTAGTTTTGTTACTTAAGGCCCAACCCCTGTTTTTTTCCCCCCGCTTTGGGCTCTGGGGTACATGTTCACATCCTGCGTCTTGTAGGATTGTTGCATAGGTGCATACACGCCATGGTGGTTTGCTGTCTCCATCTCTCCCTTCCCCTCAACCCCCATCATTTCTCCCCGTTGTTATCCCTCCCTTCCCTGCCCCCGCTGTCTCTCCGTGCCCCTCCCTTCCACCCCACGAGTGAGTATTGTTCCCTTCCCTGTGCCCAAGTATTCTCATTGCTGGTCACCCGCCTATGAGTAAAAACATGCGGTGTTTGGTTTTCTGTTCTTGTGTCAGTTTGCTGAGAATGATAATCAAAACATTAGAAAGTGTGGCAGAAACAGAATTCATCATCTGTAATTAGTTTCACTCTTTTGCTAGATCTAGCTACATACCTTCCTTGACCCCCTATTTGACTCATATCTAGAGACCTTATTTGATCTCTACAATTTCTCTTCTGCTATTGGCTCTAGGTGGTAGAGTTGGTGACTGCTGTGATTCCCTCTTCCAGCTTACAACTGCCCCTCAAACTCTGGTTTCAAATCCATAATTTATAGCCTACCCCCAAGAAGCCCTGAAGACCTCTGTATCAATGCTCCATCTTGGAATCTGCTCCACTAGCAGCCAGTTAAGGAGGTCCCAGTAGCTTAATTCCCATCCAAAGTACTTTCGCATATATTATTTTAAATCAGCATACAAGAAAAACGAAACAAGAAGAAAAATGTATCCTCAAATATTTAAGAATAGGAAGGTTGGATTTATTTGATTTCAGGTATAAAAGAAGACATGGCCATCTTATACAAAGTGGAAAAAAAAAAAAGAAAACACAAAACAAAACCCACAAAATGCTCTAAGAAAGCTGAAGAGCTGGAATAGGTTAGAAATTGACTTTGAACTAATCGATACGTCTGCTTATGAAACCATTAGCTCAGTCTGAAACTGTAAAGTGAAAATAATAAATATTTGTGGAAAAAATCTAATTTTTAAAAAAAATTGCATGCATTTTAGAGAAAATTTTACTGGCACTAGATTACCAAGGTTATCCAGAGATAAATGGAAAGAGATAAATTTTTAAAAATTAACAATGTTCTACTTAGAACTTCGTAATGAGACTAATTTTTTTAAACTTTAGGTTTCTAAATTCAAACTACTTTCATACCTAGCTGTATAAAGATTCATGGACCTTCTATTTTTAAATACTTTATACCTTAATTGTAGTATAATTGGAAATAAATCAATTTTCCTCTTTTTTTTCTAGATTTAGAAATATATATATATACCTTCAAGTTTTGGAGAAAATTGCTTTTGGCCTAAACTATGAAGATGTAGGTTTAACCAGCACTATTATTACTTTCATTTAATACTTGTTTTAAAAACTGTAATACTGAAGGACATAGAAGCTAAAATTTTCAGGTATAAACTATGATTTAGATTTGTGAACAAATAAAGGCACATTGGTAACAATAATAAACCCAAGAAGCATTTTAAATGTCAGAGCATCTGTCTTACTATAACATGGTAAGTTATACTGATAGAATCAATGACAAAATTTTTGAAACTCATGTTTTGTAGAGCTTCACTGTTGTTCATATAATTTAAGGTTATAACCTTAATTTAGAAGCCAATGAAATATTTCTAATAACTATGAAATATAGGTTAACAAACAATTTTGAAAGCCTTTTAAAAATATAATTCTGATTAAAATACAAGCCTGTTTAGTTAAAAGGCTTTAAGGATGAAAATTCATAGTCCTTATCATTGTATTCAGTCTTCCATGAATTTGGTGGGTAGCCCCCACCTTACCTTCATCTCTAGCCCCTCCTCCTGCCTCCGTGGCTAATTCAGACTCTCACTTGAAGATTCAGCTACAGCATCACACCATTCAGGAAAGATCCCTCCCTTTCCTCCCCTTTCATCCACCCTTGTCTTGGGCTCTTAATTTGTGCCCCCACAAGTACTTAGTAATAATCACATTCTAGAACTTAAGTTATTTTTATGATTTTTCATTATTTAACCTTGAATTCTTCAAGGTTATGTCATATGTTTAATTTGCTTTTATATCCATCTTAGCATGGGGCTTGAGAGATAAGAACTAGTAGTCAGAGTGAGAAATTTCAGAATTTGAGATCTTTAAATAATAGCAGTTCTAGTTAATAACAAGATATAACCACATTTCCAGATGTTTAAACTGAAGTTGAGGAGTCTGAAGACTATGGGGCCAATGTTGAGAAGAAAGATCAAATAGACCCTCTGGTAGTTATTAAAGTTGTGCACTAAATGTCCAGGCATAAGGCAAGTTTGCATTTCCTATGTGCCCTGTCATTGACTGGGTCACATTATTTATTCTGACTAATGAGTTGTTGAGTGGAAAGTGACACGGGTCACTTCAGGATAGAGCATGTAATTGCAGGTTGCAGACCCTGAAGAGCACTCTTTCCCTACTGTGAGAGTGCTTTGGATAAGTAAGGGAGGAGGCCAAATTAGGAGGCTGTGCAGCTGAGAGATACTGTAAAGTGTCAAATGTGGCATATAATTTGAAAAGAGAACTGACGAGATTTACTGATGTACTGGGGACAGGTCAATGCTGAAGATAACTGCTCTCTGTCCGGGTCCTTTGGTGACTACAATATGCAGAGCCAGCTGCCCCACCTAGCATCTTGCTCAGCCAATAGCAATGCACAAGCAGTGAGAGTGAGAAGTGATCCTTGGTTCTCTTAAGCCACTAAATTTTGAGGGATGTTCTACTACTGCCTAGCTTTATATAACCTAACATTACTTGAATATTTTACAAAATGAGGCTAAGAGGCATGAATGCAATCTGCTTATTCTTACATGTAGGACGAGGTCTATATTACAGATCTTATATCTTCTTAGAAACCTGAAACGTGTCAATTTCACCATTGACTCTCAAGTACCCAGCTACTTAATTGGTTATCCTAAAAACGAGTACTATCATCTCTCAGTGTCTGAGAGGGATTAGTTCCAGGAACCACTGAGGATACCAGGATCCACAAATGCTCTATTCCCTAATATAAAATTGTGTTGTATTTGCATATTACCTATGCACATCCTTCCATCTACTTTAAATCATCTCTAGGTTACTTGTAATACTACAATGTAAATGCTATGTAAATAATCCTTATACTGTATTTACAGAATGATGCCAAGAAAAACAAATCTGTACATGTTCAGTACAGACACAACCATCAACTTTTTTCCAAATATTTTGATCCTTAGTTGGTTGAATTCATAGATATGGAACTCATAATACAGAGGCCTGACTAAATATGAAAATGAGTCATGTGCTGAGTCACTGAGAAAAATGATAGTGATACGGAATTCAGCATCTTGTAACTAAAGTATGGGGAAAAGGTGGCATAAGCAAATAGCATGAACTTCAAATGAGAAGCCGTTTATTGGGTGGTAAAGCTGGATTGTATTGAAGGTGGTTTGAAAATGCAGTATGAAGCTGGGAATACATAGTCTCCTAGCCTTATATGAGAGATGAGAGTAGAAGCAGATAAGGGTTGAAGGGGTGTTGCTCTCTAGTAGAGGAGAAGATAGGAGGAAATTGTTGAAACATTTAATACAATTTAGCCTTACTTTTTCTATAGAGCTAATATTAATAATAACTTTCAAAAAAAGTGCAAAATTATACCTAAATTCTTGTATCCTTAAATAGGCCCAATTTTACTTTCACAGAGCATACGGGGAGTATTTTCTAATAATCACTGGTATTTTAAAAGCTATATTCACATGCACACTTTTAAAAACTTAAAACATTTTGATACAAAGATCAGATTGTAGCTGATTCAGGGTATCCCCAAAAGGAAAAAAACCAAACATTTATTTCCAATCTCAAAACACATTCTGTTTCCTGACCAAATTCGTACCCACACAACATCCTGTACTGTTGCTTTCATTTTTCCTCAATGCTGCTTAGATTTCTTCATGCATATTTGTATTTTTAGATTAGATGAAATGAATAGAAGTTTTTTGCCCTGAAAAATATGTAGTGTGATTCAAAGAAAATGTTAATGAAATGAAATACTTAAAACTTTGTGAAATACTGATATGTAGCAACTAATTTTGTCTCTATACTCAAATGCTTTTTCTTTGTGTATCTGAAGCACCGTTCTTATGGGATTATGTAGATGTATAAGTACTGGTATTGACAGCATTTTTAAATGGGAGAGAAGGGAGAGGAAAAGAGATTTAATATATTTAGTAGTACATGAAGACTAATCACGTATTTACTGTATCATATTCACTTTTCAGGAAAACCACCTCCATATAGGAATACCTTCCACTAGCATAATACAAGTACTTCAGATGAAGAGGACTCCACCTGAGATGCTAAATTCCGTGTCAGAAGCATGGGCAGTCTTGCATGAAAAATCTCATTCCTCCTCTGCTCCCACACTGCCTGACAAGTAGTTCAAAGAGAAAGGTTGTTAACCACATTCCTTTGCCTAAAAAGGGTTTCCAAATAAAACATGTACCTTGCTTTACTCTTAGAGAGTCAGATGGTTGAGATAGTGATTTGTTTGTGTATAGACAGGTTTGTGCAAAGAAATGAAAAAAATACTCAGGTGAGATATTTCTAAATTGGAAAGATGTGTTTTAATGACTGTCTATTTTATATCAGCTATACCTGGCAGAGTCCCAGGGCAAGGTGAGTATACTATAAGCAATGAAGTCTCCTTAGTGAAAACTGCTATATGCTGAGAGAAATCTGTGGGTGGGATAAGATATAACAGCCAAGGGTGTCGCTGTATGGTATATGTTTTTAAAAGCAGGTTTCACATCAGTTTTAATGCAGCTGGGAATGATTTCAACTTTTTTTTTAAAGCAAGTTATTTATATTTAACTCCTGTATTAAAACTCAAGACTATATATCATCAACAGCCCAACATTAAATTATAAATAAAATCCAGACTCAGAACTTCAGGAAAATTAAGAAGCCAGTTGTATTCTTCAAAACCTACCAGTTTGTTTAGTGCATCTGTTAAATGATACAATATCCATATCTATGATTACTCCAGAGATCAAATTAGAAACATTCCTCATTTATTGGTTTGTCTCTGAGGAAAATATGGAAAAACAAATGCTAATCAAAAGATTAATTGACTTCTTAATGTATAATACATTAACCATTTCTTCAACAATTAAGAAACAAAAATAAAATAAAATAAGGTGTTATCTAATATATTCTTGGTAAAGATTATACAGTTTTAAGATCTTTGTCAGAATGAATTTGATTTAGGTCTGTGAATCTTCTCTGAATATTTCTACAGCCATCTAGATAGAAACATCCTACATAAAAATGTTCTTTATTCCAGAATAGATGAAACTCCCAGTGGTAAAAGAAGATTTAGGTATCTCTCAAGGTTTCTTACCACAGAGCAACGTAACTCTCTGATGGTTCACTGCCTGGGAGGGTTGTCTGAGATCACTTACCAAATAAATCAAATAGTCAGCTGACTAAATGAGTGGGCACCTATAGGACCTTTATTTTCTGACCTCAGATCTTTCTTCTAAGAAGCCAGCAGAGAAATTAATATGTCACTTGGTGTGGTTTATCCAAACCTGAGTATCAACATGCCTTAAGTTGCTGCTATTAGTTCTGAGGGTTGACTCACTTTTGTAATAATTATATTTAGTTCTAACGTTTTAAATTCTAAATTATAAAACCTCATATGTTGAAAAATAGGTGGTAATGAGAAGGTGAAGTATGCAGTGAGTTTTGTCTCCAAATTTCTAAGAGGACTCTTATTGCAAGCATTAAAAATCTAGTTTCTCAGTTGCACTAGCTACATTTCAACTGGTCAGTAGCAACATGTAGCTAGTGGTTACTGTGAACATATTCATTAACACAGAAAATGTTATTAGATAGTGCTGTTCTAACAATTAAATAACTCAAATACAGTATACAATAGCACCCATGAATCAATCTTGCAAATTCAGGGTTTTTGTTTTAGAGCCTTTCAGTCTTTCAAATTGTATAAAATAAGAGATAGCATGATTGTCATTTTAATCTTCCCATGAGGTGGAGAGAATATCTTACTATGATCATATATGTGTGGTGTGCCTATGTATTATTTTGCATATATTGTCTCTTGACTAATAAGCAAACAAAATGGAAAATTTTAATTAGTAAAAATATACTCTTATTTTGTCTCAAGGGCTCAGACAAAGCTGTCTTCAAATTTATTCCCTAAACATCTTAATGACAAGTATCAATATTACTGTGGCTTGAGGTTCAACAGATTAAAATAATTGAACTAGGCATAGAATGATGAATCTCGCTATAACATAATCTCGCTATATATAATCTCGCTTTTGTTCCCCTATCCAAGGCTCCGGCTTCTATATTTGCAATTATATTTATTGTTTGGATTTGCATGCCTATCTCAACCACTGAGATTAATTATTATGCCCAGAGTACAGTATGATCATATGCATACTGTGTATATCCTTGCAAAAGTGCTTTCTTTTCTTGGGGGCCTCATTCTTCCAGGTGTAAATTTCACTATGTGAGTTTAAACCAAGACAATATGGGACCCTTGAGCAGCATATTACTTGTAATAGGACAGACTTCATTTTCGGTGGCTAAAGGTTTCCTACAAAAGAATTACCTTCCAACTGACACCAACAGGTCTCTCATTACTAGCAGTTTGAGGAATGGGATTAAAGCAAAATGAAGACATACAAAGATTTAATTATGTGTTCACATCTAGAAGCAATGATATGCTGGGAATCCACCATTACCTTGATGTTTTGGAGATAAATGGATATCTGAATAAATAGAAGCCTTCAGCCTCTGCAGCTGTCACTGACATATTTCACCCTAATTGCAAAGTATTTATTTCAAATATTAGGAAGCACACTGAGGAAGCTAACTTCGGTGGAGAAAAAGAAATTTTCAATTTCTAACTTTTTCAGGTTAATTCAAATAGTGTGGGAGATACTAAAGATGGCATTTTTTCATACTGTTCACTTTGCATTCTGTACATAAGGAAGAAAGAGAAAAAAGATCAAAGAAAGGAAGAAAAAGGAAAAAGTGAGAAAGGAAAGAAGGAAGCAAAGAAGAAAAGAAGGAAAAGTGTAAGGAACTGCCCTCTCTCTGTGGGTAAAATCTGTTTTATTTTGCTCTTTCTATTAGCACCCACACATGACTCGGCACAGAGAAGGTACCTAGGGAGTATTTATTAAATGAGAAAAAATAAAATTACTAATTTTTGTCTGAGATAAGTCTTTTTTTCAAACTGAGTATTTACAGACATATGTTTATAGTTATGAACTTTCTTTATTCAAATATGCATTACTGTCCCCTCCTTTCTTTCTATTTCTCCCCTATTCTCTTTCTTCCTTTCCTGATATTAACAGTGGCTTTAGATTGATCAATTAAATTCCTAATATTTGGGAGTATGCACCACAAAAATATATTCTCTAAATGTTTATTTACTTAGAATGCCACAAGAGAATTGAAGTAAAACTAGTTATAATTTTTAATTCAATGATATAAACCAATCTCTCTAGCTTCTCCATGTAATCCAGCAACACCTACTAAACACATAACTGGTAGAATGGTGAGAAAAGAGTGAGCTAAATAAAGTCCCTGTCACTATGGATATTATAGTACTGTTAGAAATTACTTTAAGGCATGTTTGAATGCTTTAAGACTGTGTACTGCACTCTTCCTATTAGAAAAAACAGCAAGTTCATTTATCTCATTCCTTCAGTTTACTCCCTTCCCCAACCACTACTATCACCACTTTATTGGTAAGTGATGGGGAGGCTGAAATTGAAGGAAGCACTTTTGTATTAGCAGATGTTGATACTGTGGAACTCAGCCTCTGGGGTGGGGTGTCCCACCACAGATGGTGAAGTGGCATGTGGGTATCTGAGAGCAGCCAGTGAGCCAAAAAGTCTGCACAGGAAGTGCTTAGGTGTGTAGTTAAGGTGGGAGTGAAGGACAAGCTCAGGGCTCAGTTTTCTGACCACATACTACCTCCTGCAATTCTCCAAATAGGACAATCCGAGCTTCAGTTTGACCCTTTTCCTACTCTTAGCATTTCATTTTCTTTTTCAGGGAAATCGGTCATCAGAAAATGATATCTAAATGGTAATGTGTCACTGTGCTGATGAGTAGGGTTACAAGGCTTGAGACAGATAGATATATGGGAGTAAGGCAGCTAGATGGCAGATCAAAGGCATTTCCTGACCAGAAGGTGGAAAATAGCGGTTGAGAGTTTTAGCAAATGCACTTAAGAATCTAGAGGAGCTTCTCAGGCATTTATTACAAGCTAATTCAAACCCTTAAGGTTATGGAAGATTTTGTGAAAAGCACTTCTTAACTGACCAACTGTCAATTAGCAAAGGAGAAAATGCCTCAAGTACTCCATTATGATGATGATCAAATAAATGGCCTTTGATTACTATAATAATGGTGGTATAATGTATTTTAAAAAATCTCTGGTTTTGGATATGATAAGAATTCACAACTGGTGATCATCCGTAAAGTCTACTGTGGAAAACTACAAGTACAATTGCCTAATGACGCCAATTTATTTTTTCTTCCTCAAACTTTTCAGGTGATCTATTATAATGAGAAACAATAATCATTAAGGTTTGATCATGCTAATCTAATTTTCTGGATGGCTTATTAACCTTCCAAGTGTGTCTTTCTTCTACATCTTGATCATTAAATCAGGCAATAATGAGGCCAGGAATGAAGAATGTCAATTATATAATAATGTCTGAATGGATACAGAAGGTATCATGGATATTTTAATTTATGTTTTCAAGTTTGTCTATATGTATATGTATATACATGAATATAGGTGTTCATATACACTTGTACATACACATTTTTATATGTATGCATATATTTATATATGCTTATATATATAAGCACAACTTTCTGATTTCTTATAAGAAAGAGACTTAACAAAGCTATGTCTTCAAACATTATTTAAATGCTTTTTTCGAAACTAAATCTGGCTCTTTGCTACCCCCCATGTGTGTGAACTCTAGAAAATAAACACACTCTAGCAAGCACTAGAGTCTGCCTTAAACAGTGCACATTCATTTAAATTGTACTACAGTCTTTTAGAAAAGGCAATAATTTCCATATATGACCAATTATAAACACTTAAGAAAAGGAAAGAATGGTTATTCCAAAGGATTGTTCATTTATAGAAAGACAGTGGCGTAATTAAAAGTTGATGGGCTCTGGGTCACAGAGATCTGAGTGTAACAGCATGTTCAGTCTGTACTGGCCATATGTCTTTGGGTAATCACTGAAACTCTGAGACTTAGTTCCTTCATCTGTAACATGGGGATAACAGTACTGATTGCAGGAATATTCTGAGATTAGATGTAACATATAGAAAGATCTTGACATACGTCAAAAAATGGTAGACCTTCAAAAAATAGTAGAAATTATTATTTATCTCTCTGAATTGGGAGCTATTTCTTCACTGAATTGATCTCTTGGATCCAGACAAAAATATTTATATTCAAACCCAGTCTCCTGTATTCCTTTTTCTCAGAATTAATTCCAGTTGTTAAATCTGGATAGCAATAGAGAACAAGAATTTTTACTGTGAGTGTTAGAGATACATTGCAGAGATGCTTTTAATGTGAATCAGGAAAATTCATCACTTAACCTTGCTGATTCTCAATACTACAGCTTATTTGTGGGGAATTCAGGCAAAGGACCCTCATTTGCTCTTCCTTAATTTTTCAGCTAAATCTCAATACAAATGAAAAACTATATTCTATGTAGTGTCCATTTATAAATTTAAAAATATCACAAATTTGACAACAAATTCTACTCTCTAATCAACTCTATCAGTACTGGTCTGAAAAAGGGGGAAAAATACTATAAATGTTTCTTAAATTTAAGACCAGGCATGACACTCACTGCTCTGATACAGCCCTCTTCTAGATAGGTTTGGTGAGACCCAATCAATGATTAACTCCATATTTCTTTGTATTCTATTCCTACTAATGGGATATATATGCATACTGTGCCAACAGCTGGTGTCCCCAGAACCCATTCTCCCTTTTTTATATAGTATGTCAGCCTTGGAGGCATTCATCCCAGATCTCACATTAAGAAGAGCTTGCCATTTAGTTGTCAGATAGGCAGTTGGCTGAGCACCTCTAACTATTAAGGCCTTCAGGATTTACTTCAGCTTTCAAGCCCAGGCTACATTCTTCTTGGGCAGCCACAGCCAATAACTGAGCATGGTGAAGGCCTTAGGGTCAGGCCATTTTTGCCCAGCATGAGACTTCTACTAAGTAATATTTGCTCTGCAGATCTACACTAGGCTGACCTAAACTCCACCAGATTTACATCATGGTCTCAGGTTTGATCTGCTCAATCCTGCCTCCTTTCCTCTTTCTTTTCATAGGTTTCAGATCTGTATCACAGTTGGAGGGCTTTTGTAGCCTAATTTTGCTTCTTCCCCATTTTATCTTTCACTCACCAAATAAGTTTTTTTTTGCACAATTACATTTGTCTTAATGACTATTTCTCAGAGGACTCAAATGAATTAAATAATATAAAAAACCTGGACCTCTGAGTGATCATGCAGAGCAAAGCTGCTCATCTGTCCTGAAGGCCTAGATGGTCATTGTGAGGGAGAAATAAACATTATATTTGAGCTCTGGTAGTACTGTGTATTGTTGTTAGAGCATTAGACTCTAATAAAGTGTAATGTAATAAAAATGTACTGAAAGCCTAATAAAAATGTACAAATAAAGATTAAAGATTAAAATAAATTTTCCTTACTCTCCAAATTTTATATTCCTGTTATTTCTTTATCTAAGTTTTGATCACCTTTCTAAAAATAAATTCTTGATTTGCTTCCTGGCTTAAGATCTAAAATATTCCTCATATTTTACTAGTTTTTAAATGACCCAAAGCATGTGTATTGCTTGGTATGTATGTATTATGTTGTGTAAATACTGCCCAGGAAGATAGAAAAATATTTAAGTTTGAGTACCATGATACATGGTAAGTATAAGGATTACTAGATTCCTTAATCCGAAGGAGTTTACCATTATTTTTAGAATTGGCCTTTTCTGTAACCAAAAGTATGTAATGGTGGTGACAGAATTGAGATTAGGGAAACAAATACAATTTTATAAATGGTTAAATGATGATGGTCCACAGAGTAATTTACTATCAATGTAAATTAAGGCATATTAGCGTACATCAACTAGACCACATTATAACAACAAAATAATTTACTATCACATAGACTAACTACAGTTAGTCATTCGGGAACTTATGTGGCCCACATTTCTTGGACACCGATATGGTTAGGCTTGTGTCCCCACTCAAATTGCATCTTAAATTGTAATACCTATAATCTCTCACTTGTCAAGGGAGAGACCAGACGGAGGTAATTGAATCATAGGGGTGGTTCCCCCCATGCTATTCTCCTGATAGTGAGTGAATTCTCAAGACATCTGATGGTTTTGCAAGGGCCTCTTCCTGCTTTGCTAAGCACTTCTCCTTCCTGCTGTCTTGTGACGAAGGTGGCTTGCTTCCGCTTTGCCTTCTGTTATGACTGTAAGTTTCCTGAGGCCTCCCAAGCCATGCTGAACTGTGAGTCAATTAAACCTCTTTCCTTCATAAATTACTCAGTCTTGGGCAGTTCTTTATAGTAGTATGAAATTGGACTAATAGAGACACCTTTGTGAGGCTTGTATTGAGGTAGAGAAAGTAAGGCAATTTGATATTTCCAGAGACATGGCAACTGCACAAATGTGACACATAGCAACTTAAATGACCAGTTTGATGTCTCACAATTTGCTTGTTTGACTGCAATAAAGATTTGAACTGTACAGAGTAATCTCTTTTCTAAACCCTAAACATGTGCTATTTAGGCTACTATTTTATACATCCAAAAGCTTATATTATTTCCAAATTTTCATCTTCTGCTTTTCACTATGTATAATGCTTTGCAAAATATTTGATCAAAATGCTTGATCAAATTGCATTATATGTAATTCTGTGTGAAATTTAAAGGTAAATTGTAAAAGATAACTATCCTTTATACGTTTGTGGTTGCTGAACAAAGTAACTTTTAAAATTAGCATTTGTTGCAATAATATTTACAAAGATGTTATAAGCACTTTGGGAGGCCGAGGCGGGTGGATCACGAGGTCAAGAGATTGCGACCATCCTGGTCAACATGGTGAAACCCCGTCTCTACTAAAAATAAAAAATTAGCCAGGCACGGTGGCGTGTGCCTGTAATCCCAACTACTCAGGAGGCTGAGGCAGGAGAATTGCCTGAACCCAGGAGGCGGAGGTTGTGGTGAGCCGAGATTGCGCCATTGCACTCCAGCCTGGGTAACAGGATTGAAACTCTGTCTCAAAAAAAAAAAAAAAAAAAAAA
This sequence comes from Callithrix jacchus, assembly GCF_049354715.1. Classification (NCBI taxonomy): domain Eukaryota; kingdom Metazoa; phylum Chordata; class Mammalia; order Primates; family Cebidae; genus Callithrix; species Callithrix jacchus. The sequence continues at coordinate 113,008,573 of NC_133507.1, forward strand.
AAGAAATGTTATAAGAACAGTAACTTTTTGTTATGACAGACAGTGACGAATGAAAGAAAGAACATTTTGTAATAGGCATTTTCAGATGCAATACAAGGACCTATCCAAAACACACATCAATAACTGAAAAAGCAAAGTAATATGCTTTGTTTTACTAGTAGCAGCTTTCTGCATAGCTTATTGGTTTACCACAAAACTGCAGAAAATGCAGTGTGCTTTGTAATTCAGTCTTGAAGCTTTCTCTGCAAAATTTGTTTGCGAAGAAACTTGTCTACTTTAATACTAAGCATGAAAATACAGGGCATAAAAATTTGTTTCATTCTTAAGTAGTTTGAGGTTTTGTCTCATTAGCAAATTTCACTATGAAGAGGCATAAGCTGGAAGTAATTTATTTCCAGCATTATTAATTCTAATTTAAGAAAGATCAAACCATCAGCTTGATGACGTGCCAATTTTTTAAATTCAGATACCTGAAATTTAATTTCTATGGAATCAATTGTGCTAAAATACCATGCTTTTCTTTCCATAGAATCAGGGAATCATAACTTTTATTTTAAACAATGCAAGGGGTTGCTGAAGCTCTTGTCACCTAAAACATTTTCTTTAGAGACACATAATACTGTGACATTATGTGCTGAATACCTATATTTATACATGTGAATAATAAATATTAACATTTATAGGCCCTCTGGAAAAAATTCCAAAATTCCAACTGAGGGGTAGAAAGGAAGGCAAAATTGGTAGTAGGTAGTGTCCAGGGAGGAGGAGAAGAATAACTGACAGATGTGGCACTGCCTGTGTTCTTTTGTACCCAGTTGTTAAAATCACTGCCACCTTCCGATTCTGTCCCCAGTTCTCTTCACTAGGTGACCTCAAGGCTGGGGTAATTATCTAAACTCGGTGTATAAAAGGGCAATTCTCCTTGTCATATGTGGTTTCAGGAGAGTACAGAGGCCAAAGCTCTAAGATTTCCTGTTTATGTAGAAAACAGCAATATGGACAGCAAGTCTATTGGGACTTACTGGAAGAGGAATGCAGATGTTGATCAAGAAAAATGTCCTTTTCTGGCATTCTGCAATTATAAATACTTGATGAAGTGAACTGAATTGAACTTCTCCCTCTGCTATATTAATTTGGCATGCATATGGAGAAAAGTTATTTCAAAGTCAAGTAGTAGAAAAAAACCCTCTACATAGCGGTTACCATATGTAGTATTTAGACAGCTCATCAGCTTTCAAAACGCATGTGGTCGTACTTTACAATCAACACCTACCTCCCAAATCTAGTATATTCATCATTTCTTGAAGGCCCTAATTGTATTTTCAAATTCCAGACTTTGTTTACTCTTTATTCACATATGAAATGTCTGTCTCCAATTCTAAACTCATACTATCTATTTTGACTTAAGGTTCAACTCAAGCAATTAGAGTTAGATGGTGTTGCAGGTAAAAGAGGGCTTAGAAAGGGGAACTGAAATTCATTCAGAGCCTTTTCTACAATAGGCGCTGGTTCCAGGAGTTTCAAAAATGCTTTTATTATTACCACCACTAGAACCACTGTTACCATTGATGGGAAAGTTAGTTGTGTATGTTTTCTAATTTAATACTCAAAATAGCTCTATGGGGTAGGTATTATCATCCCTACTTGTACTTGCAGAGTAAGTCCTGTTCAACATCACACAGCTCATTGTGTTAGAGATGTTAGGGATTTGCAAACAGGTCCATCAGAACCCTAAAGTCAGGCTCTTCTGCTGTCCGTCACCAACTTCTGTGCTTCTGCTCTGATTTGGAAGGTTGATTTTGTGCTGTAACATGCATTTCTCAACAAAACATTTTGCAATATTTACTGTGTGTGCCACTTACTTGATGTTTCCTTCTCTGTATCACACATATACATATATGCTTGTATTATATATTTATACTTGTATCAGTATATGTATTCTCTGTTCCACAGCCAAATTACAACTTCCTTGAGAGAGGAAATGATATTTTCCAAATAGTGACAGTTCTGCTACTTGGCACATATGGGTGCTTAATAAGTGACTTTGGTTGAAGATAATTGTTAACCTGAGCAACCATGTGAAAAAAAGCAAGTATTCTTTCTGCGTTTTACAAAGAAGAATGGATCCAAAGCAGAAGGACTCCTGCTGAAGAGAAGGAAACGATAAAAACACGTTTTAAAATTTCTCCACTTTTATTTTCACCTTTCTACCTCTTCACTTTAATTTCAAATATGCTTACATGTTGAGTTTTATTTCTTGTTATATTATCTTATACTTGGAGCTGCATATCAGTTGTTGCTCTATTATTATTTTAATTCATTATTTAAACACAAAATGAGATACCACCAAAAAAGGAAATTGATGCTTATGGATTTTATGATGATAGAAAGCATATTAAAATGTGTGAGTGGTGTCTAGCACAGGTTGATTTTTTTTTTCTGTTAGTTTTCTATTAACATTTTTTCCAGAGGGGATTCATTAGGTTTCTGCCACTGAATTACAGGCACTTTTTAGTTTCCTTGTTTTATCTGCTGTTAAAAAATGCAATTGCATCTGTTCTTAACCTTAATATTGCTTGGTTTTTCTTTAAATATTTTAAATTGAAAACTGTCAAAAAAAGGCCTTAAAAAGTGAACCAGCCTGCAATACAAGCAAAGGTTTAACTTCTTTTCTCCTCTCCTTCTCAGAAATGAAATCTGTATTCAGGATGTAACGCTTCTTCTGAAGTGCTTGGAGAATCAGAGAAAATGGCCCATTTTCATTTTAATGAATCATGCTGGAGAATAAATTTACATGATGTTAATACTGAGACCTGGAGATGGTATGGTATAATGCTCATAATAAAGGATTTAGGAACCATGACAGTTCTGGGGTATGAATTCTGGTAAGCCACTCATGTGTGACTTTGGATAAGTTACTTGAGCTCACAATTCCTCAGTAAATTGAGATGGAATGCTGGGGAGAGGCAGCACATCAGTAAAAACCAACTCAGCAAGGCCAGAATGAGATAAACAAGGCATCAGGGCTTTACTCTCCATATGCACCCTGGCATTTTCTGCACATCAAACAGCACCACATAGTCAGGCATCACTCACTGTGGGTTATTTAAATGAATCTGAGAGCAGCTGAAAGGCCTTGCTCATAAAGATGGCAAGGCATAATCCCATCCCAGGCAGCCATATGAAGAGATAAACTGGGAGGGTGCAAACCTCAAAACAGTGTATTGGTTCCATCTCACTCTCTCAACTGTGAAATCTTATGCAGTCTATATCTAATAACCATTTTAAAGAGGAATGTGAAGAAGAAATTCATATCTGTGGAGATAGAGGGAAAGTGAACTCACGAACTCACAGGGAAAAAAAACCCACAAAAGAGATAATTTCAGGATTCGGGTGAACAAAGTCAGGTCGAGAAATCTAGCATGCAAGTGTACAAATCTGATTACGAAGCTCTTCAGAGACAACTTTCACCATCATCTCACAGCAGCATTGACTCATCATGCAATTAGTACTCCAGAGAACTCTGCATTTCAAAGGATATATTCATATAGACAGGATGCATTTCCCAAAAGTGAGGCAGGGCAACTTCAAAATGATGCTGTGATCTTTAGTAAATCCTTATGTCTTTCTGTGTGTCAATTCCCTCATTAGGAAAACAGACTCCCATCAATACTATAGGCCATTGCAAAGATCAAAGGAGTTATAGGAAAAGTGAAATTTGTTATTTTGTGTAAATCTGTATCTTTGGTCATTAATGATACTGGGGAAAGGGAATTATTTAACAATAGTTGGCTATAGGACTCATTAATTAATATCTATCCACAACTGACAGCATCCATGTTTTTGATATATCCGGTTGTTGGCTTATTTTTGCCTCCATAATTCTATGCAATACCAGTCAGCAACTATGAAATCTATGTAAAAGTACATTTAAAGGTTTTTCTTTTCTCCACAAATAATATATGAGTAAAGGCAACTGGAATTATCCTGTAATTTAACCTGGTTTCTTTAGAAAATAATATCCTGACAAGGTTTTTGTCTTCAGTCAAGGTTTATGTAGACTTTTTCCAAATTACTGGTTATGGAAATTGTTTACAATTTGGATGCCCATGAAATATTCCTGTTGTAATTCCCATCTCTTTTGCTGTGCACGCTTTGTAGTATGTATTACCTTGGTAACACTTCTGAAAAGTAAAGGATTGTTAGGTGAGAGATGAGGTGGTGTTCATGGATTATAAGTTTGGGTTATAAAAAAATGTTCCTTGTAATAATCAAACTTTATGATCCATCTACATTGTGGTATGTGCCAAGCTAATACAGAATAAGACAAATCTCCTACCCAAGAGACAAGCAGCCATAAGTTGTGGAATACACTTTCTATAGTTTTTGGCCTACGTGGACTCTCTCAAGAGACTTGCTTTGAAATATTTTTATTTTGTTAGCAAGGAAATTTATACATGGTAGGAAAATACATTAAAAGCCAATTTTCCCTTTTGACTTATGTATAATAAAAGTTAGGTGTCATTTACTAGATTGGATCTAAGAAGAAAATAATTGAAGTATACATCTTTTCAACATTAAAATTTCCACCTCAGACATTAAATTATATTCTTAATCTATAAAGTCATAAACATATTTGTATTTAATATATTATATATTTATTGTAAATATAGATTTATATGAATTATGTATTTATCATTGATAAATATACTTATATATACCCTACTCTGGGAAGGAGCTCTGGGAAAAAAAAATCCAGTTAATTAATTTATGAGGAGGATTTTTGCCTGTTCATTTGGAAAAATGATAGAGTAATTCATTCACTAATGTCTTAATTTTGCAAGATATTTAATCCCCAACTATGATGACTTTAAGGAAGTATATGCAACACCCAGAGAAAAAACCAGCCTACAATTCAATTCAATAAAGTGTCAGAGTTGCGGAAATCATAACTTGGCGGGAAGACAACATTCAGCTTTAAAAGAAGAGAGATCTGAGGAATTAATATTGCTATTCAAGGTGTGGGTTCCACTTTTAGATAGCATCCTGAGTCCCAATAATACAGTGAAAAATCACCTTAGGGACAGTATTTACAGCTGCAGGAATTACCTGTGGGGCTAGAGTTTAGAGACAGTTCATCAAATCTTTGTTTGTTTAAAAAGCCCAAGGCATAGTGCCAAATTGGTTAAATGTACCATGTCTGAATTCACTCAAGCATGTTCCCACAGTGAAATTAAAGAAGAAACGAAAGGGAGTAGATCCATTATAACTAGATACAATAAATGAGACTAAAGGTGATATTAGAAACTTTTCTATGTTTAATGTACAGTATGTGTGATACTGACAAATATTCTTTGTGGAAATTCTCTATATCATAGTAGACTGCTCAGGTCCCTGTATTATATCTGTTGACTTCGCCGTTAATACCTTTAAGAAGAAAACCATAATATTATATACTTTGGCTATACATTTGAATATAAAAGGTGAACTAACATGTTTAGTAAACCAAAACTAAATATACTTATAACAAAGTAAATGCTGGGAGGCAACATTTAGTACAATTAGTTCTTGCTCCTCCCCTTAAGCCAAACGCTAATTTAGAAAAGGCAAACTTTTCAGTGTGATTCATAGCCCTCTAGCTGCACGGTTTACTAAGAAACTGCAGCATTTCAGTGTCAGGTTTTTTTTTGTCAGTAGCTCAACAGTGAGAAAACAGTTTCTTTGTAGGGCCTCTGAATACAGACATGAATTTTATCACTTTTAGAAATTTGCCATAAGTTAAATCAAATAATATTTTTTTCCTAACACATCCAAGGAAGCTAAATTGTGCTATAGGTAAGAAAAGACTGAATCCATGAAGAACGTGGAAAACTGAAAGAGAGGTGAGAAAGGGAGTCTCACACCTTTACTAACACTGACTATTTACATGGACTATTAATATTGACTGTGTCCGATAGCTGGGAAAATAGGTGGTCAATGGATTTTTAGCTGATGGCATGTCTGCATTTTTCCTAATCACCTCCGGCTGAATTTGCAAAGAGAGCAGGGTCTCACCTGACCTGACTGGCAGGAGCAATAAGCAACACTTGGGTCAGGGGGAGTCGACTTTGGTAACATTATGGGCACTACCATAGCCGGTGGTGTCGGCATACACTGCTGTAAATGAAACAATATGCAGAATATAGTGCAAAAGAGGATCAATTATCCTGAGATTTTCTGACATGCTCATGTATCCTTCGGCAAACCAAGTACTCGAGTTTGTTCCCCATTTATATTTCATGTTTTCCCACCTTTTAATCTTCTAATTCATGTTCTTCCTTTTGTCTAAAATAGTTTTCTTTTCTTTTGCCAGCCCTAAATGTCCAAAGCCTATCACACGCATTTCAAAACCGTCTCCAAAATACCTCTGTTCTTACTTAGTCTTTCACTTACCCTTGCCCTTCTTACAGAAGTAAATCTTTCTCTTCTGAACTCTGAAATAATGTATCTGCCTAACTCAAGCTATTAATCATGTTTACTCCAGTTACAGGGTTAATTATGGGTATGTGGTCCCGTAAATCTCAATCAACTCTTTGAGGGGAGGATCTGTATCTAATTTATATTTGAATCTCTTAAGCCACTTACCATAGGAAGTACTCAGTAGACATTTGTTTGATAAGTACACTTACTGAAAAATCAAGACAAAAGTGACATTTGGGGATTGAATTGCTCCAATTCAGCTACTTGCTCCATTTTTTCACTGAATTAGGGTACCTAGACAAAGCTCTTGCTCCCTAGACTCCAAGACAGTCTTTCCTAACCTCTTTTCCCTTTCTTTTTAAATCCCTTTAGGCTCAGGAAGGGCCTTTTTCCTCAATCCCACCCAACCATCCTCCTACCTGACCTAGTTATTTTATAGAAGAATTAGGTAAGTAGCCTAGGGACCAACAATCTTAGTCTCTTTTTCCCCCAAAGGTGAGGATGACTCAGTATTGCTCTCTAGGCAGCAGATAATTTTGCTCTTAAAATTCTGTGATAACTCCGGAGACTGCAGGATCTCAGAGAACAGTCTCTCCCCGTTCTCTTGGAGTGGGTCTTAAAGTCAGCACCCAACTTCTGGAGTAAAACCCTTAGAATCTTTGACAGTCTTCATTATTTCTCCATACCCAGAGAATACTGACAATTTTTTCCTGAGAAGAGCATCTGCGATTTGGGTCTACCTCTGGGTTCCCACAGCCACCACCCTAGACTGAGCCTTTGTGTAGCCACTGTTTGCACGTAGTAGGCATGCAGTCATGTCGCTAGGCTTTGGACCAAGTTATTCTGTTTCCAAGCTGTATAACTTTACATAACCTCTTTAAAGTTTTGTTTCCTCATCTGTAAAATGGGGACCATAACTCTACCTTAAATAATTGCTAAGAAGGTTAAATAAGAAAAGAAACGTATACTGGGCACGGTGGCTCCTGCCTGTAATCTCAGCACTTTGGGAGGCTGAGGCGGGCAGATCATCTGAGGTCAGGAGTTCAACACTAGCCTGGCCAACATGGTGAAACCCTGTCCCTACTAAAAATACAAAACTTAGGCTTGGTGGCATGTGCCTGTCATCCAGCTACTCATGAGGCTGAGGCAGGAGAATCACTTGAACATGGGAGGCAGAGGTTGAGGTGAGCCGAGATTGCATCATTGCACTCCAGCCTGGGCAACAAGAGTGAAACTCTGCCTCAGAAAAAAAGAAAGAAAGAAAAGACACGTAAATCAGATGGCACAATGTCTGGAACACAGTAACCCTTAAGCTTAAGAAGTAGTCTTATCTGTTCCCCACATAAGCATATGTTTTTTCTCCACGCATTCATTGATCTCCCTATGTAAGGTGTCTTCTTTTCTCTTTTCTTCAGCAAATTCTATCCATCTGCCAGTTGACTAAAAAAACACCCTATATCATTCTATCCATCACTGATCTGCTTCTCTTTTCTATAAGCCTCACTTCACGTATTTTCTGTAGCATACAAATTAGAAATGATATATTTGTCCTGCCTTCTTTCCTCTTGCCTTTTGAATGATAAACCTGACTGTAAAACCTTTGAGGTTGGGGTCATAGTTTATGGTCAAATGTGCCTTGGCCTATTGGTGCCTAGCCTAGTGCTAGCATATAAAAAGTAAACAATAAACATGTATTGGCTCAACAATGAAGGAAATGCTGAAAGACAAACCATTCCACTAGATTTTTATTTTTTTTTTAAATATGGAACGCTTCACGAATTTGCGTGTCATCCTTGCTCAGGGGCCATGCTAATCTTCTCTGTATCGTTCCAATTTTAGTATATGTGCTGCCGAAGCGAGCACTCCACTAGATTTTTTAGTGGAGTGACTCTGAGTTTTTCCAGGAGTTTTTATTATTGTCTGTCTTACCAATTGTAAGTGTGGCAAAAAAATGTACTAGTCCATTCATAAAGTTCTTTGGCATCATGACATGTCTTTAATCTTTGGTAGTTAAATATCATCACAGTCAATGCAGTGATATAATAAAAAGCAATCTATTATCATAATAAGTTGCCAGGAGGACAATCAGTCAAAATGGCAGTTCCCTGACACTTTGCCATCCCTAGTCTCCCTCCACAATGTGTGACATGAGCTAATTTTCATGTTTTCTGTATGAAAGAGAATCAGGAAAATCTGATCATTGATGTAGGAGCACCAGGAATAATTAAATAATATATCAAATTTGCCCGCTATGTTCAGGATGCAACTCAGACACACATTTGTATTCAAATTTATGTCAGCTTTAATCAATTTGGAAAATACCTGTCCTCCTAGTCCAAATGCCACAGGTAGTTGAACAACCAAATCAGTGTAAGACATTGAACAGAGCAGGTATGATGGCCCAAGAGTCTCAGTTATATGTGGATGTTTTATAGGATAAGAAAGACTTCATTGCTCTGACAAGAAGTTATTCATCTACATGTTAAAACTGGTAAGACATTACCATTTTCATGGTTCTATTCCTGTCACTAGGCATGCCATGAACTCTAATGCTCTGTTAATGTGTTGAAAATATTACACGTGGGAGATGGTGAAAGTAGCATCTGTCTCACACACTCAAGCTGCCTGCTCTTTTGCCTCCAGTCCTCTGGACATTGTTGTCAACTCTCAGCTCCCCGGACTCCTGCTCCAAGTAGTATGACACCTGCTGCCAGGCTTTGGGATTCCCTGCAGCCAACTTACGGCAGTACTTGGAGTACCTTCCCCTGTGTGTATCTGTTTAATGCTTTGATGGTTGTTTAATGGCTCCTCTCAAACACCTATTCATGAATGACAGAGTTATAAATCCCAGCATAAGCAAAAGTCACACAGTAGCAGAAACATCAGGGAAATCACAGAGATGGTCAGGACATTAGATCAATTACCTGAACAGTTATGCTCAATACCCTCCTCCCCTGCCCCTAACTCCCCTTCATATTCTCAGGTCACTTACTACATTTGCAATTGCACAAAGGAAAGAAAAGCATAGAGCATTAGCTTTCTAAAAGAGAGAAAGAAAAAAAAATATTTACTTCCTTTGCTTGTCTACAATCAAGTAAGAAGCTTATTCATGCATTTTAAATTAAACCCTTATTTTAATAGCTAAACACAAAGAGCAAATACTCAGAAAGTGGACTGTCTTTGTAACATTTGCTGGGAGAGTTTTGCATGCTATAGTTGGCATTCTGGTTTTATTATGTCACTTTATGGGCAATACGATTAGTTTTTTTCCCAAGTTCAATTTATCTGAAGGAAAATATTAATTTGGAAGTTATTATAAGAGTAACTGAATTTCAATGAAATTCTCCAACTCATTAAAAACCATGAACTGCTATGTGCCTTTTATGCCAAAGTATCCAAAAACTGGAGTGAAAGGATGGAGATAAAATTCCTAAAAGACAGTGACACCTAGGTGCTGAAACCCTATCCTCCCTCCAGGAGTTGGGTATTGCTTCCCTTTCAGAATAATTTTTCTTTTATAATAGTGTAACTACTTCCTCTTAAAAGTTTTAAAAACATACAAAAACACTGCTTTCTTCATCAGAAACTTAAACAACTGATGTCTAGGTACTTGCCCAGGATTTGAACCCTTAACTAACAGCTCTTTCCCTCTTAATAAAGCTCAGTAACAAAAATAATATTTCCAGAAGACTGGCTAGATATTAATTGCAAGCAACAATTCCTATTGTATTCAGCATGATCCTTTCTCCTATTTCTGATTGAATGAGTGCAAATAAAATGGAATCACAATAAAGTTTTATATTGCTACTCAGAAACTCTCTTTAATATTCTCCTTCATTTTTTTTTCCTATATGCAGGGTTCCATATATTTATTTTCAAATAATAGGCTTCCTTTATACTACCCTATGAGACTCTACATTTACCAAGTATGTAGCAGTTAAGGACACTTTATAGATTATTTAAAAAATTTTAAAAGAAATCTGGCGACTACACAAACTGTCAAGAAAATGATGTTCCATATTTTACAGGACTCTTTAGTGCTCACAAAGCCAATATATCTTTTTTCATTGATTGAGGACTGGCTGGGAAGGAAGTTTGTATAGAACGCTATAGTAGACAGAATAATGGCCTCTCAAAGATGTCCACATCCTAATCCCCAGAATTTATAAATATGTTACTTATATGACAAAAGCATTTTTGCACATAGTGAGTAAGGACTTTGAGATGGGAAGAATATCTGAGTATCTGGTTAGGCTCAATGGAATTACAAGGGTCCTTGTAAGAAGGAGACAGAAGATCAAGTGAGTAAAAGGTGATGTGAAAAAGGAGCAGAATGAGAAAAGGCATAGGGATGAAGGGCTCTGAAAAAAGGAATAGGGGTGACTTCTAGAAGCTGCAAAAGGCAAAAACATGAATTCTCCCCTAAAACATCAATAAAGAACACAGCCTTTCTCCCACATTAATATTAGCTCTATAAGATTCATTTTGGACTTCTGACATCAAGGGCTATAAGAAAATAGAATTGTGTTGCTTTACCCCACTAGGTTTATGGTAATTTATTATAGCAACAATAGAAAATCAATACAGACCCCCCAGATTAAGAGTTTAATTAGAAAGCTTCTCTTGATATTTCTCCAGCTGGCCTTTGTTGGGCAGATACCCATCTCTGCTGTCTGTTGAGCTGTTCTTCTTTAGCTTTATTTGTATATATCATTTAAGACAGGTGCTCTTCTTACCCAGTGTGTCCCTGGTCTCCTGCAGCTCTCATTTTACTAGGAAAGAATTGATGTTACACAGATAAACTATTTGGTAGATGATAAAGCAGGTAGTAAGGAAAATAAAACAAGGAGATACTGATATTTTGTACTATTTATGTATTTTGGGGTATCTTAATAACTTTTTTCAAGAATATATCTCAAATTCCATTTCTATGCTCTTATAAATTCTTTGCTTACAAAGAAGGGTTCATTTGGAACTCTCAAACAGACTCTTTCTTGTTTCAATAATAATCCATACTTCATCACATATTAGAAAGCTAAGTGTTCCTTATCTCTAAGGAGTAGCCCTAATTAGCCATATAGAAAATAGTACAAGAAACATTTGTATGCAAGTGCCAAATCTGAATTCCAAGACTTCAACAGCATAAGATATTTCTATCCTCTGTGAAGGACCTCCTCAAGAAGAACTACAAACCACTGCTTGAGAAAATAAGAGAGGACACAAACAGATGAAAAAACATTCCATGCTCCTGGTTAGGAAAAATCAATATTGTGAAAATGGCCATACTGCACAAATTAATTTACATATTCAATGCTATCCCCATCATGCTACCCATGACTTTCTTCACAGAACTGGAAAAAATACCTTAAACTTCATATGGAACCAGAAAAGAGCCTGCAAAGCCAAGAAAATCATAAGAACAAAGAAACAAAAAAGCTGGAGACATCATGCTACCTGACTTCAAATTATACTACAAGGCTACTGTAACCAAAACGGTATGGTACTGGCACCAAAACAGAGATACAGAGCAATGGAATAGAACATAGGCCTCAGAAAGAATACCATACAACTACAACCATCTGATCTTTGACAAACCTGACAAAAACAAGCAATGGGGAAAGGACTCCCTATTTAATAAATGGTGTTGGGAAAACTGGCTAGCTGTATGCAGAAAGCTTAAACTGGATCCCTTCCATACGCCTTATACAAAAATTAACTTCAGATGGATTAAAGACTTAAACACGAGCCTAACACCATAAAAACTCTAGAAGAAAACCTAGGCATTATCATTTAGGACATAGGCATGGGCAAGGACTTCATGACTAAAACACAAGAAAGCAATGGCAACGAAAGCCAAAATAGACAAATGGAATCTAATTAAACTTAAGAGCTTTTGCCCAGCAAAGGAAACTATCCATAGAGTGAACCAACAACCAACAGAATGGGAAAAAATATTTGTAATCTACCCATCAGACAAAGGGCTATATCTAGAATCTATAGAGAACTTAAACAAATTTACAATAAAAAAAATAAACAAACCCATCTAAAAGTGGGCAAAGGATATGATCAGACACTTATCAAAAAAAGACATTTATGCAACCAACAAACATGAAAAAAGCTCATCATCACTGGCCATAAATGCAAATCAAAACCACATTGAGATACCACTTCATGCCAGGTAGAATGGCAATCATTAAAAAATAAGAAGACAACAGATGCTGGAGAGGATGTGGAGAAAAAGGAGTGCTTTTACACTGTTGGAGGGAGTGTATATTAATTCATCCATTGTAGAAGACAGTGTAGCAATTCCTCAGGATCTAGAAATAGAAATAGCATTTGACCCAGCAATCCCATTACTGAGTATATATCCAAAGGATTATAAATCATTCTATTGTAAAGACACATGCACACGTATGTTTATCACAATAGCAAAGACTTGTAACCAACCCAAATGCCCATCAATGATAGATGGGATAAAGAAAATGTGGCACATATACACCACAGAATACTATGCAGCCATAAAAAAGGATGAGTTCATGTCCTTTGCAAAGACATGGATGAAACTGGAAACCATCACTCCCAGCAAACTGACACAAGAACAGAAAACCAAACACCACATGTTCTCACTCATAAGTGGGTGTTGAACAATAAGAACACACAATCACAGGGAGGGGAACATCACATACTGGGGCCTGGGCCTGGGCCTGGGGTTTGGGTCTAGGGAAAGAATAGCAGGGGTGGGGGCATTGGGGAGGGATAGAATTAGGAGAAATATCTAATGTAGATGACAGGGCAATGGTTGCAGCAAACCACCACCATGGCATGTGTATACCTATGTAACAAACCTGCAAGATCTGCACATGTACCCCAGAAATTAAAAAAAAAATATATATATATAAAGATACTTCTGTTCTCTTTCTTTGAAGTTGCTGAATTGTGAGAACCAGACAAAAGAGTTTGCACCATAAATCTCCATAGAAAATTGTATCGTCTGATAATGAGTAGACCCAGGCCCAATCAGACTTTATTTGCCACTTCTAGATCCACTGCTGTGATTTTAGGGTTGAAACCCAAGGTAAAAGCCTTTGTGATTACATTTAAACCTGGAGAACTCCAAAGTTGAAAGAAATACACTTTTTTTTTTTTAAATAAAAAAGGAGAAGAAAGAAAAGGGGAAAAGACCAATTAGAAGAAAAGACTAGAAATCAAAAGAAAAAAAGAATGAAGAGAAAGGAAAAGAAACTTGGGTTTTCATATAAGGTGAGGCTGGTCTTGGAGACACAGGAGTCCATGTTGCTGTGGCCAGGACTAGGTTTTTATTGTGTTTTTTCATGCCTCTGCGTTGTTTTTAGATTCACAGTATTTGCAGTTAAGTTATGATAATTCTCTACATTGTTACATTTTAATGTGATTAACTTTTGGATGTATTTATTATTAATTTGGTTCGAATGAAGCTTTTCACTTTATTTAAACAAATGTTTGAAAAGGAGAAATGTTGAGATACTTCATTTTGATTGAAGTCTTTGAGTTTGTCAGCTTAGAGTGAGAGGGCTGAATATAATTGGGGCTCACAACACAGATAAAAGTTTCATGCTATACAACTTTTACTATCGTGCTCCTTTTGTTTCTTTTCTTCTGTTCTTATTTTAATGTGTGATGCAGCCTCTCAACCTACTCGTATTCCATGTGATGTACATACAGCTAGGTTTCAAAGGCACTGACCAAGCATATTTCAAATGGTATCTGAATACTCATAATAAAATTCTACCTGACTCCAGAGGTAGGATATATTCTACTAGAGGCCAGATGACAGAATATTCTAAGCAGAGAGAGAGAGAGAGAGAGAGAGAGAGAGAGAGAGAGAGAGAGAGAGAGAGAGAGAGAGAGAGACAGGGAGAGAGAGAGAGAGAGAGAGGGAGAGAGAGTGTGTGTGTGTGTGTGTGTGTGTGTGTATGTGTGTGTGTGTTTGGTCAATCTATGCACCTCAGTTTTTACCCAATCTTTAAGCTCTCTGTGGCTGAAGAGGATGCCCTATGATAGAACAAAACAAACATTTTCAAACTTGATGAGAAAAGTCTCTTCTTAAACCAGTCTATATGAGATTAGACATCATGATTGAAAATTTAGTAGAATCTTATTTATACTCAGCTGAAACCCTTTATATGAAACTTGTGATTTTAGTGTTCGATTAAGAAAGTATTTGGAAACATGCTTCCTCTCCTCTAGTAACTGTTAAATTCACCTTAAGAATTATTACACTTTCTGTTTTTGTCTTGATTCACAAAGAACATGATAATCAATGATAACTGTAAAATAATATAGAAAAATTAGTTTTTCTTGTGTGCTTACAATTTGTGTTGACAGTTGACAACAGTTAATATATATATTGTAGAGGTAGAAATTAAGCTGCCAATAATTAAATTTCATAGTTACTGTTATTTTTAGCAGTTTTTGGCTTTAAACAAAGGATTTTTTTTAAGAACTTATATTCCAGCATCCCACTAGCAATAGAAATGGATGTATTTTACTCTAAAACCCAATGACTTTCCCAATAAAATGACTTTCTTTAAAAATAAGATTAGTCGATATATTAGTTTTACCTGATTAACTGCTTATGTTTATTTCAAAACTGAGTCTATGATACTCTTTATATCCTAAAGCCTCAATTGGTGAATCCACTTGAGTAAGATAGAGTTTTTGCATGCAGGCAAGTACAACGTCCAATCACAAGATGCTAAATTCAGACATCAGGGTTAAACTTTCCTCAAATGCACATGATTTCCCACAACCACGAATGATCAACCATGTTAAATTATCTTCCTCAATCATTCCTTTCTTGCCTTTATTATGTCCAAAGTAGGTTTACTGTTGTTTTCTTATTCATCTAATTTTTTTTGCCATGTGGTTCTTAGTCATCCACAGCCAGCTTTCCTTTCTGTGTAGACTGGAGAGTCCTATTATGCTTATTCTTTTAGATTCTACAAATTTAAAGCTTGGAAGGCAACTTGGGTAAGAGGAAAGAGTTGAATCCACAAAGAAATCCATGCTTTGAAGCTGTTTCTGGTCTGACAACATTTTACCACTCAAGTCCTAGAGATGACTTGCCCATATTATACAGTTTACTGTTTCGGCTCAGAACTTGCTGCTTGCTTGGCCACTGAGCCAAAACTTTAAAAGATTAGTGATAACTTTTAAATAATGGTTTAAGGAGGAATAGAATTCAGTTTCTTTCAGCACCATATTTATTAAAGACAGCGAAGAATTTTGCACATGTAAGTAGAGGATGTAAAAATTGATCCCATTGAAGGATAGACATGGATGGAAATAGACCTTTTCAGCATGTTGCTGTCCTCTGGAGGCTTTCCAGTATATTATTATCTTATGTATGCAGCATGGTAGTGAATCCATAAGGAAGTTTTGAAATAACCACATCATGGAATCCAGTGAAGAAAAATATGATTGTCTTTCTTGCCTTGAAAATAAATTCTAAAGGTGTGCTTTTTAATGGCAAATAAGACAATGCATTATTCTAGTTTTATTTGCTTTTCATTTTTCTGAGATAGTGTCTTGCTGTTCCCCAGGCTCAAGTGCAGAGGGGTGATCTCAGCTCACTGCAGCCTCAGTCTGCCTGGCTCAAGTGATCCTCCCAACTCAGGCTGCTACGTAGCTGGGACTACAGGTGCATGCTATGATGCCTGGCTAATTTTTTCAATTGTATTTTTTTGTAGAGGCAAGATCTCACTATGTTGCCCAGGCTGGTCTTGAACTCCTGGGCTCAAGTTATCCTCCCACCTTGGCCTCTCAAATTGCTAGGATTACAGGTGTGAGCTGCTACACTGGCCCTAATTTATTTTTTAAGAGTGGTCTTTGTAATATTAAAGTTATACAGTTTTATTGTCTCATCCCTGTAATCCCAGCACTTTGGAAGGCCAAGGTGGGAGGACTGCTTGAAGCTAGGAGTTCAAGACCAGCCTCGGCAACAAAGCAAGACCCTTATCTCCAAACACACACACACACACACACAGGAGTAAAATAAAATAAAATAATAAAATTATGAGGAAACACAATAAACCCAAAACTTTTCCTGCAGCAAAAGAAATACAGAAAACAATTATTTCAAACAAAAATAAAGATAAGAAACAACAACAACACAAATCCTCATAATATAATTTTGTTACTAATTTATTATAGAGGCAAAGACCAAAAATCTTTCCAAAATGATCCTCATAATAAACTAATGGCAAAGCTACAAATCATCAGAGTTATTCAATCTACCACTTCTAACTCAAGCCTAGTGCTTCCTGCACTCTGGGAGCAGAAGTTTTTTGTACCTTACTTTAAATGTAAAATAAATAAGAAATAATTAACTGCCAAAATATTTAGCAAATGAATAATAAATATACAGCAAACAAAAGGTATGTAAGAGAAATATCCTTCCTAGTTTTTGACATAATCCATAATTTGAGGTTAAGATATTAATATATTCAGAGGTCACATGACTAACTTAAACAATGTTTTGGACATTTGTGGTGGCTTAGTCTTCTGTTATTATCCTTTAAATTGTGATGAAGTTTTAATAATAAGTGGTATTATGAGAATTTAAAACACTTCTCCACAGAACACTTACTGGCAGGAAAATGGCATTTGGATGGGTATTCTACTACAAAAAACAAAGTGGTTGATATTACTTAACTTTCTCTTCTGCTCAAGCTATGACTTGGTCTCCCATTAATACGACAATGAAATCAATGAACATTCATTGGGCCTGTTTCATTTCAAAGGACAGTTTGAGCCTTTTATATGAAGAGATTTTCAACTGAAGTTAAAAATTTTATACACATACATGTAGATGTAGCATTAATACAAAATGACAGACATGTGACTGTGTTAGGTTAATTTTTAGTGATTTAAAGGGTACTATTATAAGAGATTTCTTTGAAATATCATTTGGAAATTAATACTCATTCTACATATAAGAGATATTCCTTGCATTACTGATTTTTTCAATTAATCCTTTATGCCTAAAAACTTAATTTTGTTTTACAAATGAACCCATTCTTCTGAAAACTATAAAAAATTTAAAAATTGAGTGTATATTTAAATTTCAGTCTTTGTAAATTTTTTTCTAAATCACAAGTATACATTTTATGTCCATTTTAGTGCTATTTCTTCTTCTTCTTCTTTTTTTTTTTTTTTTTTTGAGACAGAGTTTCACTTTTGTTGCCTAGGCTGGAGTGCGGTGGCCCAATCTTGGCTCACTGCAATCTCTGCCTCCTGGGTTTGACTGATTCTCCTGCCTGAGCCTCTTGAGTAGCTGGGATTACAGGCACCCACCATGACACCCACCTAATGTTTGTATTTTTAGTAGACACGAGGTTTCACCATGTTGGCCTGGTTGGTCTCAAACTCCTGACCTCAAGTAATCCTTCCACCTCGGCCTCCCAAACTGCTGGGATTACACGTGTGAGCCACCATGCTCAACTCATTTTAGTGCTATAGCTTAGCACTAAGTGTGCTAAATATAGTATTTGATAAAGATAAAAAACCTTAAGAAAATCATGGTAGCTTTACTTATAGGTATTTATTGAGATGATTTTTTAAAAGTACACATGAATTTCTCAATGTGAAAAGCTCCTTTAATTGTTTATTACAAGAATACTGACTACATTGTGCATAGCTTGTTTTGCAGAGGATTGCAAGGAAAAAGATCTCACAACAGAATTATGTAGATTTGTTTGTAATTCTAGTTGATTTGTTTTGTAATTCATGTATCTGTATCATCTTATCTACTCAATCAAAACTTACAAAGAACATATATTCTTTAACATATATTCCTTAGCTATGCTAAAAGAAGTATTTTGTTAGCTTGAAAGCAATCATCTGTCTATTTAGACAATAATTCACTCAATCATTTCAAATAGATTTTAAGGTACAACAGATACCTTCAATTGACCTAACATACACTCTTCTCTCAGAGAAAGAATTATTTGACTGCTCATTTTTAATCTTAACAAAATGGAATCAATCTTAATTACAATTTTCAATTCATTCTCTTGTTTGTGTGATGTAGCACATCATTTCTCAACTGCACTTCACTATGTGTCCTTTGACCTCCATTATTAGTATTTATTAAGGTCTCTATATTTTTATTTTCATTTAGACTATACAAATATATTACTGAAGAAAATGTGTTTGCATTCAAAGCTCATGTTAGCCTAAAAATCTTATAAATGAATTAAAAAGGTACGCAGTTAGAATTCTAGGCACAATACATATACTATCACGTTTATACTTGGCCAAAATATTATTAAGCGAAACAACATTCTCCATTTTCAACAGCAGCTTGGAGGAAAGGGAGAATGTAAAAAAGGAATGTCACAAGCATTTGGTGAATAAAAATTAATTTGTCACTATTAACCAAATACTGAGGTAAAATGTCTAGAAATCTGTGCTTTCTATTGAACAGTACACAGCATCATTTGATATTGTTTTTGGCCAGGAAGTGATTTAAAAGTATTCTCAAACTTGAATTTAACAACAATAGCAAAGTGAAATAAAATATTAGCTTACATGTTCTTTAAATACAGAAGTGACCTTTTTTCGGTGAGTGCCAGGCAACATTCTATCAAGCAAAACGTCAATCCAAACCTTATTCGAATGAAAGCTGACTTCCCTCTTCGAAAAATAATATTTAAAATTATTTGTGTTTAGTATTTGAAAAATTTTGGTCAATATAAAATCAACATTTTCAAAGTAATTGATTTTTCTGCCATTTGCAATTAAAATAATTTGCTCCAAAAAAATTTCTTTATTATCTGACAAGACAGGCTGCTAAAATGAGAGTAGGAACGTGTTAAGAGACCAAGTCTTTAAAAGAAACACTCTGAGGTTCCCAGTAGATGTTTCGTGATTTGAAAGCAGAGATTTAGGAATAAGAGAGAACCAAGGTACTACCATGTTTTCCAATTTAGTTTATAGCAGGGCAGCTGAGCTGGAGGCAGAAGCCATCTGCTGCTCGTCTCTCAATTGGATGATAAAAGTAAAGTTTGAAAAATAAATAAAAATTAGCTAAATTGGCAGTTTAAAAAAGATGCAATTCCTGAAGATTTTCTCTCCTGGGTAAATGACAACTTGACAAAGGACAGCAGGATCGCTAAAAGCACATCTTTGCCAGCTAGCTGATCATGATAAGTCATTATTTGTATGTGAGTGAATACTACAAAATTTTAGAGTAAGTCATTAGAAGACTTTGGTGACATATTATTCAGTTTAGTTATTCACAAAAAATTGATTTGAATTTTTTCAGAGTACTTCAGTTATAGAAGCCAGACATAAAACTGTGTTTAATGGCCTTGGCTTTTTAAAAACAGAGGTATTATAGTTTTGAAACTCTCAATAATGCAAACCTTCCAAAACCACTTGGAAGGCAAAAGCACTTGGTTCGTATTCTCCAAAGACAGCCAGGTACCAACAGAGGGCACCTGCATTGAGGGAACCAGGACAGAGCATGAACACACTCAGTTGAAAAAGAGTCCACAGAGACCTTCTTCCCTATTTTTTCTTCCTCTTTTTCTCCTCTTTTCAGGTTGTTACCATTTCAATCTTTATAGTAAAGAAAATGTTCTTTTTTTTCTTCTCACATAAAAATAGGAACTGAAAACCCTTACTATCATAGGTAAATTTCATTCCTTAGTAGCCAACAAATACAGTTTTTGTGTTTATTTCTTGCTACCTAAATAATATCTAGGTAGATTTCAATCCTTGACAGTAAGTAAATCATGAACTAATTCTTTGAGAGGTTAGGACATTAGGGACTGTGGCAGCTTTTAGATGTACTTTTTTATTCAAGCCAGACACTTTTGCATATAGATTTCTTGTTCCCATTGTGTTTCAAATTTTCTTGGGTTGGCAATGCTCTGTTTTTCTAAACCCTTGAACTCAGAACAAAATGACTTTCTTTATTGACAATTATGTAAGAATAACTTAAATTGTCCTGGTTATTTGATGATTTTAGATGGTCGATGTACGGAGCCCCACAACTTACAGAGGTTGGCTTTGTTTTTTTTTGGTATTGATTTTTTTTAACAACCATCAAATTAATTATCAGCAGCTTCAAAGGCTGTTTATCAAACTTACACAAAAAACTTCCATGCATATGTATTCCCACAGTACATAATAGTGATGGGATTGCTTTTTTTCCCCCCATCTTAGGAGTGATGGCATATTTTGGTTCAGTTGTGCTTTTGAATCAACATAGTTTGACGAATAGATCAATGGAAAATAATGTAGATGGCGTTTGTTTTCTCAAACTGTTTTTATATGATTACTCAAGTGTATTCCAAAGATCACTCCATATCATGGCCAGAAAAATTATTGACAAATGCCCACTGTAAGAAGTGCCAACCTAATAATGAATTATGGTCCTGTTCACACTTTTGTTATCAAAGTTAGTAATTGCTTTAAAATAGCCATAAAAATAATTTTGAAATTCAATAAGCCTTTTCATATTTTATATTAGGCAACCAGCCTTACTGAATTTAATTCAAATTTAATTAAATTATACAAACATATATTGAGTGCCTACAGAGACTGGTTTTACTAAAAATACACTGTGCACATTTCAAGGTAATTTCTTGATTGGCTTGGAGGCCTAAAAACTGATCTTGCTCGTGACGCTGTGTCAGACTGTGGTCTGCTGGAAACTTTTGTCCAGAATGACTTGCCTCGTGCCTGGGCTTTTGGCAGTTTGATTTCAAATATTATTTTCCAACAATCCTTTGTCGTGTCACTGTGACTGAAGTCTTATAACATGCATTTTCAAAGCACATCTTCTATACTTCTGCCTTCTGGTTACTGCACTTAATCTACCCAAAGGCTGTTTGGGTAGAACGACTATCTTTACTCCCTACTACCTGCGATACTTAGTAAAGAATGGGCTTTTTTTGGTAATTAATTTGGTAATTAAGTTATGGGAAAACACACACTAATATTAAAAGCTAAAATCAAACAAACAAAAAACCAACTAGTGGCTTACATATAGAGATAGCCAGTAAACTAGAGATGTTTCACACTGGATTTCCTCAAACCAAGGTGATAACAAGGATCCCCTTATCGATGTAAATTAATCTGATTTTCTGTCGACAAGTTGACAATCTTTTTTAAATTAAATACTTCTGAAATTTCCAAATGTCCAGAAAAACATAAAATGCAGATTAAGCATTATAGTTCAAGGTGATCAAAATGTTAAGTATTCAGGAGTTTATATCATCGCAAATATGTTTCCTTATATGAGTTCCTTATGATTTGCAACTTATTTGCACAAATTTTACATTACCCCTTTATGGAGACACATGACATTTCTTAGCTATCTGCGAGTAGAACACAATTTTACCAGCTCTATCTCCTCCCCCTCACTTACTTTAAACTATAATCAAGAGTAATATCACTCTGTGTTTCATCAAAGACAGAGATTTGCAAACTGGATTTCCATGCCACACTATAGTTAATGGGATAAGTATGCCATGAAGGAGAGTTGTGTGGTAATTTCCCAGGACTTGGTTTAATATGTTTCAGCAGCTTAGCTTGTGAAACAGTAGAGTTCAATTATACAGTCTCTTCAGAATTTGATGGGCAGCTTTCACTGCAAGGCTTGAAGAGAACTATACTGGGGATATTACCTAAATTAATTTTACCATGTAATTAGTTGTGTGATATGACATTACCAAATTGAAGTCATGTGCAGAGGCAATTGAATAATATATAGCCAAAAAATGGATAAAAAAATTTTAAAAGACATAGAGAGTCATGTTACATATAAAACAACAATATTGTTAGTTTTCTGGTTTATAATTTGTTCATATTTTGCTATGTTTTCTTTCCTCCACATGAATTCATATTTTGCTATGTTTCCTTTTTTCCACATGAATATTCACTTTGGTGCCTAATTTTGTATTCTATCTCTTAAAATGTGATCTCAAAATCTAATAGGGCTTGGATCCTACTTTAGGTACTGTTATTTTACAAAGAACCAAAATGAGACATACAACTGGCAAATGGATGAGCTGGGATAGGAACCCTGTGTTCTGATTCATTTGCACATATGTTGAATCACTAGAGTATGCTACGTCCCAGGCAGTATCTCATGCTATAACAAAAGACTGAAAACGCAGACTGTGTCTTCTCGCTTAGACATCTAGTTCATCCTCTCTTGTAACAAAATATTAGGCAACCTAAAGAAAATATCTGAAGAGGGCACTCAGGTCCACAAAAGAAGCGTGATGTTAATTCTGGCCAAGACACATGCTCTGGAATTCCTAAGTTCTCTGCTTTACTGTTTCCTTATCAATAAAATGGTGGTGATAATTACTCTGTGTTGTTGGAAGAGTAAATGAGTTTCTACATATAAAGCAAACAGCACAATGTCTGGCACATGCAAAAGCTCCATAGATGTGATTTAATTTAGTTTTAGGGTGACTAAGCTAAAAATTAGAAGGAATTAGAATGTTAAATAATAATAGTATGTCTGGGAGAGGTATATAAAACACTATACACAAATTATTGATGCTCATATATTAAGAGCCTATTAGCACATAAAAAAGAAAACAAACAAACAAAAAACGAAGCCTGCATTTACTTCTCTTTCAACTTTTAGCTAACTATTTTGCAATGGTTAGCCCAGGAATAAAGGATATGTTTACAAGCCTATCACCAGCACACAGATCATATATTCTTCTGTTACAAAACCATCTCATGGCATATTCTTTCACTCAGATAAAACACAAGGTCTTCACTGTGGTTGTGTATAGGGTCCCACAGGTGTGCCTCAACTCCAAGCCTATTTTCCATGCTTCTCTTTCCCCTCACTCTGCTCCCCTACTCTAGTCTTCTTATGATTCTTAAGATAGGACCTTTGCAGTTTGTCCCCAGTGGCTAGAATGCTCTGGTCCCAAACATCTCCATGGCTCCCTCTCTCCTTACCCTCCTTTTAGTTTTACTTTAATGTCACTTTTCTCAATAATGTCTTTCTTTCTTCTTTCTTTTTTTTTCTTTCTTTTGAGACAGAGTCTTGCTCTGTTACCCAGGCTGGAGTGCAGTGGCCCAGTCTCAGCTAACTACAGCATCCACCTGCTGGGTTCATGCAATTCTCCTGTCTCAGGCTCCCAAGCTGGGATTACTGAGGCGCATCTCCACACCTGGCTAATTTTTGTATTTTTACTAGAGATGGGGTTTGATCATGTTGGCCAGTCTGGTCTTGAAATTCTGACCTCAGGTGATCTGCCCACCTCAGCATACCAAAGGGCTGGGATTACAGGTGCAAGCCACCAGGACTGGCCTCAGTTATGTCTTTCTTGACCATCCTATTGAAAACTGCAGCCTGTAGTTGATTCCTAAAATGAAACTTTTTTTTTTCCCTATGAGCATTCTGTGGTGTGGAATATTGCAGCTGAGTCTACTTGAATCTTTCCCCAAAACTTTGGGTCACTCTGGACATTAACAATGGGAATAGTGACTTCTCACTAATTCAAACTTAGAGCTGGCTGCCCAGACACTCAACAGTTAAATTCTATTCTCCTATTAATGATATTCATTGTCCTATAACTCAGTGTTTCATTGAATGTGGTACTTTTTGATCTTCTTTTTCTGAAACTCTGTTTTCTGATGTTTAGCCCTGCTCCCAAGGAAATTCTTTTTATAACAGTATCCCAAAGTGGGTACAATTGCTGTCATATTTCCTTTCTCTAGGCCCCTTTCTTAGCACCAACTGACCACTCATAAGTACCTTCACCTATGACAAGTATTAGATTTCCTCTCATATCCTGTCATATCTCTGCTTGGGTTGTGGCCTGCACATGGACCTTTTAGTTTTGAATTCACTTTAAGACATCTGTCCTCTTTTGTTTGCCCTTAGAATAATTCGTCTCTTGTCTTGCTTCCATTTCAGATGTACATTTAGTTCAGCAAGGACTTGGATCTACCCTTCCTACATTATCTTGTTCTTTTGTCAATTATACATCGACAAAACCCTACTTCTGACTCACTATCTAATTCTTTGTGTTAAGAAAGCTTACCAGAAGGTAGTCTTGTATTCAACTGCAGGTAAAGGACCTTAGTAGAATGCTATACAAACTGCAAATTGTTGTGTATATTAAGTCAGGCAGCCAGTCTGTTAACATTTAGAGCTTGATTCCAGGGCTCTCTTGGTACGAATCAAAGCAATGGTGGAGTCACTAGCAGAATGAGAGGAATATGAGAAATTATATGCCTTTTTTTCATATGCAGAGCTGCCATAGCCTTGAGGTAAGGGCACACTTGGTGTGTCTGAGGAGAGAGTAGAGGGAAAAAGAAAGAATGCTGCGAGATAAAATCAGAGAAATAGCAGGGGGTCTAGATCAGTATACTGCTGTGAAGTTTATTATAAGACCTTTGGCATTTACTCTGAGCAAGTTGGAAAGCCCCTGGGAGTTTTGAGAGGACTAATGCATTCTAACTTCGATTTGTAAAGGCTCATTCTGATGGTTGCATTGAAAAGAAAGTAAAAGAAAGCCACCATCAAAGCAGGGAGAACGAAGAGACCATTTTAACAATCCAGAGCGAGAACAAGATGTAATTTTGATGATGGCTTAAGGTAAGAGAGGGTAGCAGTAGGCATTTCTAAGCATGCTGAATTCATTTCATAGGTAACATCTGGCGGGATTTGCTGACAGACCTAGGTTAGAGAAAGTAAGTTGAGACTGACTCCAGAGTTTTTGGCATAAACAACTGAAGAATGGTGCTACACACAGAAAGGGAAAGAATATGGTGGGTGAAAGTTTAGGGGGGAATATCAGTAATTTCCAGTTAGGTTAGTTTTTTTTGTAGATAATCTACCTACAAAGAAAGTTTTCTTTCAATGTCTCAAGACATAGGTCAAATATTCATAACCCTGGAAACTCATTACATTGTGTACTCCAGCTTAGTCTTCAAATTCATATTGCAATATATGAAGCCATTAAAGTAGTAATAAAAAATAGAAAGTGGTTATTGGAAAACATTTTAATGCAAAAGCCTGACAATTTTAAACCTCTTCTATTCATATTGTATTCATCTTGGTTAATTTAACTGGATGAATTAAAGATAACATAAATTATTCAACTGTAAATGATTTAAAAGCAAACAGCACATTCATTTCATCACTTTTTTCCCTAGAGCCTTTCATTAAAATTCAGCCATTCTGCAATTAATTGTCACAATTTTCTGGCCAACACATTCATTTTCTATCACATTCAAAGAAAACTATTTGAATTAAAAAAATTCTTACTCTAAATGTAGTATATTGAAAATTTCAAGTCTTGACAGGTTAATTCTATATTTGTGTCATAAAAGGCAGTTCTTTTCTTTTTACCTGTCTTATTTCTTTAAGTTAGTTATAGGTAAAACTGTAACCCTGACTGTTATCTTCTGTTAGCCCAAGACAAGAAAATATGTATGGATGTCATGAAGAGACTTGACCTGGAAACTTTTCTTTTATTGAAAAGGCTGTTTTTGAAATTTGCCACATGAATTATTACCAGAATCCTTTAAATATTCATATAAAGTCTAATTGATGTAGTAATGTCGAGCAACATACTCTTTTCACTTGACCTACTCTAAAATGACACAAAGTTATGTTTTTTCCCCAAATTATTTCAATGTTCATGAGATAGAGAGGTCGATTATATACATATTTTATGAAGTGTTACTGAAGTACACATAAAATTAATATTATTTATCGCATGTTCCCCCTTATGTAATGTAACTAATTCCACAATAAATAAACCACCTACTGGGCATATCTATCAAGTAATAAGCCAGTATTTTAAGCAGATATTTTTTGAAATATTATAGATAAAATAAATAACAGCTATTATTTTGTGAAGACATTCTAGTTGGAAGGCACTGGGCAATTTATATGCATTATTGCGGCTACCCTTCTCAACCAACCTTCAAGGAAGGTATTGTCACCATTTCTATTTTGTGAATAACGAATTGGTGGCTAAGAGCTGTTAGGTATGTTGCCCAACATCACACTATGGTAAGTGGCAGGAAACAGTTAGAACCTAGGCAGGTTACCTTCAGAACTAGAAAGCTTCTTTAATTCAGTCAGCATTTCTGAATTTGCAATATTAAGTCACCATATACTACATGCCATTCATGTGCCATAATAAAACTAATTTCAAAACATGTATGCAGAAAATGTAAGATAAAAGAGAATCCAAGTTATTATATCCTTAATCCAACTGCTTTTTCTTTATTAAGTACTTTAGTATCTAATAGGCAAGAATTGTAACATATCCCAATTTTATGGAATACTTTAGAGAATGCAACTTGTGTTAGAAATAGGGTGCTTAACACAGTCACTATTGGGCATTTCAAAATACTATTGTTGCCAAAAGAAATTGGCAGTAAAAAAGTTCGAAGGGCATATTATTAATGAATATCAATTGCTTTAACAATACACATATGTCTTGGGAAGAATAACTGCATTTAAAAAAATAAATAATAATAATCCCAAGAAAATAGTCCAAAATGAGCTAAAGATCCAATCACATTGATGAAGCTAAAATAATTTAAATATAGTAGAAAATTAGGATATTTGAAAAATAAGAAAGGTATGCTACGCATTCATTAAAAATGAGTTTGAGAGGCCGGGCGCGGTGGCTCAAGCCTGTAATCCAAGCACTTTGGGAGGCCGAGGTGGGTGGATCAAGAGGTCAAGAGATCGAGACCATTCTGGTCAACATGGTGAAACCCCGTCTCTACTAAAAATACAAAAAATTAGCTGGGCATGGTGGCGCATGCCTGTAATCTCAGCTACTCAGGAGGCTGAGGCAGGAGAATTGGCTGAACCCAGGAAGCGGAGGTTGCGGTGAACCAAGATTGCGCCATTGCACTCCAGTCTGGGTAACAAGAGCGAAATCCGTCTCAAAAAAAAAAAAAAAAGAAAAAAAGAGTTTGAGAGGCATATTTATCAACATAAAAAAAGATAATGACAAATTGTCATTAAATACAAAAATACATGTACAGATATGGTAAAAAAAACACGTAAAATATATATACAGAAAAATACATAAACTATGTTCCACTTTTGGGGTTTAAAAATTAAACTTGGTACATATGGGAGTTATCATTGATATCAGAAATAAAACTAATTTTATTTTTGTGGAGTTTTTTGTTTCTTATTATAGAATAAATGTATAACTTGATAATAAAACAAAAAAGTTATTTTCAGAAAGTCACCATTTCATGTTGTTTTCTGTCCTAAAACACTGACAATACTTGGCCTACACTGTTTTCAAAAGATGTCCATGATTTACTCATGTGTTAATTATTTTATTTAATGAAGAATACATTTTACTCTTCCTAAAAATGACATTTTATAATCTGTGCTTGAAAATGTAAAATTGATTCACTTCAAAATAATAAACTTTATTTTAAAGAATAAAGTTTAATATTCCTATCTGCGTGACATTTTTTTTGGTGTTTTGGTAAGTTCCAAGATGAATATATGGTCCTAGTCCCCATGGAGCTCACAAATAGAAAAAATAAAGTGCATAAAGTCTAACTTTAATTCCAAATAACATGTAAAAAGTACACCAATAGTGGCAAAAGTTCTTATAGTGTCCATATGGTGAAAATTATTTCTTATTAGTGAACCAAGAGAAGTTTACTGGAAATACTGGCATTTGATCTTGAAATTGGACTTGAAGAATAAGAAAGACTTTTATAGGTGGAGTCAAAGAGTTAGGCATATCTATTTGGTTGGAATTACACAAGGAACATGTAGGGAGTATGGCAGAGTAAATTGTATGGTTTATTTTATACACTGAGTATTTGATGAGTAACGGTGAAATATAAGGCTGAAAAAAGAGTTGAAACAAGGTCCAAATATTCTGAAAAAAAAAATAGGGCTAAAAGTGTTTGTACTTTATTCTCTATTTATTGTGGAGTTATTAAAAGTTTTTCAGTAAGAGAACTACATTATGTTAAAGTA
This sequence comes from Callithrix jacchus, assembly GCF_049354715.1. NCBI lineage: Eukaryota > Metazoa > Chordata > Mammalia > Primates > Cebidae > Callithrix > Callithrix jacchus. Next base: position 113,037,041 of record NC_133507.1, read on the forward strand.
TGAATAATATTAATGCTAAATGCACATAGGGTTAAGGCACTACTGATTCAATACCCATGAACTGAACCCTTAATTCTGAGTGCTTCAGCATCACGTACTGATGAAGAATCTTGATATTGTGATGGATTAATACAAAAGAAAAAAATTCCAGAACTTCCTTCCTTTTTTCAGCTAGAGGACCTAGAAATTTTTATGTTCTTTTTTACTTCAGACATTTAAAAAAGATTCTTGAATTTACCTAAGAGAATATTCTACACATTATTTTATCTTACCATGAACATCAGTGTAAATGCTATGCTAAATACAATAATCTGTGGGAAATAAAGAAATATTATTAGAAAAAAAAGCTTTTCTAAAGCAGAAGTACCCAATTTATACAATCTCTAGAATCTCATATGCTGAGAGTCTATCAAAACAAGGAGCAAATGTTTTTTATAGACTTGGAAAATATATGTGCATCACAAGATATTCTTCCTATGTTTATAAGACACTGAAGTCTTTGTTAGTTTCCTAATATAATAATTCAAGTGACTTCTCCACATGGCACTCTGAGTATATACACTGCACTAAGAATGAAAATCTCTATATCTCAATAAAATTGACTCAATATGTCAGTAGAGCAGAATAATCAAGAAATCACAAGGCAAAATGGGAAATTAAAACATCATCTTATTCATCCTATCTGCCTTACAATACTCTCTCTAATTTGAATTCTATGCAAAGATAGAAACCATATAACTTTTGTTTCTTTTTGTTTTAGAAAACAGATAATTTCTGTTATTACATCATAATGACAGTGTGTTATAAACTAAATTTATTTCTTTAGTTCTAGCACTGAACGAAAAAAAGTGTAACTAGATAGCTAATCGTTCATTACATTCAAATATCTTACCTAATTTAAACAGGTAGATTTTTTAAAAAACTGATTTTTAGAGCAGGCAATTAACTCTGATCCTTTCCACAAACAAATTACTAATCTAGCCAGTAAACTCAAAATGAGCACTTTTGATTATTTGGAGCTTGAACAAAACAAAATACAAAACGAAAGTAGCTAAATCAGAGTAATATTTCTGATTCCTTACCAACAATTTGAATTGCATGCAATACTCATATAGATTATTAGTATAATCCACATGTATAAAAGACAGGCTTTATTTAAACCTAATCTTTTTTAAATGAAAATAAATGTTAGATTATTCCATAGCCTTGTCCACACTGAAAGTCCCAGATCTTTGTGCTAATGCTTTTTAACCTTCAGGTTTAAATTCTTCAATGCTGTTAATACATTGCAAGAAATTCTTTGTGATTTCTAAATTATCAAACACCAAATTAATACCATACTTGAAAAATTAACAATGGGAGGAATCCTGTACGTAGGTGGAAATGTAAAATATGCAATAACTGTGGAAAAGAGTTTGACAGTTCCTCAAAAAGTGAAACAAAATTATCATTTAACCCAGCAGTGACACTCATAGATGTATACTGAAAGTAACTGAAATAGTTATTCAAATGAATACCTATATGCCAATATTCATAGCAGCATTATTCTCAAAAGCCAAAAGGCAGAAACAACACAAGTGCCCATAAACTGATGAGTAGATTAAAAAAATATAACATATGTATATATTGATGGAATATTATTTAGCTATAAAGAGCAATGAAGTGCTGATTTATGTAACAATGTTAATGAAACATGCCAAGCAAAATAAGCCAGACACAAAAAGACATATAGTTCATGATTTCACTTATATGAAATATCTAGAATTGGTACATTCATACAGACAGAAAATAGATGAAAGGTTACTAAAAGGAAGCTGTTGCTTAATGGGTGGTGTTTCTGTTTAGAGTAATGAAAAAGTTGTGGAAATAGGTAGTGGTGATGGCTGCACAACACTGTACATGTAATCAATGCCACTGAATATATACTTAAATATAGTTAAAATGGCAAATTTGATGTCATACACACTTGTCCCCAGTAAATATATATCAAGGGCTATATGAAATAAAGAATTAGTATGAGAGTCCATTTTTATTTATAGATCCGTTATTGATTTTATAAAATTAACAGAGATATACTGTTGATTCACATGCAATCTGTTGCAAGTGAAATCTTTGCAAATCCCTTTCTGCTTTATTGAGTCTCTGCTGGTTGCCACCTCTTATCAATTTTCCATCCCTTCAAGGTTCTTTTTTCTTTAGTATATTGATCCACACTGTATTTATTTCTAACCTCTTCTACTTGACCAAGGGATGTTAAATTTTTAACCAACAATAAAGAATTAATTTCTGAAGATGCCTCTGGACTTAATGAACACTTACAATGTTATCTCTATTATACATAATAAGATAAAAATAAGTAGACAGCTTCAAGACAGACTGACTGCCAGGTCTATACTACCTGATGACAGACTACATATGGTGGGGAGGTAGGGGAAGGCATAAATATTGAAATGACTTTTTTTTCTGACTTACAAAACTGAATTGCAATAGAAACTTCAAGTGGAACTCCGTATTTTGATATGTGCAAAATGCGTGCATACCTGTGTGTAGGAGGATAACTCATTTTGTTTGGACATATTATGTTGTAGGTTCTTTTGAGCTTTAAAGCATTTTGAGATATCCTTAATTGTCTAATATTGTGTAGGCAATTGCACTTCCAAGTCTGAACCTCAGAGAATTCCAGATGAGAGACCTAAGTGAAGATTCCATTAGCACATAGATCATAAAGTCATAGGTATGAATGCTATGGCTTAGGGAGAAAATTTAGAATAAGGAAGAGAGATAAAAAAAAGAACAGAGAAAAAGGGTGGAGGGAATCTGTGACTATTCACTGAGGAACTCCAATATTTAATGTCTGGATGATGAAGATGAGCCAGCAAAACGACAGAGAAGTAGTTATTAGAGACATGATAAGCAATTAGGCCAAAAGAGCAGTAGAAGCTGAAGGAACAGATTTTTAAGAACTAAGGGGGTCAATGGAGTCACCCACATCTAAGCGGCCAAGTAGAGGACTAAAATATATCCACTGGATTTCATGACCCCAGAGGTCATTGGTGACTTTATAAAGAGATGGGGTAGGAAACCAAATTGAAGTGAGTTGAGTGGTGAGTAGAAAGTGAAGTAGTGGAGTTAGAGGGTACAGACAATCATGAAAGAGAAGATAAGGAGTGTTGGCAACCAGCATGTTAATGATAGAGGAAAGTCTTTGTTGTTATTTTTAGCTGATATGCTTCATCTTTTGAATAAAATTCCAACAATTTCTTTTTCCTGGCCTCAAGTGATCCCCCACCTTGGCCTCCCAAAGTGCTGAGATCACAGACCCTATCTATTGCATTTAGCTGGAGAAGAGGCCTTTCAAAGAAAAGAACTTTGTTCACTTTCCACTGCAAGAGCTAAGCAATTAGAACAGTGCCTGACGCATAGTAGGTGTGCAATAAATAACTATTGGGGTTATAAATAAATGAATATTCTGAGTGTGTGTGAGTGTGTCTGAAGGCTTGTCTGAAGAGCATGCATCCTCAGCCGGGAGGGTGATGGGAGCTACTGTTAAGTAAGCAGAAGTCAATGAAAGGGTAGGAACCAAGGCATTCAGCAGGAAGCCCTGACTGACCCCTTAGTCATACATTTCCCAGCATGCAAAACAATTCCCAGCCAAGACAATCTTTGCCTACCTCTTTCTATTTCCTCTAGGATAAATAGCATTTATAAACTCTTTATCATATGCCAGCTTGTTATAAACACAGAAATGTCAGATTTGTTGCAATTCTAGCACATCTCATTGTACCATTAATTTTTCATTCATTGCTACTTGTTTCTTTTTAACATAGCTGAATGAAATCTTGTTAACATGCATGTTTGTTATTTTGCATATACATAGTTGATATGGTTTGACTATGTCCCCACCCAAATCTCATCTTGAATTTCCACGTGTTGTGGAAGGGACCTGGTGGGAAATAATTAAATTATGGGAGTGGAGTGCCCTATATAGTGTTCTCATAGTAGTGAAAAAAGTCTCATGAGATTTGATGGTTTTATAAGGGGAAAACCTTTTGGCTTGGCTCTCATTCTCTCTCTTGCCTGCTGCAATGTAGCATGTGCCTTTTGCCTTCTGCCATAATTATGAGGCCTCCCCAGCCATGTGTAACTGTTAGTCCATTAAACCTCTTTTTCTTGATAGATTACCCAGTCTCAGGTATGTATTTGTTACAGCTTAAAAATGCACTAATGGACATTGGTACCAGTAGAGTAGGGTGTTGCTGTAAAGATACCCAAAAATATGGGAGCAATTTTAGAAATGGGTAACAGGCAGAGGTTGGAAAAGTCTGGAGGGCTTATAAGAATATACAAAAATGTGGGAAAGTTTGGAACTTCCTAGAGACTTGTTGAATGGATTTGACCAAAATACTGATAATGATGTGGACATTGAAATCCAGGTTGAGACTGTCTCAGATGGAGATGAGGAACTTGTTCAGAACTGGACTAAAGGTGACTATTGCTATGTTTTAGCAAGGAGACTGGTGACATTTTGCCCTGCCCTGGAGATTTGTGAAACTTTGAACTTGAGGGAGATGATTTAGGGTATCTGGTGGAAGAAATTTTTAAGCAGCAAAGCATTCAAGATATAACTTGGGTGCTGTTAAAAGCATTCAATTTTAAAAGGAAAAGAGAGCACAGAAGTTTGGAAAATTTGCAGCCTGATGATGTGATAGAAAGCAAAACCCATTTTCTGAGGAGAAATTCAAGCCAGCTACAGAAATTTGCACAAGTAAAGAGAAGCCAAATGTTAATTGCCAAGAAAATGGGGAAAATGTCTCTTGGGGATGTCAGAGACCTTTGTGGCAGCCCCTCCCATCACAGGACCAGAGGCCTAGGAAGAAAAAATAATCAGCTGGGCTCAGGGCACCCCTGCTGTGTTTAGGCTAGGAATTTGGTGCCCTGCATCCCAGCAGTTCTAGTCATGGCTAAACAGGGCCAAGGTACAAATCAGGCTGTGGCTTCAATGAGTGCTGAGGCCCCAAGCCTTGGCAGCTTCCACATGGTGTTGAGCCTGTGGGTACAGAGAAGTCAAATATTGAGGTTTGGGAACCTCAGACTAGATTTCAGGGAATTCACGGAAATGCCTGGATGACCAGGCAGAAGCCTGCTGCATGGGTGGAGCCCTCATGAGAATCTTTACTAGAGCAATGCAGAAGAAAAATGTGGGGTTGCAGCTCCCACACAGAATCCTCACTGGAGCATTGCCTAATGGAGCTGAAAGCAGAGGGTCACCATCCTCCAGACACCAGAATGGTAGATACACTGACAACTTGTACTGTGCACCTGCAAAAGCTGCAGACACTTGACACCACCCTGTGAAAACAGCCAAGAGGAAGGCTGTTACTACAAAGCCACAGGAGTGGAGCTACCTAAGACCATGGGAACCCACCTTTTGTGTCAGCATGACCTAGATGTGAGACATGGAGTCAAAGATCATTTTGGAGCTTTAAGATTTGACTGCCTCACTGGATTTTGTATTTGCATGGAGCCTGTACCCCCTTTGTTTTGACCAATTTCTTCCATTTGGTATGGCTGTATTTTCCCAATGCCTGCACCCTCATTGTATCTAGGAAATAACTAACTTGCTTTTAACTTTACAGGCTCATAGATGGAAGGTTCTTGCTGTGTCTCAGATGGGCCTTTGGCCGATGGGCATTTGAGTTAATGCTGAAATGAGTTAAGACTTTAGGGGACTGTTGGGAAGGAATGATTGGTTTTGAAATGTGAAAACATGGTATTTTGGAGGGGCCAGAGGTGGAATGATACGATCTGGCTAAATCTTCACCCAAATCTCATCTGGAATTGTACCTCCCATATTTCTCATGTGTTGTGGGAGGAACCTGGTGAGAGATAACTGAATCATGGGGGCTGTTTCCCCACTACTGTTCTCATGGTAGTGAATAAATCTCACAAAACCTGATACTTTATAAGGGAAAACCCCCTTTGCTTGGCTCTTATTGTCTCTTGTATGCTCCATGTAAGACATGCCTTTTACCTTCTGCCATGATTCTGAGGCCTCCTCAGCCATTTGGAACTGTGAGTCCATTAAACCTCTTTTCTTTATAATTTACCCAGTCTTGGGTGGTTTTTATCAGCATGTGAAAACAAAATAATACAACACTTTTTGAGGACAACCTGAACATCTATATTTCATATATTTCAAGTGTTTTAACATGATTTCATTAATGTTAAAGGTTGTATAGAGGGACTTAATATTATCATGAGTAACAGGTGTTCATTGACTTGAAAATGTTTAGGCTTACACATTATTGAAAAACTATTGGCACTGTGGCAAATGTTAGAGAAAATAATGTCAGTTGTACTATTCTTCCTTCTCCCAGTGACTGATGATTACTAAAGGATGGACTGGGCGCAGTGGCTCACACCTGTAATCCCAGCACTTTGGGAGGCTAAGGCAGGAGGATCATGAGGTCAGGAGAAGGAGACCATCCTGGCTAACATGGTGAAATCCCATCTCTACTAAAAATACAAAAAATTAGTTGGGCATGTTGGCACATGTCTGTAGTCCCAGCTACTCGGGAGGCTGAGGCAGGAGAATCACTTGAACCCAGGAGGCAGAGGTTGCAGTGAACTGAGATTGTGTCACTGAATTTCAGCCTGGGAAACAGAGCAAGACTTTGTCTAAAACAGAAAATAATAATAAAATAATAATTAAAGGATCAATAATTGGGCAGGTTGAGTAAATGAGTCTGCATATTGATATTTTTTGCAAATTCTGGAATTCCTTGAAAAGATAAATTTCTTAATATATATTCTTGAGTCTTAGTTATCACATATCATATGTTATTACCAAACAAGAAAGCTATTTTCATGAATGAACACTGGTCTTATGATTATGCAAAGTAAATAGATACATAGATTATAGAATCTATACATAGATTATATTTTTGTTTGGGATATTTCTTCCTTAAGAAATTTATTTTCTCTGAATAGAAATAATATAAAATAAATATAGCACTTAATCATGTTAAGTCATTTATAATAAGCTGTTTAGGTTGTTTTGGTATATATAATTAGCACCCCTAAAAATGGTAGAAGAAAATGAAAAGTATTTTTCAATAAGAAAAAAAATACATAAAAATAATACAAGTTCTCAAACAGTGAATTTAATACTGGCAATTGCTCAAAAGCAGGTGACAGTAATAGTAGCTAACAGATGCTCACTACTTAGTATTCACCAAGCACTTTATTGTATTTGTATATCTACACTCTCCTAATCAAGCAAGAACTATTATTATCCCTACTGCATTGACGGCAACTGGAGCTCAGAAAAGGGCACATTGCTAATAGTAGAGAAGGGATTTGATCATAGATCTCTTTTACTTCAAATTGTGGCTTTTAACCTCTATGCTTTAATAACATTGACAATCAAAACTAATGTGGGTTTCTACACAGATTCATTTTTTTTTCTTGAGAACAATATTAAATAAAATCTGAAGAGAGAGAGAGAGAGAGAGAGAGAGAGAGAGAAAGTGTGTGTGTGTGTGTGTGTGTGTGTGTGTGTGTGTGAGAGAGAGAGAGAGAGAGAGAGAGAGAGAGAGAGAGAGAGAGAGAGATAAGCCTTAACCAATAATAAAGCTTTTTTTCTTTTTAAAACACAAAACCCAGCCAGGCACAGTGGCTCATATCTGTAATCTCAGCATTTTGAGAGCCTGAGGCAGGCAGATCACCAGAGGTTGGAAGTTCGAGACCTGCCTAACCAACATGGAGAAACTGCATCTGTACTAAAAATACAAAATTAGCCAGGTGTTGTGGCATATGCCTGTAGTCTCAGCTACTCAGGAGGCTGAGGCAAGAGAATCGCTGGAACCTGGGAGGCAGAGGTTGTGGTAAGCTGAGAGCTCACCATTGCACTCTAGCCTGGGTAACAAGAGCAAACCTCTGTCTCAAAAAAATAAAAAAATAAAAAAAATAAAACAACAACAACAACAAAAAACACATATACACAAAACCCAAAAGAAAATATGAAACAAGCAACTCAGATTGTACAGAACATAAATATAGCCCTTGATCTAAAAGAATCATATATGAAAATAAAGTTCAGATAATATTATCTGTTTCTGTAGTAGATAATTTTGCCTTATCAGTATAAAATTTAACCTTAAATTCTGACAATATATTTGGAATAAATAAAATAAAAATTAAAAATATAAAAATGCAAGGATCATAAGGAAGAAGATAAGGATATCCACTCTCTCTACTTCTATTCCATATAGCATTGGGAGTCCTAGCCAAAGAAATTCATCAAGAAAAATCCAAATTGGAAAGAATGATTTTAAATGGTCTCTGTTTGCAGATGACATAATCTTATATATATAAAATTCTAAAGAATTTGCCAAAATGAACTACTGAACTAATGAACAAATTCAGTAAAATTGCAGGATACAAAATAAACATACAAAAATTAGTTGAGATTCTATACACTAACAATGAACTATCCATTAAATAAATTGAGAAAACAATTCTGTTTACAGCAGCATCTAAAAGAATAAAATACTTGTGAATAAACTTAAACAAGGATATAAAAGTTCTATACACTGAAAAATCATTAAACATGGATAAAAGAAATTATAGAAGACACAAATAAATTAAATAATGAAGTGTCAAAATGTCAATATTACAAATGGACAGTTATAAGATGAACGAGTTCTGAGGATCTCATGTAAAGCATGGGTGATGAATGTGTTAATTGATATTATTGTGATAATTATCACACAATATATATGTGTATCGATTCATCCCACTATACAGCTGACTATATATAATCTTTGTCAACTAAATGTTTTTTTAAACTCCATACTACCCAAAGTGATCTACAGATTCAATGCAAGCCCTATCAAAATTTGAATGTCATTTTCCTCATAGATAGAAAAAACAATTCTAAAATGCATATGGGGCTACAAAAGATTCTAATAAGCTAAAGCCATCTTGAGTAAGAAGAATGAAACTGAAGGCATCACGTTACCTGACTTCAAAATATACTACACAGCTGTAGTAATCAAAACAACATGATAGTGGCATAAAAAGAGTCATACAGAGCAATAGAACAGAATAGAAATCCAAGTAAACCCATGCATGTTAAGATAAACTAATCTTCAGCAAAAGCTCCAAAAATACACAATAAGGAATGGAGTTTTAAAAAAGTAAATGGTGATGAGAAAACTGAATAACCACAAGCAAAACCCATAAAACTGGATTCCTAGATTTTTTTTTTTTTTTTTGAGACAGAGTCTTGCTCTGTTGCCCAGGCTGGGGTGCAGTGGTATGATTTTGGCTCATTGCAGCCTCTGCCTCCCAGATTCAAGCAATTCTCCTCCCTCAGCCTTTTGAGTAGCTGAGACCACAGACCCACACCACCATGCCCATCTAACTTTTGTATTTTTAGTAGAGATGGAGTTTCACGATGGTGGCCAAGCTGGTCTTGAACTCCTGACCAGGTGATCCACCCACCTCAGTCTCCCAAAGTGCTCGGATTACAGGCGTGAGCCACCTGTGCCTGGTCACATTCCTATCTTACACCATATACAAATATCACCTCAAAATGGATTAAAGATTTAGACATAAGACCTGAAACAGTAAAACTCTTAAAAGAAAACATCAGGGAACCACTCCATAGCATTAATCTTGACAATGATTTTTTGGTTAGAACACCAAAAGCAGAGACAACAAAAGTTAGATAAACAAGTGGAATTACATCAAACTAAAAAGTTTCTGCAGAGCAAAGGAAACAATCTATGAAGTGAAAAGGTAACATATGGAGTGGTAGGAAATATTTGCAAATGATATATATGAGAAGGGGTTAATATTCAAAATATATAAGAAACTCATACAACTCAATAGCAAAATTCAAAAGTAAACAAAAAAACTCAATCAAAATATGATAGAAGGATCTCATGTTTTCTAAAGATGACATCTAAATGGTCAATAGTTTTATGAAAACGTGATCAACATCACTAATCAGGGAACTGCAAATAAAAACCACAATGATATCACCTCACATCTGTTAGGATGGCTTTATAAAGAATTCAAAAGGTAAGTGTTGGCAGGGATGTGGGGAAAAGGGTACTCATACAGTGTTGACGAAACTTAAATTGGTAAAGATATTATGGAAAAACAGCATGGTGGTTCCTAAAGAAAACAAAAAATAGAACTATTATATGATCCAGCAATCTGTTCTTCTGGGTATATACCAGAGGAAATGAAACCACCATCTCATAAAATATCTGCACTTCCATGTTCATTACAGCATTATTCACAGTAGACATGACATGGAAACAACTCAAGTGTCTGTCAACAGGTGAATGGATAAAGAAATTGTGATAAACAGAAACACAATGAAATATTTTTTTTCAGCATTAAAATGAAGAAAATCTTGCCATTTGCAACAACATGGATGAATCTTGAAACCATTATGCCTAGTGAAATAAGCTATACACAGAAAGATAAATATTATATAATCTCGCATGTGGAATCTAAAGAGTCAAACTCATAGAAACTAAGAGTAAAAGGTGATTACAGAACTGGGAGAGATGCTGAGAAAATGGGGAGATGTTGGTTAAAGGGTACAAATTTTCATTTATAAGATGAGTAAGTTCTGTAGACAAATGTATAGCATGGTGATATACTTGACGCATTGTGTACTTAAAAGTTGCTAAGAGAGAGTAAAATCAGAAGACTTGTGTAATAGAATTCTGAATGTTATTTAGTAAGAAAAATGAAAATTAGTGAATGAATCAATTCAATATATGGTCAAGAGTTACTACATTTTACTAAAAGAATACATACAAATATTAGTCACTGGGTATAATCATAAAGGAAATAATTTTGTAGTTTTTGTTCAAGTTGTTAACAATCTGAAGAGATTGACAAAACTGCTATATAATTTTATTTAAAATATAACTACTTATATTTTAAAAAGTATTCTCTGAGAGCTGGTCTGAATCTGTGTGAGATGTGAGACTTATGTATTAGAAATCTTTTCATATAAATTAAGACTGCTGCCTTTGTCATGATGTAAGAAATGAAAGAATCAAGATCAGGATTCTTAAAAATGTTAAATCTCAGTGCATAATGTTATTTGTGATTGCTAATAAGAGTTTGTACACTTTTTAAGCAAGAGATTAAACATCTATGGCTAAACAGTTATTCAGAACAATGAGATCTTATTTATACAGCTATTTTTTCAAAAACATATTTTCTTATTTTCATTGTTACCTAACAGTACCATTTTAATAAGTACTGCTATATATACTTTCAATAGATGTTTGATATTTGTAATGTTTTTCACCAATTATTTTATTGACAAAGGAGACTTTAAAATGTGATTACAGATAGATGGAGGTTATAACAAAATGGCTGTAATCAGAGGTAGTAAAAAGATTGTTTCAGAAATCTTCCAAAAGCACAGTGCTCTCTCAGAGTTGTGAATAGCTACTTTTACGGATAATTTGCAGAAACTATCCATGATGCTAGAATTTATTTCTGAGACCTATAATTTACTCAATGATAAGTAGACTTAAAATTATTTAACATCATGCTGGTATATACTATTATGTACTCACGTAAATTTGGCATAAAAATTAAAAATATTAATAATGACTTAACTACTAAGTAGAAGTAAAAGATTCTTCAAGTGGGGGAAATGACAATTTATTTAATGGAAGCCCAGGATTCAAATAGAATACTGGGGAATGGAAAAACAATGAGTGAGAAGTGCTTAAGTTAAAAAGAAAATTATTGCTTACTTATTGTGGAATGAGAATAGGGTCTGGAGGCAGAGAACCTAAGGCTAATTAACACTGGCTTCCTAGAACTAAATCAAAAGGAAAACCCCAACTTTCCATGCTCAAGTAATAAAAGAACCAGAGGTGACTCTCCACCTCCCAACCCTTGACTTTTCTGCATGGAAGATGAAAGGACCTCTGATTGGTTCCTCTCTCACAACCAATCAGACTGATCACAGGCCATATTTTCATTTGCATTGAAGTATAACTTCATAACTTCACTTCAGCTTCTGATTGCAGGCCACTACTTCATTTACATAGGGTGTTCACCAAATAACCAACAGGAATCCTTAAGAGGGTACTCAAACCCCAGAAAATCCTGTAAGCAGTGCTCTTGAGCCACTTGCTCAAGTCTGCCGCCACTCTGTGGAGTGTACTTTCATTTCAATAAATCTGTGCTTTTCTTTTATTGCTTTGTGTACTTTATCTATTTCTTTTCTCAAAATGCCAAGAACCGGGATACCCTCCACCTGGTAACAGTTTCCAATAATTAAAAAAAATAGATTTAGAATAAAATTAATCTACTTGAGAGAAATTTGTTTTCATTTCCTTATGATTTACTCCTTCAAATTAATGACTTTGAGTCTCAACTTTGTAAGCTTCTCAATGATGTTCTAATCAAAATCAAAGTTTTTTTGTAGCAAGAAATTTAGACTAGAGATTTTCTTGTAACAGAAGGTTATGCCAACAGATGTGTTTGATTCTCTTCCACTGACTACGTAGGACAACTGCAAATTTTGAGAGTTCTCTGAGAATTGTGTTTCTAACAGGCAACCACTTAGCAATAAAAATTTTGGAAATGATGTAACTACTCTGCCATAATAGCTTTAAGAGAATCAAAGTTTTGACAGAGAAAATTGCTTTGTCTTTAAGAAATATATATAAGTCATAGTGAGATAAAATGCATTTCCCCTTTCTCTATCTCTGTAGGGCCCTCTTTTTGTGTTCAGAAATGCTTCTATATGATGTGGAGTATACAATAAACAGTGAAGAGATACTTGCTGGTTTAGTTATCAAAGTTGTTTCAGATGAGAGTGTATTCAGCACACCTGAATATGAAGGTGGTTTTCAGCTTTCAAAAAATTATAACAATTTGCTAACTGACCAGACAAATTTCCTTGAAGACCAAGTTCCTTTGTACAGCAGATGAAAAATGTCCATAAAGTAAGCAAATCTGAGCTAGATCTGAGCTGTCCAGATATAAAAACATTCTATATGTGGATTTCCATTTGAGCTTCCCACATAATTTTTATAGCCCTTTATTCTGATGACTTATTTCAGAAAGTAATTTAAATCCACTTTACAAATATACCAATATTATTGTTAAATATTTTACCAAATTATGTAGAAAATATGTAAACATACCACTTGATAATACAACTTCTGAATTGATGAAAATGTGTCCACTTTATTCTGAGAGTTAATAAATATACCTTTAATAAATACACATTTATTGTTTTGATTGTTTAATCTCTGTTTTTGTTTCTAGAGAAGAGGACAGAAAATTTTTCTATAGGATGCCAATGAATAAATATTTTAGGCTTTGTGGGGCAAGAGGCAAAATCAAGTACATTGTGCAAGTACTTATGTAACAAGATACCAAACAAATTGTCACAAATTTGTTATTGATAAAATCCAAAAATAATAGTAAAAATGGAGTACAGTTTTGTATAATACAAATCTACTAGTGAAAAAATGAAATTCTTTGGGGAGCACATAACATTTTGCATAATTGAGGTTCAAAGTTAGTGCTTTCTATCATTGAAATTAATTGCAAATGTTCTTCTGTAATAAGATTTTATTTATTATATCTTTGAATATGTTTTTAGTGCTAAAGACTTATATAAATGCATGACTGTATGATTTTGAGTATATTTGTCACTTAGAAGGAATTCATAGAATTTCATTAGATTCATCTCTCAATATATGCCTTTTAGCATTGTAGATCAATGACTTCCAATTGAAAGTTAGGTGGAAACTTACAGTCACACAGTTATATATATTTTAAAATAGAAAAATTTCCTTTGCACTTACTTTGGAAAAGCTCAGAAAATACATCCCTCATAAATCTGTGTGAGAATGGAGGTTTCCCTTCCTGCTTTAACTTTGACTATACAGAGAGGGAGTTTGTTTCGAATGCAGCTTGATATTACTAGTGATTCAAACAATGTCATTTGTCCTCTAAATGAATTGATAGCAGTGTAGTTTTCACATGGAGGTATTGTATGCCTTCAGTTGTAGGTGGGAGTTATTAAGAAACATTATCAACTTGGCTGCAAAAGCTAAGTTTTAAAGCCAACCTGGGTTGAATTGCAGTGGCTGAAGCCTGAACGTAGTCCTGAGTAATTTTCGGACCCTGTTCTAGAGGATAACAAAGCAAATTGTTTAAACTGCTCTCTAGTAAATATTATGATAGGAGAAACCAAAATAGACATCCCTTTATCAACTAAGGTGAGCCCTAAAGTTAAGGAAACAAAAGTTTCCTCTAGGTCAAGGGTGAGAGCTTGGCTGGCAGGGCAAATTTCAAAATTTCTACCACCATAAGAAAAACCACACCCTTGCTAAACTCCTTAACAATAGGAGCTATTAGGCTGATTCACAACCCAGACCACTACACCCTGACTGGACAGAGAAATGGCCTTACATTATTTTTGTTGTTGTTGTTCTGAAAAGCTTTTGCAGACTTTAAGCCAGTTTCAACCAGTTTGTAGAGGCTGCACACACATTATCTTTGTGTCTTAGAGTTCATCTCTTCATGTAAAGGATGAAATTCCACCTCTTTGAATGCTAAAACTCCTCCCCAAAGTGAACATGGGATGTACATTACATACATGTTTACCTATTGTGCATGTGCTCAGCACTGCTCATAAATATATATATAGCTTTCCCCCTAAACCTGTTGAATATGTATAATACAGGGCCTGTGAAGCATAAAATCCAACTTGTTCTCCTCTCTGAAAAGAGAGCACCTTTGGGCCCATGGAGACTTTCTCGTCCCAGCTTGTTATCACCAGTAAAACTCTCCTTTCTACCAGTTAATCACCCTCTTGGTCTTTTGGATGACAATGCTTCTTGTTTCTATTTGCCTTGAGCAAAATGTAGAGATCCATTATAGTATCTACTCTTTCATAAATTTATTGAACATTTTCTAGGGGCTTACTATGTACCTGAACTCTACTAAGTATCAGAGAATTAAAAAACACATACACAGAGTCTAGTGGGGAAAAGAGACATGTTAGCAGGTAGTTCTAACAACACAATCAGTGCTAAGAAGAAAGAAGCAAAATATGCTATTATGCAGAGGACAGAACCAAATAACTGTAATTTGTCAGATGCCATAGTTTGACAAGAAACTCCAGATGAGAAGATATTTGGTCTCAGTCATAAAACCTATGTAGAAGTTTCTTAGATAGAGCAGTCAGGAATGGAAATTCTGGACAGAGGCTACTTTGTATACGAGAACTAGAGGCAGGAAAAGTCTATTGTGAGCCTAGAGAAGGGAGAACCAGTGGAGACAAAGTGGAAAGAGGAGAAGGAGGAGGTGGAAGGACCAGGCTGCAGAGGCAAGATAGGGCTAGATTGGTATGGTCTTTGGAATTAGGGCTTCACCAGCTTTTATATGCAAACGTATCATTTGGGTGATCTTCTTAAAGTGCAAATTCTGATTCAGTAGGTCCTGGGTGTGCCTGACATTCTGCATCTGGAAGGAGATGGCAGGTGGCAGTAATGATGCTGGCTTTAGGGTCACACCTGAATAGCAAGATTCCATACCCCACTAAGGGTTTTAGTTCTCATCTGGTCATGGGTTAGACAGCTGTCATTTTTCTAGCAGTACAGTAACACAGTCAACTTTTGGAACTACAAAGACCAAGCCATGGCTCAATGGAGTATGGACTGCCTGTAGGAAACAACAAGCATAGGAGAGAATTGCTCAGAGAAACTTCTCAGGAAAGAAGAGCCTCTCAGCAGAAAATTCTCAAAAAATTCTTACAGCATTTCTCCTCAGGAAAGAAACGCTGGAGACGGAGAACAAAGTTGGATAAGTAGTACAAAATTAAACTTAAATATTATGAGAATTACATTTCAGTGTTCTATAGCAAAATAAAATGACTGTAGTTAACAATAATTTATTGTACTTTTAAAAATAGCTAGAAGACAGAATTTTGAATATTCCCAACTCAAAGAAAGAATAAATATTTGAGGTGATGAATATGCCAATGACTGTAATTTAATCATTACACATTATAAACATGTATCCAGGTATCACATGTACTATATATATATATATATATATATATATATATATATATATATATCTCCACAATTATTATATGTCAAAAAACCTCAAAGAAAAAAAGTATGGCCATACAACATCCCAACCCCTCTATTCTCCAGTGAAAAAGCAAAAACAGAATTTAATTTTCTTAGTGCTAAAAAAGGTACTTAGTAACAGGACTTATTCCAACAGGAAACATACAAGAGAAATATTTTGGCATGTAATAGCTAACCTCCAGTCTGCTGAAACTGATGTCAGCGGAATTTAGACTCTGCCAATGTAGAAGCTTTATTTTAAGGTTCCAGAAAATATTCAGGTGATAAGTTATGCAGATTTTCTTTTCTTAAGAATGGGATAGGCTTAATTCTGCCAAAGAACAATATGATTTTTAAGGTCCTCTAAATATGGTACTGCATTATATAGCTTCTATACTGATCAATGGGCAATATATAGACTGCATGATACCAAGTTTGTTTATAAAATTAACTTGCACAGCTGCTTGGTCCAAAGACTAATTTAATGTAGAATAATAAGTGATTAGAAGATTACCTTTGTGAAATAAATATGCATGTAAACACTACATAGAAATAAAATACCATGTAATCAATGCCTTTAAAATATTATCAGGCACTAACAGATTGACACAGCTATAATCCTACACTATTCAATGTGATTCAATCATTTATAAATACAGAAAAATATAACAGAATAGTAAGATGTAAAGTGATAGTATAATAATCAGATTTGAACCAGAAATGAAATTAGAAAATATATGTTAAAACGTATTTGTAATAACAAGGCGCACATATTTGGCTCTGAGCTCAATAGCAGTCATATAATAGATAAAGTTATTTGTCTATTTTCATGTGAATATTAAAACAACTTATCCTATATACCCAATGGGAGAAAAATGAATAAGTCACCACATTACTACACTCTAAAATCATATTAAGGAGAAATTTACTTTTCAGCCTTTGGCAAATTGTAATTCATTCTTGATGTGTTAATGGTTGCTGTTTTGTAGTTCATCTGAAGTAAAAGGATCTACTCTTCAGTGTATTTACTGAGGTGATATTTACGATGTTTGGCAGCATCTGTATTTCACATTTAGTTATCCTGTGCTGTAATTCTGATATGATGTGCTAATTTGATTTTCTCCTATTTGTTTTGATAAATAAGTTTATCTTTTTTTCTAGAGTCAAAAATTGAGGTAATTGATCTAGGCTACGAAAACACTTAAAATTGAGTGAACTACGGGAAGTCAATAACACTTATTAAATCTTTGAATAAATATGATTTATAATGTGTACAACACAGAATTGGTTTTCATAGTGTAGTCTGTAGTATCAGGCAAGTTTTACATAGTAAATCCAGATGACCAGTATTAGGAGGATATCTAGGAGTTGCATTATATCTGCTAGTAGCAAAATAATAGTTTAAAATAGACTTTACTGCCTTGGCACTGATATTCCTCTACAACCCAACAAGGGAATTCTTCATGCAAAGTTTCAACATCTGTATTCAGTTACTATTCTCAACTCAAAGTTATTCTGCTAAAATCAATATCCTTGTTTATAAATTAGTTCTCTGAGTTATTATAAACCATGATGATGTTTTGAACAAGCTAATTGTCACAAGATTGTTAATCGATTTTCCTACTCAGAAAAAAATGTGCAGATAGCTGCCTTTTATTCAATATTGACTTGGTTCATTTGAAGACTGATGCTGATTTCATTTTGATTCAGCAGGATTATGGGAAATAAGAAAATGTTTGAATTTTTCAACTCACTCCTTTCTGTTGTGACATTTTGTTCTTTCATTCCATCATCTCTATTAGTTTGCCAACTGGCACTGACAGGAGTGCAAAACTACTGCAAATTGTTACTTCAGCAGTACTCTGCCTGCCAAGAACTGATCAGCTGCTTCTCTTAATGCACCTTTCACTCTTTCCTAACTGAAGCAGTCTCAGTCTGCAGTGCTGCTGGGTTTCAAATCTCATCCAGAGCATTTGGATTTAATCAATCACCCGATTTCTACCACTCTCAGATAAACATGCATGAATGTAATCATTACTAAAATGAATGTCTATTCTGAAAACTGGAGGGAATGTGGGCGTAAGACTATAGGAGTGAACATTCATGATCTATTCTGTTTATGGTTTCATTTGGATTGATTTATCCAACTCTTTCTCAGCCCCCTGTCTCAGTAGTTATAAATGGCATCACCTTTTCTTAACCTGAGAATGTAGTCAAGCTTTTCCCTACAGAAGACATTCTAACGGGGCTCTGAGGGTCACCTGATAAAGGCCAGGCAGAAGTGATGGATGCTCCATTCTTTCTTCTGTGGATCTGGATGCTTTGCTCCTTCTCTGGGTCAAATTAAGACCCCTTTGAGAGGAGTCTGGATCCTCTATACAGTTGTGAAACTGCCAGGATCTTCTGGATGGATAAGATCAGCAAGTATTTCAAATTTATGTGGCCAACTTCAGAGAAACATGTTGTACACTTACAAAGAAATTTTCAGATGACAGAAAACACAAATAAGCAGCTAAAAATGGGTTTCTTGGCTGATACCTGGCAAATGGAGTTTAAACATGTAAGGACAGAGGAACAATTCATATTAATTGTAAAACTAAGAGGAAACACACATATATTTTTTCAATATTTCAGACGTTTGTCATAATTCAAGGATGTCTCATTCCCATAATCGGTCATCATTGCTCCTTTAGCATGTCCTTTGAAAAGAGTGGATATTAGTCACTCTGCAGAAGTGTTTTGCCTCTGTACCCTTTAATTACTTATCTATTGTACACCCAGAATTAACTCTCCTCCATTGGCTAGTAGAGGCTTATGTTCTCTCTAAAGCTCTTATGACCAAATTTTTCATAAAAGAGGCATTAATCAATTGGGAAAGGATACCACAAATGATTCATTACCATTCCTCATCCCAACCAACATCACTTGTATGAAATTATATAGTACAGAATTATATTTTTTAAAGTTTTCTCAGCTGAATAGGGAGACATTTGGAATCCAGCGTGTCCCAAAGGTTTGTGAAATTTCCCTTCTAATCGTAGGTCTAATTGAATATTTTAAACTAGAAATGAGATCTTAAAATAAATGTTAAAGGGAGAAGATAAACAAGTAAAATATAAAATTATTTTAAGCTATTATATAAAGTCCATCTCTGAGTTCAAATAACATTCAGCTCAACTCTAATAAAAGTATACTATTTCATAAGTTTTTAAAACATATATAATAGAAACATAAATATCTTTGTATTATAATCAACAATGTTAGGTGTTTCCATTTAGATACCTTTTTAACAGATCGATTTTTAAGATCACCAAGAATATCCTTAAATTTAAGGTGAAGTTAACTATTAATTTCATTTAAGCTCAAGCAAAAATAAAATATTTAGGAGAAAGTAGGCTTAATCAAATTTGTTTTTATTCACAATAGTAAAGACATGGAATCAATCCAAATGCCCATCAATGACAGGCTGGATAAATAAAATGTGGTACATATGCACCATGGAATTTATATGCAGCCATACAAAGGAATGGTCTTTTGCAGGGACATGGATGGAGCTGGAAGCTGTTATTCTTAGCAAACAAACACTGCATATTCCCGGTTATAAGTGGGAGCTGAATAATGAGAACACATGGACACATGTTGGAGAACAACACACACTGGGGCAAGTCAGGGGAATGGCGGGACGGCGGGCATCAGAAAGAATAGCTAATGGTTGCTGAGCTTAATACCTAGTTGATGGGTTGATTTGTGCAGCAAACGACCATGGCACATGTTTACTTATGTAACAACCTCCATATCCTGCATCTGTACCCCAGAACTTAAAAGTTAAAGAAAAAAAGTTGGTTTTTAAAAACATACCAATAAATGGATATACTCAAATAAAAGTGAAAAATTCAGTTGATGATTCAGATATTTGGAAAAGAAAAAAAATCACATTTATCAAACAAGTTGAAAAAATACACCATGTATTTACATTTTCTGAAGTATTTAAAAATCTTTGTTCATTACATTAGTTGCATACTACTTTCTGCATAAAAGAGATCTTTAATATGCTGTGCTAATTAATGATGTGATGGGGAAAAAGTACTGTATGAATAATTTACCATTTCTTTTCTATGAAAATGCTTTCAGTTGCTAATACATCTGCCAAGTCTATATGATGACAGGTTAGGTAACAGAAAATATTATAACTATTTCAAATACATTAATATTTGTATGAAGATATCGCATGATATATTTCAGAAAAAAACAGTATCAAGATGTGTATGGGAACAATAAAAGGTAACAATTAAAACTGCCAGTCCCAAGCTAAAGATACTGACTGTATTTTTCAGGTTTCATGTCACGACTTGACACATTCTAGATATTGCAATGGTAGTTACATTTGGCATGAAGGAAGAAAGGCATACTTGCAACTAGAAAGAAGGAGAAATGACTAACACAGGATGTTTGATGTTTTACACTTATGATCTTGTTCCCTTCTTACATTTATGTTAGGAAATTGAGGCTCAGAAAGACAAGATAACTTCCTCAAGTTAGTAAAACTTAGGTTGGTTAAACTCCAAAACCTGTCCTTCATGATGTGGAATTGCTTTCTAACTACAAAGAAAAAAAATAATTGTTTTGGCTGCTGTAAAAGAATGGCCCCACTTCCCACTTCAGGGAATTCAAGTATTTCAATATAGAAGTTAATTTTTGCTTTGGGTTTTAGAATTTTGTTGTTTTGCTATGTAACTTATAACTAACATTTAATTACATGCAAATATAAGAACAGTAAAGCACTCTTATTTAGACAGCTGTAACACTAAGTACATGAGTGAGATCATTAGTGCCAAGCAACCCATCCCTCCATCAGGCTTTCTGACAGATGAGAGTCTGTGGCTCCTCCCCAAGTCATGAAAGAATCTAGTGCACTAATGACATCTGGATTGCCTCTGAACATTTCCAAATAATGGTTCTCTGTCAGTAAGAAGAAGGAAAAACGTACTTGACCTATTGTTCTTCAAGGTATAATTTTATAAATGCTCACAGAAAGCCAAATATTGACTAATAATACAGCAAATTATACAAGGCCCATTAAATATCACAGGCCACCTAATTCAGAGCTGTTTTCTGAGTGAATTCTTAATGGTGTCAGAATATTTTCCCCTCTGTCTTTAAGTGCTGCCCTTCCTGCCTTCTCTCCTACCTTTCTCTTCTATAAATCCAAGATGTAAAAATTGTTGCATTTGAAAAACATTCAATAAATCAACAACGTAGCTATTTTTTATTCAAACTAGAGAAGAAATCCTCTTTATTTCTGAAAATGTGACTTGCTAGCAGGAAACAATGATTTGGGGCAAACGTTGAAGCATTATGCTTCAACACATGACAAAAATATGAGCTGACTATGTCTAAAGTCAAAACTTGAGCAACAGTACAATTATGTAACTATGTTTGTTTTACATTAACTGAAAGACCCAATCTTTGTAATTTAAATCTTAACTATGTTAGTTCAATAAATCTAGGCAAGAACAGAAAACCAACACTGCATATTCTCACTCATAATTGGGTGTTGAACAATGAGAACACATGGACACAGGGAGCAGAATATCACACACTGGGGCCTCTTGGGGGTTGTGGGGGTTACGGGAGGGATAGCAGGGGGTAGGGGGATTGGGGAGGGATAACGTTAGGAGAAATCCCTAATGTAGATGACGGTGGGATGGATGCAGCAAACCACCACGGCATGTGTATACCAGTGTAACAATCCTGCATGATCTGCACATGTACCCCAGAACTTCAAGTATAATTTTAAAAATCTAGGCAATTTTAAGCAATAATATTTTTTAATTTGTGTGTTATTCTTCCTATCAATGAGTCTAAACTTAGCAGAAATCCTTAAAACTCCCAAAAAAGTGTTCTACCCACTCAACTTATACTATTACATTCTTCTAATCTTAATTTTAATCTTCATATGATACTTTCATGTGGTAACTCCTCTTTTGAAACCCATTAACTTAAAGTCTTGAGATATCTAGTTCTAGGCTCTTTTGCAGCTTTTCTTAGCTCTAAGTTACACAATTCTACTGTGCAAGGTAGTGATCATCAATATCTCCAATCTTGATTTGTCATTGTAAGTTTAGATTTTAGATCACTGCAATTTTTAGTCTTTTATATAAGTTTAGCCATTCACTGATTAAACTTAGGTCCAAATAAATTGCATCTGTCAAAACTTTTTTGAAATTTGCCATTACAGATAAAGCCTATAATTTTCAAGAAAGTAAAAATGCTATTTTTGCTTAATGTCTATACATATATTTATTTTCAGTTTTCCCTAATCTATTTTTATGTTATGTAAGAATTGAAAGGTGATGTAACAAATCAGCATTAGTAGAATATAAGAATATTCTTAGTTTATAATTAAACTACTGGCAAATAAAATATTCCAATGAGTCACTGTAGCCTTCAAATTTACTTTTAATATTACTTATTATAAACATGTCTGAAATGATTTTTCTTTATAAATTCTTGCATACATCTAATATTTTGACAAAAGAAAGGACATCCTAAAAATGAATTCTTGACTGTGCGGATAGAAAATGAACATCGGAACAAGTGAACTGTTGCCTTCTTATCTCAAGAAAAGAGTAGACAAACAGCGTCTATTTTAATTCTTGTGCAACTCATCTTTAATAGGTAGAAAGTGCTGGAACAGTCAGCATTAGTAAGGCTGCAAGTTTTAGAAGCTTATCAGGTATAATATGTTAATTTTTATAAATAATATAATGAAGTCTGAAGCTTTTGGAGAGACATGACTCTGATACCGGGCCTGTTTAAAACAACTTAACGAAAACCTTGATTATGGGTTGTTGTCCAGCCTCTTCCAAATGCTAAAAGAGAAAGCAGTTTCTTCAGAGGAAGCTGTTGCTCACAGAAAATGCATTTTCATTTCAAGTGCTGCAGCAGCGCATTTTGGCTGTCCCTGGGAGACAGCAAAACTCTCCAGTGTGCGGCACATGTGGTGCCTTTTGGGTTATTTGTGTATCTCATGTCTGCCACCATAGTGTACTTTTCTGTAGCCACACATTTTTGCTGGGACATGCCTGGGTGCCCCACAGGAGAGGGTTGAGCACAGAGCAATCTAAGCCCACCCTAGCCTGGGCCCCTAAATTAGGTATTCTAGCTCTGGTGCCAGTTTATGTTTCTGTGTATCTGCATGACCCAAGGCTGAAAAAACTACTAGGAATCCTAAAATCCTTGTGCAAATCTTAGAATTGGCTCCCTGAGAGTTCCTCAAGCGTATATTCTGGATTGATTTTCAGTTTTTAAAAAATGTCCACTAACCATCTCATTTTCAAGCTTTAGTCATCTTGAAAATACAACCCACTGGTTAATTTATAAGAGGAGAAAGCAGTACACTTGGACACATTTTACCAGCATGTTTAATAGAAAAAAAAGAAAGGGTAATATCCTCAGAAAAATACTTTTTTTTTTTTGCCCATGATGTACATAGTTTTTGGGCCACCTGAGGAAAAAGGACACCCTTTAAGGGAAGGATTTTAATACTACTTTAGTTTATGTCAACTTGAAAAATTCCCCATGCAGCGGAACAAGAGTTTAAAGACCCTACATACATTCTTACATTTCAATTTTAAGATAAATCCTGATTTCAGAAATACTAAATATGAATATAGCACATCATAGAATTAAGGAAATACAATATTTATGGTGAGAGATTTGCTGATATTGCTCCAGGACTTGCCAGTTTGAGGATTTGGACTGAATGTGTACATCTGTGGGAGCAAGGTTCTTTGTATATGTTTGTGTAAGCAGCTAGCAAGATTGAAGCCCACCACATTGTATAATCTACAGTACATACATAATAAACAGTCCTTTAATTTTATTTGTGGAATTATTTGTCATGCAAAGTCATTATTTTTTAGTCTTTAATTTTACATTTGTTACCATAGTTTTTCTAAAAGCTAATAAACAAATATAAATATTGAAATAATTCACCTGATGCTAGCATAGGTCACTGAGTTTAATTTAAGTGCAGCTGCTTTATTTTCCCTAAATATTAAACAAATTGATGCAAATGGCTATAAGGGATTTAGATCGCATTGCATTGTGATTTGCAGTTTTTAAGATTAAAACTGTCATTTACTTATTCTGTGAGTGTATATATTAACAATCTTAATTTGTCTAGAGAAAGAAGGAATTAAATAGTTACTATTATTTTTTCTTCCAGGATTGCAAATATAAAATAATTTAAACTCAATAAAAAATAAAAGTAACAATGCAGATTTTTTCCCTAAATTTCATGCTATGCTTTTCCTTCTTCCATCTTCTCCCCTTCCACCTCCTTCTCCTCTGTCTCCTTTTTGTTTTAATAATGCAAGCTTCATAATTTTGAGTTTAGATGAAAATTTTAGAGTTTTCACATAATACTTTAAAATGAGCATTTTCCCTTTTTTTCAAAATAAATAGAAATCTATTAATTAAACTCAGTATTTCATGACCTATTAATTCAGCAGTTATTATAATCCATCTTTAATTGGATTAGCTATAATTACAGTTAAATGGTTCCCTGAATCTTAAAAAGTTAAATACAAGTCATTTTCCATTTAAGACTTAAATATGAATTGATAATGATAAGAAAAGAGACTTCATCCTAAGGTTAATTGCTAAGTATTTTCCCCTATTTTCAGATTCAGTTTCCTTATCTCTTCCCTTTCTAAGATTCATAAAATCTAAACTCTATGACATACTGTCCAAATACATGGTATCATTTTTTATAATTCTTAAATTAGCACTTACCTGTATGTAAGTGTAGAATAAAATAATTCTTCCCTATATTAGGTGATGTTTCCATTTAAATTGAATGTATGATAGTATTACCAACAGAAGGAAAGAAATATTGAAGACCTTTATGACCAAAACATAAGTAGATTTATAATTCTTTGTGGATTAATTCTTCTCTTTTTTTCTCATTCTTTTCCTTCTTCTTCTCTTTCTCCTCCATTCCTCCCCTCCTTTCCCTCTCTCTCTCACACACACATTTATGTCATTTTTTAAATACTGAGTTTCATAAATTAATATTAGACACCTGCTTCCATTTGGAAATAAGTCATGAACAACTAACTAAACAACTAACTTTAGATTTATAAAAAGAACATTATACTTGAGAGGCCTTTCATCAAAAAGATAGCACATTGTTGTGTTAAATCACTGAGTTCAAATAATTTGGCAGTTATAATCTACTTAAGCAATTTGAAATTAACTACATCATTTGAGAAAATTTTAGAAGGGGGGAAGGGAAAAGGAGAAATGATTAAATGAATTGTTACAGCATCATATTTGCTTCCATTCAACAGATATCGTTAAGGATGAAGCATATATCTAAGTCCCTTTTTAACAGAGGGATAAGTCCCTAATCAAATACTGTAAGAAGTGATGTGTAATCGGCACATCAAATACAGCTTTCTATGTTCCATTGGTGCTTACCAGAGGGAGAGGAGACAAGATGAATGACACCTAACTAAGTTGCACAGAAAAGGATTTGTGAGGGTGGAGTACCCCAGAGATGTGAAGTAAAATATTTTAACAAGGAAAGTGAAGGTAAGTAGCACACCAAAAGGATGGACGAGAATGAAAAAAGGCCTGGGGTGGAAAAGTCTAGGGTACAAAGTATATTCCCATCCCATTGAATTGGCGAGTACACTACAAAGTAGGCAGCCATGAAATCAAAGTGTGGAGAGGATGGTTGACATAACATTACAGAGAGTCTCAAATGCCACTGTGAGGAGTTAAAAATCAGCAGTTTCCAGCAGGGAAATGACATTATTAGGGCTGTATTTTAGGTTGACTTATAGAAGAATGGATCAGAGTGAGAGGAGGCTGGGAGCAGGAAGAGCAGGTATAGGTGGTTGGTATCACCTGGCAAGACCAAAAGTGGGGAGGGTGACAAGAAGTTCTCAGGAAAACAATCTTGAATGAGTCAGACTATAGGAAATGCCTCAGATATTTGCATTCCTATACACTGAGCCTGATGAGTAAAAACATACAAATAAATATGTTTGTTTGTTTTCTTTTTTGAGACGAAGTCTTAGTCTGTCACACAGGCTGGAGTGCAGTAGCATGATCTAGGCTCACTGCAACCTCTGCCCCCAGGTTCAAGCTATTCTTCTGCCTCAGCCTTCTGAGTAACTGAGATTACAGGCACGCACCACCATGCCTGGCTAATTTTTTAATTTTTGGTAAAGATGAGGTTTAAGCATACTGACCAGGCTTGTCTCAAACTCCTGACCTGAGGTGATCTGCCTGCCTTGGCCTCCCAAAGTGCTGGGATTGCAGACGTGAGCCAATGTGCCCGGCCTCCTGAGTAATATATTTTGAAAACTGGCAATTTAACATTAGAGGTTCAGTAATCTTACAGTTACTACAATGTGTTAGGGTGCAACTATGTAGTATAGAAGATTCTGTTCAAAAGAAGTAAGTCCATAGACAAGGCAGGAATATTCCATGCATGATATTTTTGCATCTGCTTAGAAAACTGTGACACTGGTATAGATGTCTGAGCCAATATAAGTGGCTAAGGGATAATACACTGCGTTGCTTCCCACTCTGAATATATTGATGATGCTTTACAACAGTGCTTCTCAAACTTTAGTGGGAAAGGGCATTATCTCAAGGACTTGCTAACACACATATTTCTGAGACCCACCTCCAAAGTTTCTCATTCTGAAGTTTCTATTCTTGATTTAATCTTTAGCAGCAAAGAGGAGCTTATTCCTGAATCTGAAATAACGGAAACTTTTAGAGAAAGTATCCATGACATTTTAGAGGCTTAGAAAAGGCTACTAAAGTACACCTTATGTTTTAGGTAATTCTACTAAAAAACAGTTTAAGAATCAACAGCTATTATTGTCTCTCTAGGGGGTTCAATGGCCAGAAAATATAAAGGAGACGGAAAGTAAAAATTGAAAATCTGGTAATATAATCACAGATGATACTGATGAGAAAAATAAAGAATCTGTATCCAAGGAAACCACTGCAGTTACTTAGGGCTCTCTTTTTGATGAGCTCTGATTTAAACAAAACGTGTACAAAATATGAAAGGAAGAACATATGACCAAGGTTAAATACAAAAGAGAAACAATAATTTTTAAGAAAAGGACCAAGTGGCTGAAATTGTCTGATACCTCTTGCCTTTACTAAGGGACATTAAAGAGGTCTTCTAATGAGCATAAAATATGTGTATATATGATATAAATACTGTTTTAGGAGTAAACAAGACCTTAAAAGTGATGGATATAATCACTGCTTGGGAAAAATCATATACTGTTAAATGTGGTAAAATGGTGGTTTGCTTTTATTTCTCTCCACTGGGAGAATTATTTTCACATTAGGAAGGATAGCACCATCAAGAGGTAATTGAAGCACAAAATAAAAGCAAAGATTACGAGACCATATTGTCTCTTTAAATGAATGTAGCAATCAAAACAGATGAATTACATTTGAAAGGTGAAACAAATCATTCTGCGTAATCACTGGGAAATGATGGTGAATAGAGTAAATCCCACAAGATCAGAGATGAACAAATGACCAATTTTCAAAAATGGATAAAAGTCCAATTATAGAACCCACAGATTCATGAGACAGTTATTAAACCCTGGAAATTTTTTTTTTTTTTTTTTTTTTGAGACGGAGTTTTGCTCTTGTTACCCAGGCTGGAGTGCAATGGCGCGATCTCGGCTCACCACAACCTCCGCCTCCTGGGTTCAGGCAATTCTCCTGCCTCAGCCTCCTGAGTAGCTGGGATTACAGGCATGCGCCATCATGCCCAGATAATTTTTTGTATTATTAGTAGAGACGGGGTTTCACCATGTTGACCAGGATGGTCTCGATTTCTTGACCTCGTGATCCACCCACCTCGGCCTCCCAAAGTACTGGGATTACAGGCGTGAGCCACTGCACCCGGCCACCCTGGAAAATTTTATAAAGTTTTGCCAAACTATTAGTCTGAAACTTTCAGTAAGTGGCGAGCATGCTGCACGCCAAGCCAATCTCTTATTTCATGAGGTCTATCATTATGTAAATCGGACACTTAAAAAATGCTCATGCTGCCCCCTTTAACTATGAGAGTGTGGGATGAATGCTAGAACCTTTAGTGAATTTGTAGCTATAGAAGAGCCCTACTTTAGGGATTCTAATTGTAAATCCGTAGGAAAAAGTCTAGAGGGGTAGCTTTCATCCTTGGCTTTGCTCCATTTGGTTCAACAGTTTTTTTTTTTAAAGCAATGTCTTAGCTGAAAACTAAATGACTTTCTTATCAACTAGGTAGTTGACTCAAAGCTGAAAAAATGACTACTATCTTTGGCACCAGTCACAGAATTTAAAATCATCTTGACAAGTTAAAGGGACAAGGCAAAGCCAGCATAATGAAATTTAACTGGGATAAGAAATGAGACAATACCAAAATAATGAAATTTAACCGGGGTAAATGAAAAATCGTAGGTTTGTGTTGAGATAGCAATTATACACATTTAGGATAAAAGATGTTTTCTTGAAAGCAATTTGTTTGACAAGGACATGGAAGTTTTAATCAAGCTTTATAAACTTTACTGAGATAACATGTGCAGGGTCCTTATGGTGCCTGGCAGAGACAGGCACTCATTAAATCATTATCTGTTGAGGCTAACTATGAGCTAACCACATACTCTGGCTGCTAAAGTTGTAGGCTGAATTATAGGAATGTAGTGTCTGCACCAAGGTAGATAGTATTTCTACTACATTCTGTACTGGTCTGGTCATTCACACAGTATTCTGCTCAGTTCTGGGTTTCTCACTGAAAGAAACAGACTGACCAAAATAAGCAGCATTTAAAAAGAGGATGACCAGAATGGAGTCATACAAGGAAAACACAACATGGGGGTGAAAGGTCGGTGAGGTTTGCCATGATAGGAGAATGTTAAGGGTGAGCACCATATCAGTATTAAAAGGATTGGTATGTAGAAGACAATAAATAGTACTCCAGTTCCACAGGCAGAGGTAAGGGTGAAGTAGAAAGAATATTTCAGCTCAAAACAAGAAAGAATTTTATAACAATTTCAAATTTTCAAGAAGGAAAAACACCATGCCATGAAATTATAAGCTTGCACATGTTTTAGCCACAGGAAGGGCAGGGGGGATGATGTAGAGTGGATTTCTGAATTGGGCAGGAAGCTGGTCGATGGCTCTTACAGTTTTTGCCAAGTTAATTCAGTAACTATTTATTGAGCATTTACTGTGGCATTTTCCCCCTTTCTGGGTATACAAAAGTGAGTGGGATGGAGACTTTATTCTAAATATGTTTATGGTCTGATTATGGAACTAAGCTATGTACTCCATTAATTTTAAGGCTCAAAACTTACAGGTATATACTTTAAGAACCAAGAGGGTCCTGGAACCAGAGAAATTGAAGGTTTAGAACTGTAGAAATACTCTAAGCATATTGGCCGGGCATGGTGCCTCACAGCTGGTATCCCAGCACTTTGGGAGGCCGAGGCTGGTGGATCACCTGAGGTTAGGAGTTACACCAGTCTGGCCAACACAGTGTAACCCTGTCTCTAACAAAAATACAAAAATTAGCCGGGTATGGTGGTGCATGCCTGTAATCTCAGCTACTCAGGAGGCTGAGGCCAGAGAATCGCTTGAACCCAGGAGGCGGAGGTTGCAGTGAACAGAGGTTGTGCCACTGAACTCCAGGCTGGTCAACAGAGTGAGTCTCTGTCTCAAAAAAAAGAAGAAGAAGAAGAGGAAAAAGAAGAAAAGAAGAAGGAGGAGGAGGAGGAGGAGGAGGAGGAGGAGAAGTGGTGTAGAAATATTTTACTGACTGGGTCTCAAACATGCATTTTATTTTATGGGATGTAATTGGTGAAGGAGAAAGGTAGTAAAATAATTCCAGGTAGATGGGAACATTGTAACAAAGCTACTTAGGTGAGAGAAACTCTGAACAGAAAGTTTAGTTTAGTTTGGATAAAACAGAATGGTAAAGAGGAAGCATGAAAGAGAGGGCTTTGAAAGCTATTGCCCATCATTAGAGGCAGGAAGGATCCACAACACATGTTAGATTGTGAAATTACCATGATTGAATTTATGTTTTAGGAATTAGCATAAATGGATAAACTGTATAGAACAGGTGCATTAGAAAGAGAAAGAAGGTGTCCAAAATATAAACAACTAAGGATGCCTGTATTTATTACAAACTCTGTATTCCAGGGCACTAGGTTGCTGCTCTTCACAAATAACATCTCCCTCAATCCTGCTAGGCTTACATGAGAAAATTTAACTAAAAATGATAAAGAATCAAGTATATAGTATCACATTACGATAATATATATCACTGTATCACACTGTAATTTTTAGGTAGTAAAGACTTTCCAGAAAAAATAAGAAAATAATACATTAAGATATTTTTTAAAGACCCTCTTTGGGAAGTCAAAGAGGGAATGAAAGAGTTTGATGTGTGTTTTTATTATATCTAGGATCAAAATAAGATCTTATTTTAAAATGTGGTTTGTAAATTCTTAGCATAGCACTCTGTGAATGTTAGGTATCATATGTTTGTTACATGTAGATTTAAGTCTTGGACTCTTCTAGAAGCAAAGAACTCAGTCTGGCATACTGAGATAACTTTGGTGAATAAATTAGTTCTCAGTGGGCCAAATGCAGTGCCTTTTGGTTTGAAGATCTTTGTATATTTTTCAACACTGAAGATGACACCATTTTTTTTTCTTATTCTAAACCCATGAAGAAGTACATATACATTAATCTGTATCAAAAAGATACACAAATTCCTTGATATAGGTGCTAAAATTTTGTCTGAATATTGGCAAATGATGGGAGCAGCAATTAGCAAATTCTTTTACAGGAGGCTATTTAGTATTCTCTTGTGAACCATAAAGAAGTGTTAACTAAAAACATCCATGGCCTGGGATGCAGGTACTGATAGAAAGGTTTTATTAGGTGTGTACCTGGGATTTATGAAATGCAGATATAGTTACAGATTGAAGAAGCTATCATTTACTAAAAGCTACCACTGATATAACACAGTGGACTGCTTCATATTTATACACCTGTAAGTAAGGAAATGTAATAAGATTCCAACCAGCAAATTACTAATTGATAAGTTTTTAGTTTTTTTATGAGGGACAACTCTACATAAAGACATATTAAAAGATCCCTAACTAGCTACTGACAGTAGTTCTTTTGTGTTCTACTAGATGATTAACATATTACTTGCCCACACTTAAAAATTAGGAGATTTTGCATAAAAATATTTCATGGGAACATGTTCAGCTTTCCATGAGAAATCAGATCTAGCAAGTGTGGATTCAAGTTCATGCAGGACGACTGTTACAGAAATTAACTTGCCCATTTAGACAACTGAGCTCTTTAGTCTACTGTAAACCTCACCTGCCCATGCTACTCTTGAATTTTTTTTAACCACTACATTGTTCACTTATTTGCCTGATCTATTTCTCTAATCTAATCTCGATCTGTTGTTTCTCTAATTTAGTGTTAGCAGCAGAACTGGGCATTTGAAAGCTGCTCAGATTCTACCCTGAAAGAGTGGTCTACAGCTCAGCACTATAGCAAATTTGACATACCGATTGCTTCTGGTGTATGTGGGCTATTGCATTCTCTTTGATTAATTTTTCTGCTAATGAAAGTGCAAAAACTGACAAAAGTCAGCCTTCTATATTTCTAAATTAATTATTTATTTATGCAAACCCATATTAAAAAATTAAATTCCTCAGAGAGTAACTATAATTGTATTTGTTGTGAACTTCCATGACAAAACTTGCCTAATTTACATATATTGCAAATTTGGTATTTATTCATTTTTTTAATATCATGGATGGCTAGACAGTCATATAATAAATATGCTTTTACCTTGCATCAGTTGAACTTCAAGAAAAATTAATTACGTTCATCATTTCCTGATTTCTTTCTGTAATTTAAGTATCCCCATGACAACCACACATTTCTGTTAACTTCTGAGTAGTAGAAACACCTTCCTGTAGCATTCTCTGCATTTATCAAGTGGTTTATTTGAAGGATATAAGACCTATACTCTCTTCTTGGTGATTTTTTTAAGTAGTTACTTTTAATTTAGAATGTAAAATCTATGCACATACAGCAGTTTATTTTGTCTTTTTACTTTATAATGTCATGTTCTTAGGCCAGTCCTTATTCCATTTAACCATTTATTAGCTGTGTGTTCATTCACACAAGTGGTTACTTAAAAAATAACACTGCAAATATTACTAAGTTATTTTAAAACTGTGGTGGATACCAAAACACTTATAAAATCATAAACCTTATATGGTAAGAAAATCAAAAATCAAAATCATAAATCTTATATGGTAAGAAAAACATAATTTCTGCCTTTTAAAATCTCTGTTCAAGTACTTGAACGACAACAAGGAGAACTTATTCCTAAGAGCCCATAGTCCTTCCCACATTGTTGCCATCACCATCACTCTTCCCATTTTCTGATTTCATTTATCAAAGGTCACTTTTTACCTCCTTCTTCTTTAAGAGTGAGTAGGAAAAATTAATTTTCCTTATTGTCAAGAGCATGATATTGGAAAACAGGTGAGTAGATTTATATGATGCTTTAAAAATTTTGATTCTACTGCTTTTCATCTTCTAGTCTCACCCCATCTCATACTCATCCCATACCCATGTCTAAGTATCACACTCTATTTGTCCAATAATGGTAGAGCAGAGATAGAAGCCACTTTAGCCATTTTAGCTTGCCTAGCCCTTCTCCAGCAATATATTTACTAAATTTTCTAACTTTATTCTGTCCTTTATTTTGTAGACAACCATAGAATTGGCTAAAGTAATGTGTGTGCAAGTATGTTTTAACATTCATCTGATAGTACTTTAAATCTTGTTCCTGAATGAGCAAAAGCAAATGACAAAAGGTTGAGTGACTTATTTAAATGTAATAACAACAAGTGCAGAGTTGTTTGGCTTTTATTTAGTTTTTTTAGGTTAGCCTCTTCTTACAGAAGATAATGTTCCTGTACATGCTGAGAACAGGTGGTTTAACATACAAAATCATAGCTACCAGTGGGATCATTTCTAACTTGACTTTGCAGACTTCAACTCTTCTGATGAAATGATTAAAGTGATTAAAGGCCAAATCACAACTAATTAAATGTAAGATTTGGGTGTTTTCTGGAATTTTCAAAAAATACAAATTTGGAAGGTTTTTAATAAATCGAGTCACCAAAATACCTGAGTAATCATAATTTGTTGACATACTTGAAACAAATAGGTATTTTATTCTGAGATATTTTTCCATTTTTGGAAAAACTGAATATATATTTTAACAGAAAAACATCATTTTCTAAGGGTTGTAAATATGTATATTATGTAGTGTTAATCCTAGTACACATAGAATGCTAAATTATATAACAATATCTTACATTATTATTACTTAACATTAATATTATTAAATATAAGAAATTTTATTTTGATTTATTTGAGAATTAACTAATTTTGAAACATTATCATTAAGAATACATACTTATGTTTATAAAATTCAGATTATTCTATAAATTAAGTAATGAATTCCATGAATCTTCATTATATATATGGACTTTTAAATATATGTGCATTTCTTTTTACAGTGAAATATGGATCTGAAAAGATACAGCAGTACAGAAGTCGTAACATAGAGTACCCGTTTTTAAGTAAAATTTTATTTCAAATAGGTTATTCCTTGGCAGTAGCATTTTAAAAAGTCTATATTATGCTGGGAATCAGAGATTTCAATTAATACGATGTAACATTTGAAAGTATGTCCACTGCATGATAAAAATGACAAAGCACTCATCTTAAATATCCTTCTGGGGGTGGCTAAAAAACATGAGGAAATTTCCGTGTGAGAAGAACAGAGTTGTGGCTAAGGTCATAGATTCTAGACACAGCTTGCTTAAGTTCAAATACTGTACTGAAGTGACAACTCACCAGACACACAGTGTTGGAAAAGTTATTAAACTCTGTGCCTCAGTTTTCATCTATATATTTTAGGGTTGCCACAACAATTCAATGTTTTATTCTACTTATAGAACTTAGAATAGTGAGCAACATCTAGTAAGCTCATATAAATTTGTTCTTTCCATGTCAATATGGCACTTCAAGAAGCAGAAGACCTTTTGAAGTCGGAAAAAGAAAAAACAGAAAAGCAACTTAGTTGTTTCAGTAAACTGTTTAACTGAAGGTACCTCACACTCAAATGTTTGTTAGCAGGTGAGGAAACGAAGCGTGCTTATTCCAGTATTTACTATCACAAGACATGCAGGAGAATCACCTCATGAAAGCAGAATAAAAAAGACTATAAAAATATTCACAAAAATGTAAATATCACAAAAGACAAAATAACTGAAATCCTGCCATCATGCTAGGTTCCATCTCTATGACAAATGCAAAAAAATTTTTTAAAATATTTCTAGTTAGGGGAAAATGGATTATTCTCAGAACTTAGGCTACTGGTCAATAAAAATAACGT
This sequence comes from Callithrix jacchus, assembly GCF_049354715.1. Taxonomy (NCBI): domain Eukaryota; kingdom Metazoa; phylum Chordata; class Mammalia; order Primates; family Cebidae; genus Callithrix; species Callithrix jacchus. The sequence goes on from NC_133507.1 coordinate 113,071,742, forward strand.
GGAAAGAGAACTGACAGAATCTCCAGGTTTGGTTTTTAAAGAGTTCCTCTGACATTTGATGTATTTTTAATATTGGGCTAGATTACAATATGTCAGAAGATGGATGCAGAGAGAGGAAGAGATCTGAGACTAGAAAAATTCATGACCTAAAAATATTGTAATTAATTTTTCACATTGGCTTTCTTTAAGTGATAATTATTTTAGATTTTTAGGGTCTAATGACAGCATTTCCCCTAAAGCCCAATTTGCAAGCTTTTCTCCCTGAGTGTCTGCTTAGTCATCAGCTTAGTCATGTGAACCACTGCATTTCTGATTCATTGAGAGAATGTGAATATCCTATTTTCTGAATTTGTAACCGTTATAGAGGCCCATAGAAACAGTATATAATTTGTGCATGTATGTGTGTGTGTGTGTAAATTATTCTCCAATTGCACATTTTCTAACAACTCTTTTATGTATATATATGTTTTATTGCATTTAGGTTCTGAGGTACACGTGCAGATCATGCAAGATTGTTGCATAGGTACATACATCACAATGTGGTTTGCTGCCTCCATCCCCCTGGCACCTATATCTGGCATTTCTCCCCATGTTATCCCTCCCCACCCTCCCTACCCTCTGCTCTTCCTCCCCCATTCCCCCCACAACAGAACCTAGCGTCTGATGTTCCCCTCCCAGTGTCCATGTGTTCTTATTGTTCAACACCCACCTGTGAGTGAGAACATTCAGTGTTTGATAAATCCAAAAAGAGAAAAAAAAAAATCTTTCGACAAACCATAAATAAAAATAAAGGCCAGAGAAACTTGCATAAAAACACCCAGAGCCATGGCTTGATGATTATACTCTTGAACAATTTTTCCCATTTACAGGCTAGTGTAAGCTAAGCATTACTGGTTGCCTATGACTCTGGAGGGGAACTTTTTATTTGGAAAGTTCAAAGGAAAAGTTGTTACTACAGTAAAGAAGACATAAACATTTCAGTTTTATTTTCAAGATTTCATATACAGCTTTTATTTTTAACTATAGCATTATATTAAAAGGCATAATTAAAATACTCAGTCTATAAATAGATGACAACTGCAGTTTACTTTAGCTTTCTGCTTTCGTGGGTCACTCTCCTTTTTAAATAGCTTTTAAGACTCCCCTTTCCAGAATTACTGATGTGACTAGTTATAGGAAGAATCAGGAACTCTTGTAGATGTATTGAAAATATGGACTGGTATCTAATAGTTAAAGTAAAGATGAAATCACAGTGGGTATATATACATTCAGGTAGACACAGTGAGCTCTAAGTAGCAGACAGTAGTCTACTTACAATGACAAACAATACACTTCAGTTATGTTCCTTTATGTTTTACGTCCCACAAAAATTAAAAAAATTAATACCCAATTGTGCTATATCTTGTTGCAATGTCAGCTAACCCTTTCATCTTATTATAATCAACCCCAAACACTTGACTGGGGCCCAATGGAAGCACTTACTTGACTTTCAACATGACAGCCATTAGCCATTGGATGACTATGGTTTTTCAAGCAGCAAGCAGTTTTTTTTTTTTTTTTTTTTTTTGCCTTATGTCCCCAAGTTACAAATAAATAGATACAGCAGTGTATTAATCTCTGTTTTACAAAACTGCTTCAGTTGTGATATACATTTTTAATATAATAAACTGACTGCATTATGATGAACAATTCTAGAATGAATAAACTCATAAAAATTCATTGGTAATGCCTGTTCCTCAATTAAGGAAAGTCTGTCTGTTGAGCTTAGGAGAATTGCTTGTAATGAGTGGAAAGCTCAATCATGTTTCCCACAATCACTGCAGCTAATGCTTACATTTAGGTTGCACAGAGTATCAGTTTGGGCTATATTTCAAGGATAAGCTCTACTAAACTTTCTGCTCTTTTCCTAAGCAGTGATACAGTGTCACTCAAAAAGAAAAAAGCCTGGTTTTTAAGATCCTGATACTATTTCATTTGGAAAAGCAGCAGTTCAGTGTTGTTTGTTTAAATATAACACACATTCTGAAGAGAAAGTGCTGGATCTGAAAGGTTTCATAGCTTTCACAATAACATGAATATCACAGAAGGGAAAAGCAACATTTCCAAAAATTATAATGATATACTTGATTGACAGTCCACAGAGAAAGTAGAGATTTCTGTTCCCCTAGGTTTGCATTCCTTTGCCTTGTCCTTCTTTCCACACTTGACATGCTACAGAATTTTGACAAGTGAAGAACATCTCTGGAGTACTTATTACTTTACTTGTGGACTCCTTGGCCTAAGTAGAGCCATGTGGTTAGTCAATGACTATCAGAAGGCTCTTAAAAATACAGTTTACTCTTCATTAATATTGAAGAATGCTACAGTGAGTGATCTGAGGAAGTCCAAGTGGCCAAAGGACACATTTTAAATTTGTTTTGTTCCAAGGCATTACACAGTAAAAGCATGGTGCAAAATTAATCTGGCCGGCAGGAGAGTGCAGGTTACACAAAGCATCTGCTGTCTGCCTCTGGAATAAAAACACTGCATTTGTCTAGACTTTATTTATGATTCATTTTTGGCATAACTAGGTGTTACTGTTGAAAGCCAAATTACAGCAGCCTTGTGCAACAGATTACCTCAAAAGAAGACAAATTCTAAAGTGGATTTGAAAAAGTTTTTTTAAACAAATGTATTTTTAGACTATCTTCTGTGTCCAGGAGGTCCCTAAGTCCCACAGCATTTTCAGCATTTTTAGAATAACAAGAGAACTACAAAGAGAGGAGAGAAGGAGCAAGAGAATGGCTTATTTTTTCCCCATTTCCCTAAGTCACAACCTACAAATCACTTAGTGACTACAATATTCAGGCCTTAAATTTTGAATTGAAATGCTGTTCATTGTCTAATAGGTTTTGTTGGATTGGGAAGTCAGATGGTTCATGCCTAGGGCCTCAAGAGGAAGGGACCTGCAATCTCAGAATGACTCTCAGTGAAAGCTTTCTCTAGAAGCACTTGGTAGTCTGATGAGTGTATTTCAGCTTAACAGCAACATGTTTTCTTTTGCTATTTCATTTGCACAAAAAGCAAGCAGTGCTCTTCTGCCTCCAAAAATATGTATGAGTGGGTGTGTATATAAGAATGAGAGAGACAAGCATAGAGGCAGGGGGAAGAAGAAGAAACTGAAGAGATAGCTCAAATTATGTTTTTTCCACTCTTCAAATTTCATTTGGATCCCTTCTATAGGAGAGCAGTGCTGATTAAAGACTTCTGGGGGATTTTTAATATTTGAAGCAACAGAGCTTTGAACTCAAAACATGGAAAGGGGATATTAGATGTACATTTAATTGAAAAACTGCCTTAAATATGAAGTTCAGAGTATAAACTTGGTTTGTAAATTTTTTCACACTTACACTATGCACATAAACTCTGAATTAAAGCTTATGGTAATGATAGTAATGGTTATACTACTGTGTGCCTTAAGAGAAGTAAATAATCTGTGGTGAAATATGTTGGAGTCATATATTCTAAAGAGAGAGGATTGTAATAAGAAGTCTATCTTACACTAACCATTATGTGTTTTCATACAATTTCTTGATGAAAGGATTGACTTATTATTAAACACACAATTTCACGAAGGCAAAATATTGTATAACTTCCTGACTAGCTTTCAACTATAATAATGTAGTATCTTAGTACCTTTATTAAGTACAATTTCTTTTTTTTTTTTTTGAGACAGAGTTTCACTCTTGTTACCCAGGCTGGAGTGCAATGGCACAATCTCGGCTTACCGCAACCTCTGCCTCCTGGGTTCACGCAATTCTCCTGCCTCAGCCTCCTAAGTAGCTGGGATTACAGGCACGCACCACCATGCCCAACTAATTTTTTGTATTTTTAGTAGAGACGGGGTTTCACCATGTTGACCAGGATGGTCTCGATCTCTTGACCTCGTGATCCACCCGCCTCGGCCTCCCAAAGTGCTGGGATTACAGGCGTGAGCCACCGCGCCCGGCCTATTAAGTACAATTTCTACCTAACATTAATTCAGAGAGCTCATCATAGAGCAATTCTTTGTAAGGCTCTGGAAACCAATATTTTGTTACTAAATATGCACTATTTAGAACTGATATTAATAAGTTCCATTGTGATTTTTGAGACATATCTTACTCATCTACATAGAATTTTAAAATTAATTAAAATATAATTAACAAATGAAAAAATGAAGCACACTATCTTTTAGATTTTTTAACATCTGTATTTTTCCTCAATGGAAATTCAATTGCCATATCACTTTAAAAAATATACAAACAAGAATGATGACACACAAGAATTGTTATTAAAATAATGGCCAGTGTTGACAAAAGGACAAAAGGAAACTGTGAGTAGCCAGATGTCGGCCATGCCCCTAACAATAGGGGCCAGTGTGGGATGTTTCACATTTCATTTGTCTTAAGCCTTGATCTACAATCTTGGAAAAACATTCACCTGCTCAGCCCAACACTGTCCAGTTGAATGCTTTTTACAGTGTTTAAGAAACAAACCTAAGGAACAGAAACTAAAGTCAAGGATGTTTTTGGTGGATGCTGTCGTGCACAATTCTGCAGTACTACACAGAACAGGTGTAGCCAGGCCCTGCACTACATCCTATGGTCTTACTCCACCACTGTCAGTTGTCTTCTGGTTTGGGTCACTTTTCCCAAAGCGTCTCATTCTCAAGGCATCAAGAGTACTTCCAGAGCACATACTCCTAGATCCAAACAGAGGACACTACGTGGTTTCTTTTCACAATCAGTTCTATTATAACTTCCCAGGGAACAAATGGAGGACGGGAGCCAGAATTTCTACTAGTACATTTCTCCTCTCAGCCTCTTCTCTGTCTTTGAAAAGGTTGAGTTTAGCATGTCATGTTTACATTTTCATTCTCTGTAGTTGAAGATGAGGTGGGTCACACATTTCCTATGAGTTTTTCTTCCTAAGAGAGGATTCATTACCTTGATAATACAGTTTGGTTCTGTGTCCCCACTCAAATCTCATCTCAACTTGTAATCCCCATGTGTCGAGGAGGGTAGCAGGTGGGAGGTGATTGGATCATGGAGGCATTTTCCCACATGCTGTTCTCGTGATAGCGCGTTCTTATAAGATCTGACGGCTTTATAAGGCAGTTTTCCTTAATCTTGCTCACTCTCACCTGCTGCTATAAAATGAGCCTCTTCCCCTTCCACCATGATTCTAAGTTTCCTGAGGCCTCCCCAGCCTTGAGGAATTATGAGTCAATTTCTCTTTTGTTTATAAATTACTTTGTGTTGAGTATGTCTTTATAGCAGAGTGAAAACAGACCAATACACTTGGTTAAGAATATGGGCATCGTTTTTATAAAAACTCTCCAGGTAATTATAATATTTGAGAACCATTTGTCGGTTACACTTTCAAATGATCACCACGGCTGTTTTGTGTACAATTGTTTAGAAAACTCAACAGTTTTATTTTCACATGTTCATTTTGAGATGTCTGAACCTGAGTCTAAAAGCAACTATGTTGACTAAGGAACTCTATGGCAAAATTGGGAAAGACGAGTTTGCTTTTGTTTGTTTATGTTTGTCTGTCTTTAGTGACTATCAAGAGCATGACAGTTAGAATTTAGAGGTAAATTTCCAGGTTTAGGCCCCCAGACTAGAAGTGTAAACAGAAACCAGAAAAGTAAATTGTTCTCACACAACTTTTCTCTGACACTCAGAAGGCCCCCCTGTAAGGACTATCATGAGACAAGTGTAATATGATGGAAAGAAGACATTCTCAACATTTTTGCAAAGGAGTTTTAGTGATGAGATGTTTAAATAGTCTCACCTTGGGAGATCCTACAGGTGGCAGCAGAAGTGGATTGTGATTGCATCACTAGTGGGCATGCACCTGGCTGAGCACCTGAGCAATATGAAAAAATAGAGTTGGGCTGCAGGGGAGGAAAATGGCACAGATGTTCCATATTGACTAAGGGTAATTGTTCAGGAACCTTGTGAGTCATGCCCTTAGGGACTTCTAGAGTGGTTGGGGAAGTGTTCAGAGAGGAAGAGGCCTGGAGGTCCCATAACAGCAATTACGAGGTGGTAATCCGGAGATGCATGTGTTACCCACAAAAGAATAATGCATTCATGCATAATCAAGAACTGAGTGCACTAGGATGGCTGCCAATTTTTATCTCATGCATTACTCAAGAAATCCATACTGTCCAACTGAGAACAATACTGGTGTGACTGTTGGTGACAGTGAAGATTTGTCTTTTGTATTGTAAACATTATACTAATTGCAAGGTTTAAGTCCAGATAGAAAAATTAGTCATAGGAACTCTTCATTCCTATATCTATATGATTTTCAAAGGACTAAAGTAGGCACTAAATCAGAGATTTTTCTTTAGCTTGTTTCATAGGCACTAAAATTACCTAACATGATTGCTGTTGTAATCATTTCTGACCTCATGGAAGGTAGTTAAGCAAGAAAGAGACCAATACATTATATAATAGGGTCATGAAGAAAAGGATTTGATGCTGCAGTAAAAATAATGGGTGGCCTCAAGGGGACACAGTCACACTTCTCAGATGCAAAACTTCTTATTCACATTTTCAAGACTGTAAAACATAACATCTGTGAAGGTAGCTAGTATGGTACCTGCATACAGTAGATAGTTACTATGAATCTATTTTAATAGAAGTGAGTGCAGATTGTAGAAAAGAAGACAATTGTTTGATCAACCCAGAGTTATTTGATACATTTATGATATTGGTTTTATTTCAAACTAACAACTGTATCTGTCCAGCATGAACAAAAGAACTGTTGGAATAACCTACAGGCCACTAATTTTAAAAGATTGATAAAGGCTGAAAACTGTTTTCTAAGTATTCTAATAACCAAAGACAACTGTTCTCAAAATATATTGAATCAAAATAAATTTAGGAGATTTATTAGCATGTATCATAAGGATAAACTGGTCATGTCAGGCTCCATTACAACTTTAAAATTTAGAATCTTATGCATGAAGATGTTAGCTAATTTTGTGTATAATTTAAACTGATTGAAAATGTTAAATTTAAGAAAATTCTTCAAAGGTCAGTACAGAACCTGTATTTAAATATTTGAATTATTACTCTTTTAATAAATCGAAGAATTAGCTTAATTGCTTAAAAGATATACTAGACCTTTTAAAATAAATGTGTTTTAGATATTAAGTCTGAACCAAATCGTATTTTTCTATGCTTTTCAATATTAGCCCTGACAATCTCATTGCATTTTATACAGCATGATGTACCTAAATAATGGTATTTTTTAAAGATTATGGATTTATAATTATTTCTACAGATGATTTTGCATCTACCTTCCCACTGTGGTTCTTTCTTAGTACACATATACACATTTTATAACCACCTATTTATTGATGAGTAGTCAATTTCCCAATGCTTACTTGCAGATGCATCTTCACTTCGTGCAGATTCGCTGATGGTAGCCAATGATCAGGTACCAGGGTCAATTTTACCCTGTTTGTGATAGACCAACAATTATTGTGCAGGCTGACCATCAAATATTTTGCCAACCATGGGCATTCTAATTAGACTATTTAAAATAAACACTTAGACACAACTCATGATGGCTAATGTCTGTTGTACCATTCTTATATTTCCTGGGGGAGAAATCAACACCTGTGATATGAAAAGTGCATATTACAGGCTGTCTACAGTGTTTGTTTTCTGTTTTGAAAGATGCTGATCTGCCACAGATGCTGACGTACATTGTAATGCTCGAAATACTGTATACTCGAATAGAGATGAAAGTGCTGATGCTACTCAAATAGGCATGAGTTGGCTGATGCCTGCTTGGGAATGCACCAGAATGGCTGGCACAGGTTCTATCAGTAAATATACACAAAATCGCTTTTCATTTTGAGACAAAATTCTATCAAAACTAGCTTAAGTTTTACATGGTAGGGGGAAGGGTAAATACAAAACAGTGCTTGTATCTTAAATTTGAAGGCAGAGCAAGTTAAATGCAATGCTAATTCCATTAACCAGTTTTTGATTAGTGACCTGGCCATTTTTGAAAATGAGGAAGGATTATCTTTGAGCTTCCAGTGGTTCTCTTGGGTTCCTATGATTAGAGGAGTCCAAGACTATAGGGTAAAAGACTAACTTGGCAATTTTACACTTCAGTATTTAGAATCAGGGCTTATGATCTTCCTCATCCAGAAGTGGTATGTGTGAGAAGAAAGACACCAAATAATATGTAACACTGGGTACAACTCCCTCTAGTGAATAATTCAGGGTTGGTTATAGAGCTTTGTATAAAGGAGAGCTCACTCTGATTGAGGGTATGGTTTGAGTAAGAAAGGACATAATGGTAACATGTACACTGTCTACACTGGTACAGTAAGCATGCTAAGTTAAATTTCTGATTTAGCCATGACTGACATTCACTCCTCAAATTTCACAAATCAAAAACAGTGGAGAGCTTCTATTTAGAAACTACCCTGGTGCTCGTGTCTCCAATGAGGACTACAGACAGAACTTTGTACTCTGTACCAATCTTAGTAAATTTAATCACTTATTTAACTTATTTGGGGGTAACACATAAAGCAGCATCTCTTTTTAATAATCCATCTAAATTATAAGAGCTTCCATAATGCTTATAGCAGGTACATTCCTTTCTCTCTTTTCTCTGGAGATGGTTCAGGTAATTGCCAAAGGGTCATTTGTTCTTGGATTCCAACTCCACACTGGAACTGAAACATCTGCATTTTCTTATGAGGCTGGAGACGGTACAGCTGCCATCTTCATGCAGCTGTTTTTTAAGGGCTTCCTTCCTGTTTCTCATCCCTGGTCTTTGGAAAGTACATTCCTCCACTCTGACAGGTTTCTGTACCACCGCATTTTGAGCAGAAAAGGTCTAAATGGGTTTTTAAGCCTCTTTCCTTCTATAAAACTTATAGAATCTTTATGCAAAGTTTTCAAACCCTTCCTGGGAGCTTTAAGTTGGATATCGACATTTATTTCTGTTAAAAAAAAAGGGGGGAGGCAAAGTTTCCTCTCATTGGCCAATGCCCCCTGTGGTGACAATTATTTTGGTGTTGTACAATATATTCTTGTTTTGTATGCTTATGGTCCCAACAAAATCATTTAGACAAAAATAAAATATTTAAGATAGTACAAAGCTGGAAAGCCCCTTATCTATCAGCATGTTTTTGACTGACAGCAATGGGAGAAATAATTTAGTTTCATTAACTAAAGTGGCTGTCCTTGTTACTTTGGCTAATCAACAGTGACTTGGGAACTATATCCAGGAAAGAGGAAAGAGGAGAAAACATGGGTTTTTAAGTAAAATAAGATAAAGATTATGAAAATCCTTATAAACACTTGGCCTACAATAACTGTGATTCTGAAGTATTATTACTAAAACTGAGACCGAGGGTGAGATTTTTATCCAACGTAGTCTTTTCAAGAAAGGCATTAATCTGTAACCAGAAGAGTAGGCTTGCTGTATTTGAAATCCATGGTTCTAAGTCATAGCTGCTAGTTGGACAAGAGAGAGGGGAGGCTTAGCTGTATTTCTGGAATTCCTGGATGTTTTTCTCTCTGAAATCAGCTTAAAACCATCTGAGGCAGTTGGCAATGCTGCCAAGCAGCTGCCCAAGTAGCAACTGCAACAGCTGGATCAATACAGCCACTGCTATAACGAAGAGAACTGCCAAGACCCACAAAATGTCTAAGTAAGCAGAGGCTTGGTTTTTTACTTGTCAAAAAAAGAAGAAAAAAGATGGGGCCTAGCACTTGTTTTTATAAAAAATTATCTAAGATTTTGTGATATTTCTGCTTGAAATAGCACAGAGGAACTGAAGCCGGAGTCTAGAGACCAAAGCTGCTACTTACTACTCATTATGTTATAGAATTTATAGCATATGGCTTAATGCTCTCGAACACAAGAAACATTAAAATACAGAGGAACATTTGGAAAAAACAGTATAATACAGGCTTTAACGTCATTGAATCTTGAACTATTCACTCAACAAATATATGCCAGGCACTTAATCTAAACCAGATACTTAGGCTGGCACCCTGGAAACAGGTATGGAAAACAGAGAAAAACCTCTGCCCTCTTGGAGCTTACCTTCAATATTTTTACTTCATCCATTAATTCTGTAGCTTCTTTCATTCAAATAAATGGTCTCTTATCCAAAATGCTAACAACAGGTAACATTTCATGAATGTTTATATGTACCAGGTACTGTTCTAGGTACTACACATAGATGAGCACATTTAATCCTCAAAACAACACTATGAGGCAGAAGTTGTTTCTACAGATGAGAACATTGAGCCACAGAGAACAGCGTTAACATGACTAAAGTTCCACAGTCAGGAAGAAGTGGCATTTCTAAGATTCCAACCCACAGAATCTGGGTCCTTAATCCCTAATCCCTACTTCCTCCTCATACAACAACCGCTCCACAATGCAGTCGATGGGTATTCTTGATCAGTTATTTTCTACTGACTTTAAAATTAAGCATGTTGATACCTTGAATTTAAAGAAGAAGTTTCTGTTTATAAACCGGGTATATCAACAGTAACAAATCTTACATATGCCAGAAAAATGTAGGCCATGAGAGTTCTTAAAAATAAACCCAAAAATCCCAGTTCTCAAATCTGATTCCAAATTTGGCGGTTATAAAATAATCACACTTAAAGTGTCTCTCTCACCTCCAAGCCAGCATATACTGTATCTATAGAATGAAATGCTATTTATTTTGGAGTGAGTACAGAATCATGAGACCAGGCAGAAGAATCACTGGGATTATTAGTCTAAACTGTTCGTTTTAGAGATGAAGAATTAAGGTCAAGAGAGGTTAACACATTTTCTTAAAGTCACATTTGAGAGCAAACTATCACTCAGAGAGTTTCTAACAGTCCCAATTTTTCTTTAAGTAATTTGAGGATTAATAAACCAAGATGCAGTTTGTATAGGATGCTGGAGATAAGACAGCTATGAAATCTTCCCTAGCAACCTCCAGAATATTTAATATAAATATTTTCCTACCTGTCATTTAGGACAGTTTAATGAAAGCTTTAAAATTTCTTCAGAAGAGAAGGTGTTGTGTTCAAACCCAAATATGGTATAGATAAAGTCTAAGGGAAAGTGGCAACACAGCATAAGCTATTAACTTTACTGTCAAACATATCTGTTTGAATATTGATTTTTGTCACTTAGTAACCAGGCCATGTTAGGCAATATTTTTTCTCTGAGTCTTTGTTTTCTCATCTGTAAAATAGGGAGAGAAATGCTGATTACTTAGACTGTTATATATATTAAATGGGTTAATATATTTAACTATTAAAGCTTAATAAAACACATAAAAAGTAAGTTTCTGTATTCTCAGTGGTTTCCTTATTTTGACTAAAAAAGAAAATAGCTCATAAAAAGTGTAACATTTGTTTGGCTATATGTTTCTGAATTTATGTCTCCATAAATTGTATGTTGAGAAGTTTGTAAATCTATATTTATTTTTAACATGAAAGCAAGACATCACTTCAACACTATCTAAGCTTGTTTATTTGTTCATTCTGTCTCTATTACCCCAAATTTTAATAAAAATATATCTGAACAGCATACTAGAACTTTATCCCAGGCTACTGTAAAAAAAGACAGATAAAAATCTTTGATAATAAGAAATTATTTTAAGTGTAAAAAATTCTGCATTGTCTGGCTTAAAATAACTTTTTAAAGCATCATCTTCACCCTTTCTCTTCTTGCATTTTACATTCTAGTCCTGCCAAACCATCTGTTGTTCCCTGAAAATGCCATGCTGTTCTGCACTGCCATGTTTTTACATGCATTTCCTCTATCTCTAATGGCCTTTTCCTTGTTCGTTTGCCAAATTCTTACCTGTTTTAGTCTACTAGTGGTACAATCCTTAGAGGCAGGATCCATGCCAAGTTTATTTTTGCTTCCCTGGCACAGTATGAGTACCATGCAAAATGCTTGTTACGTGAATTAATGAAGCAGATGATCAAGCAGGGGCAATACCATTTTGTAAAAATCTGAATTTCACAGTAATGTAAGAAATTTATCTGTACAGTGTCTACTGGCACTTTAAGAACGACTTGAAACACAGAATTAAAAAAATCTACGGAATGATGGCATTATTGTTCAGGTATGTTATTGTTTCATAGAGGATCAAATTTAAAGGACAGCACTTATTTGGATATATGTTTTTGAGATTATATCTCTGATATATTCTGTGTCAAGAGCTTTGTAAATCTAGATTTATTATTTTTAATGTGAAAGCTAGACAGATCTGATGCTAGCCAAGCATTTTAGTCATCTGTAATGTTTATTATTTGGCACAGAGCTGGTATTTACTAATGAATTTGAGAATAATACTGTGCGATATTCAGTGAAAGATAATATACTCAAAATCTACTTTAAAACATTTACATCAGAATATCACAAACCATAAAAATTACTCACGGTTACAATCACTACTGAAAATTAGCATTGCCCCTTTCTGTCTCCACTCTGGTTCCCTTCCACAAGATGTTATTTCTCCACACTTTAAAGCTTCTAGTGCCGGCAAGAGTCAAAAGTAAGCATTTAATGCAGCAATCAAAAATGATGAGTTCGTGTCCTTTGTAGGGACATGGATGAATCTGGAGAACATCATTCTCAGCAAACTGACACAAGAACAGAAAATGAAATACCGCATATTCTCACTCATAGGTGGGTGATGAAAAATGAGGACAGATGGACACAGGGAGGGGAGTACTACACAATGGGGTCTATTGGTGGGAATAGGAGAGGGACAGCGGCAGGGGGGAGCAGTGGAGGGATAGCCTGCGGAGAAAAGCCAAATGTGGGTGAAAGTGAGGATGGCAGCAAAACACACTACCATGTGTGTACCTATGCAACTATCTTGCATATTCTGCACATGTAACCCAAAACCTAAAATGCAATAAGAAAAAGATGTTAATCCTCTCCTAAAGCTAGCAAAACAACCAAAGCAACTCATAGAATGATCCACTGAAATCAGGAATAAAAATAATTGTGCATCACATGCTTGTCAATAGGAAATCTTTAGTACATGAATTCAAAAAGAGAGAAAATTGGAAAATGATAAAAATGCCAAATTAGTCAACACCTAAACTATCCTTTAATGTTTAATTCATGCTCCAACTCCTTTCTAAGGCTCTCCCTATTGACCACCTAACATATGGTCAAGCAATCATTTTTTTCTGTTTGACTACAGACCATACCTTTTGGTCTGAAGTCCCATGTATGGATGTTTTCGCTCTCTCAAAGGACCATAAACTCCTCAAGGACAAGAAATTATTCCATAAAGATTATTTTCTAACCCCACAGTGCTATAAGCATGGTAGATAAATAATACATATTTGATGACTATTATTTGTCCACAAATGCCAAATGGGGAATCCCAGGCACAATGCAGATTGTTTTATGCAATTGTTATTTGTAGTTAAGGGAAACTGCCAAGGCAAGACTGTATACAAGAGAGGAGAGTGTTGAGAGGGGAATCAAAACAGAAGGATAGCATCAGGGACTAATTCTTCATTTGACAGATAGATTGTCTCCTGTTCCCCAGGCAGTCTGCCGCTGAGCATAGATGAGCTACAGTAACCAGACTGGTTCATTAAAATATGGTCCCTTTAGTTCAACATGACTCATCTTTATGATGAAGCTGTGATTCTGGGAACTGAATGTGCTAGTTTTGCTACTCTCACGACACCCGAAAGAGTAACATAAAACTTAATTTTAATGACTTCATATTCAGTTTACTGCCATTGTATATAGTTCAACCTCTGTATGGACCCAACATCTAATAAAATTTGGTAGTACAAAAAACTGTCATAGTAGTCCCTTTGAGCAGTGGCTTACCCTAACTGCTTGGTATTGAAAGTTCGTTAATGTATTTCAAGAAAGTGTTCTAGATAATTAAACAGTCTTTTTCCATCCATATCTCCCACCTCACTGCCCTGATTTAGCAAAACTTAGTGCAACACTAGCACAAATATTGTCTCCTCACTTCTATAGTTGCACAATCGGAATAAGTGCCTGATACATAAAATGTTGAATTAAGAAATAAGTCATTTGCCAAACCAGTTCTTTGGATATCTCAAAGTCTGAACCAAAAACTTGAACTTCTGCTTTGGGTGAGACCAGGGCTAATGAGAAGTAATAGGGCCAGTAAGAATTACTGGGATACTATTTCCTTTGGCAATGGAATGAATGGACTCTATTGCTGCCAAAGGTTTAGTATTCAGATGTTTTCTACTACGATATTATTGCCTGGAAAAGGGACATCTTGTTTGAACTGCATTCTAAAATTTTGAGAGACAGGCCTCTGAGGTGGAGCAAGTATGTGTTTGGGGAGAGAATGTCAAGGTGGGTGAAATTGAGAGACTACTCAATAATTTCCTAAAGAACTTGGTATCAAAGTCACTGTCAAGGCTGAAATATAACTTGCTGGATAAGTCCTATTAATACTGTGTATCAACATTTGGCTTGGCAGAAATGCTATGTACCTTGTTAAATACATTCTTGCAATATCTGTACTATAATATCCACTTTAGTGATAGATGGTTAAGATACCATATTTTGTAAGAATTGTTGAAGAATCAATTAAGCTCTATTAGAAAATTTGGCTTCTGGCACAACTCTGGACTAAGAAACTGCCTGGGAGAAAAAAAGATATTAAAAATATTCATTAAGAAAAGAATGAGCCCTGTAACAATTTACCTACAGAACCGTAACACAAAAGCAGCAGCAGCAGCAGAAACAACAAAGCAATTGGAAAGTGAGCCAAAGATTTGAATATTGAAACCCATGGGCAGAGATAGATCTAAGTCTCTGCTGAGCCTGAGCTTATGAAATTTAGGGGACGCTCTTTAGGAAAAAAAATTATGTGTGTGTGTGTGTGTGTGTGTGTGTAACATTACAAAGGCACCATGATATATATAAGTTTATCTTGGAAGAACAGAGAAAGAGGCATTTGCAGCAGCAGTGATGCCATGGTAATTATGCATCGTAGTAAAGTGAATGCAATAGGCAGCAGTAATATTGACAGAGAAGAAAGTTTATATAGAGGAAAGAGAGGAGAAAAGAGACTCACCTTGTGGGAAGCAAAGAGTTATTTAAATCCGAGAACCTAGAGTCATCACTCTGCCATGCTAAAGGCTTATCAATCATAGGATAGCTATTTTATGGCTAGAGAATTGCTAGAAAGTTGTGGAGCTCACTCTGAAAAAGTGGGTACACTTTACCATCTCCCAGTCTCATCTTCCCATGTCACCTCCTATTCCTCTCTCCTAACCCCCTCCCACTTGCATACCAGTGTCCAAACAGATTCCAAACAGATTCTGACATGAAACAGCATACTGTTATTATTATTTTTTTGAGACAGAGTCTTTCTCTGTCACTCAGATTGGAATGCAGTGGTATGATCTCAGCTTATTGCAACCTCTGCTTCCCGGGTTCAAGCCATTCTCTTCCTAGTAGCTGGGATTATAGGTACCCACCACCATGCTAAGCTAATTTTTGTATTTTCACTAGCAGAGTTTCACCACATTGGCCAGGCTGGTCTTGAACTCCTGACTTCAAGTGATCTGCCATCCTCCTCAGCTTGCCAAGGTGTTGGGATTATAGGCATGAGCCACCACACACCGCCTGAAACAGCATAGTAATTTGCAGGAAAATTGTATGACATAAGTCATGCCCATCTAAAGGTAGGCATCATGCACTTCCAAATTCAAAGACTTTCGATTTTGGCATGTATAATGTAAGCAATTAGTCAACTTGCTTGAGTCAGGAATGATGTGGACCAGTCTGGAGACAGCTGTGTCCTTTTCTTCTGATAAAGAAAACAGGCTTTGGAGCCATACTTCCCCAGCACACCAAATAATGTATTGCCTAGATCATGAGTTTGTTGTGGGCAGTGATAAGCCCTGTTCATCTTTTATTTTTTAATCTCTGGTCTCACTCTGTGCATGGCATTCAAATGGTGTTCGATAAAGCCTAAGAAACAAGCAAAAGAGGAAGTGTGATTCTTTTTTCATATCCTGTGAACACATTAAATGCTGGGGGTGTAGAAAACTACATTTGGCATGATGGGATGCTTGAGGTTCACCATATTAAAGATTCTAAAATTACAGAGAGTATTTTGACAGGTGCTGACAACTCAAAGGACAGACATAACGACCTTGAAGAAGAAAAAGGAAAAGAAGGATGCCTTAGGCTCTGCTTCCATACTGATGTTGGTGAAAGTTAGCTAATCGTGATTTTGGTGCCTTTGGAACTACACTTGATGCCAATGTAATGAGGAAGGCAAATGACCCCAATGTAAACTTACTTAGGAGACACTTATCAGAAGACCAAGTTCAACTCTGTGTCCACTGCCACTCACATCAGCACCAGCCCTGTTTACATGAAATGACAGCCATGAAACAAATATTTTGAAACCCCTTAAAATCAGGGGTGTGTGTGCTGTGTCTGTTATTTATGGATGAAAATAATTTGAGAATACCTATCAGGAAATAAGTCTTTTAATATGTTTTAAATTCTCCATATAAGCTATCTGAAAACTTCAACCACAGCATGCAGTTTCATTAACCAAAAGCCACTTAAACTCCGATTGTAGTGAAGATATACAACTTTAGAAAAGTATAACTTTTCAACTGGAGGAAATAACTTCTATTCCATCCAACTCAATCACTGTTGGCTTTAGAGTTAAAATAGCTCCACCCTTAACTACACAAATCTACAAAATTTACTTTTCACCAATCCACAAAATAGGCATGGTATGAGCTCCCCCTACTGGTACAACACTATTCCCACTTCATGAATACAGTGAAGGATACCTCCTGTGAGTCTTAGAGAAAAAAAAGAATTCCAATTTACTATTAAAGAATTGGAAAAGCTAAATGAGCTTTTGAAACCAAACGATAATCCAAGATAAAGCAGAAAAATAATTCTTTTCAGTCTACAGTAATCTCTGTGAAAGAAAAATGCAAAAGACATGTTTACAAATATTTGACAGCATCTTTTAAATCCTTGCCCAAGAGTAGACAGGCAGAGTGAACTAAATGTCTGTCACTCTCAGTATGCACTGGAGTCCTTATTGATATTCAGACATCACAACAGGCAGAGTTTAATTGCAGTGATGCTTATATATTGAGTATAAGATTTTCCCCAAATACCACATGTCAAAATCTGTAGGCTTTAGATAAATAAGTTAAGGAGCACCATGGAGGCTGAACAAAGTCTATCTGGGCCTTGGGCTTTCTGCATCTGGAAGTGACTTCTATATTGCCATGTGAACTTGGAAACTGAAGGTGGAATCCATAAGCTTTATATTTCCAGTTTCTCAAATTAGTTGTCTCCAGAGAAGAAAATCCAATGTGAGAGAATCAATGGCAAATATAGGTAAAGTGCTATTGTGCAGACATTCACACTGACAAAGAAGGAGAAGTGCTACAAAGGTGTTGCTAGTGATAAGCTGTTACAGAAAAAATATAATGAAAGAAATGAAACTCCCACTCTTTGAGTCAGCAGAAGGGAGCTGTTTCATGATATTTGCTATATTTGTAAGGCTGCAATTTGATTATATCTGATTCTGTTGTCACAATCTGTTACATATCCTACATAGAATATAAATATGTAAAGCCATTTAAAGGCCAAATTATAGAGCTGTCTATTTTTATATTTTACTTTTTACTGCCATACCAGTGATGGTACTTAAATTGTATAAATTTTAAAAGGTATATGAAAAACAAAAACATCAATATATGCAGGCTTTATTCAAAAGCCACTAGTTAACAACCCCAAAAGTACACCAATCTGTTTCTCTTTTGAAAGTCTGAGAAATTACTTTAGGTGAATATAACAGGCTCAATGCATGGGCTTTGGTTTTTAAAATAATACTTTTTGTGACACATTTTCATGTCTTTAAAGTAAACCTACACATTCATTTGTGTTAAATGTGCATGGAGAACTTGGGGAGTGCAAAATGAGGTGATGGGGTTCTTTCTTTTTCTTCCCCTTTCCATATCCTTCTTCGCATTGTCATGTAACATTTTTGTTCACACCAATATCACTATAGAAAGGAATGGGAAATAATGAGGGTAGACATGGCCCCCAAGACATCCATCCCTTTCTCACCACCTTTGTTGCAACCATGCTAGTCAGGTCAGGATCCTCTTTCCCTGCTCCACTATAATAATCTTTTTACTGCTTTATTTGCATCCACTCTTGCCTCATCTACAATTCATTCTTCACACAGATGCCAGAGAAATCTTTTGAAAATATAAACCAGATTATATTACTGTTTCCCAAAGACTTTCCACGATGCTATGAATAAGCTCCAAATTTCTTACCACTTCTCTACTCTCCTCTTCTACCACTTTCCTGCTCATTCACTATGGTCAAGCTGCACTTACCTTCTTTCTATTTCTGGATTTCACCAAGGCATCCCTTGGGACAGACATGTGTTCTTCCTTTTTCTCTGAATGCCCTGCCTCTGATCTTTGTGTACCTTGTTCTTCCTACTAATTAAGTCTTCAGTGAAAAATCTCACTCTTTCCACAAAATCTAGTCACTTTGTATAACATCACTGTTTTACTTTCTTAAAAGTAATTACACTCTGAAATGTTTTTGCTTATTTATTTGCTTGGTTTATGTCTGGTTTTACTTCTCTGAATTAAGTTTCCTGTGAATCAGGACTTTTTCTATATCTCCAAAATATGATTGGCACAGAGTATAATATTATGCTATGCTATCAACACTTACTGTATGAATATAATATAGCAATAAATAAAATGTTATTAAGCACTAGAAGAATGAATACTCTGTATAAAAAACTGCGCAAGTGTGTGTGTGTGTGTGTGTGCATGCACCTGTGCACACATACTTGTATGTGCAGGAGACTAGCAAGCCAAAGTCACATTACACAAAACAAATAGCACAGATGTTTCTATGACTATTGTAGTATTTCTCCTTAATATCAATACCTTAATTTTCACCAAAATAACATATATTCAACATATTTTAATATGAAAGTTTATAATTTTCTGTCATAAATCCTTGACTTTAAAAAATAAAAGACTACACATAAAACAGTGGAGAAAAGGGAGACTTTGGAGTCCCAGGAGGCTGGGTCTAATTCCTGGCTTTGCCACCAACAATACTCGATGATGCATAAATAACTTAATATTTGTGTCCCTTATTTTCTTTCCCCAAAATGGAGGTGATATATCTTTCTTGAAGAGTTATACCAAGTACTTAACATATGGCTATAAAATGCCTGATACATAGTAGGTACTCATTATAAGTATCTTAAGATAATTTCGTGTTTAGAGTGTTATACTGGGCTTATCAATTACGGGAGAAGATAAGCTGTATGAACTTTTGTGAGTCATATAAATACACACATACACATAAAATCTGTAAAACAGCAGTGATGTTTTCAATGTTTCTGTAATTATCTACTTTGAAAGCAGCTTGCCTAAAAGTAATATACTATTACAAGTACTTTTGCGTCCATTTCTTTTCCTCTCCAATAACCCCAGGGAATAGTAGGCAACTACTGAATTTTTCTTTTGCATGGTCTTGTATCAGAGGTTAAAAAAAATATTAGAGACTTTGTCAAAAAGAATGTTCCCTCAGCATTATCAGTAGATACTGTGTGCTAGAAACGTCAGAAATCATACTTTTTAATTCTCAGATATTTAGAGGTGAAAACTACTTAGAGAAAGTTAGATAAATATCTCTGAACTTAGGAAAATTTCAGAATTGGTTGAAACAAGTACAGTTTTTGAAACATTATTCAGTGTAGTAGAGCCCCTTTCATACATTTATTTGCCCAGTCCATGGGTGTTCATTGAAATGGGTTTGCCTTTTACGACTGTTTGCAGGTGAAGGAAAAGGGACCTGTCTCTAGTTCGTGATGTGGTGGGAGTATAGATGTGTTGAGCCAGAAGAAGTTTTTAACTGTTAGTTATTTGAAAAAAAAAAAAAAAAAACGTGGAAATGAGTGGCTGTGAATTTGAATTTTTCTCCCTTTCCAAGCATAAACAGTGTTTGCATTCCATTTTATACCTCTTAGTCCTTATCTCATTCTTCTCCCTCCCCTCAGGTATGGGAATTGCTCCTACGGAGAAGGCTCAGAAGAGCTATGGGAGTGCCTATGTTGCCGAACCGTGGCAGCTTCATCACTCTTTATTACTTTCTTCCTTGAAATGTACACATACTTCCCAACACATACTCAAGACTCATCCAGAATTATGTAATAGAAAATGGAACATAGACTTTTAAAATATTTTTCTTACAATGTATTAAATTCCTGTAGAAAATCCCAAAAGATTCACATTAAGACAGGTACATATTTGTAAGAGAGATTGAGAAAGGAGAACTATTTCAAAGTGATAAAAATATTTTCAATATAGAAATTCTTTTAAATTTCTAGCTCAAGGCTTTAGGTACCTCTAGTCTAAGGTTCAGAAGGAAACTCAAGCAGTTATAATGCTAGACCATTCCTCAGGCTCCATATGCCCTGCAGTATGGGGCAACAGAAAGGAGAGAATCCAGGGGCTAGGAGAAAAATGAATGGGATTAGGGCAGAGTGTTGCAAAGTGTGTATGTATCACAGATGACTAGACTCTTTGATTTTTAACATTATTGCTTAAGAAAAATGTTTCATTGTTAGGTATTCTTTAAAAAACGTTTCAAACAAAATTTAGCAAATTTGTTACTTCAAGATATATATGAATCTTTTAGAACAGTTTTTTAGAACTGAAGAGTTTCCTGGGATACAAGCTTTTCAGTGCTAAAACCAGAAAAATCCTGGGCAAACTGGCACTAGTTGGTCACCTTATATATGGCTCTTGAAAAGGAGTCAAAATATGTTGCTTTTATCAACCTCACTTAAGTGGATACTTTTTTCAGAATAGCATCTCAAGGCATTCAAGTTCCACGCAACACATTTTTAAAAGTGCTGGAGAAGAAGGCCTTCTAATTTTCCTAGTCAGCCGAATGAAACATTGATTTCAACCTTTGTTTTGTCTGGCAAGAATGAAACCTATTTTTCCTAATAAAATACCTACTGGCAGCATTAAATGCTATTTTAGATGGGTGAGAAAAATGCATGTGGCTGTGGAGTTAGGAAAAAATCTATACCTGGAACACATTTTTCTTGATTTTCTTCTCAAAACATGTGTTGGGTGTACAGAAACAATCAAAGGGAGAAATGGCTAAAATTAGTAAATATTGTATATGTTAATATAGAAAGAAATGTTGAGAGTTAGAATGTATAAAGCTAACATTTAACACATCTGCAGCTATTTAAAATTCCATCTTTTTCCTTACTTAAACATTAAAACTTTTCTACAAAATGCTGAACATCACTGCTTTCTCCTTTCTTCTGATATGTTTCATTGAAAAGTTCTTTTCTCTTTGCTAGATTGTTCTTTTACCTTGTTTTTCCAAATTCTCCTTTTTATCCTCTACACTTATATTATATATTTGAGCACAGTATTACCACATTGCTGAAGTTTCACATTAGCAGCAAACAGATGGGATAGAAGAGCATGAGGACAGAGGTAGAAGATCTGACTTGAAGTTAATGGAAGAAACAGAATCAATTTGCAGATTTCTTCAGAGATGATGCGTATTATGGCATTTTCTATGCCCACTGCCAGTAAGTTGCGGGCCATAGTTAGCTATTACTGGGAAGTAGAAGAGTGGCTTCTATGTTCATATATGCATTAATTAATTGTATTCATAGCAGTTCTCATCACTTCATGATAAGTCATTCATTCATCCCTTAATTTAACAGGTATTTAACAAGCACATGGCACACACCAGACACAATTTTGTGAAACTTTGTTGGTTGAATCTTTACTTTCAGTCTGCCTACAGTGATATGGACTTACTCTAAAATCATTTGATCTAGAATCACCATGGCATCAGATGGAGGCTCCATTTTTCTCTCCATATATCTTTGAGTATTTCAGAAGTGAACTTTTCAAATACTCAATGATATATGGAGATCAAATTTTCTTCCCCACAAAGGTAAGAAAAATTTCCTCCCCACAAAAGTAAGAGACTTTCTAGATATGAGGAACTAATACCCAGTGCTTTATTTTCCAAGTAATATGTATTGATGGTTAAAGTAAGTTTTATAAACTTTATACATAAATTTACTATAATTGTAGTTCCTTGAAAATTCAGAAAAGACAGTTCCCTGCCACCCCCATCCTCACTGGTGCAATGTCAAATTAAACAAAGGTATCAAATGGAATTTCAAATAATACATTCTCTAGCCAAAGTCATTTGATATTTTAACATGTAATTTGGATGTGGAATATTCACATAGGTGAAAATCACATTAATTTCCTATAAGCTAACTAGAATCCTAAAATGACTTCTTTTTTTTCTGTACACTACGTTTGGAGAATGAGGTAGATCACAAGTTAATACACTGATATTAGATGTCTCTCAGGCTAAGCTTGCAGCCTGTTGTTGCTAGGCGCCTCTTGGCATGTCATTATGTTTTGTTGTTGTTGCTGGTTTTCAGTCATCTTTTATGAAATTAAAATACTTCCACAGTTATTTTAGTACCCAAAGCCATTCATATTCAACTTTTAATTTAGAATTTCAAATAATTTAAATGGCAGCATGCAAATGTGACTGAAAACATTTAGAAATTTAAGCACATTTTCTTTTTAAATTTTATGTTTATATATATATATATATATATATATATATATATATATATATTTTTAGAGATGGGATCTTGCTACATTGCCCAGGCGAGAGTGCAGTAGCTATTTTTAGGCACAATCATAGCATACTGCTGCCTCTAACTCCTTGCCTCAAGCAATCCTCCCATCTCAGCCTTCTCAGTAGCTGGGACTATAGGCACATGTTATCACACCTGAATGAAGCACATTTTTTATTGTTAGTGCATTGGTTCAGCTGAGCAAATACTTAATAAAATTCTACTAAGCACCAGCCTTTGTTTTCCAATATACAGGTATTAATAGTCGTTAGCCACAGGCACATACAAAACACAGATTATTTTAATGGATCAGACTGGTGGTACAAAGTAGAATTGATGAGAGATATGTAGTCCAACCAGGGGATGGAGGACAATATCCTAATGAAGATTATCATCAACTTAGTCTTGGAATATGAATAATGTTTAGGCAAAAACATGGGAAGGGTTTTGGATAAATAGAAAAGCATTAACAAAGCACAGGGGTATACAATTGATGGGCTATCCCAATTAACTACTCTCAACAAAAAAGTATACTGGAGTGTCAAGTCTGAGGTAGAGAAAATGAATGATGTGGATGGAAAGGCAGGAAGAGAACCAGTTTTGGAGATCTTTGTATCTCCTGTTGGGAAGACTAATTTTTATTCTAAGGATGATGGACAGCCATTGCTGAATTGCAAGTAGGGGAATATACTTAGATAAGTATTTCATGTAAATATTCTGACTGTGTAAGTAAGAAAAATTTTGGGTAGACAAAAATGGAAGTGGAGAGACCTGTTAGGAAGCTTTTTTCCCCAATGCTATAGATGAGAGATGCCTAGGGGCTGAAATAGGCTATTGGTGGAGCGTCTGGAGATACAGATCTGAGAACTATTCACAATAGAAAATCCACAGAGTGTGCTGACTTATAAGATTGGGCTTACTTTATAACTCTGCCACATTCGATTTCAAAGCAGATCTCGGCACAAGGGAGCTCTCTCTTACTAAAAGGCCAAGGGAGTTTCCTGAATCAATGCCTGAATGTGGTTGGGCAGCTTGAACTTCAAAGCAGTGTGGGCATGAGCTTCCAGAATATAACCATTTAATATCACCTCACCATTTAAGATGCACTATAATAACCATACTACGAATTCCCTTTTTTTCTTTAAACTGCCAGCTATGTTTCTCTTTAATTATATTTAAAAATAACAGTTATTTTAAAGATAAGCACATTGAAACTGCTATTACGGCTGTCTTTTGAGTAACTGAATAAAATTTTTACCACTGTAAAACTCACTAACCCTTAAGGATCAGATCTCAAACTATATCACAAGGCTCAAAGGGGCCAGAGAAGATGACACTCTACAGCTTGACATGTCCTTTCAACAAGTTGCTACCACTACCACTTA
Source organism: Callithrix jacchus (assembly GCF_049354715.1). Lineage (NCBI taxonomy): Eukaryota > Metazoa > Chordata > Mammalia > Primates > Cebidae > Callithrix > Callithrix jacchus. The sequence continues at coordinate 113,095,916 of NC_133507.1, forward strand.
AATCAATGTGTCAGAAATTCTGCTTGCCAAAGGTCATATGTTCCTGTGAGTGCTATGGTCTCTGGAGAGGACAGTCAGCATATCTGTAATGACTTTCAGACTATCTCAATGCTTGCAAGAACATGCAAACTTATCAATGTTGCCAGGACCAAATATATGCAGAGTACACCATTTTTTATAGATGCAATTGTAGAAATGGGTTCCCTCTCCAACTGATTCCACTAATATGTTCCTTCTGTTTGTGGCCTTCACCAAAAGAAGGTAATGACAGAATGGCAATCCAGTCAGCCAAATTACAGGAGAAAAGAGTGAGAATGAAGCTGGAAAATGAGAAAAAAATGGAGACAAAGTTCAAGTTTATAATAAATATTATTTAATTTGGAATGAATTCAGTTTAAATAACCGATTTGCAGAATAGGTTCTTGGAAGCACCAGGCCAACATTATTTGAAATCCAGTTAATTCTCCCTTTATTCTTTTCAGAGAGTGATCAGCAAGGAACACAAAATTAAAAGATTTTTCAGAACTAGTTTACTAAGTAAAGGCATTGGAATAATTCTTTAAGCCAGGATGCTAACACTATTTAAACATATTGTTTTCTATTTATTCCTGGATTTTTTTAAAATCTCAAAGCTGTAACAATGTGTAATTTACCAGAGAAAATAAAATTGCTCTTTGTTAAGTACACATTGAAAATAATATGCTACAATATGTATTGTTCATTTAGTACATTGAAAGAAAAAGCTATATTTTTCAAGTCCAAATCTGAAACAAATTCGTGCAATTTGGCATGCACTGCAGCATGCAGAGACATTCCTATGCATTAAATACTATCTGGAATCAGGTGAAATTTTCTGCTTGCTTAAAAATTTCAAAACAGAAGAAGGATATCTTAAATAAAACCCCAATACAACAATACCTTATGAGGATTAAAAATAGATTTGACTACAGCAAAAACTAGGATATGTACTCAATGTACTCAATAAAGGACCATACACAAGTCCCTCAGATGAGTAGCAGAGTGATATGTCTAAAATAGAAAAGAGATACTGTAATCCCCAAATCAATGACAACCAGAGAAAAGAAACTTTATCCCTTTTTCTTTTAATTGCACAAATCTCCCTGCTTTCTCCCCTACTCTTGTACTTCAGCACGGCATGTTCTCAACACAGCGGCCACAGTGATCTTTTAAAATCACCAGTCAGATTACAATATTCTCCTCTGCTCCAGACCCTTCCAATGACTCCATGCTCACCTAGAGGAAGACCTTTCTGTTTCTGGCCTTGAGAGTCATTCCCACTCTTTTCTCACATCTTCATGCAAGCATCTTCTCACTCATTTTAGTCCGTCTAACATCCCTGATGTTTTTGGAATATCCCAGATGTGCATTTGCTTCAGAGTTTTCTCATTTGCAGTTTTCTTTGCCCGCAATGTCCTTCCCCCACTCAGCTGCAAGACTTGCTCCTTCATTTCCTCCAGATCCTTCTCCAAGGCCTTTCTGATCACCCCAAACATATTAGTAACCTCTCGTTTCCCTTTCCTCCCCCTGCATCGCCCTCATTACCATCTGCAATCTGTGTATTTCCTTGTTTATTTGTTTACTCCTCCTGTCTCTTTCCAAGAAATAAGCTCTACAAGGGTAAGAATTCTGTGGTTTTGTTGTTGCTTTATATTTTACAGATCTTAGTGGATACCGTGGTGCAATGTCCACATTTTTCCCTTTCAGCTGCTTGGAGTGTTGCACTCAGACAGCTCGCCTTTGAGTCCCTCTCCAGGTCCAGTCTGCAGCTGAGTAGAGCTGCCTGGCCCAAGGTATTCTCCCTTTTGGGAGCTGCCCCCATCAATGGTGATTAATGATGGGGTACAAAAGCTCAGCCCTATTTTTCCAATTGAGGACAACTCATAGGGGATATCCCATCTTGAAAACTCATATGGGTCACTCTATGTAGCTTTTTTTTCTTCTGCAGCAATTCAAATTCACCCTCTTCCCAATCCTACTTTCCTCTCTTAAGCAGATGCTGATCCTGACAGCACAAATCCATAAATTTCATGTGCACAAATTTCAACCTTAGAGTACTTCCCTGCCCACCCTTCCAGGGTCGCAAATAAAGAAACAAAAAACAGAATCTAAGTAGCCTGTCCAGGCTCAGTAGCTACAGTAGGTACTGGTCAGTAGCCTGGCTAATAAGTGGTGAGCCAGGATCCAATCTGGAGTCTAGCGCTCTAGAGTCTGTCCTTCGAACTGCAACTTCCTCCTGCTAGTTACATAACAATCCTATCTATTTTTTAGCAATGATTTAAGGTATATCTAATACCTTAGAGTGAATACTTACAGAAAATTAGGAATGGGATCAGGATTGGATAAACAAGGGATAGAACAGTTGACAATCATTAAGTCCCATGGACTGAGGTGTGTGATTAACTTAAATAACAGAAAATAATATAAATCCATGGGGTTTGAGAACTACATTGAGTAGAATAGATGATTTCAGAATCAAAAGTGAAAGTGGGAAGGGGACAGGAAAAGGTAATAATAAAATGTCATTGGATAGCTGGTAGAATTGATGATTTACGTAAACCTTAGAAGATGAGGTCTGCTACAGTTGTTGCAAAGAAGTACAAGAGGTAGGGCAATCTTGCAGACTAGTTTCCTTCCTTCTTGAAGTTCAAGGACTAGCTTAGTTACCATATTTATTGCATAAAGAACTCATCCTTTCTGATCTTCCTCTACACATTCAAAGGCTGTTGCTGTGATCTAAAAATGTGAGATAAAGGCAGGATAGCTAATGGGTTCAAAAATACAGTTAAATAGAAGGAATATGATCTAGTGTTTGGAAGAACAACAAGAGGACTATAGTTAAAAATAACTTATTGTATATTTCAAAATAAGTAAAAGAATGGAATAGGAATGTTCTCAATACAAATAAATAATAAATGTATAAGGTGACGGATACCCCAATTACCCTGATCTTGACACATTGCATGCTTGTATCTAAATATTACATGAACCTATATGCATATACAACTATTGTGCATTCATAAAAATTAAAAATTAAAATAAAGAAATGCTATAATAGTGCTTTCTATAAATGATACTATAGACCACTTTATAAATAATCATAACATGAACATAGGGATTCTTACAGATTTACCTCGTTCATATTTTGACATCAACAGAACTGTAATAAAATCTTCCTGTCGATTTTAAAAGAATCTATTTCTAAAAAGCTTAATGCCCTACGAAAAACTTTGCAGTGCTTAGAGCCTTCATAACAATTCTTTCTTGTAAGTATACAGAATCTCCTATATTGTGACTCCCTTCTATTTCTTCATTATTGGTTTGCTATAGAGGCAATATCCCTGCCATGCCACTGTAGTTTTAAGAATAATTATGTACTGTCTTGAAATTTTTTTTTTTTTAGAGACAGAGTTTCGCTCTTGTTACCCAGGCTGGAGTGCAATGGCGGATCTCGGCTCACAGCAACCTCCGCCTCCTGCGTTCAGGCAATTCTCCTGCCTCAGCCTCCTGAGTAGCTGGGATTACAGGCACGCACCACCGTGCCCAGCTAATTTTTTGTATTTTTAGTAGAGACGGGGTTTCACCATGTTGACCAGGATGGTCTCGATCTCTTGACCTTGTGATCCACCCGCCTCGGACTCCCAAAATGTTGGGATTACAGGCGTGAGCCAGTCACCGCGCCCGGCCCCTGTCTTGAAATTTTAAACATTATTTCTTATTTCTTACCTATCTCGTATAGCTGCATTTCCTCTGGATGCATTTATCTTCCATCATGTGTATTAACACAGTGATTTGACTTCCTTTCAAGGGGTAGAGCTAGCTGTATCTTCTAAATACTAAAAACTGCATGAGTTTCTTAGAGTTATTAGTATCCCAGTGTCAATACTTTAAGCCATGGACTTAAAATCACTAATTAAAATATGCAAAATTCTAATTAAACTCTTCAGAGAAATTATATTCTTAGAGTATCTGGGAATGAAGAGCAAAGGTAACATGAATTCTTTTAATTTCATTTTTAATTTTTTAGAGTTCAAAGTTCTTTGCATTACTTTATTTTAATCACCTTTCCTATAGATAGATATTACTGTTTTACTGATAAAATAAATGAATCCCCCAGGAAACTGAGAGTAAAAATCAAATTCTTCAAGTCAGTTAAAAATCTAGAATGCAAATCTCCTGATTCATAATCCAAAGCCATTTCTATCATACTACATATAATGATTAACTTTCTTTTCCTATACATAGTTTTAAAAAACCCTTATGGATGATTCAGACAAAAGTTTGTAGCATTTATTTCACATTCTTAAGCAGTCTGTAGAAATTCAGAAAACATTATTGCTCTACTGGAAGAAAAAAGTTATTTTTATTTTTAAGAGTATTCATGTGTGAAAATGAAGTATAGCCATGCTGATAACAAAGGTCCTTTTCTCCTCCTTTTTCATTTGCCATCTTTTTCACTTTATTTTCCTCATTCTGTTTGCTTTTTATATTTTTCCAATTTTGCTATACATTACATGGTCCTCATTCATTCTATCTCTATTTCATTACTCCATTGCAGTATTGTTTCTCTTTTAGGTAAAGAGAAAGCAAGATGGATTTCAACCTATGAAGAGCTGAGATAAGATTTCAATTGAAGTTCAGATGGCTATAAGCTCATCTCCAGCAGAACAGCAGCTCTCAGGTGTGGCAGAGCAAAAAGAGGATAATTTCTGCTTTCTTCCCATATAATTGCCTGGGAAGAATCTCAAACCTGTCATGCTTGGTAGAATTTCTTTATTAAATCAGTTTTTCAGCAGAAGTTGCTTACAATTGACACCTGTCAGACTTTGACTATAACGTGAGCCCAAAGGAGGGGGGGAAAAAAGACATATAACCATGTTGAGATATATTGTGTTTGCCAGAATTTGACCATGACAGTGGAAAAGTGGAAAAGGTATGCTGGTTGGAGAGAGAATTAGTTCAGCAACATGGAAGGAAAAATAACTTAGCTTTCTATAAGCATATTTTATGGAATAAATATTCAATTCCTTGTTTTTTACAGTATAGTTAACATTTTATTTCTGCAGGGGAATATTTTTCTTTTCATAATTAAATCGTATTTTTTCCATTGTGTACTCAGAAGAGAATTTACATGTAATCTCCTTCAGTGTAAAGAACTGTGTCATATTTATCTTTACAGCCCCAGAAATCTTGCAACCATACCTAGGTTATAGTATTAGCCTCATTTCGAGTAACCGAATTACGAAGTATTATAAAATCCACATTAGAAAGACAAGAATTAAAAAAAAACAACTCTAAGTTTAAAAGTTCTTAAAATCCTTTTTGCCAGTTTTTAGCAGTTCACATAATCAGAAATAGCAGCCCAAGATCTACAATGTGTTGCCATGTAAACCTTTCTTGTTCTATCCAGTATGTATGTGAAGTAACTGTCTTAATTATTGACATCTTTAATAATGTTACATGAAAATAATTTGCACTGGAATTTTTTTCATTAAATAAAAACCATATGTCAACTGATTTTATACACCAAATTTATCATAACAACAATTATCTAGAAAATTCATATAAAAATAAGGCTTTTTATACAAATAATAGACATAAGTTTAATTTGACTTGTTTTAGTACATATCCAACAATAACCTATTAAAGAATAATCTTAAAATTGTAAACAATTATAAAAATTGTATAAATGGTCCAGTGCTTCCTTTTATCTCATAAAATAAAAATATACTTCTTGTATCCATGCTGTGTATCTCAGATACATTTTATTACTATAAACATTATCATATAACTTCCCATAAGAAGATATTAAAATTTAACTGTGGATTCTCCCATATGTACAGGAGGATAATACATTTATAATTATTTTATAGTTAAAATATAGTTTTAATTTCACCAGACTTACTTATTTTTCAGAATCTAACAAAACTCTAAGCAATAAAGAATTTTTTTAAAAACAGTAATGGAAAATATTCATAGCATTATCTTTATAATATGACTGAAAGACTTATGAAGAAAAGCAGAGGTTAAAAAATATTCTTTAACCACCCACACACCTCTGAATTTTGAGAGGAAGTGCCTTTAATACATTTTCTTCCTGCAGTATTTGTTGCTTAAGGAAGTCTGCGGGTGGATAAGAGGTTATTAACCCTCCTACACATACCCGTTTTCTTATTTACAACATTAAACTTCCATATATATAAGTACTTGAAACACCAATCATTTTCTATCACTTTCTCAAATTCTTTGGAATTTGGACCACATATTACCTCCCTATACCACATTTCACAGTTATAGTTTATCTTGATTTTTTTTTGTCAGTAGTGAATCTATCCAAAAGTTTATTTAATGTAGATGCCTTGCAAACCAAACACTTTTGTTCAAAAAAAGAATTCCATAAATGGCAGGTCCTATGTTCAAAACTAAACATACAAAATTATCTTTTGTATTAGCGAGTTTTCTTAAACACTGAAAGAAGAGGATACAGTCACTGAAATGGGACAGCCAAATATTAAAATTTGTATGAAGTATTTGTATCATTACTTTACAAATTACCTTTAGGAGAGAATGCACCTTTGTAGGATCATGTTGGAAACACAGTAAACATGTTTTACCTCAATACAGTTAACCATTTGAATTGTTTCAGCTGAATAAATAGGTCAATAAATATTTTAAAACTCCCTATAAAATGTACAATTATAAGTTAAAATAAATTGTATAAAACCTTTATGTCAGCTGGGCGTGGTGTCTCATGCCTGTAATCCCAGCACTTTGGGAGGCCGAGGCAGGCAGATCATGAAGTCGACAGATCGAGACCATCCTGGCCAACATGGTGAAACTCTGTCTCTACTAAAAATACAAAAATTAGCTGGGAAGAATCTCAGACCTGTCATGCTTGGTAGAATTTCGCCTGTAGTCCCAGCTACTTAGGAGGCTGAGTCAGGAGAATCGCTTGAACCTGTGAACCTGAGAGGCGGAGGTTGCAGTGAGCTGAGACTGTGCCACTGCACTCCAGCCAGGCAACAGAGCAAGACTCCATTTCAAAAAAAAAAAAAAAAAGCCTTTATGTTCCTTTTTTATTATAGTAAAAATGTTCCCTCAAATGCAGTAAAAGACAGATAGATCCTTGTGCAAATGGTTAAGCTTAAATTATTTTTAGAATAATCAGGTCTAATCTTCATTTCTAATGTAATATTCATCATGTTAAAAATAAAGAATACTTTTTAAAAAAGTCATAGTTCATATGTTTTTGACAAAAAGTAATAATTGATACATGATTTTAGATTTGTAGATTTAACGATATCATTTATGATAGTCACATATGATAAATGTTTTACAACCAAATTTGTTCACTTCACTCTTGTTCAATGCACTCCTCTTTGGTATTATATTAACTTTTGTTAAAATAAGAAATTAGAAAATAACTATTAACCATCCGAAGTGCTTGCCAAGTAAACCCAATTATTAATTAAATACACATTACTGTGAATACGTTACATAGAGATTAGTTAGAACGATCACTAGTTACAATTGTTGGATTAGCCAAATGATCGCAAGTTATTCAATCACTTTTGCTTTATTCAAAAATAAATCAAGCTGATTCTGGCCTCTCAATGTCTTGGTAATACGAATTCTACAGAAATACAGGGGAAAGTCTATCTTCTGAAAAGGAGAGACAGCAAGTCAAATATATCTCATGATTACAACCCAAGGGATCTGTGAGTTGAATTTGTGCATGCCACTCTAAATTAGGTTTCTAGGTTTTAGTTTCTAAGTGTTTTTGGTATCCCATAATAAAGAATTTAAAGAAAATAAAAGCAAATAGTATTACAGAGCAAAGTAACATGTAAACAGAAAAACAAGCAATTCTCTTGAGAAAAATCTGATCAGTCTCTAATTTTAAAAACTGTATGCAATTAGGAGCAAATACTCATCACCACAATTTCAGAATGGCAGTTATTTAAAAGAATAAGCTCAGAATTAAATGTGTTATGTGCTTTTTTTCTAATGCAAATATTTGAATATGATTTTGTTTTCTCCAAGTTAGCATAAAGCACCTATAATTGAAAGGAAGAGTGATTAAAAAAAGAAAAAGACAAAGAAAAGAAAGAAAGTGGTTTCCCTGGGATGTTTCACTCATATGGTATAAAATAAGTTATAAATGTCATATTCATGAGATTAAAATAATTTCCTGAAAATATTTCTTATTCAGATCACAAGATAATGAACTAAAGATTTTAATATCAAATGCAGCAAGGAAGAGTGAGTTTGACTTCACTTTCATTTGCATGTGCTAATAACAATGAATGAAAACTAGAAACTAGTACGTGAAACAAAACTCACATCTTATTGTTAAAAAATAAAGATGTGATGTATATTATGATAAGATAGTCAAGTAGGAAAAAGTATATGGTAATGCTTTAACAGAAAGTGAAATGAAGACATTCTGTGTCCTGTGAACTGGTATGCTTTATTTTGTCTTTAAAGATGCTAGACAATTAACAAGACTGGTTGGGTGAACAGTGGAACAGTTCAATCTCAGCACAATATTTGCAAAATTAGGTAGTCTATGTATAAAACTAAACAGCTGGAAAATATATAGAATTTTTCATAGAAACTATTTTCTTACAAAAGCAACATTTTAAAAAATTAATTCATTTCTAATTAATAATATTCTAATGGTAAAACATCTACTAAAGGAACTGTCTCTTTTTTCCTGTCTTTTCTTTTACTTTAAGATTTAATATGTTCATCTAAGCTCTTATTTTCAAAACCTTTAGGGAAGCTTTCTTGGGAATACTATATTAATCAGCTAAAGAAACCTTTATTAGAAGTAGAGAAAGACTGTCCAGACATCAAAGGACTGTCAACATCATGTGACATTGAAACATACTCTATGCCTGAGTCTTGACTGCTGTTCAGTTTTAGTCTTTATGAAAAAAAATTGTGCTTCAATCTGCTGCTGTTCAGTTTTAGTCTTTATGAAAAAAAATTATGTTCCAATATGCTGCTCTAATTATGTTCTGTGGGTATTGCTTATTTGAACTAGTTAAGCCTTTCATTACATAAGGAAACTTGATAAATCTTTCAAGTATTTCCTGAACTAGATAAAGGGTGCATTAAATATCCACCTCCCTGAACCCAAGGCCTTCTTGTACTTATCTTTTATCAAATTCTGTATTTAAAAACTACGATCAGCTTGAAATAGCATATTTAATTATTTTACACAACTAAAGCAAGGTCTTGAGAAAATGCTTTTATTTGTTTTGTTTTTATTAATCTGGAAATTATACGTAGGTTGTGTTTTGTTTTGTTTTGTGTGTATAGAAGTCGAATTTTGTTTGAATTTCACCTGGAAAACTATTTGGAACATTTAGATTTTAGTTGCAATCTATAAGTAAAATCTTTATTTGGTAGTAAGTACATTAGATGAAATTTTAAAGTTTCTCTCTCTCTCTCATATACTTCCCTAAACAAAACTAAATAATGGGAACATATATTATACTTTATTAAAAATGACTATAGATTAATTTAGTCAAGGAAGCAAAGATAATATTTTACTTTCATTGGACTTAATTTTATCTTTTTCACTTTTATGACCTAAAGTTCATTCAGTTCCAAATTATAAATCTGATAATTAAAACCTTGTCTGCATGGTAGTTCATATATGTGTTGCTAGTACCTCGTAATTGAGAGCAGTGTCATATATTTAAAAGCCCAAATATTTAGATGATTTTCTCATGAATTCCCTCTGCCCTGCCAAATATGCTTACATGTTTGTCTTTGGAAGTTTTGACATTACCCCTATCCATCTCAAAGATTACTTACAAACAAACAAATAAATGAACAAGGTAGATTAAATAGAGACAGAGTATGATTTATAAGTATGCCAAATAATTTGCATGGTTTATACGTGTACTTAATATGGAGACAATTTTTCGTGTTTTCATCTTTCCTAAAATGCAAAATACAATTTTGTCTTAAATATCTGAAATGGAACACATATAAGTAAACATACATAATAATATCCACTGGTAAATCTTCAAATATGTAAAAAAGGCAACTCTTACCTCCATCGCCAGATCCTGATCCTGCATCTGTGGGGGGGGGGAGGGGAAATTATATTTACTAGTAAAACACATTCAAAAATATTTATGACTTCTTAAGTTCAAGTTTACTTTCTTAGTTTAATACTGCAATAATATTGTTTGAGAAAAACACTAATATTTAATCCAAAAATGTATCTTCACATCAATTTAATTTAATTTCTATTAATGTAACTTCTAAAATAAATTATCCATCATTTATTCCAAAGCTTTATGAAAACATTATTACCCAGTTGGGAAAATATCCTAATCTCAGCTATGAAAAATTCCTAATCTTGGCAGGCTGGATTTAATAAAATATTAAAAATGAAATGCTGGTAACAATCAGTAAGTTTCAGAAATTAAATAGTCTAATGCATGTGGCAAATGAAATCATAATTAAGGCTTATATTCTTGCAAATTGCAAATAAACAGAGAAAAGCAGTTTAAAGAGAAATGTATTTTATATAGGTGTTGATATGTTTTACAAATACCACAATCGTGAATGATTCTATCTGTGACAAATCATCCTTTGTTTTTGAAGTCAGTAGAAGAGAACTTAATTTTTGACTTTGTGCTTAAAGTCAGATATTCAACTAAATGATGCTTGCAGAAAAAAATCATACTTCCTCTTCTGGATTTTTCTTTCACCGCTTCTTCTCTCCCCTTCCACCCATTAATTACGGTTGATCAAAGCTGTCTATTTCTGGGAGCATAGTTCCCAGAAACACCCAAAATTTCAAGTTGGAGTCAAGACAATTGAGGTTCCATCTGATTCTACTTCTTAAGTGTAGACATAATCTTCCCTCTGCCTTTCCATTTTTGTTCATTCCAAATACATTTGGTTATGTATTTTAATGTTAATTACAGGGAAGTAAGATTAATATTGGTATTCTCTGTCTGGTGTGCCCTTATCCCACAATGAAATCTCAACCAGCGTTCCAGGCTTATACCAAGTGCCACTCTTAAGAATGTATGGTTTTAGTCCAATGAAAATAAAACATGACTTTTACTTGTTTGCTTCCATGATACTTTTTGAGAAGCACCACATAGAAAGAAGCATGGTGTATGAAAATCCACAGAAGGCTGACACATATGGAAGAAGGAAGACCTTCCCAGAAGCCCTTCTTCTTATATGTATTGGCTTTGGAACTACCATGAAGGAGCAGTAGTTTGAATTGTCAGTCTTGGAGAATCACATTAACTAAATTCATAGGGTCTAACACTGTTATATTAAAATGTCAAGTATATTCAATTAACTACTAATGACATATGTCTTTGGATCAGCATATCTTTTCCTTAAAGGCAAATTAATTGGTAAAACAATTTATGATAAAAATTATTCTGGCTGGGCGTGGTGGCTCACGCCTGTAATCCCAGCACTTTCGGAGGCCGAGGCGGGCGGATCACGAGGTCAAGAGATCGAGACCATCCTGGCCATGGTGAAACCCTGTCTCTACTAAAAATACAAAAATTAGCCGGGCGTGGTGGCACGTGTCTGTGGTCCCAGCTACTCGTGAGGCTGAGGCAGAAGAATCGCTTGAACCCAGGCAGAGGTTGCAGTGAGCCGAGATTGCGCCACTGCACTGCAGCCTGGAGACGGAGTAAGACTCCGTCTCAAAAAAAAAAAAAAAAATTATTCTTAGTAAATGTAGAATCAGACAAGGATTTTAATCATACCGTTTGACTGTTTAATGATAACAGATCAAGAAAGGCTGATGAATTCATATAGATAATAGAATATTCCTACCAACTGAACTGTCTGTCATAAGTCACAACATGATCTCTTTTGGACAGAACAGTGCTTGAGTGCTTAATGTTTGTCAAGCTTCCTTTTTGTATACTTTCACAGACAAAAATTTTAATTGATTGTATTTGCATTAATTTGAAAGCTTAATTCAGTATTACGCTCATTTGAGGCTAAATTACAAGTTGTAGTATTACAGTGGTAACACATTCTAAATATATTTTAATTAAATGTATATAGTTTATTTTAAATTTCCTTCTATAAACTTTTTTAAGTCAAGGAAAATGTGTTGTTCATCATTCTATACTTATATGAGCATAATGGGAAATGCATGAAGGCTTATGAGTTTCAAGCTCCAAACCTCACACATTGCATGATACAGAAATGTTATTCATCCTTCCTAAGCATATTCCTCCTCTATTCAATTGGGTATTTTGAGGCTTACTGCCTAATAGCATATTTTAAACACTTAAGCACTGTCTGGAACATAATAATTAAAATGTAGAGTAACCATCTTGCCTATTTATCTATAGGTATTCTAATAAATACATATCATTGGGGAAATCAGAAAAAAAATACCAATAGTATTTTAGCTTGCATTTCCCACATGCATTTCTAAAACTTCAAGGGGTATGGTCCTTAAGGCAATATTTGATTTGACACAAATGAAACAGCCAGGGAAAAAAAGAAGGAAGATTAAAAAAATGATCACTTAAGTCCATGGCATCATTATGAAATTGTTATGGGAAGCTTTAATGTTTTCTCTATTATAAGATAAGTCATCTTGGCAAACTGATGATAAGTAGCCTACTAAAGTCTTATTAGTCAGATAGAAACACCTAAGAAGTCATGCTGTTAGACCTAAATCTGAGCTCCTAGTTAATGTATTTCTTACAAGACAAAAAGTTAAATTGACAACAAGGCCATTGAGCAGATTTCTGAATAAGAATCTATTCTCTGGACAAAAAAAAAATTGTAAGTTCAATGAAATATAATAAATATAAAATTATGTCTTCTACTGCCTATTATTCCTGGAGCTTACAAGTTGCCACTTTTATTCAGTGTCAAACAGCATTAGAAATAAATGGGAAATCTACAAAGAAAAGAGTAAGAATCCCTTTTAGATCAAAAGTCAGAACCCCAATTTATTTACAGTCAGACCTGGTTAATCAAAATTACTTTGTTCTCTCTGTCATTCTTCAGATCAAAAACATTTTAAATTTACAAGTCCATGGAAGATGCATTCAGCAAGATTGGCTTACTAATTAAATCCTGTAGAAATCTAAGTATATGAATGAGCTAAAGATGGATTACTCGATTGTGATTAAATTTTCTACTTGGCTAAGTATTTATTTTCATAGTAGAATCAGCACAACAGGGACTAGAATGGAAAGGCTTGAATGAATCAGGAAAAATGTGATTCTATGTGCTGACAAGAACTTGGAGGTTGGCAAGTAAGAAAGAGAGATTTTGCTACCAAACAAACATCATCAGCCATAACCATAACTTCTGGTCTTTTTTATTATGATTGCCTGCTAATTCTCATGAGGCTGTTGTTAGAGAAAAACAGATAGCAGCCATGATCTTGAAAAAGCAAATTCTTTCCTCAATACTATATGATATTTGCCTTCATCCTTCCTGGTTCCTGGGATTCTATTTTTTTTCTATTCTATTTGCCCTAGAGTATTATGTCTCATTTCTCAGGTCTGGTTGATTGATTCCTCATAGTTTGCTCCTTATCAAACTTTCTATATCCCCCACTCTTACTATGAGAGCAGCATGCTGGTCCTCCTCCTTCCCTATTGGAGAAGGCTGCCAACTGGCTCTCACATGTTGCTGTACCTTTTATTCATAACTTGTCACTCATATACCAAGCAGCAATGACCCGTTTGCTTTAGCAAATAAGTACATGGAGTACCAGCCCAGCTTGCCTCATGACCACCCTTTCATGAAGAACATTCACATCTGAGCAAATAATCCTTTAGGAGAAAAGACTACTTACAAACCAAACCAAAACAAAGCATCACTGGCCATGAGAAATGATACTATTCTCTTTCTTCTGTTAATTCTCAGAAACTTGGGTAGTTACAAATATAACTTAGATATTATCAACTACTAACAATCAAAATGCTTGAGATAATCTTTTAAAGAATATGAGGCTTTTCTCTTTGCTCATTTTCCACCTTGCCCCAGCCACTTAGCACATAACTTTTAACATCATACACTTGATTAGAAATACCTAAGAGTGACTTTTGAATAAAAAAGACTTTTCATGACACTATCCTCTGCTTCTATTTTTAGTGAAAGTTTGTATTAGATGTCATTATTATTATTATTCCTGAATATGCTTATATAATCCAAATTCTCAGCAATTTTGGCTTTCCAGAAAGATACTTATTTGCCATTAAGAACAACTATCATGGCATCTTAAAGCTTCTATAATATATATGATTTCAATATCAAGCTTAACTTGAAAACTCAGCCCCATTTTAAAGCATTCTTTTTTCAAGCTGGGTTTTATCTCTGCTGTTTGTTTCTTGCCTCAAATGCTGTTAAGCTCTAACAGCCACTGCACACATAAGGAAAACTTGAAAAGCTATGGGGCATATCAAGTCACTCTTTCTTCTTACTTCCTTTATAGCATTGTTGGTACACTCTAACTAAAATCTTTGTAGAATCCCAGGTTAACTGCACCAGAAATGACAAATGTCATTAGAAATTATGTTGATTACCAACACATTCATCAATATAATCTACCAAATAATAGGAAGACCATTTTGTAGAGGGGCTAAGATTAGATGTCAACTTCAGAGCCCAAACCTGCAAAATTGCCTTCCAGCAGATAATGGAATCATTCAAAATAAACAATAAATCTTTATCCATACATAGTCAGGTTTCTCCATATTTGGCATGTTGGCAGTCAATGTAAGTTTCTAATTATATGTGACTTTTATTCAACTGCCTGTACTTCATTTAATGACATACGTACTGAAATCTACCAGTGTCCTTAAGGCAGGTATACTCTTTCTTCCAAAAGTGATTTGAAATGTAAACATGACAAAGAATAAGAAAAATAAATGATTAGAAAAAAGAATACAGGCTTGTCTAGTCAATATATAACCTGAATTATTTATTGGGAGATAACATAACGAGAAATGAAAGACATGGTTTTTGGATTTAGAATCCATGCATAAGGTTTCAAGGAGGATCACACACATACCTGTTGCACACGATCCTTCTGACACCACAAGTATTTCACTTTGCTGTTTGCACGCAGCCTGTCGCAGGTAACACTCATTCTGGTAGCTCTCCCCATTGGAGCCACACACAGGCACATAGTCATTGTTGCACTGGGAAACACACAGATGTAAGCCTACAGTTAGTACTGGAGACTGCACCCCTCTGACACAAAAATAGACACACTTTGGAATAGTCAGTGAAGTTTACTTGTAGTTGAGTAGTTGTTGAAATTGACCAGAAATAATCATTTACAGAAGAAACCACTTGTTTTCATTCTCAATGATCCTAATTGTGTCCTATTAGTCTTTATAAGGGCATCATTGAAAGATGCACAAAGCCAATTTCAAGTTAGTCAACCAGTCATTTGATTTAGATAGGGCAAAAATAAGCATCAAAATTGATCAGACAATTCCAACAAAGTGACTGGACAAGTAGCACAACAAAGATATAGCAACAAATATACTAATACCACTTAATATTATCTTTAGCATGTGGCCCATATGACTTGATTAAAAAAGTTAAAACACATTTTAATTTCAAGCTATTCCCAAACAGGTAATGTCTATCTGCGTTCGCAGCATAATTATATAGCCAAAATGCCAAAAAAAGTAGTTAACTCTTAGTGGTTGTTTTTTAATTAAATTTTTATTGAATTTTAGTCTTTGTAAATGTTCATATATTCAGATAACATATTGATTTACTTATTTATTTTTATACCTCTTTAGACTATTGTATATTGACATGGATATGGTCTAGAGAGAAACAAACTATGGAACACAGAGAAAAATTTCAACAACTACTGAACCGTAGATAAACTTCACTGATTATTCCAAAGTATGTCTATTAATAGATATTTCATAAAGCAAAAAGTTCATTTTTAAAAGAATGTCATTATTTTAAAAGTACACATTTTACAGTGAAAATTAAGGCAGTCTACAGGGCACAGTCATCATAATATAATCATACTCTAAGGCATTAATGATACTTCGCTTTGTCCTATGCTTGCTAATTACACCAGGGATGTGATTATCTCATGATTACTACTACTGATGTGCTTCATTGTTTAATTATAGAAATATAATGATCAAGATTATTATCTGTAAATGCTCACCTATGCCAGAAACTAAGTGAGGAAAATCATACTTACAGATGCATGTAAAAACTTTTCTCTATGTTTTACTTTTAATTAAAATATTTAAACTTTTGATGTGCTGTGAGTTCAGACTACACACAAAATAAACCAATAATATAGTGAGATGGGTAGGAAAGTTTAAATATATATGATAACAAACCTAAAACCCTATCATTAGTAAACTTTAACTTAAGAATTTATGCAAACGAAGACATCTCTCAATATGCTGATAATCTGATTAAAACCTGAAATTTAATATTTTGTTCCATTTTCTTACAATACCTAAACTTCCTTATTCCCAATCAATTATTTAATTCTTGCTCTTTACCTTCATAATAATAATAGCTTAATTATCATGACAAATTTAAATGTCAATGTTCTTTGAAAGTCTGATTTTATGAGTTTTACTTTTTATATCATATCAACAACTTAAATATAATGTTTTGGTAATTGTGATCTACTTTTCTCCGAACAGTAAATCCAAATTGTATGACAGTCATATTATGATGACCATAATTACTAATAGGATGTTTTAGCACATATTTTAAAAATATTCTTTATCTTAATTTCTGCAATATATACTCTAGACATTCTGCAAATCATCTACATAGTAATTATTTTCCAGAGTTACATTATTGTCTCCTAGACTCAGTCTATGTATGTGATTATATTTGAAACCCGGATTTGATTAGAGCTTTTCACCAATCTTTTGCTAACGTTTACCTCAGTCGGCAATTGACTTCTGATTAGGTGATACCTGTGTAAGGGATGCTTTCCAGGAGCTTTCCAAAAATTTTTTTTAATTTACATCTGAAAATGGACTTAGCATAGTCCTGAGTATCCCCACTACTATCCAAGAAAGAAGGCAACAGCAAAATGCTTGTGAAGATTTGAATTTTCCAATGATCAGTACTGAAGAGACAACAAATAAATGGGGCTTGTGCTCATGCCAGAACTGTGGCCAGCAAGGCAAGAGCAGAGGTAGGTGTTTGTTAATAAATGTGCTATGATCAGAACCTGGGACAGGAGAAGGTAGGTAGGATTATATTGATCAGTGAACACCACGATGGTGTCTGAGTACATGGAGGAGACACCAGAAAGAAGAAAACAGCTGGTGACATTATGATCAATAGACTTGATGATCCTTTCAGTAGTCAGAAGAGAGTCATAATGTGTTTATGGCTAGATGGACAAATCAACACCTCATTCTTGAGTCCTGGCATTCCTGCCCTGGGTTATCTTTCAATCTCCATCTCCAACCCTGGTTATAATACTTTGTGTGTAGATTATTTGGGTTCACATTTTCTTCTCTCCAATCCTTAAATTTTATTTATTTATTCTTCTCAGATTACTCAAATATAGAGTCAGTGGACTGGGAGTGGGGAGTGCGAAGTATTTATTATCTCTGTCAAGTGCGAGTACACAATGCTGATATGCATCTTAAAATAGGGAATAAACTGATAAAGTGCTCATATGCCACTTCTGAGGGATGCAGTAAGCCAAATTCGAACAGTTCTAAAAACAGAGCTGCCAAGTTCCATGCACAAGCCAAAAGGGAGATTTCTATAGAGCTGAAAAGAGCTTAACTGTAGATTACTGGCATGATGTTTTTGGCCCTTAGTACAAAGACTTGCACTCATTAATATGAAGAACACAAGGAGGAAGCACACTCTAAATCATGAAAGTTCATGAGTGGAAGTCTAGTTCTAGGTTCTCCTATTTCTTTCACTGCTTTGGTGTAGGACCTTTTGTATATTAGTTAACAATTAAATATTTAACAGGTTTATAGCCTAGTTTTCCCATTTGAAATGCTTACCTGGAACATTTGGGAAAATAACAAAGTCATGTTTTTAAAACAAGAAATACCTTGTAATATTCACTTATAAAAAGAAATGTGAATTAATTGCCGTGTATGATATGTATTTTAACTAGCAGAGTTATCATCTAACTCCAACATCAAACCATGGCATTTCTAGAGTTAGAAAAACAAGGAAAACAGGCTAAGCCTAGGCATGAAATAGGCTAACTACTGCATCAAAATAAGCCAAATTATTAGAAATAGTTTTTAGTAGTAATCACAATACTGCTCAGTTTCAGATGAAGGGAGAGACTCAGATGTTAAGTGACTTGCTAAAGGCCATATAGTTGGCTGGTAAGAGGAAAAACAAGACTCAAGCCCAGATGGTTATGTCCATAAATGTATGTGTTGTACAAATTTCCTCTCAGGGGAAAAAGTGATTCTCTTTTCTCTGTTTTAAAAATCTTATGTTTATTTTCCGAATAAGTGTTTTTCAATAGAAGAATTTTGTTCCAAAATTGGCTACCCATCACACTAGTGGATTCAATAACCTGACACACTAGAATGCATAAAATTCATTTTTGCTACAAATTAATAAAAATAATGTGAGAAAATTTTCATAGGATTTATTGCTTGTTTGGTTAATACAGGTTTTTTGAGCTGAGATTTCAGCATCTAGAAGTTTATGTATGACTTATGCTTTATATACTGCCAGCACCTTCCACAGAGTCTGGCATGTAGAAGGTGCTCAACAGATGTTAAGTCAATTCTGTTATATTCCCAGTTGTCAAAGGCTTAAGAAGAATGGCTTGGGATATGGCATATTTTTCTTCCAAAAAAGAAAAAAGATTTAAGAAGTCTGCATATGTTCCAATCCTTTGGCCACTCCATAAGTAATTTTTACTTCTCTGTGATTTGATTTATATTTCCTAAAATGTAAAAAAAAAATATGATTTCAAGAGTTGACAGGCCTGTGGTGGAAATGACTGTGTGGCTTCCCAGACTAGGACATCAAGGAATATAACTTCTACCAGGCTCTTTCTCTGTCTCTGCTTGCTTTGACACTCAGCCACTATGCTATGAGGAGGACAAAACTTGCCCAGGTAAAGAGATCAACATGGAGAAGAACAAAGATCTCCAGCTGACAGTCAGACGTATGAGTGAGAACCCTCAGACTAGGACAGCACCAAGCCCTTGAATTCCCTCCCCCTACCATCAGCTTATGGCAGAGAGAGCAGAGGTGAGCTGTTTCGATTAAGCCATCCCAAAATGGCAGATTCATGAACAAAATAAATGTTCATTCTCTTAAGCCACTAAGTTCTGGGCAGTCTATTATGTAGCCTTAGTAATTAGAACATTTGTAGATCTAAGAATGACTTTTTAAATGAAAATATTTAATATTTGAATTAGGTAATACCTGAAAAACATAAAGCTTCCTCATATTTTTAAATTATAAAGTGGTCACTGATTATTACATAACCAGGGCTATCTATAAATATCTACATGTACCTCCCTTTCTCTTTTCCTCCTCCCCTTCCTTCCTCCCTCCCTTCCTCCCTCCCTTCCTTCCTCCCTGCTTCTACCTATTTATCTATCTATCTTTCCATCCATCCATTCATATGTTTCCAAATTTTCATCCTCATAATGGGCTTAATACCTGGGTGATGAAATAATGCATACAACAAACCCCTGTGACACATGTTTACATATGTAACACACCTTCACATGTACCCCCAAATCTAAAATGAAAGTTTTAAAAGAGGCAGGAGAAAATAATTATCTCACCAAGTTGTGAGAAATAAATGAGGTAATATGTTTGAAGGACAGATATCAGTTTATTTTAAAATTGTCTAAGAGAGGTGAAGGCTAATAATGTTCACCTTAGTGTTCTAATAATAATGCAAATTGAAAACATTATAGATACGAAAATGTATGCCCATTTCTCTTTGAAGTTTATCTCTCAGCCAGAAAGACTGCAGATTGCAGGCTGGGCGTAGCGGCTCATGCCTGTAATGTTAGCACGTTTGGAGGCCAAGGCCAGTGGACCTCCTGAGCTCAGGATTTTGAGACCAGCCTGAGTAATAGGGTGAAACCCTGTTTCTACTAAAATACAAAAAAATTAGCCTGGCATGCTGGAGTGTGCCTGTATTTCAAGCTACTTGGGAGGAGGCTGAAGCACCAGAATCGCTGGAACCCAGGAGGTGGAGGTTGCAGTGAGCCTAGATTGTGCGACTACACTTCAGCCTGAGTGATAGAGCAAGTCCAAACATTCAAAAAATAAAAAAAAAATTACAAAGAAATGTGTGTTTGTACCTGAAAAGGCAGCAGAGAAAAAAAAAAAAAAAACAGAAGTTTCAAATAATATATAGGAAAATATATTTTCAAGACCTCTCCCTTTTTTGTCAGATACTAGGACTTAAATAACAAACACACAAAAAACTCAAATTCATGTATTAGGAAAAGAGGGAATCAAGAGACTCAATATCCTATTTATTATTCTTCATGGAACTTATACTTTTCACCTTCAACTTAATTCAGCCACTCTATATTCTTGGTTTGTGCAAAGTCTACATTTTCCACTAGGGAGATGTTTATTTTTTCTTGCCAGATTGACAACTGCTGCAAAGCACAAACTAAGAGCAGTAGTAATACACTAATACATTTAAAATGCCACAAGGATTATGAAAAGCAAATTTCCATTTTAGTTTCTTACTCAAACTTACATTCGTTTCCAGCCCCCCATCAATTCCACTTAACAATTATTTAAATGAATGGTAAACATAACTGATTGAACAATGTATGAACAACATAAATATTTTTGTTGATAAAATTTTACCAAAGCCTTCTGTGGCACCTATAAAATGAAAACAATTCCTTTAATAAGAAAATTATATATCTCCATTTTGTAGCATTCATCCTTTTAGAATTCTGTCAACCCCCCTTTTTTTTCTTCTGGTGAAATCTTAGAACCATGGCCTTACATTTCAGGAATGTTTTTCCTGGTTCATTTGATACTTTTTATGAGTTCATTTCTTATGTCTACCCATGGTTGTGAAAAAAAGACAAATTTATGGAAATCACAAAGGGAAAGAAGAAAAAACTCACAAAATTCTCTGGGCCTTTAATTAATGATTTATCCAACTATGTTTTTTCTTCCTTAGTTAATATTTGGGTAAAGTATGAATGGTGGAGTTCTCATGCTGTATCTCTCTCCCGTAGTTCATTTAAAGAACATAATTGCACTGTTTTATGTGGCTGGAGACCTTAGAAGTTGGTGTTATATGCATATTAAATATGCATAAATATGTTTCTAACACTATGGTATGGTCTAAGAAACTCTGTGATCACAGCAGTACTTACCCACCAGGAGGTGGTGCACTTCACAAATATCAGTTGTCTTACTATGTTTCTTAGAAAGAAGACAATAATGTCTAAGAAGATTTTAGCGTTTCTAAAAGCCACTTAAACTTTATTTAAATGTGAATTATCTTCTCTCTCTTAGTGGGAGGTTGAATTCAATCTAAAATATATAAATTTCATCAATAATTCTAAATATTACGTATTAAACCAGATATCTAGGTCTAAATTTGAGTTTAATGCTTTTATTCATTCTGTACCCTTTTTTATTCCTACAGTCTTAGAAAAGTTTTCCGTATCTTACGTACAGTTTTGTTTATGTGCATATTTCCTAGTTGAGTCTTATTGTCAGATTTGAAAAGCGTTTAAAAAATAATTTGAAACGCTCAAGGGCAAATATAGGCTATTAGTACAACATCGATGTTATTTGAA
The DNA here is from genome assembly GCF_049354715.1 of Callithrix jacchus. Taxonomy (NCBI): domain Eukaryota; kingdom Metazoa; phylum Chordata; class Mammalia; order Primates; family Cebidae; genus Callithrix; species Callithrix jacchus. The sequence continues at coordinate 113,117,725 of NC_133507.1, forward strand.
ATTCGACATGATTACATTTTGAGAGGAAAAGATTTATTTTCACATGGTAGAAAGCATTTGTTAGTTAATGACTATACTAATGACATTAAGAGTTCTAGTTTTAATAGATACTAGTAACCTAGTTTTGATGATTCAGTAGTGCAATTTCTTTCTCTCTTTGTAGTTAAAAGAAATTAACACAAGAAAAAGTACAGCTTTCTCATGTTCATTAAATGACTTGTGGCTCTAAATACTCTTTTGGATTCCTGGGGGATTCAGTTCTGATTGAATGTGGTTCCCATGAAAAAGTTGACATATATTAATTAATAAGTTTCATGATTTCCAAATTAGGGCAAAGTTTTGAAGTTATACTAATAAGGAGTTAATTTAAAAACCTAGTCAGTTCACCAGGATAATGAAAGCCAAGACCATTAAAACATATGGTAATAAAATAAAAAGATGATAGCCCTAATCAAAAAGAACAAAAGCATAAGTCTACTTCTTAGCCCCATTTTGACTATTATCCCCAGTCAATTCACTTTTAAAGTGCAGGCTAGAAGGGTCAGAGAAACATAACCTTCCTTTGACATCCCAAAAGCACAACCTGAAGCGTTCCACCTCCAGTGGCATTTATAACTTTGGCATATACATTTCTCCAAAAAGCGTATGTCTTCTTGACATCAGTTGGCTCTCTTGCCAGTACTTTTGCTTGGTGCCAGCTTCCCTCTTAGCTTGCACAGCTATAAATTTCCAAGTGATAGGCTATAAAGGGAGATCCCTGCTTTGCAGTCTCATTAATGAATTAGAAGTTGCAAATATAAGACTTCTTACCTTGAACTGACAGACGCAAGTCACAGTGTCTCCAATTCTTAAACATTCCCCATCAAATTTACAGGTGTTGGTGTCACAGAGAAAGAGATCATTTTCTCTGTCATCATAACCTCAAAATCAAAGAGAATACTCCAGTCATTAAAAAATGTTACAGGTTTTTGATTAAAAAAGGACAATCTTGAAGCATTAAAATAACTTGTCCTAAATTTTAAATCCAGCAACTATAGCTGTACTGCAAGGTCACTGTCTACTGATAACCTAAAAATCTAGTTAAGTGATCAATACTCGTTTCCATTTCCCACAATTCTTTTCTAGTCAATTCTCCTTTAATATCCTTTTCTGATACCACTGTTTTTTAAAGCTTGGGTTAATACTGAGAGTGGTGAATAAAAGCTTAACATTTGCTTCCTGTTTTTTGTTTGTTTGTTTTTTGCTCATTAGGTGAACAATATATGACCACAACTCCGCATTTTGGAAAAGAGCTAGTGATGATCTCTGAATGCCCATTTATCATTGACCCATCTTTAATTGTTCTTTTGCTTCAAGTACTGAAACAACCCCTTATTTGAAATTTATCCAGACAAAGAGGAAACAAAGCCACAATAATAAAGATAAACAGGCACAGTGTTTTCTGTGATGGTCTGTTTGGCTCAAATGAAGATTGATCACCTCTAAGTTAACAGGGGTGGGAGCCGGGTGCCAAGTTCTTGACAACTTATCCGCAAAACCAGTTTATTCTTTTTAGTTTATGCAGTCCCCTTTAACATATCTGGCTAATATTGAATTTCTTGATTGCAAATCTCAGCTTCACATTTAAGTTAGTTATTTCCTAAAACAATGCAAGAGGTAAGGATGAAGCAAACCAGTCTGTGTTGGACTACAAAGCCATCAACATTTCCAAACATTGATTTTGCAGGCTCATGATTGTTACTATAATAAAGCATCTAAAAAGTGATTATGCACTAGCAAACTGAAACTTATTCGTTCAAAAACAATACACATGTATTCGTGAATCGAGAAGTTAGAGAAACATGTTGAATTTTATAAAAATGCCACATTTAGAAACTGCCAAAAACAGAACAATCCATTGACCCAAATCTAACAGAGTTGCAAATATCAACTTATCTCTGTAAAGGATAAATTGAAAGAATGCATAATAACTTTCCTTTTGGCATTTACATCAGTAATAACTAGGAACTATACATGCTTTCACCGATGAGTTACAGTTGGTCATTCCCTCCTCTCAAAAGTTACATACACTTCAGCTCACATACATCCTTGAAAGCCACTTTATTCAGAACCAGATTTAACTACAGCAGAATTATATTCACGGAAGATGAAAAATTACATACACACTTGCTAAAACTAGAACAGACCACACCTAAGGGACAATACCTAGGCATGTTAACGGAGTTTGAAATGCCAAGGAAATCACACCACAGTTCCGCTCGGTATACTACAAGCTGTCAAACCGAAATGCTATGCCAGCTAGGAGTGTAGCAACTCCCATCCTCGGGCCCTATGTAATTAGGAAGCAGCAGAACGAAGCCTGCCAAGCTCTCGCCGTCAGAATCTGAAGGAATCCGAGCAAGCAAGAAAAGCTCCTGATCCACTCCACGGAAGCTTGTCCAGAAATGGAGGAGTCAGCGCCCATTGAGGTCAGTACCGCCCTCGGCTCGCCTACAGGGAGCCTGACCAGGCTCGGTTATGCCCATTCTGGCCTGGGAGACCCGCAAAGTGTTCTTGTTCTCAACTCCTCTCTACTACCTTGAAGCTTAGGGAAGCAAGAGTGGGGCATATCTGGACTGCAAAAACCAATGTCTTTTGCAGCCTAGGAGAGAAGAGGGATGAGGGTGGGGGGTGGGGGGTGGGGGGAGAGAGAGAGAGAGAGAGAGAGAGAGAGAGAGAGAGAGAGAGAGAGAAATAGATTCTCTTGAAACCCAGCTCCTTTAGAATCTGTGTGACCTGGTCTTGAATGGGAGACGAGTGCGCCCTCATGGCACCTTTACCAGGAATCAGCGATTCCCCTGAAGTCACCATTAGATTTATTGCTTTCTCGCTCATTCTTTCTTATAAAGTTATTTCTTCCTCATCCTAGCCAGACGTTTTTCTTTAATTATGATAAAGCTTCTGTTTTAGAGTTTCCCGTCAGGATTGGTGCTCTTTTTAGTGGACCAAAAAAAAAAAAAAAAAAAATCATCTAGTTTAGTGTTTCTCAAAATTCTCGCAGTTCCAATGTAAGCGCAAGCCTGCAAAGGTTTCCTGCTACACCTGCACTTTCTACCCAACCCGGAACCACCCGCCACCCCCCACCCCCGTGCCTGAAACAGTTCCCTGCGTTTCTCTGGACAGTGGCCTTAGGGGTCTAGGACGGTAGGAGGTGAAGGACTGAGGAGACGCGCTAGGGCAGGCTGTCTGTGCTCGATAAGCGTGTTCTGCGGGGTTAAGGGGTCGGGGACGGGGGTTCTGGACTTACCAGAGCAGTTCCAGCCGGTGGGCGTTTGGCAGTCACTTAAGGAGGTAGGGAAAGCAGCGAGCTTCACCGGGCGGGCTACGATGAGTAGCATGACAGGCAGCAGCAGCAGCCAGCAAAAGCCCTCGCAAAGTGTCCAGCTGCTGCACTGCCGCGGGGACTCCCACAGCACCATGACTAGTTCGCACAACTCTGCAGCAGCAAACGGCTTCCAAGGAACACAGGATCGCGGGGGCCGGGCAGCGGGCTACTGAGCATCCCGCGGACGGCGGCAGCAGAGGCGGCGGCCGTGGCAGAGGCACCCGGCGGCGAAGCAGCAGCCAAACCCGCGCATGATCTCGAGAGTTTCAGCAACATCCAGGGACCCGGCTCAGCCCCGGGAGCGAGAGGGTCGTCCGCTGAGAAGCTGTGCCGGAGACGCGGGAAGCTGCTGCCATAAGGAGGGAGCTCTGGGAAGCCCGGGAACAGGAGCAGACTGGAGTCCAGGGGCAGGGCAGCGGAGCCCGAGGAGGCAGGGTGGAGGGAAAGTCAAGGCGCCCCGCAGCCCAGCAGCAGCCTCTCGCGCTCTGCCGCCCGCATCCCTCTGGCGTTTGGGAAGCAGCAGGTCCTCAGCCCGCCCGGGGTCACGTGGGAAGAGGCAATCGGGCTCTGATTGGTGGAGCGGGCTGCAGGTCCCGGGAGGGAGGGGTCGGCGAGGAGGTGCGAGGAGGCTAGGAGGAGGCGGCCGCAGAAGCCACAGATGGGCTCGCTCGCTAGGCGCTGGCCCGAGTGCGGCTAGGCGGGGATGGCTCAAGTGAGAAGCTCGGGTTTCAGGGTGGGCTACCCGCACGGTCAGATACCACTCGCCTCACTCTCCGCTCCAGGACGCCCCCTACCGAGCGCAGGGTCCGGACTAGCGCCCCTCTTCCTCGCGCGACCCGGGGCTGCGAGCACTAGCCGCGCGGCTGGGTGGCGTCTCCCCGAGCTGGAGATGGTGGGGGAGCAGGTGTCGGAGTAGCGGCCGCAGCAGGGCAGAGAGGGGCGAGCCAGCCCGGGAGCGGGCGTCCTGCCGGCGCCCGGAGCTCCAGCGTGCGGGAGCGCGCCGCCTAGGCGATAGGGGGATGCAGGCTGGGAGTGTCGCGGCGCGGCGGAGAGGCCAGGGATGTTTCTCTAGGGATTTGCAGGGAGGAGAGGGTGAGAGGCGACGGTGTTAGAACCGCTCTGGCCGGCCTGGAAGCAGCAACAGCATCTCCCATAGGAGCCTGCTACTCCGAGGCTGCTCGCTCAGCCATCCGCAGGGGCTCTCCCCTTCTTTCTCTCGTCTTCCCTCTCTCCTCCCAGCCCCTCACCCCCAGCTCCGACCCTGCCCTAGCCGCCGAAGGTTTGAATCCCTCTCCTCATCACCCTCTCCTCTCCAGTCTGTAGCCTATTAGTGTGACCACCTGGGAGGTGCCGTCAGATGTGTTTGGAAGGTCAGATTTGGTCGGGACCAGTGGTCTGAGAGGAAGAGAAAGGCTCCCCTGCAGACGCCGTGGGTGGGTTGCGGGGCGCATCCGCCGGCAGGCGGCGTCCGGGAAGGGGAGAGTGGGCTCCGTTTGGTGGCGCAGGCAGTGGCCCTGTGTGCCTTACGCGGGTCTGTGCCGGATGGCCGGTGACCTGGGGCGACGCGAGAAGGTCTAACTCGGCAGGAATCGCTGGCGCTGCGCGTTTCTTTCATTCGCTCTAGCGGGCACAGGGCAAACGGCATAGCGGGACCCGCCTTCCGCCTGCTGCATTCTTCATGCAGTTAGACACTCTCTTTAGCCTGATGGCATTTTAGTCGCCAGTAACGGGACCGAAAGCTTTCCGGGACAAGGGTGGAGAGAAGCATCTTTCTTCCGTGACTAGGGTCACTATTACAGTCTGTGTTTTGGATGCCCCACGGGGAAGAGTTTTCCTTTTTGTGTATGATTATTCAGTGACTTCTGATATTTTTTTTCTCTTCGATCCTCTTCTCTATTTCTCTCTTGTATTTCTCCTCCTCCTTCTCCCTCCCTCTTTCAAAAGCCTCCAGATTCTCCCTTTTTCTATTTAAATTTTCCTTTTGTGCCCCTCTTTCTATGTCCCCTGAATTTAGGAGAGCATTTGATAACATTTAACAGGCAATTAGTGTCCATTCCCAATCACTTAAAAGAGGCATTAATATACTTTGAAAACGGGGACTGTCTATCTTTTGCAGACACCACCAGAAAAACAAATTGTACCCGAGTAATCCTTTTAAGTACTTTAACCTCCAACCTCCTCCCACTTCCTTGCTTTTTAACTTCTCCTTTGAGATATGTGATCGTGCAGCACCTCAGTGCCTCAAAGAAATCTCTTTTTTTTTCCCTGTGTGAAACCCATCCCTTTATCTTACATCTCCGCCTCCGTCCGAGACTATCCCTCTCCCCTCCCTCCTCCAAAGATTTCTGAATCTCAGTGTCTCTCACTCCTGGCAATTAAGCAGCAGATCCCAGCATTCTAGTCGGTGGCATCTCGCTCCTCACCGACGAAGACTCCATTAAAACAGATCAATTTGGCCAGACGTTGGAGGCATCAGAAAAATCGGCTTCTAGACAGAGCAGCTAAATTCTTTAAGAAAACGGAATACCCATTAGATAGAGCTGCCAACTGATACTGCAAAACAAGGAATTAGAGATTTCTTTCGCTACAGACTTTCGGGAGAGAAGGCAACATAAATGTAGATCAAGATTTAACAACTCTAAGCACAGAGTGAGAATATGTCATTTTCCATAGCAAGGCTGGTGTGGTAACCAATCAGGCTTATGAAAATAAGTCACGCTTAAAACTAAAGCCAAAGTCCTTAAAAGTGTTTACGCAGTAATTATGATAATGAAACAGAACCTGCTAGAATTTCAGAGCTTGGCTATGTAAGTAGAATTTTAGAGAACCTCTTAGCAGAGGAAAACTGTTATTGAATTTTCTGCTAAGTAAATTATTGGCATACTTTCTAATAATATATACTCTTTCTAAGACGTTTTGCCAAAAGTAACTTAAAGCTCCAATGGAGTTAATTACTGGTTGTGACTGGTTAACAAATGCAGTTGCTTCCACAGAGGTTCTTTAAATTATTAAACAATTTGAAGCAAAGCCTTTTCAATGGGATTGCTGCAATTTTGTTTCACTTCCTATGTACTTAGTGTTATAGTGCCACCAAGAAACAAATTCTGAAACTGGCAAGCACCACCAAGTGGCAGAAGAACATCACTCACTGAACAGAGAATTGTATTATTGAATAGATAAATAAAAATATATATAATATTTAGAGTCGCTACTAGGTACCAAAGTAGACTAGACTACATTAGCAATTGGATTAGTGCTTTAACTTTTCCTTAACAGGGTGAAATCAGTTTACTTATTAGAATTAAATAGAAGACTAGGTCTATGAATTGTACTTTGCATTGTATATTATATGATTACAAGTAATATGACATAATCATACCATGCATTTGCAAAATTATTATTTTAACATACTATGTTATATTTACTTTCAATCTTCTTGATCTGGAACACTTTATTTGTGGCATACACACTCTAGAATGATGGAGAGGGGTAGAGTTCAGTTGTTAGATTTTTTAATATAAATAGCACAAGAGATATTGTCTCCAGAAAACTTAAAAACATTTTTTTCACATGGAAAGAACATCCTTATAAAGTGCAAGATTATTCACAGCTTAAGTGTAGGGGGAGGGGCTTGGGAGTTATTCTGCAACCAGAATAGTTTAAGATAAATAAATGAACCTGGGAAAATAAGATACCCTGCCAGTCAGAACTCTATCTCCTTCATGATTTCATACTTTCCGATTGCTTCAATAAAGGTAAAATGTATCTTTTTCTTCTTAGGTGTCAGGCATTGTGCCATGCAGGATAGAACATACTCTTTTTATTTAATCTTTACAACATGCTATGAAACAATATCTCATTTTATAGAAAGGAATATGGCTTTGAAAGCATCAGGCAACTTGCCGCATGAAACAAATCTATCCAGTGACACTGTTGGGACTCTGTGAAATTCTGTCTGACTTGAGAGCGAAAGACCTAAGTCACTACTTTTGCTGTATTGCTGCCTATTACCTTCTGAGAGGGGAAACTAGCTGGGAACATATCAGTTCTGTCCATGATACTTCTTTGCCTGCCCTTTCTATGGAGCAGTAGTAAGACTCAAACTTTAATTTTCTAACTTCAGCAGTGAGATCCAGTGATTGAACCTGATTGATCATATGAATTCCTTGAGAAACTTTAAAACAATAGACAAATTCCAAGTTCCACTATCAGGGATTCAGAAAATCTAGAGTTGGAACCTGGGATCCATATTTTAATATTCAGCCTTGTTGGGGAATAAAGATACCACCTATACCTATATGATGAATGAAAGAATACCTAGACTTTTGCTCAGTTTTCACAGAGAGGTTTCTAAGACAGGTTCAAGCCTTATACTCAGTGGAAAGATTAGCTGTTGTACATGTCTATCTCTCTGTTTTTATGCATATGTCCGCCAAGTATGTATTAAGGTTCTAATATGTCTGATACACTAACTTTGTGACTGTAGACAATTTCCTGATTTGTAAAATATGAGTAATAACAACACCTACCTCCTGAGCTTGTTCTGAAAATTCAAATAAAAAGTATGGTTTAATGGTAATGGCTTTGAGGGGAACCCCTGTATAAATAAGTAAATGAAGGTATGAATAAATAAATAAAGGTGTGTGTAGTTGTGTTTACACATATAATTAAAAATAATTGAAGATATACAGATTAAAGTTAAATGTATGTGTTATTGAAGTATATGATAATTTGATTATTGATAATTAAGTACAGTATAATTTCTAACTCCACACCTTAACACCTCATGCCTTAATTTCTAGCCTACTTTAGAGAGATAGATATAGATCGATAGAATGTCCTAAATCATTATTTCCTTAGTTTTAATGTATAATATTCATACAAAAAGTATATATCAGTATGTAGTAAATGTATTAGAATATGATTTATAGATCAAATGATACCAACAATGTTTCAGAGAAGTCATCTTTATTTTTGGATACATTTTTAAACTAGGAATAATTAAATTTGCTATTTTTTCACCCTTTTCTACAATAGTAAATAACATATAAGCAATGAGCTGTGATTAAAAGAAATAATTTTATAATGTAAAAGTTTCCCTATGCCTTAAGTTTATTTCACCTTAGGGCAGTGGGCCTCAGTCATGATGTTACATCATAGTCACCTGGAGAATTAAAGAATACTGATACAAGTTCCTATCGAAAGACTTGGAATCCCTAGGAGTAACACAGAAGCACAGAAGCATTGGTATATTTTTTGGTATTGGTTATACATATATATATATATATGTTTTTCTGGAGAAATACATAGATAGCGATGGTTGAGAACCAATGTCCTGGGAAAGTAAGTGGCTATTTTTTCATTACTCAAATAGCCAAGTTTCAGAAGGTAAAATACTTACTTTTTTTCTCAGTTAAAACTTGTAAAACACAAATCTCACCAAAGAATATTAAAATGTCTAGCCAAAGCAATCTGAACCAGTTAATGTTTGCCACTAGCTTGCCAGTAGTTTAGAAAACAGAAAGAACTGTAATTGGAAGAGACATAGATTTAATAAGCAGTAGTCATCTCTGTACAATGTGATGTCTTTTTATTTATAAATTCAAGTCATTTTCCATTGTCATTATTATAATCATAGCCTTCTTAGGGCTTAGCCTAATACTTTTCTTCAAATTAATTTTGAAATTTATTTTCTGGAGTCAGAAACAGGAGCTAGGATCAGTTTGAAATGAAACTACCTTTCAGGTCTCTCTGGCTACCTATGGCTTCTATTGGACAAAATTAGAAATATACTATTCTCTGGCTTTGTAAAAAGACTCAGTAAAGGTAGTTCTTTCCAATTCGTGTTATTAGCACAATCCCAGTATTGCATATTCTGAGCACTTTACTCATTTATTTCATACCACAAGCCTCATTCATTTCTCCCTCTATTATTTGTGACATTGATATTTTTTTTCCTCCAAGCTACTTGTAAGTGGTAGAACAGACCCCCGGAGCATTAATGTTTCCAGCCACTTTGCTGTTGCTCTTCTTCTACTCACATGTAATTCTTCTAAAATAAATAAATAAATGAAAATGGAGGGAGGAACTTTGTATAAACATTGCTCACTTGCAGCTTCACAACGTGCATTTACACATTAAAGGCTCTAAGGAGTCCTGCAGTGAAATCAAACCAGAACACATCAAGGAAAACTAAACACCTGTTTAACTTTATTGAACTCAGATTTTCTAATATTATTTGATCATGAATCCCTTTTAGCAAGAAACCGCTACAATAAACTATGGCAAAAGATTTCCATGTATTAATTCATTAGTAGCAATAGTTTAAGGAATAAATGAGCCTTTTGAAAAGTTGTGTTGTCATTTTAGGTGCCAGGGCTGGTCATCCCCTTTGACTTACCTTTTCAGCAGTGAAGTCAGCTTACAATCAGGTCTTCTTTACATTGGTAGTGTAAGTGTTCCACAACTCTGTCTTCTGATGCAATGTATCCTGACATCATAAGCATTTTCAGAAAATGATTAAAGTGTTAGCCTTTCCTGTACCCCACCACATTATAGCCTTTAAAAATCTTCCTCTAGTTTATCTTATATAAATTCTCCTGGATACTGTCCTTTCCTTAGCAGTGTTTGTAACACGGAATCAGATACAGATTGTGTCTGATAACACTACTTTACAAAAATCTGAGTCACATTGTTGAACAAGTTAAAAATATTTAAATAGAAAGTTCACAATATTTAAAATACAATTTGACTTCTTTACATGTCCATACTTATTTATTTGTAGCATAAATCTGACCTAGCCACTTGCTAATGATTATTAGAGTTTCCAATAAAATGACATGACAAGATCACCTGATATGGGCCTGGCAGCTGTGAGCATCTGAGTTGTAGTCTTTGCCTTGACACTTACAAGCTGGGTGTCCATGAGCAAGTCACTTAGTTTCTCTGAGCCTCTATGTATTGTCTTAGCCAGAGTTCATTTTATTACTTAGTTAACAAAGAAATGTGGTGTAAAAAGAGAAAGACTATGTTGTGGAACGCTAATGGAGTAAATACATAGATTATAGGAAGGACTAAAATCTATATAGAAAATCATCAGGAGTTAAGGCACACATTTAATCTTTTTGGGGTGGCATCTCTATATTTTACTTTAGCTGTTTACATCCTTCTTTTTCTGCATGGACTAGTTTTCTCTGTAATCCTATCATTCCCATCTTGGATATAAGTGTTTATAGATTGCATTTATCTACAATAGATGTCTACAATATATTACATATATATTATTGTAAAATTATATATTTTAGTACATCTAAAAATGGGAGGTATCTGTATAGTGAGATTTCTAATGAACTATAGAACTAGTTTATTCATAATTATATAAATTATCTGACTTTCATAGGGAAAATTTGCTTTTTTGTTTTGTTTTTTGAGACAAGGCCTGAGGTTTGCTCTGTTTTCCAGGCTGGAACACAGTGGCACTATCACAGCTTATTGCAACCTCAAACTCCTGGGCTCCACCATGCCCAGCTAAGTTTTAAATATTTTATAAAAAGGGTTCTCACTATGTTTCCCAGGCTGGTCTCCATTCTCCTGACCTCAAGCAGTCCTGCTGCTGCAGATTCCAAAAATGTTGGGATTACCGGTGTAAGCCACAGTGCTCAACTAGATTTGCTTTTATATGTAACAGTCAAATAATGTTGAATTTTAAAGATCTTTAATTTTTTCTCAGGTACATCATTCTTTATATAAGTATAAACCAAGATGTAGCACATTGACATATACATAGTTGGTATGCAGCAAATAACTGCAAATTAAATTGAAATGTTAAAACTAAGTGTATTAATCAACACACTTTGAAAAGAATGCACCTACTTACACTATTACCAAGAATGGTAATGAAATCCCCTTGGAATAAACCAGAAGTTCTTTTACTCCTTCTTTTATTGGCAAGACCTATTTTAGAGTCAAAGTCCAGCACTGAGAATGTGAAGATTAGAGCACATCAGAAGTTGCCAAAGCAAGGGAAGGTATATTTTAACTGTTCACATCTTCTGCCTATGTATTCCCTCGGGGGTGATCATTGGTCTTATTGCCTCACTATGAGAATATGTTATTTGTGTTTTGGGGCTGTTATTAGATTTTTGCTATCTATGTATTCCCATTGCTTCATGTCAGGAATTCATCAGACTATAAAACAAATAAATAAAAATGATCTTCATGCAAAATTTGAGGTTTTCAAATGAAAGAGAAAGGAAAGTAGGCAGCAGGTGACATTTGGGGATCTGACATACACTGATGCAAATAGTAATTCTCACAATATTTAAAACTTGCACAATATTATTACATCTCTTTTGGTGAACTGTGCTCAAGACTTCAGTGGAGGAAATAACTGCAGATGTGGTGGAAATAACAAGAGAACTAGAATTAGAAGTGGAGCCTGAAGATGGGACTGAATTGCTGCAATCTCATGAAGAAATTTGAATGGATGAGGAGTCACTTATGGAAGAGCAAAGAAAGTTGACTCTTGAGATGAAATCTACTCCTAGTAAAGATTCTGTGAGCATTGTTGAAGTGACAACTTAGTTGATAAAGCAGTGGCAGAGTTTGAGAGGTTTGACTTCAAGTTTGAAAGTTCTGTGAGTAAAATGTTACTAAACAGAATCAGATGCTATAGAGAAATGTTTCATGAAAGGAGTTATTGCAGCAAACTTCTCAAGTTTTATTGCAGTCTTATTTTAAGAAACTGCAACAGCCACCTCAGCCTTCAGCAACCACTACCCTGATCATCAGCAACCATCAACATTGAGGCACGACTCTCTTACCAGCAAAAAGATTATGACTTACTGAAGACTCAGATGATTGTTAGCATTTTTAAGCAATAAAGTATTTTTAAATCAAGGTATGCATATTATTTTTTTTAGATATAGTGCTATTGAATATGTAATAGACTACAGTGCAGTGTAAATATAACTTTCACATGCTCTGGGAATCCAAGACATTTGTATGACAAACCTTATTGTGGTAGTCTGGAAACTAACCAATAATATCTCCAAGGTATGCCTGTGCACACAGACACACAGAAACCCACACGTGCTTATACATGCATGTATATAATATATACATAATGTAGGTATGTATTTATAAACACATGTATATTTCTACACATTATAAACAACTCGAAATTCAAATCACAAAGAGTTTATACACAATAATCCTGCCTTTTAAGCCTCAAATGTCACTCCACAGATATATCTCAGTAGTCTTTTGAGAATCCTTTCAGATGTGTCCAGGCCTATCATCCTGTCATATTCTCTCTCTCTCTTTATATATATAAATATAAATATCTGTGTGTGTGTGTGTGTGTGTGTTCGATTTACAAATGAGCTCTTACCATATATACTGTTCTATTTCTTGCTTTATTCATTTAAGAAACACAAGGATATCTGCTTCATTTGAGTTGATAGAATGCCATGTTGCACGTCTCATAATTTATTCAGTTCCCTGTTTATGGATGTTTATTTTATTTTGAAATTAAAATTTAATGCAATTGTGACACATAATATCCTGTCTTTGCAATGAAGATGTCTACCTCATTGCCCAACCAAAAGGGTAAAGGCCACAGGGAGAACATTTTTATGCATGTTCTGGGAAATATTGAGTTAGCTAGCCAAACAAAGGCTTACATTTTCACTCTTAACTACTCTCAGTGAGGAACATGTTTAATATGTGAACCTTATTCGAAATAGATTTCAAATTTACTTCATGTATACTTGTAAACAAATGATGCAGTTGAAACATGATTTCTTACAAGCTCGTTTTGTTACAAGCTGTCGTAATACCTACGACATACCTTTTTAGATGATAACCCTAAAATCTAATGTAATATTAGTTACCTTATTATATTTCAATGTTATGTGGCTTTACCTTTAATTATTTTCAGAGAAATTTAATTATATCATATCACGGTGGATGCATCTATTAGACATACAAAAACAGTGTTTAACATGACACACCAGCATGGATCAAGTGAATTAGCTCTTTTCTCCTACAAAGCTAAATCATTTTTTTCAGTTATAGAAACTTTCTTTTCTGTTCACAAACCCCTGTGACACAAGTTTACCTATATAATAAACCTGCACATATACCCTGAGCTTAAAATAAAAATAAAAATAAAGCATATTTTCTTTTTCAGTTATAGAAAGTTTGTTATTAAAAATGGCTTTTTTTAAAAAAAATTTTCCTATGTGACGGTTAGCTATGGATTTACAATTATACCCCAAACAGCTTCATCTGATTTCATGTTCTGGCTCTGATCCTTGTGATTATGTAAGCCTCATCTTCCTGATACTCAATTTCATTATATATGCAACAATGTAAGGATTAAATAAGATTTATTATCGGTAAGATGCTCTGCAACAAGACAGGTATTATTTGTTATTTACTATGTACAAAGCAAAGTAAGTTTATGCTATTTTATTTTTGTTGTCAAATCCTAAATCAGCATCCATTACAATTACTGGCAAACCTTTTCTCCAATTGTCCCACCTCCACACACTCTGGATTAAGAAATTACTTCTCATTCTAGACCACGGTAGATATAAGAAATGTGAATAGGTGGATCTGTGTTAGGGTTAAGTACATTATATTTTATATTACATATGAAATTTTCTGTTTTTATATGTCAACTAATGAAGTCCATAAAACTAGGAAATTTTAAGAGATAAGTTCACAGATTTAAACACAACTAAGATATTTTGTCTAAGTAGAAAATAGTTTTCTTCATAATTCTTCATTCATTGAAAATTTTACTGTGATTTCCTTTTATGTGAATTACACAAGAATTTAGAGATTTTAAACACATTTGGAAGGGTTTTTGTAGCTGACATGTATCTTTAAGATATTTGTCGTGTATGATTTAGTGAATAGGTGAGGTAATACATGTCACTGGTGAATACAGAAAAAAGCCACTGTTAATATTATGACCAAATATACTTTTAGTAGGTCAACTCTTTATTAGTGATAACATTAAAAACATTTACACAGCACCTGTTTCTTACAAAACTGTTTAAATATCTCTCACTTTCCTTAAAAGACAGGTGTTTTTATTTTCATTTGAAAGATCTGGGAATTAATATTAAAAGATTTACCTGATGGTTTCTGAGAATTCAATGCCCTGTAAAAATAAACTTACCTTTTGAGTTGTCAAGATGACTACAAAGAGCTGAATGAAAGCTTCTCTAGCTAGAATATATGTATTATAAATATCAGTTATTACAGTGTAAGCAATCACTTCCTTATTGTGTACATTCTCTCACTTGCCAAGTTGTACTGGAAATGGATGCTATTAACTTGCATTGGCTTGTACTTTAATGCATTGGAATAGCACATTTCTTAATTGCGTATCATCTGGAGCGGTCTACCAATTTAGATTAAAGAGTTCTGTTCAGCACACATGACTGGGAGGATATTGTGGTGAAAAGATATCAACAATCGCTCCATTAATGTTTAGCTTACAGTTGCATCTAATGGGTGATAATGCATCTTACATGACATATGTGAAGATAAATTTACAGCATTAATAGTCTCATATTCCATAACAATAAGCTATTTCTCTAACAAGTTCTATTTCACTAATAAAATATTGTCTTTCTAGTGTCATGCGATTGAAAGATAAGGGTTACATGATGTATGTTGCTTTTATTGACAGTAACAAAATGCCTTCATTTTGATGTACAACATATATTTTTATTATATAAAAAGAAAACATTGTCACTGTGCAGAAAGTTACATTTTATGAAAATATACATTTGGAAACATTAAATTATCTGTCTGTAGACATGGATCATCTCCATATAACATTTAAAATTGCAGTTAAGTTTTTAAGTGTTATTTATTTTTACTCCACTCTCAGAGAAGATTTAACACAAATTTAAGCCAGTTAAATAGTCATTTCGTTATGTTTGAAATTGTACATATGAGGAAGCAGTCCATCAGTTCAATCATGTTAAAATTTTATTTCTAGAGATATACCCATTGAAAGTTATTTCAGCCATAGATTCCTCACCTTAAAATCACTTACCATGGGTTCCGAGCATGTGAAAGACTAAATGATATAAATAAAAACAAAATAAATCTTAAATTTATTGTTTTTCCATTTCAGCATCAAGATGACAACCTCATGTAAAAAGTTGATTTTAAAGTCTCACTAATATCACTACTCATTTAACTGTGGACTCCTAGGCCCTTTTAAATATATTATTCACACATATATTTTAGGGTATCACATTATTGAGAAGTGGATAAAAGCTGAGATTCTTCATCCCAGAAAAATGCTCATAAGATTATACCAAAAGGTACACCTAGTGTCAGGAGGTACAAAGATTTCTCCAAGACTCATGAAGCTTAGGATAAATACCATATTTTATGAATTACTCTTTATTAGTAGTAAGAAAATGTAACCATATTATGTAAGCCATTTTCATAAAAAAGAAACAATTTGTTATAGAAGCATGGTAGTTTATTTCCAAATGACTTTATTTAATTTGTATTTCTATAATATAGATTGACTCTGATAGTAAAGATCTATATTAATAAGTTGTATTAGATTTCAGATTGGGGAATATATGAAGAAATATAAAATTGTGTTGAATGCATATATTATTACAAAAATATTTGCATATTATGTCTGTGGTTATTTCAGTATTTTTGTAAATCTCTGTGTAAACTTAGATAAGATAAAAAATGTATTTCATGCATCTGTATACCCACATAGTTTTGAAAACATGCATATTGACATCCTTGTTCTACTTTCATTATTCAATATTGTCTCTAAAAGTAAGATTTTGCATTTAAAAATAAACACAAAAAGCAATGTTAACAGAATAATTTTGTAGGCCATTTAAAAAATTATAGTGACTTTGAAAATAATTTTGTGAGCATATTTGAACAAAATTGATCTCAGAATCCAGCATTACATAATTTTTGGTAACAAGAATAGGCCATACACAAGTCTACTCCAGTTGTCACTTAGAGTGCCCTTCTGCACATTTTTTTCTTGATTCACATTACTTGTTACAGGAACATTTGGTAAATTAATGATAGGATGGGATAAGTAAAGAAACACCATCTATGGCAAGCGGGAGGTGAGAATACAACTTTGATCTCCATATCAGAGTCTTGTGTTTATACTTTTTCAACCTCAATTTCACTTCTTTTTTACGTAGTGTTATGATATGATTTTTAAATAGTTATCCCAGTGCCTTTATTTTCTAGAATAAGGTAGAGTTTATTTAGGAAGCAGACATTACTATAACAGTAAAATACCAGAAATACTTAACTCTCAGATCGATGATCTTTGCTATGAATAGAATAGACTAGGTTGATGTGGGATCAACCCTAATTTATTAATAGTTTTTATTTTCAGCATTTTGATTTATTGCTAATAATTTGGGATCATTTCTCATCATTTCAGTGTCATAAATACAGTCATACAGCTATACAATGAATTGAATGCCTGTATGAGTCAGATTGCAAGCTACCTCTAAGGATGCAGTAGGGAACAAGATTGACAGTCTTATGGGGTTTAGGAGGAAAATAAATTTAGTGGCAAAGATAAACATTGAATAAGTAATGACATAAATAAGTAAATGTAATTGTGAAAATTTTCATGGATAATTAGCACAGGTTTCTCCTGCACTAAAGGATGTAGAATATATAACAATGTCAAGTAAGTTAATCTAGGGACCAGGAAGCTCTTCATTCTTTTCTTCATTTACTCATTTAAATATGAATGTCTCAGGACTCTGTCTCACTCCCAGCTTTTTCACATCTCCTTTCTGCTTAGGTAGAGTAGAGGGTGAGCTGTTAGAGGGGATTGAATAGGTATTGCTGTTTAGATAGGGGAAAATCATAACACGAAGTGTTTATAGGAGAAATAGGTAGGCAACTTGTCATAGACTTTGGAGAGTCCAAGTAAGATAAGGGTTAAAAATATGTCACTTGATCTAGAAGTTGGTGTTCACTGGTGACTTATCAAAGGTAGTATTAATGGAAGGGGACCCATTGAGGAGATGGTAGATTGGGAAGTAATGTGAAGAGGATTTAGCTTAACCTGACCATGAAAGCAAGCTCTATGAGGGCAGGAATTCTGCATCCCAGGAACTAGAACAATGTCTAGCATATATTGTACTAATTACTGTTTGTTAAAAAAAATGCTAAGAGTTCTGGAGGGTAAGCAGGAGTCAAAGTTAATAGATCATGCAGGATCTTGTAAATCATGGCAAAACCTTTGACTTGCTGCTTTCTAAGTACAGTATAATAAAAAACTATTCAAGGATTTACTCAGAGCCTAACCAGACTGCATTTATGTTTTAAAATGACCTCTGATGCCCCTGGTATAAGATGGATTGTAATGGAGCAGGCAGGAAAATTAAGAGGCTTTTGCAGCTTTCTTAATGGAAAAAAATAGAGTAACTGAGCAAGCGATCTAAACCAAGTAAGCAGAGAATGGGTGGCCACAAAGAAAGATGTCTGAATTTTTTCATGATCACTAGATAAATGATATTATAATGTATATAATAAATGATAGAAAGTAACATACCTACTGTTTAGGCTACTAATATTTATAAGTGACATAATTCATGGTGCCTTTATCATTTATATAACATGACTGCCCTGTGATTGATGATTGGCTGTCATAGTCTGAATCCATAGGAACGATTTCAGATCCTTCCTAGAATCTGAAATAATACATTATTTCTATAAATCAGTCATTCTCTACTAATTTATTTTTCTTTCACCATGTTCCAGGCACTATGCTAAATATTGAGAATAGAATGATAAACAAGGTATACATGATCTCTGCCCTCTGCTCTCACAGTTTAGAAGAAAAGACAAAGACAAAGTTAAAGCATGAGGAATATTATGGAAGGATAAGAACTAGAAAATGTTTCATAACATCACAAATCAAGGTGATTAAACCTATTCCAGGAGATCAAGAAAGCCCACTAGACAAAAAAAAAAAAAAATAATAAAATAAAATAAAATTAAGGTGAGACCTTGTCATTTAGGGTTAGATGGAAATGGAAAGAATAACGTTTATGATAAAGAATCAGTGAAATATTCAGGCCAGGATTTATACGGAGGCTGACCCATAGAAAGAAACACAAGGATCAGGAAACAATGAGCAATGATGTTGTTTAATAGGCAGGAACTAAATGGGACAGAGTCATGTAATTCATGTTAATGATATTGGACATTATTACCAAAACAACAGAGAAATAAAGAGGCTTCAAGTAGGGGAATGAAACAACTCACAATCTAGAATCATAAGCCAGATGTCATATTGAGGTTTACTGCTCTTAAAGATTTTGTTGGGCTTGGCCTGAGCTTCAGTTCCTTCTGTGATGGAATTCAAAGCCTTACCCACAATTCCCACAAATTACAAGATCTTACTGTCTTCTACTCCTCTACTTCTTCTACAGTAAGAAGACTTACTGTCTTCTACTACTCTGAGCAGTACTTCTACAGAGTACTGCTCTAGGCTGCTTGGTGATTATATAAGCTTTCCCTGCCCATCACCCATGGACTTACAACTGAACTCCTTCATCCATTTCATAAGCAATTAATATTTCATAACTCTAGTGGGTTTTATTGTGACTTTAAGAGGTGACTGGAAAGAAACTCATCTCAAAGTAAGTGCCCCTATATCATTTACTTTATTCTTTCTCATTTTCTTATCTTCTGTCTTTCATGGAGCCAAAAACAATGTTTTTCCCTTGTCATATTTAGAATTATTTTATTTATAACTCTTAGGGTCTTCTATCATCAAATATTTATCAATATATTCCTCCAAAAATTATACTCCTCTTGCTAAGATGAATTTTGGTGACAGCTGCTTGTATATTTTACATATTGTAATTTAATAAGTATTCTTTAACTACTGGGTATAAAAATTATACTTTATTAGAAAGAAAAGTCCACAAAGATAACATTATCTGATTCTTTTACAGAAAAGCTGAAGACATTTATATTCACAGAGGTCAAGTTACTTGGCATTTTGCTATCGCCATAACTTATACAAATAGTTGGGCAGTTTTCCTAATCCAGTGTTCTTTCTGTTGAGATTGTGGCTCTTCTTAGTACACCTTTTATCTCTCAGGGGAACTCATAAGCTCATAAATCCTCTCCATGGCTATATCTTTGCCCCTAATTATACCTTACCTATATGGCTTGACAAAATTTTTCATTCATCCAAGGGAGTTGTCTTAGATCATTATAGCCACTATACCAAAATAACATAGACTTTGTAGCTTTAGAAGAACAGAAATTTATTTTTCACGGTTCTGGAGGATGGGAAGTCCAAGAACAGGCACTGACAGATTTGGTATCTGATGAGGGCCCTTTTCATGGTTCCTTCTAACTGTGTTCTCCCATGATGGGAAAAATAAGGCAAATCTAGGGCTTCTTTCATAAAGGCACCAATACCATTCATGAAGGCTCTGCCCTTGTGATCTAATTATCTCCCAAAGGCCCCATCTTTTAATTCCATCACATTGGGTATGAGGCTTCAATGTGTAAATTTTGGGGGAAGACACAAACATTGAGACCATAGCAGAATGGTAAAGGGCAGTTTTTACACCATTAACTTTGCTGCCAAACCATGCTGTTTCTGAGCTCAGGCTGCTATAATAAAATATCACAAACTGGCTAAACAACATTTATTTCCCACATTCACAGAGGCTTGGAAGTCCAAGATCAGGTGCCAGCAGATTCAGTGTCTGGTAAGGGACTGCCCCTTGGTTCATAGATAGTAGTTTTTTCAATAGGTTTTCATGTGGCAGAGGAGGTGAGAGGTCTCTCTCAGACCTCTTTTATAAGACTTTGCCTCCATGACCTAATAACCTCCCAAAGGCCCCATCAACTGATATCATCAGCTTGGATTTAAAAACATCATTACATCAGTTTTGGGGGGACATAAACATTCAGACCACAGTACCCACTCAAATGAACCACAAAATCAAAGCAATTATAATAGCAAAGGGTTGTCACTTTTTCATAAATAAAGCAATGAAAAGATTGCTTATATATGGAAGTATAGGTCAATATATAGACAATCAATACTTTTAGATGATATATATATTTTAAATCTACACAAATATTTAAATCATAGTCTTTGGTGAAACCTTGTGTTTTTACACTAAGCAGGAAAATAATGGCTCAAAGGAAAAGAGAGAAAAATAAAGAAAAAATGGACAATATATAACTCTTTGCTTAATAACATGAGTCTTCACTTTCCTAAAGTGACTAACCTCTGAAATAGGCACATATAGCACATACTGTCTTTTTTTCTTTCTTCTCACCATTTGATGATTCCTCCTTTTCTACTCCTGGCTATATATTCACTTCCCATGGCCTAAAACGTGCATTTGCTAAGGTTTTGTTCTTGACTCTCCCTCTTTTACCTTTCTTTCCCATTTGTCATTATCCTCTATTCTCAAGATTAAATCATGTCCCCTAAATGAATGATTTTAAAATATTTATGGCTTATTTTCTCTTTTTCAAGAAATAATTTGCATTTTAACCTTTTGGAAAAGTTGATGTAAGATGTATAATTCCCAGTGTCAACATGTTTAAAACTTTCCTTGATATTCCCTCTAACTTTTCCCTAAATGTTTTTCAGCCCTACTCTTTGTGTGTTATCTGTATGCTATCATCCTAATTACCCTCTGTAAAAACAGTTTATATCACAGGACTCACAGATAGATGACCATCAGGAAGGGATTGTATCATCCAGCCCTAGCTGTTGAACAAGTTGTAATGAAGCATTTATGAAAAGTCTTTATCAAAAAACCATCTGGTACCTATTTATCTGATAATAAGAGATCATGATCATCATTATTTCATCAAGTGAGATTGTAGATGTAAAATCCCTCTCTAAATTCTAAAGAAAGGCTCAAATATGATGCATTTTTATTTATTTATTTTGAGATGTATTTTCATCATTAAACTTTTTGAAATCACAAACAATGCTACCAAGGTGAAGAAGCAAAATACTCCAAGTTGAGGTCAATTATTGCTTTTCTTAATCCATTGCTATAGGCAATACCTATGGCAACAGGTAATTTTAGTTTCTTCTATTTGTCTTGTTTTCTGAATTGTTTTTACTCTTTTACAAACAATCCTAGGCTCTATTTTAAAGATGCATACATACATAACATTTTCCCTGCTTACATTTGTTGCATATTAAATTGCCTAGGGTAAAAATAAATATTTAATGAATAGCAAGTTTATTGAGTTTCTTCTAAACAGAGAACTGGTATAGTTGCTGTCTTCAAATGCCAATTTTCAATGTCTCAATGATCCTTTTCTTTTGTCTTTATAAAGTTTTCTTTTATAGTTTGGGTAGGTTTTGTCAACTAAAAAGGTTTTCTTTTTTAATGGAAAATTGTTACTTGAAACTTTGTATGATCTAAATATCAGCTGAACAGTAAATTGAGGAATAAAGAAACATACAACGTATTTTAATATTCCTGATTTTTCTTCTGTTTAATGACAAATCTTTTGAAAAAAATTTAACCACTCTGTTTGGATAATCATCAAATTCTACATAGCCTTGGTTTGAATCCCAGTACTACTACTTGGTGGCTGTAAGAATTTGAGCATGCTATTTTACATCTCTGTGCTTTTGATTTACCATATGTAAAATAAAATGGGGATAGTAAGAGGATTGTCAGGAAAAATACACTGAATAAAACATAGTAACACTGAAGAACTTCACTTAGTGTAAGGCATATATTAAGTGCTCAGTAAATTTTAGTTACTATTATTATTTATCAATAAAATATTATAGGATGAGAACTAAGAATTTAGAAATACCTTAAAAGGGCAGTTTTCTTTTTTCACCCATATCGCAGAATGTTGTAATTTTTCTATTTACTAGCATAACAGATGGGAGATAATTGTACCGAGAACATTTAAAAAAATCTGTCTGGCCAAGCACAGTGACTCATGCCTGTAATCCCAGCACTTTGGGAGGCCGAGGCCAGCAGATCACAAGGTCAAGAGATTGAGACCATCCTGGCCAACGGGATTTTTAGTGAAACCCCGTCTCTACTAAAATACAAAAATTAGCTGGGTGTGGTGGCACACGCCTGTAGTCCCAGCTACTTGGGAGGCTGAGGCAGGAGAATTGCTTGAAGACAGGAGATGGAGGTTGCAGTGAGCTGGGATTGTGCCACTGCACTCCAGCCTGGCACCTGGCCAAACAGTGAGACTCTCTCTCAAAAAAAAAATCTGTCTGTATAAATTGTTTTAATCCATTACAAATGTTTTCTGATTTCCCCTTTGCTAAATTCTTTGTACTAAAAAAATGAGATTTTTAGACTGTCAGTCTCGTTTCTATATTTTCATTTGTGGAGGAAAATATACCTAAATTATGATATTGGAATATTAAGATAATAAGCTTACATCCAGATTAATACCAAGGGTGTACTATAAAATTAATTTTATTTAATAAAGTATAAAGACGTCAATACATCTTCCATTTTGAAGGCTTACTGGAACATGTAAAATTATCGTAATCAATAATGATAATATAAATCTTAATTCCGAGAAAGCATAGAATCTAAAGCTCTTTTCTAAAATTGAACAATTTTTCCTTCACTGTGTTTTAAATTATGGAGCAGATTATTTACAACGTTGTAAACTGTGAAGAAATGCAGTACTTATGGCACCCAGGAAGCTGCTACAACAAAGACTGAACATATTTAATCAGGCTTATAATTAAATTATTTTAAGCCAATTAGTTATTCTCTAGTAAGTGTTTCATTAGACAATAGCACTCTGTGTTTGTATCAGATTTCTTTCCTGCTAAGAAACAAAGAAGAAGTAGTAGAATTTTTTTTAACAGGACATTTATTTATCCTGTTAAATGTCATTGAAAAATTAAAAGGAAAATGCTGATGTGATGTTTCTTCTTTTCAGTTTGACAGATCATCTCTTTGCCTTTAGTAAAATAGAGTACTTTATCAGAATTGTTAGCTACAACCTTTAAATTGTGTAGTTCACTACTGAGATTGTGCCAGGGAAAACAGTGACATCACTATAGGTCTAGCTCACTGCATCATTCATAAACCTCCTTAGAAGTGCAAGCTGCCCTGGTTATTGCAAAATGATGGTGCCTCCATCATTTAGAGATGCCAAGTCTAATAAAATTCCAAGGATTTTATCTGGTTTTGCAGCTGGATCTTTTAATAATATTAGAATGAAGGAGGTTTTTTTTAAGGTTGATTTCTTTTTTCTTCTAAAAGCATGAAAACCGAACAGATGGGATCTCAGATCCAGCTTAGTGAGAACCAAAGTTGTTTCATACACTTTTTTTGTCTTTAGAAACAAAAACCAACAGCATTAATTTAGCCTGAATCTGTACAGTACTAGTATTGTCCATCAGAGATAGCTCAATGATGAAGTGTTAACTGCAGCTGCAGAGTCAGTGTCTAGGCCTTTGTTTTATTTCTTTTTTTTAGGAAGCTATTAATGAGATTCTTTTTTAGTTTAAGGCCATTCTCCTCCCTTTATATTTGCATTTGCTCTTTCAAGAAAATACTTAATTTGCTAAAACCTGGCATCAGTAATAAGAAGGATACTTTAATAAACTATTTCAGAATTAAGCTTGAATTAACCCTCAGTTATTACCTATTTCCTTTAGGAGGAGGAAACAAAAGATTATATGTTGTTAAATTTATGATTACATTTATCAACGGTTATTTATAAACTTTCTTACTATTGACTAGTACATTGTAAAAGATTTCTTTTATTTCCTACCTTTCTGGGTAAATCACTGTAATTAAGTATCAGAATATCTCCCCTGTTAGGTGTGATATAACTTAGATCCTCCTGGGTTCTCATTTGCCAAAAATCTATTTTACATCTTTACAACATGAGAGTATTTCTCAATATAACCCAAGATATTTAGGGCATCAATTAGAGATTTAAAAAGTGTTCAGTGTCATCTGACAGCAGTTTTGTGAGCAATTCGTATATTCACTCATCAGACAATAAAAATTATTGCATCATAAAATTTTAGAACTGAAAAGAAACACAGCTTATATATATCTAATCTCGGTTTTCAGATGAGGCACTATATGTCCAGGGAGGTGAACTGACAGATGTGAGTCACATAACTGGCCAGTGACCATGTCAAGATGAAAACCCTAGTGCCAATGTAATCTGTTTTGTGACATCTCATAACTGTTCTCAGTGGACTTGATCCTTTTGTTGTTGATTTTTCCCCAATACACAGTTACTTTCATTAAGTTATGTTAATTATATAAACAACAATTTATCCATTGCATGAGAGCAGAATAAAGATATTTATACATGCCAAGGTTTAAGAATGCTTTAGACAATGCAGTGTATTGTGTTTTGCAAATAAACACATTAAAATGTTTATATGCTGTGAGCTAAAAAGCTCATGGGTACCTGTCAATACCAGAAGGAAAGCTTCTCAAAAAACATGAAATACTTGAAAATGCCTTGTGTCAACTGGCTCATTATTCTTTTTTACTTTACTAGCTTGGTGTCTTCGGTTCTTTATAGTTGGTAATCATTTAGTAATAGTTTTTGATACAGTTCTACATTTCTTTAGCATGATTCAGTCAACAAAACACAAACTTGAATTACCCTTAATGAGAATTATTAATTCTGGAGGCAGTTTCTAAACTTGTCATTCACTCAAATGTTTTGGTAAAAATACATTTTTTTTTTTTTGGTTCTAACCTTCGTAAAAACCACCCATTCTGTATCGTAACTATGAAAATGTTTCAGTATGCAGAAAACATATTACTTACCAAATTGATTTCAGTCTGAGATGTTTAAAGTGAAACAATTAATTCTAAACAATTCTTATGTATTTTATTTGTATTACCACTTTGCTAACAGGTATTCGTGTGTGTGTGTGTGTGTGTGTGTATGTGTGTGTGTGTGTCTATCTGGCTAATCTATCTTGCATTCATGGTTCGAAATCTCACTTAAATGTCACCTCTAAGAAGAAGTTTATCTAGTCCCCTCCCCAAAGCCAACCTAGCGCCCCTCTTCACTTTATCCTGGGAATAAAATGCTCAAGTATAATTACCCATGTACCTATCTGAGTCTTAATCTAGACTATAAACTTTTCAGTAGTGGACCACCATCATATTTCTATTGTTTATTACATTGCCTAGAATACAACAGATACTTAATGACATTTTTGATGAATCAATACAATAATGCCAACTTAGAAATGTCTTATTTATCTATTCACTCCTAATGACTTTTACTTTCACTTATTTTACAAATTATATGAGGTAAGATACAAATATTATTTTAATGCCATAAGGTCCATATTTTTCCTGAAAAAAGTCCTTTCCTGTTCTGTTTTTAGGGCAACTTGCCTAAAATTACTTTAGTACTTATGAACTGTTTATTTTCAACATTTAAAAATATTTTCTATGTAGCTCTTATTTTAAAATTAATGTCAAAATTATTTATATTTTTAAATGTTGATATTAAAATAAGCCATATTTATAATTCAACTATTTGCTATTTCAATCTCTTCATTAATCAATGGAAATGAAATTTCATCTTTGACTGTGGCAGTACTTAAACTACTTGAAAAGACAGAGATTGGCAACTACAGAGGTCAAGGCAGCTGGAATTTGCTGAGTAGAATACCTGTGGGGAGGAAAATGCACAGAGAGAGCTAGAGAGACCAGGAGAGCTGCAGAAGTCTGCAGAGGTTTCCTTGAGTCTTCAGCAGAATAAACATTTGCATATGTATGGGGTGAAATCCCATAAGGCCAGACAAGCATAATTTCTAAGGAAAGACAAGTTACTGTGGAGCTATAAGACAGACAATTCTCAGAGCTCACACAGGGCTGGAGTTTTTTTACTTCCCTTCTTGTTAAATACAGGGACATTCAGTAGACATCCAGGATGGGCCACACCTTAGATGAGAGGCTTACTCAGCACTAGAATAAAAGCTACTCTGGATCTGCCTTAAAATAATTTTGAAAGAAAGGTTCACAACATCACAGTGATCTGTAACTAACTTAATCTGACAGAAAAAGTTAATCACTTAAAAGAATACCAAAAAATCCAACATTCAAGCACGTAAATTCATGATGTCTTTCATCTAGCTAAAAAATTACTAGATAACAAAGAAGATGAAAATTTCTAATCAATTCCAAATGTAATCTGTTAAGCTTCTTTGATTTTAATTAGCCAAAAGTTGGAATTCAATTACTCGATAAATAGCTGTAGTTCTATTGCCACTAGAATATATACAAATACTGCATTTTGTGGAGACTTTCCTGTAAAGACAGGTCATGTATTTATAATATCATCACTTACCAAGCATTTTTCAATCTTACCTTAATAAATATACACCAAACACTACATGGTCACAATTATTATTTGCTAAAATTTAAGTTGTGGCAAGTGAGTTTCAGCAAAATTACAATGCTTAAAGTACCAAAGGGGCAATTTAAATCTACTGACCTCAAACATACTTTATGTTTTTATGCTGTCAAAATACTTCAGGTAAGTTTATAGTTATTAAAAGTTGCAAGGAATTTTATTGAATAAATATTTCTAGTTAATCACATTTATAGATTGTTTCCTAAATGTATATCTCCTATATAACTGGTAGCGTTACTTTCTACCCTAAGAGACCTTCCATAAAAGGACTTAAAAGCAAAGCTCAAAAGACCACAGTAGAAAAGCTAATAATATATTATAATTATTTAGATGTCTTATAGCAATATAAAGGAATTTATAAACTTATAACAAGAAATGATTCATGACACTACTGTGAGATTACTACAAGGTACATGAATGAAAATTATTGTAAAGCAGTCATTTAAGGAGAAAAGGAAATAAACATTGATTATCTGCAATATACCTGTTTCTTCTTCTATATTACTGACCAATTCTTCTGTTTTCTTTACTCAATTACCCTTTTCTGTTCAACTTTAAAGTATTAGGTAACCTAGGGACCTCTCATACACAATATTTCTAGGTAAATTTATCAATCTTATATTTTTAAATATCCAGATATCACTGGCTCCCTTAGCCCTCATCTTTTCTCTCTGAAATCTAAAATTATCCAATGACCTATTTGGCATTTCGAAATAGAAGTTTAATAGACATTTCAAACTTTATGTTACCAGAATTGAATTCTGCTCCAAATCTGATCCCACTCAAATCTTCACTATCTTGGTTAACAAAATTAATTTTAAAATCATGTACTGTCCATCAGGCCAAAGTTTAAAAATTTTCCTTTTTCTCATAATCAAATAATCTATTCCATTACTAAGTCCTATCATTCATTTCTTAAGCAAACCCCTGATTACCTCTATTATCAGCACAGCCAACCCACTGTCATCTCTCTCCTGTATTGTATTTTGCAGTGCTTCTAACTGGTTTCCCTGTATTTATTCTTTCCCCCTTAAAAATTTATAGAATATGTAAAACTTAAAACTTTTTTTTATTTATATTCTGTTTTAATTCAAATAAATCCAAATCTTTTACCCTGACTTATGATATCTTACATGACCTTGCAGTTCTCCAGACTAACAACTTCAACATCATTCAAACCACTCTCATTTCCACCATTGTTGGTTCTATTCACAATAGCTCTTCTTATGTACATATACATTTCCTTGAAATGTTAAAATCATAAAATATAAAATTCCAAGCCTACTTTCAAGAGCACTAGTGATGACCATGGGAGTGACAAGGTCCGTATCTATAGATAAGTCGACGTAATTTCAATCATGGTTTCAACCTCAATTTCAAATAAATAACAAATTGTTAAGAATCTACAGTTCTTAAGTAGGTTAGAAAAGGATATTGTGAGGAAAAAATGAAATTCAGGTAAAGAAAAATTCCTGGAGAAATCTAAAAATCACCTATGAGGAAACACAGCCAAGCGTAATTGACCTCCCAATGGTGAAATACATAATAGAACAGACAATTATCTACCTAGTAGTTTGAGGGTTTTGGTGACTTTCTTATTTTCAACTTGACTGTAAAAGTTTTTAATTTCTACTCCTTTCCAACTTCTTATTTCCTATTTGAGGAAAAAGAACTCAGATGATCAAAATTACTCCCAAATCCTACTATTTTATTTCTGATCTCAGACAACACCACAATTGCCATCAAGGAAACAAATGAAAAGTACTCTTTTTTTATGTGCCAAGTAGAATATCAAGCAGCCAATTTTCTGCATGCTTCATATAGTCTAAAATGCCATAGCAAGGAGCATTTGAACTGTAAAAGGCCAGGTGTGCCATCAGAGATAGGCTCTTTATCCTAATAGGAGTAGTCAATATGACTTAGTACTCTGACTTGATCGAAGTGAATTTGGTTATGAGATTCCACTCCAAATAAATCACAATAGGTAAAAGCTAAGAAAATGGTTTTGGGTCTTTCATTATTTTTATTTTTCTAAGACTGTTACTATTATTAATGCTTCCTTAGTTTCATTTGATATCCCATTTTCTATTTTATTCTATGAGTGGGAAGGTAAAGCTTTCTATTTCCCCTTTACTGTTCCATATTGCTTATTTTATTATTTAAAAAATAAGATTGATTTTTAATAAACTACAAGATATACTGCTATGTAGACATCAAAGATATTTTTGTGTTGGAAATTTAAAAAAATACAGAAGTTCACTAACTTATCTGATTTATGGCAACATATTTAACTTACCTAAATATATTTCAGCACTGAAGACATTTATCTAAAAAAACCCATATTTATACAAATTTCAAGCAATTCATTTAAACTATTAAAGTGGTTTAAAAATGTGATTCAGAGAAATCCAAGTTTGAGTGAACCAGACTTTTAATCCTTATTCTGACTATATCAGCATGCATGTCAGCTAGTTACTTAAACTTTCTGGATCTCAGGTGTTTTATCTGAAAGATAACAAAATTGGTCTTTATGATTACTCTATATAAAGTCTATTCTTCATCCAAACACTAAATACATTTCTTTTAATGAAAACAAAGTCAACTATGATGTTTTCACCCTTAGCTACTTATTACTATCAATGCCAGAATTTGATTAAAGTGGCAAGACACAACTTCAAAAGGCCACAACCAGTCTTAACACTCTGCTTTCTGAGGTCATCGACAAGTTGAGTTTATTGAATTTCTTTCATTGTGGTAGTTCCACGAAGGATGCAAGAAACATAAAATATAGTCCCTACTCTCAAAGAATTTGAAATTCCTCCATCTGTTAAGCCTATTAAAATGATGATGTACTGTGTTGTTAAATACTAATATTAGCATATTATTGCTGTTTTTAAATTTCTAGTACAAAACTCTATTTTGAACAACTTAGACCAAATAAAATATTATTAGCTAATATAATATGCCACAAAGGTGCACAGCATTATAAGCACTCCACTACAAAAAGGTCAATTTTTCTTCCTTGCTCTCCATCCATCCCCTCACCTTCCTCTCTATATATGCCAATTTTATTCTCTGATAATGGTCACTTTGGCACAGCTACTAGAGTTTCAAGTTCACATTTCTTACATTTTCTATGACAGATGGACTAAGAGTTATCTTTGTTCTTGTTCTAAGTTAAAAACAAAACAAAATAAACACACAACAAACAAAACACAAAGAAGGGCACACATTGGTCAGGCAAGGTTGTGTAATAATACAATCGACCTGGTGTTGGTAAGGTGCTTACACCTGGTCACTCAATGTTGGCCAAGTGACAGCGGGATGTGTAACAGACCAGGTGCAACTGGACACATGAGGTTGAGCAGAAGGTAAGGAAGGAGCTAGCACCAGAAGAGACGGAATGCTATCCTGGGAAAGTAGCTATAGCTGGATAGATAATAAAACTTATTCAGAGAAAAAAAGTTATTGGGCATAGCTCCTAAACAAGTAAAGCTTTATCAAATAGCTGCAGACTGGATTTAATCCAGCTGGATAATAGCTAAAGTTGGGGAAACAACAACAGCACCAGCAGGAGGAGTGCAGGTGCAAAATGTGCTTGGGGCAGTGTGCGGGTTAGTTCAGAGGGAGCACTGATACAAATCTAATCAAGCAAGGTCACTTCCTCTGAAGATGCTATTATTTTTATTCCCCATTCAGTTTTCCACTTCAGAGCACATTTCCAATCTCTCTATCTTTAGAGATTTCTATGTGGTTGCTCTTTTCTTTTGTCATAAATGATATGACACCTGCAAAATCACGTACACTTGCTTTCTGAAGAGATGAGAATTAGTATAACCTGGGAAGAAGCAATTGATCTAAAATGAAAGAGTTGTGGTTTGTAATAAAAGAGAGAGTACCCAACTTAGGGAAACTGTGCCACAAGAGAAGGTGGCTTAAAATTATTGCAGGCATCAGGTGGAGAGCAGTGATCTGCTGGTAATTCTCGTGCAACAGAAAGAACAGCGACCTGATAAATAGAACACTTCACTCTCCATTGGGGAACATTATTTCCACGGAAATAATAAGTTTTCTTTCCCTAGATACCAAGGAAACTGAAATGTCAGATAAAAACGAGCATGCTTATATTCAGTTAAAATACACATTTTAAGCCAAGTCATTATTGTTATTTTATTTTTGACGGCATTTAAAGAAATTTGACTTCTATTTTCTATAAAATAAAAATATATTAATGGTAATAAGAGGAAAACAGCAATAGAAACACAGCCCCAAACTGATTATCTTCAGTGTTAACTCTCTCGGAATAAAAATTTTACTTCTAATATTAACTAGATTTTTTGGTCTTTGATTACATGGCAATTCCCTTATCTTCCTCTGAAATATTCAGAGATTCTGTCTCTCTTTCTTCCTTGACTATTTCTTTTCTGATTGAAGTCCCTACTGATACCAGAAATTAAGATTTCATTAGCAAGAGGTGTGACTTTTTGTGACTTGGAGAACAAGAGAGACCCTATATCAAGAATGCATACATCAAAGCCTACAAGCAATTGTTTCTAAAGCAAGCTGGGGGTTAGTGTGAAATTAGTGTAGCATTCCTATAGTCCTGATACTGTAGCAGTGAAGCAAACTTTGACTCTGGCTCTTTCCTTATGGTAAATCCAAGGTTCACTAATGTTCATGCTTTTGGAGTATTAGCCTCAATAAGCATTGATATGTTGAAATATTCCACCAGACTATACATTAAATCAAATTTCACATAAAGAAGTCTTTATGTTCTCGTAAGTTTCATCTTTCAGATGTGGGATTTATTCCTTATTATTTTCTATTTGATTAATTGTGACTTTCTATTAAAGCATAAGATAAAAATAAATAAAAAATATTTCAAGAGCAATGATTTTAGTGCATAATGAGTACTTAGTGAGAAGATTGTTATGGAGTCTGGGAGCTGATATCTAGAAATGAGCACTGAGGAACAGCCTGGGATCCCAACAACTTCATTTTCAGTCCATATATGGAACTATTAACTTTCCTATTTCCTGAATAATATTACATAAATAATATGAAAATAGCACCAAATATATTTTGGAATACTCGAATTAAACTTTTAAAATAATATAAATTTTTGTAATTGTTAAAATAATAAAACTACATTTATACGGAATGACAATATGTAAAATATGTTCATTTCTCCTTGTACAGCATATGAATGTGTATTATTTCATTAACTTTCACAGTAACTCTAGGAAGTGGTGTTATCCCCTTCTAAAGATAACAAAATTGAGGAGTATGCCTAAATTCTCCAAACTTGAAGTTCCTATGCATAAATAAGAGATGAATCCAACATTTTAACCCAAGAGTGTTTGAATACAATACCACATTTTCATCAATTTGTTCTGCATTTTCTCAACATCGAGATTTAAGCAGCAAATTAGAACAGGAATTTTAACTTTATGAATTAATTTGCAGCCTTTGAATGAAGCCACATGCACTTTATGTTAGAAACAGAAAAGTACAGACTTAGATGTTTCTTGAGAACCTCAAGAGAAAAATAATACCAATATTTTGGAGAAGAATGTTAGGCCAACAATGACGAAAAGATAATAAAAGAGGCATGAGTAAGTCAAGCTTTTTCATCATCCAACAAACACAAAGCAATAGAAAGACAAAAATTCAGGCCAGGCATGGTATCATAAGCCTGTCATCCCAACGTTTTGGAAGACCAAAGCAGATCACTTGAGGCCAGGAGCTTGAGACCAGTCTGAGCAATAGAGTGAAACTTTTTCTCCACAAAATAAAATAAAATAATAAAAAATATTAGCTAGGTATGGTGGCATGTATCTGTAGTTACAGCTACCCAGGTCTCAGGAGGCTGAGGAGGGATGATGGCCTGAGCCTAGGAGTTTTAGGTTGTTTTGAGCTGTGGTTGTGCCACTGCATGCTAGTATGGGTAATAGAGTAAGAGTCTGTCTCTAAAAACAGATAATGAATAAATAACAAAAAATTAATTAATAAATATGGATCAGGGATCAATAGGTAGCTTATTGATGTCAATGATTACTCTTAAATCTTATTGCTATGTCTCAGCATATTAAGAACAATATCATAACACCATATCAAAAACAGTGTTGCTGCTTGTGATCTTCCTAAAAAAATAAAACATTCCTCCATCATTTATTTCAAGTAAAATACTTCAATGCTAGTCAGAGAATAATTGATAAAGAATTAAGCACAAATAATGTATAACAAAGTAAAGGAATAGGGATACATAAAATAATGCTGCAAGAAAAATTTCCATTGGAAATACAATTAAAGGAGATAGTCGTTTTAATAGTGAGGATCAAAGGAAGGCTTACATAGAAGGTGAAGTTGAAGGACGGAGGATGGGGGGATTATAACAGTCAGGAAGAGAGCCAAAAATTATACCAAAAAATGTGTACATGCATTAACTCATTTTCTTTCTTTTTTTATTGCATTTTAGGTTTGAGGGTACATGTGCAGAGCATGCATTACAGTTGCATAGGTACATACACGGCAGTGTGTTTTGTTTGCTTTCTCCCCTTCACCCACATTTGGCATTAACTCATTTTCTTAAAGGACTGGGACAATGGAAATAACAGACTCTCTGAGTTTTATAACCACCAAAAGTGAAGAGCTTTGTTTAGTCAAGGAAACTGTGAAGAGTTTAGTTTGGGTGGAAGCCAAGGAAAAGGAATAGAACTATTATTTACTGATCATATAACATATGGCAAGATCAATATTATGTGTTTAATATATGTTTTCTTATTAAATTATTATAATGACCTTTTAAGTTAAATATTTCTTCTTGATTTACTGGGAAGAAATCAAAATCTGAAGATTAACCTGTCCCAGGTCAAATCATTGGTGAATGTTGAGGCTGGGATTTGACTCCAAGGACATCAGATTCCAAATTCTGTGTTCATTACACCATTTCAAATGTTTCTTAAACTGTGTCCTTCAGAACACTACTCAACAGATACTCCATGAATAAAAGGTGTTTCATGTAAAATTCATTTGGGAAACAGTTCACTCTATTCACTCTCTGGCTATTTTTAATTCACACTAGCATCCTAAAGCTTCTGAGTACTATAGAAAAGGAACATGATTAACTTTGCTTATCATATCATTCCCCAAATGCATTTGACCTTGGAGACTTTTTTTATTAAAATATGACACTTATTAGTGTCCTGAAATTAGTGTTCTCAGGGACATCCTGTGGGAAACACAACTTTATTGGAAACAAGTGGAAGAGTGCATGAGCAGTACTACTAGATGTTAAGAGAAAAAATCAAAAGAGTAAACCAGTGCCAGATCATAGATGTGTAAAGTAAAAAGCCAATGAGAATAAACTTAATTTTTCAGCCAACTTGAAAAGAATCCTTGAAGGATTTTGGACAAAGTGATGTGGTAATATAATGCTCAGAATACCCCTATGTATCCTGAATATTTAATGATAATTACAGATGCTTCAGCAATAATTTTTCAGACATCAGACCCTTTGCAAATATTTAGTGCCTCATTTTCACAGAAGAACATTTGCATCTCATGAGCAGAGTGAATGCCAAACTTTACTAGAATAATGGCTCAGCTGTTTTTGTTCTGCCATCATCTATTTTTTAAAATAATTGTTTTAATGGATTTATCATTTACCATGATGAAAAACTGTTGAATAATAATACCCAGGATAACTTTAGTAGAGGTAGCTCTATGCAATTAATTGTGAAAATGTTTTCACCCTTGACACATCAATTGAAGTTTCCTTTTCTATGAATTGTGTGGATTGTTTGCATCAATAAATAATGTTTTAAATGGACAATTTACAGCTCTTTATGTTTTAACAGTCTGTGTCCCATAAGTGTAAACCCTTTATGGAAAGAGCTTGCTTACAACCAAGTTTTCTAAATCACTGGAGTGCCAAAATTTCATGTAGGCTCATCTCAAAAGTGTAGCCTTCAAAGGACATTCTCATAATTGTCTGAGGTGCAGGATAAAAATACAGATTATGAGGTTTACTCCCATACAAGCTGAAATGATTTATTGCAGTGGGGAACTTTTAAAAATAGGATTCTAGTGAATGTAGATATTTATGAAGGTTTTGAAAAAACACTGACCTATTAAGTCAATGAGAAAAGTAAAAACAAAACAAAACAAAACAAACCTCATTCAAATTTCAAAGATAGTTGCACAAGTACAGTAGGCCAGGTAGTTGACTTAATAGATAATCATTATGCATAAAAGACTCCGTAAGATGCCTATATATAAGATTGCAAAATTGTAAAAGCAGAAGAAATTTGGCCAAAATGATCAAGAAAAAACAATTGATATAATCTTAAAAATACATATGTGCCAATATTACATATAAAAGACACAGGTATTTATAAATAGTGATGTATTGATCACCCTTATAGACATGAAAACCATTACTGAAAAATGTAGTCATATCTCAACCATCCAAGCATGCTCTTGGCTTAAGGACTTGGAATTTTTAATTTCCTTTGTTTAGAAGGTTCTTTACTCAGTAACTTTTCTTGAGTTTTTCACCAAGCAAATCTTTACATCTTGAGATGTAATAAGAGAATGCAATCCTGGGGAAGCAGATATGAAGAAAAGGGGGAATGAAGAAAAGAGAGACTGAGGCAGAGAGTAATGAGAAAATGAAAGAAAAAGCTGGACTATAGAGCTGTATACTGCATGCCACCCAGTGCAGCTCCATTTTATGGAGCCATCTTCCAAGGTCATAGAACACTGTGTCTCAGGATTTACTTCTGGAAGGATGAAGTGAGAAGAATTTGTCCTTCAGCCCCCTCCCCTCATTGGTTAAAGTATTCACCTTGAGGCATTGACTCCTCTGTGTTTCCAGATTGCATGTGAATGAAGACCAAGCAATTCAGGCATGTGTCTCTTGCCTAAACATCAATAGGGAAGCCACTGTCTGAAGCAGGATGCAAGAGATATGTGAGTGGTTCTTGGGTGATGTGTCTGCGTGAAGTTAGTCAGAGCCCACGTGCAGTTACTTTACATAGCAGAAGCTGGGGAAGAACAGGTGTTCAAAAGACCAGACAGATGAGGCTGAGACAGTCTGAACTGGTACATAGGTATGATAGGGATATCATATATAAAGACTGTTTATATATAAAGAGTGTCTGGTAGGGATATAAACATGGCTTCTCTCCCAAATGTCACTTTTATAGAGAGGATATCTCTACTCTTTGCCCTGCATAATTTTTGTTGTAGTCATTAATATTTTGTGATATTATATTACATATTGTTTTTGCATGCAATTTTCTTTTCTTATTAGGATGTAAGTTCCACAAGTTCAGGGGCATTGTTTAGATCACTCTCATCTATCCACTGCTCAATAGAATACCTTGAACATAGTTGATGCTCAGGAAATATTTCTTGAATAAATGAGTGAATGAATTTATTAAGTTACTTGCTCAAGGTCACTCAGTTAATGACAGAGAGCAGAGGAGAACTTAGTTAATGTAGATTCAAGTCATTTAACATTGTCTAATCTGGGGACAATATTTTGATAAACTATGATCTAAATTACAGAGAATTCAATTATAATATAACAAATGAAATAAAGAAGAATAACTAAAATTTCATGACATAAATTGTCTAGGTCAGCACAGTCCAATAGAAATTCAAATGATGATAAAATGTCCTAAACCTGTGCTAACCAATTTGGTAGCCACTAGCCCCACGTGGCAACTGAATGCTTAAAATGTGGCTGGTATAACTAAGTAACTGGATTTTAAATTTTAATTATTTTATACTTAAAAAACCACATGTGGCTATTGGCTAGCATATTGGAGAGTTCATCCATAGGTATTTATTTATAATTTCAGAAGCTAATCTAACAACTCTCTACTTGACAAATGGGTCAGTTCTGAATATTTAAATCAAGTGGGATCAATAATTTGACTCTCATTTTATATTTTAATTTTTCCTTCTAGAAACTTATGAGGATTAATTAAATAAACGAGAGAATTTGATTTAGAATGTCAGAGTAAGTATTCTGGGGACAGAGATCATTGGATTGTTTTAATAGTCTAAGATTTTCCATTTCTTCCCTGAATGATTAGATTGGACCTGGTACTAATGCAGTAGAACAAAGGTTTGGGCAAATGGAGCTTAGCCTTCTTAAATATAAAATTTTATTTATTTATTTATTACCCCTTTAACCCTTCCCAGGTAGTTTGGTGATTTAGCCCTCTGGGAATACACACTCTCATCTTGGAAGAGAGCATAGTACAATGAGTAATCCCATCCTTGAGGAATGCTTTTAAACTGTATACAAAACCAGTTTAATGAGTATTTGAAATATTGTATTTTATCCCAGGTTTTAGTCTTTCTAGGATCAGACAAACTGTCTTAACCTTTCTAAAAGTGAAAAATCAATGTGAGGTAAGCATATTCTCTACAGTATCTTTACACAAAAGAACAAAGAAAAATACGTTGGACTGGCACAAGTCATTTTGGTTGTAGTCCTTGTATATTATACACATTTTAAAAGCAGAGAGTGAAAGTCAAATAAATATGTACCATCATAATAAAAATATCATTTGTTATAATGCCAAAATAACAGGGTTAGTAACGTAACAGCAGTGAAGAAAACACGTGATGGGAAATTAGAGACAGTAGGCTTAACCTAATTAAGATGGTATACATTTAATGACCTCTGGGAAAGTTAATTTTTTAAACCACACTCTCTCACTACCTGGAAATATCTCTTCATGTCTAACTTAAATATCTCACAGTACAATTTAAATTCATTTCCTTTTTGTGATGCCCAATGGAATAAAAAATATGCACTACTTTCCCTTGAGGGATAAGCCATAATTTGTTTAAAGATTAGTAAATATTCAGCTTCTCAGATTTCTTCAAGCTAATGACTCTATTTAAAGTTTCCTTAGAGGACTCCATTATTATTTCCATTCTACCCTGAACTCTGTCTAAATTCTGTTTTAGGTTGATGAGCCTCACAGTCGTTTTCACAGACTGTGTCTCTATATGCTAAGTGAATGGCCCAGAGCACTCAACAACTAGGCTTGGCTGCCACAAATGCCCTGCCATTATACATAATCACCACGGTGCCTGTTGTTCTGTATTCTCTTAATGTACTACTTTGGAGTGGAGTCAAGTATGAACAGAAATGCCAAGCATTTGACTCCACTTCAGTGATATTTGTAGATCTGTAGGTAAAAGCAATCTTTCGAGTATTTACCTTTCCCACTCAATATTTTTTCCTCTTTATTTTTTTGCCTTCTTAAAAGGTACATTGCTGAGATCTGGTTGTAAGTGGCTTGGTTGCTGGTTTTAAAGTTTCCCCCTGTGTCGTTCCCTTGAAAGCCCTGGGAAATAGATTAGAATACACAATTTGCTGCATTTTCCATGCTTACTGCTGTTTTCTTTTCCAAGCTTGGGAAAATGACTTAACGTGGTGTGTGGATGAATGCCTTTCATTCCTATATGCTGCCTCTAACTTTTATAGTTCTATTTACTTTTCTTCAAATTATTATTTCATCAGTTATCCTACATTTCTCTACTGTTTCAAGAGCAAATATCTCTTTTTGTTTTCTTCTGGTTGTTCAATAAGTTAGTAAAATCATAGCCTGAAGCTTTCAGAATGGCATTAACTGCACTCAAGTAACTATTTTATCTAGGCTAGGAAAGATACTGAATTTGGAGAACCAGGCACACACACAGTAAGGAGGCTTTGTGAGTGAGCACAAAATAGATCTCCCTAAATGTCACTTTGTATTTTTGTTTCTTTCTTCCTTCTTATATAAATATGGAGTGATCGGTTACAAATTTTTCTAGTTTGTAATGCTCTATGAAATCAATGTGGCTTGTCAGAGAGACAAGTTCTTGGAGAGTTAAGGACTCTCCAAGATTCCTTAACTGGGAGGCCTTTTCCCCTTCTCAGATCAATGTCTCACCACCTTTTAGTTCTCAAGTGCAGGATTCCTCTGGGAAGCCTTCCCTAACTGCCCTTCTTCAGTCCTTCTCTAAACCCCACCCATCTTGTTGTGCTGGGATTGCCTGTTCAAAAAAATTAAAAAAACAAAACAAAACAAAACCTCTGTGGAATAACTGAGGTTATTGCTAAGGGGTTTTCTCTATATTTGCAAATGAAGTTCTTAATTGTGACATGTCTTAAAGCTTACACTTGATAACCCTTGGCTCATATTTAAGAATAATGCTTAAAAATTAGTTGATCTAGGCCGGGCGCAGTGGTTCAAGCCTGTAATCCCAGCATTTTGGGAGGCTGAGGCGGGTGGATCACGAGGTCAAGAGATCGAGACCATCCTGGTCAACATGGTGAAACCCCGTCTCTACTAAAAATACAAAAAATTAGCTGGGCATGGTGGCGCGTGCCTGTAATCCCAGCTACTCAGGAGGCTGAGGCAGGAGAATTGCCTGAACCCAGGAGGCGGAGGTTGTGGTGAGCCGAGATCGCGCCATTGCACTCCAGCCTGGGTAACAAGAGCGAAACTCCGTCTCAAAAAAAAAAAAAAAAAAAATTAGTTGATCTGTGCAATATATTATATATTGCCAAGGCATGTATTCCTCAATAACAGTTCGAGGTATTTTAATTTCACAATTTCTCAAGTAATTTTCACATCATGCCCTGGAATACGGATAATTTTCACCTATTATAGTACAATTGTTATAATTTATTATTCTGGTTGGGAGATCTATTATATTTACAGTTAAAGTAAGGATTACTAATTTTCTTAGCATCAACATAATGTAAATGTAACAATTTTTACATATTTGAGAATGTTATTATTCCCCCCTCCCCCACAAGGCATGTTGGATTGCAATTGAAAATGCTGAATCCAAAAATTTCCTTCTGAAACAAATCAGCACTTTACCATAAAAATCCAGCATCTTTTTCTTTTAGTGTCCTTATTAATAATTATTCCCTTCTGTAATGGCAATCATTAAAGACCAATATTAGACAATTATGCACAACAGTGTATGCTATTGTGACAAGAATTGGCCCGTTTAATAAGTAATATCTTACATGATGTTCATATAGACAAAACTTCCACTCCTAGTTTTTCTACTGAGATAAATGTGTAGGATAAATGTAAATGAATAAATTTAGCCAGACACTAAAATTGCCTCTTAAGAAAGGACATTATTGCATTTCTAAGAGTAGGGAGGTTCTATGTTTAGTAAAATTGATGTTACTCATTAAGAAAAAATGAGGCAATTTGTAAGAAATTCTGCACAGAACATTAGGAAACATTTATGAAAATATTTATTACATAATTATCAAGTCAGTAGTACCTT
Source organism: Callithrix jacchus (assembly GCF_049354715.1). NCBI lineage: Eukaryota > Metazoa > Chordata > Mammalia > Primates > Cebidae > Callithrix > Callithrix jacchus. Next base: position 113,157,869 of record NC_133507.1, read on the forward strand.
AAGTCGACACGGTGGAAGGAGATGAGATTTAGATTAGAATACAAGTTGTGTCATCTAATAACTGTGTGACTATGAAAAAATACTCGGTAGAACTTCTTTTCTTCTAAAGTAAATAGTCGTAATACTACTTCATACATTTAAGTGAAATAAGGACTACAGGAATCCTGACTGATAAACTATTCAGTCCATATCGATTTTTTTTTTTGAGAATCTACCATGTGTGGAGTTACAGCACATATGAGATAGACTTGGTTCTTGCCTTTGTAAAAGAAATTAAACAGATAATTATAACGTATTGAAATTGAGATGAGTACTATTAAGGAAAAGCAAATAGGGACAGAATGACATCTATTTCTAGAATCTAAACTATTCAATGGTAAGTGAAGCCACACCCAACAGAGTGGCATTGAATTGGGGACCTAAAAGCAAGAAGAGGAGGCATTAACCTGATAAAGTGAGAGGAAAGTCTTTATGTCAGATGCAAGAGCTGATGATTCTGAATCTAAAGTAGCTTGGCATGATCCAAAAATGAAGTGTTCAGTAAGGCCGTAAGAGTCTCTTAAATTTCTTTTTCAATATCTTACCTGCTTGTGAACTCCCTTATACTGTTAAGGATGTTATTCTTCAAATTGTTTTTGTCTTTAATGCTTAATATGTAAGTTTTGTTTAAGGCATAGACCAATTAATTATTGAGTTGAAGTCTGGCTGTTTTAGGTGGCTAGGCCTAACATAAGTATGCCTTCCTAAGCAAGAAACTTAGCCATAACTATATTTTCACTCAACAAAAAATTACTGCACATAATTACATTAGTAGGAATTCACTGACTACCGGACTGGAGCTATCAGGAATGATAGGATTCCCATGGGCCTGTTCACATTTTAAAATTCGTTATTCCTTATAGTTATTAGTTGTAAAAAATATGCATTTGTACTTTCACTCCATTCTTTGGCAAATATTGTGGTCTATCTAGTTGGAAATATTTTTTAAAACATGAGAATTATTTATTAAGCCTATATAAATTGCTTCCTCTTCTCTAATCCTCTAAAAATTCTAAATTTAAATTTATAAAATTCTTTATGTAGGAGACAATTTACTTTCATGTTTTGTTTCAGGAAAATAAATGAAGCTTGCTGAGCTATTTTCCAGAGGCCCTTTCACTAAATAATGTACTCATTATTTTTAGTTTAAGCATGAACAGATGTGGGTTATTTATTTATTTAAACTAAGAACTACCATTATGAGAAGTAATTTAACAGCCATGCTGCTTTAGGACAAAGGATGAATAAATGTTTATTGCAATTGTTTTATATTGAATGTGTGTCCAAAACTGTCGCTTCTAAATTAACTTTTACTGCTACTATTGACCTTTAACACAGTTTCTTAAATGTATAATTTAGAAGGAAAATTATCAAATATAATATAGCCATCAGAAACCAAGTTGTTTTAGTTTCTATATTTCCTTGGTATATATTCCAATTACATATTCTAATTACAAATTCCAATTACAAATTCCAATTACAAATCCTAATTACATATTCCATACCTTGTGTGAGGGCACACAATATTAACTTTTTTGACTCTTTTTTTAGTTTAATAGCTTTAATGCCAAGTAACAAATATATTCAGAGCGAAATTTATCAACTATCTTTTAAATGAACAAGAAAGAGTGTGACAAATAGATGTACTAAAATTGTTTCTTTTAAATCAGGTAACTCCAGTACAAGTAGAAGTAGACTCTAATTGAAATGCATTTTCATGTATTCAATTTATTCCAGATACAAGCTTTATGCAATTACCTCGTTAGCCCAGAATGGGAACTCATGAGAATGCAATACTTCCATTGACATTTGACAATTTAGATATTATTGACATATACTAATTGATTGATTGCTTAAGCTATGCAGATGTTAAGATTTTGGGGAGTAAACCTGTAAATCTGCCCATGATTTTTTGTTGTACTATGATTTTTTTGGTAGAATGTCATGCTTTATCTTTCTTATAACACTTTCTTATCTCATTATATCCCGTCATTTCATTTTCCTTGGCCTTCACTTTTTGACAATCCAGTTCTCAGTATTTTTTAGAAATTTAAAATCTTTCTCAACCTAACAAATTTTCCTCTTCCTTTATTTTACTCTTTGTCTTTCTATTGTCTTTCTTTGTCTTTCTTAGCCATTTTACTTGACACTCGATCCTGTAAAAAAGTTTATGTTTGTGATCTGAAATGCTTATTCTAATACATGGGACAAATAAAAGACAACGCTGGATGTAACATAATATGATCTTTCCTCAGCTGTAACCATTAACATAAGTATGTTTTCCCCTTTACTGCTCCCTAGTCTTAAACTTCTTACTTGATACTTTCATGCTGCTCCAATTTTCTAAATATTTTAACATTTTTACTTATATTCCCCAGTTATTATCAATACTTAATAATTAATTTTTTTTTCTTTTGTTTGTCCTCCTTTCCAAATATGAATACATTCTATATGACATTTTTAAGGGCCCTAGATCCTGACATGCTTAATGAATTAAAACTTGAAAGAGATTCATACTACAGATATTATTTAAGAAACATTATAAGGCTGCTTTCTATTAGTTGATTCAGTGCTTGAAATTTTAAAAAATTAATTTTTTTTTTAATTTTGGGGATGGAGTCTTGCTCTGTTGCTCAGGCTGGAGTGCAGTGGCACGATCTCACTCACTGCAACCTCTGCCTCCCAGGTTGAAGAGATTCTTCTGCCTCAGCCTCCTGAGTAGCCGGGGATACAGGTGAGTGCCACCACGCCTGGCTAATTTTCTTTTCTAATTTAGTAGAGACGGGGTTTTACCATGTTGGTCAGGATGGTCTGGAACTCCTGATCTTGTGATCTGCCCTCATTGGCCTCCCAAAGTGCTGGGATTACAGGCATGAAGTGAACCACCGCGCCGGCCCAGTGCTTGAAATTTTTAATCTTAATGAGTATTATAGTAATATTAACATGAAAGAGCTATGGACTCGTCTGTTAGCCTTTTCAAAACTATTTTCAGCTTAACACATAATGTGAAGGGTTGGCATATACATCGCCTACCGATGCAGTTTATTATTCTTAAATTGGATAGGATTAGGCAAGATGTTACAACAGAGAATAATCGATTGCTCTCCAGGACAGTGGAGGATTGGGAATAGCTGAGAGAGAATATCAACAGATGAGGTTGTCACTCTTTGGACGTTAAGGTGAACGCTGAAGAGGTTTCTGATTTTCTCATTTTTTTTGAGCATGACAATGGAAGAAAGGTACTTTATTGCTCTCACCTTCCCCATGTACTTACCACGATTCCACTTCGAGAATAGCTTACGTCTTCAACTCTGAATCCATTCCTGCATTTTCTTGTTTTTCTCCTCTTCCTACAATGTGGAATTGGTGTTTTCTTTTATTTTTCTTTTTCAAGATGGAGACTCGCCCTGTCTCCCAGGTTTCAGTGCAGTGGCACAATCTTGGCTCACTGCAACCTCCGCCTCTGCCTCCAGGGTTCAAACAATGGTCCTGCCTCAGCCTCCCAAGCAGCTGGGACTACAGGCATGCACCACCTCTCCTGGCTAATTTTTGTAATTTTAGTAGCGACGAGGTTTCACTGTATTAGCCAGGCTGGTCTCGAACTCCTGACCTCGTGATCCCCCTGCGCTGGCCTCCCAAAGTGCTGGGATTACAGGTGTAAGCCACTGAGTCTCTCCTTATTTGGTGTTTTCTAACACGTGATATGGATATTTGAGAAAACATCTTGGCAGAAATGATTATAAACTTACCTCACGTTTCTACACACAACAACATCTATAGTTAAAGTTTAGTTTTTTGGTTGTTGTTGTTGGAATTAACTACCAAATTCCCAAAATAGTTTGAATAGTATTCACTTCCTTTTTTCTGGGAGATGTTGAGTCACATGGTGATTGATTTTCCTTTATATATATATATATATATATATATTTTTTTTTTTTTACCTGTAGAAAAATTCACTCTTAAGATGGAGTGTTCACCTTGGTTTCAAGTTTCCTAATGTAAAATTTTGTAAAGCAAAACTTGCATTTTTTGCACTGATGCATCAAGAACATATCTATCAAAATTAATTTGATATAATTTTGGTCTCCCTTTTCTCCTATACCTGAAACCTCAATGTTCATTTTGTGTCTTGGAACAGCAACCAATGATAATTTGTGAAAACAGAGTTTGACTAAGTTCATTGGGATCATTTTCTATTGTAATAATCTAACTTTTCCATCATAATAACAATAAAAAATAAAACATTTTCAAAGGTTAAATAAATTATTAATGATTAAAATGAGCAAACAGAATATTATACACTTCTGATCATAACTGCATCAAGTATCCTGAAAGAACATACAAGAAGCTATTGAGAGTTTTACTTGACTGAGCAGGGGACCTGGAGCCTAGACTGAGAGGAAAATAAATTTCCTTGTATACTCTTTATTATTTTATTTAAATGGCGTGGATATTGCAATAAAGAAAACAAATGATTTTTTATTCAAATAATGAATGATGAGGATTACTGAATAGCATATGACATACAAAATATAGTTTTGTGTCTTAACCAATAACAAAACTACCAGGACAGTCATAAAACTGTATTACCTACTTGTTTTCTGGAATGTATATACTATACTACACATATACACACACACACAGAGACACACACATACAGACACACACATGTATGTGCTGCATTATAGTTCAAATATTTGCTAAAGTATTGGTAGTCATTTTGTAAATTAATATGATTTTATATATATATCGTACTTAAAAGTCTAAATTATGGACGTATACCATCATTAGAAAAATATGTTAACTTTTTGACTGTATAAATTTATTTTTCATATTGATTATACTCCTGACTAGTTATTACTGTTGCTCATGAGATACTAGCCTCAAAAACAGTTATCTGGTCCCATGCAGAGATAGTACGTGCCAGCAATATTGTTAGACGCCACAAAGACTAAAGGAGACTAAAAGCCTCAATCTTCTGTTGAAAGAATAATCTTGTTCCCTACCTCCTTAAAGATGGGAAAGCTGTGGCCCCTCTGGAAAAACAGCCAGAGAAAACTGTAAGCCACAGCATGACAACTTTTCTGCTTTGCTAGACCAAATCTACCCAGGTTTTATTGAGAGAAATAGAAGATAAAATCACTTTCAAAACTATTATGACATTAATGCCCTTTGGAGATGAAATTTCTAGCAGATAATCTGAATAAAATGATCATATTTTACACTACAAAGAATTAAAACATAGTCTATGTTGGGAAGAAAATGGGAATTGCCAGTGGTACTCTCATAATGTTATTTTGATTGCATGTTGGCCTGCTTACAGCCAGATGTCCTCCTCTGCTATTGAGCACATTGAGAAATTAAGATTCCATGCATTTCTCTAATTGCTCCCTTGAAATGAAAACTTCTGTGCCTTCTAACAGCCATAATCACAGGCACAAACTATACATCTATGTTAGTGCAGTCATCTTTAACAACAAAGATTGACAGATGACAGTATTACTAATTCAGTGTTTGATTATGCATTAAGATAGCAATGATATTTTATTCCCCAGAATGTCAGCTGCCCATTGCAAGTGAAACACAAAAAGTAACAGTTACCTTTTTTTTGGTAGGCTAACGTTAGTTAATTATCTAGTCAGTAGTTACTTTAATATTCCCCACTAAGATATATATACACACATATATATATTTAAAGATAAAAAGAGCTTGAGTGGTCTTGGCTCCAGGAAAGAGAGTTTTAAATGTAGAAATTTTGATGTATATCTAGCAAAAAATTTTGGTTAAAATTAATTTAAAAAAATTCAGCCAATGGCCTACATAGCCAGCTGTCTGCAAAAATGCTACTCTGTGATATTTTAACTTGGTCACTTTAAGTTAAAATAAAACATTTAATATATCAACTTCATTTTTTACTTTTTAAAAGTTTAACTGGAAGCATTGGACCTTTTGGTTCCAAGCTATTTCCCAGCCCTGTAAAACTGAATGGATTAAGAGCTTTAATCACAAAAATGTAAATTTATTTATAATTAGAGAAACACTATGTAGACTGATTATAATCAGACTTCCTAAAAAAGAACTAATTTAATTAATTATATAATTGCAGCTCTTTAATTCTATTAGTACAGTGACATATGTTAACTTTTATTTGGATGAACTATTTCATTTGTGATAATAGCCCCTTTATAATTACTTTGGCTATATTAATTGTGCAATTTACTCTAGACAATCAGAGTAAGATGAGAGAAAATAGACAAGTTAGTATTGTGAGTATATTTGAAATAGGTAAAGGAGATATAATTCTCTTACTATAGGAATCAAAATACACAACACAGAATATAACTATAAGGAGTATGACTCAGTAAAAACATAAAAATTTGAGTATGAGGTTTTTTTGGAAAAACCTTGAGACAGCAGAGCATATCTGGAGGAGAGCCATCAAGATGATAAGGGGAAAATGATGACATAAGTAATTTTCAAATATAAATATATCTGATCTGAAAAATTACAAATTGAGAATATGATTCTGAAGCTACATATATAAATATAAATGACATATAAATAAATTACATACATACATGTATGCATTTATGTGTATATATTTTTTGAATTGAAATTAATATGTGTAGAGATGTCAGAGCAGAGGTCAAAACTGGTACAGAATGACTAAATTTATAGGAAGGCAATTTTTGACTTTTAATAAAGTGTATTGTTCTAAAAGCTGCTTTTATTTCTTTGATTTTTTAGGTGTTTCTTTCTATTGTCTCACTCCTGGTTTAAGTTTCCGTTGATCTTTCATTTGGACTATTATAATAGCCTGCCTACTCATATCCATGCGTTAAGTTTCCCAATCTTAATTTTCATCCTTTATTCTGGTGTCAAAAGAACTTTCTAAAATATAAAGTGAGCACATCCTTTTCTCTTTGCCAAACTTCAGTTATTACCTTTCACCTAGAGGATAACATCGAAACTCTGAAACGTAATTCAGGCCTTCATCATCCTTAAGAAATATATTTCAGGTGTTATTTTTCATCCTTCCCAAAACTCCAAACTTCATGCACGTAAGTTCTGGAAATTTGACTTATCTAGATTATCATGCACACTCACACATATAACATATGCTATTTTTCTTATGCTTATTTGGACTATACATTTTCTCCTTTATTTTTCAATTGCTCAGCAAAAATTGTGTGAAATGTCACTCAAATATTTTTTCTTTTCTGTTTTTTGTTTGCTTGTTTGTTTTTTTGAGTCAGAGTCTTGCTCTGTCACCCAGATTGGAGTGCAATGGTGCAATTCTGCCTCCTGGATTCAAGTGATTCTCCTGCCTCAACCTCCTGAGTAGCTGAGATTACAGGAACATACCACCATGCCTGGCTAATTTTTGTATTTTTAGTAGAGACGGGGTTTCACCATGTTGGTTAAGCTGGTAGAACTCTTGACCTCGTGATCCACCTGCTTTGGCCTCCCAAAGTGCTGGGATGCTGAGATTACAGGCATGAGCCACTGCACACGGCCTCAAATATTCTTTCTTTTATGAAGTTTTTTCTAACTTTTCAAAGAGATAGTTTCTCTCTACTTCCAGAGACTTTAGTCCATTGTGACACATAGCATATTATGGTCTAGTTATTTGCTTGTTGGTTCATCTCTCTAAGGAGAAAGAGTGCTCTCTGGGAACCAACACACACTATTCATTTTGCTAATTGCAGCATTAAGACAGTGTATTAGTCCATTCTCATGCTGCTAATGAAGACATACCTGAGACTGGGTAATTTATAAAGAAAAGAGGTTTAATTGACTCAGAGTTCTTCATGGCTGGGGAAGCCTCACAATCATGGCTGAAGGTAAATGAGGATCAGAGTGACATCTTACATGGTGGCAGGCAAGAGTGTGTGTGCAGGGGAACTCTCTTTTATAAAACCATCAGATCTCATGAGACTTATTCACTATCCCAAGAACAGTATGGGAAAGACCTGCCCCATTATTCAATAACCTACACCTGGTCCCACCCTTGACACATGGGGATTTTTACAATTCAAGATGAGATTTGGGTGGGGACACAGCCAAACCATATCAGAGAGTGTCTGGAACATAGCTGATGCCAAGTTGATCTTATTTTTTAAGTGTAATAAGTGAAGGTACTTACACAGGAAGTAGATGTTAGCTTCTCAGAGATGCTAAGAGGAATTGTCTATATTGATATGAAGATGACTTGGAGTCTTCCAGGAACACTTGCAAAATAAGATTTGTGATTGCAGAGTAATTATATAAAAACAGGTTATATACACACACAAACACACACTCAATAACAATAGTAGCAAAAGTGTCTCTTCATAGAAAATCAGTATAATAAAAAATTTTCTTGACATAACTTGTTCCAGAGGCATAACATTTTGGAAATTTCATATATTATTTTTGCTTAGTTGCCAATGGAAATCATTGAGAAAGAGCAAATAAACATGATATCATATGAAATACAGATATTCATTGGATATTTTTGACTACCTACTGTAGAATAACTGAAAGTTTCAAAAATTTGAACAATTTATTTACCAATGAATGGCATTGCACTTTTGACTCTATTAACATTCATTATTAAATAGAAAAAGATAACTAGTGTTTAGTGTTTAAGAAAAAAATGAGACTTTCATAAAAATCTTACAGAGTGAAAAATGTATATTTCATGCCTTCTGCAAGATAACTAGATGTATATAAAGAACTCTTGGAAATGTATATCAGTCTGAAATATAAAGGGGAGAGATACCACATTATTTGTTGTTTTCGAATGAGATCAGATGAAAGCAACATATTTTTAAAGATAAGCACTAAGATATAAACACAACATAAAGATAATTGTAAAAAACAAGTTTATACATTTAAGACATAAAATTCAAATTTGTTTGTATTATAGAATAGCATATTAATATGACTAAATATTTGTTAAACTGTGGTCCTCTTCCAGTCCTCTATTTCATCCCTATACTTAGAAAAAATAATATAAATTACTTGTATCAAAAGCAACAATAACATATCAATGTATTTCAACCTTTCTTGTGATAGGAAAATATATTAACCCTGTGCCACATGGTTGAGCATGCTGCTTTAGCAGTCTAAAGTTGTTATTTCCATTGTACAAAATACATTTTCTTCTCTATCTAAAGAAGAACGAGTAAACCTTTTTCAGGAGAAGAGATGCACAGATGGAGGTGGACAGCAGCAGCATCTTAACTCTTAAATTAGTTCTTTAAACCTTAGTTCCCAGATGTTTGGTTCTCCTGCCCCCTGCTTTCTTGAAGAGAATTTGTCATTGTCTGTCAATGAGTCATAGATTGTCTTCTCAAATTTGGAGAAAACACAAAGCTACAGTTGGATATGTTGTGAGCCACTGACAGACAATGGAAAGCTCCAAGACGATGCACTCAGAGCTAGCTCACATTGTGAAGAAAACTGATCACTATCTTTTGTCCTGACAACATCTTCTAAATACTCAAGGTTTTGTTTTGTTGTCAAATAATTCAGCCACCAAGAACAGATATTCCATTTAAAATGAAAAATATGTTTTAAATACAAGAGTTCTTTTTCTTCCTGGCATTTGATTCACCTCTCACTCTAGCCTTCATTTTTTACTGTATACACTAAATGTCTTTTTCCATCTACAAGGTGCATTACATTCATCTGACAAGACAAAGATGGACAGTTTTAACAGATTCTACATGGTCACAAACAATGAAATAGGTCCCACTGACTACATTGGGTCATCTGTACTATATTTTCAAACCGACTTGTCACAAGATGGCATCATGAGAGCTGCCCTTTCACTTTGTGTCCACCAAAGCAAAACCGTGACAGTTGTCTTTGGAAGCATGCACTACATTAAAATGCAGATCATTTGAAAATTTCATTTTCCAACAATGAAATATTTAAAAGCAGATACTATATGTATGACCCATGCTATATTAATGTATACAAAGAGAACAACTAAATAATGTAATGTTATGATAGAGTTTATCATAAAGCAAAAATGTGCAAACATAAAATCCATTTAGCCTAAATAAATGACTGTACTTTACACTGAATGCATTCAGATTTTTAAAAGTGCATACAAAATTGCTGAAGTTTTAACCTGTGTAAAAAAATTAGGGGTAATGGGACTACCACATGGAAATATAATAGCTAATTTTCAGCCATTTTGAAGGGCATCCATAAAATAAAGGTAACAATGCATAGTGTCACTTAGAGGGGAAAGCTAAAACTATTGTGTGTCATTCATAGGAAGACAAACTTCAACACAAGACAAATATTTATTTCTTATGAAAGAGCATGATGCCACATAGAGTAAGATCTTCCTAATATTGGCTAAAGAACTCGTTGTCCAACTATCTTAAATACTTTGAAAGATTACTAAAATATAAACTCCTTAAAGGCAGAGATATTGTTATTTTGTTTTGTTTACTGCTCTCTTACGCTCTGTACCTAGAACAGTATCTGCCCAATGATGTCACTTAATGTATTCCATAATGAATCAAAAGGATTAAGAACTTTTACGTTTTTGACATAAAATCTGTCTGTTTGTCCTGAGAAATCCCCTTTATATTCAGTGTCTTTGCTCATAAGCATAGAATATAATAGAAAAGTGAAATAATTTTGATAATAATTTAAAACCAAAAGATTTTTTAGGTAACTGATATAAATGCATAAGGAACTTTATTTAAATAGCGACCAAAGCTGCCTTTAATTTTTTTCATTTTATTTTTGTTAATATATCAATGGCTAAATGTGAATTTTAAGTAAAATTCAGGGTAGAGGCACTAATCATTGTGGATGATCATTAATTCCGCATCTCGATTTTTGTGGACCATATGCAAACTGATTATATATCTAGACTTTTTTTTCACAAAAATATGTTTCTATCAGATTGGTACTATGAAAAAAGTATTAGCCGTCTATTGCTGTGTGCCAAAATGATGCATAACTTAGCAAGAAGACAAAAAATGTGCACTATCTCACACAATTTCAGGAGTCTAGAATCCAGGAGCAACTTTAAAGGGACACAAGGTTGCCGTCAAGCTGTTAATCAGGACTGCAGCCATGTTAATCAGTCATGTTAATCGGGCTTGACTGGGGCTAGAGAATTGTTTTTTAAGCTCACTCATGTTGTTGTTGGCAGGCCTCAGTTTCTCAGTTCTGTGCTGCCTGTTGGTCAGAGGTTGCACTTCCTCACTTGGGCTTCTCACAACATAAGAGACAGGGTGAGCCCAAGATGTTTGCAATTTTATAACGTAATCCCTGAAGTAGAACATCACTATGTATAGCACATTATTAGTCATGCAAATTATCCCTCTTACAGTATGGGAGTGTGAATACCAGAATGTAGAGGCCATTGAGGATCATCTTGGAGACTGTTCATTACAGAAATAATTTGATCTATAATTTGTTACTTACTTCTAAACACAATGCTTCATCACACACACAAATTAAAAGCGAAGATTTGGAAACCATAATGGGGGAGAAGGAGGCCAAGAATTTTCTCATTTAGCTGCCTAAATAGATCAAATCCTGGAGCTCAAGTTTTTCTGATTTGGTAATGATTTGTTTTAGTCAAAAATTATGTGCTTTTTAATAAACAGGTATAAAAGAGACATTTTATTTTGCATTGTGATGTTACGTTCTTGGAAAGAAATTAGGATTGAAATGACTACTACAACAGTAAAGAGAGTCAAAACAACGTCTTTCACGACCTGTCTTGAATCCTCATGGAAGGGTCTAAGTAGTTGAAATAACTGGAGAACTGATTCTAGAGCTTTTTCTCCTGTAGGGAATGCATGTAGTATTGAAATATCACCCTCATGGTTATTAATACCCTCCAGCTAACAAAAGAGTGTTATTTTAGCATGGGTCAGAGGCAAGGTTTGCTTCAGTTTCTATTCACATGTAACAATTCTTGGCAATGTTTCTAGAAACACATATTATCCTCAAATATAATATCCTTGGAAGTAACAGCCATAGAACAAAATGCTGGATTTATAAAACATTTTGAGCTCTGGTGGGAACAAAATTTGCAGGGAAAGTACAAAGTGTTATTAACAGCAGATTCATGATTCATTCCAATTGCCTCCCAGAAGCCTTTCCTCTACCCTAAGAGAAGAAATTTCCAATGAAGAAATGGCAGAGGACCCAGCTGTTATGTCTAGACTATGTCCCTGGGATGAAATCTCTTCTGGGCTCCAAGGAGCACAGGGATCCCCTATCTGCCAGGATTCTTAGTTTTCAGCAACAAAAATTGTCTCTGAAATATTTAAGTGGTAAAAGGAATTGGCTAAAAAAAATTTTTAAAAACCGAGCAGCTTGGAAAATTCTTAGGAGGTCTGGAAAATTGGGCTTGAAGATAGGCAGTCAACCATAATCCAACTAAATAAAGAAGAGAGATATAAGACTTTCAAAATTAACAATAATTTTTGTCAACCTTTGGCATATAGTCATATGTTGTAGCTAAAGACTATGTTCTAATATATGTAAACAGGGAAATTATCTGTACATTTATTATTCAAAATGTAATCAACAGATATATATTAAACTATGGGCCAGGTAGTAGAAATAGAGTTGTTAGAGAAATTCAAAGTTCTTCCCCACGTGGAGTTTGTATTCTAATGACTTTAATCAGTTAACATCTTATTTACACTGCTTTTTTCAATTAAATTTTCAGCTACATTCACCTTATTAAGTTTACTGTGCCCCTGCTGTATGTTATATTTCAGCCAGATCCTTATGTGGACTTCATCAATATAATCCCATAAAAGCAGACAATATAAGAATAACAGGATCTTAACAAACGTGATAAAAAGGCCCATCATCACTGGTCCTTAGAGAAGTGCTATTCAAAACCACAATGAAATATCATCTTGCACCAGATATAATGGTGATCATTAAAAAGTCAGGAAACAACAGATGATGGAGAGGATGTGGAGAAATAGGAATACTTTAACACTGTTGGTGGGAGTGTAAATTAGTTTAACATTGTGGAAGGCAACATGGTAATTCCTCAAAGATCTAGAACCAGAAATACCATTTGACCCAGTAATCCCATTACTGAGTATATACCCAAAGGATTATAAATCATTCTACTATAAAGACACGTGCATACATATGTTTATTGCAGCACTGTTCACAATAGCAAAGACTTGGAACCAACCCAAATGCTCAGCAATGATAGACTAGATAAAGAAAATGTGGCACATATACACCATGGAATACTATGCAGCCATAAAAAAGGATGAGTTCATGTCCTTTGCAAGGACATGAATGAAGCTGGAAACCATCATTCTCAGCAAACTGACACAAGAACAGAAAACCAAACACCATATGTTCTCACTTATAAGTGGGAGTTGAACAATGAAAACACATGGACACAGGAAGGGGAATACCACACACCAGGGCCTGTTGCAGGGTCCGGGGTTAGGGGAAGGATAGCATTAGCAGAAATACCCAATGTAGATGATGGCTTAAAGGGTGGTGCAAACCACCATGGCACATGTGTACCTATGTTACAAACCTGCACATTCTGGAGATATATTCCAGAACTTAAAGTATAGTAATAATAATAATAATAATAATAAAAGAACAATAGGATCTTATGTAAGTATTAAAAATTTTACTTCACAGTAAAATGATAAGCAAAACCTTAATTTCAGGTTTTGCTAAAAGTTGTTTTATGGTATACAAAGTAGCTGATCCAAATCTTATTTTTGGCCTTTTCATGGGAAAATGTTTCTGTAATTGCAAACGTAAGTCTTTGTGGACAAATTATATATAGCCAATAGTTCAATAAGTCTCACTTTTCTATGAACCAATAAAATGTTTTATATAAAGGATGGTACAATTTGTATAATTTTAGTAGATCCTTTGTAGATTATATAATCAGTTTCACACATGTTAGAGGGAGGCATGATGCTTTCCTTTAATCCTTTATTTACTTCAACTTGAATTAAAGTCAGTTGGAATCAGTTGATGAAAGCTCTCTTGGAAAGTTGGAAGCTGAGGGACAGAATGTGTATGAGGACTCAGGTTGGGAGAGAAAATTCATTACATTTGACTCATGATTTTCTTATAGTAAACTAAAACAGGATGTTATTTCCTACAATGTATCATCTATTTTTGAAGGATAATTGTTTAGCAAATCACTAAACTGTGGGACATATGGATGGCTTAGAAAGTTGAAGGAGAGATAAGTTACTTTAGCACTGAAAAATGCAAGATGTCACAATTTTTAAAAATGTATCAATTTAACCTAGGATAATTAAAAAGCCATTTTGTAAAGCAAGAAATTTCTCCATCTAACAGCTTTATCACAGGCAAAGAAAAATTTAGAAACACTCCAAAATTGAAAGATATGCATAAACAATTTTCCATGTAATCTCACCACAACGTCTTCTCATCCCCTCTTATCCCTGCCTTCCTTTTTGCTTCTGGGGAAAAAAAAGTTGGTGCTCTTAGCAAAATTCAGCCTATCATGCATCCTATATCATTCCCTTTCATCTACTTATGGGTATATCTCTAGCGTTTGTTCGAATTGATTCTTGTGTTGCCGTATGACACACTTGATAATGATAATAACATCACACACTTTTTGCTTTTTGTTTTTGAGATGGAACCTCATGCTATTGCGCAGGCTGGAGTGCAATGGCACAATCTTGGCTCACTGCAACCCCCATTTCCTGGGTTCAAATAATTCTCCTGCCTCAGCCTCCCAAGTAGCTGGGATTACAGGCATGCACTACCATATCTGGCTAATTTTGGTATTTTTAGTAGAGATAGGATTTCACCATGTTGGTCAGGCTGGTTTTGAACTCCTGACCTCAGGTGATCCAGTTGCCTCAGCCTCCCAAATTGCTGGTATTACTGGTGTGAACCACCGTGCCCATCCTACACATACTTTCTTGAAGCCCCACTTCCCCTTCAGTTCCAAGCACATTTCTCTGTTTCTTTTTGTTGCACGATTTATCAAAAAGTTATTTTCAAGTCCTCTTCTTGGGTTTTCTCTTTAGCTTACACTAATATTTCCTTTTTCCCCAGATGGCTCCATTAAAACTACTCCTGTCAAGTCCATCAATAGTATCTATATTACCAAATCAAATAGGCAATAGTCAGTCCTTATCTTACTTGACTTCACAACATTAGATGAAGTTTATTTCTTTGAAATGCTATATACTCTACTGATCCCCTTCCTTCCTTCATTGCTTATTTATTTCCCTAACATTTTAATGGTACCAGACCTTGGAGATATTTTCTCTTTTATTTTACTCACTTCTTAGGGGCTTTCATACAATCTTTCAGCTTTAAAGCTATCTATTTGTTGATGACTTCTCAAATTCTATCTCTAGTCTAAACATCTTCCCTGAATTTCAGAGTTCTAGCTATGTGTCTATTTCACGGTCTTATATGTCTTTAGTTTGCTCTGTGTCTATGAAAGATAGGAGATTTACCAAGTTCAATCCCAGCCTTTTTTTTAAGCTTTCTTCCATGTTTTTCCTGACCTCAGGTGTGGCAATTCCATCCTCTTAGGCCAAAATTTTGGGGTTATCATTAAATTTTTTTTGCCACACACACTTGATGCATTAGCAAACCTTATTCACTCTACCTTCCAAATATATTCAGGATCTGACCATTGATTACCACATCCATTGCTATCACCCTGTTCCACGCCACTACCTCTCCCACTTGAGTTGTTGCTAGATTCGAAAAGCTGACTTGAACCTTATGCCCTTGTCACCCCCACTTACAATTTATTTTCCATAGAACAGATAAAGCTATTCTTTGAAACATAAATAGGATTATGCTACTTCTTTGAGAAAACCATTGTTATCTTACTCAGATAGAAGACAGTCATTATAAAAGCCAGCAAGTCCCCGATTTCAGTGGTTCTTGACATGGTCTGAAAATTGAAATCACCTGGACAGCTTTTGAAAGGTACCCGTATCAGGGTCTCTTACCCAGAGATTTTAGTTTTAACAACTCTTGTATGGAATCTGGAAAATGGTATTTTTAAAATGTGTTGTTAGGTAACTAAACTAGTCTGTTTTCATGCTGCTGATAAAAATGTATCTGAGACTGGGAAGAAAAAGAGGTTTAATGGGACTTATAGTTCCACATGGCTGAGGAGGCCTCAGAGTCATGGTGGTAGGCAAGAGCCACTTCTTACATGGCAGCAGCAAGAAAAAATGAGAAAGACAAAAAAGTGGAAATCCTTGATAAACCCATCAGATCTTGTGAGTGTTATTCACTACCATGAGACCAGCATGGGAAAGACCAGCCCCCATGATTCAATTACCTTCCCATGGGTCTCTCACATAACATGTGGGAATTCTGGGAGATGCAATTCAATTTGAGATTTGGGTAGGGACACAAAACCTTGTTGGTAACTATCAAGTGCAGCTTGGATTGAGAACAATTGTATGTCACTCTCCGGGCCCGTGGTTTCTTTGAACTAAATCTTTTCCTGCTAGTTCATTCTGCTTTAGTACCATTTGGCTTCTTTGATATCTGGAAAACACATCCAATATTTGTGCACCTTGGAGTCTTTTCATCTGTTTAGGTTTTCCCCATAATTTTATCATGTTTAACCTTGTGTGTGTTTGGTGTATTTATTTCTGTAATAATTGAATAGTATATAAACTCCAGGAGGGCTGGAATTGTTTTTCTATGTTGGTCACTTCTATATTCTGAAACCATAGGACAGTTTTCTGTCCTTAATACACTCACAAAAATATTTGTTAAATACATGGTCTATTTTTAAATTTTAAGCCCAATAAAAATATATGAAATACATCACTCTTTTTTTTTTAAGAAAGATGGGCTTTGGAATATAGGGAACTAAATGTTTTCTTTTTGACATATTGATTTGAGCCACTAGTTGAATACCTATGTCAAAATGTCCATCAGGAAGATGAAAGTATGACTAGTTTATGAGAGAAGTCAGGAGTTAAGGGCCAATTCTGTTAGCTGTCCAATTAGAGTTGATGCGTGAAGCCACAGAAAGTGGCTTAGAGTCCCACTGAAGAGCATTTAGAGGGAAAAGAGTGATTGATACAGAAAACACACATGTAGAAAATATACCAGCATTCATAGAGTGAAGCAGAAAGAATCAATGAAAAAGACTGGAAGCTGTGGAGGGCCACTCTACTCCCCTGGCCATATGGCCTCAGTCACTGTCATTGGGCCCTCCTTTTTCTCATGATGAGTGAGTGCCGAAGCCAGGACTGATCTGCTCATGCAGTATTCCTTGCTCTCCCCTGATGCAGTATCAGATAAATGAAGTTATTGGAGGCCTTCATGATTGTCTCAACTTCCCTGTGTCAATAAGGGACAAATAACTATTGTCCTTGGTATTACAGAGGTGAAGTCTGGGAATGCACCATGTGAATTTAGCCTGTACTTTGAGTTCCTGTGAGGTAGTAATGCCACTTTGTATTCAAAATGGAGTTTAGCTGATAAGCATCTGCAGAGACTTCGCAGCACCCTCAGCAGCAGGGAAATGTGGAGTGGAAGGTGCTAAAACTGTAATTAGAACAAGGCATCTGTCTCCCAGCTCCTACAGAGTAGCTACTAATCAATGTGATCACTCTCTTTGAATGGGGAAGTGCTCACCCATGGCTCTGCTGGACTTTTTCCCAGCCTCTAGCAGACTGGATATTGGTAAGACTACCCTTGGTGGAGAGGAAGAAGAAAGTATTATTGCTTGGGAAAAGCAGCAGTTTAAAAAGGTGTTTGGTAGGGCATGTGTTGATTTCCATTTCCTGTCAATAGCATATTTCCAGATCAATCTAGAGGCAATTATTACAAAAAGTATAGCTCACACTGAAGCATTGCAGGCTGGTTATCCAGAAATTTTTTGATTTCATAGTCCACATGTTTACTTGCCCTTAGGACAGATTTTTTTCTGGGAAAAATGAAAAAAGATCCACTTAATGCAATCATATCAATTTGCTATCTATTACCAATTCTGATTCGAGCAGCATTTTTCAGTGTATGATCTGTAGAATACTTCTCTAAGAATCTCCTTTAAAAATATTTCTTTAATGCAATATGTTGGATAAATGCTATACATTATATCCCCCCTTTTAAATAATCACTGTATACACTAGGGTATTAAAGGCTTCTAGGCCTCTTGCAAAAATGAAACTGGTTTTAACTTTGTTGAACTTAGCATTTCCAAAACTTATTTCTTTAGAGAGGTTTTCTTTTTCTAAGACATAAAGCAGAATTAATGTTCCAAAGAAAAGACTTTAGTAAAAGCTAGATTAAATATTTCTTATCATTGACATTTAAATTATGCCTAAAATGAGGTTCAGAGATTTCCTGAGAATGTTTTCGTCCCATTCTCTATTACTACTGATAATTGCATGTTATGTAATCATTCGGGATAAGTCAGCCAGGATTCCAGCTCATTCTTCTGCTCAAAAGAATAAAAATAAAAGTAAATCCTTTTATCATAATGATCAGTCAATTTAAAAGTTGACTCTGTTCTCATCCAATTTAGCCCCAGCAGACACAGTCCTGGTGCATAGCCCATGTCCTGCACAGACTTTGATGCCCTGTGTCTCTGAAGACTCTCCATGCAAACTAAGCCTTATCCTCCTTGAACTCTTTACATTGGAGGATATTCATGGGCTAATGACATTTTAGTATAGTTTTCCAAGAAGCTGAAAAGAAAGATTCACTCATGGGTACATCAGATTATATTTTTATGTAAAGATTTAAATTATATTATATTAAATTATATTCTTATGTAAAGATTTAAAATATAGGAGTAAGTAAGAGCATATTATCAGTTTCTGGAAATAAAATATAAATATAGTATTAGAGGTAAAAAAAAAAAAACAGCCTAGTGAAACAGACAGAAAAAGTGTGATCAATGATTGCTATAACATTGCTTAAATACCTAACTGCACGTGGTGGAATGCTACACAAAATAATTACTAGGCTTTTCTGAAATATAAAACCACATGGATCAAGACAGAATGAATCAGTATGAAAGGTAGAGAACCTTGGAGAGGCCAGCACAAATATATGGGTAGTCCATTGAGAGGGATGAAGAGAAGATCCAAAAAAAAGTCATCAAAGGATTTCAAAACTATATTTTATAGGTGAAAGAAATCAGTTATAAGAATATATAATTTTTACTTTTTTGCTCTAGAAAAATGATGACTAACAGGATCTTCCTTTTGTTTTACCAAGTGAGGAGATGTGTGAATTGCACAGAGAAGTCTTCTCCTTGTTGCTAGTCTTCAGATGACCTGGAAGAATAAAACGTTCAAGAGATGGTTTGTCCATGTGGTGGTTGGGGAGAAGGAGGCAGAATAATTAGTGGGAAAAAAGAGAATGAGGCAGAGCAATTTGGAAAGCTAGAGATTACTAAAACATATATACATGTGCATGTGTGTATATATATATATATGTGTGGTGTGTGAGTGTGTGTGTAAGTCTGTATGGTTAGCTTAGTAACATGTTGTATAACTCTCTCTTCTCTATGTCTTAAAGGGCTTTTTAGAAAACAAACGAATATTTTTAGTTCTTGTCTTCTGCGGTCAGATATGAGATAATAAATCGACAAAAAAGGCCTAAGGACTTTTTGGTTTCCACTTATATATGAAACAACAGGAATTATATTGAGGATGCTTTAATATTTAACAGATTAAAAGAACAGTGAAAAAGAAGTATTAATGTTTTATTGCAAGAGATACCTCCATAAAAAATAGTTATGTGAAAAAAGAAAAAAGTGGTCTTCATTTTACCTTCTAAAATAATGATTAATACATGGTTGAATGCGAATGTATGTTTTATGCTATCTTAATTTATATTTATTCAAGAAAGTTTATACAAAACAATTTCATCTATGGTTTTTATCCCACCAGTAGGTATTTTTGGGGTGAAGACTGAAGGTGGTAAATATTCATTTGTTGTTCATAGGGTCTACCAGCTTTAAAAAATTACTTGCTTCTGCATGACTGCCAAGCTACGCTGATCATTCTTCCACATTCATACTCAACCTTCTCTGTATAGAATGGTGATTTTATTAGTTAGGGTTCTCCAAAGAAACAGAACCATAGGATGTATACATATATACAGAAGATTTATTTTAAGAAATTGTTTTACATGATTATAAATACTGGCAAGCCCTCAAATCTGTAGGGTAGGCAATGGGCTGGGGTCGCAGAGAAGAGCCAATGCTGCAGTTCAAGTCTGAAGGTGATCTGCTTTGGATAAAGAGGATAAATGATAAAGAGACTGTAGGAAGGTAATGGTGATATAATAAAAATAAACTATAGAAAACTGCATGTAATTAAGGTAAGAAAAAATAATAAACTGTGATTGGAAATAAAAACCGTAAAACATGCTACTGAGAGTTTTTTCCATATTTGGCATTATACGTATGAAGCACACACAGAGTAATCGTTCAAACAATGATGAATAAAATAAAAATCAACTCTATTTACTAGCAAGAAGTACCCACATGCATTTGTAGGCTGCTGACTCTCTTGTTTTACTTAAGAACTCATGATATGCTTCTTTATTTTCCTACCATACTCCTGGAAAGATAAATTTTACCATGTCATTGCAGGCTCATATAAATCCAAGATAAATTCTAGATCTAAGTAAATAGGATTTAAGTGTCACCTTGCCAGTAGAAAGTGGGATTGTGTGACTTTTTCCACCATTTCAACAAATGCTGTCAAAAACATCCTACTTTAATATTCTTAAACTAAAAGACTTAAATTCATTTAATGCTTTTGAAGAGAGAGTCTCTGTTGCCTTAGGGAACATTCTCTGTTCTTTCCTCATCACAACCCAGGACTCCATAGGATGTCTATATTATTCTCAAATTGCACTATCTTTATTCCATTTGCTTTAAACTCTCCAATAGTTAGGGTATCCACAGCAGGACCCAGTAGCTACTTGTTCTAAATCTGTTCAAAATCCTTCCATCCTAACTGCTGGCACGGCTGGGTCTCGTGCCAATCAGACAGTTCATTGTTCCTGGTAGTTCACACAGCTGCTCATCAAATACACAGCTGTGGCACTGACCTTTAATAATATTATTCAGAGAATCAGTCGAATTTTATGAAATAGGCATATCCTTGTTTAAAATTCCCAAGGATCTTCTACTGGCTTTGTAATTGAATCTGTATTTTGTTAAACTGTCAAGGAAGTTTTTATCAACAATCACATTTTATATTAGTGAAATCTGCCTAGGACCTCATACAATGCCAGCTAATATAACCAGGATCACAATGGTCCTTTGGCATTAGGAAATTCAAGAAAAGTAGAACAGAAGGGGCTTAAGCGACTTGAGAAAATGTTCATATGTTGCAGTCTCAGCATTTCTGGAAACTAGAACAATTATTATTAGAAGGCCTGTTTAGGATATGGTTTGAGGCAAAAGAAAATAAGTCTGCTATTTATTGAAACAAGAGATTTTTAGGTTATTGAGCATCTATCATTGTCTAGGTCACTCTTAAATATTTTAAAACCTATTTTATAACTTCACACAATTCTGCGAGGTGCTTTTTAAGTTACATGACTATTCAATAAATGCATATTCCTTAGGTCTATAACTTCTTTTTAACTTAATTTTAACTATCATACACTAAAATAAACTTTTCAGTGTGCAGTTATATGAATTTTAACACATGCATAGATTTATGTAATAATCACAATCAGAAGACAACTCTTAAATCACCCCAAAATACTTCTTCATGCTGTCTGTTTATAGCTACATTTTCCCCACCTCCCTACTCCTAACCCCGTTACTATAGCTTTGTGTTTTCAAAAATGCCATATAGTTGAAATTGCACATAAATGTGACCTTTGAGCATGGCTATTTCACACAGCATAATGCCTTTGAGATTTATCAATAGATTGTCCCTCTTGCCATTTTTGTTGCTGAACCATTCCATGTATGGATTTGCCAGTTTTTCTATTCAGACATCCTCGGAGATTTGGGTTGTTTCCAATTTGGGGCAATTATAAAGGGAGTGGCAATTACAAATTTGTATATAGATTTTCATGCAAATACAAGTTTTCTTTTTTCTTGTCTAAGTACCCAAGTATCATGATCTGGTAAGGTTATTTGTAACTTTATAAAACATTGTCAAATTACTCTGTAGATAGGCTGTACACTTTGCATTCATACTGTCAGGGTATCAGAGCTCTCGTTGTTCCTCATGCTCATCAGTACTTGTTATTTCATCAGTACTTGGGTGTTGATTAGTCATTCTAATGTGTATAATGATATCATATGGTGGTTCCAATCAGCATTTCCCTAATAATTTATGATGTTGAACAACATTCATGTGCTTATTTGCCATTCATATAATCTCTTACATGAAGTATCTGTTCAAGTCCTTTGCTCATTTTTAAAATTAGGTTATTTGCTTTCTTGTTTTGAGTTTTTGCTTTCTTGAAAGTCGTTTATAGAGTTTAACACAGGTTCTTTGATAGATATGCAATTTGCAAATATTTATCTAACTATATAACTTGTATTTTCATTTCCCTAACAATGTATTTCATAGAGCAAAAGTTTGTTATTTTGAAAAGTAATTTTTTAATTTTGTGGATTGTGCTTTCAGGGCTACATCTAAGATTCATTCGCCTGATCTCTTTTTTCCTAAAAGTTTTAAAGTTTTTTATTTTACATTTACATATATAATCAACTTTGAGTTATTTTTAGTATAAGATGTAAGATTTAGGTTGAGGGTTTTTTTTTGTATGCAATTTGTTGAAAAGATTATCTTTTCCCCATTGAATTGCTTTTACAATCTTGTAAAATACCAAATGTCCATATTTTTGTCATTCTATTTTTGCACTTGTTATTCTGGTCCATTGATCTATGCATTTATCCTTCTGCCAATACCACACTGTTAATTACTAAAGTCTTAAAGTTAGGTAGTATGACTTCTCCAAGTTTACTTTGATTATTCAAAATTGTCTATTCTAGTTCTTTTGATTTTCCATATAAATTTTAGAGTCAGCTTGTCTATAGATATGTAAATAGCTCAGTTTTGACAAGAATGTCATGATCAATTTGGGGAGGATTTGTCTTTTATTATGTTGTCTTCTAATTCCTAGACATGGTATGTCTCTCCATCTATCTAGATGCCTTTTTTATTGCTTTTGTTAAAATTTTGTGGTTTTTAGCATACGGATCCTCTGCATGTTTTGTTATATATTTATATTAGTGTTCCATTTTTTGAACCAGTGTAAGTGGTACTGTTATTTTTACTTTCCAGTAATACTTTATTTATATAATAAAATATTATTGAATTTTCTGAACTGATCTTACATTGCCTGACTTTGTCAAAATTACTTATTAGTCATAGAAAACATTTTATTTTAAAAAAATGATTATTTATTTAAGATTCCTTGGGTTTTCTAATGGACAGTCATGCAATTTGCAGTTAGAAACAATTTTATTTCTTCCTCTGTGATTTGTATGCTTTTATTTATGTATTTGTCTTATTTTACTGGCCAGAAATTTTAGTTATATTGCCATATTTTCAGATTGCCATTATATATATTGAATAGAAGTGGTAACAGCAGATATCATTGTCTTGTTCCTAATTAGTCCTATCATTTTTTCACTATTCAATATGATATTTCCTGTAGGTTTTTGTATGTGTCTTTATTAAGCTCACAATGCTTCTCTCTATTTGAAGTTTTCTGGAAGTTTTAATCACAAATAGGTTCTGGATTTTGTCAAATGCTTTTTCTGCATTCGTTTATAGATTGGTGCAAAAATAATCAGTTTTTGCTATTGCAATGCAAATGCCAAGTCATGGCAAAAACCATGAAAACTTTTGCATCAGCCTAATATATAATCATATAATTTTTTTTCATTAGCCACAGTATGGATCACACTGATTTTTAAATATTTAACTGGACTTGTAGTCCTGGAACACAGTCCACATTTTCATGGTTTGTAATTCTAGGCACATATTGCTGAATTTGATTTGCCAATAATTTAAGTATCTTTGCATTCATATTCTTGAGTGGTATTCCTCTGCAGTTTTATTTATTCTTTCCTTTTTTGTACTCTCTTTGTTTGGTTTTAGTATCCGTGTTTTACAAAATGAGTCGGAAAGTGTTCCTTCTATATTCTGGAAGCAATTATGTAGAATGTGTATAATCAATCATAATTCTTATTGTTTTCAAACAGTAGAATTCATTGAAACCATCTAGGCCTGGAGATTTTCTTTTTAAGATTATCTTTAGAGCAGCTTTAGATTCACAGAAAATTGAGACAAAGGTATAGATATTTATCATATACTCCCTATTCCTTCACACATGTAGCTTCTCCCTTTATTAACTTCTCCTACCAGAGTGGTACATGTGTTACAATTCATCAGCCTACACCGACACATCATAATCACTCAAAGTTCATAGGTTACATTAGGGTTCACTTTGCAGAATTGTGCATTCTATGCATCTGGTCAAATGTATAATGACTTTTATCCATCATTGTAGTATCCTTCAGAGCATTTCCACAAAACCATTCTCTGTGCTCTGCCTGTTAATCTCCTCCAAATTGTATATATTTTTTAAACAAGTTGTCAAATTATAAATTTAATTTCTGTAAGTGTGGGGAGCAGTAGCCATCTTGTAACTATGTTGCTTAAGCTTTTGTTCCTCTTACCTAAACCTCCATCTTGTGGACTTCCCTTATTGTTTAAGTTTCACATTCCTCCAAGTTAGGAGGCTAGCCTGCAGCCTCGTCTCCATGGTTACTCTCTGACCTCAGCCCTCAGAACTTCCCGCCCTTACTTGTTTATAAGCAACCTCCTTGTAGCTAATAAACGAGACTTGATCAGATCCTTGACTTGTCTCTATTCTCCGCGTCTCCTGTCTCTCTCTTTTAATCCCCACTCCCTCCCTAGGGTCTCTGTTGCTCGTCCCACGGGTCGGGACATGTAAGAGTTGTAGGTATTAAAACACAATTTAAAAAATCTCGGTTTATTTGGTTCAGGAGTCCAGGCAAGGTATAATAGGGTCCTCTGAAAGGCTGTAATCAAAGTAATTCTCTGAGCTACAGCATCAACTGAAGAATCTGCTTCCTTGCTCACAAGGTGTTTGTGGGTCTGTAAGTTGTCAGACTGAGGGCTTCAATTCCTTGCTGATTGTTAGCAGGAGTTCATCCTCAGCTTCTTTGCCATATGGTCCTCTCAAGTCAGGCTATAACATAGCAACTTTTCCTTTTCTTTTTCTTAAAGCTATCAAGGGAGAGACAGTTTCCTCCCAGGAACGGAGTTCCAGACTTATATAACATAGTAATACACATTCGGCCACTTTTGTTGTATTCTATTGGGCAGAAATAAGTCACATTCAAACACAAGGGAAGAGGATTATGCATGGACATCAATATAAGGAGGTGCGGATTCTGGGGCCACTTTAGAATCTCTTCATCATACCTTTATCATCACATTTGAAGTAAGTTTTTGTGTATACCATATATTTAGGCCATATATTGTCTTCCAATATGGTAACTTTGCCTTTTAATTGTTGTCTTTGGACTAATTACATTGATTGTAATTATTCATGCATTTGGATTTAGAGTTGTTATTATGTTACCTGTTTTCTATTTGTCCATCTCTTTTTTCTTCCTGTTTCTTCTTTCCCAGCTTCTACTGGATTATTTGAACATTTTCCATTTTCCATTTCATATCTGTTATTAATCTAATTATATTTCCTTTAATGGATGCTCTAGGGATTATAATATGCAGACTTAATTCTACAGAGTTAAATTAATGCTTTACCACTTCAAATGGGATTTAGAAACATTATCATCATGTAGGTTCCCTTACCATCTCTCTTCATGTTGTAGTTGCCCTGTATTTTACATCTTTATACATTGAAAATATGATCAAACTTATTATAATCTTAATTTTCAACTGTCAAACATTTTAAAGAACTTAAGAGGATATGAGTAGTTTATTTTATTTACTAAGTTTTTTTTAATGTTTCTGTTACTATTACTTCATTTATGATGTTCTGAATTTTCTTCACATTTCAGTTCCCTTCTTTCTACGTAACTCCTTTTAGTTTTTTTTAGACCATTACTGCAAGCAAAATTGTCCTATTTTCTTTTCATTTGAGAATGTCTATTTCACCTCATTTTTGAAGGATTTTTTTCTGAAAAAGAATTCTGATTTGACAATTCTTTCTTTTAGAATTTTTAAAAAATATATATTTTATTGCACTTTAGGTTCTGGGGTACATGTTCAGAACATGCAGGATTGTTGTATAGGTACTTACATGGCAATGCGGTTTGCTGCCTCCATCCCCCCATCACCTATGTCTGGCACTTCTCTCCATGTTATCCCTCCCCAACCTGTCTACCCCCCGCTGTCCCTCCCACAGTCCCCCTCAACAGACTCCAGTGTGTGATGCTCCCCTCCCTGTGTCCATTAGAATTTAAAAGAATACTGTGCCATTTTCTTGAGTTGTTTTTGGCTTCTCATGAGAAATATTCAGTCATTTGAATGTTTGTTCCTCTCTAAGCAATGTGTTATCCCAGGCTGCTTTTAATATTTTTCTGTTTTTGTGTGTAGGCAATTTGATTATATTGAGTATCATTATGGTCTTCTTTGTGTTCATCATCCTTAAGGCTCACTGAGCTTCTTGTATCTGTAAGTTGATTTTTTTCCCCAGATTTTAGAAAATTTATTTTACTATTTCTTTCGTTACTTTTTCTGTACCATTTAAAAAATATTTCCATCTGGTACTAATTACACATATTTTATATATTTTGATATCGTTCCACAGGTCACTGAAACCCCATTTTAAAACATTTTTCTTTCTCAGCTCTTTGTCTTGGATAATTTGTACTAACCTAACTTTAAGTCCAGTTGTGCCTGCTTCTGCCACTTTTATTTGCTATTAAGCCCATCTAGTGGATTTTTAACTTCAGATATTGTATTTTCCATTCTGGAAATTCCACTGTGATTTTGTTTTTGCATTTCTATTTCACTGTTGAGATTCACCATCTGTTCATTTATTAAGGCTATATTTTTTCTTACTGTCTTTAAATGTAAAATATAGCTATGAAATCTTTATTAGGTAATTTCAAAATTTGTAATCACTGTGATGTTTGTAATTGCTGCTTCAATAGAATAGTTAAAATAATTTATACTGTATTCTAGATATCAAGTTAATATTTGTAGAAACTGGATTTTTGTTCTATCAGACAGTTAGCCTATCAGGTGACACATTATAAACTCTATCTCTTCAGGAGTGGGGAAGCTGAGATCTTTGATCAGTTCTTTCCAGTTGCTTTTCTTAGGGCCTCTATGAATTTCTCCTGACCATGAATGCTTCAGGTGTCAACTCAGGATTGGGTCAGGGTCTATAAACAGATTTAGCTCCCTGTTGTATTACCACCTTCCACCGTGGATCAAAATTGATTGCAGAAATTTTATACTTTAAGTTATTAAATTATTTCATGCACTGTAGATGAAAAAGTAAGAACACACACACACATACACTCACAGCAATACATAACAATGTTGAAGCAAGTACATTTGTTTTCTAAACATGGCACTCAAGACAGAGACTGAAGGAATAACATTACAGGTTAAGTTGATTATCCTAGTTGAATAAATTCCTTGAAGTTAAATAACCTTCTTTAAAACATTTTTACTTTCTCATGTATAAAACAAAGATAATAATAGGTATCATTTAGTAAAGCTGTGTTGAAATTAAACAAGATAAAATATGTGAAGTACTATTACAGTGTTTGGGAACACTTAGCACTTCATTATTGTTAGCTACTATTTATTGATTTAATATTAAAAAATTCAAACTGCCTGTTTCCAAGCACCATAAATAAAATTCAAAATCACAGGCAAAATTAGGAATGTATTTTTGTAATCTTAAAGAGAAAATATGAACAATTTACATATAAACATGTTATTAATCAATAATAGCTCATTAAAACATCAATAACAAAAATTGCAGCCCTAAATGAATAATAAACATGTAAAATTAACCTTGATATTAAAGAAACAAGTCAAATTAAACACCAATCTGGTACAATTTTCTACCTATCAAATTGACAAAGGTTAAAGAGAAACAAAATGACATATTAACATAATATGGATAAAGTACTGGAAGTCCATGGCAAAGAAAACCATTTAGATCCTTAATTAATGAGTCTATGAGTATTTTTCAAATATTGTATATGATCTTCTTAGGCTAAACTGTCATGCCATAAAGACAGGGATCAGGCCCTTCTCATCAATGCCTATTATAGCACTATTTACTATATCTATAGCACTGTTCACTATGTATATAATATAAATGTATTGTATTATTATATTATATATAGTTGCATATTATATAATTGTATATATTATATAATAATTAGTATATTATATAATTATATAATATACAAGCCAACATTTATTAAATAAAAGAAAAATCATTTAACCCAATACAGCTTTCACAAAATAAGAAAATAAACTAGGAATATAGTGTCATTTTCTTGTACCATAATGAAGAACTTACATGCTTTCTTGTTGCAAATAAACACACTAAACTTTGTGAAGAGGCAGATGATGATCAGGAAAAGAGAAAAAATTAATTTATGATGATAATGGCATATTTTATTAGTCAGAATATTCCAGAGAAATAGAATCAATTGAAGATACATATACACATACGTATGTGTGTGTATATACACACATATTTCTTTCTGTGCCTTTGTCTCTCCAAATACATAAATGCATATATGTGTGTGTGTGTGTGTGTGTGTGTGTGTGTGTGTGTATTTGGAGAGAGAGAAGTACAGAAGGACACACTGAGAGAGAGAAAGAGAGGAAGAGATTTAATATAAGGAATTGGTTCATATGGTGACTATAAAAGCTAAGAAGTTTCATCATCTACAACAATGAAAGAAGGAAGTGTAGTTTTGGGCCAAGATTGAAGGCATGAGAACCAGGAGAACTGATTGTGTAAGTTCTAGTTCAAGCTCAAAGGCCTGAGAACTAGGAGCACTGGTGATATAAGTTCCAGTTCAAGGGTGGGAGAAGGCTGATGTTCCAGCTCAGAGAGTCAAGCAGGGAGATACTATTCTCCCTTCCTCTGCCTTTTTGTTCTATTTAGGTCTTCACAGACTGGACGAGGCCTACCCATATTGGGGAGGGCAGTCTGCTTTACCTATTCTATTGATTCAACTGCTAATGTTTTCTGAAAACACCCTCACAGATATGCCCTAAAATAATGGTTGGCCAGAAAGCAGGGTACCCCATGACTAAGTCACATTGAAACATAAAATTAACCATAAATTAATCAATAAATACATTTTATTCAAGGTAAAGTGAGAATTTTTCCTAGCACAGTACTTATAAAGAATTATGACTAATTTCCTCAGGTAATCTACTTTTTATTTTATTTATTTTTAAAAATTTTTTAAATTAAAAAAAATTTTTTTTTTTTTATACAGGGTTTCACCATGTTGCCAGCTGGTCTCAAACTCCTGACCTCAGGTGATCCGTTCACCTCAGCCTCCCAAAGTGTTGGGATTGCAGGCATGAACCATCATGCCCAGCCATTTATCTTTCTTTTGTTTTTTAATATAAAAAAAAATTTAAAGGCCTCTTTTCTAAATGGTCCATATTTATTAGTACTCTGATCAGAGAAATCCAAAGGCTACCATATTGGAGGTTTTATATAATTATAGTCTGTCTGTTAGACTGTAGGCTTTAAAGCCTTGGCTTGTCATACTGGGCCAGGTTTGTACAGGAGATAGGCCTACAGCTGGACCAGCAAAGATGCTAAGAGAGGAACCCTGTCCTCCTACCTGGTGCTTTGTGGGTGAGAGATACTAATACAGAAAGTGGAAAAAAGACCTGGATACCTCATTCTCATCAGGAAGATTGTATAGTTCTATGACTTGGGTTATATCATAGGCATCAGAGTACAAAGCAGGAACTGAGGCTACCAGCTTCTCCCACTGAGTATCTTGCATTTGGAAATCACTTGTGGGACTCTCAGTGAAGGTAGAGTTCCAAGTCCAATTGGAAGGGTCTAAGGGCTGAGGTGGAAGGGAGCTGTAGAAATCTGAAACCACAGGAGAAAAAGCATAAGAAATGATAGATGTTCTCAGGAAGGTAGGCACATCCTTCTTGGATAGAAGGATCTGGTTTGATTGCATTGCTGATTGCTGCTGCTGCTTTTTCTGTTTGAATCGCTGGTTTCCGAACCAAACCTTTATTGTTGACTCCAGTAGGTCAAGTTTCAAAGCTAGTTTCTCCCGAGAGTTTCTGTCTGGGAACATGGTCTCACTAAACAGAGCTTCTTGCTCTTCATACTGTTCACAGGTGAATGAAGTACATTCTTGATGTCTTCTCCATGTTGCTGTAGTCCCAGTTACATGGGAGGCTGAGGTGGGAGGATCACTTGAGCCTGAGACATTGAGGCTGCAGTGAGCCGAGACCGAGCCACTGCACTCATGCTTGGATGACAGAATGAAACTGGGACTCCCAGAGAATATCATCCTCATTTTTTCTATTTCTGGATGCTGCGGTGGTATCACCTTCATGATGATATCTAGCGGGATCCTGTGGTGATATCACCTTCATGCTGAAATCATTCCCGTTGATGGAAGAGCCTGTCTGGGGATTCTCTGGGGCCATTCTGTTCATCATGGTTTCTGAAATCTGTCCTGAATCCCCTTAGACTAATGGTTTTCAGTCCTGCTTGGTATGTCTCTCTCTGAAAATGCAGTTTCCTTCTATTTTATTTATTTATTTTTTTTGAGGCAGGGTCTCACTCTGTCACCCAGGCTTGAGTGCAGTGGTTCAATCACAGCTCATCACAGCCTCAACCTTTCCTGTTCTCAGGTGATCCTCCCACCTCAGCTTCCCAAGTAGCTGGGACTGCAGGCACATGCCAACATGCCCAGCTAATTTTTGTATTTTTTGTAGAGATGGGTATTCGTTATGTTGCTCAGATTGGTCTCATACTCCTTGGCTGAAGCATTAGCCTCAGCCTCCCAAAGTGCCAGATCTGGCAATAATCTACTTTGTATGTGTCACATGATTGTGAACTATTTCTGTATAGCGAGAAAAAAAGATTTGCTTTTCTTCTGTGTATTAGCATACATCTGCCTTGCTTTTTTCCAAAAAGATTTATATTAGTAGTTCTGTATGTGCCATAGGATCAATGCAGGCATAAAAAGCATTCAATTAAAAATGTTGCAAACAACTTTATTGGCAGCATAAATTCTATTGATTAGGTCTCGTGAATTCATAAATCATATTTTTCTCTATAAACTCACTGCAATCACAAAACCAAAAACACATGAATTCTCATTACATCATTTGTTCTGAGTTTTTCTGTAATGATTTTTGAAACACAAATTTTTTTTGGTGTTCACACTATGAAAGCTCAATTTCTAGAACAGTTATTGTCTCTAAACACTATTTGTACAAATTTTAAAGTCAAGGTTTTATATTAAACTCAATAAATATGTTCTTTTTATCATAGCTTGTTTAAAAATAAGTTTTGGCTGGGCATGGTGGCTCTTGCTTGTAATCCTAGCCTAAACAGGTGCAATGCTTGTGTCCAGGAGCTCGAGACCAGCCTGGGCAACATGGCGAAATGCCATATCTACAAAAATTGCCAAATTATCCAGGCATCGTGGTGTGTGCCTGCAGTCCCAGCTATTCAGAAGGCTGAGGCAGGAGGATCGCTTGAGCCTGGGAGGTGGAGGTTTGAAGTGAGTGGAGACAGCGCCACTGCACTCCAGCCTGGGTGACAGAGTGAGAACTCTGTTACAAATAAATAAATGTTATCTTCACTTATTTTGCTTTAGTATTATATTCTTTGGTTACCAGATAATGTTTTATAACAATATGATTATTCATTTTGGATAATGCCTGGCAATTGAAGTGATAATAATTATTACCTTATAATTCCAAACAGATTAAAAAGTGAAAAACTGAATTTGTATCTTTGTGGAAATCTTGGCATCTCCTGAAACAATAGGTGCATTTCTTTTTTACGTTTTGTTGTATTGTTTATGCATCATTTAGCAGAGGTATTATTTAACACTTAAACACCTATTTTCCTGAAATGTAACATCAAAAAATACAGGTTTTTTTTTTTGTTTTTACTCTAAAGAAAATATAATTGGTAGAATAAGTCCTGGACCTGAAGTCAGAGGAACTTGAGTTCAAGTAGACAGATGCTCTGTTACTGTTTACATGGAATGTCTCAATTTTCTCTCTCTCTAATCCTGTATTTTCTCAACTGAAAATCAGGGTTATAGTACCCTCACCCTTCCTATCTCACACAGTGAGGGTATATATCAGAATGAATGAAGTAATGCATAATAGCAAACATTAACTGCGTTCCTAGCAGGGTCCAGGTACTTTGATGCTTTTTCATATGCAAAATCGCATTTAATCTTCTCCAAGACACTCTGAGATATGTATTATGCTTATCCAATTTTACTAGTAAAGAAAGTTAGTCTAAGAAAGTTTAAGCAATTTTTCCAGGTCCCATGATGGTAGTGCAGCCATGACTAGGTCCCAGATTTTGCGATGTTCATGTTCTTGACACCTGCAACTGATTGAGAGTATCGTGTAACCAGAGGACTTCGTATACCAAGGCTCTCATAATTAACAGGTAAAATGTTGTAAGCAAAGAGATTCAAGCTATCTGAGAGCTCTTTGCATTAAACAACATGTTACAATCAAATTTTAAAAAAACACCAACTGGGGAGTAAAATAAATGTTTTTTTCCCTCCTTTTGGATAAGGTACTCTTAGCCTTGACTTCTGAAAAAATAAGAGTGCTATTAATAGGTAACTGCTTCAAAATTCAATTAATTCAACAGATTAAGAGATGATCTAGAAATCATATTTATATTATTTTAACTGATAACTTAAAAAAATCTTATAATTTGTTTTTAGACATATCTTAGAAGTAGGGTGACCAAGTTTTCCAGTTTGCTCAGGATTCAGGAATTTCCCTGGACATAGTACTTTGAATGTTGAAAATAGGAACATTCCAGGCAAGTTAGGCATTGGTCAACATATTCGTAATCTTAAAATCAGAGTAGTTAAAATCATTTTTCCTTATGTGTAAGATAAAGTAGTTCTAGAGAAGGAAGTAGTTTCTTCTTTTCCAAAAATTACTTCAAATGATAGTGTTGAATCCTTTGTGGGTCTATGCAATATAACTATCCCAGAATTTTCTATTTAAAAAAATAACAACTTCCAGTTGAAGGAGTCTATATAAAATCTTAAAATCAGCATACTTTTCTTAGATAGTCAGGCTTAGTTTCTGCCACACCAGGTATCCTCTCATTCTCTTCCAGGTGATCCGAGGGCTTCTGCTCCCAGTATTCTTTGCTTTTGCCAAAAGAAAAATTGTATTGGAATCCTGACTTCACATATTGTTTAATCTGTAATAAAGCTGGAATTGACAAGGAAAAAAAATCCAAGTGTTATTGAACCATGTATCATCCATATTCTTTTTAAAAATATCTCTAAGCAAGACAGACTAATTCAAGGTAGCATAAACAAGAATAAACAACTCCTTTATTTTAATAACATGAGATGTCTCTGAACAAAACAGGGAACCAAAAATGTGAAAAAGACTTTGCTTTTGTTTCTCATTTGTTCTTCATTTTGTATGTTCTTCATTTTGTTCTTCTTCACACCTCCCTCTCCACAGACTTGCAGCTTCTCGAGTTCACATGGTGAAAAACATGACACATATAGCTAAAATATTAATGTGTTATAGGTTAGGTGACCGACCTTGAGATAGAAATGATCTCTGAGCCCCAACCGAAAATTCTTAGGAAGGAAATTGATGACTGTCCTTAGATTGTTGGCTCCATCAACTGAAACCAGAGTGCAGAGTCATGATGCAGGAATGAGGCTGCCAAAAATTATTCTATAACCAAGTATATGTGCTCAGACAGGGGAAGTTTCCAGAAAAATGAAAGTCTGGGCAGATAATGTATGAAGTATCAAATTTGCAGTCTCACTTAGCTTACAGTAGCAGAAAATAGCCTACACACGTTTGCTGAAAAATAAAATAATATCAAATGCAGGTTCATGTCTGACAGTAGCCAAGAATTTGTCTGAGTTTCTCTTTCCTGCAATTTTATGTCATTATTTTTTTTTAATGGAAAATTCTGGGGCGGTGTTATGTTACATGGACTCACAAAGAATTCAACTTCCTTTTCTAGAAAGTTACTTTGTGGAATAATTCACCTTTATAACAACAAAAAATAGTTAGCTACTCTAACCAGGTTAAACTGTAAACTGATATATTTCAGTTTATTTGGATTTTTTTATTTCAGAAGAAGTGGAAGATGAAGAGAAGCCAGTATAAAAATGGCATTAATGCCTTGAAATCATATAACTGAGGTCAGCTTCTTCAAGATGTATTTTTAACAATTACAGCTTACTGTTTTTTTCCCTTTCTCATAATTTGTTTGTGTTTAGAGTACGCTCCTTTATATATTATTTGATAGTATCTAAATTGATTTTAATAAGTATTGTTCTCCTATATACTATACATTACTTGAGATCAAGACCAATGTCTTTACACTGTTAAATACAGCTCATTTTTTTCTTGATTTTTTTTTCCACTTTTCTTTCTTGCAAACTTATCTTCACCATTATGGAACATGTTCAATGTACCGTCCCATAACCTGAATGCTGGGGCAGTGCTATGAACTGAATGTTTGTATCTTCTCTCCC
The DNA here is from genome assembly GCF_049354715.1 of Callithrix jacchus. NCBI lineage: Eukaryota > Metazoa > Chordata > Mammalia > Primates > Cebidae > Callithrix > Callithrix jacchus. The sequence continues at coordinate 113,192,673 of NC_133507.1, forward strand.
AAATTCATACATTGACATTGTAACTGCCAGTGTGGTGGTATTTGGGGGGCCTTTGAGAGATGATTAGAGAATTAGAGTGTAGCCTCCATAAATGGGATTAGTGTCCATATAAGAGAAATCCCAAAGAGCTCATTTGCCCTTTTTTCTGCCATGTAAGAAAACCATGAGAAGTCTGTCGTCTGGAATCAGTCCCTCACCAGAACCTAACCATGCTGGCATGATCTCAAACTTCCCAGCCTTGAGAACTGTGAGAAAAAACTTTCTGTTGTTTATAAGTGACTCAGTCTGTGGAACTTTATTATAGCAGCCTGAACTACAACAGACATACAAAAACCATAAGTAAGAGCAAATATTTTTTGAGTTACTATATATCCTATAATTTGCTAAGGGCCTTACAGTCATTAATCCATTTAATCCTTCTATAAACCTAGGGTGTAGGTGTTGTAATTACCAACATTCTACAGATAAAGAAACTAAAGAATGAAGTTTAGTAAACTGCTCAGATCACCAACTAATAAGGAGCTTTCAAAACCCAGCATAATGTTAATTACCATACAATATGTTATTTCCACATTATAGGGAATTTTAGGGTCAACTAAGTTATGTGAACATTTAGGATGACTGTTATGGCAATTTTATTCTCTACTCCATTCGCACACTCTGTATCATTTTGCTGCTGATTTGGGCTGTAGATAACAGCTGGATTTCAATAAATATTTGTTGATAGATTAATAGTTTACAATAAAGAATGTATAACAATTAAAAGACATTGCTGGAATTTGCTTTCTTTAGTCTGACCCTCTATTAGAGAAGCTTCCTTTTTAGAGTCTTGTACAATATGAATCTTGATGACATACTACATCTCATTGCCAATATCTGACTAATTCTCTGTACGAAGATGAAATCAAAATTACTCATTTCCCGTGCAAAGCTTATGTATACAAGAATTAGTTTTAACCTAAGTGGGTCACAAAATGTAAATGTGCAAGAAGCATAATAAATTACATCCTGTGTGAGAGCAAGAAACATATATTCTCCAGTAAAGACAATCAGTTATTAGTTGAGGAATAAAGTTTATACAAAAATATTTATATTAAACATAATTTCACTTCAAGCAATATTTTTAGCATACATATAAACACGGATATAATATTAAGCTTGGAAAATTAATATATGGAATTTTCTAAGAGGGCAGAGATAATATTTAAAATGAATAATTTCTATTTTCTTGAAGTCTTTTTCCCTCAAATTTTTAAAATTCTATATGTGCTATATTTAGTTTGCATTCAGTTATGCCAACATAACCCGAACTTCTTCTAATATCAGTTATTGAAGTTAGTGACATTTCAAACAGAGGCGATGGGTAAACTCTACTGAGCTCATGTTTTAAGCCTTTGTAATTCCCTTTAATGAAAATAAACCAAACAACAACAAAAACAACATAAAACCTGTTATACCAATAAAATGACATATTTTTAAAATGAGATACATTTTTAAAGGATAATGCTCTTCCAGGGATTGTGCTTGAATATCTAAAATGTATCTATTACTATAAAATGTTTCTGAGTGATCAAAATTTGGGATTTTTTGGTATGCTCTATGTTAAATGATAATGTAGAACCTAACATTTGGCATGCAACCACAGGCCTGAGTACCTTCTAGTGCTTCAGAAGAACTGAAATATTTATACTAACAGGAGGTAAAAAAAAAAAAAAAAAAAAAAAAACAAAAAAACCACGACAAAATGATGCTCAGTTCCCACAACAAAGAGAGCCAGCCACATGTTCACTTAGAACAGAGGTGTGCTCATTACAGTGGGTGGGGAAGGTGGAGTAAACAAAGCAAGGCAAATGTGACTTGTCATATGGAGAATGCATGACACTGTGGAGCTCTGCAATTCTTCAAAATTGGGTTGGCAGAAGGGATTCTTTGGAAAGAGAAGGAACAGAGAGTGCCACATTCTAACTCTTGAAAGCAGCTAGGAGATCATCATCTTGCTTAAGAAGCCGAGGCCCAGAGTGATCAAATGATGCCTTCAAGTTCACATGACCCATAAGAAAAGGTGCTCTTTTTTTTTTTCAATTCCAAGAGCTCTTTCTATGACATCATGTGTCTTGCATGTCTCATGTGCTCCTGTTAGCAAATAGGAAGCTTCTTTCCTGATTCTCCACTTCTTAAATTTCTTTAACTGCAAGTAATTTATTTTGTGATTCCAGGAAATAGTGCTTAAATATTCTTTACATCTATCAAGATTTGCAAGTTTTAGTTGATCTGTTACTCTTTTTAAGAAAAAAGAGTATTTGTTGTTCTAGTTTTTCTATACATAATGTGCTTTATTTTAAAAAGCGTTTTTTGCAATGTGCTAATTTATTATAGAATTGCCCTTGCCAGTTATTCAGTGGAACAGAAGTAAAAATAGATTTTTTTCTTGAAGCTTAAGGTCTGTATAAAACTATTAAGATATTGAATTTTCTAGACAGTTTTTTGACCATTTATGGGATTATATTAAATATAATTTCCCAGGTCTGAATTAGCCTGGTAGAAGTGGTGCACAGATGAGCATTCTGAGATCTTTTATGATTTCTTCATTTGACCCCACTCTAACTTGGCAACTTGCTCTTCAGCTTCATTACCCAAATCTCACTCAAACACTGTAAGTTCTGGAGATAGTTTATGTTACTGAGTGTTCTATTTTATATTCTGGGTTTTGTAATGCTAACTAATTACATACATTGTAACACTGTATATTTAAGGAAATCCTGTAAGTCAGATAGTACTATATTTCTCATTTTCAGATGTAGTGATTAAGATACAGGATTTATATTACATTTTTAGTAAATGAAAGAACTAATAATGGTACTCATCTCTGCCTGGATCCAATGTGCCTATACTTAATCACTGTGCTACAGTGAAATATAAATTACGTTTTATGTGCCAGTCCCAGGACACATGATGCATGATTATACCTCCATGTCCTTAGTTACACTATTATCTACAATTCAATTGACCAATGCACAGTCTGACATTTTCTACTACGGAAATCATTTTACACTTTAAGTTCCTCATCATTGTCAATTTTTATGTGAAACCTACTCGGATATTTCTGATTGCAGTGAGTCCTGTCCACTTACGGGATTCTCAAGTAGTATTATTCAACTTATGACAGTTCGAATGGTTATACATCAATTTATAAACTCCTTAATGGTAGAAGTAAAATTTACTTGTCCTTGAATCTCCATGACCTGGGTCAGCATGTAGAAATAGATATGGAGTCATTATAAATTGATTTAATTTGATTGAACAAAAATCTGTAGTAAGATATATTTTATAAATCTTTCCCTATTTGTCTCTCTTCTGGTGTTGCAGCTAAAGAAAAAAAGCAGTTGTATGCTCAGGAAAGATACGTATTTCCTTTTGGTGAAAAATTGTTCTGTCTTTTGTTTTTCTTATAAATTAAAAATATTCATAGTAAATCCTTTGTTGATCTGTTCTTGCACTGCTATATGAAAACCCTGAAACTGGGTAATTTATAAGAAAAGAGGTTTAATTAGCTCACAGTTCCACAGACTTTGCAGGAAGCATGGCTGATGGGGCCTCAGGAAGTTTTCAATCATGGCAGAAGGCAAAGGGGAAACAGGAATGTCTTACATGGCTAGAGGAGGAGGAAGAGAGACAAGGGGGAGGTTCTATATACTTTCAAATAACCAGATTTCATGAGAACTCACTATCATAAGAACAGCAAAAATTCACCTGCATGATCTAGTCACCTCCCACAAGACCCCCCTTCTAACATGGGGGAATAAAATTTAACATGAGATTGGGGCAGGGACACAAATCCAAGCCATATTATTCTTCCCTGGCCACCTCTGCTCTTCCATCCTCCACTTAACCCAAATCTCATGTCCTTCTCACATTAAATACAATCATCCCTTTTCAACAGCAACCTATGTTTTAAATAATTTCAGCATTAACTCAAAAGTCCACAGACCAAAAGTCACATCTAAGACAAGACAAGTCCCACCTATGAGCCTGTAAAAAAATAGCTACTTCCAAGATACAATGGGGCTACAGGCATTGGCTACATACACCCAATCCCAAAGGGAGAGATTGACTAAAACAAAGTGGCTACAGGCCTCAGGCAAGTCTGAAATCCAGCAGGGCAGTCATGCAATTTTAAGCTCCAAAATAATTGTCTTTGACTCCATGTCTGACATCCAGGCCACACTGATGCAAGGGGTGGATTCCCAAGGTCTTGAGAAGCTTCTCTCTTGTGGCTCTGCAGGACTCAGCTCCCATGGCTGCTCTCAAAGCTAGTGTCTACAGGTGTATGGTACAAGCTGTTGGAGGATCTTCCACTCTGGGGTCTGGAGGAGGGTGGCCCTCTTCTCACAGCTCCACTAAGCAGTGCCACAGTGGGAACTCTGTGTGGAGCTCCAGCTCCACATTTCCTTTCCACACTGCCCTAGCAGAGGTTCCCCATGAGGGCTCCACCCCTGCAGCAGAAATCCAAGAATTTCCATACATCCTGTGAAAACTAGGTGAAGGCTCCCATGACTCAACTTTTGCCCTCTGCACACCTGCCCGCTTAACACCACATGGAAGCCACCAAAGTTATGGCTTACACTCTCTGAAGCAGCAGCCTGAGCTGTACCTTGGCCCCTTTGAGCCCAGCATATTCTATGGTCAAATGCTCTTGGAGCTTTAGTTGTGGAGATGTAGAATGCCATGTCCTGAGGATGCACAGAGCAGCAGTCAGTGGCCCTGGGCCTGGACAGTGAAACCATTTTTCCCTTGTAGGCCTACAGGCCTGTGATGGGAGAGGCTGCTTTTGAGGCATTTTCCCCATTATTTTGGCTATCAATATTTGACTCCTCCTTACTTATGCAAATTTGTCAGCTGGCTTAAATTCCTCCCCAGAAAATGGATTTTTCTTTTCTACCACATGGTCAAGTTGCAAGTTTTTCAAGCTTTTATTCTCTGCTTCCCTTTTGAATATAAGTTCCAATTTCAGATCATCTCTCTGCTAATGCATAGGAGTATATGCTGTTAGAAGCAGCCAGGGCATTCTTGAATGTTTTTCAGCTTAGAAATTTCTTCTGTCAGATATTATAAAGCATTACTCTCAAGTTCAAAACTTCCAATATGTTCCTCATCTCCAACTAAGACCTCATAAGCCTGGCCCCTTCTGGGTCTATCACTATCAGCACTTTGGTCAAAACATTTAAGAAGTCTTTAGGAAGATTCAGATTTTCCCATATCTTCCTGTCTTCTGAGCCCTCCACACTCTTCTAAGCTCTGCCCATTACCCAGTTCCAAAGTCACTTCCAAGTGTTCAGGTGTTTATATAGCAATGCCCCACCTCTCAGTACCAATATTCTGTATTAGTCCATTCTCACACTGCTATACAGAAATACCTAGAACTGACTAATTTATATATACTTTTAAAAGGGGTTCAATTGGCTTATGGTTCCATAGACAGTATAGGAAGCATGGCTAGGGAGGCATCAGGAAATTCTCAATCATTGCAGAAGGTGAAGGGGAAACGGGCATGTCTTATGTGGTTGAAGAAGGAGGAAGAGAGAGAAAGGGGAGGTGTTGCACACTTTTAACAACCAGATCTGATGAGAACTCACTCACTGTCATAACAAGGGGGAAGTTCACCTCCATGATCCAGTCACCTCCCACCAGGCCCCTTCTCCAACACTGAGGATAACAATTCAATATGAGATTTGGGCAGAGACACAAATCCAAACCATATAATTCCTAAACAGACTAAATACCATACAGAAAATTTGATACAAGAATGAACCAAAGATGAGCAATTGTTTGAAACGATTTGTGTACATGCCTATGTGTCATGTGAATGTGAGTGAGTGTGTATATAAGCAGGGAATTGCCTCTTAGGAACTGCTATATCTTTAGACATGATGATCACCACCCACACACTTAAGAAAACGTCTTTTTATCCTACTGCCAGTTTCTGACTTTGTGATGGGTGTGCAATGACAAGATGCCATTATAATTTTGTTTGCTGTCAGTGTCCTTATGGAAGTTGATGAGTGTGTCAAACTGTAAAGTACATAGTATATGTTAAGAAAGAGAACATTTTTCTCATGAGGTAAGTGTTGACACACTTTTCAATTTGGTTAGTGGAACTCCTGGAACACTTCATAAGATAAAATTATTGTATGAAGTCTGTTGAGCAGTTAATTTCATAATCCTTTACTTCATGTAAAGTGAAGTAAGCACATGCACAGATTTTAAACATTTTACCCAAGTGACTAGCAGTAATAATTAGAAGAGCAGCTTGGGAACAACTCTGATACATCTATTTTAAGGTTGTATTTGACTTGATACGTAATATATATTAGAAGAAGACAAATCTAGTCAAACAAAGCCACATGTAGCCAAACTTATTCTTGGTTCTCAGAACAACTGAACCTGTTCTTACAGAGAGTTAGAAATCTGTGTTAATGTTCTTGGTGAAATATCTGTAAGGTATTGTGTGAGCAAATTTAATAAATGTGTCTCTACGAGCTAACAGAAACAATAATGTGCTAAAGCACTTTGGAAGTGGTTAAGGGCTACACTAACGGGCTTCCTGTCAAGCTGGAATAGTACTTGCATACATCATCATACCTTCCGAATGTCAGTCTGATCAGGAAGCAGAATCCAGTTCAGATGGGTCCAATACAGAGATTGAAATGAAGGAATTATTTATAGAAATGCAGGCAGTAGAAGTTGTTATCACTTGTAGCCTTGATCTCTATTTTTTTTGCTTCCTAATTTCCTCCTTGTGTGTGCCTTAGAAAAATCCAAGAAGTTTGGGCAACAAAGTCTGTTAAGTCAGTTTCTTGGAGTATAATGCATTACAGAAAAGGGAAGGTAAAAAATCTGAGAAGAGAGGTTGCTAACAAAATTGAACCAGCATATTCTATGGTTAAATGCAAAGCAACGAGAGAAAAAATATAAAGGAAAAAACTGAAAACTTTATACCTGGAAAAAACACATATAAACTTTTATATAGAACAAAAATTGAACAGCAATATAAAAACCTGAACTGGAATGAAGCTATGGGCCAGCTGCCAGCAGCTTAGTATCTCAGGTAAAAAGGGTCTTACACGTTTGGTGCCTTGTTAGATAAGAAGATTAGAGCTAATACACTGTTTCAAATAGCATTTTGAGTGTCATCCTCTCAAAGGAAGGCTCAAATAGTTTTCTGTATGTGGAGACACAGCCTTGGTGAGTATCAAAGAACTGAAATTAAAAGTCAGCAAATCTTATGAAAAAATTAATGTTAAAAAGATGTTGAGCAAATAATAATGACGATTATTATACTTCATATTCAAATCGTTTTTGTTCATCTTGAGGTAATTTTTGCATATGGTGAGAGGTATGGGTTCAGTTTCATTCTTCTGCATATGGTTATCCAATTTTCTCTGCACAATTTATTGAATAGGGTGTCATTTCCTCAGTGTATGTTTTTGTTAACTTTGTTGAATATTGGTTTGTAGGTATGTGGTTTAATTTCTGGGTTCTCTATTCTATTCCACTGATCTATGTGTTTTTTTTTATTCCAGTATGCTGGTACTATAGTCTTGTATTATAATTTGAAGTAGATAATGTAATCCTTCCAGCTTTATTCATTTTATTAAGAACTGCTCTGGCCATTCAGGCTCATTTTGACTCTATATGAATTTTAGGATTTATTTTTCTAATTCTGTGACAAATGATATTGGTAATTAGAGAGGGATTGCATTGAATCTACAGATTGCTTTGGCCAGTAGAGGCATTTTAACAATATTGTTTCATCTAATACATGAGCATAGGATGTTTCTCTATTTGTTTGTGTCATCTATAATTTATTTCATCTGTATTTTGTAGTTATCCTTACAGAGATCTTTGACCTCCTTGGTTAAACATATTCAGAGATATTTTATTTTATTTCATTTTATTAAGTAGCTATTGTAAATGGGATTGCCTTCTTGATCTGGTCCTTGGCTGAATTGTTACTGGTGTATATGCTATTGATTTTTGTATATTATTTTTATATCCTGAAAATTTACTAAATTCATTCATCAAATCTAAGAGTGTTTTGGGCAGAGTCCTTGGGATTTTCTAGATATAAGATTATATAATATCATTGAGCTTGACTTTCTCTTTTCTAATTTTCATGCCTCTGAAATTTTTCTCTTGCTTGATTAGTCTGGCAAGGAATTTCAGTTCTATGTTGAATTAGGAGTGGTGAAAGGCCAGGTGCAGTGGCTCATGCCTGTAATCCCAGCATTTTGGGAAGCTGAGGCAGGTAATTCATTTGAGGTCAAAAGCTTGAAACTAACCTGTCCAACATGGTGAAAGTCTGTCTCTACTAGAGATATAAAAGTTAGCCAGGTGTAATTGCACATGCCTGTTGTCCAAGCTACTCAAGAGACTGAAGTAGGAGAATTGCTTGAACTCAGGAGGTAGAGGTTGCAGTGAACCAAGATCATGCCACTGTACTCCAGACTGGGTGACAGAGGGAGGCTCCGAAAAAACAAACAAAAAAAGTATCAAAGGTATATTCTTTCTATGCTTAGTTCTTTGAAGATTTTTATCACAAATGGATGCTGAATTTTATTGAAGACTTTTTTTCTGAATCTGTTGAGACAATCATGTGGCTTTTCACCTTATTTCTTTTTATATGATGTATCGCTTTATTGATTTGTATATGTTGAACCATCTTTGCATCCCTAGGATAAATCTAATCTGCTCATGGTGTACTATCTTTTTGATGCTCTGTTGGATTTGATGTGCTAGTATTTTGTTGGAGACTTTTGTGTATATGTTCATTAGGTACATTCATTTGCATATTTCTCTTTTTGGTTGCATTCTTATATGGTTTTGGTATCAGAATGATACTACCTTTGTAGAATTAGTTAGGGAGAACTCCCCCTCCTCAATTTTGGGGTATAGTTTCAGGAGAATTGGTATTAATTCTCTTTGTATGTCTGATAGAATTTGGCTGTGAATCCATTTTGTTCTGGGTTTTTTGTTGTTGTTGTTAGAATTTATTTTTATTTTCATTTTGTTTTTACTGATTCAATCTCACTAATCACTATTGGTCTGTTCGGGAATTCTGTTTCTTCCTGAATCAGTATTCAGAGGTTGTGTGTTTCCAGAAATGTATCTACTTTCTGGATTAAACATAAGGTCTGAAACTGTAAAAATCCTAGGATAAAACTCAGGAGAAACTCTTATGGACATTTGCCTAGGCCAAAAATGAATGCCCATGTCCATAAAAGCAACTGCAATAAAACCAGAAATAGACAAATGAGACTTAAACTAAAAAACTTCTGCATAGCAAAATAAACAATCAACAAGTAAATAGATAACCAATAGAATGGGAAAGATTTTTTCAAAATATGCATCTGACAAAAGGCTAACATGTAGAATCTACGAGGAACACAAACACTTCAACAGGAAAAAAACCATTTAAAAAGAGGAAAAAGGAAATAAAGAGACATTTTTCAAAAGAAGATGTACCATCTGCCAACAAACATACGAAAAAATGCTCAATATCACCAATCATCAGAGAAATACAAATTAAAACTGCAAGGAGATACCATCTTATATCAGTCAGAATAGCTATTATTAAACAGTCTAAAACCAACAGCTGTTGGTAAAAATGTGGAGAAAAGGGAACACTCATACATGGCGGAAATGTGATTTCATACAACATTTATGGAAAACAGTATGGACATCTCTCAAGGAAGTAAAACTAGAACTACCACTCAATTCATCAATACCACCACTAGGAATATACCTAAAGGGACAGATATGATTGCATAAAAAACATATCTCTGCTAGTATGTTTATTACAGCACTATTCACAATAGTAAATATAAGGAATAAATCTAAGCATCCATCAATAGAGGACTGGATAAAGAAAATGTGGTTTATGGGGGAGCATGGTGGCTCATGCCTATAATCCCAGCACTTTGTGAGGTTGAGGTGGGCGGATCACCTGAAGTCAGGGGTTTGAGACCAGGCTGGCCAACATAGTGAAACCATGTCTCTACTAAAAATACAAAAATTAGCAGGGTGTGGTGACACACCCTTGTAATTCCAGCTACTCAGGAGACTGTGGCATGGGAATCACTTTAACCTGGGAGGTAGAGGTTGCAGTGAGCCGAGATTGCACCATTGCAGTCTAGCCTGGGCAACAGAGTAAGACTCGGTCACAAAAAAAAGAAAGAAAAAACAAAATGTGGTTTATTCCTTAACCAGATTAAAGACTTAAACAGAAGAACTGAAACCATAGAAGTTCTAGGAGAAAACCCAGGAAAAATTCTTCTGTACATCATTAGCCTAGGCAAAAAATATTAAAAGGTAAGGAGTAAACCTAACTGTTCATCACTTAGGTTTATACATATGGTATGTATGTATATGCCATGGAATGCTACTCAGTTACAAAAAAGTAAAATTATGTCTTTTGGGGAGGCCATTATCCTCAGTGAAATAACTCAGAAACAAAGTCAAATACCCCATGTTCTCATGTTTAAGAGGGAGCTAAACAATGGGTACACATGTACATATGGAATGGATTCATGGACATTGGAGACTGAAAGGTAGGAGGGTGGGACAGGAATGAGGGTTGAAAAACTACCTTTTGAGGACAATGTTCACTATTCCATTGACGAGTATACTAAAAGCCCAGACTTCACCACTATGCAATATATACATGAAATAAGCCTGCACTTGACTCCCTAAATACATAAAAATGACAAATAGTTATATGTTATTATTTACAAAATAAATGAATGCAAGTATTGGGAGGATTCTCAAAAATATATTAGAAATAATAAGTTTTTAAATTTTTAAAAATATTTATTTATTTATTTTGAGACAGAGTCTCGCTCTGTAGCCCAGGCTGTCATGCAGTGAAATAATCTCGGCTTACCACACTTTCCATCTTCAGGCTTCTTCAAGTGATTCTTCTGCCTCAGCCTCTCGAGTACCTAGGACTACTGTTGTGTTCCTCCTCACCTGGCTAGTTTTTGTATTTTTAGTAGAGACGGGATTTTGCCATATTGACCAGGATAGTTTTGAATTCCTGACCTCAAGTGATTCGCCTGCCTTGGCCACCCAAGGTACTGAGACTAAAGGCATGAGCCACCACATCTGGCCAGAAACAATAATTAAAAAAAAAAAACTCATTAACTAAAAACTGAGAAAGGAAATAAACACAAGTCAGTATGAAAAGAATCAAAATGTCAGACATTTGAGCATTTGGAAAGTTAAAATCCATGGACTTATAAACTCTATATAACAATCAATACCAGAGAATTAGTAAATTTGGGGATGGCGTTGTCCAAGACAGAAAGATATGTACGTGTGTGCATGTGTGTGTGTGTGTGCATGGCACGCATTTATACAAGCTCATAGAAGTAATGAAGCATTAAGGCTAGATTGAGAGCTTCAACATACAACCCATGAGAGTTGCCAAAAAAGAAAATAGAAAAATGGCAAAGAATCATAGCTAAAGAAATAGTACTTAATTTTTTTCAGAATTGAAGAAATACCTGCATTTTCAAATTGAGCAAGTAAAATTAATAAGTAAATAAATCATTCTTGTTACCCTGCAGCAAAACTGCCAGCATCAAGGAAGAGAAGACAACTAGTCCTAGTAAAGAATGGTAAGTAGGACCGGGGCCTGTGGCTCACAACTGTAGTCCTAGCACTTTGAAAGGCTGAGGTGGGTGGATCGCCTGAGGACAGAAGTTCAAGACCAGCCTGACCAATATGATAAAACCCTGTCTTTACTAATATAAAAACTAGCTAAGCATGATGGCAGTTGCCTGTAATCCCAGCTACTCGGGAGGCTGAGACAGGAGAATCGCTTGAACCTGGGAGATGGTTGCTGCAGTGAGACGAGATCCAAGCATGGGAAGTAGAATACCAGCAGACTTTTCAGCAGCAACAACATATCCTGGAAAACAGCAGAGGTATTTTTACAAAGTACTGTTGAGAAATAGAAAGTTGTACCCAAATTAAATAAGCATTCAATGTGGTAAAAAATTATATTTTAGATCTTTCAAAGACCAAGAGGGTTACCACACACTGGCCATTACTAAAGGAGTTATTAAATGACATCTTTTCAAGAAAAGGCAAAAACAAATCCAGAAGGAATGTATGGAATATAAGAAACATAAAGCATGAAATTGATTAATAGGTATAAGATGATGGTAAATTTCACTGATCAATTATTTAAAAATAAGATGATCTGTGTATAAAAATAAGTGAAACAACACTTTAGACAACAATACAAAAGATTGAGAAAGTTGGGAACCATGTAATAGTTTGACCTCACTAACGTCCGTCCATACTGTCTTTGAAAGACTATTTAAAAATGAATAACTTTAGAAGTTTAAAAAAAATATTTATAACTAAAAATGCATTTATAAAAATTATATTTACTCAATTATAAAGAATGTAGAAAACAAATAAATGTATTTTTAGCTTCCAAACAATTAGAAAAATACAAAAACCAATGGAAATATTATTAACCCAATAAGAAGAAAAGAAGAAGTAATAAAATCATATGAGAAACAGAAAATTGGAAATAAAAAATAGGTATAATTTTATGAATAATTCCAGTAAGTATGTAACTAACTTATCTATTGTATACAATTAAAATTCAGATATAATGTGTTTGCAAGAAAATATTCTAAGACAAAAACATACAGAACAGCTAAAATTAATGAAGGGAAATGATATTTCAATCTGTGAAGGAGGTACAGGCATTTTTGTAATAACATGATGATACATCTTATGTTTTACAGAATTAATTCTGAAAATGGTAGGCTGATAAGAAAAATAAGATTAAGTCAGACCACTCAAAGTTAATGTAGCTTCATAATTAATTATACAGGTGAAAGAAGTTCAAATATGTAAACAATCACAAATAATATAAATGGACTAAATTAGCAAGTTAAAATAGATATTGTAAAGAGTATATGTGAAAATTTGTAAGTCTCATCCATTAAATGGCAATTTCCATTAATTTAGTAGTTACACTCAAATTGTAAGAACATAAAAGGATGAAAAAGATGTGATATTGATACTAAATTAGATTGACTGTGTGGCTGATGTTAAAAAGATAATCAAGGAGATGTAACAACATTACATTTACCAAAATGGCTCAAGTTGAAAAGATTAACAATACTAAGGTTTTCTGTGGATGTGGAAAAAGTGTCACAACTGGGAGGGATGCTACTGGCATCTAGTGGGCAGAGGCCAGGCTTACTGCTTAACATCTTACAACACATTCAAAGTGATTCCATCAGTAAGAGCTGATGAATACACAACCTTTTCAGGTTAAATGTTGGGGGTTTACTTATAACATACATTGATGTTACTAGTCAAAACAGTCACTAGAGTTCCATGTCAAAATTTTGTTAATAGCAACGTAGCAAGCATCTGTTTTATTGTCAAGAAGTAAAATCAGGATTTCTTGTCTTTCACGTGAGTGAGGTGTGACAAGCACTTATCTCTCTTGGTTGTTTATTGGTAAAACTGGGTAATGCTAACAATTTAGGATTGAGTCTATCACTGATGTAGGCAGTTTTACTTGGAACAAGAAGTGACAGTTGTAGCAAGAACTGACCCCATCATGTTTGTTCAAGGCAGCTAAACACAAGACACTATCATTGAAAAGAAATAGCTTCAATTTTGTTTTCAGAGAGGGTATAAACATCCCTTGTTACCATAGAGATTTTCGCCATGTTTTACACTTTTGGTAAAAATCGATAGGTCATTTAAAACATCGTAGAGAAATGTAATATTTAGAAGGGAATATATTGTTATTTTAATTAGAATGCTTTCAAAATCAGAGTAATTTTATGATCCATAGGCAAATAGCAAAAAGTTAACCTTATCACATTGAATATTTAAGTGCTCAGTGCCTAATTTATCATACAGTCAATGGCTGTGGTATTTGGTATGTGAAATAAACAGAATGATGAGTTTCCACAATACAGTCAGTTTTACCTGACGTATATGTATATGTATTTAAATATTCGATAATATATATCATTTAAAAAATTGTGGCCTCTTTCTATATTGGTGGAGTTAAGCATAGTATATGTCTTATGGTGTGAGGGACAGTTTTACATTTCTTTTATAAACTTTCCTGTAATAGAGTAGCAAGAGCAAGTAACTGGTAGACACTATGTACATGTTTATTAAAATAGTTGGACAAATTCTGTGTAAGAGTGCTTTCAAATTTATAGACAATGTACCATGTAACATAAAAAGATATGCAAAAAATAGATTTTTCTAGCTCCTCTCTATCATAACATGCCATTCACACTTTATATTAACATAAATTGCACAAGGTATTGAAAAATATTCTGCTCTACCTTATTGTAGAAATCATCATTGTAGGTGGATAAAATTTTCCTAGTCATAGATTTCGTTGGAATTTTGTGAGAAGTTTCAAAATTTGTGGTCTCAGTTTGCTGACTTAATAGGCTGCAATATTTCTGTATAGATTATGGAAATCTATAAAGCAACATTAAAACAAAAATCTATGTAATGTTGATATTTAGATTTTGTCAGCAAACAATATATTATAATATTCTCCAGTTTCTGTAGGCTATACTATTATCTTCTTTTTCTGAATATCCTAGATATTTTACCTACAGCTTAACTTTATATGCTACATTTAGCTCTTCAATATCAGGTGGGAAAATACTTTAAGAAATAAATGGCTACAAAGAATACTAATGTCAAAATACCACTCATATATGGAAATTATCTAAATATAGTTTTGAAATTGTGTGTGTCAGGGGTGTCATGATCCTGCCTATCGGTTTGAGGGGTGCAAGATACCAAGAAAGCTATATTAAGAAGAATCAAAACATGGTTTCCAGATTTTCTGGTCTTTGTAATGTCTGCAATATTGCTGTACTTGAAAAATGCATGAAATATAACTGGTTAAGACTGTTATAGCATAAGGTAGTTTGTCCAAGGCACATATGATAGTTTGTTACCTTTGCCGTAAAAATTGGCTAAGTGGATTGCCCGTCTGCACAGGCTTGGAATACAAACAATCCGAATGTCACATTTGAACTGATGTTATCATTTTATGTGTTTTCTAACAAACCATTCACAAAATCAATTTTTGCAGTTGATCTCAGTCACTGGGTTTCCTGAACATTTTTCTTAGAAAAGGAGCTTTGTACTTTTTTCTTTATTGCACTGTGCACAGGGGAGTAAGCTTGACCTTAAACAAACTAAGGAACTAATCGTCATATTATCAGCTGTATTTGGGACGTAGGTCAAAAGGTCGATTGAATGCTATGCAGAGCACACTGGGCAGTCTTCCAAGATCCTGGTACTGCTCCCTCCATGTTGAAAAAAAGAATTCTGAGGAAGGAAAATGGGCCACTATATGCTCTAATTTAAGATTTCTAAGAAATCGATTATGGTTCACTATTTCTAGAATCACCAACGAGGCAAATGTTATATTGAACTGAAAACTTAATTTTCTTATGTATATTTTGCATATTCATCATGAGGTATATCCAAAATAGGCAAATATAGGGAGATAACATGTTGATTATTGTTGCTTGTGGATGAAATGATGAAGCATTGGGAGATGGATGGTGGGTATAAGATACAGACTTTCTTGTGGCGATGAAAATGTTCTGGAATTCATTGTGGTGATTGTTACACATATCTGTGACTATATTAAATTTTCCACATTAAGTGTGTGAATTGGATGTTAAATGAATTATTATAAGTATTAAATAAAGAGCAAGTAATTATTTCCAGGCATTATTTAATCTAGTAAAAATTCTGATTAGTATATGTTACATGCTTAATATTTCCCAGACATTGCTCTAAATGAAATACATATGTTTAATGCTTTTTTATGAATTATCTCATTTGATCCTTACAACAAACCTGTAGTGTTGGTACTGTTGTTATTCCCATTTTATTGATGAGGAAATGGAGACACAAAGAAATGAAATGTTTTGCCAAGTCTACACAATTGAATTAGATAGCTTCTCTTAAGTAAAAAACAGAAAATTCGATAAAGTGGGACATACTATAATGATAGTAGTCCTTAGAAACACAGCTCCATTTTTAGCAATCTCCTAAAGCATTTAGGAAGAACGTCTGTGTGCTTCTTTCCCCAAGATACAAAACTTCATTTAAACCCTTCAGGGAAAATTGCTTCAAATTATAAAATTGGCACATAAAAAACTGTACCTATAAAGCAACTCTAAAATAGCTCCTAAATTTATTGCTGTAAATCACATATTCTATGTATTTGTTTGTAAATACACTTTAAAACTTAGATTTGGTTTCTTAAAGGGACAATTGTTTGGACTAGGCTCTTAGCAGACTTAAATACATTAGCAAAGTGCTTGTACATGATATGTGGTTATATGCATAATAATATGAAAACAATACATCATGTGCAATTTCCAGAGTAGGAAATAGAAGTAAAAAGTGATAAAATTAGGTACAAACAGACAAACTACTTTATTAATGTGTGAAATAGTTCTGCAATTTTGTACTAATCTAGCTTCTATGGCTGTAATTTAAGCTCTCAAGTAAGCTTTTTATTGAAGGATTCAAGAGGTAAACTCAGACATTCATAGGCAAGAAATGAAGTCCAACGGGACTCTGACCTGGAAAATCATCAATCAGGGCCTCTTTCTCAATCTTTGAGGGTTTGTATGATCAATCACCCTTCTAGATCACTATATTTCTCTCCTCCATTTTTATCCTTTGTTTATCTGCTTCTTGGAATTACTTGAATTCTTTATGTCCACATATGGCAGCCTCAGCTCCAATTTTACTATATCTTAAACTCTAAACCCAGGCTAACTACAGATTGTGTCTTTTAATTCTGAATCTTGAAAAAAGGAATGTGATGTGCAAGACTAAGCCAATGAATTGTCTAATTTGGAGTCTTGTGTATATATTTCAGCCATGGTCAATGGTGCAGAATCCTGTAGTACAGTGATCTCCAACCTTTATGGCACCAGAACTGGTTTTGTGGAAAGCAATTTTTCCATAAATGAGGAGGCAAGAGTTGAGGGGGTGGTTTCAGGATGATTCAAGCACCTTACATTTATTTGTGCACTTTATTTCTGTTATTACTACATTATAACATATAATGAAGTAATTATTCAACTCACCATAATGTAGAATCAATGGAGAGCCTCAGCTTGTTTTCCTGCGACTAGACAGTCCCATCTGGGATGATGAGAGACAGTAGCACCCTAAGTTGTTGACACCTGACATGTCTACTTCGTAATCTCATTTTGCTGTCACTGAAGAAAACCCTGCTTCACAAAGATAGGATGTTGAAAATGGAAGCTGGCTTTTCAATGCTTTTGTGGCAATCTCAAAATATTTCACCTTGACTTTCATCCAGAATGCATGGAGATTTAAAGTTGTTTCAAACATACTTTTAGGGCCACAGTCATTTGTGATCTCAAGCAGTTGATCCTCTTTCTAGATCAGACAAAGCTTATTCACAAATGAGTTATAGATTCATTTCTTCTCCATTCAGGGGTCTTTTGTGGATGGGAACTAATGTTCAAACTCTTTTGAAAGTTGATATAGGTGATCATGTACCAGCTGAGAGAAAGAAGGTCCTGGCTCAGTCTCTTTCAAGATCTCTGGTAATGTTTGAAACATGTCAGACATCCCAAGGTTCATTCATCGCCCCCATCATTCTAGTTTGGCTTTGAATTCAGCCACTTTATCTACTGACTTGAACACAGTTGTTATTCTCCCCTGAAGTGACAGATTGAGTTTGTTGAGCAGGTTGAATATGTCACACAAGTAAGCAAGCTTTGTGACCCATTCTGTGTCACTGAAATGTCCTGCCAGTGGTGACTGTTTTTCTAAAACAAATCTCTGGAGAGGCTCTTGTAACTCAAAAACTCTGGCCAGTGATCTACCTTTGGAAAGCCATCTCACTTCTCTATAACAGAAGGCATGTGTGCTTTGAGTGAGTTAAAGGCATGTACTTCAGTGTGGTTGATAATTTTAATCACATCCTGTAAAACACTGTTAAGTTCAGGTAACATTTTTCAGCTAGCCAATATTTCCTGATGGATGACACAGTGCATAGACTCACAGTCAGTAGGGACCTGACTTGAGTAGTGAAACCAGAAAGTAGTTCAGTCATGGCAGCCACTCTGTGCATAAACTGACACAAAGTGACAGATTCAGTTTTCCTGACATGTAATAATTAGAAGACTTGAATAGTTCTGCAGCTATGGTGTTGCTGACAAAGTCCACCTAACATATCCTCAGGCACATCCTCCTGAAAAATATATCACATGAAAACATTGTTGTTTTGTTTTCAGCATTGGTAGATTCACCAACCTGGATTGAATACCACAGTGACTCATTAATCCTCTCCAACAATTGTTCCTCAATATCCTCTACTATTTCAATAACTCTTCTAGTAATGGCGCTGGCTGAAAAAGAAATATGCCACCTTTTGAATGTAGCCTCTCCTAAAATTTCGTGATAAATATCCTTAGCAGCAGGCAGGACAACTCTTCACCAATAATAAGCAGCTTACTAGCTTTAGCAATGCAGTTAGCCACTAAGAAGGATGCTCTCAGTGCAGACACATTTGATGAAGTGGTGGCCTTCAATAATTACTTCTGTTCTTCATGTTCACATCTTTTATTATTTCAAAAACTCTAAAGGCTTGTGTTTTAACTAAGTGAGCTTGGTTTTCAAGTGGCAAAGCAGTTTTGACGATTTCACGGCTTCATTGGATAGCGGGTCACCACATATTATACAAAGTGGGTTTGAAGAATGTGAATCATCTGTTGCAGTGAACCCATAATTTAAGTGGCACTAGGTATATTCTTTTAAGTGAAGCTTTCTTTATGGTTGACATTCTTAGAATGTCTTAGAATCTTCTGCTATATCATCATTGGGTCTTTCCGCCTTTTCAAAGAAGCTCTTGAGTGATGTTTGTATTCATTTTGGCTAGAGTTAGCTTGTGGGCTTGTGGGCTTACCAAAACTGTGACTGAGTCAAGTGCACAGTACAGGAAAGAGATGTGGACAGAAGTACCAAATAAAATAATGTGCAGCCCACGCACAGACCAAAGTAAGTTTCGGATTCTGACTTAAAGTCTGCCTCCAGATGCAGCTGTACAATTGAAGTACATCAACTCACTTGCCATTATAAAGGCTGCTGCCAGATGCAGCTTAATTGCTACTTGCCACTTAGTGATAGGGCTTTGATGTGAATATGCAAGCAATTGATTTATTAAGGTCTCTATGCAGTCAAACCTGTCTGCTAATGTTAATCTGTATTTGCAGGCACTCCACAGCACTAGCATCACCACCTCAGCTCTCGCTCAGATCATCAGGCATTAGATTCCTATAAGGACTGACCAACTTAGATCCCTCAAATGCACAGTTCACAAAGAGTTCACACTCCTGTGAAAATCTAATGCTGCTGCTGATCTGACAGGAGGTGGAGTGCAGGAGGTAATGCAAGCAATGGGAGTGGCTGTAAATACAGATGAAGTTTCACTTGCTTACCCACCACTCACTTCCTGCTGTCCAGCCCAGCTCCTAACAGGCCACAGACCCACACTAGTGGTTCCTGTCTGGCCTGGGGATTGGGGATCCCTGTTTTAGTAGATAAATATGGCCCTCTATAGTCTACAGACAGGAAAAGTTTCTCAAAGCAGACTGAGGATGAGTGTCCATATGCAAGATTTGAGAAATACATTATTATTATTATTATTTTGGTCTAAAGGAACAACTGTTAAGAATCAAAAAGCCATATTTCCAGAAATGCCTCATGTTTTTGTTCTTTATTACAATTTCATAGTCCATTCAGGCTGCTATCACAAAATACCATAAACTGGGTGGCTTATAATCAACAGAACTTTATTTCTCACGTTTTAGAGGCTGGAAGTCCAAGATCAAGGTGCCAGCAAAACCATTGTCTGGTAAGGGCACACTCTCTTGTTTATGAGCCGTGTTCTCACATGGTAGAAGGAGCAAATGAGTTTTCTGTGGTCTCTTTTATAAGGGCTCTAATTCCATTCATGAAAACTCCATCCTCATAATCTGATTACCTCCCAATGCCTACCTCCTAATGCTTTTTATCACCTTGAATTAGGATTTCAAGGTATGAATTTTTTGGTGGTGGTGGGGTACACGAACATCTAGACCATAACATTCAGATTACACCTAAAGAAAGAAGGTAAATATTTTCTGATATGAGCTATTGCCTAATATCTAGATATAAAAACTGTGATTTCAGACCTTGAATTTATATATGGAAAAGTGAAATTCCCCAAAATAAAAAATAAAAATAAGTAGAAAAGAGAAAAAAATTACTAGTATCATTGCTAGCTTTTTTTGCATATTAGAACAAATTATCACAATGTGCTAATTATAGAGAAATGACAGCAAAATCATGATGTGTTCATCAAGACTGGGATCCTGCCATGATTTCCTGTGATGTACACCTGTTTTTCTTCAATGTGAAGCTATTCATAGCTCAAGTTTTTGAGGTCTTAAAAAAACTTATGAAACAGTACATACAGAACTAGATTATAATAGCAGTAACACAAATATTATATTTTTTGATTTATTAGATAAAGAAGAGTTGGCACAGTCATCCTCTTTTTTTTTTTTCACTGTTCAAGGTTTATTGGGGATTTTAGTTGGTGTAACATTTGAATAGTTGGTTGCATTGTTTATATTACATTGTATGGTAATGTACACTACTGAAATATAGTTCACAAAATAAGATCCTTTGGAACAAGACATGCGATATTGGATCTATACATTGAATGCCAGGATGAGACCTACTGGGAAAAAATTTTGAACTAGGCATGTTCAGTGAAGGAGCCAGGAAGTTATATAACAAATGAACATCTCTCTGGCTCAAGGGGCAACTGCAACATGTGCAGCACTGGCAGTGGTGCCTCAGAGGTGGCAGAACTATTTCACACTGACTAGTTTAGGACTACCCAAGCTTACCACCATCCAGCATCAGAATATAGCTGTAGGACTTTACAAAGCATTCCTATTTTTAACTTCTGGAATTGATGTTTTTCCCAGTCCATCTTAAAATATTACTGCTTTAATCACAGATCAGATAAAAAAGGACAACATGCGCAATCTCCAACTAAAATCCTGTTGTAGCCTAGACAGTAAAATGGCATGACATCAGAAGACTTTAAAATTGCAGCTCTTTTTGGATCCCCCAAAGTGTATCCGCACTCTTCTTCAAACGGGCCTCTTCCTCAGGAGTCAGAGTCACCTTCACAACGTCTGAGATTCCATTCTGTCCCAAAATGCAAGGGACACTAAGGAAGACATCATCCTTTATTCCATAGAGACCCTTAATCATGGTGGAAATTGGGTGCACCCGCCTAAGATTCTTTATCTAATAAATCAAATACAGCACACAGCTTTGTATTCAAAGTAATTTAATTGGCTTTTATATTGGATGAAGACTACTATATTGATGAAATTCATCAGATAATGTTCTTTACTAAATTAAGAAGTGTGATATTAGCTATAGCTTTTTGGGTAAGAATTTATATTCTACAAATGAAATACATAATATCTGGCAGAGTTCTATTCTACTTGGATCTTCTGTGCTGATAAGATTGGAAGATGCTAACTTCTTTGTAAAGAGCAGCTAAAATAGTGGCCAATTGTATTACCATCTGGGCTGTAGAATGAGAAATCATGAAGAGAAAGAGTAAGTGCTTCTAAATAAATATTAAAAAACAGCAATTATCCTCTCAAATTTGTGTCCTTCCTTGATTACTAGAATTACAAACTCTTAACACCTGCTTTCCAGGCATGCACAGCAGCTAGAAAAGTGCAGAATTATCAATTTTTTGGTTTCTGTATTGCAATTCAAATGAATATTTATCTGCTAACTCAACCCTTATGTGTACCTGTGTGTATGTTTATAATTGATTGTTTCTTCTTATCCCAGTGTAGAAAAATCCTGGTGTAGAAAAGCTTTATAAGTTTTTGATAATTGTTGTTTATAAAATGATTACATCTCAGTTCTTGTGTATAATCTAAGATGACACAACTCATTCGTTTTTTTAAAGTTGAATTATTATTCATTTATTTAAAAATAGTTGAATTTAATAAGAATCCTTTACTTGTAGGCTGGATGATTCTACATAATGCCACCTAAATTGTTTAACATTCTTCACTTTTAAATTGGTAGCTTTGGCTGTTATAAGATTGACAGAAATACGGAACTGCTTTAGATACCAATAATGAGTTCATTAGATGGGCAGAAGGGTTATAAATAAAGTTTGAAGTATTGAATTTTTAAAATTTAAAATGTTATCTAGCACTAAGAAAATTTTTTAAAAGTTAGTTGGGATCCTAAAAGAAATCTATTAGGGTCCGGAAGGATATTCCTCACCTTTTTCCTATGAAACAAGAAAGAAAAATAAGGTTTGTTAACCGAGGGAATATAGAGCAAAAATTACAATCAATGGATATTTTCTATTTCTCTTGTTCCTATTTACTTGAGGCACTAATTTACTTTAGACAACTGGAGAAGACATGCTTTATACGGTTTTCCTCCTTAGAGTCCTAGACTTTAATCACTTGCATATAGTTGAAAGAGAATGTGTTTCTGTCAAAGGATTTCTCAAGCTTCTTTCTTGGGCAACAGAATGAGCTAGGAGTTCACAGAGTCGAGTGGAAGACTTCAGACTTCAACAACAAATAGACCTGAGTTCGAATTTTATTCTTGCTACCTGATATCTGTGTATTGTTGGGAAGTTACTTGTTTTTATACATGAGCCACTATATCTAATACTAGAAAAATGAAATAATAAATACTGTTTACATTATTATAACGATTATGTGATAAGATGTGAACTGACTCAACATAAATATTACTTGCTTATGCTTTTTGTATCTGCAGAAGGAATAGAGACAGTGACCACTTCCCATTGTAAACTCTTTGGGACTAAGAGATCAATTGTATTTTTCTTTCTATGTTTAAGAGATTTAGCCTGGCATCTTGTCCATAGTACATGCTCCATAACTGTGGATTTAATTAAATTAAATCTACTTTTTATATTGAGGTATGCAATTGCTAAATTGTACAATGTGTAATTGATAAATATATTTTCCTGGGATGGAAGGGCTAAGAAGATACAAAAATAAAGGCAAGGGGCATTTTCACATCATGAAAGTAAAACCATAATTTGGGTTGATAATATTTAAAGCAAGTTAATTGACCAAAGTCTGTGTTATTGTAGATGTTTCCTCTTTCTATAATAAAGATATTTTATCCCATAACTCTTCATGATCTTGGGAAGTTACTTGTGCCCTTTCACTTTCTGATTTACATAATAAAATATTGGAACTAGATGATGTCCAAATTACCTTTCATTAAAAAGTATTATAATTTTGTAAACTATAAACAACTCAAAAGTTTTTTTATTATAACCAGCCCTCTTATGCTGTCTCGTTTTTGTCTACTCTTATGTATCTCTGTATTTCTAGATGAATTTAGTCATATATACATATATGCATATACACATATTCATGTATAGAAAGTACACATGCACATACATGCATATATGCATGTGTGTGTATATATTTGGGATACGCACATTGCATTACAAGCTTTGAAATGACAGTATTATTAAAATGTTTTTCTGGCTTTTTTCTCTCAGTTTTATGTCCTTAACGTTTGATAATAGTTGCCTCTGGTTGTATGTGATTCATTTTTACTGTTATGTAGTAGTATATTTTATGTATATATGTATACATATGTGTACTTCAATTTATATATAAACTTTCCTAAAGCTTAATTACACATATAAACCTATATATATTTAATATATAATTTAGATCAAAATATATCTATAATTAATATTGTAATTTTTCACCACTTACATTTTAAGAAAATTTATAATTTTAATTAAAAACTTTGTGACCATAATTTTAATAACTTTATTTCTTTTATTTATGAATCACATTTCCTTAAGCCATTTTCTAATGATAGAATTTGATTTTCTTCCAATTATTTCCTAATAAGTATAACATAAATATCTTCACAAAATTTTTCTTAAATGCTGTATTTCTCATTATTTTATAACAATACATTTCCAGAAATAGAATTAGTTATTCAAAGAGAATACGTGTTTCAAGGCATTTTATTCATTGAAAATTGCTTTTATAAGAAATTGAACTAAAGTTTTTCTTCTACTAATTTTATATGCAAATAGGTTTTTGTCTATGCTCTACAATCATTGGGTATTTTCAAAAACAAATAAAAGACAAACAAACTTTGCCAATTTGTTAGGCAAAATTTTGTAATTCATTGTTATTTCCATTTGCATTAGTAAAATGAATGATAGTTCATATTTGTTTTTTTCTCTTTTGTAAAATGTCTGTTTATATAATTTGCCTATTTAATCCTACTGCATTCTTCTTTTATTAAAGAAGAGGCAGGACTACTAATTCTTCAGTGACTCATTTGATCATGCAGATGGTGCCAACCATAAAATGGTTTGTTTTCTTGAACCGAATTGATTACTTTCCTGTGAAAGAACCCAGGGAAATGAATTCTAAGTGATGTGACTTGTCCAATTCCCAGAAGCATAATGATTTCAGTAGGAAGAGTTATTTTTGGTGATGGAGTTTTTCAGAAGAAAATATTTATGTAACTCTGAAAAGTCAGTTTTCACATGCAAATTTACTCTTCTGCATTATAGAAAGAGTCCAGTTGTGGAACTGCCTCATATTTTTTCATCACTGACATTTCAATATCCTTTTATTTCCTTCTAATCTCTTTTTCTCTTCCACTCAGCTCATGAAAACCAATGCACATTGGAGCCAGACCAAGTTTCTAAAGACATTTACTTACCCGTTTTTTTCTCTCAGAAATGAATAAGAATTGCTTTCAAAAAGCCCAAGTATAGGAGTTAGATCCTAGCATTCCATGTATGACACTCCTTTTCTTTTCTAATGACTTCTGTCATATTCCTACTTATTTTCCACTACTCTGCCTCTACTTGCTCAGTGTAATGATCTCTATTTAGTCATGCTTAGTTTTGCTATAAATACTCAGCAGCAAATCAAGATTTTGATCATGTTTAAACAGAGTTTAGTATTTTATTGATGTTTAGTTCAAGGACATTAGAGTCAAACTGTCTTGGTTTAAAATAGCATCTCTGCCACCTTTTAGCTACATATCTTAGTTCTACCACGCTGGAAACTTTTCTGAGATTCACCATTGTAAGGATTAAATGGTATATAGTAATTAGAAAGAGAGTTTAGCACTACACATAGCAAAGAGGAAGCAATCACTAACTGATTACTCTCATAAGTCATCTAAGTACTTTTGATATCTTTTGTTTGCCATATTTTGGGGGAAAGGCCCAAATGAATACTTTCTAGAAAATACAAAATACAACCAAAGAACAAATAACTTGCCTAATGAAATGTGTGCAAATTCCAGTTGCTAGATTAGTGGAGTGACTCCTCTCTCAATATTTATTTTTCTGTATTCATTAGGAGAAATTTTAAAGCGATGGTTTCCAGTGTATCACAGATTCAGGAGACTCTGTAGACCTAACTTAGGAGCTAATGAAAGCAAAGACCCAATGGGCAGCATTCTGTCTCTCCTCTAGTAGAGCAGGTCCACTTTCCACTTTTTTCTTTTTCTGTAGAGAGTATTTTGTCTTTTGAAGGAGGCTGCTGTTTTGCTTGCAGATGACAAACACTTCTGAGATTGGTGTCTCAACACTTTGACTCTATCAAAAATTTTCAAAGATGGACAGAACCAGCCACACAATCTATAGGTCACACGCAAAATTAAAATGCAGGCCTCTTTAAAATTTATAGGGAATTTGAGGACAGTGACAGCAGAACATTAAACCAAATCGGGGGCTCTTCTGAGTGTAGGGCCCTCTGTGACTGCACACATTGTAGGCCCACGAAGCCAGCCCTAAAGATGGGACAGGACCAGGCCTGGCTGGACACATATGCATAGGATTCTACTGCTGGGGCTTTGCCAAGTTTCCATAGGAAGGGAGGCAGTGTGCTGCCAAATGTTTATCAGAATCAGCAGGTTCCTCCGCCCCACTTCTGCCACCAATGTGCAGAGGCTTCTAGCCATTAATTAGCATGCCGGCATTGTTTGCATGAATCATACCTCCACAGCCCTGTTCTGATGGAAAGCAGTGAAAAGGTAAGTCAGCTTTAATATCAAACTAAAAGAAATGAAACATATTCGAGAAGCTGTTTCTAAGTTGCATGTGTTTTAGAAATCTTCTCTACCTCATTAAAATTAATAAAATATTTAAGAATCTTAATTTAAAAGTGAGAAAATTGTTTCTGGAAGGTACCCATTTCCTAGAAGAGAGAGTCAATATTGAGAATGAGAGTTCCAATGAACTGCTGCATTATGGTTTATTATCTTTTCTTTTCTTTGGCTTTTTAGATGAAGACATAGCTATAATTTTTCTGTATTCCACTGAATTGATAGCCTGGCAATGTCAAAGCTGTAGACCTGATGAAACAGGGCATACATTATGATGTAAAAGCTTTCATTATACGTCTCTACCACAATTTGGGATGAAAGCTCTCATGGCAAAACAAAACAGATAAACACAAAGTGTTTTCGTCCCCTCTAGTCAAGGGTTCATTTTTCAGTTTCTTCCCGCTAGGTCTACTTCAAGGATGCCATATCTGAGACATTTTCAGATTCTGCTATTTATCAGCTTTGATATAGGAGGCCTACTCTTAGGAATATCAAGCTGTCAAATGTCAGGTGCCTATGGATTTATCTTTTTTTAGGCTATCTTGAAAGCTATCTTGCAAGAGACCTTCTTTGTTATAGGGCTCTCCTAAAAGTGCACAAAATTAAAATATTAATAATAGCCACTTGAAATTAGTTGGGATGGTACAGTGTTGCAATGTCTGACACACTGTCCAAACTCCTTTGTGTTGTTCTGAATGTTACAGAGCTCTTTCCAGCTTTCTTCTTCAAGACTGAGCCGCTTGTTCCCCAGCTGCTGGTGAGGATGTCAGCTCATGGCTTGCCCACTTACTTCCTCCCTGGGAATTGCCTTGGCCTAGGAGTGCTGCTTCCCAATACAGACTAACTTTGATAACTGGTAAACACAAAATTTAAAGGCCTGATCCTCTCACTCCAACTGGGAACACCTCTGAGGGCAATCTATACCAGCTTCGGAGTTTCCTGTGGCGTTAGTTGGTCCAGGCCTTCATGTGATTATATTATAGACTTCTCCCTTGGTCCAATCCTGCTCCCTTTTTCTCCTATAGGTATTAATCCAACAGCAGGACCAATTATGTCTCTCGTGGGAGTCAGTACGAAATGAAAATGCAGACTGCTTCTTCAAAAAGCAGGAAAAGAGTGCCACTAAAGATAGTAAAACATAAAGCTTTCCCCTTTCTTCCATGGCTTCTCTCTTGCTTTGTCCAGATGCTTTTGTTATTGTTATTGTTGCCTAGTGCCATTCTAGGTTAAGAAATATTATTTTTTAAAATTACTAGCATGAATTTTGGTGTTAATCTTCATATTGTGCAATGCTTGTTTTAAAGGCAAACAGAGCGTTTAATTCCTATTTTGAATCATTGAAATTACACAATTCATTTTTATAGTAGTCTGAATATTTGTGTCCCTCCAAAATTTGTATGTTGAAACCTAATCACCAATGTGATGGTATCAGAAGGGAAGGCCTTTGGGAGATAATTAGGTCATGAGGGCAGGGCCTTCATGAATGGAATTTGTGCTGTAATAAAGAGATCCTGAAGAGTTCCCTTGCTCCTTTAACCATGTGGGGACACAGCGAGAGGGCCCCATCTATTAACTAGAAAGCTGGTCCTCAGTAGACAACTGAATCTGCTGACCCCTGGGTCTAGAGCTGCCCAGCCTCCAGAACTGTGAGAAATAGAGTTCATTTGTTTATAAGCCATCCAGGTGACAGCGTTTTGCTAGAGTGTCCTGAACAGTGTAGGACAATTTGTCATATCTCATACATGTATGAATATCTACTCATTCCTTCCATTGTGCTCCCTTTATATCTTTATATACCTGCAGGTAAGGAATTTGGCCCAGAATTAAGTAAGAGAACATGAAGTTATGATTTGAACAATCATGGGTTGAGAGGTATGGAGAACTTACTAACATTGTTCTGGGAAATCTATATTATCTGTGATTCCATAGTAAGAGAATCTTCTCAAGTGGTCAGAAATATTTAAAGACTTCCTTTGAAAACTATATGCCGGTGAAAACTATTATTTGCTTATAAAAGTATTTAAGATGTCTAACACATTTTGATTGAATGTAGTATTTAGGTGATGTGAGCAGTCATAGGAATAGTAAGCATCTGTATCAAAGTAATCCAGTTTGGGAAATAGTAATTTTAATTATTTATGGGCTAGATAAATGATATTGGAACACGTTTTTTATGAGGCATTATGCACCTTTGTGGAGTCCTCCTGCAGGTCTCAAAAATAATGAACTACATACAGTATCATTTGTCACCAATTACATGAATCAGAAAGTTATGAGTGTTTTCATAGTTTCAGTGTTACATACTTTATTTCCAAGGCATATTCCTAGCTTATATATCAATTCTATTATACCTCATTAACAGAAAATAGAAAGATATTTATCAAAACATTACAGAAATAACTTTAGCAGAAAGAAAACCTATGCATAGAATCTTCTGAGAAATACTTTAAGTTGTATTATTTGGGAGGAAGTATTGATACTGCATTATTTAATTATCTGAAGAAAGGAAATAAAATGTATTAATTCATCAGTTTATAAATTCATAGTATTTATTGCTGAATTAATTAACTTCATATTTATGTGCTTATTTTTCTACTAAGTCCAGCTGATATTATGTTTAGGATTCTCTCTAAAATAAAAAAAAATCACCATTGTATGAGTTATAAAAGTGGATTCTTAGGTATTTTATAGCCAACCCACACATGCTCTTGGAAGAAGGCAAACCTAACATAACTAACTAGCCCCTTAGTGCTTTTTATCTTTTCCAGTGTGCTTAAATTTTAATGATGGTTGTCACCATCAAAATAAGGTTTTATTTCACTTAAGCTAGAAACAATTGTCCTTCACTGGAATTAAAATCAGAATCCTAATTACCTTACTAAAATATTTGCTTTCTATTTATAAACATGGTTTCTTTAGATTTAATATGTATACAGAAAAATTTTCAGGAGATGATTATTCATTTATAATCTAATACTTTATTCAGTGGGCAGCTTGATTTTATTTAGAAGCTCTTATCATGGCATCGTTAATTTTTCCAGAGCACTAATTTCTATTTTTCCCTCCTTTTTGATTTATAAGGTTACAACCCGTTTTTATGAGTTGTACCAATGTAATATAGTAAGGAGCCCTGTAAACAAGGGTTACTACAGAATAGGAATATAAAAGCAACTCACATCACCCATTTTTCTAACTTGAATTTTAGGTTGTCCCTCATTACACAAAAGGACCTATTTATGGATGGGAAAATGGGACCTAAGTCAAACCTTTAAAAACAGACTTATTGGAAAGTATATTTTAAAGTTCACATTTGGAGTAAGTGAAAATGGAATGAAATCACTTATTTAAGGTACATCAATGTCATTAGGCCATAAAACTCTTGACTCAGTGTCATAAGGAAGGTCACATTTGATGTCAGGTTATTAAAAACAGAAAATGAAGGAAGAGCAGGACAAGCCAAACCTGAAGCTGGGATGAGCTGATGAAGCAAAGATAGAATCTGTATCTATAGTTGTGTAAATATCTACATGTCAATTTCTATGTCTACATCTAAAGTTATTACCATAGAGAACAGTGAGTACAGAATGGGCGGTTGGTGAATATTATGCATATATAGGGCCAATCCAAGATAGGGGATATCTAATCAGACATGAGGACACAGGGCAGGCGATTGAAATCAGAGTGAAAGGACAGAAGCAGAATTTGGGCTTAAACAAAACATTTATTCTGGATCTGAGACAATAGAGAATGGCAAAGCCAAGATTAACATCTTAGATTCAATATAGATAGAACCATTGGGGTTAGATTATTTATATTATTTTAGGAGCTACCTGCTCTGGGTATTAGTAACTCACTTGAAAGATGAATGCCACTATTTTGCAAAGCAGTCTCTCCATGGGGTACTCAAAGACTATAGGATATACAAACATGGCATGTCTTTCAATATATGGAAATATAGAAAATATTGTTTGGCTCAATGAGAGTTAATAAGCCTAAAGGTTCTGAATGATCTTATATTGTACTCTGAATTTGGAACAGGTCGCTGATCATTCTTAAATAGTTTTAATTCATTTTCCAGTGTAAAGATTTTTGTCCACAACATATAATGTGTCTATACTGTATATATAATTAGAAGCAGCAGCTACTCCACATCTGTATGGAACTCTAGACATTGCCATTTATTTGATTATTGCAGTACCTGTTGAGAAAGGGATCACTGGCATTATTTCCATTTTATGGATGAAGAAATGTTTCAGAAATAATGCATTCACTAAATTTCAAATGCCTAATATAGGGGAAGGCAAGAATACTAGAAATGAATCTTCCAATTACTGGTTAAATACTACTGATACTAAGCGATCTTATATTCACTAAAGCTACCAGATTCTGTTTGGCGTCTATGTTTTCCTTGTTACTTATTTTTTGTTGTTGTTTAATGAAAGCTATATAGGGTAAAATTAAATAATGTAATTTGCTATTTAATCACCTTATAATACCCAGGGTTTGATTTAGAAAATATCAATGATATCTATTCCATTCATGGAATAGAAGTAAAGGGACATTCTAACTGAGGCACTGGCAAATTTTTAATTCTGTAAAGAGACAGATACAAAATAGTATAGGCTTTGTTGACCATATAGTCTTTGTAGCAAGTACTCAACTCTGCACAGACAATGCGTAAGCAAATGAGCATGGCTGTGCTCCATTAACACTTATTCGCAGAAACAGACCTCTGCTCTAGATGGTGAAGTGAGCATCTTTTCTTACCGTCACAATACCTAAGTGGTCTCAAACACACAAAGAAAACTACCCTACTCCTCATATCCTTTAGGAATTATTAATACCATAGAACTATATTAAATGGTTTCTACCCAGAAACCAATAAATTTGATTCAAAAAATAATGCTGATAAAGAGAAATCAGGTCACATATCAAGAAATAAAAAATATTGTAGAGATGACTTATGCATGGTTATATACCTGACATTGACAGCATATCCTTAATTAACTATTACATTATTATCTGAATTTGAGGTCATTTTAATAGCAAAAATTCAAGTTTTAGGAAAAGTTTTTGCAATAATGCAAATGAGTAATTGAATGTTTCTAGGACAATATATTATTGAACTAATGAAAGTTTCATAATCGAAAGAATAAACTTGAAATGCTTATTTGTTCATCAGTTGTAATGACAGATTTAAAAACCCCTTCATAAAATACATGTGTATGTTTACAGTCTTGAGATTACTTCAATTTAAGTCTTTACTATTTGATTTTTGATATCTTTTCAGGGTAGCAATTTTAGAAGAATATTAGCACACAATAGTAAATAATTATTGTATTTTTTTGACTTTTTCTGAAATCCTTATTATCGAAGATACATTCTTTAGGTGTTTTTTGACTATACATTTGGGAAGTTAGTGCAGTTTAGAAATGAATTCCCTTTCCCTATGAAATCAGGCATTAGCTTGAATTAAAGACCTCAGACATACCCAAGCCAAAGAGGAAAATATACATATTCCATAGAGATTGTCTACCTTTGTAAAAAAAAAAAAAGCTAAGATGCTTTGATTAATGTCCAGTTTTCTACATAGCCTAATTTATAAAACTACCTCTACCAATATACTCTAAAATCATATATATAATTTAATTATTTATATTTAATACAGTAATGTAGATTTTTATCAAATAGTGAGAGAACTTAGGAAATACTGATCTTTAGTGTACACACAGGTATCTATTTTTATGGAGTATTTATTTTTCTTTTCAACATATGTAACATATGTGATATATTTACTAATATTTCTTCATTTACAAATTTTTATGCCTTTAAGTTTATTTGTGTACAATTTAAATAATTTGTTTGATTGTTTGTCTTTGAGACAGAGCCTTGCTCTGTCAGGCAGGCTGGAGTTCAGTGGTCCAAAAATGGGTCACTGCAGGCTCTGATTCTCATGCTTAAGTGATTGTCCTGCCTGAGTCTTTCAAACTGCTGAAATCACAGGCATGAGCCATCATGTCAGGCTAAATAATTTGTGTAGTACCCAAAGCATAATTAATTAAAATATATCTATAATCTCATTGTAGGGCATACACTGCTTTTCGGTTGATTTTCTGTCCAGTGGCCACTCCTCTTGACTTTCAATATAGGAACAGCTCAGTGATTTTCCCATAGGAAATCATTACTTTCCACTTCTCATTTCATAGGGTAAAGGAATAAACATTTCACCCAGCCTAAGCACATCAAGTTTATTCCTTTCCCACAGCCACATTGATTTATTTAATAATAAGCAGGTGACCCAAGTGGAACAAAGGTCAAGTTCAGGACTTTTTCTGGAAATACTGAGACACGGGAGTTTTCTTTTGATGATGTCCTTCAACAACTTGAACGTGCTCTTGTGCAGGCCCAACATAAAGTGTTTGAAAATAAAATCAAGGTGGACAGAAGATAACTGCACAGATGGCATAAATGAAATTTTGAGTTACATCAGGAATGAAGCTCACTCTCCCTCATCCCTTTACCTTTTTGTTTGTTTGTTTTGTTTTTGGCTTAAGCAAGTTGGAGAATGTTTGTTATTGCTTACAACTAAAAGGGTCTTTACTAGGACACCCGACATCTACAGAAGTTCACGGGAGCCTTTTATTGTATTTCCTTTCAGTTGTATGGATGAATGCATGAATGCATTTGTCATCATGATTATTTTTTGCAAGATTATATGAGAGATTAAGACAATTAAAAATAAATTTTATCTTATATAGTTTTAATTAAACAGTGATATATTACTAGTCAGAAAAAGTTAAAATTGTAAAGAACTCTTAGTTGCTAGAAAAACAAAAATATCAATCCCCCCTTCAATTTGTAAAAGACAATAAAAATTGTAAATAGAAAATAGACATAAAACACAGTAAAAATAATCTAATATAATCTAAAGAGAAGATAGAAAAAGGCTAAACATTTCAACGTTGACAATAATATAGGATGGGCATGGTGGCTCACACCTATCATCCCAGCACTTTGGTAGTTCGAGGCAGACAGTTCACCTGAGGTCAGTAGTTCAAGACCA
Source organism: Callithrix jacchus (assembly GCF_049354715.1). Taxonomy (NCBI): domain Eukaryota; kingdom Metazoa; phylum Chordata; class Mammalia; order Primates; family Cebidae; genus Callithrix; species Callithrix jacchus. Next base: position 113,226,058 of record NC_133507.1, read on the forward strand.
GCCTGGCCAACATGGTGAAAGTCCGTTTCTACTAAAAATACAAAAATTAGCCAGGCATGATGGTGGGCTCATGTAATACTGGCTCCTAGGGAGGCTGAGGCTTGAACCTGGGAGGCAGAGGTTGCAGTAAATCGAAATCACACCATTGCACTCTGACCTGGGCAACAGAGGAAGACGCAATCCCTCCACCCAAAAAATACACCCTCTCCCCACACACAAACACACACAGACACACACACACTCCCAAGCATATATATGTAACTTAAAATTCTGCATAAAAGGCAAAACTGCATATTATTTTATTTTATCAATTTTGAAAAGATTGAAACATTATTTCATTTTATCAATTTTGAAAAGATTGAAAAATATTAGTGTTGATAGAGGTTCAATAAATACATCATTCCTATGTTACTAGAAGGAATTAAAATTGTTTTAGCTATTAGGGGACATTTGGTAAAGGCTATTTTGAGGTAGAGGTTTGGTATGCACTTAACTGCAGGTTAATCTGCTTCAGAGGAAGAAAAATTTGAGCTAATTGTTAAATAATAAGTAACAACAAAATAGGAACAATAACTATATTGCTTTGTGATAGAAATATAGTTAAGGATGTATTAATCATTTCAACAAATGTAAATTCATTTACATTAAAATAGTATTATAAAACTTTTCCACAGTACCTATGCAAAAGTCAAATAATCCCTAAAATTTCTCTGCCTCCAAATGAGGGTAAATGTTGATTTAAAACAAACATGTTTATCTCATTTGATTAATATTTTTAACTTACTAAGTATGTGCTTTTTGTTATTTGTAGGTCTAGAAAATGATAATTATATTTTATGTATTCTGTTAAGACTCTGTATCTGTGCTGTCCAATACAGTGGCCACTGGTCACATATGGCTATACAACATTTGAGATGTAATTACCTAACTTGAGATATATATTTTACATTTTATGTTGCTTTAATACATTGAAATGTGAAAAATGAAGCAATGAAACATGCCTTTTCCTTTCAACATAGCTGTAGTTTTGGTACCACTACTTTTTACTTTACCCATTGCATTACATAAAACATTTATATTGTTTTATAGTGTACCTTTGGCTACATGTATCATTTTCTTGTATTATGCATGAAGACACAGCTAATCAAGTTGGTATCAACAGATTGATTCTGTTTAAATGGTTATTTCTACATAATGTAACATTGTAGTATGTTTAATTGAGTATTACGCAGACAGTTATAATGATACTAACGATACTTAGGTAAATCAGAATCAGTTATAAAATTAAAATAAAAATAAAATAGTTTTATTTTAATTATAGTATAATTGAATTATTTGCACAATTACAGTGAATTTGGAATAATAATACAATACTGAGGCAGAATTAAGTGGAGATGCTGAGACTGGAGGATCCAATTGGAAAAAAAATAAATGAAATAAAAAAGACTCTGGCAGGAGGTATGTAATAGATTTCATAATAAATGGCAATTTGGTTTGCTACAGAACAAAATGTAAAAACTGTTTTTTAATGAAAAAAAAAGAGAGTGAAGTAGATAATTGGAGTAATTTTCAGCAAATAGTGAATTTGATATATTTTATCTTAACAGTAAAAAACAATGAAAGTATTAAAAAGAAATAAAAATTAAATGTGTAACAAGAGATTTTAAATTGTTGCAACAGGATCTGATCTTTCAACTCTGGCCAACTATAAAATGGCTTAGATTCTTGCCTGAATACATACACACAAACTCACACACATTTTTAGGTAAAGAGATGGCAAACTATTTTTTTATAAAAGTTTTTTTTAAACACAATTTTAAGTAAAAGACTAAAATTGAGATTTTTTTTTTAAGAAGTGAAAGATCTTCAGTTAAGCCATCAATAACATTTGCTTATGAGATATAAAATCTTTCTAAAATTTAAAGATCATTGCTCCAATAATTTAAAATATTGCCAATATCTAATAAGTCATGCTATATAAGAGACATGACTCAATGAATATTTTGGTTGTATTTTGTCTTAGAGGACTTACAAATATTTTGTGAAACATTAATTTGCAGCTTAAAACTCAGGTTTGTAGAATCTTCTACACCTAACCAAAAAGTATTTTACCTGGATTTGAAAAATAAATTCGTTCTATTATGAAGGACAGTGTCCTAGTTATGTTAAGAATAATCCAAATTTATTGGATTTTTAGAACAAGAGATGGATGTTTCTTTTATTGCTTCATTCTACCATGTGATAGATATTAAAATGTTGGTGCTCACTTTTCTGAAGCAGATCCTCAGAAAGTGTCAAGACTACCAATAAGCCAATGCTTGTTGATTGAACTATGGAAATGTTTTGCAATAAATTACTGGCTATTGTTTTCATTTCAACATTTCCATTACAGAAAAAGAAATTATGCCAAATATCCAATAATCATAGACAAAAAAATAATTCCAGCATGACTTACATTCTCTCATTGGTATCACACTATATATAAAAAAGCTAAATTTGGCACTTTCAATGAATGGAAAAGCTCATCTGTCACCACTTAGATAGTTATAAGAATTTATGTTGACATTCAAATTTTCCAAATACAAACAAATTATAAAGATTATTTCTACTATAAATTTATATGCAGAAGATTTAAATGGTAACCAAATAGAGTTACATAAGTTGACTGAGAAAGCTATAGGAAAAACGTGAAGAACATTTATTGATTTTAATACATTTAGAATTTTATTCAATTTATTCTCCTTTGAATTCAATGTTAATAATACTGAGTTGGCACAAGTGTTAGTGATATTACTTGGACAGACAGTTTTGAAACAAATATACATTTACTTCATGGTGAAATAAAATATTATCAAAAATATAATAATATTTTCAATATATTTGACTTAATGAAATATATCATCTAAATTTATTTGACATAACTTTATTTTTTCAAAATATTTACTGGAAAGTTAAAAAAATGATTGTTGCTTGCAATTATATTTATACTGAATGGGACTACTATACATTAGCTAAGGGGATTCTGGTTGTTCTTCTGGCATTGCCAATGAATAGATTTTCTTTCTCTCTTGTAGTAGTTGACTAGAAAATCAGACAAAATTATGCATATTTCTTTTCTATATCTTTTTAAATATTCACAAAGCAAGGATAGTCATCACGTAACTCTGGCTGAATATCTTGAACTCATAACTCATAAGACAATGTCTTCAATAGTCATTCTTTGGACTTTTCCAAAGTATAGTACACAAAATTACTTTGCAAACTGAACAGTATAATGCATCATGGAGTTGGAGAAGCCCTATGTTTATTTACATGTAGAATTTCTATAATTACTTAAAGTCATCTTTATTAAGTTGTCTCATTTTCTCGTGGATCAGTTTTCACATTTAAAACTTTTATAAACCTTATTAGTTTATTCCTTTGTCTATACTGTTTTCTAAAATATCGTGGGGTTTCCCTCCCTCTTTACTCTCTTTTTAACTAATTAAAAGTTCTCCATATATTTTGTTTTTAGAACTCAGTTAAATTGTGCCCATGTGATGATTAGGAAGTATAGAAAGGGACCATTTTGTAAATGTACTAATAGCTACATTTTTTTTGCCTAAACTGTCAACTGGGCTAAATATACATAACTGATTGCTTTGAAAACTCATAGGAACTCTGAGAGTGCTGTACAGAACCTCTTGTCACTCTATTTCCTTCTTTTTACTTTTGTGGAAAAAGTGTTTGAAGCAGTAACAAAGCTCCCTCTCTCTTTGTATGTATGATGCTGTTTTTCCATTGTGCAACAAGAGAATACACTGGGGAAAACCATCTTACTAGACTAGATTTTTTTCTTAGGTACAGATAAAATAGTTCCTTTTCACACTTTAAATCCTAAAATACACCGTATTTATGCTTCTTTTAGACCAGAGCTACTTTTCTGCTGACCAGATTACCAGCCACAATCCTCCAGTTTGCTACATTAAGCAACTTTTTCTGGATAAAGATTGGAAATTTGAAACCACCTTGAAAAGAAGTTTACCTCTTATTGTGCTAACTTACTACCCCTCTGCCTTCCTTTCTTTCTGTTTCCCTTCCTTCCTTCCTTCGCTCGCTCCTTCCTTCCTTCCTTCCTTCCTTCCTTCCTTCCTTCCTTCCTTCCTTCCTTCCTTCCTTCCTTCCTTCCTTCCTCTTTCTCTCTCTTTCTGTCTTTCTTTCTTCTTTCATTCACTTTCAAGTCAGGTGTCAATTTTTAACAGGTATCGTACTTTGCAATATTGCAATTAGCCCTGAGTGTGTAGACAGGTAACAACATAAAGTCACTGACCTTGCTTTCAATTGTCTTCAGCTCATAAGTGGCCCCCTTGACCGATATACGTTTTGTGCACATACAAATGCATGTGAAGACACACAGACACAGACACACACACACACACACACACACACATACACACACACAGTTATCCAATGCAGATATTCCTAGGTCCTGTTGATTTCCAATTGTGAATGTTGTCATGTTCTCCATTTTAAAACATGCTTTGCAAAACCAAGCTGACACATGGGAATTTTAGGAATATGTCCTGCAGGAGGCTCCTTGACATTTTCTTTTTGAAGCCTTGGGGATGTATTAAATGACATTCATAAATTATTTCTGAAAACAAAGTTCTATTTTGAGAGCCACCAAATGATTTTCTTCAAATAGTTTAATAAGAATATGCAAATTTTAATTATGTTTATAAGGATACTGTGCCTAGAGTTCTGAGAAAAATGACAACTATAGCAGTATTTGCATTTACATTAGTATTTGCTTATCGAGCTAAAATATTTGAATAAATACCATTATGTATGCCTAGATAAATTTCTAAAGGGAAGCATCTGAGTAGCATGACCAGAGGGTTTAGTTTTATCTGTTTGTTCTTTTTATTTTTTCAGGAGAGATTTTCTTTACTTTGTGGGGTCCTAGAAACTGAGTAATTCTGTCTATCAAGAAAGAAGAAAATCAAATTTATGTGTCAAATATCATAAAGTAATAGAAAATATTACCTGTCAATACTTTACAATGGAAAGTTATAATGAAGGTCATTGTACAATAATAAAACTATATTCGTTTTTACATGATGAGTCTGTTTGGAATTCATTTTAGTTCTGCAACATTCCTTGGCAAATAATTAGTGATTTATTGTATTATTTCATTAATCTCATTACCATATTGCTGCAAGTAGAGAAGAATTACTGCACAGTCCTTTCCCTGCTGTAATTTGGATAATCTCTTTATTTCAGTCACCTATCCCTATGAACATAGAAACACTTTGGACTGAGTTGGATATTATTTTCTGAACTGTATAAAGGATAAACCATTTAGTTGTGAATACTACCATAATCTACATTATGAATAAAGATATACTGATAAACCATAAAATGACATACCAACAAAGAAACTATCAATAAAACATTGTTTTCTGGTTTGGTAACTTCCCTTTCCCCTCCTTCATTGTGTTAACTCTAATTTTAAATTTGGGTACAAATCAGTGTTACTGATTGAATGTTTTCTTCAAAGTGTCTCATATATTTCTGAGTTTATTTCTTGCTCCCAGAAGAAAATAGACTAGAAAATAAAATATGAGATTTGTTTGGGGGTGTATTTAGCCATGGAACCATAACTAATTTCAAAGCAAAAAGAGATTTTATTCAATATATGTGCCTCTCTATATAACTAATAACTTTATACCCTAAGTACCTAAAAAGTAGTGATGATAATTTTTTTTTTTTTGCAGAAACGGGAAGGCAGGAAAGATTGTGGAAGATCAAAATGAAAAAAGTGTTTTTATTTTTTAAAAAATGACTCAGAGAGCATAGCATGGGTTATAAAATATGTATTACAGGTTAGATTCATAAAGTAAGGTTTTGTGAACACCTAGACACATTGGGGAGCATTTTTTATATTAGGTAGGATGTCTTGGAGCATTGTGGGCAATCACAGGCTGGAAAAGTTACTCCCTCAGTCCTAGATATGATCCAATACTTAAAAAGCATGAACACTTGGTGGGAAGTCATTCCTACAGGTACATTGAGTGACATAAAGGCTAACATTGTTGGAGAATGTGCTGGTAATGAGAATGTTTTGGTATTTTTGCTTTCTTGCCGCTGGGTCTTAGACACCATGATCAATGTAGAAACTGGCTTGGGGTATAAAATTATGAAAATAAAATCTCCAAATGAATGATAATGTTATGGAATCTTTGGGGTGTTGCTTTTCTCGAAAACTTGTGGCTGGTGTCACGTTTGCCTGAGTTTTGCTTAGGTGTGCTGGGCTTGTTCCACCCACTCGGCCTGGCGGGCTGTGCTCAGCTCACACTAGTAGCCTGAATCCTGTGCCTCCAAGGAGACTGAAAAACAGGTGTTGAGTGGCCAGAGGTGTGAGCAAGCATGGAGTTTAGCCACTGCACAAAAAGACAAGCCAGCTGTTGCCCCAGGGTGGGCAGCTCCAGGTGCTGGCATGGTTGCTGGCTCTCTGCAAGGCTGCAGCTGGATCAGCCACATCACAAGCAGCTTCTCTGGCTTGCACCAGGGGAAGTGAAATTCAGTGATTCTTAGAATCTTGGAGATGCCAGGAACCACAGTGTCCCAAAGAAGGAGTCGCAGCCCTGTTTCAGGGAGCTCCCAGGTCTGGGCTCCCCAAAGGGCCACAGCTCTTCTCTCCTTCTCTTCTCCTGCAAGGTGGTCAACAAAGGTCATATTTTAACCCCTTTTGTGTTACGGCAGTTTTTTAAGCCTCACCATTCAACGGGTCCTGAATGCGTGTCCTGTGACCAGGAAGAATGAGGTATGTGGACAAGTGGAACTTGAGCAAGATGAAGAGGAACAGGTTAGAGAAGACATGTGGTGGCCAGCTCTTCTCTGTAGTCAGGTGATCCCAATGAATGTTCAGCTTCTAGTAGAGAGGGTAGCTCCTCTTTAGGCAGATCATTCCAACACATGTTCAGTTCTCAAAAGAGAGGGTAGCTCCTGTCTGCAGCTGTTCTTCCTGACAAGTCTTCGCTATCAACAGAGAGGGTAGCTCTTCTATGCAGCTGTTCATCCCATCCTCTGGAGCTCTTGGTAGAGAGGAGGCCCTAGAGTGAGTGGCTCCTCCCAACAGCTAGTTGTCCCATTGTCCCATTGTCTCTCTGTCTTCTGCTCTGCTCTGTTTGAGTCTGGGGCTTTCCTGGGCCTCAGAGGGAAGTGTCTGCCAATTGGTCCATGGGTAGCCATGGGCAGGTGAGATAAGGCACCACAAGTCCCACATTCCAGTCCACAGAACTGGCAGCAGGGTTCCCCAGCCTTTAGTCCCTCCCTGACCTGAAGGTGGGGCCCCTAGGGACCTGCACCCTCCACCCAGGAGGCCGTCTGCCTCTTGCTTCCCCTTGACACCCAGGCTGCTTGCTCCAAAGGGTACCTGCAGGCTAGTGCCAAATCACCCTCAGCCCCACTCCAAGATAAGAGTGGGTGCCAGGTGTAGGGAGAGGCCAGGCATCAAGAGCACACACTTCTGACTTGCAAGCAAGGGACCCTTCCTGAGGCCCCAAGAGTGCAGAGAGGCTTGGGTCTACAGCTACAACTTGGGCAGCTGCAGCTATGCCCAGTGGGTTGGAGCTCCTGCCTGCTCGCAGCTCCCACAGACTCTACGGCATGTGTAGCCCTGACAGTGTCCCCTTGCAGCCTGGGGCAAGGGCTCAAAGTCCTCTTTGGGCCTAGGCCAGAAGGGCAGGTGCAATGTACCCCCCTGGTTCCAGCACTTAGCGATGGCCCTGTGCAGAGATTTACTCTACCAGTTAAAATGTTAGTCTTACCCAAAACACCCTTACAGAAAATCTTATCCAGAACACCGTTACCTCTTCCCAAGGTGCAGGAACCTAGCACCCTTGGTGGGATGGGTATGGTCACTGTGCAGCTGGTGGGGTCTGAAATGGGCTCTACTCTCACTTCCCACCCTGGGCCCTGAAGCACAGCCCTAGCTACACCTCCTCTGGGAGTGGTGACATGGGGCCAGGGTCTCCAGATGTGGAGTCTCTGGGCCTGGAGGCAGATCCCACCTAGCCATGCAAGGGTTGGGGTGGCACAGTTGGCTGCCGCGGGGATGCAGGGCATAGGGGACCCACCAGTGCCATTGCTGCTCCTGCAGCCACTCCTGCTGCTACCTTTCAGGCCTCCCCAGCTCCAGATGGCCCATTGCTGCCATCAATAACACAGCGAAATATTACACATTTTATAACCCAAATATTGGAATTTAACAAGTTACCTATAACAAGGAATTTACCTATAACAAGTAATAAGTTACCTACATTAGATACCTTATTAGATACATTAGATACATCACACTTCTAAATAAATCCTGAGTTAAATACCAAACGACAAGGGCAGTTAATTTTGAATTGAATGGTAATGAAAATGCAACATATAAACATTTGAGGGTGTAGCTATAACATTTCTTAGAGAGAAAGATATATATTTAAATGCTTATGTGGAAAAATATATGCAAAATCAATGAAATACGTTTATTTACTGAAAATAAAATAGAAAAAGGTAGATTATAAAAATCTAAAGCTAAGACAAGTGAAACAATTAGTAAGAGTAGAAATCAATCAAATAAAAATAATTAATTCAGAGAAAAAATAACAGTTGGTTTTGTGAAAACATCAATGTAACTGATAAACTTGTAGCTATACTGAACACAACAAAAAGAGAGCAAACATAAATCACCAACACATGGACGAGAAAAAGATTTCACCCATGGATCCTGCAGACATTAGTGGAACAATGAAAAGAGAATATGGCAAGTTTATGCCATCAAATGTGATGACTTCAATGATATAAATAAATTTCTTGAAAAATAACTTACAAAAATTGATACAGGAAGAAACAGCAAATTGGAATAGCCCTACTACTAATAAAGGTATCTGCTTTGTTGACAAAACCCTTCTCCAAAAGAAACACTGCACCTAAGTGGTTACTTTGGTGAATTCTATCAAACATCAAAGAGAAATAACATTAATCTTACAGAACCTTTGTAAAAAATAAAGGAGGTAGATTCACTGTCTGATTTGCTTTAGGTGGAGTTATAATGCCAGCATAACCCATAATAAAAAACATGACTAAAAATGACCAATAAAGGGAAATTACAAATTGATATTTATCATGAGCACAGCTGCAAATATTCTTAATATGATATTAGGAAGCTTCTTTAAACTAACAGTAAAATACCTAATTACCAAGTGTATTTTATCCTGGTAATGTATGTTTGGTATTAATGACATTTATCATATTGATAGAATAAAAAAGAAAAATAAAAAATTTCGATAGGTGGAGCAAACACATTTGAAAATGTCAACATGATTCTATAATAAAAACTCTCAGTAAACTAGAAATGATAGGATATTTCCTCAAGTTGATAGAATAAAATTTAGAAAGGAAAGCCTAAAAAAAAGTATCACTGTCTTCAGGTAAATATGACTGCGTATGTGGAAAATCCTAGACAATCTACAAAATAATTTCTAGTAAACAATTAAAAACACAATTTTAAAATTTACTTATGATAGTAGTCCCCAAACATCTAAAACACTAACAGAAATAAATCTAACAAGACATGTCCAAAATTTTCACACTGGTGAAAAATTGCAGAGAAACTGAAGAGCTAAACCCATAGAGAGACATGCCATACACATGAATTGGAAGACCCACTATTGTCAAGGTGAAAAATTTGGCCAAAATGATCTATAGATTCAGTGCATTGTCAGTTAAAATTACCGCAGCACTTGTTGTCTAGAAATTGATAAGCTGATTCTAAAAATTATATAAGAATGCAATAGGTCTTTAATACTAATACACTTTTACAGAGAGGAGCAAATTTGTGGGCCTTATCCTATCTGATTTTAGGTTTTATATTTGTATTTAGATAGACCTGTAGATAGACTGGAACATATATGGTATATTAATTTTTGATAAAGATAATTAACTTGGGAAAGAAAAATGTTTAAAACAAATAATATGGAATAAACTCAATAACTAAGCAGGAACAAAATGAACACCCATTCTTAACTCACAGCATAGAATGTTAAATCAAAATGTATAATAGACTCAAAGGTAAAACCAAGAATTATGAAAATTCTGGAAGATAACATAGGGGAAAAAATGTTGTGAATTTGGTAGGCATAAGACAAGGAAAGAAAAATTGATAACTTGACATCATTTAAATTTTCAAACTTTGCTTTTCAAGCCACTACTAAGAAGAGAGAAAGACTACAATGCACTTGCAGAAAATACTCAATACACGTAAATTAAAGGACATACAATATGAATCTATAAAAAATTTAGATCTCAGTAATAAAACTAACAACCCAATTAACAAGTGGAGAAACAATTTTGAACAGACACTTCATAGGATATATCATAGCAAATAAACATAAAACAATGCCTATTATCACTACTCAGATAAATGCAAGTTAAAACAGTGAGATAACTCATTAAAATTGTAGTGTGTCATATAATAAGACACAGCCATTGGGTTGGTAACAGATAGTTGATCATACAAATGTTAGTGAGAGCACAAACCAACTGGAACTGTCATACAGTAGTGACAGAATTATAAAATGGCACCAGTGCCTTAGAAAACTATTTTATAACATTAAAAGAAAGATATTTTGTCCTACCCAGCCACTCTATGCATATAAATATATTCCAGAGTAAAACAAAAAGTCCATGTAAAAATCGAAATAATCAAAACCTAAAAATAACCCAAATGTTCATCAACAGATAAATGGATAAACAAATTATTTCATATCTTATTTCTCCACATCCTTTCCAGCATCTGTTGCTTCCTGACTTTTTAATGAACGCCATTCTAATGGATGTGAAATGGTATCTCATTGTGGTTTGGATTTGCATTTCTCTAATGACCAGTGATGATGAGCATTTTTTTCATATGTTTGTTGCCTGCATAAATGTCTTCTTTTGAGAAGTGTCTTTTCATATACTTTGCCCACTTTTTGATGAGATGGTTTGTCTTTTTTTCTGGTAAATTTGTTTAAGTTCTTTGTAGATGCTGGATATTAGCCACACATGAACACAGAGGGGGGAACGTCACACACGGGGCCTGTTGGTGATGGGGGTCTAGGGGAGGGATAGTATTAGGAGAAATACCTAATGAAGATGATGGGTTGGTGGGTGCAGCAAACCACCATGGCACGTGTATACCTGTGTAACAAACCTGGATGTTCTTCACATGTATCCCAGAACTTAATGTATAACTAAAAAAAAAAAAAAAAAAAAAAAGACATACAAGTGATAAACTTATGAAAAAATCCTCAAAATCGCTAATTGTTAGAGAGATGCAAATCAAAACCCCAGTAAAATATCATCTCATACGATTAAGAATAGCTACATTTAAAAAAATTCAAAAAGCAGCAGATGTTGATGAGGCTTGGAGAAAACTGGAAGTTTATTCACTGTTAATAGAAATCCAAATTAGTTCAGCCACTGTGGAAAGTAGTTTGGAGTTTCCTCATAGAAATTGGAACAGGACTACCATTTGACACAGCAATCCCATTACTATGTATATATACAAAAGAAAATAAATTGCTTTACCAAAAAGAAAAAAAATATTGCCTAGCTAAAGGGAAAAAATTAAAGAAGGTAAATAATGGGTAGATACACTGTATTATGGATCAAAAATTCAATATTGGTAAGGTACTCTTAAATTGAACAATAGATTCAACAAAATTCCAATCAGAATGTCAGCAGATTTTTTTTTGGATAGAAATTAACAAACAAAAATAACTTTGAAAAATAACCTAACAACTTATGTGGATAATAGTATTTTTTTCCAATGCTTTCTCATAGAAGTTTTTAAATTTTACATTAGATCTATAATCCATTTTTACTTATTTTTTGTTTATGGTTCAAGGTATAGGTTGAAGTTTACTTTGTGTTTTAACACCATTTATTGAAATGACTTTCCTTTTCCATTGAATTCTCATTTTACCTTTATGAAAAATCAGTTGACCACAGATTTGTTTCTGAACTTTTTCCTCCTTTCTATAGATCGAGTTGTCAATCAACTCTACACTGTCTTGATTTGTGCAGCTTTATAATGAAATGTTGAAATTAGGCAACCTAAGTTGTCCATGTAAGTTGTAAGGCTCTTTTTTTAAAGTTATTTGTCAATTTCTACCAAAAAAAACCCTGCTGACATTTTGGTTGGAATTTTGTTGAATCTATTGTTCAGTTTAAGAGTACCTTACCAATATTGAATCTTTGATTCTCAATACAGCCTATCTATCCATTTACTTGTCTTCTTTAATTTCTCTTAACAATATTTTGCAGTTGTAAGTGCACTGATCTTGAACACCTTTTGTCAGATTTAACCCTAATAATTTTGCTGTAAATTGTGTTACTTTTAAAAGTTTTATTTTCTGATTTTTCATTGCTATCATATGGAAATACAATTAATTTTATATATTGATATTGATTTATACAAGCTAATTTACCTAGGCAATATTTCTCCAAGAAAAATACAAAATCAGAAAGTGGAGAGGGACAGAAAAAAAAAACCATGAGAAATGCATGTTCATCTCCATATAAGGACTGGAACATGAGGTTTACAAAATTGCAAAGTTAATTTGTAGTACTAACAAACTGGATAACCACTCATCAGGAGAATGGGTAAGAAATTTGTGCTACAGACATACAATGAAATAATCAGCAATAAAAATCAGTGAGTCATTTTTACAGGCAAAATACATGAACAAATAACAAAATAGTTATATTGTGTTAAAGAAGTCAGGTTTTTAAAAGGTACATATTTTACCTTTCATTTTTTATAAAATTGTAGAAAATGCCATCTAATTTATAGTGACACAAAGCAATTTAGTAGTTGGTTAGGGATGGAGTTGGGGAGAGGCAGGTATGAGAGATTACAAAAGGGCATGAGGAAACTTTTGGGGTAATGAAAATATCCAATATTTTGATTAGGATGATGACACAGATATGAAAAATTTTGTCAAATACTACAAGTTAAATATGTTAGGTTTCTTAGGTGTCAATAATATAGGAAAAAAAGCTGCAAAACTGCTAAGAATGTCTCAGAATTATCAGGGCTGTGAAAAATGTAAGAATATAGCAGATGTCATAAATACAAAAGAAATGTACCATTAGAGACTTGGTACTTCTCAATCATGAATATCTCAAGCCAATGAAAAAAATATAATTATTGTACAATTTGGGATATCATTATAGCTTTATGCTTTAGGAAACAATCACACTAATTGTTTCTTTCTGATTATGTTCCCATGCTAGTAAAATATTAAAATAAAATAACACATCCAGAGAAACTAGAATAACTCATGGAAAGTAGAGTCCAAATTTATTTATTTATTCTTTCTCTTTTTTTTTTGGCCATAGGTCTAATAGTATTACATATTTATTGCATTATTCAAGAAAAATGTAATTCAACAATATGAGTGACTGTCTCATGCTAATTTAACTTAGACACCTCAGATGTATCTATAATAAACTGCATTAGACATTTGCCTTTCATACTTTAAAAAATGGAGCCAAAGAGATCTGTATGATACCTCAAGTAATTTTTATTCCCTAATTACTCTAATAGCATCTCTAGTGGTGCCAAATTTGTGAAATTATTGGCAAAAATGCAGACTTTTAAAAAGATTACAGAAGCATTTACAATGTGATTAGCTAAAATACATAAATGCATACTAATAAATAATGATAAAGTAAGAATTCAGGGAAAACCATATTCAGAAATATTATATATTGCACCTTCCTTCATAATATGCTTCTTTAGAATTTTTTTAAAGCCAGTGCCTCTGAGGCACCTTCATTTTTCTATTGCAAGTGATAATTATTATCAATTGACATAAATTTTATCCTTCAAATGTACTTTTACTACTATTTTGCAGAAAATTTATCCTTTATGAATGGAAGATATCTACTACAGTCAGTGTAACTTATTGCAAAACAAAACAAAATAAAGTAAATCTATAATTCAGGTATTTTCATTTCTATTTACAATGTGTTCTTATGGATAGATTCTTTTCTGAGAATAATGGTTAATCATAGATTATTTTTCATGGAGGTACAAAAGGGAATTTTTAGTACTAAGGCAATATGAATGTGGAGACACTGTCACAGTCATAAATCACTGGATATAGTGACAAGTGCCTAAGAAACCAACAAAATTCTTTTTAATTTCCATAAGTTTAAAGGGATAAAAATTCATTTGACTAAACGTACCATATAATTCATTTTGAGTTAGTATTTTGTATAATTCAAGTTAATGATTAAGAGTTTTAATATTCATGAAGAATTGAATTTTTTCTAATGGTGACCCTTCTGTGCTGGCATTTTTGGATTACTAGCTCTCAATTTAAAGTAGCTTCAGATAATTAGAACATCCAGATTTTTCCTCCTCTTTACCCAGAGCTTAAGCTTTAAATTAAATTATCATGAAATGATTTGATACTTTTCTTAATACCCTATGGAGAGATGACTTTTAGTTAATTTTTTGCACAAAACAGACTTACTTTATAAATAATCATTATTCTGACAGAACATTTTACATTGAACAATTAGTGTTAAATTGATTTTTGGAATTATTAATGTTATTTTTTCTCTGAAACAAAAATAGTAGAGAAATCCAGTTTTGACTGCTCACAGGAAATTGTAATTTTTGAGTAAAATATCCAAAATATTAATATTTTTCTAATAATCATAATTATGCAGACTTTTAAATACAATTTGTGATAAACATTTCTGTTGAAAGTGTAATAGAGTATATCCTTTCTCTTTAGAATTTTAAAACTGAGTGAGATAAGCATGCTACTCAAATACTCGTTTTGAATAGAATATAACTAGAAATACACTGCTCTGGCTTAAATACTTTGGAGGACAAATTTGTTATCATCATATTTATTGAAAGTTTACATTGCAGTCACTATGTACCAGGATTTGTATAATTTGGTTAATGTGAATTGCCTCATTTATGTTATCCTAACTATTCTATAGGACAGAATTTATAATTCCTCATTTACAGATATGAAAACTGAAATTGATTATGCCAAGATTCCAACTGCTGCAATGCAAACTGTTGTCTCTAAAAGCCATAGGTTTCAAATTGTTTCCCTTCTATTAGATTATAGATATAAATACTTGAAAAAGATGAATTTCATTCTTTCTAGGAAGTTAAGGTAGCTGATCCTAATAGCCAACAGATCTGAAAAAGATAGCTTAATATTTGTAACCTAGTTACATGTACAATAATAAAAATAACCTAGTGTTTAAAAGAAAAGAAATGCCTGGTAGAATGGCACAGATAAGAGACAGTTAGCTCTGGTATCATTGGAGGATTAGAAGGTACATGTGAAAGTCTCCTTGATGTCCTGAAAAAGCAGTGAGCATTGGCCACTCTAAAAATAATAACTAGGGAAACAGTCCATGTAACAGGCACAATAAAGCAAGACATCTGGGTTTTGCTAAGGGGGTCAGATAATAAGGACACAAAAGAACTAAGACTCTCTCTCTACTTATCTTATTCTGAACAACCCTGGTCATATAACAATTAAAAGAAAAGACATTGAGTTGGGATAAAGGGTTCAGGGCATGTAGAGAGGAGTTACATGTATTGGGTAATTAACTTAAACCCAAGTCATAAGAAAGAGAGGCCATGAGGTGGATGAGTGTTTTAGAAAAAACGGTTGTTGGTTCAATGAACTATAGATTCCAACTGAGTTCAGGCATTAATGGATTTGGGATATTGGAAAGAGTTGCCGATAACTCATGAAATTAAAATTATGAAAACTTTTTGCTAATGATATGCCATAGTGTATGACTACGGTGGCAAATGGAGGAGGTGATACAGAAGACATGAGCAGCGCAGAGAGAGAATTAAAGT
Organism: Callithrix jacchus; assembly: GCF_049354715.1. Lineage (NCBI taxonomy): Eukaryota > Metazoa > Chordata > Mammalia > Primates > Cebidae > Callithrix > Callithrix jacchus. The sequence goes on from NC_133507.1 coordinate 113,241,983, forward strand.
AAATGAGTGGTCAGTTGTGTTGAACAAACTTCCTTGCAGATGTTTAAAATTTAAGAAGTGCAATTTAAAAGGTAGTGTTTAAAGTAGGGCATACTACTACTTATTTCAGAAGTTGGAAGAGCAAAAGAAATGCATGTGCCTAAGAGTATGAACAGATTAAAATGGGGAGGAATACTAGAAACACAGTAATTTCTCTCACCCTTTTGCCAGTGGCTAAAGAAATATGTGATGGGTCTGAAATTTTGCCCTATGTGCAAGTTAATGTGTTAGCTTGACATCATTTCATAAATGCTGAAGAAAACACAGGCTTCATGGTCAGAGACAGATAATTTATCATTTCCAATAACAACAGTAGCCAATGTATCAGCATTTTGAGGCTTGTCCTCTGAGCCATAATCCCTTCAGGGTGGACCCTAAGGGGACAGCTGCACATGCAGTGGTTTGCATTATAGAAGAAGATCTGGGAGCTTCGTGAACCGGAATCTTTTTCTAATGGACAGTAAATTTACCTAGCTTTTGCTCCAGAAGGATCATCTCTATCTCCCAAAGCAGTTTGCTACCCAACATTTTGGAAAGACAGTACAGAACATATGTAGCCAGTGTCCCCCTCACAGGAATAAGAGAGCCTCAGGAAGAATTATCTTGCAACACTGACAGCTATGTCAAATAATAATCTATCTGTTTTCAATCACTATAGCTTATTGATATGTCTATGGCTAATGGATGCATTCTTTTTTTTTCTTCTCAATTAATGAAGAAATTGTACTGAAAATGCACTTATTTTTAAATAGGATATATTTATAAATATAAAATGAACTATACAACTCTTTAAAAGAAACAAACACATGTAGCAGTGAGTTTTTAATAATGTGTTATCTGAAAATGTTATGAAAAGGAACTGTAAACATTACCTGGAATAGATAACTTTTTTGACCTGACTGTTCTTCCTTTTCTTTTGTTAAAGTTATACTATTTTTAATAACACAACAACAAACTCAGGCTTTCCCCATCTTTCCTTAATCTCCTAAAGCATTCAACTACATTTCTTTTCTTTTCACATAGTTATCCAAATTCACATCTTAGTGTCAAATGTCTAGGGCTCAAAATTTTCATCAATGGTTTTGCAGATGTTACATATTCACTTTGAATTTTAATAATAGATATAATTGTACTTACACAACAAGAACTAAACAGAAACACCATACCTGAAAGGAGACAAAAAGCAAGTATGATTCAGAAAAAAAAAAACATCTTAAGGGTGAAAGCCAGTTTTTTGAACACATTTGAGAAAGTGACAGTTTTAATTAGGAACACACATTGTAGTACAGGGAACATTGGCACTTCATCTAACACTACTGAAAAGACAAAACACCTCATTGTGTGACCTGATGACTTCATAGCTCAGAAGAAACATCTTACATTTTATACTGAATAGGATGAGTGTTCTTTACTTGGCATCTGATTTCTTTCACTAAGCAGTGGGTCAATAGCACAAATCAAGTATAATATATCTTGCTGTTGATAGCAACTTCTGAAATATCTTATTATAACAATACTATATTTAGAAATCACCCTGCAAATGGAAGTGTCTTGAGGGATTTTAAAAAACTTTGACAACCAATTTACAATATACATATTATAGGAATGACATTGCTTGCTTCTAGAATACAGACCTCTCTTGGGTGAAACATGACAAGTGATTAACAGAGTACAGCAACATTGCCAAGTTACAGAGAATTTTCCCCACTTAGTGGAAGTTGGGGAGGAGGGATTTTGACACAGACAGAATATATATTAACAATTAGTAGTTGGCTAACACACCAGGGTTAACATTCTTACTTTTGAAAAGTATCATAATTTTAATAAGCACAGAAAAAACTGAGCTCTTAAAAATAGAGTCTGTCACAGAACATGTACAAATAAATCAGGATAATGTCATTTTACTGAATCACTAGAATCCTGAGACACAGGTTTACATTTAGGTGTTTCCTTCTCTGTTTTTAACCACTTAGAAGATCCATTTTGGTAGATGGGCTTTTAAGGTGTGTATTGGCAAATGCCCTTTTTCATCAACAATGAAGGTCAACTCAACAAATACGTTTAGGCTTTTGTAATGTGACAGACTAAGCCTATACACAGAAATAAAGCTTGAAAACTTACTCTGAGGTTGAAAAATTTATCTCACCTCTACATCTTCTTGAGTTTTTAATGTTAGAATTTCCCTGGTGTTATTTTAGAAAGCTTTGAGGAAAATGCATATTAAAAATAAATTGATTCAATTGTAAAATGTTAGTATAGATATTTTCAGAAAAAAATTTAATTAGCCTCACTTTTAAAACTATAACAATGACAGTATAACTGCAATGTATATATTTGACTAGTTATTTACTTGATAGATTTTTAAAGATAAAATATGACATGAACTGTGGACTATTATATCCTCATAATATAAATACTATAGTACCTTAGTAAAAAATAACCAGGATTTAAAAAGAAATTACATGGGGCATTTTGTAAATTGAATATTAAAAAAAGTAGAAACTCTTGATGATTTTTATCGTGTCTGCTTGAAAAAAACATGCTAAATTAAATAAATTATTTTTTAGTGTATGCAAATATCAGACAAGAATGCTTCTTTCTAAGGCCTCATTCTAAAAGTGCTACTTCTGACTTGATTTACCCACTCTGCGAATTCAGCATTTGATGGCAATTATATGCTGAATTCATTTGGCTACCAAGGGACATTTTTGCTTAAGATTCCATTTAAAAATCATTTATCTAGTTTATTAGGAAAGATTGAACCTATAATTTGCTTGATACATAGGAATATAAAAATAAGTAGTACCTTTAGCTACACCTAGCTAACTGTACCATTTAGGTTTTTTCTTTGTGTTTTTTTCCTGTGTTTGTGTGTCCATAGGTCTCCTTTTCTGTGTTGTGACAGTGATGATTGGAATTAGGTTTCTTATATTAATTGCAATGAATTCTTAGCACTTGCAACAAATCACTCAATAATTCATCAATAAAAAAGAAAGTCTTTCGGGGGGTTGAAAAGAATCTTTTGGAATTCATTCTTCTGACTCCTTCTATTATCCTAAGGTGATACACTGTGTTAACAGACTTTTATATCTTTCAGTCACCTGCTTTTGTCTGAAAAGTTTGAGATGAGAGAACAAAATCAATTGAGGTTAATGTTTGTGTGATCACAAGTGTGCAGACAAAATTCCCTCTCAATTCCTGGAACCTGTTCATATGCTACTTTCCATGGCAAAGGGGACTCTGCAAATGTTAATTAAGTTAAGCATCTTGAGATGGGGAAATAATCCTGGCTTACTTGGGAGGGCCCAGTGTAATGGCATTGGTCTCTATTAGAAGGCAGGAGCATCTGAGTCAGAGAAGTTTAGGTGGCACATGTGAAAGGACACAGAAGAAACTGGAATGACGCAGTCACAAATCCAAAAATACTGGCAGCCTGTAGATGCCGGAAAAGGCAAGGGAACAGATTCTTCTCTAATGCATCTGAAAGAAATGTAGCTCAGCCAATATCTTAACGCTAGGACTTCTAACCTGCAGAACTGTAAAATAATAGATTTGTCTTGTTTTAAGCCAGTGTCTTAGGCAATTTATAATAGCAGTGATAGAAAATCGGTATAGTAAGCAAAAGGAAGGAAAAAAGAAGAAAGGAAGGAAGGAGGGAAAGAAAAGGAAGGAAGGAAGGAAAGAAGGGAGGGAGGAAGGAAGAAAGGAAGGAAGGAAGAAGGAAGAAAGGAAGAAAGGAAGGAAAGGACAGAGGGAAGAAAATTCAGGTTAATCTTGTTCTTTATCTTGGAAATTCATTTAGTATATCAGTCACCTTCATTTGAAAGAAGGTGGTTATAGTTGCCCAGAAAGTCTTCATTTCACAAGACTAGTCACTGAAAGAAATTTCCTGTTCTGAAATAATTAGAGAACTGGACTTGCATTTTGCAGGTACATGCGATTGATATTTTAAAGTACCTTTTCCATGAATCTTTTTAGACTCATGGAGAGGTATTCATTCATCCAAACTCATCTGGGATTGTTGGTGGAAAATTGTCCTATTAACTTAAGTCTTAAATACTTTTCAAGACTATATCTTTCTTCTACCTGTTCCTTGAAAAATCTAGGTACTATAAAATAAAATAGTTGCAAAGTACTGAAATAAATTCAAAGTCACAGCCAATTAAAATATGACTCCAATAGAAAGACTTATCACAGAGCAGAGTTGTGGAGATAACTTTAAAGGCAAAAGCTGCACTTTTTTCAGCTTAGCACTTTTTTCAACTCAATATTCTAGAGTTGGGCATTAACATGCCAAAATGACCTGAAAGATTAATGAGCAACTTCAAAGCATCCTTAATGACAAAATGAATTCTCGCATTATGTTTTCTTTCTTTTCTTCTGTGTTTTTCCACATCATAGTTGAGAGATGCTCAGATGAACATAATGGATATACACTTGGCTAGACTTTTCTGTTGTGGATTCTTTGTCTTTGGAAGGCTAGATAAAGGAAAGATTAGTAAATTTTAACACCTACATCAGGTACTTCCTTCATTTTTTTTTTTCCACTTCCAACTTGAATAATCAAATATGTGAAGAAAGTAGATCATCTTTATTCTCTGGTAAGCTCAATGAATGGGTTTCTAAATTACTGAGTGTTTGTATAAACAATCTGAAATTCTGGATGTAGAGTCCAGTAAAATTTGAAAGTTCTTATTGTTAAAGCTGGAATCATTTTCAAACCTTGAATTGTAGAAGATCTATCTGAGGATCTGATTAGTGTCAATGTATTATCAGTTGTTTACTGGCTATCATTCACTGTGTCGGAAATGGCAAAGGGAGGTAAGCAGAATTAAAGGAATCCAAATGCAGTCATGAAACCAAGAAAAAGAGGACCATAATAAAATTCAGACAAGGTGAGGTGATATTAGATGCATAGTACATTATTAAGTGCATGGATACAGCATCGATGATATGGGAGTGGCTACAAATCCCATATATCATAAATCCTTTTTTTTTCTCATTTCTCAAATTCTATTTCCGTCATGAGTGAATAGTGTCAATGTTTTTGATCATATACTGCCTTTAGAAAATTTCTTACATATCCAGATTTATTTTGAGAACAATATTTTCCCTGTGTAATTTTCTTCTGTTTTCTTATTCTTTTTTTTCAGGTTTAAAGACAAGTTACAAAAGGCTTTGAGAATTTTGAATAATGGAAAGAATTATATAAAACAAGCTGCTAGACTTTTCTCACATGCAGGTGTATAAGGAGGGGACTTCCACTAGACACTCATTTGTCTATCTTTCCCCAGCTACCTTTCCTATTTTCTTCCTCCTTTATCTCTGTCTTCTTCTTCTTCTCTTAGGCTAGGAGTAAGAGTTGTTGAAAAATTTAACACCCTTCCCAGTTCTGATTGGAGACATGAGCAATGAGCTGGGGTGATAAGAGATTCCTAATCTTTCATCCCATGAGACAAAGATGCTTTGTAAAAGCTTTGTAAAAGGATTGTAAGAGAAAGAAAATTCTAGATGAAAATACTACTTTGTAATCGTTTTATGAATCTTGTCAGTGTCCCTTCTGCTCTCCATTTCTTACAAATCTCTATCTCGGATAAAATTGTATTTTGCTCTAAGACATTCTTTAAGAAGCAAAGAAAAAGTCAAGTATGGAAGAACTAATAAGGAATTTGATTTCTACTTAGACTTGCTACTAATTGCTGTGTAATCATGGGAAAAATTACTGTTTCTAGTAAATGGAGTAAAAAACTCTGAGATTAATGGTTTTAATCAAGTGTAGCATTCTACCTGGATCCAGTTTAAATAATTTACCCATCACCTTGTTTCTAAAGTGGTTTTATTAGGGTGTGAAAGTAATAGAGGCTCATGAGTTTGGAGAATGAGATTAACTGCACAAATGTATGCTAAATGTATGCATAATATATAATCTCCTTCAAGAAAGCTAGGAATAAAAGCTCACAGAAATAGTCTTAAAATACAAAAGCATCTTACAAATATCAAATTTTTACTTACCTGAAAATTATATTGAAATGCCTTTATTTTTCTATTTTTCTGTTTCTTAATATTTTAGTAAAGACAAAACTGCCTTGAAGACTCTCTTTTGCCACTCCAAATTTTCCAAAACTCTATTCAAAGAGCTCACATTGTTTCTGTCTAATCCCTTTTCTTCCTTTTTTTTCTTGAGTATTTATTCTTCTGCCCAGTAAGTAATCAGCTTTTCAATATAAATCTCTTAGCTTTTTCAATGACTTTATACCTACGTCTGCTTCATACTAAGATCCAAGATCTGATAGGCTAACACCATATCTGAGAAGGTAGTCAGCTTGAAAAGAAAGGTCCAGAGGATATCAATGGATTCTCCTTAGCGGGCAGGGGAAGGAGATGCCATAATCACTTAAGCTCTGATCCCTTCCTCCCTCCCTCCCTCTCTCCCTCCTTTCCTTCCTTCCTTCCTTCCTTCCTTCCTTCCTTCCTTCCTTCCTTCCTTCCTTCCTTCCTTCCTTCCTTCCTTCCTTCCTTCCTTTCCTCCCTCCCTCCCTTCTTCCTTCCTTCCTTCCTTTCTTCCTTCCCTCCCTCCCTCCTTCCCTCCTTCCTTTGTCCCTCCCTCCCTCCCTCCCTCCCTCCCTCCCTCCCTCCCTCCCTCCCTCCCTCCCTTCCTTCCTTCCTTCCTTCCTTCCTTCCTTCCTTCCTTCCTTCCTTCCTTCCTTTTCCACATTGTCTTCCTGCCTGCTTTTTACATTATCATATTCATTCAAGTTTAAAGGCAAATTGTAACTCAGTCATAAATTATACCAGATAAAATCAGTCATAATTCTTAGACTTTATTTCTCTATCAATCTATATCTAGCAATGAAGCCGTTGATCAATCACTTATCTACTTTGTATGGTAATCTTAAGTTTTTAAGATTACCATTTTTCTCTCAATTGTTCACAGTGGTTAATATAGTTTTATCTGGCTTGTGGAAATATGGATAATGTTTACCAAGGGATTGTAGATTTGTAGTTTCTTCCTTGTTCTGGCTAATTATGTTCTCATAAATAACAGCCTTAAACTACAGCTCTCTGTTGACTAATTTAAATAAAACTGCTGCTCTCTCTGTTCTCTAATGAGCTTGATTTACAGACGTATGTCCTAAACTGGTGAATTGGATGAGTTTATAATTAGGACTGAAAGGAGTGAGTCACTAACTGTGGAAAATATTGGTGACAAAAAAAGATGAAAAAAGGTTGGAGGATGTATGAGAAAGACTCACAGAGAGAAAGTGACTTTGTGATATGCTATAGCTGTTTGTAAGCCTCTTTAAAATAGTTCCCACTCTCTGTCAATATTTTCAAAGACAACTGATTCAACATAAGAAAGTCCATCGAGATTAACCTTATGAAGGAAAGAAAATTGCAATTGGCCCTGCTTGTGCAATGGAAAGGACTGTCCAATTTGTCCCTTGCTCATACTTTAAAATTGAGGCCAGAATTAAGGACAGAAAATGTATGAATGTTTCTGGGATGATAAACACCACGTTCAGTGTTTTATGGAATCTTGAGAAAGAAAACTTGTGAGTAAAGAAAGGAAAATATAAATATTTGTGAATTCAAATCTAGGATTCAATTAGAGAGTTGGTTTGTGCCTCTGGAAACCCATGAGCATCTGACTTCTTCTTTGCTGATGTATAATATGTTTCTCAACTTTGCTTTTAGCAGAATTAACATATTATTTTTGCTATGCTTATTAAATAATAGTATGAATATGTTTCTTTCCAAATTAATTCAGTTGAGAAAAGTAATATCAGTTCTTTCATAAAATTGTTATGGTTAATAATAACTTTAGAGCTTCTTACAGTTATATAGTTGGTTCAAATACCACTGAGTGATATGGTTTAAGAGGATGTCTCTAATTTTAGCTAATTAATATAATGAGAACAAAAGCTTTGTAGCAGATAGTTGTAAATAATAGCTTGAACTTCATAGGCATAATAAACTTTTGAAAATAAGTTATATATTGTTTCCTTAATTCCATTATTTAAAGCTAATGTTTTAATTCAGAGCACTTATGAATATAAAAACATGTATACAGTGAAAATACATTAATCACAAAGACAATACCTATAACAGGATTTCTCCTTTATATAAGCTTGGATTAAAGTTTGAGAAAGGCCATTTGTCATCCAAGTTATAATAGATAAAAAATAGGGTATCAATAGGTGCAAAAGCAAGGAAGCATATATAAAAATCAACTAAAACTAGACCTGGGAAATCTGGAGGCACTTAAATATTAGTGATCAGATAGAGATGCATAATACCAGAGGGAGAAAAAGTCACAGATGTACAGTCAAGCCGTCACACAGCAGTAGAACCTGTTCTAAATCTGAGCAGTAATATTTGCCATTTCCCATTTAGAAAAATGACTTCTCTCAATTTTATATTCCCAAAGTACATATCTTCTGGCAATCTGTAAAACTGTAGGCTCTCTGCTTGGTTTTCAATTTTGATTTTTAAAGCTACCCTTTTAAAGCTACCATTGTCACCCAAAATTGATCTCATCTCTTCCTTTCATCTTCTACACTTCAGAACCACTGCTCTAGTGTCATGATTTGATATCTGTGGGTCAAGTTTCTAAGAAGGAACCAACAGGAAGAAAGATTTCAGAGTAAAATGTTTGCAGACATTGATTGTAGGATTATTGATAGAGTTTGTGAAGTAATTGTTGTACAGATATTTTGATGAACAGAATATTGAATATTTTTAATAAAACAATTTGAAATGCTAATTGGAAACCAATTTAAGAGCTTAAATGTATAGTAGATCAAATTACAAAAAGATAACAGTAATTGCTATTTGCTTTGCTGTGTGTCCACTTATAAATGCTTACAAATTTTGCTTTGCTTTGTGTCCACTTATAAATATAGTCTTATTAGATCCATACAATTGAAATGTACCCAAAACTAAGTGCATTTAATTAAATAACCACATACATTACATTTAAATAAACTTATAAATTGATTATTTTAAATCTATATTGTCATCATAAATGAATACTCACAGGAAAGGGGGATTAGAATTGTGTCCCAGGTATGGGCATGTTGTGTGTAAATTAAAGGAGGGAAAATATTGATAATCAAAGGAGCAATATGAATGAAGTTTAGGAGATGAGAATTGCTAAGATGTTGAGTGAACATACAAAGAATGAATTATTAAAGCATGCCTTCTCAGTGAAAGGAAAACTGTCTCTAAAAGGACAAAACTGGTTTGGTGTAGGGGGAGAAAAAGATAGAAAAACATCTTAAATATTACAACGATTTGTGGTCCTTCAAAGCTCAATTATAGCTGACAAAATCTTATTTCATAACATTTAATTTCTTTCATCAGGTAGATACTAAATAAAATTTTAATTAAATTAAAATAAATTTTTTTTCATGAGGTGCATAATAAGGACAAATAGGTTGAGAAACTGTGGCCAAAGACAGAAAATGTTGGAAAAACCTTTAGTGGCAGTGTCATTCTCATTCGTTATAAATTCAAAAACAAAAAATTCAAGAGGAAACATTTATTCAGCCTTCTTCAGTAGCACAAACATAGTATGAATATGTTTAATGAAACTTACTGTATTGCACCGTATGTCACATCTGCTTGTGCAAGTATCTAGAACTGAGACAGAATCAGTCCGTTTGTTTTATACTGATTGTCCTAGAAACTAGTCCATCTTAGGCACCTAATGAAAGCTTGTTGGGTCTAGTTCATATTTAAATCTGCAATCACCAATATCTCCAGTTTCTCTAATAAGTTTGAACTTTCACAATTGTAGTCATACTTTAGTTTGTTAAAATCATTCTTGAAATTGGCTGAACGCTGAACTGAAAACTGAACTCCTACCGTCTAATCAACACAGAAGAAAAAGAGATTGACATGCTTCTGAAAACGTTCCGTTTTGACAGCAGCCTTAGAAACTATTGGATATGTTCACTGTTGATTCAAATTTAGCTTAATTTCAATGGGTACTCTAAAATCTTTTTTGTATCTGCTGTTAAGCTATTGTTTTCAGCAGCAGAGGTAAAATATTTGTTTAATAAATTCAAAAGCAAACGCTTTAATAACAAATTTTTTTCATATTGTGTTCAGTCCAACATTCCAGTCTGTTTTTGAAACTTTTTTAAAATGTGAAACTTTCATCTGTTTACCTTCTTTCAAGTATCATATCTGATCACTTAATAAGAATTCCACTCATTTGCTTCCAAGTGAATTATTAGAAATGATGTAAGAAACCTCTCATAGCGTATCTTTTCCCAGATTTACATTCATTCATTAATCATAAATCTTCCAATAAAGCTATTTAATAAAGTAAAAATGCACTGAATCATATTACTATCTATTGCATACTTAACAATATAAATATCAATGATGTATTGCTGAATCCAAAAATCATGATTGTAGCTGTCAACTGATAGACTGGTAACACAAATAAAAGAAAAAAAAAGAACTTTACTCTCATGATCTATTTAATGAGTGCATTCTTTTCCTAAATGCTTACAAACTATGTTAGAAAAATGATTTATACTAAACATTATTATGTTTTGATATAATTAACCTTCCTGTATTTCTTTTAAAGAGAAAAAGAAATACGTGTGAAGCCTCACCTAAGTGAACTGGCAGAGAAGATGAAAAAATAACCTCCCTCAGAGGCAAGAGGTGCTTGAAACAGCAACACCATATGGATAGAAAGAAGAAAAAAATGAGATGTCCAGAATAAAGTTCCTTTTTAATCAATAACACTTATTAGAATTCTAATTCTAGAATTAATGGAGCTCACTTTGAAAAATTCTGATTTAAAACAATTATTTTGTTTAAAAGTACCCTGGGGTATTTAATGGCCTCCGTCTTCTCACCTGACCCATGCTTTTATTATTGAAAATGTCAATATGAGGACCATTAAGAGCTCATTTCCTGCACTTTTCCACACACAAGAATTTTTAAACAATATCTGACAGATGGCTGTGTATCTAGTTAGGAATGTTTTCCTGAGAAGTTACTCCATAATCTTCTGCAGCCAACTGTTCAACTATCCAGCTGTCCTTCCTAATCAAGAAGTATTTATTTAGATTTAACCAAAGAAGAAAATTAAATGTTCAAAAGTAAAAAAAAATCACAATCATTCCTCGACATGTCAATCTTAACAACTAAACCAAGGAAAAGAGGGAGACATTGTTATTTTTCTAGGAGATTTAGAGTCTTTAGGTCAATTTTGAAAATTCAGTTTCTGATTCAGGGAGTATTAATATTGAGACTTAAAAATAATGGTCAATTATGCCTGCATTCAACCTGTCCAGAAGCCTCTAGTCCTCCATGTGTAGACACAAATTTTGGAGTAGTTCTTGAATTCATGGTTCAGTGAGAAGGATTTGGCACATTTTCTTGGATTCAAAGATATGACTAGTTCGTTAAAACAATCAGTGGACTATGATAATATCAATAGTTCTTCAGCCAAAGACTTGGGGAGTCTGAGTGATGTTAACCAAACCTCAAAACCTTAGAACTGCCTTTATTCTTACTGATAACATCAATAGTTCATAGTCCCTTGGAAAGTTTTATTTACCAACATTTAGAGTAGAGAACTAGGGCTGTAAAATCACGCTCCTCTCCCTCACTTGAAATTCTCAACTATAACCTCTCTCTACACACTTGCTTCTGATGTTTGCCATGACATCTATGCATTCTCATTTGAAAATAGATTCATCAGATGCCAAGTGTCTCCTTAGATGTACAGTATCTCATGAATGTTGAATTTTACATAACTATTTAGCACCTTATAAAATATAATATATATAAGAACTTAATATATACCATTTTAATTATTTTGATGCAAATTTATCATAGTAAATTTTAACAATTTATTATTTTATCTCTGCAGAGAGAAGAGATTAAGGCTGTTCATCAATTCAACAAATATCTGTGTAAGCTGCATATAAGCTCCTTGTATTTTAACCTCTATTATTCCACAAACAAGGACTGAATGTGTTACTCTGTTCTCAGACATTTTCTTTCATTCATATTTTTAACCCATCCCTGGGGCAGTTATATCCACTCTTCCCTAAAATTCCTATGCCAAACTTGTCTTTGACAAAAAGATTTTCTGGATTAATTTAATCAGCTCCAATAATCCTATCTCATTTCTTTTTAGCACCTCTACACTTTGCTAGCCCACACTTATTATCCTTCTTAATATATATAGATTATGCAATTGTGACCTACAGTTTTATCTGAACAGGAATAACAAAGTTATCAGTGCTTCAGGCCTTGTATTTACTACTTTGAGACACGTGTCCCATGTCCACATGTGTTACTGACAAGCCCTATACCTACATTTCTCCCTGAGGATATTTGGGTATTTATTTGCTTGTTGTACCACCTCCTAGCCTAATTACTAAAGTGAAGGCCAATCCAAAAGTGAAAACAAATAAATTTTGAGAGACACCTGGCAGCCATATCCCATTATTCATGGAAAAGAACATATTCTCAACCCAAAATAATTATCCTTGCATTCAGGAGTTTACAAATATTTGCTGAAAACTCTCATAAGCTTTTGTAAATTAGCCTTCTATATCCCCAGTCCCCTTTCCATCTCTTTCAGTCAACAAAGGAGAAAAGATAATCTATACTATTAAGAGTTTCAAAGTTTAAAAGAAACATAATATATGACCTTCCAAATTCTGAACCAAATGATAAATCAAGTATCTAGGAGATAATTCATCTAGTATATATATATTTTTCCCCTGGATTGGAGACCAAGCTTGAACCTTAATGGCCTGCTTTACTTAAGTAGCTGAATTGATATAATTCACCATATTTCAAAAAAGCAGCTGGAGAGCTGCAGATGAAGAGCAGCCCCGTTGAGCCTACATTTTAGAAGAAGCAGCACAGACAACAGTCACCATTAACAACCAAGCAGGTCTCACACATGGCACCGCATAACCCAAAACTTCTAACACATTAATCTCACTTGGAGTGACCAAGGCTGTCAATTGTCCTAGCATTAATTAAGCTGGGGTTGACTGACCAAGGTGGAGAGAGGGCCCAAAAGATTTTCTTTCTCTCTTTCCTCTCTGTTGAGAAGTCTGCCTTTGAAAACATGAGAAAGCAGGAATAATGTTTCTTCTCACAAAATGTCCAGGGAAGATCCCAAGGGTATTCCAAGATGTTCCACACATACTGTTTTCTGAAAGAATGGCCAGTGTGGGATGAAAGTTTCCATGTTTGAAAGTAACAATCAAAGAAAAAAAAAAAGCAATATACATGGTAAGAATACATTTAGAGCAAAATATAAGAAATGCAACGTATCACAGAAAGGAAAACATCTCAGAAAACTAACCCTAGAAAGCATTTGAAAATATTATTCTCTAATAAATTGCACTTGAGAGAAAATTAATGCAAACATAGGCTAAATGAAATAGAAATTAATAAAACAAGATGAGATAAAAAGGATTTGATGGAGTTGTGAAGAGAAATAGATATTGAACAACTTAAAAACATTTACATGTAGCAAGATGCAGAGCAGATATGCAAATTTTAAAATCCCTGAACAAATAAAGAAACAACAACAAACAAGTCGTTTGTGAACTGGATCACAGCCTCAAGAACAATCAATATGATACAGGGATACAATCGAAACGATGAAACTCAACAGAGAAAAAGAGAACAGATATGGCAGAGGATAAAGTGCCAGTGATAAAGAGAGAGTAAACCGACATCTCCAGGTTTGCAAAAGAAATCTAAACAATTGAAATGGACATAATTTAAAAAATATAATGAAACATTTTTATGTAATGAAAGAACCATTAATTTAAAGAAAATCGCTGTATATTGAAAAGATCAATTGCAAAGCATTTCCTGGCAAAATGCTGAAACTGAAGATAAAAATATTATTTTTTTTGTGAGCATTCAGGCCTATGCAGCAGGTCAATACAAAGGATGTACTTTAAAAGCACAAATGCAGGCTTACTGTAGTTAGCAGCTAATGAAAAATATATACAATATGTTTCAAAGGAAAGAGGGCACTCTGAGAATTCTGTAAATGGCTAAAATGCACACCATACCAACAGCAAGACACCCTTAATTACACAAGCTCTCAGGACTTTTCACCAGTTTCCAGGGGTGCCACTCCCATGTATATGGAGGGTACCTACGAAGCTGTGTCATACACAATGTGTGAGATTGTATGTGCTTCAAAATCAAAACAATAGGATATAATCCAGTTGACCAAAATAGAATCAAAATATAGTAACCACAAATGAGAAAGTCCTAGATTAAATACTGAACCTGGAAAATAAATGTGATGAGAACATTAAATATTATTATATGAAAAAGTCATAAACTTAGAGCTTTCAAAAAACACCGTTTTTTGGAGCAGTGTTAAGTTCACAGCAAAATTAAGAGGAAGGTAGAGAATTGTCATATACCCCTTGCCTCCACACAGGCATAGCCTCTCCCATTATCAATATCTTCCACCAGAGTGGAGGTTGAAGAACCTCCATTGATACATCACAATTACCCAACATCCATAGTTCACATGGATTCACTCTTGGTAGGCTGTAAGTTCTATGGGTTTGAACAAATATGTAAAGACATATATTCGTTATTATAGTATCAAAGAGAGAATTTTCACAGCCTTAAAAATCCTGCATGCTTTGCCTATTCATACCTCCCTACACTCACCCTCTGGCATTGCATCTTTCAGAATATCATATAGTTGGAATCATACAGTATATAGCCTTTTCACATTGATATTTTTTTCTCTTAGTAATAATATGTACTTCAGTTTTCTCCATGTGTTTTCAGCTTCTTTTTAGTGCTGAATAATGTTCTACTGTCGGAATGTGCTACAGTTTAATCAACTAATGAAGAATATCTTGGTTGTTCCAAATTTTGGCAACATGATTAAAGCTGCTATAAATATGCAACTGCAGGCTTTTTTCAGGACAGAAGTTTTCAACTCTTTTGGATAAATACCAAGGAGTGTGATTATTGTGATTATTGGATCATTTCATAAGAGTATGTTTAGTTTTGTAAGCAGTCACCAAACTGTTTTCCAAAGTGGCTGTACTATTTTGCATTTGCATTTCCAATATATGAGAGTTTTTGTTGCTCTTCATACTTGACAGCATTTGGTGTGTCCATTGTTCTGAATTTTGGACATTCTAATTAGATGTGTCATGGCATCTTGTTTTGATTTGTATGGGCTTTATAACAGGACAAATGAAGAATTTTTATATGCTTATTTGACAGCTTGGTATCATCTTTGGTGAGGTGTATAGTAAGATTTTTGGTCCATTTTGAAGTTGGGTTGTTTGTTTTCTTATTGCCGAGTTTTAAGTGTTCTTTATAGATTTTGGGTAACAGTTCTATATTAAGAATGTCTTCTGCAAATATTTTCTCTCAGTTTGTGGCTTGTCTTCTGGTTCTCTTGACATTGTTTCTCACAACACAGAAGTTTTTAATCTTAATGTAGCTTATCTATTATTTCTTTCATGGATCATTCCTTTTGATGTTATATCTAAATAGTCATTTCCATACCCAAGGCCATCCCAGTTTTCTCCTATGTTATTTTCTAGTAGTTTTATAGATTTCTATTTATATTTAGGCCTATGGTCCATTTTGAGTGAATTTTTGTGATAGGTGTAAGGTTTGTGTCTACACTCATTTTTTTTCTTACATGTGGAGATCCTGTTGTCCCAGCACTGTTTGTTTAAAAGACTATTTTGTTTCATCGGATTGTCTTTGCTTCCTTTTCAGAGATCAGTTGACTCTATCTATGTGGGTCTGTTTCTGGTTTCTGTATTCTGTTTCATTGATTTACTCATTTGTTCCTTCACCAATACCACACTGTGTTCGGTACTGCAGCTTTATAGTCTTGAAGTTGGGTTGCATCAGCCCTCCAATTGTGTTCTTCAATATCGTGTTGACTATTCTGGGTCTTTTACCTCCTCATAGGAACTTTTGAATCATTGTGTATATCCACAAAATAACTTCCTGGGGTTTTGATTGAGATTGCATTTAATCTATAAATCAAGTTGGGAGAAACAATTCTTGACAATATTGTCTTCCTATCATGAAAAATAAACACAAGGAATATCTTTCAATTTATTTAATTGTTCTTTGCTTTCATTCTTCAGCATTTTCTATTCTTCCTACTATAGAATTTATACATATTTTTTAAGATTTATATCTAAATATTTTATCTCCCAGGCTGCTAATGTAAATAGTATTGTGTTTTTAATTTCAAATTCCACTTTTTCATTGTAATCGTGTATATTAACTTTGTATCCTGAAACCTGACTGTAATAACTTGTAAGTTCCAGAAGCATTTTTTGATTCATTTGGATTTTCCACATTGAAAATAATATCATATATAAACAAAGAATGTTTTATTTCTTTCTTCAAATTTATTACTTTTAATTTATATATTTCATATTTAAAGTGGCTTTTTTTGTGGATAACATATATTTGGCTCTTGTTTTTGAAACATTCTGACAAGGTTTTTAAATTGGTACAGACCTTTGACTTCAAGTGATTATTGATAGAATTGGATTACCATCTACCATATTTGTTAATATTTTATATTTGTTACTCATGTTCTTTTTTCATATTTTTGCTTTTTATTCTTTTTCTACCATTTTTTTTTTTTTAATTGAGACGGAGTTTCACTCTCGTTACCCAGGCTGGAGTACAATGGCGCGATCTCGGCTCACCGCAACCTCTGCCTCCTGGGTTCAGGCAATTCTCCTGCCTCAGCCTCCTGAGTAGCTGGGGTTACGGGCACATGCCATCATGCCCAGCTGATTTTTTGTATTTTTAGTAGAGATGGGGTTTCACCATGTTGACCAGGATGGTCTCGATCTCTTGACCTCGTGTTCCAGCCGTCTCGGCCTCCCAAAGTGCTGGCATTTTTGGTTTTAATTAAACATTTTAAATAATTCCTTTTCTATTCTTTCTTATAATAACAGTTATACTTCCTTTTCAACTTCTGATTGGTTGCTCCAGAATTTACAATATACATTTAAAATAATCCAAGTCAGCTTTCAAATACCATTATATCATTTCAATGGTAGTCTGAGTATTTTAGATAAGAGAACAATCTTAATTTCTTTCTTTAATCCCTTATATAATTACTGTCATTCATTTTACTTACATACAAACATAAATAGGTGTATGTATATACATTATCCATACATAGATAAGCATACACAGTTGAATACATTGTTATTATTATTTTGAAAAAATCTATAAAGTTAACTAAGAATTAGAAAAATAAAAGTTTTTTATTTTTTTACTTTCACCTATTTATTCTTTGGTACTTTTCCTTTCTTAGTACAGACTGCTTTTCTGATCTATATAATTTTCCTTTTATCTGAATAATTTTTTTAACATTTCCTGTAAGGAAGACCTATAGACAACAATTTTTCTTTTATTTTTGTTTGTTTGAGAAAGTCTTTATTTCTCCTCCTCCTTTATTAGTTTTATAGGATAATTTAGTAGGGTACAAAATTTTACATTTTATTTTCTCTCAACGCTAAATATGTCACTCTACTCTCTTGCTTGCATGGTTTCTGAGGGGAAATTAGATGCGATTCTTGGTTTTTCTAGAGCTAAGTTGTTTTTTTCACTCTGACTTATAGAGTCTTTTCTTCAACTTTGATGTTCTACAATGTAATAATTATGTCTAAGTGTGGGTTGGTTTGTTTGCTTGTTTTTTTCCACTTATCCTACTTGGTGTTCTCTGAGTTTCTTGCATATATGGTTTGGTGTCTGACATTTACTTGGGGATACTCTCAGTTACTATTTCAAATTTTTTTATTCTTTCTTTTTCTTCTTCATTATGTGTAAGTTGCACCTTTTGTAATTGTTCCCACAGTCCTTGGATATTTTGATCTTTCATCAATTTCTCTGTTTTCTTTGCTTTTCAATGTTCAAATTCTCTATTGATATATTCTCATTCTCAGAGATTCTTTCCTAAGCTGTGACCAGTCTACAGATAATCTCATCAAAGGCTCACTTCATTAATGCTATAGAATTTTTGATATCTAGTATTTCACTTGATTGGTTCTTAGGATTTTCATCTCTGTGCTTATATTACTCATCTGATCTTGCTGGCTGTCTACTTTATCCTTTAGAACCCTTTGTATATTAATTACAGATCCTTTAAATTCCAACAGACTACCCGTGTCTGATTTGATGCTTGGGCTGTCTTTTCAAGGTTGTTTTTTTTATTTTGTATATTGGTATGCCTTTTAATATTTTTCTGAATAGCCAAAGGGCATGATGTACTTTGTAACAGGAACTATAAATAGGCTTTTAGTTATTTGGTGGTAAGTTGTGGGAAGAAAAGCATTCTGTAGTCCCACGATTGGGACTCAACATTTGGGTGAATCTACATTATATGGTGAACTTTATAAGGATCTCAGCTTTTCCCCCTTCTTAGGTAGGACAGGATGAATAACTTGACTGGAGTTGAGTACTTACTTTCTGTCACATGGAAAACTAGATGGAGCTGAAGTTGGGTATTTCCCTTCTGCTAGGTCAGTTAATATGATACCCCAGCCATTAAGGCTCTGTCCAACCAGTTTCTCCTGAGGACAGACCTTGTTCAGAACAGAATGCTCTGGCGTATTTCCAAATGGGTTCTTTTTCTTTCTGCTTGCTGGAAGCATGAGGGATTATTCTTCATTATTTACTATGAGAATTTGGTTGAGCTTCTGGAGGTAAATCTCACAATATTGTAGGGGAGCCCCTAAAACTATGTGACCGTGGAGTTTTTAACTCTGAGATGTGTCACACTGTGCCTTCAGCAAACTGTCAAATACAGTTCAGGTTTTCCTACCTTGGCACTCATTCCTGCTGTGCTTCTTGCTCCAGTAAGCCAGGACTTCTTGTATTTATTTGTCTTCCCAGCCCAGGAAGCAGTGATTTTTCCTGTGTCTTCTCTCTTACAGATCCAAGAAAACTTGTTGAGTTTTGTCTACTCAGGGTTTTACTTGTTCTTAACATGGAGTGGTAACTTTCAAAATCTTTTTGTGAGGAATTGGAAAGCTAATCTTACTTCTTTTATTACACAAAGTGAAATTCTTAAACAAAATTTACAAATTTTGGGAAAAAATGCCATTCAGGACAAAATAAGAAAACATTTACATAATATTGTAACATTTTTAAAAAGCAACCAAAGAAAAAATTATAAACTTGACAACACTAAACAATAAAAGAGGAAAATTACTCTTTAATCAAGAAAATTAGAACATATATACTCATAATTACAAATTAAAAAGTAAACAACCACAGAGTGAAGGAATAGAAACAATGATAATAAAGTGGTTTTTAATAAACAAACTAGATCATTTTTAAGAAAAACTATAGATTTCAAAAATCAACAAAAAAACTTCTAATAAATTTAATAAAAGTCTGCCTATTTAATATAGTATATTAATCAGCTCCCAAAGGAAAAAAAAAGTGAAAAAAAATTTCCTGGTTTCAGAGAGTTTTACATATTTAAATAAATAATTGTGTTGTTATATAAATAATTTTAGGGCATAGAAAATGAAATGAACTTTCCACTTGCATTAAAAGGCTATGCCATTACTGTAGTCCCAGCTACTCCTGAGGCTGCGGACCTAGTGAGCCAATATTCCACTGCATGCCACATTGGGCAATAGAGTCGAAAGAAAGAAAGAAAGAAAGAAAGAAAGAAAGAAAGAAAGAAAGAAAGAAAGAAATCTATGCCATTTTAATATAAAAACAATATAAAAGATAGTAAGAGTTAATCATAAAAAATCAGTAATGAATTCATGCAAAATATCCAAATAAATGGCATCTGATCCCATCTCCACCATCCTATCCTATAGGGCCTTAGTATCAGTGAAGTATTGATGTTTACCATATTAACAGCTTAAATGAGCAAACTGTCTGCTGCATGATCTAATTTTTATGCCGAAAGGTACCTGATAATGTTTAAAACCAATTCTGACAGAAGTCATTAGTGAAATAGGGTTAGAAAGATTTTTGCTGTGTTTAACAAGGAAACATTTCCTTAAAAGCAGACGGAGTATAAGATTGCCAATTGTTATCATTTCTAGACATAAGCCATTAGGTAAAATGAATTTAAATATAATTAGCCATAACAAGAAAATAAAATTTTAATTATTTGCAAAGAAAATCAACATGAAAAATTCTATATCAAAAGAATACAGTAAAGTAGCTGAGTATGAATTAAATACATGCAACCTGAAAGTTTCTGTTTTGTTTTTACACTTTATTCTCATCAGAATTAGATGTGTATGTAGTTTTAAAAGCATAATTGTTATACAAGTTCTGTTAAATAAAATTAAACAGCAGAGACAACCAGTATTGCTTCTATTTGCTGATTATTTATCTCCACATTTCTATAAAATATAATTTTTTTTTCAGTTTTAAATGTATTTTGTATTCCTAGTAGGGAAATAAGTATTAACCTCTTTTTCTTAATCTTTTTTTTCTGCATATTCCCACCCTTTTTATCTCTTCACTTTCCTAACAGAGTTTTATCATAATTTTGGTTACATTGAAATCTAGTATTTTGACTACTTTTATGTCTAAATAATTTTATACCTAAGTCACATGCTAAGCCATTATTACTTTCTTTTTCCTATCAAATCATGGGCCAAAGGTCTTTCTTGGTAAGAGACAAAAACAAGAATCATTTAATTATTTGACTGAAATGCCTATCCAAAATGAAAAGTGCATGATATATGAATGCATATATGTCAGGCAAATACTAAAAACGTTTTGAAATTTATGCTATAATAGACAATTATTTTCTTAATATACAATGATCTTCAAAATCAATAAGAATAAATGAATAATTCACTAAAAAATAGACTAATGCAATTCAAAAACAGACATATTTGAAAGGAACAAGCAAGAAAACACAAAATGTCAAATTTTCCTCATTATTTGTCAACAGTTGAAGTAGGAGAGAGGTAAGATCCATTGTTAAGGAAGATTAGAATATAGGTTGTCACTAGGTCATAGGTTGTATTCCTCCAGAAGACACTGAGAAAAGAATTGAACCACAAATAAATCACTTCAGCCCCCCAATTAGCTGAGACTACAGGCACATGCCAACACATCAGACCATTTTTTTTTTTTTTTTGTATTTTTTGTAGAGATGGGGTTTTGCTACGTTCCCCAGGCTGGTCTCAAACTCCTGAGCTCAAGCCATCTGCCTTTTCCCGGCTTCTCAAAGTGCTAGGATCACAGGCATAGTCACCTCTCTTCTTATAAAGCCAGGAGTTAGGGACAATAGGGGTTGAGGAAAGAGAAGTTGTAAAGGGATCCTTGTGGTAGTGGAAATCTTTAGTATCTTCATAGTTGTTATAGAGACATGAACCTACACATTAGAAAATTGTTGTACTAGTCCATTTTTTGCACTGCTGCGAAGAACTGCCTAGCACTGGGTAGTCTATAAAAAAAAAAGAGGTTTAATGCACTCACAGTTCTGTATGGCTGGAGAAGCCGCAGGAAACTTACAATCATGCAGTAGGCAAAAGAGAAGCAAGTACCATCTTCACAAGGTGGTAGGAAAGAGAGGGGAGAGAAGAGAAAGCTGCCACTTACAAAACCATCAGATCTTGTGATAACTCAGTCACTATCATGAGAACAGCATGAGATGGCCCCCATGTTCCAATCACCTCCTACCATGTCCCTCCCTTCCCACATGGGGATTACAGGTGGAGATAAGATTTGACTGGAGACACACATCCAAACCATATCAATTGTATAGAGCTAAATATACAGACACACACACAAATGTTCCCTTCCCATTATAATGTGTTTATTCATTAACCCATTAAACTATGAATAAATTAATCTGTGAGTAAATTAATTGCCTCTCAAAGGATCTACCTTTCAATACTGCCACAAGGGGAATTAAGTTTCCAATATATGAAATTTGGGGAATGCATTCAGACCATAGCACGATTATCTTTAAATTATTTAGCATACAGAGTCTCTTAGCAGTTGTAATGTCAATCTATTTCTCCATAGCCATTTTAGAGTTAGTAGGAATTGTTTTGTAGGTAAAAATAACAGCTTTTAAGTCATTATTTTAAAATTCATTTTACTCTTGCAGTAACAGCAATTACTTAAGAATTTTATTTTTATTGAAATTGTATTAAGATTATAGATTCACATGCAATTGTAAGAAATAATACAGAGATACCATGTATCCTTTAATTCATTTCCCCTAATGGTAACATTTTGCAAAATTATTTTACAACATCATAATCAGGATATTGACATTGATACAATCCACCAATTTTATTCAACTGTCCCAGTTTTTTACTAATATTGTACGTGCATAGATGTGTGTGTGTGTACATTTAGCTCTATACAATTGTATCACGTGTGTAGGTTCAGGTGTCTACCACCACTGGTAAGATCCTGGAGAGTCCATCACCACAACTATCCCTTTACAATCTTCTTTCCCTCAATCCTTCCTATCCCTAACTCCAGTCTGCTCATTTCTAAAATTTTATCATTTCAAAATATCACATAAATAGAATCAAAGTCATTCAAATTAAACCTTTTATATCCTACATCCATTTTAAAATGGATGATTGAATAATAATAATTCTGAAACATGCTATGTTCATATTACTGATCAGTGTGATCACATTATTTTTTTTTGTACAAGTTCAGTTTTTAATATATGTTTGGCTCTTTAAACATTTAAAGGTCAAGACTATATTGAACTGAATAACAGATTTTTGCAAAATATGTCAGCCAATCTTAGTGCATTGTTAATGCCTAGAACAAGGCTAACAGCTAAGCTTACTGAATTAAATAATTGTCACCATTTACTTGTCAATAATTAATGCACATTTCATGTTTAATTCAAAGTGGTAACTTGTGAAGAAAAAAATGAATCTGTTATATGGTAAGTACTTTATAAATTTTGACTAAATTATGTGTGTATATGTATGTCTGTATCTGTGTATTAGCCTTCTACATTTAACTCATCCATTATCTGTTCATTCTATCAAACTACTATTAAATACTTGTCAAAGGCAGACACAATGATAACACTTAAAATTTAAAGATTAAATAGTATAAACTTCACTTTCAAGTACTTCATTGTTTAGAGTCTACATGGCTGAAATAAGTTCCATGTTGTGGTTTTGACTAAATAGCATGCTGATGGATAGATAGTAGTGGATAATTTTAAATAATTTATAACAATAGAGAGAAAAAATTATTTTACCATAGAATATCAAAATTCCTTTGTGTATGTGTGTTTTATATATATGATATATATATAATGTGTATGTTATATATGATATATATCATATATGTGTATATAATACACACACAGATAAAGAGAGAGAGAGACACAAAGAGGGAGAGAGAGAGACCCACCTTCACTAAAACGCTTTTTTTTTTTCTGGCTATGTCCCATTTGAGATATTAATCTGCATTTTAATTCTTATTTTCTTTCCCATGTAGGTAAGTGACATTCTTCACTAAAGTCCTCAGATTTGTATCAGGGTTGAAAGCAACTTTTTTTCTAACTTTGCTTTTTTAAATTTTATATATTCTTTAGGAAAATTTAGGTTTGCCCAAATGAGAGAAAAAGTAGAAGATCCCTGGGTAGAGATTGAGTCTGTGAAGAGACAAGAGGGTGAAAGAGTGAGTAAAGCTTCTTCTTAACACTGAAATAAATTCTGTGTGGGAGGAGAAATATAGAGATATCTGTCTTTCCTTGAGTTACATGTCTCGAGGGCTGCTTTCTGTTGGGGTCACCAAAGCTGTGAGAAACTCTGGGACAGGAATTCTCCCCTGGTACATCTCGGCGGACAGGTTTATAGTCCACTTCATGAGATTTCTTTCACTCACATAGCAGAGCATTATTGATCCTGAACAGTCATTGGGACAGGGATGAGTGACATCTCAGAGACATGTTGAACTGCCTCACTGATCTGGCCTAAGACTTTTACTTTTGGCATGATCTAGACAAAAAAACCTCTGGAATGATGGGGATGTACATTCCTCCAGTATGGCAGATTAAGGCCCAAAAATAAAATTAAAATGGTATCTTAAACAGAAAGAAAGGCAGTGGTTTGCTTGAACTTGAATTTGTGGTTTGAAAGTTGTGTTCACTCAGAGGGTCACACTGGAGTAGAAATAAGTTACTTTGTCCTGGGTATTGGTCTGAGGTTCAGGGTGTTTAGGGAAGAGCTGTGCTCTTTTCAATGAAGAAGAAGGAGGCGGTGATGGAGACAACCGTAGCTCCCAGGAAGCGGCCAAAGCGGGGAAAAGCCGAACCTGCTACACAGAGGCAGTGGAAGAATGGAGTCTAAAGAGGACACGGTAATGAATGTGTTGTAAATATCTCCTCTTCTCCCTTAAGCAATCTTTAAAACCAGAACCAAAAATCCTCCAATAGTGAGTCTGATAAGATTTAAAAATAAAACCGTGGAGGGTTGATGTTTGCATGGTGATTTCAATGAGCTAGACAGAGAGGCTGTGAGGATGAGAACACCTGACATCTGGCTTACAAACTGATTATTAAGGTAGCTAAAATTCAAGTTTGCCATGCTCTCAGTATCAAATATATAATTAGAAAGCAGAGTTTGTCTTTATCTGGGCAAAAGAAAACAAATGTTTACCAGACCACGTCAACCTTTCTCTCTTAAAAATCCAAGTAAACAAAAAATAAGAATGTACATTTTGTATATACACACACACATATAAATACCATGTAGTATGTATGTATATATATATATATATATATATACACTACATATATATGTGTATATATACACATCATTAAAGTACATTTTTGTTGTCTTTATTGCTGATTTTATTTTCTGTAGCATGACTTTATGCAAATTGCTATATGCTATAGACTTTTTAAGATGGAACTAAGATGATAAAGTAGCTGTGTATTTTGGTAGTCACTGTTAGACTGATCTATGGAGTCTCATATCACTGAGCACCTACTGGGCCCTTTGATTGTGTGCAATGACATAAAAATACTGTGCAATTTTTTTTTCACAGTAAGTTCATTGAAGATAGCCTTGCTATAGATTTCATAGTATTATTATTTGTGTTATAAACAAGAAAAAACCCATATAAAAACGCATATTGTGTTACTGAGGTTTCTCTCTGGGCTCAGAAATAAAAGGAAAAGAACACATACATTCCCTATGCTGCAGTATCTAGTTATACTGGTCTTTTTTTTTTCTCCATTCATCACCTGGAGCATTTGACATTTATAGTTTGCTAGTGAGTGAGTTTTAGAGCAGAGAGATGGGTCACTTTGATGCTAATATCAGTGGAGACTATAATAATAACATGGATAGAGTTGTCAAATGATCTTGACAAACTCCTTCTTAGTTCCTTAGTTTTGCTTTTCCTAGAAACATCTGGATGCTGAGAGACTTGTACAATAGAAGCCTGAAGTCATTTAATGACCCTAGGCTTTATGTCTGGGCATCTTTCACAGTCACACATTGCACATTACATGTCATAGAAGGTTGAAGTGAGAAAGACTTCTGGGTTTGACTTGAGACACAAGTTTGCTCATTGATGCCCCTAGTAAAGACTCTTCCATTGTAGAACTATCTCACTGTCATTTAGAAATGTTCAAATTTGACTTTAGATAAAAACTTTGTCCATTTCCTAATTTTACAAATGGCATGAAAAATTTTGTCTGACTGGAGGTTGAGGTGGGGAGGCAAGAAGCTAAATTGATAGAGAAAGCAGTAGCAGAAAGATTTTAGATAAATTATTAGGATAAATATTCAATATTGGAATTTTCTATGGGAAGGAAAAATACAGAAAATAGAGAGTAGAAAACAATCCATATGCTATCTAAGCCTTCTAGTCAACTGACATTGTCCAGTTTATCAGGTGTTTATTGATGAACACTGAATGAACACTGAACTGAGAACCCATCCATAAACAGTTAAAATAT
Source organism: Callithrix jacchus (assembly GCF_049354715.1). Classification (NCBI taxonomy): domain Eukaryota; kingdom Metazoa; phylum Chordata; class Mammalia; order Primates; family Cebidae; genus Callithrix; species Callithrix jacchus. Next base: position 113,268,009 of record NC_133507.1, read on the forward strand.
TTTCAGGAAAATGAAACATTCATGGGTAAAAGAAGTTTGATAATGATTAATTTCATATAATTACAAAGTAAAAGTCGTGATAGAAATAATGAATTCATAGGACTTCAGAGGAGGAAGAGGGTGTTTGCGAGTGTTTGTAAGCCCTAGTTCTCTACTGGGGAGCAAAATACAGAAGAGCCTTCTGTACAGCCAAAGTCAGTAGTCTTCAAGTGGAGGCAAAAACTTTCAAGGTCGTTTTCCCATAGAAAAATAGAGTATTACCGTAGTTACTGCAAATGAGAAAAAATAATGAAAGAAATGTCACTTTCGGAAGATGAATCTGAAAAGACTGCAACCGTCATACAGAGTAAGTTAGCCAGTTATAGTAGACTATGATAAGTAAGTGAAAGAAAATATTGTCTTAATTATATTTGCTTGCTAGTAAAAAGAAAAGCTATTCCTGTGTTATGGTCTCATTGCTGAATGCTAACCTTCTACCCTTCCACTTTGGAATCTGCATGACCTTTACTAACTAGAGCTCCCAGATTGGACGGTGGTACAGAAGTTTCTGTGTGAACTCCTGGGCCTTACAAGAGCTTAAGACACCTGGAATAATCTGCCCAGAGCCACAACGGGGCATTCATGTATCAAGTATATGTGTTACATTCTTAGGCTAGACAGCCATTTTATTTATGGTTTCTTAAAATATGCACATCTCTATTAGATGTTGAGTTTTTATTGTGTTTTTCTGAACTCCATTTATCATGTGAATCTTAATGCCTATTTTTAATTAATAGATGTTCAGCCTGATATGCCACTGCCTCTCTATTCATGTCCTGTCTCTTTTCAGGACACCAACTCTGACCCTTGGTTGTGCAACCTTCTTTCTGATCTAATTCCTTAAGGTCTTACATTGGCTCTAATTAAGGTATAACCCTGCTTTCTCATTCCAGTTTTGCATGAGATATTTAGCTGTGAACTTGCCTTTGCCCTTCAGAGACATGCTATTTTCACACTCACTCCTTCTGAACATAACTAATTCCATGCTATAGTTCTTGGCTTGTGTGCCATGTCATCCACTCTCCTTTGGCTATTCTCTGCTGATTTTGCACCCTATCTTCTTTGAACCTTACCAAACTGCTTGCTGTCGTTTGACCACTGGCTCGTGCTCATTTTTACTTCTATGAATGCTTTGTTTTGTTGTTTTTTCTGGGGTTTTGTTTGCTTGTTTCTTCGAAAGTTCTTTCCCTACCTTTATTATTGTGGATCGTTGAAATATGTCAAAACTCATTCCAAAATCTATTGATTACAAAAAGCAGTTTTGTCTATTTACTTCACAATTTATGCATTTTATATAATTTCATTATTTTGTTTACATATTCTTGACAGATTTAAAGTACACATTTGCATTCATTTCTACCCCAATTTATTCTAAAATTTATTTGGCTATTTACATATATATCAAGGTAAAATTAGACAAAAATTAAATTACAAAAAAAATTAAGGAAACAAATTAATAGGAATATTATTGTCTTAAACTTTTGGCTAGAGATCAGACACACAAAAAAGTAAGCAAAAGAGAAATGTATCAGCAATCAGAATAGACTTCTAAAAACAAATTATTTCATTCTGAGACCAGACAGATATTCACATATTAATCTCCCATAGAGAAACCAGTATGCTGTATAAGGGTAAATATCTTTAAAAATACCTTTCCAGTAATCATCTGTAAAATCTAAATAAATACTTAAACTTTATGTCTGTCATATGTTTGTTTCATCTTGTAGGTACATCAAATGGATACTTTTATTTCAGAAAACATTTGATAATGTATTAAATAATATATATATTTTTTTAAGAAATTAATGAAAATATTTTATTTCAATAAATTTAAAATAAAACTTTGAAATTAAACTACTAAGTCTGAGTCCAGTCCAACTCTGAGTTGAAGAAAACAAAAAATGAAAATGTAAGGAAGAAGGCAAAGGCAACTCTTAATAATATTTTCCAAGATTAGTATTAATGGTTTCCCTTTTGCAGAAATTATTTGTTTTCCTTTGGCTGATTCACTACTTCTGAGTTAAAAGAGCCAATAATGCAATAGACTGGTCCAGCGAAAAAGCCAGCTCTATAAGGAAGAAAACTCATTATCCCGGGAAAAACGGTAACTTCACTGGTCAGCATCTCTAGCAGTTTACTTAGTTCCTGTAGGCTTCCAGGCTTCTGATTGTGATGTTGAAAGCCAAAAACTGGTGTTTCATTAGAAGCCAAACTGGAGAAGTGTCTTGAGATACCTCAGAGACACGCGCGCGCGTACACGCGCGCGCGCGAACACACACACACACACACACACACATTCCATTTTCTTTCTTATAGAACATGTCACGAATATATCAGAAAGAAATCTTCCACTTCCACCCACAGGAGCTGTGCAATGAACTTCTATGCTTGAATCTATAAACAATACAATGTCTTTCTAAAAGCTATTTTAGGTACTCCTAAAAAACCTCTAAATTTGAATTATCATTTCAGTCAGATCAGGTATTCAAGTCTCAAAATCTACGTTTTTCTCTAATGTAGTTCTTAACTACCACACTGCCTTCTTTTATCACAAATGTAAAATTAAGACACGCAATGCTCCAAATTGATCATTTAGTTCCAGGTATAGAAAGACATCCTGAAAATCAGGATGTGACTTACCCAGATGAATAGAATGTAAATGGGAGAATCAAGCAGCCAGAAATGAGGCTTCATATTGTTTTCTTTCCTCCTTAGAAATGTTATCCAAAATTTGGCTTTTAGATCAGTCTTTAAAGAACATTTCTGTCTTTATTCACTCATTCATTCATTCATTTGCCACTTCCAGTGGCTTTCCATCCAGCTCTTGCTCAAATCCAGTCATTCAGGAGACCTACAAAGTACTGCTTGACCACTGCCCACTACATCTGTGATAGGAATCCCCTGAGCTGCCTTTGTTCACTCACTCCAGCCATGCTTGCTTCCCGTAGGTTCTGTAAACATGCTGAACATGATCCTGTCTCTAAATGTCATAATACTTGAAATTTTTGCCTAAAAACACCCATTTCCAAATATGCTCAGGTCTTTCTCTATCACTTTATTATGTCTCTCCTAAATATCACCTAGTCAGAGAAGTGTTCCTACTACTCTATAAAAATGACAACTCCCTTGTTGCTGCTGATTAATTTTTATTCTTCTTATCTTGTTTCATTTTTCTTCATAGTTCTTATCAATACTGGAAAACACTTTATTGGTTTATTGTCATCATTCTTGATAGAATCCAAGACTTGTAAAGCGGATTCATTGTATTATTATTTTTTTTAATGGCAGGTCCTCAGTATCTAAAGGCAGAACCTGACATATAGTAGGTTTCCATCAAGGATTTCTTGAGTGAATAAATATATTTATTCATATATCGAATCGCTATTAAATATTTACTTTGTATCTGTTTAGTGTTATGCAGGAACAAGAAATAAAGCAGATGTGGGCTCCACCATCTAGTAATGTTGAAGGGACAGATACTGGACATGTTAAAACACATATGAAAATAAAGAAAAAATAAAAAACCTAGTTGCTATAGGCAAACTTAATAGAGTGTGGTCTAGGTTACATTGAAATTGAAGAGGAGATCGCCAAAGATATGATATTTAAGTTCATATCTGGATAAATTAAACCCTTTCAGAATTCATGGGTCCAAGTTTACTAGCAGCTGTGCTAAGATGTACTTATTCAATTTTTTAAACCAGATGACCCTTCATATATATAATTTTGAAATATGAGATTTGTATCTCCATGTAGTTGCCTCTGATAGATATTTATTTGTCAAGAAATCTACCTTCTCCTCTTTTTAACATTTTACTTCTTACTGTTACCTAGTTGCTGTGTAGAGAATCTTCATGATAGATTAGAAAGTTTATTTCTTCAAGTGGGAATTGAATAATTATCACATAAGGTTATTTGAAATAGTCTTTTCACCGCCCTTTGGCACTGGAGAAAAAAATGCTGACCCTATGTAGGTGACCAAGTAATTGCTAGTATTCCTGCCTATTGCTATAGTTCTGAAAAATCTACAGAGCAGGCATATAAAGTTTAAAGACATTTTCCCTACTTGTAGGAGAGTTCTTAGGCTGTACCATTCAGTGTCATGATCATTTCAAAATTATTTCTATTGCTACTAATGGCTGAACTGGTCCTAGATGGAGAATGCGTGTGACTCATTGGTCACCTTTACACTGAGTAGTTCTGCTTCTCTGAAATGTGAGTGTAATGGGGAAAGCTGACTATGTCTACATTATTGTCGCTTTCTCCTCTATACAAGTCCAAGACTAGCCCGACCCACAGAATCCAAAAAAGATAGAAATGAGTACAAATGGGAGGGACTATGTAGCATTTTCTATAGGCAATAATAAATGTTTCCAGATGAAGATAGAGAACACCTTAGTGTCAGTATCAACAGCAGCATAATTACTTTTTTTAAAAACAAAAGTTCATGTGTGTTACCTGACTAAGGCACTGGGAACAAATTCAGAATGAAGGGTTTATTTTGCTTTTTTGGTGTAAGCATTTTCTAGTATCCTTTAGCTAAAAACACCGGGCATACTTGTATGTTGCTGTGAATTCTTCTTTGGAGAAAAGAGGACAAAGCATTGTTTTAATGGAGCTAGAAACCAAGGTAATGTACACACGTGCCACTGTTCTGAAGGTGATGACCACAGAGAATGAAAGGTGACAGGAGGCAAGATTGGAGACTGGGAGAGACCCTCTGATGAAGTGCTCTGGCCCAGGATTTTAATTCCCTGTTTCTCACACGGAGGTAAGATGCTAGTAGGCATCAAGGCTTGGCCAGGTCATATTAAGTCTTTCATCCATCAAACGTGTTATTTTGCTTCTGTCAGTGACTGATACCTGATAAAAATTCTTATCATTTACCCAGCACTTTGTATTTTCAGTGTACTTTACAGTCATCGGGGAAACATGAGTATCTCCACGTGAGGCTCAATTTGTATTAAATCCACTATCCTGTCTACTCCCATCCTGTGCTTTTTCACTGATAAGCAAGCCTACCGCAGTAAAGTTTGCTAATGGAGTATGCTTATCTGACAAGTATATGGCAGTCTTGAAGTCACTATCAATTTAAAGAGATCTCTTTATAGGTAAATATTTCAGTCTAGACATATTTTGACATCAATGGAATTACACAGTATAAATATTTCTCAATCCTATTTTTTCATGTGATTAATTACGGACAACTTTTTAAAGGTTTATTTCTATAGTATATATTCCCTGCAATGTTTGATGTGAAAGGCAGTAGTTTTTTGTTTGTTTGTTTTTTAGCTACTGAGATTATCAGTAATGCCACCACTTCTTAACATGTCTTTATCATCACTTAGTCACAGCAATGAAATCAGGAGCCAGAAAAACAGCCCCGAGAGGTATTTTTGAGGTAAAGAAACTGAGGTGATGAACTTAAAAGGTTATATCAGTGAAGCAAATTTGAAATTCTGTGAGGGCCCTTGAATTGGTGAAAGGGTTTGCATAAAATTTATTGGCAAAAATATTGTACAATTTTTCCTATGGCTCGCTTATTCAATAAATCACATAATCCTGAAAAGCAGATGTTATAATCATTTTAAAAACAAATAAATATCATTGTTGACTTACAAAGGAATCCTCAGAGTGAAATTAAACACTGGTAAATATACATTTAAATATTTTTAAAACTGAGACTAACAGCTTATAATGTGTACTTGCAAAGTGCCTCAATAATTACAAAATGCTGTTATGATAATTTAGAATTAAACAATAAAGATCATGCACACAAAGAGAGAGTGTAAATGTATGTAGGATGTTGAAAATTATATTATTTATATTGTACATGCTAACAATTTATCAGTTTCACTCTTCTGTAATTTTATTTTAATTTCAAATAATTATATGCAGTCAACATTTTATCTCCATTTGAAAAAAACAGAACTTGCTCACATGGGTTTCTCCTGTACATTTGCTCCCAGCTGAGCAGAAAAATAATTAAACACTAAGAAATAAAATGTGAAAAAGGAAGAAGTCAGATAAATTTCAAAATGTTAAAAAAAGAAATGAACAGAAAGCCTCATAAAATACTGAAAATATAGACAGTTATCATTTTAGATGAAGAGCATTCATTATAGCATTCAAGTCCTTGTCAGAACTTCATTACTTATAGAAGAGAATCTATGAAACTAAGACTTATATTCCTGGATGCTGGAAAACCTAGGGAACAGTAGAAAATAATTAATGATATAATACAAATTTTGTATAAAAAGTAAATGTTACAATTGGGAATCTAAGGCGAGAGAAAGGAGATAACTGGTGGAAGACAGTGAAATGAAATTTAGGAATTCAGACAGGGTCTCTAAATGGGGAAAATTGTCAAAGTATATCTTCCAAAAAAAAGTTGGTGATAAAATTGATGGACTTGCAGAAGGTGCTCAGTAGGGCCCCCAAGAGTTGATTATTGTCTCAAATGAAACAAGGTCTTCCAGGTTGAGTAGAGCTCGTGAGTACTACTCAGCCATATTTTAATACAGGACCTATTATTTTAAAGACCTGCGAATGTGTTACAAACACGCGCATGTGCACACGCACACACACACACACAATTGTATCCTTTCCCTGACTTTTTAATATAGGCGTTATTTTCATAATTTTATACATGAAAAGACCAAGATTCAGCGATGCTGAGTAGCTGGCTCAGGTTGAAGCAGAAAACAGATACTGAAAACTTGAATTTGAGGCCAGCTTTTGATAGCAAAACTCTAGCAGTGTATTTAACTACGACTTTTATAATCACACTCACTAGTTATTTAATTCTGTCAACTGAGTCAAGAGTTGAAAATTATAAACTTAATTTAAAGAAGAGTTGCAAATTCGAAGTTACTATCCATTTAAGAACAGATAGATATTAACATTAACTGTTCAACTACAACAAAGTTCCTAATATGTGAAATGAGAACATACCTTAATTATTTTTTAAACTTTTATTTTAAGTTCAGGGGTATACCTGCAGGTTTGTTGCACAGGTAAATGTGTGCAATGGGGGTATGTTGTACAGATTATTTCATCACTCAGGTATGGTAAGACTATCATGAAAAGAGTGAAGATTTGCAGTAAGCAGAGTAAGTGGTATTCTGCTGACTATCATATGATTTTGGACACATTTTTCAGTTTTTCTGGGCCTCAAGTTACTCATGGAAAGAACAATACCTACTTTCAGGTGTTATTGCAAAGATAATAAAGACTGTAGAAAATACCAACCACAGTGCCTGGTACCTATCAGATACCCAATAAAAGATCCTTTCAATTGAAAACAAAACAAAAAGAGAATGGATACATTCAGTGAAGCCCAGGATTCCTGATCTTTTCTCACTTGTCAGAGAAGCAATGGAAAGTAACAATCAATCTTTGGATAATCTATTACACCAAAATTGGTGGCATATTTTTCTTTCAGTCAACTTCTAAGCACAGAAGACAAGCAAGATGTCTCTTTTCCCTGTGAAAAAGTCAAATGATTTAAAAACTCCCAACAGCACCAGTTTCTTCTTACAGCAGCAGGATCTTTCTCAAATTTGGCTGGTCTTTTCAAAGGGCACATGGAGAGTGATATTTCATATGTGGATGTGACCATTGTTACTTCAGTGTGTGTACAATCAGATAATAATTTCCATGGAATAAACGCACTATTAGCAATGAAAGAAAATACCCTAGTAACTTACTGATTTTTTCTTTACTCATTATCTTGATAGAAAAATATCTGCCTTTTTTAAGGTTATTATTTATTATTATTATACATTAAGTTCTGAGATACACGTGCAGAATGTGCAGGTTTATTACATAGGTATACACGTGCCACGGTAATTTGCTGCACCCATCAACCGGTCATCTACATTAGGTATTTCTCCTAATGCTGTTCCTCCCCTACCTCTCATGCTGTAACAGGCTCCGGTGTGTGATGTTTCCCTCTCTGTGTCCATGTGTTCTCATTGTTCAGCTCCCACTTATGAGTAAGAACATGTGGTGCTTGGTTTTGGTTTTCTGTTTTTGTATTAGTTTGCTGAGAATGATTGCTTCCAGCTTCATCCATGTCCCTGCAAAGGACATGAACTCATTCTTTTTTATGGCTGCATTACTATCCATGGTGTATGTGTGCCACATTTTCTTTCTCCAGTTTATCATTGATGGGCATTTGGGTTGGTTCCAAGTCTTTGCTATTGTGAATAGTGCTTCAATAAACATACATGTGCATGTGTCTTTATAGTAGAATACTTTATAATCCTTTGGGTATATACCTGGTAATGGGATTGCTGGGTCAAACGGTATTTCTATTTCTAGATCCTTGAGGAATAGCCACACTGTCTTACACAATGGTTGAACTAACTTACACTCCCACCAACAGTGTAAAAGCATTCCTATTTCTCCACATTCTCTCCAGCACAGTTGTTTTCTGACTTTTTAATGATTGCCATTCTAACTGGCATGAGATGGTAACTCATTGTGGTTTTCATTTGCATTTCTTTAATGACTAGTGATGATGAGCTTTTTTTCCCCATGTGTTTGTTGGCCACATAAATGTCTTCTTTTGAAAAATGTCTGTTCATATCCTTCACCAACTTTTTGATGGGGTAGCTTGATTTTTTTTTCTTTTTGTAAATTTGTTTAAGTTCTTTGTAGATTCTGGATATTAGATCTTTGTCATATGGGTAAATTGCAAAGATTTTCTCCTATTGTATAGGTTGGCTGTTCACTCTGATAATAGCTTCTTTTACTATGCAGAAGCTCTTTAGGTTAATTAAGTCCCTTCTGTCAATTTTGGCTTTTGTCACCATTGCTTTTGGTGTTTCAGTCATGAAGCCTAACATTTTAAAAGAACTAAAAGAGTGTAATTGGATTGTTTGTAACACAAAAAATAAATGGTTGAGGGAATGGATGTGTGCCATTCTCCATGAAGTGATTATTTTACTTTGCATGCCTATATCAAGACACCTCATGAACCCCTTATATATTGGTACCTAGCATATATATATATATATATATATATACACACATATGTATATATATATGTTTATATATGTGTGTGTATGTGTGGGTGTGTATACATACTATAATATCCACAAAAATTAAAAAATGAAAAACTCAAAAAATACTTGCTTTGATAACATTGGCTATAAATTAAAAGTAAGAAAATTTGGTGTACAGAGTAGTGGAGATTTGAAGCCGGTGATCATGTGATCTGTGGACAATGTGGACCCACGAACTATTGGTTACATTATAAGCAAAGTAAATACAGAAAATTAATCATTTAGAAATTTGTATAGAAATTTGCAGAGTAGAGGACTCAAGATGGCGCTGTGAGAACAACCCAGGATTGGAGCTCTTCTCGTTGAATCTGCAAACGGTGAGTCAGAGCGGCATTTCCAGACTGATCTTTGTTGCCCACAGAATGGGGAAACTCCCAAGTATAAAAAAGACACAGGACGCCAGGCAGTAGGTCTGCCTGGCGAAGCCGGCAGCCGGGGCGGTGGCGGCCGGCCCTACCCAGCAATCCCCACAGGGCGCGCTTGTCCAGGTGCCCTGTTGAACTGGCAACCTGAGACTTGAGAGGGCTGGACTTGAGACTGAACGAGACTTGGACAGTAGGCCAGCCCAGGGGATTGCAGGGATTGGGATACCCAGTGGGACGAACAAAACCACGATTTCAAACTATCCTGAGCAGACGGTCCGAGACGCTCTGTGGGGGAGGGGCGTCCACCACTACCGAGGCAACCCGCCCCAACTGAGATACACGCCCACTGCTGACACAGCCAGCCGTTGCCGAGGCAACCCGTCCCTACTGAGATACACGCCCACTGCTGACGCAGCCTGCCGTTGCTGAGGTAACACGCTACAACGAAGAGACTCCGCCGCAGGGCGTGGCGGAGACCACAGCAGAGTCGGCAGGAACAGCGCGAATCACACAACAGTAGGGCAGAGCCTCGGCAGCCAAACAGTAGCTAGTCAGCCTTCTAGCTGGGCAGGACACCTGATCGGACATCCAAAAATAAAGCCCAAACCCCTCAACACAGAGCATTTGAGAAAAAAAAAAAAAAAAGGGTTTTTTTTAATGAGCTCTGTTGCAGCAGAATCAAACATAGCAGCCTAACAGCCCTGAATGAAAAACAGAGTGCACAGCTCAGCAATTAAACCCCTATAAAGTACAAACTGTCTCCTCAAGCAGCTCCCTGACCCCTCTATATCCAAAAGACTGACATTAGGCAGGCATCATCCTGGGACAAAGAGAGCAGAAAAAGAAACTGGTAGCATCCCTCGCTGTGCCACAGCTACTAGAGGTGCACCCCAGACAAGCAGGGTCTGGAGCGGACCTCAGAAGTCATACAGCGAAGGGGCTAGACTGGTAGAAGGAAAACCAAGCAACAAAAATACTTCATCATCAACATTCTGGGTGTCCACTCAGAGACCCAAACGAAAAGTCAGCAACTTCGCAGACGACCAGCGGACAAATCCACAAAGATGGGAAGAAACCAGCGCAAAAAGGAGGAAAACACCCGAAACCAGAACACCTCGCCTCCTAGAAAGGACCAAAACTCCTCACCAGCAAGGGAGCAAAGCTGGACGGAGAATGACTGTGACGAAATGACGGAATTAGACTTCAGAAGATGGATAATGAGAAACTTTTGTGAGCTAAATGATCATGTATTAAATCAATGCAAAGAAACTAAGAACCTTGAAAAAAGATTTGAAAAAAGATTCGAGGAAATGATAACAAGAATGGATACCTTAGAGAGGAATATGAATGAATTAAAGGAGCTGAAAAACACAATACGAGAACTTCCCGAAGCAAACACAAGTTTCAATAGCCGAATTGACCAAGCAGAAGAAAGAATATCTGAAGTTGAAGACCAACTCAATGAAATAAAACGAGAAACCAAGATCAGAGAAAAAAGCGCAAAAAGGAATGAACAAAGTCTCCAAGAAATGTGGGACTATGTGAAAAGACCTAACCTACGTTTGATAGGTGTACCAGAAGGGGACGAAGAGAATGAATCCCAGCTGGAAAATACTCTTCAGGACATCATCCAGGAAAATTTCCCCCACCTAGCAAGACAAGCCAACACTCAATTGCAGGAAATACAGAGAACACCACAAAGATATTCCACAAGAAGAGCAACCCCAAGGCACATAATCGTCAGATTCAACAGGGTTGAAATAAAGGAGAGAATACTAAGGGCAGCCAGAGAGAAAGGTCGGGTCACCCACAAAGGGAAGCCCATCAGACTCACAGCAGAACTCTCGGCAGAAACACTACAAGCCAGAAGAGAGTGGGGGCCAATATTCAACATTCTTAAAGAAAAGAACTTTCAACCCAGAATTTCATATCCAGCCAAACTGAGCTTCAGAAGTGAAGGAAGAATAAAATCCTTTGCGAACAAGCAAGTACTCAGAGATTTTGTCACCACCAGGCCTGCTTTACAAGAGCTCCTAAAAGAGGCACTACACATAGAAAGGATCAATCAGTACCAGCCATTCCAAAATCACACTGAATGCTAAAGAGCTTCAACATAATGAAGAATCTACAACAACTAACAGGCAAAACAGCCACTTAGCATCAAAATGGCAGTATCTAATTCACACATAACAATATTAACCCTAAATGTAAATGGACTAAATGCACCAATCAAAAGACACAGACTGGCAAATTGGATAAAAATCCAAAACCCATCAGTGTGCTGTATCCAGGAAACCCATCTCACATGCAAGGATACACAAAGGCTCAAAATAAAGGGATGGAGGAAGATTTACCAAGCTAATGGAAAGCAAAAAAAAAGCAGGAGTTGCAATTCTCATCTCTGATAAAATAGACTTTAAAGCAACAAAGATCAAAAGAGACAAAGAAGGCCATTACATAATGGTAAAAGGATCGATACAACAAGAAGAGCTAATGATCCTAAACATATATGGACCCAACACAGGAGCACCCAGATACATAAGGCAAGTTCTTAATGACTTACAAAAGGACTTAGACTCCCACACAATAATAGTGGGAGACTTTAACACTCCACTGTCAATACTAGACAGATCAACCAGACAGAAAATCAACAAGGATACCCAGGGCTTGAACTCAGACCTGGAGCAAGCAAACCTGATAGACATTTACAGAACTCTCCACCCCAAATCCACAAAATACACATTCTTCTCAGCACCACATCACACCTACTCTAAAATTGACCACATAATTGGAAGTAAAGCACTGCTCAACAAATGCAAAACAAATGAAATCATAACAAACAGCCTCTCAGACCATAGTGCAATCAAGTTAGAACTCAGAATTCAGAAACCGACCCAGAACCGCACAGTTTCATGGAAACTGAACAACTGGCTCTTGAATGTTGACTGGGTAAACAACGAAATGAAGGCAGAAATAAAGAAGTTCTTCGAAACCAATGAGAACGAAGACACAACGTGCCAGAACCTCTGGGACACATTTAAAGCAGTCTCTAGAGGAAAGTATATAGCAATAAGTGCCCATATGAGGAGAATGGAGAGATCCAAAATTGACACCCTATCATCAAAATTGACAGAGCTAGAGGAGCAAGATCAAAAAAACTCAAAACCCAGCAGAAGACAAGAAATTACTAAGATCAGAGCTGAGCTGAAGGAGATTGAGACATGAAAAACCCTTCAAAAAATCAATAAATCCAAGAGCTGGTTTTTGAAAAGATCAACAAAATAGACCACTAGCCAGATTGATTAAAAATAAAAGAGAGAACAACCAAATAGATGCAATAAAAAATGATAAAGGGGAAATCACCACAGATTCCACAGAAATTCAAACCATCATCAAAGAATATTACAAACAACTATATGCACATAAACTAGTAAACCTGGAAGAAATAGATAAATTCCTGGACTCCTGTGACCTCCCAAGCCTAAACCAGGAGGAAGCTGAAACTATGAATAGACCAATAACAAGGTCTGAAGTTGAGGCAGCAATTAAGAGCCTACCACACAAAAAAAGCCCAGGTCCAGACGGGTTCACAGCCGAATTCTACCAGACACACAAAGAGGAGCTGGTACCATTCCTTCTAAAACTATTTCAAACAATCCAAAAAGAGGGAATCCTTCCCAAATCATTTTATGAGACCAACATCATCCTGATACCAAAACCCGGCAGAGACCCAACGAGAAAAGAAAACTTCAGGCCAATATCCATGATGAACATAGATGCAAAAATCTTCAACAAAATATTGGCAAGCCGATTGCAACAGCAAATCAAAAAACTTATTCATCATGATCAAGTAGGATTCATCCCAGGGATGCAAGGCTGGTTCAACATACGCAAGTCTATCAATGTAATTCACCACATAAACAGAACCAAAAACAAAAAGCACATGATTATCTCAATTGACGCAGAGAAGGCATTTGACAAAATTCAACAGCCCTTTATGCTAAAAACCCTCAATAAATTCGGTATCGATGGAACGTATCTCAAAGTAATAAAAGCTATTTATGACAAACCAACAGCCAATATCATACTGAATGGGCAAAAACTGGAAGCATTCCCTTTGAAATCTGGCACTAGACAAGGATGCCCTCTCTCACCACTCCTATTCAATATAGTACTGGAAGTTCTAGCCAGAGCAATCAGGCAAGAAAAAGAAATAAAGGGTATTCAAATAGGAAAGGTGGAAGCCAAATTGTCTCTATTTGCAGACAACATGATAGTATACCTAGAAGACCCCATCGCCTCAGCCCAAAAACTCCTGAAACTGATAAACAACTTCAGCAAAGTCTCAGGATATAAAATCAATGTGCAAACATCACAAGCATTCACCTACACCAATAACAGACTTAAAGAAAGCCAAATCAAGAGCGAACTGCCATTCGCAATTGCTACAAAAAGAATAAAATACCTTGGAATACAACTCACAAGGAACATAAGGGACCTCTTCAAGGAGAACTACAAACCACTGCTCAATGAAATCAGAGAGGACACAAACAGATGGAGAAACATTCCATGTTCATGGTTAGGAAGAATTAATATCGTGAAAATGGCTATAATGCCCAAAGTAATTTACAGAATCAACGCTATCCCCATCAAGCTACCATTGACTTTCTTCACAGAACTGGAAAAAACCACCATGAACTTCATATGGAACCAAAAGAGAGCCCGCATAGCCAAGTCAATTCTAAGCAAAAAGAACACAGCGGGGGGCATCACACTACCAGATTTCAAACTATACTACAAGGCTACAGTAATCAAAACAGCATGGTACTGGTACCAAAACAGAGATATAGACCAATGGAACAAAACAGAGGCACCGGAGGCAACACAACATACATACAACTATACAATCTTTGATAAACCTGACAAAAATAAGCAATGGGGTAAGGATTCCATGTTTGACAAATGGTGTTGGGAAAACTGGCTAGCCATGTGGAGAAAGCAGAAACTGGACCCCTTCCTGACACCTTACACTAAAATTAACTCCAGATGGATTAAAGACTTAAACATAAGACCTGGCAGCATAAAAACCCTAGAAGGAAATCTAGGCAAAACTATCCAGGACATAGGAGTAGGCAAGGACTTCATGAACAAAACACCAAAAGCATTGGCAACAAAAGCCAAAATAGACAAATGGGACCTAATCAAACTCCACAGCTTCTGCACGGCAAAAGAAACAGTCACTAGAGTGGATCGGCAACCAACAGAATGGGAAAAAATTTTCGCAGTCTACCCATCTGACAAAGGGCTGATATCCAGAATTTACAAAGAACTCAAACAGATTTACAGGAAAAAAACAAACAAGCCCATTCAAAAGTGGGCAAAGGATATCAACAGATACTTTACGAAAGAAGACATATATGAGGCCAACAATCATATGAAAAAATGCTCAGCGTTACTGGTCATCAGAGAGATGCAAATCAAAACCACATTGAGATACCATCTCACGCCAGTTAGAATGGCAATCATTAAAAAATCTGGAGACAACAGATGCTGGAGAGGATGTGGAGAAAAAGGAACACTTTTACACTGTTGGTGGGAGTGTAAATTAGTTCAACCATTGTGGAAGACAGTGTGGCGATTCCTCGAGGGCTTAGAAATAGAAATTCCATTTGACCCAGCAATCCCATTACTGGGTATATATCCAAAAGACTATAAATCGTTCTACTATAAGGACACATGTACACGAATGTTCATTGCAGCACTGTTTACAATAGCAAAGACCTGGAATCAACCCAAATGCCCATTGATAATAGACTGGATTGGAAAAATGTGGCACATATACACCATGGAATATTATGCAGCAATCAGAAATGATGAGTTTGTGTCGTTTGTAGGGACATGGATGAATCTGGAGAACATTATCCTCAGCAAACTGACACAAGAACAGAAAATGAAACACCGCATATTCTCACTCATAGGTGGGTAATGAAAAATGAGAACACATGGACACAGAAAGGGGAGTACTAAACACTGGGGTCTATTGGGGGGAAAAGGGGAGGGCCAGTGGGAGGGGGCGGTGGGGAGGGATAGCCTGGGGAGAAATGCCAAATATGGGTGAAAGGGAGAAGAAAAGCAAAGCACACTGCCATGTGTGTACCTACGCAACTGTCTTGCATGCTCTGCTCACGTACCCCAAAACCTATAATCCAATAAAAAATTAAAAAAAAAAAATACAAAGAGTTCTTACAAATAAAAAAAAAAAAAGAAATTTGCAGAGTAATCATATCTCTGTTTCAGTATAATAATAAAAAAGAATTTGCATTTTTATGTCTTTTATTTCATTTATTTTAATGTATATTAGTAAAGTAAGGCTTCAATGAAAAAATGAGTTCAGTTTTTTACACATTTTATATTTTTAAATTTCAAAATATTTATTTCAATGGAGTTTACAGAAGTATTGGTCCATAATGAATTGGGAGAAAATAGTTCTTCACCATAAAGAATTTGGAAAACACTGATAAAGGGTTTTGTAGATGCTGTGAATCCTTAGGACATGATCAGGGTCAGCAATTTAATTTTCAAATGAATAAAGAAACTGCTAAAGTGGGGAATTGAGGAATTAGACTTATAAGTATGTGGGGATCTACATCATAAATAAGCGCACCAGTAGAGGCTTACTACAGGTTCAGGAAAAGGCCACAATATGAGTCTCAATATTTTGCTTACCAGATTTTAAATAATTAAAAATTGTTAATCCCTACAATATTATGTTCATTTAAGATTGGATTTTGCTAGTATTTCATTGGTGGTGGTCAAACTCCCCAGAGATTTAAGTTAGGCAGAAGGTCACAGTTAGAAAGGTAATAAAATACACAGAGGAGGGAGAGGGAGTCGGGGGTACAGCGAAAGAGGGAGAGAGAGATGCTGCTTGCAGGCAGATCTCATCCAGTAGTTTACACAATCTGGAAAATTGCTACATCCTAGCTTCTTTACGGTCTGCTCCTTCCTTTTTGGTGCAGGTGAAAAAAAGCTGGCTGGGGATATTTTCATAGTGAGACTGATTCGTGTGACTTCTTGTAGCTATTAACTCCAAGTCAGAAGAAATCACTCTTCTCAGCATATTCCGTAATTTGACCACCACAAACAAAATACTAGCAAAATCCAATCTTAAATAAACAGAATATTTATTTAACATTTCCTTCTTTATACCTAATAGTGCTCTGAATATTCTTACACATAAATATTTTGTCTGTATCTGAGCCTCTACTTAAACTCCTAAAAATAGGAATAAGCATGGATATTTTAAGAGTGTTGATATTTATTGCCTAATTTGTCCCATAAATATAGTAGCAATTAACAATTTTTAAGTATTAAAAACCTGGTAAGCAAAATTTTGAGACTCATATTGTAGGATTTATTAACATAATTATAATTTGAAATACTGCTCATTTTTATATTAGAAAATATTTTAGGTTTATGAAAATACAATATGTTTTTGAATTAAAAACAGCTATAATCATAAAATGTAAATATCATAATTTTAAGTGTTCTTTTTTGCCATTTTTTTCTGTGTGAGTGTATTTTTTTCAGAATTTATATAATACCGTATATGTCTACGTCTCCACTAAATATTGTTTGGTGGTTGTATTAATTTGATAGGGCTGCCATAACAAAGTGCCGCAAACTGATGGCTTAAACAACATAAATGTATTGTCTCATAGTTCTGGAAGCGAGAAGTTTGAGGTCAAGGTGTGGACAGGGTTGACTCCTGCAAGCTATCAGAACTGTGAAGAAGAATCTGTTCCATGCCTCCACCCTGACTTCTGGTTTTCTGCCAGTCTTCATCATTGCTTGGCTTGTAGCTATAACACCCTGGCTTTTGCCTTCACATTCACATGGCCTTCTCTCTGTGGGCATGACTGTGTCCATGACCCATATTTATAAGGACAGCAGTAATATTGGGTTAGCACCTACCCCAACGAATTCATTTTTACTTGTATATTTCTGAAAAGATCCTATATTCAAATAAGGTCACAAACTATATATTATGTGGGACTCAAAAATAATTTTTGGAGGAGGAAACAATTCGGTCCATAACAGTGGTTTTCTTTGTCAATTCTGACAATATCTTTGAAAATATCAATTCTAGTATTGGTAATATTTGTTGCTCAGATAAGCCATGCTTTATTTAACCATTACCCTTTTATTGGATATTTATTTATTTAACTTTTCCAGCTTTATACATAATAGTGCTATGAATATTCTTAAACAAAAACATTTCGTATATTTCTGAGTCTCTACTTAATTTAAATTTCTCAAAATAGAAATAGTATGAGCATGAATATTTTAAGAGTGTTGATATTTATTGCCTAATTTTTCCCATAAATATCATAGCGATTAATATTTAAACTATTTAAAATCTGGTAGGCAACATACTGAGACTCATTTTTGCTTTAATGAAAATTTTTTGCTTGTAAGGAGGTTTAATATTATTTGTTATTGTTCTTTTTTTGTATTGACTACTTAATAGCTCTGTTCACTTTTGTAGAGGTACATTAGTCTTCTCCTTGCTCATTTGTAGAAGAAAGTTAGCTTCAATATATACCTCTTTCACATACGAAGCTTATTTTAATTGTTATGCTTGAATATACAATATAAAATCAAATATTAACTTACTAAATATATATATAGGTTAATCTTCTTATCAATGAACTTATAGTCACTGAAAATCCAAAATCTATTCCATAGGAAATATTTTATAGGAAATATTTAGAATTTATATTCTTATGGGAAATGTAATTCTAGTTACCTAGCTGCAGCAGAAGAAGGCTTATACATCAATAAAAGTTAATTATAAGTTTTCTCTGACATAGAAAGGTGAAGTGACTTTCCAACGTCATAAAACTAGAGAGTAGCAGAAGTGGGAATATAATTCAGGTCTACTGACTCCCAATGCAATACTTTGGTGAGTAGACAACTATAATTTGTTGTGAAATAATAATTGCTAATTACTTTGCGTATGCCTTTCATTTGAGACCTGATAATGTTCAGAAGTTCATAAAGGTGTTTAATCTAATGTCCAACAATGCCTTACAAGAGGACTTTCCCTTAATATTATGTAAAATACAAATATTAACTTTGATAATTTCACTAAATATTCTGATGGATATCTCTCATGACACGTGTTGATTTTCTACCTAGTGGTGGTGATGAGAGTGTGCAGCATCCCTCCAGCAAAGATGAAGAATGCAAACATCTACCGTGTTTCTCCTGTATGAAAGAGATTTATCATTAGTATTTAATTTATTTTCCATAAAATTTCAAGCAGTGGGTTTTATAGACAAGTTACTGAAGCTGAGATTGACTCAAAGTCAAGCAGATGAAATAAGAGAGCCAAACTGAACTCAGATCAAAATCTGAAGATCCCACACCGATTAGTCTATAGTCTTTTCACACTAAAAAAGGGTAACAGTATTTATCTTCTATTCTAAATAGCAATTGAATTATGGAGAGACAGAAACTCACATGGTATGATGAATTTTGTAAAATATATTTTTAAAATACCCTCATAAGATTAGAAGTAGGGATGAAAGGAAGTAATATTCATTGATGGTATACATGGCATCATTTAACCCTCCCATTGGCATCTTTATTATAGCTGTTTTATTGCCAAGATCATTGAATTTTAGAGAGGTTAAATATATTGTCCAAGGTCACAAAGTTAGTTAGTGATGGAGCCATGATTGAAAGGACATGTGTCTGACTCCCACAGCTCAAGAACTTTCCTCAACTCTTTGATTTATCCTCTACTGGCAGGATAGTTTTATGATACTAAAAAAGATATTTAGAAGGTTGGTAAATGCTACTTCTTATTAATGCATATATATTTCACCTAGTCATCATTACTACTATTGTTCAATTGGCAAATAGTCTTATTTCTATATTATAAAAAATATAATTATTAACAGACAATCAGTGCTAAGTGCATACAAACAACTGTAATTAGTCCTTGATAAATCTCAGAGACAAGTTTAACTATGGCTCTCTGCACATAACCTTTAGATTTTATTCCTTTTAAATATTTTAGTGATATTTGCTATGGTGACAGCCCTTTAATATCAGTATATGTAAGACTTATCTGAAAAAAATGCATATATCATTGTTTCAGCCCACACATTTGGATTAAATATCTGGGGAAGATATTTTATAATTTTTGATACAAAATGATACACATAGTTGTATTCCCAAAACAATACACATAGTTGTATTCTGAAAAACAAACACTAAAAACAACTCATATATTCGTCTAAATTTTAGAAAATCATGAGGAATTTTCAGTGGAAAATCATCCTATTCTAAAGAAGTGATTCTCAAACTTTGGTGTATATCAGAATCACAGAATCACCACTTTTGTTAAATGTGTACTTTTTAGGCTTCTGGAGATGCCTATTCAAAAGGTTCTGGAAACTCTTATGAGTGGCTTAGGCATAGTGGTTTATGACACACTCACCAGGCTGTTTTGTAGTTTACCAAATTGGAAAAATATTGTAGAGTTTACATGGATTAAAACATTACTTATGAGTGGAATGCGTAGGAGTATTAATATACTTCCACGGGGTGGTCTTGGTAGAAAGAATCGCAGATTATATTCTGCCTGGTAATACGTCATTTTAGTTGATGATACCTAAAATCCTTTAAATGTGAAAATTTCATATAGTGACAGAATGAGGACTTTTAAATACTACGCACTCTTTAGGGACTTTACTACCATATGTTAGTGGGGTTTACATATTCGTTTTCTTAAGTAGACACTACGTCTTTACCTTGAGGGCTCAAGTCCCACTTTCCCAGAATTGTAGAATAGTTAACTGAGGTATTTGTCACTGGCTCAACATGACGTGCATTTGAAACATAATTGTGAGTTTAATAAATAATGCTTAATAGAGAGTCTAAAGATCCTTTTTCTGGATTGAATCCGAACACCAGAGTCCATAATACAGAGATAACATACTTTTAAAGCATCATAGAGTGCTTTTTGGTTGAATTTCATATGGAGATTATGCAGTAGGGCCACACTGAGAGACATTACTGGAAACATCACTAAACAACTCATTGCTGACTTTTATTTGCTTTAAGTATGGTGATGGCCATATTGTTCACAGAACAAGTGAAGCTCTTATAAAGAAACATAGGGATCTTTCCTTTAAGTATTAGAGTCAAGAATACTTATTATTAACACATAGTTTGTTTTATGGATACTGGATGTAAGTGATTAGATTTTCCATTTTGGTTTAGCTTCTACAAAGCACAGAGTGGAAGCCAGGATCCACTTTCCAGTAGGAAATTAAGCGTCCCAATCGCTCTCCTAGCTTTATCTTACTTTTTCTAGTTTTACTTACCTTCTTATTCTTTTAAATTCATTTTAGATGCAAAATGAGACTTCTTGTAATGTTCATAATTTATAAATCATCATAAATCGCATACTGTGATGTGATCAGGTAAAAGCAAATTAAGCAAACAAAACACTAATAAATTATTTTCTAATTAAACCAGCAATGTTTAAAAATATTTTTAGTTGTTTCATGCTAATATAAATGTTACTGTTTTGCGAAACAATACATCCCTCTGTAAAGATATCTTTGTAAATCGTTGCTTCAATACAGTTATCAGTATGCTCTTCCTAACATGAATACATACATATTTAAAATGTGGCTTTACTTTCTTCATCCCTTATAATTTTATAATATTAAAGAATATTTTCATCAGTTTCCTATCTGCTATCAAATAAATTACAAGGTATGCTCTTAAAAAATTGAGATCAGATTTTTAAAACGTTCACTTATAATTAAAAATAACTTCATTTTCTAGACTCTGATAAAACATACTTGTTAAATAATTTATAGCTACTCTTTCCATTGCTTACTTCAGAAAACTGTGATGGGTTCCTTAGTTTAGCAGGATGACTGCTATAGTTTCGTAAGCATATACATATTTCCTGGATATTACCTGACCAGGATTCTCCCCTAGGGGAGTGGGGTGAGGGTTAGCTTTAAATAATTTTAACACAGAAAAAAATTCATTAAGGAAGCTATAATGTGTAGGTGCATGCCATAATAATTAAGTATTTGCATAGTTGACTGCAGCCCTTATTAAGCAATGTGCCAAATGGCAGTCTGTTTTACATAATGGATGTGGGAGAACAAGTCACACACACCAGAGTAATGGAACACATTAATAAAAGTTTGCACAGTGTGTGTCCTTCATGCAGGCTGTGGTGACAAATATCTATGCCTTTACAAACTACATGACTTTATGTTGTTTAGTCCTCTGGGACTTGCCTGCCAATTTGCTGTCTATCATTTATTTTCTGCCAGGGTGTGTATGCTTTGAGTGATCTCAACAAAAGGTCACAGCCAGTGAAGTTTCCACACCAAACATTTTTTCCCCTGTCTGGGGCTTTGAGTGGTTTGCTTTTAAGGTTTATTGTACTTCTTTTTAGTGAATGTCCCAAGGAGACACAGAGTAGATCCTGGGACCCAGGTCTTTCATCAATGTATTTGCTCTATTTGCTCCTGTGGTTTTCCCAGTTCCCGTTTCTATAAATAACTGCTGAAACATTTGCAGTAATACTTTCATTGTCTTTAACCTTATCTTGTGTTACTTTTAAAATTCTTATGAAAAATAAGCTTTTCTCTGTCTTCCTCCTTTGATGCCTGCTGGGTACAAGCAGATGGGCAGTGGGACTGTTATACTCCTATTAAAACTGCATTCTTGTCTCCATCAAAATTCTTCTCATTCAGGCTCAGCCATCAAAGAAGAGGCTGGTGACTGATAGTTAAACAGCATATCACCAGAGATCAGGATACAGTGTTCCCACTACATAAAATAACTTTGCCTGTTTTAAGCTGAACAAGTACAGCAAATTATCTTTTTCTCCCATATTTAGTTGCAAGCCAGTGTTTAACAATAGACCTTTACAAAGGGACATATTAAAACATCGCCCCGTTATCTCAGGTCGTAGTTATCCGATGGTGAAACTGAAAGAGTATGCACACCATGCTTGTTCCAGAAGAGGCAAACCTGTAATCTTGTCCAAGGCACTCAATTACAGCTCTGTGATGGGATAGTGGACATTAACACAAGGGCTGCTCTGATCACTCCCAAGGCACCAACACCTGGATAGTCTTTTATCCTCTGCCTCATCATTTCCAGGGTGGTATTTTTAGCTCTTCACAAAGCTGGCATGCTGGGCATCTGTCCCTCCCACTTCACTATCTCTTGGCCTGTCTCATTTTGAGGCGGGTGGGCACTGGTGTAACAGCTGAATAGTAAGCTAGCTCCACACAGATGTCTGCAATGTTTTGCTACCTCTTATGCAAATATTCTGAGCTTGGCTAGAACTAGAATCAGAGCAGAAGAGAAAACAGAGAAATTTGTTCCTGTTCGAGCTGGATTTCAAGTCTTTTGTGCATGACACTTATTTAATTTGGGAAGAGTAAAGATGCCAAAAACAAATCTTTGATAAAGCCCTATTACTTACAGTGTCTTTGAGGCTATTCTTTATGTAAGCACAGAGAGCCAGACTACCTGTGGCTAGACTACTATACTGTGTTGAAATAAATAATTTCTAAATTATACCAAACCAACTATGAAATGCGAATTCTAAATTAAAGGGATTTGTTATTAGATTTTAAAAAATGGTTCCTACCTCTGACAACTTTTTTATTTATCCTATTAAAGAACCGCAACTCTCAATCAGGATTTATTTTCCACATCATTATTAATATCGATGCCTAGCTCATGTCTAAATCAACCAATTGTGAAACCACATTTGAGCTGTTCTCTGCAAACTATCAAACTACTGTCAACTTGTTTTTGTGAATAGAATTCTTGCTAATTAGCAGGCTTATTTCTTATGTAGTTTTTTTAAAAAGAATACCTAATATTTAAATATGTTGTCTATTTCTTCTTCTCATTACCGATTGAAAATGATTGCTTTGTTGGGTTTGCCCTTCATAAAGATACATTATATTTTTCCCAATATGCTGTGACCTAAGTAACTTGTAGGACTTGACTTTTGATAATCAATATACTAATTTGCCTGTTAACTCAGCATCAATCGAGGACTTTTTAACTCCATGGCTTGCTATGCCTGCCCGGGGCTGATTTCCTCCCAGATTCATTGCCAGTACTTCCTCTCCTCTGATCTTTATTGCAGAAGGCTGAGCCCTGCAAACTAATTTCTCATAGTCCCTTACCAACACATTTTCATTTGAGTTTGAGCAACGAGAAGCACTGAAGGGAGAAAGGCAGGAAGAAGAAGAGGAGAAGTCCCCTCTCTTCTTGCTTTTGGCACTTGTCTCTGAGAATAGCTGAGTTTCTGCTGTGAAGCCAGCTTTTGTCTGGCACTCTTTCCTGCTGAGGTACCAGCTCCCACCAGAAAGAACCTGTTGTGTTTCTAAGTCTTGCCTGGTGGCCTCGACTCCTGGTACTTACTTAAACCACTGCTTCTCTTGGCTCCTGAGGGTGGAAGTAGCTTCCTGCTGCTCCTTATATCTATTTTGCCTTGCTATTCCATTTGCCTTTTAGCTCAACCAATATTTATTTAACAAATTCCATTGCATGGACATAGGATTGCTCTTCAAGAGAACATGCTGTGGGGAGTATAATTGACTGACAGCTTCAAGTTGCTGCATCTTTGGACACACTATCACATACAGAATTCCTCTAATGGCCAATCTTTGCTCTTGGGGCTCTTCACTGGCCTAAGCCAGACTTTTCCAGAAGTTTTCTGTAATCTGAGGCATTTCCTATGAAGTCCTCCTTTTCTCCTCTCCTCTCATGGTTGTGAGCCTGTTTCATGCTCTCTCCACATACTGCTCCTTTCTCTTTTTCCTTCACAGGCACTTTCCCCAATCAATCTTTTGCAGATCAAATCCCACATTGGCATCTGTTTCCTGGAGGACCCCCACTGACACAACCTTCAGAAGATTTCTTCTTTATTGAGCAACTTAGCTTGATTCTCTTTCTCTGGCTGGACTTTATTGTACCACATACCAGAAAATGTAAGGCCAACATATGCTGTAGGTCCTTTGTTAAAAATGTTATGTTAAACAAAAGAATTTTTGTTTGCCCCATATTTTATCTTCAGACAATATCAATCTCTGTCATTTTTGTAGCCATCTGAGGAAACAGGATGAATTCTCCACTCAAAATTTGGTTTCGAAGTCAAAACTGAAAATGCTACACAAACTTCAAGAGAGTAGGAACTTTCTGAGGAGAGCAGTGAAGGCCTGCCAGGCAGGTCCAAAGTGGCTTTAAGAGAGCAAGAAAAAGAGAGCAGCTAGGAGTTTTTATTGTGATTAGGGGCTAGGTCTGAGGCAAGCGTTCTAATGCATAGACAGGAACTTGTGTAGGATTTGAATCTCCCACCAGCATCAAAGGAAAGAGCACATGGGCTTTTTATCAGCCCACATGTGGACGACAAGGTGAAGAAGGAGAAATGAGGCTTAAAAGCTCTCAGCAGCCAAAGGTCAAAAAATAGGCTGGTGTCAGTATCTTTATTATACTCACATATAGTAGATTCTCAATGATGAAAAAAATGTACTTTTCTTGACTGTAGAACTTCTGAGCCCTTAGCATTAAAATGCTTATTGTGAATCTGCCAGAAAGAGAATATAGAATTTTTCAAATGAACTTGTTCATAGAACCCTATTTTTAGAGAATCTTTAGGGGATATTGCTCCATGAAACATCCTTTGGGCGAATATGTATGTAATTTTTAAACACAGAAATTCATCACCTTCAAAGTTTTGTTTTTTTAAACTTCTATCCTAGTTAATCAAGATATGGAAGATGAAATTGTGGCTTACTTCAGTTAAGAATGCAAGTAATTCTTTTTGTTGAATTGATATTAGATGACAGTGTGGGAGATGACTGAGGCTATAAAAGGATGGAATGTGATCAATTCAAAAGGAAAGCAATGGGATTATTATATTCCACATGTCTTAAATGTGCCAGGTTATATGGTAGAATTCTCTGTAACAACACACTTTTTCTGGCCCTTAAACCTTTTGATTGAAGCTCTAAACCTGATTATTATCCAGATGAATAATTCATTTTCAGTCTTGTGCTTTATACTTTGATGAAAAAAGTGCTATTTTATAGTTTCCATGGGAAAATTTTGTTCTTATCATCACTGTATCTTGGTTTGATTAATTTCTATATTACCATAATATGAAAACAGACTTTAACGTTTATTTTTACTAAGTGGAAATAAATCAGTTTTATTATGTGTGTCTTTTAGGTAATGTGCTCTTTTTTTGTTTCTCTTTCTTCCTCCTTTGAAAGCTCATTATGAATTCAGATTAAATGCATTAAAGGCTTAAGTTTCCTGAAGTATATCTAGATAATAACCTATCACTTTCATTCCTAGTCTGCTTTTTGATTTTTTGTGATTTTCTTATCCTCATATGTCTAAATTGAATTTTATCAATAGATCTATTAGAAGCTGAAAATCTGATATTTATCTTTAATTTTTAGTAGTTTTTGAATAAGCATATCACTAAGGCTGTTCTATTTGAAGATCAGAACACACTGAACATTGTGCTAAGTTGCTGCGTGATTATAACAAGTCAACAATCAAAATTTATGTTAAGCAAAAGTTCATGGTGATCAAAATGGGTATACAAATAAATGACAAATAATTATTTATCTAGCAAATAATTTATTGTTCCATAAAGTTTTCCCATTTTGTTTATTTAGAAGTCACATACAGATAAAACAATGTCACTTATTTATTCAACTAATTATTCCTAAGTGAAAATAGATGGAATCATCTTGTATTGAAAACACTGGTAATAGAATATTCATTCACTCCATATGTATTGAACTCCTGCTATATACAAGGGGTCATGTCAAGTGGTGGTGGATACGTGTTATAAACAAGAGCTATCCCTGCTGACCCTGGCATTTTTCCAGTGGGTTTCTGCTTAGGTCTCTTGCTATGGTTTTGGATTCGTACGACTATGTTCTTTCTGACTCTCCAAATGACTCTCATGTTCCTAGGTTGACAATCTTGTTATGCCATATCTTTTGCTCAATAATTGGGTCTCCTCACATCAACATCCCTACAATCCACTGAAACCTTTTTAAAACGCATAGTGCAATTATATTCCTCAAAAAATGATAATTAATTTTTAATCAATAAAACACAGGCCCTCCTTTATTTCATGATGATTAGGTAACCCCTAGTGTCTGAACTCAGGCAATTTACTAGACAGCTGCCTAAGGGCCTCATTAATTAAGTGGATCAGTGAACCTATAAGGGGGTCATGGAGTAGAGCAAACACTGCACCAAGAATCACAAGGGTAAAGAACCTGATCTTATTTGATTCAATTTCATCTACAGACTAGAGATAACATCTGACCATGATACTTCAAAGGGTGATTGCAAGGATCAAATGAGGTAATATTGATGAAAATTATTTGAGAAATCATAGAATAAGACTAATGTTTAATGTTGGGTTGGAATATGCTGGGCATCTTTCCAAATTGGGATTTCAATCAGTTCCTGTAACAAACTTGTGAAGTAGGTGGCCAAGGTAGAAACTCTCATGCAGCTTACACCTTGTGCAGTGGGATTCCAACCTCAGTGTTCTCGTGTTATTGGGTTACAGCTTTCTTGGAAGTTAGTAGTAGGAACTTTAAATAGCATCTTATAACTTGGTGTTAGATATGTCTTTATTTCTATGTTTCTTATTGATTTCCGTTATGAAAGATATGAAGTGAGGATTTTAACTTGTCAAGAATATTTTTTGTCAGTCTAGTTTAAAGGTAATGAACAAGGAATACTGTTAGTAAAGAAAAAGTGATTGAGAGCAAAGCTACTAAATGGCATTCACATCAATTCAGATTGATTCTCTTTCTTTGAAATGCCAATTCAAAAATACAAATAGAAATACAATGGCATGATGTATGAGAGGTACTTTACCCTTCTTTAAAAATTTAATTATTATTATTATCTTTCATAGGGATACTTCAAAAGGGAGACTTATTTTTCTGACTGCCAACCTGCAGGTAGAAGGGGTATTGCCACATTAAAAAAAATGTTTTCTTGTTCAATACTGTTGAATAGGGCAGGATCAATTTCTTCAGTTTTTCAGAAGATAATTAATATCTTAGGTAATATGCAATACAGTCTTGTACAATATTTAAACAATGACTTTTGCCTTTATGAGCTTCTGCAGCTAAATTGATTTCTTTGGAAGTTATGTCAAATTATGGCACCTTGTCTCACCTTGATTATATTTGATTCTTTGCTCAGTCCTTCTCTCCTGACTCTGATGAGGAGGAGCAAAGAGAGTTATTGACACTATGCTTTACATAAAGCATAAATGGGAAGAGGGAAAACAGAAAGCTCCTTTAGGAAACACATGCTTCTCTACATGCTGCAAAAAATGTAGGATTGGAAAAAAATGCTCAGAAACAGACCTATAGCAAATAAAATATAAAAAGAATATGTAAGTGACTCAGAAATTGCACAGGAAGCCTACGGTAACCAAGTGGATTAAAGGGATCAAATCTACCTCTATTTCTTTTGGAACATGTCTCCTAATTGACTGTGTTGTTCACCTTGGCTCCCTCTGCATCTCTTGAACTCCTGCTATATACAAGGAGTATTGCAGATAATACTTAAAAATGAGTATTTTATCAGGTTATAGGAAAAAGTGCCATATATAGATGGGTGGATTAAGGGGTGAAGGTTAAGGGGTGAAAGGGGAGTAAAGAATGCAATAGTGTTTCAAAAAGAAGAACTTGGAAGGAGTTACAAATGTATAACTTAGTAATCATACTTTTATTTGATCGATGCCAATCATAAATAAAAATATCTTCTATGTGTTACGATAGCATCTTCCTAGTTTTCCCCAGCAATGGGCAAAATTCATGTACAGTAGATTATCATTATAAATTAGTGTTACGCTGAGACCAAAGTAAATTGAAAATTCTTCAAAAAAGTTAAATTTGTTTTTCTATACCACACAGTGCTTTAAAAGGCGTATTTCAAGCATAAATTCATTTCAGTTTATATGACCTCTATTTGGTGATGGTTTTATTGATCTGAGTGAATAGTGGGTAGCCATTGAGGCAACAGTAAAAGGCAAATAGATCTGGATTTTTAAAGGAAAAAGGGAAAGCTTCTAATAAAACCTAACCTCATTATCACCAAAAATAAATAATTTGAAAAATAACTAAAAATATAAGTACTTTTAAAAGAGGAGATTCAGATACAATTCTTATTCTTAGACCAAACAAAAGATGTAGATTGTTACCTCCCAGCATCTGGTGAGGATAAACAGTGATGATGTAAGTCCAAGTGCTTTGTAAACTAAACTGTCACATAAGTAAAAGGCACTTCTATTGTGTGTGAACACATTGAGTCAAGTTGTCAAATGAGTTTGGTCTCTCTTTTTTTATAGATAGGGAAGTCGTCCTACACTGGAATGACCAGATTGAATTAACACAGGCATGAGGACAGAAAAATTCCTCTGCCCTAGCAAATAAATGGTGAAATCGTATCTGAAAGCTTTTCATCCATGGAAATAACCAGTGGGGATCTGGCTTTGGCAAAAGCTCAGAAATAGGGAGCATATTAGCTTTGTGCCAAGGACCTTGAACACCCTTCCTTAACGTGTCTGTAAGTCTGGCTTTGCGGAAACAGATGTCTGTATAACTGGGAATCCTTCAGCTAACTGAAGCACAAAATTCTTTGGGATAGAAAGATGGTGGCAATGGTGGTAGTATTGGTAAGATTATTCAATTTGTCAGAAAAAATATAAAATAGACTAAGACAAAATATGTTCATGTTTGAATAATATGGGAGTTATTTGGTTTGGCCATGCGTAATTTGAAACAAGAGGTATTTTTTTTTGACTAATTTTTAGCAGAGAAAGCATAAAATGCTAAATGCTGTTATTTCTCTTTGTCCAAAAATGTATTCACATCATGACTAGAAACATGGTGTAATTCTAAACAGCTATACAAACCTAAGGTATAATTTCACTTTATAATTTGTGAAGCCATACTAATTCTTTTACTTGCCTTGGCAGGCTGTCTAAAGATCTATTGGAAAGTTATAGCTGTATTTATTTTATTTTCAGGGATGTCACCACACTTTTGAGCAGCTGCGACAATTCACTGCTGGAATAACTCCATCCCAAAATTATTACTGTAAATTGAAGTCCTATTTTTCTGCCCCAAGTGTATTCTTAATATTAACAGTTGGTAATTAGTCTGTCCTTTGGAGAGACTCTGAACAGTTTTGAAGAACATCCTGCATGTTTAATCAGTACATTCAAGCCAGACAATGAAATGTAACATTCAGTAAACTGTGGTAGTGTTCACTAATTGCTGATGCTATCTCTATTTTGTTATGTTTAAGTTATATTCTTTGATGTTTTAAGAATCATTTTATTTATTTATTTATATTTTGCTGTAATTCTTTCTAAAAAGCTCAGGTTTTGAAAAAACTACAAGACATTTATGGATGCAAAAGTGAAGAGTAAGTTAATAGAACAGTGTTCTTTTATAGAGACAAATATATATAAAATATTTCTTTTTAAAATCATTAAACTAAAAAAAAAAATCACTAAACTAACAGGTAATTTATTATTATAATATTCAACCTACCTTTCCCCATCTGGATGATGTACAAATGAGCATTATTTTGCTACATTATACCAATCTAGGTACCTGCATTCCATATTTAGAGAGCATGTTTTGGATTTAAGCAGTTAAAACTACTAGAATTATGATTTCAGAATGGTGTTGCATTTTTAAACATTTTCATTTTATTTAATTTAAAACCTTTAGATCTACAAACATTTTTATTTAATGTTCCCTTACAGTTTCCTTTGCATGCTGCCATGAAGACTTAGGAAGCACATGTATATTTGCAAAGTTTCATTAAATTATTTTACACCATTGAAGCAGATTGTCTTTATAATTTATTACATTTTTGTTTAGGAGTCCAAATTAATGCTATACACAGCAATGTAAACTAAAGTCCCATAAATCTTTTTTGTTATGCTCAAAATAAAATCCTGTTTCAGAATTTTAATAAAATAAATTTTATTAAAAACAAAATTTAGAATTGGTTATAATATTTTTCTTATTTTTGTGTATGTAAAATAAAAGCTAGCTTTTAGTAGAATTTTGCGTTTTTACTAGGTTTCAATTACCTGCAGACACTGTATTTGTGTTGAACAATTTCCCTCCCTCCCTCCCTCGTTCCCTCCTCTCCTCCCCTCCTTCCTCCCCTCCCTCTTCCCCTCCCCCCCTCCCTTCTCTCTTAGCCTCCCCTCCCTCCCCCTCTCCTCCCCTCCTCCCCTCCCTTCCCTTCCCTTCCCTTCCCTTCCCTTCCCTTCCCTTCCCTTCCCTTCCCTTCCTTCCTCTCTCTCTCTTTCTTCCCATTTTATAGCTATTTGAAATGCTCATTGGTCACAAAATTGATAAGATTTTATGAAAATGAGACTTTTGGGTAATTTCAGTACCTTGCTTTATAAAACAATTATGGTTATACATATAAAAGATGCTTAGAAAATGATCTCATTAAAACAGGTCCAAATAATTAAAATGCATACTTGACTGGAACCTTAATAGGTCACTCAAATTCTATCTCTGTGCTCACAGGATTGAGAATACAGTTTACATAGAATAATAGAACTAATAAAATAGACTATTCCATAAGGTCTTTTTAGAGAACTGCAAAGGATTTTGCTGAAGCAACCCAGTAAACTTACAAATGAAGAAATCATCAAAACTTTGACTAGAAATTACTGTTATTTATTAATATACCACCAAAATAGGTTTTATTGGAGGCAAATAGAACATACAGCCTATAGTCAATATAAATTATACATACACTGTTTCATTTATGCCTAGCCATTTTAATAGTAATTTATTTGGGTAGTAGTTAATATCTCTTGGACATGAGCCAGAGAGAGAGAGAGAGAGAGAGAGAGAGAGAGAGAGAGAGAGAGAGAGATTATGATAATACATTCTGTTACTAAATAGGCTGAATACTTCCAAGCTTCCAATAATACAGCTGTTAACGACAGTGGCTTTGCTAGTTAATCAGATGTTTTGCCACTGGGGATTGCCCATGTGAATGGAATCTGACAGAGGCTTCTGCTTCACCTCAAATGTAATGACACAAGTGTGTCACTTATTAGGGACTCCAGGAAAAATGCACATGGCATTCACCCTCAAGCAATGAGAGCTCCTCTCCAAGTATCATTTCCATATATGATATGATAATAAGTCATTCTTTAACTAAATAATGATTCAAAAAAGAATGCAAGTGTTTTGCATATTTAATAGCATATATTTTTCTTTTGTATATGTTTCATTTTGAGCTATTAGAATTTTACTGTCTAGGGGCACAGACTACACCATTTAAGAAACTCAGTTGATCTGTTAGCAATTCCCAGAAGAAGAGATGAAAAAACTCATTTGTAAGTAAAATGTGAACTATATTATCAATGTCTTCCTAGTCATAGTGCCATAAGGTGGAAAAAAATTGGGTTTAAATCTATTTTAGATTATTTAAACTATTTTACATTTTGGTTTACTTTTTAAGTTTTTCTGAGAATGTGTGCTCATTAATTAACCTGAGTTATGCTTTAAATAAACGTGCTTGTCACCTTTTTATAAAAAGCAAGATTATGTTCTTGATGTGATGTATCTGATGCATTAATTTTCTGCATCAAATTTCAAGGTTATGGAATAAAAATACGACAGGAGTTGACTATTGCGGGTTGGCACTAGAATTCAGATTCTCCGACTCCATCAGTAAAGTTAGTCAGCTGCCAGAATATTGGGCTGATAAAGGAGATGGATCTTTGGATTCAGCTCTGTCCTGAGGATGAAGGGAGCAGTTTGAGGGTGAGCAACACTTTGGGGTAGCACAGCCTTTGTAAAGCTTGTTAATAATAATTTACAGACATGAGAGGACCAATTAAGAATTTGTTAGCTGTCTGCAAATAGGAGAAATTCTTTAACCATGCTTTTGAATATCAACAAAATTAAATTTTCTTCTTGAAAACTGAATCTTAAATTCCTTTATTACTAATAATAAGGGATTAGCAAGCTCAACATCTCAAATTTTAAAAGAAGCATGAAGTGAGACCAAGAATAGTTGAAGGGAAATCATTCCTATGTTCTTAGGATATTACTTATGAAATAATGTATTTTAAAAATAGCTTTATAATAGTACATGGCAAATATTATCTACAGGAGTCTTCCTTTTTTCCATCAGTTAGATAGATTGCTGTTAGTGACCTGTTAGTCTCCCCTGGGTTTGCATCATTCAGACTAAGCTTTATGTAGACATAACTAGGTCACCTTAATTACCTGTGGAAATAAGGCATACTTGTGAAAGTTTCAGTGATAATTACTCCAAATTGCCAAAATAGTGTATGCAAACCTTGGAGGTACATGCTGGAAAGCACTGCATGACCAAGATCAGTCAAACCAGATGGTTTATTTTTCAAGTTTTCTAACACTCTTTAAAACTATTTTTTTTACCATAATAAAAAATGCAATCTTTGCCAATTATTGCACTGAGTATATACTTTATCAATCAGTTGTTAGATTTTTCTTCCTTTTCTTTAAATTCTTTTGAGGTATTTAAGAAATCAACGGACTATTGTAAAGGAACAAAGGAAAGTGAATCACATGCTTTGTTTTGTTACTCTAAAATGATAGCATGAAACTCTAATTGGCATGATTTTTTCCCCCGCAGACATTTCCGTACCTGTCATTTTGTCATAGAAATAAAGGGAGGAACGTTACAAAATGTATGGTCTTTAACAGCAAGGGACTAAAATGTTTTTGCATTTTCATATGGCTAGTCATAAAAGAGCTAGCTGCCTGTTCACAACAATTCCTCTGAAGATTCAAAACTCTCGTAGAAGCCTAGTAAGTGATGGGACTTGAAAAGACCAAAATCAAACTAGATTTGAGTAACATTCGCTGTTTTGAACTCTGAAAATTCCTGGAAAGTTTTAATGAATTAAACTTATTTCTAATAATGGAGATCATTATTTTTAACAAAAATAATGAAATAAGAACTTTTTCATTATTCCACAAAAATTAGTAATTATTTTTAAGTCAATTCACTTTATGCAAGAGAGGAGGTAGTTTTTATACTTGAATTAAAACGTGGTTTTCAGAATTTTAAGAAGTTAATGGAGTAAAACAAATAACATAAAATATTTACACAGAATTGTTAAAAAAATAAATTTCTGAATTTTTTTTTCACTTTCAAAGTGAATAGATTTATAAGAAGGTCGATTGCAAGTTTTTATAGAGTTAAATGATGAAAACACATGGACACATGAAGGGGAACAACACATGCTGGGTTCTTTCAGAGGGTGGAGGGTAGCAGGAGGGAGAGGCTAAGAAAAAATAACTAATGGGTACTAGGCTTAATACCTGGGTGATGAGATAATCTGTCCAACAAACCCCCATGGTACAAGTTTACCTATGTAACAAACCTACACTTACATTCCTGATAAAAGGTTAAAAAATTAAAATTCATCTTGCAATGAAAATTAAAAAAAAAAAACCAGTAGTACTATTATGTATTAATCCACAGCATAAGCATTTGAAATTTGAGCTTTCTGGTATAAAATAGGAGAATACATACCATTTCAACTATTTTTTGCCCTATACTGAAGGGTTTTTATGGTGTTGCCCCCAAACAATTTTGCTATTGTTCCTCTTTTTTTTTTTTCTGAGTCTAAGTTGGAAGTGATATAGCACACTTTTCCAAAAAGAATATATTAATATTAAGTGAGGAATACTGCTTTGTTGACAGAAGTCTGAAGGAAAGAACATAATTTGGGTTCTGGATACGGTATTTTTATATTTTGCAAACCTTCTCACAGTTCCTCAGGTTCAACAAAGTGCTTTATATATATTTAATGCTTCTTGAAATGCTGATCAGGTATTATCTGAAAATATGAACTACACTTAGAGCTGAAACTTCTTTATTAATTTATTTAATTTTACAATATTTGCCTATCTAGTAACTTCCTGAGGCCAAATTAGTAACTTATGTTGGTTTCTAGGACTCTGATCCCAGCTGCCATCTCCAATGTGAATACTTGTTACAGAAAAAGTGGGAGAACTGTGCTGAATATCATTATTTATAAAAACAAATTATAATGGCCAACATTTATCAAGCACTTAGTCTAAGCTTTATTCATTTAATCTTATGAAGTTTATACTATCATTATCATCCTTTTGCAAATTATGAACCTGACCCCAAAACAAGAAACATGTCAAGGGTTTTCCAGTTGGGACTGGAATCTTGTCTCCAGTCTTGCTGATTCTGAGACCTATGAGCTTAGCCTCCAAAGACATTGTCTGCTCAGTAACACATGAGGACAACCATGTTCTAGATGCAGGTTCTGGACATCTGACTGCTAGGAAGCCTGGTAGAAGCCATTTTGTCCAAAAATTGTGAGAGATTAGACCTTTTGTATCATTCCATGTTGTATCTTTTTTCTTTTTCTGTTTTTGTTCCAGTGTTAGAACCCACAACAGGGCTTAACAGATGGTCCACTGAGATCAAGAAAGTCACCAATTTTAAGCTTGCTAAAGGGGTTAATTTAGATCATACACTCATAGAAATCTCAGTTGTTTTCTTGCTAGCTTCTAAATTTAGGTTCCAAAGCCAAGAATCTCTCAGGTGTATCTTCTGAGATAGTGAAATGGCTCACTGGAGTGTGTTGATGCACTTAAATCCAGTTAAAAGAACCATTTTAGTGATATGATCTAGTTATAGTACATTATGTGACTTTCTATGTAGTAAAGATATTTACTCATTATTTTTTTCCATTATGGTAGTATTGCCTCATATTTCTGCAGTGTTTGGATCTACATTATCATCTCCTGTGAGCAGCTCAGTAATATGAGCCATTTTAGAGAGGAAGGTTTTAAAGATGAGAGTGTTGGATGTGATTTGTCCAAGGTGATGAAACTAGGGAGTCAAATGCTCGGAACTGGATCAAGTGATTTATCTATTTTATCAAGATTGTTGCTACCCACTTGCAAGTGGTAGAGTGTGATCATTTGTAGTCCTGGCCATATGTAAATAAAGTCTCTAATCTAGATATAATTGAATTATAGTCTACAGTATTGTGATTTGGACATCTGTATTTTCTAAAAGCTATACTACTCATAGTTTAGAATTCATCTCCTAAATAATACTCTTCTTTTTTTTTGTTTAGTTTTTACCATTTTTATGGTGATAAAAAACACAAAACATTAAATTTCCTGTCTTAACTACTTTTAAGTGTATCGTTTAGTAGAGTTATGTATGTTGATATTGTTGTGCAGCACATCTATATAACTTTTTATCTTGCAAAATTGAAATTCTATACCCATGTAATAATCCTTCCTCCTTGTTTCTTTTATTTTAATTTGAAATAATTCCAAACTCACAAAGGAAAGCTGCAACTATAGTACTAAAAACTATCCCTCCCTTAAAGCATTTGAAGGTAAATTGCAGTGTATTTTCTTTTTTTTTTTGAGATGGAGTTTTGCTCGTTACCCAGGCTGGAGTACAATGGCGCGATCTCGGCTCACCGCAACCTCCGCCTCCTGGGTTCAGGCAATTCTCCTGCCTCAGCCTCCTGAGTAGCTGGGATTACAGGCATGCGCCACCATGCCCAGCTAATTTTTTTTATTTTTAGTAGAGACGGGGTTTCACCATGTTGACCCCATTGGTCTCGATCTCTCGACCTCGTGATCCACCTGCCTTGGCCTCCCAAAGTGCTGGGATTACAGGCTTGAGCCACTGCGCCCGGCCGTGTATTTTCTATAAACAAGGAAATTTTCCTGCATAATCCCAGCATAGCCACTCTTGAAGAAATTAACATTGAGATATTCATTGAGATATAAATTTCTTCAATTCTAATAATATCTTTTACAGTCATAAGATCCAGTTGAACATGACATGTTGCATTTGTCGTATTGCTTTCATTTCCCTCAGTTTGAAATAGTTCTTTAGTATTTCTTTGATGTTTACGAGCTTGACTTTTACAAAGACTGCTATAGCCTAGTTGTTTCTCAGAATTTCCCTAAAATTTCTGTTTGTCTATTATTTCCTCAATGTATTAGTTTGTTTTGACACTGCTGATAAAGACATACCCAAGAATGAGAAGAAAAAGAGGTTTAATGGACTTACGGTTCCACATCGCTGGGGAAGCCTCACAATCATGGCAAAAGCCAAGGAAGAGCAAGTCACATCTCATATGGATGGCGGCAGGCAAAAAGAGAGTGCTTGTTCAGGGAAACTTACATTTTTATAACCATCAGGTCTTATGAGATTATTCACCGTCACGAGAGCAGCATGGGAAATACCTGTCACATGATTCGATTTTCTCCAACTAGGTCCCTCTCTAAACATGTGGAAATTATGGAAGCCACAAAATGAGATTTGGGTGGGGACACGGAGTCAAACCATATCACTCAACTTAGAATTAGGTTATATACAGCAAAAAAAAAATTGTAAAAGTGATGCTATGTCCTTCTTGATGAATCCTGACAAATGGTACATAATTTCAATTTGTCCCATTATTGGTGATACTAACATTGATCATCGAATTAAGGTGGCATTTGCTATCTTGTTCCACTCTAGAAGTACAGTTCATTTTTTATTTTATAATTAATATTTTTAGGGACAGATTTTGAGATTTTATATATATATATATATATATATATATATATATATATATACACACACACACACATATATATGTATTCATATATATATATTATATATTGTTTTCCTCAATCCTTTACACACTACTTTTTACCATCCATTGATATTTATTGGCTAAAATTAATATGACTAAAGGTTGCTAAACCTTTTAAAGTGATTTTATAACTTTCCATTTCATTGTACTTACATGAATTGCAACTCTACTATAAGGAAACAATTTCTCTCCTTTCCATTTGTTTGTTTATTTATATCTTTGTGGATTCATGCATTCCTGTTTTATTCAATGGCTTATAATCTTCTAGTATAATTATTTATTTTAATATTATAAATTGACCCAATTTGGCTGCAAGAAACCTCTTCAAACTCGGTTCTGAATCTTTGTGACATATCGCATTAGTTTTGAGTTCTTCATTCCTACTTACACAAGAATACACTCCAGAGTTACTCTAATTTTCTGCCCTAGCCTTGTAATAAGCAATTTTTTATAGTAAACCTTGTACTTTTTTCATGAAAAACATATTTGGAAATCAAGATTCAAGCTTTGAGAAAGTCACAGGTCGCTGCTTCAGGCCATCTCAGTGGACACCTATTTGTACCTATATTTCACTGATGTTTCTTCATATACATGTTGAACATCAAATGTTTTTATTCATATTTCCAAGTAAAATCTACCACTGTAGTATTTATTCTAGTTTTCTTCTTTTTCTAAATGTAGTTCTCCCTTTTTGGACAGTAATAAACCTCTTTTAACAGATATACTTTTTATATATACCTATAACTCATCTCTGGCTATCAATGCTGCCTCCTCCACTGCTTGCACAGATGCTATGGAGTTCTCCTTGAACTCCAACAGCCTCAGCTTCAACCCCACTTCTTCCCCACATCAATGCCCATCTTGTTTGACTCCTTATAATGGCTTTTGGGCTAAACTTTCCTAGAATAAAAGGAAAGAAGAAACAAAGATGGGAGTTAAAAAAAAAGGAAAGTAAAAAGGAGGGATAGAAGGAAGAAAAAATAAAAGACATTTTTGGAGCAGAATTTTTTAATACACATAATATCTAACACAGTGACTTAAAAGTATTAATTGATCAATAATATCATATGAATGCCAAAAGAATGAAGAAATGAATAAAGAACTTCATTGAGGCCTGAAAATAATTTTATTAATATGATTTTAAAAAGTGTGGTGACAACTTGCAAGGTAAGACAAATTATTTATTTACACTACTATCTCAAAAACTTGCCAGTAACAATTAGGATTTAAAATTTGAAAAAAGGAGGCAAGTTTCCTGAAAGAAAGAACGGAGCTGATGGTAAGTATAAAGTTACACAAATGTCTTTAATCATGTACTTATTTGACAGCAGATTTTCTGAGTCCATTCTATTTTCTCCTTTTATCCCTTACATTTGACTGAACTGAATAACAATAATTTTGTTCTCACAGTATGCTTTTGGAGATAAATAGGCCCCATGTTTGAATTTTATTCTTTGCTTAGTGATTATATAAGGTTGGAATATTTTAATATTGATTTATTTATCTGCAAAAAAGTATTTTTTTTACTTTTTGTGGAAATTAATGAGAAATAGTTTGAGTATTTTGAAGTGCTTCCACGTACAAAATATTTCACTCTAGAGTTTAATGATCTGTATATCAAGCCTTTAAAATTATCATTTATTATTATTAGTTAGACTCTTTAGTTACTTTTTAAGTGTACAGATTAAGTGTGTTAGATTTAGTAGGCAGTTTTTAGCACTTTTACCAATTGCATTCTTATTCAGTTAAATCTTTACTACTATGACTTCTTATTTGACCCAAGAAAATAGAATCACTTTTATAAGTTTATTTGCCACCAAGTTCTTCAACATTATTTTTGAGGTCTACATCTCTTGCTTATATTTTACTTTGGAAGTTGCAAGATCAATATAATCTGAGTTTGGAAAATATTTGACAAAATTCAAAAGAGGAAAAAGATTCTATCAAAATACACCTGAATAAGAGGTATAGAAAACACAGATATGGTAATGTTTAAGGAGAGAAGGCATACATGGGAACTCATGTTGAATAATTCCATTTATACAATGTAGAAACACAGTGAAAACTCACCTGTGTTCCACAGGATTGTATAGGCAATGACTAGAGAGGAGCAAGATGATGCTTTGGGGGTTGCTATCATTTTTCCGTCTTTAAAAAAAATTCCAAGTGCTAATTACAAGGCTGTGTTCATTTGGAGAAAATTTAATAAACTACATTTACAATGTCTACACTAGTGTTTGTATATGTTATCCTTCAAAAGCAAGTTTTAGAAAAAATCATGTCCACGTACCATAGTACAGAGGCAAGCCTTCATTTAGTATGTTCACCTGTTTATCAAACTTCTATTTCTACTTAGGTACAAAAAGTACAATTAGCTTCTACATCTCTGAGAAGAAATAATTTTGTTGAGGATATAACAGAACTTGTGAGTCATCCAGCAGGAGATGTTTTAATGTTGCCAAGAACTCAGTAAAGTCTGTGAGGGATGTGGCAAGGTCGTTTGTCAATTTCACATCAGCATGGTTTGGCACCTGTTTGTAAGTAAAGAATTCCACTGTTGGAAACTCACTTTTAACAAAAATGGTCTGCTTCTGACCAAATGGTTTATGCTGCAGCAGAGGTGAGTAAGACTGTCCCTGACCATATTAATAATCAATATAGGTGGCTGGTTTAGTAATTTCATGATTGACATGACTCGTGGACTTATAGTTTATGAAGACAGATTATGCCAAATAATATTGTCTGGTCACTTTATCCTAGAGGAGTGCATCTTTATAAAGGTGTTCACATTCAGCTTAGACTTACAATGTAGATATTCTGCATTTTTATTTTTAAGTGAACTACATATCTCCCTTTAATCTGATTTGTACTTTTCTTGGTGATGGTGATGATGACAACTTTTTTTCAATTTTGTTTCTCCTTTATTTACAGTACATTTTTTCAGAAATGGGATAGCATTCTCATGGACTTAATCATCTTTCATATTAGCTTTCAATACAAAAATGACATGCTTAACAGTTACAGTGATTTCATCCAGTTTTCTCTGGAACAATTTGTGACTGAACTAGTGAATATGTTATGTCCTAAGGTAGTGCTAAATTTGGTTAATGCTGAACTTTCTCTAATCTATCTTTCTCTCTTTTGTGCTTATGTAAAATAACACTGCACATAAAAACTGGGCAGCACAATAGATGTTCATAAAAATAATCAAGGTAGGCATGTGGTTAAGATGTGCTCAATTGTTTCATTCAGCTTATTTAGAGCTCAGCATTTTCAACATTTCTGTATGTAATTCTCTAGTATTTATAAAGCAAATCCCAGTTGGATTGTTTATCCCTTCCAAAATAACTCATTAGGATAATTTTAATGGTGAATATTTTCTATTTAATGTGTTTTGTGAATTGGTCTCGTGTTCACTGCTTATTAAGGTAAAAAGTTGAAATTATTCCCATATTTAATCCTAGTTTTCTTTGATCTGATAATGTATCCAGTTGAATAAGTAGGGTTTTTTAAGTGAATGCTTTAAATTTAACTATTGAATAAATAGGCATAATACTGAAACTGGTTATTAGAGTGAATGCCTAAATTGTTATTATTTCACTAGTATATACCTCAGCTACTATGACTCTTCCAAACCAATACCTTTTGACCAATGATAAGATAAAAATTCATTAAATGGCTTTCATGCTTGTGCACTAAGCCTGAGTCTGAGAGCTGTCTAGTGATTTTACTTCTAGACTTAAATAAATCCTTAGTTTTTTTAGAGCATCACCTTTATTTGAAACATTTCTGTACAAGACAGCTGACAAATAACACCAACAGCACCATCTGCAATTTGACCAGTATCACATCACTATAGAAAATCTAGACCTGAGTGAAACTAAACACAATTTAATAGAAGAAATATTTAAATAATCTGGAGAGGAATAGGAGTGACACTTGTCCAGGTGGGATTCTAATCAAAACCTTATAAATGAAGGAACAATAGGGGCATGCTAGGATAGGGAAATCAGGACTGTAACTAGTAGAGGCAGAATTAGTTAGGTCAACCAGGGTCTTCTTAGAATATAGCTAGAATAATTTTTAAGAATTGTCTTTTAAGGGCAATTATCATTGTGTGTTCTTGATGTCCTGTCAAAATAAGTTGTCTCTAAATGTGTGAATTCATTGCTGGGCTGTCTACTATGTTCAATTGGTGTATATGTCTGTTTTTATGCCAGTACAATGTTGTTTAGATTAATATAGCTTTGTAATTTATTTTGAAGTCAGGTACTGTGATATTCATTGTTGTTCTTTTTGCCAAAGATTGTCTTGGCTATCTGCGTTATTTTGTGATTCCATGTGAATTTTAGATTATATTTTCTATTTCTGTGAAGAATTTTGTAAATATTTTGATAGGTATTTTGTTGAGTCTGTAGATTGCTTTGATTATTATGGGGACTTAAAAATATTAATTATTTTAATCCATAAACGGACGGTATCCTTCCATTTATTTGAATTTTCAATTTTTTTAATCAATATTTTATAATTTTTGGTGAAAAGACCTTTAACGTCCTTAATTACATTTATTCAGAAGTGTTTTATTTTTGTAGAAATTGTAAATGGGATTGTTTCCTTGACATCTTTTTCAGGTAGTTTGTTGTTAGGGTATAGAAACACTACTAATTTTGGTATCTTGATTTTGTGTCCTGACACTTTTCTAAATTTATTAGTTCTAACAGTTGTTTGTGAGTTTTTAACTGAGTTTTGTGTTTTTACCTTTAAATAGTAAGCATTATTTTTATCATTCTAAAACTTAATGTTGCATTCATTATTATGTTTGTCTATATATATCTTTTATTCATTTATTTTAACTGCTTCATATTATATAAATATACGAAACATACTTTTCCTGTTGATGAACTTATATGCAAAGAGATACTTATTTGCTTATGTCTAGAATGTACTACCAGTGGGAACATCAACTTTACTTTGTTCATTAACATATTGACAGTGCTTAGAAGGATATTTGGCATTCAATAATCATTTTATTCAAGAATTAAATGAATGCTTGAATAAACATTTAAATTTTACTAAATATTTTATTCTTAAGGACTTTGTCAGTGCAAATTTTGGCAAGAAACAGATGGTGTGCTCAAACTCGATCACCTGAGAAAGACTTTGATAAAGGATTATTTACAAAGAATTGGGCAGAGTTTAGAAAAACCTTAAGTGTTATTTCAAAATTTTATGCCTAATTATCAAACTTAATCCTGAGGGAGAAAGAGAAGGAAGTAGTAACTAGAAACAAAGTAAAAAGAGCTCATGGACAGGGCTGCTTTAGCTGTGACCTTAAATAGAGTAGGCAATTTAGCAAGACTTGTATTAAATTTATAGAATAATTTGGGAACATTTCCCATTGGCATTACATTGAATGTCTAAATCCACACACAGTTGGATATATCTCTTTAGTTATTCAAGCTTCTACTAAGACCTTAAGTGAATATTTATAATCTTCTCCATGAAGACTTTTGCATTCTTCAATATTTGTTTCAAACATGTAATATTTTACATGTTTGTTGTACATGTGTAAGAAGATTATTAGTTTTGCAGTTTCCTTATGTTGCTACCAATTCAATCAAACTATTTTATAAGCTGTAGTTTTTTGAGTACATATTTTCTTAGTAAAAATTCAAAACCAGAATTATGATATACTAATAGTTTTATTTTGTCCAGTGTTTACACTCCCACATTTCATTTTTCTTCTTATCTTGCAGTACTTGCTAGAACGTCCAAAACAGTATGAAAAAACAGAGATGATAGTGAATATCTCATTTTTTTTTTTTTTTGCCAAGTGAAATGGTAATGGTTCTGAAGTTTCAAAAGTAAATTTATGTCTTAGTTTACATTGTTATTAGTTTTGGCTTTTATAATATGCTTAACAGCTTAAGGAAATAACTTTCTAGTTCAACTTTTCTAGCAGTCTATATCAAGAAGAAGTGTGAAATTTTGTCAAATATGTTTTTAGGATATATTGAAATTATTATCACGTTTTTGTTTTTCTTCAAGCCATTAACATGGTGTTTTTACATTAATTAGTTTTCTTAGCTGAATCATCATTAACACAAATAACAAAAACAAACATCTGTTAAATCTTATATGCTGATATTTTACATAGGGTTCTTGAATATTTACTTATTATCTATGTTTTCCTTTCTGTCTGTATTTTTGTTTCTTTTCTTGCATCTCTCCTGTTTGCTGCCATTCTTCCTTATTTCTTCTGTCTATATTTTTCTTCTTTATTGATTATTTCCTCCTTTATTCCTTTGTACTATCATTGTCATACATATTACATCTATGTATGTTATAAATCCAACAATACCATGTTATAATCATTGCTTTATGCAATCACATCTTGGAAAGACGTTAGGAGAAGAAATGAGAATATATAGGATTTTAATTTATTTTTAACCACCTATTTCTTTTTTCAGTGCCTTTAATTTCTTCTTGTAGATTTCAATTAGCATCTGATATCACTTCTTCCCAGATCT
Source organism: Callithrix jacchus (assembly GCF_049354715.1). NCBI lineage: Eukaryota > Metazoa > Chordata > Mammalia > Primates > Cebidae > Callithrix > Callithrix jacchus. The sequence goes on from NC_133507.1 coordinate 113,311,840, forward strand.
GATAAGAATACATTCTCTTGGTCTTTGTAAAGAAAAATTCTCTTTGTCTTCCATTTTTAAATGTTTACTATAAGTTTACCATAATTCTTAGTAGACAATCTTGTTTTTATTTCTGTTTTCAGCACTTGAAATTGTCATTTCACTGTCTCTGACTTCTCTAGTTTCTGATAGAAGTTCTCCTGTATAACTTGAGCCTTTTTCTTTTGCTATTTTCAAAATTTTTTTTTGGTCTTTATCTCCCAAGAGTTTAACTATATGTCTAGTTGTGAATATGTCTTTATTCAACTTATAATTTGTTGAATTTTTTGCATTTGTTGTTAAATAAACAGAACTCTTATTACTCATTTCTTGATACAGTTTATATATTCCCCCAGGTTTCTGAGGCTTTGTTGACTTTTCTTAATTTTTTTTTCTCTGTTCTTCAGGTTGGATAATTTCTATTGCTCTAATTTCAAGTTCACCGATTCTTTCTTCTGCCATCTCAAATCTTATGTTGAGCCCCTCACATGAGTTTGTATTTCATTTACTGTACTTTCCAACTCTGGAAATTCTGCTTGATCATTTTAAATAACACATTTTAACTTCTTTTTTGAGATTATTTATTTATTATATTATCATCGCTATACTTTTTGTTAAGCATGGTTTCTATTGTTATTTCAAACTATTTATAATAGCTATCCTAAAGTCTTTGCTTAATCTAACATCTGGGGATAATCAGAAGTTTCTATTGACTGCGTTTTCCTCTGAATTTGAGTAGCATTTTCTTGTATCTTTCCATGTCTTATTTTTTTGATAATATATCAGCAACCCTGAATTTGGTTCCTAACTAGCTTCAACCTGATTTGTTGTTTGTTTATAAATTTGCCTAGACTACATACATCTGTGTAATCAGGGAAAGTTTATAATGTAATCTAGTAATGCATGGCTGCTGATTTCTGCTCATTTTTTTCTATGGTTTTATTTTTAAGCCTTGGTTCCTGTGCTGGCATAGCTTAGAGGTCATCCAAATATGGGTCAGATTTTTCTCCAATACTTAAAGCTAGTAAAGCTTCAACCCTCTGCTAATGGATTTGTGTGTTGGCCGAAGAGTATATTCAAACTTTATTTTCAAATCTGCCACAGCTTTTACATTCTGCAGGCTGTCTTGTGACTCTTTTGAGAGTTCACCTGGTCCCACCAGCCATGTGGAGCAGTTTTACTTGGATAGTGTGTGTCCACTCTGGTCACTCTACACATGCACATGGTATGTAGTGAGCTTATTGAGCCCTCTATAACTGTCTTACCTCCTGGAACTCTCTGTGAAATCCCCAGTTAGTCTGCTGATACTTTCTGTTTGCTTGCTGCTGAAATAGATGCTTTAGCTAACAATGCTTCAAATGAAGTGAGTCTCCACCAGGAGCAGCTGCAAAGACACTGGTTTTCACAGCTTGCCATGCCTTGGTTGAAGTACCATGATGACAGAGCTCAGGATGTTGGCTGAGGGAAAAGGAAACAGTTCTGGAAATGAATGCCATAGACCTTTATTGTTCTTTTATAACGTTCATTAATTTTTATGAATAAACACTTTGTTGTATAGCTTTGGTCAAATTCCAGAGTACCAAAATAGTTGCTTTGAATATTTCTTCCAGCCTTATGCTTAATTTTTTAGAAGTGATTTTTTACATCCTCATTCCATCATGCTAGGAGTCATATATCTATTATAACTTTTTTATACTTTACGATGTAGCAGATGATCTCGTTTGCCAAATGATTATGTCCTTTGCGTTTATTTATAACTGCTCCAACACCATCAAGGTCTGAACACTTCCCTTTTTTTGTGATTCCCTGAACCAGGTGAGATGTTTGAGTGTCCCCTAAATGGTTTCTTTACAACTTTGATTTAAATCCAGGTTAAATCTTTCTTGGCCAAGTCAGAGTCTTTTAAGTAAATCAAATTTTGTTTATCAATTTATCAGCTTCAGTTGATGGGGCTCAGAAAAACAATTTTTTTCTTAAATTCTTTTATCATATTAATAAATTTATAATTCTCAGCTGGCAGGTCTACTTCTGCCACAGCTGACCTGCTTGCTTAACTGGATCTTGCTTTTAGTACTGTGTAGTGAACAAATATGGACTTAGCTGTTGGTGACACATATTTATTGAGCCTACTGTAATAAGAACCCTTTCCCACTTTTTTTGGATTTCTCTCTTGAAATGAACACATAGGTTACTATTCTTTTAGTCTCAGCTTCTGCATTACAATTGCTTTTCTTTTCATGAACAAATGGTATCTATATAAAATTTCAGGTAATAATATCTTCACAAGAGAGAACCTCAGGTGATTATTCAGTAATAAATGACAAGGAAAATGATTCTGAGATTCCTGGGTGATAATAAATATCAGTTACTACCTCACCCTGATGGCTAGTTTCAATGTTCTGCAAGGATAATGGGAAAAGAGTAATAGCTATTACTATTGAACTACTTACTATATACTAGATGCTATGGTTTATCTGCATTACCTAAATTATTCTGTGTAGTTCTCACCAAAAAAAAGTCCACACACAAAATAGGAAGTAATTATTGTTAATATTCATATTTTAAAGTGAAGAAATTGGCACTCAAGAGATGGGTTTGAAATCTTGATATTGAAGAGAACAGTATGATGTGGTTATTAACTGGGAGAGATGCTAGCTTCACACAACAGGATGGCTTTACTGGTGCAGCAAGCACGAGTGGTGCTGAGGAAAAATGTGAAAAAAGAGTAAATCAGTATTGCATTACATTCATATGTCAGAAATTTCAAATAATATTAGCAATAAACTGGTTGATAGGTGCAGCAAACCACCATGGCATGTATTTAGCTATGTAACAAACCTGCATATCCCTCACTTAAAATAAAATAAAATAAAATTCCTTTAAAAGTAAGTTAATATTATTTGTCATGTATATAATTATTGTTATTTCATACAGCAGTAATAAAGAACTTGAATGGTTCTGGATTGCATATGCCTTCACAGATACACATTATATCCAGGACATTTTTAACATCTTACTTCTTTGGTTGCTATAATCACAAGAAGGCTGCTGAACCTTCAGATATTAGGCCAGCATTCCCAAAAGAAAGAAGGAAGAATGGTGAGAGGCAAAGGATCAAAGAGATAGGCTTGTAACTTTTCAAAAACTTTTCCTTGATTTCATCTCTTTAATATAATACTTCCTGGGGTGATACAGCATAAAGTATTCATACGGAATTATATATCATTTTTGTTAAGTATTCTTGCCAAGATGTTTAACCTGAATCTAATCAATGAGAAGTTAGGCTAACATCCAACTTACAATAAATACAGAACTAAAGAAACAGAGAAAAACGATTAGAATAAGCAATCATTTACAATAATATTTAGACTACAGACCATTTTATAAAACAAGCAACAAAGTTTTATCAACAATTCAAAGACACGGAGGAAAATGAAAGAAAAAATATGGGTAAAATTATTCTTGATTGAAAGAAGACATATATAAGGCCAACAATCATATGAAAAAATGCTCATCGTCACTGGTCATCAGAGAGATGCAAATCAAAACCACACTGAGATACCATCTCACGCCAGTCATAGCTTAGGATGCTTTTTCCTTTTTTTTTTTTGAAATTAACAAAAAAAAAAGAATGATAACATTGCCAATAACACTTAAGGACATGAGAAAAACATAAAATAAAAATCGTATATAAAATGTGATTTCAATTATATAAATATTTTAGAAATAAAAATAAAAATATTTAAAACTAACATTACTGTCATTAGTTTTACTTTCTGGCAGGGATAAAGGGGATGTGGTCATAGGGAGCACATATTAATATATTCTCCGTGTAAATCTTCCCATATCTTACAGACTGGTATGAGATAGAGAAAGAGTGAAACTAAGACTAGATAGTGAGTTATTTATCAGATTCATTGAGGCTTTAGAGATATGAAGGAGAGCAGAAAGCTATATTGCTCCATTTAGTAATACATGGGGAACTTTTTGGCAAATGTGAGAAAGATCAAAGAGAAGAGTGAGAGAGAACAGAAAAACATGGGGGAAGTCCAAAGGCTGAAACTAATTTTAAGTTGTCTGCATTTCTTCTACATGAACATCTGCTATGTCCCCAAATAACAGTAAAGTAGGCTCCATATCAAATGTACACGAGTGGCCATTGGTGAAAATTGGAAAACGAGTGACTGCCACACCTTAGTGGTGGAGCAGGAAAAAAAAAACAAGGATGGTCTCCAAAGGCAAGATATCAGGGAATTTGCAGAATAGCACAAGGATAGCTGGAAAAAGAAACTGGAATAAAAAAAAAAAAGGAAGAAAGTAGTCTGACTCTTGGGCTATGTTTACCTGGTTTAACCCTTTTCGTGTGTGTCGTTTTTTATCTTCCTTTTGTCAGTTTCATACCATGCATTGAAGTGGATTGGCTCTATGTGCCCCACCCTCTCGATACACACTCCCTTTAATCCTGTCTTCTAGTGATTGTTGTTATTGTTCTTGCTGCAGATATACAACCACATCATTTTAAATCTATTTCCACATGTGTTTTTCAAAAGTATAAAAATTTTATTTACAAAATCATAATGTACTATGTGCACACCAATAAAATAAACATATTTTATTAATATTATATAACATTCAGGCCAATTCAGAATTTTTGAATTATCTTTTTAAAAACTATCCTTTGGAATTAGAATTCAAACAAAGATTGCTCATTGTATTTGATTTTAGTCTCTGCTTTTTGTTTTGTTTTGTTTTGTTTTGTTTTGTTTTGTTTTGTTTTTTGAGACGGAGGAGTTTCGCTGTTGTTCCCTAGGCTGGAGTGCAATGGCGTGACCTCGGCTCACCGCAACCTCCGCCTCCTGGGTTTAGGCAATTCTCCTGCCTCAGCCTGCCGAGTAGCTGGGATTACAGGCATATGCCACCATGCCCAGCTAATTTTTTGTATTTTTAGTGGAGACGGGGTTTCACCATGTTGACCAGGATGGTCTCGATCTCTTGACCTCGTGATCCACCTGCCTCGGCCTCTCAACGTGCTGGGATTACAGGCATGAGCCACCCCGCCCGGCCCAGTCTCTTTCTTTTTTTTTTTTTTTTTTTAATTTTTTATTGCATTTTAGGTTTGGGGGTATATATGCAGAACATGCAAGACAGTTGCATAGGTACACACATGGCAGTGTGTTTTGCTTCCTTTCTCCCCTTCACCCACATTTGGCATTTCTCCCCAGGCTATCCCTCCCCACCTCCCCCTCCCACTGGCCCTCCCCATTTCCCCCCAATAGACCCCAGTGTTTAGTACTCTTCTCTCTGTGTCCATGCGTTCTCATTTTTCATCACTCACCTATGAGTGAGAATATGCGGTGTTTCATTTTCTGTTCTTGTGTCAGTTTGCTGAGGATGATGTTCTCCAGATTCATCCATGTCCCTACAAATGACACAAACTCATCATTTCTGATTGCTGCATAATATTCCATGGTGTATATGTGCCACATTTTTCCAATCCAGTCTATCATCAATGGGCATTTGGGTTGATTCCAAGTCTTTGTTATTGTAAACAGTGCTGCAATGAACATTCGTGTACATGTGTCCTTATAGTAGAATGACTTATAGTCTTTTGGATATATACCCAGTAATGGGATTGCTGGGTTAAATGGAATTTCTATTTCTAAGGCCTTGAGGAATCGCCACACTGTCTTCCACAGTGGTTGAACTAATTTACACTCCCACCAACAGTGTAAAAGTGTTCCTTTTTCTTCACATCCTCTCCAGCATCTGTTGTCTCCAGATTTTTTAATGTCATAGCTGTAACAATAATATTTAAGTGTGATGTTGAGCAAACAGTTGTGGGCTTCAGTTTTTTCTATCCATAAAGCAAAGGATTTAAGATAAATTATCACTAATGACCCCTGCAACATTGTTTTTATTAAAACTGTATATTTTCTTTCATTTTCCAAATGTGAGAGAATTTATCATAGGAAGATTAACTAACATCCAAAAGGCAATATTAGAACACCTGATAAGTTTTTATTTCTGTCTTCTTAATATATTTGTCTATAATGATAACATTTCTAATATTTAGTCTTTCAAGTCACAGTACAATATGGATATTATGGACTAGTGTGCTCCATAGACATCACATATACCATCCAAGCCTTTGAATTCATACACAGAGGTGGAAACTAAGGGTCACTTTTCCTTTGGGGAGAAATGACTTTAAAGGGCTATCTTACTGGAGACCACAGTAAAAGTCTCTTAAGTGGTTATAATGTCAAACCTCTTAAAATGACTTTAAAAGTGAAATATCTGTAGACTTTGAATCAATCTACTTAAGCAGTATCAACTATGAGATCCAACAATTACAGTAGTTCTCCTTATCTTCAAGGAATATGTTCCAAGACCCCCAGTGTCTGAAACCATGGATAGTACTAAACTTTCTCTCTCTCTCTCTCTCTCTCTCTCTCTCTCTCTCTCTCTCTCTCTCTCTCTCTCTAATATACATATACATACACACACTCTCTCTCTCTCTATATATATATATATACACACACTCTACATACATATACACACACACATACAAACTATGTATAACATACACTATTATAACTATATATATAACTATATACATATATAACTATATATATATATATATACTATGTTTCTTCTTATACGTAGCTACAATAAAGTTTAGTTTATAAATTAGGCATTAAAAGAGGTGAACAATAACCACTAATAAAATGGAACAATTTTACCAATATGTCATAATAAAAGTTATGTGAATGTGGTCTTCCCTTCCCCTCAAAATATTTTCAGGCAGCAGTTGATTGTGGGTAACTGAAACTATGGAAAATGAAACCACGGTTAAGTGGGGCTACTGTACTTATAAACAGAGGACAAAATTCCCATCCACAGTGTCTTTGCTGGCGCTGAGGTGACGTGTAATGAAACACTGCTGGGCTGGAGATTTATAAGGAGCAGATGGCAGCAGGATTCTCAAGGAGCTTTTGAAATGCAATTGAACAGGATAAGTTCAAGCAGGGAAGACAGAAGAAATGCTTTAAAGATGAACAGAATCACAGTTTCAACTAATATACCCTACATGTGGATTGCTGGGAAACTGTGAAGAATGGGGTCATTCTTTTTGATCAATGCTTCAGGTTGACTGAGTCTAAATTGTAGACCTGAGACTAACAGCAAGCTAGAACCACATGAACTTAGATATATATTATAGAATACATGAATAATTTAAACAGTGCTGATCTGATGTCTTGTTTTAATTATTTGTGGATAAAAACTCCTTACTTAATCAATTGCAAGGCAAACACTTGAATTCCTATCACTATACAACTTTTCATTTCAAAACACCAATTTTAAACAAACACATGTAAATAATTTTTTACATTTATTAAAGTAGGTTTCTCGATGCTTTTCATCAAGAAACTCCTTTTTAACTGACTTATTTTACAACCTTGAATCAATTCAATAATACTTTTATCCTTTAGATTTCTAGTTAATTCAGAACACATTCACATTTTTATGAAATTTGCCTAAATTTGCTATAATTTATTCATTTTGAAAATGTAAACTAAGACTTACTAGGAGCTTACTATGTACCAAACACTGGACTAAGCACTTCATATGCATGTTTAAAATTTAATATAAAAACCATCTTATTAAATATGTTCTATATGAACTCTCAATTTATAACTAAGAAGACTGAGAGTAAGTGAATGTAAGTAACTTTATCAAGCTCACACTACTGGTGAATAGTAAAGCTAGAATTACACCCTACATCCCTTTTATCTCCTAGAATAGTCATCTAATATGTCATATAACACATAATGTCACCCAAATCATGATTTACCAATCCCAGGAACTTGAAAACTCTTAGTTGATTCTTTCCACTTCATAAATTTGTAATGCAAAATATTTTTTTATCATTGATCAATCAACATAAAATTATTATTTCAACTGATTTTAGCACCTTTAGTAGACATTGTGTTTGAGCCCCCATTATCAATTTTACCCTAGTTGATAATTTGAGCAAGTCATGGCAATCCTAAACTTCTTGCTTGGCCATTGAAGAGAGACAGGTGTGTTTGCCATTTCAAAGAAAGATGAACATAGAAGCATGAGGTCAACCTATTCTCCTATGAGCAACTAGTCTTAGGATGAGGCCAGCATTGTGGATGAGAAAATTGGGTCATATATTATACTGTGGGTCTCTGGACATACTATGGGCATATCTGTGGGTCTCTGAATATGCTGCCTCTAAGTACATCCCTACATATACTGACTCTAAATACAGCCCTACTCCTTTGTGAGCTTGTACATTTAAAAATTTTAAGACAGCTTAAGTAGAATTTCTTGCTATTTGCATACAAAAAGTCGGGGTGGTATGAAATCAGAGTTGATAGTTGTCATAAGATCACATCAGAATGAACTTGGAAGTCAGGCAGGCCGGGCGTGGTGGCTCATGCCTGTAATCCCAGCACTTTGGGAGGCTGAGGTGGGTGGATCACGAGGTCAAGAGATCGAGACCATCCTGGTCAACATGGTGAAACCCCGTCTCTACTAAAAAAAATACAAAAAATTAGCTGGGCGTGGTGGCACGTGCCTGTAATCACAGCTACTCAGGAGGCTGAGGCAGGAGAATTGCCTGAACCCAGGAGGCAGAGGTTGCAGTGAGCCGAGATCACGCCATTGCCCTCCAGCCTGGGTAAGAAGAGCGAAACTCCGTGTCAGAAAAAAAAAAAAGAAAGTCACACAAAAGTGTGTAACTAATACTGTAGAAAATAACCATTCTTAGTTTTAAAAGAAATGATGGCATGATGCAAGATTTCATTAATAGCCCTGTCCTGGAAGCGTTATGCAGCATACATTCTTTGGTGGAGTGCGATAAGATCTTTCCTAATATTAAAGGCATAATGAGAATAGAGTTTGTATTAAAGAGAGTGCAGGAGATACGCCAAATGTGCGGTAAAAAAAATATAATTTTTATTCACTTATGCTACGGTATTGGTTAGGTTCCGGGGATAAAGAAGAAGGAATTGACAAAGATGAATAAGAGTTACCTAGGTTGTACAACAGTAATAATAAAAACAACATTAATGTAGGACTTTTCTATGTGCTTATCATTGTTCAAGGTCCTTTAGTTACATTGACTAATTTAATTATTCAATGGTCTCATGTGATACTTATCATATTCTTTTTACATATGGGAAAACAGACTTACTTGTCCAAGACCACATAGCTAGTGAATGGCAGAGCTAGGATTAAAATTCATGTAGACAAATTGCAAGTATGGCGCTTTTGGGGAAAGAAACTGGCCTTGGAAAATAAAGCACATGTTTTTAATATATGGAGTTTGAGATGATGATGAGGGTCCTGAATATCTAGGATCAGAGCTTAGGTGAATGAATGGTTGGAGAAGTGAGTCATAAAAGCGGTAACAATTATATCACATAAATTTGAAAAATATCTTTTCAAGACTATTTTTAAACAAGAATTCAAATGAGTCATGAAATCAATATGTCTTTAATTTACACAAGAAATATAAAGGGTACAAATATAATAACAACAAAAACCAGAATTTGGCAGTAAGTTTGCTCTTACCATGGTGTTTGCAAAAATGTGTGTTTCAAACAGAAATGAGGTTATCGTTTGATTAACTTTTGCCAGTTTATTTCACTATTATTCTATCTTTTCTATCTAATGTGACAGAAATACTAAATATGATATGACCACATTGTACTTCTTATAAAACAGCGTCTATTCTTCTTTGCATTATTTAGTAGTTAAAGAATCATTCTGCAAATGATTCTTCTTTCTTCAAAGATAAATTTATTTTTATGAAATTTCCTAAGATACATAATCACCTGAAGAAGTGGGGAAGAGTTGACTTGCATGATAAATTATGCTTCTTCTGTGTATTGTATTCCCAGGTTTACTTGATAAATGGTAGAAAGGAGAAGTGCCTGCAGTCTTATGGATTAAAAAAAATGCCTAAATTTATCCCAAGCAAAAGCATCATTTCATACTTTATCAGCTGGAGATATTTTATAATCTTCATTTGGGTTAATTACTTAGGTTATCAGTCTATCATTAATTCAAATCTGAGTTTTGACTGATTTATTCAGACCATCAAATGTACATTTAAGTAGCTGGAGGCTTTTCTTGAGTGTTTAGGTAAAGGAGAGAAAGGAAAACAAAGAATAAGGGGTTAAATTTAATGCTGCTGTGGACCAATATTCTATACTTTCTATACCACGACTACCATTTTTATTTTAGGACCTATTTTTCTTATTTGGTTATATACAAATAATGCAAAATAGTGAGGTTTATCAAATGAAGTATATATACTACACATCAAAATGTATATATAACCTATACGGAATATATGATCTTAAAACTAAAGTTCCATCTAGACAAAGTGGTTTCAAGATATCCTCTTCAGACTATAACTTCTTGGCATCAAGTCATCACGAAAACATACAGCTATTGAGCTTAAATATAACCATCTAAAATATTTAAACCATTGTAAGCTTATCTTAAAAAATTGACAAATTGACATCTCCAAATAGTGTTTAATGTAAAAGTACAGGCATGCAAATATTTGGTAAACTATTCATTTCATATGGACTTTTCCCAGGTTTTAAAAAATACTTATTAACTGGCACCTACTATGTGCTAGGCAATGTGCCAGAAATGAGAAATGAGGAGAAAATAGTATATATGGCACGCAGCACTGACCTCATCCATAAGGCATTCACTGATATTCTAGTAGCAAACACAGATGGCATTGAAATAAAACATTTCTACTTCAGATTTTAAAAATAAATTTATTTTTTAATTTATTTAAAAATAAATTTATTTATTTATTTTATATACTTTTACATTACTGCATTGTATTATTTCTGACTTTTTATTAGTTTCAAATAAATAACTACATAAGATGAAGTAGGGGAAATGTTAAAAATGTTTTAGATAAAATATTATATACCAAAATTTATTACCCTCCTACCTTTATTTTTTATTTTCCCAAAATAAAGTCAGACATTTTCCTGTTACCTGAAACTAAGATGAAAAGAACTCCAACCACTTATTTGAGTCGCAAAGGAATTGCAAACTGAAGGTTGTATATTTATTTGAAGAATAAGAATAATAAGCTTTGTACTCTATAAAAATTAAAGATTTTTTTTCTGAGCATAAAAAAGTATGCAAAAGAGGGGTCCAAAGTGGCTCCCGCCGGATGTCATGGCGCTCGCGAAGGCGAGGTCATCAGTTCAAGGCTAACCTCATAAGCTCAAACTGATTGGCAAAAAAAAAAAAAAAAAAATGCAAAAGATAATTTTTGTGACAAATATATAACGTGTATCTAAAGTTGATTGTGAAGAATAAGTTGAAAAGCCTAATATTTGTTTAAAATTGTTAAAAATATGTTTAAAGAGAAGGCAAAAGCATAATTATGTTCTCTTTTAACACTTTTCTGAATTTTTATGCTCCTTATTCTGCAGCATCCTGCAGAAATATTTTATGTTTAAAAAGGGGTGCTAATAAATGTGTGTGGAGAAAATGAATAAAAATGGTTTTATTGGAGAGAATATGACTTAGGTCATGTTTCTTTTCCTCCTATCCCGCTCTGAAATGTGGCCAAAGGCAATTCAATTTGTGTTTTATCTGAGGTGATGCTCTGCTATACATCCACTCCGGATAGTGAGAGAGCCGCAGAGGGGGTTACTGAGGCAGAATTAGATTAATCAAGTTTCCGCTCCATTCTGCCTTAAGGGAAAGATGACACCTGCTTGTGCAGCTTCAAAGTGTTGAAATCCTTTCTGCTTTCATGTGGTTACTATGCATATTCTCTGGTGGCTTGAATGAGGGGAATGCATTATAGTTTTAAACTTTGATGCCCCATTAAGATGAATATGCACCTAATGAGCTAAGAAATTACCGCTGCTACTTCCACCCACCCCTCCTCCACTATCGCGGGAACCAGCTAATCAGGTTGGGAGTGAGTCTTCTGAGTTCTTAAACCACTGGCTGTGAAATTTGGCCACGGACCATATTCAAACACATGTTTAGTATATTAAAAATATAAGCAGTAAGTAATGCTTCAATTAATAAAGAAGAAGAAACAGCTTGTCTTTTAATAATGAATACAGTCATATTATAAAATTTGGATATAAACAGGCACAAAACCCAGTGAACATTATTCATAAGCTAAATGTACTTAGTAATGTCAGTGTTTTGTAATTGAAGTAACTACCTTCACATATATATCTCACCAAATCATACAGAATATTTTGAAAAACAAGCAGTTTTTGTCACCTCAGTAACACTTAAGGGTTTTTTTTTTTTTTTTTTTTTTAGCTGTAATGCAGCAATTTAAGGCAGTCTGGATTTAAAATATGTCTTTGCTGCTTAGGTCAGGAGATACAGGAATGAAGCAATTTCAGGGGACAACACTGGGAGCTGAAGCCAATTATGTTTCATGTTATTCACAGATATTCCTACCTGCCAAGTGGAGTGCAGCAAGTTGTATTCAGACTGTGATCTATGAGCATGGATATGAAACTCAATTTTCTCTGGCATGAAATCTTCTAACAAACAGTTGACAGAGCAAAACACTGTGAGAAAGGAACAAATAAAAAATTTAATAAAGATGATGCAAAATTTTTAAATAGGGTATTTTATAATGTGTGATTCAAAGCCGAAGTTCAGCTTTTGTGTAAATAAATCATTCCTGGAAACCTGATGTTAGCACTAACCCTGAGTAGATTTACTCATAAGAGATCTCTTACTTTGAGTCGAAGTTTTATTTTTCCTATTTGCTGATTTTTGCATAGTTTTTTTTTAAAGCAATATATTTAGTTGGGTATTACACTGTTAGAATAACGCATACATTAAAAATATATAATAAATACTGAAATAATTTTTATCCATAATCATACATTTAATTCTATTCAAGTTCAAAAAAATGTTATTCATTGATCTCAAAGAGAAAAATTGTTTTAAAAAATAGCATTTAGCTTCTATGAAATATCAGCGTTAAATGTAAATTCTTAATTTAAAATTAAGAGTTCATACCCCTTTTAGAGATAACTCACAAACAAATGATATTCCTTCTATGTTGGAAAAAATTTGACATGTTAGGTTACAAACATGAAAAAAAAATAGTGTATTCATGAAATTTTAGAGTCAATATTTTCCAGGGTTATTGGAAAATGCATAAAGGCAGTGTCTCAGAGCATAATTATAATAAAAGTGTAGATGAGACCAAGTCATGCCTTTCCAGTTAGAATTAATAAATGAGTCAGAATTTATTAGTTTCCTAAATCCAAATTTTCATGATGATTTTTGACCAAACATAAGCACGTAATATTGTCAAAATTAATTTAGGTGTTTAGTTATCAGTATTTCCTAGATTTCTAAGTATAAAATACAAATGAATACAGAGCTTAAATTCAAATATGTTTCCTATTTTTATAACTCTGGAACATCTTTTCCTGTAAACTGTTTAGAACAATGCATCTGAAATTATGCACATTTTCTACATTTAAGCGTAATATAGTTGCCCAGTTATACAATAGCCTGGCGCTTTATCACTTAATACAACTTTCATCATGTATTGCTTCCTGGACATGTTTTTTTAAATTTTTTACACACTCCTTCTAGAATCATTGTGATTAAAATGTAGAGCAAAATTTTCTCCTTGCCAATAATCATAACTATTTAACAATTTAGACACTACCATAGCTGTTAAAAATTTCAAAAATAAATAAATAACAAAGTGATGAAGTATACATTATAGTCACTGAAAATATTTTTAAAAGAGATTTTTTTTTTTAGGATTTGAATTTCATTTGTCCTTGGTTGTAACAAACTTTTTATAATAAGCTAGTGTCTTTAAACCAGTAACCATTCTATTTCATAAGAAATAAATTTTGTATGGAGATTAGAACATAACATTTACTTTTAATAAAACTAGAGGTAACATTTAACTTTCTTTTTATGTCCAATATGCAACACATTTTGAGTGTTTATCTGTATATAATCTTTGTTTTCAAATTATCTTGTGATCATATGCTTTGTCTATATTTGACAGATATTTACATTTATTTGTAAATCCTAGAGAATATTTTCTCAATTACGGGTATTAATGCCTTTGGTCACTAGCTGGGACAAATAGTACTCATATTATTACTATATATTCCTTACTATTGTAATGTTGAATAATATTGTTTATTTTGTTCTATACAAAATGCAGAATTTTACTCTACATAAAATAACTACTTTTTAATTCCTGTTGCTGTTTGCAAAAAATATGTTAACATATATGTCATAGTTGAGATGTTCAGCACTCCTATAGATTCAGGAATTCTACTCCAGTCTTGGCATAGCCATTTTGTAATAGACTTGTTAAAGCCATTAAGATATATGAAAGATTATAGAAAGTGTAACTATACACTTGTATGCCTGCACATGTCAGGGTGGTACTCAAATTTTCTAAATATTATTTATTAGTATGCACATAAAATTATATTCCATTATAATATGTCACATTTCATTAATTGTTTTCATTCATTTAAATATCACAGGAGATAAGATAGACATTGCCTTTTCTAAACTGTCTCCTTGACCAAATGTTAGGAAAACACCAACCATAGCCTGAAGGCAATTTGTAAACTCTAAGCATGGAAACATTTAACTAAAATATATTATACAAGTTTATGGAAAAATTACTGTAGTATTCAGCGCTTCATTGTAAAAACTGGTATAAAAAGATATTATAGCTTAATAGCTTGCTTGTTTTATATCAGAGGAAAAAGTTTAAAAGAACAGAATAGAAAAACTTGATTTCACAGAACTGAAAAGAATGATCTCTTTCACTTTTGAATTTTATCCATGCCTTCTTTTGTGTGTGTGTGTGTGTGTGTGTGTTATATCAGCACATATAGGATATTTAAAAATATATATATGAAAATTATTTTATTATGTGTAGAGGCAAATGAAAATAGGGGACATTAGCCATTAATATAAAAAGTTTATTATTGTTTGTATAACAATGCAATTGTATGTTTTTCTATATAATGAGGGGAACTGCTACTTATTATAATACTGCAAGTGGCACTTATTCTGTATGTATTGGCATTCATTTAAGAAAAAAATTTATGTCCAACAAAAATTTGAATCCAGAATCTTCTAATCCTGTCTTAAAAGTGTGTTCAATTGCAGGCAGTGCCCCACATAGCCAAGTTAAGTTGTAATGATTCTACTAAGTGCTGACATGAAAGAAGACTTCAGTGACCACCAGTGCTCATCTCGTATACCACAGCACAAGGCTAGAAGCTAAAAAAAATGAATACACCAGTAATTTCTTTTCGACAATGATTTGACACCCAGCTGATGGGAGTTGCTAGCTGTATGACCTCCAGACTGTTAGCTCTGCTAAAAGAGATTCACTTGAAACACCCATGGGGTTATGGATTCCTGCTAATAGCAGCAATAGAATGGATGATAAAATTATAGCAGGGTAGAAATGCTTTCTCAATTAATTTCCCATCATGTTAAGGCCATTATCATTGGATGTCATCTAGCAAAATGGGGTGATACTCTCTAGGATCTATGAAAGTTTCCCTTACTTAGAACAATGCATGGTAGGAGATAATAGCAAACCAGACTTTTAAACTCTTTACCTTCAAATAAACCTTTCATAATATTGATCAACAAGCATTGACAACTGAACTTGGGTTAAAAATTATGCTTGTGGGAAGGGGTAGAAATGTGGACTTGAGGATGGGGTATACGTATGCCTTCAATGAGGCAATTCTAAAAATTCAAAGAATAAATTATTTCTGTCTAAAACAGTAACAAAGGAGACATATACATATGGGGCAGTAGTATACTTGCTTATGGGTTTAGGAGGATTCCTATTAGGCTGCTGGTTTCTGATAAATAAATATAAACAGAGAAGGAATAACCTTTAACATTAGGTCATCTCCATCGAAGATAAACTGCTTATTCAAGCAGTACTATGCAGTTTAATACTTTAGTTTCCCAGCTTTATTAAATTGACTCCAAAATGTAATGTAAATAAAATGAGTTCTCTCAGTTGTAAGTGGGAAAATGAGAGATCTTATAGACAAAATGAGGTGTGATATTATGTGTGTGTGTGTGTGTGTGTGTGTATTACACATATATGTAAAAAAGGAAGCTGATTCAGAAGCTAGGATTGAAAGTTTAGGTATACATTAAGTTTTCCCAAAGTGGTAAGTTTTTTTTGAGAACAAAGTATACCCAATCAATAAAAAAATTTATATTTCATCATTTGGGTCAAGCTTCCATTTTAGATTCAAGAAGTACTTATACCCAAAAGATACTTTATTTGGAAAGAAGAGTCAGATAAGTTGAGTCATAAAAAACTCTAAAATGATTTTGAAATCGGTTTAAAAAAGGTAGAAAGCATTATTTGCAAATAATTTAATTAAGCTCTTATCTACTGGACACTGTTTCACATCTTGATCCACTTTTGATTCTTTTTATTCTGTTTTATTATATATATTGAGAATTCTTTCACATCCCTGAAGGGATTATTATGAAATCTGATAGTCCTCCTAGGAGATACCAATCACGATGGTACTCTGTACTTCCCCTTTTTATTCACATTGGTATGTATACATGAGGGCAATGGGGCTTATTTGGAGCAGTTGTTCCAGGGACATCAGCTGCAGTGGGGGAGGCATAGCTGGGGCTGCATGCTCCACTGAGCCAGTAAGAGCTGGGAACCGGCAGGAGTCTCCACACCTACTGTGTTGATAGGATGCACTCCAGGTTCCTGGGTGCAGCTGCAGCCATCCAGCTGAAGCTCAGGACCCAGGCATCCCTTTGTTCTCTAGGGCCTGGGAAGCTCTCCTGCTACTCCTGCTCCCTGGCCTTTGCCTGCTCCCAGTGCCAGTTCCTGGGCGGAGCAAAGTTGTGACTGAGCCCAGGCGCTGTCATAACCTAGTAGGGTGTGCAGGTGCTCAGGGCAGTGTAGACAACTCAACCCACCCTGGTGCTGCCTGCACCCTTCTGTACTTGGAGCACTGAGGAAAACAGGAGAGAGGCTGCAGGGTGCTGAGGGCAGGGTAGAGTGGGCCTGCAGGTGTACATCGGCAGGAACAGCCTGTGCATCATGGATGGCATGGGAGGCAAACAGGTTCCTGAGTGGAAATGGGTGGGTCCCCAGTGAAACTCCACTTTCAAGCCAGGGACAGTCTGAAGCCTGATGGTGAGCTGCCCATTCTGGGTAGAATCTATAGCCCAGAGTAAGAACTTATAGTGCTTTTTATGGGCCTGCCCCTGGCCACCATGGACCAATTAGAACGCAATTCTTTCCTTCTGAACCCATTAAAAATTCCAGACTCAGGCAGAATCAAACAGACGTGGGTACTACCAGCTGCGGTAAGGAGCTCCTCACTTTGGGTCTGCTGGACTCATCAGGACGACGTTTCTGTGGAAAGGAGCTCCCCACTTTGGGGAGCCCAGATCTAGGAACTTCCCACGCCATGGCTGTGACCCGCCTTTGAGGCTTGTGGTTCCAGCCTGGTGTATCCAAGCTTCTGGGCTCCAATGCTATCCTCTCATCCAGAAATGGGTGCCTACTGCAGAAGCTGCATGTGGTACATCTGGTCCAGCTGCAGTCTCACACAGAAACAGGACCTGTGCCGGTGCCTCAAGCTGACTGCCTTGCCTCAGCAATGGATGTGCCTGGCTGTGTGCAGTGGCCAGACCCCATGGTCACTGGTCCACACATTCCTCACTGTTAGCACTTGGCTCACCCTTAGCAGGTGTGGGATCCAGACCAGCAGCATGAGCTGAGTGCAGCCTACCAGGCCAAGTGGGCAGAAGAACAAGGTTAGGGGGCCTGAACAAAGCAAAGGTGCCACTAGCAGCAGAGATTTTCAGCTTGAAAAGCAAAACCTAAGGATCGTGTGACATACACACGTTTCACTCAACTCTAGTACTTGTCATAAATATGCATGTCTGCCTGCTTTGTGCAAATGAATATCACTCAATTCTTGTTGGTACTGTTAATTTAATAATTTTCTCCACTTGTTAATAACAGATTAGGGACTAAATGCTTGATACCTTGTTTAGTGTTTCAAAGAAGATATTGAACTCTCCTTATACTATTGAAAACAACATGAGGTAAATTAGTTCATATCTATAGCTAAAATCTGTGGTTTGTTTTGTATGTTTTTACATTAGCTAAATTATATCACTATATCACATAATGACTCTTATTTTATATAGCTAACGAATTTACTGTTTTTGTTTTCATTCATTTTCCCAATGTTTATCATCCTCCTGTGAACTCCCTGCAGTAAATGGTTAAATTTTTTCTATATGTGATCCCAGGATACAAAGTCCAAAAGGACAGTTTACTTAAAAAATGTGTGTATCAAAGATTTTACTGTAATTTCAGGCTCACAACATTTAGGACAATATTCTTTTGCAGAGAATTCAAAAATAGTAATAACACATAACAGTAAATCTGCATTAGTTATAGTTTAAATTGCAGCATAAGTAGAAGTCCAGAGACCACACAAGGAACATAGCGTGTTAGTGACTCTGGAAATAACAGTGAAAACTTACCATTTAATAAAAATCTAAAGAATATGAGTGTATGTGTGTGGGATGTGTATGTGTGTGTATGTGTAATTCTGTGTATGTGTATACTTGTTATGCTGTAATACCCACATAATCAAAAGTGGATCAGAATAGCAAAATGACACAATAATTAAGACTGTATGCATTGGAATCAGACAGTAGGGTGCTTAAATCCTCTCTCTGTTATTTGCTAATTGTGAAATATTTAGAAAGCTACTTAACTTCTCCTAATTTTGGTGTAAATTATCTGTAAAAGTGAAATCATTCTTAATGTGGTACATTTGACTATCATTCATTGAATGATTATCCTTCCCTTCTCTGCCTGGGGGTGAAATATACTCCCCGATCCAATGACTCTGGGCCTGTTGGGGCCATGGAGTGTGACAAGATGTAATTCATGGAAGCTTCAAATGCAGCCTGCATGAGTAGGATTCGTCTCATATGCTGCCGAGATCCATGTCAAGAAGAACATATCACAGGTGTCATTGGACCAATGAGAATGGAAAAGCACTTGGAGCAGATCTAAACAATATTGGTGACGAAGTTCAGGAGATTAAAAAAAAAATGAGGCAAGTAGGAAAGGAAATAGAGTCTATAGCCCAGTAAAGTCTTAATTAGCACTTTTAATTTATGCATTTGAGGGCATAAATTTGGAGTATCATTTTTTGTTCTGTATTAACTAACTATCCCAAATTCTTTATTTCATTCCTTCTTGACTTAGTTTTCTCATTCTTGGGTCCTCGAAAATTGACCAAAATAAATTTGTTTTGAGTTTGTTTTTTTCTCTGAGGGATTTAGTTGTTTTTCTTCTGAGAGGAATGAAATTTTCTCCTGACTGTATTGAGAATTGTGGTAGTTTCTTTTCAAACTTTTTGATAATTTCTTTCTGAGGCCTTTATCAATATTTTTTTAGTTTTCTTTTATTCTAATTACTGTATGTGCCTGTTCAGTAAAGCACAACTATCACAAGCAGCAAACAATTGTCATTTTCTTCCTGCTGCCTATTTCCAAGGAGTAATTAATATAGTGTAGCTCTGACACATAAATAATACTTTGGTTTAAAAAATCAATTAAAATCCTTTTATGTAAAAAGTAAGCTTTAGATGTCGTTATGTAGTCATTGTGGTCATATATTAACAGGAAGAAGGCAACACATTTATATATGCATGACTGAACAAAAGCTAGAATGGCAATGTTGCTCTCTAAATGCTAAACCATCATTATTTTATTTTACTTTATTTTAGGTAAGACCTTAATGTCAGATTTCTAATTTCATAATTTTTTATCATAAAGTTGAAAATAACAGAAAGAAAAGAAATATTAGATGATTGTTTAGCATCACATAGAACTAATGCTATCAAACATTTGATTATAGAATTATTTTAAAATTATAAAATTATGATGGCAGATACTAAAAGTTTCCCCATAAAATATATACACACATTTACATTATATTTTGCATAATATTTATGATAGTCAATTTTATGTGTTAACTTGATTGGACATAAGGAATCCAGATTAAATGTTATTTCTGGGTATTTCTGTGAGAATGTTTTAAGGTGAGGTTAGCATTTGAATTGGTAAAATTTAGTAAAGTAGATTGGTCTCCCCCGATGTGTAGGTGGGTACCAGCCAATCCTTTGAAAGGCTATATAGAGCAAAAAGGCAGAGGAAGGCAGAATTCACTCCTTTGCTTCCTGTCTGCTTGTTTGAGCTGGAACATCTCATCTCATCTTCTCCACCCTTCAGGCTGGGATTTGCACCGTAAGCTCCCCTGATCCTTAGGCTTTGGAACTCAGATTGAATTAAACCACCAGATTTCCTGAATATTCAGCTTGCAGGCTATAGGTTATGGTACTTTTCAATCTCCATAATTGCATGAGCCAATCATTCATAAAAATAGATTTATCTCTATCCATCCATCTATCTATCTACCTAACATCCATCCATCCATCCACATACATACATACATCCTTCTGGTGCTGTTCCTCTGAAGAACACAAATACAATATCCTAATAAAATTTAATCTATTTCAACAGTGTTTTCTGCTTGTACCTATATTCTCTACTGGGGAAAAGGAAAGCCAAATGTATATTTTAGGTGCCCTAAAATATCATGATATCCTGAATAACCACCCATATGAACTGATATAATTGCTATTCCATGTTTAGGGAAGCAGCCCATTTCTACATTCACTGTCAATAATTGTGAAATGGAATTCATGAAAGAAGTTAATGTAGCTAGAGTGGATTTTATTTGGTAGGCATTTAGAATAATATAAAAGCAAGCAAACAAATACATAAATCACACCTGCTCATGAAGTCATAAAACCACCCTGTTTCCTTGATTAATGAGTATATAATGTAGGTTCTTCATGAGAAGAATAAAAAAATATCCCGATTAGTGATTCTGTTTTAAAGTACAGAAAATATGGCAACTATTTTTTTAAAGACTAGTCAAGAGTAGTAGTCAGAGAAAATGCGCCAATTTTAATTCATCACAACTAAATTTAGTCTTAAAGAAGTTGAATTCGAAGTAGTTTTATTGTCATTTAGTACCAAATGACATTTTCAAACTTTTAAAATTTCTCAAAGAATTAGGAATGGATAGCTGTATATGGGTAAGTAATAATGCCTCTGATTTCTATAACATACTATTCCAGAAAGAAGAGTCACGCAGTCTGAGACCTCTTACTGTGGGAATCCACAGCAATGTTGTATATACTTTAATGAAAGTCTATAATCTATCTATATATTTTTGCATTTTTTTTCTGATTTTGTGTATGTTTGACATGTCACTCTCACATTAGCATCTGAAATCCTCAGGGGAAAATCATCCCTAGAATACGTCACTGTGCTTGCATAGGCTACGTATTCAAGGAAAGTTGGCTGCACAGCAAAATGAAACAGAATTTTGCTTGGATTCAGTTCATGCCTATTATCTCACATGCATTCACAAACTTTACTAGTGTGACAATGAGGGATTTAGAAATTGGCTTGAAGGGGTACAGAACTAAATAAATTTTAAATAGTTCTTTTTCCTTTTTCTTCTTTTGTCTTACCTAACCAGAGATATTTGAAGTTTAGGCTATCTTTTATAGAAAAAATATGCTTAAATCAGATAATCTGAAGGTAAAGGAAAAAAAAAACAAAAGAAAAAAATGAAAGGAAAAAGGAAATTGCAAATTACATGAGTGAATCGTTTGAGTCTTTTCTTGAGTGGATAATTAGTATTTCTTTTTTTAGTTGTTATAGAAAGAATTTTGGATTCCGAACATCTTAGATTTGTATATAGAGATATATGACATATACAGGTGAGGTGAGATAAAGAATGAGTCAAGAATCCAAAAGGGAGTGACACCCAATTTTATGGCTAAAGTTGGTCTTACGCTTAGTGGATAATTAGGTTGAAGAGCTGAACATGCAGTATTATTGATTTGTAGAGTAGAGGAGTTTTGATTTCTCTGACTTACATGTCTTCATACATTATTGAAGAAGGTCAAAGGTGTGTATGCTAAGGACCATTGCATCAGCTTTTCAGGTCTCCAGAGAAAATAGTGAAGTTTGCTGTTCAGCTCCTCTCATTCTCTACTCAGGCATTTGTTGTAGGAGAAAATAGACATGTGCAGTAAACAGAGGTCATTGCCCTGTTCTTGTGTATGGTTATCCAGGTGGCGACAGTTGAACACTAGGATCAACATATTTGCAGTGAGCCCTAAAAGAAGCAAAATGTTTGTCTAATTCATGATTTTATCTGTAATATGATTATTCTGTAATAATGAAGACAGTGAATGCATGAGGACTTTTTACTATTCTTATAATTCAGGCTGGTCAATTTATGCATTCTTAACAACTATTAAATCTATATCCTTTTTCTTTTTTCCTCATTCTTCCATAATGTTGTTACATTTGGCCCAGGGTTTGACATGGTTTGCTTCATGTTTGCAAATTATATATGATTTTAGATCCAGATGTTGGACACGAACTCTGTAATCCTCTCTTGGGCTTCTATTGATATCACTTTAGTGAATAATTAATCAAACAGATCTTAGAAAGAAACTGTTCTGGCTTTCCTTGAAGTGCTTCTCCTTTCAGAATATACATAAATTACTTCTATATTAGTAAGTATATTTTTAAGAGAGAATATAAATTATATTCACATTAGTAATTTGTACTTCCTTAAGGACAGAAAGCAGATGATTCTCATCTTGTTGAGCACATATTTAAATAAATTAACTAGATTTACATTTATGTTAATTGGAATAGTTGATGTAACTGAATCACTAGTAGGCAAAGACTAAATAATGGTTTTCTGCTCTTAAAAATTAAAGATTAGCTGCTGTCTAGAATTGTGTCCATTTTAGTGTTTAGTTTCTATACATGTTGATCTGCATAAGATTCTGAACAAAATTATTACTCGATATGAAATGTTATCCATTTTTTTCCAAAAAACACAGTTATTTATCCTGCAAACATTAAAATTTTAAACTTTTTTTATTTTCAGTAAGAAGTAATGTGTTAGAGCAATAATAAAAATAAAAATGTATGGGAAACAAGAAACTATCAAATAAGCACAATCTTGGCACACTGTTTTAACCTTCACTTTTTTCCGATCTGGGGTTTGAAATATTTACTAGTAATATGGCTTGGCTTTGTGCCCCCACCCAAATCTCATCTCGAATTGTAATCCCCAGGTATTGAGGGAGGATCCTGGTGAGTGGGGATGATCATGGGGCAGTTTTCTCCATGCTGTTCTCATGAGATCTGATGGTTTTACAAGGGGCTCTTCCATCTTCACTCTCTTTTGCTTGCTGCCACATAGGATGTGTGTGCTTCTCCTTCTGCAATGATTATCCTGAGACCTCTCCAGTCATATGGAACTGTGAGTCAATTAAACATTTTTACTTTATAAATTACCCAGTCTAGGTATTTTTTTATAGGAGTGTGAAAGTAAACTAATACAATCAGTTACTTCAAGTTCACAGATGGAGCAAATCAGTTTGCTAAGATTCATTTATATCCTAATCCTCTAAGAGGATATTTACTTGCCTGAACAAATTGCTTAGCTTGAGGAACATTGCTGAGAAAAATAAATAAATAAATAACAGAACAAAACAGAGCTTTAACTTTCTTATCTGCATTATGGAAGTGATCATATTTATCTCTCAGAAATTTTAAAAGCCTTTTGTGCTTTTTTTTTACTAAGTAGCACTGCCTTCTTGTTTTCTCATTCTGCTGAATGCTTAAATAAATAATAAAATTAGAATCACAAGTGTTTAGTCTCAGTTTCTCTGCAAACTTAATAAACGCTAGACATTTAGAAGTATAATTTCTCACTATTTACGGAATAATATGAGATCTGAAAGTGAAAATATAAGTAGATCCTTGTCTTAACTTCTTCTTATACTATCTATGTCACAATGCTAGGGAACCGTTTCTCTTCTTGAACAGCACTCTACAGGTCTTGAATCTTGTTTGACACAATGGAAGGTAATGCAAGGTGTTCTTTTGGGAAGCTCTCTGCAGCTGAAAATATGCCAGTAAGCTTGAAATTTTCTTGGATAACCTGTGAGAAATGGCAGCATAATAGTTCAATTTCTCCATTTCTAGGAGATAGGAGGTGCGATAATTGGTCTCCTTCTATGTCAGTCATCACATAGACCATTTTCCCCTCATTATAAAAAGCTCAGGGGAGTTCTCATTCTCCTCTAATCTAATCAGAAAAGTTGAGTAGACACTTAGGATTTCAACTATAATTTTATTAAAAGAAAAACACTGATGGCACTTCATATTTTAAAATAAAATACAGACTATGATATATTTTTTCCCAAAAGTGTAAGCATTAACACTTGTTATGTATTTGTTTTATATTTTTTTGTGCATTGTTTTGGGGTTTTATGCCTGGAAAATAAAGTATCTACATTGGGTTTGGATTAATGTCTTGTTGAGGATAAATTTTTATTCCAGGGAATTAATAGATGTAAAGAATATGGTCTCAAATGGACTTAAATTAGCCAAACAATAAATTTAATTTTGATTAATTTTTATACAGAACCAACTGGCTCATCATAAACCTTATCATAAAATGAAGGATCATTATTTTAAAAATTCAAAATGAATGCAGCATATCAATCTATGAAATGTAGTTCAATAACTCATTCTGTACATATTACTTTTACAATGATTTTCCATTGTTATTTCAAATTGATAAAATATACTCATTAAATACTTCCTTCAGACATAGAAGCATTGCTTGGTGTATAATTGTTAAAATTAATATCAAATTAATGTATTTTAATATTAATGTATTTTGTCAGCTTTGTCATCTTTATAAGTACACTTTTTCTTTAGTAAATATGTACGAAAATAGTATAATGATAAAATGTCTGATTCACGAATAATACTGTCATTTAAAATATAATGGAATAGTAGATGGTCTGTAGCTTTATTCAGATAATCATTTTCATATTTTCTTTTAGAAAGTAGCTATCTAAGACTTCTGAACTTGCTGAAATTTTGTTTATGGACTTTGGTGTTTTTTTGTAATAGAAAGGAAAAGCATGCAAATTTAAGCCTTTCTTCTGTATCACTCAGTTATTTTATTGCAAGAAGGCAGGTTAATGACTGCAAACAGTTTTACAACCCAACACGGATTCCCTACTATTACTCAAAATACAAAATTCAGAATTAACATTATTTTAAAATCTACTGGTTGAGGGAAAAAGTGTAGATTTTTACTCTGTGTTTAGATTTTCATGACACCATACCAAATTCAGATCATTGGAGCCAGATATATTGGGCCTGAACTCGTAAATGCTGAATAATTTAATATACTAAGCTAAAAAGCTGATTAAATGAAGTTGAGAAAACACAATAAAATATGAAACAAACAAACATCTGCATTCTAACTTCAAAAGTTTCAACTAACAATATGTCTCTCAAAATTTCAAGTCTACCTGTGCCAAAGGCCTCAATGAGTCTTTGTCTATAATCCAATTTAGTTTCTCCAAAGGGAGAAATTACCATTAATCTTTAATTTTCCTTCCTGTGCATTTTAAAATAGAAAATGTTAAAGTTTTCTTTATGAAGAAAATGTTCATGTTAATCCACATTCTCAATGCCTTTGGATTGAAAAAAGTATAAAACAAGGATCACAAAGTTAGTTATGAAAGTGGCTTATGTAATTCAGACCTTTTTTTTTTCCTGAATCAAATATATTTATTTACACTATATGCAGTATTAAATACATTTTCAACTTTTTAAATTTTATGCTAACATTATATAATTATAAAATCATTACTACTTATATATAGGTATTGTATTAGAAAAAGTAGCACAAGAAATTTTAGAATGAAACATATGAAATTGCTATGTTTACCAAAGAAAAATGTTCAAATAGCTGCAATTGAGACATATGTATTATTTAACATAACACAAAAAATTCTACCAAGTATTACTTCTTTCTAACTTAAAAAAATATTTTCACCAAGGCGATTCCTCATTTGTTAAAGATAATATTTTTGGATTCTTAGTCCTAAATTCTCACCTTACATTAAATATTGAATCCACACAAAAAAGCCTGTGACAGGGAAGTTATCAGCTCCATTTTACAGATGAGAAGTCTGACACTTAGATCCTTCATAATGTGCCCACGGTCACACACAAAAGAGGAGAGGGAGGGGTCAGAATCTAGTCAGTCTTGCTGTAAGACCTGCTTTCTCATCTACCACAAAAAAGACAGGTCAGGTAGTATTATGGTCAGTTTTACTATAATGCTTGTTTTGAAAATGTGAGTTTGTTTTAGTATAATCAATAGATTAGGCAACAATTTGAGCACACCGAAAATTTCATTTGTTTATACATGATTTCGACAGAACAACTCTAGATGAGTGCAGAACACTGAGTCTAGCTGAAGCAAGCTAGGCAGGTATACATAAACCACACATACCTCTAACTTCTATCAGATACCATCCAATTTCAAATAACACTCCTTCCTCCACCACTTCACAATAACTTAAAAGTTGAAACCCTTCCAACAACAACCACAAGCAAACCCTAAATCATTTTCAAGGTAAAGTGCCATATGTGTTATGGCTTATATGTATTTAACTATTTAAGTATAAAACTGTGCTTTAATTTTTATGATCTTATGTCTCTATCTTTTTTCTTTATTTCTTACTGGTGACATTTTTGAATGTTGTGTCCCTAACCCCATTTCCCCATAAACCCTGTGATTTTTACTGGTCAATTTTTATCATGCAGTGATTTTTAAGAACACATATGCCCTATTATAACAGAAGTGACTCTATACTATTTCTTTCTTTTTTTATTTTTTAGGGACAGGGTCTTGCTCTGTCATTCAGGCTGGAGTGCGGCAATGGTATGTTAGTAACTGAGGGTAACCTCAAACTCGTGGGCTTAAGGCATACTCCTACTTCAGTCCCTGGAGTAGCCGGGACTATAGGCACATGCTCTATGCTTGCCTAACTTTTAAATTATTTGTATAAATGGGGTCTTGTTATGTTGACCAGGCTGCTCTCGAATTCCAGGCTTCAAGTGATCCTCCAGCCTCTGCCTCTCAAGGTGCTGGGATTATAGGCATACTCCCCCATGCCAGAGACAGCATCCTATTTCATAGACAGAGGGATAAAGGGGTAGTTGTTTTATTTTACTTATCTGTTAAACATTAAAGAAAGCCTTAAAACTGATTCTTGTAATTCCAAATACAGGATTGTTTATATCACATCCTGCTGGTATTTATACCTAAGTAGTAATAGAGCTAAATGAACATCATTATGTCAGAGTTATTGCATTCTTTTAAAGTTACGCTTACAGCACCCTCTAGTACCTTCTTAAATTGTCTATTTGTTAGTATATTTATCTTGTTAAATTCTAGAAGCATATACTTCCTAACCAGGGCTGGTAAACATAAAATATTTATAAACATTAATGTACCAGGGTTTTCAGAATAACCCCAAATTCCCATTTGAATGAAACTGTTAATATATTTCATTTGTTTTAATGTAGATAATCACTGGCTTTAAAAATCAGGTATCAAATATTTGATCGGTATCTTGAGAAGATGGCATATGTAATAAAGAGTATAGCTCCATTTTTTGATGTTTGGTTGTTAATGGCTTTCAATCCCTATATCTTCCTAGTTCTGGGAAAGCCAGCAAGAAAGCTCAGGAGAGCCCCTCATTTGGAACAAATGGGGAGTTGAAACAATAAAAGCCCCAGTCCACATATGGTAACCTTCATCCCAATACCACTTTCTATCAACAATAGAAGTCAAAACCAATCTCCTCTTTGGCTGGCCATTTTCTGACCTGCGTTGGAGCTTCCCCTTGTCTTTTCAGAAAGTCTCATTATGTGAGTGGTAAATCTGTTCATACTACCATTGCATTGGTGGCATCATCAGCCTCAAC
Source organism: Callithrix jacchus (assembly GCF_049354715.1). Classification (NCBI taxonomy): domain Eukaryota; kingdom Metazoa; phylum Chordata; class Mammalia; order Primates; family Cebidae; genus Callithrix; species Callithrix jacchus. The sequence goes on from NC_133507.1 coordinate 113,339,931, forward strand.
CTCCAAGCAAGTTTGATGTGGAGGGACCCCACCCCAACTCGGTAGGGTGACCACAAAAGCATAAAACCATTCTAACACTACTCTAACATTGGACTTCCTTCTAGTCAAACAAAATTATGTCTTATCTCTTTCAAATGCTTTTCAAAACCATTTCACTGCCAATTACAGAGGCATGGCCTGAAGATCATATGCTGTATTTTGGTACAATGGCGAGAAGGGAGACTTTCATCAGATATGGGAAGGAAATTTACGGAAGAAAGAAAAACTGTCAATGGATGGCAAAATCCTACCCTAAGCTAATTTATGTATCTTAGAAAATAAAATAACCTAATACATGTAAATTACTTATTATATATCACAGCTCCTATGAAGTAAAGGTTTAAATTAGGACATTGAGAAAATATATCTTCAATTGGTTTTTCTGTCTGCTAGGAAATGATAACCCATAAATCAAAGAAGAAATCAGATCCCTCACAGTCACTCTAAATTTATTGGCATGTTAAACTGACTAAAGGAAATACCCATGTGTGAATGTTTATGTGTGACTAGTCAGAGAGGAGCTTTCTTCAAAGGAGAATACATGGTACAATGGTACACTGTGTATATCTAGAGTTACATGAAAATTCTGATTCACAGAGGACATCTGCATTTCAAAAAGAGTGAAAGGAGGGAAATAACGTAAGTCTCGTGGGAACTTAGGATGAGCTAATTGAAAATAGAGGATCAGTTTAGAAACATGGGGAAGTGCACATCAAAAAGTAGCTTACAGTGTGGGCAGGAGAACTGTGCAGTCACCATCAGCAGAAAGTCCACTGAGGCACGTGTCAGATTGTGGGCAAGAAATTACCGAGAATCTAAACGAATACATGGAAACTTGAATCCCCCCAATAAAAAAGGACAGCCTATATAAATTAATTTCAAATTATATAAATTACATTGAATTACAAATTTCTATATAATTTAAATTAATACATGAAAACATATACCCACAGAATAATAAAAGATAACCCTGTTAGAAGTTAAGTCTGGTTTACTGATTTTATATATATATATATATATATATATATATATATATATATGGACACACACTCACACACACACACATATATATATACTGATATATATATGTGTATATAATATATGTATGTATAGATAGCATATACATACATATATTATATACATATATAAAAGAAAAATTTAAGAAAGTGAAACAATAAAGCTGCCACATATTAACATTCAATTGCTTTAAGATAACTGATTATGTCAAGCCTGTGCACCTAACTTACATTTAATTTATTCAATCAGAGATCATCCCAATGCAGCATAAATGGTGATTCATTTAAAATGATAAAATGTGAGTTAAATTGAGATTTTCATGTTGAAGGCTATGAGAAGGAAGAGAGTGGAGAAAGCTGGCAACAAGAAGATACGACAAGTGACAACATTTCTGATAGTACTACTTTGGAAATGAAGTTATAAATGTCAGCTACTAGATTCAAGTATAAAAAATCATGACAAAAGTCTTCTGGATAATCAAAGCTGGAAAATGAATGTTACTAAGACTAGTTATCACTTGTTTTAAAAATAAATTTTCATAGACCGTGTCTCAGACTGTTTCCGGTGCTATAACAAAATACCATAGACTGAGTAATTTATAAATAATAAAATATATTTCTCACAGTTTGGATGCTGGAAAGCCCACCATCAAGGCACCAACAGATTCTGCATGTGGTGTGTACAAGTGTGACATGCGTCCAAGATGGTGCTTTGTTGCTGTGACCTCCGGGGGGTAAATGACATGTGCTCATGAGCAGTAGTGACGGAAGAGCAGAAGGATCAAAATTTCTTTCTGGAATCCTTTTATAAGGACACTAATCCCACCATGAGGGCTGAGCTTTCATAACCTAATTACATCTCAAAGAACCCACTTGAAATATTGTCACCTTGAGGATAAGATTCAACATATGGGCCGGGCGCGGTGGCTCAAGCCTGTAATCCCAGCACTTTGGGAGGCCGAGGCGGGTGAATCACGAGGTCAACAGATCGAGACCATCCTGGTCAACATGGTGAAACCCCGTCTCTACTAAAAATTACAAAAAATTAGCTGGGCACGGTGGTGCGTGCCTGTAATCCCAGCTACTCAGGAGGCTGAGGCAGGAGAATTGCCTGAACCCAGGGGGCGGAGGTTGCGGTGAGCCGAGATTGCGCCATTGCACTCCAGCCTGGGTAACAAGAGCGAAACTCCGTCTCAAAAAAAAAAAAAAAAAAAAAGATTCAACATATGAATTTTAGAATGACACAGACAAACCACAGCAGGTGGCTTCTTAGAAATACATTTTAGATTTGTTCATTATTTTTGAGAACTGAATTCCAACTGAATTTAATAAAATACGGTTCAATACACTTATGTCTAAATCCTTGGCCCATACGTAAGGCTATTAATCACTATCATTATGCAGCAGGCATGCTGCAAGTATTAATACCCTTGTTTTGGAAATGGGTAAGTAAAGACAAAGCCCTACTTGACCATTTTGGAAACACTCTCTAGGACTTAACATTTGAATAGAACATCAGGATGCTTGTTAACGTCTGGTGCCAGTACTATGTTGAATTTGATTCCTTTAGAATGGTATGACTTGGCAGCTGTCATGATGTCTGAGGGTGAGGTGTATGGAAGTAACATTGACACCTCTGAATAGTTTTCAACACTCCTATCCCAAGAAAACCTGCATGTTAGAAAGATAGCACTATGCATTTCAAAGGTTAATGTATTTGATAAAATCTCTTCAGGCCATAACGGAGAAAAAAGTTACAGCATTTAAAATAAAGAAAGAACAGACATAAACTATGTTCAGCTTTTGAGATCACCTAAATGTGAGCTACTTTTAACACAAATCGAATACTACAAATCACCCCTTCAAATTTTTCCCTCAGAGTTGCCCTTTTCTGAAATTCATTCCTTTACAATTGATAAATATTTCTCACAACAATACTTTTTTCACTTTGTTTCATTTCAGAGTAAATTATTCAGAAAGATGCATGTTTTATCTTTTGAAAGATACTTGAACCAGACATAAGCTTCCGTTGGGCCTGGAAAAGCAAAAATGAATATGATGAATGGCATAATTTTACCCTTGTTCATTTTTTATACCAAGAATAATTTATTCTTTGTTTTACAAAGTGGAAAAATCATTTTAGTGGCCCCCCTTTTAAAAAATCAAAATATAAGGAATAAGTATTTAACCAATTGGTTGATATTATAATTTTTAAAAGCCTTCTCTTTTCATATTTTGCTTTTTATTTTAAGCAAATTTGACTCCTTTCTTTGTATGGAGAGATATTTGTTAGAGGGGGACTCATACCTAGATGACTTACTTGATATTTCCATGTGATTGTCTCTAAATCACCTCTCTATGGAAAAATTGTAAAATACTTTAAAATGGCTGAAAAACATTATTGGATATTTTCAATGGAAAATTAAATGTCATCTAACACACCTATCTGATTCTTTGTTTTGATCTCCACACTTTTCAGAATCTCTGAGGCTTATGAATTAGTGAGATGTGGATGAATGATAGCTAAGCAAATTATTATTGTTCCTAGACATGCAAATGAATTTTGCCTCAAGTACAATTGACTTTCTTTCTCCCCGTAGGATGCAGATGCTTTGCATCTTCTAAGCAACTTCATTTCAACATTCCTAAATTCACTATATATGGCTGCTCTTTGGGATGCTCCTTTGAACTAGGTCCCTTCATTAATTAGTATGTATTAAATAGACTCTTTGGTATGTGTTTATTTCACATTTATATGAGTTGTGATTTTTTTTACCTTTAAAAAATATTATTTAACACTACATATTTAGATTATGTCTGGATCTTGTCCTCTTCTAGTCCTCAATATCTCAGAAGTACTATCATTCATAATTTTATTAACATATGTATACAGAAAAATTAGGGTCATCTTCAGCTTCTTTCCCTTCTATCCTCTCTTCAGTTCATATCAAATCTATTCCAAAGATTTTTCTTAACTGGATTTCTATTTAAATACATTAACTCCTAATGGATAGTGTGTCTAGGCTTTTGGCAGTGCTTAACATTTTTATCTTCTTTGAAAAATTTTAAAATATCTTTCAAGGAGGAGTATTTCAAATAGACATCTTCATATTCAATCAATTTTCTGGCTCTGTATATTTTACTTTCTAAATATCTCTTCAAATTTTCTGCTTTATTCTTTCTATCGCCACAATTATCCCCAGGTGCAGTATGGAGAAAATGCTGGAGTTGAGCCCTACTGAATGGAAGACTCAATTAAAAGACGAAAAGAAATAATTTTTATATTTAGAGAAGATTGGCATGGCATGATTTGATATAGATTGCCATGATGTAAGTTTATGCATGCGGCAACACTGCTCACTACTCATTTTAATGCCTTGTATTTGTACAGAAATACTTGTAGGACAAGAGAAAAGAAAGCCAGTAGATAATTTAGCACTTGCTGAAAGAGAATAATTTACTAATCCATCATTTCACAGGGCTCATGGAGTAACAGAACAAAAGCCAAATTTTGGCTGAGTGCACCTAGCGTCACTGTATACTGCAAAAAAAAAAAAAAAAAAAAAAAAAATCATTTATTTGATTACTTTGGCAGAAGCCAGCCCAAATAGCATGCAGAAAACAGCAAATTGCTGTCTACATTTGGCTGTATCCTAAAGAGTAACCGAGTGCAGTATCTTCTGAGAAGCACAAATAAAGACGCATAGGGTAGTTACACTATTGCTTAAAACGTGCATGAAACTGTATGGCGTATCTTTTAAAAATGGGAAAAATCATTTTCAAAAGATTGAATTAATTTTGTTTTGTTGTTTTGAGACAGAGTCTCACTCTGTCACCCAGGCAGGTGTGATCAGGTAAGAGCATGTCTCACTGTAGCCTTGACCTAACTGGTTCAAGCAATCCTCCCACCTCAGCCTTCAAAGCAGATGTGTCACCACACCTGGCTAACATTTTAAAATATATTTGTGGAGACGAGGTCTCCCTGTGTTGCCCCAACTGGTCTTGAGTTCTTGGGCTCAAGCAATCCTCACACCTCAGGCCCCAAAAATTCTGAGATTAAAATTGTGAACCACAGTTCCAGGCCAAATTTGTTCTCAATATCAATCCACATTTTAATTACTCAGTATATTGTTCAAAACTAGTTGTCACTAAATCTCTGCTACTAAAGCGTCAGAATATTCAGCAGCAAATACATCAGAATTTTCAAGCGATATTTATAATCTACTGAAAGTGAGATGAAGGAAGAAAGAATGGAAACTGAGATGTTACACATTGATAACTTGTCATATATTTGACTGTCCGTTTTGGTTAATGTATGTGGGCATAAAGACATTACTCCTTGGTATTCTTTTAAAATAACTTTAAGAAATGTGTCTATGAGGGGTTTTGTTTTTGTTTTGTATTTACTTGTTTGTTTTGGGAGAAACAAACAAACAATTCCTCCCTTACATAAATTTAGAAAGAGTTGAGAGGTTCCTAAACTGGCCAAATTTGTAAATTGCACAGTAAAATCAGTAAATGTTATCAGAAGGCAGATACCAACCCCATAGGGTGGAGGGAGTTTAACGAATCAAGAGAGTGCCATGAAATTTTTTTTTTTTTCATAGACATGCACTGGATTTTACACTTTCATGGATGAGGTAGCTCATGGTTATGGTGAATATTTTTTTCCCAATCATTCTCTCCATGTTTTGTCTCTCTCGCCTTCTCTCTCTCTCTTCTTCTTTTTTTTTTTTTTGAATAAGTAATCTAGCAAAAGTTTTACATAGAGAAGAATTGCATGATTACAGTTTTCTTGGCTGAATGAGAATGGTAAGGTAGCAAATTAACAGCTTTTGACACTTTCATTGCAGTAAGCATTTTAAGGCAGGGCTATCACTTATGAGTGTACTAGTTTTTCCTTTCACAAAAGTGTCCAAGCAGGTGGATGAGTGGCAATTAAACTCCAGTCCATGTTGTGCTTGCAAAGACAAACATCTTGGTGAATAATTCCAACTGAGCAATGCATAATTTTTTCTTTAATTCGCACGTCTACCAGTGGCCATTTATGGTTTAGAGCAATGCTTTAACAAAAAATTTTCAGGTTGTAAAAAATAGTAGGTTTAGATTCAATTAAGCTGATGTCAATTAAATTTTAGCATGGTACAGATTTTTAACTTTCTATAAAATCTGTAATGCTTTAAATCCTGCTTTCAGTTGTACATTGTTTATTTATACTTAGTAGTTAATAAATAGTTGATAATCACGTTTAATTTCGGTCAAAAATTACATAGAAAACCATAAACAGCTGCACTCTCCTTTTACAATGTCTAATTCAAAATCCAAATCTATGCTAAGATATCACAAACTATGAAATATCATAAGCTCTAAAAATTATTTTCTTTGCTTGAAAAACCTAATAATTTCAAGTCTTTGAAATTAGTATATAAATTTCAACATTTTGTTTATAACAATGCAAAGGAGCAAAAAATATTGCAAAATATTACAAAATTAAAAACATTTTGTGTGAATTTATGCATTGACTGGTTAAGTAGACTGTTTCTAGGCAAGCTTAGAATTAGAGGTTTTTCACAGGATAAATTTTAACAATTTTATCTTCTGGAGGTTGCAGTTTGTTGAAGCAAACACATTAAGTAGCACAAATTTTCTTTTCTCCTGTTGACTATGCTTTCTTACACTGGAATTTTGAATATAAACCTTATATCCCTACAGTTCACATACAGTAACCAAAGATATTGCCACCTCATTTTTTATGCAATGTATAATATTAGAATCTTTAGACATTGTGAACTAAGAGAGTGTAGTTGTGCACACTATTTTCCGTGTAATTTTTGACCCAAATTAAAACATGATGACCTAACAATTTATTAATTACAAATTATAAAAAATGTACAAATGAAAGCAGGATTTAAAAAACACAAATCCTACAGAAAGTTAAAAATCTGTGCCACATTAAAATTTAATTCAAAATACCCTAATTGGATGTAACATAATGAAACCAATCTGACACTAAAATTCTAAACTCATCTTTTTAATCCTTTTTTCAGAGTCAAGTTTTCTGGGGATATTTACATTAAACCAGAACTATTTTCCACAAATATGCCTTCTCGATTCCAAAAGTGCTTTGCTCCATAAATGTCAAATTGTATTGCACATTATTTCTTATGGCACAAGAGTATTGTTTAAGTTAATTATTGAACTGACTTTATACAAGGAAACCTAAAGCAAGAAAATCTCAAATACATTCCTGGCTGTTGGTGAGAGTGAGAATTTGGGAGTCCTTTCTTTCCTTGACATTCTCCTCTCTCAATATCCGTTCTTTCTTTATCTCCCTCTAAGCCAGCCCTCATGATCAGGCGATCCATCATCTAAGGACTTACTAGTCCTCCGAATGTTCCCATCCAGCACTGCTAATGTCATGCTGCCCTTCACAGGTAGAAGTCTGCCTGACAATTGTAAGACCTAAGATAACTATTTGCTAAACCGATAAACCAATTTCCACTAGTGCCTATCAAAAAAAGCCCGTGGTAACCATGTGCATTTTAATATTTTTTATATAAACAATGCTCTGTATTTCTTCCATTAATTAATTACTCTAATGTAGGGGTTTTTATGTGGAGGGGAGAAATTTTTTGAGTTTCTAAGATTGGGTAGTGTAGTAGACCAATCACATAGTTACAAAGTTGATCTTAGAAGTAAAACACTCATCCGGAGTCAAAAAGAGTCAGCTTCGGATGCCAGCTCCAACACTATATAATTGTGAGATCTTGCCAAGACACTAAACTTCATTAATACTCAATATCCTCATTTCTAAACTACTGAGAAAGTTGAATATGGTGATTTTTCACAACCTTTATCTATATCAATTAAGGTGTTTTTTTAAAGTCTATAAAAACAAATTATTAATTCATATTCATAAGAAAGGAATAGAATAAGTACTATGTAGTCATTTCATTCTATTCAGCTCAATTCAAGGACCAAGAGGTCATATGTTCAAATTCTATTCTCTAGGAAATCAGAGTATTACAAAATGCATATTAAAAGAAAACAAACAATGCCCAGAAATGCTAAAATGACTTTCAAAACTGCATAGCTAGTGAATTTTGAATGGTGGGAAAAACTTGGGTTTTCTGATTTCTAATTCAACCAAGGTTAAAATGAAAAAGTTGTATTCTGAGGCAGATATCCAGAGATGATTCCTGAGTCTCCACAAGAATTAACACATGTGTCTGCTTAATGATTTGTGAATGCCAAATCCTTCCACTATGAAGAAAATCTAGCAGTGCTTGCTATAATGTAAGCAGTTGGCTATTGTGCTTGTGAAGTGCATTGTGACTGCTCTCACCAGCATGTCCTGGCACTCCGACTTTTTTTTTTTTAATAGATTCAGTATTTGCCTGCATTAATTGCAAAGTATTTTGTGCCCACAGAAAATTCTTTATACAGTTTTCGAGGCCAAAATTGGGGTTCAGGAGGGGATATTTCAGGTAAAGAGGAAAATGAACTTCATAGAGGAATGAACAGTAGCTAGAAATCCAAATTGAACCTAATCACTTCACAGTGGAAGTGGATAACAGCACTACAAAATCATTCCCCATATCTATCCAAATAGAAAACTGCTTCTTCACTAACTGTGAAAAACTGTGAAAGTCAGAGATTCCACACAAGGGTCAAGAAAATGAAGGCAACATTTATTTGGCTTTGTAGGTAGTTGGGACCTGGTGGCACCTGGTTTAATCATATTTCTCATACACTGCACATTATTTCCTTTGTCTTAGACAAGGATTTTGTCTGGAATACTTAACATAATAATACAATTTTCTGTTCCCTTTATTACCAATCTTCATAGCCATTCCCTTTCCACTTCATAGGCAACTATTCCAATATAGATATTGTATATTTCTTGTTGCTTAGCGATTTTGAAAAATGTGTATTCCTTTGTTTGACTATATAATTAACATACATAAGTGGTATTGTGTAATATATTTTTCTAATTATTATGTATTATTTTATACATTCACACAAGATTATGTTTTTATTTGGGCTATATTTTGTTACATGTATACCTGGGCCATTATCATTTGACTATGGCATGGCATGCATCTACTACATATTGTCTACTCACTCCTCCAGAAATGGATACTCAGACTTTCTATTTTTGTACTACCATGAATAGCACTGTGATGAACATCTTCATGTATGTCTTTTATAGATCTGTGTAGTAATTTTAGGAAACATAAAGCTAGAGAAGAATTGCTGCCTAATAGCATATGCATCTCTTTGGCTATGCCAATTTATAATCCCACCAATCGGTTGTGAGGATTCTTAAGCCTGTGTCTCCATTCAACACTTGACATTATCCAGTTTTCTAATTATAGCTAGCATATAAAGTTTAAACTGATATGTCCTTGTCTTCATTTGCGTTCATCTGATTGCTAACAAATCTCAGCATTTCTTTATTTTATTTTTTTTCTTTAGAGAGACAGGGTCTAAATGTTTCCAAGGCTGGAGTGCAGGGGTGCAATAATAGCTCACTGCAGTCTTGAACTCTTGGGCTCAAGCAGTCCTCTTAACTCAGCCTCTCTAGTAGCTAGGACTATAGGCACCCAGCACTACACAAGGCTAATTTTAAAAAAAAAATCATAGAAAAAGGATCTCACTATATTACTCAGTCTGGTCTCAAACTCTTGGCCTAAAGCAATCCTCCTACCTTGGCTTCCCAAAGTTCAGGGATTATAGGTGTGAGGAGCTACTGTGTCCAGCCTGAGCATTTCTTCATACATTTGTTTGCCTTTCGAATTTCATGTTTTATAATTTAACTTGTTGATTTGCAAGTGTGCTGTGTCTTTTCTAGACATAGGTTGGTTTTAGGCATTCCACATATCTTCTACCAGTATAACGTCTTTTAAATTTGCCAGTGCTATTTTCCCCATTCCCCTAATATGTCTATGAATACATGAAGGCTACACTGTTAGAAATAAGTGGGATAATTTATATCTCAACAACATGTCTTGTAGAAGGAATTGAGAAACATGGTGACTAGTTATGCCACAAGTCCTTAGTCTCTAAAATGTACCAGATATCTGAAGTAGCCTACATAAAAGTCTCTCCTGCCTACTAAAGTGAGCAATTGGAATTTCTTAATTCTTGGGTATAATTAAATTCATCACGTTGTTGCTGATTACTTTTGAAGTTTTTCATACTCCTACATTTTTGTACCTTAGCGTTATTATTTTGCTTACATTATTAAATCATAATCCAATGTTGAATGTGATATTGGATGGAAATTTACTTTTACATTTCTCTAAATAGTCAACCAGTTTCGATGACACCATCCATTAACCAATCCACTATTTCTCATTGATTTGACTAGTCCTCTCTAATATTATAAGACTGTGGAAGTGAGCTTTTTATTTCATCTGAACTTTTTGTTTCCTCCTATTGGTCTTCTACATGTTTGTTCTCCCAGGACCTGATATGGCAAGTTGCAAGTATGTATGCAATTTGCCAATAAAATTCTAAGAATGCAGGGTATTTGAACAAAAGCACCTCTGTGTAGTTTTATGCTACAAACTGGGGGAGTCTGATTAGGTCTTAGAGCCTCCTAAACTTTGGCATTATTCATCTAAACTTAAAGTTACTTGTTGTCAGAAGATATCTTATTCACCCTAGACACCTTCTTAACATGGCCTCTGCTAGTTGGAAATTACTCAGGCAACTTCAATTCTAAATTGTTTTTACAGTCATATATAAGGAAAGTAAATTGAATTATCCAAGAGAACAACAGAAAAAGAAAATGATTTAGTCACATGTTACAAGCATTTGTTGCACAAAAAAGAAAAGTGTGGTGAAGATCATCTCAGTGTCAAAGGGATTATGAGGACAAATAACAGGGGGAGAGGATTATCTCATTCTCCTTTCTAACTGGGCTTGGTTCACCTTATCAGCCCAGCATTAGTGGCAGCAGGACAGTTTTTATAGGCTGTTTCTCTTCACTATTTATAGAGGTGTGGTGCCTGGAGCATTTCATAATCATTTTTATTTGCACCAGTCAACCCTCATTAGCCTACTTTCCTAGGACAACAGAATTATAAAATCACTATGTCAATCTGCCCTATCCTTTCCCACTAATAACTTCTGATCCCAGAGGCTAATTTCAACCAGAGCTGGAAAAGTGGCAAAGGGCTTATCCTTTCTGTAAAACAAAGGCTCTCACAGGAAACTATGGCTGCCCTCATATCCCAAACCAGACATAAACCTAATACCAAGGTAGGCTGAGCTAAAAGCCTCAAGTGTGCAAATTGATTGGATACAAATTTGCTGAATGAACTTGAAAGTAACCTAATTTCAGAAAAGGGTGTTGAGTTGAAATAATCTAAAGTATATTTAATAAAACCCAGGTCTGAGAGCCTGCTCACATAATCCATCAGAAGTATTTTTTATTACTTAATAAATATAAAAATCTTTTAAAGCACATTTTGTAAGCTATCTTGGTTTCCTCATTAACCAGAATCATATATTTCAAGTTTTAAAAAATTATTGTTACAATGTAAAAAGAAAGGAATATATAAAAATTATAATTCCTTTATTGCTATTTTCAACTATTTTTGAAACTACTAACTTTAAAACTCGACTGTGAACATGAATTCCCCTAACTACATTTTCATATGTCCTGACTCCCTTTTCCACAATATTTTAAAAAAATATTTACTTTTTATGATCATGAATCTATAATGAGTCTTTTAAACAAACTTTTATAACATTTTCTTGTTTTTCTGAAATTTATGGTGATGAGCCACCCACAAGTAACCCTATTTTTTAAAAAATATTTTAATACTTCTGTGTTTTACGTTGTTTTGCCAAACTATGTTTAAATTATATTGTCACACCCAATAGTTATGTGTCATTAACCAACAATTTTGTATGTAAAGCAATGACATTTTAACTATACTTACTCCCTTCCAAACAAAAACACTAATTTTAAGAACCTGTTTTTGTAACAACGGTGTTTTCTTACTTATTTGGTTTATCTTTGACATCATAAATATACTTGATCTTAATTTTAACTTCTGTCTATGGAACAGAAGATTTCGACAGAATCAGAGTCACTGGGAACCATTTCTCCATTTCTCTAATGCATATATTAAAATGTTATGAAGATTGACATGTTATTAGGAAGAATTTGGGCTACCCAACCTACATATAATACATATAAGCAAAGCTCCTTTGGGGAAAATTGATGGAAATGCTGGCCAGTTGTGTGAGAGTTTCAAAGTTATTAAAACATGTCAAATGGCTGGAATCGGCTCTATCGGGGTTGTTGCCAAGAAAAGGTCACAGAACTGATGAAACAGAATTCACCAAGAGAGCAGGAGAGATGACTTCTCCACTGAGGACTGGGGCCAAAATGGAATTGTAGTTCTGAGACTGAAGTACATCTGAGACCCAAAGTCTTTCTGACCTAAGCTTCCTGGCCTGTAGGCATATGTCTTTTGGGAATGACTGTGTCTTAATACTGAAACTAATTTTAAAAATAAGCATACTGCAAGAAACATCATTTCTTGCTCATAAAAAGCCACTGTGGTCTCCATTAAGGTTTCAGTTTCAGGAGTGATGGCAGTATCACAATGAGAGGCATAGCCTGAACCATAGAGGGTTGATCTTCAGGAATCCACCAGGTAGTATCGCTGTGTTATGCCACCAGCAGCAGCAAGGGACAGGAGCATCTCTGATGAAGGACTAGAATTTGTAGTTAATTTGTTTTCATTTTGGTTTTATAACTGTAGGTTTTCTCTACCAGTAGCGATAATAGTAAAGCTCCAGCTTAAAAAACAATGAGCAGCTGGGGCAGAGGTAATAGGATTCTTTAACTTTCATTGGCTAGGCAAGAATAACTAGGAATTCTTTTGGGATATATATATATATATATACACACACACACACACATATATATATATATATGCATTATTTAGAATTTTTTCCCCTTCTTTCCCTCCTCTCTCTTTCCCTCACCCACCTATTTTTCCCCTCCCTCCCTCATTCCCTCCCTCCCTCCCTTTCTCCCTTCCTCCCTCCATTTCTATTGGCATTTTCTTTGCCTTAAAAAATCCCTATAGAGATCATTTTAATTACCTTTTTGTTTTTGCTTTTTGAATTTTTCCTCTATTTTTTGATTCTTCAACTACATAACATTCTTTGTTTAAAAGTTTAAATAGTGAATTAACATTTTACCAATGCTTTATAAACAAACTTGTTTTAGTCGATCATTTTTCTCACATTGTACAGAGCTGTTATAACGTATATGTTTTCTGTTAATTTTAACTGCCAATTACATGATTTTAGAAAATAATCTTTTTGGGTCAACTTTTCTACTTAGCCACAATTAAGTGATTATTTTTTCCTTTTACTAAAACATAGGAGTGGAATTGCTTTGTAAAGGGTTTGTGAATCTTTAAATTGCAAAGTATTGTTAAATTGATTTTTAAGGGACCTTAATAATTTAGGATATTTTTTAAGTGTTATTAGACTTCAGATATCCTCCTACTTTAGCACATAGAGCTAGCCATCTTTGCCAGTGTTCATTGAACTTTCAGTTTCCTCTTCCAGGTTATCTGTATTCTTTGCTCTCTTTTCAAAATTAAATTTTGACTTGAAAAATTTATTCATGTATAAATATATATTACATATCAGAGTACGTTATTGTGTATTACACAATTATATACATAATGATATATATCTTAATATATATTCTATATATGTTTATGAATGTGTGTGTCATATGCTAATGGCCCCTCCAATGATCCATATCTCTCAATATTCACTCTTCTTTGTATCCTTCTTCTATACTGAGTTGTTAAATTAAGGCTAGTTTTCCGAAACCAGTAATGATGTGTAAATTTTAACAGTACATCATAAAAGGTTTTCAACATTCATCTTAGTCCCTTAGAACATGCTTCTTGGATTTCTGAGATACTGTGCTGAAAGCACCATGCAGTGAGGTGACACAGAGAGGGTGTGAAATTACACCAGAAAGATGCCCAGAGAACATTGAGCAGAAATGCAATCTCTGCCAAGTATTGTCCAAGGTACAAATTAGTGAGCAAAATGAGTGACTTTTATTGCTTTAAATTACTTTGTTTTGTGTTGGTTTGTTGAATAGCAATATATAAATAAAACCATCTAGGTCTACATATCCATGTACCTGTATCTATATATCTATCTATCTATCTATCTATCTATCTATCTATCTATCTATCTATCTATCTATCATCTATGCAGCTACCTAGCTATATAAAAACATAAACACATCCATGTTATGGATATAAAACTTTTATTATTTATGTTCAATGCAAATTTCCTTTACCATGTTATGCCAGTTTTTTGCACTGTTTTATAGTTTTTGCAAGCCTCGCATAATGTTTTCACTTCAGAAAAAAGATGTTATTCTTTTCCTTTGTGGTTTTTGCTTTTCTCTGTGCTTTCAAATAAATTCTTTCCAGCTCAAATGTAATAGAGATACTTGCCTAGTTTAAGTTTGGTAGGTGTATTTCTTTAGTCATTAATTCATATTCATCTGGAAATCATTTTTGCGTGTCACCTGATGTAGGGATGTAATTTATTTTTATCTATGTGGATAATGAATTTTCCAAGTATTAATTCATATTCTTCCACAATTTGTAAGGCCACTTTTTCTATTGTTATTTATGTTGCATATCAGATTGTTTTTGTGCTCTTAATTTTATTTTATTGGTTGCCCAAACTGCACTGTTGTAAATGTCTTTAGTGTTCTATTAGCAGAACCCTTACATGCTTTATTGTTTTTCCGAGTTTTTAGTTGTTAGTTACCTTCTTATATCTTCTTTAATTCTATTAGTTATCTTCTTAATTTTTTTATTTTGTATTATGAAATTGACAATATCTGTGAAAATAGTTAGAATTATTTTATTAGAAATTCATTAAAATTATACACTGACAATGGAAATGAATTACATAAGATGCTACATTTTCCAATTTATGAAGATTCGTTGTTTATATGGATATGTGAAGATATCGAGGGTGGGGAGGACTTTACTTTTTTTTATTTTGGTGGAGGGTTTGCTGGTAAAGCTGAATGATCATAGAAGACATGCCAGCACTGGATGGGAGACTAGATTACAAAAACCACAAAGTCTTTACTAATTTTAAAGTTCTAGGTAGTAAAACAAATTATACAGACTCATTTCAAATGCCATTTCTGACCCTTTCTGACTCTGAAACTTTGGGAAAATTGTTTATCTTTCTTGAACTTTTTTTATTATCTGCAAATTAGAGCTAATTATATTGACTTCAAAGAGTGGTTGGAAGCCCAAACCAAGCACCCAACACAGCATGCTTGTTCCTCAGCTGCTCAATACATTTAGCTCCCTTTTCCATCTGTGTAATTATTAGCAATGATTTTAGAGGCAAACTCCTTACTATGAACTGCAAGACTTACCAATATCCTTAGAGAATAGGGTGCCCTTTAAAAATATTAATTATCATAATGATTTGATGAGAACCTTAAATTAATGTGATTAACCATCACAATTGCCTCCCAAATTTTATATTAAAATACATATGGTTTCTGAATTCTGAAGTCTTGATTAATTCAAATTACTTTACAGGTCTGCTCTTGGGGGTTAAGGAACTGTATTTCTAAGAAGTCCACATCGAGCCGGGCCAAGGTGGGTGGATCACGAGGTCAAGAGATCAAGACCATCTTTGTCAACATGGTGAAACCCTGTCTCTACTAAAAATACAAAAAAAATTAGCTGGGCATGGTAGCGTGTGCCTGTAATCCCAGCTACTCAGGAGGCTGAGGTAGGAGAATTGCCTGAACCCAGGAGGTGGAGGTCGAGGTGAGCCGAGATCGCGCCATCGCACTCCAGCCTGGGAAACGAGCGAAACTCCGTCTCAAAAAAAAAAAAAAAAAAAAAAAGAAGTCCACATCAAACCGATCTTGTACAGCTCTTGCTAGCAGCTTCTGTTCTGTAAATTGTATGGGTTCAAAGTATGAACTAAAGTAAAATTTTAGAAGATAATTCTCATATTTCTATATTTAGAATCAGATTCTATTAATATATTTGCAAAACAAAACAAATTTATATTCAGAATAATGAGTATTATGAAAATACTCTTTCAAGTTACCTACATTTTGTGATTATGCAGTCAATACATGACATATATTCAAGGTGGAAAAGACATTATAGATTATTATCTCAATTCTATGATGTTAAAGTTACATGACATTCGGAGCAGAACCTGGACAGCAAAATCGTATGATTGCCGGCACAGTAATCTACCCACAGTATTTAGACTTTTCCCTAGAATGAAAAAAGGTGTTACCATATCGTCAACAAAATATTGTAAATAAAAGATTAAAAATTAAGACACTAAGTTGTCTGTGTAACAATAACATTCCCATGATTTAGCTATATAAGTCCCAGGGTTTCTAAATATGTTATCTGTACGCTGAAATAACCTTTGCAAATGCCATAAAGTCAGTGTGGTCTATCTTCAGTGTATGAAGCTTGTCACGTTTGCCAGAACTATTTTCTTCACTCCTTTTCTCACATTCTTTCCCCACATTTATTTATTGAAGGAATAATGAAACATTATTATTCTTACACAAATATTTTAAACATACTTTTCAACCATTACCTAAAATTCAGTTTATTTTATTTCATCATGTATTTATTAATAAATTGCAGCATGATTCTTACTGGTGCACAATATCCTAAATAAGATTGTATACTTTTTAAAAAATGATATTCTTTTCATCTTAAGCCCTCTCCTCTTCCTTTCTTTACTGCTGACCATTTTATTTTTCCTGCTAAAAGTTGTATTCTATCTATCCCAAAACTCATTATTTTTTTCTGTTCAGAGACAGAAAAATATATATGCAAGAATGACATATGTCCTGATTGCAGTTATGTGGGATTTACAGGTAAAACAAGTTAAACTTGGCTTTTACACAGATGAGCTCATACTCTTCCATTTTCCCCATTGGAAACCAAAAGAAAAAGTCAGGGAAGAAATCCAAATCAGAATTTTTATTCCAATGCTGATAATTTTATTCCAACTTTTCTGTCTCTGCAAACAATCTCTTTCTGCAAACTTCTCACCTTTGCTTTCTACTCAGAAAACAAAAATACACCGAGCAAAAACTTCAAGGAGAAAGAATAAAGGTCAGTAGTTCAAATCTTTGATGAATGTCTACAAAAATACTAAATTTTGTTTGAAGTTTACAAGTCTTATTATGAGCCTTTTTAAGTGTAAATAAAATAGGGTAGGAATCACACAACTTCATGACTTAAAACCTGTATATAAACTGTACAAAAGGCTCCCAAGGGCTTCTCATTAAACTTAGAATGGAACCAAACTCTTTACTAGGAACTGCAAAGTCCTCCAGGTTGTAACTGGACATTTTTTGGTCATCTTTACATTAATTCTCCCACTTCCAGCACAAAGGCCCCTTTTATTTGAATGTATTTTGCAGAGTTCCTGCCTCAAGCCCACTTGCTGCTACTTCTATCTAGAACATAGCACCCCCAGATCTTTACAAGGCTGGCTCCCACATTGCAACCCTTAAAATGCCCTCTTCATTTAAAAATTTACTCCCATCCAGATACTGTCACATAATTCCTCTAAAGTTCTTTATATTGTTTATTATCACTGGAAGTAATGTATTCAATTTTTACTTGCTCTTTTCTATTTAACTCAGTGGAATTTAAATACCATGAAAGCAGGACACCTATTGGTATATTCTCCTTAGACACACTATCTAGGTGAGTTCTGGCATTGTATAGAATCTTTATAAATATATTTGAATACATGATTTAGTAAACATTCATATCTATTGCAAATGTATTTTTAAATACATAATTTATAAATGAAATTAATAAACTTTTCATAGCGAAGTTACATATCTTTTCCTCATACAAAAGTTTATTTTATAAGATATTTACTTCATTTTTTCCAGAAAATTTGTATTTATACTAACAAAATTTGATGAAAATTAAAGAAGTTACATGATTGCCTTGTTAATATTTTTTATTGAGTATGATTATAATTTAATTCTTATTTTCTTCTTTACAGTTTTCTGTTGTATATCTATTGATAAGATTTATGAAGGAGAAGACTGGTATTAAAACAATAAAAGTATAACCCAGGGGAAAGGAGAAAAAGAAAACCTAGAAAAAATAGAAATATGAAGTACTGATAATGAATTTATAAGAAACTTCTTTCTACACATCTTTACTAATGGACTTTCATCCTAACTCCTGGTACATTATTCAAAAGCTGCTTCCACGTTCAGTACTCACACTGTCAAGTTAGTGCTTTTCTAAGGCATGACTCAGAGGCCAGTGGTTCCTATGAAAAGATTAACCCTCCCTCTTCCCATTGGAAGGGGACATTTTAAGGTATGAATCAGCTAATTTGATGAACAAATCAATACTAATTTGCTTATAAGAGATGCTTAAAGCAAAACATTTTTTCCCCCAGGATCCTTCCACTGAGGTGTACATTTTGAAAAGTGACATTCAGCAGCAGTGTTCTGCTTTGACTTATAAGTAGATAAATGCCTCAATGATAGGAATATGGAAAGCAAGAATTGTGTATTCTTTCTTGCATCCTAGCTGGAGTGGGGCATTGGGGTATATAGAGGCTTGTGAGGTTTTACAGTTTTCCTTTCAAATAATCTACTGTAGGTTGCTCATTTATTCATTTATCCAATATTAGTTATCAAGAATTTTCTTTCTGTGTGCTGTGTAAAAAAGAGCATGAAGTCACTAAAGCTGAACAAAATTACTCTTGGCTTTAGAGGAAAAAGTCCCTCAAATCCATAAACAGTGTTTAAAATGCTCCTTCATTGTTTTTCCTCATTTACCTTTAGCTTTCCATTAGTCACAGGTCAGTTGCTACTTGATTGTCTTAAATCTCCATAACACATTGATATGGTTTGGCTCCGTGTCCCCACCCAAATCTCATTTTGAATTGTAATCCAAATTGCAATCCCCAGGTGTAGAGGAAGGGTCCCGGTGGGAGGTAATTGGATTACAGGGGCAGTTTTTTCCATGATTTTCTCTTGATAGTAAATCTCATGAGATCTGATGGTTTTATAAAGAGCAGTTTGTTCTGCCCTTACTTTTCTCTCTCTCCTACCACCTTGGGAAGAAGTTGCTTGCTTCTCCTTTGCCTTTCACCATGATTGTAAGTTTCCTAAGGCCTCTCCAGCCACGCAGGATTGAGTGAAGTACATCTCTTTCCTTCATAAATAACCAGCCTCAGGTATTCTTTATAGGAGTGTCAGAATGGACTAATACATGTACTTTCAAATGGGTGAAAACTAAACAAGTAATATTAGCTCTATTGTATTAGCTTAATTATATCTGATTTTAGAAACAATATAAAGTTCTTTTGGGTTCTCAAAGAATGTTGAGTATATTCTAAGTGTCCTCATAGATCAACATCTTTGGTATGGTCTGATTTCTTGAAAACACTGGCATACGTAAAACTTGTATATATTACATACAATCATGTTTTGGTATGTGATGGTAGGGCAACGGAAAGTTTATTAAAATTTATGGTGTTAAATACTGATTTAAAATTGTCATATCGGCCGGGCGTGGTGGCTCAAGCCTGTAATCCCAGCACTTTGGGAGGCTGAGGTGGGTGGATCACGAGGTCAAGAGATCGAGCCCATCCTGGTCAAAATGGTGAAACCCCGCCTCTACTAAAGATACAAAAAATTAGCTAGGCATGGTGGTGCATGCCTGTAATCCCAGCTACTCAGGAGGCTGAGGCAGGAGAATTGCCTGAACCCAGGAGGCGGAGGTTGCGGTGAGCTGAGATTGCGCCATTGCACTCCAGCCTGGGTAACAAGAGCGAAACTCTGTCTTAAACAAACAAACAAACAAACAAACAAATAAATAAATAAAATTGTCTTATCATTAAGAGCAAAATTTTATTGTTCCATTATTTATAATATATGCTGTATACAAATATATAATTATGGATGGTTTACATATATAAATAGGTAGTAATAGCAATGACTAATCAAAGAGTATTTCTGGTTCTTCCTTGAAGTCCTTTTATATGAAGATAGTTTCATTGAATTTTTTAA
Organism: Callithrix jacchus; assembly: GCF_049354715.1. NCBI lineage: Eukaryota > Metazoa > Chordata > Mammalia > Primates > Cebidae > Callithrix > Callithrix jacchus. The sequence continues at coordinate 113,360,130 of NC_133507.1, forward strand.
TTGGCAAAATTGTACACACTCATGGAGTACATAGCCAAGTTTCAATATATATGTTACAATTATAAGATCAGAGTAATTAACATAACCATCATCTCAGACAATTGTGTGTGTGTGCATGTGTGTGTGTGTTGGGAATTTTCAATATCCTCCTTATAGTTAAAACTACATAATATAATATATTGTTAGCTATAGTCATCCCACAGTTGTATAGAGCATTAGAACTTATTCTAATTTTAAAGAGAGAGTTGAAAGAGATCTTTGAGACTTGTGAAGCATCTTGGTAGGACCACCAGCTTAAAGAAAGGGTGAGTGAGTCAGGAAATAAGCAAGGGAATTAGATATAGAAAAGAAGAGCAGGTAGAACAATGGCAAAAGGGAGGAGCTGGGGACAGATACATAAAACTGATGTACGTCCTTGAAGACCAGTGTTTGAATAAAATATATGTCATTTGTCCTGCCTAAGGGAGAAAAAGGCACATAATCTGAAACAGGTCATTTGGCTAACAGCACTCTAGAGACAGCCCAAGTCAACTTTCTGAGTGCCAAGCACACAAAGCTAATTAAAAATATATCATTTAGTAACAAGTGGGGTTGCAACAACCAACACAAAAGAAACCAAGTTATACATAATTGAATATGTAGTTTTATCTACCGGGCTGCATCTTCCTAAAAAACCATGGATGTAGTTCCATGCAAGACACAGTGAAAATACCGGACATAAATCAGTATTAAATATTGATGCCCCTAGTATTATGCAGAGGTTAACTTTTCTTCTCCTACAACAAGGAAGAATGTCATCTCAAATGCAGCCCAGCTTACTTTCCCCAGACAACTGCAGCCCTGAGTACTCCAAGGTGCTTGATGTCTAGCTCATCGATCCTCATTATTTCCTCTTCCCTACTCAGGGTTAAATATACCTTAATGGATCTTAAATCTGCTTGACAAAGAGGCTGACTTAGAGACTCATCTTACCCATGACACACAATTATTAATTAATGAGGGTCAGCTGCATAAGAGGATTGCAGCTGATATGTGTAATAAAGGAAATCATTGCAGACTGAATTATGCTCAGTAGAACAGGAAAGAGTACATTTTATTAGAATCATCAAAATTTCCTGTTTCCAAACTAATTAAGTTAACTGTTTCTGAAGTTTAAGCAAATTGTATTTATATCTTTTCGGTCACTGCGATTTCCTACTAGCAAATAAAATGCCTGTGTCTTTTTATTAAGAGCAATAAGCTTTCTTTCCACAATAGCAAAATTCTGTTCTGGCATTTTCGTTACTCCTTGTCACTTTTGGGTGTGGGTCAAGTAGAGTGTACACTGTTAATCTTTAGAGCCCAAGTCAGTGTTGGCAGCCCATCGTAAGTGAGAAATGAACAGAGAGAAATCTCTATAAGCCCCCAGTACTGTTTCCCAACCAAAAAAAAGTACTTTACGACAGAGTGACAATTAACTTAAACCCACGTTTTCCCTTTTGGGACATTCTTTCCACCTGAGCACACTCTGATTATATAATATTATCTAAGATTTTGATTTAGGAATGTTCATCTCATGAGAGTATTCTTTTGAAGCTTGAGATCTTATTAAAACAGAGGATGTCTGATGACCTTAGTTTCAACCAACTGAACTATATCACAGGCCAGATGTGCAGAGACTCTTGTAGGAAAATCTGTTTGAAAAAAAAATTAAGCAGAAGGAAACAAAATGACAATGCTTTAAGCTTAATATACTGACTTATTTCCATTGGGGATATTACAATTGTTGGAATGCATTTTTAATATTAATATACAACAAGGGACTCTTTGCCCAACTACTGGGCTAGCCAGATGTGGTGATTAAGATTCTCACACTTGCTTTTTGTTTAGAGACAAGTAACTAGAGTGATGTGTACTGTATGTCTTCAGCCTTTTCTGAATCCTGTGTTTGGGTTTCAGCCAATGGGGACTACAGGAAGGGACACCCTTGCAGATACAAGCATGCATTGACTTTCTCCCTGTGTTTTTTTGTTAATTTATTGTCTATTAAAATGTAAGATCATGGAAGCCAGAGAATGTCTGCTTAATTTGCTTTGCATGGCAGCTTCTTTATATGCTGTGTATATTAGAATTTTAAAATTCCTTGTTGATAATTTTAATGAGATAAAATGGAGTAGTCTATGCAAATTTCAGCTCAAAGAAATATGTCCTTATATGTTAGAATACATTACACTTCATTGTTAAATAACATAGTTTAAAACATAGGATAATTGTCTTTGTTGGCTTCTATAATTGACTATTTTTTAAATCTAACTCCTGGAAAGTCACATTAGTGACAGTTCTTTTCCCCTCTCCTTTGCCTTTTTCCTCTTCTGTGTTTCTCTTTGAAGACTGCTGCTCTGTCACGATTTCCTCTTGTCCACTCTAGCAGTCTGTGATTCTATGCTGTGACACTTAGGCAGAAGCAATCCCAGAATGCAAAATTTCCATAATGCTTAGCCAAGAACATCCTAAATTCTATTTCCTCCTCTTTTGTCTCTCTGTTTCATTGTCCTTTTTAACAAAGGAACCAAGATATCTGATTTTTTTGAGATACCACATAAATGGGTGTGACTTGGAGTTGAGTTGGATAATTGTTCAAACTTAGAATTCTGTCATTTAACATGCTGAAATCGGCTTTAATATGTTTATGACAATAGTTACCAATTTGCAAATTTTGAATTGGATAATCGGCATCTGTAAAGTACAATATTCTTTTTCACTAAGCACACACTTTATTCATTATTGATAAAAGCTCAGGTAAAATTACTTACACAAATAAAATCATTAGAAATGTAGAATATGAAAACTTTAAGATCCTTTTATAAAGTTTGGTCTAGTTAATCTCTACAAGTCTGTGGCTGCCAAATATCAGATATACAGCCTTCTTCAAAGTCTCTTCTTTCCATTTTCTCTTCTCCCAAACAGCTTGATGTCAAGAATCAAAGTTCACCTGCTTCGTTGATTCAGCATGAAAGTTTCAGGATTTGTTGGCTGTAACTTTCACACAAGTTAATCTTATTGCAGTTCAGTGGATTAGAGTAAATGTCAAAATGCAAATTCATGTTTTTTTGTCTCCCTACTAAATTAAATGCTAAGTAGGTGTTAATTCTTTAGAAAACTAATTCCGCAAGGCTTGTCCCTCATCTTATGGGTGAATAAAATTAACTATGATTTTAACTTCTCTTCATGTTCCTTTGTGGTTTATTCTTATCATAACCCCTGAGTTGGGTCCATGGGGCTTTCTAGTCATTCCCTGGATGAAAAAGATCCTTCTCTGGGCATAAAGTCATGGCTTATTTAGGACAGGCTGCCTTGTCACTCTGAGTACCCTTAGTTACATCTCAACATATACCTGTTTGAAGACGTTTTTAGAAAATAACATATACAGTGTTAAAACACAAAAATAAGCAAACTAAACCACTCCATTTTCAGATGCTAGACAGGGCAGGCAACATTCAGGGCAAAATTTAAGAGTAATCCCTACTGCAACACCCATGTTTCAATCTGGACTAACTTGAGATTGTCTTGTTTCATAGTCAGTCAATCCTCAGAATTCTTTCATTTCCCCTTAGGACATTTTGTAATTTCAGTTTTATTCCTCCCCAAATAAATGATATTTTGTTTTTGAATGACATACAAAATCTGCTCCAGTATTTTGTACGTATTAGGCATGTGAAGAACATTTAATTATTTTTGTTGTTATCAGTGAATAGTAATGATGGCATGTTAACTTTCGCAGAAAACATATGTGTATTTCAAAAAAGGCTCATCTTATTTAACTGTAAATGAATGGCCTTGATAAAGATTCCAGAGAGCCTGCAGGTTTCTTGAACAAATATTATTAGACAAAGAACAATTTTGTACATCTGAAAACAGAACATAGAGAGTGACTGCTTCCAAAAGTGTAGGGGTACTTGTACTGGCAATTATACAAGGTAAAGAACTGTACATATAACCCAGTATTTGTATCGATATAGACAGATTATTTGAATAATTAATCTCAATAATTTCTTCATGCCTAGTATGAGGGATTATATTATTCTCTATTATCTTCTTACCTTTACTTAATAAGCACCACAATGTTATTGAAATTCCTGAGAAAAAAATTCAAGACTCATTGCTTAATTATTCCTGTTCTGATTGTGGTAGGTATAAAGATGGTACATAAGCGAGCAGGAAAAGGTTATCACCTTAATGCTAAGGTGCATTCATAAAAATACCTCTGTCATTGTCCATGTTAATGAAGCATGTTGATTGAATAAACTGAGGCAACATACTAGAAATAACTTTTCTTGAAAGTTTTTTCATCCTCTTTTTCTCTTTGTTCAAAAATGACAAAAGTAGTTTAGCTACTGTAAACATTTTATTGAAGATATTTAAATACATTATCTGATGCATGAATAAATATGGTTATGGGCTTAACCATTTTAAGCAATAGGCTTATCATTTCTATAAGAATATATTGAACACTGCTAATAATTAAGCATTTCTATTGTTGCATAGTAATTCTTTAGCAATTGATCCTAACCAAAATGAAATTTTCTAAATGCCAGATAAAACATTCAAAATATTGATTTTAAAGAAGCTCAATAAGATCCCAGAGAAACCTGAAAACTAATGCAAAGAACACATAAAATTAATTAATTACATGAATAAGACATATGTCAAGGAGATAGATATCAAACAAACGAACTGAGGAACTGGATACAAAGTGTTGATTAGACCCAGCCAGGAGGAACACCTTCAGACAGGGGCATTGGGAAGACAAGACTGGCACTCTCTGAGCAGATCTTTGAAGGGAAGTCATTGAGAGTAGATGGAGGGAAGACACAGATGCAGAGCTGAAGAAGGAGGAAGCTATGTACTCTGCACAGGACTGCTGTGCATGAGATGTATTCCTGGCCCCTAATGCCAGGGTGTGAGTCAAACAGGTGAGGAGCAACCAACTTTTGCCATAGACCTCTGAAATCCTTGGAACAATAGATTCTACCACCCCCAAGGACACAAGCTTGCAAGGAAAGCTGCTTAGAGAGATAGTAGATTCAGGACTCCAGCCTGTGCAGAGCCCAGATAGTTTGGTGTGGGAACATATGTAATGGAGCATAGCCATGGATGCCTATTGTCCAATGCTTACCAAGCTCCTCTAGGAGATTTTATCCATAAGGGTACTCTTGGACCTGGACAGAGCAGGGTGGTTTTGCCCATGAGAAGCGACCAGTTCAATCTGAGCACCCACCTATCTCCTGGCTTCTCTGGGGGTGCTAGCCTGCTGCATCCACTTTCAGTGCAGCTTCAGATGCCCAACCGGGAAGCTTCTCAGGGGCTTCCATCATATTTCCTTCTTTGGCAGACTGTGCCTGACCATCAAAGAGCTCCAGGAGAGCAGACCCAGACGATGTGCACCAGTCCACTTGTACCCTCCCCTCCTTGCCATCTTTTCCACACCACCTTGCTGGCATACAATCACCCATAGCCACGCCCCCAACACTGCTTTGCTGGCATGCATGGTGGTGGACCTTGCTTTCCCTCCTCGACTGGTGTGCATACACCCCACCATGATATGGCAGCCAGTGTGAGCACATCCCATCCCTCCACGGCCTGGTTATGGGGTCATTGCTAGACCAAACATGCACAGGGACACTGGCAACCCCAGCTCCACAAATAGGCAGCTACTGCCCCTGTTGTGAAAGCACAAACAAAGGCCAGCAACTCCACCTCCAGCTGCCCACACTGCCACAGCTGACAGTGCAAATGTGTGCATGAATGCTGACAACGCTGCCTCCTTGCACTGTCACTGATGCCCCTGCAAATGAGCACATGGAGGCTGGCAACCCCACACCCACCAGCCCTCCACACACACCACCACCACCACGTCTCTGTACAGGAATGTTGCTGACCTGCTCTCACTAGTACCCCACCCCAGAATATGTGTGTGTACCCACTTCGTTGACTCAACTGTGTGCATGAACGAATGAGCACAGATATTGCTTCCACTACCCCAGTGAAGCACTTTTGCCAGCACCAACCACTGGAGTGCTGTGGCCAATAGCTCAGGCTCTCTAGTGCAGCAGGTTACTAACATTAACATTGAGGGGCAAGAGAACAAAGCTGAGACCTGATATCTGCACCTCATATGTGGCGCATGCAGCTCAGGAGTACTGACCTCAGTCTTGGCCTCCTAAAATCTTCCAGGAATGAAACTAGTCAACTGAACCCACCTTATACAACAGTCAAATTCCACAGATAGTCAAAGAACATAAAAGTTAAAAATATAATTCAAAGAACCACAATTTCAAACACTAAGGAACATCTATCCACACATATAAAAAGAAACAGCATAAGAACTCTAGCAACTCAAAACAACTGAGTATCTCCTTACCTCCAAATGACTACACTAATTCCCCAGCAATTGTTCTTAACCAGGTTGAAATGGCTGAAATTACAGAAGTAGAATTCCGCATATGGATAAGAATGAAGATCACTGAACTTCAGGAGAAATTCAAAACCAAATCCAAAGATTCTAAGTAATGCAATAAAATGACACAAAAAAGTCAAAATGATTTTATGAGACCAATATCATCCTGATACCAAAACCTGGCAGAGACCCAACAAGAAAAGAAAACTTCAGGCCAATATCCATAAAGAACATAGATGCAAGAATCTTCAATAAAATATTGGCAAGTCGATTGCAACAGCAAATCAAAAAACTTATCCATCATGATCAAGTAGTATTCATCCCGGGGATGCAAGGCTGGTTCAACATACGCAAGTCTATAAACGTAATTCACCACATAAACAAAACCAAAAACAAAAACCACATGATTATCTCAATTGACGCAGAGAAGGCATTCGACAAAATTTGACAGCCCTTTATGCTAAAAACCCTCAATAAACTCGGTATCGATGGAACGTATCTCAAAGTAATAAAAGCTATTTATGACAAACCAACAGCCAATATCATACTGAATGGGCAAAAAATGGAAGCATTCCCTTTGAAATCCGGCACTAGACAAAGATGCCCTCTTTCACCACTCCTATTCAATATAGTACTAGAAGTTCTAGCCAGAGCAATCAGGCAAGAAAAAGAAATAAAGGGTACTCAAATAGGAAAGGTGGAAGCCAAATTGTCTCTATTTGCAGATGACATGATAGTATACCTAGAACACCCAATCACCTCAGCCCAAAAACTCCTGAAACTGATAAGCAACTTCAGCAAAGTCTCAGGATATAAAATCAATGTGCAAAAATCACAAGCATTCCTATACACCAGTAACAGACTTAAAGAGAGCCAAATCAAGAATGAACTGCCATTCACAATTGCTACAAAGAGAATAAAATACCTAGGAATACAACTGACAAGGAACGTAAGGGACCTCTTCAAGGAAAACTACAAACCACTGCTCAACGAAATAAGAGAGGACACAAACAAATGGAGAAACATTCCATGTTCATGGTTAGGAAGAATTAATATTGTGAAAATGGCTATACTGCCCAAAGTAATTTACAGAATCAACGCTATCCCCATCAAGCTACCATTGACTTTCTTCACAGAACTGGAAAATCCACCATGAACTTCATATGAAACCAAAAGAGAGCCCTCATAGCCAAGTCAATTTTAAGCAAAAAGAACACAGTGGGGGGCATCACACTACCAGATTTCAAACTATACTACAAGGCTACAGTAATCAAAACAGCATGGTACTGGTACCAAAACAGAGATATAGACCAATGGAACAGAACAGAGGCATCGGAGGCAACACAACATATCTACAACCATACAATCTTTGATAAACCTGAGAAAAACAAGCAATGGGGAATGATTCCCTGTTTAATAAATGGTGTTGGGAAAACTGGCTAGGCGTGTGCAGAAAGCAGAAACTGGACCCCTTCCTGACACCTTACACTAAAATTAACTCCAGATGGATTAAAGACTTAAACATAAGACCTAACACCATAAAAACCCTAGAAAGAAATGTAGGCAAAACCATCCAGGACATAGGAATAGCCAAGGACTTCATGAACAAAACACCAAAAGCATTGGCAACAAAAGCCAAAATAGGCAAATGGGACCTAATCAAACTCCACAGCTTCTGCATGGCAAAAGAAACAGTCACTAGAGTGAATCGGCAACCAACAGAATGGGAAAAGATTTTTGCAGTTTACCCATCTGACAAAGGGCTGATATCCAGAATTTACAAAGAACTCAAACAGATTTACAGGAAAAACCAAACAAGCCCATTCAAAAATGGGCAAAGGATATGAACAGACACTTTACAAAAGAAGACATATATGAGGCCAACAATCATATGAAAAAATGCTCATCATCACTGGTCCTTGGAGAGATGCAAATCAAAACCACATTGAGATACCATCTCACGCCAGTTAGAGTGGCGATCACTAAAAAATCTGGAGACAACAGATGCTGGAGAGGATGTGGAGAAAAAGGAACACTTTTACATTGTTGGTGGGAGTGTAAATTAGTTCAACTATTGTGGAAGACAGTGTGGCGATTCCTCAAGGCCTTAGAAATAGAAATTCCATTTGACCCAGCAATCCCATTACTGGGTATATATCCAAAGGACTATAAATCGTTCTACTATAAGGACACATGCACACAAATGTTCATTGCAGCACTGTTTGCAATAGCAAAGACCTGGAATCAACCCAAATGCCCATCGATGATAGACTGGATTGGGAAAATGTGGCACATATACACCATGGAATATTATGCAGCAATCAGAAATGATGAGTTTGTGTCATTTGTAGGGACATGGATGAATCTGGAGAACATTATTCTCAGCAAACTGACACAAGAACAGAAAATGAAATACCGCACATTCTCACTCATAGGAGGGTGATGAAAAATGAGAACACATGGACACAGGGAGGGGAGTACTAAACACTTGGGTCTATTGGGGGGGAAAAGGGGAGGGCCAGCGGCGGGGTGGGGAGCTGGGGAGGGATAGCCTGAGGAGAAATGCCAAATGTGGGTGAAGGGGAGACAGGAATCAAAACACACTGCCATGTGTGTACCTATGCAACTGTCTTGCATATTCTGCACTTGTACCCCAAAAACCTAAAATGCAATAAAAAATTTAAAAAAAAAGAAAAGAAAAAAAAGAAAAAAAGTCAAAATGGCCATTTTAAGAAAAAAATCTGATATGATACAGCTGAAAAACTTACTTAAATAATTTCAAAATACAGTTTCAAGTATTAACAACAGAATCGACCAAGCTGAGGAAAGAATCTCAGAACTCAATGGTCGCTTCACTGAAATAAATCAGTCAGATAAAAATAAAGAAAAAAAGATTAAAATAGAATAAACTAAACCTCTGAGAAATATAGAATTTTAAAAGAAGAATACATTTGAAATACATATGAAATACAATTCATATTAAATGCATTTCATATTTGAGGATATCATCCATAAAATTATAAAAATACATTTTATATTTCAGAATATCTTCCATTTAATTTCAGGAAATGCAGAGAACCCCTGTAGTTGTACAAGACAACTACATTCTAGGTATGTAGTCATCAGATTCTGCAAGACTGGAATAAAAGAAAATGTTAAAGGCAGCTAGAGAAAAGGGGAAAATCACCTACGAATGGAACATCTTCAGTTTTACAGTGAATCTTTCAACAAAAACCATGAAAACCAGGAGCATGGGGCCTATAGTCAGCATTCTTAATGAAAAGAATTTCTAGCCAAGAATTTTATATCCAATCAAGCTAAGCTTTACAGAAGGAGAAATAAGATCCTTTTCACACAAGCAAATGCCAAGGAGTTTCCTTATCACCAGAACCGCCTTATAAGAGGTCCTGAAGGGACTGCTAAACATGGAGAAGAAAGACTTACTGGCCACCACAAAAACACACTTAAGTACATGGACCACTTACACTATAAAGTAATCACACAAACAAGTCTACCTAATAACCAGCTAACAACATGATGATAGAAACAAATATACAAATATCATACTAACTTTGAACGTAACCAGGCTAAATGCCCTAATTAAAAGGCATAGAGAATTAAGTTGTATTGGATTAAAAAACAAGAGACAATGATATGCTGTCTCCAAAAAATGCCTACCACATGCAAGAACACTCATAGGCAAAAAGCAAAGGAATGCAAAAAAATCTACCAAGCCAATAGAAAACATGTCCTCTTCTATGCATGTCTGATTCATGTACTACCCATTTCTTGGATCTACAAAACATTTATCAGTTCTTATTTTCCTCTTCCCTCACAAAAACACACAACACACATGCACACACACACATCCACACCATCTTTTCTTCTAAAGACATCTAATGGTTTCATCCAAATATCATTTTTTAGCTACTTTTTGTTTACATTTTAATTATTTTATGTACATGGTAGGTGTATATATTTATGGGGTATATAAGATATTTTGGTATAGTCATGTATTGTGAAATAAGCACATCATTTGAAAACAGCTTCATCTCTATTCCTTTAACAATACTTCCTTTCAAAAATCTTCGAATTTTCATCTAGAGAACCCAAGGCAATTTTTGTCATAACTCCAATGAAATTTTTTTACAGAAAGAGAGAAAAGCAATCCTAAAATTCTTGTGGAACCACAAGATTCCAAATAGTCAAAGCAATCTTGAGAAAGAAGAAATAAAACTTGTGGTCATCATGTTTCCTGATTTTGAATTATGTTACAAAACTGTAGTAACAGTTTTGTATCAAAAGAGTAGACTATTGGCATGAAAACAGATATATACATGAATGAGACAGAATACATAGCACAGAAATAAAACCATGTATCTACAGTCAAATTTGACATATACAGAGATAAAATAATAGTCACTTAATAAATAATCCTGGGAAAATTGGATATCCACATGCCAAAAAAAAAAAAACGAAATTTGACCCTTATCTTATACAACACAGAAAAGTCAACTGAAAATGCATTAAGGAGTTAAAGTAAGGCCTAACACCATAAAACTTCTAGAAAAAAAAATTAGAGGACAAGCATTTTGGCATTGATCTTGGCAATGATTTCATGGATATGACACCAGAAGCACAGGTAGCAAATGCAAAAATAAACAAGTGGGACTACATTAAACTAAAAAGTTCTGTTACAAAAAAATAAATAGTCAACAAAATGAAAAGGTAACCTATAGAATAGGAGAAAATATTTGTAAACCATATATATGTTAAATGATTAATATCCAAATTATATAAGAAACTCATACAGTAGCAAAAAAAAAAATGGGCAAATGACTTGAATACACATTTCTCCAAAGAAAATATGCAGATGGCCAATAAGGATATATAAAAATGCTCAATGTCACTAATTATCAGGGAAGTGAAAATCAAAACCACAAGATGATATAAGCTTGTATTCATTAGGATTTCTGTCATAAAAACAATAAAAGATAATATATATTGATGAAGATTTGGAGAAAAGGGAACTCTTGTCCACTCTCGGTGGAGATGTAAATTGCTGCAGCCATTATGGAAAACAGTATAATGTTTTCTCAAATAGTTTAAAATAGAGCTATCGTATGATCCAGCAATCCCTCTTCTGGGTATAAATTCAATGAAAATAAAATTGGCATCTAAAAGAGACAGCTTCAGTCATGTATATTGCACTGTTGTTCACAACAGGAAATAACCTAAGTGTTCATTGGCAGAAGAATGGATTAAGTAACTTGGCATAGTTGTACAATGGACTATTTTTCAGACTCAAAAAGAAGAAAATCCTGTGCTTTGTGACAACAGGGATAAATCCAGATGACATCATGCTAAGTGAAATAAGCCAGACACAGAAAGAAAAATACTGCATGATCACATCTGTATGTTGAATCTAAAAAAGTCATAATCATTGAAGCGAAGTGTGGGATGGTAGTTACTGGGGGCAGGGGAGGGGAATGGGAAGATGTTGATCAAAGAGTACAAAGTTTCAGTTATATGAAATTAATTAATGAGTTTTAGAGATCTAATGTATATCATGGAGACTATAGATAATAATACTCTGTTGTACACTAGAAATATGCTGAGAGAATAGATCTTCTCCACATGCAAAAAATGGTAATATTTAATGGACAATATGCAAAAAAATATGAAATCAGAAGGAAAAGTAACAAGCATTTTCAAATTTCTTGAGAGAAGGCTTTTAAAATTAAGTGACAGAAGAAGATAAAAAAATAATTTTTAAATTTCTGAATATCAAAAATCATATATAACAAATATATACAATTTTGACAAGTTAAAAAAATGAAGTTATAAATGTAGATTGATTGGAGCAATAAAAAAGAAAATATCATTTCATATATATCAAAATTTATCAAAAACAGAATAAAATATTTCAACATGAGAAATCTTAGAAAAATTCTTTAAAACATATGGCACATATATGTATGCATACACACATATATATGAATATATATGTACACATATATATCAATATGTATATATGTGTACACATATATACACATCTATGTGCCCATACACAAATAATTAGAGATAGCTTGTGAATCAAGAAACATACAAAAATACATAGAAAAAGCAGAAAATGATGTGAGTATATCAGTCACAGTAAAAGAATCACAAATGGTTTATAAATATATAACTTTTGTTTCATATGTAATTAAGTCTAACATTTCCTTTAGAAACAAGATGTCATTTTGCCTGCGAGATTAGCAAAGATTTTTAAAATGAATATTTTCATATTCTAGTGAGTCTAATGAGATAGATTTTTTTCCTAGAGTACACATTACTAAATCTTTATAGAAAGCAATTTAGATATGTGAAACTTAAATATACTATACATTTTGATGTTTTAATAAGAAATAGGGAAAAATGATACATAGAAATGGTTATCACAGCATAATTTATGATGATGAAAGTGATAATGGCTTTATTTTTATTAACAAGGAGGCGTTTAATACCACTGTGAGATACATACAAATAATGGGAAACCATACAGGCATTAAAACGTATGTTTTATGAAAAATTTCATAATACAGAGAAATGTCATAAAAATAAATTATAATAAAATTTGTATAAACAACACATTTTAACAATAATAGTAAAATATATTCCTGGAAAGAAAATTATTAGGAAATTATCAGAATTCTAATAGTTGTCATCTCTCAAGGTGCTTTTGAGATGGTTTTTATTACAATAAATTTTGGTGTGTTAGAGTTTCTCCAGTGAACATGTGTTGCTATTACTATGTAAAAATATGTTTGATAAACAATAATCTTTTCTAAGTTTAGGAAAGAAGTATAACATTGTGTTAAAAGCTTCATTAATTACCAAGAGATAGAAGATACAAAATATGGCAAATTAATTAGTTATGTGAGATCTATAAATCTAAGTCAATAAACATAAACTGTTACAAGAAATTTCTAAGTAAAGAGTACAAAGATTTTTTTTAACCTTTGCTTCTTTTGATCCTATTTTGTTTTATTTTAATTTTTAAGAATGAAAACTATTTAAGTTTTCAGTCTGTGTTAAAGGAGCCAATGTATTGGCAGAGATTTCAGATATTTTCTGAAGCAAGATCATGGAGAAGGCAGAAATGTAGTCCAGAGCAAATGCACAAATAAAGATTGAATGCTTTTGTCTTCAATAAAAGAAGGGCAAAAAATGAGGATGATTGAGGATGGAGACGGGCTGGCTTTTAATTGAAAAGTAAGGATTAATATTTGTGTGATGTATGTCCCCTCCCCACTGCTCAATTTCATGGTAAAGCCTCCAACTTTATAATTTCAGACCATCATCAGAAAGTGAGGAAGGTGAGACGGGATGAGAACCTATGGAAGGCATAAGATCTGAACACCTGCTATTGGTATTGGAAAGAAAGCTGTATACTGGCTTATAAAAGAGTTGGTGCACAGTTCCAAAGGCCTAACTGATGTTGGAATTACCTAATTACTCTGTCTTGAAATCAGTTTTTCTTCAATACTGGTTCTAAAAATGGTTCAAATGTATAATGATAGTATTTTTAGGGTATATATATATTATTGCATTTTAAGTTATAGGGTACATGTGCAGATCTTGCAGGATTGTTGCATAGGTACACACATGCCATGGTGGTTTGCTGTCTCCAGCCCCCTGTCAGTCACCTACATCAGGCATTTCTCCTAGTGTTATCCCTCCCCAATCTGCCCACCCCCCACTGTCCATCCCCTAGTCCCCTGTCTCCAAACAGACCCCAGTGTGTGACGTTTCCCTCCCTGTGCCCATGTGTTCTCATTGTTCAACACCTCCCTAACAGTGAGAACATGCAGTGCTTGGTTTTCTGTTCTTGTGTCAGTTTGCTGAGAATGATGGTTTCCATATTCATCCATGTCCCTACAAAGGACATGAACTCATCTCTTTTGTGGCTGCATAGTATTCCATGGTGTATACGTGCCACATTTTCTTTCTCCGGTCTATCATTGATGGGCATTTGGGTTCGTTCCAGGTCTTTGCTATTGTAAACAGTGCCACAATGAACATACTTATGCCTGTGTCTTTATAATAGAATAATTTATAATCCTTTGGGCATATACTCAGTAATAGGATTGCTGGGTCAAGTGAAATTTATGTTTCTAGATCCTTGAGGAATTGTCTTCCACAATGGCTAAACTAAAGGTTAAACACTGTCTTCCACAATGGTTAAACTAATGTATACTCCTACCAACAGTGTAAAAACCTTCCTGTTTTTCCACAGCATCTGTTGTATCCAGATTTTTTAATGATTGCCATTCTAACTGGCATGAGACGGTATCTCAATGTGGTTTTGATTTGCATTTCTCTAATGACCAGTGATGATGAGCATTTTTTCATATGTTTGCTGGTCTCATAAATGTCCTCTTTTGAAAAGTATCTATTCATATCCTTCACCAACTTTTGAATTGGTTTATTTTTTCCTTGTAAATCTATTTTAGTTCTTTGTAGATTCTGGATATTAGCCCTTTGTCAGATGGGTAGATTGCAAAAATTTGTCATTCTGTTGGTTGCTGGTTCACTCTAATGATTGTTTCTTTTGCTGTGCAGAAGCTCTTAAGTTTAATTAGATCCTATTTGTTTATTTTGGCTTTTGTTGTTATTGCTTTTGGTGTTTTAGTCGTGAAGTCCTTGCCTATGCCTATGTCCTGAATGGTTTTCTCTATGTTTTCTTCTAGGGTTCTTATGCTGTTAGGTCTTATGTTTAAACCTTTAATCCAACTGGGGTTAATATTACTGTAAGATAAGGAAGGGGTCCAGTTTTTGCTTTTTGCATATGGCTAGCCAGTTTTCCCAACACCATTTATTAAACAGGGAATCCTTTCCCCAATGCTTGTTTTTATCTGGTTTGTGAAAGATCAGTTGGTTTTAGATGTGTGGCATTGCCTCCAAGGCCTCTGTTCTGTTCCATTGGCCTATATCTCTGTTTTTTTACCAGCACCATGCTGTTTTGATAACTGTAGCCTTGTAGTACAGTTTGAAGTCAGGTAGCGTGATGTCTCCAGGTTTGTTCTTTTTGCTTAGGATTGTCTTGGCTATGTGGGCTCTTTTTTGGTTCCATATGAAGGTTAAGGTGTTTTTATCCAGTTATGTGAAGAAGGTCAATGGTAGCTTGATGGGGATAGCATTGAATCTATAAATTACTTTGGGCAGCATGGCCATTGTCATGATATTGATTCCTTCTAACTAGGAGCATGAAATATTTTTCCATCTGTTTGTGTCCTCTCTTATTTCCTTGAGCAGTGATTTGTAGTTCTCCTTGAAGAGGTCCTTCACATCCTTTGTTAGTTATATTCCTAGGTATTTTATTCTCTTTGTAGCAATTGTGAATGGGAGTTTGGGTAAAGTATTTTAAAGTGATTTGTTAAAATTTTCAGTGCTAATAAATTTGAGAGAGTTGGTGAGAAAATATTTAAAATATATATTTGGCCAACATCTCCAAACTTTCCTCATGCTCAGCCCCTGTAATCACCATTAAAGTCTGCCTCTATGAGTTCAACTTTTTTGGATTCTACCTATAAGTGAAATTATGTGGTATTTGCCTTTCTGTTTCTGGTTTCTTTCATTTAATGTAATACTCTCCATCCTCCAGATTCATCCACGTTTTTACAAATAACAGGATTATCTTACTTATCTTCTTTTATAAGGCTGATTCATATTTTTAAAAATACATATATTGTATAAATATATATTTATATATGTTATATATATTATATCAACATATATTTATATAATATATATTACAGTACATATAATATATATTTTATATGTAATATATATTTGTATTATATATATTATTTTTATGTATTATATATATTTATATATAATATATATTTATGTTATTTAATATATATGTATATATGTAATATATATTATATATGATATAGAAATATATATTATATATATATATATATATAAAAAGAGAGAGAGAGAAAGTTTTGCTCTTGTCACCCAGGCTGTAGTGCAGTGGTACAACCTCAACTTACTGCAACCTTCACTTCCCGGGTTCAAGCAATTCTCCTGCCTCAGATTCTCAAGTAGCTGCGAGGTGCACACCACCATGCTCAGCTAATTTTTTGTATTTTTTAGTAGAGATGAGGTTTCGCCATATTGGTCAAGCTGGTCTGAAACTCCTGACCTCAGGTGATCCACCCACCTCTGCCTCCCAAAATGCTGGGATTACAGGCATAAGCCACCCTGCCCAGCCTATGCCATATATTTTAGCCCTTCATTTATTGATGGACATTTAGATTGACTCTATAACTTGTTTCTGTGTGTGTGTGTGTGTGTGTGAATAATGTTTCAATCAACATGAATACCAGGGAAGAGAGGGCTGGGGAGATGTTGGTCTAAAGATGCACAATTCCAGTCAAATCATAGGAATATGTTCAAGTGATATATTGTGCAATGTGGTGATAACAATAAACTGCGTAGTCATTAACAATGGACTGCAGTTTTTTTGAGATGGGGTTTTGCTGTGTTACCCAGGTGGTAG
The DNA here is from genome assembly GCF_049354715.1 of Callithrix jacchus. Taxonomy (NCBI): domain Eukaryota; kingdom Metazoa; phylum Chordata; class Mammalia; order Primates; family Cebidae; genus Callithrix; species Callithrix jacchus. Next base: position 113,377,118 of record NC_133507.1, read on the forward strand.
TGCAATGGTTATTCACTGGCATGATCATAGCATGCTACAGCCTTGAATTCCTGGGCTCAAATAATATCCCTATCTCAGGTTCTTCAGAAGCTGGGACAGGATTTGTAACTGTGTTTTTGAAAATCACTAAAAGAGTAGATTTCATGGTTCTCAGTATAAAATAGGATAAGTGTATGAGGTAATGAATATGATAAATGGGTAGATTTAGTCATTCCACAATGGATGTATATTTCAAAACATCATGGTATGCATAATAAACATATATGATTTTTTATTTGTCTTAAAACAAATCTTTAAGAAATATTTTTAAAAATTAATTTAATAATGTACATTTGAGATAATATTACATATATAGGAAAATATATCTAGAATGAATTCAATAATCTGGATAGTAGAAAAGGAAGCCAGGGGTTTTGTGCCCCTAGACAAATGAAAATATAGTGTTAGAGAGTGAGATAGGTGCAAAATCAAAGAATGGGAATGTACACTTCTGTGTTAGGATTCTCAAGAGGGACAAAACCAATAGGCTAGAGATATACACAAAGGGGAGTTTGTTAAGGAGTATTAACTCACATGATCACAAGTTCCCACAATAGGCTGTCTGCAAGCTGAGGAGAAAGGAAGACAGTCTGAGTCCAAAACTGAAGAACCTGGAGTCCGATGTTTGAAGGTAGGAAGTATGTAGCCCAGGAGAAAGATGTAGTCTGGGAGGCTAAGCCAGTTTAGTCTCTCCATGTTCTTCTGACAGCTTTTATTCTGGCTGCGCTGGCAGCTCATTAGATGCTGCCCACCCGGGTTAAGGATTAGATGCTTCCCAATCCACTGACTCAAATGTTAATCTTTTCTGGGAACACTCTCACAGACACAACCAGGAACAATACTTTGCATGCTTCCATCTAATCAAGTTGACATTCAATATTAACCATCACAACTTAATTTTTCGTTGGTTGACTATGGAAACAGAACCGCAACTTGCTGTCTTTCTGATACCAGCTATATCTTTGAGGCTGGCATAGTCACGTCCTGAAAAAGAAAAAAAGTGATTTACACAAACCCCAGTGAAGCATATGTTTAAGAATTTTTTAAAGTTTCTCATCTTGATTTTACCAGCTCTTTCAGTATCTTAGGTAAAATTTTTATTTTTCCAACTGTTTCAGTCTAGTTTTCAGTAAATATTTTTCTTAGCTAATATGAAATTTAAAATATCTACAACTCTGCGAAAGTGGGAGGAGTATGTCTGTAAAACTATTTCTATTGACACTGGTACTTATAATTCCAATGTCCTTAATGTTTCTTGTGTTAAATTTATAGTAGTATTTTCCAACTGGGTAGAATTCCTAAATAAAGAACTCATTTATACAAAGTCATTTCTTGCAGTAGTCACTCATTACTTCAGTTCTCTGCAATCAGTGAAATCACTTTGTGACCTGTAGAAATTTACTGGAGAAAAAACAAACAAATTGCAAGAACAGTTTAAGAGAATAAAGGAAAAAGAGCATGCTTGCTAAAATTAACATGTCAAGTTTTGCAGAGCAAATGATTTTTGGAAATCATGGAAATTATGTATATTTTTAAGGTCAAAAGTTCTTTCACAGATTTTGGTGATTATACATATTCCTTTAGCATCCCCTTAATGAGGTAATCTCTTGGAATCTCTGAATGGTTTTTAAAATATTTAAAAATGTAATTCATTATGGCTGAAGTCATATTGGGGTATAGATGACAAATTTGGATATGTAGGGAAGAGCTATTCACCAATGAAATAATTAAATACTATTTGAAGTATTTCAATAATCAAGGATTTATTAATGAAATCTATTAAGCCTTGTATAAAATGAGATGATACTGCTTGAGGCTGAGCTGGGCCTTGGCTAAGGAATTTAAGACTTTACAATCCTGACACTTCTAAAATTTATGCAAATAATTTCTTTCAAACCTTGACCGAAATGAATAATTCTAAAAAGGAAGTCTTATTTGGCCCTTATTCTTGTAGGAATGTTGATATCATTCTAATTAATCAATATGCAAAGTTAGCACACTTATGATAAATCTAAATGAAGATGTCTAGGCTTGTGTAGGTATGTGTTTGTGTAGGTGTGCATTTCTTCTATATAGATTTTATTGATATTTGCTTACCATATATTCACTGTGACCTTCAAACCAGTATTTCCTGAGCAACATGGACTTCATTGCTAAAGCAAATTCCATTTCACTTAAAAAAAAAAAACTAGGCCGGGCGCGGTGGCTCAAGCCTGTAATCCCAGCACTTTGGGAGGCCGAGGCGGGTGGATCACGAGGTCAAGAGATCCAGACCATCCTGGTCAACATGGTGAAACCCCGTCTCTACTAAAAATACAAAAAATTAGCTGGGCATGGTGGTGCATGCCTGTAATCCCAGCTACTCAGGAGGCTGAGGCAGGAGAATTGCCTGAACCCAGGAGGCGAAGGTTGCGGTGAGCCGAGATCGCGCCATTGCACTCCAGCCTGGGTAACAAGAGCGAAACTCTGTCTCAAACAACAACAACAACAACAACAACAACAACAACAACAACAAAAAAAAAAAAAAAACTAAAGCTGCATATAAATGAGCTATTGAAAATAATAGTAATGATCATTTGCATATAATCTTTACAACTTGGAAATAATTTTTACATTTAATTCCTATGTGAAAACTCTTCAAGTGATGTAAATCAACTTAAAAATCTAAGAACCTCCCCCATCAGCTGTCTCATGAAGTCATATGTAATGAATCACAGTGAAGACAAAAGGTAATTTAAAAACTGTTTTTTCAAGTTTTACTTTTATCTCTATGAGAACTCGGAAGATAATTTATATCATAGCCCATAATATTTCTTAATAAAAACGTTATTTCTGTTTTTCTTGTTACACAACCCCTTACTTTTAGAGTCTCTGTCTTTGTTTCCCAGAGCTTTATAGTGAAGGTTTGCTGCTGTTTCTCCTTCCCCTTAGTTTTGCTTGCTCTATCTCCAGTCTTTTGATTCAGAATCATAAGGTATGCACTGATGACTGGTGACATTTCTTTTCCTTTGGGGTAAGAGTGGGAAAAGGGAAGAAATCTGAGTTGGTAAAAAAAAATAATAATAATGAGGTGTGAATGGACTAGGAAATCAGGAACACTTGTAACATTAGGCATTGCAATTGCCATTTTTCAGAGTTGAAATCCAAATGCCTGATAAATTAATTAGCTAAGGTAAAATAAGAACTTTGTGAGATCATCAGTGTTCCAATTTTTTAAAATTTATTTTTATTATTTTTTTATTTTTATTTAAGCCTACAGCACCTGGTATCCCAGGTGTTCTCCCATCTAAGTACTAACCAGGCCCAAGCCTGTCTTAGCTTCCGAGATCAGACAAGATCTGGTGCATTCAGGGTGGTATGGGCGTAGACTATATTTTGTCTTTCTTCTGATCTTTTCTTTCCATCATTCCTTCCTTCCTTTTTCCTTCCTTCCTTCCTTCCTTCCTTCCTTCCTTCCTTCCTTCCTTCCTTCCTTCCTTCCTTCCTTCCTTTCTTTTTTAGTGCTTTTCTCTCCTTATCACATATAGCTTGGCCTCTCCTATTTGAAGAAATAATTTAAAAATAAGAAGAAAAGTGATTCTCAATAATCATTCTCAAAAATTTCTTCCCATCTTCAAATCTTATTATACACAAATATACAAAGTCATGCATGCACACATATGTACACACACAACCTGTGATGGATAATATTGAATGTCAACTTGATTGCATTAAAGGACATAAAGTATTGTTACTGGGTTTGTCTGTGGGGTGTTGCCAAAGGAGATTAACATTTCAGTCACTGGACTGGGAGAGGCAGACCTGCCCTCAGTATCTGCGGGCAGAATCTCATCAGCTGCCAGTGCAGCCAGAATAAAACAGGCAGAAGAAGGTGGAAAGACTAGACTGCCTTAGTCTTCTAGCCTACATCTTTCTTCCATGCTGGATGCTTCCTGCCCTTGAACATCGGGTTCCAAGTTCTTCAGCTTTTGGATTCTTAGACCTTTGACCAAAGAATGAAAGCTGCACTGTTGGCTTGTCTGCTCTAAAGGCTTCAGGACTCAGACTGGTTTTCTTGCTCCTTAGCTTGCAGACAGCCTATTGTGGGACCTCACCTTGTGAGCGTGTGAGTCAATACATTTTAATAAGCTCCACTTTATATATACATTTACCCTATTAGTTCTGTCCCTCTAGAGAACGCTGACTAATACACAATCCCTTCCATTGCAAATGCCAAGTAATTCCTTTGCTTTTCACTACGCTAATAACTGAAAATGGAAAGAGATCTATTCTTAAAGATGCTTCTATGACTGAGTTATTGGACTGTTACCCAACCCCTATTTCAGAGACAGACAGAATAAAAGCAGAACAGCCAGAAAAAGTCATCTGGTAAATTGATTCTTGGCAGACTGCTAATGCTCACCCACATCTGATTGCTTCTCCTGGATGCATATACAACTAGGCTACAGATTCTAGTGTCCCTTGTCTTCAGGGATACTGGGCTGAATCTGACTAATGAACTGTCAGTGGAAGTCATATACTGTATACCACTACCAGGATTGTCTTTAAAATCCTTCCATTGCCAATGTTAAATTTTTCATCATGTTCTGGTTGAATGGATGGGGCATCAAGGATCTGGAAGGCAATGAACCTATGAAGAGAAAGGATCTTGGGACCTTGAATAAGCTCATAGATGGGCATTAATAAAAATCAATCCCTTATTTCAATAAACCACAGATATTTGGTTATCTGTATACATTATTTTGAGTACCTCAAGTAAGTAGTAGGAGGACGGTGCTAACATTAACATACAGAATAATATTTAATAAGGATATTCAAGGGAAAAGGTAGAAAAGAAAACTGTTTATCCTTTTTGTCACAATTTTGTTTCTTCCACTATTTTCATGGTGTTTTCTTTAATGCTGCAAATTCACTCATGCTTCGCCTCTTAAAACTTTGTGGCAATGACTACAAAGTCTATGCAGTATCTATCTCCTATTTTTTTTTTTTTGCATTATCTCTTAGTATTTCTAACTTCACAGAAATAAACAGAACAAAACAAATTTTAAAATATTTTGTTCTTTTACTGCAATATCAGTATGCATTTGTAGGGTTATTAGACAGAATTTGATAAAAAGTTGGTTGACCAAAGGTATCAATAAGATAGCTCAGAAAGGCTTGATTAGAGTCAAGGGCCCGAGAATCTTCCCCACAATACAGGCAAGCCCTGGAGGACTTCAAAAATGTGAAGAAGGAGTAGAATCCAAGTACCCAGTGAATGTACTGTAATCCAGTCATCTATCTTCAAGATAAAGGTTACAGAATTTGGGAAGCTGACAAGAAGTGAGTGGTGTGTTTCTACATCTGCCAGAAATAAAAATATGTCAGAAAATTCAATGTAGTTTCTGTAAATACCATTGTAAGTAAAAATTCAAAAAGTAGAACAATAGCTGTACCACAAATTGCAAGACACATTCAAATTACAGAGCTTTTATTTCTAATGATCAGCCTAAGAATTAGACTGCAGACTACATATCCTCATCTTCTATGTACACTAATATCTAATAGAGACATAACAATTGAGACAATCAAGCAAATAGGATAATCTCTGAACAAACAGAATCTGAAAACATGATCTGTCTGCCTTGAGTAGAGTTTACACTCCTCTACCACTTGCACTCTTTTATAACAATAAAAGTAACAATAGCCAACACTTATTGAGTGTCTACCTTGAGCCCAGCATAGTAAGCCATTCATGGCTAGTCTTCCAGAATAATAATGATAATAAAAAAGCACACACAGATTTAAAACATGCTGGCTGGATAGGAATTAATAAGTATATATTGTATCATACAAAATGAGATGAAGTATTTGTAGGTAAAACAACAAAAATATCCAATTATCTTTGAAAACCAGAGGCTTCCAGAAACATTTGACTTGGCCAATGGACTGATGAATCCAAAAACTATAGCAGATTTCAAATGGAGTAAACTGAAGCCTCATTTGTAGTGTCACACCTGCTTAAGGACACTGCTTTCTGCATGGTCTGAATTCAAAACTTCTTCATATAGAGCAGTCAAGTACCCTGCAGACCATTCAGACCATTCCTCACAGTGTCTGTGCAGGCTCGGGGAGGGATTCATGCAGGAAGTGTTGGCATCACAAAATGCTACCAGGCCAACATGAAGACGGGACTTCCAGCCCAGGTACACTAAATACCAGGAGGCAGAAAAGAAGAACATCTGGCAACTGTTTCAGACACATGTATCAACCTTCTTTCCACCCTCCTTCAATCTTGAAGGATGAGAACAGTCTTCTTACATCTGGGACAGAAGTTGCCATCATAGCTTATGTAGCCCTGTCAGGGGCTACATTTGGTAAAACAGAAATATCAATAAGGGTTTTCTTCCAAAGCTCAGAGCTGTCAGGTGAAAATTGAAGTGGAGCACAGAAATGTTCAAGGGAATCAACCAAGCATGTTTTTGGTGTATATCCATTTTCTCTATCAGGCACAGTGAAGTTGGAGAAACTCCTGTTCCACCATAAGATCTGGTCATAAACTCTGTATGTAAAAGACTTCATTCTGATGCATATTTTTTATTCCTTTACTTTTCCAGCCTTAATATGGTACTTAATCTGAAGAAATGGCTCATTTTAAAGACATTTATTTGGATATCATTAGGCATAAATGTGATAATATGAGTCATTATACATGTAATTATTTTCATATGACAAATTAGGATATGGAAGAGGCAAGTAATTTTATGACCAGCTGAGAAGTGAGGATACACTTAATTATGTTAGAGTTGATGTAGTAAAATAAATTATATATGCTATAAGGTTTTAGCCCAGTCCTTGAATATGACTAAGTAAATGATGTATTTTTAATTCACTGATGTTTTCACTAGTCTGAAATATTTTAATTTATATTAGTATTAATTTTTTACATTCCTTGCATCTATTTTTTCTTTTAAATAAATATTGATCCATGGTACTTATCCGCAAAATACTAAAACAGGATCTCTGGGTATAGGTCCAAGAACTCTGCATTTAAAAGCATGTTCATAGTATTTCTTACACTTAGAAACTAAATATTTACCATTAGTATTTCATGATCTCTTAAATTTGTTATCCACTTTTCATTCTTTTTATTTCTACATTACTGTAGAAAGCTGATGTACTCTAATTTAAATAAATGTTCCATAAACTTCTTAGTTGTTCAGGATCAAAACCTTGAGTCATAAACATCATTATAGTCTACTCATTCCCATCCCTGTAAAGCAATGGCAAGGTCCAATAGCTTCCATTTCTATCATGCCTGTGAATGCTCTGTAGATTACAAGGCATATATACTCATTAGAATAGTCTTAATGGTAAGTAATAAAAACAGTCAAAATGGGCTTAAAGATGAAAATAATTTATTGGCTTATATATCCCTAACTTCCAGTGGTAGGGAAAATATCAAGGGTCGTTTGACCAGGTTTCCCTTTCCCTCTCTCTATGATCCTCTTAGTTGTTTCTTCTGTAGATTGCCTTTGGAAATACAGACATTTTAGCAGGATTGATTATTCCAATACATGAGCATGGAATGTTTTTTCCATTTGTTTATGTCTTCTATGATTTCTTTCAGCAGGTTTTGTGGTAAGATTTTGTTTGTTTTCTGTTTGTTTTTTTTTTTTTACTCAATCTGGCTTTTCACATGGCAGAAGAATGACTGTTGCAATTCAAGTGTCATATACACAAATCTCAGTACCCAGAAGGTGAGAGGACTCAAGTTTTCATGTGAGTCACATCAACATATTGTTCTTCATTCTGATTAGACTGGTTCAAATCATACATCCATTTTGAACAAGTCACTGCAACTACAGAAATGCCATATGGTGATTAGCTGAGAATTGAATTATGTGTCCCTCCCATTCAATTTAAGTTTATCAGTGTTTGACCTATCCTAGACAAAGTTTCAATTCTTTATGTGTGTATGAAAACATTCCATCCATCTCTACAGCTACTGTACAAGTGACTAAAAGGTGTTTTGATACCCACCAACCAAGGACCACATGGAATACACATGTAATCAAGTAAAGACATGTATATTTCTTGCTGCAATAAGGAAGATTGTTCACCATTAAGAACTCGGTAAAACAGTATTATGAGGAGAATGTTATAGAATATATGTTTGTGTTTGGTGAATTTGGTATGAGTTTAGGGAAGTGGGGACTGTTTCTGGATTGAGTGTTGTCACAAAAGAGAAGCATTTCAATGAATGACATCTCAGGATTTTGTGTCTAGGGTGGGAGGAATAACATTGTTTTTATCTTTCTCAAGTGGAATAAACTCTGGGAAGGTGATAACAAAGTTTACTGTATTCTACAAATCACTTAAGGGTATGAACCACATTATAATGATTGTATAAATCACCTCTATGCTAGGTGTACATATTAATTGTAGATATTCAATCCATAAATATTGACTTTCCCTAAAACTTATTCTTTGGATGAATCCATGGCCCTATGAAATTTTGTGAGATTTACTTAAGATTTAGCTTGATGATGAAAACATCCATTGTTTATAAAACGTTAATTTTAACAGAAAGTATTTTAGGAACCTTTAAAATGTTACAACATTTAGTACCAAAGCAAAACTAATATATCTGTATTGTTATTTACATTTTGTGAATGGCAAAAAAAGGCTGATGAAATTTAATGATTTAGCCAAAGCTATGCAGATAATATATGACAAGTGTTTTCCTACTAATACCACTGTTTCTTTAGATAATTCTGGACTTACACTTTCTGAATTTCTAGAAATCTGGCATTGCAAGTTTTAGCTGAAGCAAGATCCATAGCATATGATTTTTTGTGACTTTTCTTTTTGAGGCAGGGTCTCACTCTGTTGCCCAGGCTGCAGTGCGGTGGTGTGATCATAGATCAGTACAGTTTCCAACTGATCCTCCTGCCTTAGCCTTCCAAGTACCTGGGACTACAGGTTTGAGCCACTGTTTCCAGTTAGCATATGGTTTTCTAACCAATATTTAACTTCAGCGTAATGTTTTAAACTCTAAGAAATTCAGAGTATTCTTAATGCAATGGGAAATATTAATCTACCAATCAATACCCAGTTTCCCTACCATTGATGGATTATAATGGAGATCCGATTTACTTCATTTTAACTGAGAAAGCAAGTATGAAGAACAAACAATCTATCTTCTTTGGTTATCCAATATCATAGCTACTCATTTTTGTTAGCTATAGTTTTAATATTAACCTCTGGAGGTGTTTCATGTTTAGTTTACTATGCTTGGTCCTGTGATTAAATCCATTTTGTACAGTGCAAATGTCATGCTTCAGCATTGATCTTGCCTTAACTTATACTTTTTTCAAGGGTTTTAATCTTGGGAACGTAGATCCTCTAAAGTGTAGAGACTTTAAATAAGCAGGTTCAGTTTTTAATTAAGTCTTAAAATCCTTAAGAAGTGTTTGATTTGCCAGAGATTGAGAATTGTGGGAAAGATGCAACTGCAAATGCAGAGAATAATGATGGCCAATGACTTCAAATTTTTAATAGATCCAGACTGTTTTTCTTGCTGTGAGATGTTTCTTGATGGTGTTTAGAGAAAACATTTTCCTTCATTTGTTTCTTATGACAAAGAAATGAACTATGGTGGGAGAGTGTGTAATTAAAAAAAAAGTTATGCTACTTTCTAAATCATGGAAGATATTGCCTAAAAATAGAAAAATCTTACCTCTCCTACCTCTTCTACCTTTTGAGAAACTCCTTTTATAGTTCAAACTTCCTTTCTAAAGACCTAATTTCAAATATTACCACATTAATTTTCAGTGGCTTTGTATGTTATTTCAGAAAAAAATAAATATATATGTAACATTTAAGCTATTAGTAATTCATTGTGTGAGAGCAGTTCAACGGAAATGCCAAGCTTGAGCTATTGACTAAGATGTGAAGTTTCCAAAACATTACACACAACTTCAACTTTTTTGTAAATCCAGAGGAATTTGTATGGGCAGACTCATTGAGTACCATAGCCTCATTAGCTATTAACACTTTAATTTTTAAAATACATATTACAGAAGACAGTTACTCTGAAATTTATTTCTTTATTCCATTAGGAGGAAAATTAACAGTTTCAAAAAACTATTCAGTCAAAATAAACAAGTATACAGGTGTATGAACATTGGCATATAGTCTGTTCTACTTGTCCATTAAAAATCTCGTATGTAAGCTTAACTCTCAAAATAATTGAGCTTCCTTTAATATATGTGACAGAAGAGGTAATAATATATGATTTTAATTATAACATTGTAAAAATAAGTTTTCATTTTGGTATTAACAGCTGCTAAAATGTACAATGGAGAACAAGTGTGTTTCATCCATTACTGACAAGGAAAAGGATATTTACATAAACATTTTAATCATTTAAATTGTTGATGAAGTTTGATGGCAAACTGTCTTTCCATAACATATGTTTTTCATTGTCATAACCATATTTTTCCATCTCAGCAGGGAATTAACTTGAGCTGATACTACTATAATAACAGCAAGATTTACCGATATTCGTTTCTCAATAAACAGATGTTGATTTATGTTAGTGGAAGGTATCTGAAAGATAAATTGCAAGTAATCTCTGCTAATGACTCAGATATTAAATAATTGATATAATTCAGAGTGATGATTTTATTAGAAATAATACACTTTCCCCTTTTTTATATATGGAATAAATTATGCCAACTCCCTTTTTGGACTGTAATCTTCATATACATCTAATATTTAATTCACTGGATTGCTTTAAAAATTGTGATAAATATACACTGTTATCAACTGACACATTACCAAGAACTTAGGCATGACCATGTAAAATCTACTAAGAAATAAGAAAATTCCTTTGCTTGAACTTTATTTCCAATGCAAAGTTTATTATGAAAATCGCACACATGCTTGGCATTGCCTGAAAGAAAGTTTAGATCCTTTCATCATCAAAAGCATTTACAAAGAGTTTTCATGTGTGTAACTCTTGGCAAACTACTGTACAAAATGTTTCAACAGAGAAACTGCTCTCAGCTAGAAGTACCCTATCTGTGAATTAGTGTCACCTCTGAGCTATGCTGATCATCAAATAGAAACCAATTATGCAGGCTCACCACTAAAACAGTGTTCATGAGAAACGATCCAATTCTACTGAACTGTCAAGCTGAAGTACATGCAGTGAAGATCACCATGGTAGAGAGAGTACCTATCTCGAATTATGAAATGCAATGGTTGATTATTGGAAAGTATGAGTAGAGTTGAATACCCTACCTGAAAATGTTCTGAAAAAATACATCTTTTAAGTCAAATAATATATATATATTTATTTTAATGAATATTCATGTGAAGACATGGATGAAGAAATGCAGAAGCCATAATATTCCAAATAGTTTTAACAGAGTAAAAATATTATTAGAAGTAGATATGCTTGATGTTTGCAAAGAATAATTAAAAGAGTTATCTGAAAGCACATATAAAGAATAAAAAGAAGTATTAAAGAGGTAGCTGAGGCATGATGATGGTTGTGTAAAGCTAGACAGAGGATGTAGAACATTAATTAATAGTTCTTGGAGAGATCTGCAAATATTTTAAATTTAATATGCCTAAAACTAATCTTTCAGTCTTTGCCCCATTTAATCAGAGAAACACTGATTTTTTGCTCAGGTCAGAAACAGGAGTCGTTCTTGAAGCCTATTCCACCTCCAATACACAAAGTAATTACCCTTATCCTTTTAATTAAGCTTCGAAAATATGCCCTTGTATTTTCCCTTTCCTCCTGCTGAGACTCAAGTTTAATCCAGAAACATCTCTCAGGTGGTGTCTACAATAGTCTTCCAATTGACTTGGAAATCTTAGTCTCTTTTTAGTTTTCTTATCCTTTCTCTATACAGAGCAAGTGAAATTAAAATTTTATATAAATATGTATACAATTCAACTTGTAACCACATGGGTTGAATGAGTGGGTCAACATATATACCTATTTTCTTCTCTCTCTGCCATACTTGTGACAGCAAGATCAAGACCACCTCTTCTTTCTCCTCCTCAGCCTAGTCAACTTGAAGATGATGAGGATGATTACCTTTATAATAATCCACTTCCACATAATGAATAGGCAATGTGTTTTCTCTTTCTTACAATTTTCTCAGTAACAGTTTTTCTTTAGCTTACTATATTATAAAAATACAGGTTAAAATACATAAAAGATACAAAATACATGTTAATCAACTGTTTATATTATTGGTAGGACCTTTGAACAACAGTAGGCTATTAGTTTTTAGTGAGTCAAAAGTGATGGACAGGGGAAGAGGCAGAGCAAGGTAATGGAATAGAAGCAATCACTCTCCTGAAGAACACCAAGTGAACAACTATCCACACAAAAAAGTACCTTCCTAAGAACACAAAATCAGGTAACAGTACCTGGTTTTAACATTATATTAAGGAAAGACACACTAAAAAGGGTAGGAAAGGCAAGGTTGAATTGCAAACACCACCCTTCTCCTGTAGCCTGGCAGTGGCCACTTGGCACAGAGAGAGACTCTGTGTTCTTGGGGGAGGGACAATCCAGCAATTTACAGACTTTTCACTGGAATTCAGTGCCATCCTGTAATAACAGCATGGGGTAGAACTCAGCTGGTGCTTACAGAGGAGCTTTTTGACCAGCCCTAGCCAGAGGCAAATTACCCATCCCAGCAGTTGGAACATAAATTCTGTCAATTCCTGCCAGCATGGGCTAAAGTGCTCTGGAGTTCTAGATAAATCTGAAAGTCCGTTGAGGCCACAGGACTACAACTCCTGGGCAGGTCCTGGTGCTGGGCTGGGCTGAGAGCCAGTGGACTTGCAGTGCATGCAACCTAGTGCGACACCAGCGGGGGCAGCCAAGAGAGTGCTTGTGCCACCCCTACCTCAGCTGCGGGCAGCACACTTTGCAGCTCTGGGAGGGACCCTTTTCTCTTCTTCAGGAGAGGATAGAGAAGAGTAAAGAGGACTTTGTCTTGCACCTTGGATATCAGCTCAGACACAGCAGAATAAGGCAGAGTCCCAAGGCCCCATTTCAGGCCCCAGCTCCTGGAAAACATTTCTAAACACTGCCTGGGCCAGTAGGAAACCACTGCCTTGAAGAGAACAACCCAGTCTTAACAGAATGTATTACCTGCTGACTAAAGAGACTTTGGGACATGAACGATCAGCAGTGGAAGCCAGGCAATACTCACTGTAGGCTTTAAGTGAGGCTCGGAGCTGTGCTGGTGTCAGGAGAGACCCAGTGCATTCGCAGCTGGGATGGCTATGGAGAGAGACTCCTGCTTGAGACAAGAAGAGTAGAGGAAACATTACTTTTAGCTTAGATACCAGCTTAACCACAGAGGGACAGACCTCAAACAAGACTCCTGGTATCCTTGATTCTAGGCCTTGGCTCCTAAATGGTATGTACGAACCTGTTTTGGGCCAGAGGGAAGCCCACTGCCCTGTAGGAAGAGGCTTGGTACTGGCAGTATTCACCATAAACTGACTGAAGAGTCCTAGGCTTTTAGTGAACATTAGCAACAGCCAGGCAGTACTGGATGTGGGCATGGGGCACTGGTGGCCACGGGGAGAAACTCCTCTGCTTAAGGTAAGGAAGGAGGGGAAAACTTTATATATCAGTTTGTGTGGCAGTGCAGCTTCAGTAGAATAGACCACCTGGTAGATTCCTAAGGTTCCTGACTACAGGCTCTGGTTCCTAGGTGGCATCTCCAAATGAACCCAACACCTGCAAAAACTCGTCAGCCCAAAGGGAAGGACACAAGTCTAATAGGATTAATTACTGGCTCATTATAGAGCCCTAGGGCCAGGAATGAACATAGACGGTATCTAGGCAGTGATCACTGTGGGTCCTGGAAAAGACTCAGTGCTGTTCTGGCTTGGGATTTGACCCAGAGCAGTCTCAATGGTGGTGGCTCCAGTGCTGCTCCTGTCACCCTTCATCCAGTTCCAGGCAGCTAAGAGCAGATGAAGGTGCTCTGTTTGTTTGGGGTTAAGGGAAGAGAACAAGAGTGTCTGCTTTGTTATTCAGAGAATTATCCCAGATCTTATCCAAGACCATCAAGGTGACACCCTTATGAGTCTGCAAGAACCACAGGGTTACTAATGCTCCCTAAAGCAGATCTACCTACAGGTAACAAAACAGATCATTACACCCAAGTGCCTTTGAATGCCTGGAAAGCTTTCCTAAGAAGAACAAGTAGAAACAAGCCCAGTCTGTGAAGACTGCAATAAACATCTCATTTTCAGTGCCCAGACACTGACGGACATTCCTGAGCATCAAGACCACAGAGGAAAACGACCTCACCAAATGAACTAAATAAGGCACCAGTGACAAATCCCAGAGAGATAGGAATATATGACCTTTAAAACAGAGAATTCAAATAGCTGTTTTGAGGAAGCTCAACAAAATCCAGGCTAATATGGTGAAGGAATTCAGAATCCTATCAAATAAATTTAATAAAAAAGCTGAAATAATCAAAAACAATTAAACAGAAATTATGGAGCTGAAAATGCAATTAATATACTGAAAAATGCATCAGAGTTTCTTACTAGCAGAACTGACCAAACAGAAGAAAGATTTAGTGAACCCAAAGCCAGCCTATTTGAAAATATACAGAGGAGACAAAAAAAAAAAAATTTAAAAAAGAAGCTTGCCTACAAAATCAAGAAAATAGCCTCAAAAGGACAACCAAATAGCTTCAAAAAGACCAACTTAAGAGTTATTGGACTTGAAGAGATGATAAGGAGAGAGTATAGGGTAAAAAAAATTATTCAATGGGATAATAACAGAACTTCCCACACCCGAAGGAAGATATCGATCTGTAAATACAACAAGCATATAGAACACTAAGGGGATTTAATACACATAAGACTACCTTAAGACATTTAATAATCAAACTTCCAAAGGTTAAAGATAAAAAATGGATTCTAAAAGCAAAAACAGAAAAAAAAATGACATACAAAGGAACATCAATACTTCTGGCAGCAGACTTAGTGCAAATGTTACAGGCCAGAAGAGAGTGGCATGACGTATTTAAAGGACTGAAGAAAAAAATAAAAAGTTTATTCTATAAGAGTAGATTTAGTAAAACATCTTTTAAACTTGAAAGAGAAATAAAGACTTTCTCCAACAAACATAAACACCAGACCTGTCCTACAAGAAATGCTACAGCAAATTCTTCAATCTGAAAGAACAGGAGATTAATGAACAACAAGAAGTCATCTGAAGGTAAGGACAAAACTCTGCCCTTTCCATGATGGAAGAGGTCCAATATAATCAACCTGCCATCAGGTAGCTGGCTGATTACTGACAAATGATGCCATATTGAGGGTTCAGTGTTGGTCTCTGCTGCTGTCAAACTGGACACTCAGCAATGGCCATTGATAAATCAGCCTTGGTGAGTGGAAGTCTATGTTTCTGGGCCCATGCATAACCTCCTTGCTCATGGGCTCATTGGACAATGACAGGGGTGGCTGGAGAAAGAAATTGAGTGGTGTCCACAGAAAGTGTCATCCTATCCACTGGATTATTAAAATCTTCTCTCTGCTGAGTACTCACATAGGATACAAATATCTTCATGGTTTTTGACCATTCAGGTAGGTCCATCCACATACCTCTTCCCCACATACCTCTAACAAAGATTTCTTTGTTACCAATTTTCCAATCATACTTCTTCCAAGTTTTTGACCATCCAGCCAAACCATTGGCTACAGCCCATGAATCAGTATACAATCACATATCTAGCCATTTCTCTTTCTATACACATAATAATGATAATAACAAATCTTGATAGGGCTGCGGAACAAAGGGAATACCTATATACAGTTGGTAGGAATGCAAATTAGTTTAGCCACTGTGGAAAGCCGTTTGGAGATTTCTCAAAGAACTAAAAGTAGAACTACCAGACAACACAGCAAATCTTTTTACTGAGTATATACCAAAAGGGAAATAAGTCATTCTATCAAAAAGACCCACATGTATTCATATGTTCATCACAGTACTATTCTCAATAGCAAGGGCATAGAAACAATTTAGGTGCTGATCAATGGTGGATTCAGTAAAGAAAATGTAGTGCACATATAATAAGAAATACTTTGCAACCATAAAAAATAAGGATATCATGTCTAGTGCAGCAACATAGAAGGAACTGGAGGTCATTATTCTAAGCAAATAACACAGAAACAGAAAACCAAATACCACATGCTCTCACCTGTAAGTGGGAGCTAATCATTGGATACACATGGACTTAAAAGATGGGAACAATAGGCACTGGGGACTCCAGGAGGAGGCAGGGGAAATTTGAAAAAATACCTATTGGATGCTATTCTTATTACCTAGTGTTGGGTTTTAACTGCACCCCAAACTTCAACATCACACAATATACCATTGCAACAAACCTGCACATGTAATCCCTTAATCTAAAAAAAAATTGAAAGAAATATTTAATTTTGGATGTTAAAGGATAAAATAACTATATGATGGAAAATGGAAATTGTGATGGTTAATACTGAGTGTCAACTTGATTGGTTTGAAGGACACAAATTTATTGATCTTGGGCGTATCTGTGAGGGTGTTGCCGAAGGAGATTCACATTTGAGTTGGTGGGCTGGGAAAGGCAGACCCACCCTTAATCTGGGTTGGCACCATCTAGTCAGCTGTCAGTGAGACCAGAATATAAAGCAGGTAGGGAAATGTGAAAAGACTACACTGGCTTAGCCTCCCATCCTACATATTTCTCCTGTGCTGAAGGCTTCCTGCCCTCAAACATAGGATTCCAAGTTCCTCAACTTTGGAACTCAAGACTGCAGATGGCCTATCGTGGAACCTTGTGAGCATGTGAGTTAATACCCCTTAATACAGATTTTGGTACCAGGAGTGGTTGTAGAGGAACAGAATATTAAGGTTGGAGTTCTTTTCTAGGTTTGGGGGTTTCTGGAGTTGGCTGCTTAACGTGATTAGACCCCCAAAATGTTAAGGACTCTACTTCTACTAGTGTAAAGAACACTGATAGTCCTTGGCATGATCTGTTTAAAGAGCTACACAGAATAAAATAATTTGACACTCCTGCTTCACTGCTCTTTTGTTCTTTATTTTTGTCTAACTGAGTTGATTCAAAGGAATGGTCTTTGAGATCTGAAATTCTTTCCTCAGGTTGGACTACTGTGTTGTTAATGCTTACAACTGTATTTTTAATTTCCTGTAGTATATTTTTCAATTCCAAAAATTTAGTGTTCTTCCTTCTTAAAATGGCTATGTCATCATTGAACTCTTAGATAATTTTACTGGCTTATTTGCATTGGGTTTTAATTTTCTTTTGAATATCATTGATCTTCCTTGCCATCCATATTCTGAATTCTATGTTTATAATTTAAGCAATTTCAATCTGATTAGAATTCATTCTTGCAGAGTTAATGAAATCCTTTAAAGTAAGGAATACTCTGACTTTTTGTATTGCCCGAGATATTACACTGATTCCCTCTCGTCTGAAAAGGCTGGTGTTTCTTTATCTATTTGAATTTGCTATTGTTTGGATGGGCCTTTTAGTTTATATACATATATATTTTTTCCTTGAGAGTTTGACTGTGGTGTAGGTTGTGTATTGTCACTTGGCTTCATTTTGGGGCATTTGCTGAGGGCAAGGCCCTGTATGAGTTCCTTAGTTGTGGCTAATTTCCAGCATTGGGTTTCACAGGCAGGTGATGCTTGCTGAAGGAATTTTTTCTTTGGTAGTGTAATTCAGGCAACTATCCAGTAGATGGTGCTTAAGAGTAAGGGATGGCAGATAAGGTCTTAGCTTTGTGCCTCCTGTATTTCAGCGCATTTGCAGCAGTACTCTGGAGGGAGGAGCGGGGGGAGGGGGTGAGAGATGACTCCCCCACTAAGTCCATTCCTGGGCCTTGGGTAGGAAGCTCCCTACAGTCATAAGCACAGTGCCCATGTTTCCTTAGTTCTAAGTAGGGCCTTGGCAGGCTGCATTTCCCTCCTTAGGGGTGGTCCCAGCAGGTTAGGTCACCAGGAGACCTGCAACTCCTTGGGGACTCCCTTGTCCTCTGAGTTGGGCAGAATCAACGTGAGTTGTGAGGTACGTCTGCAGGTAGCCTGGTGGTGCGGCAGGTCAGTGGCAGAGAATCCCCCAGCAGGGCAGTGGTGCTGTCTGTGTCCGGATGGCGTGGTGCACGGGGTCTGGAATTTTTGCCCAGTTGATGACTGTAAGTGAGCATCACCCAGATTGTGCTTCCATGATCAGGTCTCCCTCTGGTATCTGCTCTAGGAGTAGGCCTAACCAGCTGGTTTTGTCCTAATTCTTCTCCACCTGTGTCGCTGGTCTATTCCAGGTGATCCAGGTCATGGGCTCCCTTGGGCAGAAGCTATGGCTGGCCAACAGGCTGCACTCTTCCTGGACTGGTCTTGCCAAGAGAGGGATTCCCAGCTCTTGTGCCGGCATGCTAACTCATGCCTCTTTCTTCTCAGAGCTCTGAGAAGGAGGGCTTTTCCTCCACTTGAACTCAGGCCACAGATCTCAGCCCAGTACCCCTGGGTGGTGTGCTCAAACCCTGGGTGCCTGAGACAAGGCCTATGGCCTTTTTCTCTTCCTATTGGGCTTGACTCTCAGCTGTTCTGGGGGAGCCAAACAACTCCCAGGCTGATAGCAAAACACTCAGGTGGAAGAGTGGAGGTTGTGCTGTATGCACCCTCCTGTGGGAGTAGCCAGGTAGGGGCCTTGGGAATGGCTGATGGACAAGGGGCCAAGCAGATTAGATATACCCTAAGCCTATGGGAAAGGCAGCCCTACACTCACCCAGCCTGACAGTCAGCAGGAGTTAGAATCACTCAGAACAAAACAAAGAATCTTGGGAGATGGAGACATGTGGTCATATTTTGCTGCAGCTGTTCTGCAGGTGAAAGCTTCTGGCCCCTACACAGGTTCAGTCTCTGCCTCTGCCTACTCTCTGGGCAGTTCCCAGTCAGTTCAAATGTCTGTGGAGGCTGCGGGATCTCTTAAGCTAGGATCACAGAGGTCTGCAACAGGAGTGTGGTGCTCCACTGGAACTCTCTCATTCACTTCTTCCTTAGGACCTGTTCAGCACTGGGAGCTCGTCCTGGTGCTCTTGGACTCTGTGCTAGCTTCCCAGCTTCCTCCCTCTTCAACCTTGTTATTTGCGTCATATCTTTATTGACTTTCAGTGTTTCCTCTCCAAAGATCTGTTTAAAGTGTAATGGTTTACTCATATTTTGGTTTCTATTGGTGGGAGAGGCATTCCACAGTTGTGTCTCACAGGCCATCTTGTTCCCCAGCTCCTTTAAAAAACTGATTTCAGCAATGTTTTTCTGTTTTTTTCTTATGGATACATACACCCTATATATATATGTAGTCTGACGCACATGTAGTCACGTTTTGGGAATATGTTGTTATCCCTCTCTGTATACACACACACACACACACACACACATATATTTATACACACACATATCCACTTTGAGTAATATTTCTGAAATATACAACTACTACATAGTAAAGAAACTATTACCAGTAATTTTAAAGTTCCCCCTTCTCTATTGCAGACAACCACTCTGACTAAATCCTTTCTTGCCCCAGTGTAAGTTTTGTGTTAATCCATTCATTGATTTGTAAAAATCACACACACACACATACACACGTACGTATGTATAGAAACACATCTACATTTTTTTAATTTTACCAATTCTAAAAATTTTGTATGTTTATTTAATAGTTGTACAGGTGTCGGATGCAGTGTTTTGTATACGTCTTATAACTTCATGTTTTTAAACCTTCAATGTCTTTATAATTTTGGGGGTAAGCTTGATCTACCAATTATCAAAAGGGTGAATAACAATCTCCTACTTATTTGGCGAGTAACTTTTCTTTACTTGCCTCTGTCTATGTTTACTAGAAATATTAAGAAACGACATATTAGATACCTACTATCTGAAACATAATCTTTTAAAAATATATTTGAGTCACCTCTAGTTATATTAATATGCTACTTCAGTTACAGTTTGGTTAGAGTACTGTTGAGATGTCTTTAACTTACAATTTACTTTTAATTATTCTGTGTATTTATACACCTCTTCTAAATAACTTATAGCAAGATTTTCTTTTTTTCTTAATCAGAAATGACAATTTTTAATTTTTGAATTAAAGAGTTAATTTACATTGTGATACTAGTATCGGGGAATTAACTTTGATTTTTCTGTTTTTATAAGTTTTTTTTCTCTGTTGGCCTTAAATTAACTAATTGTGTTCTTTATCTCATTCCTCATTATTCCCTCCACCGAATTGGATTTAAGCCATCTATTTCTATCCTTCCTGGTGACCCTAGAATATTTTTACATTAATTTATATATGTAATGTCTACCCTAATATTACAAAGACAATAATAGTACAGTTTTCTTCCCATCTCACCATTCCTCATTTAGCTGTTTTATCTGTATAGATAACCTCACAAAACAGCTATGATTTTTGTTGCTTTATACAGTTAAATTTTATTTAGTATTACATAAATAGATCTATACAAATCAATTTTTTCCTCATCATTTACTCTTTTAATTATTGAAATAGAAATATTCATCATTAGCTATTCAATTTAAATGTTTCTTTTGTTATCATTTTTTCTTCCGTACATGTATGTCTGTGTGTGTAATTCTATACATAAGTTACAGTCTCTTAAAGACAGTTTGTTGATATTGAATTTTTTCAGTTCCAGTTCATCTGCAAATACATTCATTTATTTCCACTTTTGAAAGTTAATTTTACTGTGCTTATGTTTTTAGGATAAATTTTTTTTTTTTTTTAGGCAGAGTTTTGCTCTTGTTACCCAGGCTGGAGTGCAATGGCACGATCTCCGCTCACCACAACCTCCGCCTGCTGGGTTCTGGCAATTCTCCTGCCTCAGCCTCCTGAGTAGCTGGGATTACAGGCACGCGCCACCGTGCCCAGCTAATTTTTTGTATTTTTAGTTGAGACGGGGTTTCACCATGTTGACCAGGATGGTCTCGATCTCTTGACCTCATGATCCACCCGCCTTGGCCTCCCAAAGTGCTGGGATTACAGGCGTGAGCCACCGTGCCCGGCGATAATTTTTTACCTTCAACTCTTGAAAAATATTTTTCTGATTTTTCTGGGTTTCAATCACTATTACTGAGAAGTTATCTATAAGTTATTTACATCTTAGTTCTTCAGTGTTTTCAGGTTTAATATGATAAATCTTATTGTGAGTGGTTTCATTGAGCTTTATCAAGCAGAAGATTTGCATCCTTTCTTAACTTGGAACAATTTAAGTGATTTTCTCTTTTACTATTCCTTTGCCAAAATGTTGTTTCTCTCCCCTCCTAGGAATCAAATCAAAATTGTCTCTTAAATTTACTTTTATTTTTAAATATTTTATCCATTTGCAGTGCATTCTAGATTGTTCTATTAAAGCTATATGACAGTGTACTTTCAACCTTGTCTAATTGCCTTATAAATTCACTACTTAATATATTTTATCTTTGGTTATTTTTTGTTTCTTTTTATAATTATTCTGGTCAATTTTGCTAATCTGTCTTTATTGTGTTCTCACATAATTTCATTTTTTCAAATATAGTAAACGTTATTCTTTTCCGAAGTGTACCTGATAAATGCAATAGTATTTTCTGTGACTTTTGTTCTTTAGTTTGTAGTTTCTGCTAATTATCATTCAACATATGTTCTGCAGATTTTTAAAAATTGTAATCTCCAGCACCTTGAGAATTTGTCTGAGGAATGTTATGTGACCTCACTTTCAAGTATGTCTTAGGAGAGGTTTTTAAATTTTTTTCCTGGAAAAGGCTAGGGGAAATAATTCATAACTGTTACAGACTTTGGGATAGACTTGTAATTATTAAGTGACATAGTACTAGGAATTCCAGCTGCAATCTTTTGTGAGTAGGCAGTTATAGAACATAAACCTTAGGAGAGACTTTTTTTTTTTTTTTTGTGCTTGTTCATTCTACCTAGAGCCAAGACCAATACAGGAGTGCATCCTTCTGCATGGTGTTGGTGACTTCGTTGTTTTTTTGTGTTGTTTTACTGTTGTTAATGATCATCCACTAAAGATGGCACCCTTCAAAAGCATGGCTTTAAACAGTGATCTTCAGTCTGACTTCCTATCTCGCTCAGTTTTAACTTCTGTCCAGTACATCATGTGGCTGACTGAAATCTGGAGTCTTATTTAAATCTTGTAATTTCTGCCCTCCTTCTGTTACTTAAATTAAGTAATTATTTCTATCTCCTCAAAATATTTCATTTGTCCATCTTTACCTGTCTCTCATTAATAGGTATAAAATACAACCTTCTTCCTAAATCTTTACTTGATTACTGGAAATATTTACTAGAATTTTTTTGTTCTTTGATTTACTGCAAATAATGTTAATATAATTTGATTTGACTTTATAAATGTCTAACTTGAATTCAAATATATGTGTATGTGTCTGATATTTCCTTTTAGCCAATAGGTTAGTGGAGAATAGAAAGGCAATTTGTTTGATCCTTCATTGTATTTGTTGAAGCTCTAAACACTGAGCCCCCACTTTTATTTTTCTTTTTTATTTGAAACAGAGTCTCGCTCTGTTACCCAGGCTGGAGTGCAGTGGCGCGATCTCGGCTCACTGCAACTTCTGCCTCCTGGGTTCAAGCGATTCTCCTGTCTCAGCCTCTGGAGTAGCTGGGACTACAGGCGCCCACCGCTATGATTGGCTAATTTTTTTTTTTTCAGTAGAGTCGGACTTTCACGTATTGCCCAGGCTGGTCTAGAGCTCCCAAGTTCAGGCAATCCACCCACCTCGGCCTCCCAAAGTGCTGGGATTACAGGCTTGAGCCACTGTGCCAGGCCAAGCCCTACTTTTTGATTCAACAAAGACATATCTCTTGCATCTGTTGGTGTTAAAACAGAATTATAGATTGTATATTAAAACATAATTACAATTAATTTGTTTTATTATGAATACTTAGAAAGTAACAGTAGTTATCTTCTATAGATTTTTTTAATTGGGTAAAATATACCTTCAAATAAATTCAATTATTCAGCAGAGAAACAAGGACAAAGTAAGTATACCTAGTTAGAAAAGCAATAAAGAATCTATAAGACAAAGGGTGTTCAAATTTTCAAACTCTTAATATAAATCATTCAGTGGTTAGCCCAATTTTAGACTTAAAAAAAAAAAAAAGTTCTGCCTGCCCAGACGCGGTGGCTCATGCCTGTAATCCCAGCACTTTGGGAGCCTGAGTAGGGCGGATAACCTGAGGTCAGGAGTTTGAGACCAGCCTGGCCAACCTGGTGAAATCCTATCTGTACTAAAAATACAAAAATTAGCTGGGTGTGGTGCCAGGCCTGTAATTCCCAGCTACTCGTGTGGATGAGGCAGGAGAATTGCTTGAACCTGGGAGGCAGAGTTTGCAGTGGGCCAAGATAGCGCCATTGCACTCCAACCTGGGTGACAAAAGTAAGACTCTGTCTCAAAAAAAAAAAATAAAATAAAATAAATAAGTAAAAGAAAAAGAAAAAAGTGCTGCGTAATGAAGCTACTATATGAATTTAGAATCACAAGAAAAAAACTTCTTTCAAAATATTTGCAGCACATTTTGCATTTGGATATTTACGTGCTATAATATCCAACCATATTTTAAAAGCAACACTGTGATCTTGGGTCCATGATTCCTATGGGAAACAATAGAAGGTCACATACAATGTTTTTTATGTTAAAGGTGAGAAATTCAAACAGCCAATATTTTAGCTTTCTACCACATAGCCTCATTTTATTTTGGAACAATTTCCTTGAAGATTTCAAGGAGTTTCAAAGAAAAAGACACAAAGGTACAAAGAATTTGTTATCATGTAGAGGTCACCGAAACAACATAACGTATGTTTGTAGCTCTGGGCTTCCTAACAGTTCAAATTTACTTACTAGGAAAAAGGATTGTTCCTTAAGACTTTCAACTGAAACAATAAAAATTTGCCTTCAGACATATATTTTAATCTATATAAAAATATGTTTTCCTAATCCATTTGTCCATATAACAACTGATTTTAATCACTTAGATGTTTTGTACATTAATAAGTCATATGGCTAACTGCTAGTGTAAATTAACTATGTAAATTATAGGCACGCTTTCAATAATAAGTGTGTTGATGGCAATAGAAATGTCATCATATATTGGCAAGGATGATACTGTTTAGTGACTCTTTAAATAAATGTTTTCAGTTTCAACTGAGAAGAAAGTATTATAGTTATTGACCCTTTTATTCTTTTTTTCCTCAATGTTCAAATTTTGTGTGTTAAAAGCCAATTAAAATTCCATTGCCAATATATGGTAATGAATATTTTTAAACTATAATGTTTATTATCATAACTTCCTCTATTTATTTATTTTTAATTGACAAATAATAATTGGGTATATTTATGAGTTACAATTTATGTTTTGATCTATATATACATTATAGAAATATTTGATCAAGCTAATTAATGTAGCCACCCCGCCAATTCATAGTCATAAGTTTTATATGAATGTGTCATACTGCTTTTTTAAAAGGATACAATATTTTCCTTTTTAAAAATCCTTTTCCCTTCTAGATGGAAATGGGAAATTTTATTTGCATTAAAATAATTGAATATAATGTTCACATCAGTGTTTTAAATCTATCATTTCAAATCACATTATAGCAAACACAAAAGAAAGTAATAGTTAAAATAAATAATTGATAAACATAGAAATCAAAATGTGAAATAGAAACTTCTTAAATGTGGTACATTCATAATCCTCTTCCTATTCTAATTATCATTATATACGGAGCCCAATCCATGGCTGGCTTCAATTATTATCGAGGGTAT
This sequence comes from Callithrix jacchus, assembly GCF_049354715.1. Taxonomy (NCBI): domain Eukaryota; kingdom Metazoa; phylum Chordata; class Mammalia; order Primates; family Cebidae; genus Callithrix; species Callithrix jacchus. The sequence continues at coordinate 113,402,064 of NC_133507.1, forward strand.
AAATAAAAGCAAAGTTCAATCTGAATCATACAGTGTCTGAAATCTAAAAACTTTGCTCCTGTCTTTCTTTTTTACTGAAGCTTCCGATAAGCAACAGGAACAAAAACGGAAGCAAACAAACAAACAAAAAACAACATTGGGTAATCTTTGCTTCGAATACCTTAGTGAAAGAAATCACCTTCTTGTGCATAAGAAGTTCCTCCTTTCCTTCTCCCCAGAATGAAGGGTTATAAAGTTTAAGCAAAATCTAGGGTTTTAATGGCACTCTCCTTCTATTGGGGGAGCCCTCCAGGAACCAAGGCCCTCTGACCTGAATCAATCCCCTTACCTACACTGTGCCAGATCTTCCTAACAGGTAGGATTCAGCTTAAAGACTGAGCAGTTTTTGATACAATTCTTTTGTTTTTACTCAGTTCAAATCTTTCAAAGGTTGGACATCAAAAACATCACCTTAGCTTTGCTACCCACATCTTCTATTCCTTAAATGCATTTTTCATTTTTTTCTTCACAATAAGAGTGCTATGTACTGAATGTTTATGTTCCTTCAAATTCATATATTGACCTAAACCCCAACATAATAGTATTAGTAAATGGGGTATTTGCGAGATGATTAGGTCATGAAGACTCTGCCCACATAAATGGGATTAATAACTTTATAAAGAAGACCTGCAAGAGCTTTCTTGGCCTTTCCACCATATAAGGACACAGAGAAAAGGTCACTATCTATACCTCAGGAAGTCGCTTCTCACTGGGCTCTGCATCAGCTGATGTTTTGATCTTGGACTTCCCGGCTTCCAGAAATGTGAGAAATAAATTTCTGTTTTTTATAAGTCACCCAGTCTATATTTTGTTATAGCAGCCTGAACTAACTAAGGCAAAGAGAATGCAAATGTTTAGAATCTTTTCTTGGGTCATTATTTATCCAAACATTGGCTGCATCTATCCTTCATATTTCCTATCATCTAAAGGAAACAAAAATGCTACGTTTTATACTTTAAAGCATACTTAGTAGTTTTCTGGAAATCGTTATTAGGCATACTGAATATTAGATAGGTTTTTAATAAACACCAATCTGTCACTTTTCTGAATCAACATTACCATGAGTTTTCCATGAAGAAATAATACAAGCAATATTGCCAAATGGCATACATCTTTTGAATAAACATATGTGGTTCTTTGGAATTAGTTTTACACGCAAGCAGAGGGAGGCTCCAAGGTCCTATTAGCATTCAACATATTCAAAATACAAATTAAACCAGCTTATGTTTTCTAATAAAATTGTAGGAGAAAGTTTTCAGAATCTCTGAATGTCTTCCAAACTACCCAATTTGACATGATTCATTCCGAGTAGTTGAAAAAAAAAAAAAAACTCATAACTACCTCAAGTTGCAAATTAATTAAAGCATTCCTAGTTATCCCTATAGCAAGAAACATGCTTTGATATCACAGTTTAATTATGTTCTTCCAGAATTCCCTTTCAAATTTTGTTATTGAAGCATTTCTAGCAAAACTGAAGGCATTTGGATTGACTGAAGGTTTAGACATTAAACCTTCTTAATATTAAAGTAAACATAATTTAGAGTTTCTCCTGTGAACATGTTGAGAGTTCAAAATAGATGTGTAAAACAGTTTGATAATGATCACTCTTATCTTATATACATCTCAGCTTAGAAAATCATTAAACTGTATCTTTGGGAAATGTAGAGAAGAGCAATTGAACTTCTTAGTCAATATAGCCTTAGAGAATAGTGATTTGAACTTTCAGTCAATAGAGACTTCTCTCTACCTTGAGTGTGGGAAACTGAATATAAACTCAAATTTTTCAATTATGTTGGAGTTAGTAGGTTCATTTATACACAACTTTAACTGGATGTGCACAATACATTTTTGCAGAAAAATTCTAAATAGATAGGTAAGAAACCAGCTCTAAAAGCTCAGCAGAATAGAAGACTGTGAACACAATGAGAGTCCCAGAAATTGGACTTGTAATTCTTTAAAGAAGCTTGACTGAATCCTTCAGTATTTTCTTTCTTTCCTTACCCCCTAGCTCTATTAGTATCATTCAATCATTTATTTGTGTCTTAATTCTATACTGGCACCTAAACATAATTCTTTCTTTATTAAAAATATTTATTTTTCAATTTACACATGTAATTATGTTACATGAAGGTACAGTATATGTTTTTAACATATGTATGGGTTACAATTTAATGTTTTAATATATATCTATATAGTATTAGGTTGCTGTAATAGCAAACCCACAATTTATCTGCGCTTGAATTTAACAAAATCCTTCAAATTAGCAAATTCACAAAAAAAGCTTATGATATACAAAAAATAAAAATAAGTTCTTAAGATGTAGAATTCATCATTTCTAAAGGGGTAGGAAAATGTTAAACAGTATTTGTAACACTATATTTCTGGAAAGCTGTTAACTTGCATAATTCAGACAGGTGGTCTTAGCCTGTCTTATAGAGTAGAAAGAGTGTGCATATTTTGATGAATTATAAATCTTTCCACCCTTCTCTTCCTTATCAGCACATGTCTGCCTTCATCTTCTCTTTCCATACTGCTATTGTTACTTGTACTTCCCATCAAGGAAGTAAAGGTGGAAATATTAATTTATTAGAGCAAACATGAGGTACTATCAATATTAAAGCAAAAGGAACACTATGTTTGTAACATTTTCTCTCTCTCCCTCTCTCTCTCTCACACACACACGTGCACAAATACACCATGTGTTTGTTAGAACAAAGAGAAAATAATAAAGATCAATGATTCAATAATATTGAGTCTAGGAGGCAGAAGACATATATTATATGTATCAAAAGGATAATTAATATGGAAGTTTTTTTTTTTTTTGTATTTTCATCCCAGGACAGAGACAACAAGTATTATACTACCATTTCTAAAATACTTCTGTCCCTTAAATCATCCTTTATCCTTCCTTTTCTATCATGGATTCATTTATTCAGAACTGAAGAAGGCAATTGTATTGGACATGTCTTCTGTCTTTTTTTGCTCTGATTACATTTAATGCTGCCCCTATCCTTTGCTGAATTAAAGATTCACAACCATCCCTAGATTTTTGAAAGTGGTGTTTTTATTTGGTTTCCCAGTCTATCACTCACAGCCTTCCCTAAAGAATTTCTTTAGCTCATCCTTTTTACTTGTTTTGTTTCAGATTGTTTCGAGTTGAGGTCAGTCAACCTTTTTGGTAAAAAAAGCCAGATAACAAATATTTTAAGCCTTGCAGGGTCATACAGCTTTTGTCACAGCTCCACAGCTCTGCAGTTATGAAGTAAAATCACCCATTGACAACACAGAAATCAATTGACATATCTGTGTTACAACAAAACTTTATTTACAAAGCAGGTGACAGGCCAGATTTGACCCCTGGTTCATCACTGCTGATCCCCAGTTTAGAATAAAATATTTACTTCTCCATTTTCAAACCATTCCATGTCAGTGAGTAAGCATTTTTTTATCCAACATAAAGTTTGAAGAAGTCAATTAGGTAAAGTGCATATCTTCGTGAGGAATCCTGGTTAAAAATCAAGAGCCTACTACTAATTTATTCAGAAAAATACACACACACACTCACACACAAAGAATATATTATGTGTTAGTGAGATAGCCAGGTGGAAAGGGCTCTCTGGCAAACTCTAGCTGGCCTGCACACTGGGAGGAATGCACGCAGGGGTGGAGACACAGAAGTTCACACCCATTTGCAATGAGGAGGAGCCTGGCCACTCCTCTTCCTGTGTGGAACCTGGGATTCAAACTGCAAAGCAGGAAGGGCACCAGCAAGGACTCCGGCTTTGTGAGGGTTCCTGGTTCCCTTTTTTCTCTTTTCACCCAATAAAACCCTGCTTTACTATTCAAATTGTCTGTGAGCCTAATTTTTTGCAGCCAAGTGATAGGACCTCCATCTAGCTGAACTAAGGAAAAAGTCCCACAACACTAGGAACTTGGTAGTCACTGGAATACATACAAAGATAAACAGAACTGGCACTTTATTGCAGTAGAAGGGGAAAATAGAAAACAACAGAACAATTATAACTTGGTTATTATAACTTGCAGGAAAGAACTTGATATGATGGAGTTGGAATATCAGGAAAGCCTTCTCTGAAGGATGGATGTTACAATAGGGATTTAAATGCTAAAAGTGGATAAACCAGTTAGTTAACTTCTTTTGTAGAATGGTATCTTGAAATTAGTTTTTTTTTTTTAATAAATGTACTATTTTTTATACGACTTCATATATTTACGTCAGGAACTAATTATTTTTCTTATCACTTCTTTTGGAGGGAAGGGTGGTCATCAAACATGGGACATAAATCAGAATGATTGAGGTTATGCAGCAGAACAAAACTACAATTGTTACAAAGTTACAAGGTGTTTATATTTTTTGCTCACACTACACAATCATGAGTCATCAGGAAAATCTGCTTATTGTAATCACATACAGCAACAGGCTTATGGAGCAGCCTCCATCTCAATACTCCCAGTTGTCATGTCAGTGATAAAAGAGGGAGCACTGAAGGCAGCATGTGAATGTCCTTCCTAATGAAACATATCATTGTGCACAAATTTCACTGGCCAGAACCATTTTGCATAGTTCCACCCAGCCCCAGGGAGCTTAAAAGTAAAATCCTATCATATACTTGGAAAAGGGAATCTCAAATATACTCTGCGAGAAGTACTATTGTCTAATACACTACCTGGTTTTTGTTTTGTTTTGTTTTGTTTTTTGGACTCCTCTTCTTAGCACAATTACATTTCTTATACCTTTTGGAGCATGCCTCAGTTGAATGTTTCAAACATTCTCAAAAATAATTTTTGAGTAATTATGTTTTTGAAGACTATAGCCAAATTAAATAACAACAATGATAACAGCAAAAACATGAGAAGCTCTAACAGGCAGCAGATCAGCTCGTAGCATAGAATTGTATTGATAGGCACAAGAGGCAGAGAAATTCTAGGCAGAACAGGGTGGGTGAAACCACACCCTTAGGCTGAAAACCACACCCTTAGGCTGAAAAGCCTGAAACCATGATCGAAAGGAAGAACTTCTATCCCTGTTTTCCTGCTCAAATGTTTCCTTTTCCTAAACTATCCATGGCCCACCCTGTTCCCCCTTAAAACTCCAGACTCAGCCAGCAAAGGGGAGAAGCAGCTGCACATTGGAGACTATGGTTGGACATCAGAGAGAAGCAGCCTGACTTCAGAGGGACGGCTTTATGGCATAACTTCAGAGAAGAATCCGCCTGAAGACCACCTGACTTTAGGGGCAGATTAGCTTCCTTCCCCGTCCCCTTTCAGCTCCCCTTCCCACTGAGAGCCATTTTCATCAGCAATACAGAATACTTTACTATTCTTCAGCTAGTTCATACAACTTCATTCTCTTGGATGCTGGACAAGAGCTTGGGACCCACCAATGCAGATGCAAAAGGGCCCACTGACCTGTTAATATTTAAGCCACTCACAGGTGGCAGAGCTAAAAGGGCACTGTAGCATGCCCTCTGGGGCTTCAAGGACCGTGGGCATTCCCTGTCCGCCACGAGTCACTGCAGCAGGGTCTGCACAGAGTTTGTTCCTGCTTGTACCGAAAAACGCTTGCCCAGCTCCTGCACCCACTCACCTGGGTGCTCCATCCCATGAGGAGTGGAGCACAAAGGATCCAAGTGAGTAGAGTTTGCTCCTGCCAGTGCTGAAGCTGCTGGCTGGTTCCAGTGTTCGTGCACTCCAGTTCCTGCCTCATTCTCTTGCACACTCCCTCCCACAAAGAGTTGAAAGCTGTGGACTGGGTAAATGGGGCAGCCCTGTCATGAGTCGCTTGAAGGGGTCAGGGAAATATCCTGCTTCAAAGTAAATAAAAATCATAAGATTATAAAATTGTATAGTCATTGATTGTGTAATAGTTTAATATTTTCCTCAAGGTAATTAAACAAATATTTATCCTATGAACATAATTAAAAGTGTAAAACAAAATTTCTTCATGTGAATATCAGTATTTGGTTTATTTTAAAAGATATCTCACCAGTTAAAACTTTTGGATAGTGGAGCACATACAAAAATAGTAAGATTTGTATGAGAACTTTTGTGTTTTTAACTATGCAGATGCTAAATAGTCTGTAAAATATATTAAAGAAAAATATGATTCATCCCCTTATACCTAAATATGAGCATCATTAATAGTCTGGCAATTTATTTATCTTTTATTTTCTCCATTCTACTAAATGAGTTGTGTGGTTTTTTAAAATTTTCATTTGAATTAAAGTTAGATCACAAATCATTGCTATGTGACCCATATTAATAGCATTTTGGAGGCAGATAATAAGCATTTGTTTTGTCCATGCCTGCACATTTAATTTGTTTACAGTGGTTCTGCTTTAAGTTGCCGTGTCTGAGGAGTCCTGCCGCATGGTATTTATTCCCAGGGCCATAGTTGAGGTAGCACTGTCCTTTCTAGGACATCTCATGATAATGGCAGCGGCACAAAAGAACAAATTTCAGCATTAAGGTATAATTCAAGCCTTTTCCATTTTCTTGTCTGCTCACATTTTATTGGCTAATCAAATCATATGAGGTAGCCCCAAATCAAAAGACAGGAATCATATACCTCCCATGAAGTTGGGGAAATAGGGAAGAATAAATACTTTTCTACAATAATCTAATCTTAATGTATTTTTCATAAATATTCATGCTCCTTCCATGTAAAAATCAGGCTACCTCCATCATAAGATCCCCCAAAATCTCAGTCAGTGATGACACGTAACTTAAGTTCTAGAATCTTATGGTTTATAGGAATTCCAAATGTGGCCCTTTTTGGTTCTGAAGTACTTTGAACCCTCAAATCAAGTTATTTGTCCTTATTTGTTCTCCCACATACTTAACATAAAATGGTAAAAAATGGATAGAATTAGATTTAAAAAGTCAGAAAAAGAGAAAAGTTGGTGGTATAAGGAAGAGAACGATATCAATTCTGAAATATTATTAGCCATGTATTATTAGGGCTTTCTACCCTGATTCCACTCTGTGTGAGTAACCCAATAGTTGATAATCCTCTGTGGCTCTTGCCTTTGCTCTCTGAAAGCTCTTTCATTTTTCACATTCATCCTTGGCTACTCCTGAAGAGGCCATTATAAAATTTACGTTTTAGTATGATGCTGAGCAGCTTTCCAAGCCTGCTTGCCTGTAGAAAGTTGTCCATAAAAAGTTGTAGGCCAGGATGTCTTTTCTTATCTCAAATACATGTCAGTCTAATTCAGTACAGGCTGTCCAGACTTATTCTGATGAAGCTCTCTCAGTGCTATGTGGTTCTTCAATCTGTTTGGTTTCATCAAGTCAATGTGCCATAAGCTGTTTCCAATTTTTATTTAAGCATGCCTCATGCCTTTCCCTTTTATTGATGTTTTTAAATAGAAGTCCTTTTGTATAGCTAAAAGGGTCTATAGAAACCAACTGTTCCACTTTTAGATCTTTAGAAAAACTGTTATATTCACATTTTAAAAAATGTGCTTAATTCTAGCCCCTATTTACTGGATAGCATCATGGAAATGCTCTCTGTCCCCAAGCTTTGTCCCCTTGCCTTTGGTTTGAAAATCTTGCTGGCTTGAGGAACTGGAGATGAGAAACTATTTTATTTCCAACTTCAGAATTTGAGAATATCTGGACTTGCTATATTCACACTTAATTCTGCTTGTCCTTTGGGGAAATACATTATCAAAATACAGATAACAGGAGCCAGCACACATTTTTAATATTCTTTCTGTAACCATCTTGTCCAAGTTTGTCTACAAGTTTAGAAGGCACATTTCCTGCCTCACAAGGTGCAGCAGGGTTTAGTCTGCCAAATGCTTTATCGCTGTACTACAATTCAGGTCACAATTTGTTTAAACTCTTGCCTGTCATTTTCTCCTGCTTCCTATTGGAATGCACTCTTCGCTCATTGGTCAATCACAAACCAATGCTATATATTTTACTTTTGCTACAGCTGTGCCACACGTTTCTTTTCTCCAATTTGATAACAAATGTCTTTAAAATCGTAGTGACATAAAATGTAAACATTTGTGTTGTACTGAAAACTGTTGGTTTGCTTCAAGTTGTGATGTTGAGTTGTCAGTGCCTCACATTGCAGGATGCATTTCCATCTGGGGTGTACATGAGGTATTAGCAACTATCTGCGGGATAATCTCCTTATGAATAGCTAAGAAATACAAGAGACCAAGTTTACTGTATAACTATATTTCAAGATCTTTCTTAGTACATAGCTTCTAACATCCACTTGGCCCAGGCAAGTCACACTGTTAAACCCAAAGTCAAAAAATGGGGAAATGTATACATACTGGAAGATGTGGAAGGAAGAAGGACATCTGTGAACAATGATCTAATCTCCTTCCAAATGTTAAAATTTTTTTCTAATTATGCTAATTTTAGAAATTGTTAAAAGTGTGATTTGCATTAAAGGTTTATTTATAAATTAATATCAAAGTAATGAATTCACCATATCCATTTGTTGTGCTACTAATTCAGAACATCTGACTATAGCTGATTGACGTGAGTCCTGAGATGGCAGGAGTGCCACCATTTTTTTGGTATTAAGTTAAAATTATTCATTCTGAAGAATGCATTACAAAGAAAATAGATTTCAGGGGGAAAAAGCAACTCACAAAACTCTTCATGGTGAGAGAAATCTATGTCAGTCAACTTGTGAAGTTATTAATGTTGCAACTAGCACAATCAATCTGAAAAGAAATTCTGTGTTTGTATTCTAAATGAGATCAGAGTGTAAGATTGCCTCCACTCTTTCCTTCTGCAAATGAGTTCAAATCATTCTGATTTAGCATTCATCTCTTCACTGGACAATTTCATTAATACAATCATATGCAGAAATTAAAATTTGGTCCTTAAAATTACAGCGTTTGTAAATCCAGAGAAATTGCAATTAGCCCTTTGAAAAGTTATCAGTTATCTATGGATCAGTAATATATCATCCATAAGTAAGAAGACAGGAAAGTAGAAACGTATTGTGTATAAATTGTTCAAATATTATTTTAAACAGATTTTAATTAGAAAATCAAACATAGAAGTTTTTAGGAATAATAGCAACAAGAATTTTAGCAAAATTTCATGGAACTTGCAAATAGATGAAAATGTGACCTGCCATAGTTGGCAAGTGAAAGCTGATACGTAACCCTATAGTAAGGAAAGTCAAAGTGATGCAAACTGACTCGTAGTGCAGAAACTCCCAAAAGCTCACGACTTAGATCAAAATTAACAATTTTTGGGGGGGTTTAGGTTGGGGCTAGAAACAAAGATTGTTTCAAAATTTGATTGAAGAATATTTGGGCCCTGGAATCTTTTGAACATAAACTATATTAGGTTAGGAAGCTTGTCTATTATCTTTACTGTTTTATCTCAATTACCTACAATAATGTTTGGCATACAGTCAGAATAAAGTAAATATGTGTTAAGTAAATGAATCTCTTTGCAAATCTAACATAGCAGAATAATGCTGATACCTTAATAGAAGCTAGAAAGTTTATCTTTTGAAAAGTTTGCACAACTGAGAAAACTTGTGAGGTGTGTAAACATGCATTCAGAATATTAAAGTGTACATATTCATCAATGAGACTGCCTTCTGTAGGTGTCATAATGCTGACATGGAGATTCTTCTCTGCCCCTCCCACTATGCAGGAGATTATAGTATCCCTCTGTCAGGACTTTAAGTCAGTTGCTCAGTGAAAATTCGAGTTCACTGTTTTATCAATTTGTTTGAAGCCTAACCTTCAACATACTCTATAGATCCTTCTTAAATGTAAGTACAAATTTAAAAAATAAGATCACAAGATATTTAAAAAAAAGCTTTAATCAAATAGAGTGACTAAAATAATAATAAAGTTTTCATAGAGAAAATATAAACAATGTAGAGATCAGAAGAAAAATCTCAAAACAACTACAACTATAATCAATATGCCCTAGGAGATAGAAGAAGGCAATGCATTCATGTATTTCTAGTACTATAAAAAACACTCAAGTATAATAACTCTCTTGGAAATCTAAAATATGACAGTATAAATAAAAAGTCCTTTGTAAGATTAGATGATAAATTTGAGAGAACTCCCAGAAAAAGAAGGCTAAAAATTGGCTCAAAGCAGAAAAAGTAAAGGAATTAAAATGGGATCCTGGAGATGATTAATATTACTTTACAAAAGAGAATAGAAGAAAAACATTTAAAAGCTAAAAAACTATTTTTAAAAATAAAAGCATCTAATGCATACCTCACACAATCATTTTTTTAAAAAAAACTATTCACACAAAGGTACATTGCAAAATTTTAACGACTAGAAATAAAAATGCCAGAGTCTTCCAAAAGAAAAACAAATAGTACATCGACGATTGAATATCTAAATGGTATTAATTTCTTAACTATAACAGCAGGAGTTTGAAGAAAATGAGAAATGCTTTCCAAATTCTGAAATACGTGATTTCCAAACTAGCATTCTATACTTGATTATCACTCCAATAAAAGAATAGATGACATTTTTGAAAATGTCATGGTTACTTCTCATATTTCAACATACTTAATGTGGCTGGATAATTATTCTACAGTGTTTGAGGATGAATTAGTGATAAGCATGTAGAAAATTGCCCAAAATGAGTGTGATGGTTAATTTCATGTTTCAACTTTATTTGGCTATAGATATGTGTGTGCATTATGTGTAGAATCTTATAGATATATAAGACTATAATATTATTAGAATAATAGAATGTATAATATAATTATTATAATAATAGAAGAGCATCATAGAGTAATATACTTTATATTTTCATATATATGTATGTGTGTGTATGTTCTACTGGTTTTCTCTGGAAAACCCTGACTTATTCAATAACAACACATAATGCTGATGCCTTAATAGAAGCGTAATGATCTTTCATGTTGAAAGATCAAGCAAATGAAGATATAATTTTATCGTTCTTTACAGCTTCTGTGTACATTTCTATATTCTATATTACATAAGCAATACTTATTGAAGTAACCAGAACAGTATATAACTTGATTGGTAAGTTACGGGGAGGTAAATTTTTTAAATGACACAAAAATATTGTTACAGATTGAGTACTTTAGGAGCAGACAGAAAGATGATTTTGGGTTATAAGATGTGAACAGATGGAGGAGCCATTAAGCTGGGGAAGACCGGGAAGTCACATTCTAATGCAGCCCCATAAGACCTCATTCAACTGAGTGAGGACATCTGAAGTGTGTATTGTTTGTTTGAGTTGTCCTACAAATGGTGCAACTAGTGACTCCTTCATATTTCCAATTCTCTCAACCACTAATAGTGGCCTTCATAGAAAAGGTGTGTTTTCTAATAAGGCACACCTTTTCTAATCTCTCTGCCCCTGATTCACATTCTGAAGCAATGGACAGTTGGAGGCTATCTGATGATAAAACTCCCCGCAGCTGGAAGAAAAGCCTTCCTAAACAGCTATATATCATAATAATATAAGCTATTATATTATAATATAAGCTAATATAATTATATATTATATGTTATATTGCAATATATAAGCTACATATAAATAACATAGCTTATATTATTTATATTTCAAATAGAAAAAAATGAATATTTAAATAGTAAAGTTATTATTTTAAAATAAATTTCTATTTTGAAATACTTGAATACTCATAAGTAGTTGTAGAGATAGTACAGAGGTACAATCTACTCTTTACCCAGCTTCCTATGATAATATTCTATGAAATCATAACCCAAACCTGGGAAATTTAATAGTTACCATACTATTAAATGCAGACTGCTACTGTTTGAATGATGGTGTCCGTTCCAAAATTCATGTTGAATGTTAAGCCCCTATGGAACTGTGTTAAGAAATGTTGTTTTTAGGAGCTGCTTGAGTCATAAGGGCTTCATCTTCATTAACGGCATCAGATGCGCTTATGAAATGGCTTGGCAGAGGAAGTTCACCTTTTTGTTTCTTCTGTCCATTTCACCATGTGAGGACATGCAACAAGATGTCTTCCTGAACGTAAGCAGCAGGCTCACCAAACAGTAAACCTGCTGGCACCTTGAGCTTGGACTTTCTAACCTCCATAAACATAATAAATTAATTTGTTTACAAATGATAAGTCTGTGGTATTTTGTTATAGCAAAACAAAGGGACTAAGGCATAAACTTAATTCAGATTTCACCAGTTTACACCCGTATTCTCTCTCTCTCTCTCTCTTCTGTGTGTGTGTGTGTGTGTGTGTGTGTGCATGCATTTTGTTTCAGAAAAATGTTATCACATGTACAGATGTAAGTAAACATCATTACAATTAGAATATAGAACCATTCTAGCATCACAAGGAAACTTCTGTCATGTTATTTCTTAATAATTACTCACTCTTCCCCAACCTTGATTCCCAGCAACAAATATTTTCTCCCATATCTCCATTGATTTTGGGATTGTGGTATTCTACCTTATGTAACTCCTTGAGGTGGGCTTGTCCCCTATTCTCCTCTTTGAGAGTCATTCAATTTATGGCATCAATAGCCGTATCAATATTTTTTTTGTTGCTGAGTAGTATTATATCACAAAGATGTATCAACTTTAAGGAAATCTGGGTTGTTTCCAGTTTTCAGCCATTATAAATAAGGTTGTTATGAACATTTGTGTATAAGAGTTTGTGGGAAAATAAGTTTTCATAATTATCTCAAAATGAAAATAATTAAATACTCATTGAAAAATAATAAACAAATCATTTCATATTAATATAATGGAATACTACTTAGTAATAAGAATCAAAGAACTCCTGATACATGCAAAACTTTAAATAAATTTAAAGCATTTTATGCTAAGAGAAAAGGGCTACAATTAATAGCTATAGTACATGAATTTTATTTCAGGTAGAGGACTGTATTTTAAAGGAAAGACTAGATTAGTTACAGCTGTATCATTGATTGGTAACGTCCACTTTGAGCTATGATCCAGTGGCAGATAATATTGTCAGTGTTCTTAATGGGCATCTCAAATAAATCTGAATAAGGTACAGAAAGTTTGTAACTGAGGTAAGACAATCATAATGTTCCCCATCTTCTGGTAGGGGCAGGAGAGAAGCAGGATTCAGGGTGTTTTGTTGATGAATAGAAACAGTAAAGAGAGAAACTGAATACTGTAAGATGATTGGCTGGCTGAAAAGTGTTGTGCGTGCTCAGTCACTAGCAGTATCTCCACTGCATGAGAAACCATGAGATCAAGTGTGGAGCCTAGAACAAATTTAGCAGAAGCAGCTATTTTTGATTCAGAGTTTTATTTGGAGCCCTCTGCATACATACTGCAGAAAATGTTGCCCACTGGTCCTGGCAAATTACTTTTTCTTTCTTTTCTAAAGATTCTCTGAATTGAGCAATTTTGTTCAAATCAAGTGTTCCCCAGAGTTGCTAGTGTAGACCCAAATCATCCTTGGTAGAATTATGCCATTTAAAAAGAGAAGCACAAAATTTAGGACCAAAATCAGTGTCCAAATAAGCACAGACTTTTTTTTTTTCTGGAAGAGGAAAAGATTTAGATGCAGACAACCCCATGAGAGCTGGCAGTGGTCAATAGGAATGTAAGGCTTATGCACTTTGTGTCTCAGACCCCCCAGCCCAACAATCTGTAACCTCCCTTCAGCAGGTAGAAACCTCTTTGCCTGTGAAGATTGAGCTCTTAGGACACAAATTGTGGATGAAGGAGAACCTTATGCAGTTTAATTGATGACTCACACAAAAGTTTGTCAAGTGAACGCCAGTCCCAACATAATAATCTGTAAGGCTAGCTTGAATAATGGGCTTATATGTACTTTCTACCCTATAACATTCTTTCTTATGACAAACACATGATTGGACACCCCAACACAAAACAGTATCTGAGGGTAAAGGGGTAGCCTAATTCTACCAAAGATGGCAAACAAATGACAACCAATAACAAAACCCAGGTTCTAAACTGAGAATAAACAGTGAAGTATATCAATACAAAGAAAGCAGGGTTCAGACCCAGTGCTGAGCTACAACATCAGTGCAGACTCCATCAGAAAAACACAAGGGACCTTGGAGAGTATGCACCTTATTGAAGGCTGGAGTCTGCAACCATGCTTTCTCCATCGGACCTCCAGGAAACATCTGAAATAAATGGAGATGACCAAATGAACATTTTAAAAGGACATTTATTCAGATTTTGCCATAGCAAGAGAGTCAGCTGTCATCCCTTGATCTTGACAAAGATTCAAAGGCAGAGAAGGGAACATAGGAAAGCCTTTAGGTAATTCTTGATTGAAGGTTTTGGGCGTGCAGAAGTTGGAGATGGGCCAAGTAGAAGTGGGTATCCTATATGACTGGTTAAGGGAGATTTGGCTCTGTCTCATTGCTCCTACAGTGACAGTGGAGATGGGAATTAGAGAAAAATGATAGTTATTAATCAAGTTTTGTCTGCTTTGGGCCGATTGCTACAGAATTTGTGGCTTGCCTTTCTGGACTGTTTGCTACAGGTTGTGAGTCAGAGTTCTATTTTTATACAAGGTATTTTTATATATGGTTTGGCTATTGTCCCTTAGTATCTTCAATATGTCAAGCACTTGCTAAGAACTTTGAGTTGGTGGTGGTGGGGAAATGATCAATTACAAAGAGCAGGAGGGTATTATGTTAATTGTAGCTCAGTATACATGCCTTTTATAAATAAAATTAGATACGTTAGTTTTATGATTTTCTCCAGAAAATTCCTACTGTATTTATGTAAGAATTGAACTGCATACAAAGTTTCATTCAGTGCAAGTAAAATGGAAGGAAAGTTGAAGGAGTTAAAAAAAACTGCAAAGTGTTGGTGTCATATATCAGAGAACCAAGGTTCATCTAACAGAAAAGTTAATCTGAGGAAGGACTTGAGGAGTGGTAGAAAAATGGTGGGGTCAAGGACCTCAATGAGAAAAAAGAGTTTCATCAATGGAACTCATTGAGCCAGTAAGCCTGAAGGAAGTCAGTGATGGTAAGGTGGTTGTTTGAGAATTATGATTTCATAGATGATGAATTTCTACTAGTGAGAAATTCTAGGTTGGGCTGTAGAGTAGCTTAAAAATTAGCGAAAATAAAAAGTCCCAGCAACTGATCGATCAGTCATGGTGAAGGACGGATCAAACAAGAAGATGGTATGGGCAACATGAATGACACAGATGTTTCAGTGGAGTGGAAGAATGAAATGCATCTGCTAAAGTTATTAATAAATAATGGGGAGTATTCACTAGGTTGGTGATGAATAGGAACAGGAAGTGGGAGAGGCTAACCGGGTCAAATTGCAGAAGCCTAAAAAGAAAATAATTATTTGCTTCATTTAAAAAAATGATATAGATAGAACTTTGAAATGGAAGTTACACTGATTAGTGTGCAGGAAACCCATCAACTTACTACCCAATCCTGACATATCAAGAACGTTTGAGAATCACCAGCTTCTAATGAGAAGGCTGTGCCAGGGATGTGGTATCTCAGGAGATAGTCAAATTTTAGTTCCAGCAAAAAGTTGTGATTGGAAAGAGGTTGAGGGTATACGGGAGCTGTTGGAAAGAATTGGGAGACTCCAGTGTGTGTCAATTACTGCCCTGTATCATTCTTGGTGCTGAATCCAACATTCCTCATGATGCTTTGCTTTCTGCCTTTCTAGCATCTGTCCTCCTCATTGGTCCTCTCTGGCTTCCTTGGCTATTTGCCAGTTCATCTTTTTTTTTTTTTTTTTTTTTTTTTTAATGGAGTTCTACTCTTGTTACCTAAGCTGGAGTGCAATGGCATGATCTTGGCTCACCATAACCTCTGCTTCCTGGGTTCAAGAGATTATCCTGCCTCAGCCTCCTGAGTAGCTGGGATTACAGGCATGTACCATCACACCCAGCTAAATTTTTGAATTTTCAATAGAGACTAAAAGTTTTTTGTATGTTTCTCCATGTTGGTCAGGATGGTTTTGAACTCCCAATCTTAGGTGATCTGCCCACCTTGGCCTCCCAAAGTGTTAGAGTTACAGGTGTGAGCCCCTGCTCCGGGCCACCAGTTCATCTTAATCTAATATACTCAGCTCATTCCCCCTTCTTCTGCCACCAGAGACATGGATCTAACCATTTCATGAGAGGAAAGAAAGGCATGAAGGAAGAAAAGGAGGAAGTAATGAAGAAAGCAATGAGCAATATTTTTTACCTCATATTAGGTTACCAGTCTCATTACCTCATTCTCTTCTAGATCTCTCCTGTTCTATGCTTTTGACCAGGTGGTGAAACTATTGCTAGGTTCTTTCCTTATGTCATTCATACATCTTAGATGTGCTGTTAGCTATGTAACATATGCCAAAATCTACCAATAGGACATCAAAAATATTTAAATATGTTACTTAAACATTTATTGCTATTATAAAAAAGGTAAAAACATTGACATAAAAGTTGCATTTTTTCCTAATAAAATCACAAATTGCCCTCAAAGAAATATTTTTCTGTTTCCAAATATATTTTGGAGCTTTAGGCTTCTCTGTCAAGTAACTGAAATGCTTTTGAACCGTTATTTGTATCATCTTTCCTTTCCTTCAAATCCCAGAATGTTAATACAAAAGTAAATTTTGATAGGCAAACCAAGGATTAGAAAATACGAATAGAAGTTATATCTGGCTGCTTAGCTGGCTGGGGATATAATAGCAATTTGATGCTTACATACTTATTGTACACACATGACCTTTACAATGCTACAGTAAACTCAATATCACAGTCCCTTATTAGTACACTAATAAGTAGGGAAGTAGAAATCTTCTAATATGAAAGAATGTGTATATTTTCAATATTCAGGGTATTAGGAGAGCTTTTATTCTAGTCTCTGGAAATACAGCTTTCCATATCTTAAGTTAATTATATTTCTAACTCTACTAAGAGCAAGCATAATTTTTATAAAACAAACTAAACAAACTAAAGTTGCTTTAACTCAACCCAGCTAGGCTGGCACCACACACACACACACACACACATCACTGAGATACCTTCTCTACTACTTTTAGTGGGTCTGGAACCACAATTGATTTCCACAGAAACTATAGTTTTAATGCTGTACTACTCATGGTTTTATGACCAATTATTGCACTAAGAAGAAAGAAAGCAAGAAAGAAAAGTAAAAGGGAAAGAAGAAAGAAAGGAAACAGCTGATGATATGTAAGCAAGCAAAAATATGCAATCCCTTTCTCATATTATTTGTGTTTTAAGCTTATCTGTAATTAGCTTCTTGTGGAACATAACTGAATTGAATGTTTACTAGTTAACTCAGAACCTTTTAATCTATATTAGAAGTATTAAAATGCAATTAATAATTGCTGGTTATCACAGCTGAAGCAAACTAAAACATCAGCCTAATTGATTCTTTCTTTTGTTAATGTGAATAAAAACAGAAACACCAGTATGAGCATGCATATACCTATAACCTCATATATGTCTCTGCAAGAAATTTATCTGGGGCCATGCACAGTGGTTCACTCTAATCCCAACACTTCGGGAGGTTGAGACATGAGATATGAGCATCCGTGAGCCCAACAGTTAGAGACCAGTCTGTACAAGACAATGGGACCCTATTTCTGAGAGAGAGAGTGGGGGGAGAGAGAGAGAGAGAGAGAGAGAGAGAGAGAAATGCATTTGGTGCTATCATGTTGCCCATTCATAGATGCATCTCCAAGATTACTAACCAGCTAAATAAAGTGCACTTTATTACTTACACTGAAGAATTAAAAACACAAGATGTTTAAAGAAATGTATTTCGGATTATACCCTGACTCCATGCCAACTGTTCATTCTGACTATAAAGTGTGGAAAAGTTATCTGGGATTATAGGTTTTTAGTTATTTATTGTAACAACTTAAAAGGTTGAAGTAATTCTTAACTAGATATTTAAATTCTCTTAAAAAATAACTTATTTACTTAGTATTGCTATTCTTCATTGACTAAAAGCTTTAGTCAAAGAATAACAGCTAATAAGTTGCCTAGTCTGTGAAGCAAAAGTTAAAAAATAAAATAATTTCAGAAGCTATGTTTATACTGTAAAAGAGGTATGTTCATCAAAATCACAAACCTGTATATACTAATAAATGAGTGTCATCCCTTTAAACTTCCATCCATTAAGTATTTAAGAAGCTATTTTATTTTGAGATGTAACCCCTTCATGACCAGTTTAGTCAGTTGGTTTCCTACTGTGACGTTATCAGTGCATGACAGATGCTCAGCACAAGCCCATAAAACTATTAATACCCCTTTAATTAAATGAGTTTAGGTATGTACAACTTCTAAAATATCTTTGGGTTTGCCCTGACTAGATTATCATGTCATTTACAGAAGCTACCATTTCTCTACCAAAATCTAATAGTATACACTTTCCATAACCTTGCTGAGATTACTCACCCAGGGCTCAAATTGAGTGGCACCTAATGTTAACATATTTATTTAAGAGAAAGGACAACCTAAATATTATTTGAGACTACTGTCCTCTATTCACTGCTATCTCTCAATTTCCTCTCTTCTTTCCTGTTTGCCTCTCAGTTCGTTACTCCACTACCCTAGGAGTCTTAATCTCCCATCAAAAAGACCAATCTCACTTTCAGCTGTGTTTGGATTTTCTTATTTCATTTTGGAGAGCCATCACCCCTCACAGGCCTTTTTCCCACTTTTGCTAATCTCCATTCTAAACTTACTCCATTGCATTTTTAGTACTCACAATGAATTACATAAACAGAGAATGATTTCTCTACCTTCTTGGCTTGATTCCTAGAAACCTAGCCAAAAGTAGTAAGAGATTGTCCTTAAATCTCACACATTCCTTGCCGGAAGTGGCTTCCTCCTGGCTCCACTTTCTTACTTCTCTTTTCAGTTTCTCCTGTGTTGAAATTGTTAAATATGGTTGTGACATTCTCATTGCATTCCTGTGTTTCATTAATCCATATTTTCCGCTTATTTTAGTGCCTGGCTTCCAGTTTCCCCAAATTACTTTGCACAGTATGTGCACTTCAGGAATCATATTGATGACAAACCTAAGCCACTAATTTGAAAGGTTTTTTAAAAAAATTTCTTACTCTAGAACAAAGGTAGGAAAACAACAAATATTTAGGACTATTTTTCTCTTGCCAATTGTCTAAATCATTTCAGCCTCCCTGACTATTTCTTATTACCTCAGCATGTCATGGAACTTCACACCTCTGTGCCTTTGTTTATGCTATTTTCTTGACATGAAATATACTTCCTGTGATATAACCACCTAATTCAAATGTGACTATAGCTCTAACAGTTATTATTATTATTTTTAGATAAAGTCTCGCTTTGTCACTCAGGCTGGAGGGCAGTGGTGCGATCTCAGCTCACTGCAATCTCCATCTCTGGGGTTCAAGTGATTCTCCTGCCTCAGCCTCCCAAGTGGCTGGGATTACAGAGGTGTACTGCCAAGCCCGGCTAATTTTTTTGTATTTTTAGTAGAGATGGGGTTTTGCCTCATTGGCCAGGCTGGTCTGCAACTCCAAGCCTCAAGTGGTCCACTTGCCTTGGCCTCCCAAAGGGCTCGGATTACAGGTGTGAGCCACCTCAGCTGGCCCAACTGTGACTATAATTCTTTATCTTACCTTGTTGGCAATGCTGAAGTAGTAAGAGGTTTTAAGAGTAGTGACAAAATAATTTTTTAGCTTTGAATTCCCAAATTACTGCCTAGAAATTTATAATCCCTCAATTAATGTTTACTGAATTGAATTCATTTGAACTAATTTGAGTTAAATACATAAGGAAACATTCTAAGTACAAAGAGATCACAGATCAATTAGAACATCTATTTTCATTTCTCCATGCTTCGATCTCCCTGAAATCCCAAGAAAGGAGATTTAATATAATTTAATCTTAAAATAAAATAAAAATTCCAAATATTATTACAAATCACAAGTTAGTCAGTAGGCAGCCTTGTATTGCTCTAACTAACTCCCAGTCTTAATGCTACTATACTATACATCCTTTATGTATACAATTTTATGGATAAAATCCTTTCAATAGTGAATGATTTTATTGCATTTGTTATCTATAGTGGCAATCAGATGGAAAATTATATTTGGGGATCTGATTTTCTCTTATCAACTGGCAATGATAAATAAAAAGCCTTTCCTTTTACTGTTTCAAAATTTACATCTGCAGTTGAATAACAAAAAAAAAATCCCAATTTTCTTTCAGAGAATTTCAAATCCTTCATGTTTAGTAGATGACCCCATCAGTCTTTGCCAGAGTGAGTTCTCATGTAGACAAATAGGAGATAACTGTGAAAAATTGGGAAGTAATATCAGAAAATAGATACAGTGTTCTGACCATTTCATAGAAATGTTTTAGAAAGATTTTATGACTAAGAGATCATAACAATCATAGTAATGCTTTCTTCAGTTGTCAAAGTTATCATCAGATCAAAAAAGTCCAAAAATGTATCCAGGGAGCAGAGGGATTCAATTCCATTCAGGAATAATATAATTCTAAGATTTATCATTGTAAAGATATTACAAGTCAAGTATATACAGAGAAAAAATGTAGTAACTGTACATAACAATTCATTAATGTGCAACCCTTTTATGTTTTTCCCTTTCTATTCCTCCTGAAGTGCTGATGGATTTCCTTAAACCCATTTCTTTTTTGTCCCTGTAATTGCCAATGGCACATATATGAGGCAACTGGTCAAACTTAAAGGTAGTACAAAGTTACAGAAAACATGAGAACTAATTGGCAATGATGAACACTGAGAATTTAACCGGATATCATTTGCATGAGACTGCAATACAGTATTATTATGTGATAGGAATTTCTCTAAAATATTGGTTAAGAGCACATAGTTATTTGATGTTGGAGTCAGAACTAGCATTCATATTTTTACTATTATTCTTCCATCTTGTTCTCTTCAACAAAGTACCAATAACAAAGTTAAATTAATAATAAGTATTATACCAAGTAAACTACTATAATATTTTGTGCAAAAAATCATCAAAGACTTCTACAATTAAGGATTTTTATAATAATTATGTATCATATATGTTATAGCAATAACACTTTGAGCAATAAGTTCAACCGATTATATGTATTAAAGCTTTAGTTGAAAAATGCCTAAATTATTCCATAGAAATACATATTTTCCTCAATTATCAGTGTTTTTTTTTTTATTTTGTATCTTGTTGTTTTGTCTTAATTGAATTCGATTTCTTGAAATTGTAATATTAAAAAAGAGGAAAAATTTGTCTGTCTGCAAATGTCATTGACAAACCACTAAGTGCCTATCTTCTATATATGGTATTAAATGAATCATGATTATTGAAACTGAGTTTTGCTTGTCATTGCTAAATGTCAGGGAAAAAGATTTTCACCATCTCATTTGTCCAATATCCCTTGTCAATGATTATTTAACCTTTGGATGCACTAGATTGTAATATCAAGGAAAATGTAATAGTATTTAGAATAAAAAATGCATTTGCTTTAGTAACTCCCAAATTAAAAACTCAGTTGTAGATGAAATGTTTGCTTGTAAATACTGTATCATGACTGGAACTGTTAATACATAATCTTTCAGAAACAATGTTATAAATAACAGTTCATCTCAGTTTTTCAAATTCATATTTAATCCCTAAGTAATAAGGAACAATATACAAAAATACTTGTATGCATTTAAGAGAAACTGAAGCACAAATGTTAATTGGCTGTGATTTTCTGCCTGAGTGAAAATTCAGGGAGTTTCATAGGAAAATGAAATCATGATGATAAAGCTTCATTATAGGAAAATGGACTAGTTAGATGGATACTTCTGGAGCTTCTATACATGGATATTTGCAAGAGCTGTAGAGGTTTATGTCATCTGTTTTTAGTGTGTATAGTTTAATCGCCAAACATATGTCTTTTGCTTTTTCTTCTTGAAAGTGTTTCACTTTTTATTTTTAAAATACTTAGTGACAATTTAATACAATAAAGTAAGTAAATATAAAGGAAATTAATCAAGGAAATAAAAGGAAAGACAGAATCAAAAAACAGATGAATAAAAACAATATTACAGAGAAGGAAGTAGTTACATTTATCTGTAAGCAAATGGGCAAGGATTAGAAAAGAGGAAAAGTGGAAGCCATTTAAAAATATCTCCTGAAAGAGATTGTGGAATAGGAACAGCTTTGCTGTCCAGCTCCCAGAGAGATCAGCACAGAAGGCAGGTGGTTTCTGCATATCCAGCTGAGGTACCCCGCTCATCACATTAGGACTGGTTAGACAGTGGGTGTAGCCCATGAAAGGTGACACAAAGCAGAGTAGGGCATCACCCCTCTTGGAAACACAAGGGGTCAGGGAACTCCCTCCCCTAGCCAAGGGAAGCCATTAGGAACTGTGCCATGAGGAACAGTGAATTTCGACCCAGGTATTATGCTTTTCCCAATGTCTTCACAACCCACAGACCAGGAGATTCCCTCAGGTGCTGGCGCCACTAGGGCCCTGGAATTCAAGCACAAAACTAGGCAGCCATTTGGGCAGAAACCAAGCTAGGTACAGGAGTTTTTCTTCATACAGTGGCACCTGGAATGCCAGTGAGAGAGAACCATTCACTCTCCTGGAAAGGGGGCTGAAGCCAGGGAAATGAGTGGTCTAGCTCAGTGGATCCGAGCCCCATGGAGCCCAGCAAGATAAAATCCACTGGCTTGAAATTCTCGCTCTTCAGTGCAGCAGGCTGAAGTCCACCAGGGGAAGATTGAGCTTGGTGGGGGTGGGGTACCCACCATTACTGAAGCTTTAGTAGATGGTTTCCCCCTTACAGTGTAAACAAAGCCACTGGGAAGTTTGAACTAGGTGAAGCTCACCACAGCTCTGCAAAGCTACTGTAGCCAGACTGCCTCTCTAGATTCCGTTTCTCTGGGCAGGGCATCTCTGAAAGAAAGGCAGCAGTCCCAGTCAAAGGCTTAAAGGTAAAAGTCCCATCTCCCTGAGACAGAGCAGCTGGGCAAAGGGGTGACTGTGGGTGCAGCTTCAGCAGTTCCTTAAATGTTCCTCGGAGAGCAGTGGATCTCCCAGAATAGTGTTTGAGATCTACTAAGGGACAGACTGCCTCCTCAAGTGGGTCTCTGACCCCCATGCCTCCTAATGGGGAGACACCTCCCAGCAGGTGTTGACAGACACTTCATACAGGAGGGATTCAGCTGGCACCTGGCAGGTGCCCCTCTGAGATGAAGCTTACAGAGGAAGCAACAGGCAGCAATCTTTGCTATTGTACAGCTTCTGCTGGAGATACCCAGGCAAACAGGGTCTGGAGTGGACCTCCAGAGAACTCTAGCAGACTTGCAGCAGAGGGGCCTCTTAGAAGGAAAACCAAAAGACAGAAAGGAATGACATCCACTTCAACAAAAAGGACTTCCACACAGAAACCCCATCCAGAGGTCACCAATATCAAAGAGCAAAGGTAGATAAATCCATGAAGATGAGAAAAAAACAGCACAAAAAGGCTGAAAACTGCAAAAACCAGAATGCCTCTTCTCCTCCAAAGGATCAGAACTTCTCATCAGCAAGGAAACAAAACTGGACAGAGAGTAGTTTGACGAATTGACAGAAGTAGGCTTCAGAAGGTGGGTAATAACAAACTCTTCCAAGCTAAAAGAGCATGTTCTACCCCAATGCAAGGAAGCTAAGAATGTTGATAAAAAGGTTGGAGAAATTTCTAACTAGAATTACCAGTTTAGAGAAGAGTATAAATGACCTGATGGAATTGAAAACTTCATGAAGCATACAAAAGTATCAGTAGCCAAATTGATCAAGTAGAAGAAAGGATATCAGAGATCAAAAATCAACTTACTGAAATAAAGTGTAAAGACAAGATTAGAGAAAAAAGGAGAAAAAGGAACAAAGAAAGTGAGCACAAAATATGGGATGATGTGAAGAGACCAAATCTAGGATTGACTGGTGTAGCTGCAAGTGACTGGGAGAATGGAACCAAGTTGGAAAACACACTTCAAGATATTATCCAGGAGAACTTTTCCAACCTAGCAATATGGCCAACATTCAAATTCAGGAAGTACAGAGAACACCACTAAGATACTCCTTGAGAAGAGCAACAGCAAGGCACATAATCATCAGATACTCCAAGGTTGAAACAAAGGAAAAAATGTTAAGAGCAGCCAGAGAGAAAGGTCAGGTTACCTACAAAGGGAAGCACATCAGACTAACAGCAATCTCTCTGCAGAAACTATATAAGCCCGAAGAGAGTGGGGGCCAATGTTCAACATTCTAGAAGAAAATCTAAAAGAAATGGATAAATGTGTGGACACATACACCCTCCAAAGACTAAACCAGGAAGAAGTTAAATCCCTGAATATACCAATAACAAGTTCTCAAATTGAGGCAGCGATTAATAGGCTACCAACCAAGAAGGCCCAGGTCCAGACAGATTCACATCTGATTTCTACCAGAGGTACAAAAAGAAACTGACATCATTCCTTCTGAAACTATTCCAAACAAAAGAAAAAGAGGGACTCCTCTTTAACTCATTTTATGAGGCCAGCGTCATCCTGATAACAAAATCTGGCAGAGACACAACAAATATATACACACACACATACACAAATGAAACAGAACACAAGCATCAGAAATAACACCACATATCTACAATCATTTGATCTTTGGCAAACCTAACAAAAACATGCAATAGGAAAAGGATTCCCTATTTAATAAACAGTGTTGGGATACCTGGCTAACCATATGCAGAAAACTGAAACTGGACCCTGTCCTTACACCTTATACAAAAATTAACTCAAGATAGATTAAAGACTTAAATGTAAGAACTAAAACTATGAAAACACTAGAAGAAAACCTAGGCAATGCCATTCAGGACATAGGCATGTGCAAAGACTCCATGACTAAAACAGCAAAAGCAATGGCAACAAAAGCCAAAATAGACAAATGGCATCTAATTAAACGAAGCACTTTGGCACAGCAAAAGAAATTATCATCAGAGTGAACAGGCAAACTATAGAATGGGAGAAAACTTTTGCAATCTATCTATCTGACGAAGGGCTAATGTCCAGAATCTACGAGGAACTTAAACAAATTTACAAGAGAAAAGCAAACAACCCTATTAAAAAGTGGGCAAAGTATGTGAACAGATACTTCTCAAAAAATACATTTATGCAGCTAACAAAGATAAAAAAAAAAAATTTTACACTGTTGGTGGGAATGTAAATTACTTCAACCATTGTGGAAGACAGTGTGGCAATTTCTCAAGGATCTAGAAATAGAAATACCATTTGACCCAATAATCCCATTCTTGGATATATACCCAAAGGATTATAAATCATTCTATTATAAGGACACATTCACACATATGTTTATTGTGGCACTGTTCACAACAGCAAAGACTTAGAACCAACCCAAATGCCCATCAATGATAGACTGGAGAAAAAAATGTGGCACATATACACCATGGAATACTATGCAGTCATAAAAAAGGATGAGTTCATGTCCTTTGCAGGGACATAGATGAAGCTGGAACCCATCATATTCGGCAAACTGACACAAGAACAGAAAACCAAACACTGCATGTTCTCATTCATAAGTGGGTGCTGAACAATGAGAACACATGGACACAGGGAGGGGAACATCACACACTGGGGCTTGTCAACAAGTGGGAGGTTAGGGGAGGAATAGCAGAGGATGAGGGGATAAGGAAGGGGTGGCATTAGGAGCAATATCTAATGTAGATGTCAGGGTGATGGATGCAGCAAACCACCATGGCATATGTATACCTATGTAACAAACCTGCATGTTCTACACATGTACCCCAGAACTTAAAGTATATTTAAAAAAAGAAGAAGAAAAGTTCATTATCACTGGTCATCAGAGAGCTGCAAATAAAAATCACTATAAGATAACATCACATGCCAGTTAGAATGGTAATCATTAAAAAGTCAGGAAACAACAGATGCTGGAAAGGATGTGGGGAACTAGAAACACTTTTACACTGTTAGTGGGAGTGTTAATTAGTTCAATGATTGTGGAAGGCAATGTGGCTGTTTCTTAAGGTTCTAGAACTAGAAATACCATTTGACCCAGCAATCCCATTTCTGGATATATACACAAAGGATTATAAATCATTCTACTATAAAGATACAGGCACACATATGTTTATTGTAGCATTATCCACACTAGCAAAGACTTGGAACCAACCCAAATGCCCATCAAAGATAGACTGGAGAAAGAAAATGTAGCACATATGCCCCTTGGAATACTATGCAGCCCAAAAAAAACTATGAGTTCATGTCCTTTGTAGGAACATAGATGAAGCTGGAAAGCATCATTCTCAACAAACTGGCACAAGAACAGAAAACTAAACACCATATGTTCTAACTCATAAGTGGGAGCTGAGCAATGAGAACACATGGACACAGGGAGGGGAACATCACACACTGGGCCCTCCCAGGTGGGAGGGGCAGGGGAGGGATAGAATTAGGAGAAATACCTGATGTAGATGATGAAGGGTGCAGCAAACCACCATGGCATGTGTATACCTATGTAACAAACCTACACTTTTGCACATGTATCCCAGAACTTAAAGTATATATATTTAAAAATACTTCTGACACATTTGTAAAGGTGATTGCTATTGGTGGAATGAACCAAGCTTAATGCGTAAAACAATAGACTCTGGTGATATGGTGCTTGTGTATTTTCGTTATGGAAAATGTCTTTAAAACTGACTCTACCCTGAGAGGTAAAACAATGTATTAGACATATATGTGATCTTTTCTAGTGCACTGTATAAAAGAAGTAGAAGAAATGTGCTGCTGGTTATGAAAAATTAGTCTACTCTTTTTTTTCAAAAAGGAAATAATATTAACTGTACAATTTATTATATTGTCCTGCTATATGCAGGGCATTGCTCATGATAGTTGGATAAAAGAGAATTTAAAATAATCATTGTCTTTAAGAATTATCAGGGATATTTAGGTAAAATATAAATATGATTCAGCGCTACAAGCAGATAGTGAGAATGTTCTCTGTATTCAAGCACTTTGCAGTGGTACGTGCAGCTGCACCCAACAAGAAATGGAGTTTATTTTTCTCTCTCTGGAAGTTTGGCTCAGTTTGTGAATAGCCTATTCTCTTGAGACCCTTCTCAGCTCCATTTAAACACCAAGCCAAGGTTAGTTTGTTGCAGGTTGAGATATTTTTATGGAGGAAAGCAGACTAAGCATTTGTCTCAGCCAAGCCTTAGAGATGCAAGAGAGCCCAGCCGAAATCAGCAACCTGATTCACAGTTGAACACATACTCATGAGCAATTCTAGTTGAATTCAGCTGAGCTTGGACAAGAAAATAACTATCCAGTTGACCCACAACATCATGAGCTAATGAATGTCTGGTTTTCTACGTTACTAAGTTTTGGCAGTGATTTTTAATGCAGCAAATGCTAATAGATAAAATGACAGAGAGGGTGGTTAGGACTTACCAGATTCATTCTCTGAAAAGGTTTTGCTTAACTGGGTATAATATTAAACTAAAGCCAGCTGTGGTGGCTCACCCTGTAATCCCAGCACTTTGGGAAGCTCAGCTGGGCAGATCACTAGAGCTCAGGAGTTCAAGACCAACCTGGGCAACATAGTGAGACCCTGCTTCTAGAAAAAGAAAATTAGCCAAATGTGATGGTGCGTCCCTGTAGTCCCAGCTACTTGCAGGGCTGAGGCAGGAAAATTGCTTGAATCTGGGAGGCAGAGGTTGCAGTGAAGTGAGCTGAGATCATGCCACTGCACTGCAGCCTGGGTGACAGAGTGAGACTGTGCAAAAAAAAAAAGAAAAAAAGAAAAAAATTTAAACTAAGCTTTTGTGGTCAGAAATTGTATTCATAGAATGAAAATAATTTTCCATTTTTAACTTAAAAAACTAGCAAAACAAATATTTTATATATTTGTGTTTTGCCTTGTACTTGTTTAAGCCTTTAGTATAATAAAATATGATAGGTTATCAGATCAGGGAATAAGCATGGTTTCAGAAGACAGTCCTTTTTTATTATACAATTTCTAAGAGATTTCAGCCAATAGCTATAACCACTCAGGAGAATAAAAACAAACAAAACAAAATTAACATTAAACTACACATTCTGATACACATAACACTCTTGCTAATTACTTAGAATAATCTTTCAAAAGTAATGATACATATTTTAAAGATTAAGTCTCCAAATCATACTGGAAGGCTTAAAAATACTAGGTGAGCCCACTTTAGCACATGCTGAAATCAAAGAATCATTTTTGTATTATTCACTTTCTGGCCTTGGAGAATTCCCAATATTTTCTGAAATAAATTATGCCAGCTATCTTACAGTATGAGAGTACAACCCCTCCTTACCTTCTGTCTTGGTCATTCTGACAACAGCTCTGTCTCACTTTGTGTCTTGCTTCATATCAAAGGACTTGAAAGAAGATTCTAGGTCAGAAAGCCCGAAAGTTTTATTGTCGACTTCTCACAAACTTCTTTTTATTATTATTATTTATTTATTTATTTATTTTTTATTGAGATGGAGTTTCGTTCTTGGTACCCAGGCTGGATTGCAATGGCGCAATCTCGGCTCACCGCAACCTCCGCCTCCTGGGTTCAGGCAATTCTCCTGCCTCAGCCTCCTAGACTTCTCACAAACTTCTAAGGAAAGTGGTTACTGCCATATTTTGTAACTTTTAAAAATACAAACATTTTATTGGTTAAATATGTTATATTAAATAAATAATATTTTATATAATGTAATGTCATGGTTATAAAATTGTATGTTAAATAATAATTTACCAAATGAAATTAGAATTATTTTGGAAGGTAAGAAGGATATTGAATTATACTATATATAATTATTCTATGTATAATTCAGTACATATGAATTCAATACAAATGAATTATACTATATATAATTCAATATGGGTAAAATATCTATATATATACATTTATAGGTACATCCAGGGATACCCTTGTAATGTGAACATATACCTCACAAAAACTGAAAATATTTCAAAATGTTAATAGACATCGTTTTTCCATGTTGAGATAATAGGTGATCAAAATATACTTTCACCTATATTCTTTATATAATTTCCTTAAACTCAATTGAAATGAAAGCTGCCCCTTATTAAAAACATTAGAGTTGAATAAAATATAACATTATATTCTTCTGACATTCTGTCCTCCTTCCTTAAGCTCTCGTATGAGTAAATTGTTTGCTGTCTTTGTTAATATGCTTCACTGGTCTGCCTTTGTTCCTGCACTTTTCTTTACTTAGATCATGCTTTCTGCACTTTATCCTTCCAAATTCCACTTCTCTTTCAAGATTCATTTTGGTCACCTTTTTTGTTTCCTAGTATTTCTTTCTTATTAGTCTGCTTGTCCTTTTTCTAGGTGGAGCTAAGTATATCCAGGCACCCGTGTAACGTGGTTTATGATACCCATCAAATTGTACTGCAAATGCTTGCTAATGTTTCTGTCCCTACCAATAAACGGTAAGCATCTCAAAGGAAGAGATCAAGTGAATCACATTTATATCATCAAAACCTAGCATAATACCATGGTCATAATATCTATTCAAATAATAAGAATAATATTCATTCTTTCATGTATTCATCTACTCAACAAGTTTTAATTGAATTATATAGTGCTATGTATCAATACTAGAGCTTAGGTAACTTTTACGCAACTTCTGCTATAGCACAGATGTTTGAACTGGTAATGAAAGGAATTTGAAAAAAATATAATTATAAATGATGGTGGCTTTCTTGGGAATGATACTTCTCAATCAACATAGAAACTTAACAGAGGTTTTTATATCTTCCAAAAAAAATACATCACTATATGTTATGCCAAGTTTATGTTTAAACTATTTTACAGGGTGAATTCTAAGCTTTTGCATGATGTAAAGTTGAAGCATTCGGTGCTAAATTGCCAAGGTTTCACCTGGAGTTAAAGATTATGGGGATAAGAACACAGTTGGGGAATATCTAGACCTAATATTAGAAGTTTGTTCACCATAAAAATAAGTATATATAGTCATAGATTTATTGTGAAATGTTTGACTCATGCTGAAAAATGCCTGTCACTGCTTGGCAGTCCTGTTCTGTAAGTAAGCAACGGTCCTTAAGGAAAAGAGACATTTTGAGTTAAACACAATTCCCATGCCCAAGGGCAAGCCCTCAGGGTCAAGAAGCAATGACAAGTGAAAGAACCAATAACTTCTTGATATCCTGGAAATTTTTCTCATATTTGCAAATCTGATTTTCTGGAATGTATTTGTTAGTGATGGGGAGCAAACAAAACAAAAAACAATATGGAGAAATCTCGAGAAGTTATACATCTCCTAAATTGCAGCTATGCAGAAAAATTGCAAGTACCATATCCAGAACGCAAAGATCATATTATCACATTCAGTGTAGTAAATGGTACTCTCTGCACTTGTGCAGTTGCAGTGAATCTACCAGCGTTGTCAATTTCTCTCTTTTTCCCCTTTCTCTCTATACTGTTGCCAAACAGGCAATTTTGTTGCAGTTCTTGGAGCAGCTATGCTCCTTCTCTACCACAATGTCTTTGCATATGCTTTTTCCTGTGTTTAGAATGTTTATCTTCTCTGAATTTTTATCGTTAGTTTTTATTCATCCATTAGGTGTTGATTAAAATTTCCTAAAGAAAAATTTTGTCAAGGCTATGTGTAACTGTAATCATGTTTCCATGGTTTCTATGAGATCAGCTTTTTTAGATTCCTCATACAAATGAGATCATATAGTATTTGTCTTGCTTTACCTGACTTATTTCACTTAACATAATGTCCTCCAATTCCATTTATGTCACAAATGGCATAAATTTCTTCTTTTTTAAGGCTGATAGTATTTCATTATGCATATGTATGACATTTTCTTTATCCGTTCATTCACTAATGGACACTTAGTTTGCTTACATATCTTGGTGATTGTGAACAAATACTTTATTGTATATTCAAAATTACTAAAATAATACATTTTTATTGTTTTCATCACAATAAAGATAAATTCATGAGTTGATTAATATGTTAATGAGACTGTCTTTCTGCAATGTATACATAGATCAAAACATCACATTGTACCCATGAGTATATATTTATTGTCAATTAAAAATAAAGTTTTAAAAATGCTCACTGAAGCTATAAACAAATAATTGCAATTACTCCATGTAAGTAAGGAATGAAGATTTTCTTGCAAGTGAATCCTATGTTTCTAATTATGTCTTTAAAGTAAGGCATCACTCATGGACTTGTAGAAAACCCGGAGTTACATGAACCATTTTTGTTTTTTAAAGGAGAAAGAGGTTTGAATGAACTGAAAGAGAGTAGCCTGTATGTGTGTAAGCCAACTACAGCAGTATTATAATCAAGCATAGCTAAATTAATAAGTTTACATTTAACAAAACATTAGCATCACAGTAAGAAAAAAAATGAATTGTTTGGCTTCAGTAATGATTAGTATTTCTATTTTAGTGATTTACAATGTATTTGCCATCATTAAGGTCATACTTTTGTGTTGTACATATTTCTTCCAGTTTTTCCCCTAGTTCAAATTGTGCATTTTCACACTCAAATGTGAAATAGATGAATCCAGGGACAGTGATACTTTTAATCTACTAGAAGTGTGAAAAAAATAAATCAATAGCTATGGTAGTGGAATGCTTCTAATGTAATGAAGGCTTTGGACATCCATTTCTAATTCTGTAAATCTATTTCTTTCCCTGAGGCTTCTGGTTCCTTTCCTTGTGGTAATAACTAGAGCCTTATTTATAAAAGATCCACAGTATATACTTATAAAACTCATCCAACAGCTTCAACTCTGTGATAAATGCACCACAAATATGCAGTTCTGGAGTATCAAATAGTCAAATGTAAGCATACGTTTAGGGCTCATGATTGCAGCTGATAATTTACATTTGACAAGTATCAGGTTTATTATCAAAACTTTTTGGACATGTTTAGACTTACTTTAAGCTTATTATTTTATTTCATTTCTGTTTAATGGGAGGCAATTTAATATGTTTAACACTTAGGACTTTGAATTCTTTTTTACAGACTTGCAAATATGCCAAGTAAGGTTATCTTGCCTGTACTCATTCTCATATTATTTATTCTTTGTAAATGACTTTCCTCACATATGCTTTCACCAGAATCTAATAATTATTAAAAATGAAGTTAATTCCTTACTCCAACAATTACTGAGTCCTACTTAATTAGCATATTCACTATATTATTATTGAATTTAAATATTTTAAAATTTTGCATAACTCAAGACAATTCATAATCTTGAGAAAATACATTGAAATGTAGTTTTACTTTCTATCAACATGCACATATCCAGTGAGCGTTGGGTTATCCTGTATTCTGCTGACTCAATTTTTCACTCAGATACATGTCTTTGTTTCATTTGCACATACCTGAACACACACAACCTAGTGGACACTGTGCTGGGTAGATACTACTATAATAAAACATGAATAAAACATATACTGTGTCCTGTTGGTACAAGCTTTCTATCCTCTTGTGTGAGTAGCACAGACACTAAAAACTATATTTTAATTTCTGCTAAATACAGTATTGCAATCTCACTAGTTAGTACTATTTTAATTCTATTAAGAGGTATCACTGAGGTGATTATAACTCATTATAAGAGGATTCTATAATTCTCTCAGAAAACAGGATCTCTGCTTCGGTGGAGCTCTAATTTTAGTGAATACCATCATCCCACCCTTTGTGCAAATGTCTTCATTCAAATATTGACTTGGCCTAGGACAAACCCCTGAATAATGACTTACAGTGCAGTTCCAACTATGTAAGTTTAATAAATCATAAAAAACATAGTGGACTTATTCTTAGGAAATTTAATTTTGTTACTTTCAAATAGAATAAGAATTCTAGAATGTTAATCCCAAGATAGAAAAAGATAGCATCATCAGCTTGTCTTCAGTCATTTGTTTTAAATGCAATTTTGCCCTGTTTTATGAGAACAAGTAACACTGCATTGCTTATTGACATTTCCAAGGAATTGCTATTTCATATCTACTGTTGCCTATTTTCTAGAAAAAAATAACTGGAATCTTAAGTATATCACCATAATGCGTCAGATAAACATTTATAAGAGTGATATGTACCATTTCATTACTGATCTCTCTCTCCTCTCTAGACACACACACACACACAGAGTCACTAACCAAAATTATTTTGGAAAACCTAAAGGATTCAACATTTCAACTTTAATTGAACCAAAACATGTTCTCATAGTCAAAGAGTTGAGTAACTTTTAGACAGTTTGTTATGCAAAATTCATCAGAATAAATTGTTGGCAATCTTGCAGTAACTCATGTAATCCTTCCCAGACCACTTTTGGCATATAAATCAAAAGTTTAGAACTGCCCATTCAAAGATATGTTTTGTATTGATATATACAGTAAACTTTACTCACATTGAAAATCAAAATATTCAACATGAAAATCCAGATTTCAAAACTCCCTTGACAATTCAGAAAATATTAAAACAGGTGTATGTATGTTTTTGCAATGTAACAACTGCTTCCCTTGAGAAAAAAAGTTATTTTTCCAATTTCTTCCCACAACTATTTGTTGTGTTGATTCTGAGGCCAAGAGACAAACATATATTCTCTTATATATCCGGGTGGATTAATTCATTTATGTCTTTTCTCTGGCCCTTTAAGCATTTGAGTTATGGCCATTATCTTGGAAAGTCTTAGGATGTCACCCAAGACTTTAGAAAATAGAATATTTTCCCATCACGGTTTTCCCATATTCTATAGCTTTTTTTCTTTTTAGACAAAGTGCCTACCCTCTTTCTTCTTAAAATTTTCTAAGTTTACTTATATTATTATCATTTTGTTGAACTTATATTTTTATTCTGTAGAAAGATTCCAAAAATTATCATGAATTTTTTTTCCAATGCTTTATGATTTCACATAAATCATATGTGAAAAAGCTTTAACAATACCAGAAACTCATATTCCTAAGCATTTCTTTACTGCTAAGAGTTCTGTATTTTAAATATATTTCTCTGATTTCATTCTTATTTTCTTTAAATATGATGAATAGAAAATCTTGTTTCTGAAGGGATTGAGATTTAGTTACTGTTTTGCCAAAGGGTTTTGATGATGAACAAGATTATTTAAGTCACATATTGCTGTGAAAGTCAGAGCAAGAACAAAATTTGCTAAATAAAGGTTTTCACTGTGTTTTGCCTCCAGGATTGTGTTGTATAGCATGTAATATGTGGATACATTATCTGATAAAGTAGCTGCTTGCAATGATACAAATTAATAGAAGAGATTTATCATTTTTATCAACTAATAGAAACGAGTACCCTCCTAGGAAATAGAACTTATCTCTGAATTAAAGCAATTAAAATCATGGCACGGAACCTCACAACCTTAGTCTTGTGAGGTTATTTAAAATTGCTTCTGGTCATATGATATACATTTTTAATGAGTAACATAGAGGTATGGGAGTACTTAAGAATATAAAGACTCCATGGTAAATATCATTTTGAATCTTTTGTAAGGTGTATGTCACATCAAGTATAATTCTATTATTCACTTCTAATACAAGAGTTATACTTCCACTATTGTGGCTTTCTGAATTTGAGGTTTTTGGTATTCCAAGAACAATGGGAAACTTCTTTTGTTTCATTATTTATTATTCATATAAACTTCCCTTTTAAATGCATGGATGAATTTTAATGTACAAGGTGTATATACAGGTTGCCTTTATATACTTAGGAATGTATAATTATACATATTTTTAAAAGCACATTATTGACACATTTCAGAAAAAAATAATTTATAACTTGTCCAGTGACTAAGAACATTATGCAATTATTCCAGTTATCCTGTTAGCATTCTGAACTATAAACATACTTTTTGAAATATTTAGATTAGAAAATAGATAGGGTTTTTTAAAACATCATGACAATGGGTATTCTTGTTTCTATTTTTCATAAAGTTATTAGAATCATATAGTCACTAAATTGTAGAGATAAAAGTGACATTAAAGTCACCATACGATTTTAACATCAACACTTTACACCCATGAGAGTACAAAATATTTTCATATTACAGGGCAAATGTCATTGGTCTCAATTAACCAAACATAGTTGACCTATGAAAAATAGGGGTTTGAACTGCATGGGTCCACTTACACAGACGTGTTTTTTAGCCAAACACCATGAGAAAATACAGTATTTGCAGGATGTAAACCTGCATGTATGGAGGGCCACCTTTTCCTCCATGCAGGATCCTAAGGGCTGACTTCAGAATTTGAATATGTGCAGATGTGGGGGTACATGGGGGTGAGTACACATGTGCAGATTTGGGAATGTGTCAGGGATCTTTGAAACAATCCCAATCCCAAGTGTATACCAATAGATACCCACGATACTATTTATACTCTTTATTTGTATTGTCATGACCAACTATTCTGGAGAAAGAACTTGCATTACATAATATTGGAAATAGGTTTTTTGGAACTCAGACCAGCATAAAGCTGGAAAACATGTTAACAAATGAATAATTGTATAGCATATCCCATTCCTTGGATTCCTACCAAGAGGGCTTTGAAAAGGTGAGGTAAATACAGCCAAAAGGCAAAGGTAGAAACATTTTTTTTAAAATCTGTTTCCTGAGTTGATATTAAATGGTAGAGAATTTAAACTCCAGGCAATAAAAGAATATGAAGGATCTTTCTAAAGATTATTCAACCAGCTGTCATCATTGTCTATAGTGTGTAGGTTATTTTGTCTCTGTAAATTTAAACACTTTAGAGAAACCTGCTGTGTATTTGTTGTAACAAGTCAATGAGACAATTTTCACTTTTCTTTAGAAAATTAAATTGTCACAGCCTACGTCTAATGATGCTTTCACTATTTGTCTTTAGTTGTATTGTTATATGTTTGTTTAAATTAGATTTAAAACACATGATAAAAGCATTCCCCATAGTTACTTCTCTAAGAAAAACTACATTTAAAAAATTCCAAAGCCATACTATTATTTCAGGTGAACAAAATTTAGATGTTTGATTTTCTCTAGACTATCTACTTCTGTGCAATCCTTCCTCCATCCCATGTTATTTCCTCACACCTTGCCTTAAGTGCACATGGAATTTATAATGTAAATATTTGATAGTACCTTTTAAGACAGACATTACTCTCTTTTCCTCACTCTGGATTTTTATGTATCATAATTGTTACTGGTCTCAATTAACCAGACATACAGGAATAATATCACAATTGTGACAGTTAAAAGTACATGAGATTCTACAAAGCTACTTCAATCTTGTCTGATTGCAGAACTTTTGAAATAAATTTTGAGTTTTAAAAAATTGCTTTTTATTACTATACTTTAAGTTCTGGGCTACATGTGCAGAACGTGCAGGTTTGTTACATAGGTATACACAGTTTGCTGCATCCATCACTCTGTCATCTACATTAGGCATTTCTCCTAATGGTATCTCTCCTCTTTCCCCCACCCCCTGCTATCCTTCCCCAAGCCTCCCACCTGTCGACAGGCCCCAGTGTATGATGTTCCCCTCCCTGTGTCCATGTGTTCTCATTGTTCAACATCCACTTATGAGCGAGAACAGTCAGTGTTTGGTTTTCTGTTCTTGTTTCAGCTTGGTAAGAATGATGGTTTTCAGCTTTATCCATGTCCCTACAAAGGATATAAACACATGCTTTCTTATGGCTGCATAGTATTCCATGGTGTATATGTGCCATATTTTCTTTATCCAGTCTATCATTGATGGGCATTTGAGTTGGTTCCAAGTCTTTGCTATTGTGACAGTGCTGCAATAAACATACATGTGCATGTGTCCTTATAGTAGAATGATTTATAATCCTTTAGGTATATACCCAGTAATGGAATTGCTGGGTCAAATGGCATTTCTGGTTCAAGATCCTTGAGGAATCACCACACTGCCTTCCACAATGGTTGAACTAATTTCCACTCCCACCAACATTATAAAAGTGCTCCTATTTCTCCACATCCTCTCCAGCATCTGTCTCCTGATTTTTAATCACCTTTCTAACTGGCATGAGATGGTATCTCAATGTGGTTTTGATTTTCATTTCTCTAATGACAAGTGATGAGCTAGCAAAGACAAGAACTAACTAAGGTCAGGGCAGAACTGAAGGAGATAGAGAAACAAAAACAACCTTCAAAAATTAATGAATCTAGGAGCTGGTTTTTTGAAAAGATCAACAAAATAGATAGACTGCTAGCCAGACTAATAAAGAAGGAAAGTGAGAAGAATCAAATAGATGCAATAAAAAATGATAAAGCGGATAGTACCACCGATCTCACAGAAATACAACCATCAGAGAATACTATAAACACCTCAATGCAAATAAACCAGAAAACTAGAAGAAACGGATAAATTTTGAGTTATAACTTAAAGTCCAGAGAAAATTTTTGTTATGGTTAAAAGTTATTAAAAATCACACTAGAATTTATTTCAAAGCATGTGAATTCTAGATATTCATGTTAGAACTCTATTCGTATTGTCAAGGGAAATGGCATGCGCTTGCAGAGAAAAAAAGTTGACAATAGAAAGAATGATGATCTAGGCTCACCTGAAATGTTACATAATAATAAGAAATTATTAATCTGAGAACTCCTACATATTGGCATATTGAAAGCTATTGATATTTTTGTTTATTTGAATAATTTCCAATTTTCATTTCTTGTATAATGGTTTATTATTTATTTTATTTTTAGTTACAACCATAAGTTTAGAAAATTATGTCCTCTCTGAGACATAGACTTTCCATTTTCTATAAAATTTTAAAAAATGACCTACTTTAACATAAATTCTAATGTAAGGAGTTAAAAATTATATCCAATGGCTTCCAAAAAGATCATGAGGCACCTTTCTTGATCTGGATAATCATTTCTTTTCATAGGAGTTGCACGTGTTTTGTAAGAAGAGAACAAGGAGCTAAAACTAGCATATTTAAAGAGTTAAGTACAAAAATTCTAGCTTCATCTGTGTCTGGTCTCTAAGAAAGATGGCGTGTGTTTATAAAACATAGTAAGAGTTTACATATGTTTTTTATGCTTAATCCTTGACTTTTTTCTTAAAAATAGAGTAATTAAGGGCAATTAATTTCTTAAAGTTCACTGTTATTTCAGGTTCATTCCAAATAAAAAAATTATATATGTACATTCAGAGGGAAATAATATATGTTCAGCTTTTCCAATGTCAATTACAAATGGAGTCAATAAAAAAATCACAATTGTCAACACTGAAGGTATTATTATCTTATCATAAATCTATCATATATTCAACATTTTATATATATATAAAGTATATATATATATTTAACAAAAGGTGTGTATATATTTGTTGAATCTCATTCACATATTGTCAAATTTTGAATTTTAGAAAGACAAAAGAAATAAAACTTTATTGTTCAATTATGGATGAAGGTATACCTCATGTATAATTTTAACATAAGGATATTATTAGATCAATCATTTCCAAATATATACAAAGTCAGTGAGATGGATTACTAAAGAGACATCACATTTTTGAAAATTCATCATATAAACAGTTGTTTCTTATTTAATTCACTTCAACATGTTTTCTGTGAATGGAAGGGGTTTCTGTCATATATGACTTATCCAGTCACTTAATTTACTTTAAACTGTCGTGTCTGGGGCTAAAAAAAAAAAATCAGACATATTGTAAGGGCTAATGACCCTTTGTAAGCTTTCTAATTGTGATAGCATGATAATTATATGAACCTGATGCTGTTTCTTTCAATATTTGTTACTGATTGAATCTCCTAGCAAAAAACAACCTCCATATACACATGGACTGTTACTCCCTAATTCATCACCATGGCCTGAAACATTTCTTGAACATAGCAGATAATCAATAAATGTATTTTCAATTTAATCAATTAAAATAATTTTAAAGAAAATCACAATATCTTTTTAAAACATAAGTAGAAATTGACTAGCAAACAGTTTTGAGTTACATAAAAATCCCTTTCATAAAACTGATATATGTCAATAAAAACATTTCAATGATAAAAATTATCATGTATTTTATTTTTTTATGATGAAAATAGAAAGCAGTGCTCTGACTTGGTAATCCTATATGGATATCATGAATTAAATGTATTTATAACATTTTCTGTGATACAATTTCAAACCATTTTTGCATATGGAGCATTTTTGGTGTATGTTAAGAATTTCTTACTTGGCATATTCCCAGTTTAGAAATTCTTTTAGCTCCTTGTAGATTAGAAAATATTATTTGTTCAGAGAAGTCTCAGAAATGATTTCAGTGAATTATTAAAGAAAGGTACCATCCGCTAAATGGATGGTGACTAATAAAGAGAAGTTAAAAAAAGTTAGAGGCAAAGACAATTTAATAAATTATTATTGACTATTCATTAGGAATTAGCCCTCTGTAACATGACCTTTTCACTCTTCTCAGCAAAAAGTGGAGTTTATCTCTCCATCTCAAATCTTGACCATGTAACTTGTAACTCTGTTGGCTTATATAATAAGACAACTCTAAATGTGACAGGCAATGCTTGCTCATTGGTAGATGTCCTTTCTCACTGCTTTCGGATATTCATGGCTCAGTTTCTTGGATGCCTAAGCCATCTGCTAGCTTATCAAGGAAGTTCCAAGCACAGTGGCACTGCACAAGTGAGCCAAGGCAAGAGCAGCAAAGCAAGGTCCAGCAGATCCCCAGACAAACTTTCAACCCACATAATTGCCTAATAACTTTTTATTGTTTTTAGCCACTTTTTTTCACAGTTGTTTGCTGTGCAGTTAAAGCTAAATGATATACATGGAGATAGTCTGGGTCTTTATTTTTCTCTTATCTGTTTTGAATTAAACAGTAAGATCAGTGGACCAGTGAAGTCATCTAAAAGTCAGCCAATATTTTTACTTGTCTGCAAGAATTTCTTCACTTACAGCCACGCCTGAACAAGTTTGAATCATGTTTCTTAGCAATCTAACTCAGAGAATCCTAAGAAAAATAGCATTATGTGCTATCAGTAACTCTGAGAAAAAATGTTTTTCAACTGATTAAAAGAGTAATGTGTGTAGGGATTTTAAAAGTTGCCTTCCACTTTAAAGCAGAGAGTAGGAAAAATGATCAGAGCAAAAATCTGCAATACTAAATGAAGAAATAGGAGGATAACAATATAAAGATATAAAGTGCAGTTAAAATGATTAGTCTTAAGGCTGAAATAAAAACCGTCTTTTTGGAAGCACAGATAGGCAGTAAGTGAAAATACCTGATAAGTAAAAATATCGAAAGAAACGTAAGTAACCAGAGTGGACATTATTTTGGAGAGACATTTCAAAGGCAGTGATGATAAAAAGCAGTCCAATAAATGGAAAACTTGTCCTAGGTTTGTGATATAAGAAATTTGTTCAACTTGGTTTTTGATGTTGATTTCAAATGCAGATTCAGGAACAGACAAATTGGAAGGAGTTATGAAAAGATTCTAAATATGATTAAGTAATCTAGGTACAAATTCACTACAAAGGATTAAAGTATATAAACACAGAGAGTTTGGCTAAAGGTAAGTGGCTGAAAATAGGACAGCAGTTTCCAAATCCATGAAAGGCATAGAAAGAATTTTTTAAAATGGTTTTTCAGATTGATTTCAGCACTCAAGACTCTATGAAATTTTAACCTATATTATGTGTAGAATTAAGAAATTATTATCTATGTACAAGAAAGTACATTACATGTGAAGGAAAATTTAATGAAATGTAGTAACTGTTCTTTAATAATGGACAGGAAGACTATACATTTAATATGAAAATGCACACTCTGAATGAAGAGACCCCCAAACAGGCTTTGTGTGAGCAACATGGTTGTTTTTTCACCCAGGTGAGGGTGTGCTGAGTCCACAAAGTCAGTGGAGGGCAGTGGATAGGTGTTGGTTTTATAGGTTTGGGGTAGGCCGTGGAAAGTTACAGAAGTTACAGTTTAGGGCGGACTTTGCAAGCTGGGAGGGGACATAGGGTCTGAAGTCGCGAGGTTGATCAAGGTCAGTTACGAAGTCCAACTGCCTTATCAATCAGGGCCGGAATAAGAAATGATAGAAAAATGTCTCAGGTTAGTTAGGTGCTGCCGGGGTTGATTGTTCTTCTGCTTTTCATGATCTTCCAACTACTTCAGATTTTCTAATTCTGGAAGGCCCTCCAGAGGTGTATGTGTGGGTCACGGGGTTCGTCATAGCATCAATAGCACCATCAGTCAGCCTAAAAAACCTTATATTTAGAATTCTAAACTTGTGATAGGCTGTAATGATGATAATAATTGCCTACTATTAATTCCAGATTATAGCAGCAAAAGTGGTGTAAACACTACTATAGGATTTATTGCTTTTTCTTTCCTTTATTTCCTTAAAGATTCATAATTGCATTTGATAACAAACATATAAATGAAAAAAATAAATATGAAATACAATATCAAAACGTGACGCATCAAAATATTTAGTTAATATAATTACTTTGATTAAGTGTTAAATTTATCTTTGAGTTTCCTATGATAACCCCCCACCAATTAAAATAAAACTTAAAATATGCCAGGTTATATATTACTTTGCAGTCAGATGAAGCAAGTCTCATCAGAAGTGATAAATAACATGAGGAAGCTATACAATTCAGGGAGTTCCTCATGCATCCTCTACATTTCTGTTTCGGATATTTTTGAAGTTTTATTCTAACACTTTAAGAAAACTGTTTAACATACTCTGTATCAATTTTTAGTAGCCTGTACAATGACATTTATTGGAATTATTTTACCTCAGGCAGATATTTTGGGGTGGTTATTTGATGCTGGGTCTTGAACTCCAGTGAGAAACTGTTTTAATCCAAGTTAATAAAATATCATTGTTTGCAATGTGTCTTACAATCGTGTTTGTTATTTATTTTCCACAGTTACAGTGTAGAGTACTCTTAAGCTCAAACACCATTGTAATAAATATCAAACCATGTAAGTCTACTGGGTAGGGTGAGTAAAAATAGTAGACTTTGTGAAAGTTACTATTCACAAAGTAACTCTTTTTGGGAAGAGTGAAAATTCCACTATAATTTAGAATGAAGATGGTAAGTTAATTTTCATCTGAAAAGTTGAATTTAAGCAATTCAAATTCTCTGAAAATGTAATTCATGTACTTTGGTATCAAAAGGATTAATTTAGAAAATAATCTTTGGACAATTAAAGTCTTATTATTTTAATTTGTTATTATTGACCACTTATGATGATTTATGTTTGGTTTATGTTTAGACTTGACATTGGAAAATATAACTTACAGTAATGACAAGGGTTTCCTCAGGGCTTATGTTGCCCAAGGATGGAAATGACATCATTCCTATACAGTCACCTTGTCCACGATTGCCTGCCAGTTTCCTTGCCATCTTTTCATTGTTATGATTACCATTATGAGTTATAAGCCTCTTACCAATAATTTAAATGACTTCAATTTCCCTCAACGTTCTTCTTTAGTGGATAATATGTTCATTCTGCTTTTTAACATCTTTCATGTTTTAGCAAAGTAGTTATTTAAAACACATGCAGAGCTAGAAAGTAAGTTACTAGGGTAAAGGGCATTTCAAGATGACGGAAAATATGCCTCATGAGCTGTTGCCTTTTCTATTTCACAGAGTTACTGAAAAAGGTGTTACAAATGAGATTTCACAGGTAAATATAAAGCTACCCTATATATTTTCTATTTCAAAGTAACTTTTTAAATGTTTTCACATCATTATCGTCATTATAGTGAAATCTTAAATAAACAATGCAATCTTATGACATACAGTTGCAGGGTTTAATGCCTCGACAGATTCAAAATATTCAGGCATTTAATTGAAATTTTATACTTAAGATTTCACTGAAAACGTGTAGATCATTTTTATGGTTTGCTGATATCTTTTAATTTGTATTTAGAGATAGTCACTAGTTACACCTACATTTTTTAATATATCACCTGAACATCTATATTTTCCAGAACTATTTGGAACAACCAGTACTTTTGTTGAAATGAAACAAATAAAAGGTACATTTTGAAAAGCAACATTTATATAGGCAGAGCCAGTGAGCGTAATAGTTGGCTACAGTCACAATGATGTAAAATTTATGAATCATCATATATTTCAATACTTTTATATTCTGTCCTCTCATTTCCTTCTTTGAAAAATTTGTGCTACAAACCAAAGGCAA
Source organism: Callithrix jacchus (assembly GCF_049354715.1). Taxonomy (NCBI): domain Eukaryota; kingdom Metazoa; phylum Chordata; class Mammalia; order Primates; family Cebidae; genus Callithrix; species Callithrix jacchus. The sequence goes on from NC_133507.1 coordinate 113,445,374, forward strand.
TATGTGAAACATGTTTTATTTTCTTTATTTTCTCATAAGTTATGATTTTTGCAAACTATGTTTTATGTCATTTCTCAAAGCATGCATTTTGAAAGTTGTCAATGAATAATTTTAGCCTGATAAAACTGCCCCCAAATTAATACATTTCATTAGCTACTTTTATAAATATTTTATGCTTTATTTTTCTAAACACATCTCAGAAACAGGATTGTGGAAAAATGGGTCAAAGAGAATGTAGTGTGAAGGACACTGAGCAGGTTATGGGCCTACAGCACATACCTGTGTTGTCAGTTACTTGTAGTGTAAATCTGCATTGCAGCGTCAGTCATTTCTTCATTAAACTTCACCCCTTTGATTTTAACAGGCTCTCATTCAAAAACAAACAACTCTACAATATTTCTGATTCATATGTTTTATTGCTTGACAGGTCTTTATTACAAAAACATAATTCTAGTTATTGATATGTTCAAGACACTGTCTTCTGCATATTATTTCATTTTATCCTCATAATAGCCTGCCATTATTTTACCTTCTTTGCAAGGAATCAAACTCATTTTCAAAATGTTAAGGTGATTTATCCAAGTTCATCCATATAGAGACTAGTAGCGTTTGGATCAGTGGAGATCTTTTGAGTAGCCCAGAAAAGGAATAAGGAAGAGGGATAAGGGAGCCATGAGAAACTCATAGAAGAAAAAACGCTGCAAAAGGTATGAAAAAACAAGAGTGCCAAGGATAAACTAAATTTTATATTGTTTAGCTCTGGTCCAATGTTATAAGTGTCACAGGGGTAATTGCTGTTTTCCCAGGATTATATTTTTACTGTAAAGCACATGACAAAGAGTATTCATTCTATGGTAGGAATTCACAGCCCAGAGGAGAAAATCTACATGATATTAAAGTGTCTAAAATGGGCTGCATTTAAAATTGTAACTGATTTTAAGAACTCTGCTTTTTACTGGATTCAATACAATTTCGTATTACTATAGAAGACCCAGGCAAATATATTACTATCTATTAACACAAATTCTCAGACTGCCACATCATACTTTAATGTGAAGAAAAGAGAACCTTGTGGTTCTACATAATATTTTATAAAATTTCTGGGCAGCAGACCTTACACTAGTAATAACGTTGCCCTCACAATGATATGCCAGGTAGTTTTATGCAAGTGAATTAAAGTAAAATAATGTACTGATCAGCCTAAAGGGAATGTGTCCATTAAAAACCTGTCATATGGTTATTTTGTCTCGACTCTCACTAAATTAAAGCAGATAACAGAAATCTTAGCAATTGAGGTTTTATGAATCCAAATATTTTCTCTCTCACAAAAGGTCTTAGAAGTTTTGGCACATTAACTGTTCTATAATATATCAGTAGAAATATAACAAAGGGCAGATTGCAATGAATTTAGCTTTGTACAGTCACTACATTCTGTCGTCAGAGAACTGGGTTTATTCAACTTCCCTGATGAAGGTAGAAACCGCTTTCATCTCATTTAAATAAAGCAACAGTTTTCTAACTTAGACTTCATTAATATGCTAAGATTCATAAAGATTTATGCAAGTATTTGGATGCATAAGCTAAACTAAACTTTTCTGAGGAGAGAATCAAAAGTGGTACATGACTCTTAAAAGAATTAGAGTGACTATGTAAAATTGTATAGATACGAAAACATAACTTTCTTTTTATTTAATCCTTTAATCAGTAGTTTTCCTGTTGTTTTCTTCTCATTGATTTGTGTTAATTTTTGACACTTTTTATATAACAAATAGTAGACAATATTCCAGATCCCAACAACTATTAATTTTTTAATGTAATTTTTGAAAACTTTGTTTTTGATACCTCCTCTAGAGATTAAATAAATAAATGGCTGGTTTTATTTGTTTATGAAATAGATTCATTTTCCAACTATGAAACACCATTTACCAATCCAACATTCATTGCTGCTTAAATATAATCTGAAATTTTACAGAGAAGATTATTGTTTGGTGCCAAGAGAGAGATAAAAGAGACAGGCTAGTGATGTATTCACATAGTAACTTTTTACCTTCTTCTTTCAATTTTTGCAGAAACTCTGCCATTTTTTACTTATAATTCATTTTCATAGTAACTATTAGCACTGCTCTCAGCCTTTTAGTCTCTTATCTTTACCCTGATTGGTGGCAGTTGCCCTTATATTTTAGAGTGAAACTGAATTACAACTGAGTGTAGAATTAATCCCTCTGTTGAGATTCAGTGTTTTATTTACACAATTATTTTGCAAGAAGTAATATTTGAAATCAAAATTTTCTGGGACTGCTCATCTTAGCTGTCATGTATCCCAATTTTAATTTTCCTAGTCTTTACATCCCTAATGCAGTTGACACTCTTAGAAATAATTCCATCTCTCCAAAAATGACAAGTTGGGAATATGAAGAACAGATTAGAGTAATAAGTATTTTCTGTTTTATATTTTAAAGAATATTTTAGTCTAGTAACTTATCAGTTGAGACAGTGAGGATTATAATTCAAGTTAAATAACATGATTTGGTACAACTTCCAATTTCCTAATTACCATTTCAAATAGCTAAGTGAACCTCATAATGTCATATTCTAAAATCCACCAAACATAGAACACTTAAAATGCCAACAACAGAGATAAGAAGTTTTTTTTCTTACTTCTAACCATCTCTTCTATTTGATAGCACAAAAAGCCTTTAAATATATTTAAAACTATATGGAGCCTGAGCTTTGGAAATAAGACAGGCCATCTCATTACATACAAGCTGTGTCATAAGTTTAGCACAGAAAGTGGTTGAATAAACTGTCTATAGGATTGACAGTGTCATTCTTTCCGGGAGCCAAAAAGTTCAAACAAGATTTGACCAATTATTCTTTAAACTTTCAAGGACATGTTGCGTTAGAATTTTCTGCCTATGCAACTGTCTTGCATGCTCTGCTCATGTACCCCAAAACCTAAAATCCAATAAAAAATTAAAAAAAAAAAAGAATTTTCTGTACTAGGTAAGATGGAAATAACAAACTATTCATGAAACCTTTCTCTATATTTTCTAGGAAAGAATGAGTAAACAAAAAAAATCTAAAAATTTATAGGCAGCTTTTGTTTGGAAATGGTTTGAAAGAATAGAAAAAACTAAGGATGTATTAAAAATCTCTATAACATACTATGTATTTCAACTTTCTTTTACTTATACGTAAAATTTGAAGGAACAATTCTTGTCTTTTGTTTTTAAATTAGTGTCTGTGGTCTTTTCTGTTTAGTGTTGTTTTTGTTAATATGAGTCCTCAGGGAAGAAATATTTTGATTAATAAACAAATATAATAATGTATAAGAATATAAGCTAATTATTAGACAAGTATGAGTCTTGTGGCTTATATAGTTAACTTGTTTAATGTACCTATGATCTATAAATTAGGTGCTATTATTGATCTTGATTTTACAGAAAGAAAATTGAGGTCACAGGGCATCAGCTACTAAACTCTGAAGGTGGCTTAGAAACCAGGCGATTTAGCTTGAGACATTGGGTCCTTAACCATTAGTCTATACTGCCTCTCAACATGTAATTATTTAAACATAACATGTTAATTTGTGACTTTTATTGTAAACACTTTTATGAATTCATATATACAAATTATTGAGATAATAGTATTGATATTGTGGCTGACCAATATTATAGCCACACAGACAAAAATAATTTCTTGAATTATTTTCACACTGGTAACATGTCAAGGTAAAAATAACTAAGAAATATTTGTTTAATAAAATATATCATTATTTTTACAAATTCTGAAGGAATTTTTTAGAATTGCCAGTTTTTTAATATTTGGAAAAATTTGCTCTGAAATTAAAACATTAAAACTTCAATTTTGATTTTTTTAGGTAACCTGTTTCTTCTGTGTGACCTTTGTTGCAGTTCCTTTAACTTGGCAAATACATTGATACAAAGTTTTCATAACAGTCTCTTTTGATCCTTTTAACATCTATAGAACAATGTCATATCTCATATTGTTGATGCTGACAATATGTGTCTTCTCTCAAGTCATCAGTTTGACTACATTTTGGAAGAATTATTTAAATTTTTATGTTTTATTGTTATATTCATTTAATATGCAAGTACTTTATAATTTTATTTTAATTTTTTCTTTGGTCCTTGGATTCTGTAAAAGTATATAAGTTTTCTAATTTTTGCAATAATTAAAAATATTCCTAGCACTTAAAAAGTACTTTTAAGATACCTTTCTATTATTTATTTGTAATTTAATGCTGTTGAGGATGGAGAACGTGGCTAGTATGACTTCAATTCTTTTAAATCTATTTAGACTAATTTTAGGGGTCAGAATTTAGCAATGTTCCACATGCGTGTGTGGAAAATGTGTTATTCTGCTTTTGTTTAGAAGTTTCTGTAAATGTCAATGGAGGTCAATTTAGTTGATAATATCTAATTCTTCTGTTTTCTTACTGCTTTTCTAACTTACAATTATAAATTTGGTTTAATTTGTTTCTCAAGATTTATCAGTTTTTATTTTATGTATTCTGAAGCTTTCTTAGTAAGTATGTGAGAATTTAATTCTTATGTTCCCCTGATGAATCAACATCGGAATTATTTTGAAACAATCTTCTTTACCTCTAGTAATATTCTATATTCTGAAATCTGGTTTGACTGATATTGTTATAGCCACTCCAGCATTCTTTTGATTAATGCTTGCAGACTATTTTTTTATATTTTTACATTTAATTTATTTGTGTGCCTACACTGAAGAGGGGAGGGACTTGGATAAAGTGAACGAAACAGCCTGGGCAACATGTCAAACCCCATTTGTAAAAAAATTACAAAAAATTAATATATTAAAAAATTAGCAAGGCATTGCAGCATGACTGTGGTCCCAACTAATCAGGAGGCTGAGGTGGGAGGATAGCTTATGTCCAGGAGGTTGAAGTCACAGTGAGCTGAGATTACACCACTGCACTCCAGCCTGCGTGATAGAGCAAGATCATCTCAACAAATATATATATATATATATATATATATATATATATATATTTTAAATCACATTATTAAATAAAGATGAGATCAGTATTCCTTTTTTTCTTTTCTTTTCTTTGATTTCAATATACCCCAGCACTAATATTTAAAACTAGCTTCTTCTGGGCAGTATATGGATTTTTATTCAATCAACAGGTGTGGATTTTTTATTCAATCAACATTCCTCTGACTTTTAATTGGTATGTTTAGATCATTTACATTTAATGAGATTATTGTATTATCCTGCTATTTGTTTTCTATATACCTGATTTTTGTTTGTTTTCACATTCTTCTTTTTCTGCCTTCCTTTGAATTGAGTACTTTTCATTATCCGATCCGTTTATCTCTTTTATTGGCTTATTAGCTATAACTTAACATTTTTCTTTTTTAATGATTACGTTAGTGAAAAGGGAGGCGTTTTCCTTAATCCCCCTAGAAGGGTGTGCCACAGGGGTGTGACTCACTTCTTCCTTGTCCCTGCTGCTCAAACCCCTAGGAGGAGCATGCTGATGAGCAGATTATGGGGAGCATCTTTGAGCCTCTATGGTTGAGCCTTTACACCTCCTGAAGCCCCAGTGGGCGTGTGTTATGGTGTGCTCATTCAGTTTTGTGTCTATGGGCAACTTGTGTTAATCAGCTCAGTTAGACCCTCTGCCTTTACTCAAGGACGGAGAACTTTCTGTATCCCACAGTTCTTGCCTTGGTGTACCGGAAATATTGGATAACAAGTGTGCTTGGAGAATGAGCACGAGGTTTTATTGAGTGGTGAAAGTAGCTCTCAGGAGATAGATGGGGAACCAGAGGGGGATAGAGTGGAAGGTGGTCTTCCCCTAAAGTTGGGCAACTCAATGGCAGACCAGGCTTTCCTCCAACCGAACTCAGTTGAATTCCTCTCAAGGTCCACGTCATTCTTTTCTTTTCTTTTCTGAGATGTAATCTCACTTTGTCACCCAGGCATGCTCTGTTCACTGCAAACTCCACCTCCTGGGTTTAAGCGATTCTCCTGTCTCAGCCTCTGGAGTAGCTGGGATTACAAATGTGTGCCACCATGCCAGGCTAACCTTTTTTTTTTTTTGTAAATCTTAATTTCCTGTTATTCTCATCCATTGTTAATATAGTATTTCAAACACCTAAAACATATACCATCTCTCTCTATTATTTTGCCTGTGTCATTTCAGAATCTTGTTTTGTTTTTCTTTTTATTATTGTTCATATTTTTCTGCCTTTTTGCATGGTTGACATTTTTTATCATAAGGCAGATATTTTGAATTTTGGACTGTTAATTGAGACATACGTTTATATTCCTATGCATGTTCTTCAGTATGGTTCTTATGTTTTTATTTTTATCTTGAGTTAGGCCAGTAAGTTTAATTGATATATGTAAATATAGGTTTCTTCTGAAATGCATGTGTATGTTTGTGCATGTATGTGAGAGAGTATGTGTGTGTGTGTATGTGTGTAAGAGACAGAATAGGAGAAGAAAGAGCTGCACAGAAGGTGTGGGTGTATTGTGTGAGTCGACTATATTTTTGCTTGTTGTTTTAGAAGCTGATATTATCCCTTCTTAATATCCCTTCTTAAATAATCATCCCTTCTTAAATAAAACCTTTATTGAAGTTTATGAAAAAGGCAAAGGGATATATATAGAGAGAGATGGGAAGAGGATGCCAGGAGAGAAGGGAGAGGGAGAGAGAGATAAAACATTGAGAAGAAGAAAAAGGAGGAGTTACAAGAAGAGAAGGAGAAGGGGAAGAAAGAAGATGAGGAAACAACACAGGTAAAGAAGTTGAGACAAAAAAAGACATCAGAGAAGAAAGGAAGAATAATATAATCAGGCTGGTTACAGCAGAAATAGAACTGAGATTGTATTCTTGCATCTCTCTAAGACACGGAGAACATACTGTGTATATGGGTAAGGGGTAACCTATACACAGAGTTTGGCTATTGAAATGAAGGAGGGTAAAAATAGTCACAGCTAGTCTGCAATACGGTGAAATTGTGAGATTTAATGGAAGAAACATTTTTACATATCGGTTTTCTCTGCCATATTAAGTGATATACATCGATTAAAATTTTTAGCTAACATGAAGGGTGTTAAAATGCTAAGATCAAAATTACAGCAGAATCCATATTTTTAGTGTATAGCTATATATAATATTGATCTTTTTGTTTATTATGTTTTCAACACGGACGGTCCAACTTACAATGATATCACATGATTTTTTGACTTTATGATGTTGCAAAAATGATACACATTCAGTAGTGTATGTGTTGGTTTTGAAGCATCAAGCTGTAAGCAGCAGAAATCTGTTTTAAACTTGCTTAAGGCAACGTGGAGACTTTAATACAATCTTGGCTACCCAAACCCATGGACTCACATTCCTTACCAATTCCCCTACTCCTGATCTGTGTTCCAATTTAAAAACTCAAGAAGGTAACTATCTAACTTGGCTTGTGTTATATATGAAACTTCAACCATTATAGAAGCAAGAAGGTGAGGAAGTAAGGTTGGCAAGTTGAATCACTTGTGCATTCATCATCACTGGTAAAGGAAGTGTGGCTAAGCAAAGGGAGCTCTAATTAATTCGCACTTTCAAGAAGATGCTGTTACCAGAAGTGAAAGGAAACAAGGCAAAAATAATGATCTCCCCATACTGTTCACTCTTCGCTTATTGTTTAACAAGAATAGCTTCATTTCTTTCCATCTCTGATCAGATAATTAAAAAAACTAAATTTTACTTTTATAACTTACTTAGCATATATTTTACTGTAAAAAGAAATAAAAACTCCAATTTCTATCATAAAAGCAAAAAAGAAATGACAAAATGAATTTTAAAAATATACTGTGAGCAAATTTAAAAGTAATGCAACATGTGGTGGGGGCAGGGAGGAATAAACCAGTGTGACACAGTAAAGAAAACCATTCCCTTGGTTGGTCTTGTACTGGAATTGAATCTTACTCTCTAAATTCCAGGCTTTCTTTAATCAAGGCTTAAGTTTCCGTTGTTCATAGTATCTACAGTGAGAAAGTATAGTTTATTTATACTACTTTCTCCTTTTAAAATCTGTTTTCTAGGGAGAAAAGCGATTCTTTTGTTGAATAAGAGCATCTATCATAGTTTAAACATAATTCAAGAAATGACAGGTACCTTATTTAGATAAGGTGACACATTACAGCTTCCTTTCCCCCTCCTTTTTCTTATACAGTGAGATCTATATAGAGACAAAATTACTCTATCAGACCAACTAAGTATCAAAGTCAGGCCTCATCTTCTGAGTTTTACGTTTTGTATCCCCTTGAATTCATCTTCTAGCTATTTGAAGGACATTTGAAGTGGATTTCTGGTTTCTGTTGGTTACATTGAGTGATAATGCTGACTGAAATTATTTTTCGGAGAAAGGTTATTGGCAGGAATTGTAGAGCTTCTGAAATGCTGCTACAGGCTGTTAAGAATTGGATTTAAAAGGAATGAAATAACTCTGAATGTCAGTGCTCACTATTTAAAATATATTTTAAATCTTTCTTAAGTTCTAATTCATAATGAATTTCATCGATGTCGTGGAAAAATTTCATTTCTGATATTTTATACCCTGTATTATGCCCTTAGTTGCAGCAAAACCTCCAACATTTAATTAATTAATAAAATAGAATGTTGGTGAGTGTTTCTTTTCTCTGAATTCAATTGTTGGACTTGATGTGACAGTAAGAATTGAAAATAGGTGTTAGATAAATGTATCACTATTTTAAGGCATAAAATATAAACAAAACTGGTTCCTGGGAACATTATACCATCACAGAAGACTGCTTTATTTCCTATTAAAAATGGTGCACATATACCACACTAGAGTTAAAATTCACCTTTACATTTAGATGTAGGAGTTGCCTATGTGATCTGATGTGGGGTTACAAACAGATATGCCAGGTCTCAGAGGACAGCCTCACTGGACTGCCTCATTGCCACTGAATAGTCATTTTTTAATTCCTCTTAAAAAATATATATCCTATATGGAAAGTGGGTATGGATTTTGACATAAAATACTTCATATTTGCAAGGAATGGAGTATTGAAATAATGGAAAACACACTACTGTTCAGTTTGTCTTTTAAAACATTGCATTATCATTATTCATAATGAATACACATGCATGCAGATATATAAATGCAGGGAGAAAGCACAGAAAAAATAATAATCCATCTCCAGTAGACAGACTTAGTCATTGTTAACATATTTGAATGTCTTTTGCCTTCAGTCTTTACATTTTAACAAAAGCCTTTGTGTAAAAAATGACACACTCAAATAATGTAGCTTTCAAATAACTCAAAAAATTATATAAAAAATATGAATCCTGCCATTCATAGATAAGCATCATTAATATTGCCTAAGTAGGTTTGCAGAAATATTTATCTTCATAGATAGAATACAAACATTATAGAATGTGTGGAGGAAAAGAAAGATGGAGACATGAATAGATAAACTGCTTATAAAACATAAAGATAACATTGAAATGGAGTAAATATCTTGAAAAATAATCAAGAAATTCCAGTTATGAAATCTGAGAGTTTTAGTTATGACCTGTGACTTTTTCCTCAATTACTCACTTATATAGGTAACTATTTATGCACTGTTTTTAAAATTTGTGTGTTCTACTCTATGATTTTTATAGGTGGTTATTACCAATTCTATTTTTAAAATGAGTTAGTGTTCATTATTGACCTGTTAGCACAGCTTTCCTATTCCTCATGTTTTATTTTTAATAATCAAATGGTTGCATAGACTTTGAAATTAATACTTTCAAAACATATATATATATATATATATATATATAATTCCACCAGTTCATTTGTGTTTTGGAATGTCAGCCTGTTGCCTTTTTATTTGTCAACAACTGTGACTTGTTGTAATGTACATGGTTCAGGGTGTTCTGCCATCTTCTGGCATTAAACAGTGCTGTAGATAATTTGGGGGTCAGTCTTACTTCTTTTTTCCTGATAAAGCAATGCCCTTTCTGTCCTGAAACTGAAGAATTATTTTTTAAATTAGAAAGTCAAATAAATTAATGAAGTTACATAACTCTTTTGAACTTTTTTCCTTCATAATTTTATTATTATTATTTTTATATTTTATTGCACTTTAGGTTCTGGGGTACATGTGCAAAACATGCAGGATTGTTGCATAGGTACATACATGGCAATGTGGTTTGCTGTCTTTAGCCCCCCTGTCACCTATATCTGGCATTTCTCCCTGTTATGCCTCCCCAACCTCCCTACCCCCCGACTGTCCTTCCCCTATTCCCCTGCCACAGATCCCAGTGTGTGATGCTCCCCTCCCTGTGTCCATGTGTTCTCATTGTTCAACACCAGCCTATGAGTGAGAACATGCGGTGTTTGTTTTTCTGTTCTTATGTCATTTTGCTGAGAATGATGGTTTCCAAATTCATCCATGTCCCTGCAAAGGACATGAACTCATTGTTTTTTATGGCTGCATAGTATTCCATGTATATGTGCCACATTTTCCTTGTCCAGTCTATCATCAATGGGCATTTGCTTTGGTTCCAGGTCTTTGCTATTGTAAATAGTGCCACAGTGAACATATGTGTGCATGTGTTTTTATAGTAGAATGATTTATAATCCTTTGGATATATACCCAGTAATAGGATTCCTGGGCCAAATGGAATTTCCGTTTCTAGGTCCTTGAGGAATGGCCACACTGTTTCCCACAATAGTTGAACTAGTTTACACTCCTACCAACAGTGTAAAAGTGTTTCTATTTCTCCACATCCTCTCCAGCATCTGTCATCTCCAGATTTTTTAACGATTGCCACTCTACCTGGAGTGAGATGGTATCTCAATGTGGTTTTGATTTGCATTTCTCTAATGACCAGTGATAATGAGCATTTTTTCATATGTTTGTTGGCCTCATAAATGTCTTCTTTTGAAAAGTGTCTGTTCATATCCTTTGCCCGCTTTTGAATGGGTTTGTTTTTTTCTTTTAAATCTGTTTTATTTCTTTGTAGATTCTGGATATTAGCCCTTTCAGATGTGTAGATTGCATACATTTTTTTCCTATTCTGTTGGTTGCCAGTTCACTCTAATGACTGTGTCTTTTACTGTACAGAAGCTCTGGAGTTTAATTAGATCCCATTTGTCAATGTACTATAAAATATGACTTGTGTGAGATTCAATAATATTTTCAGCTAGGAAAAATTTATAGAATTAATGCATTGACTATATATTTTCAATGTTATGAATTGATTTTTTTATTACTCGCACATTTAATTACATACACTATATGACTTTCTATTTTATGTTTTTCAGTCCCTTACTAATTACTCTTAATACAACTTTATTCAGCATGTTGTGATTACTCTAAGTCATCTTTTTTTGGTAACAACTTAATTTTAATGGTGCCTACTCAGTTCATTCCTGTTTTATTAATTCACAATAAGTTTTTGTCTATTTCATTATTAGGTCTTTAATTTTTTCTTTTTATTTTCTATAACACTTGTTATATTATATTTAACATTTGTGTTAAATTTATTATATTATTTTTTACATTTGTTAATGTTTTATTTAACATTTGTTAATTTATTCTAAGATATAAAAATTGTGACAAATTTCCTATTGTTCCATAAGATATATTTTTTCTAGGTTTTGAACCTTGCCTTTTACACATTGGTTGCATATATTTATGTAGTTACTGATTCTTTTAGCTTTGTACATGTTTTGATGGCCTTGTATTTTTAGTACATTAACTCTGATGTAATATGGAGAATTTAATATTGTTTTCACTGAAAAGAAGGTAAGTTTTCTTTTCTGTTCAGTGTAGAAATGAAGGCTAAATATATATGCATTGTATTCACTTTTTTTGCAACTTAGCTGATGCTAAACATGGAAGAGAATGAAGGACTTGGGGAGAGAAAGGAATGTAATTTAGTAATTACTCTACATAATATTTTTAATAAAGCATCATTTATATTCTCTTCTGTGAGGTGTTGCATATCCCTAACTGGATTCAGATCACCTCTTTTGTGTAGAAATAAAATTCCCCAAGTGGAATGTCCTTGAGTTTTGAACCACCTTCGTAGGTCAATGTGTAGACGCAGAGCCTTCAATTTTTTTTTTTTTAACTAGGTGAGTAAATCGTATTGTAGATTCCTCCTTTTAACTGTTCTGCTTTATGGATTTTTTTTTTTTTTTTACTACCACTAGATCTGAAAGAGAACAGTAAATAAAAGGGTACTTAATCATGTTTGTAGGTGATACCAAAATGTGTTCCCAAGAGATTACATGAATTTCTACTCACACTTACACTGCATGAAAATTTACATAGCCCCGTATCAAGTCACACTCCGCATTTTCAGAGCTTTTATTTTGCAAATCTAATAGTTGTACAGTGATACCACCTTGCAGTTTTCAAGTGTTCTTTTCTGGTTGCTAATGAATTTGACAATATTTAGTATGTTTATAGGCCATTTGTAATTTCTCCTCTGTCGGAAATCTATTCATAAGTTTTACATGTTGTTAGTTTTAATTGCTTATAATTTTCTTATTTCTCTGTTGTACTTAACTGTGTTTTATGGACATAGACTTAAGTTTTTCATGTTTTATAGTATTCTTTAATAAACAAAACTTTTAATTATAATGTACTCAAATTTATCGGGATTGTGTATATATTTTACCTTATGAATATTATTTAGTAAATTCTTTCATATTCTGATGTTTTAAATAGCTTATCTTACAACATAATTCAATATTTATACTTTTCTTTTTGCACTCAGGTAACTAATCAATCTGAAATACAGTGTGAAGCAAAAAATAATTTTCTTTCTATGTTGATATTATAGTGGGTAGAATTGTGGCTGCCCCAAAAAGATATGTGCAAATACTAATCCGTAGAACTTATGAATATGACTTTATTGGAGAAAAGGTATTTGCACATACAATTAAGGATCAAGAGATTAGATGATTCTGGATTCGTCTGATACTTAAAGTATCTTTATAAGAAAAGAGAAGGGGAGAGGACACACAAAGGGGAATGTTATATGAAGACGGAAGCAGAAATTAGAGTTATGCCACCTCACTCAGACAACACCTGGAGCCATCAGAAACTAGAATTCTAGAGGAACAGAAATATTCTTCCATAAGCTCTGTGTCAGAGATGTTTGGACCAGACTGAATTCATCTTAGATAACAGTGGGTAAAGTAAAGCTGAGACTAACTGGGCTGCACTCCCAAGATGTTAGGCATTCTTAGTCACAGGATGATATAGGAGATTGGCATAAGCCACAGGTCACAAAGTCTGCTAATAAAACAGGATGTGGTAAAGAAGCCAGCCAAAACCCATGAAAACCAAGATGGTGATGAAAGTGACCTCTGGCTGTCTTCACTGCTCATTTTACGCTAATTATAATGCATTGGCATGCTAAAAAGACACTCTCACCAGCACCGTGACAGTTTATAAATACTATAGCAATTTCTAGAAGTTACTTTTTGTGGTCTAAATGAGACAGGAACCCTTAGTTCAGGTAAATCCCCACTCCTTTCCTAGAACACTCATGAATAAGCCACTTCTTGTTTAGCATATAATAAAGAAATAACTAAAATACTCAGTGGAGCAGCCCATGCCACTGCTCTGACTATGGAAGAGCCACCCTTTTTTTCACTTTACTCTATGGACTCATCCAGAACTCTTTCTTGCACGAGATCCAAGAACTCTGTCTTGGGATGTGAATCAGACCCCTTTCCAGTAACACCGTCAGAGGAGGTGTGACCCTGCCAGCACCTTCCCACCTCCAGAATGAGAGATAATAAATTTCTGTTGTTGTAAGTGAACAATTTATGGTAATTTCTTACTGCAGCCATAGGAAGCTAATAGCTACAAAGCCCCCAACACAATTATTGAAAACTCCACCTTTTATTTATATTTATCTACATCTGTCTAATATCTGGTGCCCCTACAAGTATGAATCTGTCTTTTTTCTGTCCAGCACTTCATAGCCTGCCTATCTCAGCTAAGGATGATAAAAGATAAGAAGCCATTATATAAGTCATAATCCAGGGTCATAAGTCTATGTAAATACTGAGATTTTTATCACAAAATTACAGATTGTTTTCCTCCCCATGCTTTAACACTACCTTAACAGGGTCTCAGCATAATTACAGGAGATATCAAGGGCAATAACTACACGAAGCAGACTTATGTGGGAGTTATTAGAGAAAACTAGAAGGATAGGGAAAACAAAAACAGGGACACCTGAGGAAATTGAAGCCTCTCTGAAGCTATAGCAAACATTAACTATAGTGTAACTCTTAGCCAAGTTAATGTAAAACTTTATAGTAAAAGTCTATTTTCTTTATCTGCCCATTACTCATACACAGTGCTCAAGTTTTAACAAAAAGTTCCACGCCATGCAAAAGGCAAAATATAGTCTGACAAGAAAATCCAGTGATCAGAAGCAGATTCAGATATAACAGAAATGATGGACCTATCAGATGAAAAATTAAAATAACTGTGATTAACATGTTAAGGGTTCTAACAGAAAGAAAGGCAAAATTCAATACCATGGGTAATGTAAACAGAGATGATTAAGAGAATTCAAACAGAATTTATAGAAATAAAAAACACTGTAAAAGAGAAGAGGACATAAACTATTGAAAACAATATTGATGCACTATTATTAGACTGAACAAAGCCAATGAAAAAATTAGTGAACTTGATAATAGTTAAATAGAAACTTGCCAAACTGAAATACAAAGATATAAAAAAAAATTAAAATCCAGAAAGAACATCCAAGATGTGTGGGGCAAGTTCAGGAGGCTTATCATATATGTCATGGTGATCCCCAGAGGAGAAGAGAGAGGAATAAAAGTGATATAGTAAGTGAAAATGCCTGGGAATTCTTAAAATTAACATCAGAGACAAGACCAAAGAATCAGGAATTTTATAAAAATTCATGCAGGATACACTTTAAGAAAATTCTATACCTATTCATATGTCTTAATCTCAGGCTACTGTAGCAAAATACCATAGACTGGGTGATAATTTGTTTCTCACAGTTTCAGAGGTTGGAAGTCCAAGTTCAGGGTTTCAGTGAGATAAGATTCTGGGTTCAGCGTTTCAGTGAGGTGAGATTCTGGTGAGGGCTATCTTCCTGGCGGTTAGAGTCTGGTTACCTTCTTGCTGTGTCCTCCACGGTAGAGTGAGACACAGCAAGTTTTCTGTTTTTTTGTTTTTTGTTTTTTTTTTTCTAGGAAAGATAATAATCCCATTGTAAGGATCCCACCTACGTGAGCTCATCTAAACCTAATTATCTCTCAAAAGCTCCATCTCTACATACCATCACCCTGGGACTTAGGGATTCAACGTATACATTTTAGAGGGATACAACTCAGTCTGTAGCAGCACATTATTTTCAAACTGCAGAAAACCAAAGACGAAGAAAAAATATTTAAAGGATTTAAGGTTGGAGGTGTGAGACACCATACCTAATGAATAGAAGGGTAAAAATAACAGTAGACTTTTTTTCTGAGAAGTCATGCT
The DNA here is from genome assembly GCF_049354715.1 of Callithrix jacchus. Lineage (NCBI taxonomy): Eukaryota > Metazoa > Chordata > Mammalia > Primates > Cebidae > Callithrix > Callithrix jacchus. The sequence goes on from NC_133507.1 coordinate 113,460,938, forward strand.
TTCGAGAAGAAAGTAGAGTACAATATTTAAAACCTTGAAAGAAAAAATAATAACATTGGGAATTTTATATATAATGAGTTACTCTTCACAATGAAAGAAATAAAACTGTTTTCAAATAAACAGAAACAGAGACAACTCATTCTCATTATACCTGCCACAGAAGAAATATTTAAAACCCTCAGGTAGAATAAAAATTATATAGATGAGAAACTTGGATCTAAATAAAGAAAGACTGTAAGTGAAGAAATAAAAAAAAATAAAGTTTTTTTTTTATTCTTAATTCTATTTAGAAACTGTTTAAAAATATACTATTAACAATGTTTTGAGTTCCAAAAGCACATGAGTAAGTAATATCATAAGCAATGAGAGTGAGGAATCTGGAATACTCTCTTAAAAGTTATCTGCACTACATGTGAAATGTCTGAGTGTTATTTAAAGATCGGTTTAAATTAGTTTAAAATGTGTATTACAAACTCTAGAGCAAACATTTAAACATAAAAAAGTGTAATTTAAATGCTCAGAAATGAAATAAAAAAGAAGTATATAAAATATTCAATTAAAATTAGATAATGCTAAAAAAGAGAAACATTTTTAAAGTGCCATGAGTAGAAACAGTTACATGTGTTATGGATATTATTCCACTATGCCCATAGTTGCTTTATATGTGAAAGGTCTAAATATATCAATTACAAAACAGAGATAGATTGTCAGAGTGAATATAAATTAAGGCAACTATATGTTTCCTACAACATCTCATTTTAAGTATAGAGACCTTGATAGCTTAAAGAAAATGCATCTGGAAAGATATACCACATTCAAACTAGACAAAGTAGCTATATTAGTTTCCAATAAAGCTGAATTCAAAACAAGGAAATTATCAAGGATAAAAAGGTCATTATAAAATGATAAAGTTGTCAGTACTCTAAGATGGCATAATAATCCTTAATGTGTTTGCACCAAAAAATCGAATGTCAAAATATGTGAGGCAGAAACTGATAAAACTGCAAAAAAGAAACATAAGATTCCATTACAGGTGGGGGCTTCAACCACCGTCTTTCAGTAAGTGATTAATCAGTAAGAATATAGCCCATTTTAACAGCACAATCAACCAACTTTATCTAATTGACATTTTGTAGAATACCACAAACAAGAGCAGAATAAACCATTTTCTCAAGCTCTCATGGAACATCCACCAAGACAGACTGCAGTCTGGGCTATAGAGCACACCTTAACAAGTTAAATGTAACAGGTAACGTACAAAGTATGTTCTTCAACACAGTGGAATTACTCTAGAGATCAATAACATAAAGATAGATGGATAGCCTAACATATTTTTAAATAGCATATAAATCATAGAAGTCTCAAGAGAAATTTAAAAAATTAGAACTAAATGAAAATAAAAATTCAACTTTTCAAAATGCTTGGATACAGTGCAAATGCCGCTTAATGGGAAATGTATCACATAAAAAGCATGTATTATTAGAGAAGAAAGATGTATTTATTTAGGCAACTTTTAGATTCAGTGGGTACATGTGCAGGTATGTTACCTCTGTAAATTGTGTGAAGCTGAGGTTTTGAGTATGAATAATCCTGTCACCCAAGTCCTGATCATAGTACTCAATAGTTAGTTTTTCAGCCCTTGTCCCTATCCTTCCCTCTTGCCTCTAGGTTTAATAGCAATAACCTAAACCTCCATGTTAGGAGACTAGAAAAAGAAGGGAAATTCAAACTTAAAGCAAGCAAAAGAAAAGAAACAAAAAAATGGAATGGAAATTAATAAAATTGGCAACAAAAGAAAGAGGAAATCAATAAAACCAAAAACAGATTCTTGTAAAGATTAATTGATATACTTCAAGCCAGGTTAACCAAGAAAAGAAGTGAGAGCATATAAATTACCAATATCAGAAATAAAAGAGGTATCATCATTAGTAAATCCATAGATACTAAAGGGATAATAAAATGATAAGATGGATGCTTGTATTTCCACAAAATTGAAAACAGGTGAATTACATGAAAGACACGAAGTACCAAAATTAAAAATTAGAGGTAATCCAATAGCTCTGAATTTGCTAAAGATAAAAAATAAGAAATAATAGTGATTACTTTTCTATTCCTGCTGTATTGTTTCCAGAAACTTAGTGATATAAAGCAACATAATTGTTTCTTTACCATTGTAGATGTCAGAAGTTTAAAATGATTCTTCAAAGCTGTCTTCCTTCTTGAGTCCTAGACACCACAGGGGAGATCCTGGTTTTTTGCCTTTTCAACTTTCAAAAGCAGTCTGCATTCCTCGGCGTAGGGCCACTCCCTACATCGTCAAAGCTAGCATAGTAGCAGAGTTTTCTCCTCTCCAGCACATTTGCAATACAAGGGAACTCCTTCAATTTGATAAAGCACAGCTGCAAGAAACCTACCACTAATATCATACTTACTAGTGTGAAACTGGATACTTTCCAACTAAATTTGAAGATGGTAAGGATATTCTCTCTAGCCAGTTTTGTTCAACATTGGCTTGTTATTACTGGCTAGCACAGTAGATAATAAAAAAAATACAGGGCCGGGCTCGGTGGCTCACGCCTGTAATCCCAGTACTTTGGGAGGCGGAGGTGGGTGGATCACGAGGTCAAGAGATCGAGACCATTCTGGTCAACATGGTGAAACCCCGTCTCTACTAAAAATACAAAACATTATCTGGGCATGGTGGCACGTGCCTGTAATCCCAGCTACTCAGGAGGCTGAGGCAGGAGAATTGCCTGAACCCAGGAGGAGGAGGTTGAGGTAAGCCGAGAACGTGCCATTGCACTCCAGCCTGGGTAACAAGCGAAACTCCTTCTTAAATAAATAAATAAATAAATAAATAACAAAAATAAGTAAAAATAAAAAGTATACAGGATGGGAAAGGATAACATGTTATCTATGTATAAATTCCCAAAGGATTGACAAGAGCAAAACTCTTCTACAACCTACAAGGGAATAGAGCAAGGTCACAGGATACAAGATTTGATAGACATAATAATGGTTGCACAGTGATGCCTACATCCTAACAACTAAAATCTTTTATGTCACCTTACATGACAAAAGGGGCATTGATGTTGTTATGCATTTAATGATTTGAGATAGGAAAATTATGCTAGTTTATCTGAATAGGAGCAATGCAGTCACAAAGGTCCATATGAGGAGGCAGGAGGTTCAGTTCAAGATGGCAACATGATGATAGAAGCAGAAATTAGAGATCAGGAGAGAAATTTGAATGTTGCACTGCTGGCTTTAAACACAGTAGATGGAGCCGTGGAAAAGCGACGAACAACCAGATTTTGAAAATATTTAGATACTGATTCAAAAATTAAGACAAACCACATAAAGGTATAAAATATGTTCTTAAATGTTTACTCAACTGATTTGGTGATGTATGTTAACACAAAAACCTGCACGCAAACATTGATGAGAACTTTATTGATAATGACCAAAACCTGGAAATAACAAGTTATCTTTCAATAAGTGAATGAGTCAATGGATAGATTGTATAATATACTCACACAACAGAGACACAGTGAAAGAAAGAAATTATGTGCAAGCCCTAGAAAGACACGGATGAGCTAAATACATAATGCAAATCTGCTTTAGTTCTTCGCAGATTATGGATATTAGCCCTTTGTCAGATGGGTAGATTGCAAGCATATTTTCCTATCCTGTTGGTTGCCAGTTCACTCTAATGATTGATTCTTTTCCTGTGCAGAAACTTTTAAGTTTAATTAGATCCCACTTGTCTATTTTGGCTTTTGTTGCCATTGCTTTTGGTATTTTAGTCATGAAGTCCTTGCCTATGCCTATGTCCTGAATGGTTTTGTCTAGGTTTTCTTCTGGGGTTTTTATGGTGTTAGGTCTTATGTTTAAATCTTTAATCCATCTGGAGTTAATTTTAGTGTTAGGTGACAGGAAGGGGTCCAGTTTCTGCTTTCTGCACATGGTTAGCCAGTTTTCCCAACACCATTTATTAAACAGGGAATCCTTTTCCCATTGCTTGTTTTTGTGAGGTTTGTCAAAGATCAGATGGTTGTAGATGTGTGGTGTTACATTTGAGACCTCTGTTCTGTTCCATTGGTCTATATCTCTGTTTTGGTATCAGTACCATGATGTTTTGATTACAGTACCCTTGTAGTATAGTTTGAAGTCAGGTAACGTGATGCCTCCAGCTTTGTTCTTTTTTCTTAGGATTGTCTTGGCTATGCAAGCTCCCTTTTGATTCCATATGAAGTTTAAAGTGCTTTTTCCAGTTCTGTGAAGGAGGTCAATGGTAGCTTGATGGGATAGCATTGAATCTATAAATTACTTTGGGCAGTATGGCCATTTTCATGATATTGATTCTTCCTAACTAGGAGCGTGGAATATTTTTCCATCTGTTGGTGTCCTCTCTTATTTCCTTGAGCAGTGGTTTGTAGTTCTCCTTGAAGAGGTCTTTTGCATCGTTTGTTACTTGTATTCCTAGGTATTTTATTCTCTTTGTAGCAATTGTGAATGGCAGTTCACTCATAATTTGATTTGGCTCTCTGTTTGTCTGTTATTGGTGTATAGGAATGCTCGTGACTTCTGCACATTGATTTTGTATCCTGAGACTTTGCTGAAGTTGCTTATCAGCTTAAGCAGATTTTGCGCTGAGATGACGGGGTCTTCTAAATATACAATCATTTCGTCTGCAAATAGAGGTTCTTTATTTTTCATTAGTAAACAGATATTTATTGAATGTCACCTGCTCGCAAAACATTATTCCCGACATTATTTCATAGCAGTAAACTGAGTGGATAATGCTACTTTCTCAGAGAAGTTAGAGTTTATTAAGAAATAAAATTTAAATAATTTGCTACAAACATTTTTAGTTGAAAACAATTTTAAGCACTATAAAGAAGTTATAAATTGTGTACACTTGACAATCCAATACAATTTTGAGCATTAAAAAAGAGGTTATAAAGTGTGTATACGTGACAATCCAATACAATTGGATTGATGATCTGGAGTGAGGTGGAAGTAGATTAAATGACATGGGGCTATATCATGCTAGGTTGTAAAAGTATGCCAAGGAATGTAGTTACTTCCTTAAAAGCAGTAAAAAACTATGTAAATATTTAATGGCAGGAAGAGTTGACCTGATAGATTTGCATTTTTGTAAGATGACAGGTGTGAATATAGAAAGACAACTTTGGAGAAGATGGCACCAATACAGATGTAAAATCAGGATTTTTTTTTTTTTTTGGACGGAGTTTCGCTCTTGTTACCCAGGCTGGAGTGCAATGGCGCAATCTCGGCTCACCACAACCTCCGCCTCCTGGGTTCAGGCAATTCTCCTGCCTCAGCCTCCCGAGTAGCTGGGATTACAGGCACGCACCACCGTGCCCAGCTAATTTTTTTGTGTTTTCAGTAGAGACGGGGTTTCACCATGTTGACCAGGATGGTCCCGATATGCTGACCTCGTGATCCACCCGCCTCGGCCTCCCAAAGTGCTGGGATTACAGGCTTGAGCCACCGCGCCCGGCCTAAAATCAGGATTTTTATTACAACAAAACATTGGTGATTTGTTACAACAAGACATTGGTCTTTGCCTAAATCAAACTACCTACTCTTCTTCTACCGACATTATCTCTTCTGATGTGGACCAATGATTATATGTCATGCCCCAAGTTTAGCAATCCTATAGAGAAAATACCAAGAGTTTCTGGGACTTAACCTCTCACAAAATGATGGAATAATCCATTATATTTCAAGTGGACATTTTAAAATAAGTTACATAGAAAAGATTATTTGATTTAAGAAAAATCAATGTTTTCAGTAGCATTCAGAAGATACTCATTGATTGAAATATTAATAAAAGCTTATTTAACAACTCAAAAAAGAGAGGTAGATGTATTTGGAAGATGTGAAAGAAACCAAAATAAGGGAATATAAAAGGACCATGTAGAGCTAACATATTCTCTTATATGCCCATTTTTTTTAATGCCCACTAAAGTTAGACAAACTGCTCACAAATGTCCATCACTTCACTGTGCTTCTTGCCTGACTTATTTTTAAAAAGGTGATTTTTAGAGGAGTTCTAGGTTCACAGCAAAATTGAGTGGGAGGTGTATTTCCCATATACCTCTGTTCCCTCCACATGCACAGCCTCCCCCATTATTAACATTCTCCACAAGGGTGGTACAATTGATGAACACACAATGACACATTATTATCCAAAGTTTACAGTATACATCAGGTTTCAATCATGGTGTTGTACATGCTTTAGGTTTGAACAAATTTATAATGACATGTGTCCAGTATAATACTATCATACAGAATATTTTCACTGCCCTATAAATCCTCTTTGCTCTATTATCCCTCCTCCCCAATAAACCTTGACAACTACTTATCTTTTTATTGTTTCCATAGCTTTGCCTTTTTCCAGAATGTCATAAAGTTGGAATCATACAATATGACACACTTTCAGATTGGTTTCTGTCACATAGTAATTAATATGCATTTGTTTCCTCTAGGTCTTTTTATGGCTTGATAGTTCACTTATTTCAACTGCTGAATAAATTCCATTGATATGATGTCTCGTAGTTATTTATCTCATTCACTTACTGAGGGATGTCTTGGTTGCCTCCAAGATTTAGCAATTATGTTAAAGCCTTGATAACATCCATGTGCAGGTTTTGTGTGCACATAAGTTTTCAACTCCCTCGTGTAAATACCAAGAAGCATGATAGATGATATGGCAAAAATAGGTTTTGTTTTAAAAGAAACTGCCACACTGTATTCCAAAGTAGCTATACCATCTTGCCTGGCCTTTTCAAAAGCTAACAGAAGAAAACACCAGGGAAAATATAACTAATTTTCAGTAAAAAAAATGAAGTTAACAATAAAATAATGAAAAAAATAAAACAAGTTAAACCATTAACAGAAATGTGATAATTTTAAATGATTAACAAAAAAAGCAAAATATGAAAGCAAAAAGAAAGTGCCATAAAAGAGAAATGAAACAAAAGAAGGTAAGACCAATTAAGATATAACTTTCAGTTAAAACAAACAACAAAGAGTGTACAAATAAAACATGGAAATATTATTAAAATGAAATTAAATGCAAATTCTGATAGCAGCTTTTAAGCTGACTCACAGTGTTCTCTATCTCCAGGGACTCATGCCCTTGTGCAATTCTTTTTTGTAGAGTGTGGACTAGACCTACTGATTTGTCCCTCATGAAAAATAAAAAAAATTATGGCAGAAGTGATGGGGTGTCATTTCCACAGCAAGTTATAAAAGACTTGGTTTGGCTCTTCTGACTTGGTAGCACTGAGGAAGCAAGTTGCCATGTTGCCAGCTGCCTTCTGGAGATTCCCATGAGGCAAGGATGTGAGAGTAGCCTCAAGTCAAAAGCTAGTAAGGAACACTTACTCCAAAGGCTTGAAGATACTGAATCCTGCTGGCAGCCACATAAGCAAGTTTGGAAGTGGATTCTCCCCAAGGCAGCCTTGAAATTACTTCAGCACAGGCTGACACCTTATGAAAGATCCTGAGCCATAAGCTTTAACTAAACTGCGCCCAGGTTCCTGACCACAGAAACAGACATAATAAATAGCATTGTTTAAAACAACTCATTTTCGAGTAATTTTTTACCTTGCAATAGTAACTAATATGTAAATAAAAATGGTAAGGGAATTTGTTTTTGAAATTCAAAAGGCATTTTTTTCTGAACTCAGTAGCTTAACATTATCACACAATTAAAATCTAGTGTCATAAAACTAAGGTATGTACAGCGACTTCCTGAAACCCATATCTTCACATATTTATCCTCTCATGGCTTTTATTTTCTGTGAACTTCTTCAAGGAGTACATTCTCATAGTGAATGATCTATACACATATAACTCTTGGCCTTGCCCCTTTAGTTTATAGCAGTTCTGTGTTTGATATTCTTCCTTTTTCAGGGGGCTGCATTGATTCTATGCTCATTGATTCTGGGTGCCCTTGAGAATATTTAAACCAATATAATACGATTGAACTAAGATTTTATGACTTTCTAGGCCAATGTTCAAGGTCATGTAGCTTCTATCTGATTGATTCTCTTGTGATGTTCTTTCTAGGAAATGCTGTCAACCATCTAAGAATGCCGACTACCATGAGATCACTATGCTGGAGAGGCCATGTGTGGATGATCTGTTAAATAGCTCCAATTGAGTTCCCAGCTGTCATCTAGCCTCAGCTGCCAGCCACTTGAGTGGGCCATCCTGGAACCCAGCCCACTTGAGCTTTCAGATAACTGTAGCTTCATCCAACATCTGAAACAGGAAGTCCAAGGAAGAACCACCCAGTCAATCCAACCCAGGATTTGACACTCACCAAACAGTGAGCAAGATAAAATAGTTGTTTTCAGCTGCTAAATTTTGAGGTGATTTGTTTTGCCACAATAGTAATCTAAACAAGTGGCATGTTCTACCAGTTTTTATATCTCTGTGGATAAAATTTGTCTTTAACTCAAGCTGTTCCAGTTATTATCCATCTGATTCCTATTGTATAAGGTGATGCACTCAATACAAAATCTTATTTGATAAGAAAATTTACATAATATACCCTTCCTAAAATTGACTGGGCTCAACTATCATCATGCTGAATGCATATTTTAGTTAGTGACACATGACTTCAGAGGTGTGTCTTATCAAATTAAAATTTTCTCTTTATTCTCTATATATAGCTGTTCCACAATTAAATTTTTCTCTGCATTATTATAATTTTGCTGTTTTTTAATGCAAATATAAGTCATCTTTCATATTTTGCAAATCCTCACATTCACAAATGTCTGGATATAAATGTGTGCAAGTTCCAGAGATCTATAGATATGGCTAAGAAAAGCAAAAAGGGTTGGTGATTATTCCAACCTCACTACCCTTGTAACTGTAAACTTGACTAATCCCAGGGTTTAGCAATAGTTGAAACATTTTAGCACCATTCAGGAAAAAAGGGTCAAGGAGATAGAGAAATTGAAAGATGCCAGGAAGACTTTTAACTTCAGTAGAGGAGGTATCTAAATGGGGAAATAACCATTGTTAAAAAAAGTCAGAAGGAAACAGCTATTGGCAATCTGTGACCAAAGAGATAATGATGAGTTAAATAGAAAGATTTTAGTCTCTTTTCACTTCAAGTTTCTAGTTTTTACTTTCCACTGATCACAGTCAACCAGAAGACAGAGGATGTGGTAGCCTGTCTTCATGATGAAGGTCCTTGACCTGTTTACCCTTCTTCTTTCAATTACTCCATCAACAGGTGGAGTCTATCCCTGCCATTCTTTCAATTACTCCATCAACAAGTGGAGTCTATCCCTTCCATTCTTTTGAATCTGCACTGTTGTGAGTGGCTTGTTTCACCAATAGAATGCCCTAGAAATAACTTCCTGAGACATTTAAGGACAAATCATAAAAAACTTTGTGGGCCTCTCTTGGTATAATTTTTCTTTTTCTTTGTTTATTGTAGGGTTAGAGTCCTACTATGTTGCAAACTTCTGGGTTCAAGCTATCATCCTACCTCAACCTCCTGAGTAGCTCAGATCATAGGCATGTGCCACTATGCCGAGCAATTTTTCTCTTTGTAATAAAGGGGAAATTCATTTAACAGAGACTCAGGAATCTAAAAGAGTTAGATTAAAATCTTAGCTCTTAAATTAATAGTTGTGTGGTTAATGGGAAATTTATCTAAAAATTTGGTGGTCTCATATTTCTTTCTGTTAAAATTAAGATGATAATGATTACTTTGTAGGGTTGTTCTACAGACAAAACAAATCCCTTATGCAGAAAATGGACATTAAGACCAGGTGCCTTGGCTCACACCTGTAATCTCAACAATTTGGGAGGTCGAGATAGAGCACCAGAGGTCAGGAGTTTCAGACCAGCCTGGCCAACATGATGAAAACCTGTCTTTACTCAAAATGCAAAAATTAACCTTACGTGGTGACATGTGCCTGTAATCTCAGCTACTCAGAGACTGAGGCAGAAGAATTGCTTGAACTCAGGAGGCAGAAGTTGCAAGGAGCCGAGATTGTGCCACTGTACTCCAGACTAGGCAAAAGAGCAGGACTCCAGAAAAAAAAAATGCAAGAAAGAGAAAGAAAGAGAGAAAAAGAAAGGAAGAAAAGGAAGGAAGGAAAGAAGGAATGAAGGGAGGGAGGGAGAGAGGGAAGAAAGGAGGGAGGGAGCGAAGAAGAAAGAAGAAAGAAAGAGACCATTACTGAAAATTTACAAAATCATTTTCTATGTGCTCATTTAGTGTTGCTAACAGAATTTGTTTCCTTGTGGCCATATAACTAGGAGCTCAGTTTCTTGGTGCCTGCTGCTTGGTAGGCTCTCTCAGTTCCTAATATCATCCTATAGTTCCTAGAAGTTGGTCATAGTTACTTATCATGTTGGAAACTCCATGTGACCATTTAATTCATTAAGCCAGCAAGGGAGTCTCCAAAGTGAGTCCCTTAATAAGACAAAGTTTAATGTAAAATAACTATAACAGTGATATCATATCATCTTAATCAGATTCTATTATGTAGAGAAAGTCATAGGTCTCACCCACATTCAAGGGAAAAATGAAGAATTTTACAAGATCATGAAGACCAAACCTTGGAATTATGGTTGAGGGGCAACCTTAGGGTCTGTCTATAATGGTTTTTAACTTTTTTGCCATTTGCATTCTGTTTCGCTTTTGTCTAATTAATTGGTTTCTTAATCTGCACAAACACAGACAAGAGGTCATTTTATGTCTTGAGAGGAAATTGTATGCAGAATATTGAGGTTGTTTCTCTAGAGTGTCTTTTCTCTATGACATTGATTCTGGCTTCCTTGGTAGCCCAGAAATCAGATTTGTCTACCCAGCCAAAGATGGTGTTAGAGGTCATAGCCTGCTTTTTTCTGTTCATCCTCTATGCAACCAACTGTGACTCCAGATTCTGACTGTGGATCATGCTGCATAATGTCAGATGTCAAGGCAGAAGGAGTGGTGTGTGCAGCCTCATCTCAAGCCATTTTTCTTCTGTGGTAGGCAGAATACTGGATACCCAAAGATATCCATTTCTTAATTTCTGAAACCTGTGAATGTGTTTATGTGGCAAAAACTACTTGCAGATATGAATAAATTAAGGATCTTAAGATGGGGAGACTACCCTTCTGGAAGGGATGGATGTAATCACACATGTTCTCCTAAGAGGAAGGGAGAGGTGTCAAAGTCTGAGCAGGAGGAGTGAAGACAGAAGTAGAGTTTGAAGTGATGTGATTGCTAAAGGTGATACCTGGCTAAGGAAGGTGGGAAGCTTCTAGAAGTTTGACAAGGTAAGAAAATGAATGGTCCCCTAGAGCTTTCAGAAAGAAAGCAGCTCCGCCAACATTTTGATTTTAACATCTTTTTAAAAAAATTAAATTTAACACATTTATTTTCATATCATGAGTAAGAACTTATCATCTGAAATTTCTTCACCATTTTTAAAAATTATTATACCTTAAGTTCTAGGGTACATATGCAGAACGTGCAGGTTTGTTAACATAGGTATACACGTGCCATGGTGGTTTGCTGCATCCCTCACCTCGTCCACATTAGGTATTTCTCCTAATGCTATCCCTCCCCTATACCCCCACCCCGATAGGCCTCAGTGTGTGATGTTTCCCTGTGTCCATGAGTTCTCATTATTCAACTCCCACTTAGGAGTGAGAACATGTAATGTTTGATTTTCTGTTCTTGTGTTAGTTTGCTCAGAATGATTCTCTTAAGGCCCTTTTCAGACTTCTAATACCCAGATCTGTAATGTAGTAACTGTGTTGTTTTAAGTCCTTCATTTGTGGTAATTTGTTACAACAGCACAAAGAAACAAATACAAACTCTTTCTAGGATTCTGTACCCTTAGGTCTTGCTCTTCTTCCTCTCTCTCACTCTATGTTTCTGCATTTAGATATTTAGATATAACCAGTGAAATTTTAGTAAAATACCAGCTACTCCATCATAGTAGAAGTAGAGGTTTCAAATAGACTCATAATAGTCACAAATTGTGAATTCTGTCACCTTTGCAATGTAAGTCTCCTCAATTTATTCAGCTATGACATGAAGATAATAATAGATTCCTTAATAGATGACATTGCGGATTATATAGATTTGAGTATTGCATTAGTCAGGGTTTTCTCTAGAGAGAGAGAACCAATAAGACATATGAAAGGGTATTCACTAGGGGAACTGGCTCATGCCATTATGGAGGCTGAAAAGTCCCATGGCAGACCGTCTGCAAACTGGAAACCCTGGGATGCAGTTAGTGTAGTTCAATTCAAGTCTGAAGGCCTGAGAACCCATGGGGGCTACTGGAGTGAGTCCTGGAGCACAGAGGCCAGATAACCTGGAATTCTGATGCCCAGGGGCAAAAAAAAGTGTAAATCAGCTCCAGAGGGAGAGAGACCAGCTCTCTTTTGCTCTGTTTTTATTCTATCTTGATACCCAACCAATTAGATGGTGTTTTCCTGCATGGATGGTAGATCTTCCACACTTAGTTCAATCGGACTCACATGACAATCTCCTCCAGAAACACTGTCACAGGCACACCTACAGATAATACTTCATCACTTCTCTAGTTATTCTTCAATCCAGGCAAGTTGACACCTAAAATTAGCTATGACAAGTATTAAACTGTAAGAACCATATATTATAGAGGTATAAATGTTGAGACATTCATTTTACAGTTGTATTCACCAAAAAAGTGACTCTCCTGTCTCAGAGTTTGAGAAATTAAGGCACATCCCTCAGCAAAATGAAAAATTTTTACCTAGTCGTTGATCTAAAAAAAAATTACTTGGATGGAGGCAGAAACAAAACCGAGAAAACTATGCAACACAAAGAATTTCATAAAATATAATGGAGTCTTTATAACATCAAAAACCGGTAACATGATTTGACTCTGCAGTAATGTAAAGGATGTCATTGTGATAAATCTCTGTGGAGAATGAATATTTTTCTACATTGTATATACATATTTTCTTTGCAGTTTTCACTCTGTTTTGAATCATGTTATGTAAAAACCAAACATCATGTGCTTCCTGAGGAAAAAGACAGTTACTTGAAACACTCTGAATTATTGCCATGTATATTCTAACTTTTTGTATACATGATGATTAAATTAAGTGAAATTGTAATACTGTATTCCTATAAAAAGTAGCTGTTTCAGGTACTGTAATTTCAACACTAAGTTAATTTTCATAGAACTGTACTTTGACAATTACTAATCCAGGTATGACGTATATTAGAACCAGAGTATTTGAATAATGAAAACATAATGGTCCCAGATAATCCAGATAACAGAGAACTGCTGGTAACAGAGAATAATAAGTTTATAGGCTAAACATAGGGTAGAGATGATTTCACTTAAATTTATGTGCACATGAAAAGATAAAATCCATGATACAAACAAGCTGACATCTGAATAATATGATGTTTGTAAAGTGCTTAAACAAGCCAGACAATTTTAAGATATAAGTACACAATAGTCATGATAAATTTTTAAAAATTGTAGAAAGCACTCAGACTACTAATGTGAAGCCTGTCATTCCAATTATAGATCTCTCTACTAAGGTCACTGTCATATATATTTTAATTACAAATATGCAAATTGATTTTTCTTTGAGATTATAACTATGGTTATTTTGCTTTTAATTCCACCTGAACAGGTGGTAAAAATCTTGAGCCTCATTGTATTACCAACAAGGTTTAGTTTATGAACAAAAATCTCTTCATATGAGCTGTTGTTGCCTGGCAACATCTGGAAAGCTATCTATGGAGCTAGTGAAAACACCAAGTACAGCATTGTCTGTTAAGGGCCCATTATATTTTATATTTTCTGGATAGGTTTGCAATATAGCCTGTTTTCATAGCATAATTTCAAAATCTAGGCAATGAGATTTTAATTGTTAAATTTTAATAAGATTTAACTTCTCCATAATAAGATGCAGGGAGAGTATCCTTTTTAATTTTATTTAGCTCTCTTTAATTCTGTAACATAAGTTTTAAAAATCTACTTTATGAAAATACCATTTGTGTTGACATTCAGAAAGCTTAAGAGCCCAACTCAAATTTTGTGCATTGTCACAATATAAAATAAAATAGAGATACCTTTTCAAAAGCATTTAAATCATTAGAATTAGAAAGTCATAAGGGACCTTGAGAGATTAATTAACTTATCCTTTTGCCATCTGGTATGAATACATATGCTGTTCTATACGGAAGAGAATTCATTCTCTTTCCATGAAGAGAACACATAATCTCGTTTTACAGTCTACTTTAATAACATTTTTAAGACAAAATTTTAATAGTGACATCTTGTAATAACTAACTGCAAATTTGGAAATGCAAGTTTGTGTTTGTGTTTCCATCTGCTTATTGCATATCACACATGACATTTGCCTGGAAGGCAAATGAAAGGCTTCATAGAAAAGAAATGTGGTGTGGCAGAGAGTATTTACAAGATATGTTTCTTCTTCTCCCTGGACACAGAGACAGGTTATATTGCTAGACTCTATTGAAGTCAGCAGTGAATATGTGACTCAGTTGTAAGCAATAGAATGAGAGCATAGTGATATGTACGGCACCAAGGCAAGACCAGAACCGCCCCCCAGACCATGTTCCTTTTCTCTCCACTGACTTGATGCAGAGGAGCTTGGTAATCTTGTAATTCGTGAATTGAAAAATGGCAGAACCACATGACTGAAAGAGACTGGGTCCTTGAATTATCTTGTATAGGAGAGTTGCCTTACCATGCAGGTACACCTGTTTGGGGCTTCCATGAGCAATAAGTAATCTACTGTGTTAAACCAGTGAAACTTCAGCAGTTTGTCTTGCACAATATTTACCTTAATGTGATCTTATGTAATACCTGCAGAAAGGACTTGGACAGAAGAAAACTTTGGTGTGGAGGGGAATTAGGACAAAAATGGCTAAACGGAAGCCTTTGACAACATTTTGGACATAATAAAAGGAAATAAGGTCATAAGCAAAATAAAATACACAATTTGAATTGTAGTATAAGCCCATTAATTTAACAGCTATGAAACATATGGTTTTGAGGCAGGGACTTACAAAATCTTTGGAATAACCCTGAGTAGAGCCATATAATGTGAATATACCAGGGAAAGAATAATGGGATTGCATAGTTGAGATTTATAAACTTGGCAATTGATTAGATATGATGGTACAGGAGAAATAACAATGTCAATAATTCTATAAACTATACACCATGCTAACAATTTTATGAGGGTTATCTCCATTAATCTTTACAACACTGTAAGACAAGTAATATGATTGTCCTTATTTCCTAGAAAGAATATAATTTGAGATTTCATATATAAGCAAAGGTCATACTCTTTGTAATGGAACATCTAGGTTTGAAACCAACAATGTAATGTTAGACTCTTGATTTTTAACAAGGAAATCTCAAATCCAAGTTTTGAGAAGTAGAATAAACAATCTAAAGATATATGAGAGAAAAGAGGGCAAATTCAATTGATATCTGTTTGCTTCAGTAAATATTTTAGATTGATATAATTTCAAACTCATATAAATTTTCTATAGTACAAGGGACTCCAATATACCCTTTGTCCAAATTCATCAGCTATTTATACAACCCCTACAAGCACTCCATAAAATGACTTAAAAAATAGTTAATAGTAGGGTGAAATGGCTCTACTATATTTACATATTGACTCCAGAAGCCAATTGGAATTTTCAACTTGTGACTGACCTTTCAGAAAGAGTTCAGGGCTAGATATAATTGTATGGAATAAATTAGTATGGACAGAGATTCATAAAAATCAATAAAATCAATCAGGGTCCTAAGTGAGAGGATAAAAAAGAAAAGGACAATTCATTAGATATAGGATAATCCTGTGCAATAGATATCCAGAGAGGAGAAAATTTCAGAGGTATAGTTGTAAGGTCAAAAATTTCAGAAAGATTAAGAGATCTGGAGAAAGATTGGATTTAATATTTAGAAAGTCTTCAGTGACCTTCATCAGTACAATGTTTGCGGGTAGCATACTGAAAAAGAAACCTAAATTCCAAAGGGTGAGAACAATTAGTCAAGAAAGTAAAAATGCATGTTAAAACAAAGCTTCTCGTGTGATAATAATTAGCATGTTTTACTTTATCATCACTATTCTGCTATGTGTACCCTTTGCTTCAATTTACTAGGCTTCTGAGTCAAAAGTTTTCAAAAAGTGTGATGGTGCAACCAAGCAGAGAGTTAGAGGATACATGTTAAGGTAGCCTATCTGGTGATTGTTCATTTAATCTTCTCAGTGCCTGGTTGAAGGAGAGGGGGAAGCTGCTTCTTTCTGGAAGACCATAGAAATCTGTGATGCTCCACACACCCTAATGGTGGTGGCGCAAAAGCTAGAATTGAGCAAATTGTACCAGGAATATATTCACCTCTGCTGAATTAGGTAGAATGGGGTTTGGCTCAGATAATTTACTACTTAGACACTAAAATAAATAGTGATACTTTAAATGTGAGATACTTTGGGGATATTTTTAAAATTCACATAAACACATTTGTGGATGTAGGTCACAAATATATATAGATGGGTGTTCATACTTCACTTTGTACTGTGCATGACTCAGTTTTAGAGAAAACTTGTGTTTTCTACATCTTAACTCAAAGTTAGTGAGTCTATTCTATGACTTAATTGAACAAATTCAATTTAATTGGAGGAATTTTTATAATTTCAGTGAGCAAGTTTAATTTCCTTTATAAACACATTTACCTGTGTTTTGATTACTGCAAATGTAGTGGAGAAAATAGCTTTGTTGTGAGGTTAAAGAACATTATATTTTGGAACAGTGTCTTCTGTCACTTCCACCTCATGAAAACCTTGTCCCCCCCCCCTTTTTTTTTGAGCCTGTCTCACTTTGTCACCCAGACTGGAGTGCAGTGGTGTCATCTCGGCTCACCACAACCTCTGCCTCCTAGGCTCAAGAAATTCTCCTGCCTCAGCCTCCCGAGTACAGACATGGACACCACTACTGCCCAGCTAATTTTTATAATTTTTTTTTTAGTAGAAACAAGGTTTTACCATGTTGGCCTAGCTGGTCTTGAACTCCTGACCTTAAGTGATCCACCTGCCTCAACCTCCCAGAGTGCTGGGATTACAGGCATGAGCCACTATGCCTGGCGAAAACCTTGTTCCTTTCTGTGGTACATGATTTGAAACATAGTTTAACTGAGAAGTATAATAAACTCTAGAATGGGTTATATGCTACCCATATTGCTGTCACCAGTGGTGCCTGCCTTGCAAGCAAATTCCTTGAAGGATAATATGCTTTGCAAAGAGGAACCAGTTAAACTTGTAATTATATTTGTTTGAATTGACACACATCAATGTTTTGTCTACTGTGTGTTAATCTCCCTTGTCCCCCAATAATATGGAATCTGTACAAATTATACAGTTATCATTTTTGTATTTTTTAAGTTTATATGTGTTACAATAGTGATATTGAAAGGACATCAAGACGTCATTTAAATTAACACCATAGTAGGCTGGCTGGTACCATCCCATAAAGCAATGACATATGGAATGCCTCTCATGGATGCACAGAGAGGGAAGAGGCACCATATACCCTTTAGCAGATTCTCCTTTATCATGACATAATTCAAGAGCTCTCCCATTAAGAAAGAAAGAATATTAGTATTACCAAACCCAGTATCTTGAGCATGAAAGTTAATCATTTGCCTTTATAGGATCAGTATTTCTAATTGTGTCTGCTTCTTTGAAAAATGGTTAGGCAAAGAAAATGCTCCCTACGGAATTGACTAGGTTTTTTTCCCCCAATTTTGTTTTCCTCCTCTCCTTTTTCCACTTCCCTCAATCCCTTTCTTCCTTTCTCAGTATTTATCTTTACTTATTACATTATCCCCCTTTTTTATGAAATAGATACCTTACTATGAGGATGGAGCAGTGAGCCTAAGTCACCTTTGTCCTATGCATTGAGGCATGGACAACGGTTTAGGCTTTCTTGTTGATTATAGCTCCGTACATTGAAGTTATGAATATGACTTCTGAATAGTAAAGTCTTAAGACATGAGCTTTAATATAAAAATCTCTATACCACACTATTTTTGCAATGTGTTTAACAAATATCAAAACAAATTATAAACAGTTGACAAGAATACAAAAAACTTTATTAGTTGTATTTGTAAATACATTTTAAACCACATTTATTTGCAAATAATTTTTATTGTTTGATCAACTTGCAGATAAAAAGAATGGTAAATAAAATATTTTAATGTAAAACATATCAATACGATGTGTAATATTGTATTATATCTGATTGTAAGTTATGAAAATAGATTAGATGTTACTGACTCCATAATGCATAGTGGTTGATGTCAAATAATCAAACTATAGTTTGTTTAATGGTTTCTTATTGGTTTTAAACTTCCCAGGGTTAGAATATTTACAGAATATTTGTTGAAAAGTCACAAGTTACCTGATAATACCATGTTAAAATTCTGCTAACATCCCTTTCATGCAGAGACTCTTAATGGGATTAACATATGTCACAATTCAAAAACCTAAGCAGAATTCTATTTAAACCTACTGGTTTTGAAAGAGACAGTGTTCAGGTGTTTATTTGTAGCACTTCTGGGAGTAATGCCAAGCCCCAAGATCCGTTAGTATTCCTGAAACTTTACATTCTTTTTCCAGAAATTGCTCTTCTGAAAAAGGTAAAATAGTATTGCATGGTTAGACTATACACAGTCACAACTGTAATACTTATTCACAGATGAGAAAAAAGTGAGTGAGCTGGTAAAAAAAAAACATTAAAAATCTAAGGAAAACATTACATTACTGTGTTTACTTGTTAGTTTGTATATTTCAGCATGAATTTGCTGCCCTATGATTTAAATACCTAGATTAATATTAATAATGGCAGGAATATCACATCTTATAATATGTCAGATGTTTTTCACTTACATAGCCTCTTTATATCCTCATGAAAACTAAGCAATATAAGTATTATTAGCTCCATTTTCAAACTGACAAAATGAATTTTAATCAGGTTAAGTACTAAGTTCAAGGTAAGTAGTAAAACATCCTACATTGCTTAGCTGTAAAACTTTAGAACCAGAAATGTTTTGTTTATTATAGATTTTAAATAAATCTTCTTTAAGTGACCATATGATGCTTGGGAAGCAAATTAAATTTGTTGCAGCATAGTATAAATATTAACCATCTTGAACTACGAGGCTCACCCAGAAGGACAAGCAGGTTAAAGTTTCTAATTCAACTTTGTATAAAGCAAATGTCCAAAAGGAATATAGTAATTGGTGTGAGATGCATGAATAGAAAATAAAGAGAGGTGGGAAAACGAGATATTTCAATGACATTGAAGAATGGTTGTTCTGGAAGGCTGAACATGAATGATTTGAGGTGCTAGAAAATTGATTGGATTGCATTGTGTGTACATTACCAGATTTACTGGAGGGTAGAAAACTAAAGAGATAGATAAACATGTAACTGCCCATATTTTTATATTATATTCTTCTCATAAAGTCTTTAATTTTGCACATTTGGGAATTATTTTTAATAAATCCCCCCAAATTAAACATACTTTCTCAATGGATATTTTTCTCATTAAACCCTGATCTGGTCACAATTTCTGACCTTTTGTGCCTGTGTGTTTGTGCAAAGGTGTATGTATGTGTGCTTATGTTTAATTCAGGCACTGAGTTGTCTTAATTTTCTTTTTCATATTTTTGCCAATGCTTGACACTTACTATTTGAAGTCTGATAATATTTTGCAAAGTATAATTTTAATAAACCACAACCCAAAGGACAATTTCAATGGCTATAAAAGACACAGAGAAAAAGGACAGACTTTTGTGCTTAGAAAGGGAAGTTACAGTTTTTAAGAATCATACAGGTTGAGATATTTTCTTTGATAGGAGATTGTTTGTTTGATAATAGGGTATGTCCATATTAGTGAGTAGTGGAAGCAGAAGATATCCTCTAAGTTTCTAGGCTCTGAAAAGGAGTAAGAATAGGAATGGCATTTAATGAGACTCTATTTTCAGAGAGGTGCTACGGCTCTGCAATTATTTAATTTACTCATCACATCAACTCTACAAATTAAGCATTAAAAATCCCTTTTTACATAGTTGTAGAAAGGTTGATAAGGTTAAACAAATTTCCAAATACCACTTAACTGTTTTCTTCTTTTATGAAGACAGAGTTTGAAGCACAGTTTTTGCTTGATTACAGTGATGAGTAAATACGTTCTTTTCTCTCTTTCTCTTAATATAAGAGTTTGGCTTTGAGTATGAATATTCTTAAGTTCTTCAATTCAAAATTGAGATTTCAAAATTTGTACTTCTAAAAATGTTATTTTATTTTAATATGTAATTAAGAGTTCTCTAGGCACAGTAATAGATTGAGCATTGCTTAATTAAGCTAGTAATTACTCAAGGTGGAAAACAATTTTTTAAAACCCATATTATGTTCAAACTGACTTGTCATTTCATATTCTTTCCTTGCACGTCAGTAAAGCATTTTGGAAATGGATTTCCCTGAAGAGCTATTTTCATTCATTTGTCTTACACGCACACACACACACACAAAAGCAGACAATATTCAACTTCAAACATCCGCTTCATGCTGAAGATAAAATTCAGTCCAATAAATGATGCTTTCTTGCACATCTGAGAATTTTTCTTAATGAATACCAAAGAAATAAGAATACTTTCTCAACAGATATTGTTCTTATTAGACTCTAAACTGGTCATAATTTCTGACCCATTGTGCATGTGTGTGTGTGTGTGTGTGCAAAAGTGTATGTATGTGTTGTGCATACATATATTTTTCACTAATGGGTTATTAAGCCTTTTTATATTGCAGATTATTTGATTTGTGCATACGTTTTTACTTGGTTAGTAATCATTAAAGAGCCTTAAACCATTGCAGTAACAAAATGATTGTTTCCTGACCGGCAATTGTGCTTTTAATCCTTTCAGCCAATGGCAGCTCAAGTTTTGTTGTTACGCTGTTCTAGTTTTGAACTTGTCCTCAAAGCAGGATGATTCGTTTTCATTTTTTACTAGGTTGTTTTTCTTTATTCTTCAATTACAGTTTTAAAATGCAGTCAAATAACATTTCAAGCATCTTACAAAAGCACTCAAGCAACAATTAAATTTAATAGGTTTAATAAAGTTTAATCAACGACGTATCTAGAGAAACAAATCTTTCAGTTCCAGAAGGTTGATGAACCTTGTGAAGGCATTAACACCTGTTTTCATGCTATATGCAAAGTGTCCCTGCATTTGTTCCATATTTGCTGAAGGCAAGAACATAAATATACTCATTTTGCAAGGAAAAATAGCCTCAGGAATATTATCAAAAGCAAATTTAAGCATGTGCAGTGGTACATGACTGTAAGCTCAGCTACTAGACAGGCCAAGATGAGAAGATTCTTTGAGCCCAGGAGTTTGAGGCCAGCCTGGGCAACATAGCAAGACCCTGTGTCAAAAAAATGTGAGATTAGTACTCAGACATAGTTTCATTTTCCTTTCTATGAGGAAGATGACTCATGGATATGTTATTTAGAGTATCATTTCAGTTACTTTTAACCATATGGGCAATTAACTTTTTTTCTCTTCTCAGCATTTTCTCTAATGTTCACTTTAAACACATTTGTCAGAATATGTCAATACACCCATGGTAACAGTTATGTATAATCATTGACATTAAAGCAAGGATTCTGATTGGTTAAGCAGTATTTTACAGTTTAAAGAAAATTTAATGAAATAAACATTTTTAAATACATAGGATTCATGTTTTGTTTTAGAAAATCCATAAATTCAGTTAAATAATTAATTTTATCCAGGGTACCGTAAAAGTGGCTATAAGTAAATAATATTATCATAGCAAAAGTAAAACTTTCCCAAAACCAACAACCTATCACAACACAGGCCAGGAACTGGTATAGAGAAAAAATGAGAACTTTAGTAAAATATGTATCTAAATTGTAGATACTTTTTATAATTTCTTGTTAAGAATAAAATTCTATATGGGCCCTGTCAAGTACTCACTTACTACTTTTAATATTTGAGGAAGATTATGTAATATACATGTTAAATATACATTTTCCTAGGCCATCCCATTTTGCCATTGATTGTTAGATGAGCAGAAGGCAATGTATCAAGATTATATTCTCTAATATTTTGTATATTCACCACTTCATCTTCTCCCAATAATTGTTTTTTTGAGTTATAATTCAATAATAAGTAATTGAAATTATTTCTTGAGAATGAAGTTGACTTTTAGTGAAAATATATATAACAAAAACTGTACAAATTCAGAATATGAAGATACGAATACCAGCTAAGAAGATGGGGACATACTATTTTAAATAAGATAACATTTGAGCTGGGTCTTAAAGGATAGATGGAAATTAATCAAATGCATATTTAAGACAGGGTATTCTAGATGATGAGCATGGTACAGACCATATAATAGAGAGACTAGGGATTGTTCTCTGTGAATGGTATATATTCTTTTTGATTCTAATAGGAGATAATAAGAGTCTTGGAGTTGCTCTTCTCGAGGTGTATCTTTGCGGTTTTCTCTGTATTGCCTGAATTTGAATGCTGGCCTGTCTTGCTAAGTTGGGGAAGTTCTCCTGGATGATATCCTGAAGAGTATTTTCCAACTTGGTTCCATTCTCCCCATGACTTTCAGGTATACCAATCAAGTTTAGGTTTGGTATTTTCACATAGTCTCATATTTCTTGGAATGCTTGTTCATTCCTTTTCATTCTTTTTTCTCTTGTCTTGTCTTCATGCTTTAATTCATTAAGTTGATCTTCAATCTCTGATATCCTTTCTTCCACTTGATTGATTTGGCTATTGATGCTTGTGTATGCTTCCGAAGTTCTTGTGCTGTGTTTTTCAGCTCCATCAAGTCATTTGTGTTCTTCTCTACATTGGTTATTCTAGTTAGCGATTCTTCTAATCTTTTTCACAGTTCTTAGCTTCCTTGCATTGGATTAGAACATGCTCCTTTAGCTTGGAGGAGTTTGTTATTACCCACCTTCTGAAGCCTACCTCTGTCAGTTCGTCAAACTCATTCTCCATCTAGTTTTGTTCCCTTGTTGGCAAGGAGTTGTGATACTTTGGAGGAGAAGAGGCATTCTGGTTTTGGAATTTTCAGCCTTTTTATGCTGGTTTTTCCTCATCTTCATGGACTTATTTACTTTTTGTCTTTGATGTCAGTAACCTTCAGATGGCGTTTCTGTGTGGACATCCTTTTTGTTGATGTTGATGCTATTTCTTTCTGTTTGTTAGTTTTTCTTCTGACAGTCAGGCTCCTCTGCTGCAGGTCTGCTGCAGTTTGCTGGAGGTTTACTTCAGACCCCACTTAAAGCTTATGGAAGGAAACAAACTGAAAAACAATTTGGGATTAGACAAAAAAGAGTCCAAGTGTTTTTTTTTTTAAGTTTAGAAACAATACAATTTTTTGAAAATGTGATCAGTGAAGTCACACTATTCAAATGCTGATATCAAGGATCACTTTCTACGATTAACTGAAGAGCAGAGAAAGAGAAACTAGTCACGAAACTACTGCAAATTTTAGGTATGATTGTCTGAATAAGATGATTGCTGTATAAATGCAAATGATAAAACAAACATAAAAGTATTATAAAGGGATAAAAAGATAGAGCTTTGATAGTGAAGAGAAAAAAAATGAAGACTAAAAGAAGAAAAAATGTATCAAATGGTGTTCTGGTCAGGTAATTTCACTTCAGAAAGCATGAACTAAAAATAGAAAATCCAGTGTAAA
This sequence comes from Callithrix jacchus, assembly GCF_049354715.1. Classification (NCBI taxonomy): domain Eukaryota; kingdom Metazoa; phylum Chordata; class Mammalia; order Primates; family Cebidae; genus Callithrix; species Callithrix jacchus. Next base: position 113,484,794 of record NC_133507.1, read on the forward strand.
ACATTCACTACATTATTTATAATTTGAAATATTGAAACCAACTTAAATGGCCAACATAGAAATGGCTATATAAAATATATGCTGGATGATGATGAAGATGCACAAATGCACATGAAACATGGAAAATAGTAAACTTGATTAGATTTATGTGATGTGCCATAGTTATTTCTGTTTGTTTCCTCTTTGTTCAGTAAGTTTCAAAATTATTTACATTGAACTTATATCGCTTTTGATAAAAAACATATTAATGAAATTTGTATTTAAAAAGTATTTGAGGGGATTTCCAGTTTCAGGTCCATTGTATAAAGAGTATGATGTCTCTCCTGTCCTTACAACAAGAGAAAGCAGAATAAACTAAGTACCAGTGGCTTTTCTTGGATTAATTAGAGAATGAAGTTGCAGGGCAATTTGTCAAATAAAACCTGGAGAGACAGTGTATACCTAGACTCACAGCCAACATCTACTGAAGGGGAAAGAAGGTCGGAGCCATAGACTATTCCTACTACCAGATACAATATGGCTTTCAAAAAAATATAGATAAATAAAAATGCAAAACAATCAATCTTAAGCAACAAAACAAGCATCAGAACCAGGCTCAGATATAATACAGGTATAGAAATGGTCAAAAGTAGAATTTAAGATAAAGATGATTAATATGTTAAGGACTTTAATGGAAGAAGTAGATATGTGTGTTACATATGTAAGTAACGTAAGCAGAGAGATGAAAATTTAAAGATAGAATCAAAAGTATATGCTGGATTTCAGTTGTAATGAAAATTAAGTTTATCTTTCTTGAGCTCATCAGTAGTCTAAACATAGCCATGGAAATAATCAGTGATCCTAAAAATAGGTCAATATTTATTTCCCAAACTAAAATGCAAAGAGAGAAAAGACAGGGGAGGGAAGAACTCTTAAGAACACGGGGTAATTTCAAAAGGTGTAACATAGGTGTAATTGGATTTCCTGGAGAAGAAAATGCGGAAAGAGTAGAAAAATATGTGTAGTAATAATTGCTGATACTTTTCCAAAGTTGCTGAGAGACATCAATCCATATATCTAGTAAGCTCAGGAAACATCAGCAAAATACATGTTTTAAAACAGTAATCACCACAAAGACAAACAAAGGTATATTATAATCAAGCAGCAAAACCAAAGATAAGGAAAAAATCTTGAAAGAATCCAGAAGAAAAATGATTTAACCTATAGAGAAACAAGAATAAAAATTACAGTACACATCTTATCATAAACCACTTAAGCAAAAAGAGAGTAAAGTGAAATATGTAAAGGGTTAAAAGAAAAAATAAACACCATTTTGGAATTTTATATTCAGTAATTTATACTGCAAAAGTAAAAAAGAATAAAGGCTGTAGCAGACAAACAAAATCTCATGAAACTGAGCACCAATAGGCATGTCATGCAAGAAATCTTAAAATATGTTTTCAGAAAGATGAAATACAATATAGCCAGAAATTCAAATCTACATTAAAAAAGAAAGCATGTTGGAGAGGGAATAAGTGAAGGTAAAATATATATTTAATGCTCTAAAGACAGCGTTTGTTTGGAGTAACAATATCAACAATCTATTCTATATTCTAGAATATTCAGTGGTTTTAGCATGTGCATATATGAAGTAAATAACAATGCTTTAAGAGATTGGAGAAAGTAATGGAGAAATTTGTCATAAGGTGTTTGCATTACACTGGACGTGTTATACTGTCATTTGAAGGCAGACTTATACTAGTTTAAAAATATTAAAAATGAAACACAAGTTTATTTTAAAGACATAAAACAAGAAAGTACAGAAAATGCAGTAAAAGGTACTCAACTAAAACATGAAAAAATATGAAGGAAAGAACAAATGCAACAAATAGAAAATAGTTACAAATATAGTTGATATTAATACAACAATATCCATAAACACATAGTGTTATTTGTCTAGTATGCAAACTAAAAGATAATAGAATGAATAAAAAATAATCCAACAACTATATGATCTTTATGGCATTCTTACATTAAACGTAAATACTCAGATATGTTAAAAGGGATGAGAAAGATATATCATGCTTACATGAACAAATCTTAAATGCATATTGCTAAGTGAAAGAAAACAATCTGAAAACCCTATCTACTGTATGATTCCAATTATTAAGTGTTCTGGAAAAGGGGAAACTATAGAGGGGGTAAACAGATCAGTAGTTGCTAGAAGTTCAGGATGGGATAGAGGGTTGAACAGGCAAAGTGCAGGGACTTTTTTAGGGTGGTGAAACTATGCTCTGTACAGGCCTATAATAGTAGCTACTTGACAACATGTGCTTGTCAAAATCCATAGAAACTCACAACACAAAGAGTGGATCTTAACTTATACAAATTTGAAAGTATTCAGGAGGCCAGGCATCCTGGGATAGGATCCAGAATGTGATGAAACATTAACTATATTGCGAATATATGAAAGACTGCATGAAAATGGTGGGAGATATAGTGTGGACCTAACTAACTATGGAAGTGAGTACAGTCTTAAGGCTGAGGGCAAAAGGACTGTATGTAAGCTCTCTGATCTACCTGTTAAAACTATTTTTCATGAAAGTATGGGTTATTTCTCAGACTACTATCTGTAAATACTGGACTTGATAAATTAAGTAAATAGATGGCTAACGGTGGCAGCCAGATTTCTCTCTGTTGGAGGAGGAATTTACAAATGAATAAACCATGGAGGCTAAAATAATCTGGCAATGGATTGGACTTAAAAAGATAAATACGAACTCATGCTTCCTTCATGTTTGACTTAAAATATATATGGAACAGTACGTATAGAAAAATTTATAGATGTGTTGATATATACAGGCTAATATTTGCATGTGTTATTCCTTGCTCGATTCTGTAAGAGGGCCTAGAGCCAGCAACATCTCAGTAGTGAATATACTAACTCCTACTCCAATTAGATATTGATTTCTAATACTATTCTCTAATAAACCAACCTAGGCCTCCTTGAGAAATGGCTGATTCTACAACTGGGGCAGGAAATATTAAAAAAATGAATCTAGAGCACCTAAGTCAGAGCAAGTAAGAAAGTACTTGGAAACATCACAAGGATGGAGAACGCAATTATAGGTCAGAAGAACACAGGAGCCAGTTGAAAAAGCCTATAATGACCCAAAATGGGCCAATTTGAGCATCAAAATCAATGAAATATTATTATTATTTATTTTTTTTTTAATTTTTTATTGGATTATAGGTTTTGGGGTACATGAGCAGAGCATGCAAGACAGTTGCGTAGGTACACACATGGCAGTGTGCTTTGCTTTTCTTCTCCCCTTCACCCACATTTGGCATTTCTCCCCAGGCTATCCCTCCCCACCTCCCCCTCCCACTGGCCCTCCCCTTTTCTCCCCAATAGACCCCAGTGTTTAGTACTCCCCTTTCTGTGTCCATGTGTTCTCATTTTTTCATCACCCACCTATGAGTGAGAATATGCGGTGTTTCATTTTCTGTTCTTGTGTCAGTTTGCTGAGGATGATGTTCTCCAGATTCATCCATGTCCCTACAAACGACACGAACTCATCATTTCTGATTACTGCATAATATTCCATGGTGTATATGTGCCACATTTTTCCAATCCAGTCTATTATCAATGGGCATTTGTGTTGATTCCAGGTCTTTGCTATTGTAAACAGTGCTGCAATGAACATTCGTGTACATGTGTCCTTATAGTAGAACGATTTATAGTCTTTTGGATATATACCCAGTAATGGGATTGCTGGGTCAAATGGAATTTCTATTTCTAAGGCCTTGAGGAATCGCCACACTGTCTTCCACAATTGTTGAACTAATTTACACTCCCACCAACAGTGTAAAAGTGTTCCTTTTTCTCCACATCCTCTCCGGCATCTGTTGTCTCCAGATTTTTTAATGATCGCCATTCTAACTGGCGTGAGATGGTATCTCAATGTGGTTTTGATTTGCATCTCTCTGATGACCAGTGACGATGAGCATTTTTTCATATGATTGTTGGCCTCATATATGTCTTCTTTCGTAAAGTATCTGTTCATATCCTTTGCCCACTTTTGAATGGGCTTGTTTGTTTTTTTCCTGTAAATCTGCTTGAGTTGTTTGTAAATTCTGGATATCAGCCCTTTGTCAGATGGGTAGACTGCGAAAATTTTTTCCCATTCTGTTGGTTGCCGATCCACTCTAGTGACTGTTTCTTTTGCCGTGCAGAAGCTGTGGAGTTTCATTAGGTCCCATTTGTCTATTTTGGCTTTTGTTGCCAATGCTCTTGGTGTTTTGTTCATGAAGTCCTTGCCTACTCCTATGTCCTGGATAGTTTTGCCTAGATTTCCTTCTAGGGTTTTTATGGTGCCAGGTCTTATGTTTAAGTCTTTAATCCATCTGGAGTTAATTTTAGTGTAAGGTGTCAGGAAGGGGTCCAGTTTCTGCTTTCTGCACATGGCTAGCCAGTTTTCCCAACACCATTTGTTAAACATGGAATCCTTGCCCCATTGCTTGTTTTTGTCAGGTTTATCAAAGATTGTATAGTTGTATGTATGTTGTGTTGCCTCCGGTGCCTCTGTTTTGTTCCATTGGTCTATATCTCTGTTTTGGTACCAGTACCATGCTGTTTTGATTACTGTAGCCTTGTAGTATAGTTTGAAATCCGGTAGTGTGATGCCCCCCGCTGTGTTCTTTTTGCTTAGAATTGACTTGGCTATGCGGGCTCTCTTTTGGTTCCATATGAAGTTCATGGTGGTTTTTTCCAGTTCTGTGAAGAAAGTCAATGGCAGCTTGATGGGGATAGCGTTGATTCTGTAAATTACTTTGGGCAGTATAGCCATTTTCACGATATTAATTCTTCCTAACCATGAACATGGAATGTTTCTCCATCTGTTTGTGTCCTCTCTGATTTCGCTGAGCAGTGGTTTGTAGTTCTCCTTGAAGAGGTCCCTTACGTTCCTTGTGAGTTGTATTCCAAGGTATTTTATTCTTTTTGTAGCAATTGCGAATGGCAGTTCGCTCTTGATTTGGCTTTCTTTAAGTCTGTTATTGGTGTAGACGAATGCTTGTGATTTTTGCACATTGATTTTATATCCTGAGACTTTGCTGAAGTTGTTTATCAGTTTCAGGAGTTTTTGGGCTGAGGCGATGGGGTCTTCTAGGTATACTATCATGTCGTCTGCAAATAGAGACAATTTGGCTTCCACCTTTCCTATTTGAATACCCTTTATTTCTTTTTCTTGCCTGATTGCTCTGGCTAGAACTTCCAGTACTATATTGAATAGGAGTGGTGAGAGAGGGCATCCTTGTCTAGTACCAGATTTCAAAGGGAATGCTTCCAGTTTTTGCCCATTCAGTATGATATTGGCTGTTGGTTTGTCATAAATAGCTTTTATTACTTTGAGATACGTTCCATCGATACCGAGTTTATTGAGGGTTTTTAGCATAAAGGGCTGTTGAATTTTGTCAAATGCCTTCTCTGCGTCAATTGAGATAATCATGTGGTTTTTGTTTTTGGTTCTGTTTATGTGGTGAATTACGTTTATAGACTTGCGTATGTTGAACCAGCCTTGCATCCCTGGGATGAATCCTACTTGATCATGATGAATAAGTTTTTTGATTTGCTGTTGCAATCGGCTTGCCAATATTTTATTGAAGATTTTTGCATCTATGTTCATCATGGATATTGGCCTGAAGTTTTCTTTTCTCGTTGGGTCTCTGCCGGGTTTTGGTATCAGGATGATGTTGGTCTCATAAAATGATTTGGGAAGGATTCCCTCTTTTTGGATTGTTTGAAATAGTTTTAGAAGGAATGGTACCAGCTCCTCCTTGTGTGTCTGGTAGAATTCGGCTGTGAACCCGTCTGGACTCGGGCTTTTTTTGTGAGGTAGGCTCTTAATTGCTGCCTCAACTTCAGACCTTGTTATTGGTCTATTCATAGTTTCAGCTTCCTCCTGGTTTAGGCTTGGGAGGACACAGGAGTCCAGGAATTTATCCATTTCTTCCAGGTTTACTAGTTTATGTGCATAGAGTTGTTTGTAATATTCTCTGATGATGGTTTGAATTTCTGTGGAATCTGTGGTGATTTCCCCTTTATCATTTTTTATTGCATCTATTTGGTTGTTCTCTCTTTTATTTTTAATCAATCTGGCTAGTGGTCTGTCTATTTTGTTGATCTTTTCAAAAAACCAGCTCTTGGATTTATTGATTTTTTTGAAGGGTTTTTCGTGTCTCAATCTCCTTCAGCTCAGCTCTGATCTTAGTAATTTCTTGTCTTCTGCTGGGTTTTGAGTTTTTTTGATCTTGCTCCTCTAGCTCTTTCAATTTTGACGATAGGGTGTCAATTTTGGATCTCTCCATTCTCCTCATATGGGCACTTATTGCTATATACTTTCCTCTAGAGACTGCTTTAAATGTGTCCCAGAGGTTCTGGCACGTTGTGTCTTCGTTCTCATTGGTTTCGAAGAACTTCTTTATTTCTGCCTTCATTTCGTTGTTTACCCAGTCAACATTCAAGAGCCAGTTGTTCAGTTTCCATGAAGCTGTGCGGTTCTGGGTCGGTTTCTGAATTCTGAGTTCTAACTTGATTGCACTATGGTCTGAGAGGCTGTTTGTTATGATTTCAGTTGTTTTGCATTTGTTGAGCAGTGCTTTACTTCCAATTATGTGGTCAATTTTAGAGTAGGTGTGATGTGGTGCTGAGAAGAATGTGTATTCTGTGGATTTGGGGTGGAGAGTTCTGTAAATGTCCACCAGGTTTGCTTGCTCCAGGTCTGAGTTCAAGCCCTGGGTATCCTTGTTGATTTTCTGTCTGGTTGATCTGTCTAGTATTGACAGTGGAGTGTTAAAGTCTCCCACTATTATTGTGTGGGAGTCTAAGTCCTTCTGTAAGTCATTAAGAACTTGCCTTATGTATCTGGGTGCTCCTGTGTTGGGTCCATATATGTTTAGGATCGTTAGCTCTTCTTGTTGTATCGATCCTTTTACCATTATGTAATGGCCTTCTTTGTCTCTTTTGATCTTTGTTGCTTTAAAGTCTATTTTATCAGAGATGAGAATTGCAACTCCTGCTTTTTTTTGCTTTCCATTAGCTTGGTAAATCTTCCTCCATCCCTTTATTTTGAGCCTTTGTGTATCCTTGCATGTGAGATGGGTTTCCTGGATACCGCACACTGATGGGTTTTGGATTTTTATCCAATTTGCCAGTCTGTGTCTTTTGATTGGTGCATTTAGTCCATTTACATTTAGGGTTAATATTGTTATGTGTGAATTTGATACTGCCATTTTGATGCTAAGTGGCTGTTTTGCCTGTTAGTTGTTGTAGATTCTTCATTATGTTGAAGCTCTTTAGCATTCAGTGTGATTTTGGAATGGCTGGTACTGATTGATCCTTTCTATGTGTAGTGCCTCTTTTAGGAGCTCTTGTAAAGCAGGCCTGGTGGTGACAAAATCTCTGAGTACTTGCTTGTTCACAAAGGATTTTATTCTTCCTTCACTTCTGAAGCTCAGTTTGGCTGGATATGAAATTCTGGGTTGAAAGTTCTTTTCTTTAAGAATGTTGAATATTGGCCCCCACTCTCTTCTGGCTTGTAGTGTTTCTGCCGAGAGATCTGCTGTGAGTCTGATGGGCTTCCCTTTGTGGGTGACCCGACCTTTCTCTCTGGCTGCCCTTAGTATTCTCTCCTTTATTTCAACCCTGTTGAATCTGACGATTATGTGCCTTGGGGTTGCTCTTCTTGCGGAATATCTTTGTGGTGTTCTCTGTATTTCCTGCAATTGAGTGTTGGCTTGTCTTGCTAGGTGGGGGAAATTTTCCTGGATGATGTCCTGAAGAGTATTTTCCAGCTGGGATTCATTCTCTTCGTCCCCTTCTGGTACACCTATCAAACGTAGGTTAGGTCTTTTCACATAGTCCCACATTTCTTGGAGACTTTGTTCATTCCTTTTTGCGCTTTTTTCTCTGATCTTGGTTTCTCGTTTTATTTCATTGAGTTGGTCTTCGACTTCAGATATTCTTTCTTCTGCTTGGTCAATTCGGCTATTGAAACTTGCGTTTGCTTCGCGAAGTTCTCGTATTGTGTTTTTCAGCTCCTTTAATTCATTCATATTCCTCTCTAAGGTATCCATTCTTGTTATCATTTCCTCGAATCTTTTTTCAAATCTTTTTTCAAGGTTCTTCGTTTCTTTGCATTGATTTAATACATGATCTTTTAGCTCACAAAAGTTTCTCATTATCCATCTTCTGAAGTCTAATTCCATCATTTCGTCACAGTCATTCTCCGTCCAGCTGTGTTCCCTTGCTGGTGAGGAGTTTTGGTCCTTTCTAGGAGGCGATGTGTTCTGGTTTCGGGTGTTTTCCTCCTTTTTGCGCTGGTTTCTTCCCATCTTTGTGGATTTGTCCGCTGGTCGTCTGCGTAGTTGCTGACTTTTCGTTTGGGTCTCTGAGTGGACACCCAGAATGTTGATGATGAAGTATTTCTGTTGCTTGGTTTTCCTTCTACCAGTCTAGCCCCTTCGCTGTATGACTGTTGAGGTCCGCTCCAGACCCTGCTTGTCTGGGGTGCACCTCTAGTAGCCGTGGCACAGCGAGGGATGCTACCAGTTTCTTTTTCTGCTCTCTTTGTCCCAGGATGATGCCTGCCTAATGACAGTCTTTTGAATATAGAGGGGTCAGGGAGCTGCTTGAGGAGACAGTTTGTACTTTATAGGGGTTTAATTGCTGAGCTGTGCACTCTGTTGTTCATTCAGGGCTGTTAGGCTGCTATGTTTGATTCTGCTGCAACACAGCTCATTAAACAACCCTTTTTTTTTTCTCAAATGCTCTGTGTTGAGGGGTTTGGGCTTTATTTTTGGATGTTCGATCAGGTGTCCTGCCCAGCTCGAAGGCAGACTAGCCACTGTTTGGCTGCCGAGGCTCCGCCCTGCTGTTGTGTGATTCGCGCTGTTCCTGCCGGCTCTGCTGTGGTCTCCGCCACGCCCTGCGGCGGAGTCTCTTCATTGTAGTGTGTTGCCTCAGCAACGGCAGGCTGCGTCAGCAGTGGGCGTGTATCTCAGTTGGGGCGGGTTGCCTCAGCACCGGCTGGCTGCGTCAGCAGTGGGCGTGTATATCAGTTGGGGCAGGTTGCCTCCGTAGTGGTGGATGCCCCTCCCCAACAGAGCGTCTCGGACCGTCTGCCCGGGATAGTTTGAAATCGCGGTTTTGTTCGTCCCACTGGGTATCCCCAACTATCTGTCCCTGCAATCCCCTGGGCTGGGCTACTGTGCAAGTCTCGTTCAGTCTCAAGTCCAGCCCTCTCAAGTCTCAGGCTGCCGGTTCAACAAGGCACCCGGACAAGCGCGCCCTGTGGGGATTGCTGGGTAGGGCCGGCCGCCGCCGCCCCGGCTGCCGGCTTCGCCAGGCAGACCTACTGCCTGGCGTCCCGTGTCTTTTTATACTTGGGAGTTTCCCCGTTCTGTGGGCAACAAAGATCAGTCTGGAAATGCAGCACTGACTCACCGTTTGCGGATTCAACGCGGGCTCCAATCCTGGGTTGTTCTCACAGCGCCATCTTGAGTCTTTTTTTTTCTGAAATATTATTTTATTGTAACCTAATGATATAATTTGGCTGTGTCCCCACCCAAATCTCATCTGATTTTGAATTCCCACATGTTGTGGGAAGGACCCAGAGAGAGGTAATGGAATCATGGGGGCAGATCTTTCCCATGCTGTTCTCATAATAGTGAATAAATCTCATGAGGTCCGATGGTTTCATTTCCAGTAGTTTCCCTGCACAAGTTCTCTTTTTGCTTGGCACCATCCATGTTTGACTTGACTTGCTCCTCCTTGCCCTGTGCCATGATTGTGAGGCCTCCCCAGCCCTAGGGTAAGTCAATTAAACCTTATTTTCTTCCCAATCCCAGGTATGTCTGTATCAGCAGTGTGAAAACTAATATACCTAATGTAGAAAATAAGTATCTGTGGTTTTATATTTACATAAATAAATGCTCAAATTAAAATAAATAAGAATAAGAGAATCAAAATACCCACTTTGCAGGAAAATTCCAAATAATTTCTGTAAATACTCTTTAAGAGAGCGCAGTGCACACTGACCTTCTTCTGTATAGTATGTATAGAAAGAGGGAGGAGGAAATAGCTTTACAATGAAGAAATCTGACAAACCCTACTTTAGCTGGTGAGCAGAGTTTACATTAACCTTTACATGGAACATTTATATGAGTGATAAGGCTCTGCGGTTTTCCTTCTCCAAACCCTTAACCAGACAAATCATAACAGTTGACAAAAATAAATATTCCTCAAAATTGTCAAGGTCATCAGAGAGTCTATGAAGCTGTTGCTGTCAAGAGGAGACACAACAACAAAATATAATGTGGTGTCTTTTGATAAGAGCCTGGATTAGAGAAAGAATAGTAGGTGAAAACTAAGGAAACCTGAGTGTCATGATCAATTTTATGTGTTAATTTGACTGGGCAATGGAATGCCCAGACATTTGACTAAACATTATTCTGGGTGAGTCTGAGAGGGTGTTTTTGGAAGAGTAATTTCTGAGTCTGTATACTGCATAAAGTTAACATATGTGGGCCTCATTCAATTAATTGAAGACCTAAATAAAACAAACAAAAAGCCAATTAAGAAGAAGATTCCTCTTCCTCACTGCCTTGAGCTAAGACATTGGTCTCTTCCTGCCCTCATTCAAACTAAAACATCAATTCTTCTAGCATCTCAAGATGACAAACTTTTACATTGGAACTTATACCATTGCCTCTCTTTCAGGCCTTCCTACTTGGACTGGAACTATAGAACTACTTCATCAGATCTTCTGCATCTCCATCTTGCTGAATATAGATCTTGGGACTTCTGAGGCTTCTTAGCTTCCATAATTACGTGAGCAAATTCCTTACAAGTCTCTCCCTCCTCCCTCTCACTATCTTTCTCTTTGTGTGTGTCTCTCTCTCTCTACACATACACACACACACAACCTATCAGTTATATGTATACTTGTGTGTGGTTTCATATGTATATGTGTGTGGCCATGTGTGTATGTGTGTATATATAACTGGTTTTGTTTCTTGAAGAACCCTAACAAAATAAGAATGTATCTATCCATAATGATTTTTTAGCTGGTAAATGTACCAGACCAATGTAAAACATTAGTAATTGTAAATATAGGTGTTAGGCATATGGGAACTCTATACTCCATACAAATAAATAACCTTGCAATTATTTCTATCCATATAAAACTATTCTAAAATACAAATTTTATTTAAAATATAAGTTGATACTAGCTTTTGAGCATGAGTAAATGAATGTTTGTGACATTTGCAGAAATTGAGGAGTTGGTATTATTTTTAAGAATTAGAGCATGCACAATATATATTTCTGTATATTCTCTATATTGTCTCTTTACTTCTGCTTTCAGAAATCTTAAAATTAAAACTTAGTTCTTATTAATGTAGTTAACTCATTTAGGTAACTCACATAAATATTTTCTTTTGGCTTCATATACATATTTATGATTTTATATTTTAATGTTCCAATTCAATTAATGTGTAATTTAAAAATCTGCTGCTGATTATATTGAAGCAACTAGGATATCTGATATAAGTACATGATATTGATTAGCAAAAGGAAATTGGACCCATGTCAATTTTTATACATCTGAATGTCAAAATAGCACCAATCTTCCCTGTTTACAGCAACTTTACTACAAGGACGTATTTACTAAAAGATGAGGTGATAAAACACTTATTTTTAAATATTTTCTGCCCCAATCTTAGAATTTAGAGGCATGTAAAATAGTTTATGTATTGAGACTGATAGGGTTAAATGTACCTTTATTATTAATTTTTTTATTTGCACAATATATTACAAACAAAATAATTTGAAAATTTATATATGTAATGATTAATCCTTGTGTACTTCAGCAATTTAAGCATTTAAAAACAAAGTGGATTTAAAAGAAAGAGACTCTAACTCTGATCATCCTGCTTTAGTGATGGATGTGATTATAACCTCTGACATAGACCTGAGAGGTAATCAAGCCTGGGGAACATTTTGAGGTACTTTTACTCCAGTTCCTAGACGCATTACAGCACTCAGAATCCAAGCTCCACAAGCACCCTCTGATTATTCCTAGGTGGTCGAGATGCTCTGAGCAGCAGTTGGTTCCTTTATCCGAAACTTTGATTTATTCCACTGTATTCAGCAGTGGTTTCAATCAGCCACTGCTGGCGAAACTCATGCTTCCTTCTGTCAGCTCTACAGTCTAGTGAGTCACTGGTACGCCACCATTCCTGCAACCTAGGAGAAAGTAAATAACGTTTCTTTATGCAGTTGTTATACAACCAATTTGGGACAAGTTTCTCAGAAACTGGGTTCAAACATATGAAACAAATACAACGGTTTTTTTGATCAAATCTTTAGGACTTGCCAGAAACTACTTAGTGTCCTGGGACCTTCATGGTCTCCTACCTCAGGATAAATTCCCTGTCATTTTGAGATATTCTCCAGAGAATTTTGGCACTTCCTCAAGGGATTGGTTATCTTTTTTCCCTAGAAAACAGTATTGCAATTTAAACTTTTTATCTTTCTGTTTTTTTTTTTTTTAATCACTCTCATTCAGAGGCAGGTAGGCAAATCACTATTTTTTCCTCTCACTTTAAACCTCCCATGAAATCCAAGACTAAGAATCAAACAACCATATCATCAATATTTTCAATTATCTTTGGTATGAGCTTAAAAAAACTTATTTTATTCTTTTTATTTACAGATGTCATAGCCATTATAATAAGAAAGAAGTAGCCTGAATATCCTAATCACCACTTAAAAGAGAGCTGCCCTGATGATATGGTGTCAAATAATGGACTTTGTATAAGGGAACATTTTGCTTATTTCTGCATATCTTGTGTCAGCTTTTTCACTATTCTACCTTTTCAAGGATGTTTGTATAGCTAACAGCCTTGGAAGATATAATACTTCTCTTTTGAGCAGAGGGCAAATTTTGTTTTCTGACCAGTGCAATAAAGATAATATCTGCCTCTAAAGCAATAATATTTTAGCTGGGGTTAGCAGCCTCCCTTAAAAGATGGGGGCCTTGCTAAGCTTGGGGCTCCTCAGTTGTGGCAGGAACCTACTGTGTGCAGAGCATCCACTAGTTAGCTCCACATGGGCCCTCCAGAGGTTGTGTAGCAGGGAGCTATCATGTGAACCTGAAGCTCATGCTGCCTGCTGAACTGTGAGCACTAATGTCTTCTGTCTGTGACACAAGGAATTTTTGTCCCTCTGTAAGACCATGACATCCTCACTGGTTAGTTTGCAAATAGAGTAAAATCTCAGATTCCTGGCAATTTTTGACAATGTCTACAGGTCAAGCTCTGATGTCTCAACCTTTGCTTGTTTCTTAAGTATAGACTAGTCTGTTGTGATAAATACTCCCAGGGATCTTAGCTATAATATGTCCAAAACTGAACTCATATTTATTTTGTACCCCAAACCATTTTCCCTTCAAGTGGTCCCATTTCAGTAAATTTTACTATGAATTATGCAGAGAAGAAATTTTAGAGTGATCAACCTGCACCTCTAATGAATAACTAATTCTCTTTCCTGCCACTACATACCAGGAAATATCTCCTGTATTATTCTCCTCTAATCTATTCTCAAACCACAGACAAATGTCAAAAGATCTAAGTATGTCTCTTCCCAATTTAAAACCTTTCAGTGGCTTCCTGGTGACCTTAAGTAAAATAACAATACTTAAACTTGGCTTCCAACATTGCTGTTTTCACACCTAGTCTTGTGTCCAATTCTACCTTTTGTTCTCTCCTTCACGGACTCTTATCTCCAGTTGTAATAAATTTCTGTACATGAATCTAGTGGGTTTAACTTTATCCCACATCACCTGGTCACTCTGTTTCTTTGGCATGAAACATTTTGTTTTCTATTATTTATTTGCCTAAAAATGATGTAGAACATACAGAACACTGAAGAACCTCCCTCCCGACCAAGGAATATATTAGATAATGTCAATAAGACACAATTATTTAAAGTTTCTGGAACTAATGCATTCTTAAATTTGCTTCGTAAATTCATAGAAATTAATTTTGTTACAACAAACATCAACTTATGGTACCTAGATACTACTCCCCTCCACACACACACTAAGCCAGTGAGATGAAAATCTGTGTTTATGTATGAGTGTGCATATTATGAATTCCTAGCAGTGAGAATACAATTAATTTTGAAGGGTAAGTAGAATTACGATTTGTTAATACATCTGCAATATTAACCAATGCTAAATTCAGACAGAACTAATTTTGATTAGCTATATTAACACTTGAGGTATTATGGAAATTAATGATAGCCATATTTCGTTTGACATTTGTTTTAAATCAGGCACTGCATCAAGCTTTTTGTATATGTTATCTCATTTAATCTGCATCACATTCACATGGGTGGATACTATTATTAATTAATTTTACAGATGGTAGAACTGAAGTTTAGAGGGTTTAACTTACCTAGTGTCTCTGAGCCAGGTGGATCTCAGCAGAGAATGAATCGTGGTCTTCAGATTTCAAAATAAGCCTTTTTACTCAACAGGCTCAAGGGCATGCCATCAGTAGAGTGAAGAGGAATGTCCACAATGCCACCTTTGAAAGAGTGATAAATGAGGTGAGTTAAAATAGGCTGCCTACCTGGAATTCCAGCATAACTGTCATTTTGACCATCTGTAAAGATGTAAATAAAAATGCCTGTGAATCTGGATATCAGATTAAAATAAAAATTATACTAAGGTGAATTATTTTCACCACTATTTCATCAGAAAGCCGAAATCATGGAGTATCACAGTCACAGGGCGTTTTATCCAAACCTCTTTAGTTCCAGATCCTTAGGTGCTCAGGATGTGGGGCTATTCCACTACCACTTTACATTGTCATAAGGGGAGTTCTGCCCACACTACCCTGAAAACTCATCAAATCTAAAATCTTAGCTGATAAACACCTACCTAAAAATGTGTATTGTTCAAAATACTTTTGGTTGAAATTAATTTAGAGAATATTCGCGTTAGGAATTAGGCCTTGGGGTTTTATGGAAGTTATGAATCTTGGAGAATGAAGATATTATCCTGTTGCTAAGTATGCTATTAGACCATTAGGAGTAAGTCTTTACTTTATGAAACTCATAAGGAGACTTTCTCCTTCAAGGCTTCTATGACTTGAAAAAAACTGTTACAGCATTTTTAAAGTGAAAACTAATTCAAATTAAATTATATATATAGATTGCTGAAATATGTTTGAGATATCATCAAAACAATAATACTATAATTAAATTTATTATAACAGACTATTTTAAAAATTTCAATTTACAGAATTCACACTTATAGAGAGATATATGTCAAGTGATTACTACATAGAAGCAGTGGAGAACTGAGAGTGGGAGTAATGCTCTAGAATTAGTCTGGCTAATTTACCTAGGCAATACCACTTCTGAGCTAAGTGATCTGACAGGTTTCTGAATCTCATTGTGTTTTGGCTTTCTCACCTGTTAAATGTGGATCATCATAATACCTTTAGCATTTTTGTAGGAAAACATAAGTTTATACATGTAAAGATATTTAAAAATGCTTGAAGTATAGTAAGATGTAATAAACATGAGCTACTTTCATCTGTGCTCCAGATATATACATATTATCTCACATTAATGTTCTTAAAATATTATGTAAGGTATACTGTTATCTTGATTGCATCATATGAGGATGCTCAGATCTAGTGAGGTTAAGTAGGTCATTAGCACAATATTTTCTGTTATTATAAACAAGCCTTTTTGAGGTAAGATGTAAACAATAGAAAACAAAGTTTCTCTGAAGCTTCCTAAATGGCTTAGCATTGATTCTCAATTCTTGATATTCTTTTGCTTTTAGGTGATACAAATAATTATATAACTATAAAGTTACTCAATAACAGTAAGTCACAAATAATTACTAATATGCTATATTGATATAAAAGTATGTTTACAGATAAATTCTTAACAATATTGCTAACTACCAAGTCTAATTTTCATTTTTATTTCAACTTTCTTTCTATGTACTTTACCTTCCCACTTTATTGACATATAATAATTTACATATTTGTAGGGTTCATGTGAATGTTTGTAACAATCAAGTCAGAGGTATCTTGAGGGTGTATCATTTTTATGTGTTGATATAATTTCCAGTCCTCTGTTCTTCTTTGAAACATATAGAATGTTATTGCTAAGTATAGTCACCCTCACCTGTTAGCAAACATTAGAACTCATTTCTTCTAATATTTGTACCTATAACCAACCTCTCTTCATCCAACCTTCCCTCCACCCACTCCTCATAGTCTCTGTTATCTATTGCTATATTCTCTATGTCCATGAGATCAAGTATTTTAGCTTCTACATATGAATGAGAACATGCAGTACTTGTCTTTCTGTGCCTGACTTATGACATTTAACATGATGGTGTCCAGTTCCATCCATGTTGCTGCAGATGACATGATTTCATTCTTTTTATGGCTAAATACTGTTTCACTGTATATACATACCACATTTTCTTTATTCATTCATCTGTTGATGGGAACTTAGGTTGATTCCATATCTTTGCTGTCATGAATAGTGCTGCAGTGAACATGCAAGTGCAGGTATCCCTTTGATATACTGATTTATTTTCATTTGAATAAATGCCCAGTAATGGCATTGCTGGGTCATGTGGTAGTTCTACTTCTAGTTTTTTAAGAAACTTCCACACTGTTTTCCAAAGCAATTGTATCAATTCCCATTTCCACCAAAAGCACATAAATTTTCCCTTTTCTCTGTATCTTTACCAGCATCTTTTTTCTTTCCTTTTCTTTTCCTTTCTTTGCAATTTTTCTTCTCTCTTTCTAATAGCCATTGTAACTGAGGTGAGAGGATATCTCACTGTAGTTTGGATTTGCCATTCCCTGATAATGATGAGTCGTGGTGTTGAACATTTTCTATATACCTGTTAACTATTTGAATGTTTTGAGAAATATCTATTTGTGTCCTTTGCCCATTTTTAATGCTATTACTTGTCTTTTTACCATTGAGATGTTTCAGTTCCTTGTATGTTCTAGATATCAGTCCCCTGTCAGATGAGTAATTTGCAAATATTTTCTCCACTCAAGAGTCTGCTTTGTCATTCTGTCGAGTTTTTCTTCTGTTGTACTTTTAGTTTAACATAGTCCCATTTGTCTACTTTTGTTCTTGTTGCCTGTGCTTTTCTAATCGTAGCCGTAAACTATTCACCTAGATCATGTCCTGAAATGCTTTCCCTGTTTATAGTTTGAGGTCTTGTGTTTAAGTCTTTCATCCATCCTGAGATGATTTTTGTGTATAGTGATAGGTAAGCGTCGTTTTATTTTTTTACACATAGTTCTCCAGTTTTCCCAGCAGCATTTACTGAAGAGTATCCTTTCCCTAATGTATGCTCTTGGTGACTTCTTCAAAGATCAATTGACTATAAATATGTGAATTTATTATTGTGTCCTCTAGTGTGGTCTAAGTGTCTATTTTTATACCAATACCATAGTGTGTTGGTTACTATATTTTTATAGCATGTTTTGAAGTCAGGTGGTATGAAGTCTGTAGCTTTGTTCTTTTTGCTCAGTATAGCTTGAGCTAGTCAGGGTCTTCTACGGTCCAATAGGTATTTTAAGATTATTTTCTCTATTTCTGTAGAAAAGGACATTGGCATTTTCTAATGCATATTTTATTGGCATTTTTAATGCCTTTTTAAATACCTATTTCTAACAGGTATTTTAAGATATTTTTTTCTATTTCTGTAAAAAGGGCACTGAATCTGTAGACTGCTTTAGGCAGTACAGTCATTTTTCTTTTTTTTTTTTTACTTTAGATTCTGGGGTACATGTGCAGGTCATGCAGGGTTGTTGCATAGGTGCATGCTATATCTGGCATTTCTCCCCATGTTATCTCTCCCCACCCTTCCCACCCTCTGCTGTTCCTCCCTTAGTCCCCCTCCCAACTGTCCACAATGTGTGCTGCTCCTCTCCCTGAGTTCACATGTTCTCATTGTTCAACACCTGCCTATGAGCAAGAACATGTGGTGTTTGGTTTTCTGTTCTTGTGTCAGTTTGCTGAGAATGATGGTTTCCAGATTCATCCAAGTCCCTACAAAGGACATGAACTCATAGTTTTTTTATGGCTGCGTAGTATTTCATGGTGTATATGTGCCACATTTTCTTTGCCCAATCTATCATTGATGGACATTTGGGTTGGTTCCAGGTCTTTGCTGTTGTAAACAGTGCCGCAATGAACATATGTGTGCATGTGTCTTTATAGTAGAATGATTTATAGTTCTTTGGGTATATACTCAGTAATGGGATTGCTGGGTCAAATGGAATTTCTATTTCTAGATCCTTGAGAAATTGCCACACTGTCTTCCACAATGGTTGAACTAATTTACACTCCCACCAACTGTGTAAGAGTTTTCCTATTGCAGTACAGTCGTTTTAATAATATTTATTCTTCTGATCCATGAGCATGAGATGTCATTCCATTTGTTTGTGTACTCTCTGGTTTATCTGATCTGTTTTGTTGTTTTCCTTATAGAGATATTTCACCTCTTTGGTTAAATTTATTTTGAAGTATATTATTTTTGTTGTCATTTTAAGTGGATTTCCTATTTAAATTTCTTTTTCATTTATTTCCTTACTGCTGTATAGAAACATTGCTGATTTTCATATGCTGATTTTGTGTCCTACAAGTTACTGAATTTATTTATCAGTTCTAATAGTTTTGTGATAAGGTCTTTTGTTTTTTTCAAGGCATAAGATCACGGAGTTACTTGTTTTTTTACTGTTGAGATGTTTGACTTCCTTGTATATGCTAGATATCAGTCCCCTGTAGGATGATTAATTTGCAAATATTTTCTGCACAAAAGAGAAATCTTGGCTTCCTCTTTTCTGACTTGAACACCTTTTATTTATTTTTTTTCTTGCCCAATTGCTCTGGCTATTACTTCCAGTTCTATGTTGAATAGGAGTAGTGATTGTGGACATTCTTGTCTTGTTTCAGTTCTTAGAGGAAAGGGTTTTAAGTTTTATTTATTCATTATGATGTTGTCTGTGGGTCTGTCATATATGCTCTTTATTGTTTTAAGGTATTGTCCTTCTATGCTTGGTTCATTGAGAGTTTAGTCACAAAGGGCTGTTTTATTTTGTCAAATGGCTTCTCTGCATCTATTGAGATAATCATGTGGTTTTTGCCCTTCTTTTTCTTTTTTATGTGATGTATCACATCTATTGATTTGCATATGTTGACCCAACTTCCATTCTTGGGATAAATCTCTCTAGTCATGGAGTATTATCTTTCTGACGTAGTCTTGGATTTGGTTTCTTTTGTGTGTGTGTCTTTGTCTGGTATTGCTACTGGGGTAATACTGGCCTCATAGGATGAGTCAAGGAGAATTGACCTTGAAGAGGAAAATCTTCTTCTTCAATTTTTTTAGAATTGTTTGAGGAGAATTGATAATAACTTTTCTTCATATGTTTAGTAAAATTCCACAGTGAATTCACCTATTCCCGGGTTTTCTTTGTTGTTGTTGCCAAGAGACTTTTTGTTACTGATTCAATCTCAGACCTCAGATTTCCTATTTCTTCCTAATTTCATCATGGTAAGTTGTATGTTTCCAGGAATTTATTTCCTCTGGATTTTCCTTTGTTAATATATAGTTGTTCATAACAATATCTTATAATCTTTTATATTTCTTAGGTATCAGCTATATTGTCTTTTTTAATTTCTAATTTTGTATATTTGGAGTTTTCTCTCTATTCTTAGTCTAGTTAGTGGGTTATCAATTTTATTTATCTTTCTGAAAAATCAACTTTTAATTTTGTTGATTATCTATATCTATATCTATATATGTATGTGTGTATATATATGTGTGTGTGTGTGTGTGTGTGTGTGTGTGTGTGTATATATATGTATGTATATAATTTAGTCTT
Source organism: Callithrix jacchus (assembly GCF_049354715.1). Classification (NCBI taxonomy): domain Eukaryota; kingdom Metazoa; phylum Chordata; class Mammalia; order Primates; family Cebidae; genus Callithrix; species Callithrix jacchus. Next base: position 113,504,780 of record NC_133507.1, read on the forward strand.
TATTTTGTTTAGTTATACTGACAGGAGAAAAAGACCTAGGCAGACAGTGACAGGTCCCCAGTGAAACTGGACCTACATGCCAAAGACAGCCAGAAGTCTAAAAACTGAGCTACCAGTTCCAGGTAGAGCCCATGAATGAAGTGCGAACTTCCTTGTGTTTTTTAGCCAGTTGAACAGTGTTTTTTTCCAGGCCAGCCCATTGACCAGTCAGCACACACTCCCCTATTCTGAGCCCATGAAAACCCTAGATTCAGCCTTATACATGGCTACTTGCCTTTGGGCCTCCTCTCACACAGATGGCTACCCACTTCAGGTATCTGCTCAGTTTTCAAGAGCTTTTCTGTTGCTCAGTAAAATTCTTCTCTGCCTTGCTCACTCTTTAGTGTCCACATACCTAATTCCTCTTCCTCTTAGTCGCAGAATAAGAATCTGGAACCCACCAAACAATGGGTATGAAGAGTGCTATAACCTGTGAGACTGTTCACCAAGCTATAGGAGTGAAAAAACTGCTGGGCACCACACACCCCAGTTCATTGAGCTGCTAGTGATGGGACTGAATGAGTGTGATATGCCCCAATTTGCCAACCTGCAAATGGCAGGAACGAGAGAGAGCTTTAGCATTTCTTGGGGTCTCAGATCTTGAGACTCCTGGTGTGAGGGCTGTGACACTCTTGGGGCTCTGCAGTTGCTGGCATCTCCAAATTTCCAGGTGCCACCGCATTCCCCTCATCCAGACATTGACATTCAAGGCAAGAGGGATTGCAACACTCCTGTTCCAACTGTGGGCTGAGTGCAAATACCATGGTGTTTATGGGATCTGGGTTGGGGTGTGAACCTACTGCAGCCTCATGGGTGAAGCAAGCAGAATGAGCCTGGTGACCCTGAGCAAGGCCCCAGGCAGAGGTCACAGCAGCTGTAGAGATTTCTGGCATGCAGCACCAAAACAATCCTGCAGCATTAATCTGATCTTTATTATTTCTTTCCTTCTGCTAATTTTGGGTTTGGTTTCTTTTTGCTTTTCTAGCTCTTTGAGATACATCATTAAATTATTTATTTGGAATCTTTCTAGGTTTTCTTTTTGTAGGCTGTTACTGCTATAAACTCCTCTCTTAGCACTGCTTTTGCTGTGTCCTAAAAAAGCTGAGTATGTAGTGTTTTCATTTTCTTTTCCTTTTTTTTTACTTTCAAGTTCTGGGATACAAGTGCAGAATATGCAGGTTTGTTACATAGGCATACATGTGCTGTAATGGTTTGCTGCACCTATCAACCCATCATGTAGGTTTTAAGCCCCAAATGCATTAGGTATTTGTCCTAATGCTCTCCCTCCACTCAACCCCAACCACTGACTGGCCCCAGCATGTGATGTTCCCCTCCCCGTGTCCATGTGTTTTCATTGTTCGACTCCCACTATGAGTGAGAACATGCAGTGTTTGGTTTTCTGTTCCCGTGTTAGTTGGCTGAAGTGTTTTCATTTTTATTTGTTTCAAGAAACTTTTTTATTTCCATCTTAATTTCTTCATTGACTCAATGGTCATTTAGGAGCATGTTGTTTACTTTCCATGTATTGGTATGGTTTCCAATGTTCTCCTTGGTGTTGATATCTAATATTATTTGATTGTGGTCTAAGAAGAGACAATATAATTTTAATTTTTTAAGAAAATATTTTTAAGACTTGTTTTGTATCCTGCTCTGTGGTCAATCCTGGAGTGTATTTTATTTGTTGATGAGAAGAATACATATTCTTCAGTCATTGAATAAACTTTTCTATAAACGTCTGTCAAATCCATTTTGTCTAAAGTCCACTGTAAGTCCAGTATTTCTTTGTGGAATTGCTGTCTAGATGATCTGTCTGATACTGAGGATAGAATATTGAAGTCCCTTACTCTCATTGTTTTGGAGTATACCTTTTTCTTTAAATCTAATAATATTTGCTTTATGAATTCAGGTGCTCCAGAATTAGAAGCATATTTATTTAGAATTGTGTTATCCTTTTGCTGAATTTATCGCTTTATCATTATATTGACCATCTTTTTCTTTATTTACTATTTTGCCTTGAAATCTAATGCTTAGAGTCAAAATAAGTATATAAGTATGGCTGTTCCCGCTCACTCTTTGTTTCCATTTGCTTGGAATATCTTTTTTTTTTTTTAATCCCATTACTTACATCTTATATGTGTCTTTAGAGGCAAATGCATTTCTTATATATAATTGCATACTGTTGGATCATGTCTTTTTTTGTTGTTGTTGTCTTTTGTCTGTTCAGCCCATCTAAATCTTTTAAATGAAGTATTTAATACATTTACATTCAAGGTTGTTATTGATATATGAGGTTTTGCTCCTGTTAACTGCTTTCTTGTTGTTTAATATATTCTTTCATTCTTTTTCTCTGATAATTTGTCCTTATGGTTTGGTAATTTTCTGTAGTGGTGCCAATTTGAGTTTTTCTTCTTTCTCATTTGTGTATTTGCTTTACAATTTAGTTTTAGGCTTTCTTTAATGTGTTTTCATGATGGTAACTATCATCGTTTCACTTCCCGGTTTAGATTACCTTGGGCATTTTTTTGTAGCACCAGTCTAGTGGTGATGCTTGCATCAGCATTTGCTTGTTTGGGAAAGACTTCATTTCTCTTTCATTTTCTGAAAAGTCATTTCACTGGATGTAGTTTCTTTTGTTGGAAGCTTTTTTTCTTTTGGCACTTTGAATATATCTTTCCTTTCTCTTCTGTAAAGTTTCTTCTGAGAAGTCCACTGTTAGTCTGTTAAGTGCTCTTTTACAGCTTGGTAGGGGCTTTTCACTTGCTGTTTGCAGAATTTTCTCTTTGTCATTGACTTTAGTAAGTTTGACAATAATGTGCCATGGAGAAGACCTTTTTGCATTCTAAATGATTGAAGATTGCTAGGTCTCCTGTATGTGGATGTCTAAATCTCTTACAATATGTGAGTTCTTATATGTTATTTTATAAATAGATTTTCCAATGAGTCCGTTCCTTCTTCACCTTAGGGGATATTGATAATTCATATGTTTGTTTACTTTATTCCTCCCATATCTTATGAAGACTGTGTTCATTTTTTATAAAACAAAAATTGGCTGACTGTACTATTTCAAAAGACCTGCCTTAAGTTTTGAGATTATCTCCTCTGCTTGTTTAGTCTATTGTTGATGTTTCTGAATATATTTTATACTTTATTAAATACATTCTTCAGTTTTAGTAAGTATTTTTGTTTGTTTTCTTGATTAAGATCTATCTCTGTCACATTTCTTATTTATATCCTGATTTATTTCTTCTGATTTATTTGTATTGTTTTTCAGAATTTTCTTATAATTTACTGAGATTCTTTGATATTATAATTTTGAATATTTTTTCAGAATTTTGTGAATTTTCCTTTTGGTTGAAATCTGTTACCGGATGATTATTTTGTTCCTTTGAAGGTATAATATTTCCTTGCCTTTTAATGTTTCTTGTATCCATACACTGGTATCTGTACATCTGGTTAATAGTCATTTCTTCCTTCCATTTTTTAGGGTTTACTTGTTTTTTTTTTTTTTTTTTTGAGATGGACTCTTGCTCTTTCACCCAGGCTGGAGTCCAATGGCACAATCTCAGCTCACTGCAACCTCTGCCTCCCAGGTTCAAGAGATTCTTCCTCCTCAGCCTCCTGAGTAGCTGGGACCACGCCTGGCTAATTTTTGTATTTTTAGTAGAGCTGGGGTTAACCATGTTGCCCAGGCTGTTCTCAAACTGCTGACCTCAAGTGATCCACCTGTCTCGGCCTCCCAAAGTTCTCAGATTACAGCCATGGGCCACTATGCCTAGCCTGGATTTACTTTATGGGGGGAGGACGTTTTCCTGAAGATGTATCAGTGGTGTTAATTGGGTAGGGCCCTTTAATTTTGATTCAGGGTACATGATGTTATGTAGCCTTTTTATGATTTCTTCAGTGCTAAACAGTGCCAGTGGTATCTGTTGGTTTAGGGTGTGGTTATTATTAGAGGCTATGATGAAGTTTTGCTGGGCACAAGGATGCCACATTGGCCACTTTTCTGGTCTCAGTGTTAGCAGTGGTGGACTGAGTATTCTTGATATTTGGTCCTAGGGCAGTGCCATTAGTAGGATCAGGCAGTTTAATTCTTGGGCCTCCAGGTAGCTTTCTTGGATGCTAGCTGTGGCAGTGGTGGGCAAGAAGAATGAGCAGATTCTCATGTGCTTGGACAGCCAGTGTGGTGCGGGCCTTGGCAGTATCAATGATGACACAACTCTTTGGATCCCAAGTAGTGCACATTGATATAGGTGGTAGCAATAGTACAAGGTTGCCACCCACAGCTCAAGACATGCAACTCTCTAGTTATCCTGCTTTCTGTAGCAGTGGAAGCACTGTGCAGAATGGAGAGGGACACTGTCTTCCATGCACAAGCCCAGGCATGGAGACTACACCCCCAGTCCCCACTCAGAGCACCTGACAGAACTCTGGTATTCCTACCGCATCCTCCAGCAGTAGCAGCAGGGGTGTACCCGGAGTGGTGTGTGGAAGAGGAAAAGGGGTTCCGCTTAATATATGTGAGCCGAGCATAGAGGCAGCTCCAATAATGAGAGAGGATTTCACTCTGTTTGCTAGGCTAAGCACAGAGTTTATGCCACTACTGAGAGTGGTGTCACTTCTTACAGCCCAGAAAGGGAACTCTCGGGCTCTGGGAAGCACGCGATTTGGATTCTCTTGTCCAGGGTCGGTCTTTTTAGTTCACTGTACCACCCTTTTCCCAGGGAGTAGTACTTCATATGAGCTAGCATACTGGAGATTACACACTATTTTTGGGTCCAGCCAATACCATTTTGCCATTGCTTTCCTGGTGGACACAGGGGGTGACAGTGGAGGTCCCAAGATGAGAGGATATGTGGACTATTGTTAGCAGAACAGAATGCAGTCCAGCAACAGCTGTATACTCACAATGGTGCCCAGTTGCAGCCAGTTAGGTTAGGGTGGCCAAAGCACGCGTTTCCTGTCTGGTGCAGTGCCTTCACAGGGTCTTATATTACCGTCCATTAGTGTCAAGGTTTCTGTGGGTGCGGGAGCTCGACTGTGCTTTGGATTGCAGCAGTCCACAGTGGATATCTGGACTACTGAAATTCTCTTACTTACCCTCTCTCCACAGTACTGAGACCTTCAAGGCTCCCAACCAATTTTGGCCAAATCAGCTACTCACTTCTTTCTTCTCTGTGCTCACGTGTTTTCTGGGACTTCTCTATTGTTCTCTTAGGTGTTCTATTTAAAGTATAATTACCTATTCATAATTTTGTTTCTTTTTTTCTAGTGGAGGGAGGTGTCCAATGTCTCTATACAGTGATCTTGTAGTAGGACCCTCAATTTATTTTTATACTTATGTATTTTAGTGTCAGCTTTCCATATTAGTCCATTTTTACACTACTGTAAAGGTACTACTGAGTAATTTATAAATGAAGTACTTTAATTGACTCACAGGTCTGCATGACTGGGGAGGCCTTGGGAAACTTACAATCACCATGGAAGGGGAAGCAGGTATATCTTACATGGTGGTAGGCAAGAGAGAACATTTGTGAGTACAGGAAAAACTACCATCATTTATAAAGCCATCAGATCTCATGCGAATTCTGATGGGGTTGTTTGGATTCTAGCACTGGGAATCAATAAACTGGACGTCCACTCAGAAACCTAATTAGAAAGGCACTAATTGTAAAGATGATAGATGGATAAATTTATAACAAAGGGAAGAAACCAGCCTAAAAAGGCTGAGAATACCCAAAATCAGAACCCTTCTTCCTCTACAGGGGATTACAGTTCCTCATCAGCAATGGAACAAGCCCTGAAGGAAGAGGACTGTGTTCCATTAACAGAAGTTGGCTTCAGAAGGTGGAAGATAAGAAACTTCTGGGAGTTAAAAGAACTTGTTCTAACCCAATGTAAAGAAACTAAGAACTTTGAAAAAAGGTTTGACAAAATGCTAACAAGAATAGACAATATAGAGAGGAATATAAATGAACTAATGGAGTTGAAAAACACAACATGAGAACTTAGCGAAATATGCACAAGTTTGAATAGCCGAATTGATCAAGCAGAAGAAAGGTTATCAGAGGTCGAAGACCAACTAAATGAAATAAAATGAGAAGACAAGAATAGAGAAAAAAGGATAAAAAGAAATGAGCAAAATCTCCAAGAAATATGGGACTATGTGAAAAGACCTAATTTACGTTTGAAAGGTGTATCTGAATGTGATGGAGAGAATGAATCCAAGCTGGAAAATACTCTTCAGGATATTATTCAGGAACTTTCCCAATCTAGCAAAGCAGGACAATATTCAACCCCTGGTAATACAGAGAACCACAAAGATATTCCTCAAGAAGAGCAACCCAAGGCACATAATCGTCAGATTCACCAGGGTTGAAATGAAAGAGAAAATACTAAGGGAAGCCAGAGAGAAAGGTCAGGTTACCCACAAAAGGAAGCCTATCAGACTTACAGCAGATCTCTCAGCAGAAACCCTACAAGCCAGAAGAGAGTAGGGGCCAATATTTAACATCCTTGAAGAACAGAACTTTCAGCCCAGAATTTCTTATCCTGTCAAACTAAGCTTCACAATTGAAGGAAAAATAAAATCTTTTAAACAAGCAAGTACTCAGAGATTTTATTACCACCAGGTCTGCTTTGCAAAAGCTTCTGAAAGAGGCATTATACATAGAAAGGAACAACCAGTATTAGCCTTTCTAAAAATATACCAAAACGTAAAGAGCATCAACATAAAGAAGATTTATATAAATGAATGAATAGCCAGTTAACATCAAATGGCAGTAACCCTAAATTTAAGTTGACTAAATTCCCCAATCAAAAGATACAGCCAAAATCTAACAGTGTGCTGCATCCTGACCCAATTCACATCCAAAGATACACAAAGACTCAAAACAAAGGAATGGAGAAAGACTTGCCAACCAAATGGAGAGCAAAAATAAATGAATAAATAAAAAGCAGGAGTTGCAATTCTCACATATAAAAAAAATAGATTTCAAAGCAACAAAGTTATAGTGGTAAAAGGATCAATGCAACAACAAGAGCTAACGATCCTAACACCCAGATACATAAGACCCATAAAGAGATTTAGACTCAATGAGACAGAAAATTGATGAGGACAACCAGGACTTGAACTCAGATCTGGAACAAGTAAACTCAATAAATATTTATAGAGCTCTCCATTTTAAATACACAAAATATACATTCTCCACTTTAAATACACAAAATATTGATCAGCCATTATTAATACCCATTTTTAGAATAAAGCAATATTCCTGTTCTCTCTCCCTCTTTTTCTTCCTCTTTCTTCCTCTCCTTCACTCCTTTTTTCTCCTTCTTTTCTTCTTTCCTTTCTAGAAAATAAAATAAAATAAATATTGAAATAAGGTAGCATTATTCTGACAATTCTTTTTTGCTCCTTCAAAGTTGTTTTTGCTCTTCTAGATTATTTACATTTTTAAATATTTTTTTAATTTAACGGCTTCAATTAATCTTTTTAATATGTTTCATATAGGTTATTCATGGTAAAAAAATCTTTTTTGTTTATTTTTTAATTAATTAATTTTTTAATTGCATTTTAGGTATTGGGGTACATGTGAAGAACATGCAAGATTGTTGCATAGGTACACACGTGGCAGTGTGATTTGCTGCCTTCCTCCCCATCACCTATATCAGGCATTTCTCTCCATGCTATCTCTACCCAACTCCCCACACCCCACTGTCCCTTGCCTATTTCCCCCCGACAGACCTCAGTGTTTGATGCTCCCCTCCCTGTGTCCATGTGTTCTCATTGTTCAACACCCACCTATGGGTGAGAACATGTGGTTGATTTTCTGTTCTTGTGTCAGTTTGCTGAGAATGATGGTTTCCAGGTTAATCCATGTCCCGAGAAAGGACACTAACTCATCGTTTTTGATGGCTACGTAATGAAAAAAAAAAAAAAAGAAAAGAAAAGAAAAAGAAAAAGGGAGTTCACTCACTATCAGAAGAACGGCATGCGGGAACTGCCGCCTTTAGTCAAATCACTTCCTTCCCTTGACACCTGGGGATTATAGATCCTACCATTAATAAGTGGGGATTACGATTTGAGATGAGATTTCTTTGGGGGACACAGGGCAAAATAATGTCACTTTCCCTTTCATATATTTTAAGCATGAAATTAATCCTGTGTGACTGACTCAGCTTAGATGTATATCTGTTGTGTCATGGTTTTTTTCTATTGTATCTATTGACTTAATAGCTTTTTCACACTCCGTGAACATAAGAAAGAGGTATTTTAATCACGTTGGTGGGAAATAGAGTGCTGTGATATTTTGGAGGCATGACTGCAAATACTTATCAAAAGCCTTTTGAATACATACACCCTTTAGCTTAGTAAATCCACTTTTTGATTTACAAAACAAATGACACATTGTTTATAATAATAAAAATTTTTAAAAGCTTAATTATTTCGTAAAGCAAAACTAGATAAGTAAATTAAGATATTCTATGTGAGTGACTCATCTAGAATCATTAAAAATAATGTGGTAAAAGTATATCTAACAATATGGAAAAGTGTTGTCATTATATTACTTAGTAAATACTAGCTGCTTATACAAATAAATGACTAATAGTTAAACATTAATGTGGAAGTTTTCATCTAATAAGACAATGCATTCTGTCTTTGGAAGATTCTACTTCTAGAAATTTTTTCTAATGAAAATTTTCTAATCTAGGTCTGTTCTATTAATGACCTCCAACAGTATAGATGCCAAATCCAATTGTTCTTCCATTTGGTAAGCAATTGTCTTTTCAAGTCTTGTTTTTAATCTTCTTGTTGGAGCATAAGTTTAAAATTCTCATTTATTTTACTTGTATTTCATGTAACAAGGTCTTATTTTTAAATTTTGGACAGGCTGAATTTTTGTCTATTCTGTTTTAAAAAACCTCATATATAAATATAAATCTAATCTTAAAATACTTGAGTGCAATGCAGTAACTAATGCCTGTAATTTCAACACTTTAGGAGTCTGAGGCAAGGGAATTGCTTGAGACCAGGAGTTTGAGACCAGTTTGGGCAACATAGGGAGACTCTGTCTCTACAAATAATTAGAAAATTAGCTGTGCATGTTGGCAAACACCTGTGGTCCCAGCTACTCTGGAGGCTGAAGTGGAAGGATAGCCTGAGCCTGGGAGGTAGAGGCTACAGTGAGCCATGATGTCACCACTACAATCAAACCAGGGCAACAGAGTGAGACAGTGTCTCAAAACATACACACACACACACACACACACACACACGCGCGCACGCGCAACAAATTGAGATTCATGAAGCACTATTACTTACATCATTAATTCTATGCTATATGGTGTTGGATTATTCTCTTACTTTTTCTTTCCTCTTTCCTTCTTTTTATTTCGTATTTCCTATTTCATTTTTTCTGGAGTCACATGACACTGCTAATGCTGACTAAACTTCTAATTTCCATCCAGCCCCCTAGGGTGTTTCTAATCTCCATCTTTTCTATTTAGAATTTGTAAATTTATACATAAAACAAAGCATTGCTTTTACCCCAGTTAAACTTTTTTATGTCCATGTACTTTATTATCTCAAAAATACATTTTGGTCTTGCTCTCCAAAGTATGCTATCCATTTCTCATAGCTTCCAGTCATCCACATACTTTTTCAACTTGCTTCTTCATTTTTCATTAAAAGTATTGATGAACCATTTTCCACTCAATACTATTAATATCCTTATAGGCAATAATTAATACCTGGTCATGTACATAACAACATAACCATTGGACGCCAACTTGAAACTACCAATAAATTCTGTAAGTCTGTGAATCTATCTTCTTCAGAGGTCGGCTTTAACTAGCATTTCTTAGGTAAACAACTCTTTAATTTTAAATGTAAGCCAGATTCTCTTAGCTCTTATTTTTCTGTAATGACATACAGCAAACATATATGTGTATATTCTTATTTTTTAAATTTATCTTTCCTTAGGTAGATTTAAAAAATCTGTATAAACAGAGACAAGTAATGCTTTGATCACCAATGTATTTTCAGATTTTATTGGAAGGCTTGAGGTATATTAAGTATTCAATAATTTTTTAAATTAGTTATTGAATTATTGATTCCATAGGATCCATATCATGACAGTTATATTTTATGGGATATATATACATATATATACATGTATATGTGTGTTTACATTATACATATATAAACATATAAATATATACACACATATATCTACATACATATAAATGTAGATATATGTATGTGTGGGGGGGGGAGAGAGAGAGAGAAAGAGAATGAGAGAGATTATTTTCCATAAATGGAAATTTTCTTGTATTAAAAAAGACGTAGCCTCAAAAAAATTTTTTTAAGTTTCCATAGTTACACCTTTATCACATGGACATAGAAATGGAAAGGGTCATTTCTGAGGAATCTTCCTGGGTTACTTCAGTAAGTCTTTTGGATGTGCAGAAGTCATGACTTACACTCTTGATTGTGAGTACTTGGCATTAGTGCCAATAGGTTTCCTGTAGGCGGTGCTATTAAGGTGAATCACTGGGACTAAAAAAAACCAAACCATTCTTGCCTTACTGCAATAGCATTGCACTGAGAGTAACACAGCTTCTTGTTACAGTCTTCTCTAGCTACACTTGGTACTATATGCAATGCCATGTGGAAAGAATTCCAATACTATCTTCATACCTTTGTCAAACTTTTGGTTGAATACTATTTTATTTTTAATGAAAGAAATATAAATATCTGAAACTTTGTATTGTACCTTTCTGCTTTTGAGAGTTTGTGTCTATGAATTTGTGTCTCAGATTACATATGGCTTTGTTATTTCTTTGTTGAATTCCTTTCTTCTTTGTTTAATCCAAGAAAATGCGAGCTAGGTACGTTTATAAACATTATGAAAGTTGCTAAATTCATTTTCAGAAATAAAATTCTCCAGTATACCCAGCAGCTTATTCTTTCCTTACATAAATTTATCATTGTGACAAGCATCGTCCTCCACTAAGCCAAGTAAATATAACTATTTTTCTCTCATCAGAGGTGCCTGACCCTTCTAATCTCTCATGTTATTTCTTCTTAAGTGTGGCCAGAAAGAAAATGTCTTTTATTTCAAATAAATTGTTTTATCTTTCATGTGGAATGCTCTTTTTGGTGAGTGCAGTTGTGTGTATGAGTGTGTTTAGTCTTTGAAATCACGTCTTTTCCAGATCAGGAGCCTGCAAATTTTTCCACAAAGCATAAGACAGTAACTATTTTATGTCTATAGATATAGTTGCAACTGCTTAATTCTACCCTTCTGTGGGAAAAAAGCCATAAAAAGGCATAAAAAATGCATATCTTGTATTGCAGTAAGATTTCACTTCTAGCTTATGATTGTAGATTTTTAACACATGCTCTAGTTTCCTGAGAAAACTAATATTTTCTATTTTTGCCTTATTTTAGGCTTTTTAACTTTTGATGACAAATATATCCATAGTGTTCAGAAATGATATCTCAAAATTAAAATTTTTTTTCTAATATTTAATAAAGAAAATACATGTGTAGACTTATACATTAAGTATATTTATGCATTTTTGCTATATATAGATTTCCCTTTAATTATTAGGTAAAATTATATTAGAATGTATATACTATTATTTTGGTTTTCTACATCATATTTATATCTAATTTCAGGATTTGGAAACACTGTAAAAAAGAAAAAAAACCCTTAAATAACCTATTTTGTTAATAGCTTTGTAGAGGCTCATGTTTGATTTCATAAAAATTTTATCTTTATATGTCTACATCCTATAAGTTTATTGGTGCGAAGACCAGTTTACTTCTTGGATTTATGTTATATATCTTTCAAAGTATGCTAATGTAATGGAATCACCAATACATATGCAATTTGCTTTACTTGGTTTTATTAAAGGCAGTGAAAAAAATAAAAAAAGGGAAAAAATCAAACTATTATCATGTAGGGTTGTAATTACATCTTTGAAGTTTTCTAAGCATCACCTTTTTAATCAGATAAGTAAGTTATCTTGACAGTCAGCATATTAAAGACTGCTGACTGACAGAAATAGATTGAAGAAAAAATTGTAATGCACCTTTATTAGAAAAATACTATTAATGTTAAACAATATCCAACATGTTGTTGTTCCATATGCATATTCATATGCATTTCTATATATTTTTGTTTCTGTACATGATTGTGTACTTACATATTTGCAGTTAGACAATACATCTTTAATATCCTGGAAGAAGAAATAACACCATTTGCACATGGATTCAATAAAAACTTATGAAACGTATAGAAGCATATTTATAACAACCTAATATGGATTAATACATTTTAGTTAAAGAACAATTTCAGCTTATTACCTAATTTGATAAGACATTTTTAACCTTCTAACAGAGTCAGGTAAGTAAATGTATCTCCTCTTTATTAATGAGGATACTAAGCTTACAGTTATTACTCATCTTGCTCACATTTTGTAATACACAAATTCCATTTTTAGAATTACAGACCATAATTAGAAAATTATGTTGTCTGGTATACACTCCCTTGTCTATATTAATTTTTTTTTTCCATTAAAAAAATCAAATTTTGACTCAAATATACAATAGATTGTATAAGACATAACTCAAACTATTTTGCTCTGCCATGCCATAAATAAAATTTCTTTTAAAATTACTTTTTATCTATGCTATATTCTTATGGAATAGGCAGGACAGGATCCCCCTCACTATTTTTTTAAAATAAAAAGCTAAAGAACAAAGATTGTTACATGAATATATTAATATAATACTCCCAGGACCACACAAACATTGTAGTCTTTGGCTTGTTTCTGGGGTAGAAATAGGAAAATTTCATCAAATATTAACAATGATAATAATGGTAGAACAATAAACCTTAGTACTCATAGGTAATTTAATATGTCAGGTGTTTTCCTAAATGCTTTGCTTATTAACCCCTTTCTAGAGATGAGGAAAGTAAAGACAAAAGCTAATAAAGACAAAAGCTAGTAAATGATGAACTATGGAGTCATTCAAACAATCTTACCACACAGTCTGGGCACTGACCAGAGCACTCTGCCTCCTCTTTTACTAAATTAAGTTCCACTGCATCCAAGAAAATAAGTATTAGTGATTAGTCATTGGTGCAAACAGTTGCAAAGTTAAGCAAGGTGATAGCTTAACAGTCATGAAACAGCTATATAAATATGTACAAAACAATACAAACATACCTTTGAACAGTAATTTACTTATTAATTGTTTCAGAATAGTTTCATAGACATTATTAGTCATGATAACATATCCAAAACTACAGCAGCTAAAAAATGTCAGTTTATGATTTTTATTTATTTTTCTTGATGAATTGTAATTTTAAACACTATATGTAAATGTTAATTCTTTATCAGTTTAAGATGTTACTTTTGACCTATTACCTTTTACACATGGTATCAGTGCCCCACATTACTCTTTAAACCTTTTCCTATTTCTGCAATTAGATCGTCCTCATGTTATCTAAGCAGTTAATTCTGTATACGTAAAATCTAATAAACAGATGTTATAATTTTATCCTTATATAAATATTATTCACTGAAGAGACATGTATTATAACTACATGGTGGATAAAATAAACAATTGAAAGAAAGTATTTTAAATACAAAGGTCAGGTGAATTTTAGTCTCTTGGAATTCCATTAAGCATTACAAAATCATACTACCAAGGACCATGTTTATCTTCAGTGAAACAAAACTCTTTTTCCTGAATCTAAATGAGCCATTTTTCTTTGATAAAAATATGTCAGATGACTGACTTCTGCTGCCTATCATTTAATTGCACACTTGCTAAATATCCTAAATTGACTCACTTGTTTTGTAGGCACATACATGTCTACCATGATTTTAAAAGATTATTTTATTGTACACCTCTAATTTGAATATATATTTTCTTAGATCCCTTGTCTATCTACTGTTTTTATATTATAAATGAATGAAAATGACATAGAACTAGAAACTCTAATAATAAAGAATCAAATGAAAATTTTAAAACTAAAAAATTACAATAGCAAAAAATAAAGTGTAGACGGGAGAATACACAGAAATGAGAGGAAAATTAAAGAGCAGCACATTGACAAAAAGTACTCACAGCTAGGTTGTGTGAGTTTTCCAAAGAGACCCTGAGACACAGCTTGGCATTCAGAATGTTTATTCCAGCATTCCCATGAGATTCACACTTTTTGGAGGAATGAGGAGGAGGCACTGCAGGGGAAAGGAGGAAGATATGTGTGTATTTTTTTTTTTTTTTTTTTTTTTTGAGACGGAGTTTCGCTCTTGTTACCCAGGCTGGAGTGCAATGGCGCTATCTCGGCTCACCGCAACCTCCGCCTCCTGGGTTCAGGCAATTCTCCTGCCTCAGCCTCCTGAGTAGCTGGGATTACAGGCTCGCGACATCATGCCCAGCTAACCTTTTGTATTTTTAGTAGAGATGGGGTTTCACCATGTTGACCAGGATGGTCTCGATCTCTTGACCTCATGATCCACCAGCCTCAGCCTCCCAAAGTGATATGTGTGTTCTTTTGGAAACTTTCCACATCCACATTTCTGTTCACTGCTGCTGAGATGCTGATCAAGAAAGTGTTTTTATATTTAATCTTCATTGATCTAAGGATATTCTGATCCCATGTTGAGTTAATGAAATCACTTTGGAGGAAAGTTACATGACATAAACATTATTTTTGATGACAATTTCAGTTAAAGGAAGAGTAGAACTGCAGTCAAGAAATAACAAAATCTTGCAGTCATTATTCTATCCAGCTTTTCTGCAATATGGATAAGCCACTGATAGAAAATGTTTCTGAAATCAATCAGAAATGATGTCCCTGGTGCCCTGGTGATCCATGTTTCTTTGTTAGCATAATAGTGGGATAGTAAAAAATTCACTTGAAAACAGCAAGCGTACAAGATTTTACCTATCACAAGAAGAAATCTATACTTATGCGTGTCTGCTGCATTAGTACATCCTGCCACAGTTATTCCGTCTTTGGCATTTTAGATTTCTATAGGGGTTGTCTCATCAGCTGTAGTTAATGTCTTTCTTGGGTAATAATGCCAAGGCAATGATGTTTTATTAGCATTATAGACTTGTTCTAGCATCAGATTTTCATCAGTGATACTTTAGCAAATTCATCAGTAAATTTCTCCGGGAAGGATCACTACACACCTTTAAAAATTTAATGCTGTGTATTTTCCTAAATTACTACAACAAGCCTGTTGAATATTCACAGTACCCTCCAATTTTCAGTTCATTGTAATAGATCTTTTCTTGTTTTATGATCAACATACCATTATGTGATATGTATTCACTACAATGCTCACATATCTACTCTTTCAATACATAATATAAATCTTTATTTTTTTGCTCTATGCAGTGTTTTTCTATTCATCATTAACTGTTCTTCATCACTTTCAACATAAAAGTCAACACTTTATACTTCTGTTTCTTCAGGATACAGTATGGTGGTTATTTCAGCACCATACTTTTCTGTAAGATAATTTACATTTACATCACTGTCCAGTTTCTCCAATGGCTTGACTTTCTATGTGATTGATAAACTTAAATGCTTTCTCACATTTTGTCACTGTTATCCATAGGGTTATATGCAAGACTTTTTGAAGTTTTCATCAATATCTTTACACCACATAGCAAAGGTTAAGCAAAAACAACTCAGTGAGCAATGCACATAGGTCTTGCTCCATTTTGGACATCATCAGGAACCTGCTGTTGATGCATCCAACCTGCATGCATGCCATTGTATTATTCTTTGTAGTTGTGCTTCATTAATATTTACACTTACACTTTGTAGATGTAAGTTTATTAATTTTTTTTCTGAAATATTTAATGTGGCATTAATCACTTCCAGTCTAGTCTTTATATTAAGCTGCTTAGTTTCTATCTCTAAAAGGTTGATTTACATTTTAAAATATATTTAAAATGTCTCTACAAACATATCCAATCTTTCTTCTAGCATTTAAATTATGAAATGCAAGTATAACTATTATTTCAATAGCCTTATCTATGAATTCTAACCTCTATAAACTCTGGGTTGCTTTCAATTGATTGATTTTTTTATTATTATAAGTCATATTTTCTTCATTCTTTGCATACCTATGTTTTATTAAAATACCAGAAATTGTGATTTTACCATTTTGGAAACTAAATACATATGTATTCTTATAAGTATTCTTGAGATTTGCTCTTGGATGCAGTTAAGTTACATGGAAACTGGTTTATTCAGTCAACTCCTGCTTTGTCTATTAACAGGGAGGGACCTGTTCAGCATTTAAGCTAGAGCTAATTGTTCCTCACTACTGGGTCAAAGCCTTTCTGTATATTCTGTTCACTGAGACATAATTATAGATGTTTTTCCCAATCTGACTAGTGGGAATAGAAAAACTTGAGAAATTTACCAATCTAATTCTTATCCAATAAATGTGCATAGCATAAAGAAATGCAATAATATATAGTAAGAAGAATACACGATAATCATATTGAATTTATTTCAGAGATACAAGGTAAGTTTTCCTCAAGAAATGAGATGAGGCCTTTCACTGTTTTAAAAGAACTGAAAATAAATTTATATGATCATCTCCATAGATGAAGAACACTATTTAAAAATATTAACACTGAAATATAAATTCCAGTCTTGGCTGTTATAGATTTATAACCTGCTACCCTAAACAATTATAAAAGCAAGACAAAATATGTGAAAAGTTTGTTTACACTATTGGAAAGCAATCAAATAAGGGAAATATTAAGCTCTCATTTAGTTTAGCTTTTACCTTAAAAGCATTTTTCAAAATGCATTGCAGATAAATAAAACACTTACAGATAATGGCAGTTTTACTAGATGGAGGAAATAGATTTCAGAATTCTAGGCTGCCAAAGCCATTGGGATTTGGGGGGAGGTGAGTTACCTGAAGACATCCCCAAACATCTGTGTAGAAAGTCTCCTAAGTATATGTACGAATAAACTTTTGAGTTTCTGGGAAGCTAGAGTTGAGTAGCTGAAGAGAGATTTCAGAGGCTACACATTGCATATTCCATCAGTAAATGCAAAATTAAAATAGGTAAAGTCTGTAGCCAAGCATTAACAACATCAAGATGAAGGATTGTAACTGCCTGCCAAGAAAACAAACAAAAAAAAGGTAATGTTCTTTAGAGGAAGATAACATAAACTGGAGCCTTTATATTTATTATCTACAAAGTATATAAAATTAAACATTTCTGAATATGTAAGGAAATAGGAAAGTGACTGATAAGAGAAAAAAATAATCAATGAAACCCTACCTGGAAATGGTCCATATATGTTGCTGATAGCAGAAAAGGACTCAAAGTAACTACCTTTAATGCGGTAAATAAAATAAGAAAAATATGGGATAGATCATTTCAAATAGGAATTCAAATCTACAAAATAACTATAAAATCTATAAAAATAACCAAATAGAAATCTTAAAATTAAAATACTCAAAATCACATTAAAAGTTCTTTTGATGTATATAGAAAAGAGCCAAAGATTAATTGAACTATGGAATAATACAAAGTATCCAAGATGAAAAATAGGTAAAAATTTAAATAACAGAAATACAAATGATAAATATTTGTATTACATGCTGGATACATGTCAAACATGTGTAATATAAGTCCCAGAAGGAGAGAAAAGAGAATGGATCAGAAGAAATATTTGAAGAACAAACAAAACAAATAAATGGTCAAAAATAGTTTCGTGTGATGAAACTTCAGATTCAATAATCTAAATAAATTTCAAGCCTAATAAATAGAAATGAAACTAAAACCATGTCATACTCAAATTTCTGAACATTTCTCAAAGACAGAGGAAGAAAAGAGCAAAGGTAAAAGCCATATTACCTTCAAAGGAGCAAATTAAGAAAGCTAGATGGTAATGGAAACATACATTTAAATTGTTTAAGACAAAGACTGTCAATCTAGAGTCGTGTAGTTAGTGGATATCTTCTACAAAATAAAAGCAAGACAAATATATTTTCAGATAAAAGAAAGAGCCGGTCTCGGTAACTCACACCTGTAATCCTAGCATTTTGGGAAGCCAAGGCGGGCGGATCATGAGGTCAAGAGATCAAGACCATCCTGGACAACATGGTGAAACCCCGTCTCTACTAAAAATACAAAAAATTAGCTGGGCGTGGTGACGCATGCCTGTAGTCCCAGCTACTTGGGAGAATTGGTTGAACCTGGGAGGCGGAGGTTGCAGAGAGCCGAGGTTGTGCCACTGCACTCCAGCCTGGCGCCTGGTGATGGAGTGAGACACTGTCTAAAATAAATAAATAAATAAATAAATAAATAAATAAATAAATAAATAAATAAATAGAAAGAAAGTCTATTGACTATTTCAAAGAGCAATAATAATGTTTTATGAGATCTATAACGTTGGTGAAAGCATAATACATGATGTTAGTGGCACAAAGTGTGAGAGAAGGCTCAAGGGGTATAAACAGAAAATGTGTTATTTCAAAAGTGAAAGAAATCAAATGTATTCTTTAGATAAGAATGCATGTTGCAATCTCTAGGCTAACCACTAAAATAATTGTAACAGACCGTACATCTAAATAGCTGATACTGTAAAGGAAGAAACGGTTTTATAAAATTATTTAATCCAGAAAACAGACAAAAAACAGAAGGTGATGAGATAAAGTAAAAAGATAGCAATTTGGTAGACAGAAAAACAATTATATCAGTGATTATGCAAAATGTAAAAGGAATAAAACAATTTTAAATCTCCAACTATATTGTCTTTTGAAAATTTATAAATTCAAAAAAGCACATTTTAAATTACTCAGGTGTCAATGGTAACATCACAGTGTCAGTGAGAAACTTTATGAAGCCTGATAATAATAAAAATATATATTATCCAAATTTATAGGCTATAGTTGATATAATGCTTAGAGAGAAATTTGGAGCTTTATATTACTATGTCAAAAAAATGAAAATTGTATAAAGCATGCATCTCACAAAGCTGAAGAAAAACAGCAAGTTAAATATAAACAATACTACCCTTTTAATTCCTTGGTAGCATTTCATAGTATTTCATACTAAATGTCAACATCAAGCTTCTATTATACTTAAAACTAAGTTTATGATTCAGATGTTAGAGGTGAGTTAAAATCTGTTAAAAGATGAGTTTCAAACTTATGGTTTATAAAAGAAGACAAAATATATAATTATTAACAGATTTAAATTTTGGGAGAAGAGCATATAATAATTGTAAAATAAAAGCCATTTTAAAATACAAAAATATTAAAAAAATAATTGAATATACATATTGGTGTATTCAGTCTACTATTTTATCCATCTAGATAGCTGGTTATACCTACTATAAGTATAGATAATTGTAATATATTTCCAAAATATTAACCACAGTTATTGTTGGGTTACATGATGACTAATTTTGTTAATTTTTGCATATTTTCAATATTCTTATAATGAACATTATTATGTAATAAGAATTTTTAAAGAAGCACTAATAAATCCCATAATTAGGACATTTTAAATTACTTAGATATATTTTTGTAATTCTCAAAAGAAACATAAACAGCTATTGTTTGTACCTCCTATGACAGATTTTTTAAAAATCAGAGTTTTCTACAGAAATTTCAAGGAATTTTGATTCGATTATTTAATCAAATTAAATTCTTTATCAACTAGGTTTTTTTTTTGCATTTAGAGATGAGCTAAAAGGCAACAGATATAATTACATCAGTAAAAATCTATTGTTATTAAAACTTTTGTCTTCTCATAATTTCATTTCAGAGAAACATTTTAAATGTTATCCTTTAAATAAGGCAGGCTGCATTCAAGTTTCCCCAATGGTCATAATACAAGAGGGAGATGTATTAAAAGGTGTCAGAAATAAAAAGCTGATATACTTGTTATCAAATCATTGACATTAAAATCGAAGAAGACCTTCAAACTAAATGTGATTTTGAATCAAATCACATAGAACATATTAAAATATATAAATCATTTTATTCACAATTTAATAGTGCACCTACATAAGCAGACCATATATATATATTTAGGAATGCACGTGTCAGGAAATGTGTGATATAATATGTTCGATTTTTAAGTGTTCTATATTTCATCTTTAAGTAGTTTTAATTGTACCACAGAGCATATAATTAGTGCTCATAAATTATTCAAAAAGT
This sequence comes from Callithrix jacchus, assembly GCF_049354715.1. NCBI lineage: Eukaryota > Metazoa > Chordata > Mammalia > Primates > Cebidae > Callithrix > Callithrix jacchus. The sequence continues at coordinate 113,525,057 of NC_133507.1, forward strand.
AGATACATAATATTTAAAAAGCAAAATTACTCCTTAATAGTGTCCCACTTTATATTTGATAGAATTTTAAATAATGTTATACATAGTCTTCCTTATACAATGGTAATTTGCAGTAAAAAAAAAAAAAGAAGAAAAGAAATTAACAACATAACATTGAACATTATTATAATTTGGAATTACACAGTTTTGTTTTTAACTTCAAAGTTGTACTCTGAACATCGGAACAATTTGGAAAGCCCTGTGACCATTACATCTTTTCTGTGTAGTTCAACCTTGTTAAAAATACTTGCTAATGAATTTGGAACCAAGTGCTTGCAATCACAAAGTGCGAATTAAGACTTCTGTTACCATTAATGTAAGTAAACACCCACAAATCAGGACAAAATGGATCCCTACATTCTAAACCTTGAAGCTTTTATGAGAAATAAATTAACCATAAAATTAGAGTGCAGGCAGTTTTCTAAAGAAAAAAATTTTAAAGGTACTCTAATATACTTAAAAGGCAATACTTCCTTCACAAATTTAGGCAGAGACACATAAGTTGAACAAGGCAATTGAAAATTGGGCAAGATTTAGATTCCCATTAAAATTGGCCTTTGCTTAAGTTTTTTGAAAGTGAACTAGACTCACTGTAAGCTGCTGCTGCTGCACTATGATAAAAAATAAATAAATAAAAATAGATAAAATGTTCCCTTATTGCCTTAGAGTCCTCAAACCTAGATATTCACAGAAGTCTCTCCAAAATGATGCCGACTTCCAAGATTACTATTTCAGAGCAGAAGAAATAATTTTTTGAAGGGCATGAAAAAATATAAAACATTTAAAAAATGCAGACAAATGTGTATGTTTAAGGTTTTTTAATAAAAAGGAATTTGTATTTTTTTAACATGCACTTGTTTTAAACTTTCAATTTAGAGATAAGTGTGTATAAAAACATGTACATTTAAATACTGCGCATCTACAAAGTAATTATAAGATAAGATCATTTAGAAGGATAAGATCTTAAGAATACATGAACACTAATCTTTTTTGGTGTTACAGTGTAAAAATATAAATTTTATAAATATGAGCCATGAAGCATTCTCATCAGGTTTCATTACAAAACATGAGACCAAGTCCTGAAAGGCTGATTATATTAAATATCTTGACATACTTTGTTTAAGTCATGTTAACTTTAGCTTTATCACTATTTAAAGTTACAAAAATACTTTAAGAGCTTATTATAATTTCTTTCATATATCATTTGAATTTAATGAAATAAACTAAGGCATATTTCATATTTCAAAACATATATGTTCACGATTTGTTAGATCTGATTTAAACCACTCAGCTTAACAATGTACCTTTCTTTAAGCCTTGCTTTTATCATTACAATTTCAATTTTAAAACTAAGACAAGATTTTGAAGGATCAAAGATAGTGTCCTTTATTTAGATGAAGTCAGTCAAGGAGGATTTAGTTAAAACTTTAATGTTAAAACTTTAAAAATTTCCAGACTGTTACTATGGCAATACTTATTTTTAAGTCAAAATGGTTGGCATTCAGAATTCAGTTTAGAATAATTTTAAATAACCTTTGTTCTCTAGCCCCTAGTTCCTAACATGATTGCCTCAGAAATCTCACTGAAGTAAAAAATATATATACAGAGAGACATCTGATTAGAATTAACATATATATATATGTATATATATATATTTAATTTCAATCAGGTATGTGTGTATACATCACACACACTCACACACAGGCAAATTTTGAGAGAGAGCAAGCAAGAGACTGAGTTAGAAACAATCTCTGTTCATTCATAATTCCATGTTGTTTCCTTATTTTAGACATTCCCATTCTTAAAGAATGGCCATCTGGGATATAATATTCCCTTTTTTGATGAATTTTAAAAGGATGTTGTATTTAAATATTTCAGATCTATTTATATGTGTAAGAAAGAATATAATCAAAACCTGTTTACTTATCACCCAAATCAAGTTAAACCTGTTTCTGTCTTCCACTTCATTCCCTTGGTAATTTTATCTCATGCATTTTTTTCTATCTTTATAGACAGATCCTTAAATTATTGATAATAAGTTTTCCTGTTTTAAATCTTGACCAAAGTACTTTTATATTGTTTGTATTTTTCTATAATTATAGTTTTGCCGTAAGTTTTTGTTTGCAATTCTCTTCATTGGCTTATATGCCGTGTATTAAACACCAGATTATTCATTTTTGCTTTTGTACAATTTTTATTGTTTGAATATATCCCTCATATTTATCATTCCTCCTCTGCTTAATATATTTGTTTCTGTTGCTTTCCAATATAACACCTAATGCCATTATTCTTATGCATTTCTATCTCTAGATGCACATGTAGAATTTTTTTTTTTTTTCTGGTAGGAGTCACTGAAAGTTGAATTGTTGGTCCTTAATTTGCACAATTACATTTCCCTCAGAACCGGGTTAGAGTTCCTGTTACTTTACATCCTCAACAGTTTGTATTTTCAAAATTTAATCTTTTATTAATCTGAGGTTACAAAATGGTATATTCTTGTTTCTTTAATTTTACATTTTCATAATTACAAGTGAGGTTGTATATCTTTACATATACACATTGCCCGTTGGGTTTTCTCTTCTGTAAATAGCCTAATAACACGTTTACCTAATTTTATTTTGGTTATTGTACCGGATTGCCTGTTTCTTTCTCTTGTTATATTCTCTATATAGCAGGGACCATAAGCATAATTCATTTGGAAACTTTGTCCGTAGTACATTTTGCAAATGACATGTGAAAGGCAAGACAGAAACCATGTTTCTCTTCCACTGAAAGGTGTTCACAGATGTACTGGCTTTTGTTGGTTAAGCTTTCTTCCTCCTACTTTTGTTTCTTTGCAAATCAAAACTTTGATGCTGCTTTAAGCAGTATGGTCATTGCCAGTGGTTTCCTGTGACTTTGAAATTTTATTATTGTCTGTAAGCTGGGAACACAATTGAGATCACTCAGTGGCCTTCCCTGTCTTTCACCAGGCTAATACACATATCAAATCTGTTATGCTTGAAATACATAGTTGGTGTTTCCTCTCCTGAGTGAACCTTGATTGATAGAGCTATTGCATCTTTTTATTGATTTACTCTGATAAAACCGGAATACTCTGGTTTTTCTTCAGATCATATAAATCTTTCACCTTTTTATTGATTTATATAATTTGTGTATCTTCTAGGTACTTATACTTTTTAGGGTTTATATGTTGCAAGTATCTTTTGCAATCTGTAGTTTATCTTATTTTGTTGATGATGTATGACAATCAACAAATGTGTTCCATTTTAAACTATTAAAATAAATTAATATTTTACTTTTTAATTTTAATCTTACATAACAATCCTTTACTTATCCCTATTTTTTTTAAAAAAACTGCTATCCTAACGTTTTATTGAAGTGTTGTAAAATTTTCGATGTCATCATCAAGTATAGTTTTTATGTATGTTTTTCTTGACAGAAAACAGAAAATTTTAGCTTTATTCTTTGCCACTATTTCTTAATATCCAGTTTTGGTATTGTGTCCTTATCCACAAGCATGGTATATTTCTATTTCTTAAAAATATTATATTATATGTTAATAAAAATCTATATTTTTCTCAAACAAGTGGTATGTATATTTTATTAGATATATTCTTCGCTACCTTTTAGTTGTGTTACCAATTTTTAATGATAAGTTTTCAGATTAGGAGGTCTATTTATTGATGTTATATAGAAAAAAATGCACTGGTTATGTTCATATTATATTCAGTAAACTTACTTGCTTTATTTAAATGATTTGCTTACAAACTCTCATGCTTTGTTATCAAATGTTTTAAAAATAATGACAGTTTGTTCACTGCCAAATTTATTATTTTTTATTTTTTTCTTTGTGTCCTCTTATTCTGTCAGCTTAGACCTTGAACACATTGTTGCACAAAAATAGCAAGTGCCAAGAATTTTGTGTTTACAAAATTAAAAACATCTTGAATTTTGAAATTTAAGATGTCTTCTGGTAGATAAACTTTATTGGGAAGGAGTTTATGTTCCAGTCATAATTTCATAATTTCATTTTAAAAAATATTCACTTTTAGGAATCAAATATTTTTGTAACTAATATTTTAAGTATATATTAAATTGCACATGTGAAAAACCTATAGCCTCTGAGAACTTAAAAAAAAAAACACAAAAATTAAACTAAACTAAAAACAAAGATATTTCTCAATTATAAATATAGGTGATTCAAATATTAGTATGCAGCAGTACATACAATCCAGAAATATATTAATTGGATCATGTTTCCCAAAAATATTTATTTAATAAATGTAAGAATGGTAATTTATTAACATCGAATTGAAAATCCTAAGGAAGATTTTTTTTACAGACATAAATCCTGGTTCTTTCTCTTAATACTGTGTCCTTAAGCACACCATTTACTCTCCATAATACTTTCTTTTGAGTTAATTTAATTCTTGTTATCAATAAGTTAATAATACCCCAGACTTTATATTTTAATGATTTGTGAAATGTTTTTAAATAGCATATATGGATACCACAGAAACATTCATTATTGTTGAAAGTCTTGGCTATTGGATCAATATCATCATTTTTGTTTTAAATAAATAAATTAGACAAGAAAGTAATTACTCAAAGAGAATATGAATTATTATCATCTTCTGACTACATTATTTCTTTGAATATGTTTATATTTCAGATATAAGTAACATTTTAATTGAGTGTGAAACTGGCAAAAAAGATATATGGAATAATACGAACATAACCTAAATGAGGTCCCTTAAATTAGTGAAATATTATGGCTATTTCTATAATTAGTGTTCAGAAATCTGGCCACTTAAAGAGTCAAATATATCTGAATGGTTATCTTAATGTCAAGTTTTTGGTTGATTTTGTTTTCTTTATGAAATATTCTTTCTTATAAATCTTACTCAAAGCCTACATTAGTTTTATAATACTAAAGAGAACAATATTTTCATAAGAAGCAGTGGACTAGAAGTTTTCCCATTATCTTTGATTTTTTTTTATTGTTGTAGATTTCAGAATCAGAGCTGAAAACAAGGACTATAGAGTACTTCGTTTCTTAAGAACCCTCATTGACAACTAGGGCCACACACTTTTCCCTCAGAGCCAAACCAAATTGCTGCATGTTCTTACTTACAAGTAGAACTAAACATTAAGTGAACATGGACATTAAGGAAACAATAGACACTGGGGACCACAAAAGTGGGGAGGGAGGCAAGTGTTAAAAAACAACTTCTTGGTTACTATGCTCACGTTCTGGGTGATGGGATCTTTTGTACCCCAAATCTCAGCATCATTCAATATGCCCATTAACAAATCTGCATGTGCACCCCTGAATCGAAATAAAAGTTAGAGGAAAAAAAAAAGGCTGTAGATTCACAGGAGGATGAAATAGAAGAAAGATTAATAGAAAATATACAAACCAAATGCACAAAGAAAAAGAAACAGAATAGTAAAAAAGAGAGTAGAGGAGACATGGAACACTGGGAAATTTTCTACCATATAGTTACAGTCCAGAACAAGAGTCAAGAGATGGGACAGAATTAGTATTTGATAATATAATTCCAAAATATTGTAAAAACTTTTGAAAGACACCAACTCAAAGAATCAAGAACATCTGAGAACCCCCAAAAATAAAGGAAAAGTGTACCATAGCACAATTATTCTCAATGTTTGGCTGCAGGAATGCCATCATCATCACCAGGGAAATTGTTAGAAATACAAATTCCTGGGCTCCACTTCAGGCCAATTAAATCTGAAACTCTGCCTACAGGACCTGGAAATCTATATTTCAACAGGCCCTTCAAATGAATGCTTTAGAACTACTAAATACATTGATGGGGAAAAAAGTAAACAAATCTGATTAACAGCAGAAGAAAGTAAGACAAATATAATCACAATGTTGTAAGCTAATATATAGACCCCAAATATAGCAATTTCAATGTAATTATATTTTCTAATTTCCTTTTTTTAAAATTTTTTATTGCATTTTAGGTTTTGGGGTACATGTGAAGAACATGCAGGATAGTTGCATAGGTACACACGTGACAGTGTGATTATTTCTAATTTCTAAGCATGCAAGTGATCCGGCAAACGACCATGTAGATCTAGCAAGTGCATTCGTGTGGTAGCAAGAGTTTAGACTAATTTAGTGTTATATATAGAACCAGTGTTAGCTCTGATTTTACAAGGCCATTTTTCACTTTGAAGAATGATACATTTTGACTTGTATGTGCACTATTTTTGTAAACTGTTTCTTTGATTAGAAAAACTATGCGAAGAGTCTTGGGGAGAGCATGCCATTAAAAAATATTTTCTTTAAATTGTTATATGAGGAGCTTTATTTCTGTGAAAATACTTGAGTGAACATTGATCCTACTCTTCCTACATCCTGAGCCATTGGATGTCGGACTTTTGAACTGCAGGTTTTATATTAATGGAAATCTTACAGAGTTTATACACTTGTTATCAGAGATTAACTTAAAACATAAGCAAATATGTGCATTGTTTTATTACAAGATGGATACATACTGTTGAAATTTCTATTTTGTCATTTAAAAATAGCAAAAATATTGTTTAGGCTAAGAACAGTTTTCCAATATGGCTTTAAGATAAAAATAGATACAAGTTAGACATTAAAACATCACTTTCAGGGGAAAATTTATTAGGCACAAATAATTCTCTTATTTTACACAAGCTATCTATAAGTGGAAATTTTGAGCCCCCTGAAGCAGTATGTGAGTTGTCAACATTAAGAAAAGTGTGATTACCTATAGGTAAAGAAAGCTGGCTGTGTCTTGCTTTATTTAAGATGACCTCACAGAGAATATCAAGGGCAGTTTACCTTTTGCTAATTTCATATATTCTACACTGTGGGTAAGAGTTGACCAGCAAAATTAAATGGATTTTTGTGGCATTTAATTTACACAAATTCAATAATGATGTGTATATTTAAATGTGTTTAGAATGGTCGTGAAAAGGCCAAGGTGAAAGAGAAAAAATGTAAAACTCTGCCCACTATATTTGCTTAGTATCCCACTTTTGGATGAAGGCAGGAGGTCTAAGCAGCATCCCTAAATTTAATAGAAGAGGAACACAGTTATGTATATATTAGGCAGATTATGAATACAATTTGAACTTGTGTTTTTAGAAAGAATGTTACATAAGTAGCATTTGTTCCTGTTGATAATTATGTTTGAATAAATATTCCTTCATATTACAGAGTAATATTATTTTAGACACTGAAGGGTTGAGGGGTATTAGGCCATTTAATCCCATTTATTTCACTGAGTAGAAAAATAGAGCATAGAGAAGTTAAGTGTATCTCTTGAAATGTTTCACTTGAATCCAATGTGAAATGTTAGATTTTATTGTAATATATAATTACCATTGTAATTATTGAGCAGACTGTTGAGGCAAACTTTAAAAGTTTAAAACATGTTCTCAAATTCTTTGACTCTCTTTCCATCAAGAGTTGGGGGTCTATGTACCTTCCCTTTGAATCTGAGAGGCTTGTGAGTATGGGAGTGGAGCTCAGCTATCTATGTATTAACAGGCTTTCCAACTGAATGCTGGAGAAACACTACATACAATACTTTAGTGTCAATCATATAGGATAAAGTGTCACCCTGTAGCTTCTAAGGCTGTGTCATACAAGTTATTACATCTTCTACTGAAATGTCTTAGAATGTTTGCTCTTTGGACTATTTCATTGGGATTTTCTTTTGGAACCCAGTCACCCTACCATATGACTGTGATATATTATGGGGTTACAAATAGGTGCAATAGTAGCCAATCTTTGCTAAATTTAGCTTTTGAGTCTTCCTAGTACATGCTCCAGATACGAAGAAGGCTTTAAATATTCTATTACCCAACTGTCCAAGTAATCACCAACTGTTCAAGTCTTCCCAGCTGAGGCACCAGACATCATTAAACAGAAATTAGACATCCCAGCTATGGAAATCCCCAAATCCCTGTTTCAAAGAGTATTTGATAATAATAAACTAGTTTTTCTTTTATAACACTCATTTTGGAAAGGTTCGTTATATAGTTATAGATCTATGAAACATTAGGCAAAGAAATCATCATATTAATAATTATAGTTTATAATTCTTGAGCATTAATTATGTATCACTACCTTAATAAAAATCATTTCACTTGGTCTATCATCACATTCAGAAAGATAACAGAAAGCCATAAATATTTAAATAAAACATCTGTGTCTCAAAAAATTCACTATTTTTTTCTTTTTAAATGTGTACTGCAACCACTCAGAGTTGCAGTCCAATTACTGAGAGAGATAAATGAGAAAAAATATGTATATGGGTGTTTCTAGCCCAAGGAGAAAAGTTAATGATTTCATGGAGTTATAGAATCAAGAAAAATAAAAATTTACATAGTAGAAAAACATGCTTAGTAGACGATGTTAAAAGAGGTGATGTGTTAGGCCATTTTTGCATTATTATAAATACCTGAGGCTGGGTAATTTATAGAAAAAAAAGAGCTTGAATTGATTCACAGCTCTCTTCAGGCTTTATAGGAGTTAGGGTGCTGACATCTTCTTGGCTTCAGGTGGGGGCCTCAGGAAGCTTGCCATCATGGCAGATGGTGACAAAGGAGCCAACATGTCACATGACAAGAGCAGGAGTCAGAGAGGGAGCCGGAGAAAGAGAAAGTGGTGGGTGTGGTCCAGTGTTTTAAGCAACCAGATCTTGCATGACTTACTAAGAAAGAACTCACTTCGCACCAAGGGGATGGTACTAAACCAGTCATGAGGTCTGTCTCATGAGCCAGTCAGGCCTTACAGGGCTCCACCCCCAATTATATACTTTTAGTAACTTTAGTAATGAGTAATAAAATTTGTAACAACGACAACAACACAGTGTTTTTAGAAGAGAAATAAATAATAATTAGAAAAAACAGAAGGAATGTCAGACTCACATTTATGAAGAAATGGAGCCACATAAAGAGAGAAATAAAAAAATGAACATAAATATTTTCAATAAAATAAAGTCAAAATATGTTTCCTATGAAGTATATATCTAAAAATACCAAGATAATTTAAGTCCTCTAGATTAATTTAGATTTATTATAGGAATCACAGAGAAACTTTTTTTTTCGACTTCCCTATTCAATATCTAAGACACCAAACACGTAAAAGACATCTGAAAGCAAGGAATATCATTTCATGCCTTGAAACTGAGTGCCAGTTTTACTAACTTTGGGGTCACTGGAACTGGACTGGGAAAAAAGTCTCAGTTCATCCAAACCAAACCACTTGAAAATTTGTAAAACATTGAAAATGAATTGTCAACTTATAGGTTCATTTTAGATTAGAAATGGATATATTCTCCCTTACTCTGAATAACATAAAATTTAAAGTAAAAACAATATTGTATAATAATGCAAAAAGACAATGTAGCTTAGGATTTCCATGAGTGGAATTAGAAAAAAAGAATGCTTGGATCGGGTAATGAGCACTTTCCTGCATGAACTAGGATATATGATGATACCTGTGTTTATAGAAATTTTATTTTAATTATAAAATGAGGTAATATGTGTGAAGCACTTAGTACACTGTCAGACATGTATTAATACTCAGCACACGACAGTCATTATTACTAGTTATACAGATTAAGCAGGTATGCTTTCACCCCAACGCTTTTTTCCATGCATTCCTTCCTCTTAATACTCATAAAAATATTGTGATAAAGGCGTTTTCTTTTTTTTTTTTTGAGAAGTAGTTTCGCTCTTCTTGCCCAGGCTGGAGTGCGATGGCATGATCTCAGCTCATCGCAGCCTCCACCACTCCTCAGCCTCCTGAATAGTTGGGATTACAGGCACATGCCACCCCGCCCGGCTAATTTTGTATTTTTAGTAGAGATGGGGTTTCTCCATGTTGGTCAGGCTGCTCTCAAACTTCTGACCTTAGTTGATCCTCCCACCTCCACCGCCCAAAGTGCTGGAATTACAGGTATGAGCCACCATGCCCGGCCTGATAAAGACATTATTTTTATGTCCACTTTAATAACAATTACTTTTATGTGTAGTGAACTTATATATCTATTGACAAGAAAAGCTAAGGTTAGTAAATCAGTTATGTATCTACTGACAAGGAAGCTAAAGTATATAGTAAACTCAAATATATACCCCAAAGCTATACAACTGGTATTACTATTATTCCCACTAAGAGGGAAATATTTAGAGATTTGTCTGAAAGGTAAGAAAATTAATTTCTTCCTGTTTAGTTGAGAAACAAAAAAAAGCAAATATTTGTGATTTTATCTATGCTAATTTTAGTATATATTGAAGAGTGATACTATTACACATATTTTGTTAACAGTATAAAAATGTTAAATCATTAAAATCATTTAACAAATATAATGGATATTTATTGATGTATGGATCAATGGAAAGAACTGTATAACTGTTTGAAACCACTTAGGTTTTCAATACTGATAATTATAATTCATTATTAACTAGCTTAATATGTTGTATTGTAATAGCATATTGTTTTTATTTTAAATATTAATAGCAAAAGCAGATTTTACTAGCTTTGAATGGGTTTTTATGTTCATAATTCAATGAAGCTATGTTTTACTTTCAAAGTTTGTTTTCAGTTCTTAAAATATCTTTTTATCATTGTGAGATGTTTTATTTTCTTATTGTAGGTGTGCCAAATTCATGGTATATTCCTTAAAAACAATTATATCATTTAAATATTTATATTTTGACATTAACTTATTTTCAACCTAATGCCTAATGTTAGTATTTTTTTTAGTATACTTTAAAGAGAATTTATATACCACATTTTTTTTGAAAATAAAAGCAGTTTTAAAAAAGAATTATGGCTGCCTTTGCCTTGTGTGAAAACAATACCACTATAATGGCTTTTTTTTTAATTTTACCTTCCCAATGGTAAGCCTTAATTTGAATATTCTAGCTCCATTGATTAACATTAGATGTGTTCTCATTAAACTTTCCTATATGTTGACAGTTTTTCCTGAAAGTGATTGTTTGCAGGGATATCAGTATTAGAAAGAAGACGGTAAAATTGACTTTGTTTTGTTAAATATTAATACACAAAGCAGAGTGGGGAGTGGGAAGTGTTGACCAAAAAACACACATTTTCAGTTAAACAGGAGTAAGTTCATGAGATTTAATGTGCATCATGCTAACTGTCTTTAATAACAGTATATTGTATATTTGAAAATTGCCAAGAGTAGATTTTAAGTGTTTTTACCACCAGAAAATAACAAGTATGTGAAGCAATGCATGTATTAAATAGCTTGATTTAAACATTCAACAATATATACATATATAAAAAATCATTTTGTGCAAATTTACAAGTTTCAATTCTTAATTAAAAACCTCAATATACAGAATGCTCAAAATAGTTAAGAAAACATTTTTGTAAGGATTAAATTAAAATTGTTTTAAATTGTGATAAAATGTATTTAACATAAAACTGATCATTTATTTTTAAATTTATAGGTCAGTGGTATCAAAAGTACCTTCACATTATTGTGCAACCATCACCGCTATTCGTTTTCAAAATATTTTCCTTCTTGAAAAACTGCAACTTTAACCCATTAAGTAGTAACTTCCTATTATTCTCTCCTCTAAACTTCAGGCAATCACCATTCTACCTTTGTATTTTTGATTTTGACTATTCTAAGTCCCTGGCATGAGTAAAATCATACAAGTTTTGTCTTTTTGTGACAAAGGTTGTTTAACTCACCTAGAATAATTTAAGATTCATCTATTTTGTAGCATATGTTAGAAAATCCTTCCTTTTAAAACCTGAATCATATTACATTGTATGTATTTACCATGTTTTCTCTATCCATTAATCTTTCAGTAAGCATTTCTACCACTTCCATCTTTTGACTATGATGAATACTGCTGCTATAAACATGGGTGTATATGTGTACGTTTGTCACTGGCTTCACTTCTTTTGGGTACACATTAAGAAGCAGAACAGCTTGATGATATGGCAATTATATTTTTAGTTTTTTGAGGAAGTGTCATATTGTTTTTATAGTGGCTATAATATTCTACCTTCCCACTAGCAATAAACAAGAAATTCAATTTCTCCAAATCTGTCCTAGAAAATGTTGCATGTGCACTTGAGAAGAATGTGTTTTCTAATTTTGTTGACTAGAAAGCTCTGTGTATATCAGATAAACCTAGTTGCTTTATTTTGTTGTTCAAATTTTCTATTTATTTTCTTATCTAATGTTTGTTATGTGTAAATGCCTGTAATTGTCATATTTTCTTGCTGTATTAAACATTTTTGTTTGTATGTATTCACTGATTTGTCTTTTTATTTTTTCTGGAATACAAACCCATATTTTAAGCAAATCATGGAAATAAAAAAATCGGAATGGATTATTTCAGGCATCAGAAATATTTTACCAACATTTTTGTTTGGTATAGCAACAATTTCTATAAGTATGTATGAATTTGTCAGTCTCATATGAACCACTTGTAATCTTTTCTGACTTAAAATCAAGTTTTTCTGATATTAGTGTAGCCACCCCTGCTATCTTTTGTTTACTGCTGTAACTTCAATGTGTCCCCAAAAGTTCATGTGTTGGAAACCTAATCCCCAATGCAACAGTGTTGAGAAGAGAGACCTTTAAGAGGTGATTAGATCATAAAGTTTCTGCCCTTGTAAATGAATTAATGCCATTACTGTGAGAGTATATTAGTTCTCTTGAGCATGAAAGGGATGAGTTTGAACCCTCTCACCCCTTCTTTGTCCCTCTGCTATGGGTTGACAATACAAAGATTCTTAACAGGTGAGGGCTCCTTTACTTCAACCTTCACCACTTCCAAAACTCTAAGAAATATATTTCTTTTCTATATAAATTACCCAGTCTGTGGTATTCTGTTAAACAAAAAAATTGACTAAGGCAGTTAATATTCACATAGCATATCCTTTTCCATACTTTCATTTTCAAGCTATGTCTTTACATCTAAAATGAGCATTTCATATTTAGTGTACCATTGAATCTTTATTGATTTTTATCCATTCTGACAATCTCTGATTTTTGACTGAAGAGTTTAATCCATTTACATTTAAAGTAATTACTTATAAGAAGAGACTTCCGTCATTTTATTACCTGTATATCTCTATGCCTTCTAGATTTTTGTCTCTCACTTTCTGCATTATTGTCTTCTTTTGTGTTTATTACATTTTTGCAGTGAAATGTGTTAATTCTCATTTCCTTTTATGTATATTCTATAGCTATTTTCTTTGTTGCTGCCATTGGGATTAATTTAACTTTCTAAATATATTTGAATTTGAATTTCTGACAGCTTAAATTTAATAACATAAAAATCTCTGCTTCTAAACAAGGTCATATTAACCACCTTCCAGTTAATGATGTCATGGAATTACATAGCTATGCATTGTGTGTTCTCAAACATAAAGAGATATTTTTATAAATATCTCTTTATGATTTATTCTCTTAAATCATGTAGAAAAGTGTGGTTATAAATAAAAGGTACCTGTCATACCCTTCATAATTATCTATATATTCATCTTTACTACAGATCTGTATTTCTTCATATGGTTTCAGGTTACTGTTTATTGTTTTTTTCTTTCATTCCAACCTGAAGGACACCCTTAACAGTTCTTGCAGCACAGATCTAGTGGCAATAAGTTCCCTCTGGTTTTATTTATTTGGGAATATCTAAATTTCTCCCCCATTTTTGAAATAAAAATTTTGCCAGGCATAGGATTCCTGGTTGACAGGGTTTAATTTTTTGTCCTTTTTGCTTTGTTTTATTTTTCCTGAATATATTGATTCAATGTTTCCTGAATTCAAGGTTTCTGATGAGAAATCTGCTGACAATCTTGCTGAGAATTCTTTGTGTGTGTATGATGACTTGTTTCTGTTTTATTGATTTCAAGATACTCTCTTTATCTTTGGCTTTTGACAGTTGGATTATAACATGTCTCAATGTGGGTCTCTTTGAGCTTATCTTGCTTGGAATCATTAAGGTTCTTGCATGTGTTTATTCTTGTCTTTTATCTGATTTGGAGAGTCTGGGGCCATTATTATTCAAATAATTTATCTGTCCCTTTCTCTCCCTCTTCTCCTTTGGAAACTTCTACAATGCACATGTTGGTTCATTTCAATTTCTCCCAGGGTACCCTTAGGCTTCATTCATTTTTCTTAAGTTTATGTATATATATAATTTTTCCCAGACTACATTATTTTAATTTTTCTATGTCCAGGTTGACTTACTCTCTTTTCTGCCTGCTAAAATCTGCCTTTGAATCCATCAAGTGCTTTTCTTTTAAATTTCAGTTATTGTAATTTTATCTCTTCAATGTGTTTTTAGTTATTTTTAATATAATCTATCTCTTCATTATATTTTCATTTGGTTCATACATTTTTTTCTGACTTTATCCACATCTTCCTTTAGCTCTTTGAACATCTTTAAGACAGTTATTTTGAACTCTTTGTCCAGTAAGTTCACTATCTCATTTTGCTCAGGAATAGGGTCTATTGATTTATTTCTTTCCCTTTGAATGGGCCCTACCTGTCTGTTTCTTAGTATGCTTTCTTATTTCCTTTCTATAAAAAACTAGACATTTGAATCTTAAAAGCTGGTATCTCTGGAAATCAAATTCTTTCCCTTTACCAGTGTTTATTTTTTTTGTTGTTGTTATTTAACATAACATTTTTAATGTCGCTCTGCGCCAGGAACCAGTCTACAGTGAAATCTTACAGCCTTCTGAGATCTTTTCTGAGCTGGTGTGTTTCCCTGAGCATACATAGTGGCTTTTTAAAGTCCTCATTATATATCATTCCTTTTGTAGTTCCAGCTTTTAAATGGCTACACTGCCAAAAGGGAAAAAGAAAAACAAGCTCGTGGCGAAGGACCTGACCTATGAAATCTCCTGAAAGTTACTTCAAACACAGAGAGAGGAACTTGCTACAATGGTGGTCTGTCTCTGTGCCTGCACCTTCAAGATCAAAAAAAGCAATCACTCGTCAGAGCACAGATCCTTGATATATGAATGAGAGGGTCTTCCTTGCCCACCCCAGCTATCACAATATGCATGCAGACTGCTCCAGAAGTGAGTACATATCTGCCTGCCACGAGGCTGTTCCATAGAGGATGAGTAGTTGTTAGCATGCCATGAGCTGAACGACTGAAGTTCCAAAATAGTTACATCAGAGCTTCTGCTACTGCAATTATTGCCTATGGGTGAAGTAAGAATTCCTGGTAACTACTGCTTTACTGGCTTCCCTCTACCTTACTGTAAATAGTTCATTTTAGTAATAAAGATTAGCATTTAGGAACAATAATATCAAACAAGATCTCTCAGAACAAATGACATTAAATTTAGGACTAAAATCTGGTGTTTCCAAATTGAACAGACAGAGAATGTGAAAAACACTCAACTAGGAAGAAATCATGTGCAAAATGATGGAAGTGAAAGAAAGCATGGCAGAAATTAAAATCTGAAAAAGTACAGAACAACCAGGCTTAGATTATGAGTAGAGGGAGATGTAATCTTCAACTGAACCTTAGTATAGTTTTTAAGCAACTTTTCAAATTGATAGGTGGAGAGCAAAATTCTATGTCCAATTAAGAGCATAGGAGAGAAATAGGAGGTAGCTGTGAATATGCAGAAAAGTAGATTATTCAAGATAAATTTGTTCTTGATGAGTGTTTAAAAGAAATGCAGACAAGTTGGAGACACGTTTAGCTTACAGGTTTCTGGTTTGTGTAAATAGATATGGCTTTAAATAAAGAACACTTTAGAGGAAAATGACAGTCCAGATTGGAAGAGTTGAGTCTCAAATGTTTTTCAAACATCTAAAAGGAGAATAAAAGCCAAACATGTGGAACTAGTATGGAGATAAAGGCGTGTGCATTCACAACTCATAGCTGAGAATTAAAGCCGTCATAGCATATTTATTTGCTAAATGTAATGTACAATATGAGGGGAGACAAGAGCTTAGAATAAATATCAAGGGACATTACTATTTTTGTAGCAGTTGCTATAAGAAAAACATGCAAAGAAGACTGACGACCAGAGAGAATGGTGTTGGGAAATCCAGGAAACTTTAAACAATAGAAATAATGGATTCAATTTAGGTCCAAAATGTTCCAAAGAAGTCAGATGACAGGGTCTGTTAATGCCAGAAGCTAAGGCCATATAGGAGTAGATAAATAAATCAGTGGGTAGTGAGAGTAACTGTTAAAGGGAGAAGGGTTTAAAAGAGACTTGGATGAGAAGAAGAAAAAAAATGGAGAAAAATACTTTATTAATTTGTAAATATAATATAGAAATTCAGATTTTTGATAAGTGGAGGTAGGAGTGAATGATAGGGTTGAAAATTCAAGAGTGAATTGTAGCACGTAGAAAAATAGCAGGCACTGGCCACTTCTGGCAATTCTTGCTGCATTATTTTTGGCATAGCACAATGTGATGCATATGCAATTACTGCATTGTCTTTCCTATTTCTAGCAAAAGAGCCCTGTAAATTTCAGTACCAAATTTGTCAAGTGCTATTATGAAGTAGCAGAGTGGTTACTGTTATTTTTGTTGTTTGTATTTTTATTTTGGAGAGGGCCTTTTAAGCTTGAACAGTTTCATGACAGAAGCATAAAAAATAACTTTGTGGTCTTGTGAATGTCCTTAAAAGATCAAATTCACTACCATGAGCTGGAGGAAATTTGTTTTGGCCAAATTTACTTAACATTTTGAGTAACTTTTGGTAATTATTGAAGATGTTATAATACACTTTCAAACAATCTTTATTTTCTGGGACATTTCAAAGACAAGGGACTTTAGTTTGGAATTATAATTGTAACTGGATTTTTTGACGTTTCTTCTATTGTCAAGTATTTATGACAGAGTATCACATTTTATTATGTTCTGGTGAAAAAGTAAGATCAACCAAAGAGATGAGGCTAAACCAACATTTAAATAACTTCAGATAACAAACTTCACAGATATTTGAGTGAGGTGGGAAAAGACGGAACCCTGTAATATGAATTTAAATACCACCTCTAAGGGGACTTCATCAATGCCTCTCTTATTCACCTAAATCAAGGTTTGTACAATTGTTTACACACTTACTTTCAAAATACAAGGCATGCTACTTTCTATTTTCATAAAATGATTCAATTTATACTGTATATCTTTTTAACAAAATTAATTAACTTTAAAAAAAGAGAGCTCCTCTAGAGTGGCTGATCACTCTAACAATTTTTTGAAAGTTATTCTTTGTTGTTATGCTTTCTGGGACATAAATTCCCTGCAAAATGTTAAGTTCTTACTTCCAAACTTATCCATTTTTATAAACAATAACCACTGATGAATCTCTGACACTTTACCATTTCATACTGAAATGTTTTATTCCCCAAAAAATAGAGCCTTGAGTATTTGCCACTCAAGAACATCTTTAAAAAAGAACCAGGACACATTCTCAAAGACATTCTGATTTTTAACATGAGTTAACAATAGAATGTTAACTCTAGAATGTTAACAATAGAAAACTATCTCTATTTCAATGTTTTTGTAGTGTACATAAGAAGTTTTGAAAGCTCTTTTGTAAAAAAAAAAAAGTACAAGTGTATTCATAATTATATAGTGAGTACACAAACTTGAAGTCTTTGTTCAAAACTTTAAAAAACTTTAAAAAAGCCACACCAAGTGGTACTTATTCCACTATTATCTCCAATCACCAATGTATTACTTTCACTGAAACTTTTCAATACATAATATGAATTCATTAGTCCAATCAAATTGCATTTTTAATTGCTTTGGATTTCAGAATGGCCCAGGTCTAATAATAAAGAAGGAAAAGCATATAATGAAAAAATGGACTAAAATGAATCTAAGTGATGAGAAAATAAACCATTTTTCTTTCAGGGAAATTTTGAGGTATTTCACAAGACGTATTTCATAAGATGGAACTAATGTCTCTGCAAAAAATTTAGAAATCACTCACTTAAATCTAAGCTTCGAGTTCTATCTAATGACCGGGATAACAGTGTCGTTGAGAACGTAAGAAGTACTGCATTATCCAGCACTACTCATCATACTCCTCTAACAGGTATGCTTTCTAGGGATTGTGATGACCTCTTGTTTTCAGTAAGAACTAATCACATTTTTAACGTCTTTACTTTTGAAATTGGTAAGTACAATTCTGTAGATATTTATGGCACACATCATGATATTTTAATACTTGTCCACATTGTAGAATGGCTAAATCAAGCTAGTTTACAAATTCACTACTTCACACATTTATTTTTGATGATAAGAACACTTAAAATCTACTCTCTTAGTAATTTTGAAGTATACAGTTCAATATTGTTAATATTGTTATTAACTATGGGTTACATGGTGTATTTTAGATTTTTTGAAATTATATCTCCTATTTAACTGAAATTTTGTGTTCTTTGACCAACGTCTCTCCAATCTCCCCACCTCCCATCTTCTGGTGACCACCATTTCGCTCTCTCCTTTCATGAGCTGTAAACTTTTTTTTTTTTTAAATGAGAATTTCCATATAAGTGAAGTCATTCAGCATTTATGTGCTTGGTTTATTTCACTTAATATGATGTCCTTGAGGTTCATCCATGTTGTCAAAAATAACAGAATTTCCTACTTTATTTTAAGGCTGAATAGTACTGCATTGTGTATATATACCACATTTTCTTTATCTGTTTATAAATGAGTGGACACAGGTGGATTCTATATCTTGACTGTTGTGTAGAATGGTGCAGATATCTCTTCAGCATAGTACAGTATGCTTTGAAAATATATTCCACTCACAGGTAGTGTCTTAACTCTTTTATTTCCTTGCTGTGCAGAAGCTTTTTTGTTTGATGTTATATCATTTGTTTATTTTTGTTTTTGATACCTATGATTTTGGGCTCATATGCAAGAAATCATTGCCTAGAACAATGTCATAGGGTAGTTCCCCTATGTTTCTTCCAGTAGTTTTACATTTCACATCTTACATTTAAATAATTAATCTATTTTTTTTTCCTTTCACAGATTTTCCCTCTTGCTGCCCAAGCTGAAGTGCAATGGTGTGACCTCAGCTCACAGCAACCTCTGCCTCCTGGGTTCAAGCGATTCTCCTGCCTCAGACTCTTGAGTAACTGGGATTACAGGTGCCTGACACCATGCCAGGCAATTTTTTTGTATTTTTAGTAGAGATGGCATTTTACCATGTTGCACCTGCTGGTCTCAAACTCCTGACCTCAGGAAATCCACCAGCCATGGCCTCCCAAAGTGTTAAGATTACAAGTGTGAGCCACCGCACCTGGCCTGATCTTTGTATACTATACTAGATGAGGGTCTGAGTCTTCTGTATGTGAATATCCAGTTTTCCCCACACCAATTGAAGAGACTGTCATTTTTCTATTGTGTGTTTCTGGTATCTTTGTCAAAAACCAGTTGACTGGAGGCAGAGCAAGACGACTGACTAGAAGCCTGTCCTGATCACTCTTTTCATGGGAACACCAAATTAAACAACTATCCACACACACAAAAAGCCTTTTTTACAATAGCCTGAAATTAGGTCAGAGATCACAGTGCTTGGTTTTAACTTCATATCACTGAAATAGGTATTGAAGAGGGTAGAAAAGACAATTCTGAGTTGTCAAGACCACTCCCCCATATCTCCAGCAGTGTCCACAAGGTGATGAGAGAGAATCTGTGTACTAGGGAAGAGAGCACAGTGATTCTGGGACTTTTTATTGGGACTCAATTCTGCCGTGTCACAGTGGAAAGAAACACCAGGAAGAACTTAGCCAGTGCCCACAGAGAGCATATAGACCAGCCCTAGCCAAGGGGAATCACCTATCCCAGTGATCAGAGCTGGAGTTCCAGCAAGCCTCACCAGCATTTGCTAAAGAGTTTCAGAATTGTAAATAAATTTGAAAGGCAGTCTTGGCCAAAAGGACTGCAGTTCCTGGACAAGCCCTCGTGCTCTTCTGGGCTTGGAGCCAGTGGCTCTGGTGGGCACTTGACATAGAGAGACATCAGCTGGGTTGGCCAAGGGAATGCCTTTATCACCCCTCCCCAACCTCGGGGTGTTCAACTTTCACCGACAAAGGAGACTCCTTCCTTCTGCTTGAGGAGAGGAGAGGCAAGAGTAAAGAAGACTTTGTCTTGCAACTTGGATACCAGTTCAGCCACAGAAGAATAGGGCACAAGACTGAGCCCTGGGGCCCTATTATTCCAGGTCACAGCTCCCAGATGACATTTTTGGACATACTCTGGACTGGAAGGGAAACCTGTGTCTGGAAGTGAAGGAGCAAGCTCTGGAAAAATTCATCACCAGCTGACCAAAAAGCCTTTGGGCCCTGAATAATCAGCAGTGGTAGCCAGGCAATACTCACCCATGAGCCTTGGGTCAAACTCAGAGATGTACTAGCTTCAAGTGTGATCCAGAATATTTCCAGCTCTGATGGTTACGGGGAGAATCTGTTTCTGCTTGAAAATGGAGAGGGAAGAGTAAAGGGGACTTTGTCTTGCAGTTTACATACCAGTTCTATCATAGATGGGTAGATCAGTAAGCAGCCTCTTGGGATCCCTGATTCCAGGCTTTGGCTCTTAGATGGCATTTCTAGATCTGCCCTGGACTAGAGGGGAGCCCACTGACATAAAGAGAGAGTGCCAGGCCTGCAAGCATTTAGCAAAAGCTGACTGAAGTGCCCTTGGGCATTAGTGAACATCAGGGGTAGCCAAGCAATAATTGCCATGGGCCTGGTGTGGTGGAGGTTATGCGGAGAGGCCTGTGTAAAGGAGAGGGAAGGGTGAAAGAGACTATGTCTTCAGACTTGGGTGCCAGGTGAGCTACAGTAGAAATATACCACTAGATAGATTCCTGAGGTTTCAGACTCCAGTCACTGGCTCCTTGATAGCACCTCTGGATCCACTCAGGGCTGGGGGTAAATTGCTACTCTGACAGGAAAGACACTAGCTAAGCTGGCCTCACCTTCTGCTGATTGTAGAGCCCTAGAGTCTTGAGAAAACATAGGCAGTGGCCAGCCAGTGGTTACTCTGGGCCTTGGGAGAGACCCAGTATTGTGCTGGTTAGAGGTCTGTCTCAGAAGACCCAGTGGTAGTGGCCTCAAGGGTGCCTGTTCACCCCTCCTCCAGCACCAGACAACTCAGAACAGAGAGACACTCTATTTGTTTCAGAGAAAAAAAGGAAAGCTAATGAGAGTATCTGCCTGGTAAACCAGAAAATTCTTCCAGATCTTATCCAAGACCACAAAGGCAGTACCACTACAAGTCTGGAAGAACCATGGTATTACTGGGCTTAAGAAGCCCCCTACTGCAGATATAGCTGCAGTAACCAAAAACTTAGCCCACAGCACCCAAGTCTTTTTAAATACCTGGAAAGCCCTCCACAGAAGGACAAGCCCAGACTCTAAAGACTGCAATAAATACCTAACTCTTTAATGCTCAGATGCCAGTGAACATCTACATGCATCAAGGCATCCAGGAAAACATGAACTCACCAAATGAAATAACTAAGATACTAATGATCAATCCTAGAGAGACAGAAATAAGTGACCTTTCAGACAGAGAATGCAAAATAATTGTTTTGAGAAAATTCAATGAAATTCAAGACAACATAGAGAAGGAATTCAGGATCCCATAACATAAATTTAAGAAAGAGATTGAAACATATAAAAAGAATCAGGTAGAAATGCTAGAGTTGAAAAGTGCAACTGACATACTAAAAATGTATCAGAATCTCTTATCAGCAAAATTGATAGAGCAGAAGAAATAATTATAGAGCCTGGAGATAGGCTATTTGAAAATACATAGTCACAAAAGAATATAGAATATGAAAGAATAAAGCATGCCTACAAGATCTAGAAAATAATCTCAAAAGGGCAAATCCAGCAGTTGTTGGACTTAAAGAAGATGGAGAGAGAGAAAGATAGAAAGTTTACTTAAAGGGATAATAACAGAGAACTCTGAAACCTAAGAAGATATCAATATTCAAGAACGAGAAGTTTACAGAACACCAAGAAAGAAGATTTAACCAAAATCAGCCTATCTTAAGATGTAGCCAAACACCCAAAGGTCAAGGACAAAAAAATAATTGTATAAGCAGCAAGGGAATATAAACACATACAGTGAAACTCCAATTATGCCTGCCAGCAGACTTTTCACTGTAAACCTTATAGGCTGGGAGAGAGTAGCGTGACATATTTAAAGTGCTGAAGAAAAAAAAACCTTTTATCTTAGAATAATATTTCTGGCAAAATATACCCTTCAGACTTGATGGAGAAGTAAAGACTTTCTCAGACAAACAAAAGCTGAGGGATTTTTATAAGCACCAGCTGTGTCCTTCAAGAAATGGTAAAGTGACGTCTTCGTTTTGAAAGTAAAAGATGTTAATGAGCAATAAGAAATCATTTGAAGGTACAAACTCACTGGTGGTAGTAAATAGACAGAAAAAAAGAATATTTTAACACCATGTATAAAGTATTTATATTTTGAGTATGAAGACTAAAAATGAACATATCAAAAGTAATAACTACAACAACTTCTAAAGACATAGACAGTACATAAGAAAGAGAGACAAAAAATTAAAAAGCAGAGGGATAAATTGTAGAGTTTTATAGGTATTCTCTTTGAATGTTTGTTGGTGTGTTTGTGTATGCAGTGTTAAGTTATCAGTTTGAAATAATGGGTTATAAGATATTATTTATAAGCCTTATGGTTTCTTAAATCAAAAAACATACAAGAGATTACACAAAAAATAAAAAAGCAGGAAATTAAAACTAAGCAGTAGAGAAAATTGCTTTCACTAAAAAAAAAAAAAAGCAGGAAGGAAGGAAAGAAGGAAGAGAAAACCACAAAACAACCAGAAATCAAATAACAAAATGGAAAGGGTAAGTCTCCTTATTAATAGTAACATTGAATGTAAATGCACTACACTCTCCAATCAAAAGATACAGAATGACTGATTAGATTAAAAAATAATAATAACATGACTCAAAAATCTGTCTCCTGTAAGAAACAAACATCACCTATAAAGATCTGCATTGGCTGAAAATAATGGGATGGAAAAATGTATTCCATGCAAAGAAAGTCAAAAGGAGCAAGAGTAGCTATATTTATATCAGAAAAAATAGATTTCAAAATAACTATAACATGAGACAAAGAAGACCATTATATAATGATAAAAGGGTCAATTCAGCAAAATTTTATGACAATTGTAAATATATATTCTCCCAACACTGGAACACACAGGTATATTAAACAAATATTATTACAACTAAAGAGAGAGGTAGACGCCAATACAGTAATAACTGGAGACATCAACACCCCACTTTCAGCATTGGACAGATTGCCCAGAAAGAAAATTCACGAAGAAAAAGCTGACTTCTTCTGCACTATTGACCAAATGGACTTAATAAATATTTACAGAACATTTCATTCAATTGCTACCAAAAACACATTTTTCTCCTCAGCACAAGGATCATTCTCAAAGAATGACCGTATGATAGGCCAAAAATCAAGTCTTCAAACATTAAAAAATCTGATGTAATTTCAGACATCTTCTTTGACCACAATGGAGTACACAGCACAAGAGCAAGATAAATTTTGAAAACTATATACATAGGAATTAAACAATATGCTATGAATGATCAGTGGGTTAATGAAGGAATTAAGAAGAAAAATTTAAAATGTCTTTAGATGAATGATAAAGTAAAAAAAATGACTACCAAAAACTATGGAATACAGAGAAAGCAGTACTAAGAGGGTAGTTTGTTACTATAACATGTACTTTAAAAAAGTAGAAATGCTTCAAATAAACAACACAATGATGCATTTCATAGAATTAGTGAATTAAGAGGAGACAAAATCCAAAATTAGTAAAATAAAAGAATAAAGATTAAAGCAGAAATAAATAAAATTGAAATGAAGAAAATACAAAAGATCAATGATATTTAAAGATAAAATATAGACAAAACTTAAGCCAGACTATCTAATAAAAAGAGAGAAGACCCAAATAAATAAACTCAGAGATGAAAAAGCAGACATTACAATTGATGCTGCAGAAATTAAAAGGATCATTAGTGGCTACTATGAGCAACTGTATTCAAAAAATTGGAAAACCTAGAAGAAATAGATAAATTCCTAGATTCATACAACCTACAAAGTTGAACCATGAAGAAATTCAAAACCTGAACAGACCAATAATAAGTAACTAGATTGAAGCTGTAATGAAACGTCCCTCAGGGTAGAAAAACCTGGAACCTGGTGGCTTGACCACTGGATTTTACTAAACACATAAATAAAAACTAATACCATTTTTACCCAAACTATTCCATAGGTGGAAGAGTGGTAGGAAAGCCTATGTATTAGCTAAAAATGAGAAGTTAAAGAATATGCTAGCAGCAGGAATTGCAGGACCTCTTTAATTTCTCATAGATCTTTTGTTTGGATAATCTAGAAGACACTCAATAGGTAGTTCTAGATTTTTTTATATTATTTTAAAATTTTGTTATCCTGCAGAAATAGAAAACTTACTCCTAGCCTAAGCATATTGAAACAATTTATGACAATCAAGTTAGTGACATTTCTTTTAAGTTTTTATTTCACCAGTCATATTTTTATTTTTGAATCAGCTTTTCATATTACGCATCATTCATGTCTTTCTATGCATTCATATTTTCTATAAAAAATTAAATGCCATGCTTCATATCAACATTCCTATGGAAGTGTCAGTGTTATTTAAAGTAATTCAGTGTCATATTTAATTTGCTGGATTAAGAAAGATGATCGTTAACTTTTGACAAGCCAGAATTTTTGGAAAGAAATTGTCTGGCTTTAAGCAACTAATTAAATTAACAACTACATCATTCTACGTGCATTTTAGGAACATGTCCGCTGTCAGCAGTTCTCTTTGCATTGCATTTGCCCAATCTATTACGCTTTCCAGCGCAATGGAAATTGACTGACAACTCTATACTCTTTCTAAGGCTCTCATACCAATGCTTGACCCTAAAGTTTCCACGATTCCATGTTTTTTGTTTATATCTTCAGAATATTTCTGGTGAATCTTCTGCTGACCTTTCCT
Source organism: Callithrix jacchus (assembly GCF_049354715.1). Lineage (NCBI taxonomy): Eukaryota > Metazoa > Chordata > Mammalia > Primates > Cebidae > Callithrix > Callithrix jacchus. Next base: position 113,550,199 of record NC_133507.1, read on the forward strand.
CTGTGAAAAAAGAAGTGTTGTGTCATTTTCTTTGAACAATTATGAGATGTTATATTTTTCTTTTTTTGCTCCAAAACAGAAATTAATGTTAATCATATCAATGACATTGAATTTATTAATCTAATTAATTCCTCCAAAGACTGCTTGCCATTATTTTTCAATACATTATTAGTGAGCAAGTGTTATCGCAAATTGTTATTAATAAATTTATTTACAACATACTGTTATACATTTATCACTTACCACCACAATGCTGGCAAACAGTCACAAACATACACACACTCACACACACACATAATTTATAATAGCACCAGTTTAAAGCCACATGAGAATATTCTAAAATAGTCTCTCCATTAGCATGAAATATATCTTTATATTTTGTTTAATGGAATATTTTTGGAAAGTATAATTGCACCTTCTGTTTAGAAAAACACACAAACTTTTAAATGTCCAAGTGTTACTTTGATACTTTGTACAGGGAATTAATAATAAAATAATAAAATAATTTAATAATTAAATAATTTTTTAATAATTCAGTTATTAAAAAATAAACTGAATTTTTATGTATAACTAATGATCAACATTTATTGAATGTCCTTTATGTTATATATTTCATGTTACTTAGGGTGGCACTTCTAGAAATTTTGATAATGACAGCAGCTTCGAAGATGACAAAGATGTTACTTAGGTAGTTCTATATTCTGTGGAATAACCATCTGAGTTGGTGTTGCTATCAAACGTGCATTGTTTATCTCAGTGATATCTCTCTTCTAAGAGAGAGGGAGAGAGAGAGAGAAAGAGAGAGAGAGAGAGAGAGAGAGAGAGAGAGAGAGAGAGAGAGAGAGAGAGAGATGAATTCCCCAGAAACTTTTTTTTTAAGCAATAGACTAATCATCTGCTTGATCTAAAAAATGTGACACCAGTTCCATTTCCCATCCCTTGTCCTGCTTCCCTCCATTAAAAATAGTAGGTATTTGACATACCTTCTCTGAGCACGTCATTTTCAGAAATTCGCTGTAAAATGGGAGTGATTTCCCTCTTGACTTTGTAAATTGTGTTTTATTGTTTATTTCCATTTATGTCAAAGACATATAATGTGAAAGTGTCAAAACTTGCTAAGTGTAATATATAGATAAATGTTGGTGATTAACCAGGGTCTGCATTTCAAAAATATTAAAGAATCAAGTCATTTTGAAATATTCTTTATATAACAACACTATATTGTTTGTGGAAATTGGATAAGAGCACTATTAGATGCAAATCTTCTGTTTGTAAACCCATATTTAGTAGGGTAGACAGGTACTCGACTTCAAAGGAAAAAAATATTAGAAACCCATTAGAAGGTCACAAAATAGATAGAATTGCCATAATATTCATATAAACTTTGCAGTGAGTACCGTTCAGCACCACAGTCTCCGATGGGTGTTTTGGATGTAGTGATTCTTGACTGCTCCGCTTTTCATCTACCACTCTGCCTCACTTCTCTCCTTCCCAGAGCTGTGGGTTGACAGAACCCACACACTCAGAGGCCAGCCTACCTAGTTCTCTCCAGAGTCACATTGAAACTATTGGTGACTTTGCCTTTTAGTTATTTTTCTGAGTACTTTTTTTTAAAAGTATCTCCTTAGGATAAATTACATATATTATTAAACAAAGAGATCTTTCTCTACCTAAAAGAAGAAGAAAAAAAGTAAAGAAGGAGGTAAAGGAGAAAGTGGGAAGAACATTCTTGTTAGCCAAATATCTGATTTAATTAGGTTTCCTGGTAACTTCTAAATCTTAACCAGCATTGCATGAAGAGAACTGCTCAGCAGGAAACACATTCTGCTCTGTTTCTCCTATTTATTAGAGACTCACTGGCCACTTTCTCTGTATTATTAGTGCGGTACACCACAAATCAACATTTAAGATTGAGTCATTTGTCTTAAGAGGATTATAAGCAGAGCAAACAGTCGAATAAGAAAGTGAAATTTACAGCTTTAAGTGGCAGATAATTTTGTTTAAGGATTATACTTCTAGGCCCTGAAACAGAAATTTTTATGCCTTCATATTTTATATTTGTTTCTAAATTCTCCACTTGGCCATCCAAACTTTCTTTCATGGAGGCATGTACAAGAGAGGATTCCGAGGACGATGTGTCCAAAATGAGGACCAAACCCTGCCGAGGTGTAATTCTCATATAATGTTTTAAAATGCATATTGTACTTGCTATTGTTTTCCCCCAAAAGTACTCATGTTAATATTTGCATGCTATGAAGTTCATCTTTCATGGCTGTGAGACCATTGGCAAAACATTTACTTTTGTCCTAGAAAATAATATTTTTTTGCTATGAAACTTTCTTACCCTGAAACTTTTTATGAAATTCTGCAACCAAGAATTGCAGGGGTGTGATGGGAAAAGATGATTTAGAGAGTATAGACTGAAACCCTTGAAAGTGTAGCTTAAAGTATCAGTGTAGACAAAGAAGTTTGTTTACTTCTCCAATCATTAGTTCTAGAAACTTGGGCAAGTTACTTCTCTGTCTTTACATTCTCATCTATAACATGAACACTGTATAAATGCTCAGAGGCAATTATGAAAATTGTATTATCAACTGTTTAAGAGGTGCTTAAAAGAGCATCGGTAAAACATATGTGTGTGTGTTACGTCAATCTTTTATTTTATTTTATTTTATTTTATTTTAGAGACGGTGTCTCATTCTGTTGCCAGGCTGAAGTGCAGGGGCGCCGTCTTGGCTCCCTGCAATCTCTGCCTCCTGGGTTCAAGTGATTCTCCTGCCTCAGCCCCACCAGAAGCTGGGATTATAGATATGCACCACCACACCCAGCTAATTTCTGTATTTTTAGCAGAGACAGGGTTTCACCATGTTGGCCAGAATGGTCTTCATCTTCTGGCCTTGTGATTTGGCTACCTTGGCCTCCCAAAGTACTGGGACTACAGGCATGAGCCACTGTGCCTGGCCAAGTCAATCGTTTATTATATAAGGCAGTGCAATTCTAAATCGACTGGCTTAGGATGATTGTCTCAAACAGAAAAATATAGTGCTCAAAAAATCATCATCTATACTTGTGTTTGTTATCTTAGAGTTCATCTTAGTGTCTTATAACCTAGGCTAATATTTAAATTTATCTAAGAACATCTGTTAAAGTTTAAATATTACAGAGGCATAGTAACCATTTCAACATGAAAATACTTTTGAAAGTAATGATACATAATGAAGAAGTGCTATGAACATTTTGGAGGAAAGAGTTCTATAGTTGGGATGACTCATTTTTAAATGCTACTTAGCTGTGAAAAAAATCAGTAAATTACTTTCTTGCATTGGACTTCTGTTACTTCTACTGTTTACTTATGTATAATATAGACCTGATTAGATGATATTTAAAGTTACCTTTCTTTAAAAAGAGTGTCTAATATAAGTATCTGCTGATTAATAATTCTAAAATACTGTGACTTCACTCTAGAGAATATTTTGATAACTGTATGTATTTTAACCAGATGGCTATAAGTTATGTTTGGCCTCATTGTAGAATATAGTCTATATAACTCTTAACCAGTTATTTTATTGTGTTAAAAATTATCTCTCACTTAAAAATATAAAGGAAATTTGGATAAAAAAGAAGGAATGCCGAGAAGAGAGAATCCTATACCATATGTTACATTCTGAATTAAAACTGCATAATAAATGTATTTTCTTACCCTCTGTAACAAGTAAATGAATTAAATAGTATGCATGAAGCCTCGTTGTCTGAGCCTGTTGACATTCCATACATATTCAATGAATTAAGTGGAAAAGAAGTAAAAACAACGCACCATTATATATTACTTCAACACAAAAACTATATTCACTGATTTCCAAATGCAGGATTCATGTTATTCAATACAAGCTTATTGAAACTCTGCTATATGCTAGACAGTGTACATTCCTGAATAAATTTTGCCATGAACAACAAATAAACACACGAACCTCCCTATTTTTGAAAATGCTCTGAAAATTATAAAATTCACATAAAATATGGCACTATTATTACAATGGTAAATATTTCCTCATTGGTATTTTTCATCCCATTGCTATTAATTATGATGTCACTCATTTTGAAATTGTGGAGTATGTAGAAACCTAGTAGTTAATTAGAGACTATATTTTCAAACAGCATATATTTTGTTTATAGTTCTGACCTGCTTTCTTAAATATACAGCAGGGAAGAAACCGTGTCTGCTCTTAGGGAAGAAAATGTGCCCGCTCAGGACACTATATGTTCTAAAATATTTAGCATGGCATGTACCTTGTACATTTAGTACATGCTTATGTTTTATTTTAATTTTTATTTGTTTTTTGGAGGGGTGGGGTAGAGACGAGGTCTCATTATATTGCCCAGGGTAATCTGGAACTCCTGGCCTCAAGCAATGCTCCTGCATTGGCCTTCCATTTAATTCACGCTTCATACATTTCTCTTATGTTAAAGTTTCTCATATATCATTTTATCTGAATTATGTTTTCACTACCTCCAACATACATGTATGTGAACATGCACACAGACACAAATACATTTTTCAAAATGAAGTAAAATTAGTAATAGTAATTTATATAGTAAATTTGTAATTACTTCTTATTTAATGAGGATGACATGGAAAGAGGTTATAAAACTAAATTTATCACATTCCACATTCTTACTCTGATATTCTTTTACTATAATTTAAAGGAGATTATTTTTCATATGGGAAAGGCAGTTAAGAGAATGTATTCAACACCAGTGATATATCTATGTGAAAAAACTGTCTGCAATGAATTAAAACTGTTTTCCTTACTTCATTTATAAATGGTGATAAAACTGACCTCTTTGTATTGTTTGTTTATTAAAAGAGTTAATATTTGGAAAGCATTGAGAACTGGGCCTGGAACTTATTAGGTACTTTGTAAATGTGCTGATTATAAAAGTTGATATATTAAAAAAGCATATATTTTGAACTGAGATATAATGATATTTAAGTCTATTTTGTTCACTTAGGTATATTACTTGAGAATAATAAATTACTTTTCTCAATCCTCATGCTTCTCATATGCCAAAAGAAGATAATATTTTTAAGTCTTACGACTTCTGAAAATATTTAATGAAGACTTCTGTATGGTATAATTTTGAACTAGATAATTTGGACCTTACCATGAATTATGAGAAACAGCAAAATATCTGGTTAACAAACATATCAAACATTTACTTTAAGACATCAGAGAATCAACAGGAAAGTAAGTAAGTAGCAGGCCATGAGGTGAAGGAGAATACAGACCGAGGAACGTGAGCTTTGTATTTATGGTTGTTTTTTACCTGGAGAAATACGAAAATCTCAGAACGGATAACTGAGACTCTGACATAAAGATCAGAACTTTTGGCTGTCTTTCCAGGTAGAACAGCATTGATTAAAGCCTAAGACCCACTGAAGGAGAGATCTATCCCTTTCTGTTGAGATCCAAAATGAACTCCCCTCACTAACCTGGAGCAGAGGGTCTGCTGCAGAAATTGCATGCCGGCTTCAAATTATATCAGCATATGAAATTACGTTTTTCTTCGATGAAAGAAAATAACAACATTCTTGTTCCAAAATTATTTCTCCAAATATTAAAATACCAAAGAAAAAAACATGGATTAAAACCAAAAAGAAAAGACAATTAAATCAGACGAATTGGAGAACTATAGATTTAAGTAATCAAATTGCACATCTAAAATAAACATGTTTAATCTGTAAAAGATGATAGATTGATTTTCTAAGGGTTTTGAAACTCTCTTTCAATTTGGTATGTGTCTCTGTCTCTGTATTTTTTTCTTTTTATTATTTAAAAAATGTTAAAGCCAGAAGACATTTTTGAAATTATAGTTTTAATATTATCTTGTTCTATGGTTATAGTTTTATTCCTCATGAACTCCTATTATATTTATGTGATTCTATAACACAGGGAATCTCATAAAACTTAATTTTTGATTAATTGCTCTTTTATTTTTAAAATTTTGGTCCTTTACACCTTTACTGTTTTAAAAATCATTTTCAGGCAGGTGCTATCAGCTTTATGCTTTTACCCATTTATTCCTTATTATGGAAAATCAATCTAGAATAACCAACACTCTTTCTTGGCTTTAAAAGAAAATTAATATCCTTTGAGTATTTCGGGGTGGAGTAAGAGCTTAAGTTATTTATAATGAGAACAAAATTAGATTATTATTAGACTTTGTAATAGTAATACTTTATACCAAAAATCAAGGGAGTAATGTAATTAAGATATATAAAGAGAGAAAATTTAGCCAAGGATTTTAAATCTACTAAAGTGACCTTCAAGTATAGATGTCTCAATCAAATTCTTATGAACATGCAAGGCCTTATGAAATATTGATTCATTGTCCTCACAGAATCTAGAGAACAAACTTAATATGATCAAGGTGGCTGAAATGGCAACAACATGAGGATTAATAGTGAGCATAAATATAGATTTACATATAGAATTAAGGCCAGATAACAGTTATGAGTAAGAAAGTACAATATTTAATGTCCACATTCTCTACTTAAATATGTCTTAACTATCAAAAATGCAGCAGCATGTATTTAAAATTGTGACAAAATAAGTTACAAATACGAGAAAGAAATGGAGAGTAATATTGCTCTTAGCTTTACATGTATTAATTGGAAGTATTTTTTTTTTTCAAATTAGATGCTAAAGAAGGGATACAGGAAGAAAGAAGAGCTCACTAGTTAATCTGATATTGTTTCTGAAGCAAAATCTAAAGATAAGGTCAATTAAAGAGGGAAGATGTATAATGTATAGGTAATAGTATAAATATCAGTAGAACCAAAATATAAACCTCCTAAATCTAAAAGGTAAAGTGTCAAAGAGAGATAACAAATACATTATATACATAGTAAAATATTCATATATTTATATAATAGCTTTATGGTATTTAAAAATATGGACAAAAAATAAGTTTTACTAAGCAAATTTTTATCTATTGGAGAAAAATAAGAAAATGTAGGACTCAGGAATAACTTTCTATAAATAGCTCATGTCTTCTGGAATTTACTTTCAAACTGGAAAATATTTCTATTACTACAAAAAGTAAATTTATAAAACAAACTCAGAAATGAAATAAGAAAAATGAGCCTCTATATCCAGTTAGTGATGTTAGTTTATTAGCACATTGTGGAAAACATAATTCAGTTTTATATTCTTGGCCAGAAATAAGAACAAAAATAATAATAAAGAACATTTTAAACTCTCTTCAGTAGTCATAATTTATTATTCTCAGAGGATTGGGATGAAAATTTGGCATAAACCAGTGCATAATTATTTTGGTGTTATTGAAAAAAATTAAAATGGTTTTTCATCAGGAAGGAATGGCTTTTTCTATCTAGTATCATTTATTTATCAATCTATTCAATTAGTAGAATTAATCATTCTGTGGTTGCAAGTAATTTTTCCTAATTTTCCCCATGGAAAATAACTAGAAACAGTGACCAACTCAATAGCAACAAGCATCACTAATAACCTAATATGGGGCTTGGCACAGTGGTGCATGCTTGTAGTCCCAATTACTCTGGAAGCTGAGGCCGCAGGATCACTTGAGTCCAGGAAGTTGAGGCTGCAGTGAGCCATGATCACACCACTGCACTCCATCCTGGGTGACAGAGCAACATCCTATCTCAACTGATAAAATAAAATAAGCCAATATGGTGTCTAAAACCATATCATTTCCTCTTGAATGAATCCAGGATTTTTTAGAAATGGCTGATTGCAGCTAATAGTCAAAGAATGTGCAAGATTGTCATGATAGAATGTCACCTTTTAATTTTCGTTGCCAGGGATGGAGGTCAAAGAATGTCACTCTAGAAAGTAAGACATTATCAGTTACATCTAGGGTCATGTCAAATAGTGGAAACATTATAGTATCAAATGCTTACATTAAAAAAAGAGAGTATTCAAATTATTAATCTAAGGTTCTTGGGAAAGAAATTAGGAAACAAGCAAAAATGAAAGTAAGAAATTAGATAAACAAAAAATAACTTATACCCAATGGAGAAACAGGAAATAAAATACGAGAGATAAGAACAGAAATTGATAACATGATAACAAAAAATGAGAAACAAGTAATAAAAGCAAAAATGTTTTGGAAAAAGATCAATAAAATTGACAAATTTCTAATGAGATTGATCCAGAAAAATGGGAGAAGATACAAATCACCAATACTGAGCATGAAAGAGAGGACATCACTGGGGCTTGGACCAATGAAATCATTCTGTGTGGAACCAGGATTTTTGATACCTCATACATAGAACTAAGAATTTAGATACACTTGTCAAAATTTATAGAACTGCACACCACAAGGAGTATATCACTGTAAATTAATTTTAAAAAGCAACTAGAACATGGGAAAGGAGAAAGACCTAAATGAAATGTACATATGAAAAGGAGAAACAAATTGTACTATAAATGAAATATATACACTTAAGGGAAAGAGAAAGAGAGAAGTTGACCCAAGTTGCTTTGGGGACAGGAATAAAATGCTTTGAAATGATGCAATGAGGCTAAAGAACACCAGCAACTTTACAAACACATTACACTCTAGCTGGTAAGATTGTTATACACAAGGCTATGGAATATACATGGCATGTATGCATAGTTAATATACACAGGTTTATCAGCTCTGTACCTTAAGAGAGTATAGATACAGTTATAATTATGTTTTTACATTTAATAAAGTAAAACATAAAAAATGCAGATAAAAATAAAAAATAATTTTTCAACAAAACTTACAGTAATACATATTTGAAGTTGCTATTTTAATATAGAAAAGCATGATTCCAAATAGAAGTTCAGAAATGTAGAAAGAAATAATAAATAATGAAAAGTATAGGCATATATATGTTTAAATTATATTTCACCATATTTATGATGCAATAAATCAGATTTTGTTTTGTTTTGTTTTTGAGGTAGAATCTCACTCTGTCACCAGGCTGGTACCATCTCAGCTCACTGCAACCTCTACTTATCAGGGTCAGGCAATCCTCTTGCCTCAGCCTCCAGAGGAACTGGGAGTACAGGCACATGGCTGTACTCACCACACCTGGCTAATTTTTTTGGCAATTTTTTGTAGGAACAGTATCTTACTATGATGCCCAGGCTGGCCTTGAACTCCTGGGCTCAGGCAATCTGCCTGCCTTGGCCTCTCAATGATCTAGAATTACAGGCATGGGCCACGATCCATGGAAAAGAAAATTAAAAGAAATCAAATTCCTTGAACCTTCCAGGCATCCAAAAGAGATAAAATTGCCAATTAATATTAGAGATTGATAAATAGATTGAATGTTGTGATTTCTAGAGTAATCATCAAAAGAATATCCAAACTGTATGTTACAAACAGCCAATAAAGTATGAAATAGAAAAATCAGATTCATAATATAAACAAAGAAAAACAAAGAGGAAAAAATAACATTGAGCAGAAAGGAAAAATGTACTGAATAGAAAAGCTCTAATTATAAGTGAAATGACTAATAAATACAGGGACATTAAAACTATGGAATTCTATTTATCAAAAGACATGCCGGTGGTTAAGTAAATAGCCTAAATCATTTTGGGAAACAGGAAAGAGGGGAAATGCTTGGGGTAATGGGACCTAAAATGTAGATGTTCTGGTCTGGGAGCTTTCATAAAGGATTTAAAGAAATATCAAAAGGCTGGCTGAGGCAGATTTAAGGATAGTACTATGAGTAATGAAAAATGAGAATAGAATTAACAGAGAACTAGACCAAGAAAGCCAATTTTAAGTCATTTTGTAAGGATTTTGGCTTTCATTCTGAAAGATGGAAACTGAGCCTTCACCATTGGTTTTAGCATCCTGTAGGCCACTAACAGATGTTACAGCACAATGGTGGTGGTGATGTGTTGATGGGTAGGTGAGGAGAGGAGTTGTAGGAATATTACAAGAGCCTGACTGGAGATTTAGAAAGGACCAAAGTAAAATGAAGACAGTGCTGATGGCTCTTCTAAGAGCTTTTGATATGCAAGAAGTGGACAATTAGGGTCCTAGCTCCAGTGTAATTGGTTTTTCCTTTTAGTGAGATAAATTGACATAGCAGTTAAGAAGGAATTACTTAGACAGATAGCGAGGGCATAGGAGTGCTCAGTAAGGCTTTTCTTTTTAATGAAAAGTAGCCCCAAATCATTTTTTAACGAAAAGCAGCCTGCAAACTGGGAGCTTGCATGTGTGAATACCAGCAGGAACTAAGGACATATTTTCAAGATGGCGGCTCCATCCTCCCTTCTCTGCCAGCCATGTGTGCTGTAAGGAGCAGACAAGATAAGACCTATCAACTGGAAAGCCTATTTGCATAATAATATTAGGGTGGGACCACCACCCTTCCTTGTCTACTATGTAAATGTCATGCCTAATCTAACCAATCTATGAGCCCTATGTATATCAGACACTGCCTCCTCAAACTGGAATATAAACCTTGGGGCATTTCCTGCCAGATGGCCCTTTCTACTCAGAGACTCCTTGATCTATGGAGCAAGCTGTTTCTTTTTCTCTTCTCTTATACCTATTAAACTTCTTCACTTAAACTCCCCATGTATGTCCTTGTTTTAAATTTTCCTGGTGCATGACAATGAACCCCAGGGTATATAACCCAGATAACCTGGCCACTTCCAAATAACAAGTTAATCACCAAGGTAATGCTTTTCTTTGTCAACATGAAGCTGCAAGTGTAAGTACACTGAGAAAGTAACAGACTTAACAAGGATTTTTCTTTAGCTAAATATTTAAAATGAAGGTGCAAGTATTCTAGGGTATACAGAAATGACGTGAGGACATAAGGCCTTTAAGAGACACTAAAAAAGGGCAATGGCTCAGTGAATTATGGGACCTTGTGGGGTCATAGTTTTCTTGGTGTGGAGGTAATGGATGTTACCGTTACAGAACATTCTCTTTAGTTCAGCTAAAACCAGGTTCTGTCACACGACCAGAAAAGACTCACAGACACTTAGCAAGGTGAGTAGCAGAATTCACTAGGCAAAAAGGAAAAAGGGGGGAAAAAAAAACTCAGCAAAGTGACATGGAGTCCTGCTAACCATCCCTCCATCTCAAAGATTGATTCTCAGGTCACCACAGGAGCTGAAGAGAGCAGGCTCCTCCTCTGCATAAAGCAGGAATTCCCCATGACTCCACCCATTTCCCCCCAGAGCACATGTTGGGCTCTGGTCCACTGTGGGCATGCCCAGACAAGCCCTCATCTGCACAAAAGCAGATGGTGTAAACACTTGTGCGGCAGGTGAGAGATTTTCTGGGGACCCCTTTTTATTTCTCTAATCATTTGGCTAATTATCAGCTGAAAAGATAAGAAGTGATAGTTGAAGGTACTTGAAATTGAGATTTTATTGGTGGCATAGTTATTGGTAATGAAAAAATATTTTGTATGACAACAGGAAATACACATACATGGGCAAAGACGAGATCATTGCAAGAGAGGTACAATTATCCTGCATCCTTGCATATTAGGGTCATAATGAAGTCATCTATGAGGATACTAAAGTCACTGAAACTGATGACAGATGTAGTGCTGAGTTCGTAACAGTGAGCCTGGGGCAAAAATCTTCAAGGAAAAAAGGGGAATGGCCTGAGACTTCAAATATTGTTGCTAATAGGTGGAATAAGGAGAATGAATTATAATGTAGGTGTTTATGCTTTTCCCAAATAGTTGCATACTATTTTGGAAAAGCCTTGACAAAATAGAAAACCAGATAATAAATTTTGAAAATTTTGGAAGTTTCTGACTAGGCAGCAAGACACCAATATGATATTAGTCAGTGGACATTCATATAACTATAAAGTGTGACAAGCATTTAGTAAACGTAGATTTTCCCTCTCAGGGACATACAACACATTGCCATCTGTGAAGGTAACAACTAGATTCATAACTTGATAGCAAAGAGCTATTTCATTATATAAATAAGAATTGAAAGAATCAAAGTAGAGCTGAGTCCATAAAAGGGAAGTAGAAAAGTAGAGGAAGGCAGCAAATTGCACTGCCACATGTGTACCTATGCAACTACCTTGCCTGTTTTTCACATGTACCCCAAAACCTAAAATGCAATAAAAAAAGAAAAAAAATAATAAAAGTACTTAGAAAAATATATTAATTATACATATTTTTCCATATGGTTGTTTGATTAAAGCTGTTAGCCCTTAGTGGTTGATTATGGAAATAAATTTGTGAGGTCCTTTTTTTATTGTACTTTAGGTTCTGGGGTACATGTGCAGAATGTGCAGGATTGTTGCATAAGTACACACATAGAAATGTGGTTTGCTGCCTCCATCCCCCTGTCACCTACATCTGGCATTTCTCCCCACATTATCCCTCCCTGACCTCCCCATCCCCCACTGTTCCTCCCTTGCCCCCCAAACAGACCCCAGTGTGTGATGCTCCCCTCCATGTGACCATGTGTTCTTATTGTTCAACACCTGTCTATGAGTGAGAACATGAAGTGTTTGATTTTCTGTTCTTGTGTCAGTTTGCTAAGAATTATGGTTTCCTGATTCATCCATGTCCCTACAAAGGACACAAACTCATCATTTTTTGTGTCTGTGTAATATTCCATAGTGTATATGTGCCACATTAGCCTTATCCAGTCTATCATTGATGGGCATTTGGGTTAGTTCCAGGTCTTTGCTATTGTAAACAGTGCTGCTATGAACATACCTGTGCATGTGTCTTTATAATAGAATGATTTATAATCCTTTGGGTATATACCCAGTAATGGGATTGCTGGATAAAGTGGAATTCCTATTTCTAGGTCCTTGAGGAAGCACCACACTGTCTTCCACAATGGTTGAACTAGTTTACACTCCCACCAACAGTGTAAAAGTGTTCCTATTTCTCCACATCCTCTCCAGCATCTGTCTCCAGACTTTTTAATGATCGCCATTCTAACTGGTGTGAGGTGGTATCTCAATGTGGTTTTGCATTTCTCTAATAATCAGTGATAATGAGCATTTTTTCATATGTTTATTGGCCTCATATATGCCTTCTTTTGAAAAGTGTCTGTTCATATTCTTCACCCACTTTTGGATGGGTTTGTTTGTTTTTTTCTTGTAAATCTGTTTTAGTTCTTTGTAGATTCTGGATATTAGCCCTTTGTCAGATGGGTAGATTGCAAAAATTTTTTCCCATTCTGTTTGTTGCTAGTTAACTCTAATGATTGCTTCTTTTGCTGTACAGAAACTCTGGAGTTTAATTAGGTCCCATTTGTCTATTTTGGCTTTTTGTTGTCAATGCTTTTGGTGTTTTAGTCATGAAGTCCTTGTCTATGCCTATGTCCTGAATGGTTTTCCCTATGTTTTCTTCTGGGATTTTTATGCTGTTAGGTCTTATGTTTAAGTCTTTAATCCATCTGGGGTTAATTTTAGTGGAAGGCATCAGGAAGGGGTCCATTTCTGCCTTCTGCACATGGCTAGCCAGTTTTCCCAACACCGTTTATTAAACAGGGAATTCTTTCCCCATTGCTTGGTTTTGTCAGGTTTGTCAAAGATCAGATGGTTGTAGATGGGTAGCATTACCTCCACAGCCTCCGTTCTGTTCCATTGGTCTATATCTCAGTTTTGGCACTAGTACCATGCTGTTTTGATTCCTGTAGCCTTGTAGTATAGTTTGAAATCAGGTAATGTGATGCCTCCAACTTTCTTCTTTTTCTTAGGATTGTCTTGCCTATGTGGGCTCTCTTTTGGTTCTATATGAAGTTTAAGGTGGCTTTTTCCAGTTCTGTGAAGAAGGTCATTGGTAGCTTGATGTGGTTAGCATTGAATCTATAAATTACTTTGGACAATATGGCCACTTTCACTATATTGATTCATCCTAACCATAAGCATGGAATATTTCTCCATCTATTTGTATCCTCTCTTATTTCCTTGAGCAGTGGTTTGTAGCTCTCCTTTTACATTCTTTGTTAGTTGTATTCCTAAGTATTTTATTCTCTTTGTAGCAATTGTCAATGGGAGTTTGCTCATGATTTGGCTCTCTGTTAGTCTGTTATTGGTGTATAGAAATGCTTGTGATTTTTACACTTTGATTTTTTATCCTGAGATTTTGCTGAAGTTGCTTATCAGTTTAAGGAGATTTGGGGCTGAGATTACAGGGTCTTCTAAATATACAATCATGTCGTCTACAAATAGAGACAATTTGATTTCCTCTTTTCCTAATTGAATACCCCTTTTTATTTCTTCCCTGATTGCTCTGGCTAGAACTTCCAGTACTATATTGAATACAAGTAGTGAAGAAGGCATCCTTGCCTAGTGCCAGATTTCAATGGGAATGCTTCCTGCTTTTGCCCATTCAGTATGATATTGGCTGTAGGTTTGTCATAAATAGCTTTTTTGTTTTTGTTTTGAGATACGTTCCTTCAATACCTAGTTTATTGAGAATTTTTAGCAGAAAGCGCTGTTGAATTTTGTCAAATGCCTTCTCTGCATCTATTGAGATAATCACGTGGTTTTTGTCTTTGATTCTGTTTATGAGGTGGATTACATTTACAGACTTGCATGTGTTGAACCAGCCTTGCATCCCTGGAATGAAGCCTACTTGGTCGTGATAGATAAGCTTTTTGATGTGCTGTTGCAATCTGTTTGCAAGTATTTTATTGAAGATTTTTGCATCTATGTTCACCATTGATATTGGCTTGAAGTTTTCTTTTTTTGTTGAGTCTCTGCTGGGTTTTGGTATCAGGATGATGTTGGCCTCATAAAATGATTTGGGAAGGATTCCCTCTTTTTGTATTGTTTGGAATAGTTTCAGAAGGAATGGTACCAGCTCCTCTTTGAACGTCTTGTAGAATTTGGCTGTGAACCCAACTGGACCCGGACTTTTTTTGATTGGTAGGCTATTAATTGCTGCTTCAATTTCAGCCCTTGTTGGTCTATTCAAGGTTTCAACTTCTTCCTGGTTTACACTTGGGAGGGTGCAAGTGTTGAGGAATTTATCCATTTCTTCCAGGTTTACTGGTTTATGTGCATAGAATTTATAGTAATCTCTGGTGGTAGTTTTTATTTCTGTGGAATCAGTGGTGATATCCCCTTGATCTTTTTCTTTGCATCTATTTTATTCTTCTCCCTTTTTTATTAATCTGGCTAGCAGTCTGTCTATTTTGTTGATCTTTTCAAAAAACCAGCTCCTGGTTTTATTGATTTTTTGAAGAGTTTTTTGTGTCTCTATCGCCTTCAGTTCTGCTCTGATCTTAGTTATTTCTTGTCTTCTGCTAGGTTTTGAGTCTTTTTGATCTTGCCCCACTAGGTTTTTCAATTTTGATGACAGGGTGTCAAATTTACATCTTTCCTTGCTTCTCATGTGGGCATTTACTGCTACAAATTTCCCTCTAGACACTGCTTTCCCTCTAGACACTGCTTTAAATGTGTCCCAGAGATTCTGGTAAGTTGTGTCTTTGTTCTCCTTGGTTTCAAAGAACATCTTTATTTCTGCCTTCATTCCATTCTTTATCCAGGCCACATTCAGAAACAAGATGTTCAGTTTCCATGAAACTGTGTGGTTCTGAGTTAGTTTTTTTTTTTAATTAATTTTTTATTGCATTTTAGGTTTTGGGATACATGTGCAGAACATGCAAGACAGTTGCATAGGTACACACCTGGCAGTGTGTTTTGCTTCCTTTCTCCCCTTCACCCACATTTGGCATTTCTCCCCAGGCTATCCCTCCCCAGCTCCCCCCCCACTGCTGGCCCTCCCCTTTTCCCCCCAATAGACCCCAGTGTTTAGTAGTGAGTTAGTTTTTTAATTCTGAGTTCTCATTTGATTGCCCTGTGGTCTGAAAGACTGTTATAATTTCCATTCTTTTGCATTTGCTGAGAGTGATTTTCTTCCAATTGTGTGGTCAATTTTAGAGTAGGTGCAATGCGGTGCTGCGAAGAATGTATATTCTGTGGATTTTGGGTGGAGATTTCTGTAGATGTCTATTAGTTCTGCCTGGTCTAGATGTGAGTTCAAGTCCTGGATATGCTTGTTAATTTTCTGTCTCATTGATCTGTCTAATATTGACAGTGGAGTGTGAAAGTCTCCCACTATTATTGTGTGGGAGTCTAAGTCTCTTTGTAGGTAGTTAAGAACTTGCTTTATGTAGCTGGGTACTCCTGTATTGGGTGTGTATATATTTAGGATCATTAGTTCTTCTTGATGCATTGATCCTTTTACCATTATGTCCTTCTTTACCTCCTTTCATCTTTGTTGGTTTAAAGTCCATTTTATCAGAGACTAAGATTGCAACTCCTGCTTTTTTTTGCTCTCCATTTTCTTGATAAATCTTCCTTCATCCCTTTATTTTGAGCCTATGTGTGCCTTTCATGTGATATGTGTTTCCTGAGTACAGCACACAAATGGGATTTGTCTTTTTATCCAATTTGCCAGTCTGTGTCTTTTGATTGGGGCATTTAGCCCATTTACATTTAGGGTTAATATTGTTATGTGTGAATTTAATCCTGCCATTTCGATGCTAGCTGGATGTTTTGCCCATTAGGTGACACAGTTTCTTCATTGTGTTGATGGTCTTTACAAGTTGGTATGTTTTTGTAGTGACTGGTGCTGGTTGTTC
This sequence comes from Callithrix jacchus, assembly GCF_049354715.1. Lineage (NCBI taxonomy): Eukaryota > Metazoa > Chordata > Mammalia > Primates > Cebidae > Callithrix > Callithrix jacchus. The sequence continues at coordinate 113,566,824 of NC_133507.1, forward strand.
CTTTCTATGTTTAGTGCTTCTTTCAAGAGCTCTTATAAGGCAGGCCTGGCGGTAATGAAATCTCTCAGCAATTGCTTGTCCACAAAGGATTTTCTTTCTCCTTCACTTATGAAGCTTAGCTTGGCTGGATATGAGATTCTAGGTTGAAAGTTCTTTTTATTTTTTAAGGTTGTTGAATATTGGCCCCCATGCTCTTCTGGCTTGTAGGGTTTCTTCAGAGAGATCTGCTGTGAGTCTGATGGGCTTCCCTTTGTGGGTAACCTAACCTTTCTTTCTGGATGCCCTTAGCATTTTTCCCTTCTTTTTGACACTGGTGAATCTGACAATTATGTGCCTTGGGGTGCTCTTGAGGAATATCTTTGTGGTGTTCTCTGTATTTCCTGGACTTGAATGGTGGTCTGGCCTGCTAGGTTGGAGAAGTTCTCCTGGATAAGATCCTGAAGAGTGTTTTCCAGGTTGGATTCATTCTCTCTGTCACATTCAGGTATACCTATCAAACGTAGATTAGGTCTTTTCACATCATCCCATATTCCTTGGAGGCTTTGTTCATTTCTTTTCACTCTTTTTTCTCTATTCTTGCCTTCTCATTCTATTTCATTGAGTTGAACTTCAATCTCCGATATCCTTTCTTCTGCTTGGTCGATTCAGCTATTGAAACTTGTGTATGCTTCACAAAGTTCTCATTCTGTGTTTTTCAGTTCCATCAAGTCATTTATATTCTTCTCTAAGCTGTTTATTCTAGTTAGCATCTCATCTAACCTTTTTCTACATTCTTAGTTTCTTTGCATTGGTTTAGCACATGATTTTTTAGCTCTGAGAAGTTTGTTATTACCCACCTTCTAAGCCTGTTTCTGTCAGTTCATCAGATTCATTCTCCATCCATCTTTGATCCCTAGCTGGTGAGGAGTTGTGATCCTTTGGAGGAGGAGAGGCATTCTGGTTTTTGATGTTTTCATCCTTTTCTGTGCCGGTTTCTTCCCATCTTAGTGGCTTTATCTACCTGTGGTCTTTGTAGTTGGTGACTTTTGGATGGGGTCTCCGAGTGGATGTCCTTTTTGTTGATGTTGAAGCTATTTGTTTCTGTTTCTTAGTTTTTCTTCTAACAGTTGGGCCCCTCTGCTGCAGGACTGCTGGAGTTCCATTCCAGACCCTGCTTGCCTGGGGATCACCCTTGTTGGCTGCAGAACGGTAAGGATTGCAGCCGATTTCTTCTTCTGTTTTCTTCATCCCAGAAGGGTACCTGCAAGATGTCAGCCTGAGCTCTCCTTTATGAGGTGTCTCTTTGGGTATGGGTGGTCCAGGAGCTGCTGAGGAGATAGTCAGTCCTTTATCAGAGCTCAAGTGATGTGCTGGGAGTTCTGTTGTTCTGTGCAGAGCTGCTGGGCAGGTACCTTTAAGTCTGCTGCAGTGGAATTCATAACCACCTCTTTTTCCAGGTGCTCAGTCCTAGAAAGGTTGGCTTTAATTATAAATTCCTGTCATGCTGCTGCCTTTTATCATAGATGCCCTGCCCCACAGGGAGTAGTCTAGTCATAGTCTGCCAGCAGAAGTATTGCTGAGCTGCTGCAGGCTCTGCCCAGCTGCTGTGTGAACTGCCTTGGTAGTGACTGCCTTGGTAGTGGGGGATGCCCTTCCCCCTTGTCCTGGGTCCAGCAGTGCTTGCTGTGAAACTCTCAATCCAGAGCGTTTCAGATTGCTTGTTTTGTAGGGATGGTACCTGCCGAGGCAGATTGCCTGGCTCCCTGTCTCTGTCCCCTCCCTTTCAGTCAATGGGTGTCTCTGTCTCCCAGGCATTCTAGGTGCCAATTGAAAGACCTCCCAGATTTGTATGAGTTTCTGTGTGCCAACCCAGCACTGGCTGAAACTGCTGTGCTGAAAAACTTGTGGCCCTTTTCCGCCCGGTAATCTCCTGGTCTGTGGGCAGTGAAAAGTTGTTTGGAAATGCTGTGCGCACTCACCCTTTGCATTGTTTTTGCTGGAAATTGCACTCCAGAGCTGTTCCTATTCGGTCTTCTTGCTAAATTGGTGAGTTCTAAAGGACTTCAGCCCTGTATTAAGTGATAACTTTACTATATACTCATCTTTTATATTTTAAACTAACATATGCATCTATTTTATAATAGCTTCTCCTTACTGTTTTGTATACACTCTTGCTCTTACCATATTCAGCAGTATCCAATTCCCTTTCAGAAGTACAACTTTACAGGCGAAATTAAAAAGCTGGGAAATGGCTGCTATTTACTATCTCTATCTCATGCAAATTAAGCCATAAAGGAATAGTAAAACAAATGGCAGTTTTACATTGAACAAATCTTGAAGCTAAAGGAAGCTGTGAATAAGAACCATGGAATTTGCTTAGGTGGTTAAAGCGATTAAGGTTAACGCCTTCTGTATGCATTGCAAACTGTGTCCAGTGATCTGTGTTTGAGTACACAGTAATCTAATGAATCAATCAGATTCTGCATTTCAGCTTAGCTGGTGGAGGGATAACAATAAAACTTGTGGGACAGAGTTGTTCTATTGATCCCACCTTAATCTGATCTCCCCTGCAGTGTCTACTGATCACTGGGTGTCTACCCCTGCAGGACTCTTACTCTAAAGTAATGACAGCTGGGGTTGTTATTAGGTCAATAATGCTTGCTGGCTCTTGCATTAAGTCCTGTCATCCATTATCAGAATACAGTCATCAAAAACATGACAGCAAGTAGTTCACATGAGTTTGAACCATTCTGTAAGAATAACATAACTGAACACACACACATGCGCGCGCGCGCACACACACACACACACACACACACCACAAACACACATACACACTTTTCCTCATTTAGGTTTACTGGTAAGAAAAGAGATTTGGTGCCAAACCATGTAAGAAAGAAAGTCTAATTCCCTCTTTCCCGTCCATCAAATTAGAATTGCAGGAGTCAAGTTGAAAATGTAGGTACCTTGTTACTTTCTATTTTTTAAAAATCACTTTATTCAAGACATTGATTATCATTTTTAAAAGGAAATAGAAACTTATGTCAGTGACAGTATGACCTTCAATAATGCCAGACTCCTGCTGCCTCTAAAATGGCTTTTATGTTTCAAGGGGATTTCTTTTTTCTTTCTTCAACTAAGATTTAAAATACAGTTGTGAGGTCAGGTGTCTTGTAGAAAGAGATTTGGGGAAGATAGATCCAAAGAGAAATACTGTAATAATTCTAGTTAATAATTTTGAGAGTAAAATCTAAGCAAATTATTTGCATGTTTATTCAGTATGTAAATATAATTTCTGCATTCTCTTTAATAAAGGGAACTATTAATCCATATTAGTGGAGAGTAAAGCTATTATTTAATCATAAAGTATAATAAATATGTATGCATGTTAAAATTGTGGCTTATTCCCCATTGAGGATTATCTATCATTTTAATGAGGCTTGGAAAAATCCACTTCTTTGATTGAAAGTCTACAATGTAATATAAAAATCTTAAAAATTGCATTATTCTTGAAATCTTTGAAAATTTAAAAACATTTTTAAACATTGCCTTCTTCATTCGTGTCTAGTTACAGAAAGTGTAATAAATATGTTGAAAAGGGTCTAATGACACCTAGGAATTTAACATTCTCATTTTAAGACTTTGATGAACTACAGTTAAATAATTACTGCTAATTCGTATGCTAGAATAACAGAGCTATTAGTGTATAAGAGAGTTGGCAATATGTTGAATGCATGGCATTCATCCAGGGATCATTGGGGCTGATATTTTCTTTGCTCTTTTTGTTAACATTAAATAAAAGAATCACGCTTGCTCTTCATTGGCTCTAAAGGTGATTTTGTAGTTTATGATTTACATTATTCGTATTTGTGTCTTTGATACATTGCTCTTTTCCAGTTTAAATGAGAATTTGTTTAACAGGAGTTGAATTATTCACTGGGAACTAAAACCTAAAGGGAACAAACTAAACTAGGAGGGCTTTTTTTGTTATTTTGAAAGTTCTTTCTCTTCTCTTAAATCATGGATCTATTTTTGAATTTTTTTTAAACGAAGTCACACTGAAAATCATAAATGTTTTCTAGGAATATGACCATCACGTTAATAATGTCATTATCTCAAATGCAAAGTCAGCCTGAATTATGTGTAAAAAATAGGATGAATAAAACCAGATGTATCCAAATATAGTAATGGACATGAAAATGGAGAAAGATCTATACCAGAATATTAACTGCTAAAAAGGAGATTAAAATCTCAGTGGTCTCTTCTATATTCTTCCTAATATATAATGTTACTTAGACCATTTAGAAGGAGTTAATTAATATAAATGAATAAATCTCTATCAGCTCTGATTTACAGTTGCAGGGCTAAAAAACTATCTTAAGAGCAAGAACAGCTATGAACACATGTACTATAAGATATTCAAAGATATTGACTTCCTCATGGACAAACCAAATGAAGCAAGTTAGTCCCTAAAGGCAGTAGTAAGAATTGCTAGTTACTATCTGCCATCTGAGCTACAATATTCGACATTATAATTTCTCTAGAAAAGTTTGCTTTTTTAAATCTTGGTTTCCCCGACACACACACACACACACACACACACACACACACCCTTTTCAGAATGAATGGAGTATGATTCTGTGATACAATTTTGCACGTAACTCAATACCCAAGACTTCTTTATTCCAATGTTAAAAGACTCATTTTAGGCCAACATTAACATTGCTGCTTTATACTCTAAAATGTCAAGCATGTGCTGCTTTAGAGTCATCTTAATAGACCTGTCTTCTTGGCTAGTTATTCATGGCTTCTAATACCAATAGAAATGCAATGCCTAAAAGCATAATGGCCTAACTTAAGAAAATATTACTTGCACCATCATTCATTAATTCATTCAATGACTGATGCATCCATTTATGATGAATTTCACCATATGTCAATAAGACAGTTATAATCTTTCTGAAATTTTTATTTTTTCCACTAATCCAAAGCTGCCTCATAATTATTACATTAAAATTATACATTCTTTCTGGATGTGTGTCCATTTGTCTAAATGAACAGTGGTGTTCTCCCGCCCCTGACCATGCATAACCTATGTAGCACTTTTTAGAGATAGCTATTAGAACCCATTTTATTAAATAAAGAGCACCTGGACTGAGGCCTATATTTCTGTATATATATTTTTTAATCCAGAGGTGTTTGTCTTCTTCTTTAATCAACAAAGCCTTATTTTTTTTATTTTTGGATTCGTAGTTTGTTTTTACTACAAACATAGAAAACAAGAAAGGGAGAAAATGTTAAATATTCTACCAAAATTGTTTCCTGTCTTTAGCTACAAAGATTATAGCTCTAAACAATGTGTCATGCGTCTTTCTGGGCTATTTATATTCAAAGAGTAGAAGATTCATGTGTCTATGCACACAAATACATACAGGCATGAATGTGAGCACATAAAAATATGAATCCACAAAAGATTACATATGTAAGTATATACACATGCATCCACACAAACACACTTTTAATAATAATTATAAGGTTATATTGGTCAAACATTGTTTCTCTTCCTCTCTAATATCTTCCCATTTCTGTTTCCTTTACTTTTACCTAGGAGTATAAATATACGTGCCCCCCCACTACGGTAAATAAATTGATATATATTAGCAATCTACCATCTCCCTCTAGATGCCATTGTGTTTCCTTCCCCTCTCAACTGAGCTTCTTCAAAGAGAAGTAAACAGTCCTGGTTTCTACTTCTCCAGTACCAAGCACTTTTCATTATGACATGCCTCGGGCACATCATTTCACAAGAAACTGCTCATGACAAAGACACAGATGGCCTCTTTCTGGACAAATCTAATAAACATTAAAAAAAAAAAACTTGGCGTAAATATAAACTATATTGCAAAATGAGTATCTCTTGTGTCTTTTTTTGTTTGTTTGTTTCTTCATCTTGACACCATTTGACCCTGTTTATTCTTAGTGTAATACTTGAGTTTCTCATTTGTCTCAAAAGCTTTGGTGCCTTCCATAAATCATTAACTCTTTTCTCTCCACATATACTTACTTGGGTGATTTCATCTCTCAGCATTTGAACCATCTTTGCACTAATTGGCCCAACTCTAACTTTCTAAACCTGGCTAATTCTGGAGCTGCAGATTGTTCATTTAACTTCCAATTATGCTCATGTCCCGTGGGCTCTTCAAATCCGCCCTACTTCATACTGAGCTCCTCATCTATCACTCTATCTTACCCTCCTCAACCTTGTGGATTTAAAAAAAATTAATTTATAGTTTTGTATAGTTGTCATTATCAAATCAAATGGATTTGAAGCCTGGAAATTATGCTATTGTTACCTTCTCAAATCAATTACTAGGTTCTGACAGTTTTTACTTCCTAATTGCTTTTCAAATATCTGTTTATTTTGTCATCTCATCAATGAACAGCATGTGTTCTCTTGCCTTTTTGTGGCAATATTGTCACAAGTGGTCATTCTGATAGAGTCATGCCCATCTTTAACATGTTTTCCATTTAGCCATTAGTTTATTTAAAAATCAGCTACAGCAACATCAATTCCTTCATTTAAAGTTTAAACAAATCTTACTACCTTATTTCCTATGGAGTCCTCTCAAGCCACTTAGACTAGCCTGAAAGTCTAAAGCTACTTCAAACTCAGCTCTTCTTTTAGCTTCTCTTTCCTCACCTCAATTTGCACTTTACTATTTGTAATTACTCAAACAACTGTGCTGTGCTTCTATGCACTCTCCTACATTTCTTCTTTAGAATATCCTTCTTTTTATTTATTTATTTATTTTTATTTTTTATTTTTTTAAATTTTTTATTGCATTTTAGGTTTTGGGGTATATGTGCAGAACATGCAAGACAGTTGCACAGGTACACACATGGCAGTGTGTTTTGCTTCCTTTCTCCCCTTCACCCACATTTGGCATTTCTCCCCAGGCTATCCCTCCCCACCTCCCCCTCCCACTGGCCCTCCCCTTTTCCCCCCAATAGACTCCAGTGTTTAGTACTCCCCTCCCTGTGTCCATGTGTTCTCATTTTTCTTCTAAACAGCCTTCATGTTACTAGCGCCTTCTCATTCTCCCGTTTGCAGTTTTATTTTTATATCTATGGGAAAACCTTCCCTGAATCTCAAGTTTAATTGAGATATTCCTCCTATTTACCTTAGCTTTATGTGCCTATTGTTAACTTAGCTTTGCGTAATTTTTTGTTGGTATGTTTACTTAGCAAATACCCCCAAATCACAGTCTGTGTCTCAATTATATTTATATTTGCAGAGCTTAGCATAGTGCCTACCTAGTAGTTACTCAGTAAATACCTGTGGAACTTAAAATGAAGTTAATAATGGAATACATGGTAATGTGACTTACAACATACATTTTTTTCAAATTATAACATATTATAGATAAAATTACAGTGATAGATAAATCTACCTAATATATGGTTGAAGGACACTCTATTATCCTCTTTCAATATATCTTTCTGCATTCTTTCGTTGTCTGCTTTTTGTTTCTATCACACACGGAACAGTCATAAATATTAGTTAATTGTGGATTGTGCTTGCAACTACAACATAGTTCCCTTGTTTATTAAAAAACAGTATCGTCTAGTAATTAAAAGAGTTTCTGTGGTTAGGTTGCCTGAGTTTGATTCTGGACAATGTCACCAACTAGCTGCAAATTTCTTGACATTAATCAGCTTTAGTTACCTATATAGAAAATATCTACCACATGAGTTTATGGTGTAGAATGAATAAAATAATATCTATAAAGAGGGGAGATTTGAGAGGAGCGAGAATAAAAATTAGTGAGTTAGTTGCCTGATCACAAGGATATTTTAATATTGTGTGTGTATCTGTATGTGCACAGATGTACAAAGTAATGAAATAGAAGGGCCATAGCCTAAGTAGATGAGGATATTTGAAATAAGATTTGAGCTTTCAGAAAAAATAAAAGGCCACTTCTAACTGTGTCTAACTATGTACAAAAGTAATATTGAGTCAGATTATGAATTAGGGCATTGTGGGAAAAATAAATATGAAGATAGTCTTAAAGGCTTGAGGAGTACAGTTTGACAAGGGACTAGGGATGGAGAAGGGAGAAATTCAAGTTATCACTGATAGGGCATTTTATGTTACAGAGAGGCTTATGAATGTCGAGCTGTGGAACTTGAATTTTATTTTAGCATATGGTAGTTGTTGAAGCATTATTAATAAAAAGATGACAGGACCATAACTGTGTTTTAGGATTATTAGTCTGACCACATGCATTGGTTAGATTGCAGGAAAAAAATCTGGAGGTAGAAAACCGGTCAGAGAAGGAGAATTTTCAATAAAATCATGAAAAGTGATAAAGGCATGAATTTGTTGTCAATAAAAGTCAGACAAAGGTACTACATTAAAGAACTTCGTTATGGTTATTTTCATATAAACTGAAAGAGAGAGTTTATCAAGAATGAAATACCAATTCCTAACCAATTATTAACATTAGGTAGAATCATTTTAAAAGAGGGAGAGATTAAGTAAATCATAGTAAAATGTATAGCTTCTATAGGCATTGATTTAGACATTCTGCCTTTCCCTTTATTTATTCGACAAAGGTATATATATGAAAGAAAATTTAGAAATTTCAAATGCATTAGGAAAACAAATGGAGGTGTCAGCTCCCTGCACACACCATTACATGCTCACCTAGAGTGGACAATGAACACAGTGTCATCCATCACCTTTGTTTGCCTTGTAAGATACATTCAAAGTATCCAAAACAGCGGTTTCTTTGCTGTAAATGCTGCTTAATAAAATTGTTACTTCACTCGCTACACCTGCTATGTTCTGACAGTAAATAGTGCTATCTAACTAGTAAAATCAATGACATTAGGAAGCTTAGCAGATGTTTTAGGGCACAGATCCAAACCTTATCGTGAGTTAAAAATGAATTTGAACACCAATTTGTCATTTTGCTCATTTAATTTTTTTCTTCTTGATCTGTCTTGTAATTAAAGGGACAGAGTGCAATGGTTTGAATATAGAGATACTTCTCAAATATGACAGCTTGGTAAGGGCATTTTGTAGACTGATTCACAGACGCACTTTTTTTACTTCAGCTCTAGGTTTGTAATTCAAAAAGCCTCAAGAAAGAGTTCTTCCGCTGTTATATTTTGATACAGATTCTCTCCATAAAAATGTCACCGCATGAGATTTTGGAGTGTCCAGAGCAATAATCAAACACAGCACTTTGCATTTCAGCAACAACTGATAGATTCTTCCATCATCCTTTGGAGCAGGAAGACTACAATTTGTTATTTCTCTGATACAGAAAAAAAACTCTTTCAAATGAGACAGATTATCCTGTTACATCCTTAATTCTGTAACCACTCTGAACACCCAGAATTTATAATTTCACATATTCAAGAAACAAATAAAGGCATGCTGATGAAATACATGAAATTATTTTTACATGACATAGGTAGGAGGAAGAGCATGAGACTTCGTATTAGAAAATCAATTCAATTCAGGTTCTGCCATTTGCTAGTTAGGTTATCTCAGTGGATGGTCAAATGTCTCTGGATGTTTTCCTCATGTATATAAAAAATTTGTAGAATGCTCTTAGAATGAAATAAGTAGTGCATAGCATGGGGCTTAACTTACTCTTCCTAGAAGAGGTGATTCAAAAGTTTCGTGTTTAGCAGATAATTGATCACATTCACTTAATATTTTAGGTTACTTACAATCTTGAGGAATTTAACAAAATTATATATTGTATTTATTTAACAAATATTTATTGTGTTTCTATTCCGTGTTATGTACTTTTCTTGGCACTAAGGATAAGGCAGATAATCAAGTAGGTTATCACCTTTCGTAGAGCTGCTGTTCTAATAAATGCAGACCCACAGTAAGGTAAACTAATGAAATTCAATATTTGAGGTGGTAGTAAGTTTTATGAAAAAAGGTTAAGCGGATTAAGGAAGGACGAAGTGACATAAACTAGAGGTAAACATTAATTTAGAATAAACCCGTTAAGAAAAGAAACTCATATTAGAAAAACAATTGAGCAGAAAAACAACTGAAGCAAGTATTGTAAATATTAGAGATCATTCTTAAAGAAAACGAGCATAAACTTGGTCGTAAGTGAAAAAGGCCCTGGCATGTTTATGTCCCTGGTATTCTATTAAGTACTACATTGTTTGCCCAAAAAGGTCTTAAAGGTATTAATTAAAAAGCAAACACATGGAAGACAGAAAAAGCTTCAGAATGCAATCATGTAAAAAGTTCTAGGTCCCAGGCTAAAGCACAGGATGAAAAGTCCACACGCATCTCACAAACAGAATAAAGTTCAATGAATAAATTTCATTAGCGTACACCACTTACGGATTTAAATCCTGGAGCACGAAAGAGCTTAGAAATTATGGCGAAGGAATTCTTAACCTCTAAACTGGTAATTAATTCATTGTATATGTATTTAAAATTAATCCTTTTTGATTTCTTCAACTTTTTTATATACCATTTGCCTCTGGTATATTTCCCTTTTTTTGTTTGTGTTTTGCATGTTTGTTTTTTATTTTGGACATTATTTTCATTTTAATTAGTGAAGACATAATGACCTATAAAGTGAAATCTGTGAAATGCATACATACATATAGGTATGCAATTTGTTAGGTAGTGATAAAGTCATACCTTCCCAGACTCTGACATTTTAAAAGCTCTGATACCATCTTTCTTCTGAAAGAGTCTAGTTTGTAGGTAATATTATTTCTGGTCGCATGTTGCCTTAATTTATGGATTTGGTGTGATATACATAATACACTAGAAATCAGCTCTACTCAATACATAGCATTGGGTTTAATATATTTTTCTTTCTTTTATCACCTGTATTTTTACTTTCAGGTATAAGATTTCTGTCTGGTATCAGTAAACAAATCACATTTTTTCACTCTGTCCGAATTAGACTGATGGAAAAGAGCTTTCATTTCTATGTTTTCAAATTCCGTTTTATGGTAGACCTCATAATATTATCCAGGGAGAGACAGTAAGGTAATGGAAAGGGCTGTTCTTAAATCCAGGAACCCCGAATGTCATTTGTATGTTTACTGCTGACTAACTTCAGCAAGTCATAACTTTCTGAGCTTCAGTATTCTTACCCAGGTTATGAAGTCCCTTGAGTGTTTCTACATTTTATCCCTCTATGATTCTGTAACATTTAAGAGGACTCATTAATTCTGTTGTGTTAACTATTACTTGTTTCAAATAATTTCAGAAATCCAAATATAACGTTGAATATTACTTATACCTTGACATTCTCAAGTACACCTCTAGAATGGACTATATCATAAAATATGAATATAATTTAATTTTTTTCAACTTATCTACTCACAAATGGGGATAGGTGCCCTACACTTGTATTTTATTTACTTTTGCAGGAAACTAATATGACCTGTTATATTAGTTTGAACTCTTTTTACCCTTAGTTATTAGATTTCTCTATTCATCTACTTTGTATTTCTTATGAGATTGTAAACTTTATGAAGTTAATGAATGTAACGTTTTGTTATGTCTTGTGATTTTTAGCACAGTCACATAATAATAAGTGCATGGACAGATGCTTATTTAACCAAGGACAATGAATAACAGAAATTATTCTAAAGCTGGTCTTACTAGGACACTGATTTATTATTGTTGTCAAGTAGAAGGGCCATATACAGAAATCCAACTACAAAATCTAGTGATACATTATCTCAGACATCTTAAATTCAAAATCAATTTGTGTCCTATTAAGGGGAAATAAATCAGGCAATGTCATGTCATGCAAATACCCAAGTTCACCAATATTTCTATAGAAATGATTTAATGTAAATATTGTACAACAAAGCTGGCTTAGAGCAAATAAAAATGGGATAGGAGAGAAAAAGATAATTTTATCTAAATCCACTATTCTATCAGTCTCTTCTTTCACATTTTTTCTAGAATAAGAGCATTATTTCAAAAGAGACATGGCATAAGAATACATGTCCTTTGCTAGCATAAAATGACATTTACTCATTTATTTAATTATTTATTTTTCTGACACATTCCATTTATAGGCTAGGGTAAGAGTAAACAAAGTTCTTTTTTTTTTTTAACATTTTTTCTTAGAAATTCTGTCCTAGAAACAGAAAACGAACCTTATATTAGTCTTGACTTGTTTGCATTTTACAAAATTTCAATAAACAAACATACAACAATTATAAAAACTGAGTAATAAATAATTCTATTCACTTTTTAATGCCCATGAAAGTTTGGTAGTTGAAATCCATTTTAAATATAATTGTGTTCCAGATTTCCATTTCAGTTTTATTTTTAGAATACTTCCAGATAAGCTTTTGACCACTTTTTCTTTGTGATAAACAAGAAAACAAAACTGCTAGTAGTCATTCACACCACCAGACACGACTCATTGTTAACAAGAACCAAAAGTCTCAATTTAATCATATTTTTATACAAATGAATTTTTGTTTGTTTGTTTTTTGATAATTGTTAGATTACTACTAGCTGGATGTCCTCTTGTGGCTTAGGCAGGTACTGGATATGTGAATTTAATTATCTTCCTGGTACCTACAATTTATTCTCTGTGAGGTTTAAGTCTATATAAATTATTCACTTTTTGAACTAGTTACATATATTTATAACAAAACACACAATATGTGCTTGCTGATCCTTTTAGTTTGAAAAATTGTATGAAAGTTAATTGAGTTAGAATATATTTCTCACATCATAGACCATCACTTAATATATGTGAAAATATTCTTCTGTTCTTTCCAGGTTACTTCAACCTCCTACTTCTTTTTTCTACCATAGTTTACTAATGGCAAGGAGGAAAAAATGAACTAAGGATAGAGGGAAAAAAATGACAGATATGAAAAATGTTATTTCCTGAATAATAGCTGGATTATTTGGGGAATATATTCACTCATGCTATTAAGATTTCATCCCCAGAGTCATCCTCAAAACATGGGTTATCTGTGTATTACCTCTACTTTATCAACATAGCGATATGAATACTCTCTGATAGGATAATTTTAAGTATGAGATCATTCTAAAAATAGCACTCAGTAAATAATGCTGTTAGATAATACTATGCTAGCATTATTATTAATATTACTGTGCTTGTTATTATATAGAAAATTAGACTGTTTACATGAGAATAATTATTTTGGAACAATAATTTAAGCAAACTTCTGGCTGAAAGAAAAGACATGTCTCTGACCATCAAACAGTGCAATTTTCTATGGTTAATAACATGTACACATATCAGTATTAGGGTGGGTTTTCCTTTTCATTGTAACATTTGCCTTTTAGATTTTTTTGTTTTACAAAATAATTTCTCACTCAAGCGTTTTTTGCCATTTATATTTTTTATCTGTATAAGAAAAGAGTTATGTGAGTCAAAGAAATACACATTCCTCTTTGTTCATATCTCTATGGATGACTTTAGCCTCCCCACACCTTGAGTGGGGCAATTCCTGTATGCTCAACTTTCTAACAAATATACAACACCTTCTCTATCCTGGAACTTTGTAACTTGAAGCTTGTTTTCATTTTTCTGTGAATATTTTCCCTATCATTATCAGTAACTTAACTTTCCCAAACTAGTTTACTATGATTACCTAGGCAAATCTTTTTTATTTTAGTTCTTCCTGAAAAAGGTTGTCACTGCAATATGCACTTTATGTGTGTGTGTGTGTGTATATGTATATATACACACATATATATACTTCAATTATATATATATATTTAGTCATCATCACTATTAGAGGAAATATATATATAACAACATATATATAAATATAATACATAATAAATATATATAACAATGCTTAAAATATCTACTTATTTATTGATCGTCAATTCTAACTTGTTTATACATATTAAATAATTTATAATTGTGATTAGTCCACAAACAACGTGCTACTATCATCCTCATTTTACAGGAAAATGGAGTCACAGAGTGGCTAAGTGAATTCCCTTTGATAAAGGAGGGACAATGTTGGAAATAAAACACACTTTAAATTCACTCACTAATAGTATATGATTACAAGATTGTCAAAAGGCTATGACCTAGATGGCTATATGTTTATGCTATACTCTTTATAGCATACATTTTTGTAGCACCCCTTCAATATCTTGAAATATTATATAATCATAGTATAAACTATCTATGTATCAGGTTTAAATAAAATTTATATATTATTCAATCTTCAAAGGAAAAACTGAGGGAAGTTAATTTCTAATACATATTATTTTAAATTTTAAATGCTTCTACTCAAGTACAGGAAAAGATTTAAATAAGTACATCTGATTTTTACATGTATACGTAGTATACAATCAACATGAATGGGTCAGGCATATTGTATTGCAGAGTGATACAAGTGAGTTCTATTGGTGGTATGATTTTTCAAAGTGATGAGCAATTATTGGTAAAAGTCTGATTACAATAAAGCACAAGTCCTCTAGTGATTTACACAAAAATTACACTGATGAAAATTAGCATATATAACTAAGCAAAGATGTCCCTTTTGTTGACATCAAAAATTTAGTTTCTATAATAGGATAATTACATGTTTCTTATTTCATGAATGACTGATGGGATATTTAGAAGACATGAGACATAGAGTAAAACTTCTCTGGAGGTGACTGACCCATGGGTTTTAGAAAACTTGGTATATTTGGTCCCATTTTAAAAAATGCCAAGGACCCCTCCCTAAATTACTCCTAGACATTTCTAGGACATCAAGTCCACAGGATGATACTACACATGCTGAGAACATCCAAATTGGTTACTTTTGTCAATATAACTCGAAACCATGTACATTTTTATAAGACATTTCTCATGTTTTATTTTCCTTTTGAATTTAGAAAGAATATTAATAAAGCACATACACACTCTCAGGTCAAAAGTTCATCCCTTTTATACAATTTTGGGTTACTAGAAAATGAATCCTTCTTATATCTTTAAAAGCAGAACAGTTACTGAAGGGAGAAGGAGTAGTCAATAATTTATTGTGCATTTATTTGAAGTCATGCTTTCAAATGCTAAAGTGGAGCACTGTTCATTTTAAATGCTTTTTGATCTTTTTACTTGCTGTCTTCACCTTTGCTTATAAAGTAAAATCTAAGGGAGAAGATAAATAACTAGTTTGCTGTTAGTTTCGCACCAATGTGATAGTAAGAATGAAACAATCAAAGTCACAATAATTTAACAATTAGTACCTAAATTCCTTTTATGGGATAAAATTGTCATTGTTTTATGAAAATAACACCTGGAGCCACTCCAAGAGAGAGAATAGTTCAGCAAAAGAAAATAAAATGGAAAAAAGAGACAATGCTATATAAAAAAGTTACCCAGTGTAATGGTTAATTTTAGGTGTCAAATTGACTGGATTAAGGAATACCCAGATAGTTGGTACAGCATTAGTTCTGGATGTGTCTGTGAAGATATTTTCAGAAGAGCATGGACTGAGTAACGAAGATCCACCTTCGCCCAGTGAGTGGAGGCACCATCCAATCAGCTGAGGACTTGGAGTACAACAAAAAGGCAGAGGATGGGCAATTTCACTTTCTTTTCTAGAGCTGGAACACCCATTTTCTTCTGCCCTTGGACATCAGCACTCCAGGTTCTCTGGGCTTAAAACTCTGGGACTTGCACCAGCAGTACTTAAGCTTTCCAGGCTTCAGCCAGACTAAAAGTTACATCACTGACTCACCTGGTTCCCAGGTGAGTTGGACTATGACTGATTTTTGAAATAGCTTCCTTAATCTCCAGCTTTCAGATGGCCTATCATGGGACCTCTCAGCTTCTGTAATTGCATGAGTTAATTCCCCTTATAAATTCCCTTTCATATACATATATGTATCCATATATATGTGCATAATTCCCTTTCATGTACATATATATGTATGTGTGTGTATGTGTGTGTGTGTGTATATATATGTATATATGTACATGAATGGGAATTTATAAGAGGATCTGAAGATCTCCTTATATGTGAATTATATCTGAATTTAATTTATAAGGGGATCACTAAATTTCTGGATGTCTTATTCAGGGTTCTTCAGTAAAACAAAACTATATATACACACACACTATATATATATACTGTACACACATGCTATATATATACTGTAAACTACATATATATATACACTAGGCTATATATATATATATATATATATATATATATATATGTATACATACACTAGGCTATATATATATAGTTTGTTTTTCTGAAGAATCCTGAATAAGACATCCAGGAATTTAGTGGATGCATGGACAGAAAGACTAAGGCAAGAGCGATAGGGACACAGTTGTCACTGGTAGAGAGATCTGCAAATTGTACAGGTTCTTTGTGTTTTGAACAAAGAATTGGACAAAACATCTAGCAAAGCCAAGAAAGAATGAAGCAACAAAAGAATGAAAGCAGGAATATTTTGAAAATGAAAGTACACTCCGCAGTGTGGGAGCCAGCTGAGCAGTGGCTCAAGGACCCAGGTACAGAATCTTCTTGGGTCCAAACACCCCCTAGAAGTTTCCCATTGGCCACTTCATGCTCACCTCATGTAAATGAAGGGGTAGCTCACAATCAGTTTGATTGGTTGCAGAAGACAACCAACCAGAAGCTGAAGTGAAGTTACAAAGCTCACACTACTGTACCAACATCTGATTAGCTGCAAAAAGCAACAAATCAGAGGCTGGGGTGATGCTACAAAGTTATATTTCTATGCAAATAAAGACATGGTCTGGAATCAGTTTGATTGGTTGTGGACAGCAACCATTCAGAGGCTAGAGTGAAGATACAAAGTTGAAAACTAAGATTCAGCTAGCAATCAGTCTGATTTGTGCAGGACAGTCAATTTTCCACATGACAGCACAGAAAAGGAGGGGATTTTGCAAAGGGAGTAGCCTCTGGTCCTTTTGTTACTTTGGCATGCAAAGTTGGGTTTTCCTTTCAATTTAGTTCTAGGAAGTCAGCATAAAACAGCCTTAAGTTCCCTGCCTCCAGACCCTATTCTCTTGCCTTACAGTGGTAGAGAATGTGTAGGAACTGAGAAACCAGGTGTTCCGTGAATAATTTCTGGTGGCCTGTTCGTTGTCCTTTTTAAAATGAAATAGCAATAGACATATTTTTTAACAACAAAGATTAATAACTTTATAAAGTAAGCATATACCAATTACAGCATTGTGTTTAAACCTAAGTATTTAATAGTTTCTTTTTGTTTTGAGAATTAGTAGTTATAAAGTGCTTTAAAATAAATTTTTCATATGTTTCAGCTATTTATATAAAATGTAACCAAAGAAGATATTTTTCTTTATCATGTATTTTCTTTTGTCTGATAAAATATTGAGTCAGATTCCATTTCTTAATCACATATATAGTTGTATCCACCTCTGGATTCTGTTTAAGTGGTTCTTAACCTCTTTTCTCACCAGCACACAAAGAGCATATATCATTGACTTTGGATCTGCAATGTAGGTAATCCTCTGGGCTGAGGGAAGTGGATGCATGTGTATGATTTTTGGTTTGGAAATTCTTTTTTCACCCTCAGCAATGCATGCTTTCTAGAATGAGAATCATCGAATCTAAATAATTAATTCATTAATTGTATTCTTGGTCCTGGCTTACATGTTTCAAAATTGCTGTCTTATAAATGTTTTAAAATGTGTTCTGCTATTTGTGTCCTGGTATGTTTCTATCAAATAATGTATTACATTGCAGTGTTTCCTAAAGGATTGCAACAATATCAATCAGTTATTTCAACTTTATTCTAATTTTAAATGTGCTAGGTGATTGCAGCTGTTCCTTTCATTCTGTGATTTCTCCACTCACTTTTCTTCAACTTAATAGTAAACATTTCAGAAACCCAGGAAGCTGAAAGACTAGTACAACAAATAACTTTTTTTAGACTCTACAACTGATATTATTTTTCCATCTTTGATTTAGCTCTCTCGGGAAAATTTAGTTTTTCAGAACTGTTTGAAAGTAAGTAGCATGTATCATGGCAATTCACCTTTAAATACCTCAGTATGCTTCTCCAGAAAACACAATACCTATAGCACACCTAAGAAGAATAAATGTTCTGTAATATCATCAAAATCACAGTCTATGGTCAATATGACTCAATTTTTTTCCATAATATATTTTATAACTTTCTAACTTTTTTTGGAACCATGATTGAGTTAGACTTCCCACACTAAATTTGTTTTTAATCTCTTGAATATCCTTTACACTAAAATGTCTCTCCACCCTTTAATTTAGACTAACTTTGGAAGTGTCCTGGTCAGTTATTTTTTAGACTGGTGCTATAAATTTTAGTGTGAACATGAATTATCCAAGAGCCTGCTGAAAAGCAGATTCTTACTGACTAAGTCTGGCTTGGGGTCTGAAAGTGTACAATTCTAACAAACTTCCAGGGGATACTGTAGGTCTGAGGACCATGCTTAAGGTTGTAGAATGTCCTACATTCCTAATGTATTTCTCCAATTCTATTTCCTACTAATAGGAGTTGTTGTTGTTATTGTTTCTTACTAGGATCCCTATTTTTAGTTTAATGTAAACTAGAAAATGAGGTTATGCCTGATTGGATTCACGTTAAATATTTTTGGTCATAATACATACTAAAAGGCATTGTGTTCTTCATATGCTATCATTTGAGGAGATATTTGTCATGATATTCCAAAATCAGAAATGCTAGTTTTATCACTTGATGAAAGTGATAATTAACAGATCTCTCCACTGTTAAATTACATTCTTTCCCTTTTGCTATTGGCCTGTTAGCTGTGGGGTGCTATTTTAGCTCATGCAGATATCTTGTTTTCCAACAGTGTTCACTCCATGTTTGTTTTAATGTGATTACTTTTATTTTCATGAAGGTTTAAATTTACACTAAAACACTATATTTAAGTACCTCCACCAATAATAGTAAATCCGCTACATTGTAAACTTACATATAATTTGTTGAGTAAGAGGCTTAAAAGGAAACAATTAATTCAAGACTTTGGAGCTGCATTTAGTTTTAAAACATTGTAAACACTCAAACCTTATCAAGCCTAAGTAAAACTTGAAGAGCTATTAAAAACAAATACATTGTTATTTTGGTTACCCTCCCTTCTAAAAGAAGTCTGCCAGATGCAGGCACAACCACAAGGGGCGTGAATACAGCAGCCTTCTGAAGCTGTCATGAAAGCACAGACCCTCATTTTTCCATCCTCAGCCTCCAGCAGGACAACAGCATGCTTCTTGATGACCATGAGCTTCTCTCTTGGTTCCTTGTGCTGGAATCTGCTGGGTTTTTCAGTTTAAAGCCACCATTAAGAAAGGACTGTTTGCTGAAACAGTGAACTGCTGTGGACTGCCCTTCAACTCACTTCAGTTGCATGTGAATAGCAAGGAGATGACCAGGCAGGCCTGTGGCTTCTTCTCAAGTTCAAAGCCTTGTGAGAGGAGCACAGGAGCTATATGGAGACTGGACATCTGCAGCTGGGGACACTAGCTAAGAGGCTGTCTTAGAAGGCCGAATGCTGGACCCTGTAAACTGAACCCTGTAACAGGCTTTGGACACCAGTGGTCATGAAGCTAGACAGCATTCATGGTCCTTTTGATAGTCCCCAAACCTTAGCATCATCTTTGTGTAGTTTGGTGCAGAAATGCTTCTCCTTTCCTCTACAGAGTCCAGGAAAGAGTGTCCAAGATCACTGTATGTGTTTTTCAAACAACAGCTCACCCTTGTCAAGGCCGATGGGGTGTTTCTGCCGGTCCACTCCAAACTTGTGAGAAGACCTGAACTAGAGGGTGCAACTGTTTCTTAATACATTCTGGATGAGCAACTCCACCAAAAACCTCAAAGATCTGGGTGGCCTGGTCTGGCGTTGCACTGTGGGACTATTGCAATGGCGAAGATTTCTTGGCTTTTATCAAAAGGGGTGAAGAGAGAGGCTAAGGAGAGAAGAGGACCAGACTCTTGGAGGTAACTGTTAAAATCTCTTCAAACCCATCAGAGCCATTACTTTGTTAACTGTCTCCTTAGGTCATTATTGTGTCCTTCTTCTGGGACCTGAGAATAGAGACAACCTGATCTCCCTTTTACCACAGGAGATGTTGAAAGTTCAAACATACTTTTCTGGAGATTCTCAAGATCCAGGAAGAGTTTGGGCCTCAAATGATGATTTTTGTCATCTATATGCTGTGTGATTGTGACTCTAACTTCTCATTTTGATTCTCTATGTCCACAAAATGCTTCTACATTCTTTTGCCTTTACCCGCATGTCTATCTCCAAGGTTTCATTAGTCTGTCTGAGTGATTTATTCTCAATCTTACAAGTTTTGAAAATCAATTGACTCCCCCTCCAGGACTGTCTTCTTCAGTCTAAATTTCTCAATTATCGCCTACTGATACTTGAGCTCCAAGATTTCAGTTGCCCACTCTTGATCTGGATTTTAGGTGTGTTCTCTAAGTCAGCTCTTCCATTTCTTCAAGCTGGTTTTTGGGTTTCCCACGCTGAAGTCGGGCAACTACTACACTCTATGTGTTCAGTAAGTTTATACCATTATTTTCATCACAAGACACATAACTTCCATACCACCTTGTGCTTGGGCTGCAGTGTTGTAGGCGCCAGAGTCTGCAGGCTTCTCCTGATGAAGGCCCTAACTTGCATGGATGGAGGCAGCCATTCTTGTACAGCATGGACAGAGGTCATTTGCTCATGTGTACAGTAGGCTATTGCAGATGTAGCTTCTGTAACTCCATTAATTTGCCTCTTGGAAGGGTCTTGTAATGGAGCAGAAGTTGTTAGTGTTAAATAGTCCTTGCTGAGTGCAATAGCTGCTGAACTCTCTGCTCTCATTTTTGGAGAAGATCCATGAGGTGGACACACAGATCAATGTTCCTAGGGTAAATGGAGCTAGAAAAATAGGGATTCAACCTGGAGAAGCCTGATGGTGCACCCTCCACTCTGGTCTCCCTGAGGGGCTTCCTCTCTTCTTGGTATTGCTGCTACCATTTTCCAGGGCAAAGGGACCTGCTTGTATTATGGAGTATGAGCAGCACTGCTGAGCCCAGGAGAGGGAACAGGTGGGGGCGCTACTCCTGTAGTTTCACCCTGATCAGCTGTAACCATCAGACGAGTCTTATCTGGTAATACCCTGTTGATAACAAAATGTCCAGTTATTTTGCAGGCACAGAACCAAGAAGTTGTAAAATCATGCCCCAAATGGTTAAAGAAACAAGTGACTAACAGGAATTACCGAGTTTATGGAATGGCAGATGAGAAAAAGAGACAGCTTGCTAAAACCCTACTTGTAAGATAACAAAACTAGCTGAAATTCATTGAAACCAATGTGACCAAATGAAGACTGTACAAAACAAACCTGCTGATGTCACATTCTGAATATCCATCACACGTAGCATATTAACTCTTCCTGGAGTTACACATGAAGAGGTATAAAGAGACAACTGCACAAGCCAGGAGACTTTTCAGACTTCCAATTTTTACCAATCACCTGCTAATCCCAGAACTCATCCCCTAAATCTTTCCTAATGAGTTTATTGCCTTAAAGCCAGCATGGAGAGATAGATTTGAGCTTCACCTCCTGTCTCTTTGCCAGTCAACTTCACAATAAAGCCTTTATTTTCCCCAAAACCAGAACCATAGTATTGGCTTCTATGTGAACCTGGTCGGAAGCCCTTTTGCTTGGTAACACAGTAACTTATATTTGCTGACTCCTGGGCTCACTCTGATGTGGGCTGTCAGCTAATTGTAATGATTCCTAACCTAACACCTTTGGCTTTATTGATGAATGCCTATTGAATCAATTCAAATCTGGGCTTATAGTGCCATTTTTTCTAGAAAGAAGAGCTTTCTATTTCTCCTTTAAGTTTGGCATTTCTATGAGTTCTTTATTTTTAATTATTTAACATTTTTTTACTTATTTGAAGGTTTTTTCCTCATTGTCACAAGTTAGCCATTTAGCCAGAGGGAGCCCCTTCAAGTTGGCTTCTAGGTTCTTTTCATATAACCATAGATTATTGTTCTTTACATTTTAGTACTTCCTTACATTCTGGAACTAATACATCTAACATGCTTAACTTGTATTCCCTGCTTCCAATCAGCCCTATTCCCAAGGATCTCTGATTCTTTTAATGGGGAATAATATTTAGAAAACAAGACAGGTCACTAGATGAGCTCTGCTACTGGGGTTTCATTGCTTCTAGGTTGTTTTAGTGGATCATTTATTTATTTTTATCAGATCTTATTTGTCTCATATGAATCATATTATGTTTGGCTGTATTACAACTCCATATAAAAATTTGAAGGACATGTGAATAGCACACTATTCAGGCTGTGATAATGTTATGAACCAGAGTATAATGGAAAAGTTTTGAAAATATTTTTCTGTCACTTTGGCACATGGCAAAATGTCATCAGATGTAGAGCTCAGGCACAATATCCTTTTCTCTAGTTCAGTGATGTTCATTATTCCACTTTCTTCTGTTTCTTTATTTGATGAAGTATCTGAGGTGAGCCCCTTTTGTGGTTGATTGGTTGTTGATTATTTTAAAAAACCAACCCAAATACCCATCGACAATAGATTGGACAAGGAAAATGTGGCACATATACACCATGGAATATTATGCAGCCATAAAAAATAATGAGTTCGTGTCCTTTGCAGGAACATGGATGAATCTGGAAACCATCATTCTCAGCAAACCGACACAAGAACAGAAAATCAAACATCAAATTTTCTCATAGGAGGGTGTTGAACAATGAGAACACGGGACACAGGGAGGGGAGCATCACACACTGGGGTCTGTCGGAGAGGTCCAAGGGAGGGACAGTGGTAGGCGGTGGTGGCGAGGTTGGGGAGGGATAACATGGGGAGAAATGCCAGACATGAGTGACAGGGGGATAGGGGCAGCAAACCACATCACTATGTGTGTACCTATGCAACAGTCCTGCCTGATCTGTACATGTACCCCAGAACCTAAACTACAATAAAGAAAAAGAAAAGAAAAGAAAAATGTCTATCCAGATAATAGAGTTTCTTGAAATCGAATTAATTCATGAAGATTTTTTTTTTTGGAGGGGTGAGGGAATAGGGTCTTGCTCTTGTCCAGTCTGTAGTGCAATGGTACCATCACATTTCACTGAAGCCTCAACTGCCTAGGCTAGAGTGATCCTCTCACTTCAGCTTCTAGAATCGCTGGGACCACAAACACATGCCACTATGTCTGGATAATTATTTTTTGTAGAGACCATGTCTCTCTAGATCTGCAAGCTGTTCTTGAACTCTTACACTAAAGCAATCCTTTTGCCTCAACTTCCCAAAGTGCTGAGATTGCAGGTATGAACCACTGTGCCCAGCTCATGAAGAAGTTTTGAATTTCAGTGGCTTCATTTTTATAATAATGTGGTTATACTTTGATTATCCTCTCTAATAACTTGGAGGAACATTTATAATTTCACTCTAGCACTTGAGCCAGAGAGCTACATTTATATAAGTTTGGGGTAAGGAAGAAAATAGTATCCTAGGCAACATTAACTTGTAAGACTTTCTCTGTGATTTCACTCTCAACATATCAATACCTGCTATCACCTTTGAGAGGTAGCCCTTTTGTTTCATCCCACTGCATTCATGACAGCCAGCTACATTTTTAATAAATCGGAGAAGACTGACTCCCCGAATCATAGTGACGTGTTTAGTTTGTACTTTGCCATGCATTTTCATCTCATCATTACGCTATTACATAGCTGCAAAGCTGATTTTCTTAAAGGTCTTATCTTTCCTAGTTTAGAGAGTTGTGATTCAGGCATAGAGCAAGGGAGAAAAGGGGACAACATAGCCAAATATTTTCTGAAAAATTTTCTCTATTATCATCTTTACCGTTGTGATAAAGGAAGAGCCCAAATTGTTAAAGAGTTTTCAACCTGCTCCCTGCCAAGTAGAAGATCATTTTACCAGCTTCCTTCAGACTTCTCTCCAGATTAACCCACAATACTATATGGTTCTTATTTGGGGCCAGATGAGTACTTGCTACTGATTCATTCAGTGTTTTTATTTTCTAGATTAAATATTTATCTGGCCAATAATTTTTTTTTTTTTGAGATGGAGTTTTGCTCCTGTTACCCAGGCTGGAGTGCAATGGTGTGATCTTGGCTCACTGCAACCTCCGCTTCCTGGGTTCAGGCAATTATCCTGCCTCAGCCTCCTGAGTAGCTGGGATTACAGGCACGCACCACCATGCCCAGCTAATTTTTGTATTTTTAGTAGAGATGGGGTTTCACCTTGTTGACCAGGATGGTCTTGATCTTTTGATCTCTTGAGCTCATGATCCACCCACCTCAGCCTCCCAAAGTGCTGGGATTACAGGCGTGAGCCACCGTGCCCGGCTCTGGCCAATAATTTTTAAATTTAGTGTTATTACTAGTTTGAGGCTTTCTTCGCTTTGGGTACAGGACATTTTATTTTGTGGGGGTTTATTTCAGAGGCTACCATGATAGAGGAACAGGTTTTAAAATGTTTATTGTGTTGCCACTATCTTCAAGGCCAGAGAAACTTAAAGCTTGATGTTATACCTCTAGAAATCAGAATCATTTCAGTATAATCCTAGTTGCATTCTGATTTGCCCTTCAATACTAAAAAGTTCAAAATCCAAGAGCAGTTGGGATGCAAAAGAAAATTGTGCCTTCCTCTTTCCCTGTTTAGGAATCACAACACGAAATACCACTTTAAAGAGTCTTTTTATTGGTAGAGAGATCTATCATATACTAGAAATTTTCAAATTTCCTTTTCAAAACACATGACTATGAATATCAAAGGTAAGCAAATAAAATCATAGTTTGAATCAGCCACATGAGTCAGACCTAAGTAAGCAATATATTTTTCATATTGTGAAACAATGTTCTCAATCCAGAAGTTGGTGACAGGTATTTCTCTTATTGAAACATACTACTAGTTCAGGTTGAATGTCGCACTGCAGTCATGTTCTAATCTAGAACCTATGTAACTGAAACCATTTATCCCCTTGTGTCTGGCTTTTTTCATTCTACTTAGTGATTTCAGATCCATTGTGTGTGTGTGTGTGCGTGAGTGCGTGTGTGTGTGTGTGTGTGTGTGTGTGTGTGTGTGTAAGTAGATCTCTCCTTTTTATCCATGAGTAGAATTCCAGTGGATCAATATGCCACAGTGTATCCAATCTCCTAACTGTGGACATCTGGAGTGCTCCAGCTTTTTGCCATTATGAATAAAGCATCTCTGTACAGTTTTGTCTGTCTTGTTACATGTCCTCATTTCCACTGGATAAAATCTTAGAAATGATATTGCTCAGTCAGCAGGTAAGTAGGGTATGTTAACAAAATATTGCCAGTTTTTTAAGAGCTTGTGACATTTTACATTTAGCAAAGTATATATGTAAACTTTGATCTGTATCTTTCTAATATCTAGTATTATCAGGTTGTTTTATTATTTTTCACAAAACTGATAGTAGAATATGAAATCACAAAACAGACCTAATGTAATGTGTAATTAAAAGACTTTAGCTATTTATGTAGTAAAATTTTATTTTATACTTTTTCAAGAATAATTTCCAATAAATAGGTAAAATATTATAACCTATATGTAAATATAAAATGAATATATCTCAAATATTTTATTTGATTACTGAGAGAATCAATAAGATGTTACAATGGAAAATTTTAAAAACCATGCACTTATCTAGGCCAAAAATGTATAAATAAATGCAAAACTGGATTTTTTCAAGATGGTAGGTTAGGAAAAATCTATTGTTTTTCTACTGAACAAAGGTTATTTCTATGACTGTAAATAAAAATTACTTGCATTGCTATTATCTATAACTTACAGAGTTGTAAATTTCTTGTAAACAATTATATAGGTTCATGAAATCAGATAAGCTTTAAGCATGTATTCCAACCAACGCATGTCTTTCTAGTGGTTGTCGAAGACATTCAGTGATTTTTTGATTCATTACAAAGATTTCCATAACTTTTTTCTGCATCCTATTCTTAGAGTCTAAATGATCTCTTTGCAATTCCAAGAGATAAACATACCTACTTACCAGTTCTGTGTGTGTGGGGGTGGGGGGCGGGGAGAGAGAGAGAGAGAGAGAGCGAGCGAGCGCATGTCATTAGGAAACATACCTACTATTCTTTTTGAACTGAGGTCTGATATGGTTTGGCTCTGCATCCCCACCCAAATCTCATGTTGAATTATAATCTCCGTATGGTCAGTGGTCTGGTGGGAGGTGATTGATCCAGGCTTTAGGGCAGTATTCCTCCTTGCTGTTATTGTGACAGAGTTCTCTTTAGATCTGGTTATTTGATAAGTGTCTGGCACTTCCTCCTTTCTCACTCTCTCCTACCGCCATGTAAGAGCAGTCTTGCTTTCTCTTTGCCTTCTGCCATGATTGTAAGTTTCCTGAGACCTTCCCAGCCATGAAAAGCTGTGAATCAGTTAAACCTCTTTTGTTTATAAATTACCCAGTCTCAGTAGTTCTTTATAGCAGTGTGAAAATGGACAAAAACAATGTCATACTAATTTTTGTAGAAGTTAGGCACCATATCAGGTAGTATATAAACATTTTTTCTCATATTTTATTAATATTCAGAAAATGCTTATGAAGAAATTGTATATCATACTCATGGAGAAAGACTCACATATTCCCTTAACAGAATCAGAACTATTGTTAGGGAATTTTAGAAAATGCAATAACTATAATTTGACTATTTACAAAAGTGATTAATTACACCCATGACCAGTTCTCATTCATCCTTATCCAGGAACAGTTATGGAACTTCAAGGAGACAGCTATTAATGACTACATCAGCTTCATGCTCCAAGAAAGTTTTTATTTATTTGACTTTGAAGATACCCTGCTTATTGGAGAGACTATATAACTATTCCCTGAGTTACTGTATAGATTTAGCTTCCAAATGATAAGATATGGTAAGAGCCTTTTAAATGTGTACCACCTGTGTAGAGAAGGAGAGGAATTATAATAAATAAACTAATGAAAACTTCAGGCTACCTGAAGTGTTAGTTGTAGTTTGGAGTTAGCTTGGAGAGGAAAGAGACATGCTATGAAGTTAGATAATTATCTTTTGTTTTACCCCTAATTAACTCATCAATGTAATCATTTACTGCTGGTTGTAATATTGGATGGATAACTTATAATTTACTAAATCATTCAATATAATTTCATTGTGATTCTGCTAAATGCTAGCTACAGTTTTAAGTATTGAGGGAATGAAAAATATAGTGTTCTTAAAAACAGCCTGTCAGAGGAGATGGACAAGTTTAAAATTTTTGCTAAAATGTAATATGAGTTAAAATAAAAATTATATTCTCAAATAGTGATGTTAGTTTTAAATGAAGTATAAATTATGTGCTTAATTCTCTTTGAAAAACAGGTGGTTTAACTTTGACAAAAACACTAAGTTTAAAGTTAAGTAAATTAATCTATTTAAGTAATACCTTCTTTGGCATGCTAGAATAGACTGAAATTATTATTCAACATTTTTAAAAATAAAATTTTAAATAAAATATTTTGTCATAATGTGGATACAGATGTATTTGTAAAAACATTACAAGAGATTCTGTGCTTTGCCCAGTTTCTCCCAGTGATATCATCTTGAAACTTATACTACAATAGGACAGTCAGGATGTTGACATCGATACAGTCAAGATACTGAAGAATCTGTCATTATAAGGATACTTACTGTTGACCTTTTAAGGGCATACCCACCTCACAAATCCCTATCTCTGACCCCTGGCGACCACTAATCTGTTCTCTATTTCTATAATTGTACCATTTCAAGAATGTTTCATAAACGGAATCATACAGGATTTGAGCATTTGGGAGTGGCTTTTTTACTCCACACTATTATCTGGAAATTGATCCACTTTGTTTTGTTTATCAATAGTACATTTGTTATTATTGCTGGGTAGTATTCCATGGTATGTATTGTATAAGCTTTCGCCTGTTGAAGGGCATCTGTGTTTGGGGTTGACCAGTTTGGGGTCAGTATGAATAAAGCTGCTATGAATATTCATGTGCAGATTGTTTGGGTGTAGAAATATGTTTTTATTTCTCTGAAACAGTGCACAAGAGTACATTTAGCTGGGTTATATGGTAGTTGCATGCTTTATTTTATAAGAAAAGTTCAAGTTGTTTCTGGAGTGCCCTTATCATTTTACATTCCTTTCGCTAATATATGAATACTACAATTTCTCCATTTCCAGCAGCATGTGGTGGTGTTCTTATATTTTATTTTAGCTATTTTGATAGGAGTGCAGTGATAGCTCATTGTGATTTTTATTTCCCTTGCCTTAACACCTAATAATATTGAATATCTTTTCATGCATGGATTTGCCATCTATATAACTTCTTTGGAAAAATAATGCCTGTTCATGTTTTTTTTGCCTATTTTCTAATTTGACTTTTTTTAAGTGTTAAGTTTTGGGAGTTCCTTATATATTATTGATATGAGTCCTTTCTCAGATAATAGGGTTTGCAGATATTTTCTCTCTGGGTTTCCATTTCATCCTTTAGAATGAAGTTTCTCAGAATAATTTTTAAAAATTTTAATAAGGACCAATTTATTAATTTTTATTTATATGGACTGTACTTTTGGAGTCAAATCTAAGAAATCTTTGCCTGGCACTAGATACAAAAGATTTTCTCTAGGAATGAATGATTCAGGAAAAGCTATTACTCTGGGATCTGTGTCATGTCCTTCTAGTTTTGTAAAGTGCCATGCAAAGTTAAGAATAGTTAGTATTAAAGGTAAATTATGGGGCACCAAAAGCCTACCCTATTCTTTGTTTTTCTGACATTGCTACTTTACTTTTAATGTATATATATTTGAGATGGACAATTTGTATGCTGTTCATAGTATAATGGTATGACTTAAAACTCAAGAATGGATATAGAATTTTACTGAATTTTTTTGGAATATATAAACCTGTTTCTTTCATATATGATTTCATGTAGTACGGCATTTCTAAAACCATAATGACTTTGTAATCATCTTAAAAGTAATCCTCTGGGATAGAATACAATTATTTTAACACAGTGCTGCAGTTTATTTGCTCATATTTGTTTCATGATTTTTACTTCTATACATGTAACATTAATCTGAAGTTTCTTTTTCCTCTGTGGTTATTTTAAATAGATTCTGCTGACAGTTTAATTGTAGATTCATAAAATTAATATAAAATGTTTTTATTTTAGATTTTGAAAATACTTTAGAAGGATAAAAGTTTTGTTTGTTTGTTTAAATCCTTCAAGGCCCAGACGTAACTTACTCATGAAACTACTCTTGGAGATATACTATCTTGATATAAAAATTATAACATATTCTCATTTTTCTTTATGATAACTGATTTATTCAAATATATTAATTATTATATGTTAAATTTTGTTAGTGTTTGACTTTGTGATTTTGAACATTTTAGTGCCAAATTTTACATTTTACATATTTTATTTTATTAACGTATCCTCATAAAACTCTAAATGTAATTTTACAATCATTTTAGATATTATATTTTTCAAGTGGATTTCACATTCAGCATTTTACTATCAAAATATAGCTTATTGCATTACAGAAAAAAAAGACATTGTCATTTATAATGTATTAAGCTTTTGATTTGCCCAGTGCATAATTTATTTTTAATGTGGTCTTTAATTCTCTATAATAAATGAAATGCCCTGTTTACAATGCCACAAATTTAGTGAATTTTAGTTAATAGAATATTATTATGTATTTAATTTTTAGATAAGTTTTCAGCTTCTATTGACTATAAATAATACCAATTTTTATCTGTTTTATAAATTCTCTGTTCCTCTGGATTACAGAGATCATACTTTTGTTTTTGATATTTTCAACTTTAATTATATCTTTATTTTGACTAACATGTCAATAACTTCCATAATTTTTAAAAGTATTTTTCTCTAGGAATCCTACATGAGTGGTGTGGCAAACATTCTTGGTTGCTAATAAATATCTATACATCCTTACTTCCATCTAAGTAAGGAAAAGATCTAGCAGGTAGCTATACTTGGTACTTTGACCAATCTCCACTTCTCTGAATTTTGGATGTGATGTCTCAAAGTAGAATAGCCATATTGCAACCACAGAGACTACAATAGTTTCCATGGATCACGAATCTGGGGCATGACTTAGTTGGGTGCCTACATTCAAAATTTCTCATGAAATTGTGGTCACAGAGTTAACCTGGACTTCATTCTCATCCAGAAGCTCAAATGAGGGAGGATCCACTTCCGAGTTACTCACGTTGTTAAATGAAACGAAAGGCCTTAGTTTCTCACTCTTCCTCATGTGTGCTTCTCTATCAGAAAATTCTCAGCATGACAGTTGGCTTACTTCAGAGTGAATGAGAGAAAATTTCCAGATGGAAGCCAGTCTCTTTGTAATCTTATTTCAGAAGTGATGTTACATCATCTCAGTGACATTCCATTCACTGTAAGTCAGCAAGCCCAACCTACACACAAGTGGAGGGGATCGAAAAAAAGATACAAATTCTAGGAAGCTATCTTAGGAGGGATCTCCAAAACTTGATACCTCAAGCTTAGAAAGACAGAGTGTCATTCCTTTAATCTTAAAAGGAAAACATTTAAAATCACCAATTATCTGTATCATTAGGTTCTCTCATAACTGCCATCAAGAAGTTTATAGATTCATGCTACATAGATCACTTTTCATTTGTCTCTTTGGATCTTTAAGAATGTTTGAAGGATCATTAACTTAGTCCCTGATGGTATCATTGAGCCGCTGCATCAGTTCTGACATCCTACTTCTGGAATTATTATTATGTGTTCCACGCTCCTATACTCCTCTGGCCTCCCCAAAAAGAAAAAAAGACAATTTAATAGACTTGATCAACCTCTGTAGTCAGCCTGAATGCAATGCTGAAGTGATACATGTGGCATATTCTCTGAGTTCTTCTACGACTGAGAGTATGATACATTACATTAATTAGATATTCTTTCTTTCTTTCTCTTTCTTTCTTTCTTCTTTCTTTCTTCTTTCTTTCTTTCTTTTTTTTCTTTCTTTCTTCTCTTCCTCTC
Source organism: Callithrix jacchus (assembly GCF_049354715.1). Taxonomy (NCBI): domain Eukaryota; kingdom Metazoa; phylum Chordata; class Mammalia; order Primates; family Cebidae; genus Callithrix; species Callithrix jacchus. The sequence goes on from NC_133507.1 coordinate 113,597,950, forward strand.
CTCCATTTTGCTTACTCCGTCTTTAATAATAGTCTAATTTATAATTTTGTATAAAGTCTGTAATAATTGCTTAAACAGATTTTATTTTAGTTCATTATTTGGTTTTCTATGGTATTAAAACTGCTGCTTAATATCTCTGCAAATAGTTTGGTTGGATGTGTCTGTGTTTTTATCTCTGCAAGTGCTTTTTCCAAAGCATTCATCTCAAATTATTTCCTTTTTTACAAATGTGATATATTTTCAAATTTTATGAAGAGCAAAAATTAAAACGTTAATTGTTTTTCCTCATTTGGGGTGTACTGTCTTTCTTAGGGCTCAAATTCCTTTGATTTTTAAGAAGAAAAGACGTGATACATTAATTTATCCTTTTTGGGTGGCTCACGCCTGTAATCCCAGCGCTTTGGGAGGCCGAGACGGGTGGATCGCAAGGTCAAGAGATTGAGACCATCCAGGTCAACATGGTGAAACTCCGTCTCTACTAAAAATACAAAAAATTAGCTGGGCATGGTGGCGCGTGCCTGTAATCCCAGCTACTCAGGAGGCTGAGGCAGGAGAATTGCCTGAGCCCAGGAGGCGGAGGTTGCGGTGAGCCGAGATTGCGCCATTGCACTCCAGCCTGGGTAACAAGAGCGAAACTCCGTCTCAAAAAAAAAAATAAATAAAAAAAAAAAAGATGTTCATATTTATTTCTATTAGGGATCAAATGGATTCTGTTCGATACTGTACATGTTTTAGGTACATAAAATGAGGATGCTATTGCATATCAGGGAGATTCACTGGTTTTGCAACAGTTTCTTTCTTGTTTCAGTGAGGGCTTTCAGAGTGCTCTTGCACATTGTATTATTTTCCTATGACTGCTGCAACAAATTACCACAAACTTGTTGACTTACAAAATAGACATTTATTCTTTCTCAGTTCTAGCAGCCAGAAACTGTCTGAAGTCAGTGTCACTTGGCTGAAGTCAAGGTGTCAGCAGGGCTGCACTTTCTCCAGAGACTTCAGGGCAGAAACTATTCATTGCTTCTTTCACCTTCGCAAACAAGGAATGCTTGCTGGCATTCCTTGGTTTATGAGCATATTTCCCCAGTCTCTGCCTCCAAGGTCACATTGCTTTCTCCTCTTGCGTGTGTTAAATCTCCTTCTGTCACCTTCTTATAAGGACTTGTGATTGCACACAGGCCCACCGATAGTCTAGGAATACTTTACTATCTCAAGTCACTTAATTTAATCACATCTGCAGTCTTTACCATATAAGGTGACATTCACAGGTTTTAGGAATTAGGACATGAGCATAACTTTGGGAGCCATTATTTATCCTACTGTAGACACTGCAGCCTTTGTTCTAATACGCTCATTAGTACTCTGCTTTGTTTACCATGCCGTTTCCATTCAAAATAGTTCCCAATTGCAACCACTGGTGGGCTCCTGAAGTTATATGATTCTCCTGCAACCTTTTTTTACTACTGCCTCATAGCCTTTCTTTACTTACAGCAAATGCTGTTTTGAGCTTATAGCCTCAAATTATTTTTTGGGAAACCTCATCTGTTTATTTCCCAGTGCAGCTTTCCTTCACATGGTTTAAATTTCAAGTTGTATAATCACTTATTCATTAAAAAATACACATTTGCATTATCAGCATTATGCTTGCTCTAGATCCTACTCATGTTATATTTTACAAAAATTGATCAAGGTTTGTGTGTGCTAATTAAAGGAAACCCTCAAGGTTTCCACTGATAGAGAATATACAAAAAAGGCTTACCTCTATTTGAATTATGTTTTGGTCATTTCATTGGTATGTATAAAGAGAAGGAAGCTGAGTGCAAAACTGTGTGTCACCATCCTTGAAACAGAAGAATGATCCGTTTGTTAAAATAGGAAAACAGAATTCATAAACATATAAAATATGAGACTAAGCCAACAATACTGACCTGAGAATTTTTGCTTAAGGGAACTGTCAGTCCAATAAACCTCTTTCTTTTGTTAAAGAAAAAAATTTAAGTTAAATTTCTATTTTGAATAATTTTAGTTTACAGAGCAGTTCCAAAGATAGTACAGAAAGTTTTCATACATCATTTACCCAGTTTCCTCTTGTTGCTAACATCTTACATCTACCTGGTACATTGATCAAATTAAGAAACCAGCACTGATATGTTACCATTAGCTAAACATTGGACTTTTTTGGATTTCATGGCTTTTTCAAGAATGTCCTCTTTCCATTCCAGGGTCCAGTTCAGGTTGCCATATTGCATTGTCTACCTCATCTTCTCTGGTCTGGGACACTTTCTTATCTTGCATTATTTTGTATAAATTTAATTGTCTTCAGAAGTACTCTGATGCCCAGGCTGGAGCGGTGCCATCTCTGCTCACTGAAGTCACCGCCTCCTGGATTCAAGTGATTCTCCTACCTCAGCCTCCAGAGTAGCTGGAACTACAGGCACACACCACCATGCCTGATTATTTTTTTGTTTTTGTATTTTTAGTAAAGATAGGGTTTCACCATGTTGGCCAGGCTGGTCTCAAACTCCTGATCTCAGGTGATCCACTGGTTTCAGTCTCCCAAAGTACTGGGATTACAGGTGTGAGCCACTGTACCTGCCCTGGCATTACTTTTTTAAAATGATTAGACTGGGTTTATTGTTTTATCTTGGAATATTACCAAGGTAAATATCCCTTCACATTACATTATAGCAGACATTCAATAACGTCCACATGGGATCACAGATACTGTTAATCTCCTTTGCTAGGTAAAATTGTCAGTCAGATTTCTCTACTGTAAAGTTAGTTACTTTATTCCCTTTTTCAACAAGGTTTTCAGAAGTAGTAATTGTCTAACCCTAGCCCACGTTTGGAGAGAGTTAAGTTCCACTTTCTAGAGTGGAAGAATATCTATAGATGTTATTTATAATTATTCAGTAAGAAAGACTTTTCTGCCACTAAATTTGTGAATTTGTTCAATTATTTATTTATCTCATCCTGAACTCATGATTATTTATCTTTTACTTTGGGTTGTATTTTGTTTACATTTTTAATATGTTTTAATATTACGTGTTTTTAAAATATCTTTCTCATATTATTTCCATTTTTGACATTGTGGCTCTTTCAAGTTGGTTTTCACTTGACATATCTCTATTCCTTTGCTTTTGAAGAACTTTCTTACTTTCTGGTACTAAAAGATATTCTAGACTCATCTTGTATTATTTTTTCTACTGTAATATGGTTTCACTGTGTCCCCACCCAAATCTTTTCTTGAATTCCCATATGTTGTTGGAAGGACCCGGTGGGAGGTAATTGAATCATAGAGTCAGGTCTTTCTCATGCTGTTCTGGTGATAGTGAATAAGTGTGAAGAGATCTGATGGTTTTAAAAAGAGGAATTTTCCTCCACAACAGTCTTGTCTGCTGCTATGTGAGATGTGCCTGTCACCTGCCATGATTGTGAGGCCTCTCCAGCCACATGGAGCTGTAAGTCCAATAAAACTCTTTTGTAAATTGCCTCTCCAACCACATGAAACAGTAAATCTAACAAACCTCTTTCTTTTGTAAATTGCCCAGTTTCAGGTATGTCTTCATCAACAGTGTGAAAATGGAGTAATACATACTGTATGCCCAGAATCAACTAATTCTCCAGTGAGTCATGGTTTCTTTTATTGAAGAATGGTATTTAGAGATAAAGATGTAGGCCGTGTGCGCATTGATACTGGGGCATTCATCAGTGCTAACCATGTATACTAGTTTGTCAGGGCTGCCATAACAGAGCACCACAGACTGATGGCTTAAACAACAAAAATTTATTTTCCTACAGTTTTGAGAAATAAAAGTAAGGCTAAAGGGCTAACATCGACGTGTCAGCAGGTTTGGTTTCTCCTGAGAACTCTCTCCTTGGCTTCCAGATGATCTCCTTCTTTACTGTTTCCTCCTATGGTCTCCCCTCTGCATACACATCCCTGTGGCCCAAATTTCCTCTTCGTATGATACCATTCAATCGGATTAGAACTTGTTCTGATGGCTTCAGTAAGGTAGTGAAGGTTAGAACTTCAACATATGAACTTCAAGGGAACATAATTTATCCCATAACACTATTTGCACACAGGTATCTATAATTGCATTTGTATATGTTCATTACTATGCGTATTTGTATACTAGCTGAACCACCCTGATGCCTTCTTGAGTCCTTCCTTCCCTCATGCAAACTCACATGTCTGAGCTAAAAGTAAAAGTACTCAATAAGTGTCTTAAGTTAGAGTCCATGCTATAGAGTACCTTAAATTTAGTAAATTGCTTGATTAAAAGCTTAATGAATAATATTTACTCTCTGTATTTTTGTGATCAGGGTATTTGGGAACGATCTTTTTAAAAGTTTACACTTCTTTTTACAAATTTTGTACTGATTATGTATGATTTATTTGTAAGTGCTGAGAACTTGAAATACTTATATTAATGATCCAAAGAGATTTACGTAAATATCAGGGTAATTCTTTAAACCTTCTGGAGGCATTTATTTAAAAATCTAAAGAAATAGAAAAATGCTGCTTTAAAATTTTTCTGCATGTCTACTGAAAGCAGTCATTAATAAGCTAATACTTTATGGAGTTTGGATAAATATTGTAATCACTGTTATTCTAGGCTAGAGAAATGATTTAAAAAATAATTTAACTAAATAAATTTTATATTTTCCAGGGATAGGCATTATGTGCTTAGAAAAATAATACCATAGTCTAAATTTGTTTTTGCTAGTAAATAATAAAAATTGTAGTTTAAATTAATTCTCATTTTTGATACGGATAATAGCTACATACAAAATCAGGAAGCAGACCAACATTTGGTGTTTCCATTCCATTTTTGCATTTGCCTCCTTTTATCCCCTTTCAGACTCCCCGTCTTGCCTGATAACCAGTGAACTTATATTTGTTCATCTCCACTTGAGAAACACTTCCTAAAGAAATATCTTGATAAAAAAATTAATGCTTACGACTGAGGAGTACTAGGAACAGCATGGTATTCCCACTGCATTAGAAAACTATGGTGTCAACAAACAAAAAAATGTTGGAAAGAAGTAGGTTTTCATTTTTTTTTCTTTCTATGGCAGAAGTTGATGAATAGACAGAGAAACATATGTATTAGTTTAGCATATACTGTGATTAGTCACAATACTAGGTATGTTTCATATTCTTTTACATGGCCATGGTGAGTTGAACACTGCCCCTCACAAATTCATGTCTATCCAAAACCTATTAAGTGACTTTACTTAGAAATAGGGTTTTTGCATATATAATCAAATTAAGGTGCGTTCATATTGGAGTAAGGTGGGCCCTAAATTCAATATGAATGGTGTCCTTATAAAATGAAGGAAATTTAGACAAGGAGAAACAGATATACAGAGATGAGAATGTCATATAATTATGGAGACAGAGACTGGAGTTTAACTAGTACAAGCCAAGAAACACCAAAAATTGCCAGCAATCACCAAAAGGTAGAAGAGGCATTTTGGTTATGTCAGCTCTAAAAAAACAATACAATGACTGTTTCGTCATCCTGACCAAAGAGGATTCAGAGATGGAAAACTTAGTTCTGAGAGATTAAATAATATGTTATAAATTATATAACTTTGTAAGAAGTGAGACTGTAACTTAAACTGAAACCTAGTTTTAAAACAAATTTCATCTAGTATCACTAGATGAAAAAAAGCTAGTCCTTTTTTAAAATATCCACATTTATGATATAGAGAGAGCTAAATTTATTCCTAGAATTTTTCCGAATTTGCAGTTCACCCACAATACACATTCACATATATACATATACTCTCAAACATATCACTTTAATAGATATAAATAGTTTAGCCTTATTAAAAGGCCGGCATTTATAATCACAAAGCAAATCATTAAGATAATTCAGAATATAAAAAGACTAAAAATATATGACATATGTAATAGATTTTTGGATGGAATAAACAGTTGCTATAAAAAGAAGGTAAGGTTACTGTCAAAATGAAGTTTTAAGTACCTGGGAGCAGAGCTAATGTTTCTGATTCATGTTACTACATAATTGATTTCAGTGTATAGTGGATCAGATGGCATTTCTGACTTTTTAGGCAACAACTTTCTTTGTAAAAGGATGAATAAAGAAAGATAAAATGTTTAAGCCAAAATTAAAGCAGTGACAAGCACTTTTGGTAACATCTTGGTACAATCTGATAATGGTCTCAGAACAGTGCTTCTTATGTTTTAGGTACTCAGTCAGACTGTTTGATAATTTAATAACTGAAGGTCATGTTTCTTATGGAGTATCCAACTCTAAATGTAAAGAGAAGACTTTACTGTTTTATTGTTGGAAATTAATCCATGTATAAGACTTCCACAGACATTTGCCTCCTGGTATGTTGTCTGTCCTTTTTTGCTCCGATTCACTTATGATATTTCTATGTATTATATAAAACTACTGATCTAAATGATCCATAGGGTTAATACCATTTGGGCATCACTAAAATAAGCAGGACACTGTTATTCTCTTGTTTATTTCATAATTGATCAAACAGCAGTTAACAAGAAATAGTCTCTACTGTATATTGAATTTTTGAATAGATAACAAGTGAAGAACGACATAAAATAAGTTACAGCTACTACACAGATAAGAGATTGCAGAGTATTTCTTACCAGGACAGGTTCCCTGTCTCCTCCTGTCCTTTCTTCATGTGTTCTGGGTGTGCTTCTGCTTGCCTCTCAGCTTTCCTGAGTGTCTCCATGCCTTAGGGTGCAGGACCTGCCCAAAGCCCAAGGGTTGATTGATTGTTTTTGTACTCCATTATGAGATTCTATCATGAGATGTGTCCTTTCTGTCTTTTTTAAGGATGCTCATGAACATGACTGTCACTATAGAAAACATTATAGCAGATTGATTAAGAACTTAGTCCCTGGCATCAAACAGGCTGGATGTAAACTCATGCTCTGAAAATTACTGGTTGTTTGCCTTTTCCTTATGTGTCCCCTTTATACTCTATATTTCATTTTTCTTATCTATAATCTAGAATAATATATTCAAGATGACTAAATTTGATGTATTTCTTCAAGTACTTTAGACATGTAGTAGGTATGCAAAAATCTTAGCTTTTTTATTCTTTTTCTTTAAAAGTATCTCCACATTCTTACACATGTAGTCTCTACTACCTATGCAATAAGACAATTATGCAATAAATTGACAAAATATTGCTCCATGTTTGGGCTGTGAAGTCTAAAATAATATCATAATGTGTCATCACTACGACCACTGGAACTGGACAAATATTAGTTCATTTTTCTTTTGAGCTTTGCTCATCAAGTGGCTAAAAATCATGGAATTTTGCACCTGATAAATTCAATTGTAGTTGTTTCATAAAATAAAATAAAGCATAAACTTTATAAGATGAGAAGTAAAATGATCACGATTTACTACAATAATGTGACTGAATAACCGTAAATATATCAGAGGTTGCTCAAGGAAAGCATATACGGGGATTGGCAAGAAACTGATGCAGAGAGTGAAGCAGATGCACATAGGTGTGCCGAGAAAAAGAAAATTAATATTGCATTTTTAGCTATTATTTACATGATGTTTTCACAAATATTATTTCATATAAATATTACAACAAACTTGTAAGTTAGCAAATATAATTTTTCTATGGTAGAGATAGGGAATTTGTCTTAGCAAAGTTGTGCATACCACATAGATAATAAAGAAAGGATTGTAATTTAAGCATAAATTTCTGTGACACCAAGACATATGCTAGAAATTTAAAAAGGGAAAAATACTGGTGTAAATAAGGGAGTAAAATGGCTGAGGCTTCTAGAAAGACAAAGTTTTTCCAAGGCTTAAGTACTTAAAATCCCATGGACTGTAAGTACTGAAGATTCCTGTCAATAATATTAGGGGATCTGTCAGTAAAAAGGTAAGGAAATTTAGAAAGGTAAGTATCAATATAATTATTTTTGGGAGAGATGGGCACAAAACAGAGAGATGGGGAGAGATGGGCACAAAAACAGAAATATTTAAGGATTTTGAGAAAAGAAACAAAGAAAAAAGTTAATGAGTATTGTGGGTTTTTGTTGGGATGGCAAAATGGAAGTCTGAAAGATCAGTTACAGAAACACTTTCAGTGAAAATAGCAGTATATTAAAAGCATGGAATTGTGGAGTGGCATGATATAGTCACAGAAGTATAAGAATTTTGCTATTATTCTAATTAAAAAGTGTAAAAAAAACACTATGATATTGGGGATAACTTTTAAAGACATGTTAATCCTGAATATAAAAATATATTTTTTATGTGTTTAGAATGATCATTCGATTTGAGAACACTGATGATTCATCTTTAAATCTATTTATAGAATTAGTCAGCTTGTTCTTATTTTTTTGTTTATAAGCAAACAGTAGTTGCTGCAGATCTGAATGACTCCTTGAGTCATGCTTAAAACAAATAGGCTAGAAATTTAGCAATCAGTTTAGGCAGGCACTTTTATTTCTTTAAGGGAAATTTTTCTTTTAATCCAAAGTAAATTAACTATTGTAACAAGAGAAGTATCGTGTTTGATGGTAAGGAGTTAAAAATACCTGAGATTTTACTTGCAGTATCAGAGTGATTTGACTAAAGATGAGATTGAAGGCAATATTGTATGATAGAGCACACATCTAAGATACATGCCAAATCTCTCACCAGTTAAGTCCTCTCCTCCCTGTGTCCTGTTTCTTGTTCAAAGGGAACAGTGAATTAGTGAAAAAAATCTTTCCAGTCCCTTTTTGTGGCAGTAGCAGGTGAGGCAGAGGGCTGGTTTTCATCAAGCCCAAGACCTTTCTACAGCAATGAGAGTGGAAAAATAAATTGGGATTAGTCCACTAGCATTAGGAACAGCAGGGAAGTTACCTTTTAGATCTAAAAGTACACACAAAAAAATCAAGCCGAAGAGAATATGGATTCTCCATATACCAATAATCCAGGGAGACTAAGTATTAAATAGAAATGGTTTTTGGAAAAAAACCCAATGCAATCTACTTTTCTTGTTTACAAAGGCAAAGCCTCACAAATTCCCTGTAATGGTGGAGGAGAGCTTGCTTCTTTCCCCAGACATTTACGGTTGTGTTTTAAAACACATTCATAATGACAAGTATGGCAAAGCGCTTAATTTTTTTTGTTTTGTACAGTTCTGTTAGATGTTGTTAAATTAAAATAATTAATATGTTGTTCATAGGGACAAATATATGTAAAAAACCACTGAAATGAAAACATCACATTATGCTATGCTATTAATTCTGTTTATTACATGGAATAAGAGCTTTAGAAAAAGATTGAAGACAGTGTATTACCATGTGTGGTTCAAACTGAATTTTGTGATTCATACTAGATTTTGTTTTAAATTTAAAATCAATAAAAACTAACTTTTTTTTAAAAAAAAGGATAAATGAGGGAGGCCCTTGAATAGACTTAATTCTAGAATAATGCTGTTTAAAAATTACAAAGTGATTATGTCACATTAATACTAATTATATCCTTAAAAATGTGATAATTTAAATAGTTAACAGTGATGGAAGAGTTTTATTTTTGAGCAACATGACTAGATTGATTTTTTTATAATGAAGATTTGACAGTAGAAATATGTCTGAAGCTACCAGTCTGGGATTTTACTTGCTTTTATCATTAAGGGCATAAATGGCACAAAGTAAGTATAAGTACATCTATTAGTTTTATAACTTACCATCTCTATTCATCTTTTTCTCTGAAAATCATAGTCCAGATTACCTATGAGTATTTATGTTATTCTCTCTTATGTTTCTAATAATAAATTAGCTTGATTCCTAAGCCCAAAGACATGCAGGAGCTAATATGGGTACACAGATTTGGGGAAATCAGAGTATAACCACAATTTGTTATATAATCAGAGCCAAGGAGTGGATAGAGATGCTGCTGTGACTGCTAGGAGACATAATTACACTATTTACCTCTAGAATTAAAATGGGACCTGAGAGTATATAAAATATGTAGCTACCAAAGCTATATTTTACTATGCTAAGAGAGTTTGCACAAAAATGGCATTCTACCTAGAAGAAAAAGGGTTCATATGTGAAGAGAAAGAATTCTGGTTACATCATTAGATGTCTTGCATTTAATTGTACATGCAGTCTGCTTTACTGGATTTCAGTTACATTATATTTCTTTTTAAGTGAGTCTGAGTTGGATTTTCTGTTATTAGCATCTTAACTGATAAAAAGTTAAGCAATTTATTTGTATTCAGTGAGTGTTGAATTAATAAAAAAATTTGTTTTAGAGGCTGTTGAGTTGCATTCTTAAATTATTAAGTTGTAGAACAGAAATATTTAACTTAGTGTCTATGGGTCTGCATATACTTTTAATAGTTTACTACATGCTCTCCCCCTTCAATTACATGTGAAATTTCAAGAGGTGTGATTATTTGCATTTCTCTGGGGTGAGGGACCAACATTATCATCTGGTTCTATTAATTATCTAACTTGTAACTTTGAAAGGAAAATGAAATGCAGAAAGTTATAAATAAGAAATTAACAGCATTTGCATGATATGTATTTATATCTAAATGACTGTTAAAAACAATTTAAAAAAATTTTTGAATTTGATTGCAAGAAGATATATTAAGTACTAACTAACATATTTAGCCTAAATTCAGAGTAAGACTTTTTAAAATATGTTGATTTTTATTTTGAGATATAAAATATGCAGACTAAATTGACTTCAGATCATTACAAAATCAATGATCCCTTAGATTAGATACCACTGACACTTATAGTTGTGGTGCCATATTGACGACCAGCTTTGGACAGATATAGATAAACATTTTTAAACAGCAACAAATTGAAGATCAAGCTGAAAAGTCTTATATAGTAATAAATTTCAGGAAAAAATTTAAGCTTGATCTAAAAATATTTTGTAAAGTTTTAAAATGTTTTTCATGATCTATGTGACTGTCTTATTTTCTACGTAAATAATGTTGCCACAGTAATGTTCACATAATTTATACGCCACTTGTTCGTCTTAATATGTTGGTTTTCATAGGACTCCTTTGAAATTGGATTTTTGTCACTAACCTGATCTTGTTTAATACAAACTGCAATTGGAATATTTACATTGGGATTTTTCTTCATTGCTATATCACAATGTCTGTTTTCAGTCCCAAGACAAAGACTTTTTGTATTAGTCTGTTTTCCACGCTGCTGATAAAGACATACCAGAGACTTGGTAATTTATACAGAAAAAAAGGGTTTAATGGACTTACAGTTCCACGTGGCTGGGGAGGCCTCACCATCATGGTGGAAGTCAAGGAGGAACAAGTCACATCTTACATGGATGGCAGCAGGCCATCAACGGCCATCTTTGAGAGGCCATCAAGTTCTCTCAAAGAGAGAACTTGTTCAGGGAAACTCCTGTTTTTAAAACCATCAGATCTCATGAGATTTATTCACTATCACAGGAAAGACCCACCCCCATGATTCGATTACCTGCCATGAGGTCCCTCCCACAACATACGGGAATTCAAGATGAGATTTGGGTGGAGACACAGCCAAATCACATTACTTTTTAACTGAACAATATATATATATATATATCTGGAGAAATGCAGTTTAAAAGAGAGAAACCCAAAAAAACTCTCAGTAATCATTTGCCCTTTAGTTGAAAACAGATTGTATTACAAATTCTACTCAGATTTAAATAAAAAATTATTAAGCCATTGTTTTTTATTTTTAGAGTATACTTTTTCAGAGACCGCAGTTACACCTGTAACATGTTATTTTTAATGATATAACTGCAGGAAATTCCTTAGAATCATAATGAGATGTGAGGAACTTATTATCTCAACTTGCCTGGGATCTTGTGAGAGGAAATTTCAGATTCCCAGAGCCACAGTCAATCCCACACTTTTCAAGAGTTAAATTTACCTGCGCAATACTGTTATATAGGTAAATTATCATAAAGTTTATGAAAGTGAACTAATCACACTTAAAATCTTCTATTTTCTTCACTGTTATAAGCATACATTTTTCTGCTTGGTTTGCATAACTTCTCACACCTATCAAGACCCCCTGGAAAGTGTCCATTGTACTAGTCAAGTGGTGGGAGCTAACAAACAAAAATGTCCAGAAAGCCTTTAGAGTATATTAGTTAAATGCTTGGCTAGTACAAGGGACACTTTCCAGGGGGTCTTGATAGGTTTGGGGGTTATGCAAACCAAGTAGAGAAATGTATGCTTATAACAGAGAAGAAAATAGAAGATTTTAAGTGAATGTATAAAGAGTGATTAGTTCACTTTCATAAACTTTATGAAAATTTACCTATATAACAGTATTACATACGTAAATTTAACTGTTGAAAAGTGTGGGATTGACTGTGGCTCTGGGAATCTGAAATTTCCTCTCACAAGATCCCAGGCAAGTTGAGATAAGTTCCTCATATCTCATTATAATTCTAAGGAATTTCCTGCAATTATATTCCTGCTAGAGGATCCTGCCATACTGACTACAGCTTAATGGACCAGAAAATATCACATAGCCCAAGTGAGGACAAGTAAAGTGTGTGTAGCAAGAGGAATGCTATTAATTTACTGATCCATTTAGATTCTTTCTCAAGAGCTTGAACTAGATAAACATGAAACTGACCAGCTGATTCCAAGTGGAAAAATGAGGTGACAAAAAGTGAGAAAGATTGGGGACATATCTGACTTGTGCTAAAAGCAGATTACTAGATCAGGGACCAGATAATTTACACTGCTACATGGTCAGAAATAACTCAGGAGTTAGAGATGAGAGTCAATTTTTCTAAATCATATTCCAGTTTCCATAAGCATTGTTTGTCGTGGGTTTCCATGATGTCTAACCTTCCATTTATGGAGTAGGCAATCTATCACCAATTTCATAGGTACTCTGATCATCTCCATACTTTGAAATTTAATGAATCTAAATACCATGCATGGCTACCTTCTATTACCCATTGTGGTTATGGAATGATGGCAATGAAATTTTTCAGAAAGCTGTAAAATCCTTGAGGGAAAATATTATGCTATCTTCTCGATATTCTTGTTCAGTACTTGATACATAGTTAGTGCCCCATGCATATTTGTAAAATAAATGTAAGAAACAACTGTGTTCTGGATATGGAAGTCAAAATAGAATTTATGAAGCCAAAGAAATGAAAACATAGTATTCATAATAACAAATCAAATATCATGTCAGGGCAATTTTGAATAAGAGACATGCATTGAACATTTTCTTCCAACCAACATATGTAGATCTCTGGTTTTGTTACGTAATGAAAGAAAATTCAGTATATTAAATTGAAAACATTGTTTAGAACTTCCTTAAGACCTACATATTGAGTATCTTGGAATTAAAGAACAGAAGTGTAAAGTTCATGTTTTCTCTCCCTCTATTGATACGTTTTCCTCAATTGCTTTTTTTCTTTGTCTATGAGTGAATAAAAAAGACATGTTTAAAGGATCTTTGGCTGGGTGTGGTGGCTTAGGCCTGTAATCTCAGAACTTTGGGAGGCTGAGGTAGGTGGATTACCCGAGGTCAGGTGTCGAGACCAGTCTCATGAACACGGCAAAACTCTATCTCTACAAAAAATACAAAAATTAGCTGGGCATTGTGGTGGGCACCTGTAACTTCAGTTACTCTGGAGGCTGAGGCAGGAGAATCTCTTGAACCTGGGAGGCAGAGGTTTTAGTGAGCCGAGATCATGCCATTGCCCTCCAGCCTGGGTGACAAGAGTGAAACTCTGTCTCAAAAAAATAAATTAATTAATTAAATCAAATAAAGGATCTTTGTTCTTTCTTGTGGTCCAGTGTTCGCTTGTGGTTGGTGAATCTGGTATTTTCTTTCTAGCACCCAGAATTCTGAGAATTAAATTTCTGTTCTTCAAGCCACCCAATCCATTGTATTCTTGTTATAGCAGTCTGAACTTACTCAATCCATTCACCCACGAGTAAAATTTATTTTAATAAATAAAACATTTTACTCATTTTGCTTTTGAAATTGTGAAATATGAAGACTATTAGGAAAGTTTGGAAAAATAACTTTATTTAAGATAAATGAATCAATATTTATTCAGATATTTTTAATATAACGCAAGTACAAAGAATATATTTATTCATCAAATTGGGTATTATAAACTGTAACTTTATTTCTTGTTATATGTCTAGCTGTGTACCACATATTTGAAACCTATTTATTTTTCATGACTATTTTTGGTAATATTAGACAACTTTCTTCCTACCACTGCTAGCAGTGATATTTTAAACTACCAATAATGTTGATAGGGTTTGTTCCTGTGAGTAGGCTGAGAATTTATCTTCAGCCAAAAGATGATATTCCTAGAATCTTAATTATTATTATTTTTCTTTTTCTCTGTCTTTGAGACTTCAGGCATAAAAATCTGTATTGGAATTAATTCTTCCCTATGTATTTGGTTTATAATTGTTATATGTATGCAAATTGCTTGCTGTTAGCATCCATTATTTTATTTTCTTTAATTTGTGAAACTAAATTAAATGATCTTCTTTATTGAATGTGTAGATCATAGACTCAGATAATGCAAATAACCTCCAACGTTTATAACAAGGAAATGGTGTGGCTTCAAGTCACTACTACAAATTTACATTTCTTTGTCTCTTTAATCTTCTAAAATAATTGCTATCATACATAGGTATATGATTAAACATGATGAAGGTATCATTTATCATTTATTTTTTAAATATGTTTTCAGTGTATTAAAAAGTATGACTAGTCTTTAATACAAGCTGTGCTATATATTGCACAGCCTCTAGGTATGATGATTCAGGTTTCAGGGTCAACTGCTATGGACCTAATAGCCTTATTCTGAACAGTAGATAATAGTGTTGCAAAGGAGAGCAATTCTAGATAGGCTTGACATACATTGAGAACTGTACAAATACATTTACCTTGATTTAAGTGAGATATGTCATTGAAATCTGGTTCAGGGTGAGAGTTTGAAAATATTTTTCTGTTCTCTACTCATCCTATACCACCTATCAGGATCCTGTTGATATAATTGCTAATTATTATTAAGTAGGCTAAAGATTCCTGGTGTGGAGGGGAAGACGAAGGAAAGGATGTATAATCAGGCTACACATCTGCAAGATTTCCTTTGGGAGGTAAAGTAAACAAAATTAAATAGGCTGAGATCTCCATGGCAAACAAACATCAACTCTAAAATGAATTGGCCCTTTTCCAGGCAGCTCTTGAATAGATCAGTTTACAGCCAATAAATACCAAGTGTAAGAATAAGTCATTAGAATAGCATCGTTGCCATTAATTTAACACTGCATTGAAAACAGGTGGACCAGTTAATACCCTACATTCTTATATTTAATTCCATTACTAATAACAGCTTCTCCTCCTTATTATAATAGCACTCAAACTTCTCTCTAAAACAAGTACATAGTCTGCCTGGGCATTTGCCCTTTCAGTGGGATCTGAAAGGCAATTTAAGCACATTTAGAGGTAATCCTGTATCCTCTCATGGAAAGGGAGTGGAGAAAAGGGAAGAAAAGGCAACTGTATTCAAGATGGAAAGATACTAAGCAACTTGAATCCCAAATTAACAAGCTTTTTACCCTAGATATTACATAGGCATTCAAACTGTCCAACAGTTTTCTGTCTACATGCCCCAAAGTAAATATGAACATCAATCCTCCATTCAACTGTTCTTGGAGATCTGCTGAACTATGGAAAAAAGAAAAGTCAAATCTATCATTAAAAGCTAATATGCAAATGGATGATCAGGATCACTAATATGAAACAGGACAACATGAACTAACAGAAATCTCAACAAAGAAAACGTGAACAATTCAATAAAAAAGAGAAAACTTAAAATAAAACTTTAATATTCTTATTACTTGAGAGACTATTTTAATCTAAAGTAAGAAAGTGCTACAAACCAAAAAAACAATAAAGGAATTTTGAGTTAACACTAAAGATCTCTCTTTCTCTCCCTCTGTCTCTCTGTCTCTCTGTCTCTCTGTCTCTCTCTCTCTCTCTCTCTCTCACACACACACACACACACACACACACTAGCCCCTTCTTATCTACATATCTACAGGGGTATGTTTAAAGACATCCACTGGAAAGTGGATGCCTGAAGATGAAGACAGTACTAAATTGTATATATACTATTTTTTTTCTATACATGCATACCTATATGAAAGTTTAATTAATAAATTAGGCATAGTAAGGATTTAATGAGAATTAATAGTAAAATAAGACAATTATTAAAAAATGCCAGCATCACTACTCTTAGGCTTTGAGTTCATTATTAAGTAAATTAAGGGTTACTTGAATGCAAGCATTGCAGTATGTTGACAGTGGAGCTCACAACCAAGATGGCAACTAAGTGACTTATGAGCAGGTAGCTCATATACAACTGACCCTTCAGCAATTCAAAAGCTAGGAGTATCAACCTGCTGCACAGTCATAAATTTACATATAAGTTTTGACTTTCCAAAAACATACTTATTATTAGCCTAGTATTGATCATAATAAGCCTTACAGATAATGTGAACTGTCTATTAGCACATATGTTTAATGTTATATGTATTATATGCTATCTTCTTTCAATAATATAAGCTAGAGAATCAAAAGCATTATTAGGAAGAGAAAATATATTGACTATTCATTAAGTAGAAGTGGATCACAAAAAAGTTCTTCATCCTGAGTGGGATGACCAGGTTGATGCAAGGTTTCCTCATGCTACTCACCAAGACATGCAATTTAAAATGTAAATTCTGGAATTTTCAATTTAATATTTTTGGACCATGGTTGACTTTAGGTAATCGAAACTATGGAAAACAAAACCACAGATAAGAAGGGACTTCATATACAGCATTGATTCAGGGGCTCAATCTCTGAATAATAGTAATTTCAGAGTAGAAGCATAAACCACGAAGAGAAAAATAATAAATATTTTCTAAGTATAGGGTTGAAATTCTTGACATATTGTGATTTGAAGAAATCCTAAAATCTTCCAGAGAAACAGTTAACATTAACAGCACCAGAATCATAACTGAAGCAACTTGTCATGAGCAACACTGAATGCTCGAGGCCAAAAGCAGGGCCTTCAAAGTTTTATGTGGAAAGTTCTTATAAACATGTTACTATTATTTTATCAATCAAGAGTGAAGATAAATAAATACACTTTTAGACATTCACATCATTAGAACATTTACCAATGCCCCCAAAGATAAATAAATACACTTTTAGACATTCACATCATTAGAACATTTACCAATGCCCCCAATCTACCTCATGAAAATTGTACAAATTTTCTATGCTTTTTGACAAAGCATAGAAAAAAAAATCCAAGAAGTAGAAAACATGGTATCATAGGAGCAACAAAAGCCTGGATTGACCCCAGGCTTCTATTAACTGTCTATTAACACATACGTACATTAAACATATGGAATGGAAAAAGCTGAGAGATAACTAAAGCTAAGCAAGTTAACTTTGACATGAGCCGTACAAATATATATATATAATACGACTATATTTATATATGAGTCAATATTTATCACCTTAGAGAATCTATCTAAATATATATATTTATATTGTATAAATACATGTTCAGATAAACATATGCATTTATATTGTATAAATACATATTTAGATAAATATATACATTTATATTGTATAAACACATATTTAGATAAATATATGTTTATATTTGTATATTAGATAATTACACAGATATTTAGATATAGATAAATATATATGAGCTATACATATTTATGTAACTAAGTATATATTTAGATAGATTCTTTAAGATGATAAATATCTATGCATATTATGTATATATTAGGATAGATTCTTCAAGGTGATGAAGCAAGAGCTTGAGTTTATTATTGCAAATTATAAAAGTAATCCCCCAAAATATTTAAAAATTAATTGTTAATAGTTGTTATTTCTGTAGCATCATACAGAGATAAAGGAGATACATTTAACTTTTTCTTTAATATTCTACAGGATTTTAAAAATCTATGAATATCATGAATGATAATATCAGTAATAAAGATTCAAAAGAATTAAATAATTTATGTTTTCTGCTTATTATATTTACTCAGTACATATTTACTGAATGCCTAGATGCTGCTAGGGAGTGAACATACATATTTCTTTGCACTCAAAATGCTAGCATGGTGGTTGAGAATGCAAACTGTAAACTTAAAATGCTTGCATTTTTATTTATATTCTAATAGCTACTCCTTGTGCAACGTTTGGTGTTTTTGTTTCTATTCTTATAACTATTCATTGTGTGGTATTAGAGTTGAATAGTCTCTTTGTTTGCCAGTTTCTTATTCTGGAAAAGAGTTAACAGTGGCACCTACTTTCTTAGGGTTGTTGTGACTATCACATTTGTTCATATATAAAAAGCTTATAGAAGCATACTTGTCACATGACTGCTGTTACAAAAATGCAAACTATTATTTCTATCATTACTTTCTAATGGGAATAATGTACAATTCTAAAAATCTCTACATCAAAGTGAGATGAGTTTATTACTTTGATATATGGTTTGTCATAAGAACACATATCAATGTAATGAAACATATGCCTTTACTTTTAAAGTATTGTTTCTAAGGGAGAAAAAATAGCTACTCTTTTAAAAACTAAACACTGAGGTGATGAAGAATGCTGTTAGAAATACACTCAGAAACATAGACTTCAGGCACCAAACATATTCTATGCAGTCATTTACATGACTCATCTGGATTCGGCATCTGCATTTCAGATTTATGATTTAGAGCCTTAGGAGCTTTTAAAAAAGCTCTAAACCTTCACTTTTTTTTTTTTCCACTAGAGTCAACTTATTTTAGGGTGCTATCTTGTGCACTACAGTTATACAGTTGACCCTCCATATTCATGGGTTCTGTATCTATGGAGTCAACCAATTGTGGATGAAAATACCTGGGAAAAAATGTCTGCACTGAAAATGTACAGATATTTTTCTTGTCATCATTTTCTAAGAAATATGGCATAACAACTATTTACATGGAATTTACACTGAATTTATAATTCCATTTACAAACTACATCGTTTACAATAGAAATTTACAATTTTAAATTATATTTCCATTGTAAATTCTATGTTAAGGGGTAAGTAATTTTGGTATTATAAGTAATCTAGAGATGATTTAAAGTATACAGGAGGATGTGCATAGGTTACATTTCTTTTTTATATAAGAAACTTGAGTGTCCTTGATTTTTTGATATCTCCGAGGAGTCCTGGAACCAATCTCCAACAGATACAAAAGGATGGCTTTATATCGTTATTTTTATTTATTTTTTCCTGAGTAAATTAAATGTTTTCTTTTTTGGGGAGCCAGGTCCTGCCAAAAAAGATAAATAAATGTTTTCCTTTTAATTACATAATTATATTTTATGATTGACTTTTGTTCTATACCCTCTCCTAAACATTAAGAATTATAGTGAGTCTTTTATCATTTGTATTTGAGAACTCAATAGATAGGGCCTTTTCTGTGATGATGTTTGTATTAACTTGGGACCAGAGAACTGATGTATTTTTTTCATGTCAGCACTTTCGAGTTGGCTTGAGCCAGGTGACTTTGTTTTTGAGACAGGATCAGTTGCTGAGCCTCTAGAGTAGATGAGACTACAGGCATGCACTACCACAGCCAACTAATTTTTTTTTTTTTTTTTTATGAGTCAGGGTTTCACCTTATTGCCCAGGCTGGTCTCCAACTTCTGAACTCAAGTGACTCAACTGCCTTGGCTTCCCAAATTGTTGGAATTACAGGTATGAGCCACCACACCAGGCCAAGGTGGAATTTTAAAACAGCAAATTCCAAATATATAGCAAAGCAAATATGAGCTGAATTCTGAGACTCCATGTAGGAAAAAATATGCGCGTGTTATCCAGGTATTTCCTTACTTTGTTCTTCAATAAGTCGATTTCAATCTCCTCCTAACCTGATCTTCACACTGATGCTAGATTAATATTGATTACACATTACTTTCATTGCATCACTATCATGTGGAAGGACAAATGGTTTTATCTCAAGAGAAAGCTCAGTGTACTCTGCTCCTTAATTTGATTATAACTAATTATGCAACTTTATCCCATTATTGATTAGCAACACTCTACACTATGTAATGCAGAAGTCCAGTTGCCTTCCTGTCTGCAGCATTATGTTCATATTTTATTTCTAAGCCTTTGCTTTTCCTCATATTCTTTGCTGAAATGTTCTCCATTATGCCTGTCATGTAACCAACTAATGTATATCACTTCAATTCTTATATCCTCAATATTCCAGGAAAACTTATTTAACTCTTCTTAACTCTATTACATAACATCCTCTACTTGATTTATGTCTAACAACATCTTATGTCCCAACAGAAGTTTACAATCATTGAAACTAAATACTTTGCTCTCATGTGTTTCTTGATAACCTTTATTAAGCATAGTAAACATATAGCATATGCTTGTTAACTATCACTTAATATTTGAGAATGTACTAAGTTATATAAGTAAGTTATTAGTCTGCCACACTGTGGA
The DNA here is from genome assembly GCF_049354715.1 of Callithrix jacchus. Taxonomy (NCBI): domain Eukaryota; kingdom Metazoa; phylum Chordata; class Mammalia; order Primates; family Cebidae; genus Callithrix; species Callithrix jacchus. The sequence continues at coordinate 113,618,522 of NC_133507.1, forward strand.
GAAAATATTCTTACTGTTTACTCTTTGGAAAATAAGGTTTCCAAACCTTATTTATATGGTTTATTTACTTATTTACTCTTTGGAAAATAAGGTTTCCAAATCTTATTTATACTCAAACCATTTATATGGTTTTAGTATGGCAAGAGCATAAGAGAAAGTTGTGCATATAGGAAAGATACTTTAATGTAAGTTTAATAAGTATTATCTCAGTTGCCTTTACAGTGAAATCTGACTGGAGGTGAGCTCTTCTTGGAAGGCAAAGAGGGTTACTTTTGACACTATCTGTGGGAACCAGGACAAAAAAATGAACTCAGAGTGGCTGAAGTTCACAAAAATAGAAAGAGATAACAGAAGACAAATTAGTTAATACATAATGAGTCATATCACTCTCACATAGATGAATATCATTAAGGTTTGTATGGTTCATGGATTTCCTTTTTCTGTCTCTTTACTTGAGAACTTCAATCACAAGCAGAAGCTACATATTAAGAGACATGTTTAGAGCCTATACCAGTAGCACAGCATAATTTATTCATATAGTTGCACCTTCCTTTATGGGAAGCAAAAGTTATGTAAGTGAGCATGGAATTAGAACCAGGTTAGATGGATAAATCAATATTTAATAGAATCAAATATTTACAGTTGTTGATTGCAACTGCTATATTTAACTCCATATTAGGGACTGCCTTCATATTAAAATTTTCAAATAGGCACTTGAATGGATAAGATTCTCTATCCCATGGCAGTGTTTAGATGTAGACTGCTTTCATTTGCCTTTTTACTAGCTCGACCTTTTTTCATGTTTCTATGACCAAGCAACACCTTTTCTGACAAACAGCATGTTATTTAATGTTTTACTGTAATGACCAACACCTCACCATAATATTGACCTGTAAGAATAATAATGAGCAACTTTTTCTTCTCACTTTAATGAGAATGCCTCCCAAATTTACTATTCATATAATACTTGCTTTTAAAATACATACCGGCAATATGGCTTTTTTTATATATTCAAACTGTATTTGAACTGAAAGTGTAAGTCTCTGGTAACATTGCTTAGTACGCTTGTTAAATGTGTTCTTCAGGCTGGAAAGGAAAGTGGAAGTGGAAGAGACCTCTCTCAATTTTTTTTTTTTTTTTTTTGAGACAGAGTTTCACTCTGTCACCCCGGCTGTAGTGCAGTAGCAAAATCTCAGCTCACTGTGACATCCACCTTCTGAGTTGAAACAATTCTCTTGCCTCAGTCTTCTGAGTAGCTGAAATACAGGCAGGGAACCACCACACCTAGCTAATTTTTGGATTTTTAGTAGAGACGGGGTTTCACCATATTGACCAGGCTGGTCTCAAACTGCTGACCTCAGGTGATTTGCCCACCTCAGCCTCCCAAAAATTCTGAGATTACAGGTGTGAGCCACTGTGCACAAGCCTCACTAGAAATTTGAATAGCCTAATTAGAAATACCTAAAAATAATGAGATGTGTGTGTCCGCAGTGACAAAGCTCAGCAAGGTGACTCCAATGGTAAACCCCATAGTTAAAAAGGTTTAATGGTGGACACAGAATAGAATCTATAAATAATTATGTTGGTATTTTGACATCTTTTTTTTTTACAGGAAAAAAAATAGTTAATATCTAATTATCTAAGATCTTGTCATTTAGAAAAATGTCACCCCAAAGCTTTGGTATACATTTTGCTGATTTATAAACTGTATACATTACATGACATGGATAACAGAATTCCAGAATTTAACAGCTCCTTCTTAATTAGTTTTATAAAAATTAGTAGTTTAGATATTTCCAGAAACCTGTTCTACCAAGAAACATGTATGTAATAGACCATTTAGTAAATGTTAAAGAATGTATTTTTCTCAATTATTTTCTCCCTCAATTCTTAATAATATTTTTGGACAATATGGTTTCTTTAACTATATCATCTATTATATACATATATACACATATTTCCCTTTATATTTTTATATTTCATGCTTCAAAAGATTAAGTAAAAAATATTTAAAATGTCACTTTAATCTTCATAGAAAATATGTGTTGTTCAAAAAAATAGCCGGTTTTCCCATTATAAAATAATACAATTTTATTACAAATAAAATAGCTTTAAAAATTCAGTGACTTATCAGTGACAGTAACATCTTAAAGACCTTCTTCCCATAAAAATTTCAATTTTTTCTGTATTAAATGTAATATCCTATAGGGTCGTAATTTTTATCATGCCATGTGAGTGTGATTAGTTTTCACAATCGTATTTTTCCTTTATGAGGTTTTGACCTATGTATGTTAGGCTTATTAAGTTTACTTAAGGTATATTATTCTTGGATGTACAGTTTGTAATTTGGAATGTACACAAAGTGAGTATTAATATAGCTAGATTTATACAGATAAAAACAAAACATCATATTTTTTTATAATCGTGTCTAGTTTTTTCAGCAAATGTCCACATGTTCACCAAAAAGTTTAGGAAAATGATGTAATGTGAGAACATATACTTCTAAGGATTTAGAACTAAATAACCTCTGCCAGTTCCTTACAGCTGCAGTTTCCCCACACATCCACTCCTCAGGAGGAGAGGGATTTATTCTCTTCTTAAATTGTTATGGGAAAGCCACATCTGAACCATGAATATTTTTCTACTTAGTATTTCATATGTTCCTTTTTAAAATGCCTGATCAAATGAAAGTTGAATAAGACTAGATTATTCTCTCTCCAAAGAACATTAGGGAATGATACATGTTCCTCATTCAAATTTTAACTCTCCTCAATTCTGAGGTCTCTGAGAGCAATTAATCTTGTATTTCACACTCATAAAAATATTGTTATGTCTCATATAAATTTCACAGTCTACTTGACTCCTTCTCTTCCCCCATGAGAAAAGAATGTCACATTCAAATCTTTAAATTAATAATTTTTAATATATAAATATCTCTAATTTTCTGCTAATGTAGGAACAACATGTCTCACTCTGGAGCAAGCATATATGCTAACAGTCATTGAGAAGGGGTAATGCTCAGAATGGGGCATGCACAGCTTTTTAAAACTTCTTCTATATGAATTCATTTTTCACTCCAAAAAATCCACTCCTTATTGTATTGAAAACTATATCAGTGCAAATTTGTCATCACTTGTTAAAAGGAAGTGTTTGAAATATGTAGAATTTTTAGTAGAAAAAATACAAAATTCAAAAAGCTTTTGTTAAAAATGTTAGCTAAGTGTGTTTCTATATCATATAATGCTATATCTAATATTAATATTTTACATTATATTTTCCCATTGTGTCCAACATTGAACACTAAATTATAATTATTCTCATTTTATAAATGAGGATACTAAAGCCCATAGATCCTCAATGAATTGCAAAAATGTCACCCAATTATAACATATTCAATATAGTACTGGAAACATCAATTTACCATTCCAGAATTCATCACAACTTTCATTACTTGCAAAATATATTTGCTTCTCTCTCTCATTGTGACAATCCTCAACTTGTTAGTCAGAGAACTTATTGTCTATATTTAAAGAGAGATAGAAAAGCAAACATAAGTATGCGGATGTTATAACTAGCAATTCATATAAACTCAGTAATCTTTAATTTTAGAAAAAAGGATTACAAATGTAATAACTGTTTTTAATGGTAAAATTAAATTTTAATATAGATAAAAACATAGGAAAACATATTTTTAAAATAGAAAAATACAATTTTTTCACCTGTCCTTAGTTTTTGCAGTTCATTCTGTTTCCCACAACCACTTTCTAAAATAAATGCATTGTGCTATTTGAAGATTAGAAACCCTGTCCCTGCCCTCTAAAAGCTCAGAATTCTTGATGGGAGGGAAGGGAAATAGCCCAACTATGTACACAAATATGCTCTTTCCACCATCTAATTATATTGAACATTCATGCATTTTCTTTTTTTTGAGACGGAGTTTCGCTCTTATTACCCAGGTAGGAGTGCAATGGCGCGATCTCGGCTCACATCCACCTCCGCCTCCTGGGTTCAGGCAATTCTCCTGCCTCAGCCTCCTGAGTAGCTGGGATTACAGGCACGTGCCACCGTGCCCAGCTAATTTTTTGTATTTTTAGTAGAGACGGGGTTTCACCATGTTGACCAGGATGGTCTCAATCTCTTGACCTCATGATCCACCTGCCTCCGCCTCCCAAAGTGCTGGGATTACAGGCTTGAGCCACCGCGCCTGGCCTCATGCATTTTCTTTACCCTCCTCTCATTATGAACGCTCTCCTCTGAAACAAACACAGTATATTAATATTGTTTATTATTTATTATTCTAGGTTATTCCAAATGAAATCATTTTAATGAATGGGCTCAAATATTTCTAGTCCTTAACTTATAAACCTTAGTAGTTACTAGATAAGCAGGTTGAAGGTGGGATCTTAGAGCTTGGGAAATCTACAGATAAAATTAAGTTGTCTTTCTCCACAGCAGCTCAGCACCAAGTGAAACTCAAAATATTTTTCATTGATGGCATATTTTGAATGCTAGTCATTAATTTAAGTAAAACAATGTCATTTTGATTGGTGCAATGTAAAGTTGGAATATATTTCCAGGCAAGTAAATTCGTTATATTATCAAAGGCCAACAAATAAATATGCTTAGAAAGCTTAATTGAAGTCATCCAACATATGAAAATGAAAACACAATTAAGATACAGAAGTGCAGAAAAACTCATAATGAAAAATTGTGGTGAATGTTATAAAACAGAGGGATTTTTCAGGGCCTAATGCTAAATACTGTTAGTTAACATAGTCAAAATTGTTAACAAACTAATTTTTGTGGTAGCGTATTTTCTAACACTATCTTTCTAACTATCTGTCTATCATCTATCTGTCTGTCTATCTATCTATCATTTATCTACTCATCATCTCTCTCAAACTGAAAACAATGGAGGAACTATATCTATGCATTTTATCCAGAGGAACTCCATGTCATTAATTGATTTTTCCTGCTCATGATCTTACGGTTCTAAAAAGTATCAACATTTTGTCTAACTAAATAATAGCAAATGGCAGAAATTAGTGTTCTGCAGGCAAAATCGCTGGCAAAGCACCTGTAGTAGAACATGTTGGGTTTTGGCTCCTTCCAAGGGGTTATCCCTGCCATGGGCACACATAAAATGACTTGGTAAAAATATTCTAGGGATAGGGCTTGTGTATTCCGATTCTGGGCAGAATTCAAGAAAGCAGGGTTTTGTGTTGCATTGGATGGCATTAAGTGGCAAGGGTAGTTCTATGATTTTCTTCACTCTTGTCTAGAAAGTGGTGTTAATTGAGCAAAGGTAAAATGGAAGTTGTTATTGAAGAAGCAGTCACTCATTTTAGGCAAGACAGAAGATTGTTCAGACATGTCTGTGGTTTGGACAATGAATCATTTGTCTGTGTAGTCTTCTTCTTTTTTTTGTCTTGTTCCATCATGGTCAGAGAATAACCTTGTCTGGTGGGGTTTTGTGAAATTGTTTCTATTCATCAGGATAAGATCTTTGTCTTGTTGGGAGGACAGCTTGCAGCACAAATGGAGCTATAGCTCTTCAGCAACTTGTGGCCATCAGAGTCTTCTTTTTCCTTTCTTACAGATTTTCTCAAATTTTGTTCAAATTTCACTCGGTCATTTTCTTGTTCCAAACTTCACACAATAAATGGCATTAAATTGCTGATATAAAATGTACACACTGGTGAGTCACTAATCTTTTTCAGAGATAGTGCTCTTCTAAGAGGATTGTGACAACCATCTGAAAAGAAAAGATGAAAATGTAACAACAACTATGTCTTGTTTTAAACCATTAAATCTGTAGCAATTTGTTGTGGCAGCAAAAGATAATTAATGCCATGGGCTTTGTACAGTATTATGGAATTGCTTCACACTTTCCTGTGATATGAGTGGTTATTTGTTTTCTGTCAGGAGGAATATGGCTATGGAAAATGTGTTGTTCACTTCTTTTAAAATGGTTTGTGCATTTTTTGAGAACAAAAGCCATATTATCCATATAACTTGATACAAGACATTAAACTTGGAAGAAACTCAGTTTTTATTAATCTAGTGAATGAAAACAGAGAGGAGTATGATTATTGAATATAGCCTATGTCTACTGTCTTTAAGACAACAAAAAGTGAAGAGATGTTTTGGGACTTCATTGTGGGGAACAGGAAAATTTGTTTGATGCATACCTACTCTGATTTATTGACTGGATCAATGCAGTGAACCAGAAAAAGTTCATGTCTAAATTTTGGTGACACTTATGTATATATTATGAGTTATGATTAGAAATGCAATGCTGAAAATGTGTTTCCCTACTAATTTTAGCGTACTGAAAGTGCAAACACTAAGTATGTATATGTAGATATATACAGTGAAAAAGTTTAAATATTTCTAAAATTCATAATGAATAAATTAATGTTTAAGAAGAAATATTCAGTTTTATTGACAGAAAATATTTTAAAATGAGAAGAAAATCAAAGTGTACTGAGAATAAAGAGAGTCTGTGGTCAATGTTTTTTGATTAACATTTCAAAGATAATTAAAGTCAAACATAAGAGAATATGCAGTAGACAGATGCCTTGTTGCAAAATTCCAAATGATCTCACAATTTAAAGAACGTATACTGGCTTTGAGACCCTTCGCTCTTTCTTTTGTATTCGTTTCAAATGCGGAGAGAGCTACTTATTGCTCAAGGATTATAGGTAGCAACTATTATTTTATTCTAACAATAGGTATTGGCTAATAAAATACAGATTCAGTTGAAGAAATTACATTTTAAAATTTTATCTTTATATTAGTACTACTGAAATAAGTTTTTGAAAAACAATATTATTCCATAAAATATATATGCTGGTTTTGCTGTTCTTTCTAACTCGAGGAACTAGAGTAATCACTATCTAGGTTAATTTACATTGTGAACCTTCAAGTCAGTGTAATTATTCCATTCTTCTAAATTATGTAAGTGCAATTCTGACGTCTCTAAAGGTCATGAAGTACTGGCAATATAGGTGTCGCTTTGATACTTCTATTTTCTTAGAGATACTTCCTCTAACACATAGAAACTCTGTGTAAGATGAAGGAGTGACTTTGCTTTGCCCATTTCTCAAGGATAAATTGAAGACAACGCTAAAAAGTGGGTTGGCATTTGAAGTATATGTCAATTACTGTAAAATTATCATGTAATTTATAATATTCTTTTCAATAATGATCAAATAAGATAAAGCAGAATAGTGATTAGGTAGGAATAAACTTAATTTCAGTGTGGCCAGATGATTTTCTTTCTTACAAAAATACATATATATTATTTATTTTAATAATATTTGGGTTGACACCAGCCAAGTGTATTCTAGATAAATTATGCTTTCTTGATTATATGGAAAATAAAAATATTTAATGAGAGTGACCTACTTAATACACTCTAGAACACGGGCTTACGGTTACTTTTAGGTGGAGATACTATAAAAGGTATTGGACTTCTAGTTAACTGGATCAGTGGACAGTTACTTCCTGGTACTTTCTGGCTCATTTTGTAAGTAGTTTTCACTAAAGGATCTAAAAGTATTTACTTACTTTTCTCTTCTGTGTCAAAACCCAGTCTTTCTTCCCCATGAAATCTTAACAAGAGAAGGAACTTTTCCATGAGACAGAGTTGGGCATCACTAACTGTGACAGCCTGGTAAATATCTTGTAAGTTTCATTTTGCTAGTTAGAATCCCAAAGTCACTGGCTAGCTAAATGTAGAACGAGAAATGCATGTTAAGTTTTTAGCCAAGTATGTCTTTCCTAGTAAGCACTTAATCAGTGAAAGGGGCCACAGTTACTATTACTGTGTCAGAATCAATTTTTTGGTTCACTATCATAATTTGAAGTTTTTACATAGGTTCATCTAAGGTGGTATTATCCTGAATTTCAACTCATAATCAAATTTTTGATAAACCATTGATGTCATTTGTCAGCCATGCTTTGACAGTTTATTGAGTGTCTTCCATGTGCTAGATTGATTTAGATGAATTAATAAAATATCCTTGTAAAATTGAAAAAGATAGGTCTATTTGACAATGTATTGTGTGATCAATAGTCTAAGATAAATTTGTAGAATTATAGCATGGCAATCAGTAACTAACAACAGCCTCTCTCATACCCTCAGCCTTACTTCCTGTAACTCTTTTGTTTCGCTGGTGCCTGCTAACCTTTGACCCTTTATCTCTTTTGGTTCATTATTTGTAGTACCAAACATAAAAGTCTATGAGGATGTACCACCAAATCCTGGTTATTAAATCCATCATAAAATAAGTATGTTTCATTTATCCTATTAATTCTGAGGGTATTTATTCCTTATACATAATTTTAATTTTAAAAAAGCAGTTTAGGCCTGGTGCAGTGATTTACGCCTCTAATCCCAGCACTTTGGAAGGCCAAGGCAGGAGAAAAGCTTGAGCCCAGTAGTTTAAGACAAACCTGGGCAACATAGTAAGATCCTATCCTTAAAAAAAAAAAAAACTAAAAATTAGCTGGGTGTGATGCTGTGGTGGAACACACCTGTAGTCCCAGCTTCTCTAGAGACCAAGGCTGAAGATTATTTGAGCCTAAGGGTTTGGAGGCTGCAGCGGCCCTGATTGCATCACTGCCCTCTAGCCTGGCCATGGAGTGAGATGCTGTGTCAAAAATCAAAACCAAGCTTTGTTGTTAACAGACTTACTGAGATCCACATGCCATGTGATAAACTCAAAGTATGCAAATCAATTAATTTTAGCATATTCACAGTTATGCTTCCTTAACCATAATAAACTGTAAAACAATTTTATTATCCTGAAAAGAAACCAAGCACTACTTAGACATTATCCCTCAATTTGCCTATTTCTCCCAGCTCTAGGCAGCCATTAATCTTTGTGTCTCTATAGATTTGTCTATATTAGACATTATAAAATAATTTAATATAGGGTCCTCTGTGCCTGGCTTCTTTCACTTAGCATAATTTTTCAAATTTCCTCCATGTTTTAGTATCTATAAATAGTTCAATTCTTATTGTTGAATAATATCACATTGTTTGGATATACTATGTTTTGTATATTTATTCATCAGTTGCTGGATTTAAGGATGTTTTCATCTTTAGTCTCTTATGAATAATGCTTCTATAAACATTTGTGTACATGTACCTTTTTGGATTATACATTTTCCTTCTCTTAGGTATATGCTCAGGAATGGAATTGATGATACTTATGTTTACCTGTTGAAGAAACTTCCAGATGATCTTTCAAAGCAGCTGCATTTATATTACAACCAGGAGTAAATGAAGGTTTCAGTTTTTCTACATTCTTACCAAAGTTTATCTCTCTTTTTGATTATAGGCATCCTAACAAGTGTGAAGTGCTGTTTTTTTGTTTTCATTTTGTTTCTCTTATGGGCAATGATGCTGCACATATTTTCTTGTGCTTCATAGTATATTTTCTTGAAATGTCTACTCGTGTATTTTGTCCAATTTTTAATTATTTGAGTTTTTGAGTGGTAATCATTTTTCATATATCATAAATGCAAGATACCAGATACACGTTTTGCAAACATGTTCTACAGTTGTCTTTGTTGTCTTTTCACTTTCTTGATGGTGCCTTTTCTAGCATAAAAGTTACTTTTGATAATGTTATTTTTTTTTTGGTCACACCTTTGCCCTTTTGTGTAGTTGCTTAGTTTTTGACATAAAAGTAACAGGTGATAAGTGTGGAATATTAAGAAATAATACATAATTTTAAAGAGAAAGAAAAACAGTTTTGTTAACTTTACCATTCAAAAGCTACCACTGTCAATATTTTAATATTCTCTTCCCTTTGTTTTTCCATTCGTTTATATACACTTTATATTTTTGAATGTATTTACTGTGACTGTTTTTAAAATTAATATTATGTAAGGTATTATCTAGTCCTAAATTTTCTTTTGAGCAATGTCTTTATAATGTGCTGCTGCATCCATTGATCAAAACTTAGCCTAATCATTACTGTAATGTAATATTGGACCTTTCAATGATTTCCATTTCAAAATTATTTTTATGCTTAAAATTATTTCATCAATGAAAATTCCCCAAAGTGGAGTAATATAATAGAGCTATGAACATGGTTGATGCTCTCGATGCAAATTGTCAAGCTGCTTTCCTCCAAAGATACACCAATTTACCCTACACTGGTGGTAATTGTCAGTGCTTTCTCTTTATATTTTACCTTTCCTAAGCCTTAGCAGATGAAACGGTTTTGCACTTAACATGTGAGAGCAAATTTTTCAACTTTTATTTTATTTCATATATTATTACTAAAATAAATCTATTATTTCATAAAAGTAAATATGTTTTCAGAATTTGAACTTGGGCTACTTAAAGCCTATGTGTCTCTCTTCTATACTTAATACGAGACTCTATCTGTCAACCTCTTGAAGAAAGTTTTTTCTTTGCTAGGCTTTGTTTTTTCTAACAGTGTATGATAGAAAAAGGTAGTATTTTCTGATGAAAAGAAAAAACTATTTTTTTATCTTCTATGCTAGTTCTAATGCCCTCATTAGCACTTTGTAAAAAACAGTAATGACTTAGCAAATTAAATGAAGAAAAATACAGTGGAATATATTATGACAGCACTCTACAAAAGAAGTGGAATGAATGATCTGGCGCTCTGAAATGTGAGTTCTACATTAGGAGATAAAATGACAAGAATGAAAGGCAGGGTGCCCTAGATAATATGCTGTCAAAAATCACTCCCAGATTGCTTCATTTAATACCTTTATAATGTACTGACAAGAATGATGTATTACTTATTATTTCAATAACCAGAAAAGTAATGAACAGATCTTTTGACCCTGGACTCAGAAACAATCATAGTTATCTGTGCTATTTACCTTAAAAGAAACAGACATGGTTCATTGTCCATTACCTTAAGTATAATATTTGATAATCTGTAAATAGAAATAATTGATGATCATTCAACCTTAGAATGCTTCAAATTGGCTCAGTTATCCCTAAATGAATACTCAAGTATATTGCTACTTTTCTATTATCCACCTGTGTTAAACCTACCTGTATATGAATTGCCAAAAGATGAACACATTGATTTTGTCTGTTATGAACAATGCATGGAAAAAATCAGTTATTTTGGACATGTAAATATATTTTATTGAAAAGAATATTAGAAAATATGACATGTAAATATCTTACAGTATAGATGTTTCTGTCAAATAAAGCTAGAATCATATTTTATACTTAACTGTTATTTGTTCTGTCTTGTTTTGGGCAATTTGCCATATTTGTAAAACATAATAAAATATTTTTTCTGGTTCCCGAGGCATTAATAGAAATGTTTTTAAAAATTTGAAAAAAGAATTTGAAATATATAAATATTTACATACATATGAACTTTCAATAGCTATATTATATAACTTTATTAAGTCCTGAAATAATACCTTTATTGTACATTTTATATTACATCTGTTATTGTTTATATTTCATCCAGTTCCTCACTATTGCCAAAACCATGAAGTTTAAATATTGCATGTCCAGATTCTGAGGTTACTGCAGAAATTTACACTATGTTTAGTCCACTTTAGTACATTACACATTTACTTTTTTCAGTTCTAAAAGAGGCAAGAATCTTGGCAAATTTCCCATTGTGGATACATTTTAATTGTTACTGGTGGAAAAGGGTGGTAGTGAGATAAAGTTATCCAAACATCTAAGCTCAGACAATAATGTCATATAACATTCTCTAAATGACTAAAATTAAGCAAACATATTATCCATTAGAAAATTTAAGCTTAAGCATCAAACCATCAAAATTCTCTCATATTCTTTTCTGTTTTGTTTAGTAACACATACATGGAAATTTGATAATTTCCCAGATCTTAGTTACCAGTCTGGGGCATAATTTAATCAATAGAATGTGAATGGAAAAAGCAGTCTTGAGATAAAAGCCTGTGCTGTTACCTCTAGTTGGATACAAGCTGGGCATGGTGGCTCACACTTTTAATCCCAGTATTTTGGGAGGCCAAGGCAGGTGGATCACCTGAGGTCAGGAGTTCAAGAACAGCCTGGCCAACATGGTGAAACCCCATCTCTGCAAAAGTATAAAATGTAGCCAGGCATGATGGTAAGTGCCTAGATGCAATACATGGGCAACGTGGAGATTTTTGACCAATTCTATGGTCAATGTGCAATGTTTAAAGCCATATAAGGCAATGGTGTGACAGGCTAGCCAGAAGGATAGCCTCTAGCTTAAATATATTCTCCATAAGCTCCTGCAGAATGCTAGTTGTGATCAGAGATTAACGGAGTGTTACAGAACACTGACTTGGAGGGATCTGGCAAGATGACCAAAAAGAAACAGTTCTGGTCTGCAGCTCCCAGCAAGACAAATGCAAAAGGCGGGTGATTTCTGCATTTCTGTCTGAGGTACCCAGTTCATCTCACTGGGACTGGTTAGGCAGTGGTTGCAGCACATGGAAGGTGAGCAGAAGCAGGGTGGGTGGTGCCTCACCTGGGACCTTCCTCCTCCAGCCAAGGGAAGGTGTGTAGGACTGTGCTAACTCCCCTGGATGCTACACTTTTCCCATGGTGTTTGCAATCCAGAGATCAAGAGATTTCCTTGTGTGCCTACACCACCAGTGTCCTGGGTTTCAAGCACAAAAGTGTGCCACTGTTTGGGCAGACACTGAGCTAGCTGCAGAAGTTTTTTTTTTTTTTTTTTTTCTTATCCCAGTGGTGCCTGAAACCACAGTGAGACAGAATCATTCAGTCCTCTGGAAAGGGGGCTGAGTCCAGGGAGCCAAGTGGTCTCACTCACTGGTTCTGACTCCCACAGAGTCCAACAAGCTAAGAACCACTGGCTTGAATTACTGACCACCAGCACAGCAGTCTGAAGTTGACCTGGAATGATTAAGCTTAGTGGCAGGATGGGTGCCTGCTATTAGTGAAGCTTGAGTAGGCAGTTTTCCTATGACAATGCTAAGGAGCCAGGAGGTTTGGACTGGGTATAATTCACCACAATGTGGCAAAGTGAGGCCAGACTGCCTCTCTAGATGCCACCACACTGGGCAGAGCATCTCTGGAAAAAAGCACCAGCCCCATTCAGGGGCTTATAAATAAAACTCCCATATTCCTTGGGAAAGAACACCTGGGGGAAGGAGCATGTATGGGTGCAGCTTCAGCAAACTTAAAAGTTCCTGGCTGCCAGCTCTGAAGAGAACGGCTGATCCTGACAATGAGGATTCTCCCAGCACAGTGGTCAGACTCTGTTAAAGAACTGACTGCCTTCTAAAGTGGGTGATGACTGGGAGAGACCTTCCAACAGGGGTCAACAGACATCTCACACAGAAGTGCTCCAGCTGATATCAGGCAAGTGTGCCTCTGGGACAAAGCTTCCAAAGGAAGGGACAGGCAGCAATCTTTGCTACTCTGCAGCCTCCACTGGTGATACCCAGGCAAACAGGGTCTGTAGTGAACCTCCAGCAAACTTCAGCAACCTAAAGAAGAGGGGTCTGACTGTTAGAAGAAAAACCAACAAACAGAAAGCAACAATAGCAATATCACCAAAAAGGATGCCCACACAAAAACTTTAAGGTAATCAGCCTCAAAAATCAAAGGTAGATAAATCCAAGAAGATAAGGAAAAACCAGTGGAAAAATGCTGAAAATTTAAAAAAACAGAATGCCTCTTCTCCTTTAAATGATTGCCATTCCTCTCTAGTGAGGGCACAAAACTGGATGAAGAATGTGATTGAAGAATTGACAAAAGTAGGCTTCAGAAGGTAAGTAATAACAGACTCCTTCAAACTAAAGCAACACGTTCTAACCCAATTCAAGGAAGCTAAGAACCTTGATAAAATATAACAGGAAGTGCTAACTAGAATAATCAGTTTAGAGAGGAACATAAATAACCCAATGGAGCTGGAAAACACAGCATGGAAACTTCATGAAGCATGCACAAGTATCAATAGCCAAATTGATCCAGCAGAAGAAAGGATATCAGAGATTGAAGATCAACTTACTGAATTAGGGTGTAAAGACAAGATTAGAGAAAAAGGAATGCAAAGAAGAAACATAGACTCCAAGAAATGTGGGACTATGTGAAAAGACCAATCTACAATTAATTGGTGTACCTGAAAGTGATGGGGAAAATGGAACCAAGTTTGAAAATACACTTCAGAATATTATTCAGGAGAACTTCCCCAACCTAGCAGGATAGGCCAACATTCAAATTCAGAAAATATAGAGAATACCACTAAGACAGTCCTTGAGAAAAGCAACCCTAAGACACATAATTGTCAGATACTCCAAGGTTTAAAAGCAGGAAAAAATGTCAAGGGCAGCCAGAGAGAAAGGTCAGGTTACCTACAAAGGGAAGCCCATCAGACTAACAGAATATCTGTCTGCAGAAACCCTGTAAGTCAGAAGGGAGTGGAGACCAATATTCAACTTTCTTAAAGAAAAGAATTTTCAACCCAGAATTTCATACCAGCCAAACTAAGTTTCATAAGCAAAGGAGAAATAAAATCCTTTCCAGACAAGCAAACACTGAGGGATTTTGTCACCACCAGGCCTGCCTTACAAGAGTTCCTGAAGGAAGCACTAAATATGAAAAGGAAAACCAGTACCAGCCACTGCAAAAATATACCAAAATATAAAGAACAATACTATGAAGAAATTGCTTTAACTAACATGCAAACAACCAGCTAACATCATGATGACAGTATCAAATTCATGCATAACAGTATCAACCTTAAATGTAAATGGGCTAAATGCCCCAATTAAGAGACACAGACTGGCAAATTGGATAAAGAGTCAAGACCCATTTGTGTGCTATATTCAGAAGACCCATCTCATGTGCAAAGACACACATGGGCTAAAAATAAAGGAATGATGGAGAAATATTTACCAGGAAAATGGAAAGAAAAAAAAAAGCAGGGGTTGCAATCCTGCTCTCTTATAAAACAGACTTTAAACCAACAAAGATTAAGACAGAGAAGGGCATTACATGTGGTAAAGGGATCAATGCAACAAGAAAAACTAACTATCCTAAATATATATGCACCCAATACAGGAGCATCCAGATTCATAAAGCAAGTTCTTAGAGATGTACAAAGAGAGTTAGGCTCCCACACATAATAGGAGATTTTAACACCCTACTGTCATTATTAGATCTATGAGACAGAAAATTAATGAGAATATTCAGGACTTGAACTCAGCTCTGGACCAAGCAGACCTAATAGACATCTACAGAACTCTCCACCACAAATCAACAGAATATACACCTTCTTAGCATTACATAGCACTTATTCTAAAATTGACCACAAAATTGGAAGTAAAACACTCCTCAGCAAATGCAAAAGAACAGTGCAGCAAACTACCATGGCACATGTATACCTATGTAACAAACCTGCACATTCTGAACATGTATCCCAGAACTTAGCATAAAATAAAATTTAAAAAAAAGAACATTGACTTGGAGGTCAGATTTCCTGTTTGAATTTTTTTTTTTTTTTTTTGAGATGGATAGCCAGCTCTTGTTACCCAGGCTGGAGTGCAATGGCACAATCTAGGCTCACCGCAACCTCTGCCTCCTGGGTTCAAGCAATTCTCCTGCCTCAGCCTCCCAAGTAGCTGGGACTACAGGCATGCACCACTATGCCCAGATAATTTTTTGTATTTTTAGTAGAGACGGGGTTTCACCATGTTGACCAGGATGGTCCCAATCTCTTGACCTCGTGGTCCACCCACCTTGGCCTCCCAAAGTGCTGGGATTACAGGTGTGAGTCACCACGCCTGGCCTCTAAGTTTGAATTCTTGCTTTACCACTCACTAACTCTGTGACCTTAGGCAAGTTATTTAACTCACCAGTGTTCCATTTTCTTTATGTTCTAAAATTATTATCTTATGCGCACATTGTGAGGATTAAGTTAGATGGACATGAAAAATACATACAGAAGTTCCTGCCACATAATAAGCTGTCATACATATTAGCCATTATTCATATATGACCTTTTTTTAGGTTGGCTGTTTTCATTACTATGGGAGTATAAGGTAAAATGTAAAGTTAAAGATAAGGTTATTGGTAAAAGTGAAAATTTTCTAAACAAGAGGCAAGAATCATGAAAAAACAGTGGGTTAAATTAAAGCCTATTAAACTGAGAAGATTCTGACAAGTACATGGTATGTGGAGCTTTCTAGAGCAAGTTTTTCTAAGTAATAATGGTTTTAAACAAACTCTCCACTTATTGATGGTATCTATGCAACTTTTGCAAGAACAATGAAGTTAGATTTTTATGACTTCATTTTGAGGTAGGGAAGAGAATGGAAAGGTAGAAAATATGACATATGCTATTTGTGATATTTCACTAAGGAAGAATTGTGGTTGATAGATGATGCTATGACAAGGAACAAAAATTTAAGACAATTAAGGTAAGCACATAGTGTTATCTTTTAAACTGGAGGTTAAGACTGCCTTAGAAAAGAATAGCTTTAGGTACAGTAGAAATCTGGGAACCAATTGAAAGTTATCATTTATGGCATTAGAAAATAAATAGCATGATGAATAAATCAAATATTAAAATACTAGAATATGGGAGAAAAATATCTTTCTGTATCTTCTTGTTTTATTCTTTTAAACTTAATTATATATAAAATTCAACACACTGTGGGGAAAAACAAAAACTAAGTATTCATTTGAACCGAAGATTTAGGGTTGCTATTTTATGTAGTTAAATCAAAATAAATCAATAAACAATTATTTTATACAACCCCAACCCTCTTTGAATACCACTATTAATCTTGAATTAATTTTCTCTTACAATTGTTATAACAAATAACAACATTATTGGTTTTTATATCCCAAATCCTATTTTTTAAAAATATAAAGGGCAATGAGAAATATATTCTCTACAAATCAATATTGAGAAAACAGATTAAAGCCATATTTTATTTATAAAACCAAATAAAAATATTGACTATTCCCTATAAGAGTGCAAGCAAATCTTCTGTAAAGAGTAACATAAAAATAGTAAATTTTGCTTCTTTGCATTCTGTGGCCATAACTCCTTTTATTATATGTTTAATCACTAGTTTTTAGTCCTAAAAATTGCATATGCATACTGTAAAGTCCAAATGCAATAGGACTATTATCCTGCAATGCATTCTGGACAATAAATGCATTTTCCTAAGACTTCACTACTGTATAATATTCATCCTTCTCTAACCTCTTAGATACACATGAGCTCCTATGTGCTCTAAACTTATCTCTTTTGTGACTTTATCTTGACTTATTTCACTTATTAGTTTTGTGCCAGTAGACCTAAATTACAAGTTCTAGGTCTTTATCTCCAGTCCAGTGAGAGAGCTCGAGTTCATTTCACTAGAAGATCTTATTGTAACTTCATTTTGCATCTGTTCAAAATGAAGCTTATATTCTTCCTTCTATTGTAACATTCACACTTAGTTAAGACCATATGCAAGTTAAACTCCTTACTATATACATAGTACATTGCATTTTTAAGTTGTTTCCTACTACTGTAGAAATATTTAAGGTACGTACCTTTAGAATATCAAGATTTTGTTCAGGTTCAGAATCTTTCTTTCGGAGAGTGGATCAGGGATAGAGTTTATATCTTATGTTTGATTACTTACTACTTTCCATTCACTGATATTAATTTTTATCAGAAATGAGTCAATAGATAATGTATTAGTTTGTTCTCATGCTGCTAGTAAAGACATACCCGAGATTGGGTAATTTATAAAGGGAAGAGGTTTACTTTTTTTACTTTCCAACATCCTAGTTCCTCACCTCTACTCAATACATTCCTCTGAACACCTGATTCCTTGTGATTCTCCCGTCCCACTGAAAACAAACAAACAAACAAACAAAAAACAAAAAAACAAGAGTTCGCGTGCTCTACTCTGGGAACTACCCTAAAAAACATATGCATAGCTTAATACAGCTTTAATTGCCTTAAAATTTAGCCAGCTGATGTTTCTAAGCCCCGGGTTCCTATAATGTAAAGGAGGAAAGGGGTGAAGACTTTTCAAAGAGCTAGAGGGGACCCAGTCCTAGATACCCTATTCTGTATGCAGTAGTATTTGGTGTGAGCTTTGTGAGAGACCCTTCCTAATTAGTCAATTATTATGCAAGCACTGTGGACGCTTTCACCAACTGAATAAGGAGAGCGGGAAATGCTAAGGATTCTTCCTAGTAATATCCAGAGGGTTTTAGTCAGTCTCTGACCTCACAAAACACAGCTGATACCATATTGCTGTGTTTCATGAAAGTACTCCTAACAGCCTTTTCACTTAAGTACCAGGATTCTATTTTAACGTTAGAAAACATTCTGAGGTCGGGCACAGTGGCTCACGCCTGTAATCCCAGCACATTGTGGGGAGACTGAGGTGGGTGGATTACAAAAAAAAAAAAAAGAAGAAGAAGTTTAATAGATTATAGTTCCATATGGCTGGGGAGACCTCACAGTCACGGTGAGAGACAAAGGATGAACAAAGTGATATCTGATGTGGCAGCCGGCAAGAGAGTGTGCAGGGTAACTACCGTTTATAAAACCATTAGATCTCATGAGAAAACTATGGAGAAAACTACCCCCATGATTCAATTATCTGCATCTAGCCTTGCCCTTGACATGTGGGGATTATTACAATTCAAGATGAGATTTGGGTGGGGACGCAGCCAAATCATATCAGATGGGTGAGGTAAAATAAGAAATATTGGAGTGCAATACTGGTAAGCAGTTCAGGCAGATAATGCATAGACTGGAATTGTTCATTATAAGAGTTAGAAGAAAGAATGGTTATTTGGAAGATGGAAAAAGAGATTCAAACTACAGATAAAAATTCATGGGAAGAAGAAAATGTAGAGTAAGAAATATTAAGGAAAGTTCTAAATGTGTTCTAAAAAGTAGCACACATTAAAAATATAATACCTGAAATTTAAGTCTAGGTTTTCTTGAGTTCTAAATCCTTATCCTACCTATTTTAAAGCATTACCTCTCATCAAACACAGAAGTGTGTGTTCAATGAATTAGGTAACAAATCCCTCATAAATTAAGACAAATTCAAAATTAAGATTCTAAAGGAGGTTACATATGACATAAACTTTGTTTATGCTTAACGCCTTATTGCCGTATCACCAAATACAGTGGGTTCTGTCTCTTCCCTTGTCCATATTATGAGTAAAATAAAATATTCTAAAGTATCAAAAACCATGCAAGCAAACATATATAAAATATTACCATATTTTATTTGCTAAATCACCTGAAGTTCTCACATGTTCTATTACCATTTTTATAGTTATTATTCCTTATCTACTGTTTGCTGGAAACTACTTTCTACAAGTAAGAAAAGATAGTTCTTACGACAAAGATCCTGAATCATCACATTTCAAAGTATTGACTTTTACTCCAAGTGTGGCCCTTTTTGCCTAACGGAGAAGCAATGCAAATTAATTATTTTGGCCTCTTTTTCATAGTGCTTATTACAGTACTCTGAATCTTGCCACTTCAATAGTATTAAGGTTAAAAAGGCCAAAATATGTTTCTGCCTCACCAATTTATGCACAAAGTTTCATTAAAAAGGAAGAAGGAATCTATATTTTATTTTATGTAGATCTTTTTTAAATTTTATTAATCTTTGCAAGGATGTAAGAGAGGGTTCTATCTGAGGGAGACAGTCTCTAGGCCCACCCAATAGATAGATTTCCAGGAAAAGACAGAAGAGAGCTTCTGGGGAGCTGTCTGGGATAATGTTCCAAGCAAGCTAGGATAATTGAGCTGTTCTATTTATAATCTCCTTAACTTTGCCTCTAAAAGCTACCTCCTCTAGCATGGAAACCCACTTATGTATTTGGCATTGACCTATATCAGCATTCCTAAAGCTTGGGAGTGCTATGAAATATGAATTTCAACAAAAGAAATTAAACTTGAGCTCCACACGGAGGATGGATTATGTGATAATTAACACATGTTGCTGGCTAGGTTATGGTTGAAAAAATAATTCTAGGTGACTAGATGTTATTTATCTCTTTCAAATGCCTCTTCTTTTGATTATGTGAAGACTGTTTTATTAGAAAGTTTAATAATATTATCTGTTTTCAAACAATTTTCATGAAGAAGTTTTAATATTTGTTGGCATTCAAAAATAAATTTTGGCCTTTAGATCCTTGGAACTTAATTAAATCATATAATAATTTTTTTCTTCTAGAATCTGAATTTCCTTTATGTTTCAATTTTTCTTCTAATTGTTTTTCTTTTGATATCATTAGATATTTGCCAACAGTATTTGAATCAAATTGATATTCAGTCCTTAGTCCTCAGTGAATGCATACTTTTCATTTTCCAACCTCAGCATGGCAAATGAGAAATGAAACAAGACAGTAATTAAGACAGACTTTCATTTTACTGTCATTGGCAGTTAAATGTGACAGTTACAGTGAATACTTTATAACAAGCCATTCCCTAGACAGTGACATTGACATTTGTAAATAGCTTTAAGATAGTGAGTAGAGATTTTATGATTGGATGACTGATAAAATAGCAATAAAACTTATCCTAATGATACCCTTGTGCCCTCAATGTTATGCACTGTGGCACCACTTCTAATCCTGATAGTAAAAGGCCAGTAAAGTTCACGTCATACTGAACATGATTCAGTGATACAGCACCTGAGTATACACACTATAATCTTCAGAACCACTTTATTTCTTTATTTGTTCTTACTATCCTATAAGTATCTAAGAATAAAAGGAGGCTCAACTACAATTATTTGCCTAAGCCTATTCTTTCTAGCATGGAGATTATGAGACAGAGAGGAAGGCAGAGGTGGAAGAGAGAGGGCCAGAATATGTAATTATGCATGATAAGGAGAAGGAACAAAAGTGCCAGAGAATTTACCGTAAGAGATAAAGTTACTTAAAGGGACAATTTGACACATTAAACTGAAATGAGTTACAGATTAATTCAACAAATATATATTGAGAGCTCATTCTGCATCAGGTACTGCTCAGGTGCTGAGAGTACAGAACTAGTTGAACAAACTCTGCCTTCATTGGGTCTATCATCTCATGCAGGAAGACAAGAAATAAACAAACTCAGTGACGTATAATGAGTACATTTGCAGATCATTATAAGGGCTCTATAGAATCATAAAAGTGAATACAATAATAAAGGAATGACAGTCTCTTGGAAGGAGTTAAGAAAAAATTCTACTTCTAGCTGCATTATGAGAGGCCATCTCCTTGACAACATATGTTTGGGGGGCCATGAAATTTGAAGAGCATGAAGATCTGTGTAGCCCCCTATTTCAATACTGTGCAGTCATAGACTGAGGTGTTGGCAGGAGTGGTCTTGGCAGAAGCTCCATACCCCCACTCAATTTAAATCCTATTGAGTCTAGCTTTAAATTTGAAAAACAGCAAATCTGCAAGGAACACAAGTGGCTCTGTGCATTCCCTCTCAGTCCCCGTTCAGCCACACCCCCAAAACCTTAAAACTTCTCATGACAGTTTCCAAGCCCAGGGTAAGTTACCCTCATCAGGAGCACTGAGGGGAAATCAGGTGGTGTTAGGCAGAGGGAGAAGTAGGACCATGACTCAGATGTAACCATGTCTCAGCCAGTACCACATTGAATTCTGGAGCAGAGCAGGCCTGTCAGACTTGTCCTGTGGTGTCCATAATGGGTAGACACTTTTGCCCCATGTAAAAACATGACCTTTGGCTGCTATCTCAGCAACAGAGACTTTCCTAAGAATGTTTTAGGAAAGAAACCTCTTCCTTGAAGAGAAAGCTATATGGTGCAGTTCCACGTCCACTGCATCAGGAATTTATAGAAAAGTCACAAAGTGGCATTGCCTTAGTAAATATAAGTAGAATCCCTTTAAAAGCTCTCCTCCAACACGTAAACTATTTTAATTCTTTTAATTGGAATTTTGCATTAGGGTTTAGACTGCTGTAGAATTATTGAATATTCTCCTGAAAAGGAAGAGGCAGAGGCAGAGGCAGAGACAAAATTAATAAAGAGTAGAGAGTTTCTTTGGGCCAAGCTTGAGGATTGCAACCTGGGAGCAAAGATGCAAGTTGCCCTGAATGAATATAAATTCCAATTAGCAACAGTTTCAAGTTGATTTTTAAAGGGGATTGGGGGCCAGAGAAGGTAGTTCATGAGTTGTTTACCAACAATTTACATTAAAATAACATAAGATGTTAATTTTCTATACATTGTTCTTTGTATCACAACTTCTAGGACCTTGAAGGCAATGAATGAGGCAGCTAGTTAGGAACAAAATGTTGGAACCATTGCCCTCAGGTGGGGTTTAGTTTCATCTCATATCTCCCTGGCACTGTGTGCCTCACATACCTGACTGCTCTCAGCTATTTTTTTCTCTTTACACAGGCTTTATTATCTAACTTCCTTTGTTTTGTTATGAGTTGCATTATTCATTGTTTTTGATTGAAAAATAAAGGTTTTTTTCTCTAATTCCAAAGATATTCTTGTTTAAAAAATTTTGAAAAGACAATAAAATATAAAAGTGGAAATTATAAGTACTGATAAAGCATCACCTGGATTTGAATGCTATTACTATCTCAATGTATTTTTCCAAATATTTATGTAAGGTGGATATATTCAATAGGTTAAAGTAAAACCATATTCCATGTACAACTGTTTTATGTTTCCCTGTTTTTATTGAATATGATCCGATTTGTATTTTCTTATGTCACATAACTGCTAGCACCTAACCTCTGTGAGGGTACGCAAATTTGCTCATATTTTAATTGATGAACTCTTTGTTTGTCAATAGTATCTAGTACATATTGCACATTTAAAACATATTGGCCAAATAGGTAAAACACCTAAACTTTTTGAAAATGTAATTTTCATGACCATGTTAAAGATTATATCAAGTTTTCACTCCCCAACAAAATTTGTTCTGTTGAAAAAGAGGAGAAAATTTTCATAGAAGAAATCTTTTTAGAAATATTCTGAAATAATTTACTTCTTCAAACTTAATACAAGAGAAGCTTGCCATTTCTAGAGGGTAATCTAAACGTCCAGTTCTCTGAACCATCGTTGTTTCTCTTGGTGGCAATAGTTTTCTGTTAGGTAATAATATTACTTAACAATAAGCCCCGTATTTAACTTTTAGGGATAGAAATCGAACTAGTTTGTAGTGTATTTTCAGGTTAGTATTAAAAAATGTCACCTCCAGTTCTGTCCCTTAATTCCTAGACCTATGAAATAATATGAGAAGTGGTAGTTATATAGTTTAGATTTATGTCCATGCCCAAATCCCATGTCGAAATGTAATTACCAGTGTTGGAGTTGTGGCATGCTGGGAGGTGACTGGATCATGGGGTGGATTTCTCATGAATGCTTAGACACCATCCTCTTGATCCTGCCTTCATTATGGTGCATGACTTCTTACGAGATCTGGTCATTTGAAAGGGTGAGATACTTTCTCCCTCTCTCTAGCTCCTGCTCCCACCATGTGACATTCCTGCTCCTACCTTGCCTTCCACCATGATTGTAAGCTTCTTGAGATCTCCCCAGAAGCTGATGCCAGAGCTATGCTTCCTTCTTACACAGACTGCAAAATCATAGGCCAATTAAACTGCTATAAATTACCCAGTCTCATCTGTTTCTTTATAGCAATGTGAGAGTGGCCTAATACAGCACCGTAAGTTATGTGGTGATTAGGAACATTACAAGCGATTTGGAGCTCCCCAGTAACTCAAAGATTTATTTCCTAGATCTTCATGTAATAATTCTATCATTCTCCAAACGAAACTGTTTATA
The DNA here is from genome assembly GCF_049354715.1 of Callithrix jacchus. Taxonomy (NCBI): domain Eukaryota; kingdom Metazoa; phylum Chordata; class Mammalia; order Primates; family Cebidae; genus Callithrix; species Callithrix jacchus. The sequence goes on from NC_133507.1 coordinate 113,642,330, forward strand.
ACGTGATGTAATATATGTTAAAATAAAAAAAGGGGATTATCAGCCCCATTGTCTTCACTGTGAAGTGAGATTTTCTACTAAAGTATATGTTTTATAAGAAGCGAAAAGGGCATTCAATGAATAAATGGAAGATGGTGGAGATTTAAGCATGGTGGGTAAGGGAAAAATACAGACCAGGACAAATCACTATCTTCTCCATAACGCATGCTCTTTACTGAAACCAACCAGTCTTTGGTAGTTTTGGTAACAAGAATTCTGTGACTGCATTGACATTTTCTTAGCCTTTATCTTGCCATCAAGACCATATTGAGCCTTTTTAGCAAACACTGAGCTGGCTGGTGAAGGAGTCTGACTCCTTCTGTAAAGCAGGTTTTATTGACTATCTGTTTCATGAAAACCTCTGTTGATAATTTGCCTATACAAATAAGTCTATTTATAAATTCTGTTTTTGTTTTTCCCTAAATCCCTCACTACCCCAGACTATTAATCTGTCTTTGAGAATCAGTGTAGTATCAAGATGGCCTCTCTTTCCAGACTAAATTAATAAAGTGTCCTGCTCTGAGTTGTGCACTTGAAGGATTTCCATCTTCTACTTCCGTTTTGGATCAAAACTAAGAGAGCCTGTGATGCTAAAATATTTCCCTAGACTTTCCCATGTGACACAATAGCATTGAAATCAGGCCTGTGTTTTTCATCTTATGCCAAATAATCATAGGAAACTCTTAGAGGCTACAGTAATAGTTGAAACAAGATTAGCAATTTGGCAAAAGATGCCACATGACTAGTGTGACAAAACTGGTTCATGCAACACACCTGTTCTTTCAAGTCCTAATAAGGCCACAAAAATTTAATATTATATGAGAGATTGGGCTTTGAGAATATACAAGGATAGGATGAAGTGGATGAGACAGACCAATAATGGAAGTGAAACTCAGGTTGTGTGGTTGAGTTTCCATTGAAAGTCATATTATCTTCACTAGAGCCTAGCAGCAAAGTGATACCAACTTCCCAAGGAGAGTGTATTTACTAGACTGATATGTCTTCCAGCTTTGCATCAAAAGCCAGAGGACTCTTATCATAGTCTCCTATTGAAACTTGCATTTATGAAGTCCTCACACCTGCTGCAGAAATTTTAAATTCTGTTGGTTCTCCTGGTCATAATAGCCAGTGTCAGAGACACTTAAACCATAAACTGAACCAGTTGGAGACTCTTATATTTTTTGTCCCATGAAAATATGGCTGTTTTTAGAGTTACCGTGGAAATAACATGGATCAGAATATTTAAGTGTATAAAGTGTGACTCTTGAATTTGAAGCAGCCCAACAGATAATTTTCCTTCTTAACGGTGGAAGATGTGGGAGACAGCAAAGTCTCTATTATTACCAAGTCATATTTTTCCTCCTGGAATGTATACACCTCAATGAATTCCATTTTGTACCATCCTCTGCCACACGTACCTCCTATTACGTCATGTAAAGGTAAATGTTGCTTTCTTCTTTCCAGGTGTTCTCTGCAAAACGTCGTCAATACAGCATACCCTGGAAATATTTCAGGTTTGGTTTCAGACTACCATTATAAAGAAAATATTGCAATAAACTAAGTCACACAAAATTTTTGTTTTCCCAGCCCATATAAAAATTGTTTACACTATACTGTAGTTTAAAGTATGTCATAGTATTATGCCTAAAATGTCCATACCTTAATTAAAAATACTTTATTGCTATAAAATGCTAATGATCATTTGAGCCATTACTGTGTCATAGACATTTTCCTGGTGGGGGGGTCTTACCTTCATGTTGATGACTGCTGACTGAAGATAGTGGTGGTTGCTGAAGGTTGGAGTAATTGTAGCAATTTCTTAAAGTAAGACAACAGTGAAGTTTGTCACATCAATTGCTTTTTCATTTCACTAATGATTTTTCCATGGCATGTGATACTGTTTGATAGCATTTTACTCACAGTAAAACTTTTTTTCAAAATTGGGAGTCTAACTTCTTAAACCGTGCTGATGTTTTTCAGCTACGTTTATTCTTAATCCTTTGTTGTCATTTTAACAATGTTTACAGCATCTTCACAAGGAGTGAATTCCATCTCAGGAAACCCTCTGCTCATCTATAACAAGAAAAATCCTCATCTACCAAAGTTTTATTATGTGTCCTAGTCTGCTTTCTGTTGCTTATAACGGAATACCTGAAACTGGGAAATTTATAAAGAAAAGGAACTTATTTCTTAACAGTTATGGAAGATGAGAAGTGTAAGGTTAAGGGGCCGCCTCTGGGGAGGGTGTTCTTCTTGGTGAGGACTCTGCAGAGTAATGGGGTAGCACAGAACACCACATGGTAAGGCGGATGACAGTGCTAGCTTACGTCTGTCTTCTGCTTTTTATAAAGCCACCAGTTCTATACCCATTAATCCATTAAATCACAAATGAGTTAATTCATTCATGAGGGCAGAGCCCTCATAACCCAATCATCTTGGAAAGGCACCACATATGGGAATAAATTTCAACATGAGATTAGGAGAGGACAAGTATTCCAGTCATAGCATTTGGCTCCAGACCCCCATAATTCATGTCCTTTTCAAATACAAATATATTCATTTCAACCCCAATGGCCCCAAAATTTTAAACCAGTACAGCACCAACTCAAAAGTCCAAAGCTCGAAGTCTCATTTGTGAGCTTGTGAAACCAAAACAAGTTATATACTTTCAAGATACAATGGTGGCTCAGGAATAAGACATTTCCATTCCAAAAGGAAGGAATAGCCAAATATATATTCTTAAGAGCTATAGGATGTTCAGAGTGGCAAATGAGCATTGGTTTCAATTTAGTCTCCAACTGCAATACCACCTAGCAGGAGAGTCTGCCTGTCCTTGGAAGCTTTAAAATAAAACATTGACTTCTCTTTTCTAGCAATGAAAGTCCTAGGTGGGCTGGGTGCAGTGACTCACGCCTGCAAACCCAGCACTTTCGGAGGCTGAGGTGGGATGGATCACCTGAGGTCAGGAATTCAAAATCAGCCTGTCCTACATGGCAAAATCTTGTCTCCACTAAAAATACAAAAATTAACTGTGTGTGCTAGCCAGCACCTTTAATCCCAGCTACTTGGAAGCCTGAGACAGGAGAGTTGCTTATACCTGGGAGGTGGAGGCTGCAGTGAGCAGAGACTGTGCCACTTGGCACTCCAGCCTGGGAAACAGAGACTCTGTCCCCCCCGCAAAAAAAAAAAAAAAAAAAAAAAAAAATTCTAGGGGACATCTACTTCCAACAGAAGACTCTTTTGCCTACATTGTAAATCTGTTGTTTAAAGCAGCCACCTTCATTATCTTAGCTAGGTCTTCTAGATATTGTTCTGCAGCTTCTACATCAGCACTTGATGCTTCACCTTGCACTGTTATGTTATGGAGATGGCTTCTTTCCTTTAACCTCATGAACTAATTTCTGCTAGCTTCAAACTTCTGCAGTTTCCTCACTTCTCTCAGCATTCACAGGATTGAAGAGAGTTTTAGGGTCTTGCTTGGATTAGGCTTTGGCTTAAGGGAATGTTGCTGCTGGTTTGATCAAAACTTTCTCCATATCAGCAATATTGCTATTTTGCTTTCTTATCATTCAGGTGTTCACTGGAGTAGCACTTTTAATTTTCTTCAAGGACTTGTCTCTTGCATTCAGAACTTGACTAACTGTATAAAGCAAGAGGCCTAACTCTTGGCCTATCTTGGCTTTTGACATGCCTTCTTCACTAAGCTTAATCATTTCTAGCTTTTGATTACGTGAGAATCAACTTGTGACTCTTCCTTTCACTTGAATGCTTAAAGACCCTTGTAGGTTATTAGTTTTCCTAATTTCAATATTGACATGTATTAAGGAGGGAGAAATGAGAGAAAGAGACAGGAAAAAGATCTTGAAGCAGTCAGAACAAGCATATCTATTGATTATGTTTACAGCTTTATATGGGTGCAGTTTGTGGTGCTTCAAAACAATTACAGTAGTAGCATCAAAGATCATTGATCATAGATCACAGTAGCAAACATAATCAAAATGAAAATGTTTGAAATACTGCTAAAATTACCAAAATGTGACACAGATATGAAAAGTAAGCACATTCTGTTGGAAAAAAATGGTGCCAATAGATTCGCTACAATCTTCACTTTGAAAAAACACAGTATCTGCAAAGCACAAAAAAGGAAAGTGAAATACAATCAAATCTGCCTGTATAACCACCTGCTATGATGTCCTTTGAGGAAACTGAAGTTGCTGTGGCATGGAGTCAGAGTTGAGATATTCCAAAACAAGATGGCAAGAATTTGATGTTTTTACTAGGCAACAGGAACTACTTCTGGTAGTCCTTATGTATCAGATGCTAGAAAAATGCATTTGAAAGATAAAATGCATGCAGATATTATTACCTGTAAACTTTTTTTCAGCAAGGAGTCTATAACTGCCACAGTAACTTCCTATAATATTCTCTACTTGATTAAATTTAAGTCAACACGTATAATATTTAGAAATCTTATAATTGTTAATATAAAAACTTTAATGGAAATTTAATGAAATATACACAAATATGCTAAGTTTTTGATGCTAGCACTAATCTCTATAGTTTCTGAAAGAAGGGAGTGCATTTCATTTTCCAATTTGGTAGTAATTAAGATTTACAGCATTTTTAACTTATTGTAATCACCCTAGTTTCTTAAATATGTAATGAAATAGGGTTAAAGAAGGAAAGTACTCCTGGAAACTCAAGGAACTAATGAACATTCTGTCTGTGTTTCCAGTGTGAAATAATTCACCCCTGACAAACTCTTCAAACGCTGAGCATGTTCTTTTCAATTTTCAAATTCCCAAAGTAGATAATCCCATTGATCCAGATTTGGTTAGTTTTCTCTGCTTGGATCGATTAGCCACAGCCAAGGGGAAAGAGAAATAGGAATGACAAATGCCAGATAAGGGTCATTGTGAGTCAGTAGCCAACCAAATTTAAATCTAAAATTGCAGTTTCACTACACTAAAAAAATAAAAGATAGGCTTTCAGCCTCTAGGTGCATTTTAGCTGAGAAAGTTAAAACTCTTTCTGAAACAGAGCATTACTTTGTGTGTGAATGGAAAAGTGGTACACACTAAAAAACACAATTATCCTCTCTGTTAAAATTCACCAGATTTTTAGGCAACATGGCAGAGTTTTTGGAAATTTGTACTCCAGACTTAGGTCACTTTATTGATCTGGTTCTTAAATCTACCAGCACTTTTTCCTTGCCCTACATGACATCACTTAGCATTCTGTGCAGCAGGTTCTCAACTGAAAATAAAAATAACAATAGCATCTACCTCCCAGAGGTGTTTTGAGAATAAAATCGGTTACTTTTGGAATGTGTTTATGTATTTTGACTGACTCATACTAAGCACCATATAAATGTTTGTTCAGTAAATACATGTAGCCACACTTACTGGGAGAAAAGTGAAAAATTCAGCTAAATGACTTGAAAGAAATCATGTAAGATCTGCATTCACCAAAACCATGTGTGAATATAGAGACATTCTTTTCATGCCCTAATACTTTAAAGTATGGACCAAAAAATAAAATAAAAAAAAACTACAATCAGAATATAATGATAATGTAAGTAAAAAGTTCAAAAGAAAATATGAACAAAAACAGTTGAATAAATTGCTAAATGGCAAGATAGGCTCCATTAAGGAAAGACTACTGTATATTTAATTAAATGACATGGAAAAACAGTAACTGAGGAAGGATTTAGGGGGCTTAAATAAATGGCAGGTATTTTGCTAAGGAGAATCCACAACTTAGCTTGTTCCCCAATCTCTCTTTAAGATCTTTCCACTTGCAAAGAGTCCATGTATTCTTCTGCTCTCTGACATGCAGAAACAGGTGCCTCTGGTTTTTCACAGGTGGGGAAATATATCCGATCCACTTTGCCTCTCTGTCCACGTTGATTCTGACCTCAAGCTGGGGAAAGGTGTGTTGTTTACGTCTCACACATAAACAAGATGGAAAAGATTTTTCCTCCCCAAGAAGATAAATGCCAAAACACAATCACTGCCCGTGCTCATGCAATCCCATGTTTATTCCTGAGACTTTGCCATCAGCAAGTGATTCAGCAATACAGGTAAGGAAGAGTAGAAACATGGCAGTGGTGGTGACCCTTCAGTTCGGGGTGTGTCTGAAAGCTCTGTAAGTATCCTCTGCTTGTAGTGATGCAGTTTTGCGGGTCGTCTGCTGCCTAGCCCATCTGGGTTTACATTCTTCCGGATTTGACTGCTCAGCTTTGACATGTTCTCATTCTTTGTTTTCAGTCTCTCCTTGCAGAGATGTTGAGTTTTAAATCACTTTTTGTTCACACAAGAAGGCTAAACCCAAGTGGTTTACGAAGAAAATAGGGTAATTTCAAAAAATGTAACTATATTGTATAGTAGACATATAATAGAGAATATTCACCAACTGGCAATTATTTGCAAAATTTAAATTAAAGCAATTAAATCACAGAGAAGAAAAGAAATTTAGAAATTAGTGGGAATGTTGACCTAAGTATCTCTACACTGAAATTAATCTCAAGAAAACAATAAAACTAGATAAGTAAATTCAATAAATGTACCCTTGAACCAAATTCATTTCTATATATTTTAATGAATTTAGTCATAGAAGTTGGTGACAACTGCTACAAATTTACCTCCAGGCCTTTTATTTATAACAATTTAACTAGAAAATATATAAATGGAAATACATCAGGAAAGTATAATTTTACATTGTTTAACTTAATACACAGCTAGCATTTTAACAATTGAGAAGAATATGATCTAGCGTCAGAATGACATGTCTCTGTTCAATGTCACCTTCAGTATTTGTGAATAAATTGCTTATAATATATCTGGAACTTATTATTTTCATTTATTTTTCACATTTTTACCTTATTAGGTTTCTATCACCTTCAACTAATGCAACAGAATATCAAGAAGAGGCATTTCCAAACTCACAATAAATTTTTCAAAAGAAATTGAAATGGTCCCTTGTTTAATTCATAGCTATGAAATATGAGGTGAAGTTTCAAAGGCAGTGGTAAAAATAATGCAAGCAAAACATAAGGAATACTCCAAGTTTTGACTTTGAAAATGTTTAAGTGATGCAAAATATTAAATGATTCACAAACAGTACCTTAACGTTCTTGTACCACTCATCAGTAGTGCTATTTAGGGCATGCTGTATTTATTAAAAATACATATATACTGAAGCTTAGCATTTCATTAGTTTTCTATACAGTGAATATATACTAAATGTAAACTAAAGATAGAGTATTTTAAACATTGGATAATAAAGAAATGACAATTTCTTAATACAGATAAAACACATAATTTTAGTATGTATGAAACTTTCATATGCAAGAAAAGTCAAAATTTTAATCAAAGATAAGAGAAATAGCATATCCATAAACTTTCTCTCCCCCCCCAAAAGAAACAGAAGGAAGGAAGGAAGGAAGGAAGGAAGGAAGGAAGGAAGGAGGGAAAAAAAGGTAGAAAAGAAGGAAGGAAGGAAGAAAGGAAGGAAGAAGGGAGGGAAGGAAGGAGGCTGAGATGGGAGGAATGCTTGAGCCCAAAAGTTTGAGGGTACATTGAGCTATAATTTTCACTGCACTCCAGCCTGGGTGACAATGCAAGAACATGTCTCAATCAATCAATCAACCGCATGTATCATAAATTTTCATTTAACTCTGATGATATTAGTGCTGATGATACTAAAATTATTTTTTCTCGCTGAATTGTTTTATGAATTCTGTTAGACCAATATTTATATATGTTACATTATGATGTGGAAAAATTTGTTTATAAATCTCTCCACCCTGTTATATTGTGTGCTTTGAGGTAAGTGTTAATGGCATATACTCACCTGCCTATCACTATACCCTTTAGCAAGGCTCTGTCTTAATGTTTGTTATAGTGTAATATTATGAATATATTTTTAGTAAGAATGATGTATGCATAAGTTCTACCTATATAATCTATCTATTGCTGTAATTCTATCTATCTATAGATAGCTGTAATTTTTTATATTAACATAAAAACAGGTTGGAAAATATGTCCCCATTGGCCACTTTAGAACCCATAAAAAGAGAAGGAGTGATTATTAACTTTATATACCTCAACAATTGCTTGAAATACTGATAACAAGATTATCTGTACTGGGAAAAAAATCTGTCTCCTGAGTTGAGAGATTAGAAGCATCTTTTTAACTGATTATTGCTTAGATAAATTTAGGGTCGTGTTTCCAATTGCAGAGGAGAGAAAGCAGTTCTGTGTTAATCTTTTCAGAGTACAGAAATCTTTGAAGTTCAGCCAATATTTTAACCACTAACATGCCAAACAATATCTGAAGTATAATAAGACTAGAAATTTTGGATGCTTTTCTAGCAAGAGTCTATTATGTCTATATCTTGCAATAATTGTTATTTATGTATTCATTGACTTCTATAACTCCATATACATATCTGTATTTATCTGTCACAAAAATGCCTTTACTAATGGTTGCTAGTATCTTTCAAGGTAGAAATAGGCAAATGACCAGAAACTAAAACATTTTTTTTCTCTAAAACCCTCCATGACCCTTGAAAGGATATTATTTAAGCAGTGATATCAACTCTAGACCATGGCACTGACCTTACAAATCTTTAGCTGAAAAACATTTATATTTCTCCTTTGAGAGTGCTAGGATGTAAGATCTGTTATTATTTTAATCTAGTTAAATATAGCCTATCACATCATAATTGAATTTTAGGCATTCTTAATGCATATATCCATTTGTAACTATAAAGTTTAGAAGAAAAAGCTGACAATTGTCTTCTACCCCAACCTGTTGGAAGAATGAAAATCTAGGAACGTCAACAAAATTGACGCTATCATCCCTGTGCACCTGTGGGCAATTGCAGCTCACACATGTAACTGGGTAGGATAGACAATGAGACCTAGCTATTAGAAATTGTGGTTTTGTTTTGTGATTTCTCTAGTTGAAATTATATGATATTTAAGAATGGGCAAGCTTGAAAAAAATGGCCCATATATTCCTGGTGAAATTAATCAATACCTAATTATTTAGAAGCTGTAAATGCTATCTTTGGCTGACATGCTCACAAAATGTGTTTTCTCCTGTCAATAAAGGCCAACAAATCAGAAATCTACCATAAAGAGGGTTATTATGGAGCACAAAAGTCTTACCTTCATTCTTGCATTTAGCTATTTCATCAATTTAATAGTATTCCTGTCCCTTTAATAAGAAAAAAAAAATAGATTGGGCCTTACAAATATAACTGGAAAATAGTGATACCTAAAACCATAGAAAATACAATACTCTAAAAATAACTTCAGTATTCAGTACATTAGCAGATCACCTCCTGAGATATCGAAAAAATAAATATCACCTATTACCCCTAAGAATATATTTAAAATGTCATGTATTGGTCTGCTTTGATGTTTAAGTGTTTGTTTTTAATCTGAAAATCAGGTTTCATTATAGTGGATACTGATGAGTCTCCCTCACATCCAAGGCTTAGTTCTTCAGTTGGCTGCTAATGGCTCAGAGCTGAATCTTTCAGACTGAGAAAACCATCTCACTCAATGCTAAATCCTCTCTCTAAGATTACTTCCTCTGATGACTGTTCACTACTAGGATATATAGGTTCCCCCCATCCCCCTTGACTCAGGGACAACTCTGAAGGGCCATTTGGGTTCCAGAACTCCCTGTGAAATCACCTGCTGTGGAATCCTTTGTTGTGAGTGCATCAAAGATTCACAGATGAACTCCTCCCTCTTCCCAAACCTATTGTCTTTATTTTTCTTTATTTTATTATTATTATTTTTTGAGATGGAGTCTCACTCTGTCACCCAGATGGAGTGTAATGGGTGATTTTGGCTCACTGCAACCTCTGCCTCCTTGGTTCAATGATTCTCCTGCCTCAGACTCCCTTGTAGCTGGGATTGCAGGTGCCCGGTACCACGCCCAGATAATTTTTTTTTATTTATTTCCCTTTAAATTTTAATTTTAGGATTCTCACCGATTAACCACTTGCATGAAAATCTTTTATTTAGAGTTTTTCTATGACATCAGATCTAAGATACTGATGAAGCAAAAGAACATGCACTTAGGTTTTAAATTATATCCTACAAGTTTCTTTAATGATAAAATTATAGGGCTGAGTAGCTCTCTTCCTTATACCTATGTTTCTTCCCATTTTCTTTTGTTACACTTTAAACCATACACATTTTTATACTTAAATGTAAACCTAGAGGCTTTGTCTTAAAGTTCAATTTTTTCCTAACAGTGAAAAACAAACTATTAGCAATTAGCCTGTCGCAAATGTTTACTGCTTCTAAGGTTACTGAGTTTGTATTTTTTTACCATGATTAGGAATTAATCTTTAGTGACTTAGTTGAGTTCAAGTTTTACTTGGGAAGACTATCCAGTAAATATAGGTTCACATTTTATCTATCTAGTGACCAACTATCCAACTATAGTTCCGTTTTTATGCACCTGAGGATTAAATAAATATTTGTGTAGAGTTGCTCTTACAATAAACCTGTTGCGAAGACATAATTATACCATCTTTCTTCAAATCTTTTCTATCTTACATCTTTTATAATGTTTTTCAGACTCCATTAGTTTTTATACTCCAAACAAACAAAATTACATTTATATCACTAGAAATTATATGAAAGTTTGTACCTGCAATTAAACATCATTTACATATCTGATAGTAAAACTAGTTCATTAAACTCCTAAATTATAAACATCATCAGTCCGTGAATCACCAGATAAAACAATATAATTCTAACATCATCTTTAATTATGCAGTCGAGTTTCCCACATTTGGGGAAATCGCAGGGGTCAGCACATCCGGAGTGCAATGGATAAGCCTCGCCCTGGGAAAATCACCTTAGTGGTCATGGTTTTAAAATATTTTTCACGGCAAACATAATACGCAAGCTGAAAAAAAAATGCATGAAACATAAAAATACATTGCAACAAACAGCTGTAAAGATAATACCTGCCTAAGCTACAGTGTCAAGAAGTGGAACAATCTGAGAGTCTAAGAAGCACCTGTTGGTGTCCCTTCCTGATTTTGCACCCCTCCCTTCCTGCTAAAATGGACCACTACCTTTTGTTTGCTATTTAATTTTACTTCTACAAAGATAATTGGTGAATACTGTCTGATATACCCCCCAAAGCACTATACTGTTTAATTTAATTACCTTGAAGATTCTGACTTTTTTTTTAAATTCAACTGCCCGTTGGACATTGGCATTTAATGACCTCCTGAAACTAAAAGTCAATATGGTTCAACATAACCTTATTACATTCTATGCAGTAAAGACTACCCTCTTATATTTCATTAATAAATCTTGTATTTTCATTCCTAGCATCTACTCCTACATTTCAAATTCTGAAGTCTAAAATAATCTTTAGTTTCTCCCTTTCTCTGATCTACCTCTGTATAAGTTAAAGTTAAATTCTATTCTATTTTCTTCTAAAATATTTTAATAGCCTGTCTTTTTCTTTTTTATCTGTTGAACTACCTGATAAAGGCCTTCCTCTTGTCTGCTCGACTAGTGCTTAAGCCACTCACTTCCTCTCCCTGCTCTACTCTGAACATTTGAGTCTCTTCCCTTCCCAGACATTAAAGTAATTCTATGAATCACAATTCTAGTAATATTTTCTCTCTTTAAATCTTTAATGCCGCCCTCTCACTTGATAGCTAATGTCCCAGACTTTCATTTGTCATACAAATAAATGCATGGCTTGCCCCATCTGGCCTCATTTTCTGACATTTACACTGTAACGTTACCAATGGTATTACACCATATTTATCTGGCCAAATCATAGGGTTTGTTGACAACACTTACTTTTTCTCTTCACTCTCCCCCACTCCCTTCCCACATATAATCACATTTCTAGAGCCTTTATTATTCACCAGGAAAAGCTATCTCCCCCTGGGCAATCTTCATCCTGAAAGACTTAGCGTTCTCCCCTCCATGCTATCTTTGTACCTTGGATACATACTTCTATTTTTGCATGTATCACAATGTCGTCACATATTGTAATGCATTTCAGTGACATGTTTGTGACTCCTAACAGCTATGATCTTGAAATTAGGAGAAAATGTTATGTATCTGTATATATTCAGAGGTAACCATAAGTCCTGGTGTACAGAAGATGTTCTTTCAATTCTTGTTCAACTGAATCTTTTCTTAAACTCTGATTTCATGTCCTATTAATTCACATTTTAGAATGGCAGGACACAAGTACTTTCCTGAGCTTCATTTCTGCATTATTTCATTGTTTTATTGAAAAACTTAAAGGGGCCCTTACAAGATTGGAAGTACTCAGAACTATCAGTTCAAACAACTACTGAATGACCTATAGCAAATTATGTAGTTTAATATGGCTAGAGGGATTTAATCCTATATTTATAAACACACTTTATTTTCAAATTATCTATTATACTGTAAACCATTATGGAAACAACAGTCTTTTTCATCAGCTTTAAAGTGTGCCTGGAGAATGTTAATCACAGGTTTTATCCAAGAGGTAAATATATGTGGTCTGTGCATATCATTAACATTTGCAAAATTGAGACCGTAAGTCACATTTCCTTTGAACTTTCTCTGTTTTAGTCTAATTTATTTCCACAAATTACTTTTAGAAATGAGCTATTTTAAACAAAAAATTTGAGACATTATGTTCTTTGTGTCTTAATTCTATTATTTTTTTCTGATGTGAAAGCAAAACAAAACCTTATTTTTCTATATGCTGAAGAAAGAGAAGGAGTACAGTTTATTTCTGTTTCTGCACTAAATTATTCTGACATGGAGATCTTTTTTTCTTCAAGGTGAGCATTTTTCTTTTTTGTGAACTATCCTGCATACTATAGCTTTCACTTAGCCCCTTTCTTTAGATTTGATTGTGTAAAACCACAATTTTATTGTGACTATTATGATCAAGCCTTGCTAATTGGTAAATTGTTTTTGCTATTTAGTATTATTATGAAAATAATAAACCTCATAGGAAGATAATAAAATAGACTTTCAAATTCTTTTTCTGGTTTTCTGTTTTTCTTTAAAATACAGCATTAATATTTTATGGCAGTAAACTATAATATTCTAGTGTTGGTTTACTGCTGTAATACTGGTAAATATCTAAGAACTTTGTATTCAATAGTGTTATCTTTGGCTTATATATAATGATACTCTATGTTGTAAAGGGAAGAGACAGAGAGTGATAAACAGACTCCTTAACACATTTTCTGAATTTATATTTACCTAAGGGGAGAATTTAGGCAAATATGTAAGACAAACAACAATACCTTTGCTTATGTTATAGGAGTTGAAGTTGTGAGAGAACAGTAGCCTTTCCTTCACTTTTGTTTCTTTCATCATTTTATATAGCAGTTTAAATATTTAGATTACAGTATTGGAATACATGCAGCTGTTTTTTGGTGGCAATTTTGTAAAATTGACTGTCTACATCCTTCCAACTCTCCCTTCCTCCATTCATTTTTTTTCCTCATTCCCTTGCATTTATTTGTTAATTATAATTATTTTTCCTAGAAAATATGGCAAATATCTATAAATTTAGACATAGGTAAATAGATGTTTATAACTTGATATATTCTCAAAATACAGAACAGAAATGCTTACCAAAGATGTGGATAATAAGCTTGCAATTCTCTTTTACTATATTTCTGTAAATATATGGTTGCTGAATAAATAATTTTTATGGCATAACTCATTATTAAGTATATTCGCAATGTTGTACAACCACTATTCCTAGAACTTTTTTATCAGCTCAAACAGAAACTTCATACCCATTAAATCATAACTCTTTCCCCTCCTCCTCAGCCCTTATCCACCACCATTACACTATGTCTCTATTAATTTGTATATTATATGTATCTTGTAAGTGAAATCATACAGTATTTGTCCTTTTTTCTTGATAACTTCAATTAGTATAGTGTTCTCTAGGTTCATCTAGGTTGTAGTATGTGTTAGAATGTCCTTTCTTTCTAAGGATTATAATATTACATTGCATGTATATAACACGTTTTGTTTACTCATTCATCTGTTGATGGATATTTGGTTTGTCACCATCCGTTCCAGAGCCTCCCCCAAGCTTTTTTTCCATTCTTTGGATGTTCTGTTTATGTCTCCACATGAAACCATTTGCACAAGGGTCTTGGGTTTCTATTCTCCTTTTTATCTTTAACAAGCAGTTTCTTCTTGATTTTCCACCTGCATTTTGAGTTATGTGAGCCAAAGTTGAGCAAATCAGTCCCTAAGTTGGGAGAGTTACAGCAGATACACACAATAATTTGCAAAGTCAGCTCTGTTTTTTCCAGTTTGAGGGAGAGAACTGGGGATCCTGGGCTACTGCCATTTAAGACCAAGACCAATATGGCAACTATGTTGAGGGCAGGTAAAATACCACAACACTTTTCTACCATTTTAAAGATTTTTTTTTTCGTTGAGATATTTTCTTTGTTGCTATGAACCTTTGATTATTTTCCAGAGCTCTGACAAAGTTGGCTCAGACAGCCTCTGTTACTTTTGTTCTTATTGTTTCTTTCTGTAGGTGAGTAAGACCTTAAACTTCCTGTTCTGACATTTTGTTCCATGATTCATATTTTTTTCAGCATTGTAATTTATTTGAAAACAGCTTTCCCATTCCACACACTTCCCAAAGCTGCATGTACAAATTAGACCTTTTCTTCCTGAACATATGACATGTTCCGTTTTCCAATAATTTTTGACTTCTTCAATTCTTTCAACTATTAGTGACCCTCCATCTAGAATGTTTCTCAAATTGAATAATGTTTTTAAGAAAGTGAATCCTGAATATTTTACCATTTTGCAATATTATAAATTTCTCTCACATTTCATTTTAATTATAGTTAATATTTGCAAGCAAACAATTAAATTATATTTCCTTAGTGGAGTAAAAATGCAATTATTATACTTGAAACATATATAAAATAGATAAAACCAGCAATCAAAATGACAAGCAGATACTAAATTTTATATTGACATGAAAGACCCTTGGAATTTCTTATGAAGTTTTAAAAAAGAAGTTTGAAGTACTTAAACCTCTCAAATTTTTGAAACTTACTACTGACCAGGCACAGTGGCTCACACCTGTAATCCCAGCTCTTTGGGAGGCTGAGGCAGATGGATCACGAGTTCAAGAGATCAAGACTATCCTGGCCAACACAGGGAAACTCCGTCTCTGCTAAAAGTACAAAAATTAGCTTGGCATGGTTGCACGCGCCTGTGGTCCCAGCTACTCGGGAGGCTGAGGCAGAAGAATTGCTTGAACCCAGGAGGCAGAGGTTGCAGTGAGCCGAGATTGTGCCACTGCACTCCAGCCTGGTGACAGAGCAAGATTCCGTCTCAAAAAAACAAAAAACAAACAAACAAAACCTTACTACTTACAGCTACAATGATGGTGTGGTGGTGGCATTAGGAAACACTTACAGATCAATAGAGTACATTTGAGTTTTCAGAAATATATCCATATAGTTGTGATTAATATTTTTAAACAAGGTTGCTGCCACAATTCAATGGGGAAAAAACTTTTTATCAAATAATGCTCAGACAACTGGATAACCACATGCCAAAGAATAAAATTAAAACCTTCCTTACACCATCTTTATATATCTGCTCAAAATAGATTATAGGCTTACATTTAAGAGCTACATTTAAGAGCTAAAGCTGTGGAACACTCAGAAGAAAATACAAGAGCAACTCTTTGTGTCCTTAGGTTAGGCAATAGTTACTTAGATATGACACCAAAAGCACAAGTGACAAAAAAAAAAAAAAATGAATGGAACTACATCAAAATTTAAAGTCTTGTGCCTTAAGTGATACCATCAAGCAAATAAAAAGACAACCAACAGAATGGGAATAAATATTTGCAAATCATGTGTTAGATAAAGCTGTCCAGACACACAAAAACACTCTAAAAGCTCAATGGTAAATAGACAAATAACCCAATTAAAAAGTGGACAAAGGATTTGAATAGACATTTCTCTGAAGTGCTTACACAAATGACCTACAATCACAGGAAAACATGCTCAAAATCATTCACAGAAAAATGCAAATAAAAGCCATAATGAAATACTACTTCACACTCACAGTTTGGCACTGTAAAATTGTGAAACTTAGAGTTACCATATGACCCAGCAATTCCACTCCTACATATATATTCCAGAGAAATGATAACATATGTTCACACACAAAAACAAACACAAAGCTGGATAAGGGTAGCTACTTTAGATAGGGTAAAAAGATTTCTCCGAGGAGCTAATATTTAAGCTAAAGACAGTACAGTGAGAAAACTCAACATGTCATGTTCTGAATGTAGAGTGTTACAGACTAAATGTAGTAAAATTATGTAGCTCATGAGTTCATAACATTAAAAATCATTTATTTAAAAAGCATATATATGTCCTTATATAATATATATGCTTTAGAAAAATTTAATCTACATATAAAACAATTAATACATTCTATTATTATACCAATTTTCTACTTTTGTTTAAGGATACTGAAGTACACAGGATTAAATATCGTTTCCAAAATTATACATCTTTTAGCCCAATTATTCACAAAGTGCACCATAGCAAAAGAGAGTGTGCTGCTGGTACTGTAGCTGACTATTGTCATCCTCTGAAGAGTTACTGACCAGCAAAATAAATTAAATATCAAAAAGGGAGTCTGAGCACTTCTAGTACCTGCAACAACTGTAAAATTTCCAAAGGGTTATTATTGTTAACCTGTATGAGATAGGACTATTTTGCAAGCCTTATATTTAGTTTACCTAAACATAGCAATGTGCCTATTTTGCAAAAATGTGTAAATGAAAATACTGTGCAGATGTTTTTATAAAGTTTATCAAGAAGTAACTGTATAATAACATCCCTTTAAAGAAATAAATGACAGTACACATACTGCCAAAGTCCTGAAGCATGACCACTGCTATAACACCACTGTAGTTTATTCTCAGAAACTGGGTGAAAAACAGTACTCTTTACTCTTTTTTTTTCAGGAAGCTCTAAAGATAACTCTTAAATAAGAAGGGAACAGAGTATGTGTAAGTGGAATTACAAATGGGCAGTTCCACTTCCTAAAAAGCCAATTTATACCCTTAAATAATTGTAAATATATATGCTAGTTTTATTGCAAATTAAAATTGTAAAAGAGTCGACTTCTGGCATTTTCTGATAACATGCCCCACAGAAATAAGGAGGTTGCAAAGGGCAAGAAATGAACAAGAATTAGTCATTGAATGTAATTAAATTGATTTGTAATAATGGGAGTTTCTGAAAATATCAATGAGAAAAAAAACAACAAAATAAAATTTTGTCTTCCATTAAAAACAATCAGGCAAAATATTGAAAAAAATTTTGTCTTAAAGGAAATAAAAATATCAACTGGGGGATATGCTTACTATTACATTGAAGACAATGATGAAAGCAGATTTTATTATACGTATTAATTTGAAATTTTATTAAATATCTACCGTTAACAGAGTGTAATGTAACTCCATAGCATATTTTAGCTTCCAATGGGTAAACTACATCTAGATAATTTTTAAAGAGAGAACAAAAAGTACTTCCACTGTATGTGGTTTTGGTACTCAAAATAAATCTCATTCCATAAATTAAGGTGTATGTAAAAAATTTAAATGAACTTAAATCCATCCTTCTATCACACCCTGTTTCAGGATATTTTATCTTATTTATTATTAGAGTTTCCTCTTGAGGTTTGCAAAGTTCTGATGGCTTAACTTGCATGAAAGACCCTAGATGGCCCCTACCATTCCTTCATATTGATGTCCCCGTTGCTCCAAAGTAGTTAGAACCTGGAAAGAGAATTTTCTCTTCAGTGAGTCCCTGATATCTCCCCGGGGCACTGCCACTGAGTTATGCTTAAGTTTCTACTACCTGTGATAGAAACACCCTAAAACTTTTTACAGCTTGGAAGAAAAAGATGACCTTCCAAGTGTACCTATTGGCTTCCTCCTCTGCGCACCTAATCAATGTAAGCTCTGAACAGAGTTTAGGCCGTTTTTTTTTTTTCAAGCCTAGAAGAAGAGGCTTTTGTTCTCCAATGTTAATATATCAATTGATCATGTATACAGAAAGTGATTCTTGAAGTGCCTAAAATATCATACAGAAGGAGGCTACTAAAACTTTTTTCTCAAACATTTTAGAAATTAATAAGTTATCTGGATACTGAAATATGACTAAAGACTTTAACTTGAGTTTGTATAACAAAATGAATAATCCTGTCTCTCTCTCTCTCTCTCTCTCTCTCTCACACACACACACACACACACACACACATACACACACACAATCAAATTTGAATTTAGAATATAGGAAAAAAAAAAAAGTTTTGGCCGGGCGTGGTGGCTCACGCCTATAATCCCAGCACTTTGGGAGGCCGAGGCGGGTGGATCACGAGGTCAAGAGATCGAGACCATCCTGGTCAACAAGGTGAAACTCCGTCTCTACTAAAAATACAAAAATTAGCTGGGCATGGTGGTGCGTGCCTGTAGTCCCAGCTACTCGGGAGGCTGAGGCAGAATTGCTTGAACCCAGGAGACAGAGGTTGCGGTGAACCATGCCATTGCATTCTAGTCTGAGTAACAACAGCGAAACTCCATCTGAAAAAAAAAAAAAAGGAAAAAACAAGTTTTGCTGTCAAAGAATAAGTTTTATTTTGCTTTATTTATAGAATCCAAATTGGTTTTATGAGAAAAGGAAATAAATAAAATGATTTAGCAAAGTCTCAAAAGTCTCAGACATGTGCCCACTATTTTAATTACTTTATATTTTAAAATAAAAGATAAAATATCTGGATGTCTATAAATATATTTTAAAATCAAAAGTATTAAAAAAATTTAAGAAATTATTGCACAAGAAAAAAATTAATGTTTTTGATTATATCAAATATACGTTTATATATATTATATTGAATTTAAATATAATTAAATATATATGAATATTAATAATAATACTGTTAAGAAAATTACTTGCTTTTTTGCATTTTAGTATTAAAATAGCAGAAGAAAACAAAATTTATAGAATGATAAAAAATGCAATGTAACTAATTTTTTAAAAATTTAGGGTAATTATTGTATTTTAATTAACCAAATGAGTTTTAGATAAATTTAAAAGATGACATTTTAAAGTAAAACAACTCTTTGAGGAATAAAACTTTTAAAGAAAAATATTTTATTACTTTTTAAAACAATTAATATTATCTACATGAATACATTACCTAAAATTCTCCAGGGTTCATTAATTTTTATTTTTCTATTTTCTTAAGACAGAATATTAGATTTCAGAATTTAAAATCTGAGATATTTCTTGCTATTTAATACAAACATTTAATTCTATAATATTTTAACACATATAAATTAAAATTATACAAACATTACTTTAGCTACATCCTGCAAATTTTGCTATCTTAATTCATTTTCTAACATCTTCTACAGGTAATCAGTTTCATTATTTTATTGCTTTATATATATATATATATATATATACACATACTTTCTTTCATAAAAATAACCCCCTCAAAATTACATTCTCCTTCTTGTTACAGAATATAAGATGCTATGCAGTCTCTATTTCTCTTCCTCTTTAAAATATTTAAGACTATGTCCTGGAAATCACTCTATATCAGTTTATAGATATTTCCTTCTCCTATTTTTATACTACACAGCACTACATTGTGTGCATGTATTTAAGATACTGATTTTAGCACTAAAGTATTTCTCAATTATGTTTTTAGATGACTTAAAGATTAAGAATGATTGTTAAAATTTATTAAAATTATTTGTAGCACATATGGCAAAAAGTGTATGTTTTTCCCCTCAGAACTATTGATATATTATGTATTTGTGCATTTTCCCAACTTTGAATTACTGGATTTAATCTCACTTAGTCATCCTGTATAATTTGTTTTCTTATGCACTCTTTTATGATATTATGTTTAATATTTTTACACGAATATCTTTTGGTGATACTGGCTTAACTAATATATAGTCTTTATTTGATTTAGGAGTCAATATTTTTATTTTTTTATAAAACATATGAGGATTGTTTCATATTAGAAATGTTTTGGAAAAACATAGTGTATTAGTACTATCTTCTCTTTGAAATGTTGGCTAAATATCTTAACATAATCATATAAAGAAAAAAATGTTCATATAAAAACCAAAATACATTTGTAGGAGCAAAATTTTCATTTAGATACATTCAATCCAAATAATCTAGGGCTTTGATTTTCCCAATAAATGACAAAGTTAATTAATCACAAAGGTCATTTAAAAGAAAAGGTAATAGGTCAGAAAAGAGAAAATATACTAACCTGCTAGCTTTGAAGATTGAGGATGGCCTCAGGAGCCAAGGAATGTAGGTAGCCTATAGAAATGGAAAAAGAAAAGCAACAATTAATAGAATATCTGCTAAAATCTTCAGAAGACACACATCCCTAAGACTTCTGACTTCTAAACCTATAATAATAAATATGCCTGATTTCAAATCATGAAATCGTGGTAATTCATTTTATCAGTAATAGGAAACAAGTACAAATTTCCAGAATGGAGACCAACTAGATTACTATACATTTATCATTTGCTTTAAAAACTATGTTGTGTAGTTATGAAAAATGAAGGACTTGGTTTAGAAAGTGAGTGACTATATGCTATACAAAATGGTATAATTTTTTTGTATAACTTGTTTTCTCTGAATTACCAGTAACATAAAAAAAAAAAGATTCATTTAGGATTTTCTTTAACTCTCCTGAGGAAAGAATTATGGAGCTTACGGATTCTAAGAACTTGCAAGACAACAGTGAAGGACTGTAGTTACAGGAAACTTAACCAGGTGAAATTCTGAGTTTGGTTTTCATTTGTTACCAAGAAAACATAAAATCTTTTGCACATTCATATTGGTGTAGCTATTCTTTCATATTGCTTTTACAACTGCATTTATAATTTTTAACATCCAGAATATTAGAACTTAAGGTTTTGTTTTTTGAGGATCATGCCACCTAAAAAGGCTAAATTAGATAGGAAAACATAGCTCACAAAACAGCTCTTCAGTCATTATTTCTTTAATAAGGCTGATTTTGACATTTCTCAGAATTTCAAAGAATTAATGAAAAATTAATAGTTATTTAAACACAATTTACAAGAAAATAATTAAATTAAGCTTTTTAAAAATCAGATTTCTAGGAGCAATGTGATTATATTTGGATGGATTCATAGAAGTACATTTTTATTATAACATAATTTAGAAAACTGTTTTTACTCTTTTATCTAGGTATCACACATACAAATATTTCCCAAGTCCTTTCCATTGACAAAACTTCAAAGCAAGTGTAGAATCAACTTTAAAGATTCTGTAGTAGAACAATTAGCACTTCTAGATCTTCTTCTAATTAATCACCAGGGACACTTGACTAATGTGGATTTAACTCCTAATTCTAAAAGTTTTCTTTAAACTCTAGTACAACTTTAATTTTTTAAATAGTCACTCTTTAGAATTGCATAGTTCAATACTAATACATTTATTTTTGAAGAGATAAATTCATGTTAACATTTTACCAAGTTAAATGTCATCACCCCTTAGAGCTATTATGGCTACATCAACATCTACTGTTTCTGGAATCATTTAAAAAATCAGAGTTAAAATTAATATTAATCATGCATTTTTTCAAAGATGTAAAAGAACATATTAATTGATGGTTGGTTAATTTTTCCTTCAGAATTACTAAAAGTGTCACCAAAGAGATATTACTACTTAAAATATGTGTTTAAACATTTCTGTTAATTTATTTTTAACTTGGTTAAAAAATCCACATAGATTTACATTTTTCGAAAATAGAATTAATTACAAAATATGACTTTATTTGTACTTTCTATCATTGTACATATCAGAATATTAGATCAATTATTTTGTGTTAATGACTTTTAATCTACTATTCTAAGTAAGTTTATATAAGTAATTTGGAAAATGGTACCTTATATCACTGACTTTCACACATTTGAATGTTAATTGATTATATTTAGACTTTTATTTTAATTTTATATCCTTTTACTAGCATATTCTGAGTCTTGAGGTTTAAGGCTACTCGTAAGCAGAGGCAGGCATAAGTTTGCAGCGACAGGATTTGCAGTAACTTGAGAGCAAATCTAAATCCATCAACTCAAGAAATAGAGAGCATCCACCATGTGAAAGGCACTTTTCTAGGATTTGGAGAAACAATGGTAAGAAAAGCACAGACCTCCTGCTTTATTGGATCTTTTGTGGATCTTATAGTCTAATGACTGTGGGTCAGCAAAAGGACTCTCTCAATAACAGATTTGAGGAAAGCTGCTGACCTCTGCGTTGTTGCATGGATTACGATTTGTATAGGCAATTCTTGCTCAAACTACACACAGATGATTATGGAAGACTATTGCAATTAATAACATTAATTTACATTTAAAAATGAATTGTAAGATAATTTATATTAAAAAAATTGCAGAAAAAATCACCTGTGTGAAGTACTTCAAGAACAGAATAAACAATGTAATTATTGTGAACTAGAATGAAACTACTAGTATCTAAACATCACTGCAAATATAAAAACAGATCAGAAGGCTATTTACAGTTGAAACTTGCATTGTTATTGGATCTTATACTGTCATACTATTTTATAGAGATTTAAAGCTGGTTATATGAATTAATTCTGGGTAAAGAATGGAATCATATATTGCAGGTCCTATTGTATAACACAATAATCAAGCAATAAATAGACATTTATCTGTAAATGTCTAATGTTACAGATAGTGTTATTGCTTACAGTTTTTCTAACCTTAGATTTAGACAGCATATCAGTATTAAGTGAAATGAACTGAAAAGTAATTATTATCATTCTGGTGATAAAATTAAGTTTTTAATAATATCTGCAATTTATATCCACAATAACATAAATTATCTGGGAAAATACCATTAAGAATCCATGTTATTCAAAAAAAGCACCTAGCCAGTACCAGTTGTTCTGCTAGCAATAGTTATTCAGCAAGTTACAAGTGTAAATAAAATACCGGAGGAAATCTTAGATCATAATGTGAAGGAATAATCCAAACAATGTTTAATATTTTCTTGTATCAGTTGGCTGTCCTGCAATGATTCAACTAAGTACAGTCTGTGCTTATTATCCAGAAAAGAAATGACACAGAAGAAATTTTAGGGCAAAAGGAAACTACATTATGAGTAAAAGTAAAGCTTCACCCATGATAGAAAGAATTTCCAGGGCTTGGACGAAGGATGAAAAATAATGTAATGAAGCTGGTAGTGTAAGAAAAGAGGCAGCTAACTCCAATGGGTCTTTGCCTTACATGATTTGAGCTACCATTCAGAAAGACTGACCAATTATAATTTTAGCAATCACTACCTATCCCTTAGTCTGTGAATTGCTTGAGTGTCAAGTTAGAAAATGCAAACCACTTAGTCTTCTTCCGGTAAATATCACACAGTGCCTTTATCAAAGTATTAGTTGAGTTAGCTGGCTTTTCTTTTAGCGTCTATTTTTTCGTGAACATTAAGCATATCTTCCATTGGCCATTCCAAAGGGATGATAATTAGACACATCTTGAGACGTTGCTGTATTCATAAGAATATTATCTCATGAGGACACCCCTCATTTCTGCTAAACTGCCACTAACACTTTTAAAGACTCAGGTTATTCACAAGTATCTGAGATAAAGAGTGAGCCTATGTGCCTAGTCCACTAGTAGTGGCAGAAAGGAATGGCTCATGAACCTGTTCATATGCAGAGCTAAATGGAGCCAACTCAATTTCATTCCCCCACCCACTTGTCACACTAAAAAAAATAAAAAATAAAAGATTTCTATTTCTGAGTCATGCTCAAAATTAATTAAAATGATGTTTGTTTGAATCCATTATGACATTAAACCAATTCCACAAAGTAGTCTAGGGAAAACCTCATGTTATCAGATCCCCTCTTATGTTCTGCCATTTCTCAAAAAAAGATGTTCATTGCAAAGTGATACGAGCACTGGTAAGGTACTAATTTCAATTTGATTCTAACGGAATAAGTGGCATGAGTAAGTGATTCTAAGAATTTGTTTTTTTTTTCAGTAGTATGGAATTTAATTAGTTCTCAGTATGTTCATGAAGATTGAATGAGAAACAAGTATATATTTCTGTGTATTATACATATTTAAAAATGCAGTTATTCAAATGCAAATATAAATATAAAGCATAACAACCATAATATGATACCACCCATAAAGTCATCATCTAATTTAAAAACTAAAATATTGACACTTGAATCTCCCCCATTGCAACATCTTTCCTGAATTGTGTATTTTTTTCCTTTCATTTAAATTTTTTTCTATCATATGTCTACATAAGATTTTAGTTTTCCTTGTTTTAAGCTTTTTAAATAATATATTATAGTTGTAGATTTTGTGCTTTGCTTTTCTTGCTTAACTTATGGTTCTAAAAATCAGTCATGTGTTGGGCATGTATAATTTGGTTATTTTTAATCTCTTTGATATTCAACTATATAAATTTTAGTTTGTGTATTGACTCCTTTGTCTATAGATATTCTGCTATTTCTGTTTTTGCTACTACAAAAATAATGCTGCTTTAAATTTTATTTTGTATACTTTTGCTGGGTTATAAGATTGTCACATGCTCAAATTTACAGGATAATGCCAAATCACTTTCCAAAGTAATTGTACCTATTCATACTACCACTATGAGTATATTGGTGCCCACATAACTGCTTAGCCTTGCCAAGCTTGGTATGATCAAACAATAATTTTTGTCCATCAAATGGAATAAAATAAAATCTCAATGTGCCTTTAATTTGCATTTCTTATGCTTAAGAATTGTCTCTTTTTTAACCATTTATATTTTACTTTTGTGGAAATGCTTGTTTATTATTTTGCCCTCCAGTTTTTCTTATTGGATTGCTTTTCTCATTAATTTATAAGAATTTTATATGGTTTAGATACTAATTATTACATTGCTGAAAATATCTTCTTCAGTCTGTTGTGTATTTTCTACTTTATCTTGCGATGGATAAAAGTTTTAAATTTGGTTGTGTTAAAATTAACGTTTTTAAATTGTATATCTGTATCTTTAATGACTTATTTATAAAATTTTCCTTTACATAGATGTCATAAAGATATCTCTATATTTTTTCTATTTTTGCATACATACATTGTCATTTTATCATTTTTTGTGATTATCTCTGAAAAAATAATTTTGCAGTTATCTCTGAAAAAATAATTTTTAAAATTATATATGCTTTCTTTAAAAATTGATCTTGGCATGCTTCACTGTGAAGTTTGAGGCTTCGCTGAACATTGTGCTGAAATTATCTATAGAATGTTGGTTGTCAAAATCTCTGATTTCATGACACTTTTAGTGTCTTAGTCTCTTTTTTTTACTCATAAGATACTTAAGTTAAATAAAAACACAGCACAAAGCTAACAGCTCATGTATTAAGTAGTAAGCTCCCATGTTTATAGTTGTAACTTGCATGGTGCCCAACAGATGTCACTTCATTTTCCTTGAAATTCTTAAATATCCCTCAGTGCCCCTGTTAATTCATGGTAGTGCCCCAAGGCACTTTGGCATCCAGTTTTGGAACTGCAGTTTTAAAAGTCATAAATTGAATGAAGATAATAACAAGCGTGGAGGTTTTTAAAGAGCTATTTATAGGTCCCTGGATAGCATCTTTTTTTCAATTAAGGCAGGAAACTTTTTGACCTATGCCATAACCTGTGTCTGCAATTTCCTCTAATTGGGGTGAGTAAGAGGCTTCGTTATGTATATAATAGCTAAGAATATAGTAATAATAGCTTAAATAATGGTTACTTTTAAACTGCTAACATTGAGAAGACAAAATAAAAATGCATGGAAAAGGATAGAGGTTTCAGTGTAATTAGCAGGAAATACTGAAATGATTTGATGGGACCACTTAGTTTTGTATAACTTCAGTGCTTTCAATCTAAATGCAGAACATGGCTGTTGCAATCTAGCCTTTATATGGCTTCCCTGAAGAAGTTTTAATTTATCTGGCCTCTTGAGAAACACATTTGGCATTGTAAT
Source organism: Callithrix jacchus (assembly GCF_049354715.1). Lineage (NCBI taxonomy): Eukaryota > Metazoa > Chordata > Mammalia > Primates > Cebidae > Callithrix > Callithrix jacchus. The sequence continues at coordinate 113,668,527 of NC_133507.1, forward strand.
ACGTTTTGTTTCCATGTTCTATCTCCAAGGATGATTTGATGAAATCACACATAAAATTTATCTTAAGGGCACACAATTTCCCTTTTAGGGAGCTATCTATTCATCCCACAGAGGTGGAGAGTGATACAATAATCACATGTGGATATTCGGTAAGTGAGGTCCTCATAGATCATATCTGTATGTCACTATGTATATAATTTTGTTAATCACTACACATATTAGACAAGAAATTTGAGGACCTTTACTACAGACTAAAATCTGAGGAACCTTAACTAAATCTGAGGAACACTAACTACACACTAGGAATTTATATCAAATAAACATTTAAATGTCATATTTACCATTTAAATATCTGCATAGCAAATCATGGAAAAAGGAAAAAATATACAATTAAAGAATATTTTAAACCAAGAAGAATTTGTTTTTCTGGTTCATTTTTTTTTCTAGCTCCCACAGGCAACTTACATTTATCTCTTTGTGATTTTTATTTCTGGTTAAAATATACAGAAATCATTAAGCAGATTCATAGAGCTGAATGATAAAATTGTATTATGAGATGTGCTGGGACTCAATATGACCTTATCAAGTGAGGTAAGCCATTCATTAATTCAGATAATGGAGCTTATTGTCATAACATTTTGCTTATGCTATTGTTAAGCTTAACTACTTATTCATATTTGCATATGCATATTGAGATAATATCATTTCATTAATTTCTGAACTGAACACTAATCCTCCTAAGAGTAATTGTGAAAGTTTTAGATTGCACTATTTTTAAATATATATTTGTAGGTTATCTTCATATATGCTTGAATAACTTATAAGCAATTGAAACTTCCAATTACAATATACTATTGCAGCAAATCAACTAATATATACACATATCCATTCTCCATAGAAGATAATTTTTGTAAGTGTCCAGCACCGTTCTTAGTATGTAGAGGATGTTTAAATTTGCTAGGTTCCTTTTCTCTCTTGATTATTAATATTTTTTCTACTACTCTTTGTGTAATGATTTCTTCCTTTTTTGCTCTAATCCTTACAATCCTATTCTTAACATAGCAACAGAATAATGTTTTTAAACATAAACCAGATGACGTCACTCCACCCCACGAAACTTCCTCTGTTCTCTGTTACACACAGAAAGCAAGAAAAAAATATATCAAAAATCTACAGATACCTACAATAATCTCATCCAGGCTCTCCCTGAAATTTCATGTAATGTCCAACCACTAGGCCTTGCTGGCTCTCCTTCAATCTCTCCAGCCTTTTTGCTACATTAAGTTAGACCGAGTTTTAGCTGAGGTTTTTTTTTTTTTCATATTTTGCCTTTTCTTAGATTGGTCTTCCATTAAATATTCACAATTCCATCATCACTTCTATATATGTGCTAAAATGTCTCCTTGTCCAAAATAGCTTCAGTGACCAACTGATCTAGAATATAATCTCAATCAGAACTTTCTTTTCCTTTTCCTCATTACTTGATATTTATATCAAATGTTTATTTGTGTAATTTACATGTTTGTTTTTCTGCACTAACATTATGATGATCATACTATTTAATGCCCAAACAAAATACTTTTGTGAATGACAGAGAAAGCTAAAATAATTATTAAGTACATAATTTTTGACATAGGCACTACTGACAAAAAACAATTGATATTATAATAGTGTTGAATCTATGAAGTAGAACTATTCAAAAGTTATTTTCTAAAATAGAATTTTCTAAAAATAACAGCATATGTATATGAAAAATGAAAAAAGTTATATTTATTATTGGAACATTTAAAATAGTGTAAGTAGTAATTTATTTAATATATTTTTGATTCTTTATTCAATTGTATAGTATCTAACTCTATTATAATGCCAATGGTATTTGTTCAAAATATTTTAATGTCTATTTTTAATTTGCCTAAAAATTATTTTCAATGAAAATTTTTGTTATATAAATTTGAAAATATTGAAACTCTCATCTGAGTCTCTATAAATCCTAAATTTTTATTTGAAAAATAATTTCACTTTAGAGAATGAAGTAGCTTGTAATCTTGGAGAATTCCTACTAAATAAATGATACTATCAACTCTATTTTCTTCAATTAGAAATACATAAATATTTCAGCTTATATATTTTTGCAGGTGCTATGCTTTTGCCTCAAATTATAATTTTTGACAAATATTTCAGAAGGCAAAACTCATCTTCTATTTTGTTATTTAAAATTCCATAGACTGTGTTCATAAACCTCGATACTATCACATCATAGGCAATTTCAGTTTGATTTCATTCTGGTGCAGAATATAAGTTTGTTCAAGTAAAACTGGAGCCACTTTAAAAGATTCTTCCATAGACTGAGATATTCCCAAGCCAACTTTGCTGAATTTCAAAACGAAATATTGTTATTTTTTGTACCCTCATTTTATTTGTTCATTTCTTCTTTGTGCTTATAGAAAATTATAATGTTTTTCTTTTTTCAAGTTGGATTTTAACTTACTAAACACAATTTTGAAAGGTGAATTTTGTGAGGCTGCATTCATTATATGTTTTAAATAAAGACATATAATTAATTTTGAGAACTACAATAAAAATTAGAAAACTATCAAAAATGCAGTATCAGTACACTACATTTAGGCTGCTTAAAGTTAGTTCTTCTAAGTATTATGTACTGCAAAACTCTAGTTAATCAATTCATTTGTTTCATTTTGAGAGACATCATAGCAGCCTTGACGTAAAAATTATTTAGTTTTATTATTTTGACAGTAAAATATACAGAATAATATATAGAACAAAATATTTGTACATTTTCACAACTGCTTGTTTAGGATGTAGTTTTATGTTACTTGTATAGTACGACCAATTAAGATTTCTTAACCTAGTAACTTCATATTTCACAGTGAATGCTACAACAAAATTTATATTTGAATTATTAACACACACAAAATAATTTTGTGTTAAACTTTTAAACTGAATTTTCAATAACATTCATAATGATATTAAATGTTCCCCCTTTACAGAATAAAGTTCCATGAGCTTTATTTGTTAACCTTTATTAATACACATAATTAATGAAGCATGTAAGTAATAAACTGAAATTATTTAACTGGTAAGAAATGTTTTTTTGCTAGCAGAACAAACACATTAACAGCAGTGTCTTCAATTTTCATGCATGAACAAAAAAATTTGGAAGCAAAACTGAATACATTTAATTTAGAACAATCATTTTTATTTGAAAACTCATGTTGCACAGAATTATATATAAATTAATTTTCTGAAGATACATGCATAAAATCAGGGCTTTCAGGCACAGTCTACTTAAAACTTTGGAAACATTGCTGAAGTTGCTTATCAGCTTAAGAAGATTTTGGGCTGAGACAATAGGGTTTTCTAGATATACAGTCATGTTCTGCAAACAGGGACAATTAGACATTCTCTCTTCCTATTTGAACATGCTTTATTTCTTTCTCTTGCCTGATGGCCCTAGCCAGAACTTCCAATACTATGTTGAATAGGAGTGGTGAGAGAGTATCCTTGTTTTGTGCCAGTTTTCAAAGGGAATGCTTCCAGGTTTTGTCCATTCAGTATGATATTGGCTGTGGATTTGTCATAAACAGCTCATATAATTTTGAGATACGATCCATCAATGTTAGTTTTTTGAGTTTTTAGCATAAAGCGCTGTTGAATTTTGTCAAAGGCCTTATCTGCATCTACTGAGATAATCATGTGGTTTTTGTCTTTGGTTCTGTTTATGTGACAGATTATGTTTATAGATTTGCAGATGTTGAACCAGCCTTGCATCCCTGGGATGAAGCCAGTTGATTGTGATGGACACTAAAAAAATAAAAGAGAAAAAATTAAAAATGAAAAAAAAATACATCATAAGCATTCAGAAAGAACAAGCTGAAATTACATGTATGTATTTAAAAAGTCCAAAAGCAGCTTTGGCAATTGACAAAAAAAAAAAAAAAGACTCCGTAACTTGATCAACTGTTTATCCTCACTTGCAAAGAAAACAAATGCAAAAGAAAAAAAAAAAAGAAAAGAAAAGAAAAAGAAAAAAATCAGTAAGAAAACACAGACACCTAAAAGAAAGGTAGGCAATAGTCCTGAATAGGAGAAAAAGAGGAGCTCTAAATGGCTGATATACATTTGAAAAGGCACCCAACTTCATTTATTGTCAAGGAAATGCAAATTAAAAACACAGTGCCACACCACTTTCACTATAAGGTTAAAATAAAATAGGTTAGGTAGAGTTACCTTAGGAATTAAAAAAAGAAGGAAATATTGGTGCAGTTATGAGCAAATAGAACTTTTATATACTGTTGAGAGTATATACGGGTACAAGAACTTAGAAAACTTAGTAACTGCTAAAGCTAGAAGTTTGCATACTCTATGACCCAGTAATTTCAGTTAGGAATATATTAATAAGAAATGCATGCCTGTGTCCACCATAATTTGTTAATAGCCCCAACTGGAAACTACTCAAATGTTTATCAACAGTAGAATGGATAAATTGTGGGATATTCACACAATTGAGTCCTATATAGCAATGAGAATGAACATAGCAGAATGGATGAATTCTGCAAACCTAATGTTGAAATAAAGATGCCAAACACAAAAGAGCACATATTCTACAATGAATTCATGTAAAGTCCCTAAACAGGCAAAATTAATCTATGTACTTAGAAGCAGGATTAATGGTATACCTATAGGGTAGGAGAGTAGTGACCAGAAGAGAGGATTCTGGGAAGCTAGGAAAAAAAAAAAAAAGCTTTCTGATGTGCTGTTGCATTCCATTTGCCAGTATTTTATTGAAAATTTTTGCATCAGTGTTCATCATGGATATTGGCCTGAAATTTTCTTTTTTAGTTGTGTCTCTGCCATGTTTTGGTATCAGGATGATGTTGGTCTCATAAATTGAGTTAAGGAGGATTCCCTTTTTGTGTTGTTTGGAATAGTTTCAGAAGAAATGGTACCAGCTCCTCTTTGTACCTCTGGTAGACTTTGGCTGTGAACCTGTCTGGTCCTGGACTTTCTTTGGTTCGTAGGCTATTAATTGCTGCCTCAACTTCAGATCTTGTTATTGGTCTGTTCATGAGTTCAGCTTCTTCCTGGTTTAGTCTTGGGAGGGTGCAAGTGTCCAGGAATTTATCAATTCCTTCTAGATTTACTGGTTTATTTGCATAGAGGTATTTGTAGTAATCTCTGTTGGTAGCTTGTATTTCTGTGGGATTCGTGGTGATATCCCCTTTTTCATTTTTTATTGCATCTATTTGAATCTTCTCTCTTTGCTTTTTTATTAGTCTGGTTGATGGTGTATCTATTTTGTTGATCTTTTCAAAAAGCTACCTCCTGGATTTATTGATTTTTTGAAGGTTTTTTTTTTTTTTTTGCCTCTCTCTCCTTCAGTTCTGCTTTGATCTTAGTTATTTCTTGCCTTCTGCTAGCTTTTACATTTGTTTGATCTTGCTACTCTAGTTCTTTTAGTTGCGACGTTAGGATGTCAATTTTATACCTTTCCTTGCTTCTCTGGTGGGCATTTAGTTCTATAAATTTGCCTCTAGACACTGCTTTAATTGTGTCCCAGAGATTCTGGTACGTTGTATCTTTGTTCTCATTGGTTTCAAAAAGCATCTTTATTTCTGCCTTCATTTCATTATTTATCCATTATTATTCAGGAGCAGGTTGTTTAGTTTCCATATAGTTGCTTGGTGTCAATGTGCAAAGATTTCGAGCATTCCTATACACCAATAATAGACAAACAGAGAGCCAAATCATTAGTAAACTCCCATTCACAATTGCTATAAAGAGAATAAAATACCTAAGCTTACAAATAGCAAGGGATGTAAAGGACCTCTTCAAGGAGAACTACAAACCACTGCTCAAGGAAATAAGAGAGGACACAAACAGATGAAAAAAAATTCCTTACTCATTCTTAGGAAGAATCAATATCGTGAAAATGGCCATACTGCCTAAAGTAATTTATAGATTCAATGCTATACCTATCAAGCTACCAATGACTTTCTTCACAGAATTGGGAAATTAAAAAAAAAATCTTAAATTTCACATGAAACCAAAAAAGAGCCTATATAGCCAAGACAATCGTAAGGAAAAAAAAAAAAAAAAAAGCTGGAGGCATGATGCTACCGGACTTCAAACTTTATCATAAGTCAATATACTTAAAAAAGCATGGTACTGGTACCAAAACAGAGATATAGACCAATGGCCTCAGAAAGAATGCCACACAACTATAATCATCTGATCTTTGACAAACCAGACAAAAGCAAGCAATGGGGAAAGGATTCCTTATTTAATAAATTTCCCTATTGAGAAAACTGGCTAGTCACATGCAGAAATCTGAAACTGGATCCCTTCCTCATACCTTATATAAAAATTAGCTCCAGATGGATTAAAGTTTTAACATGAGGCCTAACATCATAAAATCTCTAGAAGAAAACCTAGGCAATACCATTCAGGACATAGGCATAGGCAAGGACTTCATGACTAAAACACCAAAAACAATCATAACAAAATAGACAAATGGGATCTATTTAAACTTAAGAGCTTCCGCACAGCAAGAAAAAAAAAAAATATCATTAGAGTGAACTGGCAACCAACAGAATGGGGAAAAAATTTAAAATCGAATCATCTGACAAAGGGCTAATATCCAGAATCTACAAAGAATCTACAAAGAACAAATTTACAAAAAGAAAAAAACAAATGAACAAAAAACCATAAAACCCATCAAAAAGTGGGCAAAGGATATGAACAGACACTTTTCAAAAGAAGACATATATATATATATATATATATATAGCCAACAAACATGAAAAAATGCTCATTATCACTGGTTATTAGAGAAATGCAAATTAAACTGTATTGAGATACTACCTCATACCAGTTAGAAGGACAATCATTAAAAAATCAGGAGACAACAGATGCTGGAGAGGATGTGGAGAAACAGAAATGTTTTTACACTGTTGGTGGGAGTGTAAATTAATTCAACCATTGTGGAAGACAGTGTGACAATTCCTTAAGGATCTAGAAATAGAAATACCACTTGACCCAGCAATCTCATTACTGGGTATATACCATTACTGGGTATATACCCAATAAATCATTCTCTTATAAAGACACATGCACACACATGTTTATTGCAGCACTGTTCACAATAGCAAAGACTTGGAACCAACCCAAATGTCCATCAATGAAAGACTGGACAAAGAAAATGTGGCACATATACACCATGGAATACTATGCAGCCATAAAAAAGGATGAGTTCATGTCCTTTGCAGGGACATGGATGAACCTGGAAATCATCATTTTCAGCAAAATGATCACAAGAACAGAAAACCAAATACTGCATGTTTTCACTCATAAGTGGGTGTTGAACAATGAGAACACATGGACACAGGGAGGGGAACATCACACACCAGGGCCTGGGGGGTGGGGAGGGCTAGGGGAGGAATAGCAGCTGGTGGGGGAATTGGGGAGGGATAGTATTAGGAGAAACACCTAATGTAGATGATGGGGGAATGGATGCAGCAAACCCTGACCATGGCACACATATACATATGTAACAAACCTACATGATCTATACATGTACCCCAGAACTTAAAGCATAATAAATAAATTTTTAAAAATATGATGAAACTTTGAAACAGACACTATTCTCTTTTCAGTAGATTCATGTCTTCCAATTTTCTCATAGTAATATCACAGGGCCCCATATGTGATGCTGAATATGGACACTATTTTTTTAAATCTGTTTTAGTGTTCCCTAAGATGGGAATCCCCAAACCTCGTGCCAGAGAGCAGTTCTGGTCTGCGGCCTGTTAGAAATCAGGAGGCAAAGCAGGAGGTAAACAGCAAGTGAGCAAGCATTACCACCTGAGCTTGCTTCAGATCAGCAGTGGCATTAGAATTTCATGATTGTAAACACTACTGTGAACTCTGCATGTTAGAGATCTAGGGTGTATATTTCTTATGAGAATCTAATGCCTGATGAGCTGAGGTGGAACAGTTTCATCCTGAAGCCATCCCCCTGCCATGTCCATGGAAAAATTGTTTTCCACAAAACCAGTCCCCTGTGCCAAAAAGGTTGGGAACTGCTGCCCTAAAACACAAACCCTAGGCAAAATTTTTAGAGTAACTATTTTATTGATTGTGCAATTCAAAAAATGTTTGAGGCTGTGGAGAGGATAAGACATTAGTAGGGGAAGGAGGCAAAACAAATACAAGGAGTGGCATTGCTAAACAGGTCGGAACACTGGGACAAGCAATTGCTTTGTCTAGTGAGCCATCTTCAAAGGGGTTGCTTCTCTGTTTGTTTACCTTGGGAGAAGCAGGGAGAAAAAAAATCTAAACAGCTTCTCTTCTGCCTTCAATGTTCACCCCTGAGAGCATTAACATTAACTTCTGCAGCATCTTATACTTAAGCAGCAACCAGAAACCCAGGGGCAGAAAAAGAAGAACTTCCAGTGTAGACTAAAAGTGAGGCATTCATAGGGCATATCCAGCAAGGCTCTCAGTCTGTTGAAATGAGATTGGGTACAAGATGGGAATATTACCAGCCATTGAGTGTCACCCCATTTAGAAAGCAAAGCCAGTGTGCAGAAATGATTAATGCATAAACTGAATTTGGTACAATCCATTCATTGTGCACATCAGATCTGCTTACACTGTACTATGATATTTAATCCTCACCTTCAATTCTTCCTGAGGAGAAGTATGAAAATTCAATCACTAAGTATTTTTGTTAACTGTTGCATCCTTAAACAAATATCACACAGACAACTTTTTATGGTGCTATCTAATGAAGCTACAGATGGCCACCTTCAGCTATAATTTTGGTTCTTGCTCAATGGGATGATCCAGACCTTGGATTTAGGATTTATCATCCATAAGTTACTTTGAACTTCTGAGCATGTGTTCTATGCAATTAATAGTTTTGATTATTACTGGATACAAAGGCATCAAGAGAGATTGCAGTAAATCTACTTCATTCCAGAAATATTTCTTTTGCCCTCACTGTGTAGTAGCAACTATAGCGTCTCATGATTATCAAGATAGATGACTCCCACTAATATATTACAAGTGCACCAGGATTAGGAGCTCAAAATTCATACATTTCTTCTCCACTTGGAAAATATCATCTCTAAATTAGCAAAGTCTAAGGTGGATGGAAAGCACCAAATTTTGAACAAGAGAGTATGTTTAAAATGACTGGGAATAATGGCAAGCATGGGATCCCATTTCTATTCCTTGCCTCCCAGACCTATGCATCAGCTGTTGGTTCAGAGCATATAGTGTGCATTAGGAGATAACACCCTGGGATTTTTTCTCTGAGCTGGTTCCTTAATTGAGTCTTCATTCTATCAGTGTAATGAAATACAAGTAGTAAGCCCCCTAAGTCTTGTGATTATCTATTCATCATCATACCTCTTTTGAAATAAAACAGTTTTTTTATTCTAAAGCAATGCCACATGAAATGCTCTGTTGAGATGTCAGGCATTTTTTAAGTCCTCAACTGATGGTATTGATTGAAGAACTATGCAAAAAAATGCAAACTCATGTCTAGAACGTGCATTTGTTCTGATAAGGACAATCACTATCCCTTTCCTGGTGAAAGGGGTCTTGTTTCATTGATCTGTCACCAAGTGGCTGCTTAAACTCCCACAAAGTAGTGCCACATGGAGGACTCTGCAATGATATGCACTGCTCTCAGGCTGGACATTCAGCAATGGTAGCAATAGATCAGCCTTGGTGAAGACTAAAACATAATATTAGCCTCATGCATAGCCGTCCTCCTTCTGTTATGACCACCCTGGTTTTGCGCATTGCAGTAGGCATCCTGCCTACCTTGTTGAAGAGATGCTCCCTGGAGATGGGTTCTCCCTGGTAGAAATTAATATTAGTACACATATCTGCCTATCTTGTGCCCAGTCCTATAGGATCTTCCATATACTTCCTTCCCAGAGTTCTTCATCCTGACTTATTAGTCTTATTCATTTGAGGACTCTGATCATTGAGTCATGCCACTGCCACAACCCAGGAATCAATAGATTATCTGCATCTTTTGTCAGCTCTCAGTTCATGCAAAGTAATGACTGAGTTCACTGCTCAAAGCTCTGCTCGCCAGGAGAAGTTCCCTTTTTGCTGTCTCTAAGGCCAACCTTGAATGGAGCTGAAATGTGGCAGTGGTTCAGTTCAAGCTTGCAATCAACATTTTGGGCTGTCTCATCTGTTAATGACATCAGTTTCTTTCCTTCTCTGATGTTGCATATGTGAAACTTCCTGTCACACATTTTGCCTTCTGTGATTGTATATATTTTGCTTATTTATAATATTTATTGCTTTTCCCTTTAAAAGAAAATGTAAGCTCTATGAAGGATATTTTTTATATTTTTTATTAACTAATAGGTCTTGCTTGCTTAAAAGAACCTGGCATACAGTGCTGTATGCATTCAATAAATTTTTGGTAAAAGAATGAATAGATGAACTCTCCCTATATCCTTTCCGTGCTTCAATTTTGTTCACAGTACTATCACAATGCAACATTATACATTATACTATAATTGTTTTTCAGTCTTTCCCTCCTCCACTAAAACATAAAACACACAAGAGGTTGTCTGCTTTGTTTAAGGCATTGTCCCCTGCACCTATAGAAAAGCCTGCTTTGACAAATATTTGTTGCATTAACTAGCAAATGGACAATGCTTTTCTCATTTCCTGAATGTCAGCAAGTAACATCTAGTGCACTGTATGTTATACAATAGATGCTCAGTGAAAAAGTAGTGATATAAAACAAATGCATTAAAATTCTAAGTGTCTCAAAGGTGGCCTCTCTCAATACTACTCTGATCTTTCAGAATTCAAATTGACAAGACCCAACAAGATAACTTTGCCTCCTTAAACTTGTTCCTCAGGAAGTTTCAGAGGAAAATTCAAATGATTTATCAGCCACAAAGACTAGAAATTGTTATTTATTTTATTTATACACATAGCTTTTATTTCAAATCCTGTCGACTTATAGTTTAAGGTTTCTGTGATTCTTATTACTTTATTTCATTGGGAAAAAATATATGTGTCAGAAACCAATATCTTCTGAAGTGACGTGGGAAGCTATGAGGCTCCTTTGTCACCTTTACTTCACCTCACATGTAGAAAGAATTACATCCCTAAAGGACACCAAATTTTAAAAAACACTGTTGTATTTTATTATATGCATATCTAGAATAGAAAATCTGACAAGAGAACGGCCATGGACAATTTCCCCTATCATTACATGGAAGATGAATATGGAATTAATTTTCATTTTTGACACATTATATTGAGATTTTTAAATTCATTCTCTGTAAGTTGGGTTTGGAAGAAGTCTAATCTCATGGTATCATTTGAGGACAGCTCTATGAATATTTGTGACAAATGAATCTTTTATTTGCCTTGAAAATTATGATTTAATTTGATGAAATGAAAAAAATTTATGGATAATGTTTAATCATGGCTGTCATGTAAGAGCTAAGCTGTCAGCAGGATGCTATGACACCTAGAGTTAGTCACTTCCAGCTGAGAGAGGATCCACACAGCTTCTAACAGCTTAGGAAGCTGTGACTTGATATTCTGGCTCATTTAATAGATTCACTGTGTTTCATGTTCTATATGGATTCAATATTTGAAACCAGCCAGAGATGATTTAATGTTTAATGTCATTATACTCTTTATACTTCTACTTTTTAAAATGAATGCAAAAATATTTTTCCAAAATTTAAAAAGGCCTTAATTGATAGGAACATCATTTTGACCATGAAACTTAAATAGATGCTTTGTTAAATTAATCAACATGTGGTTACTATGATAATGTTACATTCTTAGTCTTTTGCTGGGAACTGTAGAGTTATCAATAATATATAGTTTACGTCCTCTACCCCTGAGGAATTCCTAATGGAGAGAAAAAAGAAACTGACAAGAAAAACTACATAACTCTACAATGTAGTTCATGGAACATACTTACTTGGTAATTTATGTGGCATAGGCTAGGAACCGTAGCACTGATTTTAAGTACAATAATTAAATAAAAGTGATTTAAGACCTATCTTCAGTTGTATAACTTCTAGAAAACCTTTGGGGATACTGACACTAAGTATATGTTTCTCATTTTTGAATCTCTACTATGCTTAATAAAACATTATTACCACCCTATTTATTTTGATGTGTGGATTCATGAATAAAAAATTATTCCTGAACTTGATGTCCAGAGACCTGGGTTCTAGTTATGACTCTACTTCCATTTAGCTGTGTAGCCTCAATAAAGCATTACAGCTTTCTGTGTGACAGGACCGTTATCCACACAATAAAGATATATTTCGATTACAATAAATATTGATTTTTTTGTCTTAGGATAATTCTTATATTGTTGACTTGTCTAATTATTATAATATAAATTCCTCATGAGAATAGTGGATTTTATGTTGCCTTGTTTCCCCATAATACTATTCATTTAACTATTAACAAAGTTTCTACTTGAGTGCTTTCAGTAAGTAAAGGTCAGATAAACTTAAAACTAACAAGTATTTAAAAGTTTCATTCACTCTTTGTATTTGCTGACACTTTGATATATTTTCATTCCTCAAAATAATTTAGTAGTTTGACTTTCAAATATTTTTTCAGGGTCTGAAAATATTTGAGACATTGCAAATATTTTTTTGAGATATCTCAATCCAAACATTTTTTCCTTATAAATTTTATGTAAAGAATATATTTTATTTAAGTATCTTAAAAATATCATTACAGTTTAAAGAATGGTTTATTTCACCAAATTTATCTGTATGACCATACTGAGAAAATAAGAGAAATGAAATGCATTATTTTACTCATTAATCACATGAATTGCCTCCAGCTTTGAATCTCTGTCTTCATTGATTATTGATTTTTGTTTATTTACTTTTGAGACAGTGTCTCAGGGTCTTGCTATCACCCAGGATGGAGTGCAGTGGCACAATCATAACTCACTGTAGCTTCAAACTCCTGAGTTCAAGTGATTCTTCCACCTCAGCCTTAGATTAGCTGGCACCTGGGACCACAGACACACACCACCACTCCCTGCTGATTTTTAAAATTTGTTTGATTTTTAGTAAAGGACAAGGTCTCACAATGTTGATCAGGCTAATCTCAAACCCCTCAGCTCAAGGGATTATCCTGTCTTTGCCTCTAAATGCTGGGATTATAGAAATGAGCCACTGCACCCAGCCTGGCCTTATTTTTTTATTCAGAAACTAAATATACCACTTTGAAACAAGATAATACATCAACTGCTAGTAACATATTTCTTTTGAACAGGTGCTCCTAACAAAACCTGGAAATGACTATACTTTGGCACCTGCTGAGGGTTTGTGCCCTTCAGTGGCATGGCTTTAACTGGAACTCAATAATAGATATTTCATTATCCCTATGTGATAACCAGGATCTAATCCCTTCCATTCTAGTTGCTTCAGATGTTCCACCTCAGAGCAATTGTATCCCAATGGATAATGATCAATTACTCTTCACTCATTAATGTGAAGAGCGGTGTCCTCATATGAAATGAAAAGCTCTCATGCTTATTTTCAATAAACTAACCATGCATGGCAACAAATCACCACTACTAAGGAGGAATCTTTGTTGAATTAGAAGTATTATTTCAGACTTTTGTGCATGTAGAGCCACTGTTGAAAGAAAATCACCTATTGTCATTCCAGATGTCTCACCTTGCTTCTGCAGAATATTTTCAATCTACAGAAAAGAATAAAGAGAAGATAGATCTCTTTAGTATGTTGTTTTTTATGGCTGCCCAATGCTAAAGCAGATTTCAAAAGTTGCAGGCCATTCTTTTTTTTCAAATATAATTAGAGGACTTAGTCAAACATGTATGCATATTGTAGCAGTCAACTATTGCCAGAAATACAAAATTTCAGAGGCACAAAATTTTATTGGCATTCAAAAGAAACATTTGCTTTTTATCTATCCATGGCCAACTGGGACAGCTCATTCAAATCCCGCCCTTGGAATGGTTCCACAATTCCACTGGATGGCTCTTCTACTTCCAGATCAGAGTCCACCTGAGCTTGGTTAGGGAGTCTTGGCTTCACCTAAGTTAATTATGCCTGAAGGGATAGCAGCTATCCCAGGGTAGCTTTTCTCACTGCTGATAACAAAAGAGCAAGAGGGAAGAATGAGATGTCTTTGAAGCCTTAGGCTAAAAACAGGTGCACTTTCACTTCCAGCAACATTTTGTTGTTGTTGTTGTTTAAAAAGAAATCAAATTGAACAGCAATGAAGCAAAGGGATAGGAACATGTATTCTAACTTTAGTGGGAGGAACTTAAAGTGAATGTATATAGTGTTTTATAAGGTTTAAAGATTTTCCGATAAAAAGAACAAATCATAAAAACACTCTAATAGGTGAAGACAAAATTGTCGGTACTTACAACTCCAAATTTTCCAGTCAGGGTCACCTAGGAAGTTGCATCAAGAGAAAGGGTAACAGGAAGCTGAATCTGTGGGGGGCAATTTATATATAACAAGTATAGTGGATTCAGCTAGGTTTCCCAGGATCCCTGTGCACTGGCTCACCTGAACAATTTCTCAGGCTCCAGGGCTTAGGGCGTGTGTCTAGTTGGTTGATACTTGGTCCTGGGGCAATTGAGCGGCGTACATAGTGGCCGAGAGTGTGAAAACTCAGTAAGAGCTTGGGGAGTGGACTTCATCAACTGCCAAAAAGGAGAACTGAGTTGCCTCTAGCTGGGGCCTCATGACTGGGTCCAGACAGTGACTGAACAATAGCAAATCTGTGTTATAATCTACCCCTTAAAGTCTTGGCATCAGTTGTGAGCTTGATTATTTGGTATATTTCAATACGCCAATAATCAATTTCCATACGGCAATCTGCTGCCAAATAGCAGGAAAGACTTTCACAGAATAGAGTATAAAATGTTCCAAGAGCGTAGAAAACATTTTATTATTGGAGTAAATAGGGGAAAAACATGCAGAAGAATAAGGAGTCCTTGTAGGCCAGTCCACCACCAAGATCTCCATTTTATGGCACTCGTAAGGAAACAGCTGGTATCTCTAACAATATCTTGGTGGAGTTGTAAAATGCTTTAAAAGTATCAGTTATGTGATTTTATGATAATAATATCTCGATATATCCTTGGATCAAAGTGGCAGTTCCAGTTGTTTCGTGTAGAGGGAATAAACTTAGTAAGGTATAGGTAAAGGCTAGTGACATTTGTTTGAAACCAAGGGAAGAGGTGGTCATGGTCACATTCAGAAATGCAGAGTGGGAGGTCATGGTGGTAAGCTGAAGTGGGAAAAGTAGGAGAAGGCCCTGGGAAATGGGAGTTCACTCCCCAAGAGAGTCAGTGCTTAGACTGATATGAGGTAGTTGCCTTCTGGGGAACGTAATAATCTTCATTAATTTTTAGAAAGGCACAGATGACAGTACTGCTACAAGTTTTCCTTAACACATAGGTGTTTAGGAGTGCATGTTTTTACAGAGAGCATGAGTACACATGCAGGTCAGACATCTAAATTCAACACAGCAAAGGGAATTGGGAGCAATATTTAAAATTAGTGTTACACATATTGGGCCCCAAATTTTTAAAAAATTAAATCCTGGGGCAAGATATAGATGCATTTAGGAATTCCTTTGTCATTTTGTAACTTATATAGGAGTTCTTTGATAAGACCATTTAGGTCTTCCAATTAAATTAGTTGCCTGGGACCTATCTGGGAGAGAAAAGTTCCATTGAATGCCTTTTGTAGGAGCCCACTATTGTGTATTCTGGGATGTAAAATGTGTGGCTTTGTCACTATCAGTAATGTCTGACACTTTAAAGGGAATAAAAAGTATCCCAGGAAGATACTGTATTGTGGGCTTAGTATAAATAGCAACGTGTGTAACCTTGATTTATATTTTGGATACTTGTGAGGCAAAAGATTCTCAAAGTTCTGTAGGGGGCAACTCTTAGGCAGTGGTTCAAAAGTTTGCAAAAATGTACAGATGGAGCCATTTGCTGACCATGGTTTCTAATGTTAAGATGACTATTAGTTTGGCCAAGTGACCTAACCCTTGGGTTTCAGTCTTTATCTGGAATATTCTGGGTAAAAAAAGGAAAGCAGCAATATTTCCCGGTGGTCCATCGTGTATGACAGAGACAATGCTATTGTACATCCTACAAATTGCTCTTCCTCAGTTAATTATAAGTGGCTCCCGATATCCAAGGGGCTTGGAAGAAGGGTAACCTTCTCCAACACTATGGCACCTGGGAAGTGACTGAGGACATTGGAGTCAAACCCCTCTTGCAAGTGGAATATACGCATGGGCCCAGATGTGCTCCATTCTACATCAACAAGTCACTTGTAGCTATGCCCACCTTGTCCAGTTCTGCTTCTGTGACTCAAAGCGTGATTGGCAGCTGGATATGAAGAGTCACAAACTCAAGGTCTATAAAAGCCTCTATTTCCAGGAGATACTACTATGTGGCCAGCATGTTCTTCACTAATGGAGTCTAGCACAAGAATAAGTAGGATTGGCCAATTTGCATAATTTCATGGGCTTGGGGACTTAAGGACAATCTGATCGCTGGCCCTAGGGTGATTTAGGCAGGTACTTACTGGTCGTAAGTGTGGAAACACAATAAGGCAAATACTAAGCTGCTCAAAAAGAGGAACTGACCAGCCTCTAGTTAAAACCACAAAACTGGGCTAAGATAGCATTTCAAATAAACTATATTAGATAGGGGTATGAGTGAACATTTGGAGCCAAAAACACAATCTGCTAGATTGATTCTTCAGTATCTAAATCATTATAGTTTAAGCTGAAGAGTGTGTTGGGGGTGGAGGCAGAATAAACTCATCAAATAACTAACGGTTACTAGGTGACAGAAACTATGTGAGATTCGGACCTGAACATGACCACTGAATAACAGTGAGCTCTTTCCCATTTTTTCATAGCTCTTTTGAAAATATTTTACTGTTAAATCTTGTATACTAACAAAAGTTAACAGGCTTTAAATACACATAATTATAGCCACTTTTAAAGTAATAGATTAATTGACAGCAGTAATTTGCTTCCAAAACCTATCTAAACTATGCTTTTGACCGGGCGCGGTGGCTCACGCCTGTAATACGAGCACTTTGGGAGGCCGAGGAGGGTGGATCACGAGGTCAAGAGATTGAGACCATCCTGGTCAACACGGTGAAACCCCGTCTCTACTAAAAATACAAAAAATTAGCTGGGCATGGTGGCGCGTGCCTGTAATCCCAGCTACTCAGGAGGCTGAGACAGGAGAATTGCCTGAACCCAGGAGGCGGAGGTTGCGGTGAGCCGAGATCGCGCCATTGCACTTCAGCCTGGGTAACAAGAGTGAAACTCCCTCTCAAAAACAAACAAACAAACAAACAAACAAACAAACAAACAAAAAACCCAAAAACTATGCTTTCTTGGCTCATTTTGTTCTGCTTGTACTTTTTAAAATTTCTATATTGTCTGTCAATCCAAACAACTATTACTTGGTAGACTTTAGACTTGCAACACATCTTTATGTTCTTGTAATTAATAACTTTTAAATTTTAACAATTATTTGAAAAATCATTATCTCTTTTATTTGTTTACAATGAGTTACTTAATATAAATTTATATTTTGTTATAATCAAATATCAGAACTGCTTTATTATCTTTTTCACTTAATAATGTTTATTTTACATTTTTCCTTTACTAAATTAATTGAAAAGTTAGGCTTTTACTTACCGAGCATAATTTGAAGATTATATCATTGCATGTACCTATGATTATTTGTATTACAAAAAGTCACATGAAGTCTGTAGGATGTATCTACTTTTGAAGTAGGAAGCATGGGAAATGACAAGCCTTTGCTTGACTTATAATATTTTATTTTACCATGTGTCTAAAGACATATCTTTCTTTAGTTCTATCAGAGACATGGCTTTCTTTAATTCTATACGCTTATTCAAATGTCACAATTTCCAGTAATTCTGGCAAGTATTCCAACCTATCCATCACTTCTTGATACTTTACCCAATTTTCTAAATTTTTTAATAAAATATTGAGTTAAATATATTTCCAAACAAATAAAACATTTATATATTTCAGTTTAAACAAAACATTTGCACTGTGAAAAAAAATGATATATTTGGAACTCTAGTTGTTCTTAACGACCTGAGACTAAGGAAAATTTCAGTACATGGGTATTATTCTCAATACAGAGATGTGCTGCACAGTCCTTCAGGGAAGGACTTGCAAACCAGTTTGAAATTCCTGCTGAGTCTGCCTCAACCACAGACAACCTTCTAGAGGACACACACCTGCCAGGGAAGCTCCATTGGCTGAATGAATGAGACAGAGTACAAAAGCCTTCGCCATTTTGACTTTGTGAGTGTCACTTCCACAGGCAATACTCCATAACTCCTTGCTAGTTTTTCTGACGTTTTGTCAGACCTGCATTTCGGGTTGACTTCTTCCTTAGCCTGACACGCTTTCTGACATCTCTCTTCACATGTACTGAGTTCTAATAAACATCTGGTACCCCATACCCCACTTCTACTTCCAGAGAGCATAATTGGTGACATATCGAAGGAGGGACATTCTAGAGTCTATGCTTATAGTCATAATTCATATCAAATTTCAAGCATTAGCAACCTCAGGAAACTCAAGTGGGTCAGAATATTTTCACTGTAAATCAAATATGCAGAGTTGATGTACAATCATTGACCTTTGTTGGAATTATTGAGAAAGTCCAAAGTCTCTTAGGAACCAGAAAATATGTCTATGGATTTATGTTTATTAATGCATTCATTTAAACATCTGAACATTATTCATTCATTCACTCACTCACTCAATCATTCTTTCAAACACATTTTCTTCCCTGCTTTATGCTGGCTATCTTGTTAAGTGAAGGGATACAGAGATAAATACATGATCTCTGTCATTAAGGCACCTAAGGACGACAGAGATAGACAGAATAAATAATTTACAAAGTATGTGTATTAGAATTAGTTTTAGTGTTTTATGCCTTTTTTGTTTTAGTTTTTGTTTGGCTGCTACATCAAATTACCACAAGAATAGTGGCTTAAAACAACACAAATGTATTGCTTGAAGTTCTGGAGGGACAGAAGTCCAAATTCAGTCTCACCTGGCTAAAGTTAACAGTTTTGTGGGGCTGGTTCCTTCTAGAGGCCTTGAGAGAAGAATCTCTGTTCTTGTCTTTTTCAGTATTCTGTAGCTGTCTGCATTCATTGGTCAATAGCCTCTTCCTTTTATCCCTCCAGTCTTTCTTTCACCTTCATGTCATTTATTACTTACCCTGACCCTCTTGCCTTCTGCTCGTATGGACTCTTGTGATTACATTGGGCCTACCTAGATAACCAGGATGATATTCAAAATCCAAGATCCTTAACTTAAGTACACCTGCAATGTCCCTTTTACCATGCAAGGCAAAATTTCTAGATTCTGAGGATTAGAACATTGACCTGGGGGGCAATTATTCAGCCTACCACACTAATTAACAAGGTGGGTAGAGGCAAGGGCAGGTAAGAAGTCAGAATATTGCTGCCAAGAGCATCCTAAGGCATTGTGGAAGGTGCTGAATAGTATGTCAGTAAACTTCACAAAAATGTAGCTTTTAAGTAGAGTGTTGAAGAATAACAAAATGTTAGTTAGTGAAGGGTACAGCAGAGGTGATGTATACCCTTTACTATGACAGAGTAGCTGCTGCAAAGACATGAAAATTGTAGGAAATAGAACTGTTAATGGAATTCTAGCTGTCAGCCAAGACACATACTTTTCCAACACTTTATTTCTGAGAAAACGCATGTGTCTTAGAGTTAATGAGTACATTTAATGTAGACATTAATTATTTCTAAAATCTTGTTATTAAAATATTATAATAAATATTTAAAAATGTGAATACAGTGTAATTTGATAAACTTGGTTTATATGATGCTAAGTAAATATTGAGACATGAGACCAAAGAACAAAGCGTGTTTCAAACTCATTATACATTGTAACCATGGTAAGGAATTTTTAAACTATACTGGTGATCACACAAAGTTTTTTATTTCCTTGAAGAAGTTATTTCACATAATCTGGTTTTAGTTTTAGAGAGATTACAATGACTGCATGGAAGAGAAGGATGGGAGAGGCACGTTAGTATTATAGACCGCAAAAACAGATGATTGCCGTAATCTGGCAAATATTGAAGCCTGAAGGAAGAAGGTGGTAGACTGCTGATTGAGAGTCAGTGGGACATAGAAATGGTCAATTCTGGTAAATGATTTGTTGTAGGTAATGGGAAGGCAAGAAAAGGTACAGTAATTTCAACAACTCCCTGATTTGGGCAATTAGGAGCATGACTGTACATTTTCTTGGGAAAAGAATTGAGGAACAGATGTAGTTTTTTTTTTTTTTTTTTTTTTGGGAGGGGAATAAATGGATAACAGCATGTATGCATTTTATTTAGTTTTTGAGGCATATGTGAAATATTTAAGTTTAAATATTCATCAGCATTTGTATATACGAAGCCCAGGAATGGGTTTTTAGATGGAGATACAGATTGAGCAATCTTTCAATGGTAATTTAAATCTAAGATGAAAAGCAAACAAACAAAACTGTTCTATATACTGTCAATATTTTGACAACAAATATGTGGGTCTTTCCTACCAACCAGTTGTGACATTCATTGCTTAGAGTTAACACAGATATCATAGGTTAGGGGCTCAGACCCCCAAGAATGCCAACCCTGTACTCATAATTCAGATGTCAACTGAAACTTCAGGGTGTCATCTGTGTTTCTGGTCAACTGTCTCTAAATTGGAGACTTCATGACCTCCTCCTTGGGTTGAATAATTGCCTGAAATAACTCACAGAACTCAGGATAAAAGCTCACTTTCTAGCTAATCAGTTTATTACAAAAGGACACAACTTAGGAACAGTCAGCTAGAAGTAAACTATACAGCAAGGTGTCCAGGAGAGGTGTGGAGCTTTCATGCCTTCTCTCAGCACCTCCACAGGTTTGCCAACCCAGAAGCTCCCTGAATTATCTGAACCCTGTGATTTTGGGTTTTTACGAGGCTTCGTGCTTCAACAATATTGACTAAAACCATTGACACTTGGTGAATAGGTTAGCCTATAGTCTCTCTTCCCTCCCAGAAGGTCAGGGCTTGGGACTAAAATTTCCAACCCTCTAATCACAAGATTGATTCTCCAGGCAACCAGTCCTCATCCTGAGGCTATCCTGGAAACCTCAGCTACTAGTCTTCTCATTAACATACAGGAAAACACTTATTATTTTGAAGATTCCAATAATTTTAGGAGCTTTGTGTCAGATAGTGGAGACAAAGACTAAATATATACTTCTTAATATATCACAAAATCACAAAACCTTAAGCAGTGATGAGACAATATGAAAGAATGGCATGAACACTTCGCTTTGCTCATTTGGGCTGTTCTTGGATCAGCTTTCTCTCTTGTTTTGGAGGACTGTCCAAAATGGATTTTATTAGTCCATAAAAGCTAGGATTTGTCTTCTCAGAAAGAGAGCAGGCTACACCATTTATCAATTTTGTGTATTATTATGAGATGCAGTGTCTTACTTCTCACCATGGTAGTATAAGTTGGACTAACTTTTACTTCCTTACCCACTGATGACCAAAGTTTTGGGCATGTGACTTGGGCTTAGCCCATCAGTTACTCCCACACAAAACTTGAATCTGGAGTTGGAGGCACAAAGAAGAGGAGTTAAGGTTAATTTACAACAAATTTGGTTTGTTGAGTGAGAGCAGCACCGGGACATAGTATGAGGTTTCTACCGTGGTAGGGGCAGAGTCCTAACCATTCCCTGGCCTCCTTTTAGTTTTTTACCTCTTCAAAGTCTGATCCTCTAGTTTGCCATCAGATCTCAAATTCTTAACATTATTCCCATGAAAATCCTTTGCTGCCTCATCTATCTATGTTTGATTTTTCTTCTTACAATCATGATTGGTAAAGAAGATTTATAGAATGAAAAAAAGAAATAGGAGGAAAACTTTAAAGAAATCATTTGATGGTTAGAGAGAATATAGGGACCCTTATATTTGATGATTACTATTAGTCTGAACCTTTTAAACTTTTCTGTAAGAATCCTTTACTTTTAACCTAAAAATTGTGAATTGCCATACTCCCTTCAAACAAAACAGCTTCACATAAAAGAAACAAGCAATGATAGTCTTGGAATTTTCCAAGCTGGTTTGATGAAAAAGTGTAACTGGCACTACTGATTTTATTGCTTGGGAATGCTTTAATCTATTTATAAGTTTGCCTTTACTACCCATGAACATATTGACAAAAGTGGATGCTTTTCCAGTTTAATAAAGAATTTTATATGTGCTTGTGTGTATGCATAAGTACAAAAATGCTTACTTAATATATTTATATTTTTCCAATTCTGAAAGATCTTTATAGACCATAAATATTGATTAAAGTGATACTATTTCTCAGAAAAAATATCGTAATTGTACTGATAATGACAATTTGGCTGAGTACATGGATATTCTGGAAATACTGCTATACAGGATTAATTTGAAAATGTAATCCAGCTTATATATCATTAAACCTTTTTCTTCAATAGTACAAAGGTCCATTTTCATATTACAAAGATTAAAACACATAATTATCATGTTGTTTTAAATGGAGATGAAAGATTTCCTGGATAAAACATAAAAAATATGAAATTGAAATATGAATTATTTTATTTTCATGAGAGTGTCAAAATACAATATAAATTTTCAAGTTTAGTAGATCATGATGAGATTTTTGCCCATAAATAAACTTTTGGGTTATTTAATACAAGTACATAGACATCTAATCATTCATTTATTCACTTATTCTGCCAATTTCATTTTGTGCCTTTCATGTGGCAGTAACTGCGTTAAGTATAGAAAGATACATAATACACAGATTTTTCCAGTGAAGGGCTCAAGGTTTCAGTTGATGGTAGAAATTGACTCAGTTATAAATAGGTATAAGGCAAAATAGAGAATGAATGTATAGTCAGAAAATTTAAAAAAATCTGAGTAAGAAACTGTAATATGAAACTTAAATGGTTAAATGGATTGTATTAGTTCATAAAAGCTAGAATCTGTCTGCTCAGAAAGAGAGCAGGCTACACCATTTATCAATATTTTCCTACTTAAATTTCAAAATAATTCACATTTATTAGACTAGAAATAATATATTAGCACAAAGGAAACTTAGCATGAGGAAAAATGCTTAAGAATTATAAAGTATTATTCAATCACAAAGCTCA
Organism: Callithrix jacchus; assembly: GCF_049354715.1. Taxonomy (NCBI): domain Eukaryota; kingdom Metazoa; phylum Chordata; class Mammalia; order Primates; family Cebidae; genus Callithrix; species Callithrix jacchus. The sequence continues at coordinate 113,691,856 of NC_133507.1, forward strand.
ATGACCTAAAAGGTAAAGTGCAAAGAAAGCAAAAGGCAGGTGACTGAGAAGGTAATAATACTTAAGAGAAATATTCCATCAATTTGTAGGTGCCCTTGAATGCTCACACTCTTATGTTTTTGCCATGAGCAATAAGCTGGAGACTCTATTTTTTGTTCTTTCTATCAAAACAAGACTGATTTTCTACGTTATAATTCCCATTGCCTTAGAATTTCATTACTTGAGTTATAGTAGTTAAGCAAGTCTTTTAATTATAGCACAAAATGCTCTAGTTACAATAGTTTAGGGAATATATTAATCATGCACTGACATTTACATATTTAAATGTCTTGTGCTTCATACACAATTCTAAAAAGAGAAAAGAGGTTTTTTGACAACACTTCTTAACTGAGTTACTTTAAATAAGGTGATTTTAAGAGCAGTATCTGTTTTTAACAAGCATCAAAACATATTGGTGGTGACAAGTTTTATGAAAATATTTAGAATAAACATTAATTGTCAATTTAATTTTTTTAGATTTAATAAGCAAATTTCAAGAATAAAAAATCATTTGTTGAATTAAGCTACGAATTTTAAAAATCTACTTAATATTTACATTGACAGTCTATATTTAAATGGAGAACTAAATACTCAGATTTCATAATAAACAGGGAATGCTTTACATTCAATTCGTAATTCTAATGTAGTCAAATTTAAATATAATATAAAAGCTGTGTAAATAATTTCAAATTTACATAATGAGGCAAATGAAACTGAGCACTGTGTATGCGCGTAAGTGTATACATGTGTGTTTTGGATGCTTTTTATTTTGCTTTGTTTCTCCTCAAAATCAATAGCAAATATCAAAGCTTTCAGATTCATTGATGTATTAACATTTCAGATTTCATTTCCATGTGTAAACAATTTGACTGAAAATTTGTAACTGTGTTTTATTTTAGAGATTTCTGGTATTTTAAAAATTCTTGCTGAGCCACAAATATTGCCAGGCTTTGTCACAAGTTTTTTTGTTTTTGAGATGGAGTTATCACTTTGTCACCAGGCTGGAGTGCAGTGGTGTGATCTCAGCTCACTGCAACCTCCGCCTCCTAGGTTCAAGTGACTCTCCTAGGTTCAAGTGACTCTCCAGCCTCAGCCGTATGAGTAGCTGAGACTACAGGCATGCACCACCATGACCAGCTAATTTTTGTATTTTTAGTAGAGACGGGGTTTCATCATGTTAGCCAGGATGGTCTCAATCTCTTTATCTGCCCACCTAGGCCTCCCAAAGTGCTGGGATTACAAGTGTGAGCCACCATGCCCAGTCTCTCACAAGTTTTTAATGTTCTATTTTAATGCAGAACCTAGATAAATCCTAAGATAAAGACATTTCATATATGGTACAGTTGTCGGAAGAAATGAGAGTCTTATAAATAACTTTAAAAATTGTGAAGAAGAAAAGAACATAATCCTAAGCAGTTTGATTTAAATATATATTCTTAATAATACCTACTTTTGTGAAAACCAAAATATTGAAACATAGATATGGCTTTTCATTAGTGACTGACATAATATATTGTAATTATTACTATTTTTATTGAATCAGCCAACTATATTGATTGAATGCTTTGTATATCCTAAACACTATGCTAAACACTATACCAATATTACCTGATATAATCATATTAATATTTATTATTTCACTTTTCATATGAAAAAAATGAAGCACAGATTAAGACACAAATCATACCTCTATTGCTTATCAGCACGAGGATTTGAATTGAGACATTCTGATCCAGAGAAGCTTTTCCATGAAGCTTGTAGTGGGGAAAACAATCATATTGCCTGTACTCAATTGTATAAATATGTGTTATTAGTAGATGATTCTGGCTGATTCAACAGAAAAGAAATTTATTCAAAGGACATCACACAATTTTCATACAAGTTAAGCATACAGAGGAATCAGGAGAGCAGGGTTAGTGCAGACCAAAGTCCAAAACCACTGCCAAAGTGGCAGCCTGGAGAGCAGCACAAATTTGCTTGCCATCACCTGCCATGAGATGCTTGTGTTTGGAGCCTTGAACTTGACTTACAATGCCACTGATATCAGCATCAGTGTTCTCTGTGTACTAGGAAGTAGACCTTGTGACTGTTGTTGAACTCAAAAGTCAAATGTCTCTGCCATGAAATAGATACCTAATACAGAAACTGCTTACTCATTCATTCTCTTCCAAATTATATGCTTAAATGGTTCTGTCAGCTGAAGGGTGACTAGAGTTTTCTGTTTCTCCTTGGTACAGGCAGAATTTATAAAGCTTGCTATTTATTACCCTAAAGATTAGGAGAATATTCATTTGGTATTTCATTGCCACAAGGTTGAACAAATCAACATTCAACCCCAAGGATTCAGCATTGTTTTGTTTTCTTTTGGGACACCTCTGCAAGAGTTCAAATTTTAGTTTTACCCTTGTATGAACATGTTTATAAATACCACAGATTCTCCACTGACTGCTTTCATCCTATCTTCTATATCTATGTACAGTACTTAGCATATCATCAAAGATTATGTTACAGAATCTCAAAATTAGTAACTACGAATTGAGACAGTGTTACACAGCACACTAATATCTAGTTACTGGATTATTCCAAGGAAAATAGTTAGAGATATTAAATGATATTTCTAACCTTTAGATGAGTATTTTCTTTTTTTTTTAACCTTACATCCTGCTTTAGACAAGCAACATACTCTCAGAATCTGCTCCTACAAGGGTCAGAATATTTTCTTCCTGTTTTTTAAGAAACAAATTCAAATAACATTGCAAGCTTCAGAGGAAAGTTCAAGTTCTTTTATGGTATTGTTTAAATATTACAGCTGAGGAAACTGAAGACAGAGAAATTAAATGCCTCAGCACTTAGTCAAGATTTACAATGAACTCTTCTCTACTAAGGACTAACCAACAGGGGCTTCATTTGCACCAAAACCATGAAGATGGCCCAAGTCATCTTTGAGAAGTAGTATAAGCATCAAAGGAATGAATTCCACAGGAACAAGCATGTGGGCCACCCAGCAGGAAGATCCCAGCAGGAAGTTCCACAAGAAGACAACACGCTATGTCTTGCATTGAATGAAGCAGGTTCAGAGAGACCTAGCAACAGCTATTTCCATCAAGGTGCAGAAGGAGAGCTCACTGAAGTAGATCTTCATGCAAAACAAAACAAAAAAAATGTTTAAGCCTTTGGACTTTGGCAGCCTGTCCAAACTGTGGGTCACTCTGCCTACAACTGGGATGAATTTCAAAACACCAGTTGGAGCCCGTTGAACCTTTCTGCTATTCTGTAATATTTTTAGTAAACCTGGACCAACAACAACAATAAAAACAGAATGGAGGAGAAGCCGAATCTCTTGGATCACAGAGTAGGTCCTAATACTCCTTGCTGTCTGTCTCAGTGCCCAGTGGGAGAATAGTCAAAACAATGTTCACTGATCACTAACAGCTCGGGATTGTAGCTCCCAGTGAAAGCTCAGAGAACGAGAGGATGCCACACTTTCAGACGAATTTTCGTCGCTCATGGACCAACAGATTTCTAGTGGAGGAGCCCCACGGGTCGCCAGCGTGACTCTTGTGGCCGGCGCAGCGGTTTTACTGGTGCCATGGTGCGGCAGCTCTTCAGGCAGAGTAAACGGAACTGGTTCCCTTATTGACTGGTGTTTGGAGCTCCAGGAAGGCAGAGCCGCTTGTTGCGGACTCAAGAAGGAAGCCAGACCAGAGATTCCTGGGCAGAAGAGCACCATCAGTCTTATCGCTGCTGTTTTGGCCGGCGCAGTGGGTTGCTTGAATCCCAGCACTAGGAATCAATAAATTGGACATCGACTCAGAAACCTAATTGGAAAGGCGGTAATTGTAAAGACGACAGATGGATAAATTTATAATAAAGGGAAAAAACCAGCCTAAGAAGGCCGAGCATACCCAAAATCAGAACCCCTCTCCCTCTACAGGGGATTGCAGTTCCTCATCAGCAACGGAACAAGCCCTGATGGAAAAGGACTGTGTTCCATTATCTGAAGTAGGCTTCAGAAGGTGGAGATAAGAAACTTCTGGGAATTAAAAGAACTTGTTCTAACCCAGTGTAAAGAAACTAAGAACTTTGAAAAAAGGTTTGACGAAATGCTGAAAAGAATAGACAATATAGAGAGGAATATAAATGAACTAACGGAGTTGAAAAATACAACACGAGAACTTAGTGAAATATGCACAAGTTTAAATAGCAGAATGGATCAAGCAGAAGAAAGGATATCAGAGGTAGAAGACCAACTTAATGAAATAAAACAACAAGACAAGAATAGAGAAAAAAGGATGAAAAGGAATGAGCAAAGTCTCCAAGAAATATGGGACGATGTGAAAAGACCCAATCTACGTTTGATTGGTGTACCTGAATGTGATGGAGAGAATGAATCCAAGCTGGAAAATACTTTTCAGGATATTATCCAGGAAAATTTTCCCAATCTAGCAAAGCAGGACACTATTCAACCCCAGGTAATACAGAGAACACCACAAAGATATTCCTCAAGAAGAGAAACCCCAAGGCACATAATCGTTAGATTCACCAGGATCGAAACGAAGGAGAAAATACTAAGAGAAAGGCCAGGTTACCCATAAAGGAAAGCCTATTAGACTTACAGCAGATCTTTCAGCAGAAACCCTACAAGCCAGAAGAGAGTGGGGGCCAATATTCAACATACTTAAAGAACAGAACTTTGAGCCTAGAATCTCATATCCTGCCAAACTAAGCTTCACAATTGAAGGAAAAATAAAATCTTTTATGAACAAGCAAGTACTCAGAGATTTTATTACCACCAGGCTTGCTTTACAAGAACTTCCGAAAAAAGCATTATATATAGAAAGGAACAACCAGTATGAGCCTTTCTAAAAATATACCAAAAAGTAAAGAGCATCAACATAAAGAAGAATTCACATCAACGAATGGATAAAATAGCCAGTTAACATCAAATGGCAGTAACCCTAAATTTAAATCGTCTAAAAACCCCAATTAAAAGATACAGCCAAAACCTAATGGTATATGCAAAGATACACAAAGACTCAAAACAAAGGTTGGGAGAAAAATTTACTAACCAAATGGAGAGCAAAAATAAATAAATAAACAAAAAGCAGGAGTTGCAATTCTCACATTTGATAAAATAGATTTCAAAGCAACAAAGATACAGTGGTAAAAGGATCAATGCAACAATAAGATATCTTAATACCCAGATACATAAGACCCATAATGAGATTTAGACTCAATGAGACAGAAAATTAATAAGGATATCCAGGACTTCAACTCAGATCTGGAACAAGTAAACTCAATAAATATTTATGGAGTTCTCCATTTCAAATACACAAAATACTGATCTGCCAATATTAATACCCATTTTTAGAATGAAGCAATATTCCTGTTCTCTTTCCCTCTTTTTCTTCCTCTTTCTTCCTCTCCTTCTCTCCTTTTTTTACTTTTCAACATCCTAGTTCCTCACCTCTACTCAATACATTCCTCTGAACACCTGATTCCTTAAAAAAAAAAAGTCCACATCTGTGATTCATCTCTTCCTACATGTAGTATGTGTGAATCTTAATATATTGTATATTAAGGATTGGTCTTTACAGATAAACATTAAAACATTGAAGGAATTCCTTGGTTTGACTTATCAAAATCATATTAAGAAAATACTAGAAAATTATAGCCATTCTTTCCAATTTTGGCTTTGTATTATCACTTGAAATGTGGCTGATAATGATTCACTGATACCCTACAGACAATTCCCATCTTAGAATGGACCACTGAATTGAAGAATTAAATAAAATGGAGGGTTTTCCCTACATGTTTTGTCTAAAGAGCAAAGTAGAAACAACTGTTCATAGACCTTCATTGAGGATTCATGTGCAAAATCAGTACTCCTAAATATAAACAGTGACTTGTCAACTAACTTTACAAATCATGAGCAATATTTGTTCCAGGGAAGCTATTTTTCCACCACACCTCTTATATAGTAAGCATGGAGCCAGTTCAGTTAAAATAATTTAAGGGTGGACAGTTCAGGGTTTGCTGAGTGGCATAGTAAGGAAATCCAGCAGAACATTTACCTCTCTTTATTTCATAGCATCAATGGACAAGGCTGGCAGATCCCAGAATGCTGAACAGACATTTTGTCTCCTATGGCCTTCCAATTTTCACAGTGGGTTCCAACACTTTAGGTCAAACCAAAATAGACCTGGTAGAAAAATGCTGGTTGGAATAGCCTAACAAGATTGTGATTGTTTGGCCTAATTTTTTTAGGACTTAAGTAATTTTATCATGCCTATCTTGAGGGCTGGGAAATCTGAATGTTAGGACACCAAATATCTCCAGAAAACAAGTTTTACATTTGTGATAATGCATAATAAGCCTTGGGCCACTCCAGGCCACATTAATAAAAAGCTAATGGTAAAACAATAATGAGGAGGAAATGTCAATGCCGCACAAACTTGTTGAAACTAAAATATTTCTCACCCCATCAGGCTTGTTGCATTTGACACTTCATGAAATCAGCCAAAGTAGAACTAAAAACAGCTCTTGGAAGAGGACTATGACATCAGCAGGTTGGGAGTCTCCAGGGACAGCTAACCCTTTGGAAAATGATTGGAAAGTGTGAAATCTATCAGTTTTCGTAATTAACTCTGACTCCGTAAAAGTAGTTCATATTCACAAGACACAGCCCTGCTCCTAGGGCAGCAAAAAGTGGCAGCAGGCAAGCAGAGGAAAAAAAATCATGAGGCATTTCAGAGTGCACCTTTGTTTCATATAGTACTCAATGCCATATGTTTGCTTTTATTTTGGCCAAGTGTAACAATCTGCTTGAAAAAAAATCTGGAGAAAACAAAGGTGCCTTTGCCAATATCATGTTTCTTTTTGACAAGCCCTAAGATTTCTGAGGGGAATCCACTGTAAATGGGATCAGGTCATTCATTTATGTTGTGTGCAAATATAATTTAAAGATACAACCTTTGCAGAGAGCATGCTTTCCTAAGGGTAGGCACTTGGAGGACTAAGGGTAAAGCATTCTTTAACATCAGTTAGTCAAGAAAGGTGCTCTTTTCATTCTGAAATGCCCTTGTTGCAAGTATTGGGTATATTGATTACATTTACACTTAATGGATATAATCTTTAATTTATAGATGAACAAACCCCACAAGAGCAAAAATTCAAAAGCCGTACCTAAGATTTCATATTTTCTGTGTGATTGCACTAAAAGAGTCCTGCTTGCTTTTTGGCATAAACAATTAACGGAATATTTCCAAGTCTCATTTAAAATGAGGGCCAATTTACAAATTCTTAGCTATGCTTTGGATAATTCTAAAATTTAGTTGGATATTGCCTAATTGTTTTTCTATATACATCTTTGCTAGAATTTCAAAGTTTAAGGATGTGAATTTAGATAATTAGCTGTGCTAATCAACTCAAAAACATTACTTTCCTAAATTTTAGACTATGAAGATCATAAATTCAACAAATATATCCACACATATAATTATAGATTGTTTTTCACTATAATGTTTTCATTTTAACAGAATTGTCTTTGTAATTTTTTTAAAAACTGAAAATTTTAATTTTAATAATAAAATGTTGTTAACAGTCCAGCATTATTTGTATGTGATCATTTTTTTTGTGTATAAGGAGTCTTAAGTTTTGCCCCTTGAAATTTTTTATACATAGTACTGTCTAAAATTACTACATTTTATCTAAAGCATGTATGTTTTTCTATTCACTTTCTATAATTATGGCTAATATAACAAATATTAAGGATTGTGAAATATATGAATTGTTCACATACATAGAGATGAAAAGTCCATATCATAAATCAGGATGCTAGGTGAAATAGCGTTTTTGATTGACAGAGCACTAGGTTAGTAGAAGGTAAGATATCTTGTCCCTAATCTACCCTTAATAACTATGTGGTCATATGTAAGTCAGTGAACCCATCTCAGTCTCCTCATACCTTTTCATCTCTAAAATGAGGATATACTATCAGCTTTTTATTTTTTTGAGACAAAGTTTTGTTCTTGTCACCCAGGCTGGAGTGCAATGGCATGATCTCGGCTTACTGCAACCTCTACTTCCCGGGTTTGAGCAATTCTCCTGTCTCACCTCTTGAGTAGCTGGGATTACAGGCGCCCGCCACCATGCCTGCCTAATTTTTTGTATTTTTAGTAGAGATGGGATTTCACCATGTTGGCCATGCTGGTCTCGAACTCCTGACATCTGGTGATCCACCTGCCTCAGCCTCCCAAAGTGCTAAGATTACAGGTGTGAGCCGCCATACCCCACCCAATACCAGCTTTTCCTCTTTAACACAAGTCTAATACAATCAAAATAATAGAAGAGTTAAAAAAAAATAAAGCAGTGTTAAATCACTGGACAGAATAGAAACAACAAGAATCAATCCTTTTCATACATCCTTTTTTGCAGAATACATAAAATCCACAAATGGCTATCTTCCTTTGTATGGTGTTTGGAGAATTGTGGCTAAGTAACAGATATTTTGCTTGACTGTATAGACCACAAAGGACTGTATTTAAGATGGTTTGCATAGGTCGTTAAATTTATACCTTAGTTCTTACTTTGTATGTTGCATGTTACATTTGTAGTATGAAAACTGGTAACAAAGAACAGAGCAAGAGGAGTAGAATTAAACATCTTCTAAAACCTATGCACAAGCAGGCTTTTGAGAAACTCTGCAACTCTACATGAACAGGATAGTTAGTAAAGCATACTCCCAAGAAAGGTGGTTATGCATTGCAGTTTGAATCAGAAGAATAGAGCTATAGCAATCTTCATTCTATAGTAAGATTAAAGAGCCTGGTTTATATTAAATTATAGCAGATTCATTAAGATTTAAAAACTTACGTACACCTTGCCATTCTTCTTACTGACAGATTTTCAAGAGGTAATGTATCACTGCCTTTTATAATTTTGTTAAATTGCATGAACAAAGTTTCCAAAAAATAACAGTAATAAAAAGAAACATGGTCGGGCATGGTGGCTCATGCCTGTAATCCCAGCACTTTGGGAGGCTGAGGTGGGTGGATCACCCGAGTTTGGGAATTCAAGACCAGCCTGACCAACATGGATAAACCCTGTCTTACTAAAAATTCCAAAATTAACCAGGTTTGGTGACACATACCTATAATCCCAGCTACTCGGGAGGCTGAGGCAGGAGAATTGTTTGAACCCAGGAGGGAGGGTTGCAGTGAGCTGAGATCGTGCCATTGCACTCGAGACTGGGCAGCGAGAGAGAAACTCTATCTCAAAGAAAAAGAAAATAAACATATAGTAGCACTTAATAAGCCAGGGACTGTGCAAATGTGTTACATGCTTTTAATCCATGAACTAGTAAATTGCTACTAGTGTCTCTATTGGACATGAGAGGGAACCAGATGGAGTTGATAAACAGCAGAGTCAAAAGTTAGATTTCCTGCCTTATATTGCCTCAATCTCACAGACATCTCTGCTACCACACGCTATCAAATCTCGATCTGTGGCATAAGAATTGAACTTGTGGCACACTGGGATTCTGTGACAGAATTCTGGCAGAGAAAACAAATACTTATTTATTCTTACAATAAACCCAGCATTTTACAGGTTCTATTTTCAACTACGAATTATTGTTATCTATATCTTTCATGTAAGGAAATCGAGATTCAGATGAGTTTCAAAGTGCTAAAATGAGTTTCTCGTTGACCAAAACTGGATTCCCACGCATGTGTCTGATTCCCAGGCTCTAGGACTTAACTTGCCATTCTGCAACTTCATGTTGCTGCATTGTAGGGAAGGCCACTGTCAGGTCTGTGGTGTTAACTTCAGATCAAGCTTCTTTTTGATTCACAATAACCACACACTTCTGGGTTGGGGCTTTGTTATCAGGTTATTTTACTGGTCAATAGAGCACTTCTAGAAATTTGAGTAGATAGAAGAGGAAGTAGCACATTTCTGAAAATGTACCTTGCCCTTCAAGTCACAAGCATGCCTATCACATGGCTAGCAAGAGTGGCTCAGAATATGTAGAGTTAAGAATTTAAAGTAAATTGATGTAAGAGGTGAAAGCTTCAACTAAAAGCTTATATTGCATCAACTGAAATGCAAAACAATTGGAACATTTTCCAGGCATCCTTGTTATTTATTTGTCTCTCTTTCCTTGCTTGTCTACTTCAAAAGTCATATGGCATGGTGACTAGAACTGTCCTGCCAAAGAGCTTGTCAATGTAAGATTTCTTTCTTTGTAAACATTCTACCTTGGGGCTTCATTTGTAATCAAAAGAAGTACTGTAACCTGTCAAAAAAGCTACCTATGACAATATATTATCTGATGGCAACCTGCAGCAAGGTGATGGCAACAAATAAATAAACAAATAATCAGGGAATGAAACCAAGCAGAACTGTCAGAGAAATGGTGAGAAATCACACTCCGAAGAATACAGCTATACAGTAATAATTATAATAAAAAGTCACTCAATCCAAAACGTCGCTGGGTGACTTATTTGTCACATGTATAATCAGTGGAGATGTCATTGAAGCACAAGGCTTGAGTCAATGTCTAGACAGCTAATTGATTCATTTTTATCGAAATTTTACTTATTTTGAATGCCATCCTTGACCATCTCTAATTTTTACTTGAATGTTTATTTTTCAAAAATACCACTGTATATTAGATTTAAATGTTCTTGTCTTTGTTTTTCTTTTTTATCTATATTGTATGATTTTTATTTTTTTATCCAGTGTCCTTAAGCTTCATCACTGAACAGAAATATACAAAAATCCATTCATTTATTCCTACCCTAATTCTTGTAAAATAAGATTCATTTTTATAAGATGAAGTCATTCTTATGACTCATTCTCTATTACTTTTAAAACAACTCAATATTTTTCCTCAAAATGTGATGGCATTATTAGATCTGTTATTGGCAATATTACTGTGCTTTGTTCATTTTGATAAGATAATCAAGCATTAATTTATGGAAATAATACAAGTGAAGCATATATCATTGATTTTTTTCTATAGCAGAACTTTTCCTGTTCATAACTACAGTTATTCTGTCTAAAAGTTGTCATTTTTCTTTTTTCTTCTAGGTGTGCCTTGATTTCACTATATATGTCTAAACTTGACACATTTATTTTACCGTATTATTATTATACACAATCTATAATGTGTCTGAAAACTTTTCAGGTGAATTAAGTATACTGTGTTTAAGTATTTTTCTGGGAAATTAACCCAGGGAATTCAGATGGGCAATGAATTTATTGATATTATTTAGGAAAATATAAATGTATCTTAGAAGAAGAACTACTCCAAATCATGCATGTAGATATGTAGCACAAAAGCAGTATTAATCTAAAAATGAGAAATAATAAGACATTTAAAACTACATATACTAATTTATGAAGTTATTAGTTTTTATTTTAGAAAAAGTGAAAATGGTGTATGTGTATCTAATTTATAAACAGTCAGTTATCAAGATTATATATAAATATGTAGCTTTACAAACAGCATAATTCAATGAGACATCTTGAAATTCCATGTACTGTAATACGTCAAATAAAAATGTTAAAAGACGTTATAATACTTAAACAAATAAGAACAAACTCAGGAATCACTCACCCCAATTTGCATCTACAGATTTATTTCTTCTCCTTTTGTTAACTGAAATTTCTCAAAGATAAGTTCTCATTTACAATCTTGACTTCCATAGTTTTCCTTCTATTAGGAAAAATCTACATTTATGTTTTTCTCATTACGACATGAATTATTATTTTTGGGCGATTTTGAAAAAAATGTTGAAAGGTATAAAGTAAAAGGACCAATTAAAAGGCCAGCCATCTCACTCTATCCAGTGTTAATGACAATAAAATATGTAACTGATATTATCACATATATTAATAGAAATCTACCTTCCTGCTGGATATTTCTCATTTAAATTTGGCCATATTTCAAATTAAAATATCTGATTCTCATTATTAGTTCAGTCCAAATTATAATTAATGAAAGATAAAATTTTTATTCATTTTGCAACTCACCGTCTTCAAGTCACAAACCTGTATTTCACTAGTTTCTTTACATTTCCCATTGTATAATCAATGCCTCTTTTCAATTTCTGCTGCTAGTGCATTGATTCTGGGCCTTATCATTTTTTGCCTGAACTTTTTAATTACTTTCAAATAATCATTATTACTCTTCTGGACAGTATTTCCAGATTTTCCCAGTGAAAATTAGTACTGACCTGGTAAATATTAACATGTTTTACAAAACCTACTACATGGTGGTAAATATTTATGCTATACTTTTCTTGAACACCAGAATGTGAGTTCTACATACAAAAGGAAAAATGCCTTTTTACATTATTCAAAAGCATGGCTCAGTGTTTGGGACATAAATATTAAGTGGGTAGTAGATTTATGTTGAATGAATTTAAAGATGGATGAGAAGGTGGAGAGTTTGGAATTCATGTGAGATCAAGTAGTGAAAATAATGCATTGGAATAAAAATAAGAGGTTTAACAGAGCAGATGTTATATGTTTGAACCAAGATGTCAATAGTAAGTGCAGATTGGTGGGTAGAAACACTAAAACTGACACAGAGGCAAGTAATCCGAAAAGTAACATACCTTATTAAAAACGAGATTTGTAAATTCACATATTCATTAATTCAACACATTTTATTGTGTATTTATTGAGGGTCAAACAATTTAAGTGTTGAGAATGACTTAAAATAAAAGATTGTCATGAATAGTAGTTATTAATACATTCCAATTAGAATAGAACTGAAAATTAGCCAACAAATAAATATTTGTATTATTGTATAAATATTGTAGTATGCCCCGTGACATAATGCTATGAAGAAAAATAAAGTGCTATGGGGAAAAAGAAAAATAAATGGTTTGCATTAAACACAGAAGGATCAGGAAGAGTCTTTCTGATAAGTGACATTTGAGCAGAATACTGAAGGATGTGAGAGAATGAGCTTTGATAAAACGTTGAAAAATACTGTTCCATGGGGAATAGCAAATACAATGCCCTGAGAGGAGAGTCATTTGGGGATGTTCATGGAAAACAGCAGGGGTCTGTTGTGGCTGGAGCTGGAGATGGAGAATGATTGTAGTAGACCAGTGAAGAACCAATATCTTATACAGTCCTCTTATACAGTAAGGTTTTGGAGTCTGAATGAAAAACTGTTCTACCATTTGAGAGCAGTGAAGCGACAGGTTCTGACTTTTCCTTTAGGAGCCTGACCGTAGGAGCTCTGTGGAGAATAAATTCTAGGATACTGAGTTTGGAAACAGGGAGAGTAACTGGAAGGTATCCTAACAAATCAGAAAGGAGATGGTGTTTCTAACCAGTGGTAGCAAGGAGGTGAAGAGAAACTATTAGATTCAGGATATACTGTAAAGGCAGAGCTGATGGAATTTGCTGGTTAATTAGATGTGGACTGGAAGAAAAGCAATAGCTCTACCATTCTTAACTGGAGCATCTGGAAAAATACTGTTTCCATTTATTCCCACTTTGGAAGAAGCATATTTGGGTAAGGGTGATCAAGTTGTTGGTTTTGGACATATTTAGTTTGTCCTATGAGATAGGCAAATGCCTATGAGATACCAAATAGGAGTTGCTGAAAATACAGTTAGTGTCTGTGCATGGTGGCTCATGTCTGCAAGCCCAGCCCTTACGGACATCAAAGTGGGAGGATCACTGGAGCTCATGAGTTTGTGATCGGCCTGGGCAACATGGAGAAACCCCATCTTTACAAAAAGTACAAAAATTAGCAGGGCATGGTGGTATGTGCCTGTAGTCCTAGCTACTGAGGAGGCTGAGGTGGAGGATTGCTTGAGCCTGGGAGGTGGAGGTTGCAGTGAGCTGAAATCACGTGACTGCACTGCAACCTGGGCAACAGAGCCAGACTTTGTTTTGAAACCAGAAAAAAAAATACGAGTAAAAAATAAAAAGAAAATATAGTTAGAAATACAAGCCTGGATACAGGAGAGACACTTGGGCTGAAGAACTGTGGAAGACTTCAGCATGTACTTGAATAAATAAAAGCAGGAAAAGCAAAGGAAATGCTAAAAATAAACTAGAGTAGACAGGAATGTACAAAGTTCTAGGGCAGGTGTTGGCAAACCATAGCTTGAAGGCAAAATCCACTACCTGTTTTTGTAAATAAAGTTCTACTGGAACACAAATATGCTAATTTGTTTCCATATGGTCTATGGCTGATTTCACACTAGAATTGCAAAATTAAATGGTTGCAACAGAGATTTTATGGCTCACCAAGCATAAATCATTTATTATCTGGTCCTTTACAGAAAAAGTTTACTGACCCCTGATCCAGGGGAAGGTAGTTAACATAATAAAATTGGGATAAATTTTTACCGTGTTTTTCCCAGTACAGCTCTGGTTTATACCTACTATCTCAGGCTAAATAAATGACAGACTTTTTCTTTCTTTCTTTTTTAGATGGAGTCTCACTCTGTCAGCCAGGCTGGAATGGGATAGCATGATCTCGGCTCACTGCAACCTCTGCCTCTGTGGTTCAAGCGATTCTCCTGCCTCAGCCTCCTGAGTGGCTGGGGTTACAGGAGCACTCCACCACACCCAGTTAATTTTTGTATTTTTACTAGAGATGGGGTTTCACCATATTGGCCAGGCTTGTCTCAGACTCTTGACCTCAGGTGATTTGCCCACCTCAGCTTCCCATAGTGCTGGGATTATAGGCCTGAGACACCATGCTGGGCCTAGGGGCAATATACTATACAATCACCGAAACTAAGATTAAAATAAGAAAAATTACACCCAGAGCACAACACTTAGTTCTATACCAATACATTTTATTTTGGCTAAATGGCAAGAAAATGTAAAATGATATTTAATAATAATCTTAATAGACTTTGCATTAACTAATTCTTTTATTAAATTTAGTCAAATGCTGACTGTGTCTGTGTGCTACATTATAATAGAAAAGAGGGAAAACAAACTCTAAGTTAAGTCACACAATAATGAAAATTAATAATCTTACGGTTTTTACTTTGGAAAGCTTGTATCATTTTGGTACTGCGATGTAGCAACAGAAAACAAAATCAAGATGATTGTGGCTATATCAGATAGACTCAATTACTCAATTACAATTTAGAATAACTTGAACTATATAAATTAGCCTTCGATTTATTGAAATTCAGAATCTCAGTCTTTCATTTCAAATTATTCCTGTTATAGTATGTGGGACAAATTGAGAATTCTGTGTGTGTTATTAGATTTATTTATGAATTTCCCTTCAAACAGCTACCCCAGACAATAATTTCTACTTCCAATGTAAATATATTTGTATTAATTTTGTATTATATTTTAAGACAAATGAGAGATAAGCTAAGCAAAATTTAAAGTTTTACAATGTACAATAATTTCACATTTTTATCCACACGTATTTTTAAACTTTTGGATGTAGATTGTGTTAGGTAGTTAGATAGACATTAGCAACTGGGAGAGGGTAAGAAAAGAGAGAAGAAAGGCTATCACCAACACAGGCCCTAGACCACCTAAGTTCAGTGCCAGTACTGCCTTAACTCCACCCTAATGGATAAAGTTTGTGGTGGCCAGCACATCCTAGAGATGGAGAAACTAGGACACAGGTAGAAAGCCCCTAAAATGGCGCATGAGCAGTTATACAAAACCATGCCCCTAGGTCACCTCCAAGCTCACTACACCATCATTGTAATAGAATTTACATATGGTTTTTGCCCCCACTCACCATCCTCCTGTGGGTTTTTTTTCTTAATGGATATGGGTAAGAATATGTGCAGTTTTAGTTATATAATCATGAAGTACCAATCAAATGATGTCATCTTGGCAGTCAGACACATCCAAAACTTCAACTCCTTTCCCCAAAACCCCATAAAAGATCCCTGAGTTTTGTAAAGAGGGGTTTATTTCCCTTCAATAAACTTTGCTTTGAGCGGGCACTTTGTGTTAGTTTGCAATTCTTTGCTCACTATCACAAGAAGCAAGATTGTTGGTACAGAGCTCCAGCTCTGTTGATCACCTTGATTAAAGAATCTGCCCAATGCAGAATTCCTGATAACAGTTTAAATTAAAAAATGTATCAACATAATCATATGGCCATACTCATTTAATAGTTTTGAAGGAAAAAGAGCAATGTTTTTTAGAAAATCATATTTTCAAATGTCATGAACCAAATAATATGAAATTTCAGTATATCAAAGGCAGCCAAATCTATAGCAAACTAATTGACCTTCAGCTATGATTTCCCAAAAGATATTTACAAAACAGTTCACAGTATGAACTGGTATAGACACTAATAAATGTTAGTTTTCAAAAACTTACATTGAAGACTATTTTCTTCCAAATGAATTGTGAGAGTTCTGTAAGTCAAGCAAATCAGATCAATGATGCAGCATCATTATATATCATATTGCCTGGTGGGCCCCTGTTGTAAAAGCTGTACAGGAGAGCTAGAGGATAAACTGTTTAATCTTATAATATCATGAGTTTACAGTACCTGGATTATTTGGCAAGAAGCAGAAAGGAAAAATGATAGTGTTGGTCCAAAAAGACAACTAAAATAATGGGTATGTGAAACAAGGAGAGTGATGGTCCATGGATCACTTTACGAGGTATGTTTAGTAATTTTAAACTAATTACATATAAGACAACAATTATTAAAGAGCTATTACATTTTCCTGTGTTGTACAATTTTTCACATTAAATAATTTACATTTGACTTCGAGAAAATAGAACAAAACTTTGGAAAACAGTAAGGTTAGCTTTTAAATTTTATATGAATCTGTAGTTTGGCAGCATTATACTTTTGTATATTTCTATTCCATTTGTTAAAGTCATATTAAACTTTTGTGTTTAATATGTAACAGATGTAATAGAAATATACAATTTTTGCATAATTGAGGGTTTTTTTTCCTAGTGAAAAATATTTCCTGTCCTAATGAAGGTGAAATAATGCTTTCTAGGTAAAATTAACAGAGCATTTCTATTTTTGTTCTGCTTTGTCTTCTCAAAAAGAATATCTTTTTAGTTATATTCACTGTCTAATTTTTATTTACTGTACTCTTTCCTGTTGAATGCATTCAGTCACAATTTTGGTGATGGATATCTTTTAATATAAAAAGATAAACTGGAATTAGATGAGTTAGTAAAGAATCTAGAAGTAAATTAAATATGTAAAACTCACTCATATATAATATAAATAAACATATAGAGCACATAATAGGAAAAATATATTAAGGTAGCATAAATAATCAGAAAATATTATAGGAAATACATGTGTAGAAATATTGATTATTTGAAAAATTATCCAGGTACATAAATATATTTTTTGTAGTATATAAAATAATATAACATGATTTGTTATAAATTGCCTCAAAGGCTTCCTGAAAGGTTAATTTTTAATTTGCTTGTAAATTTTACTTGTTAAAAACTGATAAGGTTTTTTTTAGAAAAAAGTATAGTGAGGTAAAAACTTTGCACATTATTTATTAAAATTATTTATAAAAATTACAATAAATAAATACAAATTCTACTAATAAAAAATGAAAAAATTAGTAACAGATGATTGATAGTTCTGAAGGAGACCTTGGTGCATGTGAAAATTCAGAGTATATATGAATATGTTTCATAGGTTAATAGCAAATGGTTTGGGAACAAATCATTCCCTAATTATTATAGAAGTAGTTTACACTCTTACAAAAAAGACATTTTAAATAACTTAACACAGTAATGTAGAAAAAAATCAAGCCATCATTATCATGAATAAACAGAACATCTGCAGTGTGATCATGTAAAGAGCTGAAAAAACATCAAGCTCAGCATTCTCTTGGACTTGGTATGAATGGGAAATACACAACTATTTTATTAAGCCACTAAGATTAATATATTGCTTTAATTAGTGAAATCTCCAGTAGAATCATGGCTTTGCTAATTTCAGTTAGAAAAATCATACTGTAAGATGAATAAATTCAAAGTGGAAAATACTCCAGTCAAAACAATGTCATCTTATATATGAAATAGTTATCAAGTTATTAAGTTTGTGAGCCCAAAACATTTTAAGTAAACATAAAAGTCCTCTGTGTAGAAGTCACCTGAAAGAGGAAAGTAAAGACCTCAGAAAAGTTAAATTGAATAAAAAATAAAAATGATTGATTATAAAGATGTAATACATACTCCTAAAGTACTAATAATTTAGTATTAGATATTTATAGGGATTGTGTTGCTTATCTATTAAGTTTCACAATTGATTTGTTAAATTTACCCAGATTACTAAAGTTTAGGGTTAAGATTATTTTAGTTATACATTTAATAGAACCAAATTTTATTAGTATTACACATTAGTCTTTAAATGATAAGCTAGTCCTCAGACGGTATTAAATAATCAACTCTGTACTATTATAAACAGTACCGAATCCTCTCTTATATTCATAATTATTTTAAGCTTAATAGGCACTATACGTTCTTTGGGGAAAGGTTTTGTTTCTAATAATTTTGATATTTAAATATGAATAGTTTATATCCCATTCCTGATTGTTCATCAATGTGTAAAATAAACATTCACATTTTTACTGTGCTGTCATTTCCAAGTAAAGAAGACATTCTCAGGCAACATGTGACCAAATCAACAGAAAAGCTTTAACTTACCCTTTGATGTAGAATGATACTAAACCAATATTAAAACTATGGATATCACTCTCAAATAAGTAAAACCAAAATTCACAGTAGTTTGTTTTTTCTCTTTTAATTCCCAGACCACAAATAGTCATTTCACATAACTAGTTAACAGAAATATTACCTAATACTGTAAACTGGAGTATCTGCTTTTCCCCGGTTTTAACAGGCATCAGACAATAGTGAAGAGATTATGTGTGGGCATCCTTTGATGCTTGGATAAGAGAGAGTAAAATGAAATATGACAGAGGGAGAAAAAATAGGTTTGCAAAGAGATCACACAACCAAGCATCATGATCTGGTGTCACTATTACAGGGCTATCAAATTTGCATCTGTATGGAAATGTGTCATTTGTAAACAACAAACATAGGGAAGTAATGTCTGCAAAGCAATATTGCCAGAGGGCACTTCAGTTTTAACTTACATACATACAGAGTTTAAAGCTAGCTGCTAAAAAACACCTAAAACTAGCTAGATTCGACAAAAGGGTTTATGGGTTTAAACTAAAAGGTCTGATGTTATAAAGAAAAACATTCAAATTCACTGTGAAGATTTTATAAATGTTACAAGAAGAGAAAATATGCCATAGTTCCTTCATTTCTAATCATTTAATTGTAGAGTAAATTGTTGTTCTGTTTTCAGCATTTAATTTTTTAATTAGCTCTTGGCTGCAATGTCCTTGCTTACAGAACTTAATTAGTTGAGCCCGTTGAAAGGAATTATGCTATATACAGAGTACATGATAACATGACAAAGCTTAATACAAACAATTAGCGTCATAGGAAAGCCTGGTCCACTGGTTCTAAAAGCTGAAAAACCAGTTGCAAAACAGGTTGGATTCATAAACAGAAGATTCAAAGGAGAAAGAGCAACAAGAAAATTAGATGAGTCGGTATTCATTTTAGGCAAATGATATGTCTGAATGTAAGAAATTAGTTATAGAAAAAAATGACATTATTTATGTTTATTCTATTAGTTCACCAGTATATAAGCAATATGAATATTCCTTGATAACAAAATTGAACAAAAACATTCTGATTTTTAAAAAATGTTCTTTCTAATTTTAATTTTAATCTATTAGCTTCTTAAAAAATACCATTTTACCCACATTGTGTTAACTTATTTGTGTTTCCACTAGTCAGTAAAGCTAACTACTGATCTGCTTTTATAATGCAAATTATATACATACATAAAAATTTTCTATAGTAAATTATATCTAGGACAGAAATGACATTTTACCAATATCATATAAAGTCAATGAGTTCACAGAGCTAATTACATCAAAGGATATATTTTTATCTTCCACAGCTTTGTGGAAACATCATTTGAGATCTTAGCTAAATGTACATATTCAACACAAAGTTTCAAGACAGTATCATAAATTTAAAGCAATTAAGAAATTGCATAATCTTAAAATATTTATTTTGGATATCCTGGGTGAAATTAAAAAAAAAAAAAAAAACGTTGCTATAGGAAAAAAAATTAGATTTTGAGCACATGAAGAGTGTAGGGTTGGTACATCAGCCGTTATTTCTTCAAATTGGTTTTTAAGCTAGTTGTTTATGTAAATGGGGTAGTCACCTATTCCTGCAAAAGTAAATAGCCTTTTATTCTATTCAGCAAAGAAAAAAAGACATATTTGTTGCTCACATTACATGAAGGCTATAGGCCACCTTTGGGGCAGGTCAACTGAGCTCAGCCATGCTCAACTGGGTTCTGCTGGGTTGAACTTAATTCTACTCTAAAACTCATTGTTTATAAACACAAGCAGAAATAATAGCCACTATCCGGGAAACATATTTTCACATATTTTCCTTTCCTTTGAAAGGAAAAAAAGAAACAGAGCCTTACCATGCAATTTCATTTCATGCTTCCACTGGAATGTAGCAAACTTTGATCTTGCTAACATGCCATTGGCCAAAGATGTCATATGACCAAACCAAAGTTTAAGGAAGTGGGAGAAAGTAATTTTCCAAAAGAACGCATAGGTAATTCCCATGAATATAGTCACGGATGTATTAGTTTTTAAAAAAGACAGAGGAATGAGTCGGAAAAAAAAAATACAATATGCCACAAGGATAGACATTATAGTATCTTAGAAAGAAAGATGGCTCACGCCTGTAATCCCAGCACTTTGGGAGGCCGAGGCAGGTGGATCACTAGGTCAAGAGATCCAGAGCACCCTGGTCAACATGGTGAAATCCCGTCTGTACTAAAAATACAAAAATTAGTTGGGCATGGTGGCGCGTGCCTGTAATCCCAGCTACTCAGGAGGTTGAGGCAGGAGAATTGCCTGAACCCAGGAGGCGGAGGTTGCAGTGAGCCGAGATCGCGCCATTGCACTCAAGCCTGGGTAACAAGAGAGAAACTCCGTCTCAAAAAAAAAAAAAAAAAAAAAAAAGATAATCTGTTTCTAATAATCATAATTACATCAAGAGGAGAGAAGTAGAATGTTGAGACCACACAGAAAGTCACATCTTGATTGATTGGTTGTCTTGCCATACTTCTTGGCTAATTTCTCTCGACTAGAATGTGAGCAAAATGAAGGCAAGTCTTTGCTCTGTTTTTATTTCCTTTGTACCACCTGGCATGTCACAGGCCCTCAAAACTTGACTGACTTAAGAGATGTGCAGAGCACATTTAGAGAGAGATTTTACTGGAGAAACAATTATGGCAGAACCTGAAGCAAGAAACCAAAACATCTCTAAAGAGTATGTCTCTTTTTTAAATATACATTTTACATGTTATAAAAATTTCCAAATGAGAGGGCAGGGAAAAAAATAATAGCAGAGTTGGTTGATAAATAAAATAGGGAAGAAATGCTTACGTGATCTGGATTTCTACAACATGGTTTGCAAATAACACTTTATGTAATCACACAGTTGTAGGAGAATTAAGATGTTATAATAAGATGACCTTCATCTTTCCAGTAAACTATTAGAAGTCTCATTAGATTCTAGTAAATTTAAAAGTATACAGGAAATGTAAAATAGTGCAGAAGTTGTAAGAGTACATTTTAATCATCTTCCCAAAGAAAACACCTTCACGTACACATTCCACTACATCGAGAAAGTGAACTTGTGGAGGATCTTAGAAACCCTATCATGATCCCTCCATACCACTAATTTTTCGGATAGCCACTAACCCAACTTCTAAGTCACTAGGTGAGTTTGGATTATTTTTGAACTTTGTATAAACATAGAACAAATTATATAGTGTCTGATCCTCTCACTTGAAATAGTGTGCAAGAGACATATATTGTGTTTTAAGTGGCAGTAGTTCATTCGTTTTTCTTGCTGTACTACATTAATCTAAAATTACATTGATTAATATTAATCTAAAATTAATGTATTGTAGTACAATATATTAATCTAACATTTATGAATATTTATTATCGATCTGAACATTTGGATGCATGTTATTTGATGCACACATGTACATTTTGAGGGTCTAATTTTGAGAGTGATACCATTTGGTTATACAAGTATACATGTATATATTCAAATTTAGAGTATGCAAATATGTACATGTCTAGTAGAAAATGTCCAAACATTTTCCAAAGTGCTTCTACCAATTTATATTGCCAGCAGTGGTGAATGAGAGGTACTATTTTTATATCTTAACATTGGACTATTTAAAAAATCAGTTTGATGAGTATTTAATAATATTAGTTAGCTCTTAATACATAGAAAGTTACCCCAACATTTTTTGGCCTTAACAACGACCAATTATTTGGCTTGAAACTGTAAGTGTCAGCAGATCAGGCTTAGTGATTTTGGTCTCAGCTTTTGCAACTAGCTGTCAGTTCGAGCAGGGTGATCTAGGATGCCCTCAGCTGGAACAGTGACAGACCAAATTCAAGTGTGGGGAAATGAATTCCAGTTTTTGCTGGGGAGCTACAAAAAATCATTGTAAAGTGGCATGAATGTAAGAATGAAAATAATTACAACTAACTCTACAAATGATCTACAATAGTACATTCATCTAATTGTAGTTTTACTTTGCATTTCCCTTGTGGGTAACAGTTGATCAACTTTTCATATTTTTATAGGTCTTTGAATAACCCCTTTATGTTTTGCCTGTTCAAATAAAATGTCTTAACCATTTTTTAATCAGATTACCTGTCTCCTCTTAGTGATGTTTAAACATTTACTTTATTTTCATATAATAATATGAATATATTATCAATTCTCTAATTTTCGCTTTCATATATATGTATTTTCTTTTTAGTAGTGCCAAATTTTAACATTAAATGTACCAATATTTTCATTTCAGAGTAGAATTTTTCTCTCTCTATTTAAATTAAAAAAAATGTCTTATTGCAGGCCCAAACTTTATCTTTAATTTAACAATAAGATATAAAATTCACACAGAAGTAATTTTATACATGATGTAAAATAGTGGTCTAGTTCCTTTAAAAAATATTTATAGTGATATTGCAATTGACTCCGAATATTTTAGTGGAAATATCTCTGTTTGGCTTTATTTGGACACTGCTATGAAGGTCAATATTTGTCATAAATCAAATGTTGATATGACATGGGTCCCTTTTGGATTATTTATGGAGTTCCATTGATGTATATGTCTATTCTATGGCAAGAGTACACTGTCTCCATTACTTTAACATAGCAATATATTTGCTACCCAAAGTAGCAAGTCCACCCTCATTTTCTTTATTCTCCTTATATTATTCCTTCAACTTTATTTTTTGTTATTCTTGGTATTTTGCTTCCATATATAAATTTTAGACTTGGCTTGTTGATTGCTAGAAAAATAATTTCTTGAAATTTTAATTCAAATTGCATTCAAACTAGAGAACAATTGCAAAACCCTTTTTTTCCCAGACTTTTCATCAATAAACTTATGTTTTTAGAAAAAGCTTTTCTTAATAATGTTAGTTTTCGGTGAATAAGTCTTTGTGTCTTCCTTAGTATTTTATGTTTTCATTTGATATTGAATGGTATATATTTTTTCACTATATATTTCCTGTAGGGTATAGAAATACACCTGATTTGGTATATGTTGAATTTATCCAGATGGCCTGATAAATTTACTTTTTAATCATATTGTCTCTTTAGATACTATTTTCAATTTTTGACATACGTAATTCTTACCTGCAGCTATGGGAGAGTCATTCCTCTTTTCAATCCGTTAACTCCCTTTTGTGCTGCTTTAATCACTATATTTTAAAATATACTTTCATTCCTGAAAATATATATTGCCAATAATTTTGCATGCTGTTTTTTATTTGATAGTATAAAAACCGTATCTATGTCAAAGGTCAATTATAACTGTTTTTAAGTCCCTTGTGTTTCTGATTCTGGTTCTATTAACCTATTTCTCTTCATGCTATTGTTTTAGTTTGTGTTGTCTTATCTTTTGTATGACTAATTACACTTTAAAATTGTATTCCATATATTATATATAAAACTGTTGTGGTATATAAAATTTATTTTATAATTTTTTGTTTAGAGATAATTTATTTTAATACCTGCAAATTGGCCAGGCTAAAAAAATCTCCAATCTAAAATCACGTTAGTCTTAATAGATTGAGATGATTCTAGAAATGGGCTTTAGCCCCTTATTAGCTGATACTATTTCCAGCTTATTCTCACTACTACAGTGTAAATTTTTCAGGTTCCAATTCAAAACCTGGTGGATTATTGGTCCTGAATCCTCTTCCAGCCTTAAGCTCCAAAATGTATCCTTTGGATTTTGTGAGTTTACTGTCAAAGGATGTTCTAAACTCTCATCTCTGATATTGAAAGAGGCAAATATGTTCAGGCAAAAGCAAGCTCTAAAGTCTTACTTATCTCTTGAGATTCTGCTCTCTCCTAGATTATGGTCTCACAATTCTTCACTGCTTTATTAGTTCTCTAATTCTTTGAAATGTACCACAGTATGCACATGCGTCTGTGTATTCTTGGGTATTTCTAGTTGTTCTTTGGGATGGCTTTTCAAATCTACCACTTAATTTTCAAAACTGTGTTTGTGTGAGGTATTAACACTTATTGCAGATATTAAAGTGCATTAAAAGAAGTTTTGGAACTTGTCCAAAATTATGTAGTAAATAAAAAATGGTTTCAAGATTTGAACTCAAGGATATTAGTTTTTAAAACTCATGTACTAAGTAAGCGTTCTGAAGAATCTCTGGATTATAGACCACCATACCATGGTAGATTACAAATACATTACTTTTATGTATTTGTATTTGCTGCATTTGTCTAAAAGCATTAAAATTAGCTCAACCCATATTTCATGCAAATGTACAAATATATTGCACTCTAGATGGAAGTCAGCTACTGTTAAGAGAAGAAATAGTTCTATAATAAATTCATATTCTAAAATCGTATTTGTATTTCTACCATGAAGTAATATTATATGTATATATTTGGAAAATATACTTTTCTCATTAGACCATGTGCATATCTTTTGTATTTGACAAGGCAATCTTAGACAAAAGTCTCTATTAAGTAGCATTATGACTTCCTATCTTACTTTTCTAGTAAGATGTGGGTATGTTTGCATCTCAACATTTATGTCTATATAAATATATATGTTATATATACATGTATCTTATTTTGAGACTCTGCATTGCATACTGAGTTTTATTCTCTGACTTATTATGCTTATTTTATGAAGTGAAAAGCACATTCATTGTCAATTTGATCTTCATTTGTCTTCCTATAATTCTATAATATAGGGGAAGAAACCATAAATACTTGGGCTATTGTAAAACTACTTCACAAGTAGTTTTCAGAATTTAGGGTTATTCCTAGTTTATCTACATGAGAGACAGAATCAATTATTCTAGATATATAATCAATCTTTATTACACAGAAAATGCAGAATCGCATTTGCATAGTTAGAAGAATTGTGTGGTCTGTAGAACAGCAGAGATAGATTTAATGAAAATGTAAATTCCAGGCAACAGATTTATAAATATTGTACCAACATAGAGAAGGAAATTATGAGTATTGTAATAAAAACCTGCTGTATAAAAGCTTTATTTTTCTTAGTAGATTATAATAACTAGTTCAGTGACACCTTTTGTTTGAAGGTA
Organism: Callithrix jacchus; assembly: GCF_049354715.1. Taxonomy (NCBI): domain Eukaryota; kingdom Metazoa; phylum Chordata; class Mammalia; order Primates; family Cebidae; genus Callithrix; species Callithrix jacchus. Next base: position 113,717,658 of record NC_133507.1, read on the forward strand.
AAGTGACTACTTTCTACAAATATATTAAGGTATTTGGATTATTTCTAATAGAGCCACCACTTCCAGACAAAATGATGAAATGGTTTCATATCACTTCATAGAAAAAATAAGTAGAGTGCATTAAATATTGCATTAATTATCATTTTCTTCACAAGCAACTGTAAATTTTAGCTCCTGGAGGTCAAAAGCCATAATTTATTTATGCATTATTATATAAAATTATAATTGGTCTATAATATTTCATGTTAATTATCATGAATTATTAATAAATAAACATTAATTAATGTATCTTATATGCCAGGTTCTGTACTAGATATTTTAAAGAGAATGTTTACACTGAACTTTACTCACAAAACAATCAATTAAGTATGAATCACTTCTTCATGCTACAGCCTAGAAAGATAAACTGATATACTAGTCACATTAACTTTGGAAAAATTAATGTTTTGGTCTAAGTTTTGATATAGAATCCATTCCCATTTTACTAACAATCACAGGAAAATTTAACTGGTTTTCATTGCTATATGATAGTAAGAGAAAGAATGTTTCTAAGTATAACTTGTTTTCAAAAAATATTTAAAGTCTTACCATATAGCTAATAACACTGGAGCACAGGATATCCCAGAAATATAAGAATATCAGATATTTGTTTACTCCTAAGAAAAACCATATGTGGTTTTACATTCCTATTTACAAAGTTATAGATATATAAATTTTTATGACTTAAGTTTAAATTAAAACCTTGATATAAATTATTCATCTGTTTGTGAATGGGTTGGTCAAGATATAATTATTTCTGAGCACTAAATTTTATAGCTAATATGGCAATTGATTTAGCATTAGCTTTTAAGGTTCTTACCAGTTTTTAGTATTTTATTAATAGACGGTAATGGTTATGCGAGTGTTTGTGATATGTTTAGACTGAAGGGTGCTGCATCAATAATATTATTGCTAATACTTTTAACTAAACTGAAATCTTACAACCCAAATAAGGCCACCACCAAAACTCCATTAGGAGAAAACTCTCTTGTAGCTTCTTTTCTAGTCTTGTTAGCAGTGTTCACGGTTGTTTTTTGTTGTTGTTGTTGTTTGTTTGTTTTTTTCTGGCCCTTTTGCTCAACATTCTTGAAACACTATAAACCTTCTGAGAATTGTAAAATGTGTCTATATTATGCGCTAGTTCTAATCAGATGACTGTACATTCAAGCATAATAATAGTGTGCCTAACATTCAGCAATTAGATGTTGGCAAGCTTGAGAGAAACCACCAAGCATTTAAAAGTCAAGTTATTATCAAAACCCACACACTTTTCATCAACACATGCAAAGCACACCTGTGGTTTGTTAGTAATTTTCTTAGCCAAGAATATTGAGCACAAAATAATGCTATTTTTCACAAATACATGGCCTGCATATCCTCCTGTGATTATTCAGTACCTTTTTAAAAGACTGAGATGGATTTAAAATAAATATTATTTTTTTGATTTTATGTTTAGAGTTACTTTATTAATATAAGACAGTATTACTGCAAGACATGTTTTAGAGTTCATTTTTAAATTTTTGAATTTTTTCATTAAAATCTGGAAAAACTGATATCAGTTACTTTATCTACAAATAGATATGTTTCATTGAGTGCCCCTTGAGATATGAAATTAATAAATATCAACATTTAAACAGTTTAAAAATTATTGCTATTTTAATATATATTATCACTGTAGAATATGTTTTCAAGATTTTTAAAACATTTACAATGGAGCAAATAAACTAGTGAAAAATTAAATATATTTGTAGAAGGTTTATAAACACTGAGAATAACAACTTTTTATAAAATTGCATAGACATTATCTGGTATTTTAAATTTGCTTTCTTTCCCCCCAAGAATATCCATAAAATGATCAACTCTAAAGCTGTAGTCAAAGATGTCTATGCTTACTCAGGCCACAGGGCACCTAGAATTCATTGTGCTTTTCACGAGATAATATAAAATATTAGTAGATAAAAATAACTAAATATGAAATTTAGTAATAATTACATTTAATATTTTACTAGATTCTAGATCACAAATATCAATATAGGGTGAGGAAGGGAGAGATAAAATATTAAACTTCATTTTTTAAAATCTTTTGCACTTCTGCATTTAGCCATGATAGTGACAAAGATCATACCTAACCTCCTACCATAAATAACTATATGGCTGTATAAAACATACAAAATGCTTTCAGACTTTGGAATTCAGTCAGTGTAGAACTACGATTCCTTAGAGAAGGTAAACAAATGAAATGAGTTTTATAATCACATCACCTTTGCTTCCTGAGGAAATATTGGGACTACTTTGCAGATAGAAAACACACACACACACACACACACACACACACACACACACACACACCACTGTTCTTCCAGGACATTTAGTAGAGAGTGGAGAGGAAAGGCACACCTTAGTGAACTACATTGAAAAATTCTTTAGATCCAGAAAAGCAAAGCTTAAAAATAGGCCTCACAGTGATCAAATTGACGTTAATTTAATTGCACAATAGACAAACTTAAACCATTTATCAAAAAAACAGCAACAAATTTCAAATATACAACAAAGTAACAATAAAAATCAGTAATCATGTCAAGAAGCATAAAAATAGTCCCATAGCCAACATAAAAAGCAGTTAATGGTCACAGAGTAAGAATGATAGAGAGGATGCAACTAGAAGAAAAAAATATCAGTGTTACAGCACTCATATCTTAGCTCAGACATGTACAGAGATGGGACTATACTCACATATACCTGTAAATAAAAAGATGGACAGATTTCACATTAATGACTTCTTTTGAACTAATCAGAGAACTGAAATTTAGGGTAAACAACCTCAAATCTAGAGAAAAACAAAATCATGCAGAAATAAGCAAGATTCAAGCATTGGCTGTCATAGGACAAATACTGCTGAATGCCATACAAGCCAGGTACACCATAAATTCTTAACAATTTTCTGGAAGCCACATGTGGATTAGAAAGAAGTTTTGAAGCTGATGGAGGCTACAGACATTGGGATATTTCCACTTCCTTGCAGAATTTCCTGTAGAACCCCACTAGCTACCTAGGGAGAATCCTGAAAAAAAAAAAAAAAACTCCCCATGGTTCATCTCCTCTCTCCCATGTGAAAAATGACTTGATTTTCAGGGGAAATCAATTACACAGCTAAGGTATATATTGAGAATGGTATTATAAACCATTGCAGAATAATTGGAACTTAAGGCTGGTCTCTACCTATACAAAACAAGCAGGAATATGCCCTAGGCCTAGCATTACCACTCAAAGAAGGGCATAAACACTTTTGAAGACCATGCCCCTGAGATCCAAATTAGCAGTGCCTGCATAAGACTGAGGTTCAAACATGGCCCCAGAGAACAATCCTTAACCATGTTACCAGACCTCAAATTGGACAATAGAAAACAGCTCTGAGATAAGCAAAAGAAGGGTTTTATCTAGGGACTAGGAAAATAGTTAAGGCCAAAATCCAAGTGGGGATAAATAAACAAGGTTTCATTGTTTCATTAGAATTTGATATTTCTAGTTATTATAAAGATAGCTATAACAACAGCAGGCTTCAATCCCAGACCCATTTCTGATGAGGTCAGTACAAACCTTTACATGGAAGACTTACAAAGAAAGATGAGTTTTTTTTTCAGACACAAAACATTTCTTACCTTAGCATCTACTGCCCTTCCATAACAACTTTCATCAAATAACAAGACAGAAATGAGGCCATGAAATGAAGTTTAAATAAACGAAAGGACTTCTGCCAAGATGCCCAATAGGAGCAGCTCCGGAGTGCAGTTCCCAGGGAGAGTGACACAGAAGGCAAGTAATCTCTGCATCTCCAACCAAGGTACCAGATTCATCTCAATGGGACTGGTTGGACAGTGGGCATAGCCCAAAAAGGGGAAACTGAGGCAGGGTGGATTGCTGCCTCACCTAGGAAATGCAACGGGCTGGATGACACCCCTCCTACCCAACAGAGGCTATCAGGGAGTTTTCTGGCCACTCCGGTTCAAATACTACGCTTCTCCCAAGGTCTTTACAGTCCACAGAACAGGAGATTCCAGCCAGGAGACAAGTGCCACCGGTTTCTAGCACAAAAATTGGTGGCCATTTCAGCCAGTGCTGCAGGTTTTCAGCACAAATCTGGGCAGCCATTTTAGCTGGCTCCTGGAGCACCTGCAAGACAGAGCTGCCCATTCCCCTGAAAAAAAGGGACCTGAAGGCAGGGATTCAAGTGATCTGGCTTGGTGGGTCCCACCACCACAAAGAACAGCAAACTGAAACCCACTGGTTGGGCTTGATGCAGGGAAGGGTGTCCACCATTACCAAGGCAGTTCTAACCTTACCTATGTAAACGAAATCACAAGGAAGTTTACACAGCAGCTGGGCAGAGCCCATGGCAGCTCAGCAATGCCTCTGCAGGCAGACTATGACTAGGCTCCCTCCTTGCTAAGCAGGACATCTCTGATAAAAGGCAGCAGGCCATTAGGAACTTATAAAAAAAAGCCTCACCTTTCAGGGACAGAGCACTTGGGAAAAGGGGCAGGTGTGAGTTCTGCTGCAGCAGATTTAAACGTCCCCACCTAGCAGCTCTAAAGGGAGCAACAGAGATCTCAGCACAGCACTTAAGCTCTGATAAGGGACAAACAACCTCTTCAAGTGGCTCCCTGGCATCTGTATATTAAAAAAGACACCTCATACAGGGGAGCTCTGGCTGGCATTTGGCAGGTGTCCTGGGACAAAGCTACCAGAGGAAGGAACAGGCAGCAATCCTTGCTGTTCTGCAGCTGCACAGGTGATTTCCAGACAAGAAGAGTCTGGAGTGGACCTCCAGCAGTCCTGCAGCAGAAGGGCCTGACTGTTAGAAGGAAAACTAAAGAACAGAAAGAAATAGCTTCAACATGAACAGAAGGGACATTCACTCCCAGACCCCATCCGAAAGTCACCGATTTCAAAGACCAAAGGTAGATAAATCCACAAAAATGGGATGAAACCAATGCAAAAATGATGAAATCACCAAAAAACAGCATGGCTCTCCTCCTCCAAGGGATCACAACTCCTCACCAGGTGCTGGGAATAATGTGGATCCCTCTGTGGTGACTGAGCAACCCCAAACTTCTGGAAGAATTGGCAAAACCCGAGCTATCTGAAATTACAATAAGAAATTGTTGTTGATTTTTAACCTGAAAATTCCCTTCAAATTTGGTTTCCCTGAAATGAGTTATTTGCTTTATGATGCTTGTTACTGTATTGATTATATTTGAGAAAATGAAGAATAATGTGAAATGCTGAGATGTGACTTGTAACTTTGGCTCTGCTGAGCTAGAACTTGTAACTCTGGTTCTAATGGACTGTTCTGGTAAAAATAGGAACTCTGTGAAAGGGACTAACCACATAGCTTGACTGCCGAAGAGAGATGACAGCACATAATAGGCTTCTCATTGCAAGAGCCTATAAATGGACATGTCATGGAGAGGCTTGTTACCTGGATTCCTTTCCCAGGAAAGGCATATTGATAAGGGTCCTGGAAAGGGAATGTGACTCTTGTGGAGAGCCTATAAACAGACACATGATGGACAACTGTCATGAAGAAAAACCTCTGTGGTTGAGATAAGGATGTAAAAGTCTTACTTCTCCCACTGCTCCCCCAGGCCTGAATGGAGTCCCCCTCCTCTTGCAGTTTTTGTGGTCAGGCTGGTTGTCTTGTGTCAGATCCTGTTCCCCCTGAAGTTGTGAGCCCAATATATTCTTGCTGATAATAATAAGTTTATGATTCATATATTCTTGTTAAATGTATGATTTCTATGTGACACACAGAAAAGTTATCTTTACATTGTTCTGCTTTTATAAATTTTTGTGCACCAGCTTTTGCAAATGTATTCTTTTTGTATAATTAGCACTGAAACTTTGTGTAACCTTGCTCCCCTCCCCTATTAAAAGACCAAAATAAAAAACAGAGGTTTTTTTTAGGGAAATGTCAGACATCCATGGAGCAGCTTTATGTGATGTCTCTCCTGGGCCCAGCTTTAAAGAAAACTTTTTCCTTGACTCTCCTTCTTTTTCACTGACCACCTGATCACTTTGAGAGATCTTAAACCCACATTGATATACTGGGAGCTAGTCTCACCAATAATCAGCAAGGGACAAAACTGGATGGGGAATGAGTTTGACAAATTGACAGAAGCAGGCTTCAGAAGGTGAGTAATAACAAACTTCTCTGAGCTAAAGGAGCATGTTGTAACCCAAAGCAAAGAAACTAAGAACCTTGAAAAAAGGTTAGACAAAATGCTGACCAGAATAACCAGCTTAAACATAAACAACTTGATGGAGCTGAAAAACACAGCATGAGAACTTCACAAAGAATACACAAATTTCAATAGCCAAGTTAATCAAGCAGAAGAAAGGATATCAGAGATTGAATATCAATTCAATGATATAAAATGATAAGGCAAGATTAGGGAAAAAAAAGTCGAAAGAAATGAACAAAGCCTCCAAAAAATATGGGATTATGTGAAAAGACCTAATCTATGCTTGATCAGTGTACCTGAAGAGGACAAGGAGAATGAATCCAAGCTGGAAAACACTCTTCAGGATATTATCCAGGAGAACGTCCCCAATCTAGCAAGTTAGGCCAACATTCAAATACAGGAAATACAGAGAACACCACAAAGATATTCCTCAGGAAGAGCAACCCCAAGGCACATAATCATCAGATTCACCAGAGTTGAAATGAAGGAAAAAATACTAAGTAAAGCCAGAGAGAAAGTTTGGGTTACCCACAAAGGGAATCCCATCAGACTCACAGCAGATCTCTTGGCAGAAATCCTATAAGCCAGAAGAGAGTGGGGACCAATATGCAATATTCTTAAAGAAAAGAAGTTTCAACCCAGAATTTCATATCCAGCCAAACTAAGCTCCTAAGTGAAGGAGAAATAAAATCCTTTATGGACAAGCACTTGCTGAGAGATTTCATCACCACCAGACGTGCCTTACAAGAGCTCCTGCAGGAAGCACTAATCATGGAAAGGAACGACTAGTACCAGCCACTTCAAAAACATACCAAATGGTAAAGACCATTGACACAATGAAGAATCTGTGTCAACTAACAGGCAAAACAACCAGCTAGCATCAAAATGACCAGATCAAATTCACACATAACAGAATTAACCTTAAATGTAAATGAGCTAAATGCCCCAATAAAAAGACACAGACTGGCAAATTGGGTAAAAAGTCAATATGCTATGATGTGCTGTATTCAGGAGACCCATTTCACATTCAAACACACACAGGTTCAAAATAAAGGGATGGAGGAAGATTTGCCAATTAAATGAAGAGCAAACAAAAAGTAGGGGTTGCAATCCTAGTCTCTGATAAAACGAAATTTAAACCAACAAAGATCAAAAGAAACAAAGAAGGGCATTACATAATGGTTAAAGGATCAATGCAACAAGAAGAGCTAACTATCCTTAATATATATGTACCCAACAGGAGCACCCAGATACATAAAGAAAGTTTTTCCTGATTTACAAACATACTTAGACTCACACACAATAATAGTGGGAGACTTAAACACTCCACTTTCAATATTAGACAGATTAATGAGACAGAAATTTAACAATGATATCCAGGACTTCAACTCAAATCTGGACCAGGCAGACCTAATAGAAATCTACAGAACTCTCAACCCCAAATCCACAGAATATACATTCTTCTCAGGATCACATCACACTTACTCTAAAATTGACCACATAATTGGAAGTAAATCACTTCACAGCAAATGCAAAAGAATAGAAATTATAACAAACAGTCTCTCAGACCACAGTGCAATAAAATTAGAACTCAGGATTAAGAAACTAACTCAAAACCACACAACTACATGGAAACTGAACAACCTGCTCCTGAATGACTACAGGATAAATAATGAAATAAGGGCAGAAATAAAGATGTTCTTTGAAACCAATGAGAAGGAAGACACGATGTATCAGAATCTCTGGGACAAATTTAAAGTAGAGCCTAGAGGAAAATTTATAGCACTAAATGCCCAAATGAGAAGAGAGGAAAGATCTAAAATCAACACCCTATCATCACAATTAAAAGTACTGGAGGAGCAAGATCAAACAAATTCAAAAGCTAGAAGAAGGCAAGAAATAACTAATATCAGAGTAGAACTAAAGGAGATAGAGACACAAAAAAACCCTTCAAAAAATCAATAAATCCAGGAGTTGGTTTTATGAAAATATCAACAAAATAGATAGAATGCTAGCCAGACTACTAAAGAAGAAAAGAGAATATTCAAATATATGCAATAAAAATGATAAGGGGGTATCACCACCAATCCCACAGAAATACAAACTATCGCCAGAGATTACTACAAACAACTCTATGCACATAAATCAGTAAACCTAGAAAAAATGGACAAATTCCTGGACACTTACATCCTCCCAAGACTAAACCAGGAAGAAGAATCCCTGAATTGCCCAATAACAAGGTCTGAAGTTGAGGCAGCAGTTAATAGTCTACCACCAGAAAAAGTCAAGGTCCAGATGGGTTCACAGCTGAATTCTACCAGACGTACAAAGAGGAGCAAGTACCATTCCTTCTGAAACTATTTCAAACAATACAAAAAGAGGGAATCTCCCTAACTCATTTTGTGGGACCAACACCATCCTGATAACAAAACCAGGCAGAAACACAACTAAAAAAAAAAAAATTTAGACCAATATCCACAATGAACACTGACGTAAAAATCTTCCATAAAATACTGGCAAACTGAATGCAACAGCACATCAAAAAGCTTATCCTTTACGATCAAGTAGGCTTCATCCCAGAGATGCAAGGGTGGTTCAACATCCACAGATCTGCAAATGTACTTCATCATGTAAACAGAAGCAAAGACAAAAACCACCTGATTATCTCATTAGATGCAGAGAAGGCCTTTGACAAAAATTCAACATCCCTTTATGCTAAAAACTCTCAATAAACTAGGTATTGATGGAACTTATCTCAAAATAATAAAAGCTATTTACAACAAACCCATGTCCAATATCATACTGAATGTGCAAAAACTAGAAGCATTCCCTTTGAAAACTGGCACTGGACAAGGATGCCCTTTCTCACCACTCCTATTCAGTATAGTATTAGAAGTTCTAGCTAGAGAAATCACGCAAAAAAAAAAAAAAAGAAAGAAAGAAAGAAAGAAAGAAAGGTGTATTCAATAGGAAAAGAAGTCAAATTGCCTCTATTTGCAGATGACATGATTGTATATTTATAAGACCCCATTATCTCAGCCCCAAATCCCTTAAGATGATAAGCAACTTCAGCAAAGTCTCAGAATATAAAATCAATGTGCAAAAATCACAAGCATTTCTATACATCAATAACAGACAAACAGAGAGCCAAATCATGAGCAAACTCCCATTCACAATTGCTACAAACAGAATAAAATATATAAGAATACAACTAACAAAGAATGTGAAGGACTGCTTCATGGATATCTACAAACTACTGCTCAAGGTAATAAGAGAGGACACAAACAGAAAAACATTCCATGTTTATGGTTAGGAAGAATCAATATAGTGAAAACGGCTGTACTGCCCATAGTAATTTATAGATTCAATGCTATCCCCATCAAACTACCATTGACCTTCTTCACAGAACTGGAAAAAACAACCCTAAACATCATATGGAACCAAAAAAGAGCCCATATAGCCAAGACAATCCTAAACCAAAAGAACGAGCCTGGAGGTATCATGCTAACTGACTTCAGACTATACTATAAGGCTACAGTAATCAAAACAGTATGGTATTGGCACCAAAACAGAGATATAGACCAATGGAACAGAACAGAGGCCTCAGAAGTAATGCCACCCATCTACAACCATCTGATCTTTGACAAACCTGACAAAAACAAGCAATGGGGAACAAATTCCCTGTGTAATAAAAGGTGTTGGGAAAACTGACTAGCCTTGTGCAAAAAGCTGAAACTGGACCCCTTCCTTATGCCTTATACAAAAATTAACTCCAGATGGATTAAAGATGTAACCATAAGACCTAAGACTTTCAAACCCTAGGCAAGGACATCATGACTAAAACTCCAAAAGTAATGGCAACAACAGCCAAAATAGATAAATGGTATCTAATTAAACTTAAGAGCTTCTGCACAGCAAAAGAAACTATCATTAGAGTGAACTGCCACCAACAGAACAGGAAACTATTTTGCAATCTACCCATCTGACAAAGGCCTGATATCCAGAATCTGCAAAGAACAAAAACAAATATATAAGAAAAAAACAACCCCATCAAAAAGTGGGCAAAATATATAAACAGATACTTTTCTAAAGAAGATATTTATGTGGCCAACAAACATACGAAAAAATCCTCATCATCACTGGTCATTAGAGAAATGCAAATCAAAACCACATTGAGATACCATCTTATACCAGTTAGAATGGTGATCATTAAAAAATCTGGAGATAACAAGATGCTGGAGAGGATGTGGAGAAACAGGAATACTTTTACACTGTTGGTGGAAGTGCAAATTAGTTCAACCATTTTGGAAGACAGTGTGGCGATTCCTCAAGGACATAGAAATAGAAATATCATTTGACACAGCAATCTCATTACTAGGTATATACCCAAAGGATTATAAATCATTCTATTATAAAGACACATGCACAGGCATGTTCATTACAGCACTGTTTACAATAGCAAAGACTTGAAACCAACCCAAATGCCCATCAATTATAGCCTGAAGAAAAAAAAATGTGTCACATATACACCATGGAATACTATGCAGTCATAAAAAAGGATGAGTTCATGTCCTTTGCAGGGACATGGATGAATTGTCAAACCATCATTCTCAGCAAATTGTCACAAGAACAGAAAACCAAATAACTTATGTTCTCACTCATAAGTGGGTGTTGAACAATGAGAACACATAGACTCAGGGAGGGGAACATCACACACTGGGGTCAGCTGTGGGGGTGGAAGGTTGGGGGAGGAAGAGCAGGGGGTGAGGCTGAGGAGATTTGGAAGGGATAATATTAGTAGAAATACCTAATGTAGGTTAATGGGGGGATGGAGGCAGCAAATTACCATGGCATGTGTACACCTATGTAACAGTCCTGCAAGATCTGCACATGTACCTCAGAACTTAAAGTATAATTTAAAAAAAAAAAAAGAAACAAAGTGGTCATCAGAATCCAACTCAGATATGAAACTCAGATATTAGACAGAGAGCAAAACATAATCGTGATTAATATATTTAATGATTACAATGTAAAACATAAAAAAATATGAGATCAAATAGGTAATTTCAACAGAGAGATGGACACCAAAAGTAAAGATAAAATCGAAATTCTAGAAATAAAAAGCACACTAACAAAAATGAGGATGTCTCACCTGGCTTACCTGTAGAGTGGACACATCCAAGAAAACAACCAGTGAACCTAAAGAAAGATTAATAAAAATTGCCAAAATGGAACACGAAGAGAAAAATAAAAAAAAACAAACAAACAACAAAAGGAATCGAACATCAAATTTACTAAGATAAAAAAAAAGGGTATAATGTGCATAATTAGAATTCCAGAAGAATAAGAAAGGAAGACATAAAATATTTAAGGAAACAGTAGTAAAGAATTTTCCAAAATTAGTGGCAGATGATGTGTTCAAGAAATTTAAAGAACACCAAGCAAAATATATGAAAAAAAAAAAAAAAGATCCACATTTCAGCATATTGTTCAGACTGCTGAAAAGCAAAACTGAGGATAAAAATCTTGAGGTTCAATGCAGGGAAGAGGTACACATTATATTTGGAGGAACAAATATAAACAATATATAAGAAGTCTTGTAAAAAGCAACTAATCAAGAAGACAACATAATGATATACTTCAAGTACTAAAAGAAAAAAGTATTATCAACCTATAATTCAATATCAAGTGAAATATTCTTCAGGAGTGAGGAAAAATAAACAATTTCTTAGACAACCAATACTGGGGAATTTATTGCCAGCAGATCTAGGCTACAAGAATTAAAGCAATTTTTTAAGCAGAAAGTATTAGAAATGTCAGAAATCTACCCAAAGATATTAAAAGCATCATGCATGAAACAGATGAAAGCTAAAAAAAAAAAAAAAAAATTTGTCTTTGTTGGCCAGAACTGCAGTAATTAACCACCATAGATTGAGTGGCTTAAATATAATTAATTTATTGTCTCAACGTTCTGTAAGCTGGAAGATCTAGATCAGGGTGCTAGTATGGTTGATTTCTGGTGACGTCTCTCTTCCCGGCTTGTCGACAGTCCCCTTCTTGCTATGTCATCACATGCATAGCGTTTCTTTTTGCATACAGAATAGGTGAACATAAAGTGCTCTGTGGCTCTCTGGTATTTTTATTATGAAGACATTAATCTTATTAGGTTAGGGCCCTACCCATATGACTTCATTTAACGTTAAGTTACATCTTTAAAAGTCCTATCTTCTAATATAGGCATACTAGGAGTTGGGGTTTCATCATATACATTTTAGGGGTGGGCGTATTAAGTCCAATAATATATATATTGCAATGGAGTCTCGCTCTGTCGTCCAGGCTGGAGTGCAGAGGCCTGATCTTGGCTTACTGCAACCTCTGCCTCCAGGGTTTAAGCGATTCTCCTGCTTCAGCCTTCTGAGTAGCTTGGATTAAAGACACCCACCACCATGCCCAACTAATTTTTGTATTTTAAGTAGAGACCAGGTTTCACCATGTTGATCAGGCTGGTCTGGAACTCCTGACCTTGTGATCCACACTTCTCGGCCTCCCAAAGTGCTGGGATTACAGGAGTGAGGCACCACTCTTGGCCACCTTTTCTTATTTTTAAATGCTCTAAAAGATAACTGAATTTTTGAAGCAATGATAGTAATAAGTACGAAGTACTTGCAGTATATGTAAAAGTGAAATGTGTGAGAATCATGCAAGGAAAAATATTAAGACTAAAATGTGATAAGGTAGGGATGGTAAACATGTAGTGGTGAAAATTATTTTGAAGGTAATCATAGATTATTTAAAAATTTATATTGTAAATTGTATGTCAAACACTAAGTTTTAAAAAGTATGACTAACAAGTTAATAGAAGCTATAAAATGGAATAAAGTGATATGTTTAAACTATAAAGCAGAAAAAGACAAAAATAAAAACATAATAGAAATAGCTAGTAATATGCTGGATTTTACTTCAAATATATGAATAATTACTATAAATGTGAATTGTGTAAATATACCAGTTAAAATTCAAGGACTTTCACTTTAAATAAAAAAACCAAGACTGAACTATGTATTAGCTATAAGAAACCCACTTTAAAGATATAGGTATGTTAAAAGAATACTGAAAGTCATATAATGCAAATACTAAATAAAAGAGCCCTCGCTAACTATATTAACTTCAAATGAAGATTAGTTTGAGACATCAGAACAAGGATTGCTGGAAACAAGAATGTATTATCTAATAATGAAGTAGCTGATTTTTTTTTTTTTTTGAGACGGAGTTTTGCTCTTGTTACCCAGGCTGGAGTGCAATGGCGCCATCTTGGCTCATCGCAACCTCCACCTCCTGGGTTCAGGCAATTCTCCTGCCTCAGCCTCCTGAGTAGCTGGGATTACAGGCATGCGCCACCGTGCCCAGCTAATTTTTTGTATTTTTAGTAGAGACGGGGTTTCACCATGTTGACCAGGATGGTCTCTATCTCTTGACCTCGTGATCCACCCGCCTCCGCCTCCCAAAGTGCTGGGATTACAGGCTTGAGCCACCGGGCCCAGCCTGAAGTAGCCGATTTTTAAAGATACCCAGCCTAGATGTATATGCAATGTACAGGGTAAAAGAGTAACTGATAGAGCAAGCAACCACAGAAATAATAATATAGATTACCTGAATAGCAATCGTCTCAAATAGCTTTTACAGAACATCCTACTCAACAACAGAATACACATTATATTTAGCACACTTGGAACATTTGCCATGATGAACCATAACCTAGGCCATTAGAAGGAAAGAAAAAAATTCATATTATTTAAAGTACTTGTGTTCACAGCAATAGATTCAAATTATAAATTAATAAAACCAAAATATGAAGTACTTATTCATAAATCTAACAATATATCCAAGGTATTTAGGCAGAAATACTAAAAAACTTTATTCAAGAAATCACAGATTTAAATAATTGATGATATATACCATGCCCATAGATTTGAAAAATCAATGTGGTTAAGGTGTCATTTCTCTCCAATTGGAACTTTGGAAGTATTAGTTCAAAATAATCTTAATCAAACCCTCAGTAGGCCTTTTTTTTTTTTTTTTTTTTTTTTTGGTATACATTGGAAATTTAACTCTAAAACATACACAGAAAGGTAAAGGATCTAAAATAGCCTAAAGAACTCTAAGGATAAGTAACAAAGTTGAAATTTGCATTATAAATTTTCAAGACTTATTTTAAACAGCAGTAATGAAAACTTTTTTTTTTAATGTGGCAATGACAACTTAAGGTGAAAAAAACAGTCCTTTCAAAACATGTTGTGAGAACAAAATTCAATTCCATATAAAAAAAAACTGAATCATGTCTTAGGTTATATATAAAATAAACTCAAAACGAATTAGGCCATAAATTCAAAATATAAATATAGTTCTTAATATAAATGTAAATTTTATTCAAAATTTGAAAAATCTGAAATTATAGAAGAAAATCTACATGACTTAAGATTTGATTATGAATTTTTAAATATAACTCAAAACACATGATGCATACAATGAGAGGAAAAAACAGTTAAGTCAAACTTCATTAAAATTCTTTAAATTTGTCCTGTGAAAGACATTTTCATGAGAATGAAAGGCAAGCAATAGGCTGAGAGAATATATTTGCTAATCACATATCTGATAAAGACTTGTATCTAAACTGTAGAAAAAAATACTTAAATCTTGATTAAAAAAATGAACAACCCTACTTAAAAAAATGGGTCAAATATCTTAAAGAAGATATCAAAGGTGATATATAAGTGGCAAACACATAAAAAAGTTCATTTTCATTTGTCATTAGGGAAATGCAAATTATAGCCAAATGAGATTCTATAACACACTCATAGAAAGGGAAACTCCTCAAGACAGACAATATCAAATACTGGCCAAGTTATGAAGCAATTAGAGCTATTATTCATTGCTAATGGAAATGCAATATGATGTATAAAATTAAACATATGACCCAACTACAACATTCCTAGATATTTGAGTGACTTGAAAACTATTTACACAAATACTTGTATGCAAATGTTTATAGGAGATTTACTTGTAATTACTAAAATGAGAAACAACTAAAATTTTCTTCAAAAGGAAATTAAGAAACAGTGATAAAACCATATAATTGAATCCTAGTCAGTTCTAAAAAGGCATAGGATATTGACTTACTCATTAATGTGGAGGCGTCATAAATGTATCTTACTACGAGGCTACACCAAATGGTGCTGTATTGGATGATTATTTTCATATGACAGTCTGGAAAATGTAAGACTATAGAGAAGGTAATCAGATCAGTGTTTGCCAGAGATCACTAGTGACTGGTGGTGTTTGACTACAAAGGAAACACAAAGAGAAATTTTTAGTATGTTGGAACTCTTCTGTAAGGTACTGGGGTACTGGATACATGATTTTATGCATTTACCAAAACCTATAAAACTGTGTATCATAAAAAAGTGAACTTGATTGAACTAAAATTGTAATGTCGTTTGATCTTCACAGCAATGATATGTAAGGTTGGAAAAAGTAAAGGGACGTAAACAGAAGTAAGGTTTCTCTCCAATCAAGATGATTAAATGTTGATAATTTTATGTGTGTTGTAATTCTCACAACAACTAATATGAAAACTATACAAAGAGGTACACACAAAAAAATGATAAAAAGTCAATATAAAATGCTGAAAAAGAAACCCACAGGGAAAGAGAATCAAAGTAAGAACTAGAAACAGGACAAAACGGAAACCTAAGCTCTAACATAATAACAATTACCTTAAATGTGAAAGGACTAAACCCACAAATCAAAAGATTGGCAGAGGAAAAACATAACATGGCCCAACCATATACTGTTTAAAACAAGTTCACCTGAAATTCATCAAGTTAGTTGAAAGTAAAAGGATGTAAAAATATACTATGAAGCTATTAATGATGATAAGAGCAAAAATAGCTCTATTAATATCTGGGGAAGTAGACTCAAAAGAAAAGAAAGTTATTACAGATAAAATGTACATTACATAATGAGCAAAGGATCAATTCACCAAGAAAAAATGAGCATCCTTCAGGTTGCATACACCAAAATACATAAAAATATTTCAAAATAACTTAAAGCAAAAACTGATAAGCTGAAAGATAAAATAGACAAGTTCAAAATTATAGCTTGGATTTTAACTTTAAAACCAGTAAATTTCACACTTCAAATGAAATTGACTAATTTATTACTGGACCCAAATTACAAAAACTGATGTAAAAAGAGTCAGAAAACCTTAATACCCTTATAATCATTAAAGAATGTGAAATCTTAATTAAAATTCTGCACTCAAAGAAAATCCCAGGACCTGTTGCCTTCTATAAACTGTAACAAACATTTAATGAAAAAATAACATAGATCTCTACTACATTATGTCAAAAAATAGTGTAGAAGATGAACAACCTTAAAAAAAACTCTGCCGAATATTAGCCAATTAAATCAAGCCGTATTTTTTAACATAATATGCGATGAATGTGGTTTATCTGAAGTATGTAAGCTTGGTGTAACATTCAAAAATTAATAAAAATCATGTACAAAGGAACAAATCATAAAGGAAAACCCAAATAATCCACTTAGTAGAGCCAAAGGAAAAAAAAATGTACAGAATTCAACACTCACAATACAAAATTGATTGCAAATACTTTGAAAATGACTGATGCTGCATATGCTGAGTTTCCATACTAACACTGATAATAACAATTTTATAGCACATGCTATGTCTCAGACTCCATTGTACATGTTTTGCATTTAAGTCACTTAATTCTCACAAAAAAAAATGTCATGAAATAGGTGCTATTATTTTCAATGTATGAATAGGGAAACTGAAGCACACAGAAGTTGAATTATTTCCTCAGGGCTAAAAAGTTTAACAAGTGGTTGAACCAGCATTATGTAACCCAAATTGATTTTCTTAATCATTTAGTGTACTGCCTTTTAAATATTGACTTTGTTTTCTGCTCGTGTTACCGAATTACCATTTTGTGTTCTTACCTCTCCAATGTTGGGTATGGAGTTTGGGGGAGAGGAGTTCAAGAAGATGAAAAAAACATGATTATTGCTGAATATTTTTCAGTGTTTAGTCAAGTCATATTTCTCAGAATTTTGGTGATTTAAGTTGAAGCTGGAAAAACACACTCTGGATCCTTTTTATTCTTTTTCATTCCAACTTTAAAATTTATGTTTAGTGTTTTCTAATGCAAAAAACTGTAAGCAACACTGTTTAATAATAAAACACAATCGTAAAACCATTATTTGGGGTTCTGCTACACAATATAGGAAAATGAATATCACCAGTGCCATTGAATCTTCTTTATGCCCTTCATGGATTTTATTCACTGAGAATCAAAAGGTAATCAATACATTCAACCTGAATGAAACCAAATAGTATACATATTTTAAATACATGTGTATGGTAAACTTTTATATAAAATTTGTGACAACTTTGGTGATTTAAATGATATAATATAGTGTATCATATATAATATCCTGGGATTTGAACAAAATAATAATTTTTGCATGTATGTTAAAGCAAATATGTCAAAGCTCTAAATTGTTGTATTTCATAAATACAAAAATTTACTCATTCTTTTGTGGATGAACAAGCTTTGTTTGCATAATAATGCTGATAACACTATATTTGTAGATGTAGTAAGCTGCATATTTTATAAAAATTTGTCTAGGATGTGACAAGATAGTTTCGAATTGTTTTCTAGATTGGCTGTTGCCAGCAGTGTATAAGAATGAGTTTGCTTCTTTTTTTTGAAACATTTAATATTTTAAATTATTACCTGTCTGTATGGTATTTAACCTTTATTTCCTTGCAATTAAGCACATTTTCATAGGTTTATTATTTTTTCTTTTCTGTGAAATGTTTATTTAAGACTTCCGTGCACTTTCTTTTTGTATTTCTTGTCTTAATTGATTTGCGACTCTTCTTTATATAATTTAGATACATTTCATTAATGTTATATTGGTTGCAGTATTTTGTCCCACACTGTGGATATGACTTGAGGATATATTCCAGCTCAAGGAAAAAGAAATTTAAGAAAAAAGAGTCAAAGTTAAAATTAAACCTTAGTAATTGTTTCTAGAGCTTTTGCAACTTAATGCCAATAACAAAAGGATTTTGGAATAAATTAGAACAAAATCAAACATAATTAAATCAAACCTTTCTTGCCACTCACAATCGTTTTATATTTTATTTTTTGTAATGTCTTTTTTATTTATGCAAATGTATGAGGTACAATTGCAATTTTGTTACCCTTATAGTGATCAAAAGAGGACTTTTATAGTATTTATAACCTGAATAGAATATTATGTAAATTTCATAGAAGGAAATAAAGATTGAGTAACTCTGATAATTGACTGAAATTTATCTTTTAATGTAGATTTTTAAAAAATCAAGTGAAATCACTAATGAAGATACATGTGATATATAGTTTTAAAATTTTGTAAAAATGTAAAATAAAATTATTTTATTTTAAGTCCACTTTGGAAATGGATGAGACATATAGATAGGAAAAACACAAAAATAAAAAAAAACATCATAGAAATAATAAGGTCAAACTTTGTCTCAGAACAGTTTCAGAATAAAACAATAAAAATAGAAGGAAAAAAGCAATGTTGAAAGAAATAAGAACAAGCTATTTTTCAAAATGTGTATAATGCTTACATTCTTAAATTGAGCAAGCATGATGAGAAGAAGAAAAATGTAAATGCACACTTTAATAAATACATTATCCTAAATGTGCATAGCACTAGAGAACAACAATTCTTATAAACAACCAGAGAAAAAGTGGAGTGACAATTAAATAGAATGCAAATGTCTCTGAAGCAAGAATAAAGAATACAGCACAGTGCATTATTAGAATGCTGAGAGAAACCACTATTAACCTAGAATTAGATGCTCTTTTCAACTCAGTGAAGGATGAGGATAAATTAAAATTACTTTAAGGAAACAACTGAGGGACTTCACCACTAATACATTTTTACCTAAACACCCAAATAAGGGAGTGATTGAGATACAATAATTAAATAAAGAGCAATTACAAGTATGTAGGTAAATTTAAACAAATATTAACTGTACTAAAATGTCTGAACAATGACCAATTTGGGAGATATATGATTAAATATCTTATGTGGGAAAAATAGCATTTTATGTAAGAGAAGTCTGGTCAGACTGAAGCAGTTATTTTTCATTGCTTTTTTTGGGTATTTAATTTAAAATTAAATGTCATACAAATTTCAAGTCATCACAAAAAAATATAGATATAAAACAGAAATAGAAACAGAGCAAGGATGTATCACACAATAAAATACTTTGTAAATGGCAAAAATAATCTGCATTTTTACATGTTTACAAATAAATAAAGTTATCCAAGAAAATTTGATAAGTGGATAAGTAGGCCAAAGAATAAAGACATCATATAATTATATTTATGCTGAAAAATGCAGAAGCTATATATGTACTAATATAGATATAAATATGGATATAT
Organism: Callithrix jacchus; assembly: GCF_049354715.1. Classification (NCBI taxonomy): domain Eukaryota; kingdom Metazoa; phylum Chordata; class Mammalia; order Primates; family Cebidae; genus Callithrix; species Callithrix jacchus. The sequence goes on from NC_133507.1 coordinate 113,737,462, forward strand.
ATTGAAATTTTAAATATGGATAAATATTTCAAATGGGTTTGCGTTTTTGTTTTTACTTGAGTTATTTGTTTATACTTCTTTCACAGCAAATATCTAGTCATATGGAATTCTTATAAATAATAATTTAAAGGAACACAGAATGGCATAAGGAAAATGGATTAATTAAACTGCAATGTAGACTTACAGCTTTGGAGATCACATAGTTCAGTCTTTTCATTGTCCAAAATTAGAAACTAATCTTAAAAACAATTAGTGTGCTTTCTACAGTTGCACAGATACTTAGTAACAGAATAGAGCAAGAACTGAATGTACGACTTCTTACATCTAGTTCAGTAAAATTTTTCTTTGAGAAAACACAGATTTTTTTTTCAGAAAGGAATCACACATAGAATCTCTACACCCATACTCCCAAAAGAGTGGGACTAAAAGTAGATTTAGGTTACATTGGTAAACATATCACGGGGCCGGGCACGGTGGCTCAAGCCTGTAATCCCAACACTTTGGGAGGCCGAGGCGGGTGGATCACGAGGTCAAGATATCGAGACCATCCTGGTCAACATGGTGAAACCCCGTCTCTACTAAAAATACAAAAAAAAAAAAAAAAAAAAAAAAAAATTAGCTGGGCATAGTGGCGCCTGCCTGTAATCCCAGCTACTGAGGAGGCTGAGGCAGGAGAATTGCTTGAACCCAGGAGGCGGAGGTTGCGGTGAGCCGAGATCGCGCCATTGCACTCCAGCCTGGGTAACAAGAGCGAAACTCTGTCTCAAAAAACAAACAATAATTAATGCAGGAAAATGCATGCACAAACATTTTATAATTATAGAATTATGCAATTGTACAATTATATTTCCACACAATTTTTGAGAATGTTTTTGAAATCCGCATATTATATATAAATATGATACGGCAGCAACATGAGTGCCAACATCACAGGATCCTTGTGGTGGATTTCACCAGCAGGAAACCTCTGTGGCCAGTGTGGTCCCTGCCTGAGTTTTGATCACACCCACTGGGCCTATTCTGCCCACTAGGACTGGCAGGCTGTGCATGGTTCACACTACCGGCCAAGATCCCACGTCTGCCAAGGGCAAATCAGGTGCAAAGCAGTGAGTGGTGCATGAGTGAACAAGCTTGGGGTCTGGCCTTGGCATAGAGCCAGGCATGCTGGCTACAGTGGGGCAGAAAGATCCAAGAGCCAGCACAGGCTCTGGCTCCCTGCAGGGCTCTTGCTGGACAAGGCATACCACAAGCAGCTTCCATAGCTGGCACCAAGGAATGCAATGCACCTGAAAGCTTGGAGATGCCAGGAACCACGGAGCCCCAAAGAGTGTTTTACAGTCCTGGCTCGGGGAGCTCTTAGGTCCGGGCTTCCAAAGGGCAACAGCTCTTCTCCCTTTCTCTTTTCTTTTCCTCTCATCTCCTGCCATGAGGCAAGTAAGGGGCATGCTTCAGCCCTGTTTGTGTTACAGCCCTGTTTGTTACAGCTCTTTCAGCCCGGCCATTCAGGGGATCCTGAATTCTTGTCCCGGACAATTACAGGATGATCAAGATAAAGAGCTTTATTGAGCTACCGGACAGCTCAGAAGCGACCCACAGTGGGTAGCTCCTCTCTATAGGCAAATCGTCTGGACGAGTGTCTACCTCTCAGAAGAGAGAAAATCCACAGGGGGTAGCTCCGCTCTGCAGGCAGGTCATCCCATCATTTATCTGAGTATGGCAGAGTCCCAGGTTTTATGGGCTTCAGAGGGGAGGAGGTGCATGCTGATTGGCCATGGGTGGGCCTGGAAACAGCACCATAAGTTCTCACTCTTGTCTGCTAAACTGGCGGCCTAGCCCCCAGGCCTCAGGCAGTCCCTGTCCTGAAGGTGGGTTTCACCGGTGCCTTGCCCGTTTCCACCTGGGAGCCTCCTGCTGCCATTAACCCACTGTCCACTGTGCTTATGGCACCAAGCTGTTCATGCCAAGGGGCGCCTGCAGATGCAAGCTGAGCTGCCCATAACCCCTTCTTGGCCTCCCCCTTGTGCTCATTATCACTCATGTAAAGAGGAGACCAAAGCAGCCTGGGGCTGGCATGTTAGTGCTATAAATCTGGCCAGGTTGTGAAAGCACCCAGGCTTGGCCACAACTTTGCTCCAAAATTGGAGTGGGCACTGGGAGTGGGGAGAGGCCAACCAGCAGGAGCAAGCACTTTCAAGCCTGTGGATGTTAGGAGGTTCCAACCCCCGACAGAGCAAAGATGCGTGGGTCTGCAGCAATGGCTGGGCAGCTGCAGCTGTGCCAAGGAGGATGGGGCTCCTACCAATCCAACTTGGAAAGGGGTGGGGCTTCCTTCTGTTCCTAGCTCCCACTGGCTCCCAGGAGCACTTCGTCCCAGCCACGCCTCCCCTGCTGCAGCCAGCGTCTTTGTAGCCACGCTCCAGAGAGGCAATGCCGTCACCAATGTACTGGCTTTGTCTCTAGTTATGAGAGAAAATTTACAGATAAGTCAGGGAAATGGATCTTAGGAAAAGGGGACAATGAGAGGCTTGTTTTGCCCATTTAAAATTATACAGCAAATATTTAAACTCTTCTGTGACTGAGAACGCTTGGAGTAGTATAGTATTTTGAGATTACTAGAGAATTATTTAATGAAAAAGCCTGAGGACTAAATTTAAATCCAAACTCCGTTATTAGCACATAATTTTGGGAAAGATAAAATCTGTTTCTAAATTCCCATATCTCCACAGAAAGACCATTAATGCTCACCTCCTAGAGTTACTGAGCAAACTCCATGAGGGCAGTCTCATTGTGCTTAACTCTGTGAAGGTTAAATGTGATAGAATATGAAAAATGGTTTCTTCTAAAGTCATTACCTCCAGAAATTTACAAGTGTTCTGTTGGTAATACTTTGCATTATATAATTTGAAAATTTACTATCTTTATCCAATTTAACAAAAAAAGTTTCTAATTTTATAAAACATTTAAAGATTTAGGATGAACAAAGCACATAAATATGATTTAATGTCATAATTATTATCAGTATTACATCAATTTTCTGCTAACATTTCTAAAAACATAAATGTCAAATGCATGATTCATCTTGATAAAGATTTAACTTCAGCAAGTGAGGTTGTAAAGGCTAAGTATCAATCTTAATGGGAGAGCTAAGGCATTAATTTTTAGCATTTTTTAAACTCACTACAGTAGCCTTATTATGCACAAGTGGAGCAATTAGGAGGAGAAAAACTTTAATAGACTACAAGTAGACTGAGAAAACAATTGGGATCTAATTGAAACAAGATACCTTCTTATTTATTTTGTTCAAGTGCCCCTACCCCGTCATCATCCCATAACATTTAGAATAACGTTTTTATATTTTTTCACATTTAACATTATGTCTGAATATCTAAACATAAAGAAAGCAGATGGATTAACCCCCAAATTATATTTCTACTCTTATAATGTAAAAATATAATTTCATGTCTATTCAATGAATATTTAGTACCTATTAGTAAAATATTGTTAGAATATGAACCCCTAATTAAGCATAAGCTCCACAAGGTCAAGTACATTCTAAAGCAATATTTGTGTCATAATAGCTGTTTAAAAATATTGAGGGAATGGATACATCAATAAATATTGATTGAATAAAAAAGAATCGTGAACCTAAAATGGCCAAATATAAAAAGCTCAGCATGGTTAAATTAGGAAAGTAATTTCCTCATGAACTTATTAAAGTAGTAAGTTCTTTAATAACATGAAAGCTTCTTCTACCAAGTGAAGTGCTGTTTGAGAAGTCCGGAGAAAGGATTGTGCAAAACGAAGATGTAGAAGCTAGTGAATAGCATTAAGACACATAGCTCCGGACAACAGAGACATGAAAAAGCCATTGTGATACAATAAACGTTTCTGAAGTGCAGCACAAATATATCACAAATCACTCTATTGTACTGTATATTACTTCATAATCATAAATATCACTTATTTGTTATCTAGAACCTGGTTTTCTCTTGTTCTTTATAGAATGAAGCATTACTTTAACTATTTGAAGCAGTACTTTGGGTTCCTCTTTGGTCTGGGGATTAAGTGGTATAGGAGGACAATAAGAAATAGATCCTTGGTAAACAAAAGCTTATATTCCACACACATGAATGACTTTTACTGAGCTGATAAACTGTTAGCCTAAAAACAAAAAAGGTAACTTTCTTTAAGATATGTGTGTATATATATATATATATATATATGAATAATCAATTAACATACTGTGAATCTATAATGCTTTTAAAAGATTATTCAACCATGTTTCATTCCTGTTCAAGCATTTTTTAATTGATTCACAATAGATACATGTATTTTCAGGGTGCACATGATAATTTGATACATCAATATAAGGGTATAGATCAAGGCAGGGTAATTGGGATAACCATCATGATAAATACTTATATTTTCTTTCTATTAGGAATATTTTAATTATTCTCTTTCAGCTATTTTAAAACACAGACTGATTTCCCCTACTGGTCTATCAAATATAGGTTTTACTGCTTCTATAAAACTGTATATAGTAGGCATTAATCAACTTCTCTTCAATCCTCCTTCCTCCATACTTCTCAGCCAACCACCAGTCTACTCTTTATCTTTATGAGATCCACTTTTTTTGTTGTTGTTTTTTAGCTTCCATATATGAGTGAGAACATGAAATATCTGTATTTCTATGCTTAGCTTATTTCACTTTATAATTACCTTTAGGCCACCATGTTGCCAAAAATATCAGAAATTTATTATTTTTTATAGCTGAGTATTGTACCACTGTGCATATATACCACATTTCCTTGGCACTGAAGTTGAGTTTATATTTTGGCTATTGTGAAGAGAGCTGCACTCCAAAACATGGAAGTGCAGATATCTCTTAAATATACAGATTTCCTTTCTATCAGATACATACTCAGCAGTGCAACTGCCATGTCATATGATAGTTCTATTTCTTTTAACTTTTTTGAGGAACCTCCATACCATTTTTCATAGTGACTGTAACAACATTTCACCAACAGTGTATGACGGTTCCCCTTCCTCTGCATCCTCACCAGCATCTGTTATTCCCTATCTCTTTGATAAAATATCTCTTAACTGGGGTGATATAATATCTCATTGTGGTTTTCGTTTGCATTTCTCTGATGATTAGTGATGTTGATCATTTTTTCACATACCTGTTGATCATTCGTATGTCTTCTTTTGAAAAATGTCTATTCAGATCTTTTGCCTATTTTTAAATTGAATTTTTTTTTTTTTTTTTTTTTTTGCTACTGAGTTGCTTTAGTTCCTTATGTTCTGTGATTATTAATCCCCTGTTGGACAGATAGTTTGCAAATATTTTCTCCAATTCTTCATTTTGTTATTTTCTATTTTGTGCAGAAGCTTTTTAGATTGATGTAATGATATTTGTCTAATTTTGTTTTGGTTGCCTGTGGTTTTGAAGTCTTACACATAAAATATCTATGCCCAGACCAATATCCTGGAGTGTTTCTCCAATGTTTAATCCTAGGAATTTTATGGCTTCAAGTCTTAAATGTAAGTCTTTAATCCATTCTGATTTTATTTTTGTACATAGTGAGAGATTCAGATCTAGTTTAATTCTTCTGCTTATGCTTCTCCAGTTTCTCAGCACTGTTAATTGAAGAGACAGTCCTTTCATTTCAGTATATTCTTGGCTCCTTTGTGGAAAAGGAGTTGCTTGTAAATACATGGATTTACATCTGAGTTCTCTATTTTGTTTCAATGGTGTATATGTCTGTTTTTACACTAGTACCAAGCTGATTAGGTTACAATAGATTTGTAGTATGTCTTGAAGTCAGCTTGTGTGCCACCTCCAGTTTTGTTCCTTTTGCTCAGAATTGCTTTGGCTATTCAGGATCTTCTGTGCTTTCATATAAATTTTAGTGTCGTTCGTGTCCTTTGTAGGGACATGGATGAATCTGGAGACCATCATTCTCAGCAAACGGACACAAGAACAGAAAATGAAATACCGCATGTTCTCACTCAATAGGTGGGTGTTGAACAATGAGAACACATGGACACAGGGAGGGGAGCACTACATACTGGGGTCTGTTGGGGGGGAATAGGGGAGGGACAGTGGGGGTGGGGAGTTGGGGAGAGATAGCATGGGGAGAAATGCCAGATGTAGGTGAAGGGGAGGAAGGCAGCAAATCACACTGCCACGTGTGTACCTATGCAACTATCTTGCATGTTCTTCACATGTACCCCAAAACCTAAAATGCAATAAAAAAGAAAAAAAAATAGCGTTGTTTTCTCTATTTCTGTGAGGAATGTCATTGGTATTTTGATAGAGATTGTGTTTAATCCATATTTTTACTTTAACAATGTTAATTCTTCCAATTCATAAACATGAAGTATCTTTCCATTTTGTTTGTCCCCTTACATTTCTTGTTTTCTTTCCTTTTCTTTTCTTTCTTTCTTTTTTTTTATTTTATGTGGAGCCTTGCTCTGTTACTGAAACTGGAGTGTGCAATGGCGCAATCTAGGCTCACTGCAACCTCCACCTCCTGAGTTCAACTGATTTTCCTGCCTCAGCCTCCTGAGTAGCTGGGATTACAGGCACCTGCCATCATGGCTGGGTAATTTTATTTTTGCAGAGATGCAGTTTCACCATGTTGTCTGGGCTGGTCTTGAATTCCTGACCTTGGGTGATCTGCCTGCCTCTGCCTCCCAAAGTGCTGGGATTACAGGCATGAGTCACCGTGCCTGGCCCCCTATCATTTCTTGCATCATTGTTTTATAATTTTCTTCGTATAGATTATCCACAGCTTTGGTTAAATTGATTCTTCTTTATTTTATATTCTTTACAGCTATTGTAAATGGGATTACTCTATCTCTTTTGCATATTATTTGTTGTTGGTGCTTGTGAGTGTTACTGAGTTCTGCATGTCAAATTTGTATCCCAGAACTTTACTGAATTTATCAGTTCTAGTATTCTTTTTTGGTGGAGTCTTAGATTTTTATAAAAAAATAGGATTATGTTTTTTGTAAACAAGTCTAATTTGACTACTTTATCTATTTGTTATCTATTTGGACGCCCTTTATTTATTTAGCTGACTTTTATTTCTTTCTGTTGCCTAACTGTTATGACCATGATTTCCAGTATTAAATTAAATAAAAATGGTGAAAATGGACATTGTTGTTGTTTTCCAGATTTTAGAAGAAATGTTTTCTACTTTTTCTAATTCAGAACAATAAGCTGTTGGTTTGCCATATATGGCTTTCATTATTTTGAAACACATTTGTTTTATACCCAGTTTGTTGAGGGTTCTTATCATAAAGAGGTGATAAAAGCTATTGAATACTTTTCAGCATCTATTGAACTAATCATAAGAAATTTTTCTTGGTTCTATTAATGTAATGCATCACATTTATGGATTTAAATATGTTAAAACATTCTTGCAATCCCTAGAATAAATCCCACTTGATCATATTAAATGATCTGTTTAATGTATTGTTGAATTCCATTTGCTAGTATTTTGTTGAGAATTTTTGCTTCTATATTCACCAGTGATATTGACCTACAGTTTTTTGTTGTGTCCTTATCTGGTGTTGTTATCAGAACAATGTTAGCCTCATAGAATGAGCTTGAAAGTTTTATCACCTCTTTAATCTTTGGAGGTTTTGAGGACTGGTATTAGTTCCTCTTTAAACATTTGGTAGAATTCAGCAGTGGAGCCATCAGGTCCTGGGCTTTTCTTTAAATGGAAGACCTTTTAGTATGGCCTTAGATCTCATTACTCATTATTGGTTTGGTGACATTTTCTATTTCCTTACAGTTCCATCTTGATAGTTAGCATGTGTACAGAAATTTATTGTTTTCTTCCAGGCTTTCCAGTTTGTTGATGTACTTGCTCATAATAGTCTTAATGATTCTATTTTTCTGCTTTCAGTTGATAGGTCTCCTTTTAAATTTCTGATTCTATTTATTTGAGTCTTCTCTCTTTAAATCTAGCTAAACTTTTGTCAATTTTGTTTATCTTTTCAAAAACAAACCTTCTTTTGAGTGTCTGCATTGTTTATTAGTCTCAATTTTATTTACTTCTGTGCTGACCTTTATTCTTTATTTTTTTCTACTAATTTGTGGTTTTATTCTTGCCTTTCTAATTGCATGAGATATATTGTTAGGTTGTTTACTTGAAGTCTTTTTAGTTTTTTGGTGTGGGTCTTTATTGCTATAAACTTTCTTCACAGTACAGCTTTTGCTGTATCCTATTGATTATGGTATGTTGTATTTCCATTTTCTTTTGTTTTTAAAATTGTTTTTATATTTTTCTTAATTTCTTTGTTAACATATTTGTCATTCAGGAGCACCTGATTAATTCCCAAGTGTTTGTGTGGTTTCTGAGGTTTTTCTTGTTATTTATTTATACTGTAGTCAAATATTATTTCTTCCTTTGTGAATTTGTTGAGGCTTGTTTTGCTACCGGAGATGTGGAATATTTTAGGGAGTGTTTCATGTCCTGATGACAGAATGTGATTATGTAGTAGTTGGGTAATGCCTTAGTCTGTTACTATAAAGGAATACCTGAGGCTGGATAATTTATAACTAAAGTAAGCTTATCTGCCTCACTGTCTTGCCTACTGGATAAAAAGAATGGTATCAGCATCCACATCTGGTGAGGGCTTCAGGGAACTTCCACTCATGACAGGAGGCGAAAGAGAATAGGCTTCTTATGGAGAGAAGGAGTAAAGAGAGAAAGGATGAGGAAGGTGCCAGGATCTTTTTAAGACTTGGTTCTTGTGGGAACTCATAGAGCAAGAACTCACTCATTACTGTGAAAATGGCATCAAGACATATGTGACGGATCTGCCCCCATGACCCAAACTCTTCTTACTAGGTTGTACCTCCAATATTGTGGATCGAATTTCAACATGAGATTTGCCAGAGAAAAATATCTGAACTATATTAGGTGACATGTTCTGTAATTGGTAGGCTGATTTGGTTTACTATATAACTTAACTCTAATATTTCTTTGCTGATTTTCTGTCTGGGTGATCTGTCCACTACTGAGAGTAGAGAGTTGAAGTCCTAGACTATTATCATATTGCACTCTCTCTATCTCTTCCTTTAGATCTATTAATGTTTGCTTTATGTACTTGAGAGTTCCAGTGTTGGATGAATAAAGCCTTGTAATTGTAGTATCCTCTTGCTGAGTTGACCACATTCTTAGATATAATAACCTTCTTTGTCACTTTGTCTTTCATTTTTAGTCTATTTTATCTCATATAAGCATAGCTACTCCAGCTCTTCTTTTCCGGTTTCCACTTGTATGGAATATCTCCCCCACTCCTCCCATTCAGTCTATTGTGTCTTTACAGGTGAAGCAGGTTTCTTACATGTAGCCTGTATTTGGGTATTGTTTCTTTATCTATTCAGACACTGTGTGCCTTTTACTTAGAGAATTGAGTCCACTTATATTCAATGTTATTATTGGTAAGTAGAGACTTACTATTATTTTTTTGGTAACTCCTCTCTTCCTGTATTTTCTTACTGTTTCCCTTTGAGGCTAAATGATTTTTTTCTGATAGTATTTGTAATTTGTTGCTTTTTATTTTTAATATATCTACTATAGGTTTCTTCATTGTAGTTATGATAAGGCTTATAAAATTCATTTATAGATAAAACAAGTTATTTTAAAGAGATGATGACTTCGATCATCAAAAAAGAATAGATATGAAGAAAATGTTAAAAATACTGTATGCTCTAACTTCATTCCCCATTTTGGCTTTTTGTTGTCTCAATTTACAGATTTTTATATTGCCTATCAGTTAACATATTGCTGTAGCTACTATTGTTTTTAATAGACTGCTTTTTTAAGCTTCCTACTAGTGTTATAAGTAAATTGCATACCATAGCTTCAGTATTAGAGTATTCTGGGGTTGTCTGTGTACTTAATTTTACCAGTAGGTTTTATACCGTCAAACGTTTGCTTTTTGTACATTAGTATTTCATTATTTCAGATTGAAGAATTCCTTTCACATTTTTTGTAAGATGAATCTCATGGAGGTGTATTCTCTCAGCATTCTTTCTCTTTTCTTTTTTTTTTTTTTTTTTTTTGGTCTGGTAAATACTTTATCTCTCCTTCATGTTTGAAGGATAGCTTTGCTGAATACAGTATTCTTGATTGGCAGATTTTTGTCTGTTAGCTCTTTGAAAATGTCTTCTCACTCTCTCCTGGCTTATGTGGATTCCTTTAAGAAGCCTGTTGCCAGGTAAGTTAGAGCTCCTTTATATGGTATTTGCTTTTTATCTCTTGCTGCTTTTCAAATTTTCTATTTGTCCTTGACCTTTGACTGTTTAATAATTATATGTCTTGGGATAGTCTTATTTGATTGAATCAAATCTGTTAGGTATTCTCTGCTCTTCCTGTACCTGAATATTTTTCAAATTTGGAAAATTTTCTGTCATTTTTTCTTTGCATAAGCTTTCTACTCCTTCATCTTGTTCAATTCCTTTTTGAACAGCTGTAATTCTTAGGTTTTTTTTTTTTTTTTTTTTTGAGACAGAGTTTCACTCTTGTTGTCCAGGCTGGAGTGAAATGGCGTGATCTCGGCTCACCACAACCTCCGTCTCCCGGTTTCAGGCAATTCTCCTGCCTCAGCCTCCTGAGTAGCTGGGATTACAGGCACACACCACCATGCCCAGCAAATTTTTTGTATTTTTAGTAGAGATAGGGTTTCACCATGTTGACCAGGATGGTCTCGATCTCTTGACCTTGTGATTCACCCGCTTTGGCCTCCCAAAATGCTGGGATTAGAGGCTTGAGCCACCGTGCCTGGCTGGTTTGATCTTTTTGAGGTAACTTTCTATATCTTGTAGAATATTTTCACTACTTTTCATTTTTTTCTGTTTTTTCTTCTCTGACTGTGTAATTTCAAATAGTCTACTTTAGAGCACAGTGATATTTTTTCTCTACTTGATCTGTTCTGCTTTTAGGAGCCTTTAGTAAATTCTTTAGTCAATGTATATTTTTCAGTTACATAATTTGTTTGATTTTTTAAAATTATTTGAATGTCTTAGTTAAATTTACCTGATAAAAATACAAATTGTTTTTCTAAGTTATCTTGAATATCACTGACTTTTCTCAGAAGTGCTATTTTAAATTTTGGGTCAGAGAGCTCACATATTGCCATCCCATCTCATTAGGGTCAATTACTGGTTCCTTGTCTTGTCCATTTGGGTCTTGGTTCCCTATTTTTGTTTTGTTTGGTTTGGACACTCATATGTTTGCATTGGATGATTATTTATCTCAATCTTCTCTGTCTGCCTATGGAATATGTTTGATTAGAGATTCCTTGTGGTTTTGATTTTATTTTTTTCTGCTAGGTCACTGCCTCCTTTTCATTACTAGATAGTACATTAAACCCAGCTTGGCCTTATCTTCAGTAAAGGATTAGAAGGCTATTCATCCAAAATGGCAGAGGTCTCAAGGAGAGTATCTGGCAGTATGGAAAGGCTACCTAAGGGTTCATGTCCAGGAGACCAGTGGAACATGTCTCTTACAATGTGATGCTGCTAAAAAAACATCTGACTTGATATCTCCTCAGGCCAAGTTATAGAGTAGAGTTTCCAGAGCTGGGGATGCTAGTTCTGGCTCCCCAACTTGTGTGTGGCTGTCCTCAGGAACTTTTGTACCTTCAGGCACCAGCAATGCTTCTTGTGGGTTGAGGCAGAGACAGGTTTCCTGTCAGGGAATCCAAGGTGGTGTAGAAGCTGGTAGTCCTTGATCTCACTTTGCCATTCTGGAAATTGTGAGAAGAAAAAATTTTCTTGTGCTTGGTACAGGGTGTATTTGTGAGAGGGGTGTTGCCGATATAGAGGTCCAATTCTTTTACTCTCTCTTCTGAGTTTCTGAGTTTATTTTTATTTTTATTTCTGTGGTCCTGGAAACCATCTCTTTCTCATATTTTGGTTCTGGAACATTGCTGGTAATAGTTTTGGTGCTGTATATTTGTTTTTGGTTGTCTGGTACAAGGAGGGGCAGTGAGGCCATCTTGCTTGTATGCCACCATTTTGGAACTGGAGTTTGAAGTTGAACGTTTTGATGAATGAATAGAAAAATGGTTGAGCCAAGGACTCAGCTAAATATTTTGGTTTTGTGCAACACCGCAAAAAAGGGTAAGATGGAAGTGGATGTGCCACTACATTTGCTTGTGAACAAAAATGACATATATTCAATAAAGAGAAAATCAGAAATAGGGAAATAAACTAAGAAATGTTTTAGCAATTCCTGGCAGGTATGAATCAGATAAAGTGAAAACTAGAATTTCATATTTGAATATTACAATCTGGTAATATATTTTATCTTTGGCAATCCTTCATCTAAAGATATTTATATAGACGTTTATACGTGTGTGTGTGTGTGTGTGTGTGTGTGTATGTAGATACATTCTTGCATGTCCTTTTACATGGATCGTTGGAGATAAATATAACTTACATATTATTCAAATCTGGCATTTTTATATATTACAAATATAAATGTATATATGTGTGTGTATGTATCTACATATATACATTTATATTTGTAATATATAAAAATGCCAGATTTGAATAATATGTAAGTTATATTTATCTCCAATGATCCATGTAAAAGGACATGCAAGAATGTTCATTGTTACACTGTGCACAAGAGAAACAATCCATTCAAGGAGATGGTTAAACAAACTTGAAGTTTGACAATAAAGTTCTCCATAAAACATCAATTATGCTCATTTGGTTGACAGTATTCTTCAAGTGTTCTACATCTTTCTAATGTTTTGTTTTTTCTTCTATCAACAACTACAAGAAGAATGATGAAGTATCCCAATACATTTGTGTATTTTCTCTACTTCCTTTTAAAGATATATTGGTTCTGGCTTTATTTACTATAAATCTATGGTGTTCATTGCACAAAATTTAGCGAAGTTATATATTTTAATGTATTTTTCTCTGTACAAACATTATAAAATTTCTACTTATATCCCTGGTAAAACTTCTTTTGGGTAAAATGACTTTGACTGACAGTGAAATATTTTTTCAAGCTCTCTTATGCTTACTGTTTACATGATGTGTCTATTTCTATTCTACTTTTGACAAATCTATGTCTTTATATTTTAAGTGGGTTTTTTTTAAAGAGTATGTAATCATTGTTTCTTTTTCTTTCATTTTGAAACTCTCTGCCTTTCAATGTTATGGCTTTTTAAATTTAGATTTAATAAAATTGTTGGTATAGTTGTTTTCCAATCTACCATTTTTAAATTTACCATTCCTTTGTTTCTCTGTTTTCTTTTTTCTTACTTTTTTCTTACTTTTTAGGTGATAATTGATTTTCGTCAAATTTTCTTCTCTGCTGTTGCTTTATTAATTACACTACTCCTTATTCTTCCTGGGTATGCAATATAAGTTTTCAGCTCATCATAGTGTACCATCAAATAATAGCATGTCATTTCATTTGCTGGCAAAATGTTTATAATACTATAGTTTCTTTCCTCTTACCATTTATACAATTGCTTCATACAACTTATTAATAAATCTCAAAATATATTCTTATAATTTTGCCTTGGGGCAATTGTCTGTAAAATAAACAGACATTTATTTCATTTACTATAAATCTCAACACATCTTTCCTTCTTTCTTTGTTTAGATTTGAATTTCCATTTGGCATAATTTTTTGGCTACTGAACTGTTTTTATTATTTATTGTAAACTCATTGTCATTGATCATTGTTGTTCTACTGTCAATGAATTCTGTCAACTTCATTTGTCTGCAGATAGTTTCATCTTTTTATTAATTTTTAAAATATATCTTTGCTAGATACAAGTTTCTAGGTTAACATTCTCCCCGCTTTTAGCACTTCAATAATGTCACTCCATTGTTTTCTGGCTTGCATAGTTTCTAATATGAAGTCTGGTTTTACTTGTATTTTTGTTTTTTAGCCAGTGTTTCTTACCCACCCCTACTCCCATCCTACCCCTGCTCCCTCCCTGCCCACCATGAGCTGCTTGTTACAGTGCTTTTGTTAGTTTTTCTATTTTTATTCTTGTGGGTAGCTGAGGTTCTTGGATATTTGCTTTGTTATCTTTCCTTAACTTTGGAAACATCTTGGCTATTATCTTTTCCAGTATTTCTTTCGTTTTATCCATTTTCTCTCCTTCTCCAGGACTCAATTTCATATATATTAGACAATTATTATTTGTATGTTTGTCTCCTAGCACTTGGATCCTCTATTCTTATTAACTCATTTTTCTGTTTTCCTTTGCTTTTTATATTTTATTTAATATAATTTCTAGTATTCAGTCTATCTAGAAGTTAATGACTCCTCTACTATGACCACTCTGCTGATGTTCAGCCTAGAAATTACATTTAATATTCTCATTTAAATTTCTATAAATTCTCTTTGATATTTGTTACATTACATTTTTTTGCTAAAGTTCTTCATGGGTTTATATACATGTGGCCTGCTTTTTCCACTAAATTTGGTAAAGTATTTTATAGTACATATTCTAAAGGACTTAAGACTAATAGTCTTAAGATCTGGTCAACTTTTGGTTGTGACTCTGTTGATTGATATATCCCTAACAATTAGCTGCTTAGACTTAATTTTTGTGGGGTCTTATACATTTTATCTGTCATATGCAAGGCAACACAGAGAAGAACCCAGAGACTAATGTAAATAGTGTTTGCTCAAATAAATGAGCACACCTCTTCCTTGTTCAGGTTATTTTAATGCATTTTTAAGTCAATTTAAGCAGTAATTGAGCTGTGTTTGGAGTATGGTTGTAGCTATACATTTAACTCACCACAGATTTCAACTCTTTTCGCAGAAGGTTGCTTGTAATCTTGATCTTACTGAATCTCCTGGATCCCTAAGAAGTCTTTCTCCATATTGCTGCTTCATTGAATACTTTCAGTTGTCTCTGCATGCTTGTACCACAAAGAAGTTATCCTTTCTCTCTTTTGCTTGGTCAGTCACTCTCTTAATGATACACTCTCTGTTAAGGTTGAAGTGTGGCCACGGGTGGATTCTCTGTTTTTATCTCAGCTGTCCTCCTAGGCAGATGCTATCTGCTGAACCTCAGCATTGGGGCTTTCTCAAGGTTCCAGTACCTCTTTCCTGAAGCAAAAACATTTTGCTGCCATTTTATGAGTTTTATTTTTGATGGGATTCGCACCTCTGGTATTAACAGTTCTCTGGTTTGTATTAGTTTCTGTCATGAGCGGGATTCCTGCCCCTCTCATAGAGGCAGGACCTTTTGGTTGTACTCTTTCCTTAGTGGCTATTACTTTTGCCTGCAGTGAGGAGCAAGTGGGTCCTCTTGCCCTTGGGGGTTGGCTTATCTTCCCCAGAAGGCAAAGGATCTTTATTTATGTCCTGGAAACAGGAAGATTTCCAGACTCCCCATGGTGCCTTAAGATTTTGACTTCATATTTGAGAAGAGTGTAAAAAGTCAGTGATAGTCTGTTTCTCTGTCCAAACAGGTCTCTCACAAAGTCTATCTTTCTGTTAAGCATCCAGGTGATAGTCTCAAAAAACAGTTTGCGGATGAGTATGGATTCACCTTGTGATTTGAGTATCCTATGGATTCTAAGCAATTGTGTAAACCTTCACTTAACCTTTAAAATTTTCCTAAGATTGTTAAATGATTTCCTTTTACTCAGTTTTTCAATCACTGTCTCTTCTCCCCTGTTCTGTCAAAAAAGAAATAGTTTGTGCATTCCATCCCTCTCACAAGGAATTGTCAGCATTGGAAATCGATTCACCTATTTGCATGATCTCAACCCCCTTGCAGACTCAAGTGAATGTTAGGCTTTAATAGATTGCCCGGCTTGTGTCCATTGTTATGAAATTAGTGATGTTCTCCTGTGGTTTTTTACAACCTAGGTGAAAAAAAATCTCTCTTTTTCTATTTCTAAGATTACTTTTATCACATACAGTTTCCTTATATGGAGGGATTTGTATTTGGGATCTCTATTCTGTTATGCTTTCCTATTACTCTACTCTTGTTATACTGTTTTAATTACCTCTGATTTATATTTTGGCTTGATTGTTGAGAAGGAGATCTTCCCCATGCCTTCACTGATTATTGTATAATATTTATTTAATCTTTTACATACATTTGTTCAATTCAGTGAAAAATAAACTCTTGCTGGAGTTTTTGTTGAATTTACTGCTACATATCTATTAGAATGACTAAAATCCAGGGCACCCAAAACATCAACTCCTGGAGAAAATGTGGATTAATAGGAACTCTCCTTCATCACTGGTGGGAGTAAAAACATTGTAGCCACTATGGAAGACTGTTCGGCAGTTTCTCACAAACTTAAACACACACTTATTATATAATTCAGCAATTGTGTTTTTTCGTATTTACCAAATTACTTGAAAGCTTATTTCTACATATACACACAAAAACCAAGCACATGATACTTATAGCAGTTTTTATCACAATTGCTCAAACTTAGAAACAACCAAAATGCACTTCAGTAAGTGAATGAATAAACTGTGGTACATCATACGATGGAATATTATTCTATCATAAAAAGAAATGAATTATCAAGCCATAAAGAGACATTAAGAAAAATTTAGTGCATATTATTAGGTGAAAGAAGCCAATCTGAAGAAGCTGAATACTGTATGATTCCCACTATATGACATTTAGAAAAAGGCAAAACTGTGGAAGCAAGAAAAAGACCCATGGTTTCCAGGGTTCAGGGGGAGGGAGAGGGGAAGAGAGGAATGAAAAGTGGACCACAGGAATGTCAAAGGTGGTAAGCCTATTCTATATGTTGTTCTACTGGTGAATACATGTTATGCACTTTCTAAAACTCATGGAACGTACAAAAATAGTGAGCAATAATATAATCCATAAAGTTCAGTAATGTGTCAATATTGTTTTATCAACTTCAACAAATGTACCACTCTAATGTCAGATGTTAATAATAGGAAAAACTGTGTTTAGGATGGTGGCAAATAGGAATATGATAACTTTCCACATTTTCTATGCTCAATTTTTCTTTAAACCTAAAACTTCTCTAAAATGTAAAGTCTATTAATTTTAAAAAGTTTAGCATGGTAATAAATATTATCATACTTCTCAGATATTCAGGAAAACACATTTTTTTTTAAGTTTCTGTAACTGTTTTATCTTTTTTATGAATCTCTACTCTTTGATGTAGGCTGAGAAGCAGGTTGATTTCTAATTAATGGTATCTTTATCTTTCTCATTTTAAACATCTTTTTGAGTATTCCAGTCTATTTCAGGTAAATTCTTAGCTCTTTTATTCCGTTACCCAAATCACCCTACTCCTAACTCAGCAAATGGCATCTGGATTTTTGAGATAATTTCTTTGTAGGTTGTATCACTAAGGAGAGGATGAAAGGGGGACATTATTTTCTGTTTTCATTGTTTGTTTGTTTTCCCCTACACTCTTTGTTCTCTGGATCTCATTCTATACTGGTCCTGAAGAGCCTTCTTTTCCAATAGATGCTGCTTAGAATTCTGGATTTCAAAAATCAACTTTTTTGGTATGGTATATGCTTATATACTAAGCTGATCAGATAAGGCATATTATTCGTGTGGTTGGCATGCTAGTGATTACATGCGTGTAACATATAAAATTTATTATTTCATTACTTAACTGTGTTATTCTTACTAATAACAATAACTGGTTTTAAGTATTTGTTTTCCCAATAGATTTAAGCCTCTTGAGAGAATAACCATTCATTTATGCATTCATTGAGTAAATTAACATTGACACCTAGGATATATGCTGCAAAAAGAGATTCTTAGAAGATATGTAATGAATTATGGAGCGTATTTTGAGCTAATTGATGCTAATTGTTTTCAATAATGTTGTATTTATTATTTCAAGGATCCTTTATAAAAGATATGACAAGTAGCCTTTCTTTCCTTTTAAATCATTACAACCACCTGCATTCTCTTTACAACTAGGACAGTTTCTAAAATTTATTCTAAAGCCTTTGAGTAAGATTTTCCCTTATGATGGCCTTTCCTTAGGAAATATTTGTATTATATGTCCTTAAATTTGAGAGAAAACTTTTGAGTCAATTCATCATTTTGCAAATTTTCTTTCATATTAAAATAACTATTATTTAAAAACTATAAAAACAGAATCAATTATCAAATTAAATTAGAGAGTTTTTGGGTTAAAAGTGAACTGATTTTTTAGGTATGAGTGGTAATTAAAATACTTTATTATATTTTATGCTTTGTAAACTCAGAGCTAATGTGCAATATATTAAAAAACAAAATGATTTTCTCTTAAAATATTTCACTGGAAAATTAGTCTTTTTATGAAACATATACTAAAAAAAGTATTTTTACATTTATTAAAGCAGAGATGCATGTAAAATATTACCTGCAAATTTTGTAGGTAAACATCAATAGTTCTAAGAAATCACAGCATTGTTTCAAATGAGTTCCTTACTCATGAAGTTGCAGTATATTTTTATTAAAAGTTGATTCTTTAATTTCTGATATATGTGGAAAATCAGTCCTACCATGAAGCACTTTCAAAGTCCATTGAAATGTCAGATTCAGTCCATTTAGTATGTGCTCCTTGGTAAGAAGTAATGGATTATTTAATTATGGCTAATTCAAGATTCTCTTGATTAACCCTTTCAAGCATAAAATTATTATGAATATTTACCTGTTGTATTATTTATGCTAGAAAGAAAAAATAAAAATAAAATTGCTCGCAATTTATTTTAAGATGGATGCACTTTTCAGTAATTTTATTTCACACCTGAATTAAACATTAAAACATGAATATTCACATTTCTGTCATTTCTAACTTTAATAAAATCACACATACACATGCAAATATTCTAATAATCTGTAATCACATTGGTAAACAGATTTCTACAATTATTTCAAGAATTAGCATTTTTAATGTAAATTACTTGCAAATGATCAATATTAATAAATTCTCATGCAGTTATAGCCTCAAACCATAGACACAGGAAGCTGAGCACTGAGAATGCTTATAGAGCTCTATAAAGAAAATGCAAGGAAAATCTTTGTAAAAATATGCAATTCTAAATGTTTATTTTGATATTTACTTTTGATTTTTTACAAAATAATAATTAAATATTATAAAAGTAAACAGATTTAAGGAAAACATTATATTTAATTGCTATTACAAAAGACAAGAATATGAATTCTACTAGCATGCTTAACCTGTTTATACATTTATTAGATGCTGGAATTAATTCACTACCCACACACTCATACACACAAATCTGATTGCAGTAATTGTATAAATGAACCATAGTATATTCTACAGCTTCTGGAAAGATAGCAGCAGGAGTTAGTTTTGAGTGGCATCATATTATTTTCTTTCTGTATTAGTGACTGTTTTATAGGCTATGACATTTAGTTAGACAGATTTGAATTTCAGCTCTACTACTGAATATCTATTAGATTTGGGCAAATTATATAATGCTATAATTCATTTATCTCATGTGTGATATAATAATCATAATGATGCTAGCATATAGTTGTGCTGGGCAAATTAAATGCATGTGTCTCTATCCCTAAAGGTACTTAAAGTATAATAAATACTATACAGATATTAAAATTATCATTTTTATCATAATGATCATATGCTAGCTACTATCATAGACACTTCAAATACATTATCTTGGTTCTTACATGTAATGTGACTTTTTTTCCCACAGAAGGCCACAATGTTTTTTATTCCAAACACTTTTTAGAGTACTCCAGTAAGAGGTAGAATCTATTTATGTAACACTTTGAATTTGGGTAGTTCTTGTAACTTTTTTTTACTAATATAATAAAGCAACATTGACACTATCTGTTCCAGGCATAGCCATTAAATGGCTTGACAGTTTCTATTTCTTGTCCTTTTGTGTACCTGCTGTAAAGAAGAGCAACTACTCTGAGACAGATATTGTGGGATGTCCAAGCCATGAAGATGAATATATGAAAAAGCAAAGAAGCCAAGGAGCATTGAGCTAAAGGATATTTAAGTGAAGAGACTTTTTTTAAAGATTTAATGAATTGTTAGAAATTTAGTATTTTGCTTTAGATGTTTTATGTGTTTAAAGCAACAGGAAAACAGTCCTGTGCCATCTGATTCTACCTAGTTAATGAGTTTGGATAGTGACAACTCAGAGAGAAAGTTTAGAGAGCAGTGCACACCATTTTATCTGAATAAGTGTAAGCCTTGATTTTCAGATAGTAAGATTTCAGAGAGTGAGGAGACAATCATTTCCTCCAAGCAAACCTCTTTCAAAAAGAAAGAAAAAGTAAGGGAAGGGAAAGAGAAACAGAAGTGGAGACTTCAGATAGTAAGAATTACCCATGTTAGAGATACAGTTGAAGTCTTTTATGTGTTTCTTTCAGTTTCATTCTCCTTTCCCTCTCTTATGTGGTTGTCGTTGTACAGAAACCTGTAGATATAATTTCCGTTCATGATTTCACGTTCTCCTATGTGTCTGTTTTTATAAGCAATATATAGTATTTTGATGGGCAGTTAAAGACTACATAAGCAGTGTTACAGGCATCGTTCTGTAACACTTTACATTTTACTTCAAGTTTACTTTCTCTTGCACTGATATGGTTTTCTATTTAAACTCCTGTTTCTGAAGAAGCCGTTTGGAAAGGAGATTCCCTAGGCACAAATTACCCCAGCTGATGGCAAGTGAATGATAAACTGTTTTCAAACAACCTCTTCCCTAATTCCTGGTCTGAAAAATTCTGGACAAAACAAAATAGTTGTTTTAGATCACCACATTTGAGATAATTTGTTGCGCAATAATAAAAAATAAAACAGAATATAGAACCAGGGTTGGGATATTGCCACATGAAAATGTGTTGTGGACAGATGATGGATCATACTTGAGGAGACTGTTGGTGAAAGTTTGAAGAACCTCACAGAGACTATAGGTGAAAGCTTGAGGGACAGTGAGAAAATTGTTATTGGTGTCTGGAGATTAAAAAGACGTATTTAGGTATGGAAAATCCATAAGATAACATTATAATTGTGATCACATGAAGAATAGATTGTTTAAAAACTTAATGAATTTGGTTAAGGAGATCTCATGGAGGAATGTTGTTGAGAGTGCAACCTCTTCTTTTAGGAGTGTTTGAGAAAATAGGATTAAGTGAGAAATGAATTAAAGAATCAATTTTTAACCACTGAACACAATTTAGAGAAAATATAAGGGAATAAGTATTTATTAGACTTGAAAATAAAATTCTATCTCACTCTCCTGGAGAACACATTTTTTCAAATTAAGAAATGAGCTCAACACAAATGTAAAACTGAACCACTAAAACTTTGTTTCTAGTTAAAGATGATTTTGAGTCTCTGGATACAAAATTCTGTATTATGATCTAAAGAAAGATAATGTCATGCCTGTTAGTACTTCCAAGTCTCTTAATTTTAATAGCATAGATCTTCTACCTAAAACAAGGCTTTTAAAACTGTTACGGGTATTGTTCTCAAACATACTCATGGATAGTCCAAGAGAGGGATGGGCCTATTTGGGACACAAGTATGATTAAAGTTCTTGTCCATTAAAGTAGATTATGCACTGATGAATTGGGAACGCAAACATTTTGGTAGACGTTTACAACTAGGAGTAAATAATGTAGCCACAAAATGAAAAGAAGCCTTTGGACTCACATTTCTACAGATAAAAATCAGACTGAAAAAGCTACTTAGCTGCATATATGGGCCATTTATTGAGGAAATAAAGGAATACTTCAAAGAAGCAACTAGGAGTTTAGAATAGAAGAATCTGGAAACCATGGTCAGTGGAACTAATCTAGCTTGTCACCTGTTTTTGTATAGCTTATGAGCTATTGAGAGAGGAGGAAGGAAGAAACTGTTCATGAGGTAGTTAGGTGAGTTCTCAGCAAAAGTAATATACACCAAGAATAGTCTGAAGATCAAGCCACAGGTCCCAGATAGGAAAAGCCCACTCTGTGAACCTAGATGAACAAATTCCACTCCTCTTTTGGACACGTTTCTCCTTGATATGCCTTTGTCTTATTTCAAACATTTCTTCCCAATTGGTCCTTACTTTTTACCTATTTTATATATTCCTATATTTCTGTGATTGACGATATGCCAAATCTTCACTTTTATAAGTGTAATATTACTCTATTCAGTGATTGGCTGTGGGCCAAGCCTTCACTTCAGCCCTCATTGGTCTGGGGCCAAGCCTTCCCTCTTTCTCTAATTGATTCTTTACACTGTCATACCTCTTTCTTAGTGGTACTTTCTCCAAGATGACCCTCAGAACAGTCAGCACACTCCTCCCACTTCCCAGTTCATAAAAACCCCGAACTCAGCTTCATAACCAGTAATTCTCTTTTGAGCCCCTCTCTGCTGAGAACTTTTCTGTTGCTTAATAAATCCAACCCTGTCTTACGTACACTCCAATGTCTTGGATGCTTCATTCTTCTTGGTTGTGGAACAAGAACCCAGAGCTCACTGGTGGTGAGCGTAAAAGAGCTGTAACACTTTCTCCTGCTTGCTGAACAAGAGGAGTGAAAAAGCTGCAACAATAAGAATAAATTCTGCCTTTTAAAAAGGTTGAAGAAAATAAAAGTAAAATAAAAAGTTGTGACATATCCAATAATATAAAATTCAAGTTTCAGTGTCCATGTAGGTTTTATTGAAACCCAGCCAACCCCCTTTGATTGCATTTGTTTATGGTTGTCTTAATGTTACAATGGAAGAACTGGATAGTTGTGAAAGAGAATTTACAGCCTGAAAACCTAAAATATTTACTAGCCCTTTATAGAATATGCATGTTAGTCCCTGGGCCTGATGATGAGCCTAAGAACCAAGGTCACCTGGTGCCATGCTGTGAGAAGTCTAATCCTCAAGGAGAAAAATTAGACCCTAATTAATACCCATGTTTTTTCAATAACGCAGGGAAAATGTGTGACCATACTAGTTGGATTTGAAAATAGCTACCTGCCAATCACTGTTATGTGTCTCCTGTTTTCTCCCTTTGTAAAAAGGAATGCTTACTTCAGTTATCTCCCCATTTTATTTTGGCTGATGAGAGGCAGACAACTTTTCACTTTAATATAAAGGAGCCATCAATGTTACAGAATCTATATTCAACGTACCTTATCCACACTTGATACTAATGAAGTTGTTGAGCTCTAGGACTTTGATCTGTGTAATGAGATAAGACATCACATCAAGATCTCAAGGCAAGACTGACTACAATTTACATGGGCTGGTCACATGAATCATCATGGATAGAGTTTCTCAACAATATCTGCCATTCTGTATGCTTTGACTTTGTCACACCTCCTGGAAGATCTCTATTTACTCTCTCACAAATTTTAATGGGCCCAGTGATAGATTTGCTCATTAGAATACAAAAAAAAGGTGGATACAGTCAAATGTACAAAAATCACAAGCATTCCTATACACCAATAACACACAAACAGAGAGCCAAATCATGAGCAAACTCCCATTTACAATTGCTACAAACAGCATAAAATACCTAGGAACACAACTAACAGAGGACGTGAAGGAACTCTTCAAGGAGAACTACAAACCACCGCTCAAGGAAATAAGAAAGGACACAAACAGATGGAAAAACATTCCATGAACTGGTTAGGAATAATCAATATTGTGAAAATAGCTATACTAGCCAAAGTAATTTATAGATTCAACACTATCGCCATGAAACTACCACTGACCTTATTCACAGAACTGGAAGAAAACCACCTTAAATTTCATATAGAACCAAAAAAGAGCCCACATAGCCAAGACAATCCTAAGCAAAAGAACGAGGCTGGAGGCATCATGATACCTTACTTCAAACTATACTACAAGGCTACAGTAATCAAAACAGCATGATATTGGCACCAAAACAGAGATATACCAATGGAACCGAACAGAGACCTTATAAGTAATGCCACACATCTAAAACCATCTGGTCTTTAACAAACCTGATGAAAATAAGAAATGGGGAAAAGGTTCCCTGTTTAATTAATAAATGGTGTTGGGAAAACTGGCTAGTTATGTGCAGAAAGCTGAAACTGGGCCCCTTCCTTATACCTTATACAAAAATTGACTCCAGATGGATTAAAGATTTAAACATAAGACCTAACACCATGAAAACCCTAGAAGAAAATCTAGGGAATACCATAAAGCACATAGGCATAGGCAAGGACTTCATGACTAAAACACCAAAAACAATGGCAACAAAAGCCAAAATAGACAAATGGGATCTAACTAAACTTAAGAGCTTCTGCATAGCAAAAGAAACTATCATTAGAATCAACTGGCAACCAACAGAAAGGGAAATAATTTTTGCCATCCACCCATCTGACAAAGGGCTAATATCCACAATCTACAAAGCACTAAAATAAATATACAAGAAAAAACAAACAACTCCATCAAAAAGTGGGTGAAAGATATCAACAGACATTTTTCGAAAGAAGAAATATATGAGGCCAACAAACAATAAAAATATGCTCATCATCACTGGTCATTAGAAAAATGCAAATCAAAACCATATTGAGATACCATCTCATGCCAGTTAGAATGGCAATCATTAAAAATCTGGAGATAACAGATGCTGGAGAGGATGTGGAGAAATAGGAATGTTGTTAGTGGGAGTGTAAATTAGTTCACCCATTGTAGAAGATGGTGTGGTGATTCCTCAAGGATCTAGAAAGAGAAGTACCATTTGACACAGAAATTGGTTTATAAATCATTGTATTATAAAGACACATGCACATGTATGTTCATTGTGGCACTGTTTACAATAGCTAAGACATGGAAGCAACCCAAATGTCCATCCTTGATAGAATGGATAAAGAAAATGTTGCACATATACACCATGGAATGCTATGCAACCATAAAAAAGGTTGAGTTCATGTCCTTTGCAAGTATGTAGATTAATTTGGAAACCATCATTCTCAGCAAATTGACACAAAAACAGAAAACTAAACACTACATGTTCTCTCTCATAAGTGGGTGTTGAACAATGAAAACACATGGACACAGGGAGGGAACATCACACCCTGAGGTAAGTTGGGGGTTGGGGGATTAGGGGAGGGATAGCAGGGGGTGGGGAGATTGGGGAGGGATAATATTGGGAGAAATAGCTAATGTAGGTGATGAGAGATAGAGGCAGGAAACCACCATGGCATGTTTATACCTATGTAATAATCCTGCAAGATCTGTTCATATACCACAGAACTTAAAGCAAAATTTTAAAAAAATACAGAAAAGTTAATACTTAGGTTTAAGCAGCCTGGTGGCTTCTGATTCCTGCCTTTTTCAAAACCAACTTCCAAGTAAGAAAAGCTACTACTCTAAACCTTCCATGCTGTAAAAATTCCAAGCAAGGATAGACACCAAAAGACCAATGAGCACAAAGCAATATAAAGAGGCTGTATTGCACATGCATGACCTTTCAGTAACATTTGGCCAAGTTGATGGCACATGATTCAGATTTAAGCTGATGGCACAGTGGTTCATGACTTCACTATATCCTTCCCAAATTTCTTATGTACAAAATCTTTAATAGAATAAAGACATTAAATTACTATGTTATAAGTAGTTGGTTATGGAGCAATAGACATTGGAAATGTCTATTACTCATGATTTTTGGCTCTGTTCACAAATTTTATATGCAAAATTGAGCATCAGAGTGGTTCTGTAGATATGAAGTAGATGAATTGGAATTTCAAACCAGGTTTGACTCACTTTAAACTTTGTGATCCTCTCACAGTGATTCCATATTTTCAGGCTACATATAATAAATGAGAGTGATAGGAGAACCTACAGATCTTTTAGGATTTTTAATTTGTCAGCTTAGGGGATTTTCAGCCCATTTTTTTCATACACTTATTTATTTGTTTCATAAGTAAAAAAAATGCCAGATACTGGGCTAGATACTACATATTTAATGTGGACTGAAATAGATATAACCTAGTCCTAATAGAACATATACTTTAGTTATAGAGATTATTTCAATAAAATAATTACCAAAATAATCAATGTGATTAGTTAAAATTGTTATGATTAAAATTGAGAAATGAAATGAAATTCAATCGTCTATCAGTCACTGGTGGAAAAATTATTTTTTAAGACTTACTGTGTGCCAAATTTTATTTAATTGTGAGATTCACTTTTTTTGGTTAAAGAATCATTTTACTTCAGCGGAAAAACAGGGAAAGCTAGTTACTCCAAAATAAACTACATATAAATATGGAAATATATATTCCTAATAAATAGCACATAAAAAGCCTTGAGGTTGAAAGGGAAAAAAATACACTTCTCTCTAGAAGGAGAAACAGGAGTTTTAAAATCAGTTTCTTCAAATAACCAATTATATTAGAATTATTTATTAAATAATCATTCTCACTGATTTCAAATGCTATCTTTATTGTATAATAAATATTTTTGCTGACAAGATTCTTTTTGTAATTTTGGGGGGTGGGATTTATTCAACTATTCCTGTGTCAATACTAATCTTTTGTAAATATTATAGAAATATCTATAGGTAAAAATTCATATGCAAATATACAATTATTATGTAAGTAAAAATATCCAAATAGATAAAGTATTATGGCTTTTATCTTCAAAAATGCTGTTAGAGTTTTCTAGCATTGGGGAAATTCAAAATTAAGCTATTTTAAGTATGCTTTGGTTTAAGTATGCCATGAAATCATCATAATGCTGTTATAATCACTATAATGCTGTTATATTAAATCACTAAAAATGCTGTTAGAGTTTTCTAGCATTGGGGAAATTCAAAATTAAGCTATTTTAAGTATGCTTTGGTTTAAGTATGCCATGAAATCATCATAATTTATACAGATCCATTTAATTACTGACTTCCTTTTTTTATATAGATCATAAAAAGATTCAAACCAATAAGAGATAAGCCCTCAGATATTATATAAAAATATTGGAAGATAGAAACCGTCTAGAAACATATTTGATTCAGATAAACATGAATAGAAAAGATGAATTCTCCAGGAGAGCTGGAAGTCATCAGAGAGAAGGTATAAGGCTTCTGCCAAGAATACTTGCTAGCTTGTAAGAATCTTTAAACTTCAACATTTAGTGATAATTTTTATTCTAAAAAACAATTTTGTAATCAAAATTTAGATCAAGCATTACCAAATTATATACAGTATGTGTGTGAGGTAATGCCTTAGAGCTGAATTCTACCGAGATTGTATGATTTTACACTATATAGAAACAAATAATTCATAGAATATTAGTATACTGTTAGTTTCAGGACATTCTGAATATTTCATATAACAGTTTTCTTGCTGAAAGGAGTAAATGATAAATTTAGTGAAAACCATAAGTTTTCAGCAGCAAGAGACATGTACTCTTCAAATTATTTCAGTAAATTCATTTCACTTTCTGATCATACTTTAAGCCGGCTGAAACTTGATTTAGCATTGGTCAAGGTTGAATCTTTACACACTCCTGAAAGAATGAGGTTTATTATAACATTTGATCTTTCGTTCCTGCTTAGAATGTATTCTTTTCTGACTTAAAGAGGGGAATTTTTAGCCACTGGGGATCATGAAGCTGATCATTATATCAAGCCAAGGTATTTCTGGTTTGCTGTATAAGTGATTTCCTGTTGTTAGAAGATACGTTAAAGCATTGTTTGAAACCAACGATTTTATAATGACTTGTTTAATAATTGCTATTGTTCTTGAGTGTTTGACATTTGACAAGTATTTATTTCAGGAAAATTGGCAGGAAACCTAACTCAAAAGCCCCTGGTGTGCTCTTCTGTTTGTAATGATTTTCTTTTCTTAGAAAATCTTCAGATATTTTTCAATTCCCCCCCCAAAAAAGCCCAGCAATTTATTGTAAACATTATTTTTGCTTGTAGTGGAATAATAAGAGCTGAATAGCATGTTATCCCAAATAGTGTATCAAACAAAATATGTGATAAACAAAGATATTGTTTTGACTCTTAATTTTCCTTGTTTTTGTTTCATTGACATCATTTTCCTTCATAAAATTTTTTCATAAAAGTATTTTTTAGAATATTGTTAAGTTCATAATAAAATTGAGAGAAAAAGAAATATTCAATATATCTTTTGTCCCAACACATGCATAACCTCCTCCATTATCAACATCTCTCACTAGAGTGACATATTTGTTACAACTGATCACTTCACAGTGACACATCATAACTACCCCACATCCTCGTTTACATTAGGGTTCACTCTTGGTGTTGTATGTTTTATGAATTTAGACAAATGTATAACACATATGTCCACCACCATTATATTATCATTCAAAGTATTTTTACTTTTCTAAAAATCCTCTGTATTCTGCCTGTTCATCTGCCTCCCATTCCTGGTGATCACTGATCACAAATTACCAATATCAAAGATGAAACAAAGATAATCACTACAGATATTACACAAATCAAAGAATAATAAGGCAATGTTTTATCAACTGATTTGAAAATGTAAATAAAATAGAGAAATTTCTATAAAAATATAATTTAAATAAACCCTCTACTAAAGCCCAATATAAAAGAGAAAATTAGAAGAGTTCTAAATCCATTTAGGAATTTGATTTTATTTTTTAAACAGCTTCTTCACAAATAAAACTGTAGGTTCAAATAATTTTGCTAGTGATTTCAGGCTTTATTTAACAATATAATTTATTATATTTACAGAATAAAGATGACAGAGAATATGATTTTCATATGAGTTGCAGAGAAAGCATTTAATAAAATGCAGCACTTATTTATGACAAAACTCATCACACTTTTAATAGAACTAAAATTTCCTAATTTTACCAAAGGTAAAAACCTACATCATCATGCTTGATAAAACATGAAC
Source organism: Callithrix jacchus (assembly GCF_049354715.1). Classification (NCBI taxonomy): domain Eukaryota; kingdom Metazoa; phylum Chordata; class Mammalia; order Primates; family Cebidae; genus Callithrix; species Callithrix jacchus. Next base: position 113,766,337 of record NC_133507.1, read on the forward strand.
CACTTTTTTACTAAGTTGAGGAAAAAGGCAGATGTATACTCTTACCACTTTTATTAAGCATGGCATTGTATATATTACTGACTACAATGAGGCAAAAAAAAGAAATCATAGTTTTTCTCACAGAAAAAAGAATAAACTGACTCTTTTTTGAAGATGTCACAATTGTTTGTATAGATAATTTTATAATTTCTACAAAACAAATATTACAACTAATTAGTGAATTTAGCAAAGTTTCAGGAAGCAATATGAACATAATAGAATCAATTTTATTTTTATATATGAGCAGCAAACAACTGGAGTATTAAATTGACAAATTCCATTTATAACAACATACAAAACATAGAATACAAAGACTAGATTAAGTAAAATAGTCAAGATTTATGAATTGAAAGCAGTAAGCAAGTGGTTTTGTTTGTTTGCTGGTTTTGGTTTGTTTTTTTTTCCCCTGAGCTGGAATGCAGTGGAGTGATCTCGGCTCACTGCAACCTCCAACTCCCTGTTTCAAGTGCTTCTCCTGCCTCAGCCTTCAGAGTAGCTGGGATTATGTGCCACCACATCCAACTAATTTTTGTATTTTTTGTAGAGATGGGATTTCATCATATTGGCCAGGATAGTCTCGATCTCCTGACTTCGTGATCCACCCACCTCAGTCTCCCAAAGTACTGGGATTACAGGCATGAGCCATGGCACCACGCCAAGTAAGATATTTCTCAACCAACAAAAATATAGCTCACCACAGATAGCAAAATGCAGCCTTAATAAATTTGTCATTGTTTCTACCTGGAGTTCAATTTTTGTCTGTGCTATATGTTACTACCAAGAACAAGAATTGACTTTTTGAAGTGTATGTAACTTTTAAGTTTAATTCATTTAAATTTAGTAAACAGTCCAAAGCGATATAAAAAGTTTTAAATTATTCTATAGTTGACTTCAACCATGATGATTTGATACATTGTCATCAGTGAAAACTTCTGAACCTACTGACATGGAAGGATTGGAGAGACTTCAAAGGTGACATTGGCAGCTGTCAGTTATCAACACTGTACAGCCTGGAGGACTAATTTTTCTCCTTGATCTTGAGGTGCTCTTCAGACAACACAATTTTCAAAATAAAATTACTGATTTATCAAGAAATATAAAATTAAGCTAAAATACATCCATGACAGTCACTGTAATCCTCTGCTTTCTTTGAAAATAAGTGACTTTAATTATAGTGAGTAATGAAACAAAATTTGCAACTGGAAATAATAGTCTGAAGTGCATGTGAAAGAAAGAATATAATTTTGACATGTTTATAATAGCATGAAACAGCATTAAAACAATAGTGCAGATGTTTGCATTTGAGATTCTACAATAGAGGCAGGCTTAATTTGATGATAATTTAATGTGTCAATTAGATAAAACTAAGCATATTAGATGCAAAAATGTAATTGTATAACGTGTAATAAGTAAATATGTGAATATTTCAACTAAATTATTGCACATGTGCAACATTTGTATTCTTTGTATTCAGAAACCTTATTAGAAGGTACATGCATTAATCTAAAAAAATCTCAAAATCAATAGAATTTGCTGGAGAAGAGAGGCTATATGATTTTCATTGTGTAGCCCCCTCAGCACCAAGCAGGGTTCCAATGTAATTTTTGTTATAGACAATAATATAATATCTTGTTATAAACAATAAACACGTGCACTGAGTCAAGTATAAAATATATTTATTATTTATAATGCTAAAGGTTTAAAAAGATACATAAAAGTAGGAGGTTTTTAAAGGCATTATGTTTGCTTGAAAAATTATTGTTTATGGGAAAAAGTGATATAATTATAGTAAATAGCCTCATGCCCTAATTATTTATTCCTGTCTTCCATTAAAATAACTTGTCTTGATGATTTAATGTATCATTCCTTAACTGAAAAAGGAAGAAATCATCTCTGGAAGCATAGTGGATGGAGAGAGGGCAGCATATTAGAAAACTATATTTAATAGGAAAACCTGTCTGCTGGGACATAAGAAGTCGGAAAGAGAACTGCTTCCATTTTCTCAACAACAGCAACCAGGACAATCTGCACATCCACAGGCATTCCTGAATGCATCAGAGCAGTGAACTAACTGCAAACCAAAGGAAAAACAAAGACCTTCAATAAGAAATAAACATGAGCACTTGTTTACCTGAAGCAGCTGCAGTCAGATATTGGTAAGAACTCACTAACGTTGTTAAGATATTGGAAAATGCTCAGTATAGGCTTGTGAAAGAATGTGGAGTTCCTGGGGTCATGGGTGTTAAGAAAATTTCATGCCTACATATTGAGTTAGAATAGGCCATTGTGGGAATATCTTACCATGGAAAATGGTGGATTTATTTTTCTTTTGTTTAGACTTAAGAAAATGACAGATAAAATGTTGATAATGTACATTAAACTTAAAAGAATATTGTGTCAGTAGCCATCACTTTGTGACACAAAACTAAGAAAATGCTCTTTCGCTATTTGGAAAAACACTGTCCATTCACTGCCAATTGACCTAAGGAAATCACTCAGGTCATTGATAAATAAATGAAGCTTTAACATAGCATTGTGGTTTCACTTTTGACTGACTTGTCAGTATAAATGAAAACATCAACCTACATTTATGTTGAAACTAAACTTGCTCAAACCAAAGTTTGCATACTAGTGAAAGACTGCAGTAAAAACTGAAAAAAGCATTCCTTGAGGCTCAGTTGGCTATATGAAAATTGTAATAAAGATTATACATTTTATTATCAATTGTGATTGATATCTATCCTTTATAACAGTAAAATGTATAATGAAGTTCTATACATATACATATAAATATATTTATTTGGGTGGTGTGTTAGTCTATTTTAATGCTGCTGATAAAGACATACCTGGGTATACTGGGTAATTTATAAAGAATAAGAAGTTTAATGGACGCACAATTCCACGTGGCTGTGGAAGCGTCAAAATCATGATGGAAACAAAAGGCACGTCTTACATGGTGGCAGATGATAAAGCAAATGAGTCTAACAAATGGGGAAACTCCTTATACAATAACCAGATCTAGTGAGACATATTCATCACCATGAGATTGTATGAATGTACTATATATGTACACCTATCCTATGAAAACCTCCTGTACTCTTCATATCACCTATAATGAAATATTTGTTTAAATTAGCTATTGTAATTTTTAAAAATAAGGGTATGGGCCAAACTGCTGGGAGTAAGTCTGCCAGCAAGTTTATACATTTTAAAAATAAATATTACTAGTTTCTAACAGAAGGTGATGTTGGGATTAAATAAATTACAAAATGAAGAAACCTATCTGACAGATAGTAAGCACCAGCAACATTTATTATTATCTTTAATTGCTTTTGCTTTCTTCAAATAGAAACTGTTGATTTTAAATTTTCTTGAGTCCTTCAACGTCCTTTTTTTTTTTGTCATGTTAGATGAATGAAATCTTTGGTAAATTTAGTATATGAGTACCTATCTGTTTCTTTTCCTGCATTCTACATCTTCTTCCCTGAGTGCACTGGAGCATATAATAAATATAATGTTCATCTCAGTCCTTTTTTTTCTTCAACTTATGTATGTCTGCTCCATAGTCAAAGTTTTAAGTTTGATTCATCTTAAATTTAGTTAACTTAAATAGTAATTATTCATTGCTGTACTTGTTTGCTTGTTTAAGAACACTACTTAATTGTTTGATTAACTTGTCTCAGGTGTACAGCTTTTGAGAACTCTCTTGGTACTTAAAAATTCACAGGTTGTGGAAAAAAGAAAACAAACAAAACCTTAGGTTTTGTTTCAATGGACTTGGTGGGGAGTCTTTCCTCTTCCCAGTACTCTCTAGATCCCTTCAGGGTGGAGATGATCCCCTCAACTATAAACATCTGTCATAAAAATTTAAGACATATTATAATCCCAACTGTTTTACTCAGTTCAGTTTGTGTGTGCCATAAACTACGTGATGGCTGAAGAACAGAAATTTCTTTGTCGTAGGTCGAGAGTTCTTATGAGCAGGGGTCAGTATGGATGGGGTCTAGTGAAGGCCGTCTTTCAGATTGCAGACTGCTAACTTGTGGTATCCTCATATGTCAGAGAGCAGAGAGAAAAAAAGCAAACTCTCTGTTTTTTGTTGTTGTTGTTGTTGTTGTTGTTTGTAATGGCCCTAATCCCATTTATGATGGCTCTACCTTGATGACCTAAACAGACTTCTAAGGACCCCACATCCTAATACCATCACAATTAGGATTGCAACATATGAATTTTGCTATGTCACAGATAATAGCATCATTCAATAACCATGCATCACAATCAATTAGACAAAGTCTTCAATCAAAGCATCAGAAGCTTTCATATTTTGAGATTGTTTCATATTGTTGTTATAAATTGTTTTTCTTCCTATGATTCTAATATCTTTTAGATAATAAATCTTGAATGTTTCAAGGACCAGACGAGTAATTTGCACTTAATTATTATTGACTTTCAAAACATAACAAAACAAATGATCGAAATATTAGAACCCAGTTTAACCCAAGGCAGTGGGCATCTGTTTATGAAAAACATTCTGTGAAAGTTAAGATTGTGTCATCCCTCATCTTAACAAGACTGCAATTAGTAATTAACAACTTTTATTTATGAAATTAAGAAAAATGTGTCATGATTTTATATTACAGTAGTAATATATAAATACTATTTATAATAGTTTAGCTATAATATGGAAATTTGCTGAGTGAGAAGTAATGCTACTGAGCATAGGGGTTATTTGTGAATATAAAGGATATTGATTGCTTGCTCTTTGAAGCGATTAACTACATGTATATAAAGCAAAAACGTTGTCAAAGACCAATAGTTCATCTAGTCTCAAAGAATATCTTTTACAGAAAACTCAAAAAATATTTGTTTGTTTAATTTTGTATAACAAAAGTAGTTGTCATCTTGGCTACTGATGCCAAGAGTTTAGGACTGGAGGTGATATATTTACCTGCCCACTGTGAGATGGTAGGTAAGTATTAAGGCTGCTGGCCTGAAACTATTCCCTTTGCTGATGGATTTATTCCCTTGATTTGGGGGGCACTTCCAAGGAAACAAGACAAGGCAGGTGACCCAGTCTAATCTCTGGGTAAATTAACAATGCTGTTTTTGAGGTCATGTATTGAATGTACAGAATAGGACTGTACCCAGCTAGGGATTACTTGTAGCAAAGGAAACCTGAATCCATGAGCGATAGCTTTTTGATGAATATAATATAAGCTACTACAAATAGTTTAAACAGCAAAATTTTAAGATGCAGTTTGGATAAACTATTTGTAGTAGCGTATATGACAGTAACCCCCCCCCTGAAAAAAAAACCTCTGCCAAAGGAAGAGACAAAAGACGCAAAAGGAAGAATCCAGAAAGGCTCCAAACATGGAGCTTCCAGTTGTCATAGACAGTATTGACTCCTCTTTGCTATACCATATGAAAATATGCATGGAGTGTCATCAACCAGGGAAGCTTGCTGGAGCCTTTAGTGTTCAGATGTTTCATTGAGGTTCAATCTTATACCCTTGTGTGGCTGTCCTTTTATTTTCAGTATGTCCTGTAAGTCAGGCTAGTATGTTTAGTCTCCAGCTCCTTCAGAAATCAGAAATGATACTGCATGGTCCAAAGCCCTCAGCATAAATCAAGTTGTTAGACTAACCAGTGGCCAAACTTCTAAGCAAAGAGCAGGACAGGGGATTCCAAAGACCTAAAGATTATCTCAGAGCCAAGAAAAAAAGCCAAGCTTATTTAAGTGTAAGGAATTTCTTCACTACCCAGCTATGTAACTTCTAGATATTAAAATAAAGACGTTAAAAATTCAGATGTTTTTCACTATGTGTGCTAGCACCACCAGCCTCATTAAAGACCTCATCTGCTATTCTGGGTCTGTCATGCATATCCAATATGAGAAGGACAAGCCTGGGGAACCACTCTCAATGCCATTTTTTTTCACTTTGTTTCTTTGTATTTTTTTCAAATATTTGCTCAAAAGTTCTCTTCTCCTTTTGGACTTCTCTGAACACCCCTACAGCTTCCCACTCCTAAACTCCGTATTTCTTCACTGCTGTTTAATATTTCTTCATACAATATTTAACAATCTAACATATTACATGTCTTTGTCCATTAGAATTAATCCCCAAGGGACAAGGTTCTTTTGTTTGTTTGTTTGTTTTTAATTCCAACTTTTATTTTAGATACAGGGGCTATTTGTACAGGTTTGTTACATGAAAATATTTTGTTATTCCTCAGAATCTGTACTATGCTAACTTCACCCAGAGTTAGTATAGTACCCAATAGGTAGTTTTTGAACCCATTCTCCCCTCCCTCCCTCCTCCTCCTGGTAGTCTGCCGTGTCTACTCTTCCATATTCATGTCCATGTGTGCTCAGTGTTTAGCTTCCACTTATAAGTGAGAACATGCAGTATTTGGTTTTCTGTTCCTTTGTTAACTGGTCTAAGACTAAGGCCTCCAACTGCATCCATGTTGCTAGGTCCTGGGATCAGTGAGGCCGCAACAACAAAAATATGAAATCTTGTCTGCTTCGTTTGCTACACTGACCTTAGCACCTAGAATAATTATCAGCACAGAGTTAGTGCCCCTATCTTTATTTGATGAACAGATGAAGAAAATTTTGCAACACGAAATACTGAAATATAATTTGTATTCAGAATATATAAAGAATTTTTTAAAAGCAATTTAAAACACAAGTTAATAGAAGCATTGGCAAAGAACATGAATAGGGAATACAAACGGCCAATAAATATAAGAAAGTATGTTCAATTGCATTAATCAGGAAAATGCAAATTATAATAAAATAAGTTTTCCAGTGATGATGGAACATAACCTGTAACCTCAAATGTCTGAGCTCATGGCTAATACTGGATCCTTGAGATAAAGGTGTCTCCTTATTCTTTACCTTATGCTTCAAAATAAAAGTAAACTGCATGGCTTATGGATTGTGCTACTAGCTACCATGAGAAACAGACATTCCTTCTGAGTGTGGGGAGGCTTTCAATAGCAGATACAATCAAGTCAAAGAGAAGACAATTAACTAGATTGTCAAAGCCTCCTGCCTAGCTGGCAAGAATGCCAATAGTTATGAGCAACCATGCACTTGCTTCTTGTTATGATCTAATTTATGCTTCTAAAAGTATTTATAATTTAGTGTGGTATTTGCAAGAGTTATGTAATGCAATTAAGAAACATTTCGTGATATTCAGTATTTCCAAGGTAGGAGAAAAGAAGATATTTTATTTAATAGTTTGTTAGCTTGATTTGTAACAAAATATTTAAGATATATGGTATGCTGGCTTTCATCTTCACTGTTGCCCCAGGCCTTTGAAATGTTACGGACTGGCCTGTTCCCAATTATATAGAGAAACTTTTGCATATGTGTATGTATACACACATATATGTATCCACGCACACATACACACACACACACACACACACACACACACGCCAAAAATTCCAGGACTGAATTTTAATTTTCACCAAGAGTTGAATGTGTTTAAAAAAATTCTGCATTGTATTGTTACAGTTACATATTATATGAATGAATATGACCACTTGAGTCATTGCTTCATATCTTAAAGGCTCATTAGATAAGGCTTAAAATAAAATAGGACAAGCCTAAAAACTTATCTAAAATATAAAGTTAATTAACTAATAAACATATATTCTATTACATATGTAGGTGGAGATGTCATGTGTGCCTACACACATACACACAATAGAAGCAAAAATTTTAAGTCCCAACTAGAATACATATACTATGCCTTCACTCAAGGCTGGCTGCATGGGTATGTACTGGTATAGACACACATGGCCCTACTCTTGATGTAAGACTCTACTTGTCATCATCTTAAATCTTAGCAAATTTTGGAAAAGGGACCACCGTTTTCATTGTCACTGGGTTCTATCAATTATGTATCCTGTCCTAGTTTCACTTATGTACATTTTAAAGTCAGGGAGTATGTTATTTAAGAAAACATTCATAAGTAGAATATCTGTAGAGAAGATAAAATAATGATTAAAACAAAATTCAGGATAGTGTCTACACCGCGGAGGATGAATGAAGATGTGATTGGGAAAGGACACAAAATGGGTTTCAAAACTATTAATAATATTTTACTTGTCAAGTTGACTAAAATATTTGGGTTTTGCTGTTGTTATCATTATAAAAATGTATGATATATTTGTATATACATATATATTTTATAGAAAACTGGATACAAGTATAAATAAACTATAAGAAATATACATATGATTACAGAATGACAGAAAAAAGAACTAAATAATACAATATAAAATAAAAATTTAGAGAAGATCATTACAACACACATACAGAAGTAGAATTATTTATATTACTGTATTACCAAATCATATAAATATGTAAGAGGAAAAACCCTACATAATGAAATAAGGAGGCAGGACACAGGTTATTGAAGAAGAGAACTATAATAGGACCAGGCACAGATATTCACTACCATATCAGTGATGCAAATTTAAATAATGAGATTTCAGTTTTGCTTATTTAATGAGAAATGTTATGTTAGATATTCAGCATTTGTAATGGCATAAGAGATGGACAACTTTATAATAAATATTGTCAGCATAAACATTTATACTTTTTTATAAGACAATATAGCAAAACACATCAAAATTTTAAAAATATAATTAACATTTGATTATATCCAGAAATACATTTTAAAGAAAAAATCACAGGTGTACATAAATATTTTTGAAAATGAAACTGCATATTTCTTTAAAATGAGCAAAATAATGGATATTACTTAATTGTCTAGTAGAACACAGGCTAAACAAATTGTTGAGATATTATTTGTATGGCATAGTAAGCAGCTAGCAGAAGTGACATTAAAGAGACTAATGATAAATTGAAAATGCACAAAATTGCCAGTGGCTGAGTTCTGTGGATGAAAGCTAAGTAAAGATATTTGGTTTTAAGTGTGTTCATGCAATTTTTAAATATTCAACAACGGGTAGGTGTTGCTTTTAAAGAAAATATATCTCTTCAAAATAATATGTTGTGAATTTTTTTCTTGCCTTCTTTCTCTTTAAGTGTATATTTTTATGCTTACTACAAAACAAATATTTCAGAAATCTTTTAAACAACTTCCAAATGTTTGCAGCTTTCTCATCTCATAGTTAACCAAAGGCTCGCAGACATTGAAAAATTTCTTCTTCTGCCTTGTCAAACGAAGCAACTTCTTTGCCATTCTGAAAAGCACTGATAAGAAAACATCCAGAGCAGCTGACTAACCTTCCACATAACCAAGCAAACATAAAATCCAAATGATTAGAGAATACATAAGCTCATTAGCTTACACAGCCATTATATATTTTTAAATTATTATTTTCTCAATTGTATTTAATTTGACATTATTCTCTTTGGTGCCTGACACTCTTAACCATATGTGAAAAGAAAAAAATATTTCCAATAATAGTATTAAATTAATACAAACATGATCCTGTTTCGTCTCTACAATTACTTGTGGAATCCAAATATCTTGTAGTTGATGATATTACAGATTCAGAACTCTGAAGAGTGTTTAGAGGTGTTAGCATCTAGAAAATAAATCGTGCTCTTCTTTCTCCCTCTCTGTTTCTCTCCTTCTTTCTCTCTCTACCCTTCTAGCAGAATTAGAATTTGCAGAATTCTTCATTCACATCCAAAGTTTGGTAGGTAGGTAGATACATAGACAGATAGATGTTAATAGATAGAATATGTCACATACAAATATCATATAAATCATATGCATATTTATCTAACTCTTATTTGTAGAGGTTTACCCATACTTACATCTCTACATTGCTTTATGTCTAAACCCTGGAATTTATTCCAGCAGCATTATCTACAAATAACAGTTATTATTTTAAAAAGAAGCAAGGTGTGGTGGTTCATGACTATAATCCCAGCACTTTGGGAGGCCAAGGTGGGTGGATCACAATGTCAAGAGATTGAGACCATCCTGGCCAACATGGTGAAACCCCCTCTCTACTAAAAATACAAAAATTAGCTGAGCATGGTGGTGTATGCCTGTAGTCCCTGCTACTCAGGAAGCTGAGGTTGCAGCGAGTCAAGATCTCATCACTGCACTCCAGCCTGGCAACAGGATGAGACTCCATTTCAAAAAAAAAAAGGAAAAGAAAGAAAAAAGAAAAAGAAAAGCTGGGCATGGTGGCTCATTCCTGTAATCCCAGCACTTTGGGAGGCTAAGGTGGGATGATTGTTAGCGTCCAGGAGTTCAAGACCAGCCTGGGCAACATAGAAAGACCTCCTTTCTCAAGCAACAACAGCAAAACAAACAAACAAACAAAAACAATGGCATGGTGGCAAGTTTCTGTACTCCTAGCCATTTAGGAGGCTGAGGTGGGAGGATCACTTGAACCTGGGAGGTTAATGCTACAGTGAGCTGAGATCATACCACGGCACGCCAGTTTCGGTGACAGAGTAAGACCTTGTATCAAAAAAATAAAATAAAATAAAAATTACTTAGCACTGTTCCTTAACATCTGAAATGAGGAAAATTAAAATATATTTAGATGGATTGAGTAGTAAAAATCATATATATATATATATATATATATATATATATATATATATATAATTTTTCAAACATATTGAGCTCTATTCTTAGAAGGGAACATGCGGTAAATCTTTCATGAGCCCTGGCCCAGTAATCCTTTTTCTATAGACTACCAATACTGAAAAGTTGACATTCTGTAAAGCTGTAATCAGTGCGGCTCCTGTCTCTATACTGCTTTAATAGGTATACAGCATTCGAACAAATTGACAGTTCGAGTTAAAAAGGCCTGAAAGTTTGATTAACAATTAACTGTGTTTTATTCAGTCAGAACTTGTTAGCGAAAACAACAAGAAAATGCCACAATTCGAAAGCAATCAATTTTCATCCTTAATGTCCTATTAAGAGGTTAGTGCACCTAAAGCAGTTTGGAGTTTTTAATATTCCATTTGTACCTTCTTTGACTTATTTTTTTCAGCAGATTAACATGCCTGATGAATATGCCTTTAAAAAATTTCTTATCCAATGGGCTTTGAATTAAATCTATATATGGCAATGGTTTTCGAATATTTTAGAAAATAGATTTTCAATAATTATCCTAATTGGTCAATACTGTATTCAAGAGCTGAGTACAAGATTTAAAAATTTGAGAGATAAAATATGCCAGTTAATGCATACACTTATTTTATTTTGTATTTTATATCTGAAATGTATTGCTATGTATTTTAAGTATGTTTAAGGTATGTAATAGATAAATTCATAATAAGTGGAACAAATCCTCATGAGGTTAGAATACCTCTAAAGATAGTATCGCAAGTCACGTGAACGTCATTCCCAAACCAGATTTTATTGTTACCGACTTTGGCCAGTCTTTTGGCATTAAGGTGACTGTAACTTTTATTCTCTTAAATCCCATGTGCCTTTGTTAATCCGCTGTGCAGTTCATGCTAGGATTAGTTGGTATAGTGAGCTCTGAAAATGCCTAACATAGTTTTTTTTTTTGTTTTAGATTTATTAATAAATGTTGTTGGCAGTGAAAGTATATTTACATTTGTTTTGTATATTTAAGTAAAGTATACTTGAGTAATTTAAGTATATTTAAGTAAATTTATATCCTTATCCATGATGTTGGTTTAATTTTTTGTTCACCTTCTTATATATTAATCAGACTTGGTGTTAAATTGGATCTTTCTTTGGGCAACCTGTGCAGGCCTTTCTAGATAAGGAGTTATTTAAATGAAGCAACATATTCATGAGCATATCTTGTAAATTTGGACACATATTCCATACTATGCAGTTGTAGTTTGATAGCAGCTAACGGGAAACTGTCAAAGATAAACAAATTAAACGGAGATAAATCAATTTGGAGGAAGCCAATTACAGTACACAAATTAATTCCTTTAAGGTACTCACCCCCCTTTATCTAGGAGGCTACTAGACTTCTAACATGCTCAGTTGATTCACTGACCTTGTGTCAAGACCTGGGGCAGTCCTGCATTTAGCCTACTGTCTCTTTGTAATTATTCATTGTGCTCTCTTTTACTATCAAAAGTTTCCCTGCTTGAATGATAAATTATGTGGTGACCCTAGCTATATGCAATAGGGACTGACAGAAGAGGAGTCAATGGCAGCCAGAATATAGCAGAGAGACCAGAAAGCAGAACGGTTAAGGGCATGTTTGGGAAGAGAACAGACACTGGCTTTCACAACTTTCATAGCAAATTATTTTCCAAAGTTTTACGTACCAGTCTAGATATTCTCCATAGAAAAAAGAGTATTTTATGAAATAAGATTGGGTGAGATGTCATATTAAATCAATCTTTGAAAAAAATCAGAACATACATTATCATAGCAAATTCTCAGAATACCTGTAGAAAATAAAAAAAGCATTATTCAAACTTATTTGACATAGCATTTCTTAAATGTTTATAATCATCAATTCTCTTTTATTCATGAAGTAACTATCAACATCTAAAAGAAATAGTATTCTATAAACGTGGTTATTTTTATACTTGATTTCCCTAACCAGTATTCCTGAAAGTGAGAGAGGACTATAACATTATTAATAATTAGACTGGAGAAAAGTGTAAATAAGAATTGTCCTGGCTTAAGGGATGTACACATTGTCCCATACATTTCAGTCCATTGAATCTGCTCTGTATTATTATAAATATTGAAAGTAGCACCCAAAAAAATACATCAACTCTTCTACAATGGTTAAGCCGCATGTACCTAATTTCCACTTACATAGAGTGGGTTCATCATTTCTGTCTCAGGCAGATGGAGAAATGGAAGATAAGTGCCAATCACTAGGTGTTTTTTCTTTTCTTTTTTTTTTTCAGTCAATTAGCTTGGGGAGTGTCAGCCGAAGATATAATAGAATTTTAATAAAACAGTTGTCAGGAAGACCTTTTGTCATATAAAATATGAGAGGTCAATGAAGTAGAAAGGGAGACTTTAGATATCAAGATGAATTAATTCAGTAATGTGAAAGGTAACATGTTACTTATCCTTAGATAGAATTAAATTTCACATTCTGGATGTTAATATATATCAATGTATGTTTATACATGTAATCAGCAGCATTTCTTGAAAATAAGTAAATAATTTTTTACATAAAACCTTACAAAACACTCAAATATCATAAAATCTTATCTTGCCTAAAACACTCATGAAGGAATTTGAGGGTAAAGAGATAAAATACTATTAAAATTCAGAGACTTTTTAAAGCTTATATATCTTCATTATATATCTTCTTGTCCTAAATTAAGACAAGTAAATTTGGCAATAAAGTTCAAGCTATTCTGAAAACTACTTTTATACCTTCATATCTGGTTATTTCAATCCAGGCCAATTAATTTTTTTTATTTTTTTATTTTTTATTGCGTTTTAGGTTTTGGGGTACATGTGCAGAGCATGCAATACAGTTGCATAGGTACAAACATGGCAGTGTGTTTTGTTTTAAAAAATCGGAAAACAGGTAATCATTATTATTCAGATGTTGTGTCAAATGTTTGCGGTTACATCATATGAGAAACTCTGAGGGAATAGGGTTAAAACACACACACACAACTGTGCATGTGTAAGCATACCCACACACCCAGAAGAAAATAGAATCCCATATCTAGGGAGATTACAGAATGGTGGAATTAAAAATAACTTTCCCTGGTTCATTTGACCAAGCATGCGATAAGTTTCAAATGAAGACTGATCTGTCACTGTAGGTTATCTTCCATTAGTCCCTTCAGTCCCACTATCTCTGTCTGGTTCTCTAGGTCACAGAATGTACAAGTAATATTAGAAGACTGTATTGTACCCCTAGCTTCCCACTGAGTTCTTCAAATGAAGAACTCCTGAGTGACATCAGAGGAAAGCAGAAAAGTAAGGTTAGTCTTTATTCCCCTAACAACATTCACGTGCTGTAACCTTGGGCTGCATCCCCTGACCATATCATTTTGCCTCTCAAAATAGTCTTTCCTGGTTTATTTTGGTAGTCATGCTGTTCCTATTCTTGTGGGCATAATGGTAAGAATATCTATGGATTTAGAAGCCACATTGTCTTGTAGCTCCTGTACCTCCACCTATACTTCTTTAAATAGCCCCTTTATTAAACTTGTCTCTAATTACTTTAATTTGATTATGTCATATGTTTTATATTTGGACCTTGTATAATTCTAGAACAAAAATAAAACAGGTGTCCAATAGCACTATGTTTCTGTGGTTGACCTCTTTATGTTTATCTTGGGAGACTCTGTTTATTTAATATTATCTTTTTCTTCATTTGTAAGGTTTTGCTTTTTGACACATGAGATAAGTAGGCATGATTGAATCTTAGCAGTCATGTGGTATATCAAATCTTTAGTTTCGGTGATCTGGTTCAGAAAGGAGGACTGGCATTACAGTACTTTAGCAACTATTTGTTCCAACCAGTACTTTCCTAAATCTTAGGACAAGGATCCAATCAGTTTATTAAAAAATGTCACTGCCTAGAACACCTTTGACATAAGTAAATCGATCTTATAAAAAGACTTAATCTTATATTTCACACTCACAGGGTCCAGATGCTTGCCTAATTAATAGAGACAACATCAACCAGATAAGGCACCACTCTTTACAAAAATACTCACCAGAAGACCCAAGGGCTATAAAAAGAGTGATTACTAGCTAAACATAGTCACCTCAATAGACACTGTCTTGCTGTTACTTGCAGTCAGCACCTGGCATCTGCTGCAGACATCTCTGCCCAAATCAAGGACTCTTCCTCGCAAGGTTTTTACAACCATTGAGATCAGCTTGAGATACTCTGCTTGTCCACCTCAGTCTCCTCAGACTGGTTCATTAATCTTTTTTTTTTTTTTCCTATCATTTTTTTTTCTTTTGATGTCAGATGTTACTTTGTTTTATGAGAAAATTTTAAAGGATCAGATTTTGATATTAAGTATACTACTATGCATGACTTGCATTATTGATTGACTTGTGGACTAGTTTGAGCCTGTGTGCCCATGGCTCTGGCTACCAAATGGCTAGTACTAAGGATAACTGCCCCCCTCAGAACTCCATGAGGCTGGTGACTCTTATGATTGAATAAGCATCTATAAAGGTCTGACCTCATAAGAAGACACAAACATCTGTGAACCTGGTTATGCTGATCTTACACTGATAACAGCAGTCATATTTTCCACAGAAAACTTTTGCCAGATTCGTTCAAGAAGTCATGTATGTATATGAAAACATCCAATTGTTATTTTGAGTATTTGGAGTTGATCTACGTTTAACTGTGCAGGTTTACTGTTATGTTGTTATATTTTACTTATAATCTGGCTTTTTCAAACAGATATTTTGTGCTTCTCTTTTGGGCTCTGTTATAGAAAATTACAACAACAAGAAAACTGACTTTGCTGAGCCATAATGGCATGTTGACTATTCAAACTCTTCTATTAGGTATACTGATTATGCTCCTTTAATATAAGAAAACTTTTAACATCAGCTAATACACATAAGTATCTGCCTGTACACTTAACACGTCACAGTGTCAAAGGCATTTCTCTGGAATACTTCTGAAAAATGTCCATGGATTTGTTTAAAGAAAGCTTAATGCAATGAAATAATCCAGAAGATACTGCATAACATATCCTGGACAGATTAACATTATCCGTTAAAGGCTCTGAGAAGTACTGTATTCAAGAAACATAAACACTTATTTTGATCCAGAATTATTTGTTATTTTATTTAAAACTTAACAGGTAAATTATTTTTCTGAAGTATATATTTTAAATGCAATAGGGGTGATAATGTTGGTAATTGGTAAAAATTTGTGATTTCTTTTAAAATGTTGTATTCACTTCTTGTATATTTCTTCCTAAACAGTGACAAAATTTATGATCATTGTCAGTTATCATCCCCAAAGTCTTTGAAAAATATCAAGACAGGATAGTAAGTAAATTGGCCCTACTGCTAGAACTTCAATGAAGTCTTAAATTTTTTGTGGGATAATCAAGAAATAGTGAAATGAGAGAGTTAGCTGTTTTTACAATTCCAAGGCATGCACTGCTCTGGCTAATTGAAGAGGATGATGTAGGAAAACAGAGGGGTTTGGTAGAAGACCTGATATGACCTAAGATAATTTGCCTGAGACTCTATCAATTTTCAACTTCTCACTGCACCCCAATCTGAGAAACAGGGTACATTCAAACGTAAGAGTAACTCACCATGAAAGGTTGATTCAATCATAGGGCACATATCCCTGTGTGTGTCTCATAGAGTGTTCCTGAGTATGGAGCCAGGACAAGGGAGTATAGAATGTGTATACTTAAGAGAATGTCACCCTAATGTAATTCATTCAACTTTAACTTATGTGTCTCCATAGAAAAGACTATGTTGACAGATCAGAAGCTATGTAGCTGCAATGCAACTTCAGCTATTAATTCAGTCAATGTTTTCCTATGCTCCTGCATAAGCCAAGAGAGAGTTATGCGCTAGGAGGTGCTTATCCTTCTCATTATATTCGTGTAACTACCATTATGATTTGCATATCTTTGAAAGCAAAACTATTTGTCTCCATAAAAATTGTGTTAGAAAAGAGTCTATAAATAATTGGGCAAATTATGCATGTCAACAGTTTTTCTGTAATCCTATTGCTCAAAGAGCAGCAATGTGTGATTAGATTTTTGTAGAGCAGAAAATCCCACACTTCACTTCTTATAGATTGAAAACTTCTAGAATGAGCTAAACTACTTTATTTAACATTTGAAGTATAGCATACATACATAAA
The DNA here is from genome assembly GCF_049354715.1 of Callithrix jacchus. Lineage (NCBI taxonomy): Eukaryota > Metazoa > Chordata > Mammalia > Primates > Cebidae > Callithrix > Callithrix jacchus. The sequence continues at coordinate 113,783,182 of NC_133507.1, forward strand.
AGGACATAAATAAGTGTAGAGTTAGATGAAGTTTTAATCAATTAAACAAATTTGTAATTAGCAAAAAAACCAAGTAATATATAATTTCAGTACCCTAAAAGTCTCCTTTAATTTCTTCTTTCAACTACTGCCTATAAAATGTAACCACTGGGTTGACTCCAACACCTTAGATTAATGCTACTGTTTTTGAACCTCATATAAGTTTAACTTTACTTGTATAGAGTGCTTTTGCTCAGTATTATGTTTCTTAAAATTATCTATATTGTTGTGTTTCATTGTATTTTATTTATTTTCATTGTTGTGTGATATTCTGTTGTTTTAATTAACCACAATTTAACTTTGCATTTTTTTCTATTGAGGACTTTCTTCAAGTTAGGTCCATTGCAAATAATGCTGTTATAAGCACAATTATACATTAATTACCATGAATACATCCAAGCACTTCTGGGCATACTCTTATCAGTAAAATTGCCAGGCTATAGAATATTCAGTATTAGTAGACACTGAAAATTTTCCAATGTATACCACTTACCACCTCACGATGATTGACCATTATCCTCACCAACTTGAGTGTTTTCTCTTTTTTAAATATTAGTCAGACTATTAGGTATATGGCAGTATCTCTTTTTTTTAACTTTTATTTTAGGTTTAGGGTACATGTGAAGGTTTGTTACATAGGTAAACACATGTTACAGGAGTCTGTTGTACATATCATTTAATCACCAGGCATTAAGCCCAGTACCCAGTAATTATCCCTTCCATTTCTCCCTCTCCTCCCACCCTCCCACCAGGTAGACCCCAGTGTGTGTTGTTTCCTTCTTTGGGTTTATAAGTTTCCATCCTTTAGCTCCCACTTCTTTTTTCTTTCTTTCTTTTTTTAATAGGTCCCTTAGGATTTAAAAAATGTAAACATTCATGTCATTTATAAATAGAAACAGTTTTATTTGTTCCTTTCCAATCTTATGGATTATAAATACTTCTATTATAAACACACATGAACATGTATATTCATTGTTGCACTGTTTACAATGGCAAGGACCTGGAACCAACCCAAATGCCCATCAATGATAGACTGGACAAGAAAAATGTGGCACATATACCCCATGGAATACTATGCTGCCCTGAAAAATGGTGAGTTTGTATCCTTTGCAGGGACATGGGTGAATCTGGAAACCATCATTCTCAGCAAACTGACACAAGAACAGAAAATCAAACACCACATGTTCTCACTCATAGGCAGGTGTTGAACAATGAGAACACATGGACACAGGGAGGGGAGCATCACACACTTGGGTCTGTTGGGGGGAATAGGAGAGGGACAGTGGGAGGCATGGAGGTTGGGGAGGGATAACATGAGGAGAAATGCCAGATGTAGGTGACAGGGGGATGGAGGCAGCAAACCACATTGCCATATATGTACCTATGCAACAATCCTGCATGTTCTGCACATGTACCCCAGAATCTAAAGTTCAATTATATATATATGTGTGTGTGTTTGTAAATATATATATACACACACACATATATGCACATATATATACACATATTTATATATAAATAATTAAAATGTTATCTGTACATATATATGTGTCTGTATATATATATATATGCACGCACACATATATATATGTACAGATAACATTTTAACTAGTGGTGATTTCTTTCCTAGTCAATTGGGCACAAGGCAAAGACGTTTACTCTCACCTTCTGATTCAACATAGTGCTGGAAGTTCTAGCCAGTGCAATAATGCAAGAAAAGAAAAAGCCATATGGCAGTATCTTACTTTGGTTTTAAGTTTGTATCTTAACTGGCTCATAAATTTAAAGATAAGTTAATTTTTAACTGTAATTGAAAAAAAAGAAATTTCATAATTAAATTTAGTCAAAGACACAAATGAATAAGCCTCTATATATCCATTATCAATCTAAATGTGGTCTTCTGTGAAGCATCTATGATATTTATCATAATTTTAAATTAGGTAGTTCTGTTTGCATATCTCTATATGGACATTCTTTATATATTTTGGATATGAATGTATGTGTGAGAGTGCAAGCATATATACACAAACATGCATATATATGGGCATTGAAATGTATACATATATATATTCAAAACACATTCAACAGTCTGGAGATTGCCTTTTGATTAATCTCAACAATGCTTTGATGATAGTAAGAATTAATTGTAACATAGCTTAATTTATTATTTTTCTTTATGGTTACCATTTTTTTTCCAGTCTAGGCCATTTTCACCTATTCCACAGTAATAGGATGTTCTCTTATGTTTTCTTCTAGAAACTATTTTTTATATATTATATTTAGAGGTATAATATACACATCAAAAACTAGGACTTTTAAAAATTATGTACTATCTAGTCTAAGCATATGTTTTATTTTAGAACTATGAAAAATATTATCCAAATTATTAACAATAAGAACAATGGCTGTTTTTATGGACATTATAGTTGTATCTACTACTCTCAACAATTAACTAATTGAAATTTTTATACTCATTTTCCAAAAGTGGAAACTTAAATACACAGAGAATCTAAGCGACTTGTACAATGCTAAGATAGTGAGTGGCAAAAGTGTGACAAGACTTCCTGATATCCATATGAAAATTGGTAAAGTATAGTTGGCTAAACTATTGCTTTAATATTTTAGTGATGCTTCTATTCTACACGTACAAAGGTAAAAATTCACAATATATCTCTTGAAGTCAAATTTATTCTATTGAGATTAGTTTATTTGTGAGACTATAAATATATGTGTACAGAATACTCAAACATTTAAACTATAAAATACACATATTTTCTTTTTATATAGGTTAATTATGCTTGAAAATGAAAACGCTAACTATGAGCTATTAGTGTACCTAAATAAAAATACATCCAACCTCCGAATGATTCTAATATATTATGACTGCTGAAATCATGGAAATAAATTATTATAGATATAAATGGCAACAAAGTATTCTCACATCCCTATTTGGTAAGTTTAATATATATATATATATATACACACACACACACACACACACCACATATATATATACACACACACACATTAATATTATACATTAAAATTTTAAACCGGTTTTGTCTGATCATTTCAATATGAAATATTGTAATAGTTTCTTGATTTTACATATGAAAAAGCTCAGGTTTACAAAAGTGATATGACATGCCTGAGTTCAGAGAATTGCAAGTAAAGTGTTAAGTCATCTCACTAATACAACAATTCTGTTTCCCAACTTGATTAGGTAAAAGCCTAGTGTAGCCCTTTACTTGTCTGTTTCACTTACATGCCACTTTCGAATCATTAGTAAATCTTTTTGACTATACATTCAAAATACAACAAAAATCAGGCTAGTTCTTAAAATTCATGGCATGAAGAAATATGCTCTTCATGCCATGGTCTTCTTTTATCTAGAATATACCAATAGTGTCCTAAATGAATTGCACATTTCTAAACTCACCCAAGACCCCAGGTCAGGTTGTTGTGTGTTAAAAGTTGAAAAACGCGGATGAAAAACAAACAAACAAACAAAAACACCATTCCTGCACAGAATCCTCTAGTAATTTCCTATCTCCTTCAGAGTAGAAGCTAGGGTTCTTCACCATCTATACTCTAATTTCTTCCTAGTCTCTCTCCCACTCATTCAGCTCTAGCCTAAGCACACTTGTCCTTAATGCTGCTTTTGCATGGAGCCTGCTCCTTTCATAAATCTGCGTAACACACTGTCTCATTTCATTCAAATTATTTTTCAAATGTCATCTTAACAAATTTATTTCATAACTCTTTTCATTAAATGGCAACATTTATTCATCAGGAAAATCATTCCCTACTACTTTGCTTTAGGGTGCTTATCATCAACTGATGTCTTTAATATTGTTTGCTCATTGCTTTATTTACCCCTAGAAATGTAGGTCGTGTGGGAACAGAAACTCTACTTCATTTATGAATGGCTGCATCAACAGTATCTAGAAGAGTTTCTACCATACAGCAAATGCTCAATAAATATGGGTTGAATAAATAAATGCCAGAAAGCAAACTTAACATAACCTGTATTAAGAACACATATAGTAAGAACGTATAGCCCTTCATTTCAAATAGCTGGAATATTTTAAAAAATAGTTTTATATTTATTTATATAAAATAAAAATATAAATTTTTAAATATATAGTTTTATATTATACATTGGGTGAAAAGAAGCAAAAGTGTGCTCTAGGCCTCCAGAGGAATTATCATTGATAGATAGGAAGTCTTAAATGTTACAGATGTGGGCTTCAACCAAGATTTTTATTGGTATTATAGGCTCTTTGAAGTACATAAATTGTGTCATGAAAGTAATTTTTTAATGTTATTACAATATGCATGTGTTTTGATTCAGTCTGAAATCTCTGTTTTTTAAAAATAATTTTATCTATTTATATAAAATTTCATTGTTAACATCAGGGTTTTGTAGTTACAGTCTTTGAGAATAAAGGCGTAATTTAACTTTTATTTCTGGATTCCATCATTTCTGCTGAAGAGATGTTTGCCAACCTTATAATTATTTCTTTGAAGATGTTATATATCTTTGTTCTCTGGTTGTTTTTGATAATTTATATCTATTTTTTTCTTTTTTTTTAATTGTACTTTAGGTTCTGGGTTACATGTGCAGATCATCCAGGATTGTTGCATAGGTACAAATATGGTAATGTGGTTTGCTGCCTCCATCCCATTGTCACCTGCATCTGGCATTTCTCCCCATGTTATCCCTCCCCAACCTCCCCACAGCCCCATTGTCCCACCCTTGCCCCTCCAACAGACCCCAGTGTGTGACGCTCCCCTCCCTGTGTCCCTGTGTTCTCATTGTTCAACACTGGCCTATGAGTGAGAACATGTGGTGTTTGATTTTCTGTTCTTGTGTCAGTTTGCTGAGAATGGTTTCCAGATTCATCCATGTCCCTACAAAGGACACAAACTCCTCATTTTTTATGGCTGCATAGTATTACATGGTGTATATGTGCCACATTTTCCTTGTCCAATCTATTGTCCATGGGCATTTGAGTTGATTCCAGGTCTTTGCTATTGCAAACAGTGCTGCTATGAACATACATGTGCATGTGTTTTTATAATAGAATGATTTATAATCCTTTGGGTGTATACCCAGTATATCCTTTTATTATAGCAGCACTTGATATGCCTAGGTGTCATTTATTTGTATTTCTGCTAACAAAATTCTTTAATATGTGAATAATTTTTTTTCAGTTTTGTAAGAAGTGTCAGCTTTTCCTTAATGTATCACTTGTATCACATTCATTACTTGTGGGAATCCAATTATGCATATGTTAGATATTTGCATGATAACCCATACATTTGCCACTTTTTCAATTTTTTTATCTAAATATTTTAATTTTTATTCATCTTGCACTATGTTAACGTTTCTTTCATTCTAGAATTTCAGTATGATTCCTTTTATAATGTTCATTTTTCTGAAACTTCCTCTATGTTTAATTATTGCAAGCATATTTTTTATTGATCCTTGAGCCAAGTTATACAACATGGTTCAAAAGCTTTGCCTTTTAATTTACAATATTTGGGTCATCTCAGAATTGTTCTTCTTATGTGGCTCTTTCCTGTTTGATATTTTTCTTCATTATTCTTATCTTGAGTAATGTCTGAGTTGTATGTTATATATCTTGAGTGATACTTTTCCTCCAAAGAGTATTTTTGTTTATTGTTATCTTTCATAGATAACAATATGTCTTGGCTGGACTCAATTCAAATTGGATCTACCTTGTCATGCAAGGAAATCTCTGATCTGTGCTTTACCCTTAATTGGACTGCTTAGAGTTTATTTTCCACACACATAGTTTAGGGATAAGCCAGTGCTTTATAACCAATTTAAATGAAAAAATTGCAGTTAAGTAGGAGATTTCAACACAGTTTCTATGCAGAATTTATGCCCCAAATTTACTGCTTGTCTGCCCTGTCTGGTATTTACATTTTCATTGCCAGCTGCTGTATTCATCTGAAATTCTGCTCAGGTTGTTCAAGCCAGTGCTTTTGAGTGTATATTTTTTCCAAAATCTTGAATCCCCACATAGCGCTAATAGATGTCAGTTTTTGGCCGGGCACGGTGGCTCACGCCTGTAATCCCAGCACTTTGGGAGGCCAAGGCGGGTGGATCACGAGGTCAAGAGATCGAGACCATCCTGGTCAACATGGTGAAACCCCGTTTCTACTAAAAATACAAAAATTAGCTGGGCATGGTGGCGCGTGACTGTAATCCCAGCTACTCAGGAGGCCGAGGCAGGAGAATTGCCTGTTTCCAGGAGGCGGAGGTTGCAGTGAGCCGAGATCGTGCCATTGCACTCCAGCCTGGGTAACAAGAGCGAAACTCCATCTCAAAAAAAAAAAAAAAGAAAAAAGAAAGAAAGAAAAAAAGAAAAGAAAAAAAACAGATGTCAGTTTTCAGGCAATAATTTAAAACTGTAAATGTACACGGTACCTTCTTTTTTTTTTAATTTTCAAAAGCTTTCTGACCTTTCTAATCTAGCTTTTTTTTTTGATTGCTCAATATTGCCTTTCAGGTACTTGGTTTTATATTTTATCTAGCGTTAAATGGTTATCTGTCAAGGAGTTTTGTCTGATTGATAGAAATTACTCCACCATTGCATGTAGCCTCCAATTTTGTCTTCAACTGCATTTGTCTCATTTGGTAGTTAGTTTTAGTTATTGATAAGAGTCATTCAGTTAAGAGCATGTTATTGACTGAAGATAAACATTTTAAGCAAATATTTTCATTTTATAAATGTTCTTATTTGGCTAGCTTGCTTTGACCACCTTATCGTCACACAATTATTTTGGTTTTTAAAGACAGTTTTTTGAACTGTCCCTACTTGGGACAGTTATTATAAGTATATATTTTCCTTCTTTGTTACATAATTTACTAAATTTCAGTTTAAGATCTGAATTTACACTAACTGTTTCTCTTCCACCATCTGCTTTGCTTGACTTCGCTATTCCCAGTACCAAGCTCTTGCTTTCTTCTAATTATGTTTAACAATTTTGATATAGGGAAATTTAAATTCTAGTGCAGATTTTAATATAATACCTTTACAATTAAGTGGGATTTAACATTTAGATTTATGAATGTCTACACTTATTCACATTTCTATTCATTCAGCAAACATTACATGAAAGCTCTCATGTGCAGACATCCTCCTAGTTACTGTGAACTCAGTGATAAATAAGGACCTAATCCTTATGCCCATGAAGATCACACACATTGTAATTGGTGCAGTGCAGCACACACAACTAAACCATAATGATATAATCAGTATACTGGCTAGAACAAATAAAGAAAATTTCCTAGAGCCCTGTTTAAATTTTATTTTATAGAAGATAATTTGTTGTTCTTGTCTTTAACTTTGTAGAGTCAAACATGAAGGCTTTAAGAGAGCCTTAGTATTTCTTATGGGAGCTCTGTTTTCTTTTCTAGAAGAATCCTTGAGGATGGCTCTCATTTATTATATTTTTGCAAGGATTTTGCACATCACATAAAGTGTAATCCCATTGTCAGCCTTCAACCCAATTTTGTTTTTATACTCAAAAATTCACCTTGTGCTGTTCTCACATAACGCCGAAATGATTGAAATGTTGGCAGTTCATTTACTAGGATTTTAATGCTTTGAAAGAGAGGATTTATAAAATGTGTTAGAAGCTCTAGAATGTTAACACTCAAATCTCACTCTGTTTCTAGCTAAGCTAATATGTGTATGCACCTCTACAAGGTCAATGGAGGGTATATCTACTCACTGAGAAATTGAAAGTCTTTTCGGAGACAGCAAAAAACACAGCAACACTCCCGTTCTCTCTCCTTCTTTCTCTTCCTCTTTCTTCCTCTCCTTCATTCTTCTTTCTTTCTTTCTTTCTTTCTTTCTTTCTTTCTTTCTTTCTTTCTTTCTTTCTCTTTCTTTCTTTCTTTCTTTCTTTCTTTCTTTCTTTCTTTCTCCTTTCTTCCTTTCTTTCTATAAAAAAGAAAGAAAAATGTAAGCAAATGTGATAACTGGCAGGGTCTGGGGCACTATTTTAGGTAGAAGGGTACTTGATGGTGTCAGCAATGTTGACAGAACACACTGACTCTGAAGGACATGGTGGGGTCCCAGCTCAGGCAGGATCCACACGTGGCTTGTAGATGTTTCCCATTCAGCTAAGCCACCATGAATGGGATTAGGCTTTTCTCATGCAACCCTGTCCTGTGCTTAACACACACCTGGTCGATTTATGATGCTTGAAAGACACAACCAGTGCGATCTGAGAAAGATGGGCAAAGAGCAGTTTGAGAATATCTTGGGAATACTGAATGAAGAAGGTAAAGAAGGATGTTCAGGAAAGAAATAAGACAGTGTGTTAATTTCTTAAATATCCCACAATAGAAGAATAACAGCAACAACAACAAAACACAGCAATACCTTAAGGACACTACTTCAAATAGAAACAAGCATCAGCTAGCTCCAAGGAATTCATTCATCATTTCTATCAACAAAGAAAGCAGGTCTTCCTAAACAGGAACAAACTCTCTGAGTAAGTAGATGGGGATTCCCTGTGGCAGCTCATTCCCAGTATTGAAAGGGGACAAAAAGTCCTCGAATACACATGCTAAGTTACTTTCTAAATCTCAGTCAGGCAATTCAATGAGGAGAGACGTCAGAGTGTTAATAAAATAAGATATACTTTCACATTGAAGGCAATATCAGGGTTGAAATAAACCTTTTCCCTAGTAGATATGTTTTGAAATCATCATCCAAATTTAATTGAAATGGCAACATGGGAGGCCAGCCGTGGTGGCTCATGCCTGTAATCCTGGCATTTTGGGAGGCCGATGCAGGTGAATCATGAAGTCAGGAGTTCAAGACCATCCTGGCCAACATGGTGAAACCCTTCATCTACTAAATACAAAAATTAGCCAGATGTGGTGGAAGGCACCTGTAATCCCAGCTACTTGGAAGACCAAAGCAGGAGAATTGCTTGAACCTGTGAGGGCAGAGGTTGCAGTGAGCTGAGGTAGTGCCACTGCACTCCAGCCTGGGTGACAGAGTGAGACTCCATGTGAAAAAAAGAAAGAAAGAAAAAAGAAAGAAAGAAGGAAGGGAGAGAGAAAGAAAGAGAGAAGAAAGAAAGAAGGAAGGATGGAAGGAAAGAAAGAAAGAAAAAGAAAGGAAGGAAGGAAAGAAAGAAATAAAAGGACAAAGGAAGATATAGGGAAAGGAAGAGAGAGAGAAAAAGAAAGAAAGAAAGAGAAGAAAGGAAAGAAGAAAAGAAAGGAAGAAAGTAAGAAGGTGAGAGAAAAAGGACAACATGGTAAAGATAAGAGTGAAAGAAGAAAGAATGGCCAATGGTAGGACTCTGAAGAACACTGATATTTGGAACACTGGTGGAAGCGGATGATTTGGCTAAAGGGATTGAGGCGTGCTAAATGCTTAGGATGGATCCCAAAGAAAATAAATATAGAGAAGATAATAGTTTAGAAAGAAAGAATAAATAAGAGCTAAGATGTGTTTTGGTCAAAGGCTTGAAAGTACATGCTGAAAACAAGAAGTTATTAACTGATCACAAGTTTCATGGAACTGGACTGTAATTGTAAATGATAAATGAAAGAAAATAGACTGCAGAAAAAAATCAGATTTTTACCTAAGTAAAGATGCTATTTTTTTGAAAGACAGGAAAACTTTAAGCAGTTTATGTTCAGTAAGGAAAGACTAAATATGGAGAAAGTGAAGATATGGAAGAACAAAGAGACTGACCATGTCCATTGGGCAAAGAGGAAGATATCAGATTCAGAATAGGTAAAATAAAAAGCCATGGGCAAGTAAAAAATAGATCAAGTGAACAATATTATAGTGACACCAGAAATAGATCAAGATAAATATACCTACTGATTTTTAACAAAGGAGAAAAGACAATATATTGGAGAAAATGCAATATTTTTCAACAAATGATGCTGGAACAATTGGACATCCACATGCAAAACAACAGCAACAACAAAAACAAAAAGATATAACCCTTACACCTTTCACAAAAAGCAACTGAAAATAAACAGTTCCAACTGTAAATTATGTAACTATTGGCCTTTTGAAGATAACACAGTAGAAAATCTAGATAACTTTGGGTTTGGCAATCACTGTATATAGGACGTCAGAGCCACAATTTATGAACGAAAGATTCAATATGCTGGATTTCATTAAAATGTAAAGCTGCTCCAGAGAAAATGCCCAGAGAATGAGAAGACAAGCCGCAAACTGAGAGAAAATATTTGCAAAGGGCTTATTTGTTAAAAGACCATTATCCAAAATATGGAAAGAACCATTAAAACACAACAAGTTAAAAATGAACAGTTTAAAAAATAAGTCAAAACTATGAACACATACTTCACCCAAGATGATATACAGATAACAAATAATCATATAAAAATGCTCCACATCATATGTCATTAGCCAAACACAAATAAATAAGACAATGAGATATCACTGCATACCTACTAGAATGGCCAAAATCCAGAACACTGACAAAATCAAATGCTGATGAAGATGTGATACAACAAGAGCTCTCATTCACTGAGGAGAATTTCAATGGTACAGCCACTAGAAGACTGTTTCTTACAAAACTAAACATGATTGTATAATGCAACCTAGTAATAACACTCTTGGTATTTATGCAAAGTAATTACAAGCCATTTATGTGCAAAAACCTGCACGCGAATGTTTAGAGCAGCTGTATTCATAATTGTCGAAACTTTTAAACAATTATGATGTCCTTCAGAAAATGAATGGATATAAACTTTGGTATATCTAGGATGACTCTCAATTGTTACCTGAAATATTATTCAACACTAAAAAATGAGTTATCATGTCATGAAAATACACAGAGGAAACTTCAATGCATGTTAAGTGAAAGAAGATGCTGTAAAAGGCCTACATGCTATATAATTTTGAATATATATATATTCTGGAAATGGCAAAACTTTGGAGACAGTGAAAAGATCAGTGGTTTGCCAGGCACAGTGGCTCACGCCTGCAATCCCAGCACTTTGGGAGGACGAGGCAGGTGGATCACGAGGTCAGGAGTTCGAGACCAGCCTGACCAATATAGTGAAAACCCCTCTCTACTAAAAATACAAAAATTAGCTGGGTGTGGTGGCACCCACCTGTAATCCCAGCTACTCAGCAGGCTGAGGCAGGAGAATTGCCTGAACCTGGGAGGCCTAGGTTGCAGTGAAGCAAGATCGTGCCACTGCACTCCAGCCTGGGCGGTAGAGTGAGACTTTGCCTCAAAAAAAAGAGAGAGAGAAAAAAGAAAAAGATCAGTGATTGCCAGGGACTGGGAAGAGGGAGGTACTTACAGACAAAATATAAAAGATATTTAGGACAGTGAAATTATTCTGAATAGTACCATAACAGTGGATACATGTCATTATATATAGTTCTTCAAATCCATAGAAAGTATAACGGCAAGAGTGAACTTTAATGTAAACTATGGTCTGAGCAATAATGATGTATCAGTGTTGGTTGGTCAGTTGTAATAAATGTATCACGCTGGTGGGGAATGTTAATAGTGGGGGAAGCTTTGTGTGCTGGGGGGCAGGAGGTATATGGGAAATCTCCCTATCTTCAGCTGAGTTTTACTGTGAACTGCATATTGCTTCAAAAGTAAAGTCAATTTAAACAAAATAAGCCCTGGACATGGATTGGGGATTGCTTATTAAACATCTTCTGAGGGTGTGGTTAAAAGTAAATAAATATGTTTCTAGCTGGTAGGATAGAAATAAGAGTGTTTTCTGCAGAAAACCTCCTTTTTATAAATTAGGTAAGAAGAAAGAAAGTCAACATTAAAAAAGTAACAAATGTTAGGAACAACTTCATAACAAATAAAAATCGAATACTGCATAGATTATAGATTCTCATTGGCACCTATTAACATTGCCACATCTTTTTTCTTCCTTGTGCTAGTCAACTGCATAGATTTTAGAGAAGCAGAGTGGTATATTTGATTTATACATAGTTGGAGATTTGCCAAGTAAGACCATTTAAAGACAAAAAGACAAGGGAACTGAAGATGACTAGAAAGGATCTAAGTAACTCATCAGTGCTCCGACTTTACAGTGTAAAGCAGAACAGAGAATATTTAGCAAGATGCTTAATTTTATCAATAGTCACAGGATGAAATAGAAGTCCTAATATATAACACTTGTTTCATTTCTTTTGTTTTCATTTTATGAAAAGGAAGAAACTAAAACTATGGTGTCAGTGTAAAATACATTTAAATATTATATCTTATGAACAATTTGGTATTGCTGATATTAATTTGTGAAATCAGAAGCCCCTAATTTTGATCGACTTCCCTATGGTATTTTGTGATAACAACCAGTTAAATAGGTCAATCTCTCATTCAGTTTTACATAATAGATGTTTGTTTCTGTTCTTGTCACACATGTAAATAAATTGAAATGGAATATTTGTTTTCTTAGTGCACATATTACAGCAAATGAAAGTGAAAATCTATTTTGAGCTCTTCTTCTGGCTTATAATTACTCAAATATTTAAATGAGGTAAATTCAGGAAGTCCTGTGGAGATTATTTTTTTCTTTGAATATGCCTGTTAAGGTCATACAGAAATAAGCTTCAGGTTTTTTTATCCATATGCTCAGGAATAATATCATGGAAGATAGACTTGCAGATGATGAAGTATAAAAATAAAGCACTAAATAGTACTGGTAATAAGTTCAAACTAAAGCCAGGGAGTTGTTTGATAATACTCTTTGGGGAACAACTATATGATATTCCAACATAATGTGGTTAAGACCTCTGAGCCTATTAAAAAAAGTTAAACTTTATATAAACAATAAACGTATCAGCCCTAGATCTAATTTCAGATAGCAGATTTTTAAAATTCCTTTCTTTGTTCTACTTCTTATAACTCTGTAACTATAGCTATATGGGTTGTATATTATCTTCTCAACTTAACAATGTCTTGTCTTCACTTAATGCCAGCATTGGTTCCAAGTGTTTGTTTCATAGCTGAGTTACATATTCAAACAAAATGTATAATCTTAAAGTTTCTAAAAACATTATTATATATTTTAAAATTTTGTTATATTTCAAAATGTACTTTTTGCTTAAGAATTACATAAAACTTAGACATTTAAGTGTGGGCCAATCAAAAAATAAAGATAATTTGCATTTTTCACACATTTTAAAATATGCACTCCTATAGTTTTGAAATATTTTATATTTATGTCAAACTTCATCACTTTCAGATTAAATGTTTCCAAATGATAAGATATTTTTACCTACATTAATAAGCTTGCTCCAATTTAACACATTGCATTTTTCTGACTTCTTGACTCATTTATTACAAAAGCTTTGTAAGTTTTATGGACATTATTGTACTCACCAATTGATCTTTAATTGATTGTAGTCTTTCTTGATATCCATTTAGGGAGCTAGAAAGAATCAATCATAACTCCCTACATCTAGGACAAAAAACTGACCTAAATATTATTTGCATTTATCAATGAGTATTTATGAAGTCATGATTTATCTTATCGAAAAATGTACTATAATCTCTATAAGTTTACACACTGATAGAGGTTACATGACATGAGCATAAATTACTGTTATATAAGGCATCTTGAAATAATTGCTATAAAATCTGTACAAAGAGTCATGGAAACAGCATTAAAAGTATTTTGAGCTAAATCCCAGAAGACACCATGAAGGAAAGAACATTTGGATGGGCTTCTGGAAGAGATGTAGATCAATGCATTCCATTTTTAATATCCATTTACAGTGAATTTTAAATTCAATAACTTGTTAATTCTATGTGACACCACTCAGGTTCTATAGATCATTTTCATTCTACTTCCACTTTGAATTGTGCTCTATTTTTACTTTGAAATCCTTATTCCTTTCACCCACGATAGTAATTTTCTCTTTTGGCTATGGGATATTTGATAGAGTTAGGTAATCATGGTACTTTCCTGGAGGTAGCACATAAAAGCCAAAAACAGTCAATAGAGCCTTATTTCACCTGTTTTCCCAGGAAATTGGCAACGGCACCTCAGGGGACGTTTTATTCCTTCTTTTAATTTTTAAAGTATATAAACACAAACATGCATGCACAAGCAGTGTGCACCAGGGTACTATGATCTTCTTTACATTTTGCTTCCAGAATTTGAATTTAAAAAAATTAAATGTTAAATGTATATGTTAAATGTGAGGAGAGTTTCACAAAGTCCAAGACCTGGCTCCAAACTTTTCCTCTCCTGTGATTTCGATTCATTTGAGAATCAGAATAGGTAAAGCAGATACATATTTAAATCTCCCCTTTATTAATGAGAGGTCAGCTTTTAGGGAATGAATGTTGTTCATAGTTGTAGCAAGTGGGCTCCGTGACACGAACTCCAGGCTTAGGCAGTGCAGGGCCTGAGCAGGTCTTTCACCACAAGAACAACCTTTTTTTCTTTTAGTAGGTAAAATGGGCCTGTCTGCTGGGCAGCTCGCTTTCAATGGAGAAAAAAGAGAGCAAGTGCCCTGAAACACGTGCTAATTTTCTCCCTTACTAATTCTTCAGTCAGACAAATGACTAAGGAGAGAGGCAGAAGTGTGTGTGTGTGTGTGTGTGTGTGTGTGTGTGTGTACATCTCTATATGTTTTGTAACATACACAGTTGAATATATTTCATTTTACTGCACTGTTAAATTTTAAACACCACCTTTATGACATAGATCTTTTTCACTGCAGTTTTGCTTTTTTTAGTATTTCAGAGAAATGGAATCATATAGTACATGGCCTTTTGGGTCTGTCTTATTTCACTGAGAATAATAATTTTAAGATTCATCAAAGTTGTTGCATGTCTCAGTATTTGTCCTTTTTATTGCTATTCTTTTGCTGTATGGGTAGAAGAACATTTTTTACATACATTGTTTGATTAAAATTGGTTTATAGCCAGTATTTACACTGCTATGGGTAATACAGATATGGACACTTAAGTAGAAGTCTTTGCATCAACATACATTTTTCATATAATTTTGCAAATATCTGGAAGGGATATTGCTGGTTTGTGCAGTAGTTATATGTTTAACTGCAAAAGTAATTATTAAACTCTTTTTAAAAGTGAATGCACTATTTTACATCCTGCCAGCAATAGACACAGATATGACTTTCTCTACATCCTCAACTCTCTAAGACTATCTAGTCCTTCATATAAAACAGATTTTTATTTTCAATCCTGTTTTTTAATGATATCAAGCACATGTCCTTGTAAACTGCATAGCATTACACCATTTTTTCCCAAGCTGACCAATTTTGTTTTTTATTGGGAAGTTCAGCCTACGTAGTATGGAATAACACACTCAAACACTGAGTTATACCTTTGGTTTATATTATGTTTAACTTAATTTTTATTTTACTTATTTCATTCTATCTTTCTCTCCTTTCTTGTCTGGTTTAGTGAAGTTGCAAATTTTTTTCTCTTTTTTTTAATAGTTATTTTCCAGTTGTGGATAATGGTTGTTAAATACATATTTCTCTTCTTTAATTTCAAGTTTCCTCATTGTCCAGTGCTCTGTCAAAGCAGTACGACTAAAAATAGAGAATGCTTTTATTTCCAAAAGTCACCTTCCATCAACACATTCCTTATTTATAATTCTTAATATAATTTGTAATTATATCTCCTTTACATTTTTAAATTTTTTAATCTTTCCTTTTCACTGACAATTTGAAAACTTTAAAATGTGAAATAGTTTTCTCAGTATAATTTTAAAGTATTACATACACCTTTATATCAGTTGTTCTTAAGCTCATGGTCCTCAAGTATAATTCAAGGTGTCTGTGAACTTGAATTGTGTAATGTGGCCATAAATACTTTAAAGTTTCTTCCATTGAGACACGGAGCTTAATTCTCCTTTTCTCACTCTGTCAAAGATTTAGTGATTTGCTTGACCGATAGATTGCAGTGTAAATGACATTGAGTCTCCTGAGGTTAGATTATAAGAGGACTTGCAGCTTTTGCCTAGGATGCTGAAGCTGATCTTGAAAGGCTCCCTTTTGGAATGCAGCCACCATGAGAGGAGAAGTAAAGCTGAATAACAGGTAACTCAAGTGACTGTTCCCACTTAGCCCCCATAGCGCCTTCAGGAAATCACATCCCCATCTGATATCTGATTAAATGAGGCATATCAAGTGAAGATTTGCTCAATCTTGTCAACCAAAGAACTGTGAGAGATAAAATGTAAAACGGGTTTGAAGCCACTAAGTTTTGGAGTGCTTTGATACATGTAGATAAATAAATAGAGCGAAAAAAATATTTTATATTTTTAAAGAAAAATTATATTTCATTAACATGTATGTTTAAATAAAAACACGGTAGTATTTGCAACTCTTTTCTTTTGTCACCAATAGAAAAAAATGGGTATTTTTATATGACATACAGTTGGAGTATATATTTTTTAAAAAAAGATTTATCAAAATTACTACTTTCAAATTACAAGAGTATTATTCATGAAATAGTTGTTGTCATTGTGTTAATAAAGATAGACATCATATTACAAATTTGCTTTTAAAATTTTGGTGATTATATTTCAATATAATCGGTTGTCTTTAAAATTATCTGAATTTAATTGTAAGCATTTAAAAAACATTATTCTGAAGGAGGGTCATAAGGCTTTCAATGTCCCCAAAAGGGGTACATGACACAAACATTGTTAAGAAACCTCCTTTTCAAGAAGTCTTTTTTTGCCCAAGAATCTCTACTTAGTATTTCTATTACAAATGTCCACTCATTTAGTTTTAACAATATGATTAAAAAATGGAGGAAAAATATGTTAAGGCACATTGTAAGACTGAAAATGAAGAATTTATAAATACATGTGTCTATATCTCCAAATTTATCTCTTGTAAAAGTTACCAAATTCTATGTTGTGTTTAGATCATGTACATCCGGGGGAACTTTTTATTTTAAATTCCAGTAAAAGCCTAAGTGATCGCTACTCTGAACTCCTAATTTTCTAATCCCTGTTCAGAAGTTTTAAAACAAAGTTTATATTGAAAGAACTTAGGAAACAAAGAAGGCACAATTTTTAAACCACGATAGATCATCTAGAGAGATCATCTATAACTTCTGAGAATAGTGGGATGCATATTTCTTTAACATTCTTTCCAACAATAAATATTTTTATAACTTTATGAAATTCTATAAATTATTCCATAAATCAAGACAGATAGTTAAGCTGTCATGACAACCTCAGACTCAGTGGTTTAAAACAAGTGTATTTATTGCTTTTATAAAGACAGTTGCTGTTCCACAGGACAGTCCAGCGTGGCTAGCTACCATGGAATGACAGATATTTCCTTCCATATCAGTGATGGTTTTCTTTAAACCTGCAGCTGGAGAATGCTGGACATAATTCCACCAGAATGAAATGCTTGTTCTCATAGTGACACATATTATACTATCTTACTTTAATGGAGTTAAAACTGTGCAAATGCCATATGTACCTAGAAAGGGGAGAACTGGATATCTGGCTGAATAACATTTTTATCTAATGTAAACAGTTTACAAATTTTAAAGTTAAAATATATATATTAGAATTAAAGTCTCATACACAAATGTTTATCTTATAGTCAAGCTGTAGTAAGAGAAACTGACAAACAGCATCTTTATGACATACTGATCACCAGGAAGACAAAACACATCTATAACTTATGGTAAGTGATAGAGCTCAGGAAATGTAATCTTCATTAGATCTTTATTATTATTATTATTATTATTATTATACTTAAAGTTCTGGTGTACATGTGCAGATCGTGCAGGATTGTTACATAGTTATACACATGTCATGGTGGTTAGAGCTTTACCCAAATGTCTGTCACCTAACAAGGCAATTTCTCTTACTTCACGCTATTACAAATATTCTATATTGTTCATCATTCTTATTCTCACAAAAAGGGGCGAATTACTGCATACTATCTGAATAAGCAAAGTATTTTAGGCTTACATTTTATGTGTAAACTTCTTATTCTATATCATATCTGAGACTTTTCATAAATGTTGAATAGCAAGAAACATAGATTATTTCATTCATAATTTTTTTTTTTTTGCAAAAAATGTGCCCTAAACTTCTGATTCCATGATCTATCTCTTTCCTCTCCTCTTTTCTCTCTCTCCCTCTTCTCACACACACATCCGTGGCAAAACAAAGACATACGAAGGCAAAGAGAAAGGTAGAAAGAAGCATGTAGAAAGCAATTAAAGGCAAAGAGTGCAAATGCATTAGAGTTCAAAAGGATTGGCTTTCCAAATTTAAAATATTTTAAAAACCGAAATATAAAAAAGGAAAAAAGAAAAATTTTGCTAAGCTTACAGGGACTGTTCATCCTCCAGTTACTGTGTCCTGCTTGATGTATTCTGCACTTGCCTTCATCTGCATCACTGCACCTTGGTTATTCAGAAGTGAATAGTTTTGTATTATTATTTTCAAACTTTGCCATTTTGTCAGTGTTTTGGACATTGATTTAGCATTATACCATCCACATAATAAAGCTGGGTCTTTATCTTGTTCTTTGCTCTCTCCCCAGTGCCACATTACCATGTGGTGTACCATAGGTACTCAGTAAATATTTTTGTGAATGACTAAATGAATAGATTAGATTGAATTTATTAATCATTGTTATTAAGTTGCCCAAAGTACTACTGCTTATCTGCTATTCTTTGAGAGAAATCATATTAAAATCTCTCAGTGTGGGTATGAGTTTGTGTTTTGATTTTCTTCATAATTATATCATATTTGATTTTTATATTAATATGTTGTATTTGATTGTATTGAAATTATAGTGTTATGTATTGTTGCCTTGTCTTTACATCAGCACTAAATATATAATAGTTTCCTTTATGCTACTTTGTCTTCTATGAATATTTGTCATTACTGCCATTCTCCTTGGTATTGCCCACCAGATGGGCATTGCTGATGACTGCAACAGGGTCTCCTTTGAGAGTTACCAGGCCTCAGGAAAAGTCAGCAGATACAAGCCCTATCCTTCCTTTCCCAGCAATCTTCTGCCTGCTGCCTCTCAGCCTATACTGCTATCAGTTCCTGCCACCTCAGAAGGGCAGCTCTGGATATACCGAACCCATCTTTGGCAGTGGTTTCCTTCATGGGCTTTGATTCTCATCCTCAAAGCTACCTCACTCTACCCTGCCTACTTTCAGGTCTTCTGGAGTTCCATACTATGTATGCTTGGGCTTCTAAGAATCCTCCTGGTGCAGGAATGAATGGATACTTGGACCAAAAATTAAGGATTTTTACATATTATTATTTCCATTGACTTTTATGTTTGTCACAATGGATGAGGACTGCAGTCTGTGCCCCTGGAGCCACCTTGAAACCTGGAACTTAGCACGGCACTTGAAATGGGACTCACTCTTTTATCTCTGGATATTTCTTTTAGTTATTACTTCAATTTAATCAAAATAATTTAGTTACTTGTTACTAAACCATATTCCCTTCCATTCCATTTTGCTATTTAATTTCACAACATTCTTATAAACTATACATTGAATTTAACGTATTTTAGTAAGGGGTACCATTCTTAGTGGCAATCAAACATGAAATATCACTTCCACCATGTTGATTATGGAAAACAAGACATAAATAAGGAGTTTTATTACACTATGTGTGAAAAACTTCAGATTTTAAACTAGATTTTTTATACTGTATCACATAAATGAGACTTCCTATAAGTGGTGATTTACATGTATTTATGTGGACATGTAAGACACAGTATCAATATTAATTGGGATTGTTAGAATGTTTATATGTTTATTTTTATATTTTTTATTGTTTCTATTTTAGTTCATATCTAGAATTTATATTTTTCAGAAATAATTCAAATATTCTTCAACAGGGTAAATAAAGATTTTTACATATTATTATAGTATACTTAAAGGAACTATATCTTTTATTATTTTTAATGAATTTCACATATCACATAATACCACATTTTCAAAATATGATTGAATTGTGAATTCCTTTCATCCTTCTTAATGACTAGGGTTTCAAAAATAGACTTGTAAGTTGATTGCTTTTTAAATCAATTTTAGTCAACCATCTCCAATCTGGTCTTTTAACTAATATGAGTATTAACTTGCTTCTTCTCAATTACCAGTCAGTAAGTAATTCATATAAGCATTTAAGGATCCTGTCTCCTGGGTCCATCAAAGAATCTCAAATCCTTTTGATGGTAACATCTTTTAGCCCACACCTTATCACAGAAATTTGCCATGGGTACTAAGTAGGACATCATAATGTCAAATGTGTTAGCCCAATGCAAGTCCCCTAATCAATTTACTGCCTTGGCTTAAGGCTACCTCTGGATTCTCCTGTCAAGGAAAAATTTTGCATAATTTGTGATGTAGAAATATTTTACTTAAGCTGTTTATATAACTCTGACTTTTTCCTTGGAGACCTGCTGTACAAGCTTTCTATCCTTCCCTTCATCTTTGATCTAATGCTGTCGGAAATTCATTTACATTTCAGACTCTCTGGTTAAATACATGTCCTTTGGGTTATGAAGAATTGTGAGATGACAGAATTGGACATAAATGTATAAATTTCATAATCTATTGAAGTATTGGTTACTTCATTTCACCCACTTATTTTAAGTACTTATCTATTATGTGTATTGTATATGTGTGTGCATATATATATATGTAAATTTATATACTTGTGTACACATATGCACACACATTTAAAAATATAAACACAAAATTGGGATGCCTTATTTTTAAAAATATCCTTATGGTATAATTCCTTACTAATGTCAATTATTGAAAGAGTGTTTTAACTTTGTTTCTGCAATTATTCTGACTGCAAATCTAAATATGTTTGTTGCTACAGCTTTGATATTTCTTCTTAGAAGCATTTGTTGTCACAGAATTGTATTTTAAAATAATCATCCCTGACATCTTTATTTTACCTAATAACTTCTTTTTTAAAAAATTGCTTTTCAAAGATTATACCTAAAATGCTATTTATTGTAATTTGTTTTACTTTTCAGGGCACAGAAGACTTCCTTTAAATACACTTTCTTTAATAATAATAAAAACTAATAGCAATATATTTTCTATTTCAAGTTGCTATGATATCAAACAATTAGTAACCAATCTTTGTAAACACTCTGGCCATATAAATTAATTATATATATATATATATATATATATATATATATAGTAATCTAATAAAACCTGGTATGATTGTAGTTTTAAAGTTTAATCTAAAGGAATCTCAGGGTTTAATATTAAATATGTTAGCTATAAAAAGTATTAAATATATTGGATTGACTTGTGTCCTAGTCTATTTTCCGCTGTTATAACAGAGTAACAGAGTACCCCAGACAGGGTAATTAAATAATATGGCTGGGTGTGATGGTTCATACATGTAATCCCAGGAATTTGGGAAGCCTAAGAGGGAAGATTGCTTGATCTCAGATATTTGAGACCAGACTGGGCAAAATAGAGAAACTCTGTCTCTAATAAAGATATTTAAAAAATACAGCAAAGAATGCTGATGCACACCTTTAGTCCCTCCTACTTGGGAGTCTGGGCTATGAGAATTGCTTGAGCCCAAGAGACTGAAGTTTCAGTGAGCTATAATTGACTGCACTCCAGCCAGGGAGACAGAATGAGATTCTGTCTCAAAAAAAGAATATAACTTTAAATGGCTCACAGTTTTAGAGGATGGGAAGTCCAAGAACATGGAATCTGGCAAGGGAAATCTCATGGCAGAAGGACAGAAGGGCAAGTGCATGTGAAAAATAGAAGTACAAGAGGCCAAGCTCTCTTTTATAACTTAACGCTCTTGCAATAACTTACCAAATCCCATGATAATGACATTAATCTACTTATGAGGCATAGTCTTTATGACCTAAAAACTTCTTATTGGGCCCCACTTCCCAATACTGTTCCATTGAGGATTAAGTTTCTAAAATATGAATTAGGGGGCACATTCAAACCATAGCAGCCTGACTGTGAAAAACATAAACTCTATATTTTAAACAGAGGCAGCAATATCATTTCTTTATAATTCGTTGAAATTTGCTCAGTAATTTCTAGCTTAAAATATAATTTCATATTAGTTAATTATATAAATTATTAACTTAATTATACGTAATCTGTTTGCTGTATGTAAAGCACTAACCTCAATCTACATCCTCCAAAGGTTACAAAATGAACACCAAAATTCTGTAAAGAGACTTACATACTATGTGTAAAGTTTGTTTTTTTTTTTTTCCTTGAATTTAGTGGAGAAAATGGCTAACGTAAATAAAAAATAGACCACAGGAAATGTAATAAAATTCTACTCATAAAACATTGAAAAAGTAACGCCATGGTTTACAGTAATAAGCAGAAGAACTAAGAAATAAGCCAACCTAGATAATCAAGTTGAAATTGAAAAAAATTCCACTGTAAAGGTAAACTTTAAATGTAATAAATATTAGAAAAACAGTAAAACAAGCCAAAATGTTGAAAATAGATGCAAATAAATATTGTTAAAGCATTATCTCCTAAAAACTGGTTTAATTATAAACATACTGGATTAATTTTTGCCACTATGTTATCAACTTTTTTTGGTTTTAAGTATTTGTAAGTAGTAATAATTTCAACTTTATGAGCATTAATAACAAAAAAAATGCTTTTTAAAACCTTACTATCTTTTTACCCTCACCAGTTAATTAAAATATAGCTTTTTAAATTCTTGTCTAAAACAAGCAAAACAAAATAAATACTAATAAAAGCAAACTAAAAGTGCATATGGTGAGATACATTACTTTTCATGCTTTTCAACATTTCATCTCTCAGTTTATGCTACAAAACTTCCCCTTTCCATTCAGCATGTATAGAGAGAATAGTCTGGGGAGAATGCTAAAAACACATTGGATTGCTTCTGTTTTATAATGTTGGGGACCTCGCTGAGGTTGCTCAATCATGAATCATATTTATTTATCAAGCAGTTGGCACAGGACTCAGATCAGGTCACCCAGAATTTTTCTCTAGGGCTAGTTACTTGCCTTTAACATAGAGATTTTTTTTTTTTCCCTTTCAGATCTCCAGCTGAAAGGACAAGGACTAATTTTAACTGAAATTACATTCTTATTCTGCATTTTAAAAAGCCCTAAAGAAATGATTGTTTGATAAAAGAGTTACAGATTTTGTTTTGCCTTTTTAACATGGAGAATAGTGAAGAGTGAGGAATTTTTATCTTCCATGTGGCACAAATTACCATAATTGTCAGAATTTTCTTATTTAACTTTTATCTTCCTCCAACAATCTAAGGGTTTCCCACTAAAACATTTAAAATGAAATGAAGACTTAAAAAAAAAATAAATAAAATAAAATAAAATGAAATAAGTCACTAATCCTGTTATTTTATATGTTAAACATCTACGTAAGTATGATCATAAATGCAGATGATAGGTATTATTAACCTTATAGAAAACTCTTAGCTTTCCTGCATTATTCAAATTATTTAATCATGTAGATGTGTTTTTTATCATTTTTTGATATAAGAATTTGGCTGATTTTTTTCAAAGATAATGATATAATGAGGTATCTGTGCCTGTGTACACAGGTTTCTCTTCCAAGTAACCTACCTGTTCTTTGTTCTCATCCTCCAAAATGAGCTTGAAGTTTTTTGTATGTGGAAATTCTAAGATGCTCTTCATATAAGTCCTTAAAATAATTTCAGTAGAAGAATTTACTACATTTCAGCTGTGCGGCTTTCTGGTTTTGAAGAAACAGGATATTTTGTAGACATCTCATACATGACACTGGGCTTTTTTCTGATTTTGGATTTGTGCGTTTCCTGATGGCTTTCTTTTATGCAGTGTGTCCTGTTAAGTTTCCATATACATAATGAGCTGCAAGAAGAGAATTTAACTTCACTGGAAAAAAGTGTGTTTATCAGTCAGGCTACATACTGACTGCAGTTAGTCTTGAGATTCTGCCCTACGTCTCTCTAACATACTCAGATTGACGGATCAATTGCTATCAAAAACATTGGCACCAGGGCACTGCAAAAGAAACCAAGAATGAGTCACACCAACAAATTTTCTATTCATTGAACAGATATGGTCATATGACTCATCCAAGATGACTAGAAAATACATGAATAAAAGGTGGAAATATATGATATAAATAATTTCTATTATAATGGAATCATTTCATATGATTACATGTAACAAGTTCCTCATTACAGTTTTGTTTGGGTTTTAATTTTAATTCAGAAAGGTGTTATTGGTTTTTATTATTCACAGGCCCAAAGAAAGAATTTAAGATGACTGACTAAAAATTCCAGCAAATAGAAAACACCCACTTGATCTGAGATAACAATGTTTAAGTTTTGTTTAAGTAAAATAATAAATAATTGTCAGGAATGGATTTAATTGGTAGACTTTTAAACTGTAATCATTTTTTATCAAAGCAGAAAAAAAGAAAAATATGATAAGATATTGCCCCCAAATCTAGAGCAAAAACTAATTTACAGTATTAAAAGAAAATTCATCCCACTGGTAGGAAGTAAGCCAATTATTCTTCTAGTCCCATACAGCTGGCTACTTATGAAACATTAATATCAAATCACTTCAGGCAAGTACTTTGTAATGGATTAACTTGTCCATGATGTAATCAAGCTTTAGAATAATATTACAAATGCCAAACAAGACTTTCAAACAGCAACATTGAGACACTTTGCCAGCTGAATCCATTACTGTAGAAAGAAATCCTTCAGGCAATGTTAGGTCACTGATTATAGCAATTTATTTCTCATTAGCTTATAACTACCTGACCTCTTCATCTATTTCTGGTCTATGTAATTGCACTTCAGAATTTATATATACAAACTCATAAGGAATCATTTTATTTCTTTCACTAAAAAATATGAATATAATTTAATGCAAGTGATTATTCTCCAGAATTCTAGACAGGAACGTTGACCAGTTGGTTCTCAGAGTTGAGGTTTCACAAGAGATTGATACATAACAAAGGAAAATCAGAGTCAGACCTGCAGAAGTGCATGATTGTGACATTCATGATAGTATATTCAGAGAGTATATGTTGGTAGGAAACTTACAAATTTAACATTCTATATTCAATAAAATTCTAAAAGTATAGCACAAACATCAAGTAATAGCAAATCCCTAAATCATTAAAAAGCAAAACATTTCAAAAGTACAAAAAGTAATGAGAAGCATTCTGGTTTACCCAAATTTAGCATAAGTCTGCTACTAAATCTAAATAAGTATATTAATAAATATATATTGCACTTGTTCCCTGTAGCTACTGTAACAAAAGTACCACAAACTTGGTGACCTAAAACACAAAATGCTCCTCTTAATGTTTCTGAAGGCCAGAATTCTGCAATCAGTTTCCCTGGGCTAAAGTCAAGGTCTTAGGGCAGTCGCACTTTCTCTGGAGGCACTAGAGGAGGAGAAACCATGTCCTTGACAGTTCCTGCTTCAGGAGATGAATTTTTTGCATTCATTGCATCAAGCATGCACCTCTTTCATTGATATTTATCGGTGGTAGAGTGAAAGCTTTCTCTGTGTCCACTAAAGATCACTGAAATGACTGCGAGTAAACACATAAATACAATATAAAATACAACAATTTTTAAACATGAATATGGATATGTGAGTGGCTCAAATATGAAACTTAAAGTGGGGCCAGATAGTTGAGGTATAAATACATTCTTCATAGGGAAGGAGGAAATGGGAGGGGTATGAAATTGTGAGAGGTAGTAAATTATTTTCAGGGGAAATAAATGAGCTCAAACAAACAACAACAACAAAACAATGAGCCTAGGACAAAGTTCATCGAAGCTCTGGGGAGGTGAGTGGGAAAGTGAGGGGTAGAACTTTATTGTGAGCAAAGATTGTCCTCTCATGCAGATGATGTCTCCTAGGTAATCCCTCAGCTTCCTCCAGAATAGTTCAAATGTATATCTGGGAGTGATTGTAACTTCTCATTGAGTTCACCTTGTCCACTACCTAGAAAAAGACAATTTATCATGACATGGGAATTGCAACGAAGAAAAATTAATTCACTCCGAGCCGGCTGTAGGGGAAATCAGAGTTTTACTACTACTCAAGTCAGTCTCCCTGAGCGTTTTGGAATCAGAGTTTCTAAAGATAATTTGGTGAGTAAGAGGTTGGAAAGTGGGGAGTGCTGATTGGTTAGGTTGGTGATGGAATTATAGAGGTTGAAGGGAGGTTTCCTTGCTGTCTTCTGTTAGCACAGTATATTCACTCAACTTGCTGCATTATTCACTCTGTTGCTGTTTTGTTTTCCTTCTCCCTTACCCTCCCTTGGGGGAGTCTCTAAGCATTGGAGGAGAGTAAGAAACAGTGGACTGAAAATATAGGAAATTTAAAAAATTGGCCGGGCACGGTGGCTCATGCCTGTAATCCCAGCACTTTGGGAGGCCGAGGCGGGTGGATCACGAGGTCAAGAGATCGAGATCATCCTGGTCAACATGGTGAAACCCCGTCTCTACTAAAAATAGAAAAAATTAGCTGGGCATGGTGGTGCACGCCTGTAATCCCAGCTACTCGGGAGGCTGAGGCAGGAGAATTGCCTGAACCCAGGAGGCAGAGGTTGCGGTGAGCTGAGATCGCGCCATTGCACTCCAGCCTGGGTAATAGCAGCGAAACTTCGTCTCAAAAAAAAAAAGAAAAAGAAAAAAGAAATTTAAAAGATTACTTACAAAGAGGAAGCATTCCCTCTGGTTTTAAAATCCTGACCAGACACGGTAGCTCAAGCCTGTAATCCCAGTACTTTGGGGACCTAGGCGGGTAGATCATCTGAGATCAGGAGTTCCATACCAGCCTGGCCAACATTGTAAAACCCTATCTCTACTAAAAAAAAAAAAAAAAAAAAAAAAAAAAAAAAAAAAAAAAAAAAAAAAAAAATAGTGGCTCATGCCCATAATCCCAGCTACTTGAGAGGGTGAGGCAGGAGAATCTCTTGAACATGGGAGGAGAAGGTTGCAGTGAGCCAAGACCAGGCCATTGCACTCCAGCCTGGGTGACAAGAGCAAGACTAGGAAAAAAACAAAACAAAACATATTCTAGTAGTCTCGCCTTGTATTAGACACCTAACATTTTGGCCAAATTTTGTTAGCAACAAGATTTTTCAAAAATAATCAACAGCTATTAGGTCACATGCCCATACTATATTGGGCAGAAGATACTGTATTTTACAGTCCTATATAGACTAGGGATTCACACACAAAATGTGGAATTGCTATTAAGAGGAGAATAATGGACACTCAGAACAAAGCTAGTTGTAAACTGGAGAACAAACAAAGATTAAGTCTCTTTATGATAGTTGATTTAGTAAATTTCTGCAACATTGTGTTGGTTTCAAGAATATAAAGAGGGAAATTCAAAAACATGCATTATCATTTTACAAAAAGTTCCCTTGTTTTAAATTGAAGACTGTTCTGCATTAGCTGTCAGCATTAGGCATCTTGTGCCTAATAATCATGACTATTAAGAGTGTCTAAAATTGTGTCTAAAAATAATCAGGGCTCTTGACCTATGAATGGATACATCAGTCAGGCCTAGAGTTTCTATTTCCTGTATCTCCTCTGCTGACACTCTAAGGTATCATTTCTCACACTGGGATAACTATAACGACATCTTATTCGAACTGTTTCTTACTATAATCTATATACACAAACTATGCTCCATATCAAATCAAGCATTAATACTAATATTTCATGTTAATATTTCTTATTGTTTTATAAAAAGAGGTAGTCTCTAAATTATATTTTTTCAGTTTGAAAAATTAAAGGCATTCAGCATTATTAAGATATGGGAGTTTTAGTCAAAGATAAAATTTAAGACAGATTTTTAAAATAAAAAATATTTAAAACTTGAAGTTATCACTGCTCAGAAATTTAGAGAAGAAAAAAATCCTGTATATAAGATAATCAATATAAAGAGCTATCCTAACACAAAAATCTGACTTAAAAATTGAAAAGAAGGCCGGGTGCGGTGGCTCAAGCCTGTAATCCCAGCACTTTGGGAGGCCGAGGCGGGTGTATCATGAGATCAAGAGATCAAGACCATCCTGGTCAACATGGTGAAACCCCGTCTCTACTAAAAATACAAAAAATTAGCTGGGCATGGTGGCGCGTGCCTGTAATCCCAGCTACTCAGGAGGCTGAGGCAGGAGAATTGCCTGAACCCAGGAGGCGGAGGTTGCGGTGAGCTTAGATCGTGCCATTGCACTCCAGCCTGGGTAACAAGAGCGAAACTCCATCTCAAAGAAAAAAAAAAAAAAAAGAAAAGAACAATTCACATAAAAGGGAAAAGACAATACTAGTTTCACACTTTTTAAAGGGTACATTAAACACTAGAAAGCAGTAGAGAAATATTTTTGTACTGAGTGAAAATATGCGTGACTAGAATTCTTCCATATTGTCAGTTATTTCTGACATAAAAGAACTTAGGAAATTTGTTTGCTATGAGTCTTTTTTTTTTTTAAATAAACTACAATCAGGTCAGCTCTTGTCAAACAAGATATAAGTAGAGAAACTTGTGTCAAGTTACAGAATGAAGGTAGTGGACCTCTCATTCTGAGGAAGAATAGTCATGAGGTAGTAAGGGTACTTAAGTACTTCTGTGGAGAGACTCAGGAGAAGTGGAACTATAGCCTTCTAACAATGTGCAGCACTAACTTGGCCAAAGAGATGTGTGAGCTACCTTGAAATCCACCATGAAAGGAGATCCTCCAACCCCAGTGAAGCCTTCAAAAGACTCAGCCCTGGCTGGCATATAAATGCAATCTCAAAAAACTCTAGCCACAAATATCCATTCAATCTTGTCATGAATTTCTGACCTACAGCAACTGTTAGAGTTGTGGATCTCAAACTAAAACGCTTGGAATAGTTCTGGTTTGGCAATAGAATGTCAATGTTATTTATTAAAATGTAAACATTATATAATTAATAATAGTAAATAGTGAGTAAACATGAAATTCCAGCTATGTGTTAGATCTTTCTCTAATAAGGAGAAAGACTTAATCTTTTGGGAAAGGAGCAAGAACCCCATGGTCATCAGTGACTCAGTCAGAGATTGACTGTTTCTTAGACATAGGTAGAAGTAAAAGGTATCTTCCTTTGAGAGAGGAGCAAGAACCATTTGTGGACATAATGGCTGGTAGTGATACACATGAGAGGGGTGCTAACACTTGAAGTGAAAAAGGATCTGATCATTTTCCCGGGACTTTTTAAAGATGCAAGGCGAATGTTTTGCTTACATGTGGGAGGATTCACTGAGAAGCCCTAATCCCTGAGGCCTAGGCACACAGCCATATCTAAGACTGAAACAGGACCAAGAGGCTGAACTCTTCCTCTACTCAGTGTTATAAATAATGAGGGAATCTGATATATCTGGGAAATAATAATAATAATGTTGCAATTGTTATTATTTACAAAACAATAAAAATTACACAATCTTTCAAGAATTTTTCTAAAGAGTGAAACAGGCCACGACAACAACAAAAAAAATCTATATAAATAAAAAACATTGCAAATGATATACATCAGCATTTGCTGATCCAATTGCAGAATTAAAATAAGAAAGCAAGCACAATTCCCCAAAATTGATCTAATTTTAATTTTAAACTAATTCTTAGAAATAGATAAAATCAAATTAAAAATAAAAATACGGAGGAGAAGTGGAGCAAGATGATCAAATAGAAAGTGCTACTGATCATCTCCCTTAACAAGGATCTCCCTTAACAAGGATACCAGTTTAGCAATTAACTATACACAAAAAAATTACCTTCATAAGACCAAAAATCACGTGAGCATTCGCAGAACCTGGTTTTAACTTCTTATCACTGAAAGAGGCACTGAAAGACAGTGCCATCCTCATTAATCCTCTGGCAGTAGCCACATGATGTAGACAGAATCTATGTGCTCGGGAGAGGGAGAGCACAGTAATTTTGAGACATGGCATTGATCTCAGTGATGCCCTGTTACAGCAGAAAGCAGAACCAGGCTGAACTCAGCTCACATCCACCCATGGAGGAAGTATTTAAACCAGCCCTAGCCAGAGGGGTCCACCCCAGTGGCTGGAAACTGGAAACTGAGTTCCAGCAAGCCTTACAACTGCAAGATAAAGTTCTCTAGGGCCCTAAATAAACTTGAAAGGCAGTCCAGGCCACAAGGATTTCAACTCCTAGGCAAGTCCTGGTGCTGAACTAAGCTCAGAGTCACTGCACTTGGCAGACACATGACCTAGTGAGATGCTAGCGGGGCAGCTTATGAAGTTGTTGCATCACCCCTTCTCCAACCCACGGCTGCACAGTTTGTGGCTCCAAAAGTGATCCATGTTTTTCTGCTTAAGGAGAGGAGATGGAAGAGTAAAGATGACTTTGTCTTGCATCTTGGATATTGTTCAAGCAAAGTAGGATAGGGCATCAG
This sequence comes from Callithrix jacchus, assembly GCF_049354715.1. NCBI lineage: Eukaryota > Metazoa > Chordata > Mammalia > Primates > Cebidae > Callithrix > Callithrix jacchus. Next base: position 113,813,720 of record NC_133507.1, read on the forward strand.
TCAGAGTCATGAGGTCCCCATTCCAGGCCCTAGTTCCTGGATTACATTTCCAGGCATATACTGAGCCAGGAATGAACCTGCTGTTTTGAAGGGAAAGACCCAGTTCTGGCAGGATACATTACCTGCTGACTAAAGAGCCCTTGAACTCTGAATAATCAGTGGTAATACCCAGGTATTGTGCTGTGGGCCTTGGGTGAGGCTCTGAGACTTGCTGGTTTCTGGTTCTGCCCTGAGCTGGAAAGGAGCCCACTGCCTTGAGAAGTGAGTCCCAGGCCAGACAGCTTCACCACAAGATAACTAAAGAGCCTTTGGGCTTAACGTAAACAGCAACAGTGGCCTGACACAACATCTCATGGGCCTGTGGTTGTGGTGGCCCCAGAGAGAAGCCCCTCTGCCTGTGGAAAGGAGAAGAAAGAGTGAGAAGAATTTTGTTGTATGGTTTCAGTGCCAGCTCAGCCACTGTATAATATAACACTAGGTAGACGTGCACATTTTTTCATTCCAGTCCCTGGCTATCAGAGAATACCTGCAGACATACCCAGTTTCTGGGGAACTCAACATCCTGAAGGAAAGAACACAGCTTGGCTGGCTTCACTACCTGTTGATTGTAGAGCAACAGGGCCTTCAGTAAACATAGGCAGTAGCCAGGAGTGATTACAGCAGGCCTTGAGCGAGACGCAGTCCAGTGCTGACTTCGTGTCTGTCCCAGTGCAGATCCAATGATGTTGGCCGCATGGGTACTTGTGTCACCCCACCTGGAGTTGCAGGTGTCTCAAGAACAGAGAAAGAGAAACTCAAGTTTGGTTAGGACAAAGTAAAGGTAGAGAACATATGATTCTGCCTGGTCATCCAGATGATTCTTCAAGATCTTATTTACGACACTTAAGATGGTACCCCTATAAGTCTGTCAGAACCACAGTGTTACTGGCTTCAGTTATCCCTTAATACAAATACCACTTTGATCACAACACCCAAGTCCTTTCAAATACTTAGAAAGCCTTCCAAAGTAGAATGACGACAAACAATCCCTGACTGCAAAGACTACAATAAGTAGCACTTTGATGCTCAGACATGAAGAACACCCACAGACATCAAGACCTTCAAGGAAAACATGATCTCATCAAATGAACTATATAAGGCACCAGGGCTAATCCTGGAGAAAGAGTAATATGTTACTTTTCAGACATAGAATTTAAAATAGCTGTTTTGAGTAAACTCAAAACAGTTCAAGATAATACAGATAAGGAATTCAGAATTCTATCAGATAAATTTAACAAGCATTTTGAAATAAATAAAAAGAACCAAGCAGAAATTCTAGAGTTGAAAATGTAGTGGACATACTGAAGAATGCATCAGTCTTTTAAGAGCAGAATTATCAAGCAGAAGAAAGAATTAGTGAGCTTGAAGACACCTATGTGAAAATATAGTCAGAGGAGACAAAATGAACAAAAAAGAGAGAGCTAAAAAAGAAAGAGGCACAAGACCTAGAAAATAGCCTCAAAGGGCAAATCTAAGAGTTATTGGCCTTAAAGAGGAGGAGAGAGAAAGGTAAAAATAGAGAGTTTATTCAAAGGTTAATAACAGAGAATTTCCCAAACCTAAAGAAATACATAAATATCCAAGTAAAGAAAGGTTACAGAACACTAAGCTGATTTAACTCAAAGAAGGCTACATCTTAATCAAACTCCCATAGGCCAAGGATGAAGAAAAGTTCTGAAGGCAACAAGAAAACAAACAACAAAACCCATGCGATGGAGCTCCATTACATCTGGCAGCAAACTTTTTAGTGGAAACCTTACAGGCCAGGAGAGAGTAGCATGGCATATTTAAAATGCTGAAGGATAAAACAAAACAAAACAACTTTTATTCTTGAATAGTATATCCAGAGAAAATATCCGTCAAACAAGAAGGAGAAATAAATACTGTCCTAGATAAACAAAAGCTGAGAAATTTTGTTAACACAAAATGTAAAGGTAATACTTCAGTCTGAAAGAAAAAGACATTGATAAGCAAAAGAAATCATACGAAGATACAAAACTCACCGGTAATAGTAAGTACACTGAAAATTACAGAATATTATGACATTGTAATGGTGATGTATAAACTACTCTTATGTTAAGTAGAAAGAGTAAAGAATGAACTAATAATAACAACAATTCTTCAAGACATAGACAATAAAAAGTTGAAAAGCAGGAAGATTTTCTAAAAAAGAAGTAGAAGTCCAAGACATTTTCACTAGTAAGTTCTATATGATAGTTAAGAAAGAAATGACCCAAATGTATGCAATCACCTACAGAAAATAAAAGCAGAAAGAGCACTTTGTAACTCATTCTCTGAGTCCAACATGACTCTAATACCAAAATGAGATAAAGACAGTAAAATAAAGGAAATCCACAAATCAGTATCTCTTGTTAATATAAATGCAAAAAACTTTAAACAATATTAGCAAACTGGACTTAATTAATTATTTGTGGAGTATAAACATAATTATACTCCGCAACTAAATTTGATTTATTTTAGATCTTCAGTGCTGGTTTGGTACTTGAAATTATGTAATCAATTAATGTAATCAATCATATCTACATGTTAAAGAAGAAAATTCTACAAATTATATCAATGGATAAAGAAAAAGGATTTGACAACACTTAACACCCATTTAAATAAAAATGTTTAGCAAACTATAAATAGATGTGGACTTTCCCAACTTGATAAAAATAATCTGCAAAACATCTACTGGATCTTTCTTCCTAAGATGAAGAATAAGTTGTGCCTCTCTCACTAGTCCTACTCAATGTTGACTGAAAGTCATAGTTAGTACAATAGTGCAGGAAAGAAAAAGAGAAGGAGAGGAAGAGGGAGAGGGAAAGGGAGAGGGAGAGGAAAGTGGGGAGAGAGAGAGGTTATACAGAGGGAAGAGGTAGAAATAAAACTGCTTTCATTCAACATGATATGCTTTTCTAGGTAGAAAATCTCAAAGTCTTAACCAAAAAACTCCTGTGACTATTAAGTGCTTATAACAATGTTGCAGTGTATGTGTTTAATACATAAAAGTCAATTTCTTTTCCATATAACAGCAATGAATAAGCAATTGAACTGTTTATTATTATCACCCCCAATATTAAATATTTAAGTAGAAATCTAACAGAATCTATACGAAGTCTATATAAGGAAAACTACAGACTTTGATGAAAGAAATAAAAAAGAACCAATAATCAAAGAGATACTCCATGTTGATAGATAAAAAGGTTAAACATTGTTAAGAAGTCAATTCTTCTAACTTGTTCTATATGTTAAATGCAATACCAGCTGACATCTGAGCAAGTTATTTTGCAGATATTCATAACTGATTTTAAAGTTTATATGAAAAGACAAAAGTCACAGATTAGCCAACATGAAACTGAGATGGACAAACTCAGAGGACTTACATTGCCTGACTTCAAGGTATATTATAACATTGTAGACTGCAGTAATCAAGCTAGTATATTGATAAAAAAAGTAGGCAAATTAACCAGATGAACAGAATAGAGAACTCAGAAAGAACCTCACACAAATGTAGTTAACTAATACATGATGCGGGAGCAAAGGCCTTTCAACATAGAATTCACAGTGTATCTAGCAAATGCTGCTGAAATACTTGCATACTCATATGCAAAAAGAAAAAAAATCCAAACCCAGACTTTATACCTCTGACAAAATTAATTCAAAATTACCTAAACACAAAATGCAAAACTGTAAAAAATAACCTACCTAAGCGATCCTGAGTTTGGCAATAAGATTTTAGATTTAACATTAAAGATAAGATTAATGCAGGAGAAAATAGAAATTTAGATTTTATAAAATCACAAGTTTCTATGTAAAACATTGTTTATAAGAAAGGAAGCCATGGACTTGAAGAACAATGTTTGCAAAAATATATTTGATACATCACATATCCAAAATATTTTTTAAAAAATCCTAACAATAAGAAAGCAAACAACATAATTTTTCAAACGGGCAAAATATCTAAACAAACACTGGGTCAAAAAGGATAAACAGTGGTAAACAAGCATATGAAAATATGCTCTACATCATTTATTGTTGGAAATTGCAAATTAAAAAAATAATGCGCACATCTATTAGAATGATTAAAATCAGCCTCCCAAAAAAGCCTGACAATTCCAAATGCTGATGAGAATGAGGGGAAACATAAATGTCTTGCTAATGGTAGAGAAAATGGTACAGTCACTTTGGAAGACAGTTTACCAATTTCTTACAAATGTACCACACTAATGCAAGATGGTAATAATAAAAGAAACTATGTGGAAAGGATATGAATTGCATATATGAACATCCATACTATCTGTTCAATTTTTATGCAAAACATCTCTCCTAAAAATAAAAAACATTAATTTAAAAAAGTAAAAAATTAACATTGAAAATAATAGACTTAATGGTAAAACTAATAGTAATTTTGTTATCTTTTATAACAAAAGGTAAAAGCGAGAAATTATAAATTATCTATATAAAGAAATGTACAAAATAAGTCATGATATGACATAGATGATCATACAGATAATATTTTGTGGAAGATTTTATAAGAATTAGGAGCATTCTCTATATTCAGCTCTACCAAAGTGTTTGAAAACTTGAATGGACAAATTATTTGGAAAAAAATAGTTACCTATGTTTAAACATAAAATACAGAGAAATCTACGGAGAAAAAGCCATAAAATGAATAGAGAAACATTTAAAAGAATTATCTCTGCCAATATATTTGTCTCATATAATTTCAAAGTTATGCTATTCTATTATCTTAGGAAGAGGTAAATCCGATGTTACTCAAATAATGGCAGCAGAGAGAAAAGAAAGAGCAATTCCAATTCTATCTACTAAGCAAGCAGAACACTCAATTTGTAAAATCTCTCTCTCACATACACAAATATGAAAAAATTTTTGTAGGAATGAAAATATTTGTAGGAAATGAAAAATATTTGTAGGAAAATATCAGTTATGAGAAAAGATAAAAATTCCTAAATCAAATGTCCACAGACATAATCCAACAGTATATTCAAATATATATTTATGTATGTATGTATGTGTGTGCATATACCATGAATATAATTATCTTTGAACTTATTTACTTACCTGTCTACCTATGTCTCTATTCATCTTTATTCATCTATCTCTGATCAAAAGCCAGTATTGTGCTTAATATTAGCACATATGGAATATCAAATTAATATTAGGAAGAAAAATAATTTGCATTATTTTATGATTATCTAATATAATTTGAGGAAACAGCTAGCATAATTAAAGAAAAAAAGAGATTTGTACTAATTAGGCAGGAGAAAGTAAATATTACCAAACTTTTAAATATTTTTAGGTGGAACATCACATTAATATCCTTTCAAAATGAAGAATCAGATAAAAAATAAAATGGCAAAAGCACCTCATTTATTATTGGAAGGAATATATAATACTAGCACTAAATACAAGAAATATTCAATATCTCTTTATAAATAAATGTTTAAATTAATACTGAAAATATACTCAAGTAAATAGAAAATAGAGCATGACACTTCATTGTTTATTCAAAAATTAATTTATCATTGATTTAAACTTTAAATTTAAAATAGAATCATAAAAATATGCATTAAAAACTTGGTGGGTATCATTTATACAGTCTTTAAGAGGAATGACATTCTAAAATAAATAAATAAACAGTAATCCTTAAAATAAATTTATGACTTAAAAGCCAACAAGATAATGTTGAATAACAAATGACAAAGTTGGAAAAATATTTGCATACCATGTTTTAGACAAAGATATAATTTGTCAACCATCTTCAGATCGAGCAGAAGTATTTGTTAAATCCCAGTATATCATTAAACCTACAATAAGGTGTCATTTTCTGCCAAAAAGGCGGAAAAAGTTTTAAACATTTTAATAAGTCATTATTCATGAAGGCCAATGAATATAAGGCCTCAGATAGTAGACTAGCCACTCTCTGAAACATTATCTGTTGCTTTATTAGAGAGAGGACTCTCTTCAGTTGTTCACCTTTGTGAGCTCAAACCACCTGTAACTTAGTGACCAGAAATAAAATATGGCCCTGTCTGGTCTCAGAAGGTCCAAGAAATGATATCCAGGAGTTGTTCAAAAAAGGACGAGGTTAAAAAACAGACGGTTTTTCCTCCACTGTCACCCTACAATCAACATAAAAGACTTGTGTGACCAAATGTGTGTGATTTTTTTTCTCCACACACAAAGCAAGCCTTCAATTCTGCAGCTGGGTAGCCTCTTACTCAATTCCAGCATTGTCCAACTGGAGATAGCATCAGAACTCACAGGATGAATGCTCAGTATCTCAAGGCTCCCCTCCCCTAACCCTGGCTTTCAATGCTAATCGCAGGCCCCTTGTTTTTTTTATCTGTGCTTCTGACTGGTGATAAATTGGGATTCCTGCCATGCCCTCCTTGGGTTCAATTAATTTTCTAGAGTGGCTCCCAGAATTCAGGGAGACATTTAAGTTAGCAAATTATTTATTTTAGTAAATAGTTTATTGTCACAAGTTATTTAGAAAGAAAATGGTCTATTATAAAGGATAATATGAAGAATACAGAAGAAGAGATGCATAGTGCAAAGCGTAAGGGAAGGCGCTTGGGAGCTCTCATAACCTTCCCAGGTGTGCCAGCCCCAGGAACCTCCACATATTCCACTATCTGGAAGATCTCAAAACCCAATGCTTTGGGGTTTTTATGGAGGCTTCATTATGTAGGCACAACTAAGAAAACCACTGGCCATTGCTTATCAACTTAACTTCAGTTCCTTTCTCCTTCCATCCACATTGGCAGCTGGGCTCAAAGTGTCAAACCTCTGATCCTGCTTTGATCTTTCCAGTGACCAGATCTCAATACTTTAATCCTGCTTTGGCCTTTTCTGTAACCAGCACTCCCCTCATCCTGATGCAATCTGGGGGTCATCAACCATCAATCAACTCACTAATATAATGAAAAAAAAAACATTAGTTTTCAGATTCCAATAATTTTAAGAATTGTATGCCAGAAAATGGGACAGGACAAGATCAAATATGTATTTCACAATATCACATGGGTAAGTCACAGAAATATGTGGAAAATAGCACCAATAATTACCACATACTGTCTTTACTCATCAAATATTCAATAAACATTATTTCTTCCATATAAAATACCCTCCAACACCTCCCAAATACATTTTTTTAAAGTTTCTTAAGTCACAATATTAAAATGATGAAATAAATTTTTTTACTTAAGTACTGTATGAATCTAAGAAATAGAGAGGTATTTAGAAAGCAAACAGGTTCTGTAGCCTTGATAAAAAGTAAATGGTTAATAATCCATATCAAAAGTTTTAATGTTAGAGTGCAGTTTTTGAAGATTGCATATTTGTAATGGTGGATGGAGATATAGCATTTGATCCACTCTAATATGCATATGTTCATATTGTTGGCCAATTATTCCTTGAAGTAAAAAAAAACCTTGCTCTTAATGAACATATGAACAATATTAATAAAATATATCTGTGTAATTAAGTAATTATTTGATGTGAGGCAGATTACTACTTTTTCAAACCAAAGTTGGGATCTTTATCTTCTTTCTTTGATGAAATATTTAACATTTTAGAAACATCTTTACCTAACTAGAAAAGCACAACCCCAATAGCGTACATCCATGACAAAGGATTTAAAAGCAAAACAGAATAACCCAGAGAAATTTTGCATTTTACTGACTGATCAGGTGTTACATATAAGTTATTAGAAATGTCTTCTTAATGTTGGAGACTTTCATGATCAAATTTCAGTTATTTTCTTTATTTGACAAATTATGTATATTCTCTGTGCTATCACGCATCTAAAAAGTCATTGTTGACATTATATACATAAAATGTGTTATATATTATTATATAATATAGGTATATAATATATAATGTAGGATGCTATGTACATATGTTTATATAGAATATATGTTTATATGCCTTATATATTAATATTGTAAATATAATGTTATATATTTATGTGATATTTATATATATGTGAGTGTGTGTGTATGTTTACATTTGTTGTTCATTAACACTTAGCAATTCTGCATTTTCCACTGGGTAGTACTCTAGAATTAAACATACCATTATTATGTTGTTTATACCTTGTTTTTTCTACACTAATTTCTTCTACAAGTGAATTTGAAACACGGGTGATATATAAGTAAAAAAATAAGGTTTTTCACGTGTTGTATTTTAAATTCTTTCTGCTCTCAAGTTTTAAGACTACACATATTTCACCATTAATGTAAATATGCTGTGACTATGTCATGAGCTGCTTTGTTTTTTCTCTCTATTCACATTTAAATGAAATGTGTTTTGAAGGATGAAATCTAGCATAATGATACTATTCAAGGTAAAATTACTGAAGTAGCAAAAAAATGCATAGAATATATCAAATAGCTCAAAGTTCTAGATGTGAAATTAATGCTGAGGGTATACGGTGCAGTGTGCTTACAGGATCTTTATTAGTGTCATCTGTATTCCAGAGGTTCTCTTGGGATTATCTTTCTTGCTCATGGAATTTTGTTGACACGTTAGATGTCAGCTTCTAAAAAATTTATGGAATGGAACAGAAGGGTGTTTTCTTCTTAAAGTTTTATATGCCCAAGTTTTCTTCTCCTGATGTGGCAACTGGGATTATTCTTGGATCACACACCAGGATTTTTGCCAGAATATATTTAAAGAGAAAACGAAGAAAGGACTGGGAATAACAAAGTTTGATATGGTTGGCAAATCTTCAAGTTTTTTAAAATTAACAATGTTTTTATTAGCGAAGTCTACGTAATTTTATTATTTTAGCATAAGCACACACTGATATTTTATATATTTCATTTGATGTATTTAATTTTACATAATTAACATACCTATTGGGATATTTTCTATTTCTCAATTTAATTATGACCATAATAATGCTTTGCTTATAGTGTTTTAAAGCTAATTCAATTTATTTGAACCACAGTATTGGGGAGAACACTTCTTATGCTCACCATATATCAATGGCTCAGCCTACCCAGGTGACAGAAACAGTCCAACTGTCTTCCTATTCTTGCTCTTCTCTGTCTTCATCCTCTCCAATTTTTGTTTAATATCTCACTTGTGAGGCACAGTTAAGTCAGTAGAACCAAGTTCAAAATTCGCCATGCCACATTTCACTAGATGGCAAGGTCATCTAGTATGGACTGTTGATGTTTTTGGCATTTTCTGTTTTACAACTAGATTATGAGGTTCTTAAATGCTTGTGCACAGGCCTGGTTCAGCATCATGATCATAATTTATACATATAGACACAGTATTTCTGACAGGGAACAGATCATTTGTGGAGAGTAGAAAGCCCTGTTTAGAATTTCGGAGAGAAATGTTTTAAGTGTGGGAAAAATTCACCATATGGGTTAGTTTACTAACAATGTAAATGAAAAAATAACTTCTTCAAATTCCCCAGCAATAAATTATCTTCACATTAGAATGAATTAGTTATAGGGAAAAATAGATTCCATTTTATTTCAGCAGAGGCCCAAATAAAACTTTATGGCTCTGAATTAAAAATGTGTCTAGTGTTTCTGCCTATTAACTGACATTGTGGCTTAATATATGAGTCAATAAGAAATGAAAAGAAAAATATAATATCTTTTCAAGTAGAATGCTTTGTTTGCAAGAATAAGTTATTGCACCCTCAATATTGACCCAGTCACAGTACACGTCTGTGGGCTTATTGAAACATCCCTTAGAAAGAGGGCATACAGTGCTCTAAACAATCAGAAATTAGTCCTTCATTTGAATATTTAATTTATCTTGAGTTAATTTTTGTATATATTAATAGTAAGGATCTAGTTTCATTCTTTTACTTAAGACTAGCCAGTGACCCTAGCACCATTTGCTGCAAGGGAAGTCCTTTGCTCATTGCTTGCTTTTGTCAGCCTCGTCAAAGATCAGAGAGTTGTTGGTGTGTAGCTTTATTTCTAAGTTTTTTATTCTGGTCCATTGGTCTATGTGTCTGTTTTATACCGGTATCACTGTTTTAGTTACTCTACCTTATAGTATAAAGTTGGGTAGTGTGATTCTTCCAGTTTTGTTCTTTTCGCTTAGGATTGCTTTGGCTATTTGGGCTCATTTTTGGTTTTATATGACCTTTAGAACAGATTTTTCTAATTTGGTTAAGAATGACATTGGTAGCTTGATAGGAATAAAGCTGAATCTGTAAATTGCTTTGGGCCATATGGCTATTTTAATGATATTGATTCTTCCATTCTATAAGCCTGGGCTATCTTTCCATTTATTTGTGTTTTCTCTGATTTCTTTCAGTGTATATGTAATGCTCTTTTTTGTTCTTCTTATTTTTTATTGCTTTAAAGTTTGTTTTATCTAACATACGAATAGTGATTCCTGTTCTTTTTGTTTTCTGTTTGCATGGTAGATATTTCTTCGTCATTTTACTTAGAGGGTGTGGGTGTTGTACCATGTGAGATGGGTCTCTGGAAGAGAGCATATGGTTGGGTCTTGTCTTTTGATCCAGGCTTCCACTCTGTGTTTTTTAAGTGGGGAGTTTAGCCCCTTTGCAATCAGAGTTACTGCTGATATGCGTGATTTTCATCCTGTCATCAGGTTGTTACCTGGCTATTATCTAGGCTTGATTGATAGTTGTTTTAAGTGCCTGTGGGTTGTGTACATGTTTTTGTGGTAACAGGTGTCATTCTTTTGACTCTTTATTTAGCTCTTTTTGAAGTCTCTTATACAGGTGATTTTTAAGCAATTTGACCATTTTGTGAGGGTTAGTTAGGTTACAATTAGTAAAAATAATCCTTAAACATACTTCCCCATGCACAGATATATGGATTATTACAATGCTCCATAGGCAAATGAAAAGTGAGGATACTTCACATTGTGGAACTTGTATGCAAGAACCCCTGTGAATTGTAATATTTGATGACTTGTCACCTAAAGCAAATGAGGGCACTGACAGCAGATTATATATAAAATATTAGTATGACTCAATTTTGGGTTAGTTTTTAGCTGAGATTTACATAAATAGAAGTTCTGATATTTTTCCCAGAACTCGATGTTCTAGGAAACTAGAACTATGTATGCATATTTCATGCATACACAGAAGTCCATGAGATTGAGGATTGCTGCAGGTATAGTCCAGTTCAAGACAGCAGTATAAAGTAGATGTTATACAAGTGATTTACAGACCTCTTATACAGGTGTATTACCACAGCTTTTACTTGTTTGAGAAGGATTTTATTTCTCCTTCACTTATAAAGCTAGAACTATAAGAATCCTCCAGAAAAATCTAGAAAATACTATTCTCGACATCAGTGCAGCAAAGAATTTATGATCAAGTCCTCAAAAACAATTACAACAAAAGCAAGAGAATTAATTAAACAAAAGAGCTTCTCCACAACAATAGAAACCAGCAACAGAGGAAACAGACAACCTGCAAAATGGGAAAAAATATTTGCAAACTAAGCAGGTGACAAAGATCTATTATCCAGAATCTACAAGGAACTTGAACAACAAGCAAAAAAGAGAAACAAATCCCAATCCCTTAAAAAGTAGGCAAAAGACATGAACAAATACTTTTGAAAATAAGACATACAAGTAGCCAACAAATATATTGAAAAAATGCTAATGCTAATTAATTATCAGATAAATGCAAATCAAAACTGCAATACACCAATCAGAGTGGTAATAATTAAAAAGTAAAAAAATGACAGATGCTAGTGAGGCTTCAGAGAAACAGGAATGCTTATACACTGGTGATGGGGATGTCAATTAGTTCAGACACTGCAAAATCAGTTCTGAGACTTCTGAAGGAACTTAACACAGAGCTACCATTTGACCCAGCAATCCCATTCCTGGATATATATCCAAAGGAATATAGACTATTGTATCAAAAAGACACCTACATTTATGCTCATCACAGCACTATTCACAATAGCAAAAACATGAAATCCACCTTGGTGTCAGTCAATAGTTATGAATTTGTTTAAAAAAATGTGGTAAATATATACCATGGAATACTATGTAGCCATAGAAAAGCATAAAATTATGTTCTTTGCAGTCAAATGGATGGAGGTGGAGGCCTTAATTGCAAGCAAATTTTTGCAAAATAAAAAAAATCAAATACTGTGTGCTTTTACTTAAAAGTGGGAGCTAAATATTGAGTACATATGAACATACGCTTGTGAATAATACACACTGTGTACTACTAATAGAGGATTGAGGAAAACATGAGTTGAAAAACACCCTGTTAGGTACTATGCTGACTACCTGGGTTTAATATGACCATGTGAAAAATCTACACATGTATCCCCTTTATCTAAAATAAAAGGTGAAGTTTGAAAAAATTTTAATGAATACAAACAAATCAAATACAAGGAATTGGTCCCAATTTAGAGACTTTTTTAATAAGAGACAGATAATTTTGAAAAAAATACTATGTGTAATTTATAAAATTTCAAAAAAGATTGATAACATAAAACAAAAATTTAAAGTGAGAGACAAAGACAAAAAAAAAAGTGGTGAACTGAAAAGTAGAGAAAATTTAAAGGAAAAGTTGTAGGACAACTAAAATGAATGGCTGATATTAACACCTATAAGAAAATTGACACTGAAGAAGAATTTACCAGTGAAATAAGTGACTGTTTTCCTAACCTCTTTCTAAATAAAGAATGACAAAATAATGAAAGGTGAAGAGATTTTAAGCAAAATTATCTGGGCTCCCAGGTCACATTTAGAGTGAGATGAAAGAAGGCAACAATGAATAAGGGTGTAAGGAAATGTTTTTAGGAGTAATAAAGACAATTCTAAACTTATTAGAGATAAAATAATTTTCTATAAAATGTCAATTTTATGGTGTATATATGTCACATTTCTTTATCCAATTTATCATTGATGGGCATTTGTATTGGTTCCAAGTTTTTGCTATTGTGAGTTGCACTGCAATAAACATACAGGTGCATGTGTCTTTACAGTAGAATGATTTATAATCCTTTGGGTATAAACCCAGTAGTATTTCTGGGTGAAGTGATATTTCTCGTTCTAGATACTTGAGGAATTGTCACACTACCTTCCACAATGGTTGAACTAATTTACACTCCCACTGACAGTGTTCCTATTTCTCTACAGCCTCACCAGCATCTGTTGTTTCCTGACATTTTAATAATTGCCATTCTGACTGGCATGAGATGGTATCTCATTGTGGTTTCAATTTGCATATCTCTAATGACCAGTGAGGTTGCGTTTTTTTTTTTTTATATGTTTGTTGGCCACATAAATGTCTTCTTTTGAGAAGTGTCTGTTCATATCCCTTGCCCACTTTTCAATGGGGTTTATTTTTTATTGTAAATTTGGTTAAGTTCCTTTGTAGTTTTTATTATAGGCAGTTCTTTTAAAAAGCTGACGTTTTATTTGTTGTTGTTTTTCCTCGCAGTCACTGTCAGAATTTCCTTTTTGGTGTTGAAGGGACAGTTTAGGCTCATGTTTTTGCTTTTCTATTTTCTAGGTAATAGACTACTGACAACCACTAAATAGACATGCCATATGTAGGTGACAGGGGGATGGAGGCAGCAAACGACCTTGCCATGTTTATACCTATGTAACAATCCTGCATAATCTGCACATGTACCTCAGAAACTAAAGTTCAGTTTAAAAAAAAATTCAAAAAATTTGAAAAGCTTTTCTTAATATAAAATGAAAATAAGGAGTATCTTTATGTTTAACCACTCTTTTAAATATTTTGCTTTGAAATATTCAGTATCTCTTTACATGATACAAGCATCATTCATACTCATTTCTTATTGTTAAATTTCTGTAAATAGTTTACTCTATTTGAATATTTTGATTTTAGCAAATCAACCACATTGAGGACATTCCGAATTTGTTTTTAGCTCCTTATTGCAATAATAGTCTCTGTGAATAACATCATGCTTTCATTAATGATATTTACCATTTCAGAAAGTTTTAAAAATTATGGGTGTAGCGGTTTAGATCATAAGTGTTCTTTACTACTATAATGTAGCTGTTGGAAAGCAAGTCTAGGGTAAAGATAGATAGCAGATTAGCGGATTCATTTTTGTTTTCTGTAATCTTTATTACAGTAACTTCCATTCTGTGGTTTCACCGAATTATTTTTTAAGCTATTTGACCATTTTGCAAGAGTTAGTTGGATTACAGTTAGTAAAAATAATCCTTAAATGTATTTACCTAAGCACAGATATATGGGATATTGCAGTTCTCTATAGGCAAATGGAAAAGTGAGTATGTTTCACATCCGGAACATGCATGCAGGGACTCCTGCAAATTGTGATATGTGATGATTGGCCACCTAAAGCAAATGAGGACACTGGTGGCAAGTCATATATAAAATATGAGTATACCTCATTTTTTGGTAAATTTTCTTATATAAATAGAAGTTCTAATATTTTTCCCAGAACTCAAATAATTATTTTATGCATACATAGAAGTCCATGAGACTGAGGGCTGCTGCAGCTAGTCTAGTTCAGAACAGCAGTATAAAGTAGAGGTTCCAACCTCCACGTACAATTGTTTAGACTCTAATCCTGGATCAGCAAGTATTGATTGTGTCTTTATTTCCTCAATTTAACATGTTTTTATTTGGTAAAACCTAACATATTCATTAAACTTATAAGAAGTAGTACCTCATTTCACAGAATAGGAAATTCAGGCCCCAAGATACTACATAATTGCACAGGGTCACACAGCTAGCAAGCAGCAGGCATGGAATTTGAGTCAAATCGATATGGTTTCTTAAAGCTGTCTCTCAAAATTCAGATCACAAAAATATTTACCTCCCAGCTATATTGTGAGGATCCAATGACATGCAAAGCATTTAGAACAGAGTTTGGCGCACACTCAGCACTCATTGCATGCTAGTTATTATAACAGACATTTTATTACCATGTGATTGTGACTACATGTGGTGTGAGGTGAGATGTAAGAAGTGGAACAAGAACCAGGCGTTGTGGCTCACGCCTGTAATCCCCGCACTTTGGGATGCCAAGGCAGCTAGATCACCTGAGGTCAAGAGTTTGAGACCAGCCTGACTAACATGGAGAAACTCCATCTCTACTAAAAATATAAAAAATTAGCCGAGCGTGCTGGTGCCTGTCTGTAATCCCAGCTACTCTGGAGGCTGAGTCAGGAGAATCACTTGAACCAGGGAGGCAGAGGTTGAGGTAAGCCTAGATTACACCATTGCACTCCAGCCTGGAAACAAGAGTAAAACTCTATCTCAAAAAAAGAAAAAAAAAAAGTGGAACAAGAGATTGAAGGAAACCTTAAAAGTACTCAACATGTATTACCTATCTGACTTCTAATCACTTTTGGGTTCTGGATGCTTCCCTGTCTTTTCTGTGGTTTGCTTCTTCATTCTTAATAAAGGCTATTCTTAGATTAGAGGCATGCCAATTTTAAATCTGTATCTCATTTGCCATACTTTACACTTTTTATAATGACCCTGCATTACAAATTACACAAGTTTGGATGCTTAAAGAGTGAAAGAAAAAAACAAGAGACGAAAAAAGAAATAGAAGAAAAGGAGGAAAGGAGGAAAGAAGGAAGCAAATTCAGTTTACTTCTAATCACAGTGTGAAATTTTGCAGGTTGTAAACAAGCAGTATTTAGTATGAAAAACATTAGGATATAAAATTTAAAAGAGCATTTTTTCTAACGCCACATATCCAGACATTTCTATTTTCTCTAATATTTGGAAACATAGAAATATTATATGAAAGACTGCTGCCAAATAGCAGCCAAATCATTTGGATCTTTCATTGTATGTGTGTGCATATGTATTTGCCAGTGTTTTACTTTTCAAAGGTTTTGGCATTTTGTACATACATTTTGTAAGGTTAGAAGTAAGACCTTCATCCCATAATGGAAACAATCATAAGTGTATCACATAGAAAATCCCCACACAGGTCACCTACTTGCTCAGGACATCTGTTACTTCATAAATTAGATAAATCATGAGCATAAGCATTACGGAAGGTAAATCAAAGCAGATTGTAAAAGATTGTTCTAGTTCATACTCCTTCACTTTACCTAGAGACATTTGACTTAAGGTATCCATAGTAAAAACCATTCTCACCGTTCCCAAATACCAACACTTAGAAAAAAGGGCTATTGGTAACAGGCAAAATAACTTGACATCATTTCCAATGTGAGTGATACCAGTTGGCTTTATACCAGTGGGAAACCCTTCTATACTGGCATTTATTTAGTTTTTCCTAATGATGAATATTTTTCAAATGGTTTAAAGGAAATATAATTTAAGGGGATAGTCTCTCAGAAAATGGCTAAGGAGAAACCACTATTAATATGTGTTGACAATTCATTGGTGCAGAAAAATGACAAAATTTGGATGAAGAATCAATTTATAAGAATTTTTTTTATTTTTTCAAAATTAAATAGTTTTTGTTTGTTTGTTTTTCAGATGGAGTCTGGCTCTGTCATCCAGGTTGCACTGCATGGCTGGATCTCAGCTCATTGCAACCTCCGTCTCCCGGGTTCAAGCTATTCTCCTGTCTCAGCCACCATGCTTGGCTAGTTTTTGTATTTTTAGTAGAGACCAGGTTTCACCATGTTGGCCAGACTGGTCTCTAACTCCTGATCTCAAGTTATCCACCTGTCTTGGCCTCCCAAAGTGCTGTTGCCACAACGCCTGGCCTCAATGATTCATTAATATTGGTATTTCATGCAGTTTAGTCCCTGAAAACTTCTGTTATCTGATTATGAATATTTAGTGTCAATGAAAAATACTAATATCTACCTTTACACTTTTGGGGGATGATAAAGTAAAATATACGTGAAACATCTAAACAATATATTGTACATAGTAGGCACTATAAATTATATCAAGAGCAGTAGTAATACCATTCTCACTATTATTAATTTTGTAGCACACGGCACTATCATTCATTTTCTAGCAACCTACACAAAAATCAAACAAAAGTACTGACTTCTAATCATTCTAATTTGAATTGTTCTACAACACCAACAAACCAATATGGCATAACAGGGTATGCCAACAACTAATTTTTTGAAACCAAATAACAGCTTTGTCAGCATAAAACTGGAGGGTGAGAAAAAAAATAATTTTTTGTGTGTTATTTGGATTTATGTTTCTATTGTCCCTGTTCATATAGTGGTAGAATTTGATATATTGAAGATAATAAATATTATTTCTTAAAATACAGTGACAGATACATTCTGAACTCAACTCAGTTACAGGCATCTTTGCTGTCAAGTTACTTCATTACAGCAGTGGTAGATTAATTTATAAGGCAATTTATTGAAAACTTTAAACAGTCTTGCTCATCACATTTAATGATACCAAAAGAATCTGCTATGATTAGTAGTAATATAATGAGTACCATATGAATTAATAATATTTGGTCACTTATTGAAGTTTTAATGGCTCCATCTGTCTCTTAGTTCATTTGAAATAATTAATACTGTCTTGCTTTTCCTGTGACACTAATTCGTACACTCTAGCTTCCAATGGTTATATGCATCCCTGAACATGGTACCAACTACATTAATTAAGAGAATGTGTAGAGGTTGAATCCTACATTTTTAACTACCATAAAAAGAGATAGCCCCATACATGCCAGGTAGATTAAAATTCATCTTCAGGTTGGCAGGAAGGCAGAGAGAAGGAAATAAATGCAGCACATGTGACCAACATGTAACTATTACTATAGTAAAGAAAACAGAGTCAAATTATTTTCATGGGTTATTTGCATTTCAAATTATCAAAATATTTTGAAGACTGGTATATATTTACAGAATGCAACGGTTAGTCAATTGTCTACTATTTCACAAATTCTTTTTCTCTGTATTTTGCTTTACTTGTTTACAGTTACCTAAAGCACAATGCTCACTTGAAAACTAACTATAAATATGAGTCCAAACTAAAGAGAACGTTATAAGAAAATGTTTTGAAAATGTATTTTAAATGAAAAAGTGTTAGGGATGTTAAAATAACAATTATAAAATCTGAAGCTCAACTTAGTTTCAATTGGCACTAGAAAAACTAGACAGAATATTAAAATATAAATTAGGAAAATTACTTAGAAGTCAAGAGAAGTTATAACTGCATAACTGCACTGTACAGAGCCTTAGAAACCTGTCCTAGATGTCAAAGCAGATATTGTGCAGAAAGTTGATGACCTGACATCTGAAGTACAGACTTTATTGATTCTAAAAACTATAAGATGTCTGCCATATTCATTTTTCATATCAAGAGATTCTTACTAACAGAGCTGTCATTTTCAGAAAAACTTCTAATTGAGACACATTCAAGAATGTGTACTTTTTTAATGCACATAAAACTGTTTAATAAATATTAATTCAGAATGACAAATTTTATAATTAGATCTTAAGGTGAACCAAAATAATATTTGATGGCATATATAGATAGGGAATTTTGAATATTTATTGCTAGTCAGTCATGCAGGTGAAAATATAATACATAGAGAATATTTTTTTCTTTTCTAATGCCTTTAATGAATAGGCAAATAATTTTGTTTGTAATATATATTTAAAAAATGCAAACATGTTCACCAACTAAATTGAATAAATAGAATCGTGAAGAGATTCCTAAATGATATTGAATTATAAAATACTACATAATTGATTGACTAATAAATCTTATGACTAGTTGAAAATTTGGTAGGAACACAAAAGTATATGCAGTCAGCACTTCATATCTGCTCTTAGCACAACTGTGGATTAAAAACACTGTGGATTAAAATATTCAGAAAAAAAACTGAAAGGTTGTGTCTGTACTGAGCAAGTATAGACTACTTTCTTGTTATTCCCTAAACAATGCAGTATAAGAACTATTTGCATGGCATTTACGTTGTAGTAGGTATTACAAGTAATCTAGAGATGATTTTAAAGCATGTGGGACTATGTGCCTAGGTTGTATGCAAATTTTACTTCAGGGACTGGAGCATTTGAGGATTTTGATATCCATGGGAGGGCTTAGAAACAATCCCTATGCCACCAATAAAGGACTGTATAACTGATCACATTTAAGATGTTAAAAAAAAGAACGGTTGCTAAATAACAATAATGGTCAGTAAATACCAAATACACCACTTGTAAAGACTACAATGTAAAATTGACATTATTTTTATAGTAGTGTATTTTTTAATTTCTCATGGGCATATGAAGTGTTTATTGTGTGTAAAATTTATATACAGGCTATGGTAAGAAAATAGAATTTTCTCTTTCCTCACAAAAACTCAATTCCTGTCTTAGTTGTTTATGAGTTTACATTTTTAAAAACCAAATATTTAAATCAAACTGTCACCTCTGAGGGCACACTGGCATAAACAATATGTGATTACTATTATTATTATTATTTTACTTTCTAAAATTGTTTTAAAAGGAATCTTTCTCACTTCTTTTTCCATGTAATGAAGTACAATGAATTTGAGAGTAACTCTATTTATACAGCATGCCTTTTTTAAGAAAAAAGGAAGCAACCTATAAGGAGAAATGTAAATTTTAAAATGTAAATTTTAAAAATTACATGTGTCAAAAATATGTTATACAACTTCCAAACAACAAATAAAAAAGAGGAGTGTGATTTTTTTTTTTTGAAATTTACAAAATCCATGAAAGGATCCTAGAAAGTTGTGACCCAAGATATGAATGATCAATCAATGAAAAGCAGACATTTTGAAGTCATCAGGAAAAGGGATACATAAGAAAATACATGCTAATAAAAGCCTTTACAAAATAAACCTATTTCTGGCAGTCCATAAGGATGTGCCCACAGGGGTGCTTGTGTCACTTTAACCCAGCGCCAGGTGGCTCAGAACAGAGAGACTCCATTTGTTTGAGATAAGTTAAGGAATTTACTGCCTGCTAAGCCAAAGAATTCTTCCTGATCTTGTCCAAGACCATCAAGGTAGTGCAGCTATGAATCCACAGGAACCACATCACTACTGGGCTTGGGATTCCCCTCTAAAACAGTTACAGCTTAGATCACAGTATCCAAGTTCTTTCAAATATCTGAAAAGCCTTCCCAAGAAGGACAGGTCCAAACAAACCCTAACTGCTGAGATTACAGGCATTTGTCTATGTCTCACCAGGCATAGACAAACATCTACAAGTATCAAGACAATCCAAGAAAACATGAACCCACCAAAAGAATTAAACAAGGCACCAAGGGCCAATCCTGGAGAAAGAGAGATATGTGATTTTGAATCGGAAAATTAAAAATACTGTTTTGAGCAAACTTAAAGCAATTCAAGATGACACATAAGGAATTCAGAATTCTGTCAGATACATTTAACAAAAGAGATTGAAATAATTTTTAAAAGTGAAATGGAAATTGTGGAGTTGAAAAATGTGACTGACATATTTGAGAGTGCATCAGTCTCTTAATAGCAGAATTGTTCAAGCAGAAGAAAGCATTAGTAAGCCTGAACACAGGCTATATAAAAATACAGAGTCAGAGGAGACAATAAAAAAGAATTAAAAAGAAAGAAGCACACCTCAGAGATCTAGAACATAGCTTTAAAATGACAAATCTAAGAGTTATTTGCCCTAAAGAGGAGGTAAATAAAGAGATAGAAACAGAAAGTTTATTAAAAAGGATCATAACAGAAAACTTCCCTATCCTAGAGAAAGATATCAATATCCAAGTACAAGAAAGTTATAGAACACCAGGCTAATTTAGGTTCTAAAAGCAGCAAGAGAAAAGTGAAAACTAACATACAATAGACCTCCAATATGTCTATAGCAGATTTTTTTCAGTGGAAACCTTACAGTCTAGGAGAGAGTGGTGAAGTAGAAAAAAATACAATGGTATATCCAACAAACTCAAAGCAATTCAAGATAACAAAGATCCTCTTCTCAGACAAAAATAAATACATTTAAATAAGCTGAGGGATGTCATCCACATCAGACCTGTCCTACAAAAAATGCTAAAGGACTACTTCAATCAGAAATAAAAGGAAATTAATGACCAATAAAAAATCATCTGAAGGTATAAAACTCACTGGTAATTGTAAGTACACATGAAAAACAAAATATTATAACACTACAACTGTGGTGAATAAATGGCTCTTATCTTCAGTAGAAACATTAAATAATGAGCCAATCAAAAATAACTACAACATTTTAAGACACGTACAGCATAATGAGCTATATTAACAGAAAAAGCTAAAAAATCTAGGAAGTTAAGATATAGATTATTTTATAGCTTTTATTCCACTTGTTAGTTTTTGTTTATGCGAACAAAAAGTGTTAAATTTTTGTCAACTTAAAATAATAGGTTAAAAGGTATTATTTGGAAGCTTTATCATAGCTAAACAACATAAAACAAATATACACACAGAAAAAGAATCTAAATCATATAACCAGAAAAAACCATGTTACCAAAAGAAAGACAGAAAAAAAAAGAAAAGACAATGAAACAACAAGAAAGCATATGATAAAATGGCAGGAGTCATTTGTCACTAGTTATCTATAATAATGTTGAATGTAAATGAACTAGACTCTCCAATCAAAAGACGACATAGAGTGGCTGAATAGATTTTAAAAAAAAACAAGATACATTGATTCATTTTTTGAAGAAACACACCACACCTATAAGGACACACACAATAAAGAAATAAAAAAGGTATTCCATAAAAATAGAAACCAAAAAGACTAAAATTAGCAATATTTATATCATACAAAGTAGATTTCAAGACAAAACTATAAGAAGAGACAAGAAAGGTCACTATATAATGATGAACAGGTCAATTCAGCAAGAAAATATTGCAATTTGAAATATATATGCACACACACTAGAGCAACCAGACATATAAGGCAAATATAATCAGAGCTAAAGAGAGAGATAGAGTCCAATATAATAATATCTGGAGACTTAAACACCCCATTTTCAGCATTGGATAGAAATTCCCAACAGAAAACCAACAAAGAAACTTTGGACATAATCTGAATTATAGACCAAATGGATCTAATAGATATTTACAGAACCATTTCATCAAATGACTGCAGAATACCCATTCTTTTCTTCAGCACATGGATCATTCTCAAGAACAGACCAAACATAAGGTCACAAAGCAAGACTTAAAGGATTCAAAAAATTAAAATATCAAGCATCTTCTCTGACAAAAAATGAATAAAACTAGGAATCAAAAACAAGAGGAATTTTGGAAATTATAAACATATATAAGAATTAAACAATATGCCCCTGAATGACCACTGGGTAAAATAAAGAAATTAAGAAGACAATTAAAAAACGTCTTGAAACAAATAATTATGGAAACACAATATACCAAAACCTATGGGATACAGCAAAAAAGCAGTACTAAGAAATATGTTTAAACATATAAGTGCCTATAGCAAAAAAGAAGAAAAACTTCAACCAACCTAACAATACATCTTAAAGATTGAAAGACAAGAGTAAACTAAACCCAAAGTTAGAAAAAAATAATAAAGATTAGAGCATAAATAAATAAAATTGAAATTTAAAAAATCAATGAATCAAAAATGTGATTTTATGAAAAGTTAAACAAAATTGACACACTTTCAGCCAGATTAACTAGAGAAAAAAAGAGAAGATGCACATAAATAAAATTAGTGATGTAAAAGAATACACATTGCAATTGATACCACAGAAATTCGATGGATCATTAGGGGCTACAATGAGCACCATATGCCAGTAAATTGGAAAATCTAGAAGAAATGGATAAAATGCTAGATACATAAAACCTACCAAGAGTGAACAATGAAGAAATTAAAAACCTAGATGGATCAGTAAGAAGTAATGATATTAAAACCATTATAAAAAGTCTGCTGCAAAGAAAAACCTGGATGGCTTCACTATTTAATTCTACCAATCATTTAAAGAACAACTAATACTAATCCTACTCAAACTTTTCCAAAAAGTAGAAGAGGAGAGAATACTTTAAAAGTGATTCTATGGGGACAACTTTATCTTGATATCAAAACCAGACCAAAAAAAAAAAAATAAAAAATAAATAAATAATATTATAGGCAGTATCTCTGAAAGACATTAAACAAAATAAATAAACTCTGTTTATAAATCCTAAATAAAATACTAGCAAACTGCATTTTACAATACATTGAAAAGATAATTTATCATGACCAAACGGAATTTATCCCTGTGATACAACAATGGTTCAACATATTGGAGTCAATGTGATACACCGTATCAACAAAAGGAAGGACAGAAACCATGTGATTATTTCAATTAATACTGAAAAAGTATTTGATAAGATTCAGCATCCCCTCCTGTTAAATACCATGAAAAAATTGGCTATAGGAGAAACATACCTCAACATAATAAAAGTCAAGTATGACAGACCCACAGCTAGCATCAAATTGAATGAGACAAAACTGAAAGCTTTTTCTCTAAGATCTGGAACATAACAAGGATTCCCACGTTCAACACTGTTATTCAACATAGTGCTAGAAGTCCTCGCAGGAACAATCAAATAAAGGAAAGAAATAAAGGACAGCCAAATTGGAAAGAAAGAAATCAAATTATTCTTGTTTGCAGATGATATGATTTTAATTTCGGAAAACCTAAAGTCTCCACTAAAAACTATTAGAACTGGTAAGCAAATTCAGTAAAATTGTAGGGTGCAAAACAACATACAAAAATCAGTAGGATTTCTATCTGTCAATAGTGAGCACTCTGAAAAAGAAATATAAAAGTCTACTTATAAAAGCCAAAAATAAAATTAATACCTAGGAAATAACCAAAGACGTAAAAATTATTTGTAATAAAAACCGTAAAACACTGATGAAAAAATCGAAGAAGATATCAAAAACTGAAAAGATGTTTCATATTCATGGATTGAAAGAAATAATATATTTGAAGTATTCATATTACCAAAGCAATCTACTGATATAATTGTAATTCTATCAAAATACCAATGATATTTTTTATAAACTAGAAAAAAAAAAACTATTCTAAAATGTAGATAGAACCAAAAAAGACCCAGAATAGCCAAAGTTATTCTAAGCAAAAGAACAAAACTGGAAGAATTACATTCCCTGTCTTCAAATTATACTACAGAGCTGTAGTACCTCAAAAACCATGTGTCTGGTCTAAAAACAGAAATATAAACATATAGAACAGAATAGAGAACCAAGAAAAAAATCCATACATCTTCAACAAACTTGATTTTGACAAAGATGCCAAGAACATACACTGGGTAAAGGACAATCTCTTTAATAAATGGTTCTGGGGAAACTGGATATCCATATACAGCAGAATGAAATGAGACACTGTCTCTATGTACAAAAATCAAATCAAAATGGATGAGATAATTAAACGTTTAACTATGAGGCTACTACAGAAAACACTGGGTAAACTCTTCAGGACATCTGTCTGGGCAAAGATTTCTTGAGAAATACCTTGTCAATACAGGCAACCAAAGCAAAAATGGACAAATGGGATTCTATCAAGTTGTTAAAAAGTTTCTGCACAGGAAAGGAGACAATCAAATCAATAAAGAGACAATCTACAGAATGGGGGAAATTATTTGCCAACTACCTATCTGACAAGGGGTTAATAACCAGAATATAAAGGAGCTCAAACAACTTTATAGCGAAAAAATGAATAATCCAATTACAAATGAACAAAAGATTTGAATAGACATTACTCAAAGGAAAACATACACATGGCAAACAGACAAATGAAAAGGTGCTCAACATCATTGATCATCAGAGAAATTCAAATTAAAACTACAATGAGATATCATCTCACCCCAATTAAAATGACTTACACCCAAAAAACAGACAATGACAAATACTGATGAGGATGTGGAGAAAAGTATCCCTTGTTTACTGTTGATGGGAATGTTATTTAGTATAATCACTATGGAGAACAGTGTAAAGGTTCCTTAAATACTAAAATAAAACTAGCATATAATCTAGCAATCTTACTGTTGGGTTTACAGGCAGAAGGAAAAAAAATCAAATACTACACTTCAACATTTATTGCAGCTGTGTTCATGTTAGCCAAAATTTGATGCAACCCAAGTGTTCATCAATCTTAAATGAGTTACTTAAATGTATTAATTTGTTTTTATGCTGCTAATAAAGACATATTCAAGATAGAGCAATCTACAAAAGGAACAGTTTTAATGGACTCACAGTTCCATGTGACTGGGGAGGCCTCACAAGCATGGTGGAAGGTGAAAGGCATGTATCACATGGTGGCAGACAAGATAAAAGAGTTTGTGCAAGGAAACTCCCTTTTATAAAACTGTCAGATCTCATGAGACTTATTCACTATCATGAGAACAGCATGGGAAAGACCTGCCCTCATGATTCAATTACCTCCCACTGGGTCCCTTCCACAAAACATGGAAATTCAAGATGAGATTTGAGTGGGGACACAGCCAAATCATATCATTAAATGTGTTCTTTATGTGTTACTTATACACATGGAGTACTATTCAGCCATAAAAAAGAATAAGATTTTTTTCATATGCAATAACATGGATGAAACTGGAGGTCATTATATTAAGTGAAATAAGCCAGGCACACAAAAACTGACATCACATAATCTCACTTAATTATGGGATCTAAAAATTAAAACATTTGAACTCAAAGTGATAGAGAGTAGAAGTATGGTTATCACAGTCTGGGAAGGGTAGTTGGGGATGAAGGAAAAGTGGGGATGTTTTACTAGTACAAAAGATAGTTGGAATTCGCGAATAAGGCCTAGTTTTTGACAGCACAACAGGGTAAATACAGTCAACAACAATTTATGCATTGAAAAATAACTAAATGAGTAAAGTCAGATTATTTGTAACAAAAAGAATAAATGCTTAAGGGGTTAGAGACACCATTTTCCATGACATGATTATTATGCATTGCATGCTTGCATCAAAACATCTCAAGTACCCTATAAATATAAACAACTACTATGTGCCCACAAAATTTAAAAATACAAAATTATAAAATCAACTTATTTCTACTATAGAAATAGGTTTTTATTTTTTATTACAAGATTTTTGAAATAATATCTGCTATTATGATTAATTTATAAATACAGTTTATAGCATTTTTTTAGTCCTTAAGTATTCTTTGTTTTTATCCAAGAGAAAATTCAAACACAATAGTTATATTAATTACGCAACTGACCAATTAGTTGATTCTCGTAGTCTTCTGTTATCCTTTCTACATGACAATTTTTTATTTTTACAATTTTAAGTCTGAAATGCTAGGACCTCATTTTATTTTTTTATATAGCAAATAGTCTTCCAAATATATTTTTGATAATGCCAACTTTCATGGAAATTAATAATCACATTGTGAAGTAACAAAGTATAAGTAACAAAATTGTTAAAGAACAATGCCAGAGAAAGAAGTACACAAAAATGAACACTGCTAGGTTTGCAATGTATTAAAACATTTACTTACACTAACATTTTTCTTTGAAATCTATTCGAGTTTGTATTGTACCAAATGAGGGAGTAAATCAAGAAAGAAGATATGGATCACCTAACTCAACATAAGAAAGGATTGAAGAGAATCCCCATAATGATAGTGAAAGGTAACAGCTTTGCAGAAATAAACTCCAAGTTTCTAACTCAGAGGGCAGCGCCCTCAGAAAGAGGATGACCAGATTGGGGGCTTTCAGAAAGCTCCAGCAAAGATTGTTTTCAGAAAAGTAAAATTGAGGGCATAGGATGAGTGTGTACATATTGGGAGAAGAGAGGAGCAATTGTTACACTGTTTGGGTTGAATTAACAAGAATGCCACCACTGTATCATTAATTTCAAGAAAATAAAAAGTCGTATTCAAAATTAAAAAAGAAGTAATCATACTATAATGCTGTAGTTCTCAAAAATTTGTAGATACCAGAATCTCCTAGAGGGCTATTAAAACACAAATTGTTGAGTCCCATCTTAAAAATTTCTAACAAATCTGGCTCTGTACCCAAGAATTTGCAGCTGTCTCAAATTCTAAGGTAATGCTGAGTTTGTTAGTTCAGGGCTGACAATCTGAGAACCACTGGTATAGTACGTGGCTCAGATGTGAAGGTGTTTGTGTAGTCATGATAATGTAACAATAAACGTAAATGTAAGAGATGGTATGAGAGGCCGGGCGTGATGGCTCAAGCCTGTAATCCCAGCACTTTGGGAGGCCGAGGTGGGTGGATCACGAGGTCAACAGATCGAGACCATCCTGGTCAACATGGTGAAACCCCATCTCTACTAAAAACAAAAAACAAAAAATTAGCTGGGCGTGGTGGCGTGTGCCTGTAATCCCAGCTACTCAGGAGGCTGAGGCAGGAGAATTGCCTGAACTCAGGAGGCAGATGTTGCAGTGAGCCAAGATCACGCCATTGCACTCCAGCCTGGGTAACAAGAGCGAAACTCCGTCTCAAAAAAAAAATTGGTATAAGAAAATGTTAGGATTAAGGGACTATGTTAACTTCTCTTCCCTGGTCCACAAGGAGCATGGTTTTAAAGGCAAGAACTTCCCAGCACTCTGCCTTCATCCACTTCCCCATCCAGGACCTAGAGTTCTTTGTCTAACTTTCCTGTGTGCAAGCTGGGTAAAATTTCAGGTGTGCTCCTTTGTTTAAAAAGACTGCCAAAAGCCCTGGAAGGAGGGGCTCTATTGAGGGTCAAGCATCCAATCCAATATTGGAATCAAAGATCAATCACTCCGGAGGAAGTCCAAAAGAACTCCTATCACTGGAGGAGAACATGAATGGGGTGGGAGGAACTTCAAAGTTAAGACTCCACTGCTCCTTACCTCTGTGGACTCCTTATCCAGATCCACTCCTACAGCGGTGTGGGAGCTTTCTCTCCCTCTTTATCTGTGCCAATTTCCCTCTCTGGGATCCTCTCCCACAACAGCATGGGAGCTCTGTCTACTTCTCTCTCTCTCTCTCTCTCTCTCTCTCTCTCTCTCTCTCTCTCTCTCTCTCTCTCTCTCTCTCTCTCTCTCTCTCTCTCTGCCTAATAAATCGCTCTCTACAACTCTTTGGGTCCATGATATTTATATGAATGGCAAGCCCACCACACCTCCAGGGCCTTTTTCCTCATTCCTGGGGCAGGAGAGGCCAGGAACCTGGGACACCCGGTTTACAGGGTCAGTATTGCACATGTATAAACGGGTGTGGAAAAGAGAAAAATAAACACAGCTAAATCTTCATTTTTTTCTATAAGGTCAAAAGATAATATCTAAATCTGAAAAATAAAAACTTAGAAATATAAG
Source organism: Callithrix jacchus (assembly GCF_049354715.1). Lineage (NCBI taxonomy): Eukaryota > Metazoa > Chordata > Mammalia > Primates > Cebidae > Callithrix > Callithrix jacchus. The sequence continues at coordinate 113,842,040 of NC_133507.1, forward strand.
TATTCTATTTAAAGGTGCAGAGATAAATATAAACTAGTTTAAAAAAAAGTGAAAATATTTTTCTCTGGTGAGAAGGAAAAGGAAGACAGGAACAGGGACAGTTTCAAAGGCTCCTTGTTTTTCAAAGGGCAAAATCACCATCAAAAAACACAAAAATGTGAAGTAGGTGTTTCTAAACAGACCTCAAAAGTTCACTTGCCTACAGTATGGAAGCTGAAAGGAGGCAGGATGCCCCTTGTTCCACCTTGGCTGGGAGCTTGTGAGTCAGGCGATTCAACTTTCGTTGCTGCTCTGCCTGTGATGAGGAAAGCAGCACCAAGTATCGATTTGGAAGTTAGAAGCAAAGTGTAGCCAGTAGGCAAATTTGCAAATACAGAATCCACACAAAATAAAAATTGGCTGTACTTTTACCCTAAATTACCATCGGTATGCCAGTGACTGCAAAACATATGATTCTGCTCAAACCTTCCCTGTGTCTCTGTATCCAAACTGTCACATCCAACGGCCTCTTTGGCACTTCTATTTAAATATACTAAAGGAATAAAAATTCCAATTTACCTCAAACTGGATTATTCTCTTTGCCCAGCAAAATCTGCTAATTTTCTGTGTTCCAAACGATACTTTTTAGCTTAAAATTCTTATCATATGACTTCCAGTTTGAAGGTGTGTCTGCAGATTTTTTACAATTCAGTATGTTTGGTTCGAACTTCTAAGATCAGCTCTAATCTTTCCAACCATCAGGAAATATTTTATATCCTAAAACTGTAACACTCTCTTATTTCTGAGCCATTAAACAATTTGTTCTTCTCCATATTTGAAACATCTTTCTCCCTCAAAACCTCTTCCTTTAGGATTTATTTTAAACATCACTTCTTCAGAGAGATCCTCCTTGACTCTATGGATGACTTAAGTATCTCTTGTTGTACTTTAGACTTTGATTTTGACTATACTAATTATACCTATAATTAATTATAGAACAAATTTAATTTTCTTTGTTATAGACTTAGGGATTCTTAAAAATCTGCATTTATTGATATACTTTATCAAATATATTTTGCATTTTGACTACAAATCTGATGGCACTAAATTTATTCGTGTTACTTACTATATGATTAGCCAGTACACGATTTATACTGTTGGTATGAATTAAACTTAGTATACTGTAAGATATCTCAAAATACTGAGGCTTTAATAATATAGCTGTAAATTTTCTCTCAGTATGAGTTAGTGTTCAGCTCTCCTAAAAGCAGTAATGCTGACTGGGACCCAGGTCTCTTCTCTCTCTAGCTCTAACATCTCTAAATTCATCATGATCAACTGTATGACTGAGTCTAGGTTACATCCATATTTAAATTATGGCCTGCAGAAAGAAAAAGTTCTAGAATAAAGAGCTTGGAGATGGCCTAGAGTTATAATTTGTACTATGCCAGGTTGGATTCTTGTTCAAAACTATTCTCTCCTTTCTCTAATTAAATTATATATCTGTACCTTTTGCCAAATGACTTTGTAGTATCCTACCAGTAGATAAAGTGGAGAAGATATTCCTGCTTCATCCATGACTTAGTCCTTGCCATTTTACTATTGGAATGTGGATGCAAAGCAGGAGCAGCCACAAAGAAACCTCTCGAATACGGAACAGGGAAGGAAGTGGTAATTTTTTTTCCTCCAGGAGCTGTGGTAAGCATAGATGCCTCAACCACCAAGCTCCTGACAAAGAAAACCCTGGCCCTTTTAAAGGCTTGCAGTCTAAGAGGCGCACAAGTGACAGGGTGGAGAGCATGGGGCACGTGACTTAGGTGAGGGGGTCTAATCCTGATTAAGCAAGAACAGTACCTTCCAGGAAAATTCCTCCATATCGTATCTGTGATCTATAGAGAGGATTGTGGTTAGCAGTAGGGGATTTATTCCTTTAGATCTGACTTTTAACTTCTCCTTTTGAGATGCAATGTAGAAGGCTAAAGAGGAAATGTCCTTAGAGGCTTGGGAGGAGGGAGTCTCCTTCCTCAGGTGGAACCGATGGTGTGTTTGTTTCAATCCGAAGCTTTGAGAGACTGTGTATCCTTCCTGTCTGTCATCAGTCTCTAACTTCCTATAAGAGAAAAGCCTGCACCAGACAGTGGTTGCTCCTTGTGGGTTCCCAAATAAAAAGGTGCTGTAGTCACATTTTATTTATCAATTTCTCAGTTTATGACTTGTTTCTATCTTTTCCCAATTACAAATAATACTACTATGAACATTTGCATAGAAACTTTCGTGTAAACATATGTTTTATTTCTCTTGGGTATATACCTAGTGCAAAAATTACTGGGCCATCTGGTAACTCTATGTTCAACTGTTTCGTGAACTGTCAGACTACTCCAAAGCTGCTGTATCATTTTGTATTCACAAAAGCAGCATATATGGGTTCAGATTTTTTCAGATCTTCACTATCACCTCCTAATGTCTATTTTTTTTTATTCTAGTGAATGTGAAGTAGTATCTTATTGTGGTTTTAATTTGGAATTTCCTGGTTAATCATGATGTCAGACATCTTTATGTATTTTTTTTTTAATTTTGCTTATTAGCCGTTAGTATACCTTTCTTGAAATAATGTCAGTTCAGGTCCTTTGTCCATATTTTAATCAGGTTATCTGTCATTTTATTATTAAGTTGTGAGGCCTTTATCTATTTTGGAAATAAGTCCTTTATTAGACATATTCTTTTAAAAAATTTTCTCCATTCCGTGTGTTATTTTGTTTTTACTTTTTAAAATGGTGTACTAGTAACACCAAAGTTTTAAATTTAAATTTTTTATAAAGTTAAATTAACATATATTTTCTTTGGTTGGCCGTAGTTTGGATGTCATATCTAAGAAAGCTTTACTGAATCCGAGGTCATGAAGATTTATCCCAATTTTTCATCTTTTCTCATGAATATTTTATAATTTTGTCACTTATGTCCAAGTCTTTAAAAATGTTTTATTTATAATTTTTGTGTATCAAGAGTAGGTGTATATATTCATGGGGAACATGAAATATTTTGACACACACATTCAATGTGTAATAATCATAGCAGGGTAAATGGAGTATTTGTCTACTCAAGACTATCTTTTTTTTGTGTTAAAGGCAATGCAATTCTTCTCCTTAGTTATTTTAAAAAGTACAATAAATCATTGTTGACTGTAGTCACCCTGTTCTGCTATCAAATAATAGATCTTATTTATTCTATTTTTTGTATCCATTAACCATCCACACTCCCACCTCCCATTGCCCTTGACTGCCTCTGATAATGATCATTATACTCTACGTCTTCGTGAGTTCGGTTGTTTAAATTTTAGACCCACAAATCAGTGAGAACATGTGAAGTGTGTCTTTCTGTGCCTATCTTACTTCACTTAATATAAGAACCTCCAGTTCTATCTATGTTCTGGTGAATCACAGGATGTCATTTTTTTTTTAATGGCTTAACAATACCCCATTGTGTATGTCATGTTTTCTTTATCCATTTGTCTGTTAAAGAACATTTAGATTGCCTCAAAATCTTGGCTATTGTAAATAGTATTATAATAAATATGGGAGTGCAGATATGTCTTTGATAAATTGAATTTCTTTCTTTTGAGTATATGCTCAGCAGTGGGTTGTTGGATCATACGGTAGCTTTATTTTTAGAATCTGAGGAACCTGCAAACTAGTGTTTGTATTAACTTGCATTCCAACCAACGATCTTGGCAACATTTGCTATTACCTGTCTTTTGGTTATAAGCCATTTTAGTTGGGATGAGATGACATCTCACTGTAGTAGCTTTGATTTGCAATCTTTGATGATCAGTGACCTACACCTTTTCATATATCTACTTGCCATTTGTATGTCTTCTTCTAAAAAATGTCTATTCAGTCCCTATGCCCATTTTTTTTAAGTTGGACCATTAGGGTTTTTTCTATAAAGTTTTTTGAGCTCTTTATATATTATGGTTATTAACATCTTGTTAGATGAGGACTTTGTTAATTGTTTCTTTTCTTGTGCAGAAACTTCTTAATTGATGTAATTTCATGTGTCAATTTGTGCTTTGGTTGTCTGTGATGTGGGGTACAACTCAAAAATCTTTGTCCAGTCTAACATCCTGGAGAGTTTCAGCAATATTTCTTTTAGTAGTTTCATAGTCTGAAGTCTTATATTTAAATATTTAACTCATTTGGATTTGATTTATGTATATATAGTAAGATAGGGGTTTAGTTTCTTTCTTCTGTTTATGGATATTTATGTTTCCCAGCACAATTTATTGACAAGACTGTTTCCCCAATGTATGCTCTTGCCATGTTTGTTGAAAGTGAGTTTACTGTAGATATCTATATATTTTTTTCTGTGTTTTTATTCTGTTCCATTTGTCTATGTGTCTGTTTTTATTTCAGTACTATGCTGTTTAGAGTACTACAGCTCTGTAGTATAAATTGAAGGCAGGTAATGTGATTCTTCCAGTTTTGTTCTTTGTGTTCAGTATAGCTTTGGTTATTCTCAGTCTTTTGTAGTTCCATTAGATTTTAGGATTGTTATTCTATTTTCTGAGAAGAATGTCATTGGTATTTTGATGGAAGTTGCATTGCATCTGTAGATTGCTTTGAGTAGTACAGAAGTTTTAACAATTGATTCTTTCAATACATGAACATGGTATATCTTGCTTTTTTTCTCTTCAAAATTTTTGACTAATATTGTATAGTTTCATTGTAGATATCTTTTACTACTCTGACTACATTAATTCCTAGTTATTTTGTTTGTAGCTACTATAAATGGAATTCATTTTTTATTTCCTTTTCTGAATGTTTACTGTTATATAAAACTGCTACTTGTTTTTCTATGCTGATTTGTATTCTTCAATTTTTAATTCATCAGTTTTAATATTTTTTAGTGGAGTATGATGATTTCTCCAAATGTAAGAGCATATCATCTGAAAGTAAGAACAATTTGATATATTTCTTTCTTTCTTTTATATGATTACTCTAGCTAGGACTTCCAGTACTACGCTGAATAACAGTGGTGAAAGTAGTCATCCTTGTTGCATTCCAGATATTAAAGAAAAGGGTTTCACAATATGTATTTAGCAGCTGTAGAATGAAATGTACTACAAGTATCTATTATGTCCATTTATATTGTGTTGCAGATAAAGTCCAATGTTCCTTCGTTGATTTTCTGTCTGGATGATTTGTCCAATAATGAAAGTGAGGTGTTGAAGTCTTCAGCTCTTATTACACTGGAGTCTCTCTCTCTCATTTGCTCTAATAATGTTGGTTTTGTATATCTGGGTACTTCAGTGTTGTGTGCATACATATTTATAATTGCTATATCCTCTTGCTGAATTCACCCCTTTTCATTATATAATGGTCTTCGTTATCACTTTGTATAGCAGTTGTTTTGAAATCTATTTTGTCTAATATGAGTGTAGCTACTTATGCTCTTTTTTGATTTCCATTTGCACAGAATATTTTTTTCCATCCCTCTATTTTCAGTTTATGTGTGTCTTTATAAGATAAGCGTGTTTCTTGTAGGCAACAGATTGTGAGACTTTTTTTTTTAAATCCATTTTACTCCTCTGTGTCTTTTGACTAGAGTTAAATTCATTTACATTTAATATTATTATTAATACATGAGAAATTATTTCTGCCATTTTGTCATTCCTTTTATAGTTATTTTGTGGTCTTCTCTTCTTGTTTTTTTGTTAACAAAGATAATTTTTTCTAGTGGTATGTTTAATATTTTGTCTTTTATTTTTTCAAGTCTAACCATAGGCTTTCAGATAATATTGTATATCTTATTTTAAACTGATGATAACACTGATAGCATAAACAAACAAAATACAAACAAAAGAAAAAGGAATAAAATGTCTGTAGTTTACATTTGTTTCACTACTTTTTAACTTTTTGTTCATATTTCTTTTTGTACTGCTATGTCTTCAAAAGTTGTTGCAGTTATTTGTTATTGGCTTATGTTTTCATATTTTCTACTTAAGATACAAGTAACTTGCATGCCACAATTATGGTGTTATAATGTTCCATGTGTTTGTGTATTTACTATTACCAGTGAGTTTTATACCTTCAGTTAATTTATTATTGCTCATTAACATCACTTTCTTTTAGATTGGTAAACTTCCTTTAGCATTTCTTGTAGTATAGGTTTGGTGTTGATAAAATTCCTCACCTTGTGTTCATCTGGGAAAGTCTTTATTTTTCCTTTATGTTAGAAAGATAGTCTTCCATTCTAATTTTATTCTAGAATAACTTTTTCTTTCAGCACTTTAAATATCTCATGCCATTCTCTCCTGGCCTGTAAGGTTACCACTGAAAAATCTGCTGCCAGACGTTTTGGAGCTACATTGTATATTATTCATTTTAAGTACTTTTTCATCCTTGGCCTTTGGGAGTTTGATTATTAAATTACTTGAGGTAGTCTGGTTTAAATCTACTTGGTGTTCTATAACCTTCTTGTGTTTGGATATTGATATTTTTCTCTAGGCTTGGGAAGTCTCTGTTATTATTTCTTTGAATAAACTTTCTACCCCTATCTCTCTCTCTACTACTTTCATAAGGCCAATAAGTCTTAGATTTCTCCTTGAAGGCTATTTTCTAGATCTTGGAGGTGTGCTTGTTTTTAATTCAGTTTTTTTATTTGTCTCCTCTGTGTATTTTCATATAGCCTACATTTAAGCTCCCTAATTCTTTCTTCTGCTTGATCAATTCTGTTATTGAGAGACTCTTATGCATTCTTTAGTATGCCAATTGCATTTTTCAACTCCAGAATCTCTTTAACTCTTTCAATCTCTTTTGTTAAATATATTTGATAGCATTCTGAATTCCTTATCTGTGTCATCTTGAATTTATTTTAGTTTCCTCAAAACAGCCATTTTGAGTTCTCTGCTTGATATGTCACATATCCCTGAGTCTCTGGGATTGGCTCATGGTGCCTTATTTATTTCATTTGTGAGGTCATGTTTACTGGATGGTCTTGATGCCTATGGATTTCTCAGTGTCTGGCCATTAAAGAATTAGGTCTTTATCATAGTCTTCACAGTCTAGGCTTGTTTATATCTTTCCATCTCTTGAAGGCTTTCAAGATATTCAAAGGGATTTACGTGTTGCAGCACAAGTTTTTAGTTACTGCAAACATATCTGCATTAGGGAGCACCTCAAGCTTATGTAGTTAAGCACCTCAAGTAATGTAGTTTTTGCAGAGCCATAAAGATATCAACTTGGTGGTCTTGAATGACATCTGAAAGAATTTTCCAGATTACCAGGCAGATGCCCTTCTCTTCCCTTAATTTCTCCCAAACGAAGGGTCTCTTCTCTCTTCTCTCTCTCTCTCTCTCTCTCTCTCTCTCTCTTTTCTCTATGTCTCTTCTTCTCCCTGTTGAGTTACCTGGTGCTGGGTTAGGGTTGACACAAGCACCCCAACTCATTCCCACTGGGACTGTGCTGGTCTTACACATGAGACATGAAGCCAGCACTCTACTGGTCTTACCCAAGGCCCACTGTAACCAGTACCTGGCTACCACTTATGTATACTCAGGGACCCAAGGCTCTACAATCAGCAGGTTGTGAAGCTAGCCTAACCTGGGTCTTTTCCTTCAGGGTGGCAAGCTCTCCTGGGCTACCCTGAAGGGAAGGACTCCAGTTAGGCTAGCTTGGGCCTAGCCTTGTGCCAGGGATTCAAATATGTTGTCCAGGAGCCAGGGCTTGGAATCAGATAACTTAGGAATCTACCTGGTGCTCTATTCCACAGCAGCTAACAAGAGCCCCTACCCATGTCCACCATTACCAAAAGCACAAAGTGAGTACTGCCTGGTTACAGCTGATGTTCACTTAAGACCCAGGTGCTTTTAGTCAGCTTGTGGTGAATGCTTTCAGGCCTGAGACTGGAAAAGTATATAGGTGTCTTTATTTTTAAAAGGCAGCTTTGCTGCATATAAAATTCTTAACTCTTATTTGCCAGTTTTATTCTTCACGCCATTGAATATCTTATCCCAGTGCTTTCTGCTTCTACTGTTTCTTTCTTCTTTTTTTTAATTGCATTTTAGGTTTTGGCGTACATGTGAAAAACATGCAAGACAGTTGCATAGGTACACACGTGGCATTGTGATTTGCTGCCTTCCTCCCCTTCACCTATATCTGGCATTTCTCCCCATGCTATGTCTCCCCAACTCCCCACCCCCTGCTGTCCCTCCCCTATTTCCCCCAACAGACCCCAGTGTGTAGTTCTCCCTTCCCTGTGTCCATGTGTTCTCATTGTTCAACACCCACCTGTGAGTGAGAACATGGGGTATTTCATTTTCTGTTCTTGTGTCAGTTTGCTGAGAATGATGGTCTCCAAGTTCATCCATGTCCTTACAAAGTACACGAACTCATCGTTTTTGATTGCTGCATAATATTCCATGGCGTATATGTGCCACATTTTCCCTGTACAGTCTATCATTGATGGGCATTTGGGTTGATTCCAGGTCTTTGCTATTGTAAACAGTGCTGCAATGAACATTTATGTGCATATGTCCTAATAGTATAACGATTTATAATCCTTTGGATATATACCCAGTAATGGGATTGCTGGGTCAAATGGAATTTCTATTTCTAGGTCCTTGAGGAATCACCACACTGTCTTCCACAATGGTTGAACTAATTTACACTCCCATCAGCCGTGTAAAAATGCTCCTATTTCTCCACATCCTCTCTAGCGTCTGTTGTCTCCAGATTTTTTAACAAACACCATTCTAACTGGCATGAGATGGTATCTCAATGTAGTTTTGATTTGCATTTCTCTAATGACCAGTGATGATGAGCCTTTCTTCATGTTTGTTGGCCTCACGTATGTCTTCTTTTGTAAAGTGTCTGTTCATATCCTTTGCCCACTTTTGAATGGGATTATTTGTTTTGTTCTTTACATCTGTTTAGTTCTTGTAAATTCTGGATATCAGCCCTTTGTCAAATGGGTAAACTGCAAAAATTTTCCCATTCTGTTGGTTGCCAATTCATTCTAATGACTGTTTCTTTTGCCGTGCAGAAGCTGTGGAGTTTCATCAGGTCCCATTTGTCTATTTTGGCTTTTGTTGCCAATGCTTTTGGTGTTTTGTTCATGAAGTCCTTGCCTACTCCTATGTCCTGGATGGTTTTGCCTAGATTTCCTTCTAGGGTTTTTATGGTGCCAGGTCTTATGTTTAAGTCTTTAATCCATCTGGAGTTAATTTTAGTGTAAGGTGTCAGGAAGGGGTCCAGTTTCTGCTTTCTGCACATGGCTAGCCAGTTTTCCCAACACCATTTATGAAACAGGGAATCCTTTCCCAGACCATTGCTTGTTTTTGTCATATTTGTCAAAGATTGTATGGTTGTAGATATGTTGTGTTGCCTCTGAGGCCTCTGTTTTGTTAAGATGTTAGCTGTTGGCCGGGCGCAGCAGCTCACACCTGTAATCCCAGCACTTTGGGAGGCCGAGGCAGGTGGATCACAAGGTCAAGAGATCAAGACCATCTGGCCAACATGGTGAAACCCCGTCTCTACTAAAAATGCAAAATAATTAGCTGGGCATGGTGGTGCATGCCTGTGTTCCAGCTACTGGGGAGGCTGAGGCAGGAGAATTGCTTGGACCCGGGAGGTAGAGGTTGCAGTGAGCCAAGGTTGCGTCACTGCACTCCAGCCTGGTGCCTGGTGATAGAGTAAGACTCTGTCTAAAAAAAAAAAAAAGTTAGCTGGTTGTAGTTTCTTGATTTTCTCCTGACATGATTTCTATAAATCTATGCTTGTTAGCTTATTATTCTGCTATTTCAAATATACTATTGACCCTTGTGATTTTTTCTTTAATTTCAGTAAATTAACTTTTAAATTCCATAATTTTTATTTGGTTCTTCTTTATAACTTCTATCCCTTTACTGATGGTCTCTGTTTTGTATGCTGTCATATTATTTTTTACTTCTTTAATCATGGGCTTTTTTTTTAAGCTCTGCAAATATAAATGCTAATTTAAGTCTTCTGATAGATTTGACATCTGATCTCTGATCTCTGTCATAGGTAGTTTTTGTTTTTTCTGTGTTTCTTTCATGGCGTTTGAGTAATATTTCTTTGTTTCTTTGAATGCCTTATTTTTGTGTGTGGAAAAAAATGGATCATTTTAAATAGTATATTGTACTGTCCCTAGATACTGGTCCTCTCTCCCTTTTGTGTTTGTAAGTATTATTTGCTTGTTTACGTGTGCAGTGACTGAGTTGGTGGATTATTTTAGTGAGGTCTCCCTCCAGTACAATTGCTCTACACACATGTAGTTTGAGTTTTAGATGTTGTCATCGAGAAGGGCAGTGTAGTCATCTGGACTATAAAGACAGTGCTTTTAGTAAGGCTCTCTCCCTTAATTACAAGAGCTCTCAGATTGCACTAGCTCTTCTTTTATTATTTTTTAACAGTTCCCTGTAGTGTAAATCACTTTACAGATGAATCCAATCAAATTCTGATTCCTTTTAAGGAATAGTTGAAGTCACTTTTTTATTTTTGCTCTGACCCAGAAGCACTCTTCCCACTGTCTTATTCCGGTTCTCCTCTGCAAACTAACTGGCCAGCAGTTTGGTCTGCATCTTGGGTCCCCTCTAAAATTCCTTTTATTACAACCTTACTGTTCTTGAGAACAACTTTAGATTTGAAATTCTTTACTCTCTGCTGCAAATAAAGTCAAATACTTTGAGAAGAAAGTAGGAGCTGTCTCTTTTATATTTTCTCCCATGCTCTTTTCCCCATGGAAAACCTCCGAGCTCGAGCTTTGGAACTAAATGTAGAACTATGGCAAGTTTCCCTCTGAAGGGCACTCCACTCTAGAATGTACTGTTTGGGTGGACAGTAGCCTGTAGTCCTCTCAACTTACTTCTCTTGACATGGAACTACTATCACAGCAGCAGGTACAAGAGTGATTAGGGCTCCTGTAGTCTGTGCACACAGTGTCCAAATAAATACTCAATTTT